>NC_091074.1:119210000-121785000 GCF_032405125.1 Capricornis sumatraensis
CTGGAAAATCCCATGGACGGAGGAGCCTGGTGGGCTGCAGTCCATGGGGTCACTAAGAGTCGAACACGACTGAGTGACTTCACTTTGACTTTTCACTTTCATGCATTGGAGAAGGAAATGGCAACCCACTCCAGTGTTCTTGCCTGGAGAATCCCAGGGTCGGGGGAGCCTGGTGGGCTGATGTCTATGGGGTCGCACAGAGTCGGACACGACTGAAGCGACTTGGCAGCAGCTTGGCAGCAGGCTGGCTGCTAATGACCAGGGATTTTGTTGGGCGAACATGATTTTTCTAAGTAAATGACTGGGAGCTGCTTCTGAGAGAATACTTTGCTCTTTTCCTAATACTTATATATCATAATCTACCTTTCTGGAAGACAAATTAATAATATAGTGTTTGAATTAGAAAAAGGCCAGAAAATGGGAGAGAAAAGCATATGGGAGCAAAACAAACCTGTTCTGTAGAGTAAGTAGCTGTTTAAGAATACCTGGTATTCCACATTTTTAAAAAAGCGAACAATTTCACATCTTCTGGACATCTTTATCATTCAAAAAGATCTGGAGAGAGAAAGCTCTGGCAGAAGTGAGGCCCTGAGGTGTACTCTCCCCCTGGTGGAAGCGGGCTCACCTGGCGCAGGCCACTATGCGCTTGTACTCTGAGCTGCTGTAGCCGAAGGCTGGCACACAAAACAAACAGACACACAAAAAGGAGAGTAAACTGTTTTTAGCTTGTTCTGGAACACGTCAGAGCAGAATCATTAATGAGCAGGCCTCTGAACACACTTAGAAATTACTTGAGATTTGGAAGTTGGCACTTTTGATGATTTTATGGAAATTCTGGTTTTAATGGAGCAGTCAATTGGCTCCTGACAATCCAGGAACTGTGGAAATCATTAGAACAGTTCTCTGCTTTCCAAGAACTTAATAAGGAAGGAGTCGTTTAAGGTACATCTGTGTTGGTAACGTGTCTGGGGAGGTGGCAGAGAGGAAGCGCCCATATCTAGATTCTCTGGTAGTTGGAAGTTTCCTGCAGGAACAGGACTCTGAGTCACAACACAAGCTTTCAGGCAGAGGAAAGGCACACTCTCCGGTCCCAGGGCATGGGTCAAGCAGGACTGCGGTGCGCAAGCGGCCTTGCTTCTAGATTGGGACGGGAGAACCAGCCCAGCAGAAGAGGGATGTGAGGGCCACGTGCAGAGAAAAGACAGGAGCATCAAGAAAGACTCATTCGTCCTGAAGAGACCAAGCTGAAGATGGAGGCAGAGAAATGTGCGTTTGCCAGGCTCCTAGGGACACAGAAAGGGTACGGGATGGAAGCCCACCAGAGTGACGAGAGAGACTCAAGGCTTGGGAACGGGACACAGACATAAAACCATCAACAGAGATTCAAGGTTCTGAAATTAGGCCCTCACTACCTGTTACATTCTTCTTTTCCTTTTAAAGACTTTATTGAATTTGTTACAATATTGCTTCTGTTTGTGGGTTTTTTTCCTTCATATTTTGGTTTTTCGCCTGGAGGCCTGTGGGCTCTTAGTTCACTGAGCAGGGGCTGAGCTGGCACCAGGCAAAGCCTCACCCACTAGGCTACCAGGGAAGGCCCTAGTCACATGCTTTTTCCCCTTAGCTTTTATTTTTAATAGACTTTTATTTGGAGGATGATTGCTTTACTCTATCATGTCGGCTTCTGCCGTGCAACATGAATCAGCCATAAGTATCCATGTCTCCTTCCCCTTGAACCTCCCCTCTAGCCCCTACTCCATCCCACTTCTCTAGATCGTAGTTACATCTTTAAAAGTTTCTTTAGTCAAAACAATTTCTGGATCAACAGTGGATCCATTTAACCTAGATATTGTTATTTAGCATCAGTTTCCAACTGTTACTAATGAGCTACCTCTATTATGATAAATGGCAGTTATGTTTACTCAGATGTGAACCTATTAAAGAATCTGAATGAGAAATTACTTTAGCACATTTTTCCTAATCAGAGAAGCTCTTCAGTATTCTTTATGCTTAGCCAACATTATAGTGTAAATCATGCTGTTTTACCTTCAATTTCCCGGGTTTCAATTTTCAGATGGAAGCTGCAAACTTCCTCTGAGGTACTGATTTTGTGAACCACAGTTTTTACCTATATTGGGACAAGGAAACAAGAAGACCGTTTTTAAAAACGGGGAGTGGAAAAGGTATTATGGCAGGACTGTAGCTGAAAACGGGATGTGAGTATTTTTATCACCCAGTGCAAATGGGGTGCATCAAAGACCCATTTTCCCAGCAACTGGACTTTTGGCAAACTCCACAATTTGAAACCTAACTGAGAAGCCAAAAGTAAGCTAAAAATGATCTCTCTCCAGGCAGAACCTTGGTCCAAAGTCCACGCAGTCAACTCTGAGCACCTCACTCTGCAGGAAAGTTTTTCAGACTTTCACCCCTGTGCCTGTATACTTTAATATTACACAGAACACCACAAGGTCATGAGATATGGTTTTCTCCAGCCCACAAACCACTGTGGTAACAACAAATTACAGGTGTGCGTGGAAGGGCAGGGGTGCCGCCAGAAGTAGGTGTAGTGAGAGCAACCAGAAGTGACAGAACGGTGGGCCACCCATCTGCCCGCCCGCATGCATCTGATAAACAGGCTTTGAAGGAATAAATGTACGAAAGATGAGCGCACAAAAATTCAATAATCAGGAGAATGTTAATTTATGCTCAGAACATGTAGTTTGTATTATCTTAGGCATTTGGCATGTACAGCTTAGTTTTCCTAAGCTGTTTATCTGTGTCCCTGCAGCCTGTGGTTAAAAGGAGAAGATACTTGAGCCCTTACATATACACATTAGTCAGCAGTAATGCTGGATAAATGAGATGTGACTGTTACTAACCTCAGCATCCATGTATATACGTGTGAATGTATACATACATACACCTGTCATATGCATATACATGTAAACATTATTATTTATCTCCATACAACTATGCACATATACTTATATATAATTTCTAGAAATACACACACATATAAAGATTAACAGCCATTTTCAAAAAGAAACTGTGAGGATAGCTATCAAGATAGCCAGAAGGAATGGTGAATGACTCTTAGCTCAGTTATGGTTACCCAAGCCCAGATTTCTATAACTTTGTGTCAAAGTCTCTCTCTTTTAGATTACTTACTATAAGCTGACAAATAACCTCAATCAAGTTGCTTCTCCACAAAATACTCACATGCACTGTAGCCAAGCCACTGCTTTGTCCGGTGCTTAGGACGACGAGGTCATCACTGAGAGGCACCTGGAAAGATTTCTGAATTCAGCACTATTCCTCATGCTTATTTACTTTGCACAAAAGGCTGTGGAAAGTAACAACTACTTCCAGTTATTTGTATGTTTAAATATACCTTAAATAATCTAAAATGTGGTAATTAAAAAATACATATTAGCATCTATATACCGATAGCTACTATTACTGATATGGAACCTAGTTTTTCCAAAGTATTGTTTCTCTTGGGAAATTCTCATTGGCTATTAAGGTTTTCGTTCTTAAAAATCTGGTAGTAGCAAAGGACATGGGGTAGGTTGCTGGGCGACCTGCAGGCCATATCCAGCTTGGCCACAGTCTGCATGTGTGAGCAGGGTCGCTGGAACCACTGGCAGACTCCCGAGTGCGTCTTCTCTCTTCCTTCGTCTACTGCCAAACCTTTGTGTGTGCTCTCTACGTCTGAAACACGCTTCACTTCTCTTCGCCTGGCTAACTCCTTCTGATTCTTCCAGATTTACCCTGCCCATTTGGATGCATTTGAGAAACGGCTCTCACCACTCAGCCTGGCTCAGGAGGCTCCCCTCTGTCCTTCTGTGAACCTAGCCAAGGTCTTAGCTTTCGCTGTTTGTTGAAATGACTGTCTCCTCTACAGCACAAGGGCTGTTTGTGCTTTATTTCTGGATCCTCAGCGCCCAGGACAGGGCAGGCATCCCTGCTTAGGACACACTAGGCACTCATCTTAGGTTTAAGGGTGAACAGTTACATTTGTATAAGAAGGGCAGAACCGATGATCTCGAAGGTCCCATCCACTTACAAAGTATTACTTTAAAAAATCCTTTAGTTACCTCTATTGGCCTCCCAAGGAAATACTTCTCTGACATCTTATAGTGGTAGAGGTCACCTTTATTCTTGTAAGACACTTTGACATCCATGTTCAAGCGGAGTTTTCTACCCAGGAGTGAATACTCTGTCAGGCCCTCGATGGCGTTAATTGTATCCTATCAACAAACAGCAAGGTACAAAAATAGGTTTACTCATTTACATACCCCCTGTCTACAAATATACTTTCTTACGAGAAGGTGAGTCAGTGTCGTCTGGAGATGAAACTCCGGGTTCTCCGTGTGTCTTGAGCCCGTGACCTCAGGCAAGTCTTCCCTTCCAGAATGCCTCCAGCTCCTTGCACAGCTGTGGACCTCCTTCCCATCCTCATCTCCACGCTTAACTAGCCCCACGGGGAAGACACGAAGAATCCCCCCTTCTCATCATTCTGTTCAGCGTCCTTCCCTTCCGCTCCTTAGAGCATGCTTCCCGACTGGTGATACTCTACGTAGAGTTTATCACGGGCATCCCCCCACCGCGCTGAGACTCCTGGGGGCAACAGTATGTCCTTCTTGGCACCCGTCATTTTCAGCAGGCACGCACATGGTAGTCATTCAACAAATACTTGAAGGAATAAATGTGTGCATGAGTGCTAAGTCGCTTCCAACTCTAAGTCGTGTCCAACTCTACGCAACCCTATGAACTGGAGCCTGCCAGCCTCCTCTGTGTATGGGATTCTCTTGGCAAGAATACTGGGGTGGATTGCTGTGCCCTCCTCCAGCGGATCTTCCTGACGTAGGGCTCAAGCCCACGTCTCTTACGTCTCCTGCACTGGCAGGTGGGCTCTTTTTACCACTAGCGGGATGAACTTAATTTTTCTGGATCTTGTCTTCCTCATCCACAGAACGGGGAGATGTGGTTGAATCAGAGAGAGCAGATTTGTGACAACCTTCTCTCTCATGTCCAGGCAGCGGGTCCTCTTTTCTCTAAGCCTCCAGCTGTGCCTGTGGTGAAACCCATTTCCTTCCCCTGATGGAATTAGAAGATCACCAGCATCACCCTGAAGGATCCCTCTAGCTCTAAATTTTATGTACACACACACACCCTGTCAGTGCCCAAGCATCCAGGGAACAGGGAAGATGCTAACGTTGGAGACAAGCTTGAGTGTAGAGGTTCACTGTGCAACAGCATGGGAGTTATCGCCCAGCCGTGTCCGGCCCTTTGCAACCCCATGGACTGTAGCCCACCAGGCTCCTCAGTCCGTGGGATTTTCCAGGCAAGAACGCTGGAGTGTGTTGCCATTTCCTTCTGCAGGGGATCTTCCCGACCCAGGGATCGAACCGGGGTCTCCTGCATTGTGGACGACGCTTTACCGTCTAAGCCTCCAGGGAAGTCCACAGTGTGAAATACACATACTCAGATGAGCTTACACTGGGTGCTAGACAGACGAACAGGCGGATAATCGGCATTCCTCTTACTTTTCACTTAGTGTTGCGGAAAGGAACATCAGTGCCTTTATTTACGCGGCAGCCGCTCTTTCTCACATGGGATTTAATATAATTGCTGATAACTCTCCTAGCCCTTCGTGGTAACTAAGAATCGTAAAGGAAGTTCTGGGCTTGGAGGTTGGAGGTGTGAGTGCTGATGCTGGCTCTGCCACTAACTCCGTGAATGAACCTCCGGGAGCTGAGTTTCGCCTCTGCGTGAGGAGGGTGTCAATGCAGGTGTTCCTTCGGGCCCTTGATTCTAGCCATTTATTCATATCTTCAGTGTGCTCATTTGGTGACAGAACCATGGAGGCCGGAAGGAGTGTGGAGAATGCGGTGTGGGAGGCACTGGAAGCATCTCCAGGAAGAAAACAGGAGAGAAAGCAGCATTACCTGGGTTGAATAAAAGCCGCCTCCATGCCTCTGCTCTTCTGACAGCCACCTGATGATTGGGCTCACGTAATTCATGTCCTTCAGGCTCAGACTGGTGAGTAAGGCATAGGCCGTGGTCTCCACCATGCGAGCCGTGCCGGTATTTGGCGCAGAGCTGTCTTTCTGTTCAAGATCATCTTTCCAAAAACGGTAAATGGGCGGGTTACCTAAACATCAACAAATCACACGGGTAAATATCATGAAAAATGTGAACTTGGTGTGACAATTCTAGCAGGATTCTAGAAGTTTCTTCTGGTAGAGGCCTTCTGGTTTCCAAAAGTTTCATTTTCTTTTGTAAGAAGAATTTTCTCAAGGTGACCAACACAAACAAGATCTCTTAATACAGGGCTGTTTTAATCTATAATGGAAGAGAATTTAAATATGAGCAGACAGACAGACAGATAGATGATAGATATAGCTGAATCATTTGGCTGTACACCAGAAACTAACACTGTAAATCAACTATACTTCGATAAAAATAAAAAAAAAACCACAAGGCTGTTTGTCTTTATTCAGAAAAGTCAACCTGGAACATTACACGTACTTTTGCACGGTAGAATGGAAAGGGCAGTGCACAGGAATGACTATCAGTGCCCAGGTTCTACTCTCTACTCGGCTGCTAACAGACCTGTAAACGTGGATGGATTCTTTTCATTCTGTGAGTCTTTCAGTTCCCTGAAGTATAGATAGTGCTTTCTTCCTTGCAGTGAAACTCAACTGAGATACCGAATGTAAATGTTTTTATAAACCAGGAAGCGCCATATATATATATATATATATGCATATATATATATATATATATGCATATATACGCTTATTGTTATTATTATTGACACTACCAAAAAAATTAGAGAACTTTTATCCTTGATAGGAAAAAAAAGCTACATTTGGCAAATTTTGAGATCACACCCAAACCTTACCTATTCGATCTCCTCCCAATCTAAAACACTAAAGACAATTTCGTACAGGTAGCACTTTTCATGAGTTAGTTTCTGGATTATATCTGGTCTTTGCTGTTCTGTGCTGTGCATGCTATGCTCAGTCACTCAGTCGTGCCCCGCTCTCTGCGACCCCATGGACTGTAGCCCACCAGGCTCCTCTGTTCATGGGACTCTCCAGGCAACAAGACTGGAGTGGGTTGCCATTTCCTCCTCCAGGGGGTCTTCCCAACCCAGGCATCAAACCCGGGTATCCTGCATCAGCAGGTGAATTCTTTACCACTGAGCCACCTGGGAAGTCTTATATATCTATATCTATATATTTGGAGGAGGAAATGGCAAACCCCTCCAATATTCTTGCCTGGAAAATTCCATGGACAGAGAAGCCTGGTGGGCTACAGTCCATGAGGTTGCAGAGTCAGACACAGCTGAGTGCCTGAGCACAGTGTGTATATATATATATGTGTGTGTGTGTGTGTGTGTACACGTACACATATATATGAGCTTCCCTGGTGACTCAGACAGTAAAGAATCTGCCTGCAATTCAGGAGACCTGGGTTTGATCCCTGGGGCAAGATCCGCTAGAGTAGGAAACGGCAGCCCACTCCTGTATGGCTTGCCTTGAGGGTTTCATGGACAGAGAACCCCGATGGGCTACATAGTCCATGGTTTGCAAAGAGTCAGATACTACTGAGCAACTAACACACACACAAATACATATACATATACACACACACGTATTCTTTTCAATATTCTCTCCCTTATGGTTTATCGTAGGATATTGACTGTAGTTTCTGCGCCGTCAGTAGGACCTTGTTGCCATGCAGTCTGTACGTAACGGCTCTTCATCTGCTAACCCCAGCCTCCAACTCCATCACTCCAGCATCCCCCCCTCTCAAAATCCTGATGTGTCTGTTTACAACTCAGAATTACCTCGCTTGCTTGACTCGAGGGACAAAATGTTTTCCCTCCCTCTTGAAGGCTTTTTTTGGAAGGAAGGTTTTGATTTCTAGAGATAGTTCCAGTTCAAACATTATGTGAATTAATACATTCCCTTCTAGCTCTTAAATTCTATTATTTTATGATTCATTTCTTACAATACCCTAGATATTTCTTTCGTGTTATTTGAAAAGTATTATAGAAGTGATTTTGAAGTATATGTTGAGATTCAGTCATTTTTTAAATGGTGACAGAAGTCAAATTTTGTAGATGGTGATAAACCTCATGCAGTATTGATTAAACATTTAGGAAACTTCAGACAGGAGAGGACTCAGAAGTACCCAACCACGCCAGTGCTGGTCAAGGCACATTGGCCAGTGACCACTACTCCTCTCTGTTTCTTTACTCTTGACCCATAAGAAGCAAAGTCTTTATTCTTCAAAATGAAATATGTGCCTTTTGGTCAGCCTGGTACAATATAAGCTAGGTCATGCACTCTTCTGCTCAAAGTCCTCCAAAGACTTCCCTTCTCACCTGAAGTGGAAGTTAAGGTTCTGGGGAATCCCACTGGCCCCCATGGGACCTTGATACGAATAGGACTCAGGCACTGCTTGCTCTGTGTAGAGGCCGACCCAAGGCAGGGAGCCTGGCTGGGGCAGTGGAACAGAAGCTGGATTTCAGCCTTCATTCACCCATGCTTGGTAGATTACACAGCTGTCTACGCGAGTCCTGCAGAGCTCCGGTAACGCCCCCAGGTCCTGCATGGCACTCGCTCGCCCTTCCCTTCCCTGACACCCTCCTGCCCTCACCCCACTTCTCTCCAGTCACCCTGACCTCCTTGCCTTCCTTGGAGCACCAGGCAAGCTCCTACCTCAGGCATTTTCCTAAACTGTCTCTCTATCAGGAACTACCCTTCCAGAAAGCCACTGGTTTGCTTTCTTACCTCCTTCAGGTCTTGACTCAAATACCATCTTCTCAATGAGGCTTAAGCCTGACCACCCTGTTTAAAGTTACAGCCAATCCCCTCACTTTCTCTCCCTTCCTTGCTTTATTTTTCTTCATATCAGTCATCACTAAATGGGTTACTGTATCACTGAATAGTCACTATATGCCAAGTTTTAGTTATTAATCATGTTCTCTCACTAAACAGAATATAAATTTCATGAAGGCCTGGACTTTTTCCTATTTTGTCTGTTGCTTTATCCCCAGAGCCTAGAACAAAGCCTGGTACATAGGAGATGCTCCATACACATTTGCTGAGTTAAGGAACGCATAAGTACGTGCTGAGTGAGTGGCTAAATGGATGAATAGCGGTGCTTACTATATAGTGTTGTGGTGTCTTTGTTCCTTGAGGGTGGGGGTTCTGCCTCACGCTACTTGGCATGCACCTGCCTTTCCCAGAATTAGCAGAGGCTACATGTTTATTTGGACCATAAAGAAGGCTGAGTGCCAAAGAATGGACCTTTGAATTGTGGTGCTGGAGAAGACTCTTGAGAGCCCCTTGGTCAGAAGGAAGATCAAACCAGTCAATCCTAAAGGAAATCAACCCTGAATATTCACTGGAAGGACTGATGCTAAAGCTGAAGCTTCTGATGTGAAGCTTCCTGATGTGAAGAACTGACTCATTGGACAAAACCCGGATGCTGGGAAAGATTGAAGGCAGGAGGAGAAGGGGGCAACAGAGGATGAAATGGTTAGATGGCATCACCGACTCAGTGGACATGAGTTTGAGCAAGCTCTGGGAGATAGTGAAGGACAGGGAGGCCTGGTGTGCTGCAGTCCATGGGGTCACAAAAAGTCAGACATGACTGAGTGACTCAACGACGTGCTTATTGGACACTTGCTGAACAAATGTCAGAAACAAGTCATACCTTTGACGAAAGCTTTCTTCTTCAGAGCAGAGACAACTGAACGAAACCGTGGGTGTGATTTATCTCCTAGGGAAAGAGCGTAAGCGGCAATGGCCAGTGTGAAAGCACTCTGGGTTGAGAGGGCATTTTCATGCAGAAAGATGTCAGCTTTACTTACAGCTGTGCTGATTTTCTGGAAACAAGAGCAGAAGATACCTAAGTTTCTTTGACAAGATTTGAGCTATCAACTGACGGGATCTACCCCCAGGTTGCACCACCCTAGGTTGCAGGCAAGATGAAGGGTAGAAAGGAAAATGACCTAGTGGAAATGGATGGTGTCTCCCTGAGGCAAATCCTTCTGGGAGAAGGAGCAGAGGGTAACCAAGAAAATGAAAATAAGATTGTCCAAATTGGTTTAAGTTTTTGCTTCTGAAGCCTCCCTCCTTGGTGGAGGTTTTTCCATTTAGTTTCTGCTTCCCATGTCAGCCCTGGCCTCCGGGAAGAAGAAGCATCAAATACAGACCTGGCTTTCTTCATTCTTCTGCACCCAGCAGAGCTGAGTCAGAGTCACATCGTCAAAAGTTCTACTAAAGAAAACCATCAGCAGCAAAAAAAGAGCCAAGCTGCCAAAGTGCTTTTTGATCCTAAGGATTCCTGGGAAAATAATCTCTATGCCTCTGCCTGCAGACAACTGAAATAGTTGTTTTGGATAAGTGGACGAGGAGGCAGTATGGTGGAATATTCCTGACTCCTCGTCTGGCACCTTCTCGTCAGCTCCATCTGTCTCTCACTCACATACCACCAGGCACTGGCAATGTTCCTTGCTGATTATCTTGTCTTGTTGAATATATATATATGCATGCTAAGTTGCTTCAGTCATGTCTGACTCTTTGCGACCCTGTGGACTATGGCCTGCCGGGCTCCTCTGTCCATGGGATTCTCTAGGCAGGAATACTGGAGTGGGCTGCCCTGCCCTCCTCCAGGGGATCTTCAGGGATCAAGCCCGCATCTTTTACGTCTCTTGCACCGGCGGGCGGGTTCTTGGCCACTAGTGCCCCCACATATACATGCGTGTTTGCAGATTGAGAATTACTTGCCGATTGAGAATTGAACCCATGTCTCCTGTGTCCCCTGCACTGCAAGCAGATTCTCTATCACTGAGCCACCGGGAAGCCCCACATGTGTGTGTATATACATACGTGTGTGCATACACACACAGGAGACGTAAGAGATGCGGGCTTGATCCCTGGGTCATGAAGGTTCCCCTGGAGGAGGGCAGGGCAGCCCACTCCAGTATTCCTGCCTGAGGAATCCCATGGACAGAGGAGCCCGGCAAGCCATAGGCCACAGGGTCACCCAGAGTCAGACAGGACTGAAGTGGCTTAGCACGCATGCATATGTACATGTATACATTTATTTAGGGCTTCCCTGGCGGCTTGGTGCTAAAGGATCCACCTGCTGATGCAGAGATTTGGGTTCAGTCCCTGGGTCGGGGAGATCCCCGGGAGAAGGAAATGGCAGCCCACTCCAGTATTCCTGCCTGGAGAATCCCATGGACAGAGGAGCCTGGTGGGCCACAGTCCAGGGGGTCACAAAAGCGTCAGACACAACTTAGTGACTAAACAATAACAACAGCACACACATAGAACAATTCTCCTGAACTAAACTGAAAACTGATTTCATTTTGTGGTTCAAGCCCTGCCAGTGACCTTGGGTTTTTCCATCTCGGTTCTGTCAGCTGGTTTGAAGGACAGGTCTAATCTACTTCCCAGATCGGGATCTCATTTCTGTTCATCTTTAGACTCTTCTGTGTTGATTCACTTAAGTGGATCCTCTCCTTTCTCCCCTCAGCTTCCAAGCAAACGAAACAGCACAACCCCAGGCAGAAAACACGGCTGGGGGTGTCCTTAGCAGTTCTGAGATACAGAGCACGTGAGCGCTCAGTATTCCACGTGAGTCCAGCCTTTGGCCACCTGATGCGAAGAGCTGGCTCCTGGGAAAAGACCCTGATGCTGGGGAAGATTGAAGGCAGGAGGAGAAGGGAACGACAGAGGATGAGATGGTTGGATGGTATCACTGACTCAATGGACATGAGTTTGAGTAAGCTCTGGGAGTTGGTGATGGACAGGGAGGCCTGGTGTGCTGCAGTCCATGGGGCTGCAAAGAGTCGGACATGACTGAGCGACTGAATTGAACTGAACTGATTCCATGTAATAAAAGAACAGTCCCATACGTAATGTAAGAGTTAGCAGGGGTAACAGTAGGATCCCAGGGACATGGGGTCATCTTCTCATCAAATCAGAAGTTATTTATTCAAATCACAGGTCTACAATTCAGTATCTTGTGACATGGGACAATTAAATTCACCTTCCTTACAGGCCCCAGTTTTCTCAGCTGTCAATGAGTGGGTCGGACTAGATGCTCTTAGTATCTATCATACTTCTGAATTCCTCAAATTCTGGAGTTCAGGTTATTTTCAAGCGCCCCGTCCTATCCCCCGCTCCGTTCCCTGAATATGGTACAGAAACAGACAGTGGGTGCTGGAGAAAGAAAACACTTACCTCCAAGGGGCATATATCAAAAGCCTTTCTAATTCCAATCACAGCAAAGGCTGTAAGGTACAAAGTGTTCTCTCGGGTTTCAACAGGCAAGGTCCCCTAAAAATAAGCAATGTTTTAAAAGGAGAGTGAAATGGTGTCTTTCAAACGAAATGACCTGGGTTGACTTTCCACTTTGGCCTCCCCTCCCTCTCTCTCCCTTCATGCGGGCCAGCTGGACCCCTGGCGTTTTCTCAGAGCTCTGAGTTTTACATGCTTTCACTTGCTTTT
Source organism: Capricornis sumatraensis (assembly GCF_032405125.1). Lineage (NCBI taxonomy): Eukaryota > Metazoa > Chordata > Mammalia > Artiodactyla > Bovidae > Capricornis > Capricornis sumatraensis. The sequence goes on from NC_091074.1 coordinate 119,222,543, forward strand.
CTCTCCTCCACCTCACCCTGGAGCTCCACTTCGTACCCCTTCACCACATTCAAGCTCACCTTCTCCTTCAAGACCTTGTTAAGATGCCAGCTCCTCTACAAAGCAGGATTCTTCCTCTGTCCTCCTGTATTTCTCCTCTTAGGGCAGTGACGTTCCAAGGCAGTGTTTCTCAGACCTCCCAGGAGATGACCTCCTACTCATCTCTCCAGCTTCATTTTGTGCCGCTCACCCCTGAGTCCTCTAGGCGCCAGCTCTTCGAATGAACCACCCTCTCTCCACTTCAAGATAACAGCATGATGCTTGTACTACTTGGGACCTTCTGCCTGCCTCCCTCCTACCTAGCTCCTAGGAACCGGGTCAAACCATTTTCTCAACTTCCCCAATCTAAGTGAGAGCTCCTGCTTTCAAAGAAACTGTATTGACCTTTTTCTTAGTGTGAATCACACACTTGAAATCACTTAAAGTCTGACTTTTCTGCTAGATGGTAACAATCACCGTGGCCTCAGTGACCATACCTGTTCTGTTCACTATTATATCCCTACCAGGTAGCACTTGGTACACATTCTGTGTATATTTATTGAATAAATAGATGAACACACAAAGTTCAATCTTGATTAGAGCTGTTAGTATCTGTGCCCTCCTCTCCCTACCAGTGTGTGAGCTCCTTTGTGGCAGGGGTACTTTCTGATCCAGTCTTCACACTCTTCCTCCCTCAGGGTCCCCCAAAGAGGCCCTTGCACATTTCAGGTGCTCAGTGAATGGTTGTTGAATGGATATGAACAGCTGGATAGATGGGTAGGATTTTTTTTAAAAAATTGTTGTAGTATCTTACTTTTCAAATAGCACCTAGATGATGTCAGTTGCCCTCATTTCTTGTGGGAGTCCTAATCGGTCCTAATTATGGGACCCCGGTCAGCCAGGAAGGCCATTTGTGACATGAAAGGGATTGGATCGGGGCAGGTAAAATAAATAAATAAATGAAAGCTGTTGGATCCTAAAAAGTACATTCTAGGAGTAGAAGAGGCTGTAGCAGTATTGTGCAGAGATTTTGCAATTTAAACATGTAAGTGGATTCCAATATCAAGCAACACTTTGTTGTACTTCTTAATAAATTATTCTAATCTTCTTTCTAACAGAGTGTATGTAGCATCCCTTCCATCTTTCACAACAACATCTTACAGCCTTGACCTATGTGAAGGCCTTGAAGTTCAAGTGCAGACTTTGTACCAAGTGTCTGTAGACCAAAGAGCCCATTTACCCCTTCTGAGAGCCCCAGCATTTGTGCTCTGCGACCCACTAATGCCTGTGACACCGGATGTCTAAGATCTTACTCATCTGACCTATTTTGAATTATCTGAATAACAGGATGAGAAGACCTTTCAAATTCTTTGCCTACACACAAGAGAAGTTTCTTGCAGGGTTGCATATATTTTCCCCTTCTTCTAAAAATGAATGAGAACACAACTCAGCCTTTTAAATCAAACTATTGTTCATCTGTGCATTTGGCTTCCTTACCTGTAACTTCACGGGTTGATAGTCAGAATTTTCCTTGAATGATCCATTTTCCAGCTGACATTTCTCAACCAGCCACAATAAAGAATTACAAACTGAATTTTGGTTCTGGTCTACATATTTACTTATTTGTCCAAGTACTCTTAGAGCAAAAGCTGTTAACCTTTGGGATGAAAATCAAATAAATAAACATTTAGACACTGAAGCCCTTTTGGCTTTCAACCTGCAGTGTGTTTTAGTTCATACAGTGTTTATTCTTGAAAAGAAAACATTTTAAAACACGCAATTCCGAAGTAAAATGTTACTATTTCAAAACATCAGGGAAGATACCAGGAAGATCTCCAAAAACAACCAAATGTAAGCAACACATCTTCTGTGCCTGCAGCATTGCTAGCCTGCACACAAGCTGAAAATTGATGCCTGATGATACAAAAATCATTCTCTAAAGTTGGATAGCGTTCAAACAAATAGTTTAGAGTTAAAGCACTGACTCACAAACATGAGACATTGAGGAGCAAAATCATAAAATTCTAGATGGTAACATTTGTACAAGCTATCTGATCGAAATCCCCATCTGAGGTCCGAAATTCTCTTCCCTAATACCCGTGGGGGTGTTTATCTTGCTTCCCCTTGAGTCACACCATTGATGGAGAGCTCGCCACCTCTCAAGGAAGCTTTATTTATTATGATCACTTAGTCAAAGAAAAGTTCAGAACACTTCTCTGGTGGCCCAGTGCTTAAGAATCCACCTGACATGGCGGGGGACACAAGTTCGATTCCTGGCCCCGGAAGATCCCACGTTCCTCGGGACTATCGAGCCCGCCTGCCCTCGGGCCCGAGCTCTGCAGCAAGAGAGGCACCGGCTGCGAGAAACCCTGTGCCTCAGCTAGAGAGCCGCTCCCGCTGCCTGCGCTCGGTGAAGCCGGCTCGCAGAGCGACGACTGGCACCGCCCCAAACAAGCAAGCGCAGTCTCTGCTAACGTCCCGGAGAGACCGTCCGAGGGGATCCACCGAGGGGATCCACCTCACGACCCCAAGTGCCTCTTACACCTCCTCTCCTCCTCTCTGATTCCTTCACTCAGCAGCCTGGGGGCCAGAAACCCCCCACACTCAGACCGCTTCACTCTCTCCCTAACTTTAAAATTTTGTTTTCCCTTTTCTTTTTAAAATTAATATTATTCTCTTCACTTTTTTTTATCTTCGCTCTATTTCTAAAAAAATTTTTTTGGGGTATTCAGGTGTTGGCCATTTATATATATATATGTGTATATATGTATATATATATATCTCTGTCTACATTCAAATGGGTATATCTTTCCTTTTCTCCTTTGCTTGTCGCTTCTCTTCTTTTCATGGCTATTTCTAAGGCCTCCTCAGACAGCCATTTTAATGCAAAGTTCCAAAGAATAGCAAGGAGAGATAAGAAAGCCTTCCTCAGCGATCAATGCAAAGTAATAGAGGAAAACAACAGAATGGGAAAGACTAGGGCTCGCTTCAAGAAAATTGGAGACTCCAAGGGAACATTTCATGCAAAGATGGGCTCAATAAAGGACAGAAATGGTATGGACTTAACAGAAGCAGAAGACATTAAGACGAGGTGGCAAGAATACACAGAAGAACTGTACAAAAAGGATCTTCACGACCCAGATAACCACAATGATGTGATCACTCACCTAGAGCCAGACATCCTGGAATGTGAAGTCAAGTGGGCCTTAGGAAGCATCACTATGAACAAAGCTAGTGGAGGTGATGGAATTCCATGTGAGCTATTTCAAATCCTGAAAGATGATGCTGTGAAAGTGCTGCACTCAATATGCCAGCAAATTTGGAAAACTCAGCAGTGGCCACAGGACTGGAAAAGGTCAGTTTTCATTCCAATTCCAAAGGAAAGAAATGCAAAAGAATGCTCAAACTACCACACAATTGCACTTATTTCACATGCTAGTAAAGTAATGCTCAAAATTCTCCAAGCCAGGCTTCAGCAATACGTGAACCGTGAACTTCCTGATGTTCAAGCCAGTTTTAGAAAAGGCAGAGGAACCAGAGACCAAATTGTCAACATCTGCTGGATCATGGAAAAAGCAAGAGAGTTCCAGAAAAACATCTATTTCTGCTTTACTGACTATGCCAAAGCCTTTGACTGTGTGGATTACGATAAACTGTGGAAAATTCTGAAAGAGATGGGAATACCAGACCATTTGACCTGCCTCTTGAGAAACCTGTATGCAGGTCAGGAAGCACCAGTTAGAACTGGACATGGAACAACAGACTGGTTCCAAATAGGAAAAGGAGGACATCAAGGCTGTATATTGTCACCCTGCTTATTTAACTTATATGCAGAGTACATCATGAGAAACGCTGGACTGGAAGGAGCACAAGCTGGAATCAAGATTGCCAGGAGAAATATCAATAACCTCAGACTTGCAGATGACACCACCCTTATGGCAGAAAGTGAAGAACTAAAGAGCCTCTTGATGAAAGTGAAAGAGGAGAGTGAAAAAGTTGGCTTAAAACTCAACACTCAGAAAACGAAGATCATGGCATCTGGTCCCATCACTTCATAAAATAGATGGGAAAACAGTGGAAGCAGTGACTGAGTTTATTTTTGGGGGCTCCAAAATCACTGCAGATGGTGATTGCAGCCATGAAATTAAAAGATGCTTACTCCTTGGAAGAAAAGTTATGACCAACCTAGAGAGCATATTCAAAAGCAGAGACATCACTTTGTCAACAAAGGTCCGTCTAGTCAAGACTATGGTTTTTCCTGTGGTCATGTATGGTTGTGAGAGTTGGACTGTGAAGAAAGCTGAGCACCAAAGAATTGATGCTTTTGAACTGTGGTGTTGGAGAAGACTCTTGAGAGTCCCTTGGACAGCAAGGAGATCCAACCAGTCCATCCTAAAGGAGATCAGTCCTGGGTGTTCATTGGAAGGACTGATGCTGAAGCTGAAACTCCAATATTTTGGCCACCTGATGTGAAGAGCCAACTCGCTGGAAAAGACCCTGAGGCGAGGAAAAATTGAAGACAAAAGGAGAAGGGTGCAGCAGAGGATGAGATAATTAGCATCACCAACTCAGTGGACACGAATTTCAGCAAATTCCAGGAGATAGTGAAGGACAGAGAAGCCTGGAGTGCTGCAGTTCATAGGGTCCCCGAGAGTTGGACATGACTTAGCAATTGAATAGCAACAACAAAAACAATTCAGATTTATTACTTGAGACTGTCTTTCCCTCAAATCATCAGAATTTTGGAAGGCATCGTGCCTCACTGAATAAGTACTTACTCAGCACCTGCAATACCAGGCACTAGGAACGCTTCAAACTGCCTCTGCGGAACTTACACTCTACTGACCAGACAGTGCCTGAGATAAGGAGGATGTGAGGGACACATTTTTAGGAGAACAGGAAAAAGTAAAGTTGTGGAGAAGGATATGAGGTGCTGGAGTGGGATGTAGTTTTAGATGGACGATTACTGGAGCCCTCACTGAGGAGGTGACTTTTGGTAAAGGCTTGAGGGAGAGGAGGGGGCCTGCCTCGCTGGCACCTGGGGGAGCGTGTTCCCCAGAAGAGAGCGAACAGGGCACGGTCAGTGCAAAGGCTCTGAGGTGGAAGCGTGGCCAGCATGTTCAGGAACAGCAAGAAGGCCAGTGGGGCTCGGGTGGGGTGACAGAGAGGAGCGGGGGACGTGGTCAGAGAGGTGAGGGGCCGATGGGTCATGTAAGGTCTTGTACATCATTGCAAGAAGTCTGGTTTTTACTCTGGGTAAGACGGGACACTTCTGAGCAGTTTTGAGTGATGTGGCCAAACTTACAGTCTAACAGATTCCCTCTGGGGGCTGTGCTGAGTGCAGAGTGCAGAGGGGACAGGGTTGAGGCTGAAAGACCAGAGGGGGCTAGGGTCATAACCCAAGTCAGAGCTGAGAATGGCCTGGACCAGAGGGGGCTAGGGTCATAACCCAAGTCAGAGCTGAGAATGGCCTGGACCAGAGGGGGCTAGGGTCATAACCCAAGTCAGAGCTGAGAATGGCCTGGACCAGAGAGCGCTAGGGTCATAACCCAAGTCAGAGCTGAGAATGGCCTGGACCAGAGGGGGCTAGGGTCATAACCCAAGTCAGAGCTGAGAATGGCCTGGACCAGAGGGGGCTAGGGTCATAACCCAAGTCAGAGCTGAGAATGGCCTGGACCAGAGGGGGCTAGGGTCATAACCCAAGTCAGAGCTGAGAATGGCTTGGACCGGGTGGTGTGTTAGGGCTAGGGTCATAACCCAAGTGAGAGCTGAGAATGGCCTGGACCCAGCTGGTGTGTTGGGGCTAGGGTCATAACCCACGTCAGAGCTGAGCATGGCCTGGACCGGGTGGTGTGTGGTGTTAGTGAGAAGCAGTCAAGCTCAGGGCTTCCGTGGCGGCTCTGAGGTAAAGAACCCCCCTGCCAATGTAGGAGACGCGGGTTCCATCCCTGATTCAGAAAGACCCTCTGGAGAAGGGCATGGCAGCCCACTCCAGTGTTCTTGCCTGGGAAATCCCATGGACAGAGGAGCCTGGTGGGCTCCAGTCCCCAGGCTCACAGAGAGTCTGACAGGAACTAGTGACTAAACCAGACAACAGCAGTCAGGTTCAAGATGTACTTTGGAGGTGCAGCCAAGAGTATCTGCTAGGTCAGCTGGGGCTTGCAGGTGAAAGATGACTAGGCATTTCGGCCTGAGCCGCTGGGTGGAGCGCCCATTAAAGTTGTTGGTCTTCAGTTCACTACTATGTGAAGATACAAGCCAAAACTTTCTACTTACCAGGTGCTAGCGCCTCCGCCCTTCCACATGCTGTAGGAATAGTCAGCATTTCTGAAGGACATGATGCTCGCCATCCCTAAGAGGCATCAGGGAAAGAACAGAGTGCTTCAGTGACCCCCGTCTCTACTCAGCGCAGCATGAGCCCCCGGGAAAGGTAAGCTTCCTCTGGTGTTGGGCAGCGAACATATGCTCTGTGGCCAACACTGAACTTCTCGAAGGAAGTGCATGGATCGCTTGAACTGGGAATTATCAAGCAGAACATTCTGAGCTCATTCAAGAAGGAAGGAATGCTCTGTAGAGTTTGGAATGCAGGTGTCTTGTCTCTCAGCCAGGCGTTTCAGTAAGTTGAGCCAAAACGCTCCAGCAAACAGTATTTATTTGTGTAATAGAGCCCACGTCATGATTTTTTATTTTTATTTTTGGTGGAAATGTTTTTACAACTAAGGTTTTGTGTAATTCATAACCTAAATATTAGTTTAATCAAACTTTTAGCTTAAAAAAACCACAAGATTTTAATGTACAATATGTGAAACAGATTTTCTTTTACCTTCTTTTAATTTTGTCTTCAGGTTCTGTTTTTGAGTCGATGAGTTCGTAGAAAAGATGTTCCAATTATGTCCTGCTTCCAGGTAGTGATAAACATAGAATACTGGGACAGCGCTCATCAGTTCCGCCTCTGCATTCCCTTTGGGGAGGTGGGTAAGACTATCAATGCCTTCCTCACTTAGAACTGCAGACATGACCTCGCCTATAAGCAGGCCTGAAACAAACAAGCACACAGACAAAGGAATCAAAGTAGATACCCTCAGTTTTTATCAGCTTCTGGGTATATTTTCAGTGGTGATGAGAGCAACCATCCTTATTCTTTCCTTTTTAATCTAAGCAGTTGAATTTCTTCTCAGAACTGGGGAGAGGGAAAAATATCTGATTAGAAAGTTGTATTTAAAGAAACACCAGGCCTAAACATACCACTGGAACGTGGACGTAAGGTGGTGTAATACAGTGGGCAGATTATAGCATACTGGAAAAGGCAAGTTAGTTGCCATTCAGCGTGATAGCTTTAGCTGTTGTAAACCCTAGGATTCGATCGTTTCCCCAGTGCAAAGCCAAGAGTCTGAGCTGTGGACACTCCGTGAGGGCTCTGTCTGTATCCCATCGTGAGACCTGGGAAAACCACTCTCTTGTATATCCAACAACAGGGCGGGGCATGCTTAGAAAGGTCCTTTCCAGTACTAACATTCTGTGATTCCAAGCTTTCATCTGAGATAAAACGTAGTCAGGACGTTCTATTATTGTGATGATAAGTCCCTGAATTTTTAAAGGCTAGAGGCCAGGGATCAGTTCAGTTCAGTTCAGTCGCTCAGTCGTGTCCCACTCTTTGTGACCCCATGAAGCACAGCACGCCAGGCCTCCCTGTTCATCACCATCTCCCGGAGTTCACTCAGACCCACGTCCATCGAGTCAGTGATGCCATCCAGCCATCTCATCCTCTGTCGTCCCCTTCTCCTCCTGCCCCCAATCCCTCCCAGCATCAGAGTCTTTTCCAATGAGTCAACTCTTCACATGAGGTGGCCAAAGTACTGGAGCTTCAGCTTTAGCATCATTCCCTCCAAAGAATCCCAGGGTTGATCTCCTTCAGAATGGACTGGTTGGATCTCCTTGCAGTCCAAGGGACTCTCAAGAGTCTTCTCCAACACCACAGTTCAAAAGCATCAATTCTTCGGCGCTCAGCCTTCTTCACAGTCCAACTCTCACATCCATACATGACCACAGGAAAAACCATAGCCTTGATTAGACGGATCTTAGTCGGCAAAGTAATGTCTCTGCTTTTGAATATACTATCTAGGTTGGTCATAACTTTTCTTCCAAGGAGTAAGCGTCTTTTAATTTCATGGCTGCAATCACCATCTGCAGTGATAAAGCCCACTAAAGACACCAGTTCTACAAATGGCCCCAGAGCTGCTTTCCTGGGGCCATTTGAAGGGCATGCAACTGTTTCTGGACTACGACTGCCCACTTGGATCATAGAAAGTCTTTAAATCTGGACACAGCTGCACTCTCATTTTAGAGAAGTCTTCGGGCCAGTGACAGCCCCCACCCTCCGTCACGAGAGCATGAATCTCCATTAAATCAAGCCTGAAAATCTCCTTTAAACCAAGAGCTGAAAGAGTGGTTGAGGATGTGAAGGTGAGGGCAGGAGCAGGGTGCTCCCAGAGTCCCCCATTGGACATACAACTGAGTAGAGAAGAGGAGAAATGGGAAAATCATGAGAATCCTTGACTTTTGTTTGAAACGCAGTGAAATAAGAAATAAAAATGGCTCTGGTTAATTTACCTTTTATACTCACAGTTCTTTTGACTTTTGTTTTGGGAACCATATTTAATGGTATCCTGTATGGGAACTCCTTTCGCCTACTAATGATGCCTGAAAAAAAAAAAATAGACTCTTTTATAATCATAGTATTAAAATTTAAAAGGGAAGTTAAAAATAATCAGAGATTTTGATCAAACCCTAGGCTTACGTAATCTCATTAAATAAAGCATTAAAGTTGACTTCAAACTTCCTGGTCATTACAGAATAGGAAATAAATAGGTTATGTAAATCTTATTCACCAGTAAGAGGGAGCATGCCATTTTGTCCAAAAGAGAAAATTGTTCTCGGAACTGAAATCTAAAAATAACTAACATATAATCCTTAGTCAAGGAAATGTGAAGATTAACTCCATTGGGAAGCATGCCCTGAAATCCTTTCCACCTTTTCCTCTCCATCTAACTTAGACAGTTTTTTCTCTCTGTACAGTTTTCTTTTTTTAGTCACTTCTGTCGTGTCTGACTCTTTGCTACCCTGTGGACTGTAGCCCTCCAGGTCCTCTGTCTGTGAGATTTCCCAGGTAATACCTATGGCTGATTCATGCTGAGCTTTGACAGAAAACAACAAAATTCTGTAAAGCAATTATCCTTCAATTAAAAAAATAAATTAAAAAAAAAGGAAGAATACTGGAGTGGGTAGCCATTTCCTTCTCCAGGGGGTCTTCCCCAGCCTGGGATCAAATCCCAGTCTCCTGTGTGGCAGGCAGATTCCCTACTGTCTGAGCCACCCGGCGGCCCCCAAGTTTAAGCATGCCTGTGTCAGAGCAGTTTCTACTGCCATCAGTGGCTTGTCTCATTAAAATGATAGTGTTTATCGTTCTTCGGATAGAGTACCAAGCACACTACTGAGCTCTTTGTATGCGTTATTGTAATGGATCCTCACAGCAACCCTGTGTACCGGGTCTATTCTTATTCTTTGAATTTTGTGGATGAGAAAATGAGGCTTAGAAAGCAAGTTGCTCAAGGTCACAGAGCTGGCACAGATGAAGCTGCGTCTGAACGCAGGAGGTTTTACTGCAGAGCCCTCAGTAGTCACCGTAAAGAGACTTCTCCCATCATCCTGCTAAGAAAGCAGTCTGAGGGCAGGGACGATCGTGAATGCTACAGTCCCAAGCACTTAGGCCCTGGCACAGGGCAGATGCTAAAGAAAATGCAGTGCCATTTTATAATTTAATAGCCGAACTACCTGGCAAAAGAGACAAGAACAGGAGTGTTCTTCAGGTAAGTTTTAACCTTTGATAAATGCCAAGGATATAATGTTAAGGTAAAACTGAGTGGAGGGCATTTGAGAGTATCTCTTCGTGATTGAAACAGCATTGAGTTCAGAAAGAGCTTATTCCAGAATGTGACACAGGGCAAGACAGAGCCTTTCTATGCCTTGGGTTGCTCACCAGTTAAACAGAAGTAATAATATTTTCCTCAAAGGGTTTTTGTGAAGATAAAAATAATAGGAACAAAGAGCCTGGCAAAGAGTTTGAGCTCCTTTTACAGTACTTTTGACAGTAGGTTGTTTTGAGATTACCTAAATTTTGATTCTCCATGATTTTTTTCCATTGATATCTGCCCTTGACTATTTCAATTCTCATTAGCAACTCTTCTACCAAATGGAAAAGGTACAGGAGAGAAAGCTAAATATTAGGGAAGTCAATTTTACTCCTGCTAGAGATCATGAAAACGATCCACCAAGGCCTCACATATAAAGGCAGATTCCAGAGAGATTAAAACATGTAAAAGTTAAATCTGTAAAACCCAGGGGACAAAATATACAACAATGTTTTTGTGAACTAAGATATATACCTGTGAAGTGAAATTATAATGAATCTGACCATATCAGGATAAAGGATTCCTGTTCAAAACCCACTGAAGATCATTACTGCTCAAAGAAGCACACTGGAGACAAACACCAGCAAGAAATAGGAAAACCCAAGTGGAAAATAGAGAAAATGCAGAAGACAGGAATAGGCGATTCACAGATGGGAAGCCCAAACAGCCAGCAAGCATTTGAATAGATGTTTAGATATCATCGTATTCAGAAGAGTTACAGAGAAAACAATAATGAGATACTGCTTTACGCCCCTCAAAACTGGCACACTTTAGAGGTGAGTGGGCGTGGAATGAGAAGAATCCTCCCGCAGTGCTGGTGGAGGTGTAAAAAGTAGAGCCATTCTGAGGAGCAGCGTGTCAGAAGTGAATGATATTCAACATGCATATGCCCTTTGACCCAGCAGCTCAACGCTGAGAAACAGACCAGATAGATGCCCACACAGATGTGTAAAGGGAGGTGGAAAGGGATGTTCACTGCCGCACTGTCGACGGTAGCGGGGAATCTGTCAGTAGGAAGCGGGTAAGCGAAATGGTGGTGGAATCAGAGCCAAGCAGAACCCTGCAGCCCCCACCCCCACCCCCACCCCCACCCCCTCTCCCAACTAAGTACAAAAAGTAGTTGATGATTAAGACAATGGTCACAGACTAAGTGTCTGGTGCCCGTTCCTGAACTGTTTTACAGATACTGTAACTAGGACCAGGGGGAAAAATACTGTGATGGCCAGATTGTAGCCGTGACCTAAGAAGCTCCACCTTGAGCAGTCTTGAATGTCTAGCACAATTCCAAGATCTGGCTTCAAGAGAATGGGATTCACATTATTGCTCATAATAAACTATATCTTGTGGACATCGAGATAACTGTGGCTTGCTCTGCCCGCATATGTAAGCGGGCAACTAAGACTGTCATCAGAGATGCTGCAGACTCGTGTTGACAGATTTCACTCTGAGAATACGGTCAGAGTGTCAGCATGGAGAGATTACAGAAGACGGACCGTCACCCCTGATCGCGCAGAAATGGAATGATATTTGACCATAGGGAATTGACAGCAGCTCTTATGCCCTTTCCCTGTTTGCCCATTTCTGTCCCCGTCTAACTTTAAAGGAACCTATCAACAATTATAGGGATGAGATCACTAGGCTGCTTAACCTAACTCCTAAATTGTGCTCTCCTAAATGAACACCGTGCCTTGCCTAACCTGTTGATTCTTGCCTAACCTGTGGATAAAAAGCAAGAATGAAGAATTAAGCAGTTTAGAGAATGACCACTCCACAGGGAACTCCCACTCAATATTCTGCTGCTGCTGCTGCTGCTGCGTCGTTTCAGTCGTGTCCGACTCTGTGCAACCCCATAGATGGCAGCCCACCAGGCTCCCCCGTCCCTGGGATTTTCTAGGCAAGAACACTGGAGTGGGTTGCCATTTCCTTCTCCAATGCATGAAAGTGAAAAGTCAAAGTGAAGTCACTGAGTCGTGTCCAACTCTCAGCAACCCCATGGACTGCAGCCCACTAGGCTCCTCCGTCCATGGGATTTTCCAGGCAAGAGTACTCAATATTCTGTAATAACCTAAATGGGAAAATAATTTGGAAAGGATACATATATACGTGTCACTGAATCCCTTTGCTGTACACTTGAAACTGACCCATTGTTAATCAATTATACTCCAATAGGAAACAATTTTTTTTTTTTTTAAAAAGAATGACTAGCTCTCTACATCTAATAGCCGCTTTAGAAATCCCGTAGGCAAATGATGTGGGCAAGATAACATCTTAAGAGTCAGCCAGTCTGCACACAGGGGAGAATGATGCAGAACTCAACCTCCTGCCTCCATGATTCACTGACACGCTGCCCCCTTCTCCTTTAAAAACTGCCATTGTTTAGTAGGTAAGTTGTGTCTGACTCTGACTCTTTTGAGACTCTGTGGACTGTAGCCCACCAGGCTCCTCTGTCCATGAGATTTTCCAGGAAAGAACACTGGAGTGGGTTGCCATTTCCTTCTCTGGGGAATCTTCCCATCCCAGGGATCGACCCTGCATCTCACCACGGAGCCATCTATGAAGCCCAAAACACTGTCGTAGCTGAGCAGAATCTTCGGAGTTGGTCTTCAGACATCAGTATACTTTCCTGCCAGATTGCCAGCTTTTCTGATTAAACATCTTTCCTTTCTGTTGACATTTGCCTCTCAGAATATTGCCTTTTGAGCAGAAAGCAGATGAACTTGAGTTTGGTAACAGAATATACTCTGAAATACTGTGTAAGAAGCAGTGAGTCACATGTATGCATAGCAGTAGAAACACTAGTTTAAAACAAAGTACTGAGTTTAAAAACTAGACCAGGATCTATAGCACACCACCTTTCATATGTTGGAAAAAACCACACGCACACAAAATAACCTTACTTCCCTACTCAAAGACAGATACCAAGCATATCAGAGCGGGGGCATTTGAAGAAAGGGAAGTGGTTGCAGGGGTCAGGAATGAGGAAATAAAACATGGGAGGGCCCTGTCCAGACTGATGGTGACAATCTGCTGGGAACTGAGGGGGCTGAAGAGCTAAACTCTTTGCATCCAAGATAAGAACTGGGGAGAGAGCTTGTCAGGCAGAGAAAGCAGGAACCAAAGGCTAGGCTAGTCTTGTGGTTTGAGTTTTTGTGTTTAGTCTCTTTTTAAGCTGATGTCACATAATTTTAATTACTACGACTTTGCGATTTGTTTTGATGCCTCATCCTCTCTCATTGGTGTTTCCCTCAGATTTCCTCTACCATTATTGTCTGTTTACTTTCCCCAAATTTTTTTAGCCTTTTTTTTTTTTTTAAAGAAAAGCCTCTGTAAAGTATGCGTGCACGTGTGCTCAGCCGCCTTAGTCGTGTGGTGTCTCGTTGCGTCTGCGCAGCCCTGGGGACCGCAGCCCGCCAGGCTCCTCTGTCCCTGGGAGTCTCCAGGCAAGAATACTGGAGTGGGCTGCCGTGCTCGCTTCCAGGCTCAACCCAGGGAAGGAACCCACGTCTCCTGCACCTGCTGTATTGCTCGTGAATTCTTTGCAGCTGAGCCACCCGGGAGGCCTATAGAGTCTCATTCTTTATACCAACTCCAATATATACAGATTAGAAGTGTTTAATACAATTTTCGAAATAAACTAGAAAGAACCGATACTCATCTTTACCCTTTTTAGCACTCTGGAAAGTAACAAAGGTGCGTGAATCTAAGTTGTCTAAAATAACGAGCGAAAAAAGTCACATGACGAGATTGGAACGAGGCATAGATTCTTTTTTTTAACCAAGATTTTTGATGGAGAGACCTACTCCCAGATAAAAGATCACTGCCATCTTGTGGCCCTCAGGCTCACACCTAGGAGGGGTGAGGCAGGGCTGCTTTGGAAAGCTGTGTGCAGCGACGTGAGAGGCTTGGGGGTGAAGAGGAAACGAAGGCAACAGAAGCAGTGACGTGACCGCATGGGGCCAGAACCTCAGAACGCTCGGGGCACGGCCCTGAGGCAGCAGGTCCCCGGCGATCCGGCCCCAGAGCACTCCTCTAACCTTCCGTTCTCCCAGAGGAGGCTGGTGTGGAGAGAAATCCGCTCCCGACCGCCCCCTGCCCCCCCAGCAACTCTCCCCATAGATCCTTCACAGGGTGGAAGGAAATTTGTGTGGAGATAAAATTAAAGTTTGCGTGAAGTCAACCTTATTCAATTTGGGCTGATTTGAAAAGTAAATATTAATTCTTCGCTTTGCCAGAGGAAATATCACTCTAAGTATAGTGGTCTTGATTTATTTAAAAAAAACAAACAAATTCCCCCCCCCAACCCCCGTTACTGTATCCCTGAAAGAAAAGAAAAATGATACAATGCAATAATAGGCAAATTTTAACTATTTATTAAGAACTACAGCAGTCTGTCTTTTTTGGTGAAAAGAACTGCTAACTGAGAACATTCTAAATTTCATAAATACCTGTGTATTTAGGCTTTGATTAAGTGCTCAAATGCTTGCACAATTCTAACTTTCACTTAGAATATCTTAGTTGGAGGGGAAGCAAGAAAGCAGGAACAATGAGGAGTGGCTTTCTTAAGTAATCAGCATTACTGTGTTTTCAAATAAGCGTGTTAAATTTAAGAACGTAAATGCCTTTTTCTTAGATTGTTCATTAGATTGATGGTTCTATAAGAAAATATCATAGTGAAGGATAAAATGACTGATATATAAGGGAAGTGAGGCTACTGACACTATTTCGATGTTTTGCGTTTGAAACTTACGGGGTTATCTGGGGAATTCCCTGGCAGGCCAGTGGTTGGGGGTTGGTACTCTCACTGCCTGGGTTTGATCCCTAGTCGGGGAAGTAAGATCTCCAAACCCAGCCGAGCGTGGCCAAAAGCAAAACAAAAGCGCAGCTACTGGGGTTTTCTTTCCTCTAAGCCCATCGAGATGCTAACCTACGCTGCCAAAAGTGACAGTGAACGAGGAAGCGGGTGTTTCTGATTCTACACAATTAACATTTTTAAAAATAATGTTTCAGGTTGCACATCTCTCTTGAGCAAAAGACAGCATATAAAATACAAAATCATTTTGCCTACCATAGATACCCTGTGGATCCAGAGTAACACCAGCGTAGCTTTCCCTTTTGACACCTTCTGGCTAAAATAAAGGCAAAAAACATCCAGTTAAGAACATAACTAAATTTATATGACTTGAATGCTTGGGTCAATGTGACTACTTTTCCAATTAAATTTTTTTTATTGATTGATTTTTGGACAAGGCAAAATACGTTTTAATACTTATATGTATACATCCAGGAACAAAATTTTCTGGCTATGTGCATGATGAGCAGAGCAAACACTGAAATAGAAGGGATTCTATGTGTCAGGGAACTGATCTGAGTGCTCTGTATGTATCAGCTCATCCAACCTCAAAAATACTCCATGAAGTAAGCGCTTTCATTACTCCCACATGACATATGAGGAAATCGACAACCAGAGAGGTCAAGAAACTTATCCGATGTCACACTGCTAGGAGGTAGTGGAGCCTGGATTCGAGCTCAGGCAGCGTGGCTCCAGAATCTGTGCGTGGAACACCACGCAAAGATGCACAGAACACAGAACATGCCTTGCACACAATAAGCCGATGTATGCTCACTGAAGTCAATTTCACGGCTGAAAACAGAACTCAGGGAATGAAGACCTAGGAAGGCCCAGTTGTGTCCTTAAGAGTTTTGTCAAGAATAACATGAGAACATGTGAATTGATGGCATTTAAGAATGATAGCTTTTAAGGAATGATAGCATTTAAGAAATGACAGTTTTCTTCCCCCTTTTCAACCTGTTAGCTCATTTACAAAATGGAAACTTTTCTTGACTATAAATTTTAAACTATAAGTTAGTAAGTCCTGTCTTAGTTATTGCTGTAGCTCCAGTACTTAGCATAACGTCTGGCACAGATTTCAGAACATTTTCCAAAAGCGTTGGGGGAAAAATTCTTCAAAAAATGAAATACCAAAATGTTAAAATTAGATATTTCTGGTTGTAGGGGTTATTGGTGATTTTAATTTTCTTCTCTGTAGTTTTTTGGTATTTCATACGTTCTACAGTGAGCAAGTATCATTGTTTTATTTAAATTTTAAAAGCATAATTTCAGACTTAAAAGTTATAAGAGCAGTCCAAAAATATCTGAGATAGCCTCCACCCAGATTCCCCAACATGTTAACATTTTATTATGTTTGTTATCACTTTCTCTTTCTGTCTCTCTTTCTGAATCATTTAAACATGAGTTGCTGATAACTTCTTTTTCCAGAAAGAAAAAAGTATTTATGAGAGAATTTTTAAAAAGAATCTTTTTCTTACCACCACTCGTAGTGTTTTTACTAAGATTTCATTGCCAACCGAAGTCTCCAGTGAGAAGCTGAGGTTGTGGAGGCCAATTTCCAGAGGAAGCACGGTGAAGGTCACCAAGTGGCTGGAGGACCCCTCGATTTTCTGGGGCACACACTTGGAGAGTCTTCTCCCCTGAGAGTCAGTGCCTGGGCTTCCCGATGAACAGATCCCCTCCACAGGATGCATTTTAACACAGAACTGAAATATCACCAGTGAACAATGACTTCAAAACACTTTATAATAGGGAAAGCACGCCCTGACTCTGTTCCTCTGGACACAAATTCTCCCCGGTACCTGTCAAATAATCCCTCATATTCTAAGGCGGTAGAGAAAGTTCATTTCAGATTTTCTAAAACACACATACCAGTTGCTACTTGGTGGATTACAGTCCATAGGATTACAAAAAGTCAGACATGACTGAGCAAACACACATTCAGCCATGTGCCACGATGTCCAGAAAGCTCAGCACTGGCTCAGAAACGTCTAATCTTCCTTAGACAGTTACCTACTAAATCGAGTGTAACGCTACTGGAGTTCTCTGTCCATGTTGCCACGATAGCGTTTGTTACACCCTCTCTTTACATGTTTATGACAGACAGTGGGAACCCAGGCTCAGGTAGGCCGTGTGTCTTATTCATCTTTGTATCTTACAGCTCAGCCTTTCGTGTTCAATAAGTGGTTTTATGAAAGACTGGAACTCCATCTCCTGGCATTCAAGGCCCTGACTAATATGTCCCCACTAGCTTTTCCAATCTTGCTTCTCATTAACTTCCCATTTGTATCCCATCATACAGCCAGACTGTGGCTCCAGGAAGATCTAAGTTCAGATCTTGGCTCTGCCGCTTTCTGTGTGCCCAGAGCACATGGCCCTCCACTGCAGCTTTGTGACGGGAAGAATAATGATACCTACTGACTTCCGGCTCAAATAGTGAGCATTTTCCATCTCCGCTCCAAAATCTAATGACCTGACAGATCTTTCCCCCAAAGAACAAATCTGTATGATCCAGAATAAATCAAGCAGGTAAACAAGGAGGACCAACATTCAACACCTAATTTTGAGGAATTTCTCAAAAATGGCAAGTTCGTTTTTCCTCTTAACCATCTTCCTGGGAAACACAACAGCCAGGGTGGCTGAGGCAGGAGTTAAAAGAGCACTTTCGGGTCACCCGAAGCCAGGGATTCCCTCAGGAGATCATGGGTAGGGTAGGGAAGAACAGATGAGAAGAGGCATTGGATAATTCAGCATGAATTCATCATAAAAACTCTTAGTAAATGAGATAAGAAGAGAACTTCTGAAACTGAAACAAACTATCAAAAACAAAAAACAAAACCTTTGGCAGTGGTTCTGCTTTCGGAAACAGCCAAGCAGTTCCTACTAGATAACTATTCTGAAAATAAAATGATAAGCTCTAGACAAAACATGTATTAAAAAAAAAAAAAGCTATCTGAAGTCACTAGAGATTGGAAGAGAAGGTGACCCTCAGAAGAAAGGAAGGGCATTGGGGAAGGGTCCTGGTTTTTTAGTTTTAACCTGAGGGCTAAAGGCAAAGGAGAAAAGGAAAGGCATGCCCATTCAAATGCAGAGTCCCAAAGGACAGCACGGAGAGATAAGAAAGCCTTCCTCAGCGATCAACGCAAACCAATAGAGGAAACCAATACAACGAAAAGACTAGAGTTCTCTTCAAGTCTCTTCAAACGCTCCCTTGGTGTCTCTAATTTCCTTGAAGAGAACTCTAGTCTTTTCATTCCATTGGTTTCCTCTACTGGTTTGCACTGATCACTGAGGAAGGCCTTCTTATCTCTCCGTGCTATCCTTTGGGACTCTGCATTTAGATGGGTATATCTTTCTTTTTCTCCTTTGCCTTTTGTTTCTCTTCTTTTTTCATCTATTTGTAAGGCCTCCTCAGACAACCATTTTTGCATTTCTTTTTCTTAGGGACGGTCTTGATCACCGCCTCCTGTACAATGTAATGAACACCCGTCCATAGCTCTTCAGGCGCTCTGCCTATGAGATCTAATCTCTTGAATCTATTTGTCACTTCCACTGTACAATTGCAAGGGATTTGATTTAGGTCGTACCTGAATGGTCTAGGGGTTTTCCCTACTTTTTCAATTTAAGTCTGAACTTGGCAATAAGGAGTTCACGATCTGAGCTGCAGTCAGCTCCCGGTCTTGTTTTTGCTGACTGTATAGAGCTTCTCCATCTTTGGCTGCAAAGAATATAATCAATCTGATTTTGTTATTGACCGTCTGGTGATGTCCATGTGTGGAATCTTCTCTTGTGTTGTTGGAAGAGCATGTTTGCTAAAACCAGTGCTTTCTCTTGGCAAAATTCTGTTAGACTTTGCCCTGCTTCATTCCGCATTCCAAGGCCAAATTTACCTGTTACTCCAGGTGTTTCTTGACTTCCTACTTTTGCATTCCAGTCCCCTAGAGTGAAAAGGACATCTTTTGGGGGTGTTAGTTCTAAAAGGCCTTGTAGGTCTTCATAGAACCATTCAACTTCACCTTCTTCAGTGTTACTGGTCATGGTATAGACTTGGATTACTGTGATATTGAATGGTTTGCTTTGGAAATGAACAGAGATCATTCTGTCATTTTTGAGATTGCCTCCAAGTACTGCATTTTGGACTCTTTTGTAGACCATGATGGCTACTCCATTTCTTCTGAGGGATTCCTGCCCACAGTAGTAGATATAATGGTCATCTGAGTTAAATTCACCCATCCCAGTCCATTTTAGTTCGCTGATTCCTAAAATGTTGACATTCACTCTTGCCATCTCCTGTTTGACCACTTCCAATTTGCCTTGATTCATGGACCTAACATTCCAGGTTCCTATGCAACATTGCTCTTTACAGCATCGGACTTTAATTCTATCACCAGGCACATCCACAGCTGGGTATTGTTTTTGCTTTGGCTCCGTCTCTTCATTCTTTCTGGCGTTATTTCTCCACTGATCTCTAGTTGCATATTGGGTACCACCAACCTGGGGAGTTCATCTTTCAGTGTCCTATCTTTTTGCATTTTCATACTGTTTATGGGGTTCTCTCAAGGCAAGAATACTGAAGTGGTTTGCTATTCCCTTCTCCAGTGGATCACGTTTAGTCAGAACTCTCCACTATGACCCGTCCATCCTGGGTGGCCTACACAGCATGGGTCATAGTTTCACAGAGTTAGACAAGCTGTGGTCCATGTGATCAGATTGGTTAGTTTTCTGTGATTGTGGTTTTCATTGTTTCTGCCCTCTGATGGAGAAGGATAAGAGGCTTATGGAAGCTTCCTGATGGGAGAGATCAACTGAGAGGGAAACTGGGTCTTATTCTGATAGGCAGGACCATGCTCAGTTCAGTTCAGTCGCTCATTCATGTCTGACTCTTTGTAACCCCATGAATCGCAGCACGCCAGGCCTCCCTGTCCATCACCAACTCCCGGAGTTCATTCAGACTCACGTCCATCGAGTCTGTGATGCCATCCAGCCATCAAATCCTCTGTTGTCCCCTTCTCCTCCTGCCCCCAATACCTCCCAGCATCAGAGTCTTTTCCAATGAGTCAACTCTTCGCATGAGGTGGCCAAAGTACTGAAGCTTCAGCTTTAGCATCATTCCTTCCAAAGAAATCCCAGGGCTGATCTCTTTCAGAATGGACTGGTTGGATCTCCTTGCAGTCCAAGGGACTCTCAAGAGTCTTCTCCAACACCACAGTTCAAAAGCATCAATTCTTCGGCACTCAGCCTTCTTCACAGTCCAACTCTCACATCCATACATGACCACAGGAAAAACCATAGCCTTGACTAGACGGATCTTAGTCAGCAAAGTAATGTCTCTACTTTTGAATATGCTCTCTAGGTTGGTCATAACTTTTCTTCCAAGGAGTAAGCGTCTTTTAATTTCATGGCTGCAATCACCATCTGCAGTGATTTTGGAGCCCCACAAAATAAAGTCTGACACTGTTTCTACTGTTTCCCCATCTGTTTCCCATGAAGTGATGGGACCAAATGCCATGATCTTCGTTTTCTGAATGTTGAGCTTTAAGCCAACTTTTTCACTCTCCTCTTTCACTTTCATCAAGAGGCTCTTTAGCTCCTCTTCACTTTCTGCCATAAGGGTGGTGTCATCTCCATATCTGAGGTTATTGATATTTTTCCTGGCAATCTTGATTCCAGCTTGTGTTTCTTCCAGCCCAGCGTTTCTCATGATGTACTCTGCATAGAAGTTAAATAAGCAGGGTGACAATATACACCCTTGATGTACTCCTTTTCCTATTTGGAACCAGTCTGTTGTTCCATGCCCAGTTCTAACTGTTGCTTCCTGACCTGCATACAGATTTCTCAAGAGGCAGGTTAGGTGGTCTTGTATTCCCATCTCTTTCAGAATTTTCCACAGTGTATTGTGATCCACACAGTCAAAGGTTTTGGCATAGTCAGTAAAGCAGAAATAGTTGTTTTTCTAGAACTCTCTTCCTTTTTCCATGATCCAGTGGATGTTGGCAATTTGATCTCTGGTTCCTCTGCCTTTTCTAAAACCAGCTTAATCTTTAATCCAATTTTCTGTTGATGGGCGGGGCTGCATTCCCTCCCTGTTGTTTGACCTGAGGCCAAAGTATGATGGAGATAGTGAAGATAGTGGCCACCTCCATCAAGAGGTCCCATGCATACACTGCTGCACTCAGTGCCCCAGCCCTGCAGCAGGCCACCGCCGACCCACAGCTCCACCGGAAACTCCTGGACATTCATGGGCAAGTCCCTTGAGAAGGTTCAGCTTATTGGCCATCTTACACAAAGAAAGGCAAGGCCAAAGAATTCTCAAACTACCACACAATTGCACTCATCTCACATGCTAGTAAAGTAATGCTCAAAATTCTCCAAGCCAGGCTTCAGCAATATGGGAACTGTGGACTCCCTGATGTTCAAGCTGGTTTTAGAAAAGGCAGAGGAACCAGAGATCAAATTGCCAACATCCGCTGGATCATGGGAAAAGCAAGAGAGTTCCAGAAAAATATCTATTTCTGCTTTATTGACTATGCCAAAACCTTTGACTGTGTGGATTATAATACACTGTGGAAAATTCTGAAAGAGATTGGAATACCAGACCACCTGACCTGCCTCTTGAGAAATCTGTATGCAGGTCAGGAAGCAACAGTTAGAACTGGACATGGAACAACAGACTGGTTCCAAATAGGAAAAGGAGTACGTCAAGGCTGTATATTGTCACCCTGCTTATTTAACTTCTATGCAGAGTACATCATGAGAAACGCTGGGCTGGAAGAAACACAAGCTGGAATCAAGATTGCCAGGAGAAATATCAATAACCTCAGATATGCAGATGACACCACCCTTATGGCAGAAAGTGAAGAGGAACTAAAAAGCCTCTTGATGAAAGTGAAAGAGGAGAGCGAAAAAGTTGGCTTAAAGCTCAACATTCAGAAAACGAAAATCATGGCATCCGGTCCCATCACTTCATAGAAAATAGATGGGGAAACAGTAGAAACAGTGTCAGACTTTATTTTGTGGGGCTCCAAAATCACTGCAGATGGTGACTGCAGCCATGAAATTAAAAGACGCTTACTCCTTGGAAGAAAAGTTATGACCAACCTAGATAGCATATTCAGAAGCAGAGACATTACTTTGCTGACTAAGGTTCATCTAGTCAAGGCTATGGTTTTTCCTGTGGTCATGTATGGATGTGAGAGTTGGACTGTGAAGAAGGCTGAGCGCCGAAGAATTGATGCTTTTGAACTGTGGTGTTGGAGAAGACTCTTGAGAGTCCCTTGGACTGCAAGGAGATCCAACCAGTCCATTCTGAAAGAGATCAGCCCTGGGATTTCTTTGGAAGGAATGATGCTAAAGCTGAAACTCCAGTACTTTGGCCACCTCATGCGAAGAGTTGACTCATTGGAAAAGACTCTGATGCTGGGAGGTATTGGGGGCAGGAGGAGAAGGGGACGACAGAGGATGAGATGGCTGGATGGCATTACGGACTCAATGGACGTGAGTCTGAGTGAACTGTGGGAGATGGTGATGGACAGGGAGGCCTGGCGTGCTGCAGTTCATGGGGTCGCAAAGAGTGGGACACGACTGAGCGCCTGAACTGAACTGAACTGAACTGATTGGCTTGAAGAACCCAGGGACAAAGTATAGCGCAGCCACCACAGTGGAAAAATGAAGGAGCTCCAAGTTGTGTATAAACTTTGCTCCAACCTGGCCAACCCTTGAATTATGCACAGCACAGTCTCCAAGCATCCTAGCTAAGGTTAAAAGAACTGGACTGAGATTTCAAAATTTGGGATTGATTAAGTGCAATCCAAGATGAAAGCTCTTCAGAGGACTGCAATAGAGTCCAGAGTCTCTGTATCATTTTGTTAAAAAAGCCCAAACTAGCCCAAATGCACTCATCTCACAAGCTAGCAAAGTAATGCTCAAAATTCTCCAAGCCAGGCTTCAACAATGCATGAACCGTGAACTTACAGATGTTCAAGCTGGTTTTAGAAAAGGCAGAAGAATCAGAGATCAAATTGCCAACATCCACTAGATCATCAAAACAGCAAGGGAGTTCCAGAAAAACATTTATTTCTGCTTTACTGACTATGCCAAAGCCTTTGACTGTGTGGATCACAATAAACTGTGGAAAATTCTGAAAGAGATGGGAATCCCAGACCACCTGACCTGCCTCTTGAGAAATCTGTATGCAGGTCAGGAAGCAACAGTTAGAACTGGACATGGAACAACAGACTGATTTCAAATAGGAAAAGGAGTACATCAAGGCTGTATATTGTCACCTTACTTATTTAACTTGTATGCAGAGTGCATCATGAGAAATACTGGGCTGGAAGAAGCACAAGCTGGAATCAAGATTGCCGGGAGAAATATCAATAACCTCAGATATGCAGACGACACCACCCTTATGGCAGAAAGTGAAGAGGAGCTAAAAAGCCTCTTGATGAAAGTGAAAGAGGAGAGTGAAAAAGTTGGCTTAAAGCTCAACATTCAGAAAACGAAGATCATGGCATTTGGTCCCATCACTTCATGGGAAATAGATGGGGAAACTGTCAGGCTTTATTTTGTGGGGCTCCAAAATCACTGCAGATGGTGATTGCAGCTATGAAATTAAAAGACACTTACTCCTTGGAAGAGAAGTTATGACCAACCTAGACAGCATATTCAAAAGTATTACTTTGAGACATTACTTTGCCAACAAAGGTCTGTCTAGTCAAGGCTATGTTTTTTCCAGTAGTCATGCGTGGATGTGAGAGTTGGACTGTGAAGAAAGCTGAGTGCTGAATAATTGATACTTTTGAACTATGGTGTTGGAGAAGACTCTTGAGAGTCCCTTGGACTGCAAGGAGATCCAACCAGTCCATCCTAAAGGAAATCAGTCCAGAATATTCATTGGAAGGACTGATGCTGAAGCTGAAACTCCAATAGTTGGCCCATCTCATGAGAAGAGCTGACTCATTGGAAAAGACCCTGATGCTGGGAAAGATTGAGGGCAAGAGGAGAAGGGGACGACAGAGGATGAGATGGTTGGATGGCATCACTGACTCAATGGACATAAGTTTGAGTAAACTCCAGGAGTTGGTGATGGACTGGGAGGCCTGGCGTGCTGCAGTCCATGGAGTCGCAAAGAGTCGGACACGACTGAGCGACTGAACTGAATTGAAAAAAGGCCAAGTGTCAGTGCAAAGTTACTGGATGTAAACAGATAGGGAAGTGTGATCTGCACACAAGTAGAAAGGTGATTAACCAGTAATTAACCCAACATATCATGGATGTTCTTGTTTCTTGTTTCGATGTGACGAAGAATGCATTGACAATTTAAAAAAGAAATAAAATATGGCAATACCATGAGATGCGTGACATTTAAAATACCGCCTGGTTATAATCATGGCATCGCAGTTTGCGTGGCTCCGTGAGCAGTAGCGCAAGCAGTGAAAGTGCCCCACATGGTCTGTGTCACGGCTGTTAAGCTCTGCTACAGGCAACACACACCAATGTGTGCAGCTTTAAACTTATTCATGGACACTGAGATCTGGATTCCATATAATTCTGATGTGCCATGCCATATGCTTCTTTCACCTCCCACCCACCACCCCCAAACTTGTAGAGATGTGAAAAACATTCTTAGCTTATCCACCCTAGAAGAGGAGGGAGCAGGCCAGTTTTGGCCCACAGGCCATAGATTGCTGACCCCTGACCTACCGCATGAAGCAAAAGAATGAAGAGATGTAAAATATTCAATATTGTAAGCAGGTCAGTTTCCCTTACAGTCCGTTCAGTCACTCAGTCGTGTCCGATTCTTTGCGACCCCATGAACCGCAGCACGCCAGGCTTCCCTGTCCATCACCAACTCTCGGAGCTTGCTCAAACTCATGTCCATCGTGTTGGTGATGCCATCCAACCATCTCATCCTCTGCCATCCCCTTCTCCTCCTGCCTTCGATCTTTCCCAGCATCAGAGTCTTTCCCAGCATCAGTTTCCCTTACAGTAATTTCTAAATTCAGGATGTGCCTGCTAAGTCATTTCAGTTGTGTCCAACTCTTTGTGACCCTATGAATGGTAGGGGCCGGGCTCCTCTCTCCATGGGATTCCCTCTCAATGCCCTCCTCCAGGGGACCTTCCTGACTCAGGGATCAAACCCGAGTCTCTTAAGTCTCCTGCACTGGCAGGCAAGTTCTTTACCTCTGGCACCACCTGGGAAGCCCAAATTCAGGATAATACCTATCAAAACCCGAGTACATTTTTAACTAAATCAGCAAGCAATTACTTGACACTGGCGTGCTGCAATTCATGGGGTCACAAAGAGTCAGACACGACTGAGCGACTGAACTGAACTGAACTAGAATCTTATAATCAAAAAACTTAATATAATTCAATTCCAGTGTATGTATGTATTTTTGTTGTATCAGAGTATGATTAACTGAGGGAAAACATTCAAGCTTAAAGCATATAACTTTATGAGAGTGGAATGGAAATATAAGTTCACAGATAAAAGGAATGGTATATAATCTGTTGTTAATGAGCTTATTTGGGTATTTTAAAATGGACTGTTATGGTATTTAGGTTCTGCTCTCTAAAAGTTTGATATAATAGTTTTATTTTTAAAATATACATACTTAAGTGTTTCCAAAGTTATAGATTTGCAAATTCTTTGAATTAATGATGAAAAATTTTAGATGTCAATTTAAAAATGTGCCAATGGGGTACGTTTTTTTCTGAAAAAAATTTAGGGAGGTATAAGCAAAATTTTTGGAGACCACTGGAATACTTATGTCTAAGAATGAAATCACAGCTTTTTTTTTAAAAAATAAAGTCAGATTTTCAGACTGCATTGAGTTCCTGTATAAAGTCTTGTGACTGTGATTTTTCAAGTGAAATCAGTCAGCCTAATGCATAATTTTGTTTAGAAATGTGTCGGCAAAAAGAAGACAAATGGTGGATCTCACCAAGGCTGGAGTTTTTCACAGAGTAAACCCAGAGCAAAAGAAGGTAAAGGGGGCTGGTATGTTTTTAATCAGTAAGATTACAATGATGGCTTATGAATTCTAACCCAAATGAGGAATGAAGGAAAGGCTTTAGCATGAGAGGGCTGCTGCTGCTAAGTCACTTCAGTCATGTCCGACTCTGTGCAACCCCATAGACGGCAGCCCACCAGGCTCCCCTGTCCCTGGGATTCTCCAGGCAAGAACACTGGAGTGGGTTGCCATTTCCTTCTCCAATGCATGAGAGTGAAAAGTGAAAGTGAAGTCACTCAGTTGTGTCCGTCTCTTCGCGACCCCATGGACCGCAGCCCACCAGGCTCCTCCGTCCATGGGATTTTCCAGGCAAGAGGACCGAGTTGGGGTGCCATTGCCTTCTCCTGAGAGGGCTAATGAAGAATAAATGGTATTGAAGTCAGCGAGTTGGAAGTTTCAGCAATGCTGTTGCTGTAGAACTGTAGCTACAAGCATCCAGGTTCATGAGTCAGGACAGGTAGGAGGCCGTGGTCCATAGGTGAGATGTCTGAAATAAAGTTTTCCAAGGGGAAGGCAAGATGCAACGTGAAGAGTGTGAATGGCCGAAAGAGGAGGACAGGAAAGGGCTGTTAGAGGCAAAATCAGGAAACTCAAAGTCCAGGGTGACGGATGAACCAAACGCGAGCCCGCACAGCGTGCCGACTATCTCAAGGACCGTGTTCTTCATCAACGGGAACTGTATGAATAATTTTAACTTTTCTTCTTCCCTTCACTGAGTTTTCATTTTTTGTGTATACATGGTAATTCCATTAATAGAATTCTCAGAAGACTAGGGACATCTTCATTTTTTTCCCATTTATTGAACGTACCATAAATATTTACTTACCTGAATCCCAGATGTTCTATAGTTGTAGACAGTTCCACTCAGTTGGATCTGTTCCCCTCGTACAACAGAATATGGTATGTTCATTTCCAGGAAGACGCTTTTGAACACCTTTGCTTTCAGAGTATTAGCCACACATATACCTTCAGACCAAGTAAAAGCAAAGTTGATGTGAATTAGGAAATTCCCATAATACCTTATCAGTACTAAAATGTTTCAGATTTGCTTTGCTTCAAGGAAAAATGAATGCTAGATCATGTTTTTCCTCTGCCTTGTTATCCCTATGGATTTTTCCTTGAATTTCCTATGCACTGATTTTTAAAAACTGGGCTATAATTGACATGTAACATTATAGTAACTTCAGGTGTACAACATAGTGATTCGATATTTGTATACATTGTAAGTGATCACCTCAATAAGTCTAGTTAACATCCAGCATCATATGTACTGCACAACGTTTTTCTTGTGGTGAGATAATTTAAGGTCTATTCTTATATCATTGATCTTCGTTCAATAATTACTGGTATTAACAGAAAACTGTGTTTGTCCAAAAAGTATTTAATTCTATTTAAGGAGTGAGAATGATTACTAACTGAAGCACCAAATCTCTTTTTTAGATACTCATTACAGGTTCCATTTAACAGGCATGAAATTTTGGTTGTGGAAGCCAAGATTTATAAGAACACAAAGCAGAAAGCAAACCAACAAGCCAGGCCTGAAGTTATTTGTAAAGAATCGGCACTAAATCACCACAAAAGGGGACTAGTCCAGGAGGGAAATCCCGTATTCGTCTCTAATACCACTCCATCTTCTAGTCACTGAGAATAAAACAAGAAAAATGGGGGCTTCACCTCCGTCTACAAAATGATGACTAATAGGAGAACAAAAGAGGAGACTGATACAGTCCAAGATGTGAGCTTATCTAAGCCTCCTTGTAATACACTATAAACAGACTTTAAGAGACGGCACCACTTAAGTTCTGGATAAACTAAAAAGACAGTAATTTTAAAAAAACCCTGCGTTTTTGCCAAATCAATTCACTCTTTACGTAAATATATAACTTCAATTTGCTTACCACTATTTGAAATTCCAACACCTTGAACTTCCCAGGTAGTGAGAGAGTCAGGCAGCACAAACTGCAGTTGGTTTCTGAAAGTTGAAATGTTGACATTCGAATACAGTGGGACATTTACTAACCAAAACTGACAACTTGCAGAATTTCTGCCTCATACTACTTTAGAAGAAAGAAATCGCACCAGAACAAAATCACATCAGGTATTAAGAAGAAATCAAGCAAGAAAAATATATCCAGTAACTCTTACACTCGTTCCATACTTTTACATATTTTACTGGTATGATGAGAATTCAAACTCGGAAGGATACCTTTGAAACACTGCAAACTCAAAACATACAGTTCAAAGAAAAAATTATGTTTATCACCTTGTTATTTAGTTGCTAAGTCGCGTCTCCCTCTTTTGTGTGACCCCATGAACTGTTTATTGCGTAGTGTGTTCTAAAATAGGGAAGCAAACTGCTAATGTATCTTAAAACTGCCCATAACAAAGCTGACATAACTAAAAATTTCTGATGAAGATCAAGCTTGTACTCATTCAACAAACAACGATTGTGCATCAACTTTGTATCAAGCATAGTACTAAGTACTCGCTGATGCCGTTCTGCTCTCCAGCGGTTAGTTCACAGTCTATATTCAGTAAATAAATTGTACCGATAAGACAGAAAAAGTTCAGAGGCAGTGTGCATGGATCCAACACATTTCTTTCAGTGCCTCTGCAAGCTGGACCCTGGGCCAGGTATTGGATACAAAACTGGTCTGAATTTAGTCCTTGCTCTGGAAGTATTTACATTTTAATGTGATAGGTAGTCATTATACTGCGTGATATGTGTAACAGGGCTCACTGAAGGGGTAACGCATCCAATCATTAGGGGGGACAGTGGTAGAAAGGCTTATGAAGGGAAATGCAAGGCAAGGGGCAATGCCAGATGAGGTGGACGACACTGAGGAGGAGGGACGTGCGGGACAAGGGTGGAGACCGGGGGACCCCGAAGAAATCGGGTGTCAGGCCCTGGACTCGCTGCCTTGGCTGCTCCCTGGAAAGTCTGTGCCTTGAGATCCCGTCCACCCCCACTTCCGGCCCCCTGAGGAGGGGTGACCTGCAGGGAAGCAGTACTGCTTTCAGTGCCGGGTACAGAGTAGGCATTCCACAAGCAAGTGTTGGATAAGGACTTTAACAGGGAAAGAACCTTCCTCCCTATTAATCAATGTTTGCTTTGTAGTTACAGATATTTCAGGATGAAAACAGCTGTGTAATGCAGCATAAAGCACACCGTTGTGCTTGGCAAAGACTAACTGAAATGGAATGAAGCTGAATGGAATAGTACCCTTCTTCCCCAAGAGCTGATCTTGATGTGGAACTAATTCTCAGACAAATCACATGTCAAAAAAAAAAAAAAAAAGTAAAATAAAATTTGACCCAGTGGTGGTATGATCTTAACTCCTAAATAAACTGTTGGGAAATGGGTAGCTTCCAGATTTTTGGTTATATTTTCCGTATTTTTCAGAGGAATGTCAAAGAAATATGATACCTTTTCGGGACATGATGAACTTCCCATAGCCAGCTTTCTGGAAAATAGCTTCTTATTTCTGGTTTGGTTACTGGTAAAAGAGACTTTACATCTGGGGGGGGGAAAGTATATATGATTACGGAAAAACAGCAAAAATTCTACCTAGGGCTGAATTTTTAAATGTAGACATTAATCAATAGCTTAAGTATTTTCTGAAAGGTCAATGAAACATTTGTTTAGCAGTTTCAAAATAGAACAATAAAGGCCTACTAGGATTTCTCCACTAGTAGCTCTGACAAAATGAATAAAGCATAAAAATATATTTAATAACTTTTTTCTAAATTGCTAAATGTTTCATGTTCTGAAAACTGTACAAAATAGTAATTAGTCTATAAAGTCTAATATAAAGTAAAGTAAATCCCTATAAAGTAAATCCCTGTCTATTGCAGGGATTTTCCTGGTGGTCCAGTGGCTACCACTCTGGGCTCCTGATGCAGGGGCCCTGGGTTTGACCCCTGGTCAGGGAACTAAATCCCACATGCCACAACTAAGGCCCAGTGCAGCCAAATAAATAAGTAAAAGTTTAAAAGTTATTTACATTTAAAAATCACAACAATTGTTATTGTTTTATAAAATAAGGAAGTTTATGCGATTCTTTGCCTTACCGCAGACATTTATTTATATTTCCTTTAATAAAACTGAGCAGAATCTCTGCTTAGGTCCAAGATGTTCTGATACGGACTAGAGTTACTTCTCTGCCTTAAAAAAACTAGAAACCAGACACAACAGCTTGCTTTCAGATATTAGAGCATAAGTGAGCCAGATCAGGGATCCCTCAGGGAAGGGAGACAGATTAGGTAAACCCCAAAATTATCCAGGTTTACTGTCTGGAGGCAGTTTACAGGCTTCAGAGCAGAGAGAGAAACCCAAACAGACCCTGGCAGAGTTGCAACACCAGGCGTGAGATTTGGGAGGCTAAACTGTCAAGAACAAGGAACAGAGGAGAGAACTAGAGAGGCTGAATTCCAGGCAACTGATGCCAACCCAGATGATTAAGAGTTGAAAAACTGGACCACGAGAAATGGATTTGCACTAGATTGTTCATAAAAAATACTGCACGTAATAAGCAAAAATCTGAAAACAACCTACGTATATCTAATGACTTGGTTTCAACAAATGGCCACAAGAGTTTATTTCTGCAGAAATATATCCACTCAGAACAATAACATTTAAGACATACTGTTAAGCAAAACAATCAAACAGGATCTATCATTCTGTTTTTGTTTGTTTTGACTGTATATGAATGAACTGAAAGTCCTAAAAGTTCTGAAAACCTGTTAATTCTGAAGATGTATATGGTGGTTTCAATTGAAATAAGATTTCAACTTTTATGTAAGTACATTTAACTTTATGCTACACTTTGAAATCTTTTGCTATATTTGGTCAGTATAGGTACAAACAGGATTTTAATGGTTGTAATATCATAGAATCATGAAATTTTAGAACTCAAAGGCATATTAGATATCATCTGGCCCAAGTTTCTTGCTTTAAAAATGAGGATAGTGAGGCTCAGAGAGGATGAGAAATCATTTACGTTTATAGACTGAGTCAGCTTCAGACTCGCCTGGTTGTTGACTATGGGCGAGAGCACTCTGCTCTATACCGTATTCACCTCTTCTGATTCCCGAAAGTGACAAGAATTTTTTTTCTTAAGAGCATTTACAAGTTATCTTTTCTACTTTCCATTTTAAGCAGAGCATGAACACCGCCTTTTTTGGCAGCATAAAGTAACATCAAATTTTTCATATTTTCCGATAGAAAATGCCAAACTTACGGAGCCTTCCTAGTTGGATATTTTTGTAAGTCTTGTTAGCCCGGAACTCGCTTGCGATGGCACAACATTCCTTGAATGCTTTGACACATATGGGGCCTTTCTTAATCCGAGCGGCTCGCTGCTCACAGTTTTCATCATCGTTCCGATGGGCTCCATCATAACAACATCTCTTCACATTTATGTGTTTGTATTTAGCGGCTGAAACGATCATAATTCAAACGCCCTTGATTATGCACAGAGTCAAACATCTCAGGCTTAGAACGGCTCTCGAGGGATACCCGGTTTCTGCTGCCACAGGGTCCCTGGCCCACAACAGTCGCGGCTGGTGGGCTGTCCGGCCTCCTTGTGGAACTGCCATAGGAAGAGTGTGGCCTCATAAAGTAGTCCCTTGTCCATTCTGATTCGCACTAAATGTTTATGGGCTTCCTGCAACTCACCTAAGTACTGTCTTTTGAAACGAGCACCTTGGATTCAGCACCCTTTGGAATAAAGTAAGTTAATCTGAGAAGCCTGCAAAATATTTGAAGGCAGTTATCACTATACAAGTATGTTCTTCTTCAAGCTAAATATCCTATTTTTTTCAAATGTTTCTTGTTTGTACTCCTTCATCAGTGGCATCATCCTTCATCATAAATGCTCGGATTGACCAATATCTCTCTTTTGGTATCATTAAAACTCAGAATGAAAGCTAGGATTAAAATGACGTATATAAATGACGTATATTCTTGTTTTACTATAAACACCCTTATTGTTTGAGCTCAGGTCACTGGCTCCTGGTTCAGCGTTCTTTCTACTGTATCATTGCCAATTATCATGTCTCTGTTTAAATAATACTTCACAATAATTTCTATTGGGCTTATTCCTCCCAATAATCCAACCGACTCTTAAGTATTAAATGTATGCAAGAAGAGATAGACATCTAGGTATATCTTGGAGTTAATTAAACCATGGATTTTTTAGAATAAAATGGAAGAATGTAATTTTAGTCCCTAGATGAAGTTTGCAGAGAGGAATATTTGTAACAAATAAAAGTTAATCTTTTATATTTTAAAGGTAGAAATAACAAAGACTTATTTCCCTTAGATTAGGGTTATGGCAAATGAACTACTGGATTTGTTTAGATGAATCTTTCCAAGGGAGATGAGCTACATGTCTGTATATAGCTCCCTTTTCACCCGTTCATCTGAATGACGAGAAATTAGATGATGTTTAGTTTTCTCCAGCTTTTGAATTACATGATCATAACCTTTTGACAATCACATGAAACCTTTATAATACCTTCTTCCTCTATCTTCTTTTTCAGCATTCTCTTTGGCCTGAGAATTTCCTTACAAGGTTCATCTGTTTTAAAAAGATAAAGAAAAAAAGGAGGGGGAAAAGAGATAAAAATCTCAAAAAACACAAAATTCCAAGAAATTATTTTTTTTTAAACATTCACATAACTCATTCAACAAATACTGAGAACCTGGTTTTGACCACGCTCTGTACACTACACATCCCAGTGTGACTTGTGTTTGGAGGGGCCCACGATCTGTTGTTACACAGTTTGACTTGTTTGATCTGAGTTTGGTTTTAGATCCTATAAGCTTTGTGATCCACTCATTACAGGGAAATACCTGAGCCCTTAGGAGTGAGCCAAGTTTTTGTTAGGTATGCTATTTTAATTATTTTCTGTGCTTATATTACTATAAATAATAGTATCAAGTGTAATTATGAACAGTTTTAAAGCCACAGGAAGAAAACGATTAAGGTGTGGTCCTTGCCTGTAAAGAGTTCCCAGTGCAGTGACTGAAACAAGATGGGTCACTAAGTTTAAGGCCAGATAGTGGAGCTGGTGACGGACAGGGAGGCCTGGCGTGCTATGGTTCCTGGGGTCGCAAAGAGTCAGACACGACTGAGCGACTGAACTGAACTGAACTGAACTGAGTGATGTACTTCTATTGAATCACTTATAAATAGCCCTAGTCCCTATAGTAGACTCCTACTGAAGGAGAGGAAACGATCGATTCTATACGAGGAAAAGCTTGCACAGAGGAGAGGAGTCGTCCACTAGCTTCTGCAGGCTGATGAAAGGGAGAGAAGTCCTAATGAGGAAAAGTCAAAGACGTCAAACAGGCTAGTGCCACCCATAACAACACTTGGTTCTCTATGGCATAAACATAAGGTCCCGTAGAGGGGGATGAGAAACGGCTGCAAAGAGCTGGGGAGAAGATCACAGAGGGCCTGGAGCATTACAGAAAAGAATTTGTACTTTATCTTGAAGGCTAATGAAACCATTTATACAGAGGAGTTACCCAGTCATGTCACCATAAGATCAGTGTAGTGAATTATTCTGGAGGAGGGACAACAACGAAGTCTGGGAGGCAAACTGTTCACGTAAATTTCAGTAACCAGTTTGAAGAATAAACGAGAATCGGTGTTTTTTACCCTTTTCTCGGGTGTTATCTGCGTTTGCATTGGTGAGGAAGGTGAGTCCGGCTAGATAGAACACGTCTGCATTGTCACGGCCACCGCCTGCCCCACAGCCCAGGTCACTCGTCTCTAAAGTTTGAAATACCTGTTCAGAGGTACTTAGTTAATTTAATAATTCTTAGCACGCTTCCTAAAAGGCAAAATAGTAAGCCTAATCAGATACGGAAATCATTCCTCTGAAAAACTAAAGGTACAAACTCTTATATGATTCTAACAAATCTGGGAAATGCACAGGCCTATCATTTATCTAATGGCCCAAGACCGAATCTCCCGACTTCCTTCCTTTAGTTTGTTCTTAAAAATACATGCCTAGGCAAAATTAAATCAAGAACTAAGTTTTAAGCTTCGATGAGACGATGCTTCGAAATCGACCCATGCTCTTTTGTACATAGAGTGCATACTGTAATCAATATAATGTCCAAAAAAGAATAAGTGAGTGAATTTGTAAGTGAATTAATAAGCTAGCTTTTAAATCACTGAAAGATTAAAGAAAAAAGAACAGCGCAATCTCTTGTATTTTGGGAAAGAGGGCTGTAGGTTCTAAGTAAACGAGAATTTGTTTTGAGGAAGGCTTTTCCCAGTTTTAATTTTGACCCCAAATAATTTTCCTTTCTGAATATGTTGAACTTAATAGTTTCTCAGTTCTTTCTTCCTTCTTCAAAGAAACTCAAGCCTAGAAAACTGTAGCAGAGCACAGGGGAGGTAAGGGCTTCCCTGGGGGCTCAGCTGGTAAAGAACCCGCCTGCAATGTGGGACACCTGGGTTCAGTCCCTGGGTTGGAAAGACCACCTGGAGAGGGGAAAGGCTACCCACTCCAGTGTTCTGGCCTAGAGAATTCTGAGGACTGTATAGTCCATGGGGTGGCAAAGAGTCGGACACGACTGAACAACTTTCACTTCTCATAGGGGAGGTAAATGGGAACTTAGAGGAAAAGAGTCTGCCTGCAATGCAGGAGACCCTGGTTCGATTCCTAGGTTGGGAAGATCCCCTGGGGAAAGGATAGGCTATCCACTCCAGTATTCTTATGCTTCCCTTGTGGCTTAGCTGGTAAATAATTCACCTGCAATGCAGGAGACCTGGGTTTGATCCCTGGGTTGGGAAGATCCCCTGGAGAAGGAAAAGGCCACCCACTCCAGTACTCTGGCCTGGAGAATTCCATGGGCTGTATAGTCCATGGGGTCACAAAGAGTCAGACGTGACTGAGCAATTTTCACTTTCACTTTCAGAGAAAATGAATAATTTTCAGATTCTTCTGGGCCACAGATTTTAATGAGAAAAAAAAAGGAAACAAAAGCGAAAATCCCCCGGCGCTTGCCTATTCATTCTTCCTTGGTGCTGCTACTGTGAAGTCCCCTGCTCCCAGATCTCCAAACCCTACCAGTCAGTGGTACTCTGGCCCCATGAATGTCCCTACTAGCATGATCATATGCTTTTAAAGTGCTTAACTCCATACTTGGAAAAGTGGAAAAGGATAGACCTGGGCTTTGGAGACTAGCGTGATGGCTTTCCTTCCTAGGAGCCCCTGTTCTGAGGAGACTGTGTCAGCAGAAAAGCAAGTCTAGTCCGCTTTTTGTTCTTTCCCTACCGCTCACCCTAATGGCCCGTTTGTGAAGCACTGCCTCGGGCCACCCCAGTAACGAAGGCCACACACTACTTAACTCTTTCCAGGGGCCTCTTGGCTGTCCTTTGCACCCCGTATATAGCACTGTCCACTGCTGTCAAAGCCACCCAGGAATCCAGCTCAGTTTCCATAGTAAGAGATACACGTTGGCCAGGGGAATACGTATCTGTCCTTGGAGACAGATGAACCTAAAGGTCATTTGGAAAAGAAAATAATCATTTGTATGACACAAAACTTCACAGATAGCTGCATTTACAGCCCCTTTATTCAGGAGAAAATCTGACTGGGACTTGTAACTTGTGGCTTACCTCAAGCTGGTTGCCACACTTTTCCTCGATATTTAACCAGACTGAATCAGACACTAATTCTGCAGTCTGCTCCCCTGTGACGATGTAATAGACCAGGAGACGAGCGGAAGGAACCATGTCCTGTGTCACTGGGATGTTTATACTTTGATAAGCTGAATCCGAAAGTTTATCCCTTGTGCCATAGTGAACAATTTTGCCCTTGGATAAAACCTAAAAATAATCAGCAGCAGAAATGGTAATTACAAAACATAACCTTTGCTTTAGGATAGAGCTTGGGAGTGAGAGTAGAAATTATGTTAAAGAAAAAGAAAGTTTACATTGCCAGGGCCTACTATGTGCCAGGAACTTCATGTTCAATTAACTCTTTTAGTCTCCATGATAACCAGAAGGTTGGGAATGCTATCTCCATTGTGCAGATGAAGGGACTGAAGTTCAGGAATTCACTAGATGTCATTTAAATTTTTTCCTTAAAACTGTTGAAAGAAAGTCATCATCACTTGTGTGGCCTGAACTTCAGAATAATTAATCCCATTTCTTTGGTAATTGTCATGAAGCCTACGACATTTTTTGTGGATTCTTTCCTAGCTTTCACTGACAGTCTTGACTGATCCCTCTGTTTAATGTAAGTGACGTAATAGGGATACTCCTGGAGCAGGTTTGAAATGATTCAACCCTTAAGAGCAGGATTTGGGTCCCTCCTGCATTACACTGAAATGCACGTATTTTAAACGGGTCTAGGTAGGCAATCTGTGGCCATGAAGTAGAGCAGAGGTAATGTGAGAATTTAATCAGGCTCTCTCTGAGGAGGACTCGCGCTCTCTTTGGTGAAAGGCACGTCACGCGGAGAATCAGAGGTTCCCAGTTCTGATCGCGACCTTTCTCTTCCAAGTTGGGTGACTGTGATGAGTCTTAAGTCCTTGGTCCCTCAGCTTCCTCTTCTGTGAAACAGTCATGAAAATCATGCCCTGTCTCAAAGGCTTTTGAAAAACTGGCTATTCAGTCAGGTGATGTTCTTGGAAGTGCTTTGTAAGAACTTGTGTCAGGGATCATTCTAACACTTCTCTGTAAGCAAAGGTCAGGTAAGTCTGTCACTATTATGCTTACCAAGTAATTGTAGTGAGTTATTTTGTCAATATATGGACTTCTGGGTGTGACAACGATACTCAGATGCTCTCCCACAAGCAAATGTTTATAGTTTTCTGTCCAGTCAATATAAAGGTAGCTTTGGCTGAGGGATGAATACGCTACTGCTCGGTAATCTTTACTGGCCTGATTTTCTTCGGGAAGGTCTATATCCTCTGTCTTGAGCTGAAAAGGAAAAAAAAAAAAGTTAAACAAAGATACGTGGACCGTGATGTGAAGGTATGTTTTCTGTGAAACATACCTTTTAAATTCCTTTCTTTGCTTTATACATTTCTAAATTTCACAACACCAATTGCTAAAGAAAAAGAAATCCACTCCTCCAATGTGTTTGTACAGCTGTGGTATCAGATAACTTTACAAAGGCTATGGACAATAACTGGGATAATACGGGACTGTGGGTTATGGTGGGAAAGTCCAGTGAAGTGAAAACAGAGTGATGCTCATGGAACAAACACTGGCATCCTCCCTGAAGTGTCATGGTGAGCTTGGGATTCTTCTCTTTTGGGTTACAGGCCCCGAGGACTGGGAACAGGAGTTGTGGATGGACATCACACAGGCTTTTGGCCCAGTTTCACTGTGAAGCCGTAGCACAGGCAAGGGCTTACAAACACAGAAGTGGGGCAGGAGTGATATCATGGCAGTGATATCGGCCTTTGACAGCAGAGAGGTTAATATCTGGGGTGAGATATACATTGGTTTGCATTCAAGAGCCATCATTTATTAAGTCTGGATAAGTTATATAACCACAAGAGAGGTTAAAAGCCTCTGTTTCCTCAGCAGCAAAATGGCAAAGACAGTATTCTCTGATTCAGAGAGCTGATTAAATGGGTATGGAATGTGTTCTACATAAAGCTCTTAGTATGATGTCTAGCGCTTCATACGGGCTCAGCAGATGACAGCGAATCTGTGCAGCTGACATGCTGTCAATGTCATTGACACACATTATTAAGTTATTTTTTATCTGGAGTTTATCCTAAATATTATTTGTTGGGAGAGAAGACTATTAAGTGAACTTTCAGGTAGAGTAATTCATATAGCTAGAAAAAAAAGAGAGGATTCCACATTTGACCCCTCTGAGGCCCTGAAGAGAGACAAAAGTTTGCGAGGTGGGAAAGAGAGACTTTTCTATCACTAATTTTCATTGCTATTCCTATTTCATGCTTCTAGATTTTAATACAGTCTTACTAATGCAAGAGAAAATAATTCACCTGAAATAAAAACTGATACATTTATCTTCCTAAACGACCATTCAGTTAATTTGAAGATTGCCTCTGGTGCTTTTTTTTTTTTTTTTCCTTTGGTTGCAAAATTGTGGAACTCTTTGCTGGACTCATGTCTAAAATCTGCCACATTTTTTTCTGCACATTGGCCAAAACACACAGTCAAAAGTACACAGTGTCCTAAAAAATTTAACAGGAGAATTCAGCTCACATTAAACTCCAGCACCGTCACTTCAGATGGGAGATTCACCACAAAAGAAGCTACTCCGTCACTGGAACGTGTTACACTCTTTTTCGACTCCAAGTCAGATATCTCTTGGTTCACGTCGAACGTTTTTGCGCTCAGGGTCACCGGTATCCCTCCTACTAAATGGTCAAATGAATCCTTAACTTGCACCTGTTTGCCAGAACAGTCCAAATTC
Source organism: Capricornis sumatraensis (assembly GCF_032405125.1). Taxonomy (NCBI): domain Eukaryota; kingdom Metazoa; phylum Chordata; class Mammalia; order Artiodactyla; family Bovidae; genus Capricornis; species Capricornis sumatraensis. Next base: position 119,260,819 of record NC_091074.1, read on the forward strand.
ATTTCCACAGCTCATCACTTCTTTTAAAGCAAAACAGTTCTGAAATAATTTTCCTTTCTCCTCACCAGTGTATAAATTATTCATATTCAATTAACTAAAGAGAAGCATGTTCTCATCTTATATATAAAAGAGCCTACTCTTATTTAGTTAAATCATTCTTGAATGGATTCCCCTGTATATCAGGAAGACTCAGAATATAAACATTGTATTAGGCCTGCCAAGTAGATGAGATAAGGTCTTCTGTTCTTTAATTTCTGTGTTTCTTCAATTGGTTGAGAACTAGATAAAAGAGAAAATGAAGCAATCACTTCTGGGAATTAATCTCTTAGATATGAGAGATAATAGTATAGGGCTTAGTCGCTCAGTCGTGTCCGACTCTTTGCAACCCATGGAATGTAGCCTGCCAGGCTTCACTGTCCATGGGGTTTCTCCAAGCTAGAATACTGGAGTGGGTTGCATGCCCTTCTCCAGGGGATCTTCCCCATCCAGGAATCAAACCAGGGTCTCCTGCATTTTAGGAAGATTCTTTACCAGCTGAACTACCAGAGAAGCCCCATGAAAAACAATAAATACATTTTTTTCTCCTTAAACTCTACCTCTCATTGCCATGCATATGCTAAACTCATATAGAATTTCCACAAAGGCATATTTTACATTATTTATTTTTATATGTGATGTGCAATATAGAGAGATATATAGTATATAAATATATTTATATAAAGATAAATATATAATGCATAGACATTTAAAAAATAAATATATTCTATATAGTGACATATTTTATGATATTTTGTATATATTGTATTAATATACTCTATAATAAATTGTAAATTATCATAAGCATTATACAGTAACATGTTATATATTATTAAATGTGTTGTATATGTATTAAGAAGTTATAAGCATGTCCAAAGGTTGCTTGGGGTCTGATAAATCTTTTTCTCTTAAAAGCCAGTGATCTACAGCTTTCTCAAGGATAGGGAATAAAAATATTCATTTTATAAATATAATAAAACATAGTATATGTAATAGAGTATGTTTTATATAATATATGATCAGATATAGAATACTAAATACAGTAAAATATAATTACAGTCAGGTAAATGTTTTAGCTCCATACTATCAGCATTTTAAAAAGGAAAAGAGGAAGAAGGAGAGAAAATATTGAAAAGGAGAAAAAAAAACAAAAACCGGAGAGGAAAGAGTCAGGGACAGACAGAAAAGTGTTGAGATGGAAAGGACAGGGAACGATACGGAGAGATGAGCTCCGACGGCGTCGCGTGCAGAGAAGGCCGAGTGACGAGCACAGCAGTGCCCCCTCAGGCCGTGGGAAATACACACACAGAGAAAGGGGTTTATTCTCAAGGAATGACATCTCTGTCTTAAGGCTTTTTAAGAACGTGTTGTCAAATATTTTTAAATGTTAGTGTTTTTTTGAACTATAGACATATGGAGCTTTATTTATAACACATATCGTTGAGGTAAGGCTCATTTAGCGAATGCCTGACACAGGCTATCCTACTAAGCGCTGATACCGTCCTAAGGTTCGACACTATTCCCGAGAGAGAAGCTGGCTGGCGGTCCCCACTGCTGACCGCACTGTCAGAGAGGCAGGTCTCACGCGCAGACTGAGCTCCCTCTGTGCTCTGCTTCTCCTTTATCCTTCCTTTGCTTGTCGGCCCCCATGTTTTTTTTGAGAAAGACAATCACATCCAGCAGTACCCCCACCCCCAACCTAACCTTGATAGAATATGGAATCCCAGGCTTCACAAAAAGAGGAGTAGCAACCAAGTTCAGTTTGTAGGGAGAAAGGACATATTTGATGCCAGGAATTTCTGCTTCTTCAGAAAATCCACCTGAAGAAATGACAAAAATGTATTAGAAGTGTACTGATCTGTGTGGGGAGCCACGTCTGTCTCCACGTGCCTCCACAGACCCACTCATTCATTCCTGCACTCACTCATTTACCAGCAGCAAGTAGACATGGGTCTTGGTTCGGAGGGGCAGTGCAGAGAAGAGTTTAAACCCTTCTCAGGCGTTTCCAAGGCCTTATGCTCAGGGCTTACGTGTAGAGACGGCCCTTGTGGAAGTAGGGAAATAGGATCAGACTGAGGCGAAATTTGAGGAGGGGACGCCACTTTCACCGGTTGCTTGAGTTCCATTTAAATACATAGAAGGCATTAAGGAGAGAAGAAAGGGTCAGCCAGAGACTAAGCCTTACAGGGAGGTCATCTTTAGGGAGCAGGGATATAGAGAGAATTGAAGAAAACATAAAAAAAGAGCTTCAGGTAGAGAGAACCCAGAGGGTCTATTGGCAAGACCCAGTAGTGTTACCCTTTGGCTAAACTTGTATATAATGAGTTATCAGAATAATATGCAGAGCTCTAGTGTCCCTAACTTCTTCCAGGATTACATCCCTGACACTCCCACATATGGGCTTCCCAGGCAGCGCTAGTGGTAGAGAACCCGCCTGCAAGTGCAGGAGATAGAAGAGACATGGTTTCGAGCCCTGGGTCAGGAAGAGCCCCTGGAGGAGGGCATGGCAACCTACTCCAGTATTCTTGCCTTGAGAATCCCATGGACAGAGGAGCCTGGTGGGCTTCGGTGCATGGGGCTGCAAAGTGTTGGACACGACTGGAGTGACTTAGCATGCACATACGCACCCCTACATGTATATCCTATACTTCAGCCAACAGGGTAATCTGCTATTCTCAACGGTCACCCTTGGTATGCCCCCTTTCTGAAGAGTGCCCCACTTCACGCTGCCTGTCACCCCTTCCTCAAAACCCTACTAGTCTTTCAAGACAAGACCAGTCATCTTCAGGACACCTTTGCTGGTTGCTCAGCGATCATCTGGAGCTCGTCTTCTTCTGCAGGTCAGTAGCACTAGCACTTTGCTTAGAGCACACGTGGACTCCCTTCTTGTCAAAGAGTTCTTTGTATATTTGTCTTTAAGCTGATGGTGTTTGTAAGGCACTTGAGTATTGAAATTATGCACCATTAACATTTGTAAGCTGCATATTTAGCAGCGCTCTTTGCATATCTAATAAACATTGCTTAAACTGAATTTATTTTAAATAAATCGAGAAAAATAACAGTAAGAAAGAAACATAAAAACAATGTCAAAAATATAGAGAGGGCAGGGAGTCTAAAGTCATCATCATTCTCCTGCATCTTTTGAGCATCTGATGTATACAAGGTGCTTAATAACTCTGTAATCACCTCAGTTCTTCATTCTGCTTCCCTAGAAGGACAAGTATAAAGAGGTAGAAGGAGACTTAGGAATCTTCTAGTGTAACAGTCATTTTATTGGGAAAAAAATGGACTTAGTGTGTTTAAATTATTTGCTCATGGTTGACTGGGGGTTCAATATAGACCTGCAAATATAAGGTACATTAGTAATCGAGATATATCAGAAGTAAGACAAAGTAATCCAACTGGGAGTAATAATTATTAACTATTAAAACCATCAGAGTGAGGGTTAAGAGTACTAGACAAGATATTAAGAATGCTAAGGGGAAAAAATAGGTGGCGAGGAGGAGAGGAAGCAGAACGGGGAAGACGAGGAGGAACAGGAGGAGGGGGAGATGGAGAGGGAAGGGAACGAGGAGGGAGGAGGGGCGGCGAGGAGGGGAGGGCAGGAGAAAGGGGGGAAGAGGTGCTGGTCAGAGTGCTCTGCGCACACGGGCTCTCATTCCCGCCGGAACACTGAGAGGCGTATACCATTATTGGACCCGTGTGAGAAACATTACCTCCAGTTTTGGATAGAATTACTATTCCAGAAGAAGAAGAGGGCTTTATCGTGTACTTAGTTCAACTCCCTCATCATACAACTAAGTGGATAAAACAGTGGTAGTCGTGGTAACTGTCGTTTGCATGGTACTTCACCAAAGGCCTGTACACACATGCTCTCTTTGGTTTTGATTCCTTCCGGGTGAGAAAACTGAGGTGCCAGATGTTCAAGCCAGACAGGCTGTGAGCCACTTGGGCTGTTAAATGGGCGGGTGTCATCCCTTCTTGCCACTGAGACAGTAGAGACCCAGTGGCGAGGGAGTGACAACGCAACACTCCAATCCCAGTTTTAATGATGGAAAAATCAAATGTAACTATGAAAGGAAGCAAAACGTGAAAGAATGTAGTAATTATTTATGCCTTTAATATGCTGTCTAAATATTTCCCAAGAGAAAGTCCCTTCTCTAGTGCATGCTAAGTCGCTTCAGTCACGTCCAACTCTTTGTGAGCCCATGGACTATAGCCCTCCAGGCTTCTCTGTCCATGGGATTCTCCAGGCAAGGCTACTGGAGTGGGTTGCCATGCCCTTCTCCAGGGGACCTTCTCTGGTGCATGCTAAGTCACTTCAGTCATGTCCAACTCTTTGTGAGCCCATGGACTACAGCCCGCCAGGCTTCTGGGTCCATGGGATTCTCCAGACAAGGCTGCTAGAGTGGGTTGCCATGCCCTCCTCCCGGGGACCTTCTCTGGTGGCTCAGAGGTAAAGAATCTGCCTGCCAATGCAGGGGACACAGGAGCTGCAGCTTCAGTCTCTGGGTCAGGAAGGTCCCCTGGAGAAGGAAATGGCAGCCCACTCCAGTATTCTTGCCTGGGAAATTCCATGGACAGAGGAGCCTGGAGGGCTATAGTTCATGGAGTTGCAAAAAAGTCGGACACGACTTAGCAACTAAACAACAGCAAATATTTGCCAAGAGAAAGTTTAAGAGGGAAAACAAACTTACCTGTAGACTCCGTGATTGTCACACCGATATAGAGGTACTTGTCGTTTAAATCTTCTAGACTTTCATAGGACAACTCTTTAACTGCTGTTTCAGAGTTAAATGTGACTTGAGCCATTCCGTTTATCAACTTTTTAAAGGGGGAAAATAAACAAGTTATTTCAGAGAAGAATTTATAAGGAAAAAATGAATAAAATGTGCCTTTACTAGCCTCTCAATCGAAGACAAAGAGGAAAGCTTTACCACTAAAGTGAGTAACTGAGTCCACTTAAGCCCAGAGTGTTATCTTCTAATCTATTTGTTTAGAATTATAGATGTGGAAGGATCTTAAACAGTATTTGGTTCCACAGGTCTCTTTTGTACTAGCTGGCAAAGATGACTTCTTCCCATCACTGAGTCATCATCATCTTTCTAGGCCTCTCAGCTTACTTTTGCTCTTAACTGAGAGTTTATGGGATTTTATGATATTTACTCTGCTTGCATATTAAGACACTAATTTAAAAACGCACAGTGGGTAATGGGATATAGGGTTATCTACGATATGTTAATCGCTAAGTCGTGTCCGACTCTCTGCCAGCCCACAGACTGCAGCCTGCCAGGCTGCTCTGTCCATGGAATTTTCCAGGCAAGAATACCGGAGTACTATTCCTTCTCCAGGGGATCTTCCCGACCCAGAGATCGAACCTCGGTCAGATTTTTACTGTCTGAGCCACCAGCGAAGCATATGATATTATTTAATTATTAACCACAACAGTAAAATAGATTTTGCCTTATTTTTTCTTCTAAAATTGAGTACTTCGGGGACAGGGATTTTTGTCTTATGTAGCTTTAAACCTCAGTGTTTAACATAGAATCTTGCATTAAAAAAGAGGCGTTTATATCTTAAATGAAACTGTACTTTGAAAGAGCAAGGGCTCACTAACTGGTGATGCAAGCTCTGTGAAAGTGCAGTAGTGACCAAAATGACGTGAGCCTTTACCGTCCACAGCGTGGCGCAGAGAGCACCGAGCCAGGAAGGGGCGGCAGGGCCCTCTGAGCTCCCGCAACCGCTCGGCCTTCACTGTGGGCCAGTGGCTTCTCAGTGAGCTCACGGCAATTCATTCACTTACAAATCTTTACAGAGCACCTAAAAAACTTGCCAGCAGCTGAGCTGGCTCTAGGCATACAGTGGGAATGATTCAGACCCAGAGAGTTTGGTGTAGAGAACGGTAAAGGAGTAAGCACGGCATTGCTAATTGCAGTGGTTTTCAACCTCAGCACTATTGACATTTTGGACAGGGTAATTCTTTGCTGAGGGCGCACTGCTCTGAAGGACTTTTACAACGTCCCTGACCTCGACCCACGAAATGCTCACGTGACCCTCTTGCCCAGTTGTGATAACCACAAATGTCTCTGGACTTTACCAAATGTCTCCTTGGGGGTAGAAATCACCCTTGGTTGAAAACCACTGCAATATAAAGTGTGAAACACGCTCCATCGAGAGTGACTCAAGGCCTGAGGGAGCAGGATGGGTGTTGATGTGGAGACAAAGAATGGGATGGCGTTAGTCAGGCAGAGAAGAAGCAGGAGGTGACAAAGCAACAGGGCATTCCCTGGCAGAAGGAGCAGCTCTGCAGACACCTGGAGGCGAGAGAGACTGGGGTGAGTTGGCACAACGGGTGACCAGTGCAAGGGAGAAGAAAGGGAGAGATGGGCCGGCAGGGGGCTTGCTGACAAGGAGACTGAACTTTCTCCTCAGGATAGTGAGGAGTCAGTGGAAGGTGTCTGAGCTCCCATTTCCACACCTGCATGAAACAGCATAGAGGACCAGATGGTACAGAAGGGACTTTCCGTCTCCAGCGTTCACGATGGACCTTCAGGTGCCAGTGAACCTCTTACCGTTGTGCTCTGCATTGCTTTTTGCATCATTTCTTTTTGATTATCTTTTAAGTTGTCTCTTATTCCAAAAGAGATATAAACGTCAGCCTCGTTGACGACTTTATTATAAAAATATCTGTCAAACAATCATACCATAAAATTGTTCTGCTAACACCATTACAATAATAAAGTCCAGATAAAATATAACAATTTAAAATCACATAAAGCATTTGACATACTTTAACGTGCCTTTCCATCCACTATTACATTTCATCCTCATGAAGCCACCGTAATAAAGCCAAAGTTCAGATTTTTATTACTATGTGCTAGATGAAATAAACTGATTTTGAGGAGATCAAAAGAGTCAGGTCTGGGCCTCTTTCTTACAAAACACATCACTTCCTCAATGATTTTGATAACAGTGGAGAACTGCTCTTTATTTTCTTTTACATCTTTTAAAGCAGCATACCCAGTCTCACAGTTATATAAGTTCTTTTTAAAAACTCTAACTGCATATTTCCTTTTTTAGTTTAGAATTAAAACAATGATAAAGAAAACTTTCTGTAGAGCAAACATGATAGCAAGATCTTACTTTTGTTATTCGTAGTTTGAACAAAAAAAAGTAAGTCTCTCTGTTAAAAGAAGTCTTTACAGAGCCTTTTACAGTGGCTTAGATCAAGTGACAAACACTCTGTCTGAGGAATAAACGCTAGGAAGAGAGGCAGCATATGGTAGCATTTGAAGGCATGGGTTCTGGAACAAGAGAGACCACGTGATTTATTAGCTGTATGATCTTGGCCAAATTACTTAACATTTATGTACCTTCGTTTTTCTGTTTATAATGTGGGGATAGTAATTGTATCTATCACACAGAGTTCTGTAAAGATTAAATGAGCTAATACATACCGAATGCTTTGGAAAGTGCCTGACATATATAGTTACATAAATCGGTTACTGTTTTTAATAATTATACTAGGTCATTTTTAAATGGTAGGTCGCTTATAAAAATAACCCCAATTCTCCACCTCCCCATGTGTCTTGCAGCTCCTTGGATGCAAAGGGTGTGAAGGGAGTCTGTCTCCTTCAGGCGGATGCTGTAATTTGCTTTGGACAAAAGAATGTGGTGGAAGTGACTGTGTGTTAGTCCCAAAGTGTAAACCTCAAAGGGACTTTTATGCTCCCATTTTCTCTCTTTGAGCATTGCTATGAGAAACACACATGGGCCAGTCATCCTTGCAGCTTCAGTCAACCGCCAGTTAACTGTCAGGCATCTGAGGAAGACCCTCCTAGGCCAGCCAGCCCCCAGCTGACCTGCCAACTGACTGCAGGCACACGGGTGAGCCCCACTGACATCAGCCTGGCCCAGACAGCAGAACTGCCCAGCTGACTCATAAATAGTTGTGGTTTTAAGGCACTGGGTCCCAAAGTAGTTATGCAGCATTAGCTGGCTGATGAAGCCATTAAAAATGATAAGAAGTTAAAGCTTCATATCTCAGTCCCAGTATCCTAAGGCACGCTGCTTCCTAAACATACACACTGAGCTTATGTTTTTAGGATTTTTTTTTTGGTGGGGGGCGGGGGGCGCTGGTGAATATTTAACTAGACTAAAATTGGAATCAGCTAAAATCAGTATGAGCAAATAAACTATAGGCGTGATGTCATCTCAGTCAGGTAGTTTCAAAGTCATGCCAGACATTGCCACTAAATCACAGATCTCAGCGATGTACAAATGTATCAACTCACCACACAGTACACCTTAAACTTTCCCAATGTCATAGGTCAATTATACCTCAATAAAACTGGGGGTAAAAATCAAAGATCTCACTCTGGGCAAATGTCACCAAAGTTAGCACTCAGTTTAACTGAAAAATCTGAAAACAAAACAAAAAACGTTCTTACCTTGCTCTTATAGTAATTTCAAAATTAGTAAAGTCCTTATAACCAATGAAATTACTTTCTGGTTCTATTGAGATAGAAAAATGTGGCAACACTGAAAATAAAAACGAAGAAGCAACGTTACCATTTGAATGAGAGCGCCTTTAAAGCGCAGCACCGGGCTGTATTTCCGGTACAGCCGGGTAAGCTGCGACATCAGCGCGGCATCCACCCTGTCATTACTATCGTCATCGACAACGGGATCTCTGGGAAGCCTCCTGTTCCGCCAATCAGAGGTGTGTTCATACGCTGCGTGCTAGGAGAACTTCGCTTATACTCTGATTTCAGCACTTACAGGCGACTGACTACTTCCTCCGCTAGAGGATGGGCTCCTTAGACTCTTCTCTTTATTTTTGCGTGTCTCCTCCCTCAACCTTCTCATGAGCCACAAATATAGCATGTGCTCAACAAATGTTTATTAAATTGAAAATGGAAAAAGAATTGTCTTGCTTGTTTAACATTTCCCTTTTGTGCCTAGTAGATACAATCTACCCAGTCTCCAAATTCCAACATAAAACTCTCACTTTAGTCAATAAGTGAGAGCTTACAATTAGCTACAAGAAAGAAGCTTCATGCAAAATTGAAAATTAGGGCGGAAGGGAAGGAGGGTTTTTTTCCCTGTCTCTTTGGTATCCTGATTGCCCAAGAGAAAACAATTTCACCTGTCCAAAATAGCACGGTCTTCTCTTTGCTCTAACACAGCCTGGGTAGTAAGGTTTACAGATTCTATTAACCTGCACAACACTTAACAGAAATTGGGTGATTGTATGACCTTGATATTGTAGATCAAGACTGTCACATGAGAGTAAGTGAGATGGGATCAGACATGGCTTATGTGTTTCCTAGATGGTGAAAGGGCCTTCCTGCACAAACGGTAAAGAATCTGCCTGCAGTGTGGGAGGAAACAGAAGTCAAAGAGCAATGCAACCTGTTGCTCTGGGCTGCATTCCTGTGTTATTAAAGATCAAGGCAGATGTGTTCTCTCCAAGATATGAAGTAGAGGAAAATGTTTCATCGTTTCATCCAGTACCTACTTGCCATATAGCCTGCACACTCCTACCAAGAGGGATACACCCGTGAACACGACAGACAAACCCTACCCTCGCTGAGCTCACAGTCGAGCAGGGAAGACAAGCATAAGCAAAGAATTACACAAACACTTGAGACCGTTATGAAAGCTGATATTTACAAGTGAGTACAGGGAGTCCTTCCCAGGAAAGAGAATTCAGGGAAAACGTCACTGAATAAATGGTTTTTCAACCGAGACTTGAGGGTGAGTGGGAGTTGGCTAGGTGAGAGGGAGGGGGCTGTAGGCAGATCATATGCAAAGTCACCATTAATGAGGCTGAGGAGATGGCAATGAGGAGGCAGTGGGGACTCAATAACGAAAAAACGGCGAGAATAGCTTCAAAGCAGAGGTAACAGTTGGGGGTTGAGGGTGGGTTTTCAGTAGTCCATGAGGGAGCCTGGTGATAAAATCGACGTGTGGCTGCAGATAATAAGCGGTGGATAAATTTTAGATATGTATAAGAAGCAGCAAAAACGCGTGGAGGAAAGGCGACCAGTTAGGATGATATGTTATTTAGAGCCTATAATCTTTAAAGTTGAGCTTCATGATAGGACATTTGTTTTGTCACTGTTTGTTAATTGTTAAAATTCACGTGTTTATTTGCCACATTATTATGAGTCTATTGAAAGAATTAAAAAATGACTTCAAGCAAAATAAAGTTAAACTTTGTATCAGAGCACACAAATACTCTAGTAAACAAGAAATGGGAAGGTTAAGTGGTTTGTACGTTAATTATTAGTCCGTTAACATGACTGGTTTCAAAGTAAGACTATCTGATATTTTTGGATCAATGTATTAGGCATGTCTGAGTCAGAAGGAAAACAGCACTGGACTCGGGGTAAGGAAGTGCACACGCTCCTGTTTGGTCACTAACGGGTGGTGATGAGGTGAGTAAACCACCTGTCGGTCTCACCAGGTTCCGTTCACCTCAACTCTGGCTGCTTCTCCGAAAACCCTAATTCTGGAAAGGACCTGAGCCAGTCAAGCTCCTCAGGGGGCTAGGTCTGTTGGAGCTCTATGATGAGGAAGACAAGTCCAGAGGGTTGGTGTGCTTGTTCAAGGTTAACAGGGCAGCTACACCCAGAGCTTAGGCATTCAGACAACGCCCACTCCTCCCTCCGCCGCAATCAGTACTTCTAACCATACCAGCAAGCAGCCTCATTTTCGTCTGGAGTGATTTTGCATTAAGTTCATTCGTGAAAAGAATTATTGCAAAAATGCTAACTCTACATAGGTAAACTTTTAATCATCAGAAATTACCATATTCTTTAACTTCAAAATATGCGGTTCCAGTTGTTGAAAAGTCTTCTTTATATTTAGCTCGAATGGTCCACACACCGTATCTATGGAAAAAAAATATTTAAAATTATGGAAGTCATGAAACGTGCCTGTTATGTTGAGGGGCTAGCGATATAAAAGTGACCAATACAGACAGGACCCCTGTCCTCAAGAAGTTCTTTGTGACTCCATGGACTGTAGCCTACCAGGCTCCTCTGTCCATGGGATTTTCCAGGCAATAGTACTGGAGTGGATTGCCATTTCCTTCTCCAGGGGATCTTCCCAACCCAGGGATTGAACCCGAGTCTCCTGCATTGTAGACAGACGCTTTACTGTCTGAGCCACCAGGGAAGTCCCAGTTTATAGCCTAGTGGGGAGTAAAGGCAAGTAAATTAATAAAGAATTACTTACAAAACTGAGATAAGTGCCATGAAGAAAATAAGAAAGCAAAAGGAGGAGAGAGAAAAGAAAATGGAAGAGAGGGACTGTGTGCGATGTTGGATCCAAGATAGCCTCTTTGAAAAGAGAGCATTTAACCCACGTCCTAAAGAATGAGAGGAAGCCAGCTTTGTGAAGAGTGAGATGAAGCACATTTTAAGCAGGGGGGACAACCTGTGAAAAGGTACTGGGTAGGAAAGCAATGGTCATAGGAGGCTATAATGGCAGATACATAATCTGGCATAATCTACCACTTGGCATAAGATGGAGTTGGAGAAATGATAATAGTTATACAATAATCGGATCAATTCTTTGCTATTATGGAATATTTTCAAGGAGGTACACAATTTTAAAACTACCCAAATTATGTAAATCCCCCGATTTCATCCAAATTTCTAGAAGATCTTCAGTACAGTGAATTAACTGTGAACTCCCTTCTAGAGGGCAGAGCAAAAATGACCAGAAGAAGATTTTAAAGTGATATTGCAGTCATTTTTATACGCACTTATCCGTCCTCCTTTAAGTTGGTTGGAGGCAGGGACTCTGTATTTTTTATTTCTACTTAAAATTTCTCATTCCCATTGTACTTTGCATTTCCCAGGAATGTGCTCACTAAATTTTTATCGCATTGGGTTCTGTTTAAACATGTTCTTAATCCTCTAGCGTGAGACCAAATGGAGGAAATGAGTTTACTAAGCTCTTCCCTCTTGAAATCTGTCTTCTGGAAGTCTATGCAGTAACGACTACAGAAGACCAGTATTTTTATTGGTCATAGCAAGACGTGGGGCAACACCAGCCTTTTAGACTGGTAGTCTGTTAGATTCCTCGGAGGGTGGAAGGTTGATGGTTTTGATAGAAAAAGGCCTGGGAACTATTTTTGGTTTTTTTGCTTCTTCCAAATTTTAATTTCTATATGTAAAGAAGATTGGTGAGAAGTATTGGGAGTGGTTTGTTTGTTTTGCCAGAACCTGAGCCTAGCTTTTCATTGACCTGAAAAGACTTTGCACATTTCTTTCACACTTAACTTTTTGTTAACACTAGGTGGCTCCATTTGACTGGTTATCTACCTCACACCCAAAAGTTCCAGATGTCTGTTTTACAGAAAACTTTATTAAAAAACAACAACAACAACAAAAAAAAACTTTAAAATACTTAGGATTAGATGGAATCTTGAAGTCAGGAAAAGAAATAATTCCAGTATAATCATTTTCTTCTATCATGTCAACTTCTGATCCTTCGGGATCCTTTGAAGAAAAGCAGACAATTTCCAAGCATATAAATCACATTTAAAAAATTAACTGATTACATTGTCTTTGATTGATAGAAATATTTACTAACAAATATCATGTCTTCAAATTAAATATGAAGGAGGAAAACCATTTAAATGTTGTGAGAGACAAATTTGGCTCATTTAAGGCATTTCCTCCTTTTTTTGACTTTCTTCCATCTCCTGCCTCACTTAAAAAAAAAAAAAAAAAAAGTAAATCGGTGTCCAGGGTATCCTAGTCTCAGTTATCTAGAAGAGATTCAACTCTCTATTGTACGGCTAAAAAAAAGAACTATGACAAAACCTGATGTTATGATGAACCAAATAACAGCTTACACACTTTATAGATACCAGAATCTAAATTTTGTATGTGTTCATTTGGAACTTTCCAAAGCAAATATGCTGTAAAATTCATTTATCAGCTAGAAATTTTGAAAGTTTACAGGTTATGTCAATAATTATCAACCATAATTTTGGAATACACTAATGCTTCTCAAATAATGCATTATAAAATACTCAGATGTGAAAGTTTATGAACGTTTCATAATTTTTGTAAGTTATACAGGATTCAAGGTTATTGCTGTACAGCCCTCTTTTTCACTCATGTTCTGTTAAGATTTTCGGTTTTTTGGTTCCTTGAGTAGGAGAAAAAGGCACTGCAACCTGCAGTAGGGGACCTACTGTCGAAAGGCGAACAGTTCTTTCCTCCCAAAACTTTGTAGGGTTTCGACGTGAACTGGGAAGACCATGGGAATTTATTGCGCACACCTGTTATGTACCTCATGGCTCACGAAAGGCTGATAATTATTGATCTTTATCTCACGGGGTTAGCACTATTCTCCATGTGCTAGTGTGTCTTACTTACTAAACTCTAAAGTCATCGGGAGCAAGTGCCACAGGCTGTAATTCTTTACCTTGTATTGTGCAAATCAAACATATCATACTTAACAGACATTCAACTACTTCTTAGTTGAATCGATGGATTAATTCACTAAGTTGAATTCTTAGTGATTGAGGGGTGGTCTTTAAGAAATGTATCATGAAGGATGTATTTAAATGATTTGGTTCAAAACCATAACTTGTTGAGATTTTCATTTCCATGAGATTTTTACATATTGTAAAGGAATAAACCTATAATGTTATACACACAGAAGGTGTTCGATAACCATTTCTGAACATTGAATAAATTAGTATGGTGTCAGGACAGGGTTATGGAACAAAGTATCTTGTCCTGATGAAAATTTAAATAATTAAAAAAATTTAACATAAAATTATTATTTAAATAAACATACTTACTATGAAAGTTAAGACAGTTTCTCTTTTGGCTGGCTTCAGGTCATCATTCAGTGAATAAACTCTAACCTTTACTGTAAGAATAATCGATATCATCAATAACTTTGTGAAGCACAGTATTTTGATATTTTCAATAATCATCCTTAAAAGAGATGAGCCTCATCTTAAAGATTCAATACATAATCATATATGAAAATTCGTATTTAAAAGAAAGAAAAAGTTAACTTGTAGACAACACGTCACTAAAAATTTTTTCTTTTATTGAGAATCCTTTTCAGTTCAGTTCAGCTCATTTCGGTCACTCAGTCATGTTCGACTCTTTCCGACCCTGTGGACTGCAGCACGCCAGCCCTCCCTGTCCATCACCAACTCCCGGAGTTTGCTCAAACTTATGTCCATCGAGTCGGTGATGCCATCCAACCACCTCATCCTCTGTTGTCCCCTTCTCCTCCTGCCTTCAATCTTTCCCAGCACATTACTAAAATTTTTTTCTTTGAAAGAGAATCTTTTTGGATTCCTTTAAGGAGCTATTTCTAATGAATTTAAAGAACAGTTCACTTTATTAAAATATATTTGCTTATATCTTTGGGAGAACAAATATGTAGTACAAAATTAGTTATATCTGTAATTAGGCCAGGATTTATAAAAAATTTCATAGCAGCAAAATAGTGATGTCTACCCTATGGTTGTATTGAGCTTAGTCACTCAGTCATGTGGACTGAGTGTGACCCCAGGGACTGTAGCCCATCAGGCTTCTCTGTCCATGAGGATTCTGCAGGCAAGAATACTGGAGCGGGTTGCCATGTGCGCCTCTAGGGAATCTTTCCACCCCAACCTGGGATCAAACCCAGGTCTCCTGCACTGCAGTCAGATTCTTTGCTATCTGAGCCACCAGGGAAGTCCAAGAATACTGAAGTGGTTATACTGGGAGTATAATAAATCATCTCAGAATTGAAGATTTTAATGGAAAATTAGGTGGTTTGTTTCAGACTATACACTGTTACAACATGGCCCCAAATTGTCTCTTATTGTTGCTAAGGATAGTTTTGAATTGTACAGTTTTGTTATATTTATTGAGCCAGATCCTACAAATATTTGTTCATTGTTAAAAGAATAATGGCAGGGGGCTCAATAACAATTAGTTCCCTTCCACTTCTTCCTGTCAGGTAATAGATCCCCACCTTTTAAACAAATATATCTGCTTAGCTTTTAACTCTTAGCTGCTTGAACACGCTGGTTTAATTCCTTCCAATGACGTATTATAATTTCTCTAGGGTTTTTCTGATGCTCAAATCATTTCATGGCCAGAACTTTAACCACAAAATAAAACTGAACTGATGTCATAAACCTTTTAAAGGGTCAGTATTATGCAAAGCTCTACCTGAGAAGTCACATATTAAGCTCTCTAAAATTGATTTCACTAAGACCATAAGATCAAAATGAAATGCTCAGTAAATCCCTCAGCCCTGCTGTCCCCTCACCCCTGTCTCTCAGCTCGAGTCCTCTCTTCTGCCTTATGAACATACCTGGTCCAGCCCTGAGCATCACTGAGCTGCTGCTGGAGGCAGTGTGCCGCAAAAGCTGAGAGTTTGGGCCCTAGAATTCAAAACTTTGGTTCCATTCCTATCTCTGCCACTTTCTAACGTGACCCAGAATAGGATACTTAATCTCTCTTACCCCTTAGGTCCCACATCTGTAACACAGGACTGCTAGTATCTGCTTCATAGCACGTGAGACTAAATGAGAAAAAGCTTTGCATAACCCAGTGCATAATAACTAACCAATGAATGCTTATTATTTTTATTTTATTTTTATTATTTCTATAGCTACTGCTTGTCCACTTTCTCACTCAGTTTGTGCTAGGTTAGAAAATTAACCTTGTCTTCATAACGATGGTATATCAAGTGAAGTGAAGTGAAGTCACTCAGTCGTGTCCGACTCTTCGCGACCCCATGGACCAGCCTACCAGGCTCCTCCGCCCATGGGATTTTCCAGGCAAGAGTACTGGAGTGGGGTGCCATTGCCTTCTCCAGGTATAGCAAAGGCAAGTTCAATGAATGCTTTTTGTACCAAAGGTATAGCTTATAGACTTTTAAAATATATATACTGAATGCCTTCTATGTGCAGACACTATGTTAGGCACCGAGATATGGTGGTGACGAATCAGACGTGGAATTCCTCTAACGGAGTGGAGTAGAGAGGCAAACACAAGATCCCACAAGTAACTGTCAACTTCCAGGGGTGGGAAATGCTGCGAAGGACACTCCCCGGCGTTCTGAGGCTGACAGAGGGAGCCTTGAAGCAGAGAAGGCTGCCCTCTATGTGATGGCATGGAAGAGCTGAGTGGAAGTTCAGAGGGCAAGGAAGGTGATGAATGTACCGGGAAGAGGTGCGCAGGCCTTACTACGGACCAGAGAACGGTATAAGAAAGCAACTGTAATAAATAAATAAATAAAATAAATTAAAAAAAAAATAAAAAAAGAGAGCAACTGTAAAGAGGTCAGTTTGGCTGCTGTCTGCGGACGAGGGGCGGCCCGGTGGGTGGTGAGGCAGGAGGGGAGCGCAGGACACAGGCTGTGTGAGATTGGAAGCATTTTGGTCACTATTCTGAAATTCTTCATCCTGTAAAGCCTTGAAGATCTAAGCCTCTATCCTAGAGGTACTTATCTCAAGGACCTTCAGGTTAAAATGTGAGGACTGGGACATTAGAGCTATAAATAGCAAGATGCAATTAATTTCTAAAAGAATTACTGAGTAATTCTTTTTCTTCTGTGTAATTAAGGCTTTGTGCTATTCCATAGATTAAACGATAGTGGAAAATACTTTCCTGGTGCTTACTCTGGGATAGGCAGTGTTTGCAGTGCTTTATACGTATGAATTCACCGAACTCTCCCAACAACTCTGTGAGATACGTTCCATTACTATCTCCATTATATGGATGAGGAAAATGGGACTCAGAAAGATTAACTCACACAAGGTCATGGAGCTAATAAGAGCCCCAACTGTGATTTGAACCCAGACAATTTGGCTCCAGAGTCTGCTGTTCACAACTATACTTTGCTACCTCTCATTAATGCGTCAAAATTTAGAGGGAGGTGCTCTGGTTTTCTCTATGATTTATTCTAAGATAGAATAGGTCTTAGAGAGATCTTAGATATCTCTCATCTCTATTCTAAGATGAAGACACTATATATTTTTATGGTAAATTTCTGATAAAGAAATAACAAATGGGGCCGTTCTTAAGGGAAACCTTAAGAGCTAAAAAAGTCCCAGGGTCTGGGTATCAGGCTGCTTGATGGACAAAGATGAGGACCCTAGGGACTTGCCTGGAGGGCCAGTGGTTAAGACTGTACGCTTACGAAGCACACAGGTTCAATCCCTGGTCAGGGAACTAAGGTCCTGCATGCCACAGGGCATGGCCAAAAATTAAACAAGAGGAAAAAAGAGATGAGAACCCTAAATAGTAAGTAGTGTCAACAAGACCCAATTAAAGAAGCATCCTCTAATATGCGAGGAGGACAAGGGTGATGGTATATTTGTTTCGGGATATGATATTTAAAGGGTTTCCCTGGTGGCTCAGAGGTTAGAGAGTCTGCCTGGAATGTGGGAGACCCGGGTTCGATCCCTGGGTCAGGAAGATCCCCTGCAGAAGGAAATGGTCAACCCACTCCAGTACTCTTGCCTGGAGAATCCCATGGAGGGAGGAGCCTGGTAGGCTACAGTTCATGGGGTCGAAAAGAGTCGGACATGACTGAGCGACTTCACTTTCACTTTCATGATTTTTAAAAAGGGCTCAAACTTTATAGGCAGAGACTATCTCAATGAACACCAAGTCATCTTCTTGGAGTCAATAGGATGCTATTCTGGCAATGATATTATGTCCAAGCTGGAAGCGATACCCCAGCCTTTCTAGGCCTTTTCTTTCTGAGCTGGCCATAACAGGAGCTCCTGCTTAAAAGGTAATGGTGCAGGCCCATTCCACTCCATACTGTCATCAGCATCAGTCAACATGTAGCAAGTATGTACTACCTGAAAGGTTTTCAACAAAACTGGCTAGTCTTGCCTCTCGTCCTCTTTCCTTCACCAACAATGCCATTATTGAAACTCCATAACCTTCCCCTTCCATGTACAATTCTCTTATAATACCATCCTGATTTGCTCAAAAGTTAATTTTGGCAACAGGGAGTGATGGAGGAATTGAAGATTTTGCAGATACGTGAACATATGTGGGCAGCATTCACACTTTTCTGTGTTTGGTTTTTCATTCATTGGGAGTAAATCCAGCCATTCACCAATCAGAGTTTTGATTGGCTACCCTATCCTTTCCCCCTCTAACAGATAAACCACTAATACAAAACAGTGTTCTAATAGGAGCTTTCTTTAGGCAGATCTCCTTAGAAAATTAATATCCATTTATTTATGTGACTTCACTTACTTTTTGCTGAATCATCTGATACCCTAGGGTTTGATTTGTTTTCTGAATTTGAGAATTAGCTGCAAAGTAATAGAATGTTTTTATGATCGCTACTTTATAACAAATTATTTTTAAATTGCCAAAATTATATTTGCAGTTACCTCTTATAGCTTGTTTAATAATAAAACCTAGCACTACATTTCACAATTCTTAAATAGCTTTTTTCCTACATGGGAACAACTGTCAGGGTAGATAATGTAATTGTTGATTTTTGTGATTTCCATATGAATCTAAGATTTATATTTAAAATTTAAAAACTAAATTCCATATAATTATTTAACAATTTCCATATGAATTTAAAATTAAAATTATATTTATAAGTGTAAAAATCACTGGGGATGGAGACTTTTGATCAAGTTGGAAATCCGTCTCCACTTAAACTCAAGTGTTGAAAAGCTCACAGTGATATTGGCCTGTCATCTTCTCATTTTGTGGTGTCTCTGCTTTTGTTATCACAGTGCTGGTGGCCTCAGAATGAGCTCGGCAGTGTTCATACTGCTCTGTTTAGATAGATGATAACCAGCAAGGACCTATTGCATAGTCCAGGGGCCTCTGCTCAATAGTCTGTACTAACCTAAAAGTGAAGATGATTTGATACATGCATCTGTTCAAATGAGCCACTTTGCCGTACCCCTGCAACTAGTGCAGCTTTGTAAATCAATTTTACTCCAAAATGCAAAATAAAAACTAAACATAGACAATTCTTCCCCACATCCAGAGTTCAGCTTAAATAAATGCCATCCTCCGTTATCTAGTTGCTCAAGCTTGAAGGGAAAAAAGCTCTACAGCATAGTGTCAATGCCCATCGCACTACTCCCCGGAGAAAGAAGCATCTTATACTCTACCTGACTGGTGTGGAGTGTAAACAGGTTTGTCTGTATGAATGAAGAGGAATCCATTGTCATAGGTTATTGGCATTTTTTTTGCTTGTGAAAAATGCTTTGATATAACTTCCAAATACACATGTGAAATGGAGCTTTGTCTTTCAGACAGCTGTTTGGGTTGTATCTGTAAAAGAAAATATTGACGGGAAAGACTATAATAATTTTAAAGTTATAAAACATGTTATTTAAAAAGTAGTATAGGAGCCGAAGTAGTAAATAACTTTTGCTCCAAGCCCTTCCGTATCAAACATCATAATCAACATTCAGCTTTAAGTAGTTAAAAAATTTTTGGTTTTATGCTTCCCAAATTTTATGTGCATTTGGTAAAACTACTACAATGGAAGTGTTAGCCACTCAGTCGTGTCTGACTCTTTGTGACCCCATGGACTGTAGCCCACCAGGCTCCTCTGTCCATGGAATTCTCCAGGCACGAACAGACCCAGGGATCAAACCTGGGTCTCCTACACTGTGGGCAGATCCTTCACCATCTGAACCACAGCTCTCTTAACAAGCTTTAACCTCTTCAGTTTGCTGGATTATTCCGTGCTCTCCATTCCCTCTGTTCAACATCCTGATGGATGCTCAGGACACTGTACTATATTCACATCCTCTGTTCCCGTGGTTGAGCAGTACAGTTTCCAGTTTGAGATAAAAGCTAATTAATACAACCAACCATGCTGAATTAGATATATGAGAGTACTGTAAATGTTTGGAAAAGCAGTAAGAATCTATAAAGATTCTGCACTCAGATTGCTTTGCGAGTACCTAAGTTTTTTCTCTGCTTCAAGGAAATAGAAACTGCAGAAAAGATGATTCGTTAAAGGTGTGACACATTATGAATAAGGTTGCTGCTGCAAGTGGGCCCAAGAAAAGACCTTGGCACAACATCAAACGATTAGCAAATAAAGGTATATTGTAATGTTAAGATAAATTTAAATGCTTAAGATATGCATCAGTTTTTATGATTTCCCCACCCTAATTTACTTTTCCAAATTAGCCATTCAAGTTAGCACTGTTCAGTAGAGCTTTCTGTGGTGAGGGGAATGTCCTATATCTATGCTGCTCAGTATATGCCATCTGTAGCTATTTAAGCACTAGAAACATGGCTAGTATGAGTGATGAACTGAATTTTTTATATTAGTTACATTTGATTGATTTAAATTTAAAGATAACAGCCACATGTTTGTGGCTAATGGCAGCAGATAAAAGTGTCTTCTTTGGGGAAATGAATTTTATTTCTTCATAAACCTAATAAGTGGACCTGTTTGCTAAAAGGTTAGAGCACTTATCATCAAGGACATGAAGCAAAGAATTCCTACGTTTGGTTAGAATTTATTTAGATCAGTGTTTCTGAAATTTGAGTAATATATAGAACTCTTTTAAAGGGTAAGATATTCTGGAAGACTCTCAGTGTGGACTTTTTGTTATTTATAAAAATAAAGAAATATTTTCAGTACAGTGTTAAATATGTACAGACCTAAAAGTCAGTATAATATTCTTGTGCTTCTGACTTTTGTATAATTATAAAATCAAAACATTTATAAAATAAACTCAAAATGGTAAATATCAGTGTAATTCTAACTTGCAGCTCTTTATAAAATTTCAAAGTTTAATCTCTTTTTAAAGAACTCACGTTAAAGAAACAATGGTCTAATAAGCCTCAGAGGCCCTTCCAAGTCTAGAAGTCTCTGATTTTTTGGTTCTTTATTTTTGAATTTATATCAGAATTTAAAACAATATTTTTCACTTGGATAAGGAAACAGTAAATATGAAAGTTATTTTTAGTTATCAGAGTTCTTAATAAGAAATGAATTACGAGCAATTTTCTAACCAAACTGTACAACAATATCTTAATCCCTCAGTTGTGTCCAACTCTTTCTGACCCCATGGACTGTAGCCTGCCAGGCTCTTCTGTCCATGAAATTCTCCAGGCAAGAATAACCGACTGGGTTGCCATTCCCTTCTCCAGGGGATCTTCCCTGGAGAAGGATCCAGGGATCGAAATTCAGTCTCCTGTACTGCAGGCAGATTCTTTACCGTCTGAGCCACCAGGGAAGCCCAATAGAAAGAAAATTTACTTGATCCAGGTTGTTCTTTCTGTTAACTGTGGTTATACACGAGAGCTATTCACTTCAGTAATCAATAATTTATTAGTTTTAGAAGTTTTGATTGTAGTTTATTGGAGTTTAAACAAACAAATAGCATCCATGGATTTTTGTAGGCAAGACATGACAGATCAATATGCGTGTTCATATTGGCCTGTTTCCTTGCCTTAGTAAGTTTCACAGTAAATAAGTGCTTTCCATTCATCTCCAAATCTGTTCACGTTAGTGCTAGTTTCTCAGTCGTGTCCGACTCCTTGCAGCCGCATGGACTGTAGCCCATCAGGCTCCTCTGTCCAGGAGAATACTGGAGTGAGCTGCCATCTCCTTCTCCATATGTTCTGGTTCCAATAAGAATGTTAAAGTTTTCATACACTCCTTAAAAAGCAGGTACAACTCTCCTATTTAGAATTTTCTTTTTCACCCATATCATCATTAGTGACTGACATCGTCTAGAAATCACACAGTGGTAGTTTGGTATAAGTGACCAAATCTGTTATCAATATCCAAACTGGGTACACATATTACTGAGAATATTCTGAATGTATGAAGAAACTGAAGGATAAATACATACTGTTAAGGTGGCAGAATTTTGGAATTTATTTTCTGCGGATAAAGTAACATGGCCTGATGAGTAAGTGACTTTTTTGTCGGGAAAGCTTTTGATTGAGACTGTTGCATCGAAATCTTCAGTGTATCCATAAACTTGAATCACAACATTTTCAGATGCTCCAACATGGAACACTTTTGGTGCTGAAATGACATACCTGTTGAAACAGGAAAGAGAAGGATCATTATATGACATTTTTGTTATATTTCTGACTTTTTATCTCACTTGATAGATTAGGTTTACATTGGGCACTTTTTCTCAACTTGAAATGATATTTTTAAAATAACATTTATTTGCGATCTACAATCATTTCAGCACAGTTTCCAAGAAAAAATACCTTGGAATTAAGACTTTAGAAATAGAGCTGGTGACTTTGTTAACCTCTAGAAAGGTAGTGATAGCACCTTCCCTGAGCTTCTGTAGCAAAGGAAAACTTTTAATGATAAATAGGTCCAATATTTTTGCCTGATGCAGAAAAAAACAACATAGGTTCCAGAGACTGAATTCCAGCTCTGCCATCTGCTGGCTGAGTGACCATGGTAAAGTCACTAACCCTCTCTGAAGAGTTAAATAATATACCTTAAATATTACCTTTTTTGTTGTTTAGCCACTAAATCGTGTCTGACGCTTTGCAACCCCATAGACTATAGCCTGCCAGGCTCCTCTGTCCATGGTATTTCCCAGGCAAGAATACTGGGGTGGGTTTTGCCATCTCTTACTTCAAGAGGTCTTCCCAAACCAGGGACTGAACCCACGTCTCCTGCACTGGCAGACTGATGCTTTACCGCTGAGCCAGCACAGAAGCCCAATCACCTTCTTTACCAGGGTGCTGAGGCAATAAGAATATCTATCTGAAAGCATCTAGCATCTTCAGTTCAGTTCAGTCGCTCAGTCGTGTCCGACTCTGCGACCCCATGAATCGCAGCACGCCAGGCCTCCCTGTCCATCATCAACTCCTGGAGTTCACTTAAACTCACATCCATCGAGTCCGTGATGCCATCCAGCCATCTCATCCTCTGTTGTCCCCTTCTCCTCCTGCCCCCAATCCCTCCCAGCATCAGAGTCTTTTCCAGTGAGTCAACTCTTCGCATGAGGTGGCCAAAGTACTGGAGTTTCAGCTTTAGCAACATTCCGTTCAAAGAAATCCCAGGGCTGCTGTCCTTCAGAATGGACTGGTTGGACCTCCTTGCAGTCCAAGGGACTCTCAAGAGTCTTCTCCAACACCACAGTTCAAAAGCATCAATTCTTCGGCGCTCAGCCTTCTTCACAGTCCAACTCTCACATCCATACATGACCACTGGAAAAACCATAGCCTTGACTAGACGGACCTTAGTTGGCAAAGTAATGTCTCTGCTTTTGAATATGCTATCTAGGTTGGTCATAACTTTCCTTCCAAGGAGTAAGCATGCTTAGTACTCAATAAATGTTAGATTCATTAAGTTTGCTGAATTAGTTGAAAGGAAATACTCTTATAACTATTATGTTATCCTAGGGGGTGGATAAAGAGATGAGTAGGATAACAGTGAGCCAGGAAATGCGTTTAGAAATGAAAGTAGTAATGGAGGTCCTTGCAGAACAAATGGTAACAGTCATACAACATAATGAGACATAATGATAATAACAAAAAATGAGGAATGAGAGGCTGTACAAGGGCTTTACATACAACTCTTTTAATCTTTACAACAGGCCAGTGACGTATACGCCATTATTATTCCTATTTTGCAAGTGATAAGAGGTTAATTTAGACCAAGGTCACATGGCTTATAAGTGAATGAGGCAGGTCTTTATATTCAGGCCTCACTGTCTATTATGTGCATAACTGAGGTCAGGGTTATAAACTATGTTTGTAAACAGTGGGCTGTTCCCTCTGTTTTACATTTTATGTGATGTATCAAGAATGGACATGAATCAATATAAGTTTTTGAAATAGAAATCTTAAAATGGGTGAATTTTCATAGTTTTATTAAGAGAAAACTTACAAATATAAACTAGGTTATTAACTGTATATGTAAAAGTATCTAATTGGAATAGTGAGAGCTACCTATGCTATTAATAGAAAAAGAAGTCTGTTTCAACCCAAAAGGTGATTGAATGATTCAAGCAGCTGATTAGGGCTGGAGGGCACAGGCCAGCCCAGTGGGCAGAATCACTGCCGATTCCTCAAACACTACGGGCTTTCCCAGTGGCTTGGCGGTAAAGAACCCGCCTGCCATGCACGAGACGTAAGAGGCGCGGGTTTGATCTCTGAGCTGGGAAGGTCCTTTGGAGAAGGGCATGGTGACCCGATCAGTGTTCTTGCCTGGAGAATCCCATGGATAGAGGAGCCTGGCGGGCTGCAGTCCATGGGGTCACGGAGTTGGACACGACTGAAGCAACACAGCACACACGCACGTCAACACTGACATTTCAAAGGCTTTTAAAAATCAGCAAGTCTCTAATAACAATGAAAGTAATTTGGAAGCAAATGAACACTTTAAAACCAACTGGTAATTCTTCTACATGACAAGTAATTTGGAACCATTTACAGAAAAGGGGAAAAAGAATCTCTAGTTTTCCAACCATCTTCTCAATTTCCCATGTATTTATGCAGGAACAGCAGAAAACGAGAAATGTTCAGGTCTGATGATACTAAGGTATATTTACTGAAAGCTTACTCAGTTCTAGGCACTATTCTAAGCACTATACACACATACATGTGTTTATATGTGCATGCATGTCACTGTGCTGTGACAGCCAGCCTAGAAAAAGACCTTATTATTACTCTGATTTTACAGAGGAGGAAGCTGGTAATTAACTTGCGCGAGGTCGCACAGCTATTAAATTACAGAATTAGGAACTGAACCGGAGCAACCTGTTTCCCGAATTAACACTTTCAGTTGCTAGACTAAATTGAATTTATCAAGTTTTTCGAGAAAAGTGTAGTCGGGGTTGGCAGGGGTGGGGGGGGTGGGAAAGCTGTCTTAATTTTGGCGTCGGGCTTCCCCGGTGGCTCCGTGCTAAAGGATCTGCCTGCCAGTGCAGGAGACATGGGTTCGATCCGGGAAGACCCCACATGCCCAAGGGCAGCTAAGCCTGTGTGCCAGGACTGCCGAGCCTGTGCTCTCGAGCTCAGGAGCCCAGGAGCCACGGCTACTGAAGGCTGAGTTCCCGAAAGCCCATGCTCTACAGCAAGAGAAGCCACCACAGCGAGAAGCCTGAGCATCACAACTGGAGAGCAGCCCTTGCTTGGGGGAGAAAAGCCACGAGGCGACAAAGACGCAGCACAACCAAAAGTAAGTAAATAAATAACAGTGGACTGTGGGAAACTCTGAAAGACATGGTAAATGGATGGAGAAACAGTGGAAACAGTGTCAGACTTTATTTGGGGGGGCTCCAAAATCACTTCAGACGGTGACTGCAGCCATGAAATTAAAAGACGCTTGCTCCTTGGGAGGAAAATTATGACCAACCTAGACAGCATATTAAAAAGCAGAGATGTTATTTTGCCAACAAAGGTTCGTCTAGTCAAGGCTATGGTTTTTCCAGTAGTCAGGTGTGGATGTGAGAGTTGGACTATAAAGAAATGTGAGCGCCAAAGAATTGACGGTTTTGAACTGTGGTGTTGGAGAAGACTCTTGAGAGTCCCTTGGACTGCAAAGAGATCCAACCAGTTCATCCTAAAGGAAATCAGTCCTGAATATTCATTCGAAGGACTGATGCTGAAGCTGAAATTCCAATACTTTGGCCACCTGATGAGAAGAACTGACTCATTTGAAAAGACCTTGATGCTGGGAAAGATTGAAGGCGGGAAGAGAAGAGGACGACAGAGGATGAGATGGTTGGATGGCATCACTGACTCAATGGACATGAGTTTGAGTAAACTCCAGGAGGTGATGGACAGGGAGGCCTGGCATGCTGCCGTCCATGGGGTTGCAAAAGAGTTGGACATGACTGAGTGACTGAACAGAACTGAAATAAGTTATTTTTTAAATTGGTGTTATTAGAAGTTTTCAGAGAAGGCAATGGCAACCTACTCAGTACTCTTGCCTGGAAAATCCCATGGACGGAGGAGCCCGGTGCGCTGCAGTCCATGGAGTCGCTGAGGGTCGGACACGACTGAGTGACTTCACTTTCACTTTTCACTTTCGTGCATTGGAGAAGGAAATGGCAACCCTCTCCAGTGTTTTTGCCTGGAGAATCCCAGGGACGGGGGAGCCTGATGGGCTGCCATCTATGGGGTCGCACAGAGTCAGACACGACTGGAGTGACTTAGCAGCAGCAGCATTAGAGGTTTAATATTTTTCAGTTCACTGTTGTTTTAATTTTGAGCGTCTACGTGGTAGTAGTGCTGAAATAGAAGATGATCCATGTTGTTGTTGTCGTTGTTGTTGTTCAGTCACCGGTCGTGTCCGACGCTTTGTGACTCCACGGGCTGCAGCACGCCAGGACTCCCTGTCCCTCGCCATTTCCTGGAGTTTGCCCAAGTTCATGTTCATTGCCTCGGTGGTGCCATCCAGCCATCTCAGCCTCCGATGCCCTCTTTTCCTTCTGCTTTCAATCTTTCCCAGCATCAGGGACTTTTCCAATGAGTCGTCCATTCACATCAGATAACCAAAATACTCTAGCTTCAGCTTCAGCACCAGTCCTTCCAGGGAATATTCAGGGTTGATCTCCCTTAAGATTGACTGGTTTGACCTCCTCACTGTCCAAGGAACTTTCAGCTAATTCATGTAATTCATGTTTTCAAGTCCCTAAAAGATAGCTCTGCAACCACCTACTCATACATATTTCGACCCTCACTGACGCAATGCTAACACAATCTATCATATAAAGCATTTCGTATCTTTCTTTCAATACCTGTAGAGAACATGGCCACTGAACTTGCGAAGAGGCACACATGCTAGCTTGGCCTCTATCTGGAATGTTCTTTCCCCAAATATTTGCCTGATTTGCTCAGTCACTTCCTGCAAGCTCTGCTCGGGTGTCGCCTCTGTAGAGAATGCTCCCTGTCTACACTTTGGTACGGTGCCCGGTCATTTCTTCATCCTCTCGTTGTCCTTCATATTCTTTTCTTCATGGTACCTATAGCCACCGGACCTTATTCATTCACTCGTTGGTTTGTTCATTGAGTCATTTTCTTCTCCTTCTTGAATGCAAGCTGTATATCATCTACTATTGGGTTGGCCAAAAAGTTCATTCGGCTTGTCCTCACGAAGCCGAACGAAATTTTTTTGGCCAACCGAATACATCCTCAGTGCCAAGTTCTTGAAAAGTTTTAGCTGAATCAATCAATTAAGTTTATTGACTCCCATGTTGTAAATGGTATACTGT
Organism: Capricornis sumatraensis; assembly: GCF_032405125.1. NCBI lineage: Eukaryota > Metazoa > Chordata > Mammalia > Artiodactyla > Bovidae > Capricornis > Capricornis sumatraensis. Next base: position 119,288,066 of record NC_091074.1, read on the forward strand.
TACTTTTTCAGAGAAACAGAGAATGTGCTTATTAAGGATCAGTGCAGTTTAGTAGAAAAAAGTTCAGTATCAGGAGAACCTAGTCTTAGTTCCGCCACTAATCTGAAGGCATTTAATCCAATCTCTCTGAACTTCAGCTGGCTGTCTTTTAAGATGGAATAACAGAATCTAGGAAATGGGGTGGCCATGTGAGATTAGGGGTGGGAGAGTGCTAAAATTCATGACATCTCAGGTATACACTGATATTCATTGTGTATTTTACGTGTGTACATTTATGACAAAATGGAAAACATTTGAAGAAATAAAGAGGAGTCCTTAATACAGATTCTACCTCTGTTTGTTTTAGTGGTGTGACCTCTGGCAAGTTACTGCCCCTGTCTGGATTTATACTTACATTTGATATAGGTTTGATTAGATACTCTCCAGTTCCTTTTCAATACTAAGATGTTATTTCTAGATATGAGATCAATATTTTAAGACCTAGTTTTAAATACAATTGTTTCAATAATAGTTTTCAATAAACTATCATGTGTAATTTGTGAAGCATGAGCTCACAAATTTAGAAGTAATTACATCAATAGATTTCAAACCACAGTATTAGAATTGACCCCCAAGTAACTCTTGCTTCACTATGTACAGTACACAAAAAACACAGGAAAATTCTACACCAAATAAAATAAGCAATCAATGCAAGAAAGTTTGCTATCTTGAATTTAGCTGTGTGTTTTTTTAAGAAGAATTTGAATAATCACTCATGTAAAGTTTTATAAATAACAGTCCCCTAATAGACATACTGGAGAAGACAATGGCACCCTACTCCACTTGCCTGGAAAATCCCATGGATGGAGGAGCCTGGTGGGCTGCAGTCCATGGGGTCGCTGAGGGTCGGACACGACTGAGCGACTTCACTTTCACTTTTCACTTTCATGCATTGGAGAAGGAAATGGCAACCCACTCCAGTGTTCTTGCCTGGAGAATCCCAGGGACGTGGGTACCTGACGGGCTGCCGTCTCTGGGGTCGCACAGAGTCGGACACAACTGAGCGACTCAGCAGCAGCAGCAGCAATGGACATATACACACTGCTATATTTAAAATGGTAACCAATAAACTCCTATGTGGAATTCTGCTCAAAGTTATGTGGCAGTCAGGATGAGAACGGTGTTTGGGGGAGAATGGATACATGTATATATATGGCCGAGTGCCTTCACTGTTCATCTGAAACAATCCCAATATTGCTAACAGGCGATACCCCTATACAAAATTTAAAGTTAAACACACACACACACAAAAACAAACCTGTAAAACTGTCCCATTGTTAGCCACACATCAAATCAAAATGCTACATGATTTTCTTATTCAGAGATGAGACTATTAGTGTTCCCAGAAGTAGAAAGTAATGTACAAATTGACACAGTTTGTTGTATTTGATTTTTCACTCATCGCATTGATAAGATGCATTGAAAAATGAAGATAGTTTCTTTTACTTACGTTTGTTCCTGGCCCCAGCTTTTCCCGAGGAAGATTAAAAAGCAAAGTACGCCCCACAGGCCCATGCTGGAGGCAGTGGTAAACCATCGATATGACCTTCCTGAAGTTACTCTCCTTTTTAAAGAAACCAAGATTGAAGAACTTGGGTAAGTTGGTTTACTGGTTAATTATTAATGTCAAGAAGAGGTACTTCTGAGTAGGAAAAGTAAAATTGGAATGGAAACAGTCTTTAATGCCCAGGTATAAAAGTAGAAGATTTTTATGAGGATATTTTATACAGATTTACACCTAGAGAATTTATTTTGATTAATACAAATAAAGGATTCTAACATAAAAGTTTGGCACTGCAATGAATGTCTCAAAGTTAAAAATCAGTAAGTTGATTGTCTTCTGTCTCTTGACCAGGCAATTGCTCTGAAAGTTTTATCATGAGAGCATGCCTCCAGAGACGCTCTGATGGAGACCCAGCGGGATTCAGTTTCACATGAAGGTGATTTCAGAATGGGCCTGATTCAGAAGGGCTTGTGAGCTATCTTTCTAGAGAAGACTTGAATGGTAGCGTCATTGGCATTGGAAATGGCAGAAGAAGACAGATCTGCAAAGGAATAAGTCCTTGGTCTGTTCAGTTCAGTTCAGTCAGTTCAGTTGCTCAGTCATTTCTGACTCTTTGCGACCCCATGGACTGCACCATGCCAGGCCTCCCTGTCCATCTGTCCCAGAAAGAACCTGAATGTTAGGTGGAGAAAAGATTGTGACTGGCAATGAAAATATCCTGCTGAGGATGCTGTATCATTTTCTACAAAATAAAAGATGAATCAAATACTTTAGTTTTTAGCAGGGAATGGATATCCTCAATATCTATTAATTCAGACAACACAAATTCAAAATTTGCATTCATTCAGGCACAGAGTATCTTTCTTTTCTAAAAAATAAACTTACGCTATACTTTTAAATGAGGTTTTTAATCATTTTCATATAAGAGCTTAAAGAAAACCAAGCTTCCTATGGTATGAGTCTTGTACTCAATTTAGAAAAAAAATTTTAAGATTTTTATAATGCTTGAAAGTGTTAGTTGCTCAGTTGTGACCAACTCTTTGTGACCCCATGGACTGTAGTCCACCAGGCCCGTCTGTCCATGGAATTTTCCAGGCAAGAAAACTGGAGTGGGTAGCAATTCCTTTCTTCAGGGAATCTTCCTGACCCAGGGATCAAACATGGGTCTTCTGCATTGCAGGCAGACTCTTTACTGTCTGAGCCACCAGGGAAGCCTTATGATGCTTGCTAGAAAGTTTCTATTTACTACCTTCCTTCTACTAGCACTGATTTCTAGCTTAGTAAAATAGATTTCTCTAAACAGTTTTCTATAATTCGTATGTTTTATGTTCACATTGGTGACCCTTCTTTTGAATTAATAAGATTCTATTTTACCAGCACTTTGTACTGAATTCATTGGGAAAAAAGGTGCACAAAGGAAAATTTGATATACAAAGTTCACTAACAGTGTCTCTTACATAGATTATTGAAATGGCAAAAATCTGTTACTATTGTCTGACCTTGGAGAAGGAAATGGCAACCCACTCCAGTATTCTTGTCTGAAGAATCCCACGGACAGAGAAGCCATGGGGTTGCAAGAGTTGGACACGACCTAGAGGCTAAACCACCACCATTATCTGACCTATTTGTTTCAGAAGGAAATCTGTAAAATAATTAAACTGGGTTGTGAAAGACGGGTCAAGTTAAAACAAACAAAATACTTTTGCCATCATTTTCGGGAAAAGATCTTCAGGAGAAAGCGAGAACATTCAAATAACCATCGATATATCTGAAGTGAAGGAAATTTATTTGCGTGTATTATGGAGTCAATATTGATCAGTGATATTAGCCACTTACCATTGGCGTGTTTCTCTGGTAGAAAACATTTAAAAAACAATGGATTTCACAGGTTCTCAATAGAACTACAGTTCAACCACTTACAGATTTCCAATTGCCTTTAACTAAAATGTTCTAATCTGTCTTACAAACATGGCTCAAAGATGGATTCTTCTTTACATTTTAAAATGTTGACCTCTGGAGGAGTCCTTAGTTTTTATACAGATGTGTGGATGGTGCTCAGTTGTGTCCGACTTGTTGAGACCCTGTGACTACAGCCCACCAGGCTTCCCTGTCCCTGGGATTTTCCAGGCAAGAATACTGGAGTGGGTTGCCATTTTGCACTCCAGGGGATCTTTCTGACCTGGGGATCAAACCCACGTCTCTTGCATTGGCTGGCAGATTCTTCACCACTGCACCACCAGATAATCCATCTCTAAAGAGGGGAAACCAGGTCTGGCAGGAACTTTGGTTGTCTCTTGACCTTCCTGCTAGTGCTACCTCAATTTGACCCTCAGATGGACCCTACATGACCTTACCTCACTTAGCTCACAAGGCCTCTCTTAATCTGAGTCTTGCTTGATTCTCCAGCCTCTATGCACCTCTTCTTCACTGCAGCCAAGTAGCTGAATTACTTATTAGTCTCTGAAGTCACCATGACATGAAAATGCTCCTAGCAGGGTAGTAAACAGTCAGTCAAGTACTATTACTATTATGCTTAACCTATTTATACCTTCAATTAGGTGTCCCTTCAGAAATGAGGGTTAAATGTGGGTTACGGCTACTGGCACTTCAGGATGCCACTCACTCAGAATCCACTTAAGTGCTTGCCCATAACACCAGTGAGGGAAGAAATCTTGGGGTATACATGCAGCTAGCTGTGGAACCCTATGAGTAAATGCCTCTCATTGGTTACTTGTCTTCCAAAATATTTAAACAAATTTGAAAAGACATTTAGCTACGAAAAGTTTATTGAAACAAAGTCTTACAGGGAAGTCCAGTGTAGAAACTAGTTAGAATGGAGGTGCTCCAGGTGAGTAGAAGGGATGGCCCTGCTCTCTGCTCAGGGGCAGTCCCAGATGGCCTTGAGGAGGCTCTAGGAACCCTAGGGCGGTCCCTGGACACTTGGCTTAAAAACACTCTTCCAAGTGTTCCTGTTTCACTTGGCCCATTCCTTATTTCCCTTGTCTCTTAATGAATCCCCACAACCATCTTGAAATTAGTTTTCAGTTGATTAGGCCAAAAGAGAAACCAGCATCATTCTCCTTGAGTCCAAGATCCACTGCTTAGCTGCATGTTGAAATTCCTCTCTCAAGTGACCTGGGCTATCAACATCACACCCTCTAAAACCCCCCCTTTTTTTCTCAATCTTATACCTCTATCCCACATCCAAGACTCTGATATCCCAACATTGAATCAGGAATTCACCCCAGCCTGCAGGAAACCTTATTAGAGGGTAACAGGAAAATAAACACTCTAGGTTTATATCCCAGAAAACTTTCACACATTTGCCTCAAACACTAGTATAGAAATGTACTTTGTAGAATTATTTGCAATAGCAAAAACTTGGGAGCAACCTAAAGCAATGTTGACAATGATAAATATATTACTGGATGCTCATACCATGGAATGCAGTGTTGGCGGGATGACACAAAAAAGCATAATAACATTTACATTTATACAAGTGTAAAAGCATACATGGGCTTTCCAGGCGGCTCAGTGGTGAAGAATCTGCTTGTTGGTAAGTGAAAGGTAAATACTAAATCAGAATAGTTGTTATGTCTGTGAAGGGAAGGAGAAATGTGTGATAGGAAAGAAGTATATGCTTCCACTGTATCTATGACCTTTTGTTTTAAAGGAACACCTGAAGCCAGTATGGCAATATCTTACAAATAATTCAGTAAAGTTTAGTGGTAGTTATACGGGTGTATAGGTCATTCGCTGTGTTTTTCTAAACATTTTAAATATTTCATTGAGAAAGAAGTATGGGCTGCAGTGAGGCCGGCTTGAATTCAAACCCTGGCTCTGTCTGATGAGCTTCGTGATTTATCTATAAAATCAAAACAGTAAAACCTCATAGTGCTGATGGGAGAATGAAATGAAATATGTATAAAGCTCTTAGCACACAGCATGAACCTGAAAACGGTCGCTATTATTTACTACTAATGTAAGATACAGTCGTGATCTTCTACTTAAAAAAATATATATATGTGTGTATAGGATCACACCAATCTGTCTTTAAATACGGTTCTACCCTCCTGACAGCAGCCAGTCAGAACTGGCTATCAGGATGAAAGAATCTCTTTATCACTGAGCCCGGCAGAATTTCGCCCCCACTTCCTTTCTTGTTTGTTCATTTGCTGTCAGTTAAAGATCTGAGATTAGATGACTGAACTCTTGAAGTCCAAATAATTGCTACTTCCTGAGAGTCTGACATTCTGACTTAGTGAGTGAAAGAGCACAAGAAGTCTCCCATGGAACAGAATCTTTCTTAGAAGATTTGGAATTTTCCCTCTTATTTAGGCATTGCTCGCCACTAGCAGATCATGTGTGCCCTCCTACTTTTATCTCATAAGCCGTAAAAGAGCTACACTTGGAAAGATCTTCCTGTCTCTGTATCGAAGATATTGCCTGAGGCGTTTTTCTTACTTCCCAGGAATAGGTCTAGTAATTAAGAAGAAAGCTTATAAATGTTAATTCGCAATTTCAAGAAGGGCTACAAACTCCATTGCATTTTACCAGGTGCTATATGAAATTCAGACATGGAGAATACGCTTTGAACCTTTAAAGAGATCATCCAAAAAATGACAACACAATAGGTACCAATTATCAGCTCCATGTCACAGGTATTGTAATAATTAACTTACATAAACTTTCTAATCTTCACAACCACTCTGAGAGGTACTATGACCTCAGGTGACCAATGAGTAAACAGTGATTACCCAGAGAAATACAGTGATTTGCCTCAAGGAACACATCTCATAACTTGCAGAGATGGGGATTTGATTGTGTTGGGATCAGTGGGAAAAAGAAGAGAGATAGCAAGCCCTGCTGAAGTCTGTCTTTCTCTTTGACACAGTCTTCAGCTACCTGGGCTTCCCAGATGGCGACAGGATCTGGAAGGTCCCCTGGAGGAGGGTATGGCAACTCACTCCAGTATTCTTGCCTGGAGAATCCCACGGACAGAGGAGCCTGGTGGGCCATGGTCCATAGGGTTGCAAAGAGTCGGGCGTGCCAGAAGTGACTTAGCACACACACCAGCTCTTTCGTCTGGGGTCGCGTCTCTGTTCTATAGACTCGTTAAGGATTTGTGGCCTACTCCACGCATTTTGATCTGTACATTCTAGATGAAGGTTCAGAAGTACAAGCTGGGAAGAGATGTGACGTAGCTGAAGCACTACTCTGGGTCTCCCTCACAGGGCGTCAGGTTGAGACTGACTGGAGGGGCAACCAGGCGGATGACGTATTGGGGAGATTAGCAGGAGAGGCTAGAGAAGCGAAGAACCGAGAGCAGCGAGATGAGCCATGTCAGAGCAAGCTGGAAATCCAAGGGGGATGATTTAGCGTTTAAGTTCCCAAATGGTAACTGAAGGAAGATAAAGAAGAAAGCTGTTGCTCCACCTGTTTTTTGTATGTCTCCAGAGTGGTGGATTGAAATAACACGTCCACTCGGGTTCCTAGCTCAGTAACAGAATAAGGGAGGGTTCCTGAGGACAGAATGGAGAGGAAGTGGAAAGTAATAAGGCCCAAAGAGAAAACCAATCATTCTGTTTGTGATAGGATGCAGTGGAGCACGTTTCTTCGGAGGAAACAAAAAGAGACAAAAGAAGGTGCCCACTCTCCATTTATGTCTCCGTTGCATAACCTCACTGAAGCTATTTTTTCCTGTATGTTAGACCTTGGGGCTTCCCCGGTGGCTCAGAGGGTAAAGTGCCGGCCTGCAATGCGGGAGACCGGGTTCGATCCCTGGGTCGGGAAGTTCCCCTGGAGAAGGAAATGGCTGAGAATCCCATGGATGGAGGAGCCTGGTGGGCTACAGTCCATGGGGTCGCAAAGAGTCGGACACGACTGAGAGAGCTCACTTCACTTCACTTCAGCCCTTGTAAAGAATGAAGCTCCAGCCATTAACCTCTTGTTTGGCTTCCTCGTCACAGACTTTTTTCAGATAATATACTACTTGTCCAACATGAGCTCTCTTATCTGATTCTAGTGCCTGTGATGCACTGGTACTCACCCACTCAGCCAGTGGCTAGATGTGGTAGCCAGTCTCCAAGATGGCCCCAGTGTCCCTGCCTCCCTGGTGTTCATGGCCTTGGGTGACCCCCTCCCGCTCTGTATCAGGGTTGGCTCATCTGACCAGTAGCATACAGCAATGCAGAGGTGTGTGGCTTCAGAGGATCACGGAAGACATCGCCATTCCCACCTGGCTGTCTCTGAGACGGCCTGCTCTGGGGGAGGCCAGCCACCATGTAGTAAAGACACTCAAGAAGCCTGTGGAGAGGCCCAGGTGGAAAGGAACTGAGGCCTCCTGCCTCATGTGAGTGTGGAGATAAATCCCTGGCCCTAGTCATGCCTTTCAGTGACCACAGCCCCAGCTACAACTTGATTGTGAACTCTTGAGAAAACCTGAACCCGAAACAAAATTATGCAGCAAAGCCATTTCTAATGAGCAGTTGCCCATTGGCGGTGGTAGTGAATACAGGTGCTTTCATGAGGCTTGCATCTTTAGAAAAACAGCTGTTACAGAGTACAAGTTAACTATTGCTATGTTATCAGTTACCCCAAAATTTAGGGGCTTAAAATAAACAATTATCTTCACAGTTTTATTGGGCAAGAATTCAGGAATGGTTTCGCTGGGTAATTTTGGCTTAGGTTCTCTCTTGAGTTTGCAATCAAGCTGTTAGCTGAGGCTGCGGTCTCCAAAAGGCTTGACTGTGGCTGGAGGATTTCCCTGCACGGTGGCTCACTCTCTCAACTCTAAGCAGGAGGCCTCAATTCCTTTCCATACAGGGCCTACACTACTATATGTAAAATAAATAAGCAACAAACATATACCAGTTAGTGCAAGGAATTATACCCATTATCTTGTAATAACCTAAAATAGAGTATAATTTGCAAAAATACTGAATCACTATGCTGTACACCTGAAATTAACACCATATTCTAAATCAACTATTGTTGTTGTTTGGTCATACTTCAATTAAAGAGGAAAAAAATCTTTAATTTGCAATTGCACTTTCAGTTCTTAACGATGGGCTCAGAGGCCTGCTTAAAGGCGCCATCTGCTGGTAGTAACTTAATAACATCCCAAGAAGGCTGGAATAATGAGAGCTGAGGGTGAGAGCTAACCCATGACATCTTTCCAAGGTAAATTCTAGCTTCTCATTTTATGTCTCTTCTGAGAGCTAGCCTCTACAATTCCTTGAAATAAGAACACGTGCCCTGCATTCTTCATGGGAATGCTTAAATGTGATAACCCTGAGCAATGAAAAGTCGTATAAACATTAAAGGAGTTCATATGTCCATTCTTTCTAGCATCGTCTCTCTCCTGCTTTACCAACTCCTTTCCTTCAGCATGCAAACATACAAAAGTCTCCATTAACAGGAAAAAGGCAAATATCAAAAAACTTTTTGATGGATTCCCCCCAAATAACTTCGAAAGGCTTAGTCTGCCCCCCCCCAACTTTGTATAATTTTTGTTTCCATCATTTATCCACAGACTCCTTCAGAATGTTTTCTGGATATCTCCATGGAAGTTATATAAGAAATAAATAGAATGAACAGCGGCAGAGGCCACTTGATAATGGTTGGCATGGTTTGGCATTATTTCATTTTACAGTTAAAGAAACTGATGCTCAGAAAGGGTTAAAAGAATGGCAGGAAGGAAAGAAGGAAGAAAGGCAGGGCTGCCCAGAATCCTAGGAAGGAGCAGTCAAGGGCATCTGTAAAATTCGAAGGTCTCAGGGCAAGACAAAAATGTGGAGCTGCTTATCCATAAAGCAAGAAAAGTGCCGTTAAAAGTTTTACGATATAAAGCCTTTTCTGTGGTGTCTCCCTTACCTTGCCAGGTGCACCTGCTGCACAAAACCACCTCAGCTGCCTCAGTTTACTTGCTGATTGTGTGCACTCTATCAACACTCAGGCCTTTGCTTCCTGATAAACAAGAAGAGCCTGAAAGCTAGGGGAGCTACTGAGTGCCCTGCCTTTCCGTGTCCTTCTAGTCAGCATATTTCATGTAAGTGTTTGGCTAATAACAGCAGGAACCATAGAGAATATGATGAAGCGCCTCGGCCATTCGCGTTTCTTCGAATACCGCTGTCATCTCTGCAGGCAGACCGTGTTCTGGTTCCTGCGGAAAGTGTGGCCTCTAGGGGCTGTCAGCATAGTCGCAGACATGACTCCTCACTGTGTACTCACTTTAAGTCTCACTAAACTTCTGCACACTGTGGGTCCACTGAAACCCTGAGTTCACAGAGTATTATGAATGCTCTACGGGAAGGGGGTGGCCAGGGGTGACGGGCACCTGTATCACACACATCTTCGGTAACTCAAATGCATGCTCCATTGGCCTGTCAGATTTTACCTATAAAACACAAGTTCAGGAACATCCCTGGTGGTCCAGTGGTTAAGAATCTGCTGTCCAGTGCAGGGGACATAGACTTGACCCCTGATTGGGAACTTAGATTCCTGTATACGGCAATGAAGCCCCTGCCCGACAACTAGAGAAGCCTGTGTGTGGCAAGGAAGCCCCGTGCAGCCAAAAAAAACACCAAACCAAAACAACAGCAAAAAACAAGTTCAAAAGATAAAATTATTAATAATTTCACGACAGGAGCAACAGAGCACCAAACTCAGCGTGGGGCCCTGCAGAGCGCCAGGCCCTGTTTCGCTGCGTAGGCTTCACGCCCACAACCTAGTTCCGGAGCAGCTAAGCTACGAAAGATCTCAAATCTGACCCCAGGGGCAAGTCTCTTAGCACATCACATGGAGGCCTCCTCGAATAACACAGGGCAAGGCACTGGCAGAGTGACAAAGATCGCCAAGACGATGAGAAAGTTTTAAGAGGCTATATAATAGGCAACATTGAACTGCTGGCCTTGACTCCAAGAAGGTTAGAGAAGTTCCTGAAGATACAGAAGGACTGAGGACTAGGATAATGGGAACGGGTGAAATTAGGGTGAGGGCTAAGATAATAGGGGCGATGGGATTGAAACCCAGAGGAGAGGGATGAGGTGGTAGAAGCGTTTGGAAGGAGATGGTTATTAGAAAGATAGAACAGTCTAATTACTTACAGTGGATGTAGATTGTCAGGGGTTATGACCTAAGAGTAGGTCAGTTCCCAAGGGTGGGACAGACAACGTCCTAAACTCTAGATGCTTAGGGAGCACTCATTTTAGCAGCCGGTATCTACAGGGTACTTTCCAAAGGGGACAAGAGAAGGCAGCCAGTATCAGCAGTCCAACAAAATGATGTTACAAGAGCTAGGGCAATCCTGGGATGTATTCCTCAGGAGGCCAGGCCTACAGGTAGGATCAGCTACGAGGGTGAGGCCAGAGAACAGTCAAATGTAGGCGGAGTCCCTGATCAGGAAACAGACCAAGAGGGAGACATACTGTCCGTGGGTACAGGGTTTCTGTTGTGGACGATGAGAAAGTCTGGGGTATAAATGGTGGTGATGGTTCCATAACATTGTGAATATATTGTGAATGCAAATGCCATTGAGTTGTGTACTTGTGCACAATTAAAATGGTAAACATTATGTTATGTATATTTTGCCATAGTTAAAAAAAAAAAAACACCTCTAGGTAAAAAAAAGGAAATAGAGTAGGGTATTAGGTTTACCAGACCACGGAGGAGCCAGCTATCCAAAGATTAGAATTAAGTTACATACACCATAGGGTATATATATGGGGGGAGAGCTGTTAAAAACTTCTTTCTTCTCTTTTAGAGGAGGAGGCAAAGCAGGTTGAGATGGACACCTCAGCAGCCTTTTCCCTTCCCTGGGCTGGTTTCCTCATCTCAACAGCTACTGCACCAGGTCCTGGAGACAGACTCCAGGGCTGAGACCATGGGGATTTGGGCAAGGTTCTGCCCAAATTCTGGGTGAATTGGGGTGGATTCTGCCCTGTGAGGAGGGCCCCTCCCACGGAGTCCAGGCCTAGGCCATGGGTAAGGGGCACCTCAAGAAGCGGTAAGGTCCTGGTTTAGGTAGGGAATTACCTCTTAAAATTCCCTCAGCGCCCTAGGAACCCAAACCCCCAGGGCCACGTGGAATCTAGCGTCAACTGTGCTTGGCAAGAAGGTCTGCATTGGCACCTCAGCCCTCCTGCCTCCTTTTAAGAGTCAGCTTCTCCACCCTTGTAACTGGCAGAGTGCATCCAGCCATCCCTAGCTGGGAGAAGGGAGCTGCGGTGGAGAGGGAGGGGGCAGGGGGGGATGAGGGGCTTGGACGGTGCAGAGAGGAGGTTGGGTTTTCTGTAGGGATGGAGAGAGGTAAACAGTGGCTCAATCGGATGGAAGTGGTTGGCAGCTGGGATGCTCGCTAAAGGAAGAAGGAAAGGGAAAAGAGGTGCAAGGCTGAGATTTAGGTGCTTCTACAGTCATTCATTCAGCAAATGTTTACTGAACACCTAAAATGTGCCAGACACTGAGCTAGGCGTGAAGTAGCCATGGAGAACTGGAGAAGGAGCTTGGGTCCAGCACTGAAGATTGATCATCAAGTAAGCAGTTATACCAACCTGTGATGAGTATTATGACGGGGAAACAAGGTGAGGAAAAATGAATTTATATTAATTAGGATTAGGCGCTGCTGCATTTAACAGGCAGCTATTGCTTAAATGAAATACACATTTATTTCTTTCCCACACCAAAGAAAGCCAAGGCTGGAATGGCAGATCCACATGTCATCAAAAGTAGGGGCTATTATAATTTCATTCCACCATGCTAGCTTCCATCCTCAGTGTTACCTCATGATCCAAGCTGGCTGCTGGAGCACCAACAATTGTTTCTGAGTTGAGGGCTGTCAAAAAAAAGAGGGGGGAAAAGAGAGAGAGAGAGACCCATTTCTGTTGAAACAACTTTATTTTGAAGGCCCTTTCTGGAAGTCCCGTACAATTTATATTTCCTTGGAGACTTGGGACTTGGCTGTACTCGAATCCAAGGGAAACGGGCCAACAAGGTAGCCATCTAAAATTCAGGTTTTGATAATAAGGAAGGTCACTCAGTCGTGTCCGACTCTTTGCGACCCCATGGACTGTAGCCTACCAGGCTCCCCTGTCCACGGGATTTTCCAGGCAGTAGTACTGGAGTGTATTGCCATTTCCGTCTCCAGTGGATCTTCCTGACCCAGGGATCGAACCCAGGTCTCCCACATTGTAGACAGACGCTTTACCGTCTGAGCCACCAGGGAAGTCCTTTGATAATAAGGAGCGAAGAAAGAATTAATGCTTGTTAGTTAGCAGTCTCTGATACAGCGTTTTCATCTTTTGCCTTTGCTATTCAGGAATATCGAGGATGGGATGCTCAGATCTATGAAAGATTATTATTTTGGGAAATATAGAGAATTCCCTTCTAGTAGAAGGCAGAATTCGTAAAGAAATATACTTAAATATTTCAGTTTAAGACCTTGATTTTCAGAGGAATAAAGTGAAATTTCCTGCCAATATGCACTAAACAAATTAGTCTTTAGATGAAGTATTTCGAAGAACGTAATTTATGAAACATACTTTTGTCATCCTCTACATTTGTATTTATTTAAAAATTAATTTCTGTTCAAGTTGTTTTCACATCCATAAACTTATTAGGGTTTTTACAACTCTCAACATGGTGGCTACAATAAATGTTGAATTCAGAGAGGTCAAATGACTTGCTCAGGACCACACAGCCAAATATGAGAAGTTGCTAAGCTAGAATCCAAGTCATGCGTGTATTCGACAGATAGGTAGTGTGTGCCCGGTGCTGAGGAAGTGAACACCGTCACGGCTCGCAGGCAGCGTCAGAACGTAGGCTCAGGAACCCGACTGCACTGGGTCCTGACTCACTGAGCTGTTTGACCTCAGGCAAATTACCTCATCACTTTGTGCCTCGGATGCCTTATCTATGAAAGGGGAGCAGATAAGCTACCTACTTCACAGGGTTGGGGTAAGAATTAGATGAATTAGTTCTGATAAAAGGTTTAGGACAGAATCTGACCTTAAGGAATTCCTGTTAGACATTATTAGTGAGACAGACATTAAGTAAACGAGCATCATTTTAAATGTGTTATGATAAACTTGAGATAAACAATTCACAGGAAAGTAACAGCTCTATCAGAGCTTGGGCTTGGGGCCCATGGAAGTTTCGCTTAGAAAATGGCTCTAAGTGGTGGTCTGAGAAAATAAACTGGTGTTAACTATGTGATCAATGCAAAGAAATAGAGGAAAAGAACAGAATGGGAAAGACTAGAGATCTCTTCAAGAAAATTAGAGATACCAAGGGAACGTTTCATGCAAAGATGGGCTTGATAAAGGACAGAAATGGTATGGACCTAACTGAAGCAAAAGACATTAAGACGAGGTGACAAGAATACACAGAAGAACTGTACAAAAGAGATCTTCACGACCTGGATAATCATGATGGTGTGATCACTCATCTAGAGCCAGACATCCTGGAATGTGAAGTCAAGTGGGCCTTAGAAAGCATCACTATGAACAAAGCTAGTGGAGGTGATGGAATTCCAGTTGAGCTATTTCAAATCCTAAAAGATGATGCTGTGAAAGTGCTGCACTCAATATGCCAACAAATTGGGAAAACTCAGCAGTGGCCACAGGACTGGATAAGGTCAGTTTTCATTCCAATCCCAAAGAAAGGCAATGCCAAAGAATGCTCAAACTACCACACAATTGCATTCATCTCACATGCTAGTAAAGTAATGCTCAAAATTCTCCAAGCCAGGCTTCAGCAATATGTGAACCGTGAACTTCAAGATGTTCAAGCCAGTTTTAGAAAAGGCAGAGGAACCAGAGATCAAATTGCCGACATCTGCTGGATCATGGAAGAAGCAAGAGAGTTCCAGAGAAACATCTATTTCTGCTTTATTGACTATGCCAAAGCCTTTGACTGTGTGGATCACAATAAACTGCAGAAAATTCTTCAAGAGATGGGAATCCCAGACCACCTGACCTGCCTCTTGAGAAATCTGTATGCAGGTCAGGAAGCAACAGTTAGAACTGGACATGGAACAAGAGACTGGTTCCAAATAGGAAAAGGAGTATGTCAAGGCTGTATATTGTCACCCTGCTTATTTAACTTATATGCAGAGTACATCATGAGAAACGCTGGACTGGAAGGAGCACAAGCTGGAATCAAGATTGCCGGGAGAAATATCAATAACCTCAGATATGCAGATGACACCACCCTTATGGCAGAAAGTGAAGAGGAACTAAAAAGCCTCTTGATGAAAGTGAAAAAGGAGAGTTGCCGGGGTCCAGCCCCGGTGGATCCAGGGAATTCGAAGCGGGGACGGAGTCGGCGTCTGGGAAAGGACTATTTAATTAGAAAAGAGAGATTAGGAAAGAATAGTGTAGTGGGAAATTTAGAGGAGGAAAGAGGCTGTATTCCTTGGTTTACATAGAAAGCCAATAAAGCCCCGAGACAAGGGACTTGAACCATCTACGTAGGGCCACAGGCGCCCGCTTGAATAGCGGAGGGTGCCCCACCTTGGGCTCCCTCTCGCATGGATCTTAGAAGCCCGGGCAAATAAGTAGACACGCTAGCCTCTATGCCCCAGATTGGAATCAGCCAGAAAAAGAGTAAGAAAGAAAAGAAGACACGGGAGAACCAGTCTTTCCAGGAACTTGCCCATCCTTTATTGTCCAGAAAAGCTTTTTATACTTTTGATTGTACATAGAGATCAATGGATAATACAAAATTATGCAGTGTTAGCAGCCCTGACTCTTATCGAGACCAGGCTTTCTCTCTGCATACCAAGCTGTATACACAAGCCTTAGGTGATTTACATCATCTTCTGGCCAGGAGGCCTATTAGCATTTTATGGCCCTTTTCTGATAAGGGTCTGTCACCAGAAAACTTATTTGCCTTGAAAGTGTTGTTCTTACTAAAGTCTGGTGCCACTCTCAGAAAGCACTAATTAAGGTTACATTCTTATATAGCAAGAACACAACAATTTATAACAAGGAAAGAGGAGTACAGTGATTTATAACAAAGAGAAAGTTCACTAACTCAAAAGTCTAGTGTTGCTAACATCAAAACTACTATATTCCTTTTTCTATATCCAATTAAATTGATTAATATCCTTCAGGTGCCTAAAAGATTAAGAATATGGAGGCCTGGCAGCAGTCATTGACTCAACAGTGAAACCCATCACCAATATAATTTTTAGCTTTTTAGGAAAGGCTGTATATCTTTAAGATGCTTTAACTTCATGCCTCTTGCAGTCGGGGGCCATGAACAATTCACATGCGTAGTTGTAAAAATCCGGACAGACCGGTCAGGTAAGTTAGAAAGCTATCAGAGGGGTTTAAGCTGAGACATTCTTTTTCCGCCCAGGAGACTTATTTTAGACATTCTTTTTCCACCCAGGAGACTTATTGACTGGAGCTCTAAGCTAATTCCTTTTAGAGGAAGGTGGTGGGGGACAGCCCCCTGTTACTTTCAGAGGAGTTGGTGAGAGCATAATGCAGTAAGGCAGGCAGACTCTGGTTTTGGGGGTAGATGTTCGAGAAAATTCAGCGAGGCTCCCTTAAGGCCCGACTTGCCTTTGCCTGTCGGATCCCTTAACCTCATGACCTTTGCCACGGGCAGGACTCCTCGTGCTGGCTCCTGGCAGAGAGTGAAAAAGTTGGCTTAAAGCTCAACATTCATGGCATCCGGTCCCATCACTTCATGGGAAATAGATGGGAAACAGTGGAAACAGTGTCAGACTTTATTTTCTGGGGCTCCAAAATCACTGCAGATGGTGATTGCAGCCATGAAATTAAAAGACGCTTACTCCTTGGAAGAAAAGTTATGACCAATCTAGATAGCATATTCAAAAGCAGAGACATTACTTTGCCAACTAAGGTCCGTCTAGTCAAGGCTATGGTTTTTCCTGTGGTCATGTATGGATGTGAGCGTTGGACTGTGAAGAAGGCTGAGCACCGAAGAATTGATGCTTTTGAACTGTGGTGTTGGAGAAGACTCTTGAGAGTCCCTTGGACTGCAAGGAGATCCAACCAGTCCATTCTGAAGGAGATCAGCCCTGGGATTTCTTTGGAAGGAATGATGCTAAAGCTGAAGCTCCAGTACTTTGGCCACCTCATGCGAAGAGTTGACTCATTGGAAAAGACTCTGATGCTGGGAGGGATTGGGGGCAGGAGGAGAAGGGGACGACAGAGTATGAGATGGCTGGGTGGCATCATGGACTCGACGGATGTGAATCTGAATGAACTCTGGGAGTTGGTGATGGACAGGGAGGCCTGGTGTGCTGTGGTTCATGGGGTTGCAAAGAGTCGGACACGAGTAAGCGACTGAACTGAACTGAACTGAACTAACTATGTGAGCATTCTAGACTAGAATTTGGGATTTTAATTCCTGTATTATATATTCACTTTTAATACACAGAGATTCTTTTTTAAATTAATTTTCATTGGAGTATAGTTGCTTTTAAATGTGTTAGTTTCTGCCGTACAGCAAAGGCAACCAGTTATACACACACATCTATCCCCTCTTTTTTGGACTTCCTTGCCATCGAGGCCACCGCCCGGTGCTGAGTCGAGTTCCCTGTGCTGTGCAGCAGGCGCTCATCAGTTACCTGTTTTACCCACAGCAGTGCACACATGTCAGCCCCAGCCTCCCAGTCCATCACACACCCCCTTCCCTGCACTGCAATTCGTAGCACAATTAATCTAAGGCCAATTTGTTGGTCCAGAGCATTTGGAACCTTTTTTCTTTTTTTTTTTAGTAACAAGAGCATGGGCCTGGAAATCAAAAGACCAAGGTTCCAGTTTTAGCTATGCCGTCAACTCACTGATGATTTTATCTGCCGACCTTCCTATTTTTACAGAGGAGCCACCTTCCACTCCTGGCTCCAACATTAGCCTTTCTTTAGTTTTTGTATTGAGGTGAAATTCGCTAACAGAAAATTAACCATTTCAAAGTGAACAATTCAGCGACATTTAGTGCACTGACAATGTTCTGCAGCCTGCATGTTTATCTACTTCCAAAATATTTCTATTGCTTCGAAATAAAACCTCTTACCCAGCAAGCAGATATTTCACATGCTCCTAGTCCATCCCCACCCCTGGCAACCGCCAGCCTCTTAGAGTTTCTGCCGACTTACCGAAGGAAGACTTTTCTCGCCTCCCATCATTCCCAACAGAAGCATGCACTGGTCCTCTCCAAAGCCCCCATTCAGCTCCCATGGTGACACATGAGCCACATACTCTTTGAGTCGTTCGCGTCTTCCCTCTCCCTCCCCCAAGCTCCCCTGGCTTAACACCCTTCCCACCCCCAGCGCTCAGGGCGGCCTGCATTACAGGGAAGTGAGTCACGTGCAGGGGTTCCACCGTCAGGTTCCCCAGCCATTGGCTCTCGTGCGACACTTACCTGCTCATTCAAGTTCCCGGAGTTCTCGTGTGGGAGATTAGCCCTTTTCATTGACTCTTGTAACACTGTTGTTTATGGCCGGGAATTCATCTTTGCACACCTGCAACCACAGTACATCAGCCGCACACAGACCTGCGAGAGGCAGCGGGGCACAGAAGGTGCTGTGGGGCTCCCAGAGTGCTTTACCTTCTCTAAGATTCTTATGTTTTCTTTATTTGGAGGAGAAGAAAAACATGAATTGAGTTTCCTTTTTTTTCTCTCTCTTCTCCTGAAAGTTCTACTTAGTGACATTTTTTTCCCCTCATCAATGAATATTTTGAGAGTCTGCCAAGGGCCAGCCTGCATACTGGCCAAAGCAGATAACAGTGGTGAACAAGACAAGCAAAATCTTCCCTCTAGTCTGGAAGACCTAAACAAACATATGATAAGATTTCAGAAGAGTATTATGATTACCTGTAAAGTTAAAAAAAAACTTTTTGTTACAGAAAAGTTCAAGCCTATATAGAAAGTAGAGAGAATGGTATAATGAACCTACTATGCAGCTTCTGTGATTATTAACTCATGGTCAGTCTTTTTTCCTCTATACCCACCTCATCTAGCACTCTCGGAATTATTCTGAAGCAAATCCCAGCAGCATATTATTTTATTTATAAACATTTCCATTTATTTATGTCTCTAAAACAATAACTTCCTTTTTAAAAACCCAACTCTCAAAAACAATGGTTATTTTTTAAAATCTCATCAAATATATAGTCAGAGTTTATAGTTATACCAATAGTTCATGAACTTACAAAAACAAACAACAAGGAAAGCAGAAAAGAACATGGAGTCACTTCCATTAGCTCTAGAGTAATTTACATTGAGGCATTATGGTAAAAATATTACTTATATACCCACAACATATGGGCGTCCCTGGTGTCTGTGATGGTAAAGAATCTGTCTGCAGTGCAGGGGACCTTGGTTCAATCCCAGGGTTGGGAAGATCTGCTGGAGGAGGGCACAGCAACCCACTGCAGTATTCTTGCCTGGAAAATCCCCATGGACAGAGGAGCCTGCTGGGCTACAGTCCATGGGGTCACAAAGAGCTGGACGTGACTGAGCGACTGAGCACAGCACAGCACACCCACAACATACAGTATAGGACTGAACGCTGCTGAGTGCGTAATGCCTGATACGTGAGGGAACGGGTATCCCACCGTTCATATGCACTTTCCCCCAGCACTTTAAAGTTCCTGCTGCCACACAATAGCAGCTGAACACAAAGTATGTGGACCAGCTGACTGCAGCCAAGAAATGAGAAATAAGCACTATGGCATTTCCCTCTTGGTTCAATCTGGCCATCAGCTCTTCCAGATGTCCGTGCAGTTCACAGTCTTCATAACCCAGCCCCCTCAGCCCTGCCTCGCGTCACTTCCTGTTTTTCTTTTTGATACAGGACTGCGTTTACTTTTTTGGTTTTAATGATGAACTTAATATCCTCTTAACTTCATCAGATTGTTGCTCTTGCGTTGCTGCTGTTAGTGCTCTGGCTACCCAGTTGCATAGATATTTTTTAACAGTCTGTCCTAATCCTGTTTTTCAATGCAGCAAAAAAAAGTCATTAATTATTATGGAACTCATTTATTTTGTGAAAATACTGACTTGTGAAAAATCAAATAAATTTTCTTTAAAAATAATTTTACAAATGGTATGGGTATGTACTGTTACCCATAACTTGGGGGAGAATTCAGTGATGAGACTTGTTTTTAATCCTCTACCTCAACACTCCAGCAAATCAGAAAGATTTTAGGAAAGCTGGAACTTGAAATCATGGCTCACAACATGATGGCTGGCCGGTAAAAAGTTTAAATGAACGAAGTATGCCCAAATACATAGATATCTCTTTTTATTCTAGGTTTGGATGAGAGTCTAAAATATATTATTGCCAAAGTTCTGGTTGAACTGTTGATGAAATGACAGACATAATGAACAAACTGTCCCCTAATGCAGTATATCACTGTAGCTGCTTACCTTTATTTGAAACACCAACAGCTCGAATTTCCCAGGTAGTTAGAAAATCAGGTAGTATCAACTCTAGCTGATGCCTGATGGAAAATAAAATATTTCAAAGCCATCAACCATAGGTGATCTTTGATTAACTTGGAATCAATTTAACATGCTCTCCTATTAATTAGAATATTTGTGCTTTTCCCATATGGGCTCTTTAGGCAAACCACAAACAGACAAAGTTGAATCAGCGGCCACAGGTGGGAATGAAGGTGGGAAAAGAATAGAGGCTGACAAAGTCCTTTTACGTATTCAGACCAATCACCTGTATATCTATTAGGTTGAGCCACTTGAAACTGCTGTTTGTATAGGTCAGAATTGCTTAGATCAGGCAGATACATATGGTTTGCCATAGACTGAATGTTTGTGTCCCCCGCCCCCAAATTCATACATTGAAATTTAATTCCCAAAGTGCTGTTACCTGGAGGTGTGGTCTTTGGAAGGTGATTAGGTCATGAGGGTAAAACTCTCATGAATGAGATTAGTGCCCTTAGAAAAAAGACCCCTGGGAATTCCCTCATCAGATTGAGGGGATTCCCTCATCTGATTCCCTCATCATCTGAGGGGCTGGAATGAAAGACAGCCATGCATGAATCAGAAAGCAGTCGCTCGTCAGACACTGGATTTGCTGGTAACTTGACCTTGGACTTCCCAGGCTCGATGACTGATAGAAGTAGGTCTCTTTTGTCTATAAGCCACCAGCCTGTGGTATGCTCACATAGCAGCCTGAGTGAACTGGTTCAGCCTAGACTACAGGCCCTCTTTCTGTTTTCATTGCCATACATTGGAGGGACTATGGTAAATTAGCAAATAAAAATTAAATTACATTCAGTGAACTCTACTAAGAAAAGTAGAGTACACAAAAGAGCTGAAACAAAAGGGACTTTCATAACACCCGAGTCCATTACTTAGTTATCTTTTCAAAGGACATTTCCTAAGTGTCTGTCATGTGCACAGTACAGTCCTAAGACCAAGTATGGGAATAAATAATAGAGGGTCTGCCTTGAAGGAATTCACTCAATAAAAGGAGAGAAATAGGTAAACAAACACATTATCACAGAGGGTAATAGGTACTTCAGTATTAGCGTGTAATAATATTACAGACTGTAATGAGAATGCAGAGAAGTATTTAATTCTTTGGGGCCACTTTTTGGAGAGCTCGGTGTCTGAGCTGGGTTGTTAAATGTGAAATGCAGATCGCCAGGAGCGAGGTGGGGGTTGATTAAGAAAGAGCACTTCAAGGAAAGAGTGTAAAGACTGCAAAGAGCAGGTACTGATGACACAGAAAGTGCACAATAGGGGGATGGTGACGCGGGTTGCTGGCAGATAAGCTGGAGCTGTAAGCAAGAGCACTGCTGAGGGTGTCTTAACCTGCACAGACTCTGCATGGTAGGCCAAGGAGACGTGGTTTTAGACGGGGAAATGGCATAAAGGAGGCTGTTGTGCATCAGACAAGTCATGATAACTGAACAAAAACTGATTGCTTCCCAAGGCCAATAGATCATCAGTGTTTTACAGTGTGTGTTTATTATGTGAGGAAAATAATACCTCCTTTTATTTGTTAGATAAATGGCTTTGGAGATACTTTAATACAAACCGAAATGGATGATACATTGTTAGAGTGTTTATTACGAAGCAGTTGTCTAGAAAGACTCAAATAATTATGTAGAAATGCAAAGCCCAGATCACCCTAAACTACTTGCTTAGTAAAAGTTTAAGGTGAGTAAAGTTGTTATTATTGTTTAGTTGCTAAGTCGTGTCCACTATTTTGTGGCCCCATGAACTGTAGCCAGCCAGGCTCCTCAGTCTGTGGGATTTTCCAAGTAAGAATACTGGAGTGGGTTGCCGTTTCCTTCTCCAGGGGATCTTCTGGGCCCAGGGATCAAACTTGGGTCTCCTGTATTGGCAGGTGGATTCTTTACCACTGAGCCACCAGGGAAGCCAAGTGAATTAGTATTCTTCTGCAAAGATCATTAATTTTTCTAAGTGCTGAGGGAAAAAACCAACTCAGTGATCAACCAAATTAACTGTGACCAAATGTCAGTGCCATCCTTAATTATCAGGGAATCCTTGGAAGAATGGCATCCCATTTGTCTGTCAAGCTCGGATAACTTAAAATTTCTTAAGGCAATTAAAAGTAAAGTTTTAGAATACCTTTGAGGAACATGATATACTTTCCATAGTCAATTTTCCAAGGAAATTATGCATGCAATTTTTTATGTATGTGTTCTATACATCCAAATTAGAAATATATATAAAAAATTAGAACTATAAAAAGATAGGGTAAACATAATATACAATAGAGTTATTTGTTAAAGTACAACGTTGAACTTTTAATTAAAAATTTTAAGGAATTTTACCAAACATTTAATTTTTGGTATATCTTATAGAAAAATAAAATTCTTGATTTAAAGTGTCTAAAATCCATTAAGTATAAAAATCAAGGTGCAGAATGGTAATCACCCATAGAACAAAATATATAGAGGTGTAGACATAGATGTGGGCATAGATGCTGATGGGCGTAGAGAATTTCTGGAAGGATATAAAAATGTAAACAACTACGGTGTCTTGGAAAGCAGGTAGGTAGTGAGGTCAGGGATTTTTACTTTATACTTCACACCGTTACTTTCTGTGTACTAATGTGGAAGTAAGTTGTGATATTTTTCTAACATTTTTCAAAAGCACATTGAAGAAATGCAGTATCACATTTATTAATATGATCCCATTTAGAAATCTGTTCACAGTGTTAAGACTCTGGGGAAGCGGTAGTGTAAGAAATTGACAGGTTTTCTTAATGTTTATTCTTAAACTTTTTGTTGATTTCCTGATAAATTTTATTTTTTTGGCATTTTTAAAGTCTGTTCATTGTATTACTTTCAGATTTTTTAAGTCATGAAAATATATGCATTATATATGTTAACAAGTTACAAGAGAATTTCCCTGTAACTATTGCTGGGAATTTAAGATGTTTTATATTTTAAAATACTTTTCAGAACTTACTTATTTATGTTTTTATAGTTTCAGAGAAAAAGTACAAGCAAGTTGTTAAATTCTTTTAAGACAAGTTATTTAAAAAGGAAGAAAAATTTGTAATTATGAGAGGTAATGTATCTTAAACTTATTGTGGCAATCATTTCACAGTATTCATACAATTCAAATCATCATATTGTATATCTGAAAATTATACAATGTTATGTGTTAATCATATCTCAATAAAACTGGAAAAATTTTAATAAAAGATTTTTAAAATAATAAAAATGTAAAGTCATTGACTTTTTTTAAAGTACAAAATTAAACCAAAATTACAATGTTTTTCTTAGTTATCCTCTGCCTTGGCTTGCTTGATCTTCACGGTAGCACAGCTAGAATTCAGAAGAAACCAAAGAAAATAGCCTAAAAGGTAGTCAGTAAAATTAAATAAGATTTAAGTAAATTGTACTCATCACTGTTTACCACTCAAATCATGTGACACTGAGCTAAAGGAAATTCTTTTCTATTAATATATACGCTTATTGGGATTCCTTCTACTTCTGTTATTTCTTGTTGATGATGTTTTGTGGCAAAATGAAGTAACAACATATTGTTTCTTCAAACTATAATACTGTCTTTAAGCAAGACTGTAAGTATTGTGCATGGCCAGTGATGGACACACAGAATGAATATCACAGAATTATTTAGTCAAATATTTTCATTTTACAAATTAGCTCTTGGGGGATTAAAAAAAAAAAATGGTCGGCAGCTGCTGCACTGTGGGTTAGTGACAGAGCTGGGGCGAGTGGTGTCCAAGCTAGTATTACCACCTCTGCCCACTCAGCTTTTTAAGCTGAACTGAAGGAGTTTATACTTCACTTTTCCTACATTAAGCCAGGTTTAGAAGTGCTCCTTCCCACGGCAGCACAAGCTCTGCCTAGTGGCCTCTTCCTGCACTGCGCATGGAGTAGGAGTTGTAACATGCGCCTTGCCTTCCCAGAATTGCAGGGATGAAAGACTCCTCCAACCTCACTTTGGTTGCCAGGCTGCAACACCCAGTGAAAGCTCTGGCACTTCTGGCTGATGGTAATGTGTGCAGCCCTCTCCTCACATGTCTTCCCGCCGATGGGCTCCATCAGAACAGCACTTCCGGATCAGAGGGTGTTTGAGTGTGGATGCTGAGGTGATAATACAACTACTCTTAGCCAAAGTTTCAGGTCTGGACTTAGAAGCTCTGGTCCAGCTTTCTGGCCCCCTTGCCCTACTCCATCTAGTACCAGTGGTAGACCAGCTCCTGCTGGCACTAATCCTAGAATGGGAAGTTATTTTCTCCCCAGACAGCCTGTACCATAACAGAGAGTCTAATGGCTGGAAAACTCTCCCTTATATCTTCTAAATCAAAATCTAACGATCTAATTCCTATTACTGATTCCCTTATTGGCACTCACAGAGTTACGCGAAGTGAAGCGTTAGCTGCTTAGCTGTGTCCAACTCTTTGTGACCCAGTGGACTGTAACCCACCAGGCTCCTCCATCCATGGGATTTCCCAGGCAAGAATACTAGAGTGGGATTCCATTTCCTTCTCCAGGGTATCTTCCTGACCCAGGGATCAAACCCAGGTCTCCCAAGTTGCTGGCAGATTCTTTACCATCTGCACCAACAGGGAAGCCCTACTCACAGGTAATCCTTTTATATAGAAAAAGCCACATATTCACCCATTCCTTGAAGACAGTCATCATGAACCCCTAAGTCTTACCCTTTATCTTGTAAACATCTTATAAACATCCCTAGCTGCTGCTGCTAAGTCGCTTCAGTCGTGTCCAACTCTGTGTGACCCCATAGACAGCAGCCCACCAGGCTCCCCCACCCCTGGGATTCTCTAGGCAAGAACACTGGAGTGGGTTGCCATTTCCTTCTCTAATGCATGAAAGTGAACAGTCAAAGTGAAGTCGCTCAGTTGTGTCTGACTCTTCACGACCCCACGGACTGCAGCCTACCAGGCTCCTCTGTCCGTGGGATTTTCCAGGCAAGAATACTGGAGTGGGGTGCCATTGGAGAGTTTTTTTCAATTAGACTGTATGATTGGTTTCAAAACCCTTAAACAGTCACCCTCTACTCGGACAAGACAGTCAAGCCACGGTCAGTATGAAGTCTGAGTGGGTGGATAGAAGAACAAGAGCTTTCATTTAGGTTGCTCTCCTCTTCTGTTTTCTCAAAAGCCATGGAATGGGACTTTAGGAGTGATCGTGTCCTTGGCTTCCCAGGCGGTGCGGTGGTGAAGACTGCCTGCCGCTGCAGGAGATGCGGGTGTGATCCCTGGGTTGGGAAGATCCCCTGTAGTAGGAAGTGACAACCAACTCCAATATTCTTGTGTGGAAAGATTCCATGGACAGAGGTGCCTGGTGGGTTGCAGTCCATGGGGTTGCAAAGAGTCAGACATAACTGATCACGCACGTATTGTACTTCTTCATCAGACATGAGGAAACAGCAATGGAGAGAGCAGAAGGGACTTGTTCAGGTGGGCCCAGCTGCTAGGTGACAGAACCAGACCTAAAGCCAAGAGGCAGTATCATGAAGTGCAAAGGCCACTGGACCACAGAACAGAAGCTCTGATACTTGTGGCGGACCCATCTCTCCCAGTCATTTGGACTTGGCAACATAGCTCAGTTTTCAGAAGCTTACTTTGCCATTATTGTGATTGCAATTTCTGTCTAGCCGAGGTCAGACTATGGCTTTGGAGAGAATGAAGCATTAAGATGACTGTTTATTGAGTTCCTCCTGAGCTAAGTGCTTTACCTGCATAATCTTATTTAACTCTCATAATTCATTTAATTCTCCTTAGTCTGCAAGACAGAGAGAAATCGTCTCCATTTTGCAGAAGAAAAAAACTGAGGCTTGGAGAGATGAAGTAATGTGGCTAGGGTCACAGAGCTATAAATAGGAAGCCAAGATCCAAACATGGGCTCTGATTCTAAAAAGCACTGTTCCTTATATGTTTTCTAATGATACTGTTTAGGCACACACTTGCTGAAATGGGAGGAAACTTTGTTGTTGCTATAATGGTTGTGATATGTAACCATTAACATTATTAATAGTATATCTGAAATTTAAATGGTATATAAGGATTGGATTTTTCAGACCCATCTTCCAAATAATCCGGATAGGTCTTAAACACTAATACACCAAAGAAAAGAAGTAGCGTCCAGTAGAGCACAGTGGTCACCAGAGCAGTGGGATCTACCATCTGTCTGACCTGGGTTTAAATTCTGCCTGTGCCACACACTACCCTGTGACGTCAGGTGTACTGAAAAAGAGAGCTGTGGCTCAGACAGTAAAGAATCTGCCAGCAATGCGGGAGACCCCGGTTCAATCCTTGGGTCAGGAAGATCCCCTGGAGAAAGGAATGGTTACCTACTCCAGTATTGTTGCCTGGAGAATTTCATTGACAGAGGAGCCTGGAAAGTCCATGGTATCGCAGACAGTTGGACGCGACTGAGTGACTAACATTTTGGTAGTATAGTTCCTAGAGAAGGGAATGGCTGCCCACTCCAGTATTCTTGCCTGGCGTGACACTGGGCACATTAATTATTATTAATTTCTCTATGCCTTGATGCCTTCATCTGGAAAATGGGAGTATTGAGAGTGCCTACTGCATGTGACTGGGATGAGTGTTCAATGAGAAAGTCTTAAAAACACCTGGCACACAGTAAGTAGCTAATTAATGTTGGCTATTACTATTTCATTGGAAAAGACCCCGATGCTAGAAAGATTGAAGACAGGAGGAGAAGGGGATGACAGACGAGGACTTGGTTGGACGGCATCACCGACTCAATGGACTTGAGTTTGAGCAAGCTCTGGGAGTTGGTGATGGACAGGGAAGCCTGGTGTGCTGCCGTCCATGGGGTCGGGAAGAGTCAGATATGACTGAGCAACTGAACTGAACTGATTATTATTTCATCCTGAAGTCTATCATACCAAGCTTTTGCAAGAATTTAATGGAAGCCATGCATTTAACTGGGTACCAGTTACTCTGATAGAGAGTAAAATCTACGAGACAATGAATAACTTACTCTAATTATAGAGAAAGGCCATACCAGTAACCTATTTCCTTTAGATCAAGACTATGCTAAATAACTAGTGATTAATTTATCAGTCTGCTTTACCCCTATAGAAAGTAAAAGTTGGAAGTGCCCACATATCTTTTTCAACCGCCCTACATCAATCAGTTAGAATGTAGCAGATCCTGGGTCATCCCATTATAACTCTGGAAACAACATGAATCTTTGAGCCACCTAGATTTTCAATTTTCTCTTTCAAATTTCTTCTTGATCAGAGAATTTTCTTAAATGATCCATCTGTAACAAAATAGAGAGAACATCCCCCAGAATAAATACTTCCATCAAATTACATAAATTATCAGTTCAGAGAATTAGACTGAGCACATTTTATCAGAAAGCATGTCCCAGCTCCCACAACAATTCCTGATCTATATATTTCCTCTGTACAGGTGTGCACATGTGCAGAGTGAGCGTAGTTCTTGGTGGCAGTCATTATTTGCTTTTCACAGAAGTATTACCTCAAGAATTACAAGACAAAAATCAGTGAATGCATACATTTTTAAGGTGGTTTTATTAGTCTCTTTAAAACACGTTTAGTGAGTGCCTTCTGTCTTCCAGCTTGGGAACAAAAGATCAGTAAAATCCAGTCCCTATCCATAG
Organism: Capricornis sumatraensis; assembly: GCF_032405125.1. NCBI lineage: Eukaryota > Metazoa > Chordata > Mammalia > Artiodactyla > Bovidae > Capricornis > Capricornis sumatraensis. Next base: position 119,315,741 of record NC_091074.1, read on the forward strand.
AAAGACATAAAAATGGCCAACACGAATGAAAAAAACACTCCAAATCACTAAATATCAAAGCAAAACCACAATATCACCTAATACCTATCAAAATGGCTCTTATTTTAAAAAAAAAAAGACAGTAAGTGTTGGAGAGGATCTGGAGAAAAAGGAACGCTTGCACACTGTTGGTGGGGATGCAAAATGATGCAGCTACTTGAGAAACAGTATGGCAGTGCCTCAGAAAATGAAAAATAGTGCTACCATATGACCCAGCGACCCTACTTCTGGGTAATTATCAAAAAATTGAAATCTTTGTCTCAAAAAGATATTAGCACTCTGTGTTCACTGCAGCACTGTTCACAATAGCCAACATGTATGGACAGCCTAAATCTCCATTAACAGATGAATGAATTAAAGAAATGTACATAAACATATATACAAACAAACACATAGTATTCCATTGTGTGTACGTATATATACACATTTTCTTTATCATATATATATATGCACTGAATTACTATTTACTAAAAGAGAGGGGATATTCTGCACTATGCAACAACATGGACGAACCTTGAGGATACTATGCTAAAAGAAAAAAGACAAATAGTATGATTCTACTTAATGAAGTATCTAAACAATCCAATTCATAGATTCAAAGAGTGACATGGTAGTTGTCAGGTGCTAGGGGAGAGGGCTTCCCTGGTGGCTCAGCTGGTAAAGAATCTGCCTGCAATGCAGGAGACCTGGGTTCAATGCCTGGGTTAGGAAGATCCCCTGGAGAAGGGAACAGCTACACATTCCAGTATTCTGGCCTGGAGAATTCCATGGACTGTATAGTCCATGGGGTCACAAAGAGTCAAACACGACTGAGTGACTTTTCACTTGCAGGGGAGGGGAAAATGGAGTGTTACTAATCAATGAGAATAACGTTTCAATTAAGTAAGATGAATAAGCTCTAGAGAGCTGCTGTACAACACTGCACCTCTAGGCAACAACAATGCTTGGGCCCAGTTCTTTCAGGAAAAGCCATGTTTTCCTCTGCTCTCTTGGGATTCTGGAAACTGGGATCAGTATATTTTAAGTATGAAACAATGATTCAAACATGGAAAAGGCTTTGTAAGGAATTCTCTGGTACATGAAGAAGCTTGATTCAAAAAGAGATCAAGCCCTGAGGCTTTGGAGTGGGAGCACTGACTCCAAGACCGTAGATTAACAGAGAACTAACCCTAGGGAGTATCAAATAGTGAGAACTCACTGGTGACCCACTCCAGTGCTCTTGCTTGGAAAATCCCATGGACGGAGGAGCCTGGTAGGTTGCAGTCCATGGGGTCGCTAAGAGTCGGACACGACTGAGCGATTTCACTTTCACTCTTCACTTTCATGCACTGGAGAAGGAAATGGCAACCCACTCCAGTGTTCTTGCCTGGAGAATCCCAGGGACGGAGGAGCCTGGTGGGCTGCCGTCTATGGAGTCGCACAGAGTCGGACATGACTGAAGCGACTTAGCAGCAGCAGCACACAGCGGAGACCACTTGAATGTAAGACCCAGCATCACCCAACCACCAGTAGCACCCTGTGCAAGATGCCTCATCTAAACAACAAATGAAACAGAAATACAAACTCAAATATCAGCAGACAGAATTATTACCTCACTCAGCCTTGCCCATCAGAGGAAAAGCAAACAAACAAAAACTCATCACAAATCTCACCCTATCCAAAGCTTACACAAACAACTGGACCAACTTCAGGAGGGCAGAAACCAAAAGGAAGAAAGAATTCAACCTTGAATTGGAAAAGGAGACCTCAAACACAATAAATTAAAAAAATATAATGAAAAGACAGAGAAATACTACACAAATGAAGGAACTAGAAACACAGGAGTCCAAATACATGAGGAGGAAATAGGCAAACTACCTGAAAAAGAATTCAACATAATGATAGTAAAGATGACCAAAAACCCTGAAAACAAAATGGAGAAAATGCAAGAATCAGTTAACAAAGACCTAGAGGAATTAAAGAATAAACATACAGAGACAAGCAACACAGTTACTGAAATTAAAAATACTCTACAAGGAATCAATAGCAGAATATCTGAAGCATAAGAACAGTTCAGTGAGCTGGAAGGTAAAATGGTGGAAATAACTTCTGAAGAGCAGAATAAAGTAAAAAGAATGAAAAGAATTGAGGATAGTCTCAGAGACCTCAGGGGCAATATCAGATGCACCAACATTCAAATTATAGGGGTCCCAGAAGAAGAAGAGGAAAAGAAAGGGTATGAGAAAATTTTTGAAGAGATTATATAGTTCAAAATTTCCCCAACGTGGGAAAGGAAATAGTCAATCAAGTCCAAGAGGCACAAAGAGTCCCACAGAGAATAAAACCAAGGAGAAACATGCCAAGACACATACTAATCAAACTAACAAAGACTAAACACAAAGAAAGAATATTAACAGCAGCAAAGGAGAAGCAACAAGTAACATACAAGGGACACTCCATACGCTTAACAGCTGATCTTTCAGCAGAAACTCTGCAGGCCAGAAGGGAAGGGCAGGATATATCTAAAGTTCTGAAAGGGGAAAATCTACAGCCAAGACTACTGTACCCAGCAAGGATCTCTTTCAAAATTGATGGAGAAATAAAACACTTTACAGAAAAGCAAAAGTTAAGAGAATTCAGTACCACCAAACCAGCTTTACAACAAATGTTAAAGGGACTTATATAGTCAAGAAATATGAGAAGGAAAAGGATCTACAAAATCAACCCCAAACAATTAAGAAACTATGGTGACCCAAGGACGAAAGAGCAGATAAAACCAAGGAAGGTCCTGGAATGCAGGAATGGAAAAACCAGACCCTGATTGTCCTTCCCTCCCCCATGTTGTAACTATGAATGGAACAGTATAACCTGTCTCCCCTCCTACTCTGTAGGGAGAAGGCACTTGCACTACTCTTCCCCCACCCATTATACATGCCTCTTCCAATCAGCAAATGACCCACAAGACTCCTAGCCTACTCCTTGTACCCTTGGTATAAAAGTGGACTAAGGACAACTGTTCAACATCGGTCCTCCCTAGAGCTGGCCCGCTGTTCTAACGGTGTCTCCCACTCTAATAAACTTTATTTCCCTCTCATTCTGTCTCATGTCTGGAAATTCTTTTCCAACCCACGCCCAGACCACGACAGAAAATGGCAATAGGAACATATATATCAATAATTACTTTAAATGTAAATGGATTAAAAGTGCCAATCAAAAGACACAGACTGGCTCAATGGATACAAAAACAAGACCCATATTTACGCTGTCTGCAAGAAACCCACTTCAGACCTAAAGACACATACAGACTGAAAGCGAGAGGATGGAAAAATATATTCCATCCAAATGGGCAGCAAAAGAAAACTGGAATAGCAATTCTCATATCAGACAAAATAGACCTTAAAATAAAGAAGATTGCAAGAGATAAGGAAGGACACTACATAATGATCAAGGGGTCAATCCAAGAGGAAGACATAACAATTGTAAATATCTATGCACCCCACATAGCAGCACCTCAATACATAAGACAAACACTAACAGACACAAAAGGAGAAATTGACAGTAACGCAATAATAGCAGGAGGCTTTAACACCCCACTCACACCAATGGACAGATCATCAATACAGAAAATTAATATGGAAACACAAGTCTTAAATGATACATTAGATGAGATGGATCTCATTGATATCCTCAGGACATTCCATCCAAATGCAGAAGAATACACCTTCTTCTCAAGCGCACATGGAACATTCTCCAGGATAGACCACATCTTGGGTCACAAATCACAATTCATATGGAAACACAAAAGACCCTGAATGGCCAAAGCAGTCTTGAGAAAGAAGAATGGAGCTGGAGGAATCAACCTTTCTGACTTCAGATTATACTACAAAGCTATAGTTATCAAGAGAGTATCGTACCAGCACAAAAACAGAAATATAGACCAATGGAACAAAATAGAAAGCCCATAAATAAACTCATGCCCCTATGGGTAACTTATTTTGACAAAGGAGGCATGAATATACAATGGGGCAAAGACAGCCTCTTCCATAAATGGTGCTGGGAAAACTGGACAGCCACATGTAAAAGAATGAAGTTAGAACACTTCCTAATATCATACACAAAGATAAACTCAAAATGGATTAAAGACATAAATGTAAGACAAGAAACTATAAAACTCATAGAGGAAAACATAGGCAGAACACTCAATGACATAAATCAGAGCAAGAGCCTCTATGACCCACCTCTAGAGTAATGGAAATAAAAACAAAAGCAAACAAGTGGGACCTGATTAAATTTAAAAGCTTCTGCACACCAAAGGAAACTATAAACAAGGTGAAAAGACAACCCTCAGAATGGGAGAAAGTAATAACAAATGAAACAACTGGCAAAGGATTAATTTCCAAAATATACAAGCAGCTCATACAACTCAATGCCAGAAAAACAAACAACCCAATCAAAAAGTAGGAAAAAGACCTAAACAGACATTTCTCCAAAGAAGACATACAGATGGCTAACAAACACATGAAAAGATGCTCAACATCACTCATTATTAGAGAAATGCAAATCAAAACCACAGTGAGATATCAACTCACACTGGTCAGAATGGCCATCATCAAAAAGTCTGCAAACAATAAATGCTGGAGAGGGTGTGGAGAAAAGGGAACCCTCTTGCACTGTTGGTGGGAATGTAAATTGATACAGCCACTATGGAAGACGGTATGGAAATTTCTTAAAAAATGAGGAATAAAACCACCATGTGACCCAGCAATCCCACTCCTAGGCATATACCCTGAGGAAACCAAAACGGAAAAAGTACATGTATCCCATTGTTCATTACAGCACTATTTACAATAGCTAGAACAAGGAAGCAACCTAGATGTCCATCAACAGATGAATGGATAAAGAAGTTGTGGTACATATACACAAGGGAATATTACTCAGCCACAAAAAGGAACACATTTGAGTCAGTTCTGATGAGGTGGATGAACCTAGAACCTATTATACAGAGTGAAGTGAGTCAAAAAGAGAAGGATAAATATCATATTCTAATACATATATACAGAATCTAGGAAAGCAGTCCTGAAGAATTATTCACAGGGCAGCAATGGAGAAACAGACATCGAGAACAGACTTATGGACACGGGGAGAGGGGAGGAGAGGGGGAGATGCATGGAGAGAGTGACGTGGAAACTTACATTACCTCATGCAAAATAGATAGCCAATGGGAAATTTCTATATGGCTTAGGAAACTCAAACAGGGGCTCTATATCAATCCAGAGGGGTGGGATGGGGCAGGAGATGGGAGAGAGGTTCAAAAAGGGAGGGGATATATGTATACCTATGGCTGATTCATGTTGAGGTTTGATAGAAAACAACAAAATTCTATAAAGCAATTATCCTTCAATAAAAAAATAAGTTAAAAAGAAAAAATAATGCTTTGTACAGTTAATTTGTTATTAGGGAAAAGTTCATGTTAAATGTTCTTACCACAATAAAATTTTAAAAGTTTAACTTAATTTAAAAAATCATGCTGTGGGAGCAGTGAGGATTTAGAGGGAGAATCAACGTGGGTCCAGAAAAGGTAGTGTATTTTTATAAAAAGCATATTCCTGTGAATTGGTTGAAAGCGATTACTTACCATCTTGTTGGGAGCCATCTGCATCTCATCGGTGAGGACAGTGAGTCCTGCTAAGCAGAACACTTCAGCGTTATTCCTGCCACCACCTGTTCCACAGCTATGGGCATCTTTATCTAAAGATTGAAGTATCTGTTCAGAAAGAAAGTCACTCCCTCAAAAACAATATTCAGTGGCTATTGCAGGAAACAGTTGACTTACGGATACTGTTCAAGTCATTCACTGACTGAATATTAAAATCTAATTCTCCAGTTTTCCCAGCCTTTCTTGATTTCCCTAGTTTTCACCTCGTGTGTCTACAGATACGTGCTGTTCAACAGCTAAGCCTTTAGGCAAAGAACATTGATAGGGAAGTTCCTAGAAAACAATTTACACTCTCCTTTCTTGGAGCTTTATGCAGTGCATTAACTAATAAGATAACCTTCGAGGAGTTGACTGAATGAACGAATAAGTAAATACTGACGACCCCTCATGGTCCTTGCCAGCTCTAGTTTCTACCTTCTGAATCAGATGACACCCTCTATTTTATTGTGCCACTCCGGATAGAGCAGAACACAGAGGGGATATGGATACTCAATGAATTATTTTTGATGAGAAGGGTTGACTCCTCATGAAAATTTGTGGCCGTGACCTGTGGCACCCGAAAGAAGTTATTACGGGCTGCTAGGGGACAGGAGGAGGGAAGGGCAGGTGGGCAAAGAGAGATCCATGGCTGCAGCTCTCATGGGTAACCATACAGTTTCCCAAACCATGCCCCTATTTTCTGCTCCCCTCTTTATTACTTTTCCAATAAATTAATACACTCACCTCACCAGAACACTAGCGTTTTCAGTCATATAAGTTCCGTGGGGTGAGCAAGAAACTTTAATTTTATGCATTAGCTTAAAAGGTACCCTCTCTCAAAAGTCAGTAAGGTTATTGCTTATTCCAACGAATGGGCTTATTAAACGTGATGGTGTCATCAGTCACTGAAAGAAAGGTTAGCATTGGTTGCACTTGAAAGTTTGTTCCTGAATGCAGATTGAATTATGTTTTAATTTATTCCCAGAGAAAACTGCCCTTTAGCATTTCACTGAGGCTATTCCCAAATATGTGTTCATCTAATACAAAATAATCAGTGAGTAATTTAACTGGACAGTTACCCTTTGTATACCCCAAAGGATAACTAAAGGGGTTAACTCTAACCAGCCAAGTTTGTTTGATTCTACTCTGTGCAGAGATTCTATTCTGGCCCTAAGTAACCTAATGTCTCTTAGTTTTCCATTATCAGTAACATAAGAACTCCACTAGTAAGAGCTTAATGTATTTTAAATATTTTTATTATTGATATGTCTCTCACAGGATTGTTGTGAATACTCGATATGATAATAGGTTTAAAGGTCTTATAATGATATTCAGCATATAGCAAATGTTCAGTAAATGTCAGCTGTTGGTGTTATTACGCTTAAATTTAGCTTAAGAGACAGACATCGAAGTAATCACATCTTATTTTATTCTCCTCCCATGATTAACCCGTAGAACTATGAGAGAACCATAATGGCCATTTGGCCCCAAGTCACGCCAAGCATCAGTTACCACAGCATTTACCCTACTTAACTCTTTCCATGTGATTTTTTGCTTCTTTCCTGGAAGCCATAAACCGCTTCTCACTGATGACGATGCTACCCATGATTCTGACCGAGTTTCCATAATAAGAAATATAGCTTCATCTGGAGAATATATATCTTTATTTGGAGACAGATAGATCTGAAATTCAGAGAAGGCAATGGCACTCCACTCCAGTACTCCTGTCTGGAAAATCCCATGGGTGGAGGAGGCTGGTGGGCTACAGTCCCTGGGGTCGCGAAGAGTCGGCACGAATGAGTGAATTCCCTTTCATTTTTCACTTTCGTGCATTGGAGAAGGAAATGGCAACCCACTCCAGTGTTCTCGCCTGGAGAATCCCAGGGACGGGGGAGCCTGGTGCGCTGCCATCTGTGGGGTTGCACAGGGTCGGACACGACTGAAGCGACTCGGCAGCAGCGGCAGCAGATCTAAAATTAACTGGAAAAGAAAGCATCTTCGTGTGAGATTGAGCGGTCATTCAAGAGGAGCTCCGGCGGGGGAGGGCATCTGCGGCTCACCTGGGACTGGCTGCCTCACTTTTCTTCAGCACGTAGGCAGTGTGGGTCAGACGGCCCTGCTGCTGCTGCTTTCCCGTGGCGAGATAGTAGGCCAGCGCACAGGCGGCAGGAACCATGTGCGGAGTCACGGAAAGGCTTAGAAGTTGCTAAGAGGAACCTGGGAGCTTTCTCTCTGTGCTGAAGTGTACAACTCTGCCCTTAGAGGAAATCTAAAAATACACAGCGACAAACGTGCATCAGAGTGGGTCCAAGGCTGAGCTGGGAACTAGAAAGGTGATAAAACTGAGGAGGACTGATGTTCATCAAGCATCTTCTATGCATTAGGTACACGTACTTGAACACATTCAATCCTCACAACTGTATATTGCGGCTTTATTAACCCCACTCAGTAGTTACAGAAATTGAAGGTCGTAGATGTAAACTGTCCCATTAGTTTAAAAGGTACCTCTCTCAGAATCAATAAGGTTATTGCTTATTCCAACAAATGGCTTAGTAAACAAGATGTTATCAGTTACTGAAAGAAAGATAGTTTGGAATTGTTTGTATTCAAAGGTTCGCTTCTAAACGCGGATTTATCGAGGCAGGAACCTTGATCTTGTTGACTCAAAGCTCACGCCTTTTCCAGTATATCCTGTTGCCATCCTTGCTAGTGTATATTTTGAAAAGCTATGAAAAATGCTTGGAATCACTGTATCTGTCCTTGAGCATCGGACTTAAACTCCTCTCTTTCTAAACATGGTATGTTCTTGAGGAACGTTGGCAAGGCTTAGCAGTCCAATGCTCGGTAATGCTCTGCTTGGCCATAAAACATTGCCGAGGTCACTGACTAGTCTGGGGACTGAACGCAGGCTCTGATCAAACACTGGGCACTGTGCCCTGGAAAGATCTGTCTAGGAGTCAGAAGATCTTGAAGGAAATCCTAAACCTACTAATTACCTGTGAATATGGCAGGTCACTCAGCCTCTCCAGGCTGTTTCACTGTCTGCTGAGCTGAAAAAAGTGTCATGAGACTCTGTGGAGAAGATGTTTGTGAACGTGTTCTATGGACTACAAAGCGTGACGTAAGCTCATCCATTCATTTGCTAAACATCCACTGGATACTGCCCCGTGCTGGGGCTTCCCTGGTGTCTCAGCAGTAAAGACTCCACCTGACAATGCAGGAGGGGGGTTCAATCCCTGGGTCGTGAAGATTCTCTGGAGAAGGAAATAGCTATCCACTCCAGTATTCTTGCCTGGGAAACCCCATGGATAGAGGAGCCTGGAGGGCTACAGTCCATGGGGTCACAAAGAGTCGGACACAACTTAGCAACTAAACAACAACAACAGCAAGTGCTGTGTGTTGGGTTAGGAACCATTTAAAGAATTATTTCCATAAGTAAAGAAGGCGTGGCAAGTAGGGGACTAGATGCGAGCAAGATACTGAACTTACCACATGACTGTAGCGTGTAATCTTGCCAACACATGGACTTTTAGGGGTAACCGTTATGCTCAGACGTTCTCCCACAAGCCAACTCTTGTAACTGTCTGTCTGGCGAAGGGAGACTCAGGCTGCGTGATGAGTAGGCCACTGCTTGATAGTCACTGCTGGCCTGATATTCTTCTGGAAGGTCTGGGTCATCAGCTCTAACCTAAAGAAGACAGTGTCAAAAAACTGTAAAACCTGATACTTTACTTTGCATGGCTAATAATGACGATGGTGGTAGTGCGGCGGTGGCAGTAATTATTAGCACTTCGCTAGCCTTCACTTAGTGCCAGGTGTGGTTCTGTGAAAACATTTTACGAAAAGGTAAATTAGCATGCCATTGCCTTAATCATGATAAGCTATGTTATCAAGTAACTACAGAAAGGCTACTGATTTTAAAAAATAATAAAGTTATCTGTGAATGTCTAGCCTAATTATGGAAGAGTCCAGTGAAGTGAAATAGAGGAAAGATCCCAGGGGCCTCCCTGGCGGCCCAGCGGTTAAGAAATCTGCTTTGCAATGCAGGGGATGCCGATTTGATCCCTGACTGGGGAACTAACATCCTACATGCAGTGGTGCATGCAACTACTGAGCCCGCATGCTCCAGAGTCTGTGTGCCACAGCTAGAGAGCCTAGGTGCCCCAGCCACTGAAGCCTACGTGCTCTGGAGCCCACACACCGCCCACACACCACCAGCAGAAAGTCCATCTCCCCAGCGAAAGATTCGTGTGACGCAAGGAAGATTCCACGTGCTGCAACTAAGACCCGACACGGCCAAAATAAATAAATTAAACAAACAATTTTTAAAAAGAGAGAGAGAAAAGATCCTAGACCTAGGGTTGACCTCCTTTCTTAAATGACGTGCCAACTTACTGACTCCTTTCCTTCTGCCATAGGCTAGTAGGAATTAAGAATTTGAGGAGTGGGAAAATGTGGGTAGGAATGTGGCAATTGTTCTTAAAAGTTAATAGAAACGTTGGTTGTGAATGGAAATAGTGGTGAATAATCTCACTACTTCTCAGGAAAGGGGCAGGGAGAAGAATCTAGGAGAGCAAACGTCTGTTCACGATGGCAAAGTACAGGGTAGTAGTGAGTGAACATAGAGAAGGTGCTCAGTCGTGTCCGACCCTTCGCAACCCCATGGACTATAGCCTACCAGGCTCCTCCGTCCATGGGATTTTCCAGGCAAGAGTACTGGAGTGGGGTGCCATTTCCTTCTCCAGGGGATCTTCCTGACCCGGGGAAGAACCCGGGTCTCCCGCATTGTAGGCAGAGGCTTTGACCGTCTGAGCCGTCAGGGAAGAGCCACTCACTACAGGGTAGTAGGGAACTCATAAACACGAGAGTTACGCTGTCCCATCTCTTGAACAGGAGACTGGAACCATCTGTGTTTTTCCTGAAGCTGAAAATTTTGATAGTATTTGCTAGTGAAGGTAAATGATAACTAATGAACAAAAGAACAAAGAAAACATACTTCATGCTATTAGCATAAAGGGAGACTGACGCTTGGCTCTTGTGTAGGTTTGGAAAGAGAAATATGCATTTAGCCAGTCAATATTTTATGTTCCCTAATGTATGTCAGGAAATATGCTAGTTTCTGGGGACACAAAGATGAACAAGACAGACACAGCTCTTGCCCTCAAGAAACTTGAAATCCATGAGACTTTCATGGAGTAAGAATACCTCCCTTGATCAGCAGAGGTAGTTACAGAAGGCTCCTTGGAGGATATGATTTAATAGCTGACCCCCAAATATGTAGGAGTTAGAGAATCAAAGAACTGGGAAGGAGAGTCTAAGGCGGGTTAAAAGGCCTCGTGGCAAGAGGCAGCAGAACATTAAGGACCTGCAAATTGTCCAGTGCAGCTGGGGTTTGAAGGGTGATGGAAAGAATGATGACTAATGAGTTTGGAGAGGGGAGCAAGGGGTCAGCTGAGACGAGATTTGTGTCAGAGAAATCACCCCATTCCCTTGCACAGTGAGGACAGTGGCTGGGAGGAGGGCGAGGAACCAGCTGGCTGTGGGGCCATTCACTAAAAGGCAGGAGGAGGAGGCCCAGGCTTGAGGCTGGCAGGCAGTTCTTAATTTTGGACAAAGCGATGTTTATGCTTCTTCAGAAGAGCAAGAAAAAGACATTAAGAGGCAGTTCTATAAGAATCTTCAGTGTTTAGGATGAGTCTTCAGTATAAGCTACGGGAACCATAGAGATAAATGTCATGTAGGAAGAGCGGAGAGTCTAAATAGAACCCTGAGGATCACCCTCATTCAGACGGCAAGTCAGGGATTCTGGCTTCAAAACGGAGACCATGAAGAAGAGAACGACCACAAAACAAAGCAAGGAGACATGAAGCCACAGGGGCCACACCGGGTTACACATAGTGCCCCCGAGAGAGCGTAGGCTATTCTCTAGCAGCGTTAGCATGCGAATTGTGAGAGGAGAAACGATAATACCTGGAAATAACGGGCGAGAGACTATGTGTGTGCTTGTATTCCACTGGCAATTCTTACCTTAAATTGTCCAGATGTGAACAGCACCATGTAGCCTAAGAAGAAAAAAATCATGTCTAAAATATAAAATTGACAAAGTCATACATTTTATGTGATACTCAGTACATTAAGTTGTATTTCTTGTGCCCATAAGTCAAAAGTGTCAGAGAAATTCACTAGACTTCCATACAAAATTTCCCTCATCTTTCGTGTATTCTATCTACCACACAGACTGAAGGGCTATTAGAAATTGCAACAAATGAGAATCTGGCTCACGTGAGACTCCAGAGCTGTCACATCAGAGGGAATATTAGCCATGAACGAAGCTACTCCATCAATATGATTTGTTGTACTTTTTCTTGGAACAAGATCTGTCTTCTTCTGAGTTTTATCCACTGTTCCTGCTTTCAAGGTTACTGTAATCCCTCCTACGAAATGGGTGAACACATCCCTCACCTGGACCTATTGGGCCAAATTCATTTCAGTAGTTAATGTTGAACCTTTTACAAAAGGAAAACCTCGACTAAGCCCCATGCAAAACGTTGGCAGAATTTAGTACAGCAGTCAAATGTGGGTCTCTTAAGTTGGTACTTTAACCACTCCAGGGATATATAATATGAATTACATTCAATTCAATGTATAGATATTGTTTTTTTTAATAAGAACACGACACTGTGCTATATGCTTGTATGTATGCTGCGTGTGTGTGTGTGCGTGGGTGCGTGCGAGAGCGTGCGCACGCGCCTGCGCGCTCAGTCATGCCACTGATTGGGTGAAATGATTACCGTGTGTAGACTTCTGGTTTTCATCACAGACTTGGTGATTGGCTTGTACTATTCCTCACCCCCGCAGTGAACACCCCCACGGTCTCTTCAACATAATAGATTTTATAATCATCTAACCTTTATGAAGTACTCTTGCCTGGAAAATCCCATGGACAGAGGAGCCTGGTGGGCTGCAGTCCATGGGGTCGTGAAGAGTTGGACACGACTGAGCGACTTCATTTTCACTTTTCACTATCATGCATTGGAGAAGGAAATGGCAACCCATTCCAGTGTTCTTGCCTGGAGAATCCCAGGAACTGGGGAGCCTGGCGGGCTTCTGTCTATAGGGTCGCCCAGAGTTGGACATGACTGAAGTGACTTACCAGCAGCAGCAGCAGCAGTAACCTTTATGGAATATGGAATCCCAGGTTTCAGGAAAAGTGAAGTAGCAACCAGATCCAGTGAGTAAGGAGAGAGGACATATTTGACATCAGTTAGTTTGGTTTCTTGAAAGAGTCTAACTAATGGAATAATAGGTTGATCAATCTGAGAATTTGACAAGCACAATGTAGTCCATTAATCTGCACAGGGGCCCACTCTCTCATTTTCTATTTCTTAATTTGGATAAGGACATGCCATTTGTCAAACCCTTGGTCATTTCACGTGCAATTGTGAATCTAAATTCGGATTATTGCTATGGTTACCCTGAAAGAATCTGGCCATTCCATGAACCAATAAAGTGCAATTTGCATGAGGTTGGTGAGATGCTCATTCATCAATTTCAACTACAGTATCCTGCTGCAGGGGCTTCCCTTGTGGCTCAGCTGGTAAAGAATCCACCTGCAATGCAGGAGACCCCAGTCCAACTCCTGCATTGGGAAGGTCCTCTGGAGAAGGGATAGGCTACCCACTACAGTATTCTTGGGCTTCCCTTGGTAGCTCAGCTGGTAAAGAATCTGCCTGCAATTCAGGAGACCTGGGTTTGATCCCTGGGTTGGGAAGCTCCCCTGGAAGAGGGCATGGCAACCCTCTCTAGTATTCTTGCCTGGAGAATCCCCATGGACAAAGGAGCCTGGTGTGCTACAGTCCATGATGTCACAAAGAATCAAACACGACTGAGCGACTGAACACAGCACATCCTGCTCCAGACTGTTTATCAGATCGTTCATCCCTTCTCCCTCCCTTTTTTTTCAAGTAATGGAGCAGAATGTCAATAATCCTGTAAGAACAGACACTCACTTGTGAATAGTTGGTTATCATTTCCAAGGCAACATTAAAAAATTTACCAGGTAGTGTGGTAGAAAATATGTGTTAAATATTTAATAATATGTAAGCAAACACTCAAATGACTCAGGAATGCTTTCATATATGAATAATTGTAATATATCATTTGTTTGTTGCAAGCAAAATTGTCTGGTACCAGCATTATCTGTTCTTTTCAATGACTTAAAAGGCTATCCTTTACATGTGAGAGTAGGGGGTCATCACTGCAGAAAGATGTCTTTCATGAGTATTTCCCCTGCACAGAGCTGATGGATAGTAGTTTGGTAGAGCATATCTGGTAACTGTATTTGCTCAACATTGCACCAATAATAAGTTTCAGATTTCTATCTGAACTTCAGAAAAAAGAAAGAAATGTGAGAAAAGAACTTATAGATCAGTTTGGAACTCACCTGTACTTTCTTGGATTTCCACAAAAATACTAAGATACTTGTTATTTAAATCTTTTAGACTTTTGTATGACAGGTTTTCAATTGCTTCTGATGTGTTAAAAATGATTTGTGCAACTCCATCAATCAACTGTTTTTGAAAGGAGGACAAAAATGTAGAAGGCACAGTATTAGAGAACAATTCACTGCTAGGCATTAACAAATCGGCTTTCATCAGCCTGCGAAATCTTCACTTGACAATGACAACATAGTTACAGCTAGTGGTAATACAAAGCGTAAGCTTGATTCTATGGCATGCATATCTTTATCTTTAACTGAAGGATAATTGCTTTACAACATTGCTTTGGTTTCTGCCATACATCAACATCTATGGCGTATATTTTTAACTGATTAATATTTAGGTCATTTCTTTTAAGCTTGAAGCCTCCGGTCATGGAGAAATGACCCTGGGTGGGGCTGAAAATCTCTGATTCAAAACCATGTCTCATCCTGTTCAGAAACGGAGACTATAATTTGCATTCTCTATCTGACGGAAGCTCATCTCAGGTCCAGGATACCATGTCTATAAAGGGAGAAAACTGCCTCTGGGAGTAGGTTTTTGCAAACTCAAGCCTCAAAATGGAAGACAAACATCACTGCAACTTTCTGCTTTCATTAATAGAACTTCCCAAAGTCCCAAGTATTAGTTGTTCTGTTATGTTCTGTTTGGTGCTGTGAACTCTTGGGGGTGAAAGCTCATTTTTAATCTCTTCACTGTGATGAATTGACCCCCAATTCTCCATTTCTATGAAGGTAACTTGATTTCTTCTTTACCTTTGTTTTCTGTGTTGCTTCAAGCATCATTTCTTTCCTGCTGTCATTTAAATTTTCTCTTATCTTAAAAGAAGCAGAAACTTTAGCTTTAGTTACATTCTTATTGTAAGAATACCAGTTTTAAAAGAATACAATTACCCCCTTTTTTGGTAAAGCAATTATTGTAATGAGATATAGATGTATTTTTATTTCTATGACAAATGAGGAAATTGAATCCCAGAGGTATAAAAAGAGCTTACTCAAAATGCCCACAGTATTTAACTTCACGGCGAGTTAGTGGAGAAATGAACTAGAACCCAGGTCTCCTATTTGTGAGAGGCCACACTTCCTCCACACCACAGCAGGGTGTGTCTCCAAAGTGATACTTTTAGCAAAAGGGGCGACATCATCTTCCTAACGTGTACTGGAGCTGTTATTTTTAATTTAGCCTCGTATTTTCCCTTTGAGTCAAAGAAAAACATTAACTTTCCTTATTTAAATATTAAACAGGCCAGCCAGTGCTCCCATGAATTTGTCTGCCAAGTGTGATTTCTGGGCCTGTTCAATCAATTCCATAAGTACTTTTCTTAATTGTATGATCAATTAATATTAACAAATAAGTGGATATTTTCATATCATATTTTTAATACTTAAACAGTTACAGTCACCTGAACAGCCACCGTGATATTTCAATCTTTAGGATTCTTTGCTTTTGTTAAACAGCGGTAAGACTGGAATCAGCAAATGCCCTTCAGGCAAATTTCCTTGAACCCACTTCCGACAGCTATGGCAGATATTATTAACCACAGTATTTTTGACATTGAACCTCAGAGTCTTTCTCAACACAGGACCTCAGGCAAGCACTAGCAATAAGTCATTTTTTTAACTCTTGAATGGAAACTGCTTGCCATTCAGAGGCTAAATTGAATCTGAAAATAATAATTTTCTTACCTAGCTTTTATAGTAATCTTGAAGTCCTCAAAGGTTTTATGGCTAATGAAGAAATTCTCTAGTTCTGCTAAGATAAAGAAGTGTGGTTTCACTGAATGTAAACCTAAGCAAAACAATTATACAGTTTAAACTATATTTGTAACTGTATTTCAAACAAGAAACTTTAGTACAATGAGCTAGAGCAACAGCAGCAACAGATACTTCCCTCCTCATCATGAGGGCCATCAGTACCCCGGGAGGCCTCTTCATCCTTCCCTAAGGGGTCAAGCTCATCTCTGCTTCGGCAGTCATGTCCTTACTAAAGCATGTGTGTTACTATCAAATTATGAGCTCCATAAGGATGTCTTGATCTTGCTTATCTTCGTAAAGCCTTTCACATATTAATAATGTCTGACAGATATTTATTAAATTGCATCTTGTGTTTAGCAATTCTCTTCCATTCAGTGTCCAAAGTATGAGCATAAATCGCGTATCGGAGAGACATCTTCTAGTTATTAACTGTAGAAAATTACTTTCTCACAAAAATGAATTAGAACAAAGGGGAGTTTTAGACTTTCTAACTCATTGATACTATAATTCAGAAATAACACTTCTGACTGCTTACAGATCTGTGTGTTTTCCTTATGCCTGTCCAGAAAGTGATTCTGTGTTTCACAATCCTGTTTATCACGCACTGCTCTGGAGGCTGATTACCCAATGGGAGAAGCCTGCCCTTCAGAGAGAAAGGAGATTTGGCTCGAGCGTGACCAGGGCAGGTGGTGAGGGGCTGACTGTTCAAGGGTAGAGTGAGTGTCTCACTCTTCCGGCTGCCCTTTCTGTGTCAGAGAAAAGTGCCCTCCGGCATACTGTCGAAAAACAGAGCAAGGACTTGGTAACTACGAGCAGCGTCCAAGAGTGCTATTAAACAACTCCAAAGTGGAGCTTAATTGGTTCAGAGCATATTCTGTTGCTTTTATTCTGTGGTTTTAGCATGTTAAATGTTTCAGATTTTTACATACGCTTGCCCTTTCTTCCAGAGAAGGCAATGGCAACCCACTCCAGTACTCTTGCCTGGAAAACCCCATGGGTGGAGGAGCCTGGTAGGCTGCAGTCCATGGGGTCATGAAGAGTTGGACATGACTAAGCGACTTCACTTTCACTTTTCACTTTCATGCATTGGAGAAGGAAATGGCAACCCTCTCCAGTGTTCTTGCCTGGAGAATCCCAGGGACAGGGGAGCCTGGTGGGCTGCCGTCTATGGGGTCGCACAGAGTTGGACACGACTGAAGCAACTTAGCAGCAGCAGCAGCAGCCCTTTCTTCATTATAAACACCTCTCTGCCTCTGATGGGCAGAAATCATCGTTTAAATAGCTTTAACAAATTTACATAAGAACAGACATGTTAACATTCCAGTAAATGCCTCTGAGAAGTGAACAGAAGGAAATATAAGTTAACTGCTAGTAAAATTAATATAGATAGTTCCAAAATAAGTATATTTTGTAATTGTCCAAATAAATCATCAATTTTCAGGACTGACAGGAGGGGGCACTGGCTTGGGATTCAGAGCGGGCATCCTGCATTCTCATTCTCAACCGGACAAAGTGGCTGTGAGAACGTAGATCAGTCTCCCCGATTCTCCGGGGTCTGAGTCTTCTTACCTGGACTCATCTTTAGATGAGGAGCTCAGACTAGGTCATCCTGAAGACAGTCAAGAACCATGGATCTTGCAAGAACATTATCTGATCCTACCTTCTTATAGGACTTGACCTTTGCAGAACGATAAGAAAATAGGGTCCAGAGAGTCCATAACTGAACTGAGGTGAGCCGGGCCGTGAATCCCGGGTCTGTGGCCTGACTCCCAGGTCACCTCTGTCCTCACCCCTCAGTGCCCTTTATTTCTTAATGAGTTCTTGGTCAACAAAGTTATTGAGAATGGTTTAGTAAAAACATACATTGGAAATCTCAGTAATTTATGAGAGATTACCAAGATTTTTAATCTCAAAATATGCAGTTCCTATTGTTGTAAAGTCCTCTTTGTATTTAGCTTTAATTGTCCATAAGCCATACCTGTGAAAGTGACACATTTAAAATTTTAGATATCATCAAATAATGTATCTGCAATTCACCCAGTGATTGTAGCCAATATTCATATAGGCACTGGTATGTGCTTTACATATGTTAACACATTGCATCCTCACCAAAATACTAGAGACTAGCTTATATTATCATCTTCACTTTATTAGCAGAAAAATGAGGCCCAGAGAGGTAAAGTAGCTTGCCCAGGAACACACAGCTAAAAGGTGGTAGAGCTGGGATTTAAACTTGGTCATTCTGGTTCCAAAGTTCTTGGCCACGCTCCACACTTAGATGACTCTGACAGCAGTTTCAGATTTATGCTCCATCTAATTAATATACCATATCTGAATAATGTTTTAAAATCATAAACAAAAAGGTTCATTTTAAGAGAAGGTGTACACATACTGAAATTTACATTATTAGCTCATTTTCTAGGAGACAATATATACGTATTGAGCTAGAAAATATTTTTCACTTAGTGGCATTGTTTATACAGTTAATGAAGCAATCTTAAAGTTTAATCCTATTAATAGATATACTATATAGTATACTAGAAAATCAAGACATCATTTCCAGGGCCATTTAGTGTCAGGTTAAACTTGTCAAAATAATATAAGTATATAGCTTTGGAAATTTTACAATTTAAGGCCAGTTTTTGAGTGGCAGCATTATATTATAGAAGGAAAGACTAAGGATGAATCTGGTCATTGGAGAAATCTGGGTTTCCATTTCAGCTCCACCATCAAAGGCTGTGTGGTTGAACAAACTTATACATTTCTCTGAGCCTAAATTTCCTCATATTGGAAATAGGAATGATACAGGATTTAGCAAAGTGCTCTGCACAGAACAGGAGAGCCATAAATGTCCCTTCCCTCACTGCTTTGAAGTGTTACATTTTCAAGGCATTACGCAATGTAAAAGCCTCAAATCACGCCTCAGGATGTCTTCCAAGTTCTAAGAATAAATGTCAGAGAAAATTCCAAAGCATCTATGTAATATTAAACACTGCTAGCAGACATCTTCCATTTGCAGTTTTTCCTCTTTTGCATTTCATGCTCAACATGTTAGGAGCATGATCAATCTGCCACAGTGTCTAGTACCTGGACTTTGCTGAAGAAGGTGCTCACTAAATTGAATAAACACACTAGCATGGTGCTTACAGCTGGCAGTTGTATCAGTATCCCCCATCTCAATGCGGAAGAGTCCCAGCAGGTGCCACCTTCCATTAGGTAGGAAGGACATTCACTGGCATGTTAAGATTAACCAAGGAACATCTGCCTCCTTCAGTCACATGCTGATGGTTCCATCAGACTGTTCAATAACCCAGTTACCTTCACTGCTTTTAAGAGAAACAACTGTTACCAACAAATCATTTAAAATACTTAGGATTAGATGGAATCTTGAAGTCACGAAAACTGATAATTTCGGTAAAATTTTTTTCTTGTCTCAGCAACTTCTGACCCTTCTGGATCCTTTGAATGAAAAGAAAAAACGTTTAATTTTTTAAAACTATCTTTAAGTACAAAGGTCACACATTGAGCATAATATGTAATTGGTAGTTCTTATAGAAATATTCACTAAGCTCTATGAAACATTGTTGAAATTAAGCCCATATAGTGTTTATGTGGATTTGAGGGAATGGCTGTCAACTGGTCAGGCTTGTTAACAAAGACTAATGTCTAAGGCAGAAAGGCACATTTTCAACAGACAAAAGAAGTACAGTTGATATTTAGAATGTTAAATAAACTCCCAGTGAGGTTCTTCTCCACCATGCTTCTTCTTGAACAGGACCTCCAGGATAATTTTCAAACACTGTTTACACAATGCCATGCCATGCCCAAAAGGCTTCCTGGGCTCCCTTTGTCTTCAAGATCACCCTGGGACAATGCCACAGCAATGGCCTCTGACCTGTTCAACGTCTTCTCTCTGTGGGGAATTCTAACAAGGGAACAATGGGTTCCATGGGGCCATTTACCTCTGTGACGAGTTCACCGAACCTGCTGTCCCCTCCAGGAACTCCCACAGTGTAGAATGGCCCACTGAAGCTGCCCTGATTCTCCCGGGAGTTTCCAGCCCTGGCAGCCGCCAGTCCACTCACTGCCATGGTCATCTCTGCACCTTGCTTCTTCCTGGCTCCAGACCTCTGCGCCTTTAACATGGACCCAAAACGTGGTCCAGCGTCTCTCTATCAAACCCTCTCTGTGGTTTAAAGGCCTCTCTTGGTCTTAAAGACCAAGCTCAGGACCTGCTCTCATCCTTCCATAATTCCCTCCAGAGTAATATAATAATTATCTCCAGCACTTCCTTCCCTTCGGGCTGATCTGCTATTGGCCCTTCATTATCCCCTACTTGGCTTACTGTGTTATGTGTGCTTATTTGCCCTTCTGAACTCAAATGCTTATGAAGGACACATCCCATAATCCCCCAAATAAATCAAGAAAGGCTAAGTGTGGAAGCTCTGGAGAAAGATGGACCTGGATTTGAAGCCTGATTCAGCTAATAATTATGAGAGTAACCTGAGTGGCTACTTAATTTCTCTAAGCCTCAGTCTTTTCGTCTATAAACAGGAGACGATCATGTTGATCCTATAAGGTTGTCATGACGATATGACGTACACCGTGCACTTCCCACTGGTGCCACAGTCACACTGCGGCAGCCCTCGCCACATCTGCCCGCGCTCCACAGACAGCAGGAGGGTAGGAACTAATACGACTCACGCAGGAGCATAGAGAGCGCCACCAAAGGGTGTTAACAGGTCCATCAAAACGTATTTCAACTAGCATTAAATTTACACAGAAAAAAGTCAGTCAGGATAACAGAAGTGTAAAATTACCAATCGTACCCACAATAGATGCTAAACATATACTTGCTTCTATTCTATAATGGATAATTTAATGCCATATTTTACTGGTATTATAATAATGAAAGCTGTTCATATAATGAAAATGCCATAGTTAAATTTTTATTTAAATTAGTGGCATACTTACTATAAAAGTTAAGGTAACTTCTTTTTGCAATGGTTTTAAGTTTTCATCCAATGAATAAACTCTAACTTTTACTGTAAGAAAAAAACTGTCATTATTAGAAACTCTGTTCAACTCATAAGCTGACAACATTATTAATAATCCTACAATATGAGGGCCCTGAAATTGAAAGTAAAGTTAAGAAAGTCAGAAACATTAAATCCAAGTTCAAAGGGAAAGATGAACTAGGATGTTGCACATGAACTGTAAGGTGGAAAAAAATATTCTTTTCACCAAAAATTTCCTGGATGGGGTTCCTTTAAATATTTCTCTTTTTTGCATTTAAAATATTATTAAATTTATTAAAAAGTAGTTTTATACAACCTTTTTTATTTTTAACCACTGATAGATAAGAAAGACTGCAGCTCACTGGTGTCTGAATGAACTATAGAGTAGAGGAGAAAGAACATAAGCAGTAAGCTGTGCTGACAGAACCTAGTGAAGCACCCTCTAACACAAAATCTGCTTGTTTAAGTACTGGAGTACATGGAGGCCTTCCCCAGTGGCTCAGCGGTAAAGACTCCTGCAGTGCAGAAGACACGGGTTCAGTCCCTGGGTCAGGAAGGTCCCCTAGAGAATGAAATGGGAACCCACTCCAGTGTCCTTTCCTGGGAAATCCCATGGACAGAGGAGCCTGCTGGGCTATATGCACGTGGTTGCAAAAGAGTTGGACACAACTTACCGACTGAACAACAACAAAGTAGGCCTGCACGTTCAGGGGAGGTTACTGGAGGCATCAAATTTGAACAAGGCCAACCCCATCCCATGCCAAAATCTAAGAAGAGGGAGGAAAACAAATTTTGGGGGGCTTCCCAGGTGGCTTAAGTGGTAAAGAATCTACCTGCCAAAGCAGGAGATGCAGGAGACTCAGGTTTGATCTCTCGTTCGGGAAGGTTCCCTGGAGGAGGAAATGGCAACCCACTCCAATACTCTTGCTTGAAAAGTTCCATGGACAAGAGGAGCCTGGCAAGCTACAATCCATGAGGATGCAAAGAGTCAGACACGACTGAGCGACTGAGCATGCACACACGTGCATAGAAGGATGGAAGCTTCTCCTTAGATACAGACACTTCTGATCATGTGTCTAAGAAATACTTCTGACAGTCTAAAGCCAGGTTAATTGTATACTGGCAGGGACCTGATGCTAAAATTATGTCGGTGATCTCCATCTTGGGTCCGTCTAGTCAAAACTATAGGTTTTCCAGTAGTCATGTATGGATGTGAGAGTTGGACCATATAGAAAGCTGAGCACTGAAGAATTGATGCTTTTGAACTATGGTGTTGGAGAAGACTCCCTTGGACTGCAAGGAGATCAAACCAGTCAATCCTAAAGGAAATCAGTCCTGAATATTCATTGGAAGGACATGCTGAAGCTGAAGCTCCAACACTTTGGCCACCTGATGTGAAGAACTGACTCATTGGAAAAGACCTTAATGCTGGGAAAGATTGAAGGCAGGAGGAGAAGGGGATGACAGAGGATGAGATAGTCAGATGGCATCACTGACTCGATGGACATGAGTTTGAGTAAACTCTGGGAGTTGGTGATGGACAGGGAAGCCTGTCGTGCCGTGGTCCATGGGGTAGCAAAGAGTCAGACACAACTGAGTGATTGAACTGAACTGATCTCCATCTTATCTTATCAGATGCTGTTTATATAATCAACACCATCTTCAGTGGTCGTTCATAAAGGGCAGCTGCATTCAGTACATCCCCATTAGATCAACCTTCCTTCCCACACTTGAGATAACTTGTAGACGAAATTTCCCAAAAGAAGACTGAAACCATTTTGAACTGGAAACAAGGAGGCAGACATAGCTAGGTGAACTTTGCAATATAGGTCACAATTTTCAATGTTAATATGAAATTGAAATATTTTTTATAGAGGAAGATGATATTAAGAATTAAAAATTAGATTTTTTAAAGTCAAAATTCAGCCTCTGTATTAAGTTCTATAATACATCATTGTTTTTTTAAAAAACTATTTTGAAAGGAGTCTTGGCTTCATTCTAACAAAGGTCTTTCTACCTCCAAATTACACTCATATTTTGCTGATTCTTTGTTTTATAATTTAACCTTTAGTTTGTCAGATCTTTACTTTTGTGTAGGGTGTAATTTGGAAATTAACTCCATTTTTTTCACCACAAAATAAACCACTTGCCCTAATACCATTAATCAGGCCATCTCACTTTCCCCCCAGAAATTATAATTCTCTTTTATTATACCTGACTGATCTGAATTGTAAATAAATTTATCTGTCTGAATGATGAGAAATCCATTGTCATAGTGTAGTGGAATTTTTGTTGCTTTTGAAAAATAAGCAGATAAAGCTTCTAAATATACATGTGAAATTGCATTTGGTCCTCCAGATAAGTCTTTTGGTTGTATCTGTTAAAAAATTAACGGATGAATATTATATAATTGAGATATTAAGATAATATAATTTATTATATTAATTATGAAACATGATTATATTAATCATGTTATTAACTAACTTATATAAATATATTAAGATAATAAAAACATATGTCTTTTAGGTATATATGAAAATGACTTGAGTTGTTATCTATATGCAACATATAAAAATTTTATAAAATTAAACAGTATTTTTCTACAAACACCTCTATATTTTAGTTTCTTACCAAATTTAGTTTGAAACAATCACTTTAAAAAAGTTGATCCAGGGTAAATGTCTATTAAAAATGACAATCACTGAAGAATTCAATTTTTAGTAGACAAGATAACCAAAAGTCTTTAAGAAACATTAAGAAGCTCAAAAGTTAATCAGCAATGGGTGAGTGGAAGAATGGGAGGATTCAGATATCAGGAAGAGAATGGACTAAATCACTTATCACATGGCAGTATAAGTGAATAAAATACCTCATATTTATTTAGTTACACCTAGACTTTTACTGAAAATCAAAATCTTTCTTTCCATGATGATTTTCATGTCCATTGGTCATTATGTAATTAGGAAGCAGCCCTCTTCAAGTACACTGCATATGATCAGTATATTTTATAGAAATAGAATTTTGACTTTTTTTTTTTGAGCATCATTAGCAAATTTGTTTGGAAGAAAATTTGCTTGACTCAAGTCTAAACAGAAAGTAGTAAAAGCCTATGATAGATACATATGTTAGGGAAAAAATTAATTTTTCTAGAATACCATGGATTTAGAATGTTAAATATAGTTTGGGAAAACAAATGTTCAAAGTGTTCTCTACTAACTTCTCTGAATTTTTAAAATCAAGTCAAACCTATTTTTATGCCTCTATATATTAACATTTGTTTTCCTCCTAATAAATATCTAAATATTTAAGTATCTAAATTATCTCTTTTTAGTATTTATTGTGTAATTTTAAAACAAGTACATGTGTTGGTTGATTTGGTTTTCAACTCATGTCACCAAATCTTTTCACCTAATAACCTTTATCTGTTTCATTCAAACTTTTACATTTTTCTACATTGCCCCCAAGTCAGAAGCAGAGTCTCTATTTAACATTTCCCACTTACTTGCATGTAAAATCATTTGGCACTTATCTCTCACTAACTAGTGCACTCTATAGTGTAATGTATCCACATCTTTATCCACATATGTAAAAAGGATCAGTACACCATCTACATATGGGTTTTTTAAAGAAACATTTTGCATATAAAAAGAAACTATAAGAAGAATACATACAGTTAGGCTTGCAGAGCTTTGAAATTTATTTTCTGGAGATAAGTTAACTTGGTCAGAAGAATATGTAAAACTTCTGTCAGGATAACTTTTAACAGCAATGGTCACTGGAAATGATTCTGTGTATCCATGAACTTGAATTACTACATTTTCAGAGGCTCCAACATAGAATACATTAGGTGCTGAGACAACATATCTGCTGAAACAGTTAAAATTATTCAGTACAACATAATTTTTAATGTTTTTTACTTAACTCAAATTAGCAAATTTTCTTACATTTAACAATGTGTTTTACTTCTCAAAATTTTATTATCTAGGATAAAGTCAGGACAGTGTCCTGAAAAGCAGGATTTCACCCTAAGGATGATATTTCAAAGAGGCAGATGGAAATTATTTTAATCAGTTGCAGCCAGGGCAACACTAAATAGAGTCCTCTATAAGAAGTGAAAATAGGGATCATGCTTCTGTCTGGAATTTTTAACCAAACATCAGTCAGTAAATTACTCTTCCTCGGGGCACGGGCAATAGTCTGGGAAAATACAGAGTACTAGAATACAAGTTATACTAGCTCACAAAGTATTCATATTAAAAAGCAGGGAAATAACATTAGACAATAGAGACAAGAAATTCACTTGGATTTCTCAGGACTAGAAAGTTAATTTCATGTGGCACTGATTGAATTCTGCTCACTATAAAACTATAATCAAAACACATGCTAAATGAAAAAGGGATCCTTCACTTACATTTGCTCCTGTTCCCAACTTCTTCCCAAGCAGAAAAAAATAAACACTATGCTTAAAATGTCCATGGCTGGGTTAGGATTCAACTGTTGATACAACCTTTCTTGAAACTGCCCTTTTTGTGTGTGAACTCAGTTTGAAGAATTTGGTTAAATAAGTCCTCAGGTTAATTATTAATATCAGATAGTGGGATCACTGAGAAGGAAACCTAAGAAATTAAATGATAACCTTTTAATGTCCACAGATAAGTTTGGAATTCAAAGCAGAGAAACTTGTTTTGATGACTAAAATAGAAAAGATACCCAAATGGGAGTCTCTAGGAAAAATGTTTCAAAGACAGACACAGAATATTTGGAGGCTTCCGTGGTCTTGAACACTTTCCTGATATAGTAGATGCAGTTGATGCCCTGGTCAGATCCCCCTTTCTGGGCCTGGTACATGCATGCTACAGATGCTGTGAATATTGGTGGCTTAACTTTTCTAATTGCTCACTTCTCCAGGTATTACTACCTCACTTCAGCCACCGGAGACAGCTTGCCCAGAAATGCCTGAGAAGTTATGTCCTCTTCCTGGGAATGGTCCACAGTTAAAATTGACCATTTCTGGGGATACAACAGACTACTCCCTTGACTCAAGGTGGGACAACCTTGTAGTACCACTCATGCTACAGAGCCTCTCATGGGATCAGGTTGAAGCAAGATCTTGGTTGAAACCACATTTTTGTTTATCGTCTCTCCTGCCCTGTCTTGCTTCCCTCACTACTTACAAACTTCTCTTAAGAAAAGTCTCGCCATAAACCACTTGCAGAGAGTATTTCCCAGTCTCAGGCTCTGCTTCTAAGAAATCATTCAAAATTTAATGAGCATGAAAGGGGACTATCTTCCTGGACTCTGGGTAGAAAGTCTTAGATATGGAAATGATTCTGAGGCTTCCCTATAGTGAGTCTGGTTTGAATTGTGCCCACAAGGCCTATACTGATCCACTTTAGAGCAGATCTGAAATCCCAAGACAGTCTTCCTAAGTGCTGGGGTGCTCCCAAGAACTCTTTACTCTGGGATTAGAAATGACCCATCAGTGACCAGGATATGGACAAGGAAACTGTGAAGCTATTGTTGTCTTATTTTCCTCAAGGCTGCATTCAATTACCTATACAGATTCATCCTGAACTACAAGTTTTCAGACGTCATCAGGATGGCTGGTGGTTAGGATGATGGACTGTGTAGTTGGTTCTTCACTTGTCTGATTTCCCTTCTAGATTACAGCTCTATGATGACAGGTACTGAGTCTAACATATACAATGGGGATACACACAGAACTTTTCACGGCACCTAAAAGGTACTTAGCCACTTAACAAATTGTTGCTAAATGAATGAACAAATAAACGCATCATCAGGAGCATCCAAGGAAGATGACGTTGAAAGGGCAGTTGAGGGCCGGATTGTATATGGCCATGAATGCCGCAGTAAGGTGTATAGAATGGAGTTAAGGACATTTTGAACTTGCTGCTCTGACACTGAGGATGTAGCCATCTTTTCCTGATGTACCAGTATTCTTTATAGGCTTCCTTGGTAGCTCAGACAGTAAAGCGTCTGCCTGCAATGCGGGAGACCCAAGTTCGATCCCTGGGTTGGGAAGATCCCCTGAAGAAGGAAGTGGCAACCCACTCCAGTACTCTTGCCTGGAAAACCCCATGGACAGAGGAGCCTGGTAGGCTACAGTCCATGGTGTCGCAGAGAGTTAGACACGACTGAGCAACTTCACTTGCACTTTCAAGTATTCTTTATTTCATGAAAAGAATAGACAGGTAGTACATGCTATACAAAGAATTAAGAAAATTGTTCTCTAACGTAAAACACAAGCAGAAACTATTGAAAGTGTGAGATGTCAAACATTCATTCACAACAGCAACTTTAAAAAATGATCTACCATAAAAGCATAAGATTTTGAAAGTGTTTGTTAAGTAGGAACCTCATTGCTGTAAAGCAAGACTTCATTTTGTTGGTAATTGTAATAATAATGGAATTGTATGAGTAGTGAGTGAACATTCTCATGGAAGTGATGCCTCTGACGTATGCTGTTGCAAGACCATCTTCTAAACCGGGACCAGTAGCCTAATATTTGAAGCACTGAGTCTTGAACCATATCGAGCAGGAACAATGATAAGACAACTACTAAGCAAAAGTATATTAAAAAGATTTAATGTAAAAGGATTTTTAGATTGCAACTGGTGCAACTGATAAGTCTGGCATCAATTCAGTCCAGAACATTTTCACACCGAGAGTCAGAAACACTCTCAACTCTGGTGAGAGTGACTGTAGCTGTAGTTTAATTTTTGGCCAACTGGTTCTGTAACTGAAGCCATGCAAAGGGAAAAACATTTTATTTCAAGGTCATATTTAATATATGCCAACTCTTCTCACACAAACTTAAAAACTCTGGTCACAAGTAGACAATGTGTGTTTCTTATTTTGTGTGCAGGCCTATGCATGGACTTAAACTATAACTAATAAGAAACAAACACAGCGACACAGACACGGAACCAAAAGAGCTTCTGGTCAAATTTCACACCATCTTCAGTACTATTTACACAGTACTGAAATAGGCCACAAACATCTGTCACTCCCTAATACTGAGGAGGGAGATTCCCCTCCTCCCCACTTGTGACAAATAAAACTATGATAACAATGAACAAAAAAAATGATAGCAACTGAGGTTATCTCAAACTTCCTCAGTCATAGCACTACTGGCATCTGAGGCTGAATTACGTATTGTAGTGGTTGCCCTGTGCATTGTAGGCTATTTAGCAGCATGCCTGATACCATTAGCTGTCAGCAGAACCTTCCCAGTCACGAAAACAAAATGTCCCAGACATTACCAATGTCCCCCTGGACAAAATAACCCTTGGTTGAGAATCAGTGGGTTGCTGCTGTATGGCTTAGTATTTAAAGGGAGAATGAGGAAAGTACTTATGCTCCTATCAAAGATACAGAATTTAGCAGGCTCTTCACTTGAGCTGTTTGACTATTTTAAGTTAACATTGCAAACTGTAATTCCTTCGATCCTAGTAGGTTACAGTCCATGGGGTCGCGAAGAGTCGGACAGGACTGAGCAACGTCACCTTCACCTTCCCTCATAAAGATATTACCTCAAATACCATCTCTCTAATGATGACTTCCAAATTGATATCTCCAGTGAGAAACTCTCCTTCTAAATATTGGTTTGCTCCAGGGTTCTGGTCTTTTTAAAAATCTTTTTCTACATACATTTACTGGCAGGCAATCTCATTTAATGGCATGGATTTCAATCCCATGTCTGTACACCAATACATCTAAATTTCATTCCCTGGAGCTCTCTTCTACCTGCCTTACTCAAAACCTCCACTTGAATATCTACTGCCTCACTTAAAATCTCTACTTGGCAATCTAATTAGCATCTTAAATTTAATACATCCCAACTGAAATTCTAAAGATCTCCACCACCACAACAGAGCAAACAACAAAAAATTGTCAGATGTCTGAAAAAAGCTTCTAACATAAATTTGTTAACCTAAACTTTCCCCCTAAAATTAAGGAGGGGAAAATCTTGCAGGAAATATAGCTTATACAAAGTGAAGAAGACTACTACCCTTTCCACGAAACAAACAAACGAGACGTAACATTCTTGTAAAGATATATTGCATTCATGAAGCTAGAATAGGATACTATTAAAAGGAACATTCAGAAACAAAATGAGCTCTTGGATATGAAAAACATGACAGCATAAACAGAACACTTTGGAAGATAAAGTAGA
Organism: Capricornis sumatraensis; assembly: GCF_032405125.1. Lineage (NCBI taxonomy): Eukaryota > Metazoa > Chordata > Mammalia > Artiodactyla > Bovidae > Capricornis > Capricornis sumatraensis. The sequence continues at coordinate 119,344,921 of NC_091074.1, forward strand.
GTAAATCTTCAAAGAAAAAATTAAAGCAAAAAGACAAAGGGATGGTAAATAAGAGAAACAAGGAAAAGATGACTAGAGGACCAGCATGAATAACGGGAGCTCCAGAAAGAGGGAACAGAAAAGAATGAAGGGAAGTTTCATCAATGAAATAATAAGAAAAAAAATTAAGAACAGAAGGACATAGTTGTTAGATTAGAAAAACCTTCCAAGTGCCAAGCAGAAAGATGAATATATATTGATACCAAGGCACATCATTTGAAACATTTGAGACACTAAGAACAGAAAAATAGATCCTACTAGTTTCCAGAGAGAGAGAGAAGGAAAGAGGTGACATATAAAGGAGTAGGAGTTGAAAGGATTAGGAGTTAGAATGGACAAAGGTTTGGGCTTTTCAGCATGGGAAGAAGAAGACGATGAAGTAATATCTTCAAAGTTCTAAAGGAAAATTATTTCTAATGTTGAACTCTATATACAACCAAATTATCCATCAACTGTAAGAACAAAGACATTTTTTAAAATGCAAGATTTAGAAAAAGTTTTTCCCTTCTGTAACTCTATGCGAATGTGCCACTACCAAAGAGTGGTAGAGAATGTGCTCTACCAAAACAAGAGAAAAAAACCAACAGAATAGAGATACGGGATACACATAATAGAAGGCCCAATGCAAGAGAGAGGCAAAAGGATTTCTCGAGAGAATAATGAAGGGAAAATCCTTGATGACAGCAGTACGCAAGATTTACAGGAAAACCCAAACACTTGGAGCAACTGGGACTCAAAGGACCTAGATTTATGTTGCTCTTATATCATTTTTCTAACTTGAGGTAAGAATGCCCACGTGAGTCTGATCTAGGTTCCTATTTGTATTTGGCATAGGCCTGGCGTGCTGTGATTCATGGGGTCGCAAAGAGTTGGACACGACTGAGCAGCTGAACTGAACTGAATCACATTCTCCCACTCCAGTATTCTTGCCTGTAAAATCCCATGGACAGAGGAGCCTGGTGGGCTACAGTCCATAGGGGTCGCAAGAGTTGGACATGACTCAGTGACTACACCACCACCACCACCACCAATCACATTCTGTTGAAATTCCTGCTTTTTGCTCCTGACCCACACTACTCCCTATCAGATGCCTAGTTGCCATGATTTCTGTTCTTACTCACTATGTGACCATGTACACTGACATCCTAAGAAACAGTTCCTATATACTCTCAAGAGATAAAACAAGGTTGTGATCTAGAAACTATTCACCTATCTACTTTAGGGATCCTAATAATGGCAATCTTGACCTTTCCTTAAGTAGGCTTTCTACTTTTCGTTTTCTACTCAGCTATTCAAAGCTAAATATTATATTTGTTGTTGTTGTTAAGTCAGTATGTCACGTCTGACTCTTTTGTGACCCCATGGACTGTAGCTTGCCAGCCAGGCTCTTCTGTCCATAGGATTTCCCAGGCAAGAATACTGGAGTGGATTGCCATTTCTTTCTACAGGGGATCTTCCTGATCCAAGGACTGAACACATGTCTCCTGCATTGGCAGGCAGATTCTTTACCATTGAACCACTAGGGAAGTCCAAAATTATATTAATTAAGGACAAATATACACTTGGAAAAACTATAGAGAAAAGCAAGAAAACTATTAAAAGTAAGAATTATTAATATAAAAGCCATTTTCCTTTGGGAAAAAGGGTGGGAAATGATATAGGGGATGGGTACATTAGGGTTAAAAAGAGAGCATTTGTTTCTTAATGTGGGTGGTAGATATGCAAGTATTCATTATGTTATTATTCTTTAAGCTATATTTAAATTTTTATAACCTCTTCTATATATGTGATAAATAATAAATGCCATGTAAAAGATAAAATAACATATTTTAAGAGTGATGAGTGCTTTTTACAGAAAAATCTAAGTGGAAGGTAAGCACAATATATTCTACAAATATTTATGTGCTCTCCTTTCTTTTGTCAGATTCTTTAATAAACTTAAATTATATAAGGTAATAATAACAAAGTACTGGGTGTGTTAGTAACGTATATGCAGGTTGTAAGTACTATAATAATAGCACAAAAATGGGGAAAGAGGAAATAAAGGTATTTCTGTGGAGTAGCATTTTTATGTTTAACTGGCATTAGATTAGTACAAATATGAAGGAGATTTCTATAAGTTAAGGTGTATATGGTAAGCCATAGAGTAATCATTAAAACAAGTTTTTTTTAAAAGTTAATTAAAATGCTAAAAAAAAAAAAAACAACCTGCAGATGGTGACTGCAGCCATGAAATTAAAAGACGCTTACTCCTTGGATGAAAAGTTATGACCAACCTAGATAGCATATTCAAAAGCAGAGACATTACTTTGCCAACAAAAGTCCCATCTAGTCAAGGCTATGGTTTTTCCAGTGGTCATGTACGGATGCGAGAGTTGGACTGTGAAGGCTGAGTGCCGAAGAATTGATGCTTTTGAACTGTGGTGTTGGAGAAGACTCTTGAGAGTCCCTTGGACTGCAAGGAGATCCAACCAGTCCATTCTAGAGATCAGCCCCGGGTGTTCTTTGGAAGGAATGATGCTAAAGCTGAAACTCCAATACTTTGGCCACCTCATGAGAAGAGTTGACTCATTGGAAAAGACTCTGATGCTGGGAGAGATTGGGGGCAGGAGGAGAAGGGGATGACCCAGGATGAGATGGCTGGATGGCATCACGGACTCGATGGACTTGAGTCTTAGTGAACTCCGGGAGATGGTGATGGACAGGGAGGCCTGGCATGCTGCGATTCAGGGGGTTGCAAAGAGTCAGACACGACTGAGTGACTGAACTGACTGACTGACCGAATCCCTTGAATCTATTTGTCACTTTGGGATTTGATTTAGGTCATGCCTGAATGGTCTAGTGATGGTGACTGCAGCCATGAAATTAAAAGATGCTTGCTCCTTGGAAGGAAAGTTATGACCAACCTAGACAGCATATTCAAAAGCAGAGACATTACTTTGCCAACAAAGGTCCATCTAGTCAAGGCTATTGTTTTTCCAGTAGTCATGTATAGATGTGAGAGTTGGAGTATTAAGAAAGCTGAGTGCAGAAGAATTGATGCTTTTGAACTGTGGTGTTGGACAAGATCTTGAGAGTCCCTTGGACTGCAAGGAGATCCAACCAGTCCATCCTAAAGGAGATCAGTCTTGAATATTCATTGGAAGGACTGATGTTGAAGCTGAAACTCCAATATTTTGGCCACCTGATGCAAAGGACTGACTCATTTGAAAAGACCCTGATGCTGGGAAAGATTGAAGGCAGGAGGAGAAGAGGACGGCAGAGAATGAGATGGTTGGATGGCATCACTGAGTCAGTGGACATGAGTTTGAGTAAACTCCAGGAGTTTGTGATGGACAGGGAGGCATGGTGTGCTGCAGTCCAAGGGATCACAAAGAGTCGGACATGACTGCACAACTGAACTGACTGACTGACCATTCTCTGGACTTTGTGTATATTTTTGACAGCTACTTATTAGATTGATAATGAACTACACCAGCATACCGTGATTTGATAATGGACCCTACCTGAATATCATTACAGACTTTAACAGGTATAGCTGTGAGGTGACACAATAAATCTAATCCTGTCGGAAAAGAAAAAAAAAAAAACAAAACCAAGTGTCAGAACAAAACAACAAAAAATAACAGAGCTAAAAGTCAGCAATGTACACATTCCAAACTAATAAATATCATCTGAGCTTAGAATTTTTTTTTTAAAAAAGGATAGATCTTCCTTTCAATTTAAAATGTGGGGCTTTTCATGAATTTTGACTTTTCTAGAGCTCAAAGGGTCTCCTGTGTTGCTTAAATACTAGTGGGGGAGAGAGAAGCATCATTTTCACTTAAATGTGAATGTGGATGGCGCCCCCTGTTGAAAACTACCTGAACTGATTCCTGAATCCATCTCTGCCTTTCAGAAAAATTACAAGTGCTTAAGATGGTTCATAATAAGGCCCCTCTTCTTGCTTTAGCTTCTGCACTCCAGATTTTTGGCTGCCATCCTGATTTATTTAACATCAGCTCATTGCCAAGCTCCTTCTCCCCATTATTCCTGGGGTTTGCACAAGTTGCTCCTTTTGCCAAGCAAATTTTGCCCCACTCCCATACTCCTTGATTAAGTTCTTTGGTTCTTCCAAGACTCAAGGATGAGGCATCATTTCCTCTGGAAAACCTTTGCCTAATACTAAAATAAGTAAAACATACTGAGAACTTATTACAGGACATAAGAAAGAACTTAGAACTCTTTCCACATGCACTAACTTTTATAACTATCAGGAAGTGGGTAGGATTATCCTGTTTCATAGAGGAGGAAACTGAGGCACAGAAAGAGGAAATTCTTAACAGTGTTACACAGACAGACCACGAATTCTGAAGAAAGGAAGGAACTGACTATGGAAAACTGGTAAGAACAAGGGATTCGAAGTCACAAGGAAGGGAACTGTGCTAAGAGGGGGTCTTCCAAGCGAGCCGTTAAGATTGGAGAATTGTGGTAAAGGAGACTTAGTACCTGCTTTGGCGGTTTTTGGAGATGGTGCAACCTCTTATGGTGATACTGTCCAGGGTACCAGCTGGGAAATGGGAAGCTGGAATGGAGGAACAGTGTCCTTAGAGACCAGATTTTTAAAAAGAATTCACCGTATTTCCCTAGCATTCAGCACAGTAAGTGCTAAATTCTCTTGAACTATGTGTTAAAAGTATGTGGTGAAATGCCGCCCTTTCAGGCAGGCCACAGCCGAAGTTTCTTCGACTGCTTCTTGTTTTGGCTCTCCTGTCACAACCTGAGGACTATTCTCAGCCAGGACTCCCAGGCTGCTCTCATTCCCGTAACCTCGGGTGCATCTGAAACCTAAACTGCGTTCCCTCAGAGGTTCATCTACGTCTGGCCTGTCTGGCCCCTGAAGAGAATTCGTCTCAGAAACGGGCCGTGCGAAGGAGGAGCGTGCGGCGAGGCACACTAGTTCAAAGCCAGACGGCTGGCAATGGGAATGCGGGGGCTTGGTGACAGCGCTACATCGGTCTCTCAGGTCGTCCTCAGGCCCAGCTCCCGCGGAGCGTGTCAAGGCCTGAGCATGAGGAGTCAGCCGCTTCGCCTCAGAGAAAGAGCGGAACCTCTAGCCGCCGGCAGCGGGAAATCTCGCCTCGCGCGGGCTCCCGCGGGCTCCCACGCGCCTTTGCGCGCCCGCGGCCCTGGCCGACGAAGGGGCGGGAAGCCTGGTCCCGCCCCCAAGCTCCGGGGAGGGGCGTGGCCGCTGCAGGCTCCGCCCACGCGGCGCGCGCGGCCCCACGGCAACCGGCACAACACAACAAAATGGCTGCGGCGCCGCTGAGCGCCTGAAGGGAACTCCCGGCACCTCTCCGCGCGGCCTCGTCCGGCGGGCTTGCTCGGCCTCGCTCCTTCGTGGTGAGTGCCAGGCCTGGTCTAGGCCGTTCTCCGGCCTCCAGGCGGAGCGGGTGGGGACCAGCGGCGAAGGCGGGAAGGCCTGGACCCAGCGAGGGATGGATTCGGGGCGGGGGCGTGTGCCTGGGAGTTGGGATTGGACGGGAAGGAGGGGAGGGCCCGGAACCGGCGTGGGGAGGAGGATGGAGGGAGGTTTGCATAAGAAGCGAGGAGGGCACGGGGTGGGGGCTTTGGGATGAAGGACCGGAGTGTGGGGAGGTGTGGGCGCGGGGGTTGGGCGAGTGAAAGGTAGGGTCCCGCTGCCGAGCGGAGGAGGGTGGAGGTGTGCCAGGTGTCTGCGGGGAATGGCTGGGAGACAGGATGGTTTGGTACCCTGACGGGCGTCCTGAAACCAAGCGGATACAGTACATGGAGAAAAAGGAGAGTTAGGATATGGGGAAGAAAAGCTGAAAGAAAGGGAAGAGCAAGTACTTTGTCGTATAACGGTTAAGGCACAGGTGCATTTCAAGTCAAAGCTTGGCTTCACGTCTTGATTCTGCCACCTGTGCTACTGACTGTGAGACTGGGGCTTGGTAATGTTTCCTCGTTTGTGAAAATACTCACTGATCACTTTTGAGTGTACCGTGTGTGCCAGATTCAGTTCTCCGTCCTTTAGTCCTTCCCATCAACTGATTTAGAATTTAAAATAACTTGAACGAGGTCATCATTCCCATCGTAAAAGATGAAACTGTGGGTCAGAGAGGTTAAATAATTTGCCTGTGTCACACAGAAAGTGGAAAATTAACATTTGAACTCAGACTTAGTTGTAGAAACCAAGCTCTTAATTCTTAATGATACAGTGTCACTTATAAATGAAGCTAATAATGGTCGTAATATACATTATCTGCAAGAATTTGTTTGGTAATGTCTTTAGAGTGGGGCACAGCCCTTCACTCATTCAACAAATATTTATTGTGCAGCAAACAGTACAGCCTCTACTGTCTTGTGGCCTAAACTCTAGAAGGAGAAACAAGCAACAATCAAGTTGTTTCACAAATAATCATTTAATTGTAATTGTAAGGTGTTGTGAAGGATGCTGTTGGGGCAGAGACCTGATCCTGTTGTGTGTTTTGAGTGTGGAAGCCCTGCCTTCTCAGCCCTGTATTCTTAGAACCTAGCACAGTTCTTGGTGCCTTAAAGTTGTGGAATAAAATTGAATGACTGAAAAAAAAATAAACTAATGGAAGGGTTTGGGAAGCTTCCCCCCCTCCCCATACCTGAGTAGCATGGAGAGAGAGGTGAGAGGAGAGCTCGCGATGTTAATAGGATACAGAGGGACATAGGTGTCAGGGTGTTAGAAGGGAGAGGCAAGTAGATAGCCAGTTGGGTTGAGATGAAGTGGAATGGATGGAGACTGGAGTATTTTGTTTGAAGAGGGGATAATTAGAAGCCAGAGTATTCGAATGAGCTAGGGGGTCAGAATATTTGCTGTGATGAGCAGTTTGGGAAATCAGGGTGAATACAGAAATGTGGAGGCAGGGCGCTGGAGAGAACTGGAGAGGAATGGAGAAGACTAGTACAGTGTTCGGGAAGAGACTTTGTGGGAGAACTTGGCAATCAGAATGGGATGAAGGGTGGGAGGCAAAGGCTGATGAGCACAGGATGGGAGCATTGCTGTTGGTGAGGGATAGGAGTCAGGATATTTGAAAGGACTAGTTGGAGAATAAGAGTGTTTAAATGGGTCAGAGGGTATGGGATGAAGTCAAATTATAGGGGAAGTACTGAGATGTGATTAAAGGGCTAAGGGGTGCCATGGGGAGGCATATGGAGGTCAGGAAATGGGGATGGATATTTGCTTGTTGGAGTAGCTGGGAAGAGAGATGGAAGGTTTGTGAATTATAGAGATCTGCCTCATTTGGACGGAGAAGGCAATGGCACCCCACTCCAGTACTCTTGCCTGGAAAATCCCATGGACGGAGGAGCCTGGTAGGCTGCAGTCCATGGGGTCATGAAGAGTCGGACATGACTGAGTGACTTCACTTTCACTTTTCACTTTCATGCATTGGAGAAGGAAATGGCAACCCACTCCAGTGTTCTTGCCTGGAGAATCCCAGGGACGGCGGAGCCTGGTGGGCTGCCATCTGTGGGGTTGCACAGAGTTGGACATGACTGAAGCGACTTAGCAGCAGCAGCAGCCTCATTTGGAAAAGATCAGAGATGATGGAATCTTAGGAAAGGCTGGACAGAGGTGAAGGTGTAGCCTCTACTCAGCTGTGGTGGAGGGGTTGTCAGATCAAGGCAAGTTTCCGAATCTGAGCAGGACAGGATGCTCAATCATATGATTTTGACTATCACATCATTCCAGTGGCTTTCTTTTATTCTGCAGACTACCTTCTGGGTTTTCAGACTATCTCCAGCTCTGGGCTTGTTTTGATTTCGGTTTATCCTGCCCCTTCACAGACACTAGCCCTGCCTCTCATCCCTGTCTTCTCTTTTCTATTGCTTGGTCTTTCTGTTGTTTATGTAATTGTGGACCGCAGCCTTGGTCGAGCAACATCGCTCTCTCTCTCTCTTAAACTCGTGCTTCAAGGTTTTACTGCTGCCAGGTGTCCTTCCTCAAGTACAGTAAACCCCATTTTACTGAGTTAGCTCTTCTGGGAGATCGTATGTCCAGGCTTTACAGGGGCTATGGCGACCCAGGGAGGAGGTCTGGGAATGCACTGTGACTTCAAAGCCATCATTTAATCTTTCAGGTTACAATTCATTAAAGGAAGGAGTTGATTTTGATTTCTGGAATCCATTCTAATATATTTATTTAACTCTATTATTGAGTAAGGCAGAGTTTTTCTAATCAAGAGACATCTCACAATATTCTAGTGAGGCCCAAAGAGTCTTGGTCATTAGGATGTTGTGAGAGGAATTCAGGATGGTTCATTATTTTAAGAAGTTAGAGATAAGACTAATGTGCAGGGTACAAAATAATTGCGTTGCATACAAATGTAGGATGTATGTGCATTTTGAAACCAAGAAACTAAGAATGTGCATAAAGCATCATCTGCAGCATGTAGCATGCTGTCATTCTAATTGCATCATTCTCTGTCATGCTGTGAGAGAGAGAAAGACAGACAGAAGTGCGAACTGGGCCCTCTACTGCTCCTCTCTTATTTTTTAAGTCCCTTGCCCTTATGAAAACTGTATTTAATTCAGGAATGAATAAAATTGTGTTATTAAAGCACATGCCTCTTGGCTCTTTTCAAGCTTGAGTATATTATTACTTAGAGAGCACCAGTGCAATCTAACACAGAATGAGGCGTATTACTAAGAGACTTTTTGCCTTGGCAGAATGTCAAGATAGAAATTGTTTGCCACACTTGTGAAATTAAGTCCTAAAGCTTTGTGGTTAAGACATCAATAGCAGTTGTGTGAATTGAAGGAAGCTTTTCTGACTTTTGTGGATGATTTGACATGAAAAAACGAAAGAGGAAGTAAAGACATAGATTTGCACTTTAAAGTGATTAAGATTGTTGGAACAAGGCAGTTGTCCTTGTTGTACTGTATACCTGTGAAACAATAATCACTTAAAAAAAATTTAGCAGGTGTTTGTTACCTTCAAACTAGTCGCCTTAAGATGCTAGATCATGAGTTCAGTGAGGCTTCTGTGGTATTAAATTTTCTGTTTTTCCTTCAAAAAATTAAAATGTTTTAAAAAGCTACCATTTATTTTTATTTCTTTTCCTTCCTTCCTGTTTTTATTTTATTATTTTTTTGCCATGCCTCACACAGCCTGTGGGACCTTAGTTCCCTGATCAGGAATCGAACCCACAGCCCCTGAATTGGAAGCATGGAAACGTAACCACTGGATAGCCGGGACAGTCCCTGGCATTAGGATTTGAGCTATCCAAAAACTCTGGGTCGCAGGTTGCTTTTCTAAACATTAGTTTGTGTTTTGTCTTCACACTTCAGGGCTTGCCTGGTGGCTCAGTGGTAAAGAATCTGCCTGCAATGCAGGAGACCCAGGTTCAGCCCCTGAGTCGGGAAGATCCTCCGGAAGAGGGAATGGCTACCCTCTCCAGTATTCTTGCCTGGAGAATCCCATGGACAGAGGAGTCTGGTGGGCTGCAGTCCATGGGGTTGCAAAGAGTTGGACCCAACTGGGTGACTAACACATACACATACACATACTTTACATTTTCAGTAGTGAGGGTACGGGAGATTATGGATATTGAGCAAAGTAGAATCATTGTCAGTGCAGCTTGTTCAAGACCTGTACATCTTATAACATTTTTTGGTCTAAAAGTTTGGCAGATTTATAATGTTTGCAGTGTGTTTATAAGAGCAATTGTATACCATGAAAATCTTTTTTGCATAAACCTAACTTGTAAGTTAGGACTCTTGGTATTGAGGACTGATACTGCTTATGAAGATAGCCTTTTATTGAAGTATTGAATAGCATTTTATTGTTTCTAGGTTCTTTATGAATAATGCATTCAATAAATAGTAATTATCTGCCATCTTCTAGGCTCTGTTCTTGGCCTGGAATACATCAGTGAATAATATCACTACTTTCATGGAACTTAAATTCTACTAGATTAATTGTGTGATTTGACTCACAAGTTAATTTGAGAGAAGAACTGATTCTCATCATTACTCTAGCTAGCATTCTATCTGAATTTGGACTTTTACCTAATAGCACTGGATTTGGCAGTGATTTCTTGAATGTGACATCAAAGGCACAGGCGGCAAAAGGAAAAATAGACCAGTTGGATTTCTTTAAAAATTTTGAATGAGTATCAAATTACAGTATCACAGGGACCTCCTTGGTGGCCCAGAGGTGAAGAATCGCCTGCCGGTGCAGGAGACATGGGTTTGATCCCTAGGCCAGGAAGATCCCACGTGCCACAGAGCAGCTAAGCCCGTGTGCCACGACTACTGAGCCTGTGCTCCAGAGCAGAGGAGCCCCAGTGACTGAAGCCGGAGCACCTTAGAGCCCGTGCTTCGCCTCAGGAGAAGCCGCCACAATGAGAAGCCCTCGCATGGCAACTAGAGAAAAGCCCAGGCAGCAGCGGAAGACCCTGCACACTAAAAATAAATCATTTTATTTTTTTTAAGACAATAGCAATTAGTAGAAAGGAAACCACAGGGTGGGAGAAAACTTTTGCAAATTATTCATTTGACTAAAGTTAATATGCAGACTATATAGTGAGAACTCCTGAAAAGGTTAAAAAAAAGAAAGACCAAAGGCAAGCATTTGCAACACCAGAAATTAGATATAGAGGTCTGTGTGGCTCCAGCCCACAGAGTCTAGGAAGCTAGTGACAGATATGAGGCTAGAGAGACAGGGCCATATCATGGAGGATCTCATAGGTCAGGATAAATATTTCATTTATTACAGACCCATAGATTAACCTTTTAAATAGATCACTCTGGCCACAATGTAGTGATGGAAGAGGAAGGGAAGAGAGCTTGTAGACAAATCAGCTAGAAGCTGTTACAGTAGCTCGATGAGTGTGTGGATCAGAATAGGCGAGAGGGGAGATGGAAAGAAGGGACTAATTCGAGAGACACTTGGGAAGTAGAATTGACAGAACCTGGTGATTGGTTGGTTATGGGAAGAAGGAAGTGACTCCCAGTTTCTGGCTTATTTCCAAGAGCATTATCCACTAGTAAGGGAATGCTGGGGGAGGAACAGGATGGGAAGAAAATGAGGGCGGAATGAGGGAAATGATAAGCTCAGTCTGGACATGTTGATTCAGGATGCCAATGAGATGTCAGGTAGACAGTTGAGAATAGGTGTCTGGACTCAGAGAAGAGTTGGATTGAAAATATAGATATCAGTAAAAAGGTGGCATTGGGAACCATGGGTGTACATTAGATTGTCTCAGTTAAGTTTAGAGAGAGATCAGAGGAGACCTGAGGAGCTCTGACAAGTAAAGAGTGACTCGACGAGCCTTGGCCAGGGAAGGAGGCTGAGGAGTGGCCAGGAAGGCGGGAGGAGAGTGTGGTGTCCCAGAAGCCAGAGGAAGAAACTGTTGCAGGAAGGAGAGAGCACTGATCAGGATGAAATGCTACTGGTTGTCAAGTATTTCCAGCTTTATGCACTCCAGAACTCTTTGTAACTAGAAGAGGCACTGTGACTAGTTTGGTCCAATAAACTGAGAACCAAAGTGACAGATGAGGTTTCTGGCTGGAGTATATGTCAGTACAAGACCCACTGGAGGTCTCTCTTCCCTCTGGTAAGGTAATCAGCAATGTCTGAAATGGTGTCTGCTTCCATCAGCTTGGAGTAGTGTGGGTTCTAGCATCTATAACTTCTGAATTTAAAACTTTGTAGTCTTGAAAATTCTGGAAATAGACTAATAGTTTTGATAGCTCTAAAAATTAACCTTGTTAAATATACTGGAAACTCTTACAGGTTTTGATGGATACGTGGCTTTATTCTTGCAATGAAGAAAGGTCCTCAGCAAATAATTTCCAAAACAAAGATGCCACCATCATCTCACTCTCCTAGTCCATCATCTCTTACGTCCAATATGAGATCTAGGTCACTTTCACCTTTAAACGGATCTGAGACTCTGCCTTTTCATTCTGGAAGACAGTGGTACGAGCAAGTCGAGATTATAGGTGAAAACACTATGCTTTTGGACTACCACGACCAGAAAGGTAATGCTTTTTAATCTGCAAATTTCGCCAAATACTCTTCTAAGTACAGATGGAAAATATTGAACTTACATTTTTGGTCCAAATATAACATGTATCCATCCTACTAGTAACTTGACCCATTGTTTTTGACAGAAATTGTCTAAGGACAGTGGAGGATGGAGGCTTCTGGTTGAGGGTGAAGATGTCTGAAAGGGTTAGGAGAAGGGTTTCCAGAAAGAGGAAGCTTTATTTCCTGTGGTAGGAGAGGGCTTTAAAGCTCATATGCCAGTTCACCATCATCCTTGGTTGAGGGGAAGGCATATCTGGTCACTTAGTGCTTTGATTCCGTATAGACATGTCGTCCACCGCTGGGCTGTTCCAGTCTGCCTGTAGGCAAGCTGCCAATCTGTGAATGGACTGATTCTCACATCAGGGACGTACATATGAATGTTCACCAAGGTTTTTTTGTTTTTCTTAAAAGCATTCCGTCAGTCTAGGAATCTGTTTTCAAAAATGGGTCCTTTTTTTAAGAAATTTACTTACTGTGATTAAATACAAAGAAAACTTTTTTGTGATTTCTTTCCTATGTCATGAAATCACGGTCATCAAATTCGATTGATGAATACTGCTGCTGCTGCTAAGTCGCTTCAGTCGTCTCCGATTCTGTGCGACCCCATAGACAGCAGCCCACCAGGCTCCCCAGTCCCTGGGATTCTCCAGGCAAGAACACTGGAGTGGGTTGCCATTTCCTTCTCCAATGCATGAAAGTGAAAATTGAAAGTGAAGCCACTCAGTCGTGTCCGACTCTTCACGACCCCATGGACTGTAGCCCACCAGGCTCCTCCATCCATGGGATTTTCCAGGCAAGAGCACAGGAGTGGGTGCCATTTCCTGCTCTGATGAACACTGGTCAGTGTTTATTCATAAATATCATCAGCATTGAGTTTGGACTGTACCCTTGCTGCCCACTGGCACATTGTTATTTCTAATTTGATTAACACTTTAGAATATTTTCTTCGCTAGATTGGGCCAAATTTTAAAAATTATTTTCTTTTGAACCAAAATAAATGTAATATATACTTATTATAAGTAATCATGGGGAAACTTTGGCCTACAGCCTGGATCTGGGCTCTGAAACTGGGCTCTGAAATCACTGGAGATGGTGATTGCAGCCATGAAATTAAAAGACGCTTCTTCCTTGGAAGGAAAGTTATGACCAACCTAAACAGCACATTAAAAAGCAGAGACATCACTTTGTCAACAAAGTCCATCCAGTCAAGGCTATGGTTTTTCCAGTGGTCATGTATGGATGTGAGAGTTGGACTATAAAGAAAGCTGAGCACCAAAGAATTGATGCTTTTGAACTGTGGTGTTGCCGAAGACTCTTCAGAGTCCCTTGGACTACAAGGAGATCCAACCAGTCCATCCTAAAGGAGATCAGTCCTGGGTGTTCGTTGGAAGGACTGATGTTGAAGCTGAAACTCCAATACTTTGGTCACCTGATGTGACGAGCTGACTCATTTGAAAAGACTCTGATGCTGGGAAAGATTGAGGACAGGAGGAGAAGGGGGCGACAGAAGATGAGATAGTTGGATGGCATCACCAACTCAGTGGACATCGGTTTGGGTGGACTCCGGAAGTTGCTGATGAACGAGGAGGCCTGGCGTGCTGCGGTTCATGGGGTCGCAAAGAGTCGGACACGACTGAGGGGCTGAACTGAACTGAACTGGATCTGAACCCAGGATTAATTGTCTTTGATTCATAAAGAACCAAGAGACAATTTTCTTTTTATGGATGCTTTTGTAGAATTTAACTTGGCTTTTTTAAAGTGTTTTTTTAAACTGGAATATGGTTGATTGACAGTGTTGTGTTTCACACGTGCAGCAAAGTGAATCAGTCATTCACATGCACGTGCACACTCTCTCTCAGGTTCCTTTCCGTGTAGGCCATTACAGACTACTGAGTAGAAGTTCCCTGTGCTGTGCTGACATGGCTTTAATAAGCTTTGATTGTAATATCCAGGAAGGTCTTGAGATAGGGTATTCTATCCATTAAGTTAGTACTTTATCTCTATAAAATATGTTGTGATCCCTTACCATGAGTTTCCTACCATAACAAAAAATAGGAAAAGGACATTTTTAAGAATTCCATTATTTTTTTACTTGATTAGATTTGTTTAAAACAAAAAACTAAATAATCCAATATATTTTTTAAAAACTAACATTAAAATTCTGCTAAAAACCTCAATGCTGCCCGTACTTAAAAGTGTAAATTTTAGATTCATCTGCCTAGGTTCAAGTCCTAGATTTGCACATTTTTGGCTGTAAGAGCTTGAATAGATTGTTTTTCTAATTTTTTTTTAATAAAGGAGAATAGTAATTTCTATCCCAAAGGTTTGTTGTACAAATTGCATTTTTTAATGTAAAGCGTTTAATGCAAAGCTTGCACACAGTTTATATTTATGAAGTATAACTTACTGTCATCATTGTGAAATGCTACATAAAGTAAAATAGTACTTAAACATTCCAATTAGAACTAGCCAGCTGTTTTTACAATTGCATGGTTTAAATTTTTGTTGTTGAATAACATCAATACAGTTGGTTTCTCGTGAAGTATTCCTGTCTTCCTCTTCTGATAATGATCTGTTTGTATAACTTCAGAAGCTGATTCACAAGCCGGAGTTAGGTATATTACAGAAGCCCTTGTTAAAAAACTTACTAAACAGGAAAATTTGGCCTTGGTAAAATCTCTGAACCTTTCACTTTCCAAAGATGGTGGCAAGAAATTTAAGGTAGGTTACCAACATTTCTGAATACAGACATTGATTTTAATTTTTGCACTTTAAAATGAAAAAAATATATATATGGCATTTACAGTACTATTTCATCCTAATGTTGCTGGATTTGTTGCAGATCTTTTAGTGTTTCTAGTGAAAGTTCTCCATCAGAAGTGTAAAGTGTGACATCTTTAAATTCATAACCTCCTGTTATTCTACATGTTATTGATTCTTTCTAGAAAGGGACAGCAAACTACAGTCTAAACGCCAGATTAGGCCTACTGCTTGTTTTTGTTAATAAAGCTTTATTGGAGCACAGCTACACTCATTTATTTCCATATTGCCTATGGCTGTTTTTGTGTTACAATATCAGAAGTAAGTGATTGTCAAAGCAACTATATATGCCTCACAAAGCCTTACTACCTGGCCTTTTGCAGAAAAAGATTACTGATCTCTGCTCTAGACTGTTTGCTACTTTATTCTATTCATAAACTCTACACCATGAGTACATTGGAATTTAATTTTTATTTTTTAAAATAAAAATAATTTCTTGTTTATTTTTTATTTTATTATTTTTGTTTATTATTTTTTTTAAATTATTTACAACTTAATATTTTTGTTTGGAAAAAATATAAACTTAGATGCCTCCTACTCCAGTCACAAAAATTAATTCCAGGACATTGACGATCTTAATGAAAACAAAACAAAAATCAACCAACAAAAGTGCTATGAAAGTATTAGGAAAGAATATAGTTTTAAATCTTAAAATTGGGAAGGCCCTTCTAATTGAACACCAACCCTAATACCACAAAGAAAAATATTGACAGATTTAGCTTACATAAAGATTAAAAAGTGGTGTTTAACGAATTATTATCTTTTAAAAAGTTAAAGAAAAACAACAGGCTGGCGGGTAGTGTTTCCAGCGTGTGTAACAGTATCCACATGATATAAAGAGCAGCTGTGATTCAATAGAAAGAGACAACCAAACGGTAAATGTGCAGAGAATAAGTCTGTTCACAAGAGTGTTATAAATGGCTGTTAACATGAAAATATATTCAGTTCCATTAATGTCAAAGAGATGAGAAATAGAACAATGGTTTGATGCCATTTTCCATCTTGTATGTCTAATGGACAAGAATTAAAAAGATTGTTTCAGCATTCAGAAAGATGTGAGAAATGGATCTTCTCATTTGGTCTAAGTGGATGTATAGATGGGTACAACATTTTAGGAAAACAGTTTGGTAGTATTTATCAAAATTTCAAATGTACTTATTTGATCCAGCAGTTAAGTTTGTACTTACTGAGTTTATACTCACCAACATAGCAGTTCTACTCCTTGATGTCTATTAATATTTACACATGTATCCAAAAGTATCTGAAGAGTAATGTTTATTAGGCATTATTTAAAATAGAAAAATTGGAAATAACCAATTGTCTGTCAGTGGGGAATTGCTTAAAAATTACGGTGCAGTAGACCATGGAGTGGGCTTCCCTGGTGGCTCGGTGGTGAGGAAGCCACCCGCAGTGCAGGAGCTGCAGGAGACATAAGTTTAGTCCCTGGTGGGGAAGCTCCCCTGGAGCAGGGCATGGCAGCCCACTCCAGTACTCTTGCCTGGAGGATCCCATGGACAGAGGAGCCTGGTGGGCCACAGTCCATAGGGCACAAAGAGTTGGACACAACTGAAGTGACTTAGCATGCACGCACGCCATGAAATACTATCAAGTGTCTTGAAAAACAAGAACAGAAGCAAAAACTCCCAGAACTCTATGTATCAATGTGGGAAAATGGTCCAGTATGTTTAATGGAAAAAACAAATTCTAAAATATTTTTAGTAAGGTCTCAGAATACTTTCTTACTGAATAGAAAGGTCTGGGTGTATATACACTGGTCTGTTAACAAGGGTTACCTTTGAGCAGTGAGATTTTTTGGTGGGAAAACTGAGCTGAAGACCTGATGAAGAGAGCTTTTTATGTTTTGTTTGAAATTTTTATGAGAGTATATTTATGTCTTATGTAATTAAACAGGAAAAAAGGAGACATCCTGGAGTTTAAAGATTGTAAAAATGAAATATCAAGTTAGTAAGTCCTTACAGTGTGGTTTCTATATATGCCAGGTATTACATTAGGCTGTAGGAATAAATATAGTAGTGAATAAGCTTAGTTTCTGATTTGGGGAACTTAGAACTGAGTGTGAAGAATCCCTAGAATTAAGAGGAGAAATATTGAGGGGGAATCAAAGGAAATGAGTGGGTCTGGGAGAGACAGACCCAGTGAAAAAGTCTGAAGGGGCTGTTGGCATAGAAGATCCAAAAGTGTGGTGAATGGAGCCCAGAGGAGGAGGAACTTCAGGAGGAGGAGACACGCTGTAAAATGTCAGAGCATCAGCCGACCGCGTGGAAACTGGGAAGAAGCTGTTTGATTTGGGTGTGAGAGGCCCTCTCTGTCCTGGAAGCCCACCAGCTTCTTTCTTTTAGGGTCAGTGCTGCTTGCTTTTTTCTGCCTGGTATTCTCTGTCTGGAGATGGTCACACAGCTAGCTTACTCTTAGCGTCTCGCCTCAGTGCACCTCCTCTCTGTGAGGTCTGCTCTTACCACCAGCTGCAGGTAGCTGCCTCCTCCGTCACTCCCTCTCATTCTGCCCCGTGACAGAGACTGATGTGGCGCCCACTGCGTGCCAGGCACCAGTACCGAGTGGTGAACACAGCGACAGAACCTGCCCCCATGGTGCTTCTATTCTGCCCCATCAGGTTATCTCCTTGCTAGTATGCTTCGGTGCCTGGAAGCTTTGTTCTCTCTATTTGTTTATTGGCTTTCCCTGTAAATGAAATCAAGAGCCTTGTGTTCCTTATCCATCACCGTCTTTTCCATATTTGCAGAACAGCTCCTGGCACATAATCCTTGTTTGATTAGTATTTGTTGGAATGGGTGAATGAATGGCTATCTTGCAGAGAACTCTTTGAATACATAGTAGGGATGGAAGACGTGTTGCCTTACCAGTAGGCTAATACTGAATGGGAGGCCGCAGAGTGAGCAGAGGTACACAGGTTTTATGAGAACATTTACGCTTACTCCTTGGAAGGAAAGTTATGACCAACCTAGACAGCATATTGAAAAGCAGAGACATTACTTTGCCAACAAAGGTCCGTCTAGTCAAGGCTGTGGTTTTTCCAGTAGTCATGTATGGATGTGAGAGTTGGACTGTGAAGAAAGCTGAGTGCCGAAGAATTGATACTTTTGAACTGTGTTGTTGGAGAAAGACCTTGGACCGCAAGGAGATCCAACCAGTCCATTCTAGAGGAGATCAGCCCTGAATATTCCTTGGAAGGACTGATGCTAAAGCTGAAACTCCAATACTTTGGCCACCTGATGCGAAGAACCAATTCATTTGAAAAGACCCTGATTCTGGGAAAGATTGAAGGCAGGAGGAGAAGGGGACAACAGAGGATGAGATGGTTGGATGGCATCACCTACTTAATGGACATGAGTTTGAGCAAGCTCTGGGAGTTGGTGATGGACAGGGAGGACTGGCGTGCTGCTGTCCATGGGGTTGTGAACAGTTGGACACAACTGAGCAACTGAACTGAACTGAGCATGTTGAGTGTAGATTCCAGTGACAGGGAAATTGTCTGGTGCACTGGTATGTTGCCATTGCCTGGTGCCACATCTGGGATGTAGCAAGTGTGTAGTGAATATCTGTTGAATCATGACTGTTTCTGTTTTTTGGCCATACCACATGTGGCATGTGGGATTTTAGTTCCCCAACCAGGGATCAAACCCCTGCCCCTTGCATTGGCAGCTCGGAGTCCTAACCACTGGACCATCAGGGAAGTTCCGAACAGTGACTTTTTCTAAACTTGAGGGGAAGAACCAGGAGAGAGAAAGGCTGAGGATCCAAGAACAAAGGCAGAGGAGACGGGGGACATTGTGCCAGAGCATGAGCGCCTCAGCTGGGCCTCGAAGGAAGGAAGGGAGAGGCAGAGGAAAGTGGAGGAGGAGGGAAGGACTGATGGAGAAATCTCTCGCGGAATAGGCTTCAGTTTCTCAGTATGTAGGAAGTGTCATCTCCTGCAGGGCAAGAAAAGTTTGGCAGCTTGAGGAGAGTGGCCCCTCCTGACCACAGAGAGCCACACCAGGGTTCTGTGCAGGGGGGCAGGAACAGGGAGCAGGAGCGGGGAGCAGGGACGGGAAGCAGGAACGGGGAGCAGGAGCGGCTTGGTCTCTGGTGACTGATCAGCACGGCCCCTGATGCATGTGCTCATATGTCGAGCTTATGTCGAGGAGTCTGTTGTTTAAAGCATTTATTCATTTGTTTCCAATTAGTATATTGAAAATTTGGAAAAATGTACTAAGCTTGAAATACTGAATCTCAGCCATAATCTAATCGGGAAGATCGAGAAGGTGGACAAGCTGTTGAAGTTGCGTGAGCTCAACCTATCATACAACAAAATCTGGTGAGTAAATACTTCTTTGGGTGGCACTGCAGGGTCATCATCTTTGTTAATGAGGTAGATTCACACTGCCTGTGTTACTGAAAGAATCCTTTGAAAGAGCACACACTTTGGTTATTCACTTGTAGTCTAGCCCTTCACATAGGATAATTGTCATATTTTGGCATTTCTAAAGAACAGAATAATACCTAGTATTACCAAAGAAGGAGATACACTTGTTGATTACCAAATCTTATCTTAGTTCCATTTTGACAGGACGTTTTCCCAGCTGCAGTCTGTGATGAACTGCCTTATTCATTAAGGAAGTTGGCATGAAGCAGAATGTTTTAACCCTGTTGTTTTGATCCTAAAGATATTTCGACCTGTTTTGAGCCTATGTATTTTATCCTGATGTTCTTTGCTCATTTCTGTAATAAATATGCCCTCAGTCTTGTTTCTACTTCATAATATATATTACTGACTCTGAGAAATAAACATAATAAAACTGACAGAGGCTAAAAATACACATAGAAAACTTGCTTTAGGCGAAACGATACAGTTATCAAGTGCTGAGAGTCTTTGCGTCTGTGTATTTTCCCTCCACGTAAGACTTGGTGTATAGAATGTCCAAAGAACAAAACAACCTAACTGTAGCAGAAGCTCTAATATGGAAAAAATGAAATGGGAAAATATGATTAATGAATTAAATCCTTAATGTAAAGTTTGTAGTAAAAAAATTGATCCTGATGAAAATATTTTCAACAGAATAAAACTGTAAGTACGTTTGCCCAGTATAGAGAATTGACAAAGGAATTAAATTGAAATCAACTCAAGAAAATATTCCATCAATGAAAATTCACCAATGCAGGTGATAAATGTTTTATTAAATTTTGATTAAAACATCTTTATTCATAAATACAGTGTCATTCTGGGGCTCCACCCGCTCAAAATGGCAGCGTGTCTCATAGCTGGCATAGCTAATCTTTTGGTAGTGACTTACGGTAGTAGTTGAGGGCCTCTTCTCATGCGTGGCTAGAAGCCTGGAGAAGGCTGCATAGCACCGTGTGTGCTGTGGAACTTTGCAGCTCCCCGCTTGCTGCCCACTGGTAGTCTTCACAGTGCTTAGTGAGATTCTCCCAGGCAGCCTCTTCTTTTCTGTGTTGTGGGATCCTAAAGGCTGATAGTAAGATAGTTGGGACTCCTGGACACGGACAGTAATGGAGAGTTTACTGGAGCTGTTCTGGTAAATTTGTTTTTAGCCACTATTTTTAAATTCTCATTTGTAAATTATAGCTGTGAAAAGCAACTCCACGTAAAACCACGCCTGTTAATTTTTAAAATACAGTGAAGGGACACTATCATTGTACTTAATGAGTTTGATTTTACCCTTTGGTTTCTAGCAAAATTGAAGGCATAGAAAATATGCACAGTCTACAGAAGCTGAACCTTGCAGGGAATGAAATTGAGCATATTCCAGTGTGGCTAGGGAAGAAGCTAAAGTGTTTGCGCGTCCTCAACCTGAAAGCCAACAAGATATCATCGGTACGTTATTCAAAGTAGCAAAAGTACTTAAATTTTTTGGACTTGTTGAGGTAAAAAGATTAAAATCTAAGTGGTGTTTTTTTAATGGGACTTCTTCTGATGTCCTTGACCAAGCATCAGATTCAGACATAGCTTAGTGTTCTCTGTGGTAGTTGAATATACACAGACGTGGGTTTGCGTGGTCACACGGTGACAAGAGTTGGCCTTATGGCATTTTCCCATCTTTCGTTTCATCTGAGCCTCTGAGTTCTCTCCTTATGGAGACAGTGCAGGGGTTATTTTTATAATTCTGTGAATTAGGTGCCATTTTATTATTCCCATTTTGAAGTGACGTCTCAGAGAGGTTAACTCTCTTACCCAAAGTCATTCAGCCTGTGCTAGAATCCATGTCACTGCATGCCTGGAGCAGAGTTCTTTTTTTTTCTTTAATTCATGAATTAATCTGAATTAACCTTGATTATAGTATTAAGTACTACAGGAAGTGTTAATCACTAGCTTTTTGTAGTAAAGCAATTTTATCATGGTTCACGTAAGCTGATGGTGACATGTATTTTTCTGTCATAAAATATATGAGTATATTTTATAGTTTTCTTGTAACATTTATACAGTTAGATATTCAATAAGCATTGCAAAGTGAAAACATTAATTTATTTAAATCTGTATTAAAATGGAAACAATCCTCCTATAATTTAAAGAACTTAAGCCTTAGAATAGAAAATAAAAGAGGTGACTTCCAGTATGGGTCTAGATTTGCCTTCTGTGATCTTTGGATAAATTTTCATCTGTCTAAAACTCACTGTTTAAATTGGAAAAAGTTTATCCCCTGCCTTCTTTATGGAAGTGGTATAGGGCTCAGATGAAATGATAAAATGTGAAAATAAAACCTTTAAGGAATACAGCCTTAGAGTCATTTAGTGTTTTAAACTTTTACCAGTATAAGAGAGTAATAATACGTACCTTTTGTTTAATGCTGTGCAGTGTCTCTACTTTCCTGCTTCATCTTTATGAAGGTCTGATAAGGTGACCTGCCATTTCAGTCTGGCAGCCCAAAAGACTCAGAGCCGAGCCCCACGCCACGTTACACAGCGTCACCTTGGAGATCTTGGAGTTTAGCGGGTGATGGGAGGAGGTAGCCATGAATTCATCTAATATTGCCACACATGTTCCTAAAGTAGTTGATCCCTAGTTAGCACTGTTAACTGTACGGAGGCTCATTCAATAGATGCTTATCTATTATTATTTCTAGTTTTGGACACTCACTCGTCTCAGTTCGTATTTGAATTGCGTTCAACAAGAGCATCCATTCGGGGAGATTGTTTGCACTGGCCATTAGTAGTAGTATTTCTCAACCTTTTAAAATCCCTCTCTGGATAAATGTAAAAGTCTCACTTCAGGAATGTGAATGTTTCTATGTATCCCTATTTCTTTTAATTATCAACTATAACAGTTATCTGAAGATTTACAAAATTTCTCTTTTATAGCCATTTATATTTTTGATTTGTTCATTCAGAGTAATGAAAAGATAATAGGATTAGAGTTACCCAGTCTAGAATTCAAATCCTATTTCATTCACATATACTCTCTGAGCTTTGAGCAAGTCACCTAGACTCGAACCTCAGTTTCATGATCTATAGAATTCAGACGCTATGTCATAGGTTTCTGTGAGGAGTCACAGATGGCATGGCATGTGGAAAGTGCCAGATACAGCTCTTGATACATTCTAGGTCCTCAGATATTCCTCTCTGTCCCTCCCTTCAAACTACCATTGGATAATGGATTTTATGAATAGGTTCCTTGTCATGATAATTGCAATTTCCTTGACTTATTACTTCCCTTAGATATGTTTAGGATGTTTAAATTCAATTATGCCAATAATAATATTACATATCATTTTAGCTCCAAGATGTAAGCAAATTGAAACCACTTCAAGATTTGACTTCTCTGATCCTAGCTGAAAATCCAGTTGTGACCCTTCCGCATTACCTTCAGTTCACCATTTTTCACCTCCGATCCCTGGAAAGTTTGGAAGGTCGGCCAGTAACCACTCAGGACAGGCAAGAAGCTTTTGAGAGATTCAGTTTAGGTAAGGTGACATATTTTTTAAAAAACTAAATTCGGATGGGAGAGGAATTTATTTTCAGAAATGATTCAGAAAAGATGTATTTGTTATTAACTTTATAATGCTATTAAAATTGGCATAGAAAATGGCACCACAGATCAGTGAACTCAGCGAATACTCATCAGGCCTGTGCTGTGAGCCAGGCTCTGTATGTGGCACTGAAGATAGGGCTAGCAAGACGTAAGGCACTGGCCTTCATGCAGCTTCTGTTTCAGTGGAAAAGACAGACAACAAACAACTAAAGCCAGACAAAGGAACAGAGCTGAACCCCCTTTTGGAAAGTGGTGTAAAGGGATGGCTCTCTGAAGAAGTGACATATAAGCTGAAGGCAAAGGCAGAAGAGGGTGAGAGAGAGGGAAAAGCTTGTACTTTGCTGTTGGGAAGAGGCTGGTGGGTTGGGACAGAAAGAAGACTAGTCTGACAGGAGGATAGCTCAAGTTCAAGTTTGGAGAGGCAGGGGCAAGATGACACAGGGCCTGGGCTTTGGGTGTATTCCAGGCGCAGCAGAAAGCACTGACAGCATTTAAGCAGGTGTTATATGTTAAGAAGATTATTTCTGATGCAGGATGGAGAATGACTTAAAGCAGGGCAAAGTGGTGGTAAAGGGGCATGTTAGAAGGCTATTGACTTAGGAATGTTGGTGGCCTGTATTTAGATGATAGATGTGGAATGGACAGATCCACTTTGGAAGCAGAATCAGCAGCACTTTCTAATGGATTAGATAATCCTCAAGCTTCTGGTAAAAATGGGAGAACTTAGAACTCTGAGTTTGAATGTCTGTGAGGCAGCCAAGAAGAGAATCAGAAATGTGTGTCTGCGTTTCAAAGAGATCTGTCCTAGAAATGTAAATTTGGGAGTCGTCAGCATAAAAATGATACTTAATTCCACCTGAATCAACTAGCTCTCTCAGGCAGCCGTTGGGGAGAGCGAAAAGGGGAGCCAGTTAAGAAAACAGAAAGAGAGGCCATCAAGGGAGGAGAAAACCAGGAAGTAGTGGGTTGCAAAAGTCTGAAGTTTTCAGAAGAGGAAGTGGTCAGCTGTGTGGAGTGTCACTGAGACGGAAGGAGAAGGGTGCGCACAGAGAAGTGCCCTGGACTAGCAGTGTAGCGATGAGCTTGACGAGAGCAGTTAAGGAGTGGTTGGAACAAATGCTGGGTTACCGATTGAAGAATGGATGGGAGGAAGACATTTGGATAAAGATTTGAAATTTCCTCCCACAGTTTCTCTCCCCTTGTACCTAATAAGTGAGTTTTAAAAAATGTTTAAAAAATTTCACCAATCACTTCCACACCAGGAAATTGTCAGAAGCAGCAAAGCTGGTAATCAAAGAAGCAGAATATTCAAGAGTTAAGTGAAGAAACAAATCATGGCTTAGTTTCTTTGGTCCTTGGGAGGACAAGGAGATGAGACCAGAGAAGAAGAATAAAGAATGTCTCTTGATAAGTGGGGTGGGACACTTTCTCTATCAGAAGGAAGAGAAGATGTGTGTAGGTGTTAGTTTTGTTGCTTTGGGGCTAAGAAAATGAGGAGTTTCTACTGGTGGGGTCTGTCTTATCAATAAAGTATGAGCTCATCAACTGGAACAAGAAAATAGAAGGAGTATGGGAATTTTGAAGGGAAGAGGAAGATACGGAGTAGCCTAACACAATAGTTATGTAATAGTTACAGGCTACGAACCTGTATGTTCAACCATTTGAAACTGATGTTAGTCCTTGTTTATTGATAAAAACAGCGGTTTCATGTGGTTTGATCCAACACTTGAGAAATGTGGTAAATGTTTATTAGTTCGGGATCCCCTAACTCAACATTTGTTTCCCAGAAGGTGATGTTTTGGAATCATTAAAAAACATAAATGAAGCAAAGAGAAGTCAAGTTGCGGGAAGTGTTTAAAGTACCTATGATTCATTCGCAACTTTGAGTGTTAATTAGGAGCTTTTAGTGATGCTGAGCTCTTGGGAAGGCAGACACCAACTCCCCCTGTGACGAGGGCCACGGCAGAGGTGCAGGGTGGCATCATAGCATTCCTGAGAAGCATCTTATCTGGGGAGGGTAGAGTCAGGGCTGGCTTCTCATAGTGTTTTATATTAAAAAACCAAACCTGGAAGATGCAAAATAGGCCAGTAGGAGATAGAGGAAGACAGTTCCAGGCAGAAGGTGTGAATAAAAGCCTGCAGATGAGAACAGGCATCAGAAAACTGAAGAAGTGGAATCATTTCAGAAATGTGTGCTTGAAAACGGGGCTGGAGAGGGGATTTGGGACCAAATCATGAAAAGCCGTGTCAGTTCTCGATGAAAACCTTTTGGATCCTATCCTAAGCATCATAGGAAGCCTTAGAAGGATTCTTGAGATGTCTTCTCTGGTAGCTCAGCTGGTAAAGAATCCACCTGCCATGCAGGATAACGTGGTATTTTATTTTGTAAGCATGCTTGCAACATCCTTTAAAGTGTAATCACTAATATCAAATAAAATTTTGCATGTTTTTTCTAAGAGACTTGGAAAAAGCCACCTCATTTATCAACACACAGATGCTTGGAATTAAAATATTATCGTTTAAAATCGTTATCCAGATGATTATGCCTGCCTGCCTTTTAGTATAAATCACTGTCTAGCTCAAAATAGTCTTTTTTTCCCTAAACTATAGTGAATAATTTAAAAAGTAGAATTGTATTTTTACTATTCTAAGACTTCTTTTGCTGTTATTTAAGAAATAGTCCTGCCTTTCTTCAAATAGAAAATATAATGATTCATAAACTATTCAATTTTTACTGGTAGAAGAGGTAGAAAGACTGGAAAGAGACCTGGAGAAGAAGATGATGGAAACTGAAGAGCTTAAAAGCAAACAAGCACAGTTCCTTGAAGAAATTAAAAATCAAGATAAATTGAACCGATCATTAAAAGAGGAGGCTATGCTACAGAAACAGAGCTGTGAGGAGCTCGAGAGTAACCTTAACACGAAAAATGAACTGGTAAGTCTGTATTTTACATTGCTGTGACTGTATTCTCTTGAAATAGAAAATTCTCTGTTCTTAGGTCTGAAAACACAACTTCCTGGCCGTAGAATGGCGAGGATGTGGTTTAACGGAAATAGCGTGCTTCAGTTGACTGCTCACTGCATGGTATGGCTGCCCAAAAGATGCGTGCTATCTGGGACTGTGCCCCAAGCCTGCAGATAGTCAAAGGGCTGTTTCATGGAAGAGGGGCTGGAATTACTGATGAAGCGCCCAAGACATAAAATTAAGTGGCAACTAGTATTATAGGGAAGCAGTTTTTCATTTAGTAATGAAGAGGAAATCTAATCGCTGTCTTGAGATAAAATGTGGTGACTCTGATTGTGTTTGCTCTCACTGAAATAGGCATGTACTCAGGGTTTAGGAAAAAGATTTAAAAAAAAATTAGTCAGGGAGATGACTAAATCACCTTAAAAGACTTCTTCAACCTAGAGAATCTGATCCTGTAAAATTATTAGGCTACTTTCCTTGAAGGAAGAAGTAGCTGTTGGTACTCTTTTTTTTTTTTTTTTTAATTTGACAATTCTTCCTCTGATCTAAGCATAACTTCAAAGAACTGTATTTCTCTTATAATTAATAGAATCCTTTATACAGTTAATTTTTTTTTTTTTTTTGGTGTCCCTCTTTTAAAATTGGCATTCTGGCTTAATTACTTGATTTGTTGACAAGAATTCTGCCTAAACACTTGCATTTTTAAACAAGGGGGGAAAAACGTTCCCTTCTCTGTGTGGAGAGAGAAATTGTTGCTTGAAGTCTACATACCTCTTTCTTGAGCACTTCTTTATCAGTGGGGGACATGGTAAAAATCAGAACAGCTTCCCCAGCTCTGTTAGTCAAATATTCATAACATTTGTGGCTTTCTTCTTATGCCTTTTATTTGAAGGTAGTTTTCAAATATGCCTACCGTATTCTGAAGGCATGTTGTATATGATGTTAATAATTCAGTGATTATCAGTGGTCTTACGCGTATATCTGCCGTGCTCCTTTCCAGAATAGAATGGATCATTGAAGACTTACTACAGTCAGTTTCATTCTAGCAGTGAGCTCTTCGTGCCATCACTTAATGTTTGTATTTAAAATACAAAAAACAGTACTTAAAAAATAAAAACAGTACTTACTGTGGTAAGTTTTCAGTATCGCATTACATTTGTGAACATTTAATAAATTTTCCTGAGTTACTGATCTTTTCTGACAATATAAAATTCACTTTTATTACTAAGATAAAGGAAGATTATAATTTCCATATGCTGAGATTTTCCATGCATGTTAGTCAACCTGTTGAAAACCTTGGCAAAGTATTGTATTTATTTATTTATTTATTTTAAATTGAAGGATAATTGCTTTACGTATTGTGTTGGTTTCTGCCAAGCATCAACATGAATCAGCCTTGGGTTTACCCATGTCCCCTCCCATTTGTATTTATAATCGCGTGCTATCCCAAATTATGAGTTCTTACAGTTACCTAGTTTTCTCTTTTGTTTGTTTATAATGTTGATATGTTTGTGCTATAAATAGATGTTTTGTAAATCAACAGTTTTTGCTGTTTCTTTTCTGTAACTATTTTTGGTTAGAAGACAGACTGTGCTGTTCTTTAAGTCTTTATGTTATTTTTATCATTAACTATTTAAGTCACATTATATACAAAGTTAATATGTTTATTATAACAAATTCAGACAACACAAATGTATACAGTGGAAAATGAAGGTTTCATTCTTTCCTATCCCATTCTTTGGAGGTTAATATGTATCCATTTTGTTTTCTATGCTTATGTAATATATATTAATTACACATGTAATTGAATATATATACACATATCTATACCTTTGAATGTTTTCTGATTTAAAAAGGATCTTACTGTATATTTTTAAAATTCTGCCTCTTATTTTTAATAAAACAGTATATCATTGGACAGCTCTCCAAGTTAAAAACTACATACACATGTACATGTGTGCACACGTATATGCACACACACACAAGTTCTTTTTCTTTTCAAAGTCTGTATTGTGTTCTGTTATATGGGTTTTCTGTAATTTATTCAATCTACTGAATATTTAGGTTGCTGCCACTTTCTTGTTATTAGGAACAGAACTGTAGATAAAATCTTACTTAAGAAAATCTTTATGCCTTATGCATTCATACTCATAATTCCTTAGCATAATCACTGTAAGTTTAAAATTTTAAAATCTTGATTAATGTTAATGAACCCCTCAAAAAACTTATAATTGCTTCACACTTCTATAGGAATGGGTGAAGGAACCCAGTCCTTCAGTTGATATTATTTTGAACTTGTAAATAGAGTAGAAAAAAATAGAATCTCACTGCTTTAATTTCACAATGTTTTTAGTTATTGAAGTACTGAATATATATTTATTAGCTATTTTGTATTTCTTCTTTAAATTCATCTTGTTTTACTTGTTATTTTATGATTCCAAAGAACTGTTCTATGTTTAGAAAAAATAATTCTGTGTCTTATTTTAAGAACCTCCATTTGAAAAACACTTTCCTTTATCTTATGCAGAATGTCTGGTGGTAATATCATCTATAGCTGTAAATATTCTAGTTTCATGAAGTAATTCCTCATGTAGTATGCAAATTAACTTCTAAATGAAACATAATAGCATTGAAGGAAAACTTTTGGTGGTCATTTAACCTGTAATGGTCCTTCTCTCCTGCCACCAACAAATAATTAACTTTAATATTAATATTTCTCATTGTCTTTTCCAAATTATTTAAGTTACTTAACTCTTGTTCTTGTTTCCTCAGTTTTAAAGTGAGGACTATTTACCTGCCCTGTGACTAAGTGAGGTTATGAATCTGAAAATGCTTTAAAATGAACTAAATTAAGTAATATGGTAGTAAATTTGAAACTCATAGGTAGGATGATGATAAAATGCACCCATATAAAAATAATGCAGATGTTAATAAGCATATCTTCCTAAGGTAAGTTGTCAGTAAAGAGCAACTTACAGTGTCACAGCCTCATTCTCTAGAATTCTCCAGGTGATGCTGTCCGTCTGCTTCTTTCTCCTTTTAGCCCTTGTCTTGGCTTCTTGCAGACCCTTGTCTGCCGATTCTTCATTCCTCCTTAAAGGTAGTCTGTCCAGGGCTGAATCGTACACTGGTTTTCACGGTTTGCATGGTAACTTATGATAATAGACTTACGTCCATTTTAAGTTTTGAAACTGGCTTGCCTTTCGAGAAATGTGCTCGTGTGTGTACATATTTTTTTTTAATGAATGTGTACATAGGAGAGTGAGTATGAATGTGGGGAAAAGAATTTGTATTATTTTTCCTACTGGTAAATATGTTAAGTTCAGTCAACTCTTGATTATCCACAACTAATACTGTGACTACCCTACTTTACAGGGCCTTAGACTCCCAGTTTGTTCTCATTTATTCATTTCTTCAATGGACATTTATTGAGTGCTTACTGTATGCTAAGCCTACTGCTGTAAAAGACACAAAGCACAGAGTATTTATTGGTAAAGTTGACCCTTGAACAACATGGGGGTTAACCCATGTGAAACTTTTAGTTGACCCCCAGTATCCTTAGTTTCTTGGTATCCGTGGATTCAACCAACCACTAACCGTCTAGTACTACAGTAAATACTGTTGGAAAATACGTGTAAGTGGACCTGCTCAGTCAAACCCACATTGTTCAAAGGTCAGACTGTATTTGCCTGCAGAGGCCAATTCATGTATTCTCCATGGTCCAGTCACATTTGTTTTTCCCCACTGCCACCAAAGGAGGCAGTGGCCACCCGCTGCAGTACTCTTGCCTGGAAAACCCCATGGACAGAGGAGCCTAGCAGGCTACAGTTTATGGGGCCGCAAAGAGTCGGACACAACTGGGCAACCGAGCACGCACTGCCGCTGACCTTTGAGGAGCAGAGCCCAAGAGTCGTTGACACTGTGGGTTGTGAGTTGCTTTCTTGAGACTCAGGGACTCGTGAGCACTGGTGAAAGCATCTATGTGGGTAATGTGCTTGGCACCCCACAGCAGGACATGGAAGGCGGTGTCGTATAACAGAGTGTTAGATTTGAAATCAGGAGACTTGGAATTGAGCTCTGCCTCTTCCACTACCAACTGTGCAGCTGGGCAACTTACTTAACCTCTCTGTGCAGCTCTCGTCATCTCATTGGGTGGTTGTGAAGATTTACTGAGATAGCACATGCCAGATGCCTAGCACAGAGTCTCGCATCCCGTGAGTTCTGTCAGGATTGGCTGTTATCCCCGTTAGCCTTGCTTCCCCTCGGGTCGATAGTCAGGAGGTGACTGAAAGCTGAGTCATGCACGACTTTGGTTTCGTGGGCCTTATAAAATGTTCTGTGTCTATTCTCTTCAGCTTGCGTTTTCGTATTAAAGAAGTCTTTCTGCATGCATGTTTTTTGTCTAGTATCTACTGTTGGATGCTGGGGGCAATGAAAAAGCAGAAATCACTTAGTGGACCTTTGAAATGAATCAAGAATTGGTTTAGTAGAAAGGGAGCTGGTACTGGTAGTTAATAAAATATTTAATTTCTACCACTAATTATTTAACATCTGGCAAGTCAGTTAACCAATCTGGGATTCAGTTTCTTTAAATTTATTTATTTTAAATGAAACAAAGATGAATATTTTTAATGATAAAAGGTACAATTCACAAAGAAGATATCATAAACCATTGGCACCTTAACAGCAAACAAACAAAGATATAAAGCAAAAGTCAGAAGAAATATAAGGGAAAAGAAAAAATTCATAATCATATTGATACATTTCTCTGAGAATATTTTATCAAGTGCAGAAAAAATAAGAATAGGAGCATCTTAAGTGATGTCATTACTAATTTAAATATAATAGATTTATATTTAACTAATCTATATTAATCATATTATACACAAATATATTAAAAATTTTTTATCTCATGCATTGTTATTAGATGTCCATAGGACATGTAGAAAAACTGGCAAAAGATAAGCATTACTAAATTTCAAAAAGTAGAATTCTTTTTTGTGTGTGATTCAGTTATACATATATATGTGTGTTATTTTAAAATTTATTTTCCATTATAGGTTATTACAAGGTATTGACCATAGTTCCCTGTGCTATATAGTAAACCTTTGCTGCTTGTTGCATATTGTTTTAAATTAGAAATCTAGCATTCTAGTCATACTGTCAAACATGTGGAATCAAAATGTCATAAATTTTTTAGTTAGGCAAGAATTCATAAGTTTTCTAAAATATATATATTATTCATATATTTATATATATGTGTGTACAAAAGCTTTTCTACTATGCTTAATAAAGTCTTAAGAACATCAAAAGAGAAAAAAGGGATGGAGAAATGGAAAAACATAAACTAAATGAAATGGGAGCCCTGAATATGAAATAGAAGAAGTGAGACAAAATAGCTGAAAGTAGAAGACCCTCGTACAGTCCAGTTGTTTTTAAACATGGCTGCTCATTAGAAACAAATCTGGAGCTCTGGCAAAAAACAAAAGCAATACTTGGGCATTTGTAGTTTATTTATAAATTCAGAAGATTAGATTAGATGATTTGTTTTCTTTTAGCTCCTAAAATTTCCAAGAATAACTGAAAAGTTGTAATATGGTAGGATTACTTTATTAAAAGTTTAATAACATCACATATTTGGATCTGATTGGGCTTGTTTGCATCCCTTATCCTCTATTACAAACATAATGCTCTGAGCACTTAGGACCAAGCTGTTGTTAGTCATAGCCGAGATAAGACAGCGAGGGCAGTGCACCAGTCAGAACCAATTTCCTACTTTCATCCTTCCCACTCCTTCTAATTTCTTTGTAATTAATATCTAACATCATGCCTATCCATGAAGCTATTGTAAATAAATTAAGTAAATTAGTACCAATTATTGGAAAAATCAGGAAGCAGATACTTAGTAGACAAGTTACTTAAAAATAATTGTTAAGAATTATTTTCACATTTGGATAAAACAAATTTAAATGATTTTTTAAAAAACTTTTCATTACATCCTAAAATAACATAATAAACTTCAAAGGTCTCTTATGTGATCTCTTATGAAATGATAATTTTGTATTTCATTTTTTATAATACTTTAGAATTAAGATAAAATGCTCTTAATGTTCCATCTGCTGTGGGATTTTTTTGAAATCTAATAATCAGCTATGATTAGAACTTGCCACACCAGTCTACCTTTACACTAACTTATTGAATCTGTGTGTTGTTTCTTATCAAACTGGGCCAACAGCTAAGACAGAAGACCATGGAACTAACGCGAGCATGTCAAAAACAGTACGAACTGGAACAGGAGTTGGCTTTTTATAAAATCGATGCTAAATTTGAGCCACTGAATTATTATCCCTCAGAGGTGAGTTATTTTAATTTTGTAGTAATCCAAATTAAAGACAGGATAGAAGGGGGCAGGGGAGGGCAGGGTAGTGGTGATGTTTAAAAATATCTTATTGTTAATCATATTCGTATTATGAGGATATCAGCAGAGTAAATGTATCTTGGTTCAATCTGTGAATGACCTAGGTCAGTGAGATAGAGCAGTGTCCATAAGAGTTTAAAAGCCCTAAAAGGATGTTTGCCCACATCCATATTTGTAACCCAGAGCAACCTTCTAATGCTCAGTTATCTCACTCAAAACTGTAGTTTGATCAGTTAGTTCAGTCACTCAGTCGTGTCCAACTCTTTGTGACCCCATGAATCGCAGCACGCCAGGCCTCCCTGTCCATCACCATCTCCCAGAGTTCACTCAGACTCACGTCCATCGAGTCCATGATGCCATCCAGCCATCTCATCCTCTGTCGTCCCCTTCTCCTCCTGCCCGCAATCCCTCCCAGCAGCAGTTTTTTCCAATGAGTCAACTCTTCTCATGAGGTGGCCAAAGTACTGGAGTTTCAGCTTTAGCATCATTCCTTCCAAAGAAATCCCAGGGCTGATCTCCTTCAGAATGGACTGGTTGGATCTCCTTGCAGTCCAAGGGACTCTCAAGAGTCTTCTCCAACACCACAGTTCAAAAGCATCAATTCTTCAGTGCTCAGCCTTCTTCACAGTCCAACTCTCACATCCATACATGACCACAGGAAAAACCATAGCCTTGACTAGATGGACCTTAGTCGGCAAAGTAATGTCTCTGCTTTTGAATATACTATGTAGGTTGGTCATAACTTTTCTTCCGAGGAGTAAGCGTCATTTAATTTCATGGCTGCAATCACCATCTGCAGTGATTTTGCAGCCCCAAAAAATAAACTCTGACACTGTTTCCACTGTTTCCCCATCTATTTCCCATGAAGTGATGGGACCAGATGCCATGATCTTCGTTTTCTAAATGTTGAGCTTTAAGCCAACTTTTTCACTCTCCACTTTCACTTTCATCAAGAGGCTTTTTAGTTCCTCTTTGCTTTCTGCCATAAGGGTGCTATCATCTGCATATCTGAGGTGATTGATATTTCTCTTGGCAATCTTGATTCCAGCTTGTGTTTCTTCCAGTCCAGCGTTTCTCAGGATGTACTCTGCATAGAAGTTAAATAAGCAGGGTGACAATATATAGCCTTGACGTCCTCCTTTTCCTATTTGGAACCAGTCTGTTGTTCCATGTCCAGTTCTAACTGTTGCTTCCTGATTTGGATACAGATTTCTCAGGAGGCAGGTTAGGTATTCTGGGATTCCCATCTCTTTCAGAATTTTCCACAGTTTATTGTGATCCACACGGTCAAAGGCTTTGGCATAGTCAATAAAGCAAAAATAGATGTTTTTCTGGAATTCTCTTGCTTTTTCCATGATCCAGCGGATGTTGGCAATTTGATCTCTGGTTCCTCTGCCTTTTCTAAAACCAGCTTGAACATCTGGAAGTTCACAGTTCCCATATTGCTAAAGCCTGGCTTGGAGAATTTTGAGCATTACTTTACTAGCATGTGAGATGAGTGCAATTGTGTGGTAGTTTGAGCATTCTTTTGCATTGCCTTTCTTTGGAATTGGAATGAAAACTGACGTTTTCCAGTCCTGTGGGAACTGCTGAGTTTTCCCAATTTGGATTTTGGAAGTTTGGATTTAAGGAAGCTGAAACCGCTAGACCATTCTGGTATGACCTAAATCAAATCCCTTATGATTATACAGTGGAAGTGAGAAATAGATTTAAGGGACTAGATCTGATAGATCGAGTGCCTGATGAACTATGGACTGAGGTTTGTGACACTGTACATGAGACAGGGATCAAGACCATCCCCATGGAAAAGAAATGCAAAAAAGCAAAATGGCTGTCTGAGGAGGCCTTACAAATAGCTGTGAAAAGAAGAGAGGCGAAAAACAAAGGAGAAAAGGAAAGATATAAGCATCTGAATACAGAGTTCCAAAGAATAGCAAGAAGAGATAAGAAAGCCTTCTTCAGCGATCAATTTTGGCATATTGAGTGCAGCACTTTCACAGCATCATCTTTCAGGATTTGAAATAGCTCAACTGGAATTCCATCACCTTCACTAGCTTTGTTCATAGTGATGCTTTCTAAGGCCCACTTGACTTCACATTCCAGGATGTCTGGCTCTAGATGAGTGATCACACCATCGTGATTATCTGGGTCGTGAAGATCTTTTTTGTACAGTTCTTCCGTGTATTCTTGCCACCTCTTCTTAATATCTTCTACTTCTGTTAGGTCCATACCATTTCTGTCTTTTATCGAGCCCATCTTTGCATGAAATGTTCCCTTGGTATCTCTAATTTTCTTGAAGAGATCTCTAGTCTTTCCCATTCTGTTCTTTTCTTCTATTTCTTTGCATTGATCGCTGAGGAAGGCTTTCTTATCTCTTCTTGCTATTCTTTGGAACTTTGCATTCAGATGCTTATATCTTTCCTTTTCTCCTTTGCTTTTCGCCTCTCTTCTTTTCACAGCTATTTGTAAGGCCTCCTCAGACAGCCATTTTGCTTTTTTGCATTTCTTTTCCATGGGGATGGTCTTGATCCCTGTCTCGTGTACAGTGTCACAAACCTCAGTCCATAGTTCATCAGGCACTCGATCTATCAGATCTAGTCCCTTAAATCTATTTCTCACTTCCACTGTATAATCATAAGGGATTTGATTTAGGTCATACCAGAATGGTCTAGCGGTTTCAGCTTCCTGAAATCCGAACTTCCAGGAAAACTGCACTGCCTGCTTCAGTGTCCATGGCATAGTCGTATGCCTGTATTGTTTGTTCAGGAATCACTGGGTTCACTATTCATCAGTCATTATTTATACAAATACCATAAATGTCACTGTAATGGAAAGCCATTTAACTTCCAAGATCCAGTGATTCCAATCAATATCATATATCATTTAGTAAAAATTAAGTAATTAAAATTTATTAGACTGAGATTTTACTTTTATGCCAGCCAAGAAACCACAATACAGGAGTTGGCTTTGAGAGATCTGATTTGAGAGATTGAGCAGTACTTAAAAAAGCACATATCTGTAGGTGCTTCCATAATCAATCAATCCAGCTCACTCTTCAGGGACAGGAAGAGGAGTCTTTTTGGGGCCATTTTTTTGTTCTAGTTCCTTTTTAGTATTAAGAATAAGATGCAAGAATTCTGTATATAATTATATATATATTTTAACTTCTGTATATGTAAGATTAGTATTTAGGCAATTCTGTGCTATATTCTTCACTAATAAAACAAAAAACGTCACTTGACTGCATAGCAGTTACTTAGTAAGCATAAGCTCTGTTTATTTTGTTTTCAGTATGTTGACGTTGATAAAGCCCCAGATGAAAGCCCTTACATTGGCAAGTCCAGATACAAGAGAAATATGTTCGCCACAGAGAGTTACATTGCAGATAAGGCCCAGCCAGTTGAGATCAAGAGGATGGAGCCAGAGGAAGGGGAGCAACTTAGAAACGAGCATGTGAACTTGAAAGCCCGTATGCCACTGGACACGGAGCTGGAAGACAAAGAGAACAAAATAAGTACAGGTTAAAACAAGTTACTTTGAATTCTTTAAATATGTAAAAGGACTGAATTTATATGCTGACTTTTTAAATTCTTCTAGTTAAACATGCTGAAGGTATTTATTATGATGGTGTTTACATGAGAAGTTTAAAACAAAAGTAGTGATTCATTGAGCAGGTTATTTTTTAATCATTCCTGTTAGGAGGGAGAATTAAAATCTGACCATAATTTGGCAACATGTCCAGGGGCTCCAAGAAGGCTTAAATCTGGTTGTCGTGACAACAGATTCTTCTCACCATTGGACCTGCACCTTCAAAGGCACATTTAGTAATTGAAGCAAGTACAGTTATTGATGCCTATACACGCTGCTAAAACCTGAAGCAGTGCTGTGGGTAAGCGGGATTAGTGTATTCTTCTTAGGCTTGGGTCCAGGGCTGACTTCTGACTCTTCTTGACCTGTCCCACACTCCACCTCCTCAGTTGCCTCCCAAATCATGTAATTCAAGGAATCTTACCACTTCCTGGCAAGTCATAAAGAGAAAGAAGTCATCCCAAGGGGACACTTGGAGACTGTCCAAATGGCAGAGTTTGAATGCACTTACCCACTTAGCTCTATGCATATGAAGGAATTAGAAAGCAGTCTTGAGTTCATGCGTCTATCTCACTGGTAACCATGGCCCATTGTGGGGATCTCAGTCAGTGAGATTAGTGGTCCATCTTCCCATTTAGCTGGTTGGCAGCTAAATGGAAGAACTCAGAAGGCCAGTAGAGGTTGACCTGGAGACAGGAAAAACGAGGCTGGCTGCCATGTCTGCGTACACTATCCTCAAGGCTCTGGAAGGGAAAGGCAAACTGCATCAGACACCTGTGCTGCCCAGCTTCACGGGGCTCACGGTTCCATAGGAGATGGGGAAGGAGGGAGGGAGAGAGGAATTAGAAACTCGAGGCAGAAAATCATTTGTAAGTGCATATTTTCAAGTAAAATCCTTAGTCTCTCAAAAGTTCCTTAATCTGGGGACTATCAAGTAAAGCCCCTTTTATGTTAAGAATTTTACAAGTAAATGGATCAATTATAGCTCTATGTCATATCATGAAACTATTCTATAGATTAATAGAGAGGAAAACCTTCATAAGCAATTACTTTTTTTATGCATGTGATGTATAATTACAGAATTTAATTGGGGAAGTTATTGCTAAGAAAAGGGTAGAAATTTGAGAATTAACTATTTTTCTTGTGTGTGTCTGTGTGCATGGTTTTTAAATTTGTAGCACAAGCTCGACTATCAGAACTGCATGATGAAATAGAAAAGGCAGAACAACAAATTTTAAGAGCCACTGAAGAATTTAAACAACTGGAAGAAGCTGTACAGCTTAAAAAAGTAGGTGAACGTAAAGCTGTATTGCTGAGAGGAAACGCCGAGAGTGAAGCGTGCTTCCCTCTTCACAGCTGTGTAAAGACCGTCTTCAAACAGTCTTTACATCAGTGCTGCCTGTTTAATTGTGGAAGAACACATTTTAGAGTCAGACGTGGTTCTAGCATTTTCCAATTTCATTTCCTACCATTCAGGATGGCATCCTATTAGCATTTTATAGATTGTACAGGTATACGTTACTTTTATGTAAAAAAGATACATTCCATCTACTCTATTATGAAAGTGTCTAATTTATCAAGGGAAGCAGCTTCCTAATATCTTTCTTAATTTAATTAAACAGTCCCCACCATTAAGATCTTACCTGGGACCTAGATTAAGAGCCAGAAGACATCTCTGTAATAACATTATTAAACACAGGCAGCAAAAATATAAATGATATAAAATGTAGTATGTAAAAAGACGATGTCATGAAGAAGTAAACAGCTCAAAACCTGTGACATAGCTGAATAGGAAGAAAGATCAAAAAAGGAAATATTCTGACATTTTAGTTTTTAAGTATGTAGAAGGTTTTGATTATTTGCAACTT
Organism: Capricornis sumatraensis; assembly: GCF_032405125.1. Classification (NCBI taxonomy): domain Eukaryota; kingdom Metazoa; phylum Chordata; class Mammalia; order Artiodactyla; family Bovidae; genus Capricornis; species Capricornis sumatraensis. Next base: position 119,382,694 of record NC_091074.1, read on the forward strand.
CTAAAAATCAGTATTTCAAAATTATGATGGTAACTGTATTCACACCATAGTAAGTAGAAAAGAACATGAAGTCCAAGTTATATGTTCTTTTAAAAAGATACCCTGTGTGTTACTTTCAGATTGTTTAGTAACCAGAAACTGATTCAGGTTTGTGTGGCGGTTGCTGACTGGGCTGCGCCCTGAGTAACGAGCAGCTGTGTTCCTCCCACAGGGACAGGAAGTAGGCAATAGATAGTAAAAATAAGTGTAGCAGAAATGTGTAGATAAACAGCATAGGTTGTAGGGAGGGAAAAAACGAAAATTAGGAGAAACGATAGAAGGGATGTCGAGTGTGGCAGCCCACAGAGGCCTCGCTGAGGAGGCGACAGTCAGGCTGAGAGAGTGTGACAGGGAGCCAGTGAGGTCTTCAGGCAGAGGTGACAGAGTGTGCAAAAGGCTTCAGACTGAAGAGTCCTCTGCAGAGTGAGGGAGAGTGTAGTGGGAGATGAGGTTAAAGGTCATGCCAGGCATCATAGACCCTTTTAAGGGGTATGAATGTATCCTGAATGGAATAGGAAACCTTTGCAGGACTTTAGGTGGTAGAGTGGCTGATCTTATTTGTATCTTTGTAAGCTCGCTCCCCTACTTGATGAGATGAAGTGGGTTGAGAGAGATGGAAGGAATGGAGATGAGCACATTGGTTTGGAGGTTTTTGTCTAGTGCAGGCGAGGTATGCTAATGGCTTGGACCACAAAGGTGATGGCAGTCATGGAGAGAAAGGAGGCTAGGTAAAAATCTGGAAGGAGGAATGGCGGGAGTTAAAGAAGGATTGAAAGTGGGAGATGAGGCAGACAGAGCTGTCAAGAGTAGTGTATAAGAATTTATAATTTATAAGAATAATTAAATAAGAATGTTTTAAAACAGCACTGGCCAAAGCTTTATATAGATAAATTGATAGAAGTAAAAAATGTACAAAATATTTAAGTAAATAGATCCTTATAAAATGTACTTAGGAAAAAACTATTTTAAGTGAGTTATTTAAATATTTTTAAAATATTTATATTTTTAAATATAATAAAGCCTTATAATAAAGGCTTTTAATTACACTGTCAGTTTTATATTCTAATACAAGGGTAAGTGCTAAAGTCAACTACCATTAAGGCTATGGTTATTATTATTATTAATTTATGTTATTTGTACTAGAATGAAAAGTTTCATTACTACCTGCATTTATTTTCTCATAAGCTCTTGTAAAATAAACATTTTTACGTGTAATAAAGATAAAAGTGTAAGCTATGAATGGATTGCCGAGATAACTCTTACATTTTACTTTTACTAAGAAAATCTGATGGAGCATGCAATTATACTTTTTTAAAATTGTGCTAGTTGTTTTCTATAAATTTGAAAATCAGTGTTTCTGTCCTTTGCTAATTGTGTATTGGGGTGTGGGGGGAATTAGATTTCAGAAGCAGAGAAAGACTTTCTTCTCAAGCAGCTGAGTGGCAGGATACAACTTTTAAATAAATTACGCCAGGAAGCCCTTGATCTAGAAATGCAGATGGAAAAGCAAAGAGGAGAAATTGCTGAAAAGCAGGAGGAGATCAAGGACCTCCAAAGAGTTATTGATAGTCTGGATTCCAAAGACCCAAAGCACGTAAGTAAATGAAGAGAGCTTTGGCTTGGTCTGTGGGGGTGAGAATATCATCCCTTCTGTTAATAGACACTATGTCTCATCATTTTTAGCCTCAGAGTCCTTTCTGAAAATCTCTTACTTTGATGCACAAATGTGAGCGACGTGTTTATGTGTGTGTGTGTATATATAACGTCTGTATATACATATTGTTTGTTGTTTTTATTTAGTCACTAAGTCATATCTGACTGTTGTGTGACCAAGCTGTAACCTGCCAGGCTCCTCTGGGATTTCCCAGGCAAGAATACTGGAATGGGTTGCCATTTTCTTCTCCAGGGAATCTTCCCAATGCAGAGATTGAACCTGATCTCCTGCACTGCAGGCGGATATTTTACCACTGAGCCACTGGGAAGCCCACATGAAAAATTAGAGGTTTTAAATAATATATAATATGGCCAGCAAATTTGGAAAACTCAGCAGTGGCCACAGGACTGGAAAAGGTCAGTTTTGATTCCAATTCCAAAGAAAGGCAATGCAAAAGAATGCTCAAACTACCGCGCAATTGCACTCATCTCACATGCTAGTAAAGTAATGCTCAAAATTCTCCAAGCCAGGCTTCAGCAATACGTGAACCGTGAACTCCCTGATGTTCAAGCTGGTTTTAGAAAAGGAAGAGGAACCAGAGATCAAATTGCCAACATCTGCTGAATCATGGAAAAAGCAAGAGAGTTCCAGAAAAACATCTATTTCTGCTTTATTGACTATGCCAAAGCCTTTGACTGTGTGGATCACAATAAACTGTGGAAAATTCTGAAAAAGATGGGGATACCAGACCACCTAACCTGCCTCTTGAGAAATCTGTATGCAGGTCAGGAAGCAACAGTTAGAACTGGACATGGAACAACAGACTGGTTCCAAATAGGAAAAGGAGTACGTCAAGGCTGTATATTGTCACCCTGCTTATTTAACTTCTATGCAGAGTACATCCTGAGAAACGCTGGACTGGAAGAAACACAAGCTGGAATCAAGATTGCCAGGAGAAATATCAATCACCTCAGATATGCAGATGACACCACCCTTATGGCATAAAGTGAAGAGGAGCTAAAAAGCCTCTTGATGAAAGTGAAAGAGGAGAGTGAAAAAGTTGGCTTGAAGCTCAACATTAAGAAAACGAAGATCATGGCATCTGGTCCCATCACTTCATGGGAAATAGATGGGGAAACAGTGGAAACAGTGTCAGACTTTATTTTTCTGGGCTCCAAAATCACTGCAGATGGTGATTGCAGCCATGAGATTAAAAGACGCTTACTCCTTGGAAGAAAAGTTATGACCAACCTAGATAGTATATTCAAAAGCAGAGACATTACTTTGCCGACTAAGGTCCGCCTAGTCAAGGCTATGGTTTTTCCTGTGGTCGTGTATGGATGTGAGAGTTGGACTGTGAAGAAGGCTGAGCACTGAAGAATTGATGCTTTTGAACTGTGGTGTTGGAGAAGACTCTTGAGAGTCCCTTGGACTGCAAGGAGATCCAACCAGTCCATTCTGAAGGAGATCAGCCCTGGGATTTCTTTGGAGGGAATGATGCTAAAGCTGAAACTCCAGTACTTTGGCCACCTCATGAGAAGAGTTGACTCACTGGAAAAGACCCTGATGCTGGGAGGGATTGGAGGCAGGAGGAGAAGGGGACGACCGAGGATGAGATGGCTGGATGGCATCACGGACTCGATGGACATGAGTCTGAGTGAACTCTGGGAGATGGTGATGGACAGGGAGGCCTGGCGTGCTGCGATTCATGGGGTCACAAAGAGTCGGACACGACTGAGCGACTGAACTGAACTGAACTGAACTGAACTGATGGCCTATAATATCTTCCCTTATCACATTTATTTGCTCAAAAGTTGACCACCCTGTGTAAGGCCCCTAAGGACAGGAACTGTATCCCCAGGGGTCAATACTACATTTAGAATGATTGCATTAAGGAAAATAGTCAAGAATAGGCCTATAGCTACTACCCAAACAAAGCTACTTTCCTCCCTGTTTGAGTTCTGTGATCTATGAGTGGAATTACACCCTAGATTGTCTGTTTGCTTTCAACAAACAACTGTGATAGTCTTGGCATACAGGGAGTCTAATACACGCTGGATGTCTGTAAAGTATTACATATAGAAAGAGGTTAAATGAAAAGTAGGAAAGGCATGCAAGTTTTGAAGGTTGTCACAATCAGTGTGTCAGTGGAGATGAAGCATGCAGGCCAGATTTTAAGACTCCTGAAGTTCAGTTCTAGGGCTGTAGCTTTAGTCTCAGTACCAGAGGATGTCTCTGTTTCGCTCATTTACCCAGAAGGAGCATTTTTTTTCTGGTTTGCACAAAGTTAACGTTATTGGCTAGTGTCTGGCCCCCATTTTATTGCTGCAAAATGTGAACAGTTTAGCAAGAGGGAAAGAAGCATGGTATTGCGCATGTTTTTCTGCAGATATAGACTAACTTTATTATCAGATGAAGTATTTTTCTGAATTGCAAATAGAATTTAAAAGTAAAAGCTTGACAGATCAGAAAGCGGTAAATGAGATATGATGAGAAACGTATTAAGTGACAGTGATGTGTCTTGCATTGCGCTTGGTTTTAGGATATACTGTGAGTAACTTTATTTTATTACAGCATGCAAATGAGATTGGTGACTTTTTAACTTGCATAAGATTAAAAAAAAAAAGAAAAGAAGGGGGGGACTTCCCTAGTTCACAGTGATTTAAAAAACAATCTGCCTGCTAATGCAGGCGATGTGGGTTCCATCCCTGAGTCGGGAAGATCCCCTAGAGAAGGAAATGGCAACCCACTCCAGTATTCTTGCCTGGAAAATTCCATGGACAGAGGAGTCTGGTGGGCTACATACAGTCCATTGGGTCACAAAAGAATCAGACTCAACTTAGTGACTGAACAACAACAAATAAGATAGAAGTGAGATCAGCCCTGGGATTTCTCTGGAAGGAATGATGCTGAAGCTGAAGCTCCAGTACTTTGGATGCCTCATGCGAAGAGTTGACTCATTGGAAGACTCTGATGCTGGGAGGGATTGGGGGCAGGAGGAGAAGGGGACGACAGAGGATGAAACGGCTGGATGGCATCACTGACTCAATGGATGTGAGTCTGAGTGAACTCCGGGAGTTGGTGATGGACAGGGAGGCCTGGCAAGCTGCAGTTCATGGGGTCGCAAAGAGTGGGACACGACTGAGCGACTAAACTGAACTGAAATGATTTCCCAAGTCTCCCTTTTAGGAAGAGGCAGAGCCCATGCTTACGCTACTAGATGACTTTCTCCTCACAAAGGAGTTAAAAATCTAGAGCTTAATTACTTTTAAAATTAAATCAGTGCCAAGCCTAATCAAGTTTTCAACAAACGCAAGCATTTAACTAGTTTTCAAAAGCAAAAGATACTATGTAAAAATCAAATCCCTTTAGTTAGAGAAAACGGTTCACAGTTAGAAGCAGAAATATCAGAGGAACAAGGAACAAATGTGATAAGGGGGGATTTGTATCCCTGTTCACTATCTAGCTATGCCCTATGGAAGCAAAAGGTAACAGTACCCCTGGAGGGAATCAGCCTGTAGTAATCTGTTGCAGACGTTTTCGTGATTGGCCTGGGGGAGCTTCCTGTGTTGTGATTTAAAGCGTGGAGGGTGGGGCCTGCTTGCAGAGGCTGCTTGCGATTGGACGGGCCGGGTTGCCGCTCAGCCTCCGCCAGGAATGTGGTTTGAAGTGCTGGGAGGTTAGAGGCTCGGAGGCGCTTACAAAAATGTGGCTGTCAGAGAGGGAAGTGCACATGAGTTTCAAGGCAACATTAGAAAGCGTTCCGCCCACAGCTCCTCTGTTCTCAACGGCTCAGTTTTAACAGGACACATTCTAAGTTAAGGTATGACCATTTTCTCTCTCGCTCGCTGTACGAGGACTTAGAAAGGAGGAGGAGTCAGAGATGTAAGTTCCTGTTTTTACAATACCTCTATTGTGAGCTCCACGGTAGGGAAAATCGCTGAATATACTTTTGCTCCCATGTGTTTAATGCAGATCATTGACGTATTGAACTAATTTTTTGTCCTGCATGTAGAGATTTCAGTAGAAGTTTTAATGGTGAATTTTTAAGATTTATTGATACAAGTATGAGGGCAGAAGATTTTAAAAATTTACTCTGAGCCACAAAAATCCTAAATTTACTTAGAATTTAAGCTTTTATCTTTAGTTACCTTTTGAGAAAGATTTCAGATGGGTATTTTGGGAGAGTAGGAGGAGTTTTGAAAATCCCACTGAGTCAAGCTGGCTCTCATCTGTTCTTCAGAAATGAAGAGACTTTTTTTCTTGTCTTTGGAGGCAACAGCATATAAAGCTGAGGACTGTTCTTTTATAGTGAAATTACAGTCTTAGACTTGAGAAGAATGGAGTTTGTTACTCAGATGGATGTAGCTCTTTCTCCTGATCACTTTCTCTTGATTTATTTTTGTCCTGTTCCTCTGATCCTGTGGGGGCAAGCTAGAGCTCTGAGAGTGTGTGTGGGAGGACACAGGTTCTCTGGAGAATCATTTTGTCTCCATATGAACAGTCGCCTAAGGAGACCTGGGCAAGTCATTTGGTGGACCTGAGATTCCATCCTCAGGCGTGAAAGAAAGAGGTAGACTAGAGCATTGGTTCTCAGGGTTTTATCCCAGCATACCTGAGAAATGCAATCCAGTCCTTTCAGTTAACAGCAGCTCCCTAAAGCAATGACTGTCAAGGTATATGTGGGTGTGTGAAAGCTTTTTTTTCTACCAGGAATATATGTAGTGGTTGGAGGAGAAGGGCGTGCCTCCATAGGGCCCTCCGTCTTGAGGATCACTGGCCTAAATGGTCTTTGAGGTCTCTCTCAGCTCCCAGTTTATAGAACTTAAAAGCAAAATGTTTCTTTGTATAAAGAATTGGAAATAAAATTGAATTCTAAGGAAGAGTTTATTTCATGTCTCTATCTCCCCCAAAATATTATAAAAACATTATTTTGCTGACAAAGATCCATCTAGTCAAAGCTATGGTTTTTCCTGTAGTCATGTATGGGTGTAAGAGTTGGACCATAAAGAATGCTGAGTGCCAAAGAATTGATGCTTTTGAACTATGGAGTTGGAGAAGGCTCTTGAGAGTCTCTTCAACTTCAAGGAGATCAAACCAGTCAATCCTAAAGGAAATCAGTCCTGAATATTCATTGGAAGGACTGATGCTGACGCTGAAGCTCCAATACTTTGGCTACCTGATGCGAAGAGCTGATTCGTTGGAAAAGACCTTAATGTTGGGAAAGATTAAAGACCGGAGGAGAAGGGGACGACAGAGGATGAGATGGTTGGATGGCATCACTGACTTGATGGACATGAGGCTGAGCAAGCCCCAGGGGTGGGTGATGGACAGGGAGGCCTGGCGTGCTGCAGTCCATGGGGTCTCAGAGAAAGCAGCTCATGTGAAAACAACACAGTGTCTGACACAGAACAGATGCAAATCGTTACATTTTCTTTTCCATTCTTCCTTAGAAATGTTATTAAGGATTATTATTTTTATAAACATTAAAAGAATTTGGATTATTTTTTTTTCAATTTAGTGCCATATGAAGGCTCAGAAAAGGGGTAAAGAACAACAGTTTGACATTATGAACAAGCAGTACAAACAACTTGAAAGCCGTTTGGACGAGATACTTTCTAGAATTGCTAAAGAAACTGAAGAGATTAAGGACCTTGAACAACAGCTTACTGAAGGTGAGAATTCTAAGCAGGATTTGAGGTATATCAGTTTCAGTGTTAGTAAAAGACAAATGACAGGCATTAATCCAAATATTAGCTGAATATACTTCAGCTGTTAGTGCTAGTATTTGATAGGGAAATATTTACAGAGTTCTCAAAAATGGTTAATAAAGTTAAAAATTTTTATTTTGGTTTTCTTGGGTTGATGTCCTAATGAGTCAGGTCACTGTGGCAGGAAGTGCATACGTGATCATGATAAACACTGGTACGTGATTGTCTTCTTCTAAGGCATAAAATCCTTGTCACTTATCCCTGCTATCAAGCACTCAGTGTCTGGTTATAAGGAGAGTGCAGAAAAGAATTTTAGACTCTATTTTTGGAATGCAAATTAAGTTGTGACATTGCCGAAACAGTGGAAGAGGAAGATGCTAGACGGTAGTGAAAAGAACCTTGGCTTGGTGTAAAAAGATCCCAAGCCTCGTTTTGCTGTTATCAGCTGTGTCACCTGGGACAAGTTATTTTTGTCCTGATCATTTAGTTTTAGAGAGGTTTAAATGAGATAGTGTTCATAAAGTGCCTGGACATAGTAGGCAATCACCCAGTATGTGATTGGTTGTTGTTTTTTTAAGTCTTCAGGTTATAGGTTGATGCTGCTAATCTTGGATTTGACTTGGTTTTGTTTCGTGTGTCCAGTAGTAAGATCTCAGTTTTGTTGCACATTCTTCATTATTTTATTTGGAAATTACTACTTGAAACTTTTTACAGCATGAATTAAAGCATTTCATAAGCAATGCCAATGATTATACTATTTTTATTGTATACATGCTTGATACTCCCGTACCATGGATAATAGGGGGGAAGCTATTATTGTATCTTAAATATGAAAAATAAGATAGGAAATCATTATTAGAATCAAATCTCATTCTTAGCTAGTAACAAATAGCTAAGGAGTCTAAATGCAGTAATAATGTATCCTGAAAGCATCTTCTTGTATAGATCATCACCTTCCCTTTCTCTGTCTTGCTTAGGCCAGATAGCAGCAAATGAAGCCCTGAAGAAGGACTTAGAAGGCGTCATCAGTGGGCTGCAAGAGTACCTGGGGACTGTGAAGGGCCAGGCTGCTCAGGCCCAGAGTGAGTGCAGAAGGCTGCAGGATGAGAAAGAGGTGTTGCTGCAAAGGTTGACCGAGGTTGAGCAGGAAAGGGACCAACTGGAAATAGTTGCCTTAGATGCAGAAAACATGAGGAAGGTATGATTTGTCTCTTCTTGTCTGCTCTCCTTAGCCTCAGAAGTAGATGGTGCCCAAATGAAGTTAAGGACGTTGGCGACACTGCGGTTGGAAGTGGCAGAAGCGGCAGTGGCTGTCCTGTGTTTTGGGCTTTTTTCCCCTTTGCAATGTGCTTGGAATGATTTTTTTTTACTTTACTAAGAAAAGGAAGATTATTTTAGCAGAATTTCTATCCCTGAAAAGTACTGTGCTCAAATAGCTTGAAAGAATAAGAAAGTGTAGCTGTTATAATAGGAGAAGGCAATGGCACCCCACTCCAGTGCTCTTGTCTGGAAAATCCCATGGATGGAGGAGCCTGGTGGGCTACAGTCCATGGGGTTGTGAAGAGTCGGACATGACTGAGCGACTTCACTTTCACTTTTCACTTTCATGCATTGGAGAAGGAAATGGCAACCCACTCCAGTGTTCTTGCCTGGAGAATCCCAGGGACGGGGGAGCCTGGTAGGCTGCAGTCTACGGGGTCACACAGAGTCGGACACAGCTGAAGCGACTTAGCAACAGCTATTATAATTACTATATTAGATGTTCATATTTTATTATTTGTGCAGCAAAATTAAGTACAACATGATTTTTCTTATTCTTGTTGTTATTACTTCATGATGTTAGTGTCATTTTGCAGGTAACAAGATGGGCACAGCGTCGTAAATCAAACCCTCCCATGCTTGATTTGTTGCCCTTCATTCAGAGATTTCACTTGCTTTGTTTCAGTCGTTTGGCAGACTTTATACTGCAAGAGAATCCAGATTCCCAAACCTCATCCCCAGTAGGGCTGTCTTTGGAAATTTGAATTAATGTGTTTTAATGTTATGAAATTTATCAGGCGTATAAGAATATCAAAAATATTGAGCACCATGTACCAACAACTCAGCTTAAAAAATAAAACAGACATACTTGAAGCCCTCTGTGTACTGCCTCCTAGAAGTAGCAAAACCCTGGGTATGGCTATTATTTCCCTGTATATCTCTTCTTTTATTTTATGTGTGTCCATCTATACAAATATGTAGTATTGTTTTGCATCATTTTAGGATTTATATAAAAAGCACATAGTGTATTCTTTGGCCACTTCCTTTCTTCCTTCATGTTTATATTTTTGAGAATTGTGCACAGTGATACATTCAGCTCTATTTTATTTATTTTGATGTATGGAGCATCCCATTGTCTGTGTATGCCACAGAATTTATTGCTTATTCCTCCTCTTCTTGGGGGATATTGAGATGGTTTCTAGTCTTTCGCTATTATGATACTGAGAGTGACATTCTTATATATATCTGGAGCATGGGGACTGTGCTTACAGGGGACTGGGGGTCAAGGTACGTGCGCCTCCTCCAGTTCACTAGACGTCATCGAATGGCTGTCCATGTTCACTCTGCGAGTTTCTGCTCCACCCGCAGTGTGAAGGCTGCCATTACACGTGCTTGCCATCTGACTTTCGTTCTGTAAAAGCCTCAATTTTGAAATGGTTTCAAGCACACAGGAGAGCTGCAAGAATAACTCACTGTAATTTCCATTCAGAGTCACCAATTAATACTTAGCAGGTTTGCTTTATCTCATATTTAATTTTACATGATTTTATGTATATTTTTATATAAATTTTTTTCCTAATCATGTTAGAATTAGTTGTAGGCAATCATGCTCTTTAGCTTTGAAATACTTAAGCATTTCTTTCCTAAGAACAAGGACATTTTCTAACGAAAGCACAGAATAAGGATCAAATTCAGGAAATATAATATTTTGCCAGACTTAATGTTTCCCAATCTGCTAGATTTGAAATGATCTTTGTGTTTTTTTAACTTTTACAGGAAAGTTGAAAGAAGAGTTCACTGAGCTTCTGTGTGCTCTCCTAAATTAAACAAATAGTTTACCATATATATATATATATATATATTTTGCTGGGTCATTTGAAAGTTGCAGGTGTTAAGACATCATCCCTTTAGTCCACATCTCTTTAAAACGAGGCTATTTTCTTCCATCACTATGAAACCCTTATTGCACCTAGAAAATTAGAAAATCAACAGCAGTTCCTTCATACTGCTTACTCTCTGAGCCATTTTCCCGTTTATGCCAAGGGTGAGTTGTACAGCTGTGTGTGTCTGTGTAGAACCCACCAGTAGTTCTGGATGGTGTCCCACCTTCTAGGTGTGTCTGATTGTCTCCTCATGGTTGGTTTAACTTGTTCCTCGATGCTCTGTGCAAAGTAATGTCTTGTTTTAACTACACTTGCCCCTAATTACTGGAGAAGTTAAGTACTTTTCATCTGTTTATTTGCTGTTCAGTTTTTCTCTCCAGTGAATTCCCTCTTCATGTTCTTTGCCCACTTTTTTCTGTTGGATTGCCTGTCTTTTTCTTAATGATTTGTAGAAGCTCTTTATATATTCTGGATATTAATTCTCTGCTGGTTTTATGGAGAATCTGCATCCTGGACCAGCAGCCCAGATGATTCAGATGCCAGCTGGTCTGTTATCACCCACTGAGAAACTCTTCTGTAGAAGTCCTCATCACAAGATGCTCCTTTGTAATCCAGAGCAGTTTGGTCTAATTCTTCAAGATCCCAAATAAATAGATGAAAATTATAATGTTTAATCATTAAAAAAATGGACTAAAATGGATCAGAACTGTGGCATACTAATCAATATGTACTATACTTGTCAACATTCATTTAAGTTTCTCTGTCATCCTTAACATTAGAGAGTGCTGGTCCCGTTTTGTTCTTCTGGTAAGTGAACATGCTATGGTTCAATAGAAAGTCTCGGCTTTGGAGTCAGAACTCTCAGTTCACATTCTGACTCATCGTTTTTTTAGCTGCACAGCCCGGTGCTGTTTACCTCGATGTTCATTCTCCTTTTCCTCATCTGTAAATCTGGGATAATACCTTGCCTTACATAGTTACTATGAGGGTATAGTGAAATAACGAATGTAAAAATATTTATTCCAGTGTCTGAAGGAAAATAGGCCTTAAATTTTATCCTCTTTTTTTTTCTTTTATGAATACATAAGACTCGTTTAAAGGATCACAGCTGGTTACTCTGAAAAACACGTTGTAGCTTGCTGACTTTTCTGATAACAGTCAGGGTTTTGTTTTCCAACCTAGACTCACACAGCCTGCAGCCTCATCGTGTCGCCAGTGAATGCTGCCTGTGCCTGGGCAGCAGTGGCTGGCCAGCATTTGGTGTAAGTGCTCGGGTTACTTATAATGACTTGCAGATGCTTAAGCAGCACAATGAGGGTTCTGCACTTAAACATACACTGAATCCTTGCAGGAGCTTGCAGAGCTAGAAAGTGCCCTGCAAGAGCAGCATGAGGTGAATGCGTCCCTGCAGCAGACCCACGGAGACCTCAGTGCCTACGAGGCTGAGTTAGAGGCGCAGCTCAGGATGAGAGAGGCCGAAGCCAGCCAGCTCAAAGAAGAGCTGGGAAAACTAGCAAGGCTCAGCCAGGTGAGTAAGAGCATGAAGCCATGTAGAAACCAAGTAGTCTGGGCCTTAACACAACAGCTTTCCTTTCATTTGCGCTAATATTAAACCCTTTTTAAGCCCATGTGGACTGATGGGCCTCCCCGGTGGCTCAGTGTTAAAGCATCCACCCACAATGCAGGAGACGCGGGTGCGATCAAGCCCTGGGTTGGGAAGATCCCTGGAGATGGAAGTGGCAGCCCGCTCCAGTGTTCTTGCCTGAGAAGCCCTATAGACAAGAGGACCCTGGCAGGCTACAGTCCATGGGGTCACAGAAGAGTCAGACACAGCTCAGCAACTAAACAACAGTGTGACACGGTGAGAAGAGCACATGTTTGGAGTCAGACGGCCTGAGCGCAAGTATGACCCCTGTGTGAACGTGGGCAAGTCACCTCATGGCTCTGAGCTTCTGACGGATACTTACACTTACTTCTTCTGTCATGAGAGCTATGGTGAGGATAAGTGAGACAGTGGACAGGGAGCACTAGCAGTTGGTAATCACTAAATTCTAGTTTTTCTTTCTCAAACCAGCTTCAAGAGACCTCTTTCAAGTTGATGGTAAATTTTACTGTGCTACTTTCTGTTTTGTTTGGGTGAAACATCCACAAGTTTAAATTATACCTTGAAAATTAGATAAACATTTATTCACCCAATAAATACTTATTGATTGGCCATTAAAGACCAGATGCCCTGGGTGCTGTAGAGAGAAGCACAGCCATGGTTACTGTCCTTGTGAAGCTGACAGTCTGGTGGGTGAAACAGGTGTTAGAGGGAGAAAGGGGTAGGGCCCTGTGCTCGGGGAGCAGTGGTCAGGGAAAACTGCCCATGGTAATGATGTTTCAGCCGAGACTTGGAAGATGACTAGGGTTTGGCTGTGCAGGGGGAGCAGGGGCGAGATGAGCAGAGGTAAGGGATGTGTTCTAGGCGGAGAGGCAGGAGAGAGAGCATAATGCATTTGAAACGCTGAAAGTATGCCTCCAATATGCCAGGGATGAGGAGAGGAGTAGGGAATGAGAGTGAGAAATAAGGGCAGAGAGGCAGACAGTGACCAGTTATAGTACATTCTTGATCTCGTTAAGATACAATTTTGTTTAGCTGTTAGACAAATGGGTTGCATTTTCTACCAGGAAGCCCACTCAGACCTTCCACTGTATCTGCTGAAACTCTGGGTTCAGGACTCTGATTTTCCTTTAACTTGTGCTCAAAGCATTTTATCCTGCATGTGAAATCAGAATCTGTTTAGATTGTCCATCTCTCCTGCTAGACTCAGAGCACAGTGAATGCCCAGATTGCAGGTGCCTGTTCCAGTACCTGCACCTGAGGAGGGTTAATAGCTTCTCACTGGGTGAAAGTTAAGTAAGGTAAGATAGTTTGAAACAGGCACAGGAAAAGATGCTCAACATTGCTAATTATTAGAAAAACAAAATCAAAACTACAGTGAGGTACCACCTCACACTAGTCAGAATGCCCATCATCTACGAACAGTAGATGCTGGAGAGGGCCTGGGGAAAAGGGGGCCTCCTGCACTCTTGGGGGAGTGTAAGTTGGTACAGCCACTATGGAGAACAGTATGGAGGATTCTTAAAAAACTGAAAAGTTACTGTATGATCCAGCAGTCCCACTCCTGGATCTATATCTGGAAAAGAGGAAAACTATTTGAGAAGACACGTGCATGCTTGTGTTCACAGCAGCACTGTTTATTGATGCAGTAACCAAGACTTTGGGAGCAACTTGAACGTAAACAGATGAATGGACAAAGAAGATGCAGTGTGTGTGTGATGTTACTTAGCCATAAAAGGGGATGAAATACCATTTGCAGTCAAGTGGAGAGGCCGAGAGATGACCATTACCAAGTGAAGTAAATCAGAGAAAGACAGTTAGCACAGATCACTTACATGTGGAATCAAAAAAAATGATACAGGTGAACTTATTTACAAAATAGAAATGGACTCATAGTCGTAGAAGACAGATTCATGGCTACCAAAGGGGAAAGGGAAGAGGACAGATAAATTGGGAATTTGGTATTAATATATACACGCTACTGTATTTAAAATAGGCAACCAAGGACCCCCCTGTAGCACAGGGAACTGTAAGTAGTATCTTATAATAACCTATAATGGGAAAGAATCTGAAAAAGAACAGGTGTATATTTGTACACTGAAACATTATAAATCAGTTATGTGTCAATTAAGAATAAGGTAGTTAATTAAAAATTGAATTAGTTTGAATCCCAGGAATTCATGTAAAATTGCTTTCATATGATTAGAAAAGGAAATAAAAATAGGTTGGCTTATTATAGTAATTGTGTTACTTTCCATTCGTTTACTTATTAGATACTAAATGACCATTTACTGATTGACAGCATTATATTTCTTAAGAGTACCAAGTTTTATAAAGAGTGTGGAAAAGAGGAGATTGGGAAGAAAAACAATAAAATAGCAGTAAATATTAATATAAATAATATATTTATATAAATATATTTATATAAATAAATATTAATATATTTTGTAATAGTAAATACAATTTCTAGATATCTCCTTTGAAATAAAATTTAAATGTTTAAGCCAGCCCTTACTAGCTTAAAACTCTTTTGTACTTCCCTTGTCCTTTTTTAATTTTTCTTATAAGTCTTGACAAAAATAGGCCTTTTCTCAAATTCATATGGCATTTAAAAGGGCATTCCCTTCCTTGGCATCAAGACTACCAGCACTGGTCTTCCAGCCGCACGTGGAGAGCACGGGGGTGACAGTCCTTCTCTCTCGGCTGTACAGGCCTCTGACTGGCACCTTTTAGTTATTGAAGTCACTTGTGATGCATGTTAAAAGCAGATTCCTGGGCCATGTCCTAGAAACTCTGGCCCATCAAGTCTGAGATGGAGACCGGGCCTCTACGTGTTTAACAAGCGTGCCCAGTGATTTGGTGCAGGTGGCTGAGACCACAGTGTAAGAAATGTGGGTCTAAGGGAAGGGAGAGCAGTAGTTGTTGACTCCCTCACAGAGCTCTTAAAGGTTGGTGTCTGGGCTCCCTCCTGGAGATTCTGATGCTTACCCGTCCTTATGTGTTAATAGTTGAAGGAGGCCTGTGAAAACCCTACCTTGAGCCTTTTAATTTGGAGGTACAAACATAGAACTGAATTATAAAACCAAGGCTCCCAAGGGATTGCATGTGTATGTAAGTTTATGCAGACGTGCTAAGTCCCTTCAGTTTATGCCTTATAAGATCATAAATTATTGCTATTTTACTTTTTTGTATCATTGTTTCCTATGGCAATAGCTAGAACAGTCAACTCTACAAACAGAACTTGAGAAAGAAAAACAAGCCCTCAAGAATGCCCTGGGAAAAGCCCAGCTCTCGGAAGAAAAAGAACAAGAAAACAGTGAGCTCCGCACCCAGCTTAAACAGCTGCAGGTAGGGACTTGCTGGCTCCAGATGCATTCTTACTTGGGACGGCCAAAGATGCTGCCATCCATTAGTCAGACACTCTACAACCTGCTCTGACATGCAGTAAGCTATTTGCAAAAAGGAATTTGAGCTAGGATAGCACCACAGCTTCTGTTCCTCGTGAGCCCAGCGTTCTGAGATTATTACTGTGCGTGTCCTTTGTGTTGTTATGATGGTGCAGAGAGATGCAGGCTGTGTTGATCCTAAACCGAGAACACTGTAAGCTGATGGGTGGCAGCAGTGCCTTGCATTCCCCCTAATAACACCATTGTCACAGCCTGGGCTAAAGTACGCAGCTGGACACATTCTTCCTCCACTGAAATATTCTTGTAATTATCCAGGAATATAACTAGAATGGGTTGTAGTAGGACTTCTTAATTGTAAAGCTTTCACAGTCTCCTCAGAAGTGATGTCATTTTACATTTGTGAGAGTTTTCTAATTCTACAGCTATTTTCACAATAACCTGCCCCATAAACTGCAGGAGAAGCAGGTGGACAGGATTTTCCAGGTAATTAAACGTTCTCAAAGAGGACAGGTGCCTGAAAAAATGAGTACCTGGACCAGCCCACAGGCTTCCAGGTCTGTGGGGTCGGGGGCCTCACAGCTGAGGCGCCAGCTGTTCCCCTTCACCAGAGACCAAGGGGCAGAGTTGTGCTTATCTGTGAGGAGGGCTCCAATAATTCATGTAGGGGGGTTGTGACAAATAAGACTATATAAGCTCACCTGAATTCTCTCTCTTTTCTCCCAATGCATAGAATATTTTTTTCTCAAAGTTTAAGTAGATCTAGTTACCTGGAATCTTGTTTTTACTGCTATCATTTCAGCTTCTGAAGTGAATATCATAAAAAATATACATGCTTTCTATTCTTGTGTGAGTTCTGTGTTTGTTAGGTATTTGTTGTGTTATTTTTTATTTTTACTATGGGAATTTGCAAATCATTACAAAATCAAAGAGGAAATACCCTTAGCCCTTTGCTCACTCAGCTCAACCGGTTGCAACATTCTGCTATTCTTGTTTCAGTGAGTCCCCCCCCCCCTTTTTTTTTTTTTGGCTGGGATACTTTAAAGAAAATATCATACCTCTTTATTTCAACACTAAGTACTTCAGTATATTCTCTTAAAGAAAAGGATTCAGGAGCCTTCTCTCCAAAGGAGAAACTGAGATCAGCTTTCCAGAATGCTGGTCCATGCTATGAGATTCTTTTAGTTGGAACTGGGTCATTTGGTTGCTTGGCCTTCTAAATTCCTGATACGGAGCTCAAGTTAAACTCACTCTGCATTTATCTTTGTCAGAAATCATTTAGTTGCCGTGAGCCAAAACCTACTAATGCTAGCTCAAGGAAGGAGACAGGCAGCTTGCTAGGGACCAGAGCTGCTTTGTCAGCCACCCATCCAGGCAGTTCTCATTCCTCCTGCTCTGTCTCCCTGGACCCAGCATCGACTCCAGGCCTGCACCAGTGTAACTTTACAGGACTCGCTCTCCTGCAGACTTGCTGGACAGGATTTTGGTTGATGCTGGAGGGAGTGAGAACTCTCCTCTGTCTAATCAGTGCGTTGGCTGTCCTGGGTCAAATCACCTGTAACCAGGATTAGATAGTAGTGCAAATATGGGTGCCTTGGGGCAAAGGGCAGAGACAGTTTACAGAGAAGAGACTCCAGGTGGACAGACCTGTTCGTTGTAATGCTGAACTCACCCTATGAGTTCAGTTCAGTTGCTCAGTCGTGTCCCACTCTTTGCGAGCCCATGAATCGCAACACACCAGGCCTCTCTGTCCATCACCATCTCCCAGAGTTCACTCAGATTCACGTCAATCGAGTCCGTGATGCCATCCAGCCATCTCATCCTCTGTCGTCCCCTTCTCCTCCTGCCCCCAATCCCTCTCAGCATCAGAGTCTTTTCCAATGAGTCAACTCTTCACATGAGGTGGCCAAAGTACTGGAGTTTCAGCTTTAGCATCATTCCCTCCAAAGAAATCCCAGGGCTGATCTCCTTCAGAATGGACTGGTTGGATCTCCTTGCAGTCCAAGGGACTCTCAAGAGTCTTCTCCAACACCACAGTTCAAAAGCATCAATTCTTCAGTGCTCAGCCTTCTTCACAGTCCAACTCTCACATCCATACACGACCACAGGAAAAACCATAGCCTTGACTAGACGGACCTTAGTCGGCAAAGTAATGTCTCTGCTTTTGAATATACTATGTAGGTTGGTCATAACTTTTCTTCCAAGGAGTAAGCGTCTTTTAATTTCATGGCTGCAGTCACCATCTGCAGTGATTTTGCAGCCCCCAAAAATAAAGTCTGACACTGTTTCCACTGTTTCCCCATCCATTTCCCATGAAGTGATGGGACCAGATGCCATGATCTTCGTTTTCTTAATGTTGAGCTTTAGGCCAACTTTTTCACTCTCCACTTTCACTTTCAAGAGGCTTTTTAGTTCCTCTTCACTTTATGCCATAAGGGTGGTGTCATCTGCATATCTGAGGTGATTGACATTTCTCCCGGCAATCTTGATTCCAGCTTGTGTTTCTTCCAGCCCAGCGTTTCTCATGATGGACTCTGCATAGAAGTTAAATAAGCAGGGTGACAATATACAGCCTTGACGGACTCCTTTTCCTATTTGGAACCAGTCTGTTGTTCCATGTCCAGTTCTAACTGTTGCTTCCTGACCTGCATACAGGTTTCTCAAGAGGCAGGTCAGGTGGTCTGGTATTCCCATCTCTTTCAGAATTTTCCACAGTTTATTGTGATCCACACAGTCAAAGGCTTTGGCATAGTCAATAAAGCAGAAACAGATGTTTTCCTGGAACTCTCTTGCTTTTTCCATGATCTAGTGGATGTTGACAATTTGATCTCTGGTTCCTCTTCCTTTTCTAAAACCAGCTTGAACATCAGGAAGTTCAGTGTTGAAACAAAAAACCCAATATTATACCAGGTTTGAAGAAAATTAATCATTGAAGTAGCATATAGGTATTCGGGGAACCTTAGGATGTAGAACTATCTTTCTGTCTAATTTAGGGAAATTCTATCAGTTTTTTTTTTTTTGGTTTTTTCACTTGAAAGAGACATTATCTGGATTTAATTCTGGGGTCTAGATATGCTCACTAGTTTGTTAGTGAAGATATGCTCACGTATAACAGATACTCCCACAGAGCACTGTGAGCTGTCAGGGAAGCTTCAGTGCCATGGGGAGGTGCTTCTGTTTCTGTTTTTTCTAACTTTGAATTGTGTCCATTCTCCAGCATATACCAAAGGAGAATACTAAAGTGAATCCGGATGTATATATCACTCATCTTTAGCAGTTTCAACACATGGCCCATCTTACTTCATCTGTAACACACCTCTAGTCTTATTTAATCTATAACATCCTCCACCTTGAGAGCTTGTTGGGAGGTTCTAGAATGATGCTGTGAAAGTGCTGCACTCAATATGCCAGCAAATTTGGAAAACTCAGCAGTGGCCACAGGACCGGAAAAGGTCAGTTTTCATTCAATTCCAAAGAAAGGCAATGCCAAAGAATGCTCAAACTACTGCACAATTGCACTCATCTCACACGCTAGTAAAGTAATGCTCAAAATTCTCCAAGCCAGGCTTCAGCAATACGTGAACCATGAACTCCCTGATGTTCAAGCTGGTTTTAGAAAAGGCAGAGGAACCAGAGATCAAATTGCCAACATCCTCTGGATCATGGAAAAAGCAAGAGAGTTCCAGAAAAACATCTATTTCTGCCAAAGCCTTTGACTGTGTGGATCACAATAAACTGGAAAATTCTGAAAGAGATAGGCATACCAGACCACCTGACCTGCCTCTTGAGAAACCTATATGCAGGTCAGGAAGTAACAGTTAAAATTGGACATGGAACAACAGACTGGTTCCAAAGAGAAAAGGAGTACGTCAAGGCTGTATATTGTCACCCTGCTTATTTAACTTATATGCAGGGTACATCATGAGAAACGCTGGGCTGGAAGAAACACAAGCTGGAATCAAGATTGCCGGGAGAAATGTCAGTCACCTCAGATATGCAGATGACACCACCCTTATGGCAGAAAGTGAAGCCTCTTGATGAAAGTGAAAGAGGAGAGTGGAAAAGTTGGCCTAAAGCTCAACATTCAGAAAACGAAGATCATGGCATCTGGTCCCATCGTGGAAATAGATGGGGAAACAGTGGAAACAGTGTCAGACTTTATTTTGGGAGACTCCAAAATCACTGCAGATGGTGATTCCAGCCATGAAATTAAAAGACACTTACTCCTTGGAAGGCAAGTTACGACCAACCTCCATCCTAAAGGAGATCAGTCCTGGGTGTTCATTGAAAGGACTGATGCTGAGGCTGAAACTCCAGTTCTTTGGCCACCTCATATGAAGAGCTGACTCATTGGAAAAGACCCTGATGCTGGGAGGGATTGGGGGCAGCAGGAGAAGGGGACGACAGAGGACAAGATGGCTGGATGGCATCACCGACTCCATGGGCTTGAGTTTGAGTGAACTCTGGGAGTTGGTGATGGACAGGGAGGCCTATTGTGCTGCGATTCATGGGGTCGCAAAGAGTCAGACACGACTGAACGACTGAACTGAACATTCTCCACACCCTACCCCCACATCTGTTCACACTGAATTATTTTGAAATAAATCCAAAACATCTGATTTTATCTGTAAATAACATACCACTGTATGTGTCTCTGGAAAAGAAGGGCTTAGAAAGAAGCATAAAGGAATTCCCTGAAGGCCTTGTGGTTAGGCTTCTGGGCTTTCAGTGCTGTGGCCAGGGTTTAGTTCCTGGTTGGGGAGCTGAGATCCCACTAGCTGCACGGCATGGACAGAAAAAAAAAAAACATGGATGCCATTGTGATACCTTAAAATTATAGTCACCCCCGATATCATCAGATACCTTAAGAATATTGAAACTGTCTCATTTTTAGAAGTGTTTTTTGGAATCCAGACGATGTGTTCACAGTGCACTTAGTTGGCTTGATTCTTAAGTCTCCTGTAATCTACAGGTTTGCTTTTTCTGACCTTTGTTCCACACTGAAGAAAACCAGGTCTTTGCCTTGTAGACTCCCGTAGTCTAGATTTTGCTGGCCACATCCGCACGGCGTTGATTAACATGTTCTTATATAGAGGTTTATTTAGATTCACGTTATTTAGTTTTGGGCAAGAGGAAGGTAGTGTCCACAGGTACTTCCTGTGGCGTCACCACGACACAGATCATAACGCCTGTTCGTGTCTTTTGTGACTTCGGATTAATCAGTAGATTCAGATATTGTCAGCCGTAGTGGAAAGGATTTTTTAAAAATTGGTGAAAGAAGTTGACTAGAATGATTACATGGTAAATAATATAGGCTGTGTGTGTATGTGTGAGTGTATTTTTAAATTTTGTTTTGGTGACTTTTACCCCTCTTCATTTTGCCTCCCTCCATAGGATGACAATACCCTGTTAAAACAGCAGCTTAAAGACTTCCAGAGTCACCTTAATCATGTAGCTGATGGTCTGATTCATCCAGAAGAAGTGGCAGCCCGTGTAGATGAAGTAAGGAGGAAACTGAAATCAGGAGCTGGAGAGATGAGGTAATGGCAGGTCAGGACCGCCTGGTATAGAGCGGGCCGAGGGCCGAGTGTGGGCTTCAGTGACGGAATCCCCTTTCCGCAACCGTGCATGGCTGATTCCTTTCGTAAGGTTTTCTCCTTATCATATGACCATGATTGAGACACAGATTACTTAATTCAAGTTGTCCATCACTGATATTTTTAATCTTTTATATGTTTTGTTATTATTTAATTTAAAAAACATAAAGGTTTTATGAGTAACTCATTCTTGAAAGCTTACTGCGGATGGTCAGGAAGTAGAGTCACATTGTACACTTTAAGTAGAAAACAAATAGCTAAAGAAAAACAGGCTAATTTGAAAATGTGAAAGGGACGTTTATTCTTTGAACACACGTTGTTAGCCTGAAGGTAGCCTGTGCTCTCAGAGCGGCAGCATCAGTTGATAAAACAATGCTTTGCGCTCCAGAGATGCACAGTGATTTGCCATGGATTGACAACAGGTGCCGTCCCACACAGCTCTTCTCGTGTACTAATGTTACTGGCGTGCTTGCGTCCAGCGTCAAAAATAAAACGTCACGTTTATAACATCTTTCCTCTCCCCCCTTACCAGAATCCACAGTCCTTCAGATGTCTTAGGGAAAAGTCTTGCTGACTTGCAGATACAATTCAGTGAAATGCTGACACGTTCTCAGTGGGAGAAAGAGGAAGCCCACGGGAGGGAAAGGAAACTCCAAGAAGAAATGGCTCTGCATCGGGAGAAGCTGGCGGATGGACAGGAGGCGTTCAGGAAGGCCTGTGAGAGCGCGCTAGAAGCAAGGGTGAGAGATGGGCAGGCGGCAGCCGGAGGGAAGCCTTTAGAACACATGCACGCTTCTCAGCAAGTCACCTTGCCGCCTTTTTTGTGTGAATACAGTGTAGGGCATTCCCTGGTGGTCCAGTGGTTAAGACTGCTCACTTTCATGGCCAAGAGCTGGGGTTCGATCCCTGGGCGGGAAACTGAGATTCCACAAGCAGCATGGCATGGCCACAAAAAAAAAAGTGTTTGTTATATTAATTATACCTTAATAAAGGTAATTATACCTTTAAGGTCTAATTAATAAAGCTATAATTTTTAAAAAATACAGTAATTGCGGTTAAGTTTCACTCCTAGTAAGTCAGGCTGTGTGTGACTGAAAGGCAGCCCTGAGTGTGGTGCCTGATGGCAAAGTCAGGCTCCTGCAGGACGCTGTTTTCCTTGCTTTTGGAAGCAAGTGAGCTGTTTCTTAACGTGCAGGTCAGTAACACCGCATTGCTAGAGCATAGTATGGTGCCAGAATCTGAGTTTTTGATGTAGCTATTTTAATGAGGCAAATGTTAAAATGGATCCTAGAGAACAGTTGTGATTAACCCATCCCCAGTAAGCCATTAATACTCTTTAGTAAAATGAAATACAATTCTCCAGAAGGTGTTTATTTTGCTCAAAAAATATTTTGCTTAAAAATAAGTTTTGAAACCTTATTTCCTCACAGATTAATTTTGACAAGAGGCAACATGAAGCAAGAATTCAGCAGTTAGAGAATGAGATTCACTATTTACAAGAAAACCTAAAAAGTATGGAAGAAATCCAAGGCCTTACGGATCTGCAGCTGCAGGAAGCTGATGAAGAGAAGGAGCGAATTCTAGCCCAGCTCCAGGAGTTAGAGAAGAAGGTGGGCAAGACCAGGAAAGAGACACACGAGTCCCTGCTGCCGGGGTCCTGCTCTCAGCGAGGGGGCAGCTCAGAGAGCTGTGGTCCACGGTCACCTCTAGCTGCACGGCTGGCTCGGGGCCTGCCCTAGAGAGGCCTGGGTGCACATCACTGGATCTGGAGCCTGAGACGAGGGAGCGTGATAGACAGAAACAAGGGAATTGGGATGTAAGGAGCGAGCGAAGAGTTGGCTGGGTGGTACTTAAATGCTGTTGGGATGATTTGCCTCCTTCCACACCCCTTTCCAAACTGGACACATCTGTGGAACATTACTTTTCAGCTCCTCACTTTTCTTTCTGATTCCCTGGCCTCTTTTTAAGCTTCTCCAAAGCTACCTCAGCCACTACTCCCCTTGGCACACCTTGTGCGATTCAGAAGCTGCCCCCAGCGTCTCTGAGGTCACAAGTGGAGCACCCCGACTGACCACAGACTCCTTTGCCGTCCGCGCCCTCGCGCTGCATGATCCCAGCGCCTGAGCCCCGGCTTTCCTTGCATGTGGCTCTCCTGTCCTTGCTTTCTTCCTTGTCCAACTTAAATCCCACGGTCCCCCACTGTCGTCATCGTTTGCAGATATCCTCAGATTCCTTGCTCCTTTGCCCTGTCTTCTGTGACAGAACAGCAGCTGTCTGCGTTCTTTAGCCCTGCACTCGTGGCTGAGTGTTCCTGAGTTAAAACCCACCCATCCAGGCATAGTGGTGGCACTGGGAGTGTGTGCAGCCTCGGCGGCGGCCGCCTCACTCCTCTCTGGAACCTCGCTGTCAGGCTGCAGTGTTCTGTACCTTCTCCCAGCCCCCGTGAGTGGCCTCCTTCATGCTCTAGTGAGAACACATCAGCTCCCTAGTCTTACGAGTCTGCCTCCAGAATCTCTCTGGAGTGTCTGCACTTTGTCCTCCTCCAGGGCCACCAGCCTCATCCGCCGTGACGCGTCATCTCTTCTGGACAATGGCTGCAGCCACGGCACAGCCGCCGTTTCCACTTACTGCCAGCTCCGTGGAGCAGCCAGCACAAAACAGAAACAGACTCTTGTCAGTCCCTGCCATCTTCCTCTCCCTCCAGCAGCCTCTGTTGTTCCTAGGATAAGGACTGAAACGCCTTCGCCTCTGAGCCGCCGCGGGCTTCGCCTCCGTTGGTGCCCCCTTTTCTCACCGTGCTGCTGCTTGCAGTCCCCGAGACCCCC
Source organism: Capricornis sumatraensis (assembly GCF_032405125.1). Taxonomy (NCBI): domain Eukaryota; kingdom Metazoa; phylum Chordata; class Mammalia; order Artiodactyla; family Bovidae; genus Capricornis; species Capricornis sumatraensis. The sequence goes on from NC_091074.1 coordinate 119,406,670, forward strand.
AAGTTCTGGCTCCCCCTGCACCACGCCTCTCCCCATCTCTTCTCCCTGACTCCCTCTCCCACCAGTCTAGGTCTCTCCTGCCAGCCTCTCACAGAGGTGGGTCCCTTGTTCTCTCCCTTGAGAGCACCACTCACAGTTTCAGTTACACATTTGCCTCGGTGTTTGTTTAACGTGTGTGTCTCATAAGCCCCTCGAGGGCAGCAGGCAGGTCTGTTTGGTTTACCACCATATGCCCCAGTGATCACAAGGGGCTGGTCCATTGCTTGCCAGTGGTGCCAAGAAATGTTTTTCCAACAGATGAATGGATTTACGAGCACAAAGCTTCCAGACTAAGTGTACTGATTTCATTCTAAGTTACTGTACAGTTTGGAGGCGTTTCTATTTTTTAAGTCCGAGCACCTGCTGTGTACCAGGTATTGTTCTAGGCATGGGGTATGTGAACAGAGTCCCTGCTCGCATGGGGCTTACATCTTAGTTCATTGCTACCAAATGAGTCATCTCTCTGGTTTTTTTTTTGTTTTGTTTTATCTCAGAAGAGACTTGAAGATGCCAAATCTCAGGCGCAGGTTCTGGGTTTAGATAAAGAATTGAAGAAACTAAAGAAGGCTGTGGCCGCCTCTGATAAGATAGCCACGGCCGAGCTCACCATTGCCAAAGACCAGCTCAAGTCCCTTCATGGCACCGTTATGAAAATTAACCAGGAGCGTGCAGAGGTGAGTCCCACACACAGCAAGTGCCCACCAAGGCTGCCCCTGCCGAGGCACCAGCCCCTTGCGTTTTTGAGCTCTCATTAGAGACTCTGGCTCTTGCGTAAAGTTGTCTGTTTCTCTTCAGACCTGATGGGTGCACTTCCACCATCACAGCCCTGCCATGGGTGTGGTGCTCTAGAGAGTCTCCAAAGAACCATCAGATGAAGCGTACCATCCTTACCTCAGAGGGCAGGGGTCTGCTGAGGGAGCCAGCTGTGAGCGCAGAGCTAAGCAGGAGTCTGCAGGCCTGCGGGGTCATCCTCCTGAGCCTCAGCCCTTCCATCACGTATAGAGGCTCGTGTGTCTCTTCACGGGGTTATTATGAGTCTTGCCCGAGATAAGTGTCACAGCCTGTATAGGACGCAAATGCTGTTGCGATTAAGACCACGGGTCGTAGGAGGGAGAAGCCTAACCATGGGAGCCCAGAGTCCCCCCAGTCATGGGAGACTGTGGGACGGGGGAGGAAAAGCTGGTCTGTGCTTTTTGATGCAGCACCCTGCCCACTTGGACCCCACAGAGGGCTTTGAGGGGCTCCCAAGTGGTGGGTAGGCGAGGTGGGGCCAGGCGCCTCCTGTGCAGGGGGTAGCCGGGCGTGCGAGCTGACGAGAGCAGAGGCTGAGTCTGGGAGGGAGAGAGGAGAGCACAGCCCGCAGTGCCGTGCCGCCCTCCCCGCGCCTCCGTCCCAGCAGGACCTGCAGGAAGCAGAGCGGTTCAGCAGAAAGGCAGCACAGGCCGCGAGGGATCTGACCCGAGCGGAAGCGGAGATCGAACTCCTGCAGAACCTCCTCAGGGAGAGGGAGGAGCAGGTCAGTGCCGGGACCCCGTGAGACCACCTCCTTGGGTCCTTCTCAGTTCCTAAGCGATTGCATTGTGGTAGGGACCCTCTCAAAGGATTCTGAGGTCCCGTCAGCAGTCAGTCAGTACTCGATCCTCTGCTGTGTGCCGGCCATTGTGTGGTTTAAATGCCCAGAGGAATGGGGTTCCTCATTAGTGCAGTAGAAGTAAAAAGTCAGAAGATTATAAATCACACTGCAAGGAGAAGTGCATCTGGAAAAGAATATTCACTGGCAACTTCTTATATGTGATTTTTTTAAAAGCTTCAAATTGAGATGGAGAAAGTAGAGGTAGGCACCCGAGGAGCAAGCTCACAGGTGCTGGAAATCGAGAAATTGAATGAGACCATGGAGAAACAGAGGAGAGAGATCGCGAGGCTGCGGAACCTATTAGACCTCACCGGGGCTGGTACAGTACTGGGCTTTGGTTTTAAAATCAGATCATTCTGTTTGTTTTTTCCCTTTAACAGATTTATTTGTTACCAGTCAAGCCCATGCTTGATTTATAGAGCTGTGATAGTTAGCTTAATAAGTAAAGAACTTTTTCCAGTGTATATAAGTGCAGTATCAAGGGACTTGATTACAAAGAGAGAAGAGATTCATTTTTGTATTTTCAAAAAAAGGAATGTTTACAAATCTGTTTCTTTCTCTGGCTCGCTTTCTAAGTGAATAGCAGTGGGGTATCTGTCCTCTTTTAAGAGTCAGCAAACGCTTACTACCAAAGGACAGCTGTGAGGAACTAAGAGTCATCGGCTCTCGTGGAATCACTTTTGTATTTTGAGAGAGAAAGGAAGTAGATGATTTCATGCCCAACTCATGGAATAACTTTCCTTTACAGATAACAGAGGAGGCATTGAAAATATTTTGGAAGAAATTGCTGAACTCCGATGTGAAGTTTCTTACCAGAATGATTACATCAGCAGCATGGCAGATCCTTTCAAAAGACGAGGCTATTGGTACTTTATGCCACCACCATCATCATCAAAGGTAGGAAGTCTGTGTTGTTGGAGATATATACTAAGTTTTCTTTAAGAAAATGTAACAAAGTTGCCTTCCGTAAATCTGTGATCAGATGTCAAGAACAACATATCTAGGCTAAGCCATGCGTTGAGGTTCTTAAGTGTTTACACTGAGATCGAAGTAGGGCGTTCCCAAGGAATGTGGCAGTTGCCCACTCATGCTCAGGTGTATGTGGTGGGCTCCTAGAATAAGGATCCTGTAAGGGAGATAAAGTGACTTGAGCCCAGAGAGCCTGTTGAAACTGTTGAAAATGGCAGTGGAATTATACAGAGGCTGAGACAGAAAGCTAGGCACCTGGATTTCATTTCCTTTTAACAGTCATTCATTCAGTGCTTACTGAGGTCTAGGTCAAGTGCAAGACTTTGGTGGGAAGCCATGATGAATGATACAGCCCCTGCCCTCCAAGAGTTCATGAGCTGGGGAGGAACACAGTTACACCAGTGTAATTACAAAACAGTGGCATACACGTGACAATAGACCAGACATCTCTGCCCCCGTTGCAGAGAATTACAAATTTATCTCATGGGAATGTTTAGGAAAGAAGCCTTCACAAGCAGGGGCATGAAGTGAGCGCTAAGCAACCCTCACAGGATGTGCACTCAGGAGCGAGGGGACAGCCCGCAAGGACGAGGAGCGTTGGGTTAGCCACGGCAGGTAGCCTTGCGGGGCTTGAGGGTGGGATGGGAACAGTGAAAGGCAAAGTAGATTGGGGCCATGAATTTTTTTTTAAAGGGACTTCAGAATCCCTTACCCTTAATTATAGGCCTTGGGAAACTGCGGTTGTGTGTGCCATGATCAGAGCTCGAGCTTTGGAGGAATAGTCTGGCAGAGTGTGAAGGCTAGACCTGCAGTGCGTGAGCTGCTCTGTGTGGGGCTGTTTGAACTCACTTGGGTGAAGGATGGAAGAGGCTAGAGCAGAGGAGCTGGAGGAGAGGAGGGTTGAGGGGTGTTCAGTGGGCACAGAGTGAAGGTTTGTGGCCTGAATCTGGGAAGGAAGGAAGGATGGATTCCATCCTGCTGGAATCCGCTGACAGCCCCAGTCGGGAGAAGCAGCCCTAACCCGCTGGGATCCCAGGGACGTGTGGACTTCCTCAGAACCCCAAGAGCAGAATCTAAGATCCTCCTCCCAGATCCCTAAGGAAGCCAGACATCTTGGCACAACCAGGGCCACAGGTGGAAGCAGTGTTAAGTTAGAGCAGAGCCCGAGTTGGCTGAGGGTTTGGAGGGCCAACCTGCAACTGGGAAGGAGGAGCGTAACAGTAGAGCTCTAAGGCCAGGCCCGGCCCCCAGCGCCGCAGGAGACGGAGACCCCAGGCAGCCTGGCGAGCGCCTGCTTTCCATGATCTTACCGAGAGAAGAGAGGCCACTAGGAAGGATGAGTACGGCAGCCAGGAGGCTGACACCCTTGCAGGCTGTATGACCATGTGCCCACGTCTCACTCTCATGTGAGAACGAGAATTATGATGTAGGAGGAGAAACCGGTTCTGTGTCGGCGTTGCTGTAGACTTTGATCTTTCTCCACATCAGTCTTTTTATCTTTAAGAGATGCTGTGCGCTTCTGTCATTTGTGTAGGTTTCCAGCCATAGTTCCCAGGCCACTAAGGACTCTGGTGTCGGGCTGAGGTATGCAGCCTCAACTCCTGTTAGAAAACCACAGCAGGACGGGAAGGAAGACGGTGCCCCTCCAGCTGCCTCGGGATACTGGGTTTATTCTCCTATCAGGAGCGGGTTACATAAATCGTTTCCAAAAAAAGGTAAGTCAGATCACATCCGGGAAGTTGCACGTCTCTTGCCTGGTTAATGACTTTTGGTCCCCTGAAATCCATAAAGTACAGCCCAGTCTCTTCGCTTGCTCAGGAGGCCCTCTGTGACCTTGTCTTGGCCAGTGGCCCCCTTGCCTCCCTTCCCGTCGCTCTCCCGCCTGTCAGCCACGCCCAGCTGCATGCTGTGTTTCTCACACCTCCATGTTTGAACCCCTCTGTTCAGAATGTTCTACTCTTCTTTTCTCTCCCAAACTATTCCTGCTCATCATGACTTCAGGAAGACCCAGGTCCTCAAAAAGCACTCTTCTTCTGGACCCTTCCTCCTCACTGCCTTACCCAGGCACGCTGAGCAGCTCACCTGTGCTCCTAGAACATGGCAGTTTACATCCTTGTTTCAGGGTTAGCACACTAGGTAGTTACTGCAACTGAAATGAAGTATTGCAGGTCTGTCTTCCAGAGCCCCAGAGGAAAGAGTTGGACCTGGGGTAAATCCCAGCTCTTTCACTAAGTAGCTGTGTCATACTAGGCAAATTATTTAGCTGCTCTCAGAGTGTTAATCTGTAAAATGGGAATATTACATTCTGAGAATTTGTTCATTCAGGAAATGGAGTGCCTGTTGTGTGCTTGGTTCTCTGAGATAAACACAGCTAGTTCTTGCTTCCTGGAGAGATAAGTGAGCAAACCCCCACCGAGAGAGGCTGTGTGCCCTGACAGTGGTGGAGCTTGGCGCTGTGGGTCTCATAGCACTTCTCTGCTGGCCTCATGTAACATGAAGCAGGCACCCACATGTTGCTGAATGATGAATGAATGAAGACGGGAAAAAAGCAAACCAATGGATAGGTGTCGGAGAAACTCAAGTTCACCTGGTGGAAAGAATTGGAATCCCTGTTTTGATCCACTTTTCAAAACTGCTTTTGACCTTTTTTACAAAATTTTATTTTTCCATCTCTCATATCTTGGCCTGAATGCTGCTGTTCTCTGCTAAGTGTGTTTACCTAGTAAGCCACAGGAATAAGACACGCTCCTGTGTTTCTGTTTGAAGATGCAGACAGTGGAGGAGAGAGCCGGGAGGAGAGCGAGCTGGATGACCACGACGACCGCCCGTTCGTCCCTCCTTCTGGATACTTGATGTACACCGTGTTCCCCGACGGCTCTCCTGTACCGCAGGGCATGGCCCTCTACGCACCGCCGCCTCCCTTGCCCAACAGTAGCCAACCTCTCACCCCTGGCACTGTTGTGTATGGCCCGCCCCCTGCCGGTGCCCCCATTGTATACGGGCCCCCACCCCCCAGCTTCTCTGTCCCCCTCATCCCAGTGGGCGTGCTGCACTGCAACGTTCCGGAGCACCACGCCTTAGTAAGTGGGGAGACGCGCGAGCCCGGTCCACACTGCTTCCCTGGGGGCCTCCTCAGAGCCTGTGTCCCAGAAGTGTGCTTTTAAGGCTGATGTGTAGAACCCAGCAAACATTCTGTTATTAAAATACTGTTCTGGTCAGAAGTTAGGGTGCCAGTCAGAAGTTGTGGTCCTAGTTTAACCATTTTATAACAAAAATGCTTTCAGCCCAGAAATTAGCCATTTTTAAAGAAGGCTTATTGTGTATGTTTTTGTTGATAAGCACTGTATGAGTGTGTATGTATAGGCATGTGCTTGCTCAGTTGCTGCGGTTGTGTCCGACTCTGTGACCCGGCACATGCGCGTGCCTGCCTGTACTTGTGCACACATGTGTAGACGTGTTTACGTGTAAACATGTGTAACAGCAGCACAAAGTAACGCTTTGCTGGGGATCATCCCTCGCTGGTGAGATTAATGACTATTCTCTCTTTCTTTCCATAGCTCTCTTCTTGTTGTGCCCATAATTTTGTGTTCTGTTTTTCCTACTTAATGTTACAAGCATTTTTCCCATGGTTTTCATAGACATTTTCAAGCAGTATTTTAATGACTGCATAACACTTCTTTATTTGTAGGAAGTGTAGTTCGTTTAATTTTGTATAAATTTTACTGTATTTCATATTTCTGCTCTAGGCTAAATTCAAGAAATGATTCCTTCCTAGTCCCTAGCTTACTTTTCAAGCTTTTGGCACTAAAGAAATAAAATGCATTGCAAGTACCTCCTTCAAACTCAGGACACCTGGATCCTGATGTTTTCCTGAGCTCTTGATTTTTCCCTTTTCCTCTCAGCAAACTGAGAGGAAGAGAAAGGATTCGAGTACCTGGGTGTGAAGCCACCAGCCCAGTTTTAATCAGTCAGCCTAGTTCCAGAGCTGTGGATATTTGCATGGTTAAATGGCCGTTACTCTTGTTCGCCTGCCGTGCTCTGGTGCACACTGCTCTTGGAACAGTTCTGTTGGCTCACTTGCTAATCTCGTAAGCTGGCTCTTTCACCCTCAGCCAGTTCCCAGCGCCCATGTGGTTCCCCAGGTATGCCTCTGTATCTCCTATATTTGTACCTTACTTCTTCGGCTTAGATAGTTCCTGTTTCATTTGTTCTTCAAAACCAAGCAGAGCACCCGTTTCTCTAAGTAGCCTTCTCAGCCCACTCCCCTCCCATGTGTCCAGAGGAGGGGGAGACGTGTACGTCTGTGTCTCTGTCAGATGCTGAACTCTGGGACCAGACAGCACCCGCAGGAGGTGCCTGCTGTCTGCTTATCAGGCAGGCATAGCTGGACTGGGGGAAGAGTTGTAGGGTCTGTCGGTCCGTCCATTGCATCTATGACCTGTGAAGACATTGGCTTGGCTTAATTTTTCTTTTCAAACTGAAGTCTTAGCAAGCTACCACTATTTTCAGGGCATAGATACCACTTTAACCACAGTTCATTTCAGTTTGGGGCAGGAAAAAGGGGAAATGACCTCATGTGATATTTCAGTATTGCATTTTTTTCTTTATTCAGGAGAATGAGGTTTCTAGATTGGAAGACATAATACAGCATTTAAAATCAAAGAAGCAGGAACAGAGGATGAGAGCGTCCAGGCGGCAGTCTGAGAAAGAAATAGAAGAACTGCGTCATAATATTGATGAACTTTCGCAAGAGAAGAAAGACTTAGAGCACGAAGTAGAAGGACTGCATAGAACCATCCAGAAACATCAGCAGCGAAAGTAACTATTAGCCATTTTATTTTTATGATTCAGATGAATTAGTTATTAAGGTAACCAAAATCAGTGTTGTCCTGTAGCACTTTCTGTGATCTTGGGAATGTTCTAGATCTGTCCCATCCAGAACAGTAGCCTTAGCCATGTGTGGTTGTTGAGCACTTGAAATGTGGCTAATGAAACTAGGGGACAGAACTGAATTGAGTTGAATAGCCACGTGGTGATTTCTAAGTTCTTGTGGCCAAAAGTCCGAGCCAGCGTCTCTCATAGTCGCTCTTGGAGAATGGCATCCCTCCCCGTCGTCCTGGCTGCAGGCTTGCCACTCCCCGTTCCGTCCACTCCCCTAGGCGTCCAGCTGCTCTCAGCCCCGCTGACGCTATGCACAAAGGGCTCTCGCGCTGGCCCCCTTCTTTCATTGTCGCTGCCCTGGCCTTCAGGCACTCTCACCCTAGGTCAGGTTCTCCAGGCCTGGTCTCTGTCGCTCTGTCCCACCCTCGACGTGGCTGCAGCCCTGGCCGTGCGTGCCCTCATGCAGCGCTTATTCCCACCAGCGGACATTCTGCCCTCCCGGCCCTGCACCCTGCCTCTCTGCTCGTCTTTCTCTTCCCACGCAGCGCTTATTCTGGCCCTGCGCGCTTTGCCGCGGTTTCCCTGAACACCGCCTTTCCTCCTGCCGCCCCACCTTTGTGTGCGCTGTCCTCTGCCTGCAGTGGCTTCCCTGCCTGCCCCGCGCAGCTCCAGTGTGTCTCTCCAGGTGAAGGTCAGGGACCCCTCTGATACAAGAGGTTTCTCACCTCAGGCTCCCACAGTTAAGAGTTGGCAGCGTTGGGCATAGTGCTATTCATACTGTGTTGTGCGATACCCAGGAGGGCAGGCGGGCAGGCGGGCAGGTGCAGGGCCTCCCTCTCTGTGCCCCAGTGTCTGGCAGAGCGTTCGTCAGCTAACACACTGTCTGCTCCTTGGGTCAGTCACACAGAGCGCATCTTCTGCACTAGGCCATGAATTATGACAGTTCCTCAGTTTTTGTCCATTTAGCCAGACTGGCCCACGGGCCAGGGTTGGAGGAAGACCTGTGGAGGACCTTGAGGTGGGTGAGATGCGGTCTCGGCCTTCTAGGAGCAAATGCAGGAGTGACTAACAGACCTGGCAGGAAAAAGCAAGGGCCACCAAGAGAAGGCTGGACTCGATGCTTGAAGGCTTACAGGAGGGTTATTGCATTTGCGTAGGTGTTTTTGAGGGGGATGTAGGCCAGTGGGACAGCCACTTCTTTTCCTAGTTGTAAAAATAAATTATCATTTGGGGGAATTTGGATAACACAAAAACAGTCAAAGAAGAAAGTAAGAATTGTCTGTATTCATTTAAAGACAAACTGTTAATATGTTAAGTTTATTTTCACGTTTTTCTGTATAGATAGTCCCATTTTCAAGCAGTTTTGACTTTAGCCTTGTGTTACTAAGTCCTGTGTTATGCTTTTTGATTTGTCAGATATCGTCACCACAATTTTACTCTAGCAGAAATGTAGAATAATTTTGAGGGAAATAGATGGTTGTCTTGGGAGTGGCTTGCTTTATTTTTATACCACAGAAGAATTGAAGTATCAGCATTGTCTTGACTAAGTGTTGATTAAAAAAAAAACTTTATATTTAAAAGGGCAAAACAGGAGCATCATACATTATACATACTATTCACTTATTGTCAGCAATATGCCACGTTGAGTAAAAATATGGTAACATAACCTTGAACTTAGGTATACTTAGACCTTGAACCAAGGTAAACATAGGCCTTGAGCTTAATCAGATGTAGCTGTCTGTCCTATCCCTTCTCGTATTAGAAGGTCAACGTGCATCTTTTTATCACTAGGCTATAGGTATTGATATGGTCACATTTAAAATCTCTCTATGTGTGTGTATGTGAATTTTTTTTAGAGACTTCATTGATGGAAATGTTGAGAGTCTTATGAATGAGCTAGAAATAGAAAAATCACTCAAGCACCATGAGGATATTGCAGATGAAATTGAGTGCATTGAGAAGACCCTCCTGAAACGTCGAGCGGAGCTCAGGGAGGCTGACCGACTGCTGGCGGAAGCCGAGAGCGAACTTTCATGCACAACAGAGAAAGTATGTGCTGCTGTGCTTGGATGGAGGGGCCTCACTGTCCCCCGCAGGATGGGTTAGAAGGAGAGCGTGTAGGAGCGCAGTCGTCAGAGTCAGGCTGCGCTCTGCTGGTTAAGGAGCTGCAAGGATTTGGGCAAGTCACTTAAGTCTCCGAGCTTTGCTTTCCTTAACTGTAAATTCAGGCTAAGAAAACCTAAGCTGGGGAACTTCCCTGGTGGGCCATTGGTTAAGAATCTGCCTTCCAGGGCAGGGGACACAGGTTCAATTCCTGATCAGGGAGCTAAGATCCAACATGCTGCGTGGCAGCTAAGCCCACGCGCTGCACCTGCTGAACTTCAGGGAAGACCAGCACAGCAAGAAACAGACCGCCCAGGCTGCTCCGGATGAATGGAATGAAGTCGCGTATTTAAAGCTCCTGAAAGCCGTTTAGTTCCTAACACAGCCCACCTCCTTATCCTGTGGGTGTTAAAAATTACTTGGGCTCTAATGTTTATTAAATGGGTTAACCTTATATTCTTATAAAATAACAAGGGACCTCATAGTCAGACTCTTAGTTACTCTCCAGGTTGACAGTTGATATAAAATCAAGTATTTTTTGCCCTGAGGTAATATTCTTGAGACTTAAACACAGAGTAATTTGGGGAGAGAAAGGAACTGCCTCTTATTGAGCCCCTGTTAGGCCACACGTTGGCTGTTTTATAAATACCTCTTCGTTTAATTTTCCTGGCAACGCTGTTAGATGGTCGTTAGCCCAGTTCCCAGATGTAACTCAGAGAGCCTGGTCTAGCTTGTGGTCACGTGGCTGAAGTCCTGCCTCACCAAAAGAGCTTTTTAGCTAGATGGGAATTCCAGGGTTAAACAAAGCCCCTCATCCACATGGGGCACCTCAGGGACTACTGGTTTTACATTGTTGTTTCAACATGGACCGATTTGAATGAATAGAAATCTGTTACCCAGGAGCTGAAATGAAGGATTTATGAAAGTAATTCTGAGTGGTGGCTTTTTAAGAATGGAAAAGTGTCCCCATCTTCCTTTCAGATGATCAGTTGCCTCTTCTGTCGTATGGTAGATCACTGTGAGAGCAAATAGGTGTGTGAGCAGGACCAGAGGAAAACCTGTTGGTGGTGTGTAAAAGATTACTGAGACCGGTAGTTGGCAGAGGGAGGAAGTGAACCTAGGTTCAGGCTAGTGAGCTTCTCCTCCTTCACCTCCCAAAATGACTCAGGGAGGCAGCTCGCTCAGGAGGAAGAGGGAGAAGGTGCTGCGTTTTGTAAGGAATGTGCCAGACTTGTTAAAACCGGACATACACGGAGATAAAAAACTGCTTGGAGATGTGCTGGCTTTCCACAGTGGGAAATGAGTTTTGTCCAGTGGCTTGCTGATGAATCTGGTCGAAGCTGGCCATCCAAAGTGGAAAGCAGTGTGATGAAATATTTAGCACTTCGGGAGCCAGCCAGACCCTCTTGCGTCCACACACAGTGTTTACCAGATGAGCTTCGCATACAGACGTCTCTGACTTGCGTGCAACTGCAATGCGAAGTGTCTCGCTGAACAGTGAGTCACTGCTCAGCCACGTTCTAACGACACTCTGGTTTTGGATCTCTCATGACATTGTTTTTAAGCCTCTTATTTTAGACAGAAAAAGAAACCAAGCTGATAGGGAAGAAAATGCTGTTTTTGCCAAATCTTGTATAGGAAGGTTTTGAAGTATTAAATATTTGATTCCCAGTCATAATTAAACTATCCTTAGAGTAATGGGATTTTACTGAAGATAATATCAAGAGTAAAGGTGGAGGCTCTAGGAACTCCCGCAGTGGTCCAGTGGCTGAGAGTCCGCCTGCCAGTGTGTGAGACGCAGGAGCAGTCCCTGGCCTGGAAGGATTCCAGGTGCCGCAAAGCGACTCGCCCATGTGCCGCCACTGCTGAGCCCAAGCTCTGGCGCCTGTGCTCCACAACATAAGAAGCCCCAGCAATGAGGAGCCTGCAGCTGCGCCTGGAGAGCAGCCCCCACTCACCGTGACTGGGGAAAGCTCACACGCAGCAGTGAGGACCAGCTCAGCCGGAGATAAATCAATAATCTTATTAACAGAAAAATCTCTATGGAGGGAATTTTGGTAAAATAACGTCTTTGCCACTTAATTGGGTAGCTATTCACTTTTTTCTTCTCTTTTTAAATTTTTTTTTGGGGGGTGGTTGTTTTGGTTTAGATAACTTTTACATGAAAAAAATAATAGTACAGACTATTTTTAAATAGAAAATCATCTACCATCTCACCACCCTCAAATTACTATTTTTAACTTTGCAAAGCCTTTCTCTTTGTTGACAAGATACAGTTTTATATAGTCGCTCTTATAGTGCTTGTACCACTTTACATTTATTTTTTTTAGTTAACATTTTATATTAACATTCTTCCATGTTACTACCTTGTCATCTTATTTTAAAGACTACGCAATATTCCATTGTGTTGATGCATTATCACTTGCCGAATCAATTATTTGTCAAGCCTTACATTATCTCAGTATGCAATGAGCAGTTTTATATAGCAGTTCTTCTGAATTCTTTTCTGAGAACTGGCAGGTGAAAGTGAATGGACATTTTTATCACTCTTTCGGTGTTGTTTTCTAAGAGTTGTGCCAAGTTACAATCCCAATAGTTGTAAGAGAATATTGCAGCTGAATTGCTTTTAATGACAGTTTCCTTTCTAGACAAAAAATGCTGTTGAAAAGTTCACTGATGCCAAGAGGAATTTGTTGCAAACTGAGAAAGATGCTGAGGAGTTAGAAAGGAGAGCTCAGGAAACAGCTGTTAACCTTGTCAAAGCTGATCAGCAGCTCAGGTAGGCAGACTCGCTCGGCCACTGATACACCCAGTGAGATGAATGGGAAGTTTGATTCTAAGAGGATGGTAATTGCTTTAGGATAAATAACACGTCACGTCAAGGCTAAGGAGTCTGGGGGAAATAAAGCGATGTGTTTCAGATTGTTGCAGGCTGACACAAAGGATTTGGAGCAGCACAAAACCGAGCAAGAAGAAATCTTGAAAGAGATAAACAAAGTTGTTGCAGCAAAAGACTCAGACTTCCAGTGTTTAAACAAGAAGAAGGAGAGACTAACAGAAGAGTAAGTGCGGCCTCGGCCCGGCTTCGCGGGGCCTGTGCCGGGTGAGGGCCCCCGGGGCTCGGCCTCCCTACCGATTTGCTCTAGTGCTACCGGTGCTTTGTAGGCTGCAGAAGCTACAGAAAGACATCGAGACCGCAGAGCGCGCTGAGGGTCATCACCTGCAGGTCCTGAAGGAGTCGGAGGCCCTCCTGCAGGCCAAGAGAGCAGAGCTGGACGAGCTGAAGAGCCAGGTATGGCAGCAGCGCCTTGAAAGCCAGTTCCTGGGGCTGGGAAGCCTCCATTCGTGTTGCGGTTATAAACATGATATGTGTTTGATTGTGGGAAAAACTGGAAAATACATAGTAAAGTATGATTGAGGCTATATATCCGAGTGGATAGGAATAGAGCCCAACCCAAATTTGAATCTCAACTCAAAACAATATCTTATTGAATGAGTGAGTCTGAAGACATGATCTTTCTGAGATCGTTTATGTTAAATGTGTGTGCAAATATTTGTGTTTGAATTTTTAGTCTCTGCCAAACTGCAAACATGGTCATCTGATAAGGGAGGACAGTGAATGTTGTCTGTTTCCTTCCTTTCACGTGTCTGCATTTTCTGTTTGTCTGAAACTGAATATGTATTGCCCTTAAAATTGTAAGTTTTAAATTTACAAAACGAGTAAATTTCTTAAATCCCTGCCTGGCTTTCATTGCCAGGGTGGTGTCAGTTGGAACGAAGCACAGATAGAGAAGCTCTTTGAAACCCTGACCTGAGGGGTGATCGTTGCTTTCCTGTCATTGTTCTCGCTGTGATTTGAGCGAGCTCAGGGCCTTTATTAGGCATGTCATGCCTGCATTCCCCAGCCCGGCCTTTCTGACTCTTGCGGCCAAGATAACCAAAGTTAGACTCCCACCTCCACACAGCATTTGGCTGGACGAAATATTCTCCATCTCAGCACTTTGGTCAAGCTGCGTCTTCTTCCCCTCTCTCTGATGCAGGTGACGGGTCAGCAGCAGGAGATGGCTGTCTTGGACAGACAGTTGGGGCACAAGAAGGAGGAGCTCCATCTGCTCCAGGGAAGCATGGTCCAGGCCAGAGCTGACCTCCAGGAAGCGCTGAGGTTGGGGGAAACTGAAGTGACTGAGAAGTGCAGCCACATCAGGGTGTGTCTCTCAGTACTTTCTAAGAGCCCTGTAGTTCTGTAGATTTATTTCCGGATGTTTCTGCTGGTCCCCCCAAGATGCAGATATGAGTCCCTGAGTCTCGCCACCCGCCCCACCAGCTCGCTAGTCTCGAGCCTCTGGGGCTGTCGTGTGTCGCTGGCCCTCCATGTTTTCTGGCCATGCCTGAGGTCTTCTGCCTCTGCGTTTCTCATGCTGTTTCTTCAGGACTTTCCTTTCTGGGAATGCCCAGATCTGACCTAGTTTGCATAGTTCAGCCTCACGCCACTAAGGGACTTCCCCAGCTTTTCCTGGAAGCGATTTATCTTGCTTCTGAGTTGGTAACGCTCTGCACATTTCCTACAGAACCTCAGCCTTTCTTGATCATGGTTCTGTCCCCGGCCTTACTTCCCCGAAAGGTACTAACAGCCCCTGGAGGGCAGGAGAGGGACCTGAATCAGCCTTTTCTCTGTAACACACAGCCTTGCCCATAGTAATAATTGTATATACATTTTAAATGTAAATATGTCAGTGTAAATACAGTGCTATTCTTAATGTAAAACACAAAGATGAGCTTGTTTTCAAATGAGAATTTATATGTGAGACAATTAATAACAGAATTGATTTTAAAGTATTTTCTGTTCATAACTTGGTAGAGGTGGGTTGACTTTTTTCTTTGCATAGGAACTAAAAGGTCTTCTGGAAGAACTGAGTTTTCAGAAAGGAGAACTGAATGTCCAGATTAGTGAGAAAAAAAATCAACTTTCACTTATAAAGCAAGAAATTGAAAAAGAGGAAGAAAATCTTCAGGTAGTTTTAGGGCAGATGTCTAAACATAAAACTGGTAAGTTTAAAGTTTAACCTTATTTCTAATCAAAGAAAGGCAGATTATAAATGGAATATTTAAATTAACTGAAAGCAAAATTTTCATTGCTACCAGAGTGTGATGAAAGATCACTTATAGGCTGTTGATTGAATTATAAAGTGAAACAACCTCCCAGTGTCTTAAACTCTTAAAATACACACCTGTCAAACTTACTAGGTAGCCATTTCTATTTATCTAGAGAGGGCAAGCGTTTATGCACATCACAGCAATATTTATTTCTATTTTTCAGTTTTATTAAGAAATAAGCCTTAATTTCCTTGTTTAACAATTTAGCTGAGTTACTTACAGTAGAATTTATAATGACAAAATTTGGAAACAAATGACCAATTTAAAAACCATATTTTAACATTTAATGGCATGCAAAAATACTGATAAGAGTGAAAAAATAGATAAAAACCAAGCATTGCACGTAGTCTTAACTTGTTTTAAAAAATATGCTGGGGGGGCTCCCCTGGCAGTCCAGTGATTAAGACCTCGCCTTCCAGTGCAGAGGTTGCAGGTTTGATCCTGGTCGGGGAGCTAAGACCCTACATGCCTCACAGCTGAAAAACCAAAACATAAACGAGACGCACTGGTGCAGCAAATTCAGTAAAGACTTTAAAATGGTCCACATCAAAAAAAACTTAAAAAAAAAGACTGTTAAAAGTCTTAAGTGAAATGAAAGTCACTCAGTTGTGTCCGACTCTTTGCGACCCCGTGGACTGTAGCCTGCCAGGCTCCTCTGTTGATGGAATTCTCCAAACAAGAATATCTAGAGTGGGTTGCCATTCCCTTCTCCAGGGGATCTTCCTGACCCAGGGATCGAACCTGAGTCTCCCACAATGCAGGCAGATTTTTTTATTGTCTGAGCCACCAAAATATTTAAAAAGTAAAATATGTGTGTGAGGGTGTGTACATGCCCACACAGAAGCTTCCGGAAGGAAATTGTCAAGGTGCTGTTGCAGTGGTGATCATCTTTGGATGGTAGGATAATGATGGGTTTTAATTTTTTTCTTTTGTACTTTTTTCAGATTTTCTATAATGAACAAATATTCTTATAATCAGAAAAAGTTGTTAATATTTAGAAATCTATATTTCAAAGGACAAAAGAATTGATATATAAATTTCAGCTGATATAGTTTGAAGTTTTTCTGTTTGATTTAAAATCTTTTAGGTAGGGTATAAGTTCTTTTAGAACTAGATCTTTTTTGAATATTTGTTTAAATTTTTTCAGCAAATTAACGTTTAGCAATACTTTTAAAGGATTTTTTTGTTCAAAATGCAATTAATTAGCTCCATTAATTCAGCACAACAAATATGTATTTTATTACCTATTGTTACATCAGCCAATAGCATTATCTTCTGTCTCATTTTGTAAATGTTTCCACATTCAATTAATAGCCTGGACCATGCTTTGTTTCTGTTAGAACTTAAGAATATTCTGGACATGTTGCAACTTGAAAACAATGAGCTGCAAGCTTTGAAGCTACAACATGACCAAAAGATGTCTGAGTTAGAGAAGACTCAGGTTGAAGTGCTGGAGGTAAGACACCAAGGCATTTCACTGGTAGCAGACCACGCAGCCTTTCCCCATTTGTACGGCTGAGTCCTCTTTCACCTTCTTTAGGAGAAACTGGAGCTGGAGAATTTGCAGCAGACAGCCCTGCGACAGAGAGGGGAGATCGAGTGGCAGAAGCAGCTCTTAGAGAGGGACAAGCGAGAGGCTGAGCGGACCACTGCTGAGACCCGAGCATTGCAGTTGTGTGTTGAGTCTTTGTGCAAACAGAAGGAAGATCTCGAGGAGAAATGTGACAGCTGGGAGAAGAAGCTGGCACAGACCAAACGGTGAGAGCAGGAACGAACAAGCTTGCAAGGCCCTTTCTGGAAGGCCAAGGCCAAAGCATTATAAAGACACTGTTTAAAAAATTGGAAAAGGCAAAAATAAGAATACAAAATATACCACAAACTCAATATCACAGTACAATTCACCAGTAGCATTTTGGGATGAATTTTCCTTTTAGGCTTTTTTCCTCCCTTAAAGCATTTTTTTTTAATAACTTGTGATTTAAGTAAAATAATGTATGCTTGGAATATGTGAGTCAGTGGAGAAATATACCTTGTTGTGGGTAGGAAGGCCCAGTATTAACCCATTGTTAAGATTCAGTTCTCCTCAGATTGATCTGTAGATTCAAAACAAGCACAATTAAAATCCCAACAGACTTTTTCAATAGAAATTGGCCATCTGATTCTGAAATTCTTATTGAAATGCAGAGGACCTAGGATAGAAGCCTTTTTAGCTATGACACCAAAACAACTTTAACAAAGACTAAAAGTCCAGAGCCGACAGTGTGATTTTAAGACAGTGCACAGCCATGGTGATCGGAAGCACTGTGGCCTTGGTATAAAGGTCGGGAGAGAGGCCAGTGCAGCAGAACAGAGTCTGCAAGTGAACTCACAGAACATGCACAGCTGATTCTGACGAAGATGCAAAATAGAGGAGAGATGGTTTCAAAATATGTTGCTAAAAGCACTGCGAAAAAATGAACCTTGATCTATACTCACACCAAGTATGAAAATTAACTCAAAATGGGTCATTAACATAAAGGTAAAACCAAAATATAAAACTTGTAAGGGAGAAAACTAGGTTAAAAAGTCTTCATGGCCTTGGGTTAGGCAAAAATTCCTTAGATAAGACCCTGAAAGCATGATCCGTAAAAAAGTAAATTGATAAAATTGAACTTCATCAAAGTTTAAAATTTCTGTTTCTTGAGAATTCCCTGGTGATCCAGTGGTTAGGATTCCATGTTTTCACTGCCAAGAGGGCAAGTTCAATCCCTTATTGTAGAACTAAGATCCCACAAGCTTCACAGTGTGGCTGGGGGAAAAAAAAAAAAAAAACTTGTTTTGCAAAAGACACTGTTGAGGCAATAAAAAGACATCTCAGACTGAGAGAGAAATCTTTGCAACTTGTATCTGATGAAAGACTTGTACCCAGGATGTATATACATGGATAACGAACTCTCAAAACGCAGTAATTAGAAAATGAAGAACCCAATTTGCAAATAGGCAAAAATTTGAACATTTTATTTAAGAAAATAGATTAATGGCAGATAAGCACATGAAAAGATGCTCAGTGTCATTAACAATTAAGGAAATGCAAATTAAAACCACAACTAAATATCATTATATACCTATTAGAATAGATTAAACACTGACCACCAAATTCTATCAAGGAACTTTCATACACAATTGGTGGGAGTATAAAATGTCAGTAAGAGTACTTTGCAAAATAGTTTGGCAGTTAGACTTAAAAATGCAAACATACACCTACTAGGAGATCTAGCTTTCCCACACCTCGAGGTGAAAGCGTGTGGTGTGTGCGCACGCAAGCATGCTAAATTGCTTCAGTTGTGTCCCACTCTTCACACCCTGTGGACCGTAGCCCACCAGGCTCCTTTGTCCATGGGATTCTCCGGACGAGAAGACTAGAGTGGGTTGGCATGCCCTCTTCCAGGGGATGTTCCCAACCCAGGGATCAAACCCACATCTCTTGTGTCTCCTATATTGGCAGGTGGGTTCTTTACCACTGGCGCCACCTGGGAAGCCCAGAGGTTAAAGCCTGCGTCTATATAAAAACTGTACACTGGTGTTCATAGCAGCTTTATTTGCAGTAGCCAGACACTGAAAACACCCAAAATGCCCATCAGCTGTTGGATGGGTTGGCAGATTATGGTATATGCATACCATCGAATGGGCTTCCAGGTGGCACAGTGGCATGGAACCCACCTGCCAATGCGGGAGACACAGGTCCACTCCCTGGGTTGGAAAGAGTTCCTGGAGTAGGGAATGGCCACCCCCTCCAGTATTATTGCCTGGAAAATTCCATGGACCGAGGAGCCTGGTGGGCTGCAGTCCATGGGGTCGAGAGGAGTCGGACACAACCGAGTGACTTCCCTTTCACTTTTCATTTTCATGCACTGGAGAAGGAAATGGCAACTCACTCCAGTGTTCTTGCCTCGAGAATCCCAGGGATGGGGGAGCCTCATGGGCTGCTATCTGTGGGGTCGCACAGAGTCGGACACGACTGAAGCGACTTAGCAGCAGCAGCAGCATGCCATCGGATGGGCTTCCAGCTGGCACAGTGGCATAGAACCCACCTGCCAATGCGGGAGACATAGGTCCACTCCCTGGGTTGGAAAGAGTTCCTGGAGTAGGGAATGGCCACCCCGCCAGCATTGTTGCCTGGGAAATTCCATGGGCAGAGGAGCCTGGCAGGGTGCAGTCCATGAGGTCACCAAGAGTTGGACAGGACACAGCATACACACGGGCGCACCGTCGAATGGGCTTCCCTGGTGCCTCAGTGGCAGGGAGTCTGCCTGCCGATGCGGGAGAGGCGGGTTTGATCTCCGGGTCAGGAAGATCCCCTGGAGAAGGAAAGGACAGCCCACTCCAGTGTTCTTGCTTAGGAAACCCATGGACAGAGGAGCCTGGCGGGCTACAGTCCATGGGGTCACAAGAGAGTCGGCCATGACTTAGGGACTGAACAATAGCAACAGACCATAGAATACTACGAGGCAACGAAAGGCAAAGGAGTATTAATAACATGCAACTACGTGGCTGCGTCTCAGAGTAATTATGCTCAGTGAAAGAAGCCAGACAAAAACCAGTCCATAGTGTGACTCCTGTTCATGTAAAGGAACATGTGCTCATACATACATTTTTTTTTTTGACAACTCTTATACATAAAATTGTGTTTTTTGCTTTTTCACTTATAAGTTAAGTCCATTTTAATCACATGTTTGGAATTATAAGTGCTATCCATGTTGTCCCTGGTTTTTATAAAACTTCAATTTTAGCAAGTCACTTTTTGAAATGACAAACATTTCCAAATGTTCTATTTGGAAAGCTGAAAATAAGGGCTTTTTTTTTTAAGACTGGGTTGAAGAGCCTTACAGTTTGTTAATATTTATTAATGTTTGTTATGTTAGTAAATTATTAATAATTTATTAATATCATCCAGACTCCACAGCTGCGTTGTGACACGTAACACTATTCGTTAGTTGTCTGGTATTTGTGCTTGGACATTTTGTGTTTGACGGTCTAACAGCCTCGCTTGTATCGTAGGGTTTTAGCAGCCACAGAAGAGAGTAGCAAAGCAAAGCAATCAGACTTGGAAAAGTTGGAACTGGATATCAGAAAACTGCACCAGGAACTAGACCAGCTAAACAGAAACAAGCTCTCACTGCACAGAGACATCGCGGTTGTGCAGCAGCAGCTCCAGGGTAAGAGGCGCGGCGGGGAGGCGACTGTCTTCCTTCTGCCGGAGTCTTTGTTTAATTGTTTGCTTTCTTATTACAGAAATAGATCATGCTGGAGGGCATGGGGTTTCTTTTAGAAGTGAGAAAAATGTTCTAATATTAGGTATGGTGATGGTTGAACAACTCTGAATTTACCAAAAGCCAGAATTACATCTCAGTAAAGCTGTTTTTTTTTTTTTTATGAATTCATATTCCTTATAGAACAGTGTTAAAACATAGCAAAGTGACAAAAATTACTATTGACCACACTCTTCAGAGATAATTTCTACTAGCAATGTAGTAAATATCCTTCAAGATTTTTCCTTGAGGGGTAGTGTGTGTGTATAGATTTAAAAGCAAAGATGGAAATAACGTATTTATGACCAAATCTTTATAAATCCTCATGATTGTTTATTTATGTTACTAAGTAATTCCAGCCACCAGTATACTTGTTGAACACTTCCTGTGTACTGGGCATGACTGTAGATGTTTCATATGCATTTTATCATTTAATTCTTATAACATTTTTATGAGGTAGAAACTATGATTTCCCCCATTTAAAGAAGCCAGCTTAAACCCAGTTTCCTTGGGACTTGCTTAAGCGAGAAGTGACCTGCTCAAGCTCACCCAGTTAGTAAGTGACAAAACCAGTACAGATAATAAAATTTATTTTCAAATTGTCTTCCTGAAAGGTTGTACCAAATTTACATGTTTATCAGCAGTGTGGAAGGTACCTGTTTTTAAACCACGCACCTCATCAACACTAGGTATTGTGTGTGCGTTTTTTTTATTATGAAGTTTTGAACCTGTTAATCTTTTTTTTTTTTTTTTAACATGTAAGTCTTTAAAAAACGCAAGGCCCCAAGCCCAGGTCTGGCTTGCGCATGTGCCTCTCTCTCGGCCTTGAATAAGATAGGGTGGCGAAGTCACCTGTTACACCGTAACAGAAGGAAGCATGAATTCACTGTCAGTCTACATGTTTAAGGGGACTGATGGGAAACTGGAAAATGTATGCATATGTATTTCTTACTCTATGTAAACGTCATTTCTGTAGAAAAACGAGAAGCAGTAAACTCACTACAGGAGGAACTAGCTGACGTCCAAGACCACCTGAACCTCGCGAAACAGGTGAGCCTAACAAACGTAACCTTCCAGTAGTGTCCCGCAGGTGTGCAGAGAGCTGCTTGAAATAACAGGTCAGAGGCTGGTTCCTTCTGATATGAGCAGGTCCCGTAGAGCCTTATCTAACACAAATGTAATATATGCTAAACCTCTGATGCAGAGCAATAGTTTTCTAGTTTATTTTAGCCCTAGAATTCTCCATTCAAACAATGTTTTGCTCAAAGCTAGTAAGTAAGGTGGCTAGAAGACCCCCGTAGTTGCTCAGCCGCCATTCTGGGGGCTTCAGGGACCAGACGGACCTCTCTTCCCCGTGGCACAGATGAGGCCTTTAGGCTTCTCAGCGTCTTCCTGCAGGGATTCAGTGTTGCCCTGTGAGAGTATTGCCGTGAGCTGAGTTCCAAAGAACCTCAAGCAAGTTTTAGACCTTAGTTTCTACTCTGTAAGTTACAGGTTAGATAAGACATCTAAATGCTCTTCCTTCTACCTTTACGATTCTGTGTTTCTAAGATGTATAAAACTTATAAAGTATTTTGTCCTTTAAAAAGTCTTACACGGTTCTTATGAACATTTTCTATGTTACTAGAAATATGGAAACTTTTCCAAAAGTGTTTAATTAGGGTTCTTTGAAGAAAGAAGTATTTATTGTTTTGTGAATTTTTTTAAACCTGTATAAATATTTCAGATGGTAACAAAACCATGACTTCAGGTTCAGTTTCAGTCAGAGTTAAGGCTTGTTCACAGCTCTTCTTAATCCTAGCAATCCTGTGAGGTGGGTGGTGTTTATTCCCACCTCAGTGACGAGATGGCTAAATTTCGGAGGAATCAAGTCTCTTGCTGAGGTTCTATCATCTTAGGTACTAAACAGAGGGAAGTCAGTGATTAGATGGAGCTCTGGGTGTCTTCGCATGTTTATTGCAATGCTGAAGGATGTGGAGCTTCCATCTGGGCGGGCTTAGGTGGCGCAGCTGTGGCACTGGCGCCCGTAGTGAAGGCGGCTCTGTCCGTGGTTTGAGTTGTTCTTTGCCCTGAAGGACCTGCTCCGCACCACCAAGCGCCAGGACGTCCTGCTTGGCGAACAGACCAGGCTGCAGGCGGACCTCCAGGAACGCATGAAGAGGTTGGAAGCCTGCCAGAAAGAAGAGGAAGCAAAACAGCAGCACCTGCAAGCGCTTCAGAACGAGGTGGAGGAAAGCAAGACCGAACTCGCCCGCCAGGAGACGGTACTGCACCCCGCGGGCGCCGCAGAAGAGCTGATGCTTCCCCGGCGGAGCCTGCTGAGGAGCTCCCACTCTGGGTCTCGCTCGCTGTACCTGCCCTGTGTGACCTGAGGGGGATTTCACACCCTCTTTGCCTCCCTTGGTATTAATATTACGGATCATTAAGACTGTAGAACAGGCCCCATAAAGAACCGTGGTGGCCACCTGTCAGTTCCTGCATATCCCCTCCTCACATGCTAGCCAGATGGTTTTCCGTCCCCACCTGATGCCTTTTGCAAAGAGAACTCCCTCTCTATCACCGTGGGCTATTCGCTACTTTC
The DNA here is from genome assembly GCF_032405125.1 of Capricornis sumatraensis. Lineage (NCBI taxonomy): Eukaryota > Metazoa > Chordata > Mammalia > Artiodactyla > Bovidae > Capricornis > Capricornis sumatraensis. Next base: position 119,429,318 of record NC_091074.1, read on the forward strand.
TGTTTGAACTGGAGTCCAGCTAGTGTCCATGAAGATTCCCGCGGGACATTGTTTGTTAGCTGGTGACTAACTGAGGGTGTTCTCTAATAAGACGTTTCAGAGACTCCAGAAAGAGAGAGAAAGTGAAGAAAAAAAGTTAGAAGCCAGTCGAGCGACCCTGCAGGAGCAGCAGCAGCAGCTGGAAAAGGAAATCGCAGCCCAGAAGAGCACGCTGGACCAGGTGCTCAGCCAGGTGCTGGGGGCCGAGGAGCGCGCCAGGACTCTGCAGCAGGAGGCGAGGTGGGGTGAGACCCTGGAGAAGACGCTCTCCCAGACCCGTATGTATCTCGGAGCGCTGCCAGGGTCGGGGGGGGACCCGCTGACTGTCCTACGAAGCGTGTAGAGGAGGCCCGGGCCTCGGCCGTGGCCCAGACAGGGGGCAGGACCGGTGTGGGGGGACATGCAGCCCCTCACTCGGTCCTCCGGGTCCTGCGAGAGATGAGGAGGCCGGCCCAGAGCAAACAGAGTCTGTCTTTATGGAGATGGAATTTGATCCCGACACAGTCAGGTGTTTCTCCTTGACTTTATCGCTTTCTTTGAGAATGCTTTTTCAAGGAAGTGGAATATTAAGGCAAAGAAGTGCCCAAAGGTGCCCTAAAGGCTTTCTATAAAACTACATTAATTCTGAGCTTTGGAACAATGATCCATTTCATCTCAGCCTGTTACAAAAAACAATATTAACAGTTCTATGATACAGTTGTTGGCCATTGGGTCTGTTTATTCTTTTGAGCCATACGTAAATGAACTTGACTCCAGGGCAAAAGATGGTTCTTACGTCAGTAAATGAATTCTTTTTCCCTCAGACTTCAGGTTTTAATAATGCTCAGAAAATGATGTTCTCCCCTGTGAAAACTTTGAGGACTTGGGTTTTGAAAGGGTTATTACTCCTTTTTCCCTGGGAACTCTTGATTCAGACCCAACGTTCCACATTTTGAAACAAACCTAAGTATGCTGAGTCCGACCATGCCAGCGGTGTGAGAAGCGATGTCTGGGCAGGGCGCTGCTTTACACAGGTCGGTTAGAAAAACCTGTGTTAGATATCACTGTTGCGTGTAAGCGTCATCTGTTGAGTATACTCACCGTGCATCAGGTGTTTGCACGCATGATCCCCATTAAACACCAGGAAATGGGCTCCTTCTGGAGAAAATAAGACTCATGCCACTCCAGAGCCACTGTTCTTTCCCTGCGCTGCCTCCCATGAAGGAAGAAATACTGTGCCCCTCCCTTCATTTGAAAGGAGGTTTATAACAAAGCATTCCAGGGCTTCCTTGGCCGTCCAGCGATTGAGACTCTGCACTTCCAATGCAGGGGCGCGGGTCCAATCCCTGGTCGGGGAGCTAAGATCCCTCGTGCCTCATGGAGCAGCTAGAAATGTAAAAGTGGAGAAGGGGCGTGAACAAACGTTTAAACGAGCAAGTAAGTAACCGGCGTCTCGGCAGTCTGCTCCGTGTTCCACGAGCCTCCCAGGATTGGTGCTCTCGGGTCTGAAAGACTCAAAAGAGGAAATGGTGGACGCCTGTCACACTGGAATCAGGTCCTTCAGGAACAAACTACATCAAAGGGCAGCCTTCTCTGAACCTTTCTCTGGGCTGCCGGTGTGGGTCAGGGGGGAGTTAGACAGCTGGCTGGTGGAAGAAAGTGGCTGAGCGAGCAGCATGTCCTGTGCAGTCTGCCTCAGCCAGCCCAGGGCCTCGGGCTGAACTACCTGAAATGCTGTTTCAGAATGCCAGCTCTCCGAACGGGAGCAGCAGTTGTTGCAAAAGTCAGCTGAGCTGCTGGCTCTTCAGAAGGAGGCGGACTCTCTGAGGGCAGACTTCAGCCTCTTGCGAAACCAGTTCTTGACAGAGAGGAAGAAAGCTGAGAAGCAGGTAGCCAGCCTCAAGGAAGCGCTCAAGACCCAGCGCAGCCAGCTGGAGAAGACCCTTCTTGTGAGTACCCACTGCCCCGCCCTGGCAACTTGTGTGCTGACGCCTTTCCATTGTTAACTAGCATACGGCTTCCATGTAGAGAAAAGACTGGGCAGCCCAGTCCCTAACCCAACTGTTGATTTGGGTACCTCTGTGCATAGTTTGTGCCTGAAGCTAATGGTAGATGTTGCCTGCGTCTGGGCTCAGCCCTGGCGGAGTCGGCTGGCTGGCTGGCTGGAATGCTGATCACAGGCTCAGACAGCACCCTCGGCGAGCCAGCCTCTGCACACCTCTCCAGCGAGGGTGCAGGGGTTTGGGGGCAGGAAAGCTTCTGAAGACCCTCTTCCCCAGCTGCAGTCTGTGCTCACAGGCTTTCTCACCGTGCCCTTTCTGGTCAGCATTGGCTTTAATCATTATCCTAAAACTAGCAGGCTCAGTCTGTCATGCTCTCATCCCTGAGACAAATTGTGGGTGGTGGTACTCAGATGAGTTGAAAACAGTTTCTGATGCCTCGAGACCGACGGGCAGTGATGGGGGCTGTCCCAGAAAAGGGTTTTCCTAACCCTCTGGAGGAGTTCATGTCACCCTGCAGTGTGAGTGTGGCTTTGCGTCCGGATGTATTTCCCAGAGGGCAGCACCACTCACAGCCAGTGTCGTGCAACAGGACTGCGAAGAGAGTAGGCAGGTGTCTAGGCTTTAATCCTCCCAGGAGCCCCGTGATGGTGGCTGTTGTCCATGTCTCCCAGACAGGGGAGGGTAACCTGATCTCAGTGGTAACACGGCACACCTAGGGTTCAGGCTTTCTGCTCCCGGCTCTACCACCGCTGCTGCAGAAGGCTGGTCGATCATCCCTTTTATAGCTGGAGGCCAGACAGGAAACGAAGTCTCAGAGCTAGTGAGTGTGCCAGGCAGCCGCGCGCCCCTCCTGAGTCGCTCTCCTCCTCCCCTGCTAGGAGCAGAAGCAGGAGAACAGCTCCATGCAGAAGGAGATGGCAACCATCGAGCAGGTGGCGCAGGACAACCACGAGCGGGCCCGGCGCCTGATGCGGGAGCTCAGCCAGATGCAGCAGGAGTACGCGGAGCTCAAGGAGCAGGTGAGCCTGCAGCCCCGGGCGCGGGGCGGGGCTCAGCGGCACTCGTGCAAGGGGCGTGGCTCTGTGGGGACTGTCAGACTAGCGGTCAGATTGTTCTTCTAGTCCTGAAATTTAGAACTTTCCACAAGAAGAAAGTATTTGTTCAAGATACACTCCTAAAATGCCCCCAAGATACACTTTTGAAATGCCTTAAGTTCACCAAACTTGTTAGTTTTTGAAAGAAAAATGGCAGTTCTTCAGCATAAAATTTTATCAAGTCCCAAAGTGCTGTGTTGAAATACTAGATTTTATGCCAGAAACCAATCTGTAAGAGACAAACTCCCAAGGAAACCTCTGATCGTCTGTTGTGCAGCCGGGCCGAAGAGAGGAGGAGGACGGTTCGTCCTCGATGGAGGGTCTCACCCTAGACCCCCCTGTGTCCCTCAGCCCGTGTCAGGGACTGGGCCGCCCCAGAACTGTCTAGTCAGCCCACTCGGGCCCCTCGACTGACCCTGCTACACTTTGTCCTTTGGATGACCCCATGTGGCCCTTTAGTTTCATCTGTTCCTATAACCACCCTCCCAAAACACACACACACACACACACACACCATACCACACCACCCCACCCCACCCCACCCCACCCCACCCCCTGTTTGGTTCAAGAAAAAATTACTTTTAAAGGCCCCTCGGCCTCTCTAAATTTGGGAGGGCAGTTAGCAGAGAGTATGACTGTAGTTTCTCCACCGTGCTCTTTATGGAGAGAGCCCCATAGAGTGGTCTCGGGTATTTAACACAATCTGTGGCACCTGAGGAAACCTCCAGACTCCCCACCACCAGATTCTTCACATGTAAAATGAAAACATTCAAGCAGACCTTTGCTAAGCCCCGTTCAGTGCTAACATTTATAACCTAGACCACCTACAGCTTCTTTCAGTAAATGCCCCTTTTCTCATTTGAAGACCACTAAGGTGCCGCATATGAATTCTCACCTAGCTCTCACGTTTCAGGACACAGGAGGTTTAGAAGTTAGCTAGCTTGCCCTGAGTTGTCCTGGTGCTGTCTATTGGAGGTGGGGCTGGAGCCCAGCTCTGTCCAGCTGCAGCGAGGCTGGCTTCGATGGTGTAGGCCACCTGCACGCAGCACCACCCTGGGCTTTTCCATACGGGAGTCGCTCCAGTCGGAAGGCCAGTAAAATTGTTCGCTTGGTAGCTTAGAGATACTTGAGTAGCTGGGAAAATGGCAAATTTTTACAGTTCTAATCATAATAAGTAACATTTGTAGGTCTTTTGGTATATGATACATGTATTTAAAATGTTAAATCATTAAATAACAGTTCATTTCCAGTACCTGGTGGTATTTGACTCTCACTCGCTCTGTAGATGGTAAACCAGAAAGATCTGGAAAGAAGACAAGTAGAAATCAGTGAAGCGATGAGGACGCTTAAGTCTGAAGTGAAAGACGAGATCAGAGCCAGCCTGAAGAACCTCAACCAGTTTCTCCCGGAGCTGCCGGCAGACCTGGAGGCCATTCTGGAAAGGAGCGAACACCTAGACGGAGGGCTGGAAAGCTTGAAGGAGAACTTTCCATTCGCCCTGAGTGAGAAGCCATCACCTTTTGAAGAGAAACTGCATTTTTCTCACGTTCACATAATGGTAAGGGCTTGTTTATCCTGCTGTTCTCTGGACTTCCTGAAAGGGCCCTTTGGTCCCCACCTCCCCCAGATAAGTTCAGACAGACTGGAGGGTGGGAGGAGGGAAAGGCGGGTTGGTTATGACGGTGGTGCTCAGAGACTCTCTGATGGTTCCCTTTTCGTCTGAAAAAGGATGAACACTGGCGTGGAGAAGCTCTCCGGGAGAAACTGCGTCACCGTGAAGATCGACTCAAGGTTGCCCTTTTAAAAGAAAAAAAAAAAGTATAAGCTGCTCAGCCTGTTGAGGGTGGGGGAACGTGCTCTGTCGCAGCTCTCACAGTAGGTTTATAGGTTACACGTCCGAAGCTCAGAGAGGTTGGCATCATAGTTAATCAGCGCCAGGGTCAGGGTTCAGAACCATGAGTTCTGGTGCTCAGCCCAGGGTTCCTGAACCCTCGGTAATGCTGCTTTACCTCAGCTGAAACTGATAGGACCCGCAGACAGAAAATAGAGATGCGCTGATAAAAACACGGCTCACAGGCCTGTGGTCGAGGGAGGGATTGGGGAAACCAGAAAAGTAGGCATGGGTGTCAAATGAGAAGCTGTTTGGCTCAGGATATGTTGAACTTGAAGGCTTCATGAGACACACAGGGAAGGATGTCTGTCTGTAGGCAGCTGAAAATAGGTGTCTAGAATTTAGTTGTAAGTTCAGTTCAGTTGCTCAATCTTGTCCAACTCTTTGTGACCCCATGAACTGCAGCACACCAGGCCTCCCTGTCCATCACCAACTCCCAGAGTTTACCGAAACCCACGTCCACCGATTCGGTGATGCCATCCAGCCATCTCATCCTCTGCCGTCCCCTTCTCCTCCTGCCTACAGTGTTTCCCAGCATCAGTATCTTTTCAAATGAGTCAGTTCTTCACATCAGGTGGCCAAGTATTGGAGTTTCAGCTTCAGCATTAGTCCTTCCAATGAATATTCAGGACTGATTTCCTTTAGGATGGACTGGTTCGATCTCCTTGTAGTCCAAGGGACTCTGAAGAGTCTTCTCCAACACCACAGTTCAAAAGCATCAATTGTTCAGTGCTCAGCTTTCCTTATAGTCCAATTCTCACATCCATACATGACCACTAGAAAAACCATAGCCTTGACTAGACGGACCTTTGTTGACAAAGTAATGCCTCTGCTTTTCAATATGCTGTCTAGGTTGGTCATAACTTTCCTTCCAAAGAGTAGTTCAATTCAGCTGCTCAGTCCTGTCCGACTCTTTGTGACCCCATGAACCGCAGCACGCCAGGCCTCCCTGTCCATCACCAACTCCCAGAGTCCACCCAAACCCATGTCCATTGTGTCGGTGATGCCATGCAACCATCTCATCCTCTGTCGTCCCCTTCTCCTCCTGCCTGCAATCTTTCCCAGCCTCAGGGTCTTTTCAAATGAGTCAGCTCTCTGCATCAGATGGCCAAAGTACTGGAGTTTCAGCTTCAACATCAGTCCCGCCAATGAACACCCAGGACTGATCTCCTTTTGCAGTCCAAGGGACTCTCAAGAGTCTTCTCCAACACCACAGCTCAAAAGCTTCAGTTCTTCAGTACTCAGCTTTCTTCACAGTCCAGCTCTCACATCCATACATGACCACTGGAAAAACCATAGCCTTGACTAGACGGACCTTTGTTGGCAAAGTAATGGCTCTGCTTTTGAATATACTATCTAGGTTACTCATAACTTTCCCTCCAAGGAGCAAGCATCTTTTAATTTCATAGCTGGAATCACCATCTGCAGTGATTTTGGAGCCCAGAAAAATAGCCACTGTTTCCACTGTTTCCCCATCTATTTGCCATAAAGTGATGGGACCAGATGCCATGATGTTAATTTTCTGAATGTTGAGCTTTAAGCCAACTTTTTCACTCTCTTTCACTTTCATCAAGAGGCTTTTTAGTTCCTCTTCACTTTCTGCCGTAAGGGTGGTGTCATCTGCATATCTGAGGTTATTGATATTTCTCCAGGCAATCTTGATTCCAGCTTGTGCTTCCTCCAGCCCAGCGTTTCTCATGATGTACTCTGCATATAAGTTAAATAAACAGGGTGACAATATACAGCCTTGACGTACTCCTTTTCCTATTTGGAACCAGTCTGTTGTTCCATGTCCAGTTCTAACTGTTGCTTCCTGACCTGCATATAGGTTTCTCAAGAGGCAGGTCAGGTGGTCTGGGATTCCCATCTCTTGAAGAATTTTCCAGTTTATTGCAATCCACACGGTCAAAGGCTTTGGCATAGTCAATAAAGCAGAAATAGATGTTTTTCTGGAACTCTCTTGCTTTTTCCATGATCCAGCAGATGTTGGCAATTTGATCTCTGGTTCCTCTGCCTTTTCTAAAACCAGCTTGAACATCAGGGAGTTCACGGTTCACATATTGCTGAAGCCTGGCTTGGAGAATTTTGAGCATTACTTTGCTAGCGTGTGAGATGAGTGCAATTGTGCGGTGGTTTGAGCATTCTTTGGCATTGCCTTTCTTTGGGATTGGAATGAAAACCGACTTTTTCCAGTCCTGTGGCCACTGCTGAGTTTTCCAAATTTGCTGGCATATTGAGTGCAGCACTTCGACAGCATCATCTTTCAGGGTTTGAAATAGCTCAACTGGAATTCCGTCACCTCCCCTAGCTCTGTTCGTAGCGATGCTTCCTAAGGCCTGACCTAAAAATGTGGGGGTGAAGAGTATAGTGGGGAGCTGGGAAATGAGAGTGAGGCGGGTAGAACCAGAGAGGACAGCGTGCGTCTCTGAAGAGCGGCCACTCGCCTCGAGGGCTGGGAGGGAGCCACGTGCAGTTCCGAGGGAGTGAAGGCCCTTAACATCAGATAGCCTCCGGCCACACGTGGCTGTTTAAATGGAAATTCGCTGTCATTAAACCAGATTAAAAATTCTGTTCAGTTACCACACTTCACGAGCTCGGCAGCCACCCATGGTTAGAGGTTACCATAGAGGGCGGCAGATTTAGAACAGGGAACATTCCTGTCGCCGCAGGAAGTTCTGCGGGACAGTGCCTGCTGGCAGCGTTGACTAGAGGATCGTTTCAGAGGTGCCGTGGGGGAGCCGGGAAGCACCGTGGGTTGAGGGTTCCGTACACTGCGAGACACTCAGAAGGCCTCAGTGTGAGCCCGCCATCGGAGTCTGAGCAGGCGCCTAACGAGGAGGAAGCGGAAACCCCGAGGGTCGTGACAGTGGCGCACAGCGCACAGGCTGAGGGAAAGGCCCAGTTAACGAGGCTACACGGGAGACGTCTGGCACCTGCCCGCCCCACCTTCCCCCCTTTAACTTTTGCAGACAAGAGGATTTTCAGCAGCCACTTCTGTTCTGACGTCAGATTTGCCTTTCAAATGTTAAACGTGAGGAAGCTACTCAGCACTAGTTCTGACACATCCCTCTGTAAAGCCCTAAGTCTTCCCGTAACACTTTCAGGCCCAGCTCCGACACTGTATGTCCAAGCAGGCAGAAGTGTTAAGCAAAGGGAAGCGGCAGACCGAGGGCACGTTACACAGCCTGAGGAGACAGGTCGATGCCTTAGGGGAGCTGGTCACCAGCACGTCTGTGGAGTCCCCGTCGTCAGCCACTCTGTCTCAGCGCGAATCTTCCCTTGCAGAGGACTCCCATCTTGGACCAAGTCAGGTAGGAGGCGGCTCTTCATAAGTGGTCTGGCTTGTACACGGAAAGTCCCTGAAAGCTTTGAGGCCCACAGCCTAGAGGAGACTCAGAAGGACACAAAACAGTGAAAGTCGCTCAGTCCTGCCCAGCTCTGCAGTCCTGCTGACCATACCGTCCACGGAACTCTCCAGCCCCGAATCCTGGAGTGGGTGGCTGTTCCCTTCTCCAGGGGATCTTCCCAACCCAGGGATTGAAGCCAGGTCTCCCACATTGCAGGCGAATTCTTTACCAGCTCAGCCAGCAAGGAAGCCCAAGAATACTGGAGTGGGTAGCCTATCCCTTCTCCAGAGGGTCTTCCCAACCCAGGAATCGAATCGGGGTCTCCTGCATTGCAGGCAGATTCTTTACCAGCTGAGCTCCAGGGAAGCCGAAAGGGCATGAGTTTCCCCAAGATTTGAAGGTGGAAGGACACGAATGTCACCTTCAGATCTCGGGGAAACTTGTCTTAGGGAAGACTCACAAAAGTTTTCATGGTCCCCCTGGGAAAACTGGAATCAATTGGTTGGTAGTAAATGTGTAAAGAGGATAAGCTGATGATTTAGGAAATCAACTAGGAAACAGGGACATAGTTAATTCTCCTATGAAGGCTTTCCACTGTTTGGATTTCCTTATCATCTATTTGGTAAATATAACGAGTTTAGGTAATTCCCTGCTGGTCTAGTGGTTAAGGATTCTGTGTTTTCACCACTGAGGGCCCGGTCTGCCTCTCACTGGGGAGCTAAAATCCCATAAGCCATGTGGCACAGTCAAAAATAGAAGAGTTGAGACCTCTGAAGCCAACTTGTGTCCCAGTTTAGTCTGTCCACTTGGGAAAGGTGATTGTGCCAATTGTTAGTCCTAAGTGAAGTTTGAACACAGTTTGAACTCTTAATTCAGAATCTGTTTAAAAAACCACAGCACTGGCTTTCACGTTTTCTGTGTGAGACCTAGATGAGGTTAGTAATTATTTAGAAGGAACATAAAATATATTAATGGAATCCGTAAATAAGAAGACAGTATTCCTGTCAGATAATAGCTACCATGTTGCATGCCTAGTGTGGGGGTGTGGTGGCTCAGCGGTAAAGAATCTGCCTGCGATGTGGGACTTGGGGGTTCGATCCCTGGTCAGGAAGATCCCCTGGAGGAAAGCATGGCAACCCACTCCAGTATTCTTGTCTGGAGAATCCCAGGGACAGAGGAGCCTGGCGGGCTACAGTCCATACGGTCAGAGAGTCAGACATGACTGACGCGACTCAGCACGCAGCGTGTGCGCACTGAGCACTGCGTGCATCGCCTCCCTTACATCCTGGGAGCCAGGATTTATCCTTCTCTATGAATAAACTGTAGAAAACAAAAAATGATGTCACGGTCACAGCAAAACACGAAACCAGGATTTAGACGCTGATCTCTCTTTACCGCAGAGCAGTGTGTTGCGTGTGAGCCCAAGAACATCCAAGGCCAGTTTGCATCTTTAATAGACACACAGCTTGCTCATTAGCAGCAGAGCCAAGATGTGAATGCGATCACCTTAAATCTTCCACGGTAGGACCCAAGTCAGATACAGGCCAGGACCGTCATGGGCCTCAGGGCAGGCCGTGAGGGCGAGTGTCAGAGGCACAGAGCTTTGTAGAGATGGCGACTCCGGAGGTGAGCCCCGAAGAGTGGGAGACAGGCACGCAGGGGTGTGGGCGCCAGCTGAAGTCTTCAGCTCCCGTGGCCGCCAGAGACCCGCAGCGCCCCAGGCCCAGGAGGGCAACGGAGGCGGCGGGAGAGCCACAGCACGTAGAGAGGGTTTTGTCAGAAGTATGTTGGGTTCCGGAGTCTCAATCTATTGTTATGTGGGATGAAAATCTGAACTAGGTTGGAGTTAGGGGTCTGGCTTCCGAGCTGAACGCTTTATCTTCTTTCCAGAGCTCCTTCCATCAAGTTCTCCAAGGTCCATCACAGTCAGTGGACAGTTACCGACACTGATGCTGTCCTCAGCTTCCTGCTCACAGGGTACATGTTACAGAAAGTTCTTTTATTTATAAGTAACTAGCACTTTCAATCGGCAGATGTTGAATTGTAGCTTATCATACAGTCTTAAGAAAAGTAACCGTCTTACTTTTATCCTGGGTAATTTGTATGATGGGTCATCTTAAAACAATTTTCCAAAGAAGTACTCAAATATATTTACCTGTTCGCCATGATGCTATCATCTAGTTCTGTGAATTTAGCTAAAACCTGTTTTTACTGTTGCAGGAATTCGCCCTCAGTCCTTTCCCATCCTGCTGTAGGACGAGTGGCTCAGGCAGATGGAGGAAGACGCTCTCGCCTAAATATGAGGAAATAACCTGCTCCACCACCTCACTGACTTCACTGGAACGTCACTTGGCTTTTGTCGAGAGCCAGTCAGTCCAGACGCTGAAACCCCACCGCGGTTCATCCCACTGCTGCGGCGGCTGTCAGCGGTTTGGAAGTCCCCTGCACACACGGGAATATTGTATGCTATTTGAACCAGGGTCGTATATGGCTGAGGGTTTTCTTTTTTAAACCTTTGAAATGCATTATGATGAAACCAGTGCTGATCTGAATCTATGAACTGGTAAAATCTGCAGTTAGAAATGCTAAGAACAACATACTTAGGCTCCTCTTTATTTATAGTGCCAGAAGTTATTTTTGGATTTTGTTTAAAATCTTATTTTCATATGAAAATAAAAGATAAAATGTGGGTCTGACATCTGACTTTACATTTCACACATCTACAGTAAAGCTATATATTTTTTACCCTAATTCCAAGAGAATGTCAAATCTTTGAGATGGCTTTCCATCTCTGTCTGCAGGTTGAAGTATGTTGTATCCATCAGTGATTTGAAAATGCCTGTCATAAAACCATAATACATACTTCAGATGCCTTTCCTCAGCGAGAAACATTCTTTGGTGCAAAATTAGAATTTTGGGAAATCCACGTGCATCTTTAGTCGTTCAGTCACGTCTGACCCTTTGTGACCCCCACGGACTGCAACCCACCAGGCTCTTCTGTCCATTTGGTTATTCGGACAAGAATGCCGGAGTGGGTTGCCATTTCCTCTTCCAGGGGATCTTCCTAACCCAGGGATCGAACCCGTGTCTCTTGCTCTGGCGGCTAGATTCCTTACCACTAATCCACCTGGGAAGCCCTTGGAGAATCCAACTCAGCGGTAAATTCAAACTGTGTTCAGACTTTAGGGTTGTTTTAAAATATTCCCAGGAACTATTTTGTAGGTTCCTAGACAGCTTTTGAACCAGAATAGGTATTATATACCATGTTACTATAGATAGTATAGCAGTATTCTCTGACTACCTGCTGAGGTTTATATTCCTAAGTTTGCCTAGAGCTGGACCATTAAGATCTGGGATAGGCACTGACATGGGATAAATATGATTAAAGACAGTGAAAATGGCATAAAACTAACACCCAGTAAGTTCTAGAAAACATCTACTTCCAATGTAAAGTTGATTTGATAAGTGTCTTTTTTACTTACATTGTTTCATTTTCACAAGTCTTGGCAAAATGCTTAAAAGCCTGGCCTATTCAACAATTATTGAAATCCTTCAAGGACAGTTTCCTGGTCTGTCCATGTACTGAATGAGGGTAAAATACTTTCTTCCTAAACTGCCACATGAACAGGAATCATTTGTCTTCCGTTAAGGTTGCGAACTGAGCCACACGTTTATAAGAAAAGTGAAAGCGAAGTCGCTCAGTCATGTCCGACTCTTTGCGACCTCGTGGACTGTGGCCTACCAGGCTCCTCTGTCCATGGGATTCTCCAGGCAAGAATACTGGAGTGGATTGCCATTTCCTTCTCCAGGGGATCTTCCCAAGCCAGGGATCGAACCCGGGCCTCCCGTGTTGGAGGCAGACTCTTTAACCTCTGAGCCAAGAGAGCACACTTAAAACAGGGGTGTGGAGAACTTCCCGAAACTAGAGTCTTATTGATTTAGAAGGTGATTTGTGTATGAAACCAAACACCTGGTCTCAAAAGACGTCTTTCCAAAGAAACTACTCCCTCCAACTATGATTATGTAAAAATCACCAGCCACCACCCCGCCCCCCCCAAAAAAAAATCAAAATCACTGCATCAAACACTTTATTGTCCATGAAAAATACTTGAACATCATACTGGAATGTCTAACGCATAGAGTACTGAGCACCAATTACTACTCAGGAGGGCCTCATAGGTGCAAGGGCAACAAGGAACCCAGAAAAGCAGGTGACCACACAAGTAATAAGCTCTCCATGGATTAAAAATTAAAAGAATTTCACATTCTCCCCAAGGTGTACTTGCCCAATATCTGGCACACAGATGTTTACAACAGTCTGCCTCTCTCTCTCTCGGAGCACCCAAGTTTATTACAGGGGATTACACATGCAAGTAACAGAACCTGGTCCCAGGCAGCAAGGGAGAACAGTGTCTGCCACCAGACGTGCTGGTCTCACACTGGAGGAGGCCAGACACCACCCGAGAGTGTGATCTGAATGCACGGGTCGGACTGGAGCTCCGTTACCGAGTGACGTGGATTTATGTGCTACTGACGCAGACGTCTCTTTTTAAACAATTAAGGGCAAGTGCTGCAGTAAAAACTGGCAACTTAATGCCAAACAGCTATTTGCCTGAAGAAAATATGAAATCCTGGTATAATTTAGAAAATAAGGCAAACAATTTTACTTTAATCTAGATACAGGTACTTTATTTACAAATATTTAGATTAATAGCATTTTGTTACATCAAATGAAGAGTACAGCAGTCTGAGTAAATCCTGTCACAGATCAGGTAAGACCCACTGTGACAAACTCTGCGAACCAGGGTGTGCACCTGAACACGCCACAGGCTTCCGTCTGTGATGGCTGCCCTGCACCCCGGCGGGCGGGCGGGTGGTTTTGTTTTTGTGAATATATACACACACACCAGCAGGTCATGGTCCCTGGGTGAGCCCCTTGTGATCCAACAGTGTAAGCGAAACGGATCACTGTGCGTCCTTAACAGCACATTCCCGATACACTCCAGGTATCTTGTTTTTTAAAAAAGTTAAACAAAGACAAAAATAAAGATGAGTCCACAAATTAACCAAATCCTATTTTCTGCACATTCCAGTTTTGGCTTTTATTTAACATTGACTATACAATACTCTGGTACTATCACGTGTTTACAACCCAGAAAGCAGTATTTTTTACTTTAGTGTCTGTAAATAGGGATTTTAAATGTGTATTTTAAACACAGCAGTTGAGCTGAGGGTGCATTTTATATAACATACTGAGGTTTTACCTATCCTACTTCAAATAACTTCTCAATTCCCAGCCTGAACCATAAACTCAATTAGGAATCAATCAACAGAAGTAGAGAGCTTGGTAAAACATCTAAGTTTGCTGTCTACAGACATGAGATCGTTTCCTTGCAATGCAGTATTCAGTGGCCACACCGCCTAGTCCAAAGTAGTCACTTACTTTCTATCAGCACAAAGGCTGCAACACCATGAGAAACACTTTCCCCTTCACAGACAATTTATGCCAACACGACATAAATACACTAAGAATGCAAGGGGTATCTTAAATTATTTCACTGTAGTGTTAAAAATGCACTGTTTAAAATCCCTTAACAGCAGACCTGCAGTTCTGGCTGTCTGGTTCAGAATCTCACCATTCCGAGATACAGGTATAAAAGCTTAAAATGTGCAATAAGAAACCCAGCCTTTTTTCTTCTTCTATACAGTAAGGCAAGAAATGCAGCCTGTGATGCAAAATGTTTACAGAAAGAGAAAAGCAGGTTAGCACATTGTTGACTGCACGAGAACAGTTAAGAAAACCAGCAGGGAAGCCGCAGTGCAAAGATGGAGCAGAATCTGCTAGTGTTAATCCTCTGACGCCAGGAGCTCTTTCCAGCATAACGTCCCCAAACACTGCCAGCACCAAAGGGTGGAGCCAGTATATCATGTGAACAGAAGTTGTGTCTATTTCCTCGTGTGAAATGGAAGGGGGTAACATGGGTCACATATAGGTCCTACTGTACAAACTGGTATTTTATACTGTTCCAAGGCCAGTAATCAATTTATTTTCTTCATTAAAATAATATACACAGAATGTATTGTTAGTTCGGTTCCTTCAAATTTTATACATATTTACTTTCTGCTAAAGAGAAAAAGATAAAATGGTGTAAAAAAAAAAGGATAAAGCTATTAATTAAGCATAAGAAAAAAGATAAATGGATATTTCCCCTGCGCAAGGCTAAGACAGAAGCAAACCGCCTTAAGAAAAATGCCACCCACACAACAGGGAATTTATCCGACAAAAACAAAAGGCTTTGAAGAACGCTTTCTCTATCATCAGAAGTCATTTCACAGCAATAAATTTATGGGTTACAACAGACATACCTGAACAGTTAAAGATGGGAAGAAAGCTTAAGATATCATCAAATTAAACCGTACAATGAGACAAAGCCTTGCCAAAAAGGGCGGGGGGGTAAAACAATCAAGTCCAGCATCAGTGCTCCGTGTAAGTCATGGACTGGTGACATACCTATCAGGAGGACAGTCAGGGGGAAAAAGTCTCGATTTACCATGCAGGAGAGATTTATTACTCTACTTGCCTTTGATAACCTGATTACATCTAATTGTTTAGCAGTTTAGTATTGTGTTAAACTGTTTTTACAACAGAGTTGTTTTTTTCTTTTTAATTAAACCCAGTAAGATGTACAGAAGACAGTGAGGCAGTAAAAAGTACTGCTTCCAACAGACAGAGGTGAAAGGTCGAGTGAGAGCCACGGCGAGGAGGTCACTAGCAGCCGCAGCCTTCCCTCTGGGGCTGGGGCTCGCTGGTTAGCCGGCCCCCCTGTGGGGCTGAAGGTTTGTGCTGTACACCAGACTCGGCGGCATTCAGATCCAAGCTTCCATCCTGAATGTTCTGATAGATCTTCTTGGCAGCCTCAAGGAAAGCATCTTCTACGTTCTCTCCCCTAAGAGGCAATCGACAACTTTATTGGCAAACCATAGCTTTCTACAAAATGTAAGACATTACACACTGACCTTTTGCTAACCTTTAGTCAACTGCCATGATGTCTTCAACTCAGCCACTGTCATCTAATAAGGGATTACTGAGCTAAGAGAACAGCATGGGGAATACTTTCTGTGGAAAGTGTACAAACAATACCAAGAGCTCTTTGTGCAAACCTATCTGAAACTGTACAGTGCTCTAATCATTAAAATGCTATATAGTAATATATAACAATAATTAAGCAGGCCATAATGGGGGGTGTTCTACACAGAGATAGAATTATCTCCAAACAGTATTCCAGGACTTGTATGGCCTGATTAGCCAAGCATAAACTGTACTGTTCTTCTGTGAAGTCAAGTCGCTCAGTCGTGTCCAACTCTGCGACCCCATGGACTATAGCCTACTGGGCTCCTCCGTCCATGGGATTTTCCAGGCAAGAGTACTGGAGTGGGTTGCCATTTCCTTCTCCAGGGGAACTTCCGACCCAGGGCTCAAACCCCAGTCTCCCGCATTGCAGGCAGACGCTTTACCGTCTGAGCCACAAGGGAAGCCCAATGAAGTGAAGTCGCTCAGTCGTGTCCAACTCTTTGCGACCCCATGGACTGTAGCCTACCAGGCTCCTCTGTCCATGGGATTTTCCAGGCAATAGTACTGGAGTGGATTGCCACTTCCTTCTCCAGGGGATCTTCCCAACCCAGGGATTGAAACCGGGTCTCCCGCATTGTAGACAGACGCTTTACCGTCTGAGCCACCAGGGAAGCCCAATGAGGGGTGTTCTAAACAGAGATAAAATTATCTCCAAACAGTATTCTAGGACTTGTACGGCCTGATTAGCCAAGCATAAACTGTACTGTTCTTACCACACTTAGCCATGTTCACGTTTGATGTTGGCCCTTTTAGCACCAACAGTATAGATTGAGGCTAAACACTTTTTGTTTAGGAGTGGAAAATTTTATAGGAGTGCTGGGGTTCAATAATGGACGTGGAATAACAATTAGAAATGTTAATTATGCTTCTAATTCCTCTTAAGACATTGAATATTTCCTAAAGTCATGCTTTTACTAAAATGAGAAGTATTAAATCAACAGGTTGAACAACCTTGAGTCCAAGATGCCAAATTCAGCCTTGGTTGTAAAGGTCACTGTTAAGCCTTTACACAATTTGTGTTAACACAATTTCATTTATTAACCTGTATTACCAATGGGTATAATCAAGGTATAATATTTTAGGGAAAGTAACAAAAAACATTATTTTGAAAAGTGAAACAAGCAAAGGGATTTTTGCTGTTTTCCCTGCCATAAGCATCACACATTTACATATTATACATTATATGTATCGATACATTATACATTTATATATATATGGTTCTACTTTCAGAAATTTGAATATAATTAAAAATGATCTACTAATTTTAGTCATACTTACGTTTTCGCACTTGCTTCAAGGAACAATAAACCTAAAAATAAAATTCAGACTATGAAGAACATTTCAAATTAACTCACAAGGACATTCTCTTCAGTGACTTCTGAGTAAAACTTTCCCATCAGCTTTCAGTACTACCACCACAGTATTTTATGAAAGACTATGAGTTTGAAATGGAGGGAATCTTTATGTCATTAAATAATTCTACTGCCCTCGAAATGAATCTCAAATACAAATGCATTTTGTTATTTCCTCATTCTTCGATTTGAGCAATTTGCACTTAATAAAAAGAAAAAACTGTCCAATCATCTGCACTGTCAAAACCCCACTTCTCCTTAGAAATTCTCCCATGTGTGACCCAAAAAAGCCATTAAGTCTCAAAAGAAACCCACCATTTTCTTCAGCAAACTGTTTGGCTTCCTCATACGTCACATCCCTCTGAGCCTCCAGATCTGCTTTATTCCCTATGAGGATTATCACCTGGATTGTAACCGAAAGAGAGACGTCTTACACAAAAGCAACCTTTAAATCAGACGTGAAAACTCTAAAATCCAAAAATCTGGAGGAAAAAACATGCAGGTCTAAAAAAGAAACTAAATACTACCAATTACCCATCAGACAATGGCTACAGAATCGTGAAGGTGTAACTATGAAGAGGGGCAGAGGATGTCTCCCAGGACACTGCCTGCGCAAGAGATGGTTTCTGCCTTTCATTAGATTTTCTAAAGTTCCTGGAATCCACAGAAAGCTTTAAAACTACTAGTTCAACTTCTGAGGCTACAAGTAAGGAAATTAATACTCAAATAAAGCAAATAAGGACTTGTTAAAAGATCACTCCAGAGTCTGTGGTAGGCAGACATTAGAATCAGGCAGAAAACCCAAACTGTGGCCTTCCAATCCTGCCCTCCCCTGCACCATCCGCAGGCTGGGCCAGGTCTGTAGCAACTGGTGACAATGATGCATCCACGATGGGGGACAGCGGGGGTGGGAGAGCGTATGTACAGTGAGTTCAAACTGAAGGCAAAATACGTTCCCCTTCAAAACTGATGTGGTAAATCGAGATACTTCAGAAACGGATGGTTTCAACTAAAAGGGCTGTCCGCCACTGACTTCTTTTCATGTGAAATTTCAGCCCCTGGCCGTCCTTTCAAAACATGGTGTCCATGAACTGTAACTATTTTGACCCAAATGTCCACCTTTAGCGTTCTTCAATCAGTGTGGACAAGTGCCCACTGAGGATGGGAAAACATTTTCACATACGGTCACTCCACCAATCCAGTATAGAATAAGGCAAGAACACTTAAAAAATGAAATCAAGGTTTTAAAAAAATCAAAGTTGGTAAAGTCACGATGGCTAAGTAGTACAGGGCCATTATAACAGGCACTCAGTGTAAGAAATGTTTGCTTAACGGAGACAACACTGCCTGCTCTCCATTCCTTAAGCATTTCCAAACCACGCTTCCCGTCTTCAGGAGAGGGGAGGCATAACGTGGCATGCTAACGAGACAGAGGTGCAACATACACTATCAACAAAATTAGAAAGCACGTAACTTCCACATAGAAACCAAAGGCAAAGTTACAGAAAACACAACGTTTCCATTGGACCTTGAGAGTTTTTCTTTCTTCTATAATAAGATCTGGTAAGATTTTAAGAGGCATAAAGGAAACAAGAAGGACATGGCTCATTTTTTTTTATTATGCTCCTCTAATGACTCTCTACAATAAATTGTTTTCTTGCTGTCTTTAATATTTTACTTGAACATAACAAAAGAATCACAGAAGTTTACTGAAGAGAAGAGCTCTTATATATCCCTTTCACCAAGCGTCCCCGATACTAGGATCCTACACACTCACTGCGCACACTCAACACCAGGGAACTGACACTGGCAGAACCCGCCATCCTCACTGAGCGCCCAGTTCTCCTGCGTGTAGTTCTGGGCAGTTTTACTGCAGGGACAGACCTGTGTCACCACGATTGGCTTCTTCACTAAAAACAGGCTACGCTGCGCTGCCCTCTCCACAGTCAGCTCACACCTTCACCCCGTCACTAACCCCTGGCAACCACAAACCTGCTCTCCAACTCAGTAACTTTTCTTTTTGAGAATGTTTTATATAAATGGAATCATACAGTATGTACTCTTTCGAGACTGACTGTTTTCATTCAGCACAACACCCATGAGATCTATTTATCTACAGGTGATTCCCTTGTATGGCTGGAGAGTATGCCCCAGAGCAGATGCACCAAATTGTTTCACTGTTTACCTACTGACAGCCATCTAGGTCGCTTCCAGTTTTTGACTACTGCAAACAAGGCTGTATGAACATTCACCTATAGATTTGCATGTATACCTACAGTGGGTTTACTGTGATAATGAATAGGAAAGTTCCAGACACAGTCCCTGGCATAAAAGGCAAACCATGTTAACTGACTCTTAAAATAATTGAGTCGCTGTTCCCTCATGAAAGCCAATCTTACCACTGATTACATATTTACTAAATCAGGCCACTGCCAGGCTCTGGGGTACAAAGCTAAGTCAGACACAGGCCTTACTCTCACAAAGCTCAGTCAGTCCCAGCTCAGGGCCTTTCCTCACTTGTTCTGGAATACGCTCCACAGAATCCACCAAAACCTTTTTACTCCTAAGTCCCAGCTCAAACACCACCTCCTCTGTCAACCTGGTTTCTCCAGACGGCACTGTTCATACTGGCTGCCCCTAAACACACCACCAGCAAGCGCTACCCCAGCCAGGCTGTGTCCAGCCTTCACTCTGCTTTCCAGTAGCCATCTCCCCACAGGTGATCTCCCTGCTGGACTATAACCTTTCATTGGCCAAAGACCCACATTCTGTTTTGTATACTGCAGAGCCTACCATAGTAGCTAGTCTTTAAAATCTCAGATAAGTAACTATCTTTTCAGACTGGCTAATTTTTTATAATATGCAGAACTGTTTTTATTTTTATTTGAAATTTTATTGAGACTCATGTAGTAAGAAATTATAGAGATCCCTAGTACACTTTGCCCAGCTTCCTCTAATGGTAACATTTTACGAAATTAATGCAGATTGAAGTGCAAGTTTCAGATTTCATAGTCTCCATCTGACATGAGATCACCACCCCACTTGTAACTTTCATCTTTCTTAAACCACAAATATGAACAAAAACCAAGTGTAAGCGCAAAACCTGCCATAATCCATATTCGAAAAGAGGGTCTAAGTTTTCTTCAGTTTAAGAATAAAGATTCTCTCGTTCCTAGTACCCAAATACAAAAAAAGTCCACTTAGCAAATGGCTTTGTTTTCTGGGTCAACTTAGATCCTAAGTGTTTTGTACAGCAGACGTCGTTTAACTCACAGTGTTTGGGTTGGTGAGGTTCCTGGCGTCCGTCAGCCAGCTGCTCAGGTGATTATATGTGCTTCTCCTACAAAAGTTAAGAGTTTCGTTTTGTGACTGCCACATACCGTTGCCATTTCAATAGGGAAAAAAAGAAACTTCATCAAATATATTTTAAACATATACTTAAAAAGTATTTTTGATTTGACTAGATTGCTGCCCTAGAGAATTGTGGAATGTAAACATACACTTTTCAAATATCTAGCCAAACCTTTTGTTTTAAATAAACAACTCAATAGTCAACAACTTTGCTAATCGCTTACACGTTAGGAGTAAATTATTTACATCTAAAAACATAAACAGACCAATGAGCAAGCAAGAACAAGATAAAAAATTGATGGAAAATAATTCTGAACTCTGAATTTTAAAAATCGGCTTTAAGAAGATTAATATATTTGACTAGAAACTGAAGTCCCCAGGTATATCAGAGAGTGAGTTTATCCTAACTGTACACTCTCATTTACCAGCAGCTAGATCATTTGGGGACTCAGAACGCCGTATTTCTCCATTTCCTCCAAATCTGAGAGTTTAAAATCTCCTGGCTCCTTTGCAATAGCCAAGTAGGACCAAAGATAGCAAACAAATCCAAATAATTTAAAATAATACATAATATACTATTAGTATTAGTTAGACTTTACCAAAAAGGTCAAAAAATTTTTTAAATTTTGATGGTTAAAAATATTTCTAATTTATACAGACTCATAGAACATTAATCTATCAGGTGAGGCAACAGAGCCCCATCAAGAGGCAGGAATGATTTCGGAGCAGGTGCAAGGCCTTCCACAGACACTGTGTCCTGAAGTGTCTCGAGTTCAGTCTAGTGAATAATGTTCCATCATCTCCAGCTGCCAGTGTTCACACAGAATCTGATATACTCCTTTCCCAGAGAGAACGGAGAATTCCTTACTCAGAATTTCTTTTTACTGTGCTATATCATATTATACACAAACCACCACCTACATGTCAAAAAAGTCACATAAAAAGTTTTTTCCCAGTGTTTTCAACTTGTCCAAGTAAACAATGATCAAATATAAATTTTAAAAAGCACAAGCCTTATCACTCATGTCTCAATCGGCTGGAATTAAAAAAAGAACACACAAAGAAAAAGCAAAACAATCTACAATACTATAGATACACTTAAGGACACATCACCGTAGTTAAATTTTATTAATAATGAATGCAGTTTTCCACTATGCAGCGCCTTCAGGAATGCATCCCTCACAGAAGGATGTCTGTACAAATGGCCAGGTGCTTTACCTGTCTTCCCACAAAACCACTTACCAGCTGCCTGGCTCCAGTGAAGAGCCTTAAAGCTGTTCCCTCTGTTTTGCCCTGAGACCACCTAATTCGAAAATTTAGTAAAACTTCAAGCACTATCATCTTAATCATCCACTATCTTTATTCTAAATAAATAAAATAACCTTGCTGCTACTGCTGCTGCTAAGTCGCTTCAGTTGTGTCCGACTCTGTGTGACCCCACAGACGGCAGCCCACCAGGCTCCCTGTCCCTGGGATTCTCCAGGCAAGATACTGGAGTGAGTTGCCATTTTCTTCTCCAACGCATGAAAGTGAAAAGTGTCGTGACCCCATGGACTGCAGCCTACCAGACTCCTCCGTCCATGGGATTTTCCAGGCAAGAGTACTGGAGTGGGGTGCCATTGCCTTCTCTGAAAATAACCTTAGGAAACACCAAATTAAACAAACTTACGACTGAAGCGACTTAGCAGCAACAGCAGCAGCAGGAAAGAGTCCCTTTACTACAGAACTTCTCAGTGTGACTCTTCGAGGGCAGTGTGAAGCACTTCCCAGGAGGAAACACACGTGCAAAGTCTCCCACCCGCTCAAAGACGAGGCAAGAGTCACTCTGCTTTAGACACTCTGCGTTAATACGGAAGGTGGCCTAGTTCATTTCCTAGCTTACAGCAGACAAACAGCACAGCGTTTAATGAAGCGGCACAATTTTCCCAAATTAAACATTTAAGGTCCAGTTTTGTTATGCTGCATCAATTTCTTTTGCGTTTCCATAAACAGCAGAGCTGAAATAAATTTAATCTTGCAGCATGGAGTATCATGAGCTTCTTCAATCCATTTTAGGACACAAAAAAATTTTAATAAATATTTCAGATTCAAGTATGAGAATTTTTTATAATCTACCACGTTGGATTAGCAAAACTACTTAATTCCTTTGCTCGGCCTTATTTTGAAGACGTGAACTTTTAACACTGCTGCTGCTGCTAAGTCGTTTCAGTCGTGTCCGACTCTGTGCGACCCTATGGACGGCAGCCCAACAGGCTCCTCCGTCCATAGGATTCTCTAGGCAAGAGGCTGAATAGAGTAACTCTTAAAGATTTGCTTGCTTTCTACTGAAGTGAAAATATTTGGTGTGAAATATTTCACCTCAAGTAATTCAACTAATACTGCTTTTCAGAAGAGTATTCTTTCACTAGCTCCACCAGCATCTCCTAAAGTTTTCTTTAGTCTTACCCACTTTCAGATGAGGAAATCAACATGTTATCAACCTATCAAATCTCACACACAGCAATTTAGAGAGAAAAACCCTAAAACCCAAATAATAAGTCATTTAACAGATACACAATTACAAACTATAGAATGCCGAACAATTTTTAAAAAAATCACACGGCCTAAAGTAGATGTCCTTTCTCAAGTATGAAGGTTGGAAATTATTGACCTCTCACCTAGTGATGTCATACACCATCAGCGCTCCCGCGGCTCCTCTGTAGTAGCTTCGTGTGACAGCTCTGAACCTCTCCTGTCCTGCTGTATCCCAGATCTGCAATTTGATTTTTTGGCCACTAACTTCAATTATTCTTGTACCAAATTCAACACCAATTGTGTGAGGACAGTCAGCCATAACTGTTAGGGAAGAAAAGAAATACAATATTCCAACTTGCAGAAAGCTTCAAGTTTAGATCAATGGGAAAATGATTCTACTAGACAGCCAAAGGACTCATTAATGCTTATAGGCTATAAACAGAGTGAAGCTTGCATGGAAAGAAAAACATCAGCAAAAACCCTTAAGTAAGGAGCCACAGGGATGTGACTGGAACAGGCTTAGAAATTTCTGCAAGGAACCAAATAATAAATAGTTCACATTTTGCCAAAAGACCTCTGTTACAAGGACTCCACTCTGCTAAAGCACAAGAACAGCCACAGACAACACATGGAATAGGCATGACAGCATTCCAGGAAAACTTCACTTTTAAAAACAAGCAGTGCCTGGATTTGGCCCACAGGTTACTATTTGCTCTGGGCTAAAAGAATCTGGTAATTAAAAATAAGGATTTTAATAAACTTCATAACAACATTATACTATTTAGCCTTCTGACACTTCTTACCTAATAACAAACTAATGGTTTTAAGACTCTAGGAGTTTTCAGTCAAACTAGTATTTAGTCTAAAAAATGTTATCAATACTTCAAAGATGGTCATGAAATTTAGTATGTATTTATAATTATATATTGGCAAGTCTAATCCAACAGGACAAGTCTATTAATCCTTTATAATTAGGCCACTGAAAACCTATATTCACTGTTACTCCTCTACAGCACACAGACTGCTAAACACTTCCTAAAATGCTACATTAAGCCAAAAAATGCCACAGAAATAATTTTAACTATTGGGAACAATTTCAACTATATTTAGCCTGTCAGTCACATGAAATAAAATGGCCCTTCTCCTACCACACAAGACAAAGTAGCACTGACTCTAAAATGACCAGCCGTGGATGCAGAAAGAACTCCATTTTAAATATTTCCAATCTACTATTATTTAGCTATTAGCAAATGGTATCTGAGCACATTTCCCTTAATAAGATAATTTCTATAATGGAAAGTCAGAGAACAAGAAAAAGATTATTTAAATTTGAAACTGTATATTTTTATTTTTTAATAGTATATATTTTTAAAACCGAAGTTTATATCATCAAAAATCTAGTCAATCAAACTATATATGGCATAAAAAAACACCACCATATATACAAGTATGTTTCATCTGTACCTATTAAAAAAAAAATCACTTCCTAAAGACAAAAGTACATATACACAGGGAAAAGTTATATTTTATTGCATAGAGTATACTGAAAATAACTTTAAAGGCAAGAAAGTGACAGTAGGAATCCGCCGATGCTCCGCCTTACACACTGAACTTACACTTCTTCTCTGTGAACTGGTGAAGCAGGCAGGACTTTCCCACTCCCATGTCCCCTGGTAAAAAAGAGTTCCAGCGTTATTCTCTGATAATGACATGCAACGATTGCTATACCTCTTTTACCATATTCCATCACAAACCTCTGGGCACTTCAAAGATTTACATTTTCATAATTTATAATGAGTTCAAAAGATCCTAAAGGCAGGTTTTCACTGTGATATATAAACTGACTATTCCCAACCTTCACTGGTGGTAGAATCTGGTTATGAATTATGTCAACAGACAGACACCAGCTGGGAAAAGCTTTTTAACAGAGAAACTGCTATAATGGTGTTTTTAACTATTGCAACTTTGTTTTTTTCCCTTAACCCACATAACGCATAAAAGCCAGAACCTCCTAGGAGTGACCAACAGGGCAGCATATAGCAAGCAGAAATCACCAGCTTTGGAATTTGACTCACTAGGTCCCATGTTATCTCATATTTCTTATAGACTTTCACAAGAGAATGTGCGTCACATGAAAATCCTAACAGAACAGATATCATCTCTGACTGTACTAATAGCAATTTAACCTTAGGTGAAGGAAGCATTACAATACAGTCACATAAGCTCAATATTAAACCAAACTAATGGGAAGAATTAATAGGAAAATACGTATATTTCAACTTACTCTTACATATGGATAAACAGCATTGTCTTACTTTGAGCCAAATCTTCTTGAAAGTGGATTAAGAGAAAAACTACCATTATATTTCATGTATCTTACACAATTATTCTGAATTTTTATCAATTTTTGGAATCCAGGGGGCTCTGAGAAATTTCATGATATTTTTGGAATGTATCAATGCTCCTAGGAAATTAATCTCACTCCCAGTATTAACTTTCAGGTAGCCCTCAAGAAAAAACAACATCACTTCAAAGGTAGCCAGCTTTGTATCCAGGGTCACAAGGTAACAGGTACATCATTGATGAAAAATAAATCCTACCAAAGGAGTTTTAATTTTGCAGTGAAAAAGACAAGAATTCACTTCCCCTGGGGCACTATGTTAAGTATTGGCATATAAACATTTTGCATTTTAACCTTTGGAGAACAAGAGCGTAAGCTAAACAAGCTTACCGATAATAATATATTTAAAGATGTACGAGTAGTTGTACGGGGCGGTTGCCATGGCGGCACTAGAAACAAAGAAAACCGAGTTACTTCAGGGAAAAGCGTGCACGAGTTATCCAGGCTGTGTGTCCTGTGAAGATACGTAAAACAAACCACAGTGATTATCAGCAAAATGTAGGTCACAACAGCAGAAAAAAGTGCATTCCCCAAATTAATCAAATACACAAATTCTCTTGGATGAACACTGCTTCAACACTCTCCTGTATTATCCACAGAAACAGAACATATATCAAAACAATTCCAATATTTCACTTTAGGAAATACCAGATAAGAAACACTACTCTGGAAAATTTTGATCAAGGAAATCTTTATAAATTTAAGTTTAAACAGTATCATTATAAATAGTCCTCCTCCCCTGTTGAGGTCTGCGTCGCTGTAACTCATCAAGTCTAATCATCTATTTGTTTGGAACACTTTGATTTTACAATAGAATGTTATAAAAAGTAACCACCAACTTATAAACACAAAATAACCTTTTCACTCTACTTGAAATAATCATAGCATCCAAAGAAAAAGTAATCATATTATTTCTATAGCATCCAAAGAAAAAGTAATCATATTATTTCTAAGCAAAACGTCAGAAACAGAACCACATGAAACTGCTTTTGTTGTAGATTTTTTTAAAAAGGCAATTACTGATCATTTCATACAGATCCTAACATAGCACTTGAAGGTTAACAATATACCAAATGTCTGCTATATATTTTTCCAGGAGTAAATGACATATCGTGGTTGTAAAATTTGAAAGTTTATGTATTACAAGATATGTTTGAAGATCACAGCTCATTTCTCACCCCCAGAGAAGACTTTAACCTAAAGAAATCTAATTTCTCTCCTACTTTTAATAACTTTAAAAAAAACCTCTCCGATTTATTCAAATGAATGCCTTGACTGTGTCTGACACTGGGCTAGGTCCTAGAGAAATAAGAGGTGAATTCTAAAACTGGTAATAACTTACAATAAACTTTATTCCCCAATAAACTGAAAGAAAAAAAATTTATTCTCAAAGCAGTTTTCAGCTGAAGATAAAAATTCTTTATAAATATGAAGGTTTAACCTCATTTTTACAAGAACTGATTTTCCAATATTTTTTTAATCTGGTTTTTACTGTTCTAGCCAACTGTCACATACTTAACAGGATTGGGGAAACCCATTTACTGAAATTAACAGCTTACTATATGTTACATTTCAAATAAAATTTCTCAGTAACTAATAAAATCTAACTTGCAGAAAAAGTACATATTTAAAATAAATGAATTATTGTTATTAGGGAAGAGAAAGCTGTTAATTATAGTCAATTACCAGACAATCATTTCACACAATATAGTCTTCCTACTTAGCTGTATGAATTACATTTAACAGAACTGGCACAGGCTGTAACATTTATCATCAGTCACATCACAGAAAACTCCCTTGACCAGTTCCTTCAGAAAAGAAAGTGTTTCTAGTTAGAGTAACTGTGATTCTGAACATCATACATTAGTACGGTTGATTCCTTTTTTCCAGAGACAAGAATGACCTTGGTCCTGAGGTTCAAACTGGTCTGTATTATTCACCAGATTTTGAAGAGAAGGAACAGAATCATTTCTCACAATAAGTGACATTTAAAGGCTATTAATTTCTTCTTGGGCTGCATTCCCTTCAGGTTCCTCTCTTCTAACTCGTCTTTAACTTCTCTTTTAAACTTCTCTTTTCCCATTCAAACTTGGGGGAAAGTAATCAGTCATCTTTAAAGGACTGCTGCTCTCCTGGCTCTCCTCTGATGTTGCTGTATCTTTTCTTTCTTCTAACTCAGTTACAGCTGTACATACTATGCTTCCTTTCATTTTATAATATTAAAACTGTGGACTCTTAACAATCCCAGTTTCTACTTGAAATGCTCTAAAGGCTAATCATGAAATTATAAACCAGTTCTAGTTGTACTAATTTGTGTACTTGCTAATTAATCATACAAGCATTTGTTAATATCTGAGATGACTGATTTTGAAATTTTATTTCCAACCATTAATTAGTAAGCTATTTATAAATAAAAGAGAATCATCACTATTTCAGACTGAAAGCCAGCACCCTGTTCTCCACCTCACCACCCAATTTTCTGGTTAAGTTTCTTAAAAATTACAATAAAAATCCTAAAAAGCACAGGTAAAGGAGAACTACTCTAACTGACTAATTCCAGTAGACAGGCAGCGAAAACTGTCAAGCTCTGTAGCCACTAACACAAGATTCAAAGATTCCCATAGGTAACTGACACAGTTCACTCAAAATTATGTATTTGCAATAGAACCACGTTCACGTGGCCCCTTTTAACTATGCTTGGGGCTTCCCTGGGGGCTAAGGTGGCAAACAAGCTGCCTGCAATGCAGGACCCCTGGGTTCCATCCCTGGGTTGGGAAGATCCCCTGGAGAATGGCATGGCTACCCACTCTAGTATTCTTGCCTGGAGAATTCCATGGACAGAGGGGCCTGGTGAGCTACAGTCCATGGGGTCGCAAAGAGCTGGACAGGACTGAACACCTTCCCTTATTAATACTGTTTTAGCAAAGGATTTCTCAACCTCATCTTGTGAACATGAACATACACCACTATTAAGGTAAGAAATATATTTAAATGGAGTATGCTACTGAATGAAACTCTACAACAGGTGCTTTTTTTTTTTTTTCACTTCATAGCAGCATGGATCTATTTCAAGGCCAATACATATAGACCTAATGGTTACTAACGGTTACTAAATACATGTTAAACACTAATCACTGCTGTGCCAAAATAGAATCACACTGTCTCCATCTACTGAATCAGACAGTGTTCCAAACAGAACTAAACATATAAATGGCAAGTTTTGAAATGTACAAATACAGAGGAAGGTAGGTACTTTCAAATACTGCGTTTGTGGGAGTCTGAAGTGCCAAAATATTTTTACTAAAGTACATCGGTACTATGAAATGATACACATCTAATTGAAAAACCATTTAGATATATGCATTAACCTGGAAGCATAGTCACGATTTTAAGTGAAAAAAAAAACAAACAAACACCATGCTGCAGAGTTCCATGAGATAACATATACCCATTTTTAAAGACATACACACACAATCCTATATGTATACAACATAGAAGGATACACACCAAACTGTAAAAATTAACACATGGAATGAAAGAGAAAAAAGGAAGGGGAGAACTATTAACTTTTTTTACGTATCACTAAGAAAGAGAAAGTGAAGTTGCTCAGTTGTGTCCAACTCTTTGCAACCCTATGGACTGTAGCCTTCCAGGTTCCTCTGTCCATGGGACTTTCCGGGCAAGAATCCTGGAGTGGGTTGCCATTTCCTTCTCCAAGGGATCTTCCCAACCCAGGGATCGAACCCGGGTCTCCTGCATTGTAGGCAGACCCTCTGAGCCACCAGGGAGCCCTGATAAGTCACTGGGAGGACACTGTAAGCGTCCACTACATTCATCAGTAAAACCCTAAAATGTTAAAAGTAAAAAAAAAGGACTGTTAAAATATTCTAAGCATTTTTACATGTAATTCTAATGTGAAACAAGAACAAACAAAAAAACCCCAGCCATGATATTTCCAACATTACTTCCACATTTACCAATAAAATGGGGAACATCATATGAAGTGACTCGTGATCAGATTCAAAACACAAACAAAAGGGGGACTCCCTGGCCATCCAGTGGCGATGACTCTGCTTTCACTGCTGAGGGCCCAGGTTCAATCCCTGGTCGGGGGAGCTAAGATCCTAGAAGGCCCCTGGTGCTGCCAAAAATAAAAACAAAACAAAAAACAACAAAAAACATAAAAACTAGAAACAGCTCTAATCCCCAATAATGGAGTATAGTTTTTCATTTTCTTATTGAGTCCTTGCTGTATTAACTTACATGTCTAATCCTTTCACAGCTGTTACGCGGCATTTTATTCCACTCTTAGGACATAAGGTGTTGCTGTGTAATTTCTATGTAACCGATTCAAGACAACAAAGGAAAAAAGCACCCCCAAATAAACATATTCTGGGTGACTTAAATTCTGACCCTTATAGTCTAAACTAAGTGAGGCTTTTTTATACATGAAAAATGCTGTTACAAACACCTGAACCAAGATAAACTGCTTTTGTGATTCCAATATAAAAATTTTTAAATTATGTTAGGTTTTGACAATACAGTATTGATCAAAAAATACATATATATATATTTATATATGGGCTCTCACTTCATGGAGCTCAAGAAGAGAAGCCCTTTGGTGCACTTACAAGACTGCACCTGATCTGTCAGTGAAGTGGACACAAAACTTTGGGAGTTAATCTATTAAACTAATCAAAATATGTGGTCAATTTCCTGTCCTCAACCTTAAAGCAACCTCTGAAAATAACCCACTCATCTCCAAGAGCCACCTAAAAATCACCTCAGTTTTGACAAGATATTTGATATCACACTTTTTTATAAATTAATGTGGTAAGAAAAAAGTTGATTTCTCCATGTGTCAAGAGAAAGACAAAATTTTTTAGCTAATTATGATGGCACACTGTGAACAGGAAATAAAGTAACACTGTACCTCTGTCCACAGAAGGAAAGTATTCACGAGAAAACACAAAACTAACACCCTGCACTTAGAATTAAAAGGATCAGAAATAGTGAAAAATTTACTGAGGAAAGGACGTGTGAGATTTGCTTCAAAATAACCTGGTAGATGGAAAAGAATCTAAAGTAGAGTGGAAGGACTTTCCCGGTGGCGCAATGGATAGGAATCCACCCGCCAACGCAGGGGACACTGGTCCGACGATCCCTGTTCCGGGATGATCCCACATACTCGAGAGCACCTAGGCCCACACACCACAACTACGGAGCCCCTAGACCACAACTACGGAGCCCCTAGGCCACAGCTACGGAGCCCCTAGGCCACAGCTACGGAGCCCCTAGGCCACAGCTACGGAGCCCCTAGGCCACAGCTACGGAGCCCGAGTGCCCTAGAGCCTGTGCTTCCCAACAAGAGGAGCCGCTGCGATGAGAAGTCTGTGCATGCCAACGAACACCCAGCTCAGTCAAAAACAAAAACAGAATTTTAAAAAGTAAACAAAAAATAAAAATAAGAGAGTGGATATATGTGTATGTATAGCAGATTCACTTTTCTGTGCAGCAGAAACTAATACAACATTGTAAACCAACTATACTCCAATAAAAAGTTTTTTAAAAATAATGATTTGGTGGAGAGGGTACAAGTATATATGGATGAAATAAGACTGAGCGCTGTTGACACTGGATAATGGGTATATGAAAGCTCAGTACACTACTCTATTCTGCACATGTTTAAAACTGTCCAGAAGTTTCTTAAAAGCATAGGATCTTCGATACCTCTACCTGTACACTGCTGTCTCCAGTAATGCACAGCACTCTTAGTCACAAAAAAAGTCTCAAGTTTTAAAAAATGAAACATATCTCAGTAGCCCTAGTTTTAAAGTAACTTATTTGCCTTATACAAAGTTTCCTCTAATTGTATAATATTTTACTAAAATTATGCAAAGATACTTAATACTGATAAAAATCAGTTGTAAAAACACTCCATATTCTGTTGTGAGGTTGCAGTATGCACAACAATGAAGTTTAACATGAAATGTAAAAAAAAAAGGTTTTAAGTGTAGCTTTAATTCCAAGGGAATTTTTTAGGTTATTAAAATTCTAAAAGTTTTACATCTTTACAGTAACTGCCATTTACTGAGTGCCTAATATATGTCAGCTACTTTATAAGCAATCTCGAATTCTAAAAACTCACTTTACAAATAAGGAAGCCAGCTCAAAGAGGAGATACGTCCATGGTCATATACTACTAAAGGGAAAGCGAAGATTAAGGCTCAGGTCTAACGATACAGCTCTCCAAAGCCATGTTCCTCTCACTCACTCAACAAATCTTAGACACTCACCACTAGCCTGGCACTGTCAGAGACAATGGGGGCTGACCAAACTTCAAGCAATGTGCTAAGGGTTTTAAACCCCACTTAAATCTTCACAACAACTCTAAAATGTAGGTACAGTTATCCCTTGAATGGACAAGGACCCTTAGTCTGAAGAGGTGAAGAACTTGCTTGAAGTCACCAGGAAGTGGCAGTACTGGAGCCGGAACCCTCCAAAACTCCTAGCCACTACAAGTCTCAAAGGCATGACCAAGTAAATGGGTGTAAACAAAAAACTGAAGAAAAATTCTGCAACGTCTTGAGGAATGGGGGAGTGGGAGCTGGGTTACTGCAAGGTCAAATCTGTCCTCGACAACCACACCGAAATACTAGGCAGTTCTGACAGCGACGAAGCGAGCAGTCAACTTTGCAGGGCTTCAAATCTGGACTCTCGACACTTGCTGTGGGACCACCAGGAAAGCATCTGCTCTCTGGGAACTCACTTCTTCCTCAAACATAAAACGGAAATCTTGTCATCTATCCTCTGGGGTTGCAAGAATGTGAACTAGCAGTGTAGTGGCAGACAGACTTTGGGTTATAAAGGAGAAGTCAGCTGTTATCCAAACGCAAACATAGGGAAAAAGGAATCAGACTGTAGCTCCACGTTCAGTGCTCACGTCTGTGCCCCTGGCCTCACCTGAGTTTGCGTGCACCATCGTTAATCAGCCACATCGCACCTCCACACCTGTTTCCTCACCTGGCCGATGAAGATCCTCTCTTCACCACCCAGAGCAACGGGAAGCAAGCTAAACCCGCGGGTCTAGATGCCTAAAACCCGCGTCTAGCACACAGTCAAGAGCACACCACCGAAACACACTTGGCTCCGCCTTCTTTGCTTAAATTCTAGAAAGGCCAAAAACTTTTTGTCCTCGTTATTTCCACACGCTACCGACGATCGAGACCGTACAGGATGCCACAGACATCACAGAGCTTCCCCCAAATCAGAACCTCGCCGCACGGACCCCCAGACCCCCGCCCAGCCCGAGGCCACGCCGGTCTACCCCCACCGGCAAGGACGCCGGAGTCGGTCCAAGCCGCCGGCGGGGCTCCGGGCGCCCGGCTTTTGTGCTCGGGGCCAGACGTGGCCTACGGGCCAGGGGTCGCCACGTCCGGGGCTCGCGGGCTGCGGGGCGGCGCGGCTCGAGCGGACAGACCCGGCGGGGGCAGGTCGGCGGCGGCGGCAAGGAGACGGGGGCCCGCGGGCGGCGCGGGTCGGCCCAGGCCGGCCGGAGAGGCGGGGAAGGCGACGCCGCACCCACCCTTCCCCACGCCGCGCCCGGAGCCCGCCGCCGGGCGGGGAGGAGCGGGGCTCCGGCGGGGACGGCCTCGCCCCCGCGCGGACTCCTGTCAGGCCCTGCGCCGCGGAGCCCCCAGCCGCCCGCGGGCTCGCTGCGGCCTGACGCCGCCCGCCCCGCGCCCGCGCCCCCGGCCCGCCGGTGCCCCCGGCGCTGCCCCGGGAGAGCCCGGCGAGGAGAGCCCGGCCGGCCCCGGCGGGAGGCCTGGTTACCTGGGGGGTTGCTGGTGGCTGGGCAGCTTTCCGGGCGGGAGGGGGGCGTCAGGACGAGGAAGAGGAGGGCGGGCGCAGCGGGAGAGGGGCGGGCGCGGCCGGCCGAGGCCCGGGCAGGCAGCGGGCAGGCCGAGCAGCTGCAGACGCGCCGGCGGCAGTGGCGGTGGCAGCGGCGACGGCTCCCGCGGCTCCCTCAGGATCTTCCTCGGGCTGGTCCAAGATGGCGGCGCTCCCTGCACAGGGTTTCCTGTCACCCTCGCGATGGGTCGGACCACAAAAGAAGGGGGGAGGCGGATGCGCGCGCAGCTGGCGGAGCCCGGAAGGGGGTGGCCGGGCCCGGCCGGTGGCCACGCCCCTTCCTCAGTCCTCCCCTCTGGACTCGTCGCGACGCCGCCGAGCCCGCCCCACGGGTCCTCGCGCCAGAAGGGGCGGAGGAAAGCACTCAGGCGCAAGCGCAGTCTCGTGTCCTCCCCGCCTGGGGGAGCCGCTGCGCAGGTTCGCGGGGGACCTGAGGTACCTCTGGGTCTTGCAGGTCCAGGAATGTTGCGCTGGGCATTTTTTACTATTTTTACTGTCACTTAATGGACGCTTGCCGGACACCGGCCTCTATGCTAAGCACACGTTTACTGCACTCATTCATCATGTATGTATTGAGCGATTCGTACCTAACGGTGAACACGCTAGGTCCCTATCCAACAGCCCCAGAAGGTGCATATCACCATTTTACTGATGGTAAAACTGAGGCTCAGACTGAGCAAGTCGCTTGTCCAAGAGCATGCAGCTAGGAAATTACACTTTCTGCTCAGTTTCACCTCTGTCCCTTACAGCCTCCCTTTGAGGGGTACTTTTAATGAGAGAGAACTTGTGATATTTTTCAGAATTTGGCCACCCTCTTCCAGCTTAGGCTTCTGTATCCCCTCACTCGAAAGTTTAGTGCACACCCATGCAAGACCGCATTCTGACTTTCGTGGGCCCTGGGCACTTTTGCTTTCTGCTGTGGATACATGTTGGCTTAAAATTCAACAGTCAGAAAACTAAGATCATGGCATCTGGTCCCATCCCTTCATGGCAAATAGATAGGGAAACAATGGGGAAAGTGTCAGACTTTATTTTGGGGGGCTCCAAAATCACTGCAGATGGTGACTGCAGCCATGGAATTAGAATGCATTTGCTCCTTGGAAGGAAAGTTATGACCAACCTAGACAGCATATTAAAAAGCAGACATTACTTTGCCAACAAAAGTCCGTCTAGTCAAAGCTATGTTTTTCCATTAGTCATGTACGGATGTGAGAATTGGACTATAAAGCTGAGCGCCAAAGAATTGATGCTTTTGAACTGTGATGTTGGAGAAGACTTTTGAGAGTCCCTTGGACTGCAAGGAGATCCAACCAGTCCATCCTAAAGGAGATCAGTGAATATTCATGAAAGGACCGATGGTGAAGGTGAAACTCCAATACTTTGGCCACCTGATGCAAAGAACTGATTCATTTGAAAAGACCCTGATTCTGGGAAAGATTGAAGGCAGGAGGAGAAGGGGATGACAGAGAATGAGATGGTTGGACAGCATCACCAACTCGATGGACATGAGTTTGAGTGAACTCAGGGAGTTGGTGATGGACAGGGAAGCTTGGCACGCTGCAGTCCATTGGGTCGCAAAGAGTTGGACACGACTGAGCGGCTGGACTGAACTGTGGATTTGTGGATTTATGTAATAGGTCATATTTGTTTAAGATACACCTCATACTTTATAACTGCATTGATATACAGATGAATAAATTGTTCTATAGCAAGTCATTTTCTTCAACCTAAAAGTTAGTTTTCCTCTTCTGATTTTGAAAGAACTTAAAAGATTTTGTAGACCCCCTAAAAATATTGTGGACCCTACTCACTGTGGATAAGAGGGCCCTGCCTCAGTCCACCAAAATGAAGTTCAAGCTTGCTTTGGGCATTCAAAACCTTTCATAAGCTAGTTCCGTGATGGGCAAGTGAGATTTCATTGGAAAAAAATGTATTGGAATTTATAAGTATCTTTTTGTTTTCCTAGAAAGACTTGAGAGTGAATCTCTGCTCTACAACTTACTAATGATGTCTTCGGGCATGTCACTTGAGTTCTCAGGTCCTCAGTCTCCTCAAAACTAATAATAATAATAATAATAATAAATAAATATCAC
Source organism: Capricornis sumatraensis (assembly GCF_032405125.1). Classification (NCBI taxonomy): domain Eukaryota; kingdom Metazoa; phylum Chordata; class Mammalia; order Artiodactyla; family Bovidae; genus Capricornis; species Capricornis sumatraensis. The sequence continues at coordinate 119,464,425 of NC_091074.1, forward strand.
ATGAGTCTGTGCAAATTAAGTAAGATAATATATGCAAAATGCTTGGCATATGAGAATTTAATACATGGGATTATTATTGCATGATGGGGCTTCCTGGTGGCTCAGACAGTAAAGAATCTGCCTGTGATGCCAAAGATCTCTGTGTCAAGAAGATCCCCTGGAGAAGGGAAGGGCTACCTACTCCAGTATTCTTGCCTAGAGAATTTCATGGACAGAGGAGCTTAGCAGGTTACTGTCCAGGGGGTCGCAAAGACCTGGACATGACTGAGCCACTTTCTATTTCACTATACTTGATAATCTAATATAAAGTAATATTGAAATCCATTCCAGCCCTATAGGTCTATGCGTCTATTACTATATTCTTTAATTCCAATAAGTATAATTTGTTTGTGGTCACAGTTTAACATCTCTGAAATCAAATTTGCCTGCACCAAATAAAGGAGAAAGCTGGGAAACAACTGACATTGCTTGTCCAGCGACAAACTTGTGTCTGGCTGGTAAGTTTCTATGTACACAATTGCCATCTGAACTGAAACCACTAATGCTTATTGTGGGCTTCCCTGATGAGCCAGTGTAGAAAATCCACCTGCCAATGCAGGAGACTGGGGTTTGATCCCTGGATCAGAAAGATCTGCTGAAGAAAGAAATGGCAACCCACTGGAGTATTTTTGCCTGGGAAATTCCATGGACAGAGGAGCCTGGCAGGCATGGGGGGTCACAAAAGAATCTGACACAACTTGGCGACTGAACAACCACCGCAATGCTTACTGAATCCTTACTGTGCTCCAGAAACTGTCCTAGGAATCACACATATTTTCTTATTTGTTACTTACAACATCCTCATGAAGTCAGTGCCCTATTCACCCCATTTTATGAATGAGGAAATTGCGTGTTATACAGGTCTAAAGTCATATACGTAAAAATCAGTACTGGGACTTGAACTCAAGCACACATGACTTCAGATCGCCCATCCTAAGCACTGCTTCGTCCTTCATTGTCTATTTGCACTTGTAGCAGCTTAACTGTAGATCCCTAAGGCTGCTGAAGTTTGTGTCAAAAGGGTTACACTTTGATGCCGCATTGAAGAGAAACATCGTTGTGAATCCGGAATGCCTATCGCCTGCTACACGATGCGATTAAACACAGAAGAAATTGTCAATTCTTGTAAAAATTCACAGAGTTTCCAAACTAGGAAGAGGCTGTGTTTCACTAATTGCAGCATAATTAACACAGAATGTCCCTTGGATGACAGACATTTGTCAGTGTTTCTGTTAACTTTTTCTTTAAAAAACAAAGCAAAACACTGTTTGTGTGAAAAGAGTGTGCACAAAACTTCAGCACTGTTTGTGCAAGCAGAAGACTAGAGAGCATCGCTAGAGAACTGTTACAAATGTCAGGGTGGGCACATGGCGGGATGTATGAAGCCACAAAGCAGAAAGAGGCGCTTGAACATGTCCTGAAGTGGAACAACCTCTAGGAACTACTTCAAGTGAAAAACACAAGATATGGAAAAGTAAACAGCATGCCAATATGTATTAAATTTTGAAAGGAGAGGAAAATAGACATATATTCTTGTGTAACTGGACATGCAAAGAGCTTTTTCCTACTGTCCTGAAAGTGCTGCTGAAGCCCAAATCTGAACCAAGAAGACCCTAAGGAGCCCACATTCTACATTTAAAGAGCTGCCAGTGGCTGGAACCCACTGTCTTCCAGCAGGAGATTGAAAAGCCACTCTCTACCAGCCCTTCATCAATCCTGATTCTACTTCTCCCTGCCTATTCCCCATTCCTACCCATCTCCCCACAGACAAAAATATTACCACTGGTCAGTGGAAAGAAGAGATGGAGAGATGGGAGGAAAGCCAGGCTTAAAGACAAATACGGTTTTCTGAAAAGAGACCCATCTCTTCCCTCTCCCTCCATGGGAAGGGTTGGACGGGGGGAGTTGTAGTCTCTTAGATGCAAGAGCGAAGGGCTCAAGAGAATCATCGGTGAAGAGTGGGCATGCCTGCAGGGGAGGAGGAGACTGGCCGCCCCCAGATGTCTGTCACTTACTAATCTGCTCTGCTCATTGCCTGCTAAGCAAAGGAAAATGCAAATGGAGAGAGACCACATGGAAGGGGACTTTGGATGACATGGTGGAGGGCTCTGGGTGGAAGAAGACTGAAGCTGGGATCACCATGCTCACACAGGCCTTAACTTCCCCATCTTAGACTGAAGAGCACAAGCTGGCAGTCAGCTGGAAGACACAGCCATTGTCTGAGGGTTCATTCATTCCCAGAGGAGATGCATAGGAGCACTCCAGGTACCGATTCTTTGTCGTATCTACATGTTCTTGTTTCGTTGATACATGTATAATTTCTTTTGTAAAAACAGATGGTATTCTAGTCTTTATCTTTTTCCAGAGCCTAAACATTTAAGTTCATTTTCAGATCTCTCTATTTGTTTAGTTAAACCAAATCGATTCATCTCCTTGTTGGTTTTATAGGCTTAACTTTATTTGTTAATTTTCTTTGTATGTTTTAGAACTTTGATGCCTAGACTTATCTTGGATTGTACAGTCTTTTTCCTCTCTCTCTTTGCTCACCCCATTTTTATGTAGTGGTTTTGGAGTTGCCATCAATCCAGATATTAAAATATTGATGTCCCGGTCCCTGAGGTGACATTGAAGATAGAGGAGAAACAATACGATTTGTACTCTGATGTCTATTGCCATGTGTCACCTGATTTTCAAAAAGCTAATATATAGTCAAATCTGGTTGATTAATTTCCAGTGATACGTAATTCAATTGAATAAGGATGAATAATTTAAAAATGCTAATCAAAAAAGAAGTGGCAATTTATGTACTGCACTCCAAAATTTGGCAGACTGACCAAGAAATGAAAATTAAGCCCATGGGATTCTTTAGTCTCTGGATATGGAAAATTATTTGATTCAAATTTATGATACAAAAGAAGAAAAGTGAGGTACAAATGTAAAGATAAGTACATGCTATACTGAATTGTAAAGGAAATGTTGTGACTATTAAAATATCCACCCCACACCTTATGGGGGCTTCCCAGGCACTGGTGGCCAAGAACCCACCCGCCAGTGCAGGAGACACGAGATTCAGGTTCGACCCCCGGGTCGGGAAGATCCCCTGGAGGAGGGCCTGGCAGCCCACTCCAGTATTCTTGCCTGGAGAATCTCATGGACAGAGGAGCCTGGCGGGGTGCAGTCCACAGGGTTGCACCCCTATCATACAATCCTCTGGAGTCATAGCTTATGAGGGTGTGTTTGCATGCATGCTTAGTCATGTCCAACTTTTTGCAACCCCGAGGACTATAGCCCACCAGGCTCCTCTCTCCCTGGAATTATACTGGCAAGAATACTGGAATGGGTTGTCATTTCCTCCTCCAGGGGATCTTCCTAGCTCAGGGATTGAACCCAAGTCTCCTGTGGCTCCTGCGTTGGCAGGCAAGTTCCTTACCACTGAGCCACCTGGGTAGCCCCTTACGAGGGTGTAACAACAAAAATCATGTAAGATGAAAAGTGTATTTGAAAATGGCTTAGGAGAGCTGTCTACAGAAAACAGGTTTTTCGCCTCTAGAGTTTCCTCCAGTATTTGATCTGATAGCCTTCTCTTCGATTGACCACCAGAAGTGGATGGTTCAGATTTAGAGGCCACGTTCCATGAAATAATATGCATCTTTGAACGTTAGAATCACACTCAGTATGGCAAAATGACCACACCATGAAATCCACATGAAAACTAAGATCTGGTAAGAAGATGGCAGGTTCAGCTCTTTCATCGCATGCTCTCTCCAAAGCATGCACTTACTTAGAAAAAGGGAAGGCAGAGTGGCACTTGAATTTTCTTTATTGCTTTGTTGGCCTTGCACATTTCGTTGGACATAATGTAAGTGGAGAACATTGGTGACGTGACACGAGGACTGAATATGGTCAATCTTTCCGTGGCACAAATGTGGCAGGTGCTGTCAGGAGCTAAGATCTTATCCTAATTGCAAGCCAACAGCTTAGCATCCTCCAGGTTCATAGGTATGGGCAGAGGATATGAGACATCCGGGTCAGGGACAAACGGCTTTATTATTCACAGCACCGTATGCGACACGAGCATCGGGAACCAAATGTCAGGAACCCTGAGCTCAGGGAAACCAAGTCTTCTGCAGTGGGGAGTAAGCCTTTCTGTCCTTTGCTCTGGAGGGAAGTCCTGTATCTTCGAAGACCATTTGCTCTCCAGCCATCCATGTAAAGACGGTCTGGGACCAATAGAGTCAGCGCCTCTGCTTGCAAGATGTGCGGAGACGGAAGAGGCCCACGGGAGGGCAAGAGCTTATTATGCTCAGAGCACCGGATTTGGTGGAAGGGGAGAGTGAGTAAGTGGTTTGCTGTGGAGGAAAGAAAATGGTGGGGAGCCACACTGACCCTGGCCCCATTTCTAGCATAACTTAAACATTTATGTGTTTGCTTATTTTCGCCTGTGCTGAGTCTGTGCTGCTGTGCACAGGCTTTCTGGAGTTGCAGCGAGCGGGGAATGCACCCTTCACTGCGGTGCGTTAAGTCTTATTGCGAAGGCCTCTCCTATTGCAGAGCACAGCCCCCAGGGCTCGTGGGCCCCGTAGTTGGGGTGCATGGCCTGAGCTGCCCCTTGTCCTGTGGAACCCTCCCAGACAGGCACTGAAGCTGTGTCCCCTGCGTTGGCAGCTGGATTCTTAACCAGTGGACCACAGGGGAAGTCCTAGCATAGCTTTTCATAAGCTAAATGACCTTTGTCAAAGCACTTAACTTCTCTGAACCTCAATGGCATAATGGGATAATAGATCTTCCCCCATATAATTGTGGTTTAAATCAACTGGGAAAAGGTAACAGAAAGAATTAGTCACAGTATCCGAAATATTCTAAGCATTCAACAAATGCCCAGTCCTTCTATCTTTCCCTCATTCACTGATTTCCTCGGAATCAGATGCAGTTAGACCCCTGCCGGAGCCTTAAATCCCTCCCCCTAATTGAGAGGGAAATTCTTGGGTCCCTTCTTGACTTAATTAAGATACACGGCTTCAGATGTTGTACCTAAGCGACCCCAAAATGATAATGGATTTCACAAGCGAGACGTTTGCGTCCTCTGTCACACAGACGTCTGTGCCAGGACCGGGGCTACTGTGGCAGGTTGCTCGTGACAATTCTTAAGCTCTTCCTTGATGCCAGTCGAATATATAGTTTTCATCTCATGGCTCAAAATACTTATTCCAGCTGCCAAATCCTGTCTCATTCCAGCCAGCAGAGGGGAGAAAAAGAAGTGGATGGCACAAACCCTCCCTTTCATATGATCCAGAAGTTGTGCTTAGCACCTCTGCTCACATCTCAATAATGAGTCAGGTGGCCACACCTCGCTGTGAGGGAGGCTGGGAAACTTAGTCTTTATTCTGGGGAGGGTTGTTAAAAATAGAGGAAGGAAAGAGAGATCTTAAGAAGCAGCTGGCCATCTCTTCCACATCACCCGGCTTTGCTCAGGAGAGGGCAGGCCTGAGAACTGGGTTTACGCTCTGAAGCCACCGAGGCAAACACCAGAGCCAGCAGCAGGCCATGAGACGTTCCCATCAGTGTAATTCCCAGGGAGACTCTGAGTGAACAGCATCCCATTTGCCTTGCCCGAGTTCTGAAAAAGTTGAGCAGTAAAACAAAGAGAAGCAGAGGGAGGCCAAAAGGTCACCTTGATCACTGACATAAGGTTGGAAAAGCCACTTTTAGACTGGTACCCAGTCAGTTCAGTTCAGTTCAGTCACTCAGTCGTATCCGACTCTTTGCGACCCCGTGAACTGCAGCACGCCAGGCCTCCCTGTCCATCACCATCTCCCGGAGTTCACTCAGACTCACGTCCATTGAGTCCATGATGCCATCCAGCCATCTCATCCTCGGTTGTCCCCTTCTCCTCCTGCCCCCAATCCCTCCCAGCATCAGGGTCTTTTCCAATGAGTCAACTCTTCATATGAGGTGGCCAAAGTACTGGAGTTTCAGCTTCAGCATCATTCCTTCCAAAGAAATCCCAGGGTTGATCTCCTTCAGAATGGACTGGTTGGATCTCCTTGCAGTCCAAGGGACTCTCAAGAGTCTTCTCCAACACCACAGTTCAAAAGCATCAGTTCTTCGGCGCTCAGCCTTCTTCACAGTCCAACTCTCACATCCATACATGACCACAGGAAAAACCATAGCCTTGACTAGACGGACCTTAGTCGGCAAAGTAATGTCTCTGCTTTTGAATATACTATCTAGGTTGGTCATAACTTTTCTTCCAAGGAGTAAGCGTCTTTTAATTTCATGGCTGCAGTCACCATCTGCAGTGATTTTGCAGCCCCCCCAAAATAAAGCCTGACACTGTTTCCACTGTTTTCCCATCTATTTCCCATGAAGTGATGGGACCAGATGCCATGATCTTCGTTTTCTGAATGTTGAGCTTCAAGCCAACTTTTTCACTCTCCTCTTTCACTTTCATCAAGAGGCTTTTTAGCTCCTCTTCACTTTCTGCCATAAGGGTGGTGTCATCTGCATATCTGAGGTGATTGATATTTCTCCCAGCAATCTTGATTCCAGCTTGTGCTTCTTCCAGTCCAGCGTTTCTCATGATGGACTCTGCATAGAAGTTAAATAAGCAGGGTGACAATATACAGCCTTGACGTCCTCCTTTTCCTATTTGGAACCAGTCTGTTGTTCCATGTCCAGTTCTAACTGTTGCTTCCTGACCTGCATACAGATTTCTCAAGAGGCAGGTCAGGTGGTCTGGTATTCCCATCTCTTTCAGAATTTTCCACAGTTCATTGTGATCCACACAGTCAAAGGCTTTGGCATAGTCAATAAAGCAGAAATAGATGTTTTTCTGAAACTCTCTTGCTTTTTTGATGATCCAGCAGATGTTGGCAGTTTGATCTCTGGTTCCTCTGCCTTTTGTAAAACCAGCTTGAACATCAGGGAGTTCACAGTTCACGTATTGCTGAAGCCTGGCTTGGATAATTTTGAGTATTACTTTACTAGCATGTGAGGTGAGTGCAATTGCGCGGTAGTTTGAGCATTCTTTTGCATTGCCCTTCTTTGGAATTGGAATGAAAGCCGGGCTGTAAAGACCAGGGCCAGCTGCTTGCTGTTGGGGTGGGGGGACTCTAGAGCAGTCCCCTCCCAGTAAGAAGGATGATGCCAAACTGAGCATGACCAAGTGATCCCAAGTTTACCAAACAGATCAATCCCTCATCTACTCAGGAATGGATAAAGTAAGGAGAGGAGTCAGCAACGTGCTCAGAAAAACAAACAAGCGAAACCCTTCCTCACTGAAACCAGGGCTGGAGCAAAGGGATTCTGCTCTTCCAGCCATGGTGAGCAAAGACGGCGGCGTAGAAACAGCCTGTCCAACTCTCGGTGACCCCAGGGACTGTACAATCCATGGAATTCTCCAGGCCAGAGTACTGGAGTGGGTGGGCTTTCCCTTCTCCAGGGCATCTTCCCAACCCAGGTCTCCCGCATTGCAGGCGGATTCTTTCCCAGCTGAGCCACAAGGGAAGCCCAAGAATACTGGAGTGGGTTGCCATTCCCTTCTCTAGAGGATCTTCCTGACCCAGGAATAGAACTGGGGTCTCCCGCATTGCAGGCGGATTCTTTACCAACTGAGCCATCAGGGAAGCTAGAAACACCAGATAAGACAAAAATAATAGAGTCTGCAAATGAAAGACCCAAATGGCAAGTCGGAAACTAGCCCACACTGTGATTGGACTTGAGTCCCAGCCTTACCTCTTAGTAGCTGTGTGGGTTCGGATAACTTCCTTAAAGTCTCTCAGTCTCCATTTCCTTGCCTCTAACATGAGGCATTAGAGCCTATGGAAACCCACTGCAGTGCTCCTGCCTGGAGAATCCCATGGATGGAGGAGCCTGGTGGGCTGCAGTCCATGGGGTCGCTTGGAGTTGGACACGACTGAGCGGTTTCACTTTCACTTTTCACTGTCATGCATTGGAGAAGGAAATGGCAACCCACTCCAGTGTTCCTGCCTGGAGAATCCCAGGGATGGGGGAGCCTGGTGGGCTGCCGTCTATGGGGTCGCACAGAGTCGGACACGACTGAAGTGACTCAGCAGCAGCAGCAGGATCTAATTCCTCAGGTAGTTGTGAAGAGAAAACCAGATAAAGCATGAAAAGTTCTTAAAGAGCGCCTGATCGTCACCAAGCCCTCCGGAAACAGTGGCTGCAGTCATTATTTCTGACAGTCAATCAGTAACTCCTGAAGCAGTTCCTCCATATACATTGGGGGAGGGAAAACCTTTATCTGCTATTAAGGAATGCAATAGAGATCCGAAATTTCCTGCAGGAGAATAAAAATTATTAGAGAGAGAGGGGAGAGGAGAAGAATAGGAAACAGGCTCCTGTAGGTATAGCTAGTTTGAAAAACTGAGTGGAAAAGAGTCCAGGGCAAACTTGGCTAGGTCTGTCCTTCCTATAACCACTGTGTGTGTGTGTCTCTCTCTCTCTCTCACACACACACACACACACACACACACACACACAACCATAGACCAGCCAGTACTCATCCAGGGTCTGACATCACTATTCCCGGGAGAGGTTATTGTCTTTATAGATGTATTAGTTAGGGCAAATTAGGTTTTGCTGTGTAACAAATGACCCCCAAATCTCAGTGGTGTACAGCCACAAAGGTTTATTTCCTGCCACAAAGGTTAGGTCCATGATGGGCCCTACTCTATGTTGTCTTTACTCCAGGACCCAGACTGAGGACGTTCTCTCTGTCTTTCTCTGGAACACTGCCAGGTTTCATAGCAGAAGGAAAGAGACATGGCAAACAACACGCTGGATCTTCAAGCTTCTGTTCCAAAGTGATGCACGTCACTTCTTCTCTTGTTTCATTGGCCAGAGCAAGTCTTGTGGCCTCCCGATGACAGATTTGGGGCGCATAATTCTTCTCCAGGGAGGTTATGTAGGCGAGGAGAAATCCAATCTACCACAGTGGGTCTCCTCCCTATCCAGACACACTCAAACGCCCGAGAGGTAGACAGCCACGAAGTGCTGCTTATTGGCTGACCCTGGGCCTTCTCTGAGCCTCAGTTTCATTCTCTGTGAAGTGGAGACGGCCAGACTTGTCCTGTGCACCGCGCTGAAAAGGGGTAAGAATTCAAAGGCAATCACAGGTATGAGTGTGGCTTGTAAACCGTACAGTCCTGCCCTTCCATAAAGGGGTTTTATTGCTGCTGTGAGTCTAATAGGACAGATAATCGTGCCTCTTAAAAATCAACTGAGGAAGGGAGTTTCTGACGACTCTGAGGTTCCCTTACTGAGACACCTGTGAGACCCACTCAGGAGAGGCTGCCAAGTGGCCACAAATCACAGATAACGGCATTCGCCCATCAGGGATTCGCTCAGGGGCGCCTGAGGTTCAGACTTGGGCCCCTGTCTCCTTCTGACCGCCGGCGCTCCTCAGAACTTCGTTCCTATTTTTCTGTTCGGGCCCTTCAAAGGAAGACCAGTGGGTGTCTTCCTAGCCGAGCCCCTGGTATGCGCAGAGAAAAGTAGAGACCCAGGTTGTTAACTGACTTGCCCAACTCGGCAGGTGTGTTCAGAGCTGGGACTGGAGCCAGACGTGGGATTCCTAATCTACAGCTCTTCCAAGACTTAGATTCCAACAGTGCAGCCTCCTAGCTCTGAGATGTGGGTGGGCACCTTAATCTCTCTGGGCCTGTTTCCCCATCTATAAAATGGGTCTGGTGGCCCTGGCTTTACTGAATTGTTGTGAAGGTTGGACACGCATATAAAATCCCTCTTCCCCAAACCCTCAACCCCACCCCACGTTTCACCCCTCTTTCCCCCTCCCGGGCATCAGTTCCCTCCTGAAAGAGGCCCCTGCAGCCTTCAAGGCTGATTCTGGGCCCAGGTCCTGGCTTCCCTGCAGCTGAAGGGATTCCCTCCCTCCTGGTGCCTCAGTCCAGAGGAGGATTTAGATATTTTCCAATTCCCAGGGTATCTGTGAAACAAATGAAACTTTTGAGAGCAGACAGACATTTTGTTATTCTTAAAAGTCTACATTGTTCTTAAAAGTCTCTCTCTCTCTTGTTGGGTCTTGCCAAAGATCCTTTCGCCCTCCAGATATTGGAAAGAGAGCTAAGGATAAAACGGAGTATGAAGGAGGAATTCATTCCTGTCTGTATATTTATTCTGGGTTTTACAGGTTTAATGTCTGACCTTTCACTCAGTGCAAAGGAGAGGTGCCGTTTATGTTGGGTTCACTGCCTTATACCCGATACAAGTCTGTACAAGTTGTGGACTTGTTTCATCAATAAATGAACACAGGGTAGCTCTAAGCGGCTCATGCCTTCAGTAAGTCTCCATTTTAGAACAAGAACCTGGGCCACTGGTTTGCAAAAACCACTGGGAAAACCGCTTCCTGCCTCCCCGAGTGCCGACATCTATTCTGGGATCCAAAGGAAGGAGCTGGCAAAGCAGAGCATTTCGGGCCTGGTCCACAAGAGGGCGTCCCAGGCCCGCGCCGGGCCAGCCTCCAGGTCGGAGCTCCCGGCTCTGGCGCCTCCCGAGTCGCTCCCGCAAACCTGGCTTGACAGTACTCCTTCCATCTCTTCTTTTTCGTTCTCTTTCCCGGGCCCAGGAGGAAGTGAGGAAGCTTTTGGAGTCGGGTGGACTTGGATTAAAATCCTGGCTCGGTCATTCGCTGAGACACTGGAAAATGAGTTAGCATTGTGAGCTAACTTGTATTATTGTATTATTAATAATTGCTCAACCTTCCCAAGCCAGGGAAGCACTGAATTACATGCAAGAAGGGCCCTTCAAGATTGGCCAGCAGAGCCCCCGCGTTTCACAGATGGGGACACTGAGGTCCAAGCTACACCAGAGCACAGCTGCCTCCAAAAATATAAGACAGAGCCTTCCCTGGAGGCCCAGTGGCTAAGACTCCACACTTCCACTGCAGGGGACACTGGTTTGATCCCTGGTTGGGGAACTAAGATCCCACATGCTGTGCAGCATAGCAAAAATAATAATAATAAAAATACATAAGAGCCTTCATCAATGAATGAACGAATCGATGAATGAGAAGATAAGCCGGCAAGGACTTTGGATCCAGACAGAAACACAGACTTGTGTATCAACCGTGTAGCTTCGCTGTTGAGTAGCTTGACCAGGCTGCCGACCCCCTGCGCCTGTTGTGCCGCCCTCTTTCCTCGCCTCAGTGGGGAACGGGAGAGATAACCAGGGATAATAGCAACACCTGCTTCATGGGGTGCTGTGAGGATTCAGTGAGCTCGGACGTAAAGTGCTCAGCCAGGTGCCTGGTACCTAGCTGATGCTCTATCCTATTTATAATCCAGGTCTCAGTCATGTCACCTTTCTGAGCCTCAGTGTTCTCACCGACAGAGTGAGAATTTTACATAGCACTGGGGGGAGGACTCAATGGCACCTTATAAAAAAGCCCTCAACATAGGACCCAGCTCAGGGTAGTGGTATAAAATGCAGTTTGTAATAATAGGGACTTCCCTGGTGGCCCAATGGCTAAGACTCTACGATTCCAATGCAGGAGGCCTGGGTTCAACCCCTGGTCAGGGAACTAGATCCCACAGGCTGCAATTAAGGGTTCACGCAGCACAGCTGAAGATCCCGCATCCCGGAGCTGAGACTCAGGGCAGGCAGTTCAGTAATCATCATTATTCTCACTTCATTCCCATGCGTGAAGTCAAGAATAACTGTTTCTAAGAGCACAGCTTTTCACACGCACACACACCCTTGTTACTGCATTAGTTGAGACCTCTTGTCTCCCCTGGACTATTGCTGCAGTCTCCACCTTGAGGGGAATGACGGATGCCAGCTGGCTGGAGGCTCCCCTCCAGGGGGCACCCTTCCTCAGCTCCAGACAATTGCCAGGGGGGCAGAGAGGTTCCGGGTTGAATCTGTGTCCTGTAGCTGCTGTAGCCACAAGCTGGCACTTAAAACAACAGAAACGTGTTCTCGCACAGTGTTGGGAGTTAGAAGTCTGAAATCAAGGTGTGGCAGGGCTCTGTACCCTCTGAGGTGGGGTCAGATCCTTCCTTGACTCTTATGGCTTCCGGGGGTCAATGCTTGCTGCTCCTTGGCTGACAGCTGCGTCACTCCCGTCTCTGCCCCCATCACCAGCCACATGGCATTTTCCCTACTGGGCATCTGCATCACTTCTCTTCTTATCAGAACATCAGTCACATTTGATTCAGGGCCCATCCTATTCCAATAAGGCTTCATCTTAATTTACGTCTCAACTGCATCTGCAAAGACCCTATTTCCAAGTAAGTTGAAGTCAGGCACCACAAGTTTGCACTTCAACAAATCTTGTTGGGGGGATGCAATCAACCAACAACACTTGTTGAAAGATTTTTCAAAAACTTTGAAATTTTGTGAGCTCTTTCAGTTTATCAGTATTTATACATAGAGTATATCAGCATAATTTTCTTTTATTAGTTTCTGTGAAATTAATATAAATTATATAACTATTTAGATTCAAATCATACCAATAAATTATTAATTACATTATGAATCTAAATTATTTATAATTTCTGAACTATTAGAACAGTTAATTTTTTAAAAATAGCTACACAAGTCAAAGAACACGTCCCCGTAGACGTGAGAGGCCTGTGCCCATGTGCATGCTAAGTTGCTTCAGTCGTGTCTGACTCTTTGTGACTCTCTTAAGACCAGGCAGCTACACCTGAGCACAGACTTTAGCACAGACTGTAGCCCACCAGGCTCCTCTGTCCATGGATTCTCCAGGCAAGAATACTAGAGTGGGTTGCTATGCCCTCTTCCAGAGGATCTTCCCGACCCAGGGATCGAACCCACGTCTCTTATGTCTCCTGCATTGGCAGGTGGGTTCTTTACCAAGAGTGCCAGCTGGGAAGCCAGAAGGCGCACGGGCCATGCCTTTTTGACTCTGGCCTCGTAGACTCCAGGGTGGTCTTTCTACTAAGCAAGATGACACTGTTGCTGCCTCTGTGATGGCCTGCAGCTGTCGTCAGTGGCTTCAGTTACCTCTCTCCTACGGCCCCTGGCGCGGTCTGCACTCAGCTGTAGCTGTCTCGTCTTAATCTGACCCAGAACAGACCTTCACGGCCGGCTTCTGTGTTTCCTCCAAGAACGATCCCATCTTCCCCCTTCCCCATCCCCACCAACCCACGCACCACCACCACCCTCCCCGCCGCTGCCCTCCCCCGCCCCCGCCGCGTTTTCTCCGCTTCTCATCACCCAAGGCCCAGCTCAACGGCCACTTCCTCTCTGAAACCCGCCAGGCGCGACACTGTCTCCCGCCCTTAGTTCCACAGTATCTTGCTTCTGCATTCTGTAGCGCTTCTCCCGCTTCGCCTGGGATCATAGTGAGGTTGTACTATTAACTTCCTCTCCCACTAGGGCAGGAGCTCCCAGAAGTCAGGAGCATCGCCTTGGTCGTTGTATCCGTTTACCAGGCCTGTGACAAAGATTCCTTGCTTTGGAATCGTAGTCAGCCTTCTGCACCTGCTCCTAGGAGCATCTCTGCACTTCCCTCTAAAATCTGCTTTCAGCCAGAGCCCTGCTAAGACAGTTTAACCCGAATCCCCAGCCCTCGATATCTGATCGGGTTCCTTATCCTCTGCATCTCTTGAGTGATGTCTGATTATCCCCGCCTGCCTTCAGCAAAAATCCTGTTCGGCTGCTCCAACCAGAATTCCTCTTACCCCTGATATTTCCTCCCAGTAATTTTCCATCCACTGACCCCACCCTGCTGCCTGACTCTAAATTCCCACTTGCCCGTGCTGTGTTTGAGTTCAGCCCAGTCTCTCTCCCACATTGTGAGACCCCAGTGAAACCCCTGTGCCCGTCACTACGGTCCTGCATGGAGTCTGCCTTGGTGTCTTTAACAAATACCATTGAGTTTTTTTCTTTAACATCTTCCATGACAAAGATCACAGACTCGGCAGCTTACACAGCAGAGATTCATTTTCCTCACAACTGTGAAGACTGCAAGTCTGAAATCAAGAGTTGATTCCTTCGGAGGCCTCTCTCCTTGGCTTGTAGGTGGACGTCATCCGTGGTCCTCTCTGTGTGTCTGTATCCTAAACTTCCTCTTCCTGTAAGGATACCGGTCAGATTAGCGTGTGTGTGTGTCTTCAGTCATGTCCGACTCTGTGACCCCAGGGACTGCAGCTCGCCGGGCTCCTCTGTCCATGGGATTCTCCCAGCGAGAACACCGGCGTGGGTTGCCACGGCTTCCTGCGGGGCATCTCCCTGACCCAGGCACCAAACCCACGTCTCTCGCATCTCCTCCGTTGGCAGGCAGGTTCTTTGCCTCTGAGCCACATGGGAAGCCCTATGTCGGGCTATGGCCCACCCCAGTGACTTTATTTTAGCTTAATTACCTCTTTAAAGACAATGTTTCCAAATGTAGCCGATTTCCGAGGTACTGGGGGACAGGACTTCAGCACAGGAATTTGTGAGGGGACACAGGTGGTGCTCTGGTAAAGAGCCCGCCTGCCCGTGCAGGAAACAGAGACCCGGGTTCGATCCCCAGGTGGGGAAGGTCCCCTGGGGAGGGCCTGGCAGCCCGCTCCAGGATTCCTGCCTGGAGAGGAGTCCCATGGGCAGAGGAGCCCGGCGGGCTACCGTCCTTGGGGTTGCAAAGAGCTGAACACAACTGAAGTGACGCAGCAGCAGCAGCAGCAGAATTCAGCCGGTTAACAGGCATCTACTTAAAATTTTAAAATCTAAAGAATACAGAAGTGTGTGAGCATTATTATCTCAAACAATTACAGGTAAAATAAAGTCCCCCTTTCCCTTCCACTCCACCCAACTGTGGACACCGCCACCAGAGCCGTTGCTAAGCTTTTATAAAAACAGGTGCACACACATAAAGAATAGCTTTGCCGGTGTTTGTTTTCTTTCATCTGAATAAGATCACATTTTCTGTATTTTTTGCAAATCGTCATCTTGCTATTTTCTTCATGTATATAGCCACCCCACCTCCTGCCCAGACCCAGAGTTTAGCTACGGTGGTTAAGCATATTCAGAACCTTTGTTGAAATACTGGAAAGAATGAAGGCATGGAGAATGGGTCTGTTCTGTGTTTTCTGGCAATCATCTGATATTATAGTGTCATTTTCTCATTACTGGAAAGCAGTAATTATAATACTCATCTCCTTAGGTCCGTAATACCACATATAACCATCAAGACACCTCAGTGTTTGCAGGACCAGAATGACAGATTCAGATGGCTTAATTTCATTTTAACTCTTTTCTGAAATTTGTTGTCAATACAGTATTTCCCATCAATAAGGTTGAAGCGATCTTTTAAAATGGTTGTTGGTTATCTGTCCATGAAACAAAGTATATTCCACAAAATTCATTAGGCACTGTCTAGTAAATAAGCTGCCAGGGGAAAAAGAGAGAGAGAGGGAGAAATAGCTGCCCTTTAGCTCTTGGGAGCATAATTTCTGAGGGGTGTGTGGAGGCACCTCTTTGTAGCAATGACTGAAGTTTACTCATCCTCTCTTGTTGCTTCATAGCAGCACCACGGGATGGGGTAGACTGTTCATGTCATTCAGAGGTTACCGTTCACTTTAATGGGCTTTCCTGGTGACTCAGATGATAAAGAATCTGTCTGCAATGCAGAAGACCTGGGTTCAGTCCCTGGGTCCCAAAGGGAATGGCTACCCCCACTCCAGCGTTCTTGCCAGGAGAATCCCATGGACAGAGGAGCCTGGTGGGGTCACAAAGAGTCAGACAGAGCTGAGCGACTCAAACTTGAATGCTCAACCAGTCCTGTCTGAGCAATATCTTTATTCAGTTTCACTTCCTTGATAATTCTGAGAGCCTGAGGAATGCTTCCATTTTCCACAAATCCACGTCGTGGAAGTTAATTCTGTTGACCACGCAGCCTTCTGCTGATCGCTCTCCTCCTCTTCACTAAAGCAAAGACCCAAGCTGTTCATTCAGATCCCCAAAGCAAATCTAATATCTGAAGGTTCAGCTTAATGAATTTTACCAAAGCGTTTCTAATAGCATCAGACTTTCCCCGGTAGCTCAGATGGTAAAGAATTTGCCAGCACTGCAGGAGAGCCAGGTTCAATCCCTGGGTCAGGAAGATCTCCTGGAGAAGGGAATGGCTACCCACTCCAGTGTTCTTGACTGGAGAATTCCATGGACAGCACAGCCTGTGGGCTACAGTCTGTGGGGTGCAATGAATCAGACATGATTGAGCAAGTAACACTTTCACTTTCATTTTTTTCCCTAATAGCATCTCTATCATCCTCACCTTTACCGCCATTATCACCGGAGGTAATACATCCTGTCAATATATGCCTTTTGCAAATGAGGACTCTGAGTTTCAGAGAGGTTGAGAAACTTTCCCAAGGTTATTCAGCTAATGGGTCAGGGAGCAGGTCTCAAAGCACTGTCCAGAGTTAGGCTGGGATCACTGGTAGAGCCAGAGCACACTTCAGCTGTTTCACAAAGGCACTAAGTAACTGAACCGCACAGTGAGACAGTTATTCTATTTTCTGTTACCTTTCATTTCCTTCTGATTAAATCAAGGAAAGCCTCGGGTTGCTGCTAATAGCTTTTAAAAGTTCTCTAACACGTGCCGATCGCCCAGAGAGCAAGCAACAGAATCGAGCTGGAATTTTATGACACTACTTTGCTTTCCTTGCATTTATTTTTAGGAAAAGAATATCGATTTCCCATGCAGGTAGCTATATAAATGCTCTTTATATATTTAAATTATTGTAAGTGAGTAGATTTACAGAAAATGTTGGGTTAACCGTAGTGTGGCGAGTTCACTGAAATGGCAAAAACTGTGAGGTTTGCGGCCTCAGGTCTCGGAAAGAGTGCGTGTTAATAAGGAGGAACTTAAGAGTGGCCTGGCCTCTCCAGTCCCAAGGGGCCACCTCTCTCCTCCGTGGCTGGCAGGAGGCCCGAGAAGAGGCCCCTCAACCCAGCCCAGCTCCAGCCCCAAGCAGAACCAGTTAACCACTTAACATCTTAATATTCCAGACCCACCTGGAGCACAGCCTTCCCTTTCTGCTGGCTTAGGGTCCCAACTTCTCCATTTCAAGGGGAATTTCCAACTCTCTTTGCATAACAAAAGTCCCCTAGACACTGTCTTCCTTCAGGCAAACAAAAAGAGCAGCCAGGTTTCCCTCCAATGCAGTTAAATGCCCGGCGGTCTGCGAAAGGCCTGGTTGCATTGCGTTCAGTCCATCGGTTGTGTCCAACTCTTTGCGACCTCATGGACTGCAGCACGCCAGGCTTCCCTGTCCTTCACCATCTCCCGGAGCCTGCTCAAAGATACAAAGATGTACTCTGTAGATAAGTTAAATAAGCAGGGTGACAATATACAGCCTTGAGGTACTCCTTTCCCAATTTGGAACCAATCTGTTGTTCCACGTCCTGTTCTAACTGTTGCTTCTTGACCTTCATACAGATTTCTTGGGAGGTAGGTAAGGTAGTCTGGTATTCCCCTCTCTTTATATATTAATATATTAATTAGTATATGTATATATATATATAATATAGGTATAGGCA
Source organism: Capricornis sumatraensis (assembly GCF_032405125.1). Lineage (NCBI taxonomy): Eukaryota > Metazoa > Chordata > Mammalia > Artiodactyla > Bovidae > Capricornis > Capricornis sumatraensis. Next base: position 119,481,993 of record NC_091074.1, read on the forward strand.
ATCGGTAATGCAGAAATAAATTTGTTAATAGATACAAAGTTGGCTATTATCTTTAGTACAATAACATGATATTTGAAATTATCTGTTAATTTTTAAATTATAAGACAAAGTCAATTTGCATTTCTGTGAGCAAGACTAGAAATATTCTTCTATAATATACAGAGTTATCAAATAACCTAGTCCAAGACAGTGAAAGATTCAGGCCTCTATGGTGCTAGGGTGCCCCCAACGATAAAACCCAACTTTCCATTGAAAGGACAGTCAATAAACCTTCAGTTTTTCATCTGAACATATATTGTAGTTATAAGACCTAACCCTGGAGAAGGAAATGGCAACCCACTCCAGTATTCCTGCTGGAGAGTCCCGTGGACAGAGGAGCCTGGTGGGCTACAGTCCACAGGGTTGCAAAGAGTCAGACCCGACGGAAGCAACTTAGCATGCATGCATAATAGTTCATTTTATGAGAGTGCTTAGTGTGTGCCAGGAACTGTTGAAGGCACTTTCATAAGAGTTCATCTTATTTAATCCTGACAACTAGTCTGTGAGCTAGACCATGCTATCAGTCTGTGTTGACCCATGAGAAATTCGGATACAAAAAGGTTAAATGCCTTGACCAATGTTACGCACGTAGGAAGTGAGACGCTGCTACACAGCAGCACTGTTAGTCCAGCTTTTGACTGGGGGCCATCCAGGTTGTCTCCACTTTTTCCTATCATGAAGGTCACAGTGAATATAATTACATCATTATATCAAAGATAGTATATCATTCTTTGCATCTCAGAATTTCTTGAAGTGGAATGGCTAGGTCCAAGAATACGTGCTTTTTACATTTGATCGATGTGAGCAAATTGCCCTACACCTTGCCAACAATAACCATTATCAGTCCTTTTAATATTTGCCAGTCTGATAGATGAAAAAATTTTTTTCTTGGTGTTATTAAAATTTACATTTCTTTTTATGGCGAGAATTCCTCAGTACATTTTTAGAAGGATAATTACCAGAGCCAGCGATTATCTTGCCCCACTTCCCTACCGCCGTCCCCCACCCCAACCTCTTAGTAGAGCTGTGAACTTAGAGTGAGGTGCCTGGAGGGGAAGGGATCTATCCAAGGCCATCCTGTGACTTAAGGGCAGGCCTGGGACTCTCCTCAGGGTCTGACTCTCTGGAATAGAGTCTCACCTGAGCCTCCCTGCCACTCATGTTGCGTTTAGTCTGAATACAAGTGGGTATTCTCACTTATCAGAAGTAAGCTCTTCTTGGAATTCCCTGGCGTTCTAGTGATTAGAATTCGCAGCTTCCACTGCAAGAGACACGGGTTCCATCCTTGGTAGGGGAAGTAAGACCTGGCATGCCAGGTGGCACAGAAAAAAAGTAAGCTCTTCTTTGTATTCGACAATCAATGGAGATGCTTAGATAGTTAGCTATGCCATTTGAAAAAAATAAAAAATTGAATTCCTACCTCATCACCAATGTACCAAGCACCTAAATGTAAGTAAATTAATGTTAAAAATGTAGATTTTAAGAAAAATATGAGTAAATTAGTTCTGTGATTTATAAAACAAGTCATAAAGATGAGTTTGACACACTTGACTGAACTGTTTTCAAGGCAGCCGAGAAGTACTTGGAAAACACAGATTAAACGCTAATAATGGCAATTCCTTGGTAGTCCAGTGGTTAGAACTCGGTGCTTTCACTGCTGTGGCCCCCAGTTCAATCCCTTTACAGGGAACCAAGATCCCAGAAGCCACTCAGCACAGTCAAAAAAAAACAAAACAAAAAAACAGTAATATTTCAGAAAAATCCCATAAAAACTATAATCATATTCACTTGCTTACCACTGAGTCCTATGTTACCAATTCTTGATTTTAATTAACAGTCTTGTGAAGCTGTCAGATTTCCATTCGCATTCTGTAATTTCTCCCCCAGTTCAGTGTGTGGTCTGAAAGTTTCCAGAAACCTACACTTCACAAAGTCTTCTTTACGAATCTTCTTGAAGACGCAGTGTTTTTTGCAGAAGCATCAAACAATACCTGTTTCTGTTTGTTTGTTTTGGCCCTGCTGGGCAGCTTGCAGGCTCTCGGTTCCCTAACCGGGGATCAAGCCCTTGCTCTCAGCAGTGAAACCAGAGGCTGAATCACTAGGCTGTCATGGAATTCCCAAATAATAACAGTTTACAGTTTACCTGTATGCAGGTCAGGAAGCAACAGTTAGAACTGGACATGGAACAACAGACTGGTTCCAAATAGGAAAAGGAGGACGTCAAGGCTGTATATTGTCACCCTGCTTATTTAACGTCTATGCAGAGTACATCATGAGAGACGCTGGGCTGGAGGAAGCACAAGCTGGAATCAAGGTTGCCAGGAGAAATCTCAATAACCTCAGATATGCAGATGACACCACCCTTATGGCAGAAAGTGAAGAGGAGCTAAAGAGCCTCTTGATGAAAGTGTAAGAGGAGAGTGAAAAAGTTGGCTTAAAGCTCAACATTCAGAAAATGAAGATCATGGCATCCGGTCCCATCACTTCATGGGAAATAGATGGGGAAACAGTGGAAACAGTGGCTGACTTTATTTTTCTGGGCTCAAAAATCACTGCAGATGGTGACTGTAGCCATGAAATTAAAAGACACTTACTCCTTGGAAGGAAAGTTATGACCAATCTAGACAGCATATTAAAAAGCAGAGACATTACTTTGCCAACAAAGGTCCATCTAGTCAAGGCTATGGTTTTTCCAGTGGTCATGTATGGATTTAAGAGTCGGACTATAAAGAAAGCTGAGCGCCGAAGAATTGATGCTTTTGAAGTGTGGTGTTGGAGAAGACTCTTGAGAGTTCCTTGGACTGCAAGGAGATCCAACCAGTCCATTCTGAAGGAAATCAGTCCTGGGTGTTTATTGGAAGGACTGATGCTGAAGCTGAAAGTCCAATACTTTGGCCACCTGATGGGAAGAGCTGACTCATTGGAAAAGACCCTGATGCTGGGAAAGACTGAGGGCAGGAGAAGAAGGGGACGACAGAGGATGAGATGGTTGGGTGGCATCACCGACTCGATGGACATGAGTTGGAGTGAACTCCAGGAGTTGGTGATGGACAGAGAGGCCTGGTGTGTTGCAGTCCATGGGGTCGCAAAGAGTCGGACACGACTGAGCGACTGAACTGAACTGGACTGAACAATTTACAGACAACAAAAGACTTCAAAATCATGGTTAGAGGCATGACCACAACACAACTGACAAAGAAATGTGGTTATTGCTGCTATAACTTACAACATTTTAAGATAATAACTATAATAACATTTTATCAGGGTGATCAACTTTTAGAAATTTCATATAATTTCTAAAACATTCATATTAGTAACATTAACCCATACAATATAACCTAAGAAGATGACTTATATACACTATAACCTAAGGAGCAGACTCTTGAGAGCCCCTTGGACAGCAAGGAGATCCAACCAGTCCATCCTAAAGGAAATCAGTCCTGAATATTTATTGGAAGGATTAATGCTGAAGCTGAAACTCCAATCCTTTGGCCAACTGATGTGAAGAACTGACTCCTTTGAAAAGACCCTGATGCTGGGAAAGATTGAAGGCAGGAGGAGAAGGAGTCGACAGAGGATGAGATGGCTGGATGGCATCACTCTCTCAATAGACACGAGTTTGGGCAAACTCTGGGAGCTGGTGATGGACAGGGAGGCCTGGCGTGCTGCAGTCCATGGGGTCACAAAGAGTCAGACACAACTGAGAGACTGAACTGAACTGAACTGAAGAAGGTTTATTACCACTCATTTGACAACGCTTCCCCTATAATTTAACGTAACAAAGAAACCTAATTAGTTTAAGATTTCTTTCTCTGAGATGCTTCAGGGACCATCTTAGTTTCCCAGCCAGGGACTGAACCTGTGAACAACTTTCTGAAGACAGGGTGGTGGGTCGAATGTGCGCTGCTTCTGGGTCTAGCTCTCCGGACATTACCCTCGGGTATGTTTAACTCTTACATGTCTTGACTTCTCCCTGGGAAAGTCTAAAACTGCCGTGGGTGCTCAGAGCACTCGATCAGTTCTTATCTCCTGCACCCCCGGAGGGACACTGTTTACTTAACAGCTGCTCTGGGGTCCCCTGTAGAACCGCAGGATCGTCACGGGGATCAATCCTCAGACACTTCCTCGAGGCCCTCATTTGCCTGAGGACACCCTGTGGCCAGAAGGAGCAAGTGTCCCTTGTTTTTTTGGAGTTGAATCAGTCTCACATTTCACTAGCAGAAGTTTTGTTCAGACCATATAACAGCTTGTTTTATTTTTCCATTTAAACCAAATTTAGCAAAGACCCAGCCACTCATGTTTCCTTGGGCCTTCTGCCCGTATCCCCACACGTCTCTAGGAGATGCACTGGTGCCCTTTAAGACTCCGAGTCTCAAGTAAACACAACTTGAATAAACATTTAGGACCATCACTTGAAAGCAATGAAATCTAGATATCAGGAGAAATCCCTGGAACACCCAAGGAGCACTGAGAAGCTGGTGGGACGCACGGGGTCTGTGTTGGTTCCAAGCACTGGTTCAGGGCAGACCCCAGGTGTCCTCTGGGAATCACTGATATCCTGCTGACTGTGCCATTCGTGTGTCGATGAAAAAATTAAGTGTTGATCTAAGAAAGAAACGGAAAATTTTATTTGAGCCAACTTGAAAGGATTATAACCTGGAAACAGTCTTTCAGAAAATGCTGAGGACTGTGCTGCCCACTGGAGGTCACAGCACAGTTCCTGGAGGTTTTGAAACAGAAGGTTAAACATCAAATGACGTATTCACAGCTGACGCAGTCCAGACCTGACAAAGTGAGTAAGTAGCGAGTCCTCATGGCCCCTCACAAAATGGAGAAAGAGTCTTACCTCCTAAGAAGATCTGGTTAAAGCATGTGCATAATTACACTCTAAAGGGGAGGGAGGAGACCCGAACAAGCAGAGGAAAATTTTGTGTTTGAATTTTTCTGGTCTTTCCATTAAGTATGAATTTACTTTTATCACCAGCTACAAGTCCACTTGTAGGCAAAATTAAAAAGGCGGGGGTGGGGGGAGTAGGGTTTTGGTGAACAGCTATCAATTTCTTCCGTGCATCATTCCACCAGTGCACATTTCCTGAGGGTCTGTGTTAGCTTCCTAGGCTGCGTAACAAAGCACCACAAACTAGGTGGCTTAACACAATAGCAATTTATGGTCTCACATTCTGGAGGCAAGACTCTGGAATTAAGGTGTCGGCAGCAGGGCATGCTGCCTCTGAACTCTCCAGGGAAGGGGCTGTTCTTCCTGTCTCTTTTCTAGCTTCTGGTTGCTCCCAGACATTTCCTGCATTCTCAGCTTGTAGACGTGTGCTTCCAATTCTCCACCTTAACGTGGCCTTCTCTCTCTGTGTCTGCACGTTGTCTTCCCTTTGGTTGGGTGTCTCTGTGACCAAATTTCTTCTTTTTAAGGACACTGATCATATTGGACTAGGGCTCACCCTAATGACCTCATTTTAACTTAATTATCTCTGTGAAGATCTTATTTCCAAATAAGGTAAACATTCAGAAGTATTAGGGGTTAAGACTCCAACATATCTTTTTTGGTGAGAAGGCACAATTAATCCGTGACAAGATAGACTGGGACTTCCCTAGTGGTCCAGTGGTTGGGAATCTGCCTGCCAATGCAGGAGACTGGGGTTCAGTCCCTGCTTGGGGAAGATGTCGCATGCCTCGGAGCAACTGAGCCCATGAACCGCAGTACTTAGCCTGTGCGCTAGAGCCCAAGTACCTCAACCGCTGAGCTTGAGCACCTCAACTACCAAGTCTGCACGCCTAGAGCCTGTGCCCTTCAACAAGAGAAGCCACTGCAATGAGACGCCTGAGCGCCGGAGCTGGACACTGCAGCACAGAGAGAAGGCCCGCATGCAGCGACCCAGACCCGAGAGACCAAAGCAAAGGAATTCCAAGAAAAAGACAGACCATCTGCAACCAACTCTTGGGCACTGATAATATTCTGTATCTTTCGCAACAAAAGCAAACCTAAACAAACAAAGAGAATGCATCGGAGGGATATTGAGTAGCTTCTGGCATCAAAGGAGCACTTAAGGAGGCTTTGGTAGAGAAAGTCTGGGCAGAATCAGCGGTCAGAGCAGCCCCAGGCAAAACCTCATGGACATCGTGGGGTCTGCCTCCTGCAGGGCTCAACTCCAGCATCCTACCAGCCAAGTATCCCTTCTCTCAAGACACGAATTCTTGGAAGAGTCAGTTGGGTCAGCCTGTGGTGGAGCTACGGGGTTGTGAATGGGATAGACAGTCTTGCTGGGACCTCATGGGGATTGAGGAGAGAGGCAGATACTCAAAAGAAACAGGGAAGGGGCTGCTAGGAAAGACGGGAGGGGAATGTGTTTTGCAGGCAAAACCACAAACTGTTTGCTACGCATTGTAATGCATCTGAGGACGATTTTCAGCTCAGACAGTTATATTTCTAAATATTTTGGCACTTAAAGAAGACATTTAGTCATCTGGAAAATGCAGAGTTGTGGAAAAATGGCTTGTCATGTGGTAAAAGAAGCGCTCATGGTGGATCAAGAGAGCAGGTTTTATTTTTTAAAAATATTTGCAGACAGTATAATTCTGCCTTGGAAACGGAAGAGAATCCACTGAAGAGCTCTTGGAAGCAACAGGAAGGTTGTCACTAACTGGAAAAAAATTAGCGGATCATAAATCAACTAAAGGGAAAGCGTAACAGAGGCGGAGGCAGCGTCCAAATTATCGACCGAGGCAATCTAAAAAGGAGTCAGCTCAGCGAAACGGCAAAGCTTAAGAAAATGCTTTTTCTTTACTAAGAAAAACCATCAGAGATGTCCCTGGGGTCCAGTGGTTAAGAATCTGACTGTGAATGCAAGGAACACAAGTTCAATCCCCGGTCCTGGAAAATCCCACATGCCTTGGCACAGTTAAGCCTGTGCACAACTCCTGAAGCCCGCTTGCCTACAGCCCATGCTCCACAAGAGACGCCACCACAGTAAGACACGCACAGAACCAAGAAAGTAGACCCCGCTCACCACACTAGAGAAAGCCCTAGTGCAGCGACAAAGACCCAGTTAAACCATTGGGTGTCATTTTAGGGGGCCTCCGAGTCATTTCAGGAGCGCGCTGAAGAGCTCCGGTACCACAGTCCTTTATGTCTCAGTGTAGAGAGGAATTCAGTGATAGACAGAGTGATACATAAGAAGTAAATTAGTGAAATAGTACTCTTGTGAGGTTTACAGGTGGGCGGGTGAGACACGCTGCACCCTGAGACCTTATTAGGCTACTGTTTTAAAGTCAAACGAAAAGAGAGGAAGGGAAAAGAACTTCCTTTTCTTTCTCAAGAAGACGTCAGGCTCCACCATCATTTCCTCCTCTAGGTTGATTGTGCAGGAGAGTTTTCTTGTCTCTAGATGGCCAAGCTAGGTCCACAAATTACTGTTTTGTGTATGTGTGTGTGTGTACAGAGTATGTCCTAGGGATCATTAACTTACGGAGCTCACCCGGCAGGTTGTGGGTCTCACAGCATCACTGTTTTATTGCTTTGGGGCATGTCTGATGTTGCATGACCTTGTTGCTAAGCAGGCCTGCTTGGTTTTGTGGTTATGCAAACCTGCTTTCTTGAGTAACCATTAACTTACAGGGGTTTCCCATATTTTCCTACTTAGAATCCTTTAGTGGGATTAATTATTTAATCACTTACTTTGTCCCTTTACTCTGTCTCTATCACCAGCATAGCGAAAAATAAAACAAAACCCCTCAGATTTGTTTTGGAGGCATAAAAGATGAACGACGCCGGACTTGACATTTAAACCTGAAAATCTGAGTCTAAAATTCACAGGAAAAGTCCTAGTCCTTGGACAGCAAGCCTTCACAGCCAGCAAGTTTCCTTGCAAGGGACAAGGTCCAGGGCTTGATTCTGCCTGTCACTTACTGGTTTGTGAGACCTTGGGCAAACAATGTACTCTTTAGGAGACTTACTCTCTCCATCTGTGAAGTGGGATAAGCGTATCTTCCTGCTTCAAGAACTGTTGCAAGGATCATGTGACAGAAATTATTTGAAAGTGCTTTATAAGCTGTAAGGCAGGCTTCATGTTGTAACTACAATTTTTTAAATCCCCCAATGAAGCCAGATAAATGTGACAAAATCACAATGAGAAAGTCTCTATTTCACTATTTTCATTTTGCCAAAAAGACAAACACATTTGATCTTATTAAACCAATTAAAAGTCAATTTGTAAACAACTTTCTAAGCTTTCCTGAAGGATTTGTTTATTCGTGGCAGCGCTGGGTCTTGCTGCGCGCGCTGGCTTGTGCTCCGCAGGCGGGGCGACTCTTCGCCGCAGTTCACGGGGTCTTACTGCGATGGTTTCCCTTACTGCAGAATGATAGCTTACACCTTGTTTTGGGGTCTCAGACGAGCCCCCAAGATAATAGACGAAAGCTTACGGTGTTCCACTGGATTTGTGGTCTCTGAAGGAGATTTAACTCCAGGACTAAAGGCAGTCTCCTTCACCCAGAGCTTTGTGCAGTAGAAATTCTATTAAAGTGATGGTGGCAGAAAAAGCTTTTGACACAGACCTCAGAAGGGGGTAGAAAGATTATACGCCTCCCTAGTGTAAGCAGAGTATTATATACTTGTCTGCTAGCTGCTGAGAATAGAAAAAAACACCTCAAGGCTGTGAAAATATTGCCCAGAGCCTGTCCTGTAACATACATCCTGGGGAGACATCAGCATGAGGCTAGCCAGAAGGAACCAGTTAACCCAAAGCTCAAGGCTGTGGAAGTTTCACCCAGACCTTCTCCAATAACATACGTTCTGAGCTTAAAAAAAAAAAAAAAAGCATGTCCTTGAGCAAGAGATGCTGTGGCCTATGAGGCCTATGTGCCTAAAGCAAAAGAATGTCCACCTCCTCCTTGAAGGGGCCCGGAGCTCGCCTCCTCCTTGAAGGGGCCCGGAGCTCGCCTCCTCCTTGAAGGGGCCCGGAGCTCGCCTCCTCCTTGAAGGGGCCCGGAGCTCGCCTCCTCCTTGAAGGGGCCCGGAGCTCGCCTCCTCCTTGAAGGGGCCCGGAGCTCGCCTCCTCCTTGAAGGGGCCCGGAGCTCGCCTCCTCCTTGAAGGGGCCCGGAGCTCGCCTCCTCCTTGAAGGGGCCCGGAGCTCGCCTCCTCCTTGAAGGGGCCCGGAGCTCGCCTCCTCCTTGAAGGGGCCCGGAGCTCGCCTCCTCCTTGAAGGGGCCCGGAGCTCGCCTCCTCCTTGAAGGGGCCCGGAGCTCGCCTCCTCCTTGAAGGGCCTTGGGAACCTAAGTTAACGCTCTCAGGAGCGTGGGCTCTTGGCATGCAGGCTTCAGCAGTTGTGGCCCGTGGGCTCAGTAGCTGCATCTCATGGGCTCTAGATCTCTGGCTCAATAGTTGTGGCACCAGGGTTGAGTTGCTCTGTGGCGTGTGGGATCTTCCTGGACCAGGGATTGAACCCATGTCTCTTGCATTGGCAGGTGGATTCTTTACCACCAAGCCACCATGGAGGCCCTGATTTGTAATATTTGATTCTTCTAGAAGAGAGAGAAAAGCTCTGTGAGCTACTGGCTACACTAAAGGGGCACCATTCCCTTGCCCACTCACTGCACACGTGGCCTGAGCAGGGCGCTTACACCTCCTAGTGCCCCTGTCTCCTCCGCCCTCCACCCCGAGTTATTGTCTCCCACCCTTAGAAAGAAGGCTTTGGACTTCATGAGGTTTGAGAGCAAAAACTCTGGAATCTTCACAGATCTCAATTTGAACCCTGGTGTCATCACATATCTTGGCTAACTAATTTTCTCTTTTCCTGCGTTGCAAAATCTATTAGATGGAGATGATAATAATATCTACTTCATCAGGAAGACTTGAGGACTAAATGTGATAATAAATACAAAGTGCTTGGAATATAATAAGTGCTCGATAGATGACAGCTGTTGCAATTACCACAATAATAATAAACATTACTGCTAACATACATTATTATTATTATTATTATTGTCACCTTTAAGGGACCTGACATTCTAGGATAATGTGTCAGAGAGAAGCCAAAACAGAGAGAGAACAGAAAACATTCCCTTAATAGGCCTTGAGTCTGTATTGCAAGTGGGACATTTTTCTGGAAGGCGGGCCAGTGTGTTCATGGGGCCTTATTTAACCTTGGTGACTCACAAATAGACCTCAGCTAGGCACTAACTCCTGTGGAAAAAGAGAGAAAAGGGCACAGCCAGATGGACATGGGAAAGCCTTGGCCTGGGAGGCTGCAACCGATGGCCCCTCAGAAAGTTTAGCCTAAGGGCTTTTAATTTTTATAAAATATATATTGAGCTGAGGGTTTTTCTTTTTCTGCAAATAATTTTTGAGATAGGCACCATTGGTAGTTAACCCAAAGCTATGCTCTTCTCCTTCCTTGAGGGCAGAACGCTGATGTGGTCAGGATCAGGCAGCTGTGAGAGCGGTGAGAGAACGTTTACAGCCTCAGGGCTAAGTCATGGGAGGAAGTCTGCTTATTCTTGCCAGTGATTGGTTTAGAGAAGACCATGTGACTCAATTCTGGCCAATGAGATATGAAGATGTCCTCTCCGGGGCTTCTGGGAAATTTTTCCTCATTCTTTAAAAAAGGACATGCCCTACACGTTGATGGGACTGCAAAAACGGCACGACTCATAGGGAGGGCACATTAGTTTCCAATTGCTATGGTAACAAATGACCACCAACTGGGTGACTTAAAACAACACCAATGACTCTTTTAAAGTTCCGGAGGTCCGAAGCCTCATTTAGCTGTAATCAAGGTGACTGGCAGGGCTGCGCTTGCTCTGGAGGCTGCAGGAGAGAACCTGTTTCTCCTTGGTCTTCTTCTAGAGCCTCATTCGCCCTGTGCCCGGGCTCCTCCCTCCGTCTTCGAGGCCAGCGTTTAAAACTCTGCTCAGTGTTCGCATGGCTGTGTCCTCCACAGCAGAGTCAGCTTCTGCCTCCCCTGTTATGCCCCTTATAAAAGGGGCACTTGTGGTGTGGCCAGGGTTTACCTGGATAGTCCAGGATACCCTCCCCATCTCAGGATTCCTAATTTAGGGAACTTCCCAGGTGGTCCAGTGGCTGAGCCTCCATGCTCCCAACACAAGGGGTCCAGGTTCAATTCCTGGTCAGGGAACTAGATTCCACATGCCCCAGCTAAACATGGTATAGCCAAACAAATAAATACAAAGAAATGAAAAAGACTCCTAATTGAATCTCGTCTACAAAATCCCTTTTCCCATGAAAAGGCAATATGCACAGGTTCTGGGAATTAGGACCTGGGTATCCGTGGGAGCCGTTAGTCACCCTGCCGTGGAGGGGATTTGGCGCTAACTAGGAGAACTACCTGTGCACTTGTCTTTTTTTGGAGGGGAATCAGGTTTATTGAGATATAAGCTACATGTAGTAAAATTCACTCTTTGGAGTATACAGTTCTACGAGTTTCAAGGAGCACATGTAATTGCATTATTCCTACCATAGTCAAGATGTGCAACAATTCCAGTGCCCCCTCCCAAATTCCAACATGCAGCCCTTTCGGCATCAAACTGTCCCCTCACCTCTGCCCTTGGCAACCACTGACGTGCTCTCTGTCTCTGTGGTTTTGCCCTTTGGAGAAGGTCATATAAATGGAACCATGGAGTATGTAGCAGGTTAAGTCTGGCTTCTTTTTCTTAGAAGAATTCTTTAGAAAATCACCCATGTTGTACTGTGTCAGCAGCTTGTTCCTTTTAATTGCTGGGTAGCGTTCAATTATAGCAATGTGCCACAACTTATCCATCAGTTGAAGGACACTTGAGCTGTTTCCAATTTGGGTCAGTTATGAATAAAGCCTCTCTAACTGTTCAGATAGACACAATTTTAGTGTGAGTACAACTTTTCATTCGTCCTGAGTAAATACAGGAAGGAGACTGCAAGGTTATCTTGTGATCGTGTGTTAGGCTTTGTAAGGGTCTGCCAGACTGGTTTCCAAAGTGCTGCACCGTTTTGCTTTCCCACCAGCAATGCGTGAGGGCTCCAGGTGCCCTGCATTCTCATCATCGTTTGGTATTATTACTTTCATCTCCTCTTAATTTTAGCCATTCCGATAGGTGTACAGTGATGTAGCAATCCTACTTCCACAGATCTATGGCAGGTACAGCGGCAAAAAGATGAAAAGATGCATGTCCAAGGCTACCCAGTCTTTGTAAGGGCAAGAGACTGGAAACGACCCAAATGCCTATCAATAGAAGACTAGCTGAATAAATTATGGTACACCCCTGAAGTGAAGCCTAGCAAAGAATAAGAAAATTCTCTATCACTACGGTATGAACTCCAGAATACAGGTGTTTTTTTTTTCCTAACCATGCTGTGTCTTCCCCGTGGCCCTCGGGCATTCTCTAGTTGTGGCCTGCAGGCTTAGTTGCCCCTCGGCATGTGGAATCTTAGTTCCTGCATCAGAGACTGAACCCATGTCCCCTGCACTGACAGGTGAATTCTTAACCACAGGATCACCAGGGAAGTCCCAAGATAAATTTTTAAAGCAAAATAAATGAAATTAAATTAATGTAAAAGAAAAATGTGTAGAGTATGCTGTCATTTACTTACAAATAAAAATTTAATAAATACTACTATAGCAGAGGGAGGGATTATAGAAAAAAGGAATGGGGTAGAATCTACACTTCAAAAAATATACTTTGTTTTGTAGATTTAACTTTGGAGCCAGGCAAGTATTTTATATAAAAATTTTTTGTTTAATTACCAAAACTTTTTATATAATTACCAAAAAAATTAGAAAGCAATCCTTCCTTAGAAATTGAAAGTAAAATAAAATACAAATGTTCTTAGATGTGAAATCAATGGATGGTATAACCATACGGAGAAGACTTTGAGTGACTTTAAATCATCATCATTAGATTCTGTATCCCTAGAGGGATGTGTCCAAGGACAAAAAGACTGGGTATTATGGGATAAAAAATATATATTCATGTCAGCATCCTTGAGAACTGATTTATTTGGCATAGAGATACAGTTTAGGATTGTTGAGGTTAACTGAAAACTGTAATTCTCCATTTCAATTGAAATTATTAGTATGAACATGTTATACCTTTTATCTTTAGAAAATAATATATATTTTCTAGCTATAACCACTAAAAAGGACTCAAAGTCAAGTAAACAGTGAAAAGGAAAACACATTTTTTTAGACTAGTAGGGGAAGTTGAACAGTTTTGCAGGTTTGATGACACTAGGAAATGGTTGACAATATTTCATTTGTGATCATGATATTGTGGCTGCTGCTGCTGCTAAGTCGCTTCAGTCGTGTCCGACTCTGTGTGACCCCATAGAGAGCAGTCCATCAGGCTCCTCTGTTCCTGGGATTCTCCAGGCAAAAATACTGGAGTGAGTTGCCATTTCCTTCTCCAATGCATGAAAGTGAAAAGTGAAAGTGAAGTTGCTCAGTCATGCCCGAATCTTCGTGACCCCATGGACTGTAGCCTACCAGGCTCCTCTGTCCATGGGATTTTCCAGGCAAGAGTACTGGAGTGGGGTGCCATTTCCTTCTCCATGATATTGGGGGAATTTTTTTAAAAAGGATTCATACCTTTCAACAATATATTATCAAAGATTTACAAAAGAAGTAAATGTTTAAGATTTGCTTCAAAATAATCTGAAGGAAGGGGAAAGGTGTGTGAAAATGTAGAAGGTACAGGATGATTGTGCAGTGAGAGTTGTGAAACCTGGGTGATGAGTATATTGGGACCACTATTCTATTTTATTTTTAAATGATTTAAAGGTTTTTCAAAATAAAAAACAAAACAGTATTTTTCTTAAGCAACAACAACGGGGGAAAATCTGTGGATATTGGGTGAGGATGTGATGCTTGGAGCTGCTGTAGCCACCTTGTGATCACGAGTGTGCAAGGCTGAAGTCAGGTGTAGCCATAGCTAAGAGTGAACACAGTGTGGATGCGCCATACCAGGAGGGAGCACACTTAACTAGACCTTGAAGGGAAAGCAGCATCTGCAGACAGAGGTCATGGGAACGGGGAGGTTACAAGAAGCAGAGGGAACAGACAGAGCAAAGCTTGAGAAGACATGAGCGTGTAGACTGCCGGGGCCCAGCTCCAGCAGCCAGGGATTCAACCTGGAGATGCACGGTGTCGGCGAGAAAATGAGGCAGCCTCTCAGGTTTCTTAGACTGCTTATTTATTTCAAGTTTAAGATTTTCTTTTATACTTTTACAAAAGCACTAGGTCAGAGGTTTGACATTTTCAGTTCCCCCTCACCCAGATTTATTATCTCCATAAATCATTGTTGTCCTTCAAACAGAGTTCCTGCTTTAGCAATTCTCTCAGAATCGGCTTTACCATCTATTATCTACTTCCTCTTATGTGTCCTATAGTTAACTTGTGATTACATTGTAACTCACACTACATCCCTCAGTTTATTTCTTATCTTTCTAAGTCCTGTTTGCCCCTGACATCCTGAGCTCACTATCCCTTAAAAAGGCTTCTAGCTATAGCATCTCTAAAATTCCTAACCTCTATAAGCTATAGTAAAACATGCTAACATTACAACATTCCTTAAATCTTCAACTTCTAACCATTTTAATTGTTTCTAAGCCCTAAATTCAGTAAACTCCTTTGCCATAAACATTTTCCTCACAAATAGGCTTCAGACAGCAATCTCTCCCATGGCCTCAAGCTGCGGCCTATGTGCTCATCCTGGAACAGTCTTTCGTAAAAGTCCTTGAACAAATTTCAGTGACTAACTTTATGAATTATTTTCTGAGCACAGCTGCAGAAGGCTTTGCACCTTCTCATGCTCCTCTCAAGAATAATAAGCACCTTAGTATTCCTTTTCAGTCAACTCAGCCGAGGAAAGGAAAAAACAAGTCAGAATCCCAAAGCCTAACTCCTTCATCCCGGGTCCGTGCCTGCGGGATAAAGAGAGGGGGTTGGGGCCGTGCCTCTGTTTTGTCAGTAATGCCTAACGCGGCTCCCAGCAGTAGACTGCTGGCAGGGAGGATGCGGGGAAGTCCTGGTTGTTAGGAAAGAAGGAAAGTCGATGGAGCTGTTATGGATCAAAAGGGGGCCTTGAAGGTTGTGCTACAAAGCTTGGGAGGTCATGGGGGCCATCGAAAAGTTTTAAGCAGGGAAATGTTGGGATTATGTGTTTGTCAGAAAGATCCTTTGGAGACCAGCTTGTGGTGGATGATTAGAATGAGGTTAGATAGGAGACACTGGAACCAGCTGAGAGACTGTTGCAACACTCTAGGCCAAAGATGATCAGACCTAAGGCACTGGAGGTGGAGTGCTGCTAAATTGCTTCAAACGTGTCTAACTTTTTGTGACTCTATGGACCATAGCCCACCAAGCTCCTCTGTCCATGAGATTCTTCAGGCAAGAATACTGGAGTGGGTTGCCATGCAGAGTTGGGGGGAGATACTTCACAAGAGATTTAGGAGACAGAATAGATGGGATTTGGCAGTGGTGGTCCATGCAAGATGAGGTATCAGTCAGTTCATTGTTCATTTGTGTCCGACTCTTTGTGATCCCATGGACTGCAGCGTGCCAGGCTCTGCTGTCCATCACCAACTCCTGGAGCTTGCTCAAACTCATGTGCATTGAGTCAGTGATGCCATCCAACCATCTCATCCTCTGTCGTCCCCTTCTCCTCCTGCCTTCAATCTTTCCCAGAATCAGGGTCTTCTCCAATGCTGCTGCTGCTAAGTCACATCAGTTGTGTCCAACTCTGTGCGACCCCATAGACAGCAGCCCACCAGGCTCCCGTCCCTGGGATTCTCCAGGCAAGAACACTGAAGTGGGTTGCCATTTCCTTCTCCAATGCATGAAAGTGAAAAGTGAAAGTGAAGTCGCTCAGTCATGTCTGACTCTTCACAACGCCATGGACTGTAGCCCACCAGTCTCCTCCATCCATGGGATTTCCCAAGCAAGAGTACTGGAGTGGGTTGCCATTGCCTTCTCCACTTTTCCAATGAGTCAGTTCTTTTCCAATGAGTCAGTTCTTTTCCAGTGAATCAGTTCTTCACATCAGGTGGCCAAAGTATTGGTGCTTCAGCTTCAGCTTCAGTCCTTCTAATGAATATTCAGGACTGATTTCCTTTATGATTGACTGGTTTGACCTCCTTGCAGTCCAAGGGACTCTCAGGAGTCTTCTCCAACACCACAGTTCAAAAGCTTCAATTCTTTGGCACTCAGCTTTCTTTAACAGTTCAAATCTCACATCCATACATGACTACTGGAAAAACTGTAGCTTTGACTAGACAGACCTTTGCTGGCAAAGTGATATCTCTGATTTTTTTTTTTTTTAATACTCTGTCGAGGTTTATCTTAGCTTGTCTTTCAAGGAGCAAGTGTCTTTCAATTTCATGGCTGCAGTTACCATCTGCAGTGATTTTGGAGCCCAAGAAAATAAAGTCTGTCACTGTTTCCATTGTTTCCCCATCTATTTGCCATGAAGTGATGGGACTGGATGCGATGATCTTAGCTTTTTGAATGTTCAGTTTTAAGTCATTTTTTTCACTCTCCTCTTTCACCTTCATCAAGAGGCTCTTTAGTTCCTCTCTACCTTCTGCCATAAGGGTGGTGTCATCTGCGTCCCTTGAAAGTAACATTGTCAGATTTGCCGGACGCTGTTGTCCAGAGTGTCCTTGTCTGTGTGTAACAGCGGTGTCATTAACCACTGTCCCATCTCAGGAGGCTTTGAGCTTGTTCAGTTCAAATCCCACTTTGCCCATTCCCCTTCCTGCACCAAATACAGATGCCCAGTTTTCCTGTCACCATTCCACTGGGTCCAGGGCCCCACTCCCTTGCTTTGGGCTTACAGGTTTTTTCTGGCCCCTGATGTCCCCTGCAGTAATGGGGCAGGTTCATGTTGCTGTGTGGTATGGACGGCCCTCTGTCCAGCTGGGCAGGCATCCAGCAAGTTACTGATGCTAATGGAGTGATCTGTTCTCCAGCTGCCCAGAGAAGAAAAACATGTATGGGTGACCTTGGGGCAGGCGACAGGAGGTTCTCAGGTCATGCCTGAGCGACCTGTGGCAGTGACTCAGCTCTTGCTCCTTGTTGCTCAAACTGTCTCCCTCCAAGCCTTCTTTGCTAATTCCTTTCACCTGGCTCAGCTGTGCTTTGGGTCCTGTTCCTTTTTGATCACCTTCCCCGGATCAGCTCCCAGGCCAGAGGTGTCCTTGTGTCAACGCCTCCCAGTCACCTTCCTCGCCTCCTCATATCTTCTGACCTCCTTCTACTTTTGAGAAAACCTTTCTTTCTGCTCTGGACCTCCACTGTGGCTCTTCCCAGCTGTCGCTAGAGGTAAAGAACCTGACTGCCAGATGAGGGTTCGATCCCTGGGTTGGGAAGATCCCCTGGAGGAGGGCATGGCAACCCGCTCCAGGATTCTTGCCTGCAGAATCCCAGGGACAGAGGAGCCTGGCGGGCTGCAGTCCACAGGGTCGCACAGAGTCAGCACGACTGCAGCAGCTTAGCAGGCACACAGGCACGCCCGCGGCAGTCCCATGCTAGAGGCTTGCTCTCCTTCTTTTAAAACCTTTATCCTTTATTCATCTACTTTTGGCCGCACTGGGCCTTCTTTGGGGCGTGAGGGCTTTCTCGAGCTGTGATGAGTGGGCGCCTCTCTCCGGTCGCCGTGCTGCTGCTGCTGCTGCTAAGTCGCTTCATTCCTGTCCCAGCCACAGTGCACGGCTCCTTATCGCAGTGGCTTCCCTTGTTGGGGGGCACAGGCTCTAGGGAGCACGGGCTTAGTTGCTCCACGGCGTCTGGGATCTTCCTAGACCAGGGATGGGACCCATGTTCCCTGCACTGGCAGGAGAATTCCCAACCGCTGGACCGCCAGCAAAATCTTTAGGTCATCAACAGAAGAGGTGACGATCTGTTAAACCTGCATCATCATCAATTAATACAAACAAACCAAAAAAGAAAAAGATTTCCCTTTTCTTAAGGATAGAGAGGACTCACCGTTCAAAGCACACAATAAGGGCACAGAACGCTGGTAAGTTGGTGGAAAAGGGGATACATCTGCAGGCTATTTTGACATTGTAAAGGTTTGACTGCTCATATCCTGCCAGGTTCATAGTGGCAAGCTCTGGCTTCCCCTAACTCATTACTTGTTCTAACCATTATGGGGAGTCATTTCAGCCCTGGGGGTTTATTCCTATTTCTTATTCTTAAATAGTTCATCCTCTCTCCATAATTCTCAGTGCCCTAAACTCCTGGCTCTTGGATCTACCCCAGAAGAGGGAAAGAATTACCTAAAATCAGGACTACTTCTCACCCAGAGAGGTCACCCTTTGTTTTCTAATGATTTTAGCTGGGCTTTAGCTTTGCACAATGAAAAGGCCATCAGCAAGTTTTCTCCCCAATCCGAGAGCAATTTTCTCCAGAATATGAATTCTTCTGCCATCTCTTTAGGAACGGGCACATGTTGTCTGTGCAACATGTATTTTCTATCATTACTATTCTGAGTAGATGATACATTCTGATTTAAAATTCAAAGGCAACAAAGGATCTCCACAGAAAAATCTTTTTGCCCCTGTCTAACTACCCCCCAGACACTCCCCAGAGGTGAGCAATGTTACTAGTTTTTTACATATCCTTCCAAAGTACTTTGTGCAAGGATACAAAGAAACAGATCGATTCTCTCTCTCTTTTGTCAGTCTTCTCACATATGCTAGCATCACATCTCGTGCTTTGCACTTGCTTTTAAAAAGATTTGGTTATTTATTTGGCAGCTGTTTTGAGTCTCAGTTGCAGCATGTGGCCTCAGCAGCTGTAGCGTGTGGGCTTAGCTGCCCCGAGGCACGTGGGATCTTACTTCCCCAGAGATCAAACTTGCATCCTTTGCATCGGAAGGCGATTTCCTACCCACTGGACCACCAGGTCCTGCACCTTGCTTTTTTTTCACTGACAAATATAGTTTGGGAATGCTCCTATTTTGCTACGTAGAGTGTCACCGACCTACGGTATTCTAGTGCTTGTACATTACATAATCTATTTCAATCATCCCCTGTTGGTGGACATGTTGGTGATTTTCAATTTTTGCTAGTAGTACTGTAAGCAATGCAGCCCTGATTATCTTGTAGATGTGTCCGTTTGCACACTTTTGAGTACATCTTTAGGAAAAAAAAAATTCCTGCAGGTGGAATGGCTGGATCAGATGGTAAGTATTCCAACTGCCCATCTTGTACCCGTTTACACTCTCACTATCCATTAAGAGATGTGTTTTCCCAGAGTGTTTAAATGTATTTCTAGAAAAAATGCTGCTGGGGCTATGTGGAAATTGGATTGGAAGAAGACCTAGGTGCCCCTGATGGAGATGGTGTGTTTTAGGTAAATGGTCCAGGGAAGATTTGCTCTTTGGAGGTCAGAGAAGGCTTTCTGAAAGTGAAGCCCTTGAAGAATCAGGGGTTGCCCAGACAGACAGAGGAAAAGCCTGTGTGGCCCTGCTGGCTGGCTCTTCCTGGTAGTTTGATCTGAAAAGATAATTTTGAGGGGATAAAAATGTTGCATGCTAAAGGACGTACCTCAGACTTACCTATAAGAATAAGGAGCAAGAAATCATTTGGAGAGGGTTAACTAATGATGATATGTGAATTTTATGGAGAAGAAAAGTATAATGATAATAATAACATCAATAGTAGTAGCAGCTATTGTTTTCTATCCTTGCTAAGATATTTGTTTTTTCCTGATTTGCAATCACATGATAAAGTTGTATTTGAGAAATAGACACATGCATACCAGCTTTAAGTTTAGTACCGTGTCTCAGAAAAACTAGCATAATAGATGAAATAAGACTAAGAAAAAGGATTAGCTTGGGCTGAGCAATTCAAGCTTTTTGATTTTGCATTAATTGCAGCTATTGTTCCTTAAAGAAGGTGTCAGGCACTGGATTATACATTGCTGTGCTTAGCTGCTCAATCACAGCTGACCCTTTGTGACCCCATGGACTGTAGCCCACCAGGCTCCTCTATCCATGGGGATTCTTCAGGCCAGAATACTGGAGTGGGTTGTCATGCCCTTCTCCAGGGTCTCTTCCCAACCCAGGGATTGAACCCAGGTCTCCTGCATTGCAGGCAGATTGTTTATCAGCTGAGCTATCAGGGAAGCATTATTACACATGCATTTCTTTAACCCTATTTAATTCTTATACCAACTCTCTGCATTAGGCACAATTATTTCCAATTTACAGATGAGAAAACTGAGACTCAAAGATGACAAGTAACTTGCTGAAGGCAACTTAACAAAGAAGTGGCAGAACCAGGATTCCACAAAGTAGTGTGACCCCAAAGCCTGCACTCTTACCCACTAGAATAGCCTCCTCCCCATTAGCTTGCTCAGCCCTCCAGAGCTCTGGAGAAGGAGTAGGCAAAGATGAAACAGACTCAAGAAGTTGTGGCTTTTTCAGAGGAAATATGAAGAATATGTTGCAACCAGGGAAAATGTTTGCTAAATAACAGGGTGTGTGTGTATGGTGGGGGGGAACTGTGTGCATAATTGTTTAAACAGGATGCTCACAACTGTGTAAAAATAGAAATACCTGTGGGTTTGCTGCTTACCCATCTGGAATAGTCTAGGGCAGCCCTGGGTTTAACTTTCTGATGGTTGGCAGTCCTGTATCAGGCGCTATGGTCTGACTTTAGGGAAGCTGGGGAAATTTGGCTACTGTTCTTTAAACTAAAGACTATATTGAAGGCATTTAAGTATTTTCAATACTGTTGAATGTTAGGACCAAACTGAAGCCAGGACAGGCTCTAAGGGGCAGGCTAGGCCTGAGGTTTAGTCTCTAGGAAAGCTGAGGCACTGGGAACTCCCGCAGGCAGTGTAGCTCGACCAATCAGAAAAAATCCCCGTAGTCCCCCGCCTGCGCCAGACCTGAGCCAATCCGGATAGGGATGCGAGGTTAAAAGTCCCGCGCGCGCGTATGGTTTAACCAATCAGCTATGCTGTTACAAGAACAAAGAACCGTCTGTATAAAAGTAGATGTGATTCAGAGCTTGGGGCTCTGGTGGAGGCTCCACTGCGCTGGATGAGACTTGAGCCCTAGCTAGTAATAAACCCCTTCATGCTTTTGCATCGCTGTGGACATCTTATTCTCTCAGTTTTGGGGACTCGGACTCAGGGCACAACATTGAACATTTAAATATGTAAGTATTATGGAACAAACAGAGCTCCTAAAACCTTCCTAGGTGATAAGGTTGCTAGGAGCATATATATATATACACACATATACACCTTGCTTAGTAGCTCACCCATGTCTGACTCTTTGCAACCCCATGGACTGTAGCCTGCCAGGCTCCTCTGTCCATGGGGACTCTCCAGGCAAGAATACTGGAGTGGGTTGCCATTTCCTCCTCCAGGGGATCTTCCCAATCCAGGAATCGAACCCGGGTCTCCTGTACTGCAGCCAGATTCTTTACCAGCTGAGCTGCTAGGGAAGCCCATATATGTGTGTGTGTGTGTGTGCATGTGTGTGTGTGTGTGTGTGTGTGTGTGTGTGTGTGTATAGTTGTAACGTGTGGGATCTATTCTTCTGACCAGAAATTGAACCCAGGCCCCTTGCATTGGGAGGATGGAGCTGTAGCCACTGGACTGCAGGGAAGTCCCTAGGTGCATCTTTCGTACTGATGTTTGGTCTTTGATACTCTGGTTCCCGACAGAGAGCTCCTAAATCTTTAGGAGTGCCCTGGGTGATAGGAGTGTCTGTGTTTTAAGGAGGAGAATTTGGGTGAGTAGGCGTGCGTATTGTTCTAATGAGGAGACCCTTGGTAAACTCATGGATGCTTCAGCATGGGAGCTGGTCACCAGAAAAAACCAAGCTGTGATTAGAAGTTTGGAACTTTCATCCTCCTAGAAGGGGAGAAGGGCTGGGAATTGAGTTAGTACTTGATCATGCCTATATAACGAAGCCTCCATAAAAATTCCTGAACTCCGAGGTTCTGAGAGCTTCCAGGTTGCTGAAAACATGGGGCCGCCGAGAGGGGTGGCCGCAGAGAGGGCATGGAAGCCTGGCCCGTCTTCTTCCACGTTGTGCCCAGTGCATCTCTTCCATCTGGCTGTTCCTGGCGTGTTGTTCAGTCGCTAAGTTGTGTCCGGCTCTTTGAGGCTCCATCACCTGTGGCACCCCAGACTCTGGTCCTCCGCCGTCTCCCGGAGTTTGCACAACATTGTGCCCATCGAGTTGGTGACACCATCTGGCCATTTCATCCTCTGCCACTCCCTTCTCCGTTGGCCTTCAGTCTTTCCCGTGTATTCCTGTTTGTAAACTGGTCACCTAGTAAGTAAATTGGGCTTCCACGGTGGTTCAGTGGTAAAGAATCTGCCTGCAGTGCAGGAGACTCGGGTTCAATGCCCGGGTCGGGAAGATCTCCTAGAGAGGGGCATGGCAGCTCACTCCAGTATTCTTGCCCAGAAAGTCCCATTGACAGAGGAGCCTGGTGGGCTACAGTCCGTGGGGCCACAAAGAGTCGGACACGACTGAGCACGCAAGGGTCTAAACTGCAGTCAAATGATCAACTCAGAGGAGAGGGTCATGGGAGCCCCCGACTCACAGCTGGGCGGCCAGAGGCACTGGAGGCTCAGTTCAGTTCAGTTCAGTCGCTCAGTCGTGTCTGACTCTTTGCGACCCCATGAATTGCAGCACGCCAGGCCTCCCTGTCTATCACCAACTCCCGGAGTTCACTCAGACTCACGCCCATTGAGTCAGTGACGCCATCCAGCCATCTCATTCTCTGTCGTCCCCTTCTCCTCCTGCCCCAAATCCCTCCCAGCATCAGAATCTTTTCCAATGAGTCAATTCCTCGCATGAGGTGGCCAAAGTACTGGAATTTCAGCTTTAGCATCATTCCTTCCAAAGAAATCCCAGGACTGATCTCCTTCAGAATGGACTGGTTGGATCTCCTTGCAGTCCAAGGGACTCTCAAGAGTCTTCTCCAACACCACAGTTCAAAAGCATCAATTCTTCGGCGCTCAGCCTTCTTCACAGTCCAACTCTCACATCCATACATGACCACAGGAAAAACCATAGCTTTGACTAGATGAACCTTTGTTGGCAAAGTAATGTCCCCGGTTTTAAATATGCTATCTAGGTTGGTCATAACTTTTCTTCCAAGGAGTAAGCATCTTTTATTTTATTTATTTATTTTTTAGTATCTTTTAATTTCGTGGCTGCAGTCACCATCTGCAGTGATTTTGGAGCCCAAAAAAATAAAGTCTGACACTGTTTCCCCTGTACTGGAGGCTAGGGCTTGTGTTTGGCATCTGAAGTGGGCAGTCCTGTGGGCCTGTCTTTAACCTGTGGGCTCTGACCCTAATTCCAGGTCCATAATGTCAGAATTGAATTGAACTGAACTGTAGAACACCCAGCTGGTGTCACAGATTTGTCAGTGTGGGGAAAACACCTCCACATCTGGTGACAAAGTAAAGTTCTTTGTGAGTAGTAAAGAAGAAATAGTGTTTCCCCTTTACACATATACACACACACATTTCAGGGTTGTTACAATGACTCAGACTTTTTTAAAATATGAAACTTGGGAAAAGCCTACAGGTGATATCTGATACAAATCTAGAAGGCTAAGGAAGCAGACATTTAGAGAGAGCAGCTTACCCTTACTAATTAATGTAAATTGATAGCAATGTCTTACCTATTCATTGCTCCAGTCATTGGATTTCTGTGGTGATTGTTTTTTAAAGGTTAGCCTTGACCAGCTCCATTATAATTTTTTTCCAGTAGTATAAGCAGACAGAATCAAGAGAGGAGGCTTATATTTATTTCAAATAGTGAAAGTAACCGCTATCAGTTGTTTGTTTCGGAAAGGTTGTTTGGAATGTCTGTATTTGATCGTTTGTTCACCCTGCCTTCCCGTCAGTTCTGCTCTTACTCATTTAATTCATTCGTTTCTTTATTTATCTCGCATTTCCTGGTCTTCTATTGTATGCCTAGTGCTGTGTTGGGCCCCGGAAGCATAACAGTGAGCAGCACTCGGTGCCTGCCCATGCGGGGTTTGCTGGTAGACCTAGAAACATAAAGGGATAATTATAGCACAGTTTGATCGGTGTCATTTCAATGCAGTTAAATGTGTGTGCAGATGGTCTACACAACCCAGGATGCTGGGCTGGCCACTGTCACAGACAGTAGAGAATTAGAGATTTGGCCTTGCCCTCAAGGAGCTCATAGTCTAGTGAGAAAGACAGTGAACGATTGTTGCTGTTGTTGTTCACTTGCTAAATCACGTCTAACCCTTTGCAACCCCATGGACTGCAACACACCAGGCTCCCCTGTCCTCCCCTCTCTCCTGGAGTTTGCTCAAATTCATGTCCACTGAGTCAGGGAAGCCATCTAACCATCTCATCCTCTGTCGTCCCCTTCTCCTTTTGCCTTCGATCTTTCCCAGCCTCAAGGTATTTTCCAATGAGTCAGCTGTTCGCGTCAGGTGGCCAAAGTATTGGAGCTTCAGCTTCAGCAAAAAAAATGGTAACTAATCCATTACAAATAACTGTCATTTATAAGGGAATTAAGCAAGGTTTGGGGATGAAAACTAATAAGGACAGGGGACTCTGTTTTCGCAGAACGGTCCAGGAAGTATTATGATGGAGGCATTGGAGGGGACTGTGGGAGCAGGGAGGGGCGGCTAGTATACTGGATGCTGGAGGAGCTGGGGAGGGCTTTGCTAAAGAGTTCCTCCCAAGTCAAATCTGAAAAGATAGGGAAGAGTTAAACAGGGGGAGAATGTCAAGATGGGCAATCCTAAGAGAGAGAGAGAGAACTGGGGTAGAAAAGTTTGAAGATGTCAAGATGATGGAAAATCTGGGTCTGCTGGAAGATCAACAGATGATTCAGTGGCAATGGAGTACGGAGTTCAGGTTGGAAGGGTTCAGGTGGGAGGGGACGAGATGGAGCCGCAGTGATAAAGCAAGGTCAGATCATGTGTGGCCACCGAGGCCTGGCTAAAAACGCTTGGAATTTAATGATGATAACACATAGAGCTGAGCAGCCTATGGCCCTGAGCACTTAAAGTTCGCCCAGCTTTCCATGGGTCTCATAAAACCAGACGGTACCGATTGTATTTCATGCCATGATTAAGTTGCGTACTTTAAAAGAGTGTTACAGGTTGCCCACTGAAGATCTGTGTTTTCCTTTTTCATCTCTAGGGAAAGATGAGCTTAAAGGACCTCTCTGGGTAACTCACCTTTGGCTGCTTCAAGTTCGCTCACTCTGAAGGGGGACAGGTAAGACACCTGGAGGCGAAAAGTAAAAAGAGGTTTGGAGTCCCAAAGGGCAGACATGCACACAGATTTTGAAATGGACTCCTGGCAGGCTAGAGCCTTGGAGAATGGCTGTATGAGAAACTGGGCATGGGATGTGTGGTGAACAGCGAGAGCTGGCTGGCTCCTGGGGACCCCCGGCGCCTGCCGGGGAGCTGGGCCTGCAGAGCCGTCCATCCAACGTCAAGGTCAACACAGCATGACCACACCAGGGAGAAAGCAAACTCCAGATCGCCTGCTTGCTGTGGGGGTTAGGAGACCTCTCCCTGCTGGGGTTGCTTTAGCCTTGGAGCTCAGGGGAACACTCTGGAAAGTTCCATCAGCGAAGTATCGTGTTTCTTGTTAACCAGGTATTGCCTTTCTCAAGTTGGTGATTTTGATTTGAGAAAAAAAGAAGTGATCACATTTGTAGATTTGAGTTTTTGAAGACAGTCTTACAAATCACAGCTGTAAAATAAAATAACCTAGAGTAATTTGACCTGAAGTTTCTAACATTTTGAAGGTTGACTAGATCTTACAAGACAGAGGCCCTCTGGCTCTCCCCGGGGCCAGTGCAGTAGAAGGGAGGGCTGGGAGAGCTCCGGGGTTTATAAGTCGGGTGCAATCAGTGGTAAAGAATCCACCTGGCAAGCAGGAGATGAGGATGTGATCACTCATGGACTCGGGCGATCCCCCTCCAGTTCAATCCCTGGGTCGGGATGATCCCCTGGAGAAGGAAATGGCAACCCACTCAGTATTCTTGCCTGGGAAGTCCCATGGACAGAGGAGCCTGGCGGGCTGCAGTCCATGGGGTCACAAAGAGTCGGACACAACTTCAAGACTAAACAGCAACAAGAACATAAGCTTTCTCAGAGGTGGTTAGTTCTATTGTCCCGTTTGCCACTGATACAATGGAGGCTCAAAGGAGTGCTGACTTGCCCCGAATCATCCTGCAAGCTAGGGGTGAGGCAGGGAGTGAACTCAGGTGTTCTAATTCCCTGGGCAAGGCTATTAGGACTTCAGCAAAGCGCCACCACTGCTGAAACAGCAGTGAGAAAGAAGAAAGAGAAGAAGTAAGAGGGAGAGAGAGAGAGGCACAAAAGAACAGGAGGAAGGGAAAGCAGAAGTGGAGGAGCCGGAAAGTGGCGGAACGAGCTCAACCTTTGATGCAAACCTTAACCTAGAGGTGCCCAGTCTCCAGGATTTAGCGCCGAATTAGATCTAATCTGAGGTGACATTGACAGAATAATAATAGAAATAAACTGCACGATAAATCTAATGTGCTTGAATCATCCCCAAGTCATCCTCCCCCACCCTGGTCTGTGGGAAAACTGTCTTCCACGAGATCCATCCTTGTGCCAAAAAGGTTGGGGATGACTGCAGCCAAATCAGCTGTTATGCATGACTTTCTGTTGTGTTTTACTTCCTCTCAGCCCAAAGAAGGTAATGCATTGATGGCCTGCTTGTGTTTCTACCACGACTTGCAACCCAAGATGCAGCCCAGCCTCTGAAAAGCCCATTGTTCCGGGCAGCGATGTTATAACTCTCTGTAAACGGGCAGTCCAGGGCACCCAGCGCTGCCTGCCCCACCCCACTGGTGACCTGCAGGGACAGCTGAATGCCTTCTGGTCCACTGAGCCCAGAGGAGTGGGGCTGGGCTTTCAGAAACAGCAGGGCTGATTCATCGAGAACAAAAGCCAGCTCTTCTGCTAAATCCCTGGCCATCAAGGGCAGCGAGGCAAGCAGGCCCCTGCGCCCCTCTGCAGAAACTCCTTCATCCGGCTACCGCGGTGGGGCTCCATGGCAGGAGAGCCAGCTTCCCGCTGCCCCGTCCTTCAGCCTGGCCTGCTCTCAGACGCCCCTGGGAAGCAGTGGCTTGGGAATGAAATCTGGATTCTCGTCCTGGTCCTGCCATTTCCCAGCGGTGCAATGTAAATGAGGAGCTTCACTTCTCTGAGCCTCAGTTTATCCATCTGTGAACTGGGAGTGAAAATAGTTCCAGCCAGAGGAGCTGCTGTCAGATTTGAAGGAGACAATGCCCAGAACAGGAACCTGCGACGGTTTGTCCTCTTGCCATCTGGCATCATCTTTCATAATTCAGTCCGGTACCTCGCATTCCAGACACATTGGCACAGCTCACCCATCTTAGCTCCTCCACGTCATTACCTGTTCAGTTCAGTTCAGTCGCTCAGTCGTGTTCGACTTTTTGCGACCCCCCAGTTCATCACCATCTCCCAGAGTTCACTCAGACTCGCGTCCATCAAGTCCGTGATGCCATCCAGCCATCTCATCCTCGGTCGTCCCCTTCTCCTCCTGCCCCCAATCCCTCCCAGCATCAGAGTCTTTTCCAATGAGTCAACTCTTCTCATGAGGTGGCCAAAGTACTGGAGTTTCAGCTTCAGCATCATTCCCCAAAGAAATCCCAGGGTTGATCGCCTTCAGAATGGACTGGTTGGATCTCCTTGCAGTCCAGGGGACTCTCAAGAGTCTTCTCCAGCACCACAGTTCAAAAGTATCAATTCTTCAGCACTCAGCCTTCTTCACAGTGCAACTCTCACATCCATACATGACCACAGGAAAAACCATAGCCTTGACTAGATGGACCTTAGTCAGCAAAGTAATGTCTCTGCTTTTGAATATGCTATCTAGGTTGGTCATAACTTTCCTTCCAAGGAGTAAGCGTCTTTTAATTTCATGGCTGCAGTCACCATCTGCAGTGATTTTGCAGCCCCCCAAAAAATAAAGTCTGACACTGTTTCCACTGTTTTCCCATCTATTTCCCATGAAGTGATGGGACTGGATGCCATGATTTTCGTTTTCTGAATGTTGAGCTTTAAGCCAACTTTTTCACTCTCCTCTTTCACTTTCATCAAGAGGCTTTTTAACTCCTCTTCACTTTCTGCCATAAGGGTGGTGTCATCTGCATATCTGAGGTTATTGATGTTTCTCCCAGAAATCTTGATTCCAGCTTGTGTTTCTTCCAGTCTAGCGTTTCTCATGATGTACTCTGCATAGAAGTTAAATAAGCAGGGTGACAATATACAGCCTTGATATACTCCTTTTCCTATTTGGAACCAGTCTGTTGTTCCATGTCCAGTTCTAACTGTTGCTTCCTGGCCTGCATACAGATTTCTCAAGAGGCAGGTCAGGTGGTCTGGTATTCCCATCTCTTTCAGAATTTTCCACAGTTTATTGTGATCCATGCAGTCAAAGGCTTTGGCATAGTCAATGAAGCAGAAATAGATGGATTTCTGGAACTCTCTTGCTTTTTCCATGATCCAGCGGAACGTGGACAGAACGTGGTCCACTGGAGAAGGGAATGGCAAGCCACTTCAGTATTCTTGCCTTGAGAACCCCATGAACAGTATCAAAAGGCAAAATGATAGGATACTGAGAGAGGAACTCCCCAGGGCAGTAGGTGCCCAATATGCTACTGGAGATCAGTGGAGAAATAACTCCAGAAAGAATGAAGGGATGGAACCCAAGCAAAAACAATACCCAGTTGTGCATGTGACTGGTGACCGAAGCAAGATCTGATGCTGTAAAGAGCAATATTGCATAGGAACCTGGAATGTCAGGTCCATGAATCAAGGCAAATTGGAAGTGATCAAACAAGAGATGGCAAGGGTGAACGTCGACATTCTAGGAATCAGCGAACTAAAATGGACTGGAATGGGTGAATTTAACTCAGACGACCATTATATCTACTATTGCAGGCAGGAATCCCTCAGAAGAAATGGAGTAGCCATCACAGTCAACAAGAGTCCGAAATGCAGTACTTGGATGCAGTCTCAAAAACGACAAAATGATCTCTGTTCGTCTCCAAGGCAAACCATCCAATATCACAGTTATCCAAGTCTATGCCCCAACCAGCAACGCTGAAGAAGCTGAAGTTGAACGGTTTTATGAAGACCCACAAGACCTTTTAGAACTAACACCCAAAAAAGATGTCCTTTTCATTCTAGGGGACTGGAATGGAAAAGTAGGAAGTCAAGGAACACCTGCAGTAACAGGCAAATTTGGCCTTGGAGTACAGAATGAAGCAGGGCAAAGACTAATAGAGTTTTGCCAAGAAAATGCACTGGTCATAGCAAACACCCTCTTCCAACAACACAAGAGAAGACTACACATGGACATCATCAGATGGTCAACACCGAAATCAGATTGATTATATTCTATGCAGCCAAAGATGGAGAAGCTCTATACAGTCAGCAAACACAAGACCAGGAGCTGACTGTGGTTCAGATCATGAACTCCTTATTACCAAATTCAGACTTAAATTGAAGAAAGTAGGGAAAACCACTAGACCATTCAGGTATGACCTAAATCAAATCCCTTATGATTATACAGTGGAAGTGAGAAATAGATTTAAGGGCCTAGATCTGATAGATAGAGTGCCTGATGAACTCTGGAATGAGGTTCGTGACATTGTACAGGAGACAGGGATCAAGACCATCCCCATGGGAAAGAAATGCAAAAAAAGCAAAATGGCTGTCTGGGGAGGCCTTACAAATAGCTGTGAAAAGAAGAGAGGTGAAAAGGAAAGATATAAGCATTACCTGTCGGCTTCCCATAATGATACCAGCTTCTGTTTACAGAGCCCCTGCTATGCCCCAGGCCTTGCTGCTAACAGTTAACATGGATAATTTCACTTCATTTTCCCACTACCCTTTGAGGTGGACGGTTAGCAAATAAAGAAGCTGAGGCACAAAGCGGGATATTCCAAGCTCCAGCCCATCTCCTTTGAAGTCTTCTTGGATCCCATCCCCGCCCTGAGCCTCCTCTTTCTTAGTTCCTGTAACACCCTGCTGTAATTGTCCGTTTCCTTGGCCACAGGCCCTGCAAATATTGAGTTATGACTGATTCATCTCTATGCCCATTGCCCAAGGCACAGACAGGGCTTGTACACAGAAAAGCAGTAAGTAGATAATAAATAAGGAAAAAACCCCAAAACATGAACTTCCTGTGTGGGTCCAGAATAAAAGAATACAAAAATAGCACTGTATCAGAGGGTTTTTTTTTTTTTTTGGTTTGTGTGTGTGTGTGTGTGTGTGTGTGGAAGGGGTTTTATGAATTACTTTTTATTTGTATAGCACAGCAGTTTACAATTTTTCTTAAAACAGGCTTACATTTCTTAACTCCAGGTACTTTCCACATAAAGAAATATAAAGCATTATATGAAATGTACAGGCAAGGGCCCAACCTCAGTCCCTAATGTTGTCAAGGTGAAGAGAAAAAAAATCGTGACCATGAATAGGAGGCATGGAAAAGGTTTTATCTTCCCCTTACTTTCACTTTGGCTGTAGAAAGAGCCTGGACTTTGGAGACAGACCTACGTTCAAACCCCAGACAGCCACTCAGCACCTGAATCGGGTTCCTTCCCTTTTCTGAGCCTGTTGTTGTTGTTCAGCCGCTCAGTCGTGTCCGACTCTTTGCAGCCCCGTGGACTGCAGCACGCCAGGCTCCCCTGTCCATCACCAGCTCCCAAAGCTTGCTCAAACTCATGTCCATCGAGTTGGTAATGCCATCCAACCATCGCGTCCTCTGTCTTCCCCTTCTCGAGACTTCTGCCTTCAGTCTTTCCCGGCATCAGGGTCTTTTCTAATGTGCCAGCTCTTCATATCGTATCAGGCGGCCAAAGTACTGGAGCTTCAGTCTCAGCATCAGTCCTTCCAATGAATATTCAGGGTCGACTTCCTTTAGGATGGACTGGTTTGATCTCCTTGGGATTATTCATGAGCCTGTTTATTTATTTGTAATATCGAAGATGATACCTAACTTGGAAGTAGCTGCAAGACTTACTTGAAATAGTAAAGTGACCAATAAGCATTCCAAAAGTGGTGCTTATAATTACAATTCTAGTTTTTGTTGTTGAAAGCGCTACTTACTGTCTTAGGACCAGCTATCTGTAGCTGCAGATGGCAGTGACATGCATGGCAGAAAGAAGGGCATCTGGGTGCTTTTGAAATTTCCTTGAAAATCCAACCTGGGAGGCCGGATGGCGGGGGAATCAGAAGTAGAATCCTCTCTGAAGCTCATGGTGTTCAACATCTTGCTGGCATATATGGGGCACAATTATAGAATCAGGCCTTTTAGAAATTCCAGCGATGTGGGACTGTATAAACTATGGGTTAGGACTGAGCTGACAGTGACCTTACGGCACCCACACTTCTAACTCCTCATTAAAATAGTAAGACACACAGCTTCCTCCTCAAGGCATTCAGAAGACATTAGGGCTGGCAGCTCTTGAGATTCAAAGTGCAGCCCTCTCCTGAGGGCTATAGTCCTTCTGACGCATCCCAACTCACTCTCGTTTCCCTCATTTATCGATTAGTTAATTTAGCAAAAACTTGCTAAGCACCAGCTCTGTGCCAGGCACTGTTTGACACTGAGTATATATTGACAAACCAAGCAAACACACTTCTTCCCTCCACCGAGCGCCCAGCCAGTGAGCAGGAGAGGCTCATAGACAGGCAGTCTCGATGCAGAGACTTGATGGGGGAAACCCAGGCTGCTGCCAAATGCTAAACAGGCTCCTGGGTAGGACTGGGGGTGGGGCAAGTCAGGAAGAGGGGAAGCTCTGGTCTCTATCCCCACCAAGGTTTATTTCAGGTTGCCAGTATGACATCACTGAAGGTGAAACTGGGAAGCGATGGGGAACAGCACACTATTTATAATAGTATTTTCACCATAAATAGCTAAAAACAAACGCCTTAAGAGCTTAGTTGCTTAGTTGCTAAGTTGTATCTGACTCTTCCATGGTTCCATGGACCGTAGCCCGCCATGCTCCTCTGACCAGGGAATTTCCCGGGCAAGAACACTGGAGTGGTTTGGCAGTTCCTTCTCCAGGGGATCTTCCCAACCCAGGGATCGAACCAGCAGGGGACGGAACCCTGGTTTCCTGCAGGGCAGGCAGATTCTTTACCACTGAGCTATCAAGGGAGCCTATAGGTCACAGTAGAGGAACCTAATCAGGCTGTGACAGCTTCCGAGACATTATCACCTGCATGATTTTTTTAATAATAAGCATATAAACATTAATTTTTATTGAAGAGTGTGTTTAACAGCTAGCTGTAAAAGTTCCTGGAAACTTAACAAGCAGCTCTTGTAAGCCAGTTCAGGCTGGCTCCAGCACGCCACCAGAAGCACCCAGGCTGAAGCAAAACAGACTCCTCCCTTTCTCCAGCCTTGGTTTCTCCCAGCCTGCACATCTTCCCTTAGCGAAGGATGCCATCCCATTTCTGCCTCCATTCTTACTCTTCACGGCCTTCCCCCGAGGGAAGCTGTTCACTCTGCCTGGCTTCCCCTCCGTCCACAGGTTACAGTGGGAGCGGCCAGTCTAGGGCGGTTTGACCCCACCACTCTGGCTAGAGTCAGCTGGATAAAGGGTAGGCATCTGACCCAAGTTGGCATGTGGGCCACAGACAACGAGTCCAGCTCACTGCTGGTAAAAGTCATTTTGTGGAAGGCAGAGATTCCTTTCTGATGTGATGCAGAGCAGCGAAGCAGATGGGGAGATCCAAATGACGAAGTGACGGTCCTGGCTGGGTTTCCTTAGCACTCAGGCCATGCTGCCAGTCTGACCCCGAGGTCCGGCTGCATCCCTGCCCTGGGGACTTTGGGACGTTCCAGGATCTCCTGAGAGCACTTCTTCAATTCTTCCTTTGCACAAAATCTCCACCTGGGCTTTGCTTCTAGGAACCTGATGCAAGGCTTTCACTGCTCAAAAAACAGTTGTCTTGGGCTTCCCTGGTGGCTCAGTGGTGAAGAGTCTGCCTGTCAGTGAAGGAAACACAGGTTCAATCCCTGGTCCAGGAAGATCCCTCACGCTGCAGAGCAACTAAGTCCATGTGCCACAGCCACTGAGCCTGAGCTCTCAGAGCCGAGGAGCCGTGGCTCCTGGAGCGGGAGCACCCTAGAGACGGTGCTCCGCAGCCAGAGAAGCCTGCACAGTGGCGGCTCCTGGAACGGGAGCACCCTAGAGACGGTGCTCCGCAGCCAGAGAAGCCTGCACATGAGAAGCCCTCGCGTTGCAAGCAGAGCAAAGCCCAGGCGGCAGCGGAAGGCCCAGCACACTAAACATAAGTAAAATTATATTTGAAAAACTCTTGTCTTAATAAGTTGGCCTTCACACGTGACTGGTCCTCACAGGCCCAGTTAATTAACCATGACTGCTCTGGTCCAAACTGTAGTTCCGCACTCGGGTAGTCTGGCTCGGCGGCGGCGTCCACCCCTAACGCTGCCACCGTGTTTGGAGTGGGCTTGGAGTCCAAATGAAGTCATGAGTGCCAAGTGAGGGCCACCCCTGTGGGTGGGGAAAGGCATTCTCAGAAGAGGGAACGGGCACCTCACGTTGTCTACTGCACGGCCTGGGTGTGGCTTCTGTCTCCCCCAGCCTCACTCCCAGGAAAGAAGTGGTCTTCTGACAAAAGACGTCAAAGTGCTTCCGTGAGAGGAGAATCATGTCAGCGAGAACAAGAAGACATTCACTCTGAAGGTGAGATACGGGGCACACAATCCTACTGACCCCTAGACCGATGGGGTAGTGTACAAAAAGGAGTACAAAAGGAGTCTAGAAAGAAATGAGAAAAAGACAACAAGAGAGGGTGTCTATACATCCACGCCAGGCAGACCTGACCCTGACTGAGGGGTCAGGCCGAGGTACACCCCGATTAGGTGTGACATGCCCGTCGCCCCACTGATGTGCATAGAGCAAAGTGTGGCGGATTTGCTCGGCCCTCTGATGTCGTGTTGGCTGTCTCTACTGCTGTCATAATCATTATTCTAAATTATCCCCAGTGAGAGCCTAGATGAACGGGCTTCTCCAGTACCAAGAGGAGCCATCAGAGGGTTCTGCGGGCAAGCCTCTCTGCATTCTTGGCTTGACTTCTCCGCTTCTACAATGAGGGGTGGGACTAGATGTCCCGGATGTGGCCTTCCTCCCAAAGTCGTATCTTCCAGTTCTCTGGACACACAGATTCAGAGGTTTCTCTCTCTGCCCAAGAAAAGTTGCTGGGGTTGGAAATGACACGTTAGATAATTCCAGGTCATGTGGGTGCCAGGGGCTGTAATCAGAGAGCTGAGAACAGAATAGTCTGTGTTTATGCCTTTCTCCCCAACCTGTCCCACAGGCTGCCTCCAGAAAAAGCAGGCAGGGGTGGAGTGAGAGAGCAGAAGTCCTGCGGTGAGTGGAGGCGCCTTGCTCAGTTCTCCCAGGAGGTGGAATTAGACAGTTTCCCAAGCCAGCCAGAGCAGCAGAGTGTGACCCAGGACGCTAAGCAGAGCGGGGGCCAAGCACCCAGCTGTGCTCGGTGTCACCTGTGTGAACGCAGGAGAGCTGCTTAACCCTCCTGGTGCCCGGGGTTCCTCCTCTGAAAATGGCACCCCTGATGCCTGCCTCGGGTAGGAGAAGGTGCGGGGAGTATGCAGGGAGTGTGCAGGGGAGTGTGTGTGGGGGATGGGGAGTGTGCGGGGGTGTGTGGGGAAGGGGGCAGATCAAGCAGGCAAGGAGGTGAGGATGAAGGTTGGGAGCATTCGGGAAGCCGAGAGCATGGCCCAAGCGCTCAAGAAATGGTTCCTATCATCACTCAGTTCAGTTCAGTTCAGTCGCTCAGTCGTGTCCGGCTCTTTGCGACCCCATGAATTGCAGCACGCCAGGCCTCCTGTGCATCATCAACTCCCGGAGTTCACTCAAACTCATGTCCATCGAGTCAGTGATGCCATCCAGC
This sequence comes from Capricornis sumatraensis, assembly GCF_032405125.1. Lineage (NCBI taxonomy): Eukaryota > Metazoa > Chordata > Mammalia > Artiodactyla > Bovidae > Capricornis > Capricornis sumatraensis. The sequence continues at coordinate 119,517,023 of NC_091074.1, forward strand.
CATCTCATCCTCTGTCGTCCCCTTTTCCTCCTGCCCCTAATCCCTCCCAGCATCATGGTAGTTTCCAATGAGTCAACTCTTTGCATGAGGTGGCCAAAGTACTGGAGTTTCAGCTTTAGCATCAGTCCTTCCAATGAACACCCAGGACTGATCTCCTTCAGAATGGACTGGTTGGATCTCCTTGCAGTCCAAGGGACTCGCAACAGTCTTCTCCAATGCTACAGTTCAAAAGCATCAGTTCTTCAGAGCTCAGCCTTCTTCACAGTCCAACTCTCACATCCATACATGGCCACAGGAAAAACCATAGCCTTGACTAGATGGACCTTTGTTAGAAAAGTAATGTCTCTGCTTTTCAATATGCTGTCTAGGTTGGTCATAACTTTCTTTCCAAGGAGTAAGCGTCTTTTAATTTCATGGCTGCAATTACCATCTGCAGTGATTTTGGAGCCCAAAAAAATAAAATCTGACACTGTTTCCACATCTATTTCCCATGAAGTAATGGGACCAGATGCCATGATCTTAGTTTTCTGAATGTTGAGCTTTAAGCCAACTTTTTCACTCTCCTCTTTCACTTTCATCAAGAGGCTCTTTAGTTCTTCACTTTCTGCCAAAAGGGTGGTGTCATCTGCATATCTGAGGTTATTGAGATTTCTCCTGGCAATTTTGATTCCAGCCTGTGCTTCTTCCAGCCCAGCATTGCTCATGATGTACTCTGCATAGAATTTAAATAAGCAGTGACAATATACAGCCTTGACTTCCTCCTCTTTCTATTTGGAATCAGTCTGTTGTTCCATGTCCAGTTCTAACTGTTGCTTCCTGACCTGCATACAGGTTTCTCAAGAGGCAGGTCAGGTGGTCTGGTATTCCCATCTCTTTCAGAATTTTCCACAGTTTCTTGTGGAAACTGTTTCCACACAGTCAAAGGCTTTGGCATAGTCAGTAAAGCAGAAACAGATATTTTTCTGGAACTCTCTTGTTTTTTCCATGATCCAGTGGATGTTGGCAATTTGATCTCTAGTTCCTCTGCCTTTTCTAAAACCAGCTTGAACATTAGGAAGTTCAAGGTTCACGTATTGCTGAAGCCTGGCTCGGAGAATTTTGAGCATTACTTTACTAGTGTGTGAGATGAGTGCAATTGTGCAGTAGTTTGAGCATTCTTTGGCATTGCCTTTCTTTGGGATTAGAATGAAAAGTGACCTTTTTCAGTCCTTTGGCCCCTGCTGAGTTTTCCAAATTTGCTGGTATATTGAGTGCAGCACTTTCACAGCATCATCTTTTAAGACTTGAAATAGCTCAACTGGAATTCCATCACCTCCACCAGCTTTGTTCGTAGTGATGTGTTCTAAGGCCCACTTGACTTCACATTCCAGAATGTCTGGCTCTAGATGAGTGATCACACCATCGTGATCATCTTGGTTGTGAAGATCTTTTTTGTACAGTTGTCCTGTGTATTCTTGCCACCTCTTCTTAATATCTTCTGCTTCTGTTAGGCCCATACCATTTCTGTCCTTTATCGAGCCCATCTTTACATGAAATGTTCCCTTGGTATCTCTAATTTTCTTGAAGAGATCTCTAGTCTTTCCCATTCGGTTGTTTTCCTCTATTTCTTCGCATTGATCGCTGAGGAAGGCTTTCTTCTCTCTTCTTGCTATTCTTTGGAACTCTGCATTCAGATGCTTATATCTTTCCTTTTCACTTCTCTTCTTTTCACAGCTATTTGTAAGGCCTCCTCAGAGAGGCATTTTGCTTTTTTTGTGTTTCTTTTCCATGGGAATGGTCTTGATCCTTGCCTCCTGTACAATGTCATGAACCTCTATCCATAGTTCATCAGGCACTATATCAATCAGATCTAGTCCCTTAAATCTATTTCTCACTTCCACTGTATAATCATAAGGGATTTTATTTCGGTCATACCTGACAGAATGTGGTCCACTGGAGAAGGGAATGGTAAACCACTTCAGTATTCTTGCCTTGAGAACCTCATGAACAGTATGAAAAGGCAAAATGATAGGATACTGAGAGAGGAACTCCCCAGGTCAGTAGGTGCCCAATATGCTACTGGAGATCAGTGGAGAAATAACTCCAGAAACAATGAAGGGATGGAGCCAAAGCAACAATAATACCCAGTTGTGGATGTGACTGGTGATAGAAGCAAGGTCAGATGCTGTAAAGAGCAATATTGCATAGGAACCTGGAATGTCAGGTCCATGAATCAAGGCAAATTGGAAGTGGTCAAACAGGAGATGGCAAGAGAGAATGTCGACATTCTCGGAATCAGCGAACTAAAATGGACTGGAATGGGTGAATTTAACTCAGATGACCATTATATCTACTACTGTGGGCAGGAATCCCTGAGAAGAAATGGAGTAGCCATCATGGTCAACAAAAGAGTCCGAAATACAGTACTTGGATGCAATCTCAAAAATGACAGAATGATCTCTGTTCGTTTCCAAGACAAACCATTCAGTATCACAGTAATCCACGCCTATGCCCCAACCAGTAACACTGAAGAAGCTGAATTTGAATGGTTCTATGAAGACCTACAAGGCCTTTTAGAACTAACACCCCCAAAAAATGTCCTTTTCATTATAGGGGACTGGAATGCAAAAGTAGGAAGTCAAGAAACACCTGGAGTAACAGGCAAATTTGGCCTTGGAATATGGAATGAAGCAGGGCAAAGACTAATGGAGTTTTGCCAAGAAAATGCACTGGTCATAGCAAACACCCTCTTCCAACAACACAAGAGAAGACTCTACACATGGACATCACCAGATGGCCAACACCAAAATCAGATTGATTATATTCTATGCAGCCAAAGATGGAGAAGCTCTATACAGTCAACAGAAACAAGACCAGGAGCTGACTGTGGCTCAGATCAAGAACTCCTTATTACCAAATTCAGACTTAAATTGAAGAAAGTAGGGAAAACCACTAGACCATTCAGGTATGACCTAAATCAGATCCCTGTCATCACTAGAGATGTAGAAAACGGTTGTGGAAGGAGAAGAACCTGGCTGGGAATCTCCAGGTCCTGTGGCTTCCCTGGCTGAAACTAGGAAAAACCAGGAAGAGATCAAATTGCCAATATCCGCTGGATCATGGAAAAAGCAAGAGAGTTCCAGAAAAACATCTATTTCTGCTTTATTGACTATGCCAAAGCCTTTGACTGTGTGGATCACAATAAACTGTGGAAAATTCTAAAAGAGATGGGAATGCAGGCCAGGAAGCAACAGTTAGAACTGGACATGGAACAACAGACTGGTGGAGAAACATCAATAAGCTCAGATATGCAGATGACACCACCCTTATGGCAGAAAGTGAAGAGGAGCTAAAAAGCCTCTTGATGAAAGTGAAACAGGTTAGTGAAAAAGTTGGCTTAAAGCTCAACATTTAGAAAACTAAGATCATGGCATCCGGTCCCATCACTCCATGGGAAATAGATGGAGAAACAGTGGAAACAGTGTCAGACTTTATTTTGGGGGGCTCCAAAATCACTGCAGATGGTGACTGCAGCCATGAAATTAAAAGACGCTTACTCCTTGGAAGAAAAGTTATGACCAACCTAGATAGCATATTCAAAAGCAGAAACATTACTTTGCCGACTAAGGTCCATTTGTCAAGGCTATGGTTTTTCCAGTAGTCATGTGTGGATGTGAGAGTTGGACTGTGAAGAAGGCTGAGAGCCGAAGAATTGATGCTGTGGTGTTGGAGAAGACTCTTGTGCATCCCTTGGACTGCAAGGAGATCCAACCAGTCCATTCTGAGGGAGATCAGCCCTGGGATTTCTTTGGAAGGAATGATGCTGAAGCTGAAACTCCAGTACTTTGGCCACCTCATGCAAAGAGTTGACTCATTGGAAAAGACTTTGATGCTGGGAGGGATTGGGGGCAGGAGGAGAAGGGGACGACCGAGGATGAGATGGCTGGATGGCATCACTGACTCAATGGACGTGAGTCTGAGTGAACTCCGGGAGATGGTGATGGACAGGGAGGCCTGGCGTGCTGCGATTCACGGGGTCTCAAAGAGTGGGACATGACTGAGTGACTGAACTGAACTGAGTGCTGTGCTCTTAGCCTCTTTGCTACTTAAATAACACCAGATTTTCTGTCTGATTCCAAGCACCCAGCAGTTATTGACTTCGTATATTTTCTCTTGTGCTGGAGGGAGATTTACTCAGCTGAACATGGGGCTGCTCCCAGCACCTAGGCTGAGAATGGACACCTCAGTCCTCTGGTCTCATCTCTTGTAATGTGGGTCTCCCAGCTTGGAGTCACAGAGCAGCTGCAGGAGACGGGGAACTCTCACATGCACCAAGACTGTTAGAGGCTGTTCTCTGCCCTGCTGCTGCTGCTAAGTTGCTTCAGTCAAGTCCGACTCTCAGCGACCCCATGGACTGCAGCCTGCCAGGCTCCTCCATCCATGGGATTTTCCAGGCAAGTGTACTGGAGTGGGGTGCCATTGCCTTCTCCAGTTCTACGCCCTGCTCCACTGTGAATGCATGCCTGCTCAGTCGCTCAGTCGTGTCTGACTCTTGTGACTCCATGGACTGGGGCCTGCCTGGCTCCTCTGTGCATCGGATTTTCCCTGCAAGAATGCTGGAGCGGGGTGCCATTCCCTTCTCCAGGGGATCTTCCCCACCCAGGGATCAAATCTGTGTCTCTTATGTCTCCTGCATTGGCAGGTGGATTCTTTACCACTGCACCACCTGGGAATCCCTTATCCTTCCTAAATGGCTCTCTCTCAAATGCAAGAGATGCTATTACGATAAATAAAATACTACATTTGTTTAGAAGTGACCTTGCATTCATCTTTTTGACAATGTGGATTTGCTCTGTCACCTAAAATAAAATCTTCCATCACAGTAATACCACCTTCCCTGGTGGCTCAGACGGTAAAGCATCTGTCTACAATGCGGGAGACCTGGGTTTGATCCCTGGGTCAGGAAGATTCCCTGGAGAAGGAAATGGCAACCCACTCCAGTACTCTTGCCTAGAAAACCCCATGGACGAAGGAGCCTGGTGTCCATGGGGTCCCAAAGAGTCGGACACGACTGAGCGACTTCACTTCACATCGCACTAATAAAACCTTCCATTTACAGAGAACTCACAGTACTTGATATGGTGTTAAGAGACTTTCTTTCATTAAGTCTTCTCAACAGACGCATGAAGACGAAATTATGATGCCCATTTTACAGATAAGGAAATTGACACTTTGGTACCTTAGGTCACTTGCCGAACGTTTCAGGACTAGGAGGTCAGGGGGTCAAGCCCAGGTGGTCTGACTCCAAAGCCCCAGCTTAACATTTTAAGGACAGGGCTGCGCTTTGGGGTTTCGTGTATTTCCCGTTCTTGAAGGCAACCGGGACTCATTCTGCCCCTTTGTTCCCTTCAGGGTCTCTCGCTGCTGCCCACCCTCCTCTTCTGCTTTTGTGGACTGCCCAGGTCATCCTCTGAGGGTTTTGCCTCCTGGAGCCCGACCGCCCCCGGAGCTGAATCTCACCCCGCAGGCTGCCCATCCGAACGGAGCTCTTTGGCCCCAGCCCAGCTCCAGGCGCCCCCCGAGTCTCCTCCCCTCTCCCCGGGCTCCTGTCGAGCCCCCCGCGGCGCTCCGGGCCTCAGTTTCCTCCCGTGCCAAGCAAGGACCTCGATCCTTTCCTTAGGCAAACGGCACACCGAGGCGGGTCCGGAGCCGGAGTCGCCGTCCTCCCGGCCGCCTGTGGGCGGGGCCGGCGCTCCTCCCCGCCCCGCCCGGCGGCCCCGCCCCGAGGGCGGCCCCCGCCCGCGCCCTGCCCGCCCCGCCCCGCGCCCGCGGCGCCCCAGCCGCGCCGCCCGGAGCCAGCGGAGCACAGCTGGACCCAGCAGCCGCCGTCGCCAGCGCCGCAGCCGCAGGTAGGCGAGGGCGGCGACCACGACCCCGGGGCGCCCGGGGATCCCGGGCTTCTGGGTCCTTTCTCCCTCCTCGCGCGGGCCGAGCTCGCCCGCGCCTGGAGCTCGGCCCAGCAGCCGGGGCATCGCGGAAAAAGGGCCCCCCACCTTGCGGGTCTTCCGGGGGCCGGGGAGAGTTGGGGGGCTCGGGTGGGGAGTGAGGGGGTTCAGGCCTCCACCCACAGGCCCCGTGGTGCACTCGAGCTGACTTTGGCCCACTTCGCGCCGGTGGGGTGCGTGGGCCCGGGGGGTGGTCCCCGGCTTGCAGCGGTCTGGGCGGCGGCTCCGCCGGGGAGTCTGCCTCGCGCATCTCCAGGATTAATGCCTTTGCCTGCGCTCCCCTGCAGATGAGGAGCCCCCCACCCCCACCTCCTTCCGGGCCCAGGACTGTTAGAAAGTTCTTCCTCTTACTGGTCTGGAATGGGCTGGCCTCTGCTACCTGTAGGCGCTGTCCGTCCCTCCGCCCTGCAGAGCGCCGGCCCTTCCCTGACTCACACGGAAACTTCTCCGAGGTGACCACAGGGATTGGAACCAGACTTTCTCCCTGGGCCCCCATCTCTGCTTGGGTCCAGACGCCTCAGAATCTGATAACTGCGTGTCCCCTGGCCCGGCGCAGCCCGGCTGCTCTCGGCAGTGGCCGAAAGCAAGGCCCCGGGCCGAGGAGGCTGGCGGGGCTGCAGGGAGCTTCGCTTCAGACACCCAGCCACCTCCCTTTATTCCGCCCTCACATCTAACTCAAAACAGGGAGGACAGCTTTATGACACTCGGAACTCAGGAGAGCCGGGGACAATCAGGGTGCCGTGGAGGTGACTGCTTTTCGGCTGTGTCTGGAAGCCAGGGCCTCTGGGGACTTTTCTGAGGCTAACCCTGCGGGTCCTGCTCTCCCAGGACCGTGTTTCTGACCAGAAACACGCTTCACAGTGACAGCTTGATGGACTCTCACCAGCCTGGTGCCACAGTGGAGAAGCTGCTGGGCCCTGAGAGTTGGTGAGCGGCTGATACGCAGTGAGGAAGGGGCAGGCCTGGGCCCCAGTGCCGCTCACACTTGGCTGACTTCCAGCTCCTGGGGCTTTAGACTCTTCTTGAGCCTCGAGTTCCATTCACTAAGAAACTGAGCACTGCACACACTCACACGCACACACACACACACACACACACACCCCACACACCCACATCCTCACACACCCCCACACACACACCCCCACACACACACACACACACAGCCCTACACCCCCACACACAAACCCCACACCCCCCACACACACCCCCCCCACACACACACCCACACACATGCACACAGACACACACACCCCACACCCACACACCCACACACCCCCCCCACACACACCCCACACCCCCCACACACACCCCCCCACACACACACCCACACCCCCCACATGCACACAGACACACACCCCCCCCACACCCACACACACACCCACACAAACACACACACCCCCCACACACACCCTCACACCCACACCCACATCCCACACACACATCCTCACACACACATCCTCACACACCCACACACACACCCACCCACAACCACCCACACACGCACCCATACCCCCCCACACCCCCACCCCCCACACACACCCCCCCACACACACACACACCCCACCCCCCCACCCCCCACACACACCCCCCACACACACACAGACACACACACACCCCTCCAAGACACACTCACACTCTGGAGTGCTGGTTGGCGTTTCTTGGGGATGTTAATTAAGGGGAAGAGGCCTGGAAAGGAGGAGGAAGGTTGGGAGGGGGAACTGTCAGCTTCCAGTTCCAGTTCCCCTGAAACTCCGTTTTCCTTTGTGGGGCCTCACTATTTATAAATGCCAGGGAAATCATAAACAGCCGGGGGAGCTTGAATTGGCCCCCGGGTGAGTTTCGCAGCAAAAAAGGTTACCGTGTGAATCAGGGAAAGGAACTTTACTCCAGAATTTTCCATAGTCTGTTTTGTTGGGGACTGACATGAATTTGGAAAAGCAGGCGTCTCCCAGGAGGGGTTTCCGTCCTCCCTTCTCCCTTGATTCAGCGCTCTCCAGGGCCCGTGCTCAGTGTCTGGCCCTGTGAGGGCCCAGGAGCCTTGAGGAAGGCAAAGATATTTGTCCTCAAGATGCTTCTCATCTATAGTGGTCGAAACAAAGCTGCAATACTGAGAATTAACTTCAGCCTATAAAGGGGTGGCTAAGTCTGTTCGGGCCACCCAAACCTCAGAAATGAGTAAAAGTTTCCCAGGAGATAAGGCGATGGGCAGTAAGACATGTGAGAAGCAGGCACAGCTCGTGCAAAGGCACTGAGGCTTTCTGAGCACTCCGCAGGGTGAGGACGCGGATGAGGGAAAGGTGGATGGGCCGGGAGTTGAGACTGCAAATCAAGAGGGAAAGGGAAGGAAAGGAAAGTGAAGGCGCTCAGTCGTGTCCGACTCTTTGCGACCCCATGGGCTGTAGGCTACCAGGCTCCTCTGTCCATGGGATTTTCCAGGCAAGAGTACTGGAGTGGGGTGCCATTTCCTTCTCCAGCGGATCTCCCTGACCCAGGGATGGAACCCGGGTCTCCCGCATTGTAGACAGACGCTTTACCGTCTGAGCCACCAGGGAAGTCCAGAATCAAGAAATCATAAACTAAGATCGTAAACTAAGGGCTCGGATTTTAGCCTGAGGGCAGTGATCAAAAGTCTTAGTAATCCGGCGGCTGATTGTAGCAGATGCTTTGGAAGGGGCTGCCCTGGTGACTCAGACAATAAAGCGTCTGCCTGCAGTGCGGGAGGCCCGGGTTTGATCCCTGGGTTGGGGAGATCCCCTGGAGAAGGAAATGGCAACCCACTCCAGTACTCTTGCCTGGAAAATTCCATGGACTGAGAGGCTCCTCAGAGCCTGGTAGGCTACAGTCCATGGCATCGCAAAGAGTCGGACACGACTGAGAGACTTCACTTTACTTCACACTGAAGGTACAGGGATTCCTTAGAATCTGGATGGTCAAGTGAAAGAGAGTGCAGGTCTGAACCAGACCAGTGGCCACGGGATAGACCAGAGTGGCAGGTTCTGGAATCCCAGCGGAAGAACCCGTCAGAACTGGCAGCAAATTTTATCTAAAAGCAAGCAGTGGGCTTGTAGCTATTGGACAAGGTTGCCAAGTTATTCTGAGATTTTCAGTATTGAGTTTTACTTTTAAAGCAAAGAAATATTGTTAAAGAGTCAAGCCTTGCTGTATGACAAGGGAGGTCAGATCTGGGGCTCTGTGACAACCTGGAGGAGTGGGATGGGGTGGGAGGTGGAAGGGAAGTTCTGGAGGGAGGGGCATGCGTGTACCTATGGGTGATACATGCTGATGTATGGCAAAAAAACAACACAATATTGTAAAGCAGTTATCCTCCAATTGAAAATAAACTCTAAAAAAAAATTCAAGCCAAGATTCAACAGTAGAGTAAGCCTCAGCCCTCTAACCCCCTTCTTGCCCCAGAGGTGGCCCCTGTTAACAGCTGTGTGTGCAGTTCTGCAGAACTGTCACAAGCAAGAGCTGAAGACTGGATGCCTTCACGCTTCTTAGCTACCCAGTGCCAAAGGGTCACTTCTCCCCACTTCGTGTCGGCCTTTTGGGTCTCTGATGAGAAGCTGTCAGGTCACAGAGATGATTTCTGCATAGTCTGTCATCCCTTGCTGGGCACTGGTCTCTGGTTTTCTTCAAGGGAACTTTACAGCCCATATCTACAGTCTCTGAGTGTGTATATTAGTTATTAGAGATGGCAGAACTGAGAGAAGTTAGATGCACTGACTTAGGAGCGGAGCTGTAATCTGAGTTTTTTTGAGTGACTCTGGGCAAGTCCTGGCTCACAGGGCCTCAGTGTCCTCTGTGAAATGGGGAGATGTTGGTCTCCATGATAAAAAGCTACCTTTTAGTAAACCAAGCGCTGGGGCATTAATTACTTTGTTGCTTCTTCACAATCATGTCTCTGAGTTAGGTCCTGTTATCTGCTTCTATAGAGGAGGTAACTGAGGCTCAGAGGGGCTAAGGAATGTACTTTGGCTTATGAGGCAGTCAGGTGTCAGTGCTAGGATTCCAGAGGTCTGACTGAGGGCTGTAGCTCTTAATCACTGCCTTAAATATTCTACCGGTGAAGCCGTCTAGTGCTGACATTATGAGAACTGCTGGAGTTTTGCTGGGGCTGTGAGGTGGGGTGCTAATCCGTATGCATGGCGTGGGGAGTTAAGGCCTGGAGGGGCCTCTCGGGACTGTTAGTTCAGTTTAGTCGCTCAGCTGTGTCCGACTCTTTGCGACTCCATGAACTGCAGCACGCCAGGCCTCCCTGTCCATCACCAACTACTGGAGTCCACCCAAACCCATGTCCATCGAGTCAGTGATGCCATCCAACCATCTCATCCTCTGTCGTCCCCTTCTCCTCCTGCCCTCAATCTTTCCCAGCATCAGGGTCTTTTCCAATGAGTCAGCTCTTCTCATGAGGTGGCCAAAGTATTGGAGTTTCAGCTTCAGCATCAGTCCTTCCAATGAACACCCAGGACTGTTCTCCTTTAGGATGGACTGGTTGGATTGCCCTGCAGTCCAAGGGACTCTCCAAACTCACACTTTTCTGTACTATCTACAGGACTCATCTCTCCTCCATTTCAGGAAATCCAGGCTCTGAGAGGACAAAGACTCGCCCAGGTTCACGCAGAGAGTTAGCTGGGGGCCCAGCCTCCTTTCACGGTTGGATTCGCTGCTCAGGAAAGCTTTCTGAGCAAGCCAGGAAGAATGGGCAGCATCTCTCTCCCTGCCCCACCCCTCCCCATGGTTATTTCCTGAGAAAATGCTGGCAGAAGCAAGGAAAACCTGGTCCCAGGAGCTATGTGCTTTGTAGGGGAGGGAAAGAAAGAGACCAGTGTTCAGGCAGCTGGGGGATGTTAAGTAAAAATATCTCCTCCCTTTCAACCGAGTGGGCGTGTGTCATATTTCAGCCTGATGTGGTCTGTGAGTTTGGAGACCGCAGGCAGGCTGGGTTCCTGCTGCTCTCTGGCTTTTCCTCCCCACCCCCAACCCCCTGCTGTCGCTGACTGCTCTCCCCTGCCCTGCCCAGGACCGCATCAGCAATTTAAGGGCAGGGCGGAGAGCAGCGGTGGGTGTGATGGGCAAGGCTGGGCAGCAGAAGGCCTGGGCTGGAGTTCTGGTTTCGCCACTTGGCAAAATACTGGGTGACTTGAGCTAGTCCATGCCTTCCGCTGGCCCCGTGTCCCCCTGGCGTTAGGCGGGTGGACAGAATAATGTCACGGCCTCCTAGTTCCGGCGGCCTCTGAGCCAGGGGGCTTTGTGCTCACTGCAGGGACATGGGGACCACGTGTCTCTAAGCATGAAGTGAGCCCACAGCAGTCACCCTTGTTTGAGTGACTTGCACCAGCATCAGCTGGAGATTCGGCTACTGTTCATAAATTGGGTCTTTGTGGATTCAGTTGGTTGCCCATTTTGCAGATAAGGCAGTTGAGGCCTAGGATTCCTGCGTGTATCCCATTCCCTGCTCTACAGGCAGTAAGGGTGAGGACCCCTGTCGGTGGCATTCTTACTGTCTGTGTTCTCTTTTCATCTTTACCACCTTGTTTAATCTTTTTAACAGTTCTACTAGGGAGGAGATATTTACTCCATTTTACAGATAAGGAAACTGAGGCTCAGCCCAGAGAAATGAAATGCCTTCCTTTCTCTTTTTTGAGCCTCACAGTAGCCCTGAGGTTGTTATGGGCCCCATTTTACAGATGAGGAAACTGAGGTCTGGAGATGTGAGCGCTCATGCCCAGGGTCCCCAGGCCCCCCATCCTGCTGCTTCCTGGTGCCTTGCGGTTCTGTCTCAGGGCAGTTCTGTCTCTGCACCTCTTGCATTCGATGCTTGGACTCGGGATTAACAGTTTTCTTCATTGGCGGCAACGTGTCCCTAAAACGTGCTCTTCCCAAGGGGGACTCCAGAGGCAGTCTGAGCCATGGAGCTTCTCAGGGAGCTGGGATGAAGGTTCCGCACCGGTGGGAGTGGATTTATTTGTTCTGCTGAACTGGTTAAGCAAACAGCCTTCTTTCCAACTTCAGCAAGGATATCGTTTGATCCCAGCTTATTTGTCAAACAAAGAATATATATATATGGTCTATGTGAGCCTGCAGGGCGGGGCTTGGCCCTGAGCTTTCCTTCTGTAGTGGCTGTGGCGGGGCTGGGCTCTTGGTGGGTACTCAGTAAATGCTGGTTAATTTTGGAGGAGTGGCAGAGTGGCGTGGGTGGGATACCCATAGGATATGTCTTTTTTTTCCCCCCTTCTCCAGTGACTTTTTTTCCTTTTTATAAAAACATAGTAACTATGATAGAAAATGTAGAAAATAAAAATAGTATAAAAAATAAGAACTGTCCATAATTCTGCCAACACAAGATAATCAGTATTAACATTTGGGTGCATTTCCTTCCTAATATTTTCAGCACATTTTCTTTTACTCCTGACAGAACTGTGGTCATACCACATTTGTAATTTTCTATTCTGACTTTTTGCATTTTTTCCCAAATGTTATAGCATAAATATTTTTTCATGTTATTTAGTACTCTAAATTTAATTTTTAAAGAGTTTTAAAAGTATATCTAAGTGGATAAATGCATGTTTATCTAAAATCTTTCGTTCTAATAGTCTGGGGGATTAAAGAAAATAATGAATTTTATTTGTAAAAAAAATTTTCACATTTTTATTATTAAAATGATAAATGCTGACCTGATTTTTTTGTTATTCTCTATTATTGTATCTGTGATGTGAGTGATTCACTTCACATCTTCTGTTATTAGGCATTCAGGCTGCAGATAAACAGTGTTGCAATGAACATTCTAGCACATAAATTATTCCTCTCTCATTGTTTTCTAAAACAGAGCCCAGGAAATGGAGTTGTTGATTCAAAAACGACAAATTTACAGCTTTTGCTACATTTTGCCAAATTTCCACCCTTGAAAGGTTGTAGCAGTTCGTATTTCCACCAGCCTTTCTTTGGGGAACATCTGAGGCTGGTTATCAAAAGCCTAACTGTGCTGTTAGAAGGCTTGGGGACCATTCTTCTGGAACATTTTTTCATTTAGCAAATACAGGCATAACTCAGAGATATTGAGGTTTCCATTCCGGATCACCACAGTAAAGTGAATATCACGATAAAGCAAGTCATACAAAATTTCTGGTTCTCCAGCACACGTGAAAGCCATGTGGACACTGCGCTGTGGCCTGCAACAGCATTCCGTCTCAAAAACAAGGTACATACCTTAATGCAAAAACACTTCATTGCTAAAAGCTACCCATCGTCCGAGCCTTCAGCTAGTCGTAGAGGTAACAGCATAGATGACCGATGACCAATCACCATAACAAATGCAATAATCATGGACAAGTTTAAACAAACTATGGCGAGAGTTCCCAAAATGTGATCCAGAAACATAGAGTAAGCAAATGCTATTGGAAACATGATGTCACAAGAGCATTTGCTCAAAGATAGCCACAGACCTTCAGTTTGTGAAAAATGTAGTCTCTGTGAAGCACAGTAAACTGAAGGCCAGCAAGAGCTTCACCTGTAGATTTGCACCGTTCGGCATCAGCAAGCGCTGGTGATTAAGATCCCGGGCAGCAGAGGCAGGGAGAAGCTGGTTCGCACTCCAGTCTCTGCTTTGCACTCGCCACAAGACCTGAGCTTCGGCCCGGTCACTGTGCTGCCTCCGTGCTTAGGATTAAGTACTTGCCTTTGTGTTTCCAGACTTCAATGTGACTGAGGTCACCCTCTGCTGAAGGCCCGTCTCCTGACTGCCTCCTCACCTAGAAACCCTTTCCAGATTCCGACCCTTACAGTTAGACCTCAGAAGCTGCCTGGCCCCACCTCCTCACTTCGTGGCCAGGAATACTCAGACCCAGAGAGAGCGAGTGCATTTCCTAAAGCTCAAAGTAGGTTCTCTGATTGCTGGTCCACCACTTGTGAGATTTCAAAGTACTCATCTGAACCAAAATGATTTCAGTGAGCATAAAGCCCAAGGCCTGGGAAGATTAAGGAGCTCGGCCGTGGTCAGACCCCGAGCCTGTCCTGGCAGTGTGGTCCTGGGAAAGTCATTTTCCTTTTTAGCCAGTTTGCCCTACTGTGAATTGAAGCCTGCCACCTTCTCTTGTCCACCTGGTTACTTTTCCACCAGTTGAAGGCTTGATTTCGAGACTCGGTGGCAGGTCTTGGTCTCTTGAGTGTGCGTCCTGAAGCGGGGTGTTTTTTGAGGTCACTGGTGGCGCTAGTGTTAAAGAATCTGCCTGCCAATGTAGGAGACGTAAGAGACCCAGGTTTGATCCCTGGGTAGGGAAGGTCCCTTGGAGGAGGAAATGGCAACCCACTTTAGTATTTTTGCTGGGAGAATACCTTGGATAGAGGAGGCTGGTGGGCTACAGTCCCTGGGGTCACAAAGTGCAGGCATGAGGGCAGAGACTTATTTTTTCACAACACCGAAAAAGATGCCTTTGGACCCTTTCTCTCCTCAGGGGAAGGGTTTTGTCAACATTGTTGCGATTGGACGTAAGAGACCTTTTAGAGCATCTCAAACTTACCGTGCTCCCAAATCACCTGGGAATTTTGTGAAAATGCAGATTCTGGCTCAGTATGTCTGGAGTGGGGCGTGACAGTGCTTTTTTTTTTTTTTTTTTTGGTCAACATGTGGCATCTTCCCTAACCAGGGATGGAACCCGTGCCCCCTACATTGGGAGCACAGAGTTCTAACCACTGAACCACCAGGGAGTCCCCGTCTGCACTTCTAATGCCCTCCCGGCTAATGCAGATGCTGCGGGCCCAGGGACCACACCTGGCATGCGTGTGCGCGTGCGCTCAGTTATACCCGACTCTGCAGTCCCGTGGACTGTAGCCCGCCAGACGACTCTGTCAATGGAATTTTCCAGGCAAGAATACTGGATCGGGTTGCCATTACCTTCTCTTGGGAATCTTCCCGACCCAGAGATCGAACCCATGACTCTTGTGTCTCCTGCGTTCACAGGTGGGTTCTTTACCAGCTGGGCCACCAGGGACGCCTAGTAAGATTCTAAATCCTTCGTTCAAGGCCCAGACTAGAGCCCAGAACTCTTGATATCTTATCCTCGAGGTTCTTTCTACCCGTTGTATTTGCTTCTGTCCTCTCATAGCACTAAGCTGAACTGTATTTGGCCCGCAGTTATGTTTCTGGAATCTCAACAGCCCTTGACTTATTTTGCTGCCTAATTTCAGATCAAGGCAGGGCTCTTTAGGAGAGAATGAGTCAGTAGGATGCCATCTGAAGGGGGAGAAATACAGCTGAAGGGCCTAGCGTTTGGCATAAAACATTTCCACCAGAAGTTTTTATACTTAAGGTTTTAAGTATTATCCTCTTACAGCTGTAGGCTGCAAACTACAGCCCTGGGGAAGCCCCAGCCTGTTTTTGTATGCCTCCAAGCTAAAAATAGTTTTTACATTTTTAAAATATTGTAAAAAAGAAAATCCGAAACTGAACAAGGAAGAATATGCAACAGGGTGTGTGGCTGCAAAGCTTAAACTACTTCCTATCTGGCTGTTTTCTCTCTCTCTCTTTAAAAATGTTGGCCATGTCACATGGACGTGGGACCTTCGTTCCCTGACTAGGGATCGAACCTGTGCCGCTGCAGTGAGAGTACAAAGTCCTAACCACTGGACCCCCCCCAGAGAAGTCCTAGCACTTCACAGTAAAAGTTTGCTGAGCCCTGGTCTAGAGTAACTGGAGCTTCATATTCTTGTCTAGTAAGCGAGAGGCCCAGCTTGAAATCTAGTGAGCCAAGCTATCGGCGAGGCGGCCTGACTCGGTGGCAGCTGCTCAGGCACCTTAGCCGTGTGACCCTGAGCACAGCACTTCACCTCTCTGAACTTGTGTTCTTCCTTCAAAAGACAGGGACTATGACAGCTGCCCGCTGAGCTGTGAGGATGAGACATGATGTATGTAAGGAACCGACACTTGGTCGGTGCTCAGAAAATGACAACTGGTGTCATTTGAGCCCTCCTGGCGTTGCCTGGCAGATCACACGCCCTCACCAAATCTGACTGGAGGAGGAAATGGCAACCCACTCCAGTGTTCTTGCCTGGAAAATCTCAGGGATAGAGGAGCCTGGTGGGCTGCAGTCCATAGGGTTGCAGAGAATTAACACACACACACACACACACACACACACACGCACACGCCAAATCTGAGGGTCCTCTCAGCGATCTGGAAACAGTCTTTTGGAAGAAAAACACCTCTGTTCCCGCTTTCCTCTGTCACCCCTTCACCCCCGCAGGGCAGAAAGCTCCTCTTTAGCCATCCAAACAGATGGGGTTCCTGATGCTTATATCCCTTCACTAATGGCAAGCTCTCTACCCGCCCTTTGGTGGGCGGGCAGCTCTAAGATCTAACCCAGCGAACGGGCTTCACAGGAGCCCCAGGCAAGGATGCTGATTACTAGAAGCCCCTCTTGAGGGCTCCGTGCACCATGTGGGCAGCGGACTAAAGCCAGTGGTTTACAGACCTTGTTTCTAAGTTGTGGCAGCCTTAAGGTCCAAAATGGAAAACAGACCGACTTGGAGTTAGCTAGGGTTAACTATTCTTGCCTGGGAAATCCCAGGGACAAAGGAGCCTGGCGTCCATGGGGTCGCAGAGTTGGACACGACTTAGCGATTAAACAACAGTGCTGTGAATCTGAAATTCGAGGGCTCCCTGTGTCCGGAGCGCAGGAAGGCGTGTAATGCTCTTTTTGTCCACAGGTGGCAGCACCTGCACCCTTTGCCGTCTCTGTGAACGTCTTTGTGCATGAGTGTTTACGCACGTGTGCACACACGTGAACATGCGTGTGATTTACTAGTTTCTGCCTTCGTGGAATCTTGAGGTGGCCCTAGGCTAGACTCTGGGATACAGGGGAGCGGGTCTTAGTCTGTCGGGGGAGGCAGACTTGGAAACAGTGTAATAGCGTGGCAGGGAGACGGGCCGAGGCTCAGAGGAGCTCAGCCTCACGGGGAAGGGGAGGTTAGAGATGAGTGCTTGCAGGAAACCTGGGCTTGATCATGAGCGGAAGGAGAAAAGAACGGGGATGGAAGAGAGCTCGGGAACAGAGGAGACAGTCTGTGCAAAGATTACAGGGAGATTTAAGGGCCAGTGCAGCTGCGCCTGGCTGGAGCTTGGAGGGGTGTGGGTGGAGGATGGAACTGGGGAGAGCTGAGGCTCAAGACTGATGAGGGCAGATCATAAAAGGCGCGGAGGGTTAAAGGGCCGCTGAGGACGTTGGGTTTTACCTGGGGACGATCAGGGAGTCATGGCTGAGTCTGCGCAGAGGAGCAGCGTGGTCTGGAGGGGAGGAGGGACGAGGTGGGAGGACGGGTAGGAGGCACAAAAGTCTCTCAAGTGAGAGGCTGAGGGGCCTGGACCAACATGTTGGCAGAGTCGGGGTGGGGAGCGGTGGTGCGCTTGGTGTTGGGAGGCGCGAGTGACGGAGCAGGGGAGGCTGAAGAGGATGCCGGGCATCCGTCGGGACGGGGGATGGTGGTGCTGATGCTGAGATGCGGAACCTTGAGCGTAAAACAGGTTGCCCTTGGGAACAATTACAGCACCGCCAGAGAGGGTGAGGGTGAGATGTGGAGGTGTGTCGAAGAGAAGGGGGCTGGATATGAAAGGTTCATCCTCACGGAGTTAACGGAAGGTGGGAACTTATTAATCATTGCGGGAGCCCAGCTCTGTGTTCATCCACCCTGCGGAGCTGGGAAGTTTCTACAGAACTCTTTGAAGGGAGCCCATGAAGGTGGCACTTGACTCCAGGTCCTAGGGCCCAGAGAAGCACCCAGCCTCTTTCTAGACCTCTTCTGTGCGCTGGTGCCACTCACGATGTAGAAACCCCCAGGAATGTCTGGGCCGTCTACTGTCAGCTAAGAATAGGGTTCACTTGCCGCTTAATCCAGGGAGCCCACGGGCCCCGCTGCCTTTGGGATCTTGGAGTCTCTCCGCCTGGCTCGGAGAAGCTGGTTTGGGCAGAGCCCTTTTCCAGTTCAGGCAGGAGCCAGTTTGCTCGGCGGCTCCCTGAACGTGGCCGACTGGGAGTCTGGGAGTGATGAAGGGTGAAAACCCAGGGTGTCTCTGAAAGTGTGAGCGCTGAAAGACTGGGGCTGCACAAACTGCTCTGAGTGTGCGCGGGCTGGCCCTGCATTCGGTCACCCAGCATACACCCACGGGTCCTCCTGTTTGCCGGGTCACTTGCCAGGCCTGAGGCTTCAGAGGCAAAGCAACCTAATGGAGCCCATGGTCTCATGGGCGAGAAAGACTCGTCAGCGTATCATGGCAATACAGTCTTGCAAGAGTGCAGCAACGCGAGGCATAGAGGTGGGCATGTGGCCTGTAAGCAGCTTGCGTAAGTACAGCATGAGAAAGATACACTTTTCAGAAACAGACTTAATTAAGTGATAGAGTAAGGTGACAGACAGACAGTATTCAAAATCCTTGTCGTATTTTATCTCATTTGATCTTCAGAAGAGTTCGGACACGATTGAGCGACTTTCACTCATTCACTCACTCACTCGATGACCTCATGGGGTAGGTTAGGTAGGTTCTAATACCTACCTTATAATTCCTGTCTTACGGAGAAGTGAACTGAGGCTCAGAAAGGTGACGGGCCCTTTTGTCTAACCTCACGATCTTAAGCCACAGCTCTGAAGCTGACCATAAGCTGAATTCAGTCATACAATGGGGTTACCTTAAATGCTCATGGGATTTTCGGCTGTATTAATAGAGCCGTGGTATCTAGAATGATGGAGGTGAGAGTTCTGCTTGCCCTGCCCTGAAGAGAGCTCATCCAAGTGTTCAGTTCTGGGTCTTGCGCTGTCAGTAGGGACAGGGTTCATTTGAAGTAGATCAGGGAAGCCAGGGGAGGGAACCAGACACCTTGATCTCAGGAAGAGCTGGAGCATAGGGGTAGAAGACGCGAGGGCCCGGGGTTTCCGTCTTCAAGTCTCCGAGGAGCCCCTGGGAAACGGGGTGGCAGACCTGCTCCGGGTGAGCCCAGAGGGCAGAGTTAGGGCCAGTGCGTAACGGGGCACGGGCAGAGAATTCCAGCACATCCCAGTGACGGTTCTTTTAACCAGCTGGACTCTCGAATAGAAGGTTTGCAGCCTTGGCAGGAAGTGAGTGCTCCAGTGCTGGAGGTGCGCGGGCAGGGGCATGTGCCCTGGATGGGGGTGGAGGGGGCTGGGGAGGAGTTGGAGCATGAAATGGGCTCTGACCAGATGACCTTGAGCCCCTGAGCCTGGGAGTCTTGACCCTCTCTTTACAGGTGGTGCTGGGAACCCCCCGAGCCGCGCTTCCACAGTGGTGCCGAGCCCTTCCGAGGGAGCCGCCCTCTTCACTCACAGCCCCACGAGGTAGGTAGAGCAGTGCAGCCACCGCTGGGCCCTCCTAAACCCAGCCTGGCTGCCGGGGGCTCTGGATGGGCCTGGGGAAGCAGCCTCTGGGCGCCACTCGTGGATGCAAAGGCAGTCCCTGGGGCTCTTCTCGTAAAGCTCAGAGAGCACTCTGCCCTTGCCTCACCTGCTCCTCACCTAGAGAGGGAGGCCAGGCAAGGGTGATCCCTTGGGGAAGAGGCACGAAGCCGGCTGGGTGCCAGGACTCCTGGGCCCCGCCCTCGGCTGTGCTGCTCCTGCGCTGGGTGACGGTGAGAAAGTGCTGGTAGCGCCTCGGTGGGAGGGTGGACTCCCGTGAGGAGGAGGTGCAGGGATTCTTTGGAAGGGTGAGAAAAGCTGGGGTGCGGCTGCCAAGGCTCCGGGCTTGTTGACCGGAGGAGGAGTGAGAAGGGTGAGTCACAGGGAAGGTGCATGAGTCACACTCACCTGGGACGGCTGGCAGGGCGGGCCCCACCTGACTATCAGATTCACAGGTGAGCCGCCGGAGGAGGTGGAGAGGCAGGGCACGGAGTGCAGAGTCCTCTGGCCAGAGCAGGAGACCTGGCTCAGGTCCCCGCTCGGGCCTGTTTCTCTGCCTGTGAAATGGGTGCATTGGTCTCCTCCACCCACCTACAAGGTTGTCGCGCAGACTGCATAAGCTCACAGATGCCGAAGGGCTTTGTGAGCTGGAGAAAGGGGAAGGATCATCACTAGGGGATAACCCAGCTTCCAGTGCTGAAACAGAGAGAAGCGAGTTTCGGATAGTAACTGTGTGGGAAGCCTGGGAAACACTCCCCTGGGTCATGACATCACCCTTGACTGCCGAAAGGAGAAGGGGCCGAGTACCTCCAGGGCTTACTCATCCCGCAGCCCGGCTGGCTTCCAGGCAGTGACACGACAAGCTGACCACAGTTGGTGCTGTTCCTCTTTCCCCAAGCTCAGATGCAAGGGCCTTCCAATGCTGGGACTCCCACAGAGGGGGACCAGCCGCCTCCCAAGGGCACGAGACAAAGGGGCCTCCCCCAGCTGCCCAGATGGACCGGCGGGGCCCGCCTTGGCTCTGATGCTCTCGAGTCTGAGACTCAGAGCCTTGACAGCTCCCAGAGCCCCATGGCCTGAGTGCTGTGTCCCCATAAAGGGTTGTACTCTCTGAATGCTTTGGCAAGTGACACAGGAACCATCGTCTGCTTTCCCACTTCTGCAGAAGTATGCAGCCGCTGAGCGCGTCAGCTGAGCGCTCTCTGCATCTTCACCGTCCCGCCCTCTCTGTGCTGGGCCCCGCCTTTTGCCCACTCCCCAGTGACCCTTCCGTGTCCACGCCTCCTGGTGTTTCCTCAGCTCTCCTTGCCCCAGCTCGCTGGAGCCCCGGGTGCCTCCTCCTCCTCGAAGCTCGCTCTCGTTTTCGCTTCTGGCAGGCTGCACCGTTCACTTTAATCTCCTACTTCTCCAGCCTCCTTAACTGGGGCCCTGTTTTTTTTCCCTCAGATGCTCAGCAGGAGTCTGACTGCTTCCTCTCTGGTGAAACAGAGGTTCATTCACCCATTCATGTGTGCACGCATGTGTGCCTTCATGTGACAGATATTTATTTAGGCCCTGGACTGGGGGTCGGAGAATCAGCAAAGAATGAGATTTTCCTAGCCCTCGTGGGTCTTACCGTCTTGGGTCTTATATAAGTTATTATTATTGTTGTTTAGTTGCTAAGTTGTGTCCAACTCTTTGCTACCAAGGCCTGTAGCCTGCCAGGCTCCTCTGTCCATGGAATTCTTCAGGCCAGAATGCTGGAGTGGATATCCATTCCCTTCTCCAGGGGATCTTCCCACACCAGGGATTGAACCCAGGTCTCCTGCATAGGCCGGCGGATTCTTTCCGGCTGAGCCACCAGGGAAGCTCTACAGAAGCCATTAGATGGATAACAAACTCCTCCCTTCTTCAGCTGCGAAGGAGGGGCCAGCGTTAGGAGAGCAGAGGGGACTGCGCGGGTGTGACGGGCTCTTGTCTGGACAGATGAAGGAGGCCTCCCCGAGAACGCTCAGGCTCAGACCGAAGATGGAAGGGACAGTGTGAGCGGGGTACAGTGTGAGGGAGAGGAAGGAGCTGGGAGAAAGAGCACGGCGCAGGGAGAGAGGCCTGGAGACCAGGCGGCGCCTCCGTTGTGCGGGCCCTGGGGGCCTTGGTTAGGGTTTGGAGTTTTATCTAGACCCCTGGGGAGGCACTGGAGGTTTTAAAGTAAGGGAGAGTTTTGCCCCAATTTCAGGATTGGAACCCTTGAAAGAGACAGTCGCCAAGTCCCACCCTGATGAGCCCCGAGGCTGTAATTTTTGGCTCTTCCACACTGTGGCGTCCTGACGCTGCGCCTCAGGATGAGGCTTGGTGTCGGGCAGTCCTGGAAATGTGTCCTTTCCAGCATTCTCTGGGCTCCTTGCGGGTTTTCATTGTCGAGCTTCTGCACTGGAGAGTGGAGGTGAATCAAACCTGGGGACCCTGGGAGATCCAGACCTGTGCTGGCTGTTGCCTGGAGCCCCGGGAGCCTCAGAGGGCTTCCCCCGAGTCTAGCGCTCTGCTGAGGGGTTGGCAAGGGAGGTGCGCGTGCAAAGGCTCAGCCCCCTGGGGGGTGCCTCTGTGTTTGGGAGCTAGTGGGCAGAGTGGCTAAAGAGGCTTTGAGTGCAGGGTCCTGACCCTCTGGATGCCAGGAGCCACGGCAGGTCTTGAGTTGAGGAGCTGCTTGAGCAATGAGATGTGAGAACAATCCGTGGGTGGGGTGCAGAGGGGCTTGGAGAGGATGAGTGTCACTGGGCGTGGCCTCGTCCCTGCCGCCCACCTACACGCGCAGTACATGGCTCTGGGCCCGTCTCTCTCCTGCCCCGTCGGTTCACTCCCCTGGTCTCTCTCCTGCCCCCGTCGGTTTGCTCCCCCCATTGGTCAGCCCTCCTCGGTTGTTTCACTGGGGTTTGGTTACAGCCTGAACTCCAGAGGCCAACAGGTCCAAGCATTACTCTCGCTCTGACTTGCTCTGTGCCCCTTGACATGTCCTTTAACTCCTCTCAGCCTCAGTTTCCTCATCTGTGAAATGGGAATGACAGTCGGGTTGCTGAAGATTAATAATGGGTACGTAAAGTCCTAAGCATATGCCTGGTACCTAGTGATGGCTTGGTTATCTTTCCTTCCCTGTTGATAGGTAATGGCCAAGTCCAGGTCATCATCCATCCCTCTGTGACCATAAATCTGTAATTTGAACTGGAAACAAGGTGTCCCCAGAAGCCCTGACAGAGGCCTCTAGCGGGACACCGCGTGGTTTGGAAATGCCTTTACGTTTCCCCACTAGGGGCTGGACCAGGGCGAGGCTCTGGGGGCCAGGCCTGGGGGCCAGGGCGTGGCTCCGGGGGCTGGACCAGGTCTTGGCTGGTCCAGCACTCAGTTCAAGGCTGGCCTGTCCTGGTTCTCTTAAATACTAAACAAACACACAAAAAAATTAATTAATTAAAAATAGTCATGAACTTTGGGCATCAACCTACCAGCACCTTCATCTTATGATTGAGGAATCTGGGGCCCAGAGAGGGACAGTGACCCTTGCAAGGTCACACAGCCTTTCAGGGGCAGGGCCTAGACCTGACTCAACTATTTATTGCAATTCTAATTTTTAAATGCCAGTCACTATTAACTTAAAAAAAATCCCCAAGTCAACTGGGAAAGGGGTAACAGTGGCATGAGCATTTGAAGGCAGGGGTCACCCCGAGGCAATTCGGGGGAGCCTCCAGGCTGGAAGGGCCCCAGTGATACCATGTTCAACCTCCCAGTTTACATTTGGGGAAACTGAGGCCCAGAGAGCAGAAAGCAGAAGAGCAGTCACAAGCCCACTGCCGTCATCTGCCGTGGGTGGGCGGCTCTTCCCCTCAGCCCACCGCCTCATGCTTAAGAGAGTGAGTTAGAACATGCGCAGGGGTCTCCCAAGGAAGTTTGGGGTTTTAATTGTGTCAGCGAGAAGGACCATTTCCGGAACCGTGCGTGCCCTGGTGGTGCCTGTGGTTTTGGGCCTGGCACAGCTATTTCAGACCAAGCCACAGGGCCCTATTTATAGGCCGATGCGATTAGGTTGGTGTGGTCGGGAGAGGCTCGCCTGTCCTCTGCCCAGCCCAGCCATGGTGAAGGAAGAGGCCCTCGGGGGCGACTCTGACCCGTGGGTGAGTAGCCGGGGGTCTAGATTTTCCCCAAAGCCTGCTTGAAAGAAGGACTCCAGGGGTCCCCGTGCTGACTCCCCATTCAGCCGCTGGCCAGGCCCCGTGGAGAGATGAAACCGGCTCCAAGCCTGTTCTCTCTGGGCTGAAAAGGTCCTCCCCGGCCTCCGAGCAGGCCAGGACCCCTGGCAGGCAGGCCGCTCCAGTGTTTGCCCGCGGTCTGCACCGCAGCCCCGCCTGGCCAGCGTTTGCATCCTGCTGTGGGGCCACACCTCTGAGCCTCGGCCTCTGCTCTTCCCTCCCCCTGCCTGCGGGCTCCCTGCTCCCCAGAGACAACCGCCCACTCTGTTCACCCGTCACGGCCCTGCTGCTCCCGTGCTCCTCCCGGCTGGTTCTTCAGGCCCTGGGTGCTTCCTGCCTTGTGTTCCTGCTGCTGAGGAACCCCCAAGCTCACGTGTACACCCTGCGGGGCCGGGAGGTCCTGAGGCAGAGCCTGATAAGGGAGAAGAGGAGAAAGCCCTGCGTGCTCGGGCCCCTCCTGGGCCGTTCACCTTTCTCGTGTAGATGAGACACTGTCTACGTGCCGTGCTACACAGGAGGTATTTTTAAAAGGTGTGTAGGAGTGAGAGCCAGGCTTTCGAATCAGACGGTCCTGGGTTCCGGACTCTGCTCTGCTCTTCTTAACTGTCACCTCGGGCTGACCCTTTCTGAGCCTCTGTTTCCCCATCTATAAAATGGGCATGTGCTAGCTTTGGGACGCACTGTCAACAAGACAGAGCTGAGAAGGACTGGCCATGCTGTCTGGCCCATTTTGAGCCTCCTGTGTGCCGCAGTGAGTGCTGCTTACTTGGGGGGGCAGGGAAGCGCCCTCTCTAGGGCTCAGTGGGCTTGGGGTCCAGGCGCCCAGCTCCACCCAGTGTTCTCCTCCCCTCCCTTGCTTAGCCTCCTGGGCCTATTCTGTTCCCCAGATCTGGGAGGCTTTGTTTGGGGATTGTTTTGCCTAAGAAGTTTCCTCTGTGGTGCCACTGGATGACTCAGAGGCCTGAGTCACCAGGAGGCTGGAGGCCAGGAAGGAATGGAGTGGGCGGAGGAGGGAAGAAGAGAAGGAACGAGGAAGGGGCCTCCATTCCCGCCCAGCCCCCCCCCCCCCCAGCTCCGATGGGCCAGAGCTGGCAGCTCCCCGGCACTGCCTGGCCTCAGTTTCCCCCAGAGTGAGAGGTGCTGGGCGTTGAGTGGTTCTCAGTGTGGGCCGAGCCTCAGAATCCCAGGTTCCCAGGCCCTACCCGGAGCCGTAGACTCCGAGGCTGGGCGTGGGGCCTGGGAATCCGAGTTCTCAGGAGCTCCCCGGGTGATTCGGCTGCACACCTGCTCTGCGGAGGTGTCTGGGAACCAGGGAGCCCAAGGCTGCTTGCCTGTGGGCCTCAGAGGGGCTGCTCAGCACTGCTTGGCCGTCTCCACTCACAGAGAGAGCACTTTTCTTGCTGAATGTCTTGGCAGAATGGTGCCTGGAAAGCGCATGGGCTTTAAGCAAACAAACCGGCTTTCTGAAGTACAATTTACATCAGTTGCTGGAGTAAGTAGACAGATAACTTACCTACATGTAATCCACCAGTTTGAATTAATTCAGTGATTTTTAGTAAACTTTCAGACTTATGCCAAAGTCATCACGAGACACCCAGTTCAAGCACATTTTCATTACCCCTCATCTCCCCTAAAAGGAGCCCGTGCCTGCTGGCTGGCACGCTGCACACCCACCCCCTAATCCCTCAGTGCTCTCCTTTCCGTCTCTTGGGATGCACGGACCTGCGTGCCGCTCCCAGCTTCACCCTTTTCTGGCTGTGTGACCTCCTGTGGTTGTTGCCCCTCTCTGAGCCTTTGATTTTTCCCCCTGTTAGAGGGGGAGGTATAGCCTCCTTGTAGCTGTCGTTTGAATTTCACTAACGTGATAGAGTGTCTGATGTGTGGTAGGTGCTGGGGTCGTGGGAGCCTGGCAGGTAGCACACACGATGTGGTACAGACACCCGGCACAGCTGTCACAAATCAGCAGACACCCGGTAGACTCGTCACAAATCAGCAGACACCCGGTAGGCTCACTGTGTCTCAGACACGGGGCTCAGCCCCAGAATTGCTGTGTCTCCTTCCGTCCCCCCAGCACTTACTGGGTGAGTGTTAATGTCATTTCCGTTTCATAGCCAGGGAAACTGAGGCACTGAGAAGGGGCGTGGCTTGTCATGGTCGTGGAGGTAACGGGCGGTAGGGCTGGGAACCTGTCCTCCTGGACCTTCACATGTGGGGGTCACGCAGCAAGGGACACATTTCGTGGAGCCAGGACAGGGTTATGGCGCACAGCTCTCCTGGGGCCGGGGCTCGGGATGGTGGTTGTGATGTTGAAAATAGCGTAGATAGATGGTACAGGTCTTTCTTGACTCACTATGGGGTTACATCCCAATAAGCTGAAAAAATCTCAAGTTTATCGATGCATTCACACACTTTTCCAATCATACACTTTTCCTGTCTTACCTTCATACAGCAGAGCTTAGCCTAGCCTACCTTACATGTGTTCAGAACACTTACACTAGTCTACAGTTGGGCAAAATCTAACACGAAGACTCTTTTTAAATGCCGTCCCAGGCAATCTACTGAATGCTGTACTGTCGATGAACAATAGAATGGTTGTCTGGGTGCAGAATGGTTGTAAGCCTACCGGTTGTTGCCCTTGGGATCCTGTGGCTGACTGGGAAAGATCGCTGGCCCAGGAAAGATCAAAACTCCAAGTACGGTTTCTACTGAACGTGTATTGCTTCTGCACCATCCTAAAGTCAGGAAATCGTGAAGCTGGACCTTTGCAAGTCGGGGACCAACTGTGCAGAGACCCTCATACGGCAGACGTGGCATGATGCCGGGGGCATGATCCAAGGTGTGAGTGACGTGGGACAGACAGGAGGACCGTGCCCCCCGGGTGCACAGGCAGGACACGTGTGAGGAGCACAGGCCAGGTATGTGACGCCAGGACAAGGTCCCCAGGGTGGGTGTGGGGTTTGATGCTTGGCAGTAAGACACAGAGGGTCCCCTTCTCAGGTCAGCGCCCGGGGCCCCAGCATGCAGTGGCTGGAGCCGGTTTTCTCCTCTCACAAAGGCCTGTCTGTTGTTTTTATTTTTCCCTCCTCTTCTGCCAAAGAGTGGGAGTGTCCCAGAGGAGCGGGGCCCAGGGCAACTACCCTCCCCGCTCCCCATCCCACCAGCTCAGACCGCAGTCAAGGCTTGGGGCCAAGTCCTTGGCGCTGGCAGAGCCTGCCAGCCCCCCAGGTCCCCGCTGTCAGAGGCAGCTGGGAGGCCGTGGTGGCTGGGCCAGCGCGGAGTAATTTTCCTCTAAGCCCCCCCCGCCCCTGTCCCCCTCCCTGGCTGCAGCTGCTGGCTGTGAGCCTCTGCTTCAGGGCTTAGGGGAGAGGGAGCCCCGCCCCTACGGAGGTGGAGGAGCCGATCCAGCCCTGCCAGCTGCTGTCAAAGTGCAGGGAGGAGGCTGCAGCTCACAGACTTGCATTTCTGGAGCCCTCCCGGCATCTGTCGCTCACTCCCTTACCTCGTCTCAAGCTCCCCAGGAGCCCCATGAGAAGACTGAGGCTCAGAGAGCCAAAGAGCCGGCGAGGTCTCACAGTCAGAAGCAGAGCCCAGGCTAGACCCCTGCTCCCCTGGCGGCAGGACGAAGAGAGGCAGGAGGTGTCGCAGAGGGTGTCCGGGGTAGCGTGGGGGGACTAGGGGATGAGGCTGTAAGAGCATGTGGACACCGGAGCCAAGCTTAGGAGCCAAGCTTAGGAGTCCTGACTTCATTCAGTTTGCGCTGGGGGCTGCGGAAAGGTTTTGAGTCGGGAATGGCGTGATCTCTGTGGATAATGGAGAGTTGATGCACCGAGGAAGCTGGCGCTGTGGCTCCACAGGGGAGATGGGGACCCTAAACCAGGACAGCGTCTGGGAGGCCGACGGGGAAATGAGTGTGAAGGGGAGCGCGCGGGGTTAAGCATCCCTGCTCTGGCCTCAGCCCTTTCCTGTCTCCTCGGGGGATGATTCTGGAGTGTCCCAGAGGGTTCTGGAAGCTCTCAGGAGGGGGTACCTATACGATGAGGTGGGTGGTTGGGCATATACCCGGATGGAGGTGAGGCCGGAAGCAGCCCTGGGGAGAGGCCACACCCATTCTGGCTTAGGCCACGCCCATTCTGCAAGAGGCCACACCCATTCCGGAACTCTGTCGTGTGCCAGGCCCCGTGCTCTGCCTGGATTTCATTAAATCTTCCAGCTGGTGATGCTTACTCTCTCAGCTGGGAAAGGAACACAAGCATTCCAGTCTTATACCTCTGTTTATGTTTGAGAGGGGAAAGGATGTTTTTAAAAAGCCTTATTAAAATGAAAGGGATTAGCAAAGATAAAATATATCTTTGAATCTCTGGTAGTTCTATTGTAGTTCAGCGTTTGAGATAAATTGCAAAGGGTTTCTAACCCCGCTATAGCACTTGGAGTTTTTCCGTAACTGATTTTCACCGGTATCAAGTTCTGGTAGGCCTGGGGCATAATCTTGGCTATTCTGTACCCAAGGACCCAGGCTCAGAAAAGTTGAGTCACTTTGCCCAGGGCCACCTAAGTACTGAGAGACAGGGCTGGGGTTGAGCCCTTGTCCCTTGGGGTGGGGGCAGACCAGAGGAGGGGGAGGGCATCCTGAAGAGATTTGTGGATGCGGTGGGAGGCAAAGTGGGCTCTTGGAGTGCTGGCTGGAGACCCTCTCCTGAGATGAGTCCCTGCCCCTGGCACCAGCTGCGCCTCCAGGTCTCCGGGCCTCGCCCGGGACCCTCCGGCCCTCCATCGCGTTGGGGGCAAGGATGCAGCGATGAAAGTCAAGGCTGGGCACAGGAGGCCGGTGGGCGTGTTTGCAGGGCCTAGACACGTGCTGGGGGTTGTTGTGGTTATTGAGCACCTGCTGTGTACCAGGAGCTCCTTCAGTTTTCCCAGGCGATCCCCAGGGTAGGACTCATCACCCCATTTTATAGAGGAGGAAATTGAAACGCTCAGAAGGGCCATTTGCCCAAGTGCCCCCTGAGGTAGGGATTCCGGCTCCACCCATGCTCAGCCTGGACATTATCTTGTTTTCCCCTGGATGGAAGTTTGCACAGCCCTCACCCCGCTGGTCGTTCTTGGTACGCTGAGCTGGCCGAGGCTCCCCTCGCTGTTGTGGGTTCTGTACTGTCTCCTCTGTCCCCTTTATGATTCTCAGAAGTTCTGCCTGCAGTGTGCAAACTGGTGCCTAGAGGATGGGCTCCCGCTGTTGCTGGCTGTGAGGGGCTCTGAGACAGAGAAAGGTCCATTTGGAGCTTGCAGCAGGAGGGACCTGTCACTGTCCTCTGAGGTCCTGACACTGTGGTTCCCATCGTGGTGATTATCGGATGAACTTGATCCCCAGACAGACTGGGGGAGGCGGCGCAGTGGTGGGGTAGGGAACCTTGCTTGACCAGAGGTGCAAGCATATTTTGCCTCTTGCTGTTCCTTTCAGAATCTGATTAAAGTTCCAGGGCTCGAAGGGTCTTTAGGGATGGGCTGGTTTGCTCATCGCTGTATCTCCTTGGCTGGGTCACCACTGGGCCACTCCGTATCTCTCTGGAAGAAGGGGGAGGATACTGGCATTTTTGAACCTCTGTCTTATGTCAGGCATGATTCTGGAAACTTCCACATGTATGGTCCCGTTCGACCCTCAATAAAATTCATTTTGTTTATTTATTTGGCTGTGCCAGGTCTTAGTTGCGGCCTGTGGGATCTAGTTCCCCAACCAGAGACTGAACCTGGGCCCCCGCACTGGGAGCAGCGTCTTACCCACTGGACCACCAGGGAAATCCCTCCGCTCACCTTTTAAAAAGACATTTTAACCCTGATTTTGGGAACTTGAGGGTCAGAGAGAGATTAACAGAGGCTTCCTAAGCTCCCAGCAAACAACCACCACAGTTTCCTTTATACGTGCGCACTGTGCTAAGCCCCAAACATCTTTTACTTTATAAAATTCTCACAGCGAACCCACCAAGAAGCTAGTCTAATCCCATTTTACAGATGAGGAAATTGAGGCTCAGAGAGCCGAAGCCACACAGCTGGAAGTGGTAGGTCAGGGATTTAGACCCAGATTTTCCTGGCGGGAGCTCTTTCCACAGTCACACAGACTGTTTTTCTTCCTGCTGGGAAGCCCTGCCCCTCTGCAGCAGGGCGCTGCCCCCTGTGGCTGTTGCTGCTTCTGGCTCTGGTTGGGGCCCCATAGGCCCTGCTGCCCCGGGAGGTTGGCAGGTGAGGCTGTGTCCCCCATCCTGTCCTGGTCCTGCTTCACGGTGCCTGGAGTTGGGCCTCCTTGTCCTGGTGCTGACGTGTGTTTGTG
Organism: Capricornis sumatraensis; assembly: GCF_032405125.1. Taxonomy (NCBI): domain Eukaryota; kingdom Metazoa; phylum Chordata; class Mammalia; order Artiodactyla; family Bovidae; genus Capricornis; species Capricornis sumatraensis. The sequence continues at coordinate 119,546,938 of NC_091074.1, forward strand.
CCTGGACTTCCCTGTCGGTGGGCTGGGGTCCTGGGGCAGCTAGGGGACAGTGGTTCGCAGCTGTTTGCAGCCTCCCAGGGCCGCTGCCTCCCCTGAGGAGGGGAGACCGACTTCAAAGGGGACCCCGGCAGGCAGGCACTGGCTCGCACCCATGGCCAGATCTGGCTGCTCCCAGGGCACGGGGTCAGGAAGCGGCAGGGCTAGCCCTTTCTGAACGTCCTGTCCTGGCTCTGGGCACTAGGTGGGGTAGCCTCCGGAAGCTGGGAAAAAGCCAGTGGCTTCAAGCCCTGGGAGAGGCAGCCTCTTGGAGGTGGCTTCAGCCAAGCCTCACTGGCCGTCTCCCCAACAGCTGTCCAAGCCTGGGATGGACGGAGCCAGGGCAGAGGTCCAGCTGGCCCTTCCCAGGGGCCTTGTCGTGTTGTGGGCTCAGGCCTCAGCTCTGGCCTGGGAACGGAGACCTCTGTCCTGCCTGGTGCTCACTAGGTGACTCTGAGAAGTTATACTCTTGCTCTTGGGGTCATAGTCTGCAAAGAGAGGACGGACTATAGAACGTTGCTACAAATAAGCCCTACTCTGTGCTACTTGCCCCAGAGCTCCCAACCGCCCTGCAGCTGGGCAGCACTGCCCCTTCCTACCAGTGAGTGCCCCGCACTCAGAGGGAGAGCAGCTTGCTCTGGGTCACACAGCCTGGGCCTGAGGTCAAGAATCTCACTGTGAAATCTGTAACCTTTCTCCGGCACCACTAACTGCTCACGCATGGTGTGTACACGCTGAGAGGCCTGTGTGCAGAGAAGCCAGCTCACACACGGGGCACTGACTCGGGGCTCCGTCCGTGTTGTGTGTCAGGCCTTGGCCCTCCTCACTGCCCTGTGAGCTCCCCGTTTTACAGATACAGAAACTGAGGCCCTGACCACAGGCGCTGAGTCTCCCAGATTCTAAAACACGTGTTCTTTCAGGTCCCCAGGGCTCCCCATGCTGAGGCCCTGTCCAGTTTTACCAGGTTTCATAACCGGCTTCTCTGTTTACTGACCATTGTCCTATTTAACAAAACCCCGGCCAGCAGGGTGGGTGTTCCCAGGAGGACCCAGAACCCAGCCGTGAGCCAGAAAGCAAACAAGCTCCGAAAAAGAGGGCTGCTCGTGAGTGGCCAGCTGCCTGGGAATCAAGAACAACAGTGTTTGGTGCGAAGAGACGAGAGCAGGGTGGTGTCTTCCAGGAGTGGCCAAGGGCTTTTGTACACTGCGGCCAAGGGCGGAGGGTGAGGCTGCCTCCTCCCGGCGCGGGTAGCTGCCTTGGGAGGCCCACGGAGACACGGAGGCTAGCCTGAGGTCTCCACGGGAGCACAGCCAAAGCTGGTGGTGGGTGGTGGCGGTCCTGCGTTGAACTGCAGGGGAGGGATATCATTGGATGCTGAAAACTGCCTACTGTGTGGAGCGCTAGGCAGGAGCCAGAAATGCCTGAGATCAGAGGGCGAGGGGGTCTCTTGCGGTTCAGAGGAGGGCAGGGGCTAGGGCGTGCTCGGAGAGCGACTGGTGGCCGAGCAGGCTGCTCCCGGCACAGGGGGCCGTGCCTGGCCTGCGTGCCCTGTACACCCTGGGAGTGGCACAGAGTGTAGACGCCACGGTTCGCCCTCCGCCCAGAGGCTGCAGCCCGGGGACCTTCCTAGTCATGCCTCTGTCCTGGGTGCCCTCCCAGGTGCAGGGCTGGAGGGCTTTCCTGGGCTGCCCTCTTCAACCGGGGAGGCGTGGCAGCGACGCCACCCCAGAGAGCCCGGGCTGCCAGGCTTGGCTGGGGCTCGCCTGGGTCAGCAGCCGCACGCCTTCACCTGTAATAGGAGCTGCTGTTCCCTTGCTGCCCAGGCGGGATGGTGCTCGGGGCCCTGCCTGAGCCCCAGATAGAGTCTGGGCGCTGGAGCCAGCCAGACTTGGGCTTGAATCCCAGGAGTGCCTCTTTCCAGCTGAAGGACCCTGAGCAAGTGCCTGGAACTCCCTGAATCTCCGTCTCCTGGTTGCTGTGAAGAGACTCAGGGTCAGAGCCCACCTCCTTTCCTCGCTGTCTCCTCCCAGAGATATGCAGACCCAGAGGTGCGGTGGCATGCAGCGACTAGTAATGCTCTGGCCCCCTTGTGTAGGTCAGGGGCTCCGCACTGTCTGCTTCAGAAGGACCTGTAGAGGTGCCCTGGACAAGTGTTCCCATTTTACAGGTGGGAACTTCGAGGCTCAGAGACCTGTAGGTTCCCGATGTGGTCGCAGAGCCAGGATCTGGGGCATCCTGAGGCTGAGAACGAGAGTTCTCGGAGTCAGAGCTGCAGGGCCTGGCCGTTCTTTTCCGTATGGAGACCGGAAGAGCAGATGAGGACGGTGATTTGCCCAAAGTCACCCGGGAAGTCAGCAGCAGAGGGAAGCCTGGCACGGGGTGGGGAGCTCCTCCTTCCTACTTAGAGGTTTTTCTTTTGCACTTAAGCTCTCCCCGCTCTTCTGAACCTGTACATCCTCTTCTGGGCAGGGAGCCCAGGGGCCTGTGGCCCCATCACAGTCTCTACACATCACTGCCCTGCAGTGAGAGTTTCCAGGCCGTGGATGCCCCGAGGGCAGGGGCCAGGGCCTGTTCTGTGGGTCTCCAGTGCCAGGGACCCAGGCTCCAGAGCTATGTGACAGGCACAGCTGCAGGGGCCTTTGTGATCATTAACCTGGGGTCAGTGACCCTGGGCTGGTGGGCCGTGACCCCTGGGACCAAGGCCAAGCCACACCAGCCCTCTGTTAATCACCAGCTGAGCAGAAGGGACTGCTCGGCTGGGCTGGATCCGGCTTAGGTTCACTTGGGGTGGGGGTGGGGGTGACTGGGGATGATAAGGAAATTTCCTCTTCCTGCTGGCTTGAATTTTCCAAATTGTCTAATGAGCAGATATTACTATATCTGTTTTTAAGGTATTATTCCTAGATCAGTCTTTAATTAAAAAAAAAAAAACTACATCAGAGAAACACTTGTAAATAGTTTCAAACCCTATAGCACATTGAAAAATTTTTCACACAAGTGTACTGAGGTGTAATATAGAAACCATTGACAATTCACCCATTGTAAGCGGACAGTGTTATGCCTTTTAGTACCTTTTTCGGTTGGGTAATCATCACTGTAATCCAGTGCTGGAAAGTTTTCATCACCCTAAAGTGTTCGCTCGTGCCAGCTGCGGTGATGTGGGTGCCTAACCCCGAATTCTTCATCTCTTTCAAACAAACTGACTTGACAGTTTGGTGTTTACTCTCTTGATTTTCTTAAGAAGAAAGTGTATGCAAAATCAGACACCCTTGTAAAGCAGAAGCAAGGCGCTAGCGTAGAGCCGCTGCACACGCTGCCGTCTTGCACTGTGAGGTCATGCCGTGCTGGTTGGCTGCCTACTGTGTGCCGGGCTGGGCCTGCGCTGGCTCGCTCTTGCGCAGCTGCGGAGCGGCCCATTGCCTGGCGGCTCCGTGATTTATTTAAGCAGGACCTTCGGGTCCTCTCCAGGTTTCTTCAAGCGAAGCTTCAGTGGACACCCTTGCACGTGTATTTCCGTGCTCCTCTGTAAGTCATCCTGCAGGAAACGGCCCTGTTGTCACATTGCGTGTTTTGAATCTGTATAGATGTCAGTTGCTCTGCGGAGAGGGGAAACTGGGTTATGCTTCCGTCAGGCGCATGTGGGAGCAGTGGGGTTTTATCATCCTCCAGATCCTAGGGAGAGGGAAGAGCTCTCTGAATTTAGGCCAGAGGCATCCAGTGGAGGGTCTGCAGGCCCAGGACCAGACATACAGCCTTGAGAAGCCAGGGACCTCTTTTGGGTCCCCACGGACACTAAGATAAATTTCAGACTCTTCAGGGATTTCCCTGGTGGGCCAGTGGTTTAGAAAGCCACCTGCCAGTGCAGGGGAGACAGGTTGGATCCCTGGTCTGGGAAGATGCCACATGCCGCAGGGCAGCTGAGCCAGTGCGCCACGACCCTTGAGCCCGTGCTGGAGCGCCCATGCTCTGCAAGAAGAGAAGCTGCTGCAAGGAGAATCCTGCACATTGCAATGAAGAGTAGCTCCTGTTTGCTGCAACCAGAGAAAGCCTGCTCGCAGTAATGGAGACCCAGCACAGCCAAAAATAAGTAAATAAGCAAAACAAAAAACAGGCTCTCTGAGAAACTCTTCACCTATACCCATATGTCTTAAAAAGTATTCAGACTCTTGAGCGTGGCACACAGGCCCTTGTGACCTCTGCTGCCCTCTGGAGCCTCGTCTCTTCCTGGCCTGGTGTTTCAGACAGGATCCCTATCAGTCACTGCAGTGGCCTGCGTTTGCTTGCCCTTTGCCCTTGCTGTTCCCTCCCCTGGAATGCCTCTCTTCTCCATCTCCCTCCTCCCTGTCCTTCAAGGCCCAGGTCACAAGTCCCTTTGTCCGTGAAGCCTTCTTATAATCCCTGCAGTCCGATTTATCTCCTCTGTGTGTGTCCCTTTAGCCCTTTATCTGACCCACAGTCCCCCTTAAATGGGAGGAAGTTGTGTGTGATGGAGGGCAAACTTCAGCCTGATTAGACAGAATCTGGGCTCCAGGAGGAGCTGGGACGGATGATTGGAGCTTGCAGGGAAGGAGGACAGGAACTCCCATTTACTCACTGGCAGACCAGGCCATTTTCACACACACAGATGGATTGGATTCTCAGCAACTACTTTATACCCGTTTACTAGATGAGGAGACTGAGGCAGAGAGGAAGAAAGTAGCTTACAGTGGAGCTGGGCGTCAAGCCCTGGTCTCCAGCTCCTTTGTTCTCTTCCCCGTCATTGTATTTCCCTGTTACTGAGAAAGGAGGAGATGTGAAATGCAAAGGGAACTAAGAAACAGAAATTGAGTCCAGCAGAGTACTGGGAGGGTGGAAAGAGGGGTTGTTGAAGGTGGGAAGCAGGCCTGGATGAGTCTGAACAGCACTTATAACCCAATGACTGTAAGTCTCCAGGAGAGTAAGGGATGGGAAGGGAGCCTGGGCGAAGGGGAGGAGGCTCGAATCCTTGTCTTCCCTAAAGAGAACCATAGATGAGATCTAAAACTGAAAACACAAGAGCAAAATCAAAACAAACAACCCCCCACCCCACCCCCAGACCTCGAAACCATCAGCTCAAGGAGGAAGCTAGAAGTGGGTTGGTTGCCTGGAGGTACAAGTAAGTGGGGTTGAGAGGTGAAACTGTATAAATGAAGTGACTGAATTTAAGGTTTGATTAAAAACAGACTTTTAGCAAAGAACTGTTAGACTTCCCTGGTGGTCCAGTGGTTAAGAATCCACCTGCCAAGGCAGGGGACGTGGTCAGGGAAGACATCATGTGCCACAACTGCTGCGGGAAGAGAAGGCACTGCAGAGAGAAGCCCGTGCCCCCCTGCTTGCTGCAACCGCAGAAAGCCCTGGTGCATCGAGCTGCAACCAAGAGCAGCCCCAAAACATTTGTTTTAAATAAAAAGTAACTTTTTAATGCGGAAGGAAAGAAGGGTGGTTTTGAGTAAAATAGAGCCTGCAATCCCAGAAGTGGAGAGATCAGCTCGCCCTTCTCTGTTCGGCTTGCTCAAGGGTCCATTGAAGGTCAGCCCCCTGACCCGTGTCCTTAGCTGGTGACAGCCACGTGCTGCCTAAGCGGCCATCCACCCGGACCACTTTCATTTCCTAGTTGCGTGCACATTGGTTGACGGTTCTCAGCTCAGTTCCCACCTCTTTAGAATGGGGCTGTGAATAGTACCCAGTTCATAAAGGATGTTCATGTGACGCTGAAAACCTTCAATACCTCTTAGTTAGCTCCTGTGATTTTTTGCTGGAGATGTTAGGGGTGGAGAGGGGAGGGGTCCTGTGTGGATCAAACAGGAAACCCAGCTAGGAGGATCCCTGCCGTTCATGCGTGTGTCCATTTAGTGTGCACTGAATTAGCACCTGCTGTATGCCCGGCCTTGTGCCTGGCCTCCACCCCGGAGCTGGAGTGAAGGGGCGGCCGCACCCGTTGGGTCGGTCCCGGTGGGAACCCCGATGTCTCTTAAAAAATCCAGGCCAGATTCCCGCCCCTCCCCGCCCGCGGGGGCCCAGTCCGGCCCTGCGCCCTCCCAAACGGGGCGGTCTCCGGCTGGGGCGGAGTGGGCCGGGCGGCTACTTAAGGCCGGGGCGAGCCTGGCGGCCCGGCTGCCCCCTGCCTGCCTCCCGGGTCTCCTGCCGCCGTCGCTGCCATGGCTGCGCATCGCTGCGCGCTGCTGGGCGCGCTGGTCCTGGCGCTGGGCGCGCTGTCGCAGCCGGCCCGCGCGGCCGCCCCGGCGCGGGGGGCGACCCAGGCACGGGCGCCGCAGGGGCGAGTGACCGAGGCGCGGGTGAGTGCCCGGGGGGCCCCCGGAGTAACTCTTTATTGTAAGTTCTTGCAGATACAGCGCTAGGAAAAGGGGAGTAATTCAGGTCTAGGATGGAAAACCTGTTTTGTTGCTTTGTAAGTATCTCTTGCTGCTTCCGGGGCTCCGGTGGAGCGGGTGGGCGCCTCCGCCTGGCTGTTTCCCTCCCAACAGGCTAACCTCACCTTGGCCGGATTCCTTCCCTCTGCGCTGCCTTCTGACTTCTTACCCATCTCTGCCGCCCGATTTCTCCTTCCTTCTGCCTCATTTCTCGCCTTCCCTCTGGGATTTCTCCTTTCATTTCAGAGTCTTCTTTCTCGTCTGATTTCTCACAGGATTCCCCTCTTCCCTGGATTCCCCCCTCTTTCCTGTACCATCTCACTCTCGCCTGCTTCCCTTCATCACCGTCATTTCTTCCCCCGTCTCTGACGCCGCCTCTGCCTTGTCTGGTTTCTCCTGGCTTCTTTCATGTTCTCCACTCCGCTGCCTGAATTCTCCCGTCTGGTTTTTCGACTTCTTCCACCAGATCCGGCCCGAGGTGGCCCGCGCCTGCTGATTGCCCGCGTCTGACTCCCAGCTAACCATCCCTCTCCGCGCCGTTTCCAGCCCCGTGCATGGTCTGACCGCCTGTTCCCCGTTCTCCACCACCTCGTCTCCAACAGGCTCCCGCAGACCCCGGCTGCGTCCTTTCCCCTTTTCCAAGAAATGGAATTTGGGGGGTGGGGTGGGGTTTTAGGGGCAGGAGGGAGGAGGCCGACAGCTCAGGAGGCCGCTTGGGCTCAGCCATCTAGGCTCTTCTTGGAGATGGGATGGGGCGTGGGGAAAAAGAGCCAAAGCAGGCAGGCCCCTCCCTTCTTGGGGACTCGGTCTTCCGATCTGTAGGGTGGGGCTGGATAATGAACTCTATGAGGACCCTTATACTTCTCAGGGCCACTGAGGATGCTGGAAGGGTTTAAGCTGAGCCTCTGGCCACCCCCAGATTTACCATCGCCATCTGAGGGGTCTCCCCGTGGTCCCAAAGCTGTTGGAGTCTGGACCAGTTTCTGCTCTGTCATTTCCTGGCTGGGGGTCCCTGGCTTCACCCCTCTGTGCCTCAGCTGCTGCATCCAGTTGGCACTAAGACAGGAAGGGAGAAGGGAGGGAGAGCCTTCTGTTCCCCCATCACCAGGGAGACAAGAAGGAGCGAGAGATGCTGGCCAGGGCAGGGCTTGGAGCCTAAACTCTGCCCTGTGTGCTCAACTCGTCGAGGGCAGGGTCCTAGGACGCGGTGGGGAGAGTCAGGCTCAAGTGAGGTGCTCTTGGTGCTGGAAACCAGCCTCCCTCGTGCCCCAGGGTCTGTCCCCGCCACAGTCCCTGCTCCTGCTCAGGCTCTGCCCCGTCTCTTGCAGCCGAGCAGCATGGTGGTGGAACACCCCGAGTTCCTCAAGGCGGGGAAGGAGCCCGGCCTGCAGATCTGGCGTGTGGAGAAGTTCGACCTGGTTCCCGTGCCCCCCAACCTTTACGGAGACTTCTTCACAGGCGATGCCTATGTCATCCTGAAGACGGTGCAGCTGAGGAATGGGAACCTGCAGTATGACCTCCACTACTGGCTGGGTGAGATGGCCCCGCCCCGGCCCCGCCTCTGTAAAGCACAGTTTGAGACCTGGTCCCCAGGAAGCCCCAAAGGGAATTTAGCGATTACTGAGCATCGAGTAAGTGCCAGGCCCTTGGTTACGTGTTCCCAGGACTCCAGAGGCAGCCTCCCCGAGTTCAGACCCCAGCTGTGCCCTTTGGCAAGACATGCAGTGTCTCTGTGAATTGGATGTGATGATTGCTCCGGACTCCCTCGTAGGACTGTTGTGAGGGTTAAACAGGCCACCGTCTATGGACTCAGAGTGGGCGGCGACTTAGAAATCCAGGACCCGCCCTTTCCAGCCAGATTCTAGTTTGCCCTTCCGAGTCTGAAGTCCTGCCGCGGCTCTTGTGTATGACCCTGTGAGTCCTGGCCCCCCCTGTGCCTGATTTCTCTGATGCGCCCTGGCCTGACCTCAGGGGAGTGAGTGCTGGGAGGACTCTTAGAGACCTTGGAGCCAACTCCCGCCTCCCCCATTATACAGATGGATTCACCGAGGCTCACAAGAGACAGAGCCTTTCCCAGCTTCTCCAGCCAGGCTGGGGCACTGCCGGGGGCTCCGGATGCCGCCTCTGTGGGCGGCCGCTGGCCGGGAGCCAGGCTCATGCCGCTCTGATGTCCCACAGGCAATGAGTGCAGCCAGGACGAGAGCGGGGCAGCCGCCATCTTCACCGTGCAGCTGGACGACCACCTGAACGGCCGGGCGGTGCAGCACCGCGAGGTCCAGGGCTTCGAGTCGGCCACCTTCCTCGGCTACTTCAAGTCCGGCCTCAAGTACAAGGTGGGTGCCGGGCAGCGGGGACAGAGGCACCAGTGGCCGGGCTCACTCCTGCCCGTCTGCCTTTCAGGCTTGTGCAGGTGTGTAGGCAGACAGGCCGGAGCTCAGCCCTTGGGGTTGGCTAGCCCTGGCTTTGAGTTTCGGGCCCTTGCTAGCTGTGTGACCTTGGACAAATCACACGCCCTCTCTGAGCCTCTGGTCTCTTATTAAATTGAGAGAGGAAAATTTCCATCACTCCACGAGGTGGTTTGCCTCGCCCTAGCAGTAAAAGGTGGGCCACACGGGCCCTGTGCCCTGTGCGTAGCATCTGCCGTATGCACACCCAGCACCCCCGGGCTCGAGCCTACACCCATTAGTCCTGAGGCCCTGCCGACAGAGCGGCCTGTTTTCGATATTTGAAAGGGGACCTTTGACCCCATTCTCTTTCTGTTTGTTGAACTCTGAAGACTCTGAGCTCCAGCCCCTAGTCAGGTGGGGCTGAGCAGAGCCACGCGGGGAGCCCCAAGAGGCTGTTGCCAATATGCTCTGTGACTTCTGGCAAACCACTCGGCCTCCCTGAGCCTCCCTGTCCTCTTCGGTTACATGAGAGCCACTTGCACCTGCCCTTCAGACCTGGGGTGAGGGCAAGCTGGAAGATGCCGTGCACGGGGCCTGGCCTCTTGGAAGGGGGTTCTCTTTGGTCAGCATAGGGAAGGGATCACAAGCTTTGATGGCCTTAACGTCAGAAGGCAGACCGCTTATTTTAAGGGAGGGAGGAGAAACTGAGGCACAGAGAGGTTAAGGAATGGTCCAGGTCACACAGCAAGTCAGCCTCCGAGCCAGGACCGGAGCCCATGTTTCCTGACTCCCAGCTTTTTTCCGGTACACCAATCTGCCTCTCGTGAGACCAGGGTAGGTATTAAGCCTCATCTATGCTGCTAATATGCTGCGCGACCTTCGAGAAGTCATGGTCCATCTCTGGGCCTCCAGTGTCTCTGTGTTAGCAGGGTGGTGGTGCTTTCTGCCCAGCGGACACACCAGGGCTTCCCAGGTGGCACTAGTGGTAAGGAACCCACTTGCCCCTGCAGGAGATGTAAGAGACATGGGTTCCATCCCTGGGTGGGGAAGATGCCCTGGAGGAAGGCGAGGCAGCCCACTCCGGTATTCTTGCCTGGAGAATCCCATGGACAGAGGAGCTTGGTGGGCTGCAGTCCACGGGGTCGCAAAGAGTCAGACACGACAGCAGTGACTTCGCACAATGCTGTCTGCCCAGCTGACACGCCAGGGATTAGATGATGGGAAAGCTCTAGAGATGGCAGAGGGCAGGGTGTGTCCTGGGAAGTGGGCCTCAGCCCTGGGCTGGGTGAAGCTGGGCTGGATTCCCTGGAGCCTCCCAGCACCCCGTCAGCCAGTTCATCCCTCCCTAGAGCTCCTTCTACAGACCTGTCCCAGCTCTACGTTTTCTGGAGTCTCCTCTGGGGCCCTGGTACCAGCAGGAGAGGAGTTAGGAACCCAGGCCCTGGACGGGGAGAAAGACCAGGGCTTTTTGCAGCTCCTAGAGCAGAAAGTGGAAGGAGCGCTTAACCAGGAGTTAGAGAGATTGGCCCTAAGGCCACCCTTCTCCTTGCCGCGTGCCTCTGCGTGGTGCTGGCACACGCTCCGTTTGTCCTTCATTCCAGCAAGTACTTATCAGGTCCCTTGAGCAGCAGTGCCTGCTTCCTGGTGTTGCTGTGTGGACAGCAGCAACTTAACTTGTGAACACATTAAGCGGCTGACGGAGCTGGTAAGCGATTGAGCTGGGATTTAAACCCAAATACGAAGGGCCTAGTTCAGAGAAACATTTGGAGACTCTCTGGCCTCGTATCTTAGCCCAGATGGAGCCCAGGCATTTGCATGTTTAGCAAGCCTCCTCCCTGCTCTGGTGATTTTCCCAAGGTGTTCTTGGACCGTACCTACTCTGAGGATGCTCTAGGGGAGGGGCTCCCAACCCCTCCTGCCTTTGGCTTCCATCCTCAAAGGCCCTGCTTTTGGTGGGAACGTGAGGTCCACGGCCGGTCCTGTTTTCCCCCTTCTGCAAGTCCTCTGGTCGCCCCGCCCTAGGCCGGCCCAGCCCAAGGCTCTCGGCCTGGCGCCCTCATCAATTATGGATCTCCAAGGAGCAGAGCTTGTTATGCAAGAGTTGTTTCTGTGAAAGCCTGCTCCTCGCAGCTGGTTCTGTGCTCGGGGTGTGAGCAGGGGCAGGGAAGGGACGAGAGCCCCTAGAAAGGGCTTTCCTAGGGCCCGTCTTATCTTGTTCTGTGACCCTCAGATCCTTCAAACGCACTGTTTTTGATCCCTCCTCCTTTTTTTCTTCTTTCTCCTCCTCTTGACTTTCGGATAGAACCCCAGAGACCCCAAGGAGCTGGGTTATCTGAAACCCTTTGTTCCAGCAGAGTCTGGGCTGGGCTGAGTCCTGGAAGCCCCTGGCCCCGAGGAACGCGGTGGGAAACCCACAGAATCCCCTGGGTCCTTCCTGTCCTCCCTCCTGTTTTTAGATAAGGAACCCAGAAATTAGAGGGTGGAGGGGATCAGCGCCAGTCACTAGGTTTTTCTTTGTTTTATAAAGAGCTTAACATATTTTTAAAAGGTAGATCTTTACAGCTTTTACTTTTCTCCAGACTACAAGTATAATACACGCGTATTGTAAAATGTCAAACATAGAAATAAGGCTTTTAGTAAGTAAAAGTTGCCCATGATTCTACTCTTAGAGATATACACCAAATGGTCTGTAATTTTTCTTTATGTATGAACGTATAGATGTGTATATTCAGATATAGATACAGAATTTATCCTGGCCTCCCAGGTGGCACTAGTGGGAAAGAACCTGCCTGCCAGCTCAGAAGACGTGAGACCCGGGTTCGATCCCTGGGTCAGTAAGATCCCCTGAAGGCAGGCATGGCAACCCACTCCAGTGGAGGAGTGCCAGTCTCTTGCCTGGAGGACTCCATGGACAGAGGAGCCTGGCGGGCTGCAGGCCACAGGGTCGCACAGAGTCGGACACGACTGAGCGACTAAGCCCAGCACGGCACGTGATTATACAGGGCTCCCCGGTGGCTCGGTGGTGAAGAAACCACGTGCCAATGCAGGAGGCACGGGTTCCATCCCTGGGTCAGAAAGCTCTCCTGGAGAAGGAAGCGGCAACCCATTCCAGTGTTCCTGCCGAGAAAATCCACGGACGGAGGAGCCTTGGCGGGCTACAGCCCCTGGGGTCACAAGAGTCAGATACAAAATTAGCAACTAAAACAACAAAGATACATACATATATGTGTGTGTGTGTTTATCTTCACTTTAATTTGGAAAATAGCTTTAAAAAAATTTTTCTATTAAATTTTGTTCAAATAATTTGATGCCAATCTCTGTCCACTAATGATTAGACCACAGAAAGCAGCAATAAATCTTAAATATTAAAGTAAAAATAATAAAAAATAGTAAAACTTTACAAAAAAAACCTTGCCCCTTATGCTTGGAGAGTCACTAATGTCTCCTGAGAGCTGGCTTTTGTTTTTGTATTAACTGATCTTCCCAAGTCTAAGTTCCTAGATCAGCAAGATTAGAGGAGCTAATTAATCAGGAAATGCCTGTCCACACTCATTAGAAATCTGTAGCTTTTAATTGATAAATTCATATACAGAGAATTTACTGGAGCTGAGATTTATGACATTGAACAGCCTTTTTCCTTTTTTAAAAGAAAAGTTTAAGTTTCTATTTTTTTGACAAAAAATAGAAGGCACGCTTGAACAAGTAAAATATTTTAGGGATGTATTAAAAAATGTTAAGGGTCTTTCTCTTCCCTGATTTTCCCATTTCCTCCTCTCTAAGGAATCCATGGAAATGGTCGGTGTGTCCGTTCAGCACCTTTGGGAAAGCTTCTCAGACCCGCTGTCTCTTTGCCCTCACATATGGGGTCCCGGGGTGAGCACTGCCCATAGACACTCAGGAGGTCCTGGGCTGGTGGACCTGGGCAAGGCTGGTCCCAGGAAGGGCAAACTTGGGGGTAAAACTTCCACCAGTTAGCTGGGACCCTGGGCATGGGGCTGGACCTCTTTGCACCTCAGTTTTCTTGCCTGAAAAGTGGGGTGATGAGATTTGCGACCTCAGGAGTTTGTGGGGACCACATTGCGTGTCCGTGACAGAGGAGCCTGGCGTGGACTTGGTAAGGGGCAGCCTCCGCGGTCACTCCCAGATGAGCATGGGGCACTGAATCGTCTTCCCCAGCTGCCCTTCCATACACGCTTCCCAGCTGGAAGGCCTCTGAAGCCAGGTGGAAAACAGGGCCCTGAGAAGACCAAGGCGGTCCTGCTGAGCCCTACCAAGCGGGTGCTGCTGCAAGGCTTCACGCTGGTACCAAGAACGGACACCAGAGGGCGCTCCCAGTCACAACAGTGAAAACACGTTTCTACTTGATGACCCTGCTCAGAACAGTGGTTTGTTCCTGCCTCCCATCCTGGATGACCCTAGTGACCTGGGCTCTAAGACAGCCTGCCATTGGGCGAAAATGTGGGCCTTACAGATTCGTTTGCACCTGGGTTTGAAACCTAGCTCCGTCACTCACTAGCTTTGAGATCTCAGGCAAGTCTCGCTGCTTCCAGCATCCGTTCTCCGCGTCTGTATATCTGATGGTGATAATGACGCCTCCCTCACAGATGAGTCCTGCAGAAGGCCCAGCGCAAGGGCATTATCATGTCACAGCCAGTTCTGTGTTGCTTGCTGTGTGTGGATGTAACAGGAACCCAGTCACGCTCCGTTTGTCCCTTGCCCTCGTGGACTCAGTGCAGCAAGTCAGACCTGGCTTTGCTCTGCAGGGTGAGGCGTCAGCAAGGGACCTGGGTGGGGGCAGGGGGTGGCCGCAGTTCCGGCCTTAGTGGCCCATGTCGTGTGCGGCTTTGGAAACGGGAGGCGGGGTTACACTCCGTGGCTCTGCCGCTGCCCACTGAGTGCCCTTGAGTACGTCGCTTCCCTTCGCTGGTCTTCAGCATCTGTGCAGTTGAGTTCCGTCGCTCAGTCATGTCTGACTCTGCGACCCGTTCTTCGGTATACTCATGGGTAAGATGGGAAGCTTGTGAGCGCCTTCTCTTTTCTGACTTGACCTCCCTGGGGCTTGGGGCCTGTGAGCGTCCAGGGCTGGGGGCTGCTCATAAGGACACCCAGCCCACTAGACTTTCTCCTGTCCCGAGGGTAGGGTTTTTTCCGCCTGGTTGGGCGGGTTTTTCTCTAGTTGTGGTCCGTGGGCGTCTCATTCCGGGAGCCTCTCCTGTTGCAGGGCAAGGGCTCTATAGCACTGGGGCTTCAGCGTTTGCCGCGTGTGGGTTCAGCAGCTACGGTTCCCGGGCTCCAGAGCACAGGCTCGATAGTGGTGGCCCACGGGCTTAGCTGCTCCGAGGCATGTGGGGTCTTCCCAGACCAGGAGTCAAGCCCAGGCCTCCTGCATAGGCGGGCGGATTCTCCACCCCTGAGCCACCAGGAAAGCCCCCCACAGGCAGTTTTGACCGCTGCTGGGAAGCCCTCCTGAGCTTCCCCCGGGACTCGATGATGACTGCAGAGGGCGGCACAGCAGGGGCTTAGATCGCAGTTGCAGAAGGAGGAGGCCTGAGGCTCAGAAAGGTCGAGACACTTACCCAAGTCCCCCAGCACTCTAGTGGCGGGGCAGGGACTTGGGCCTGAGGTCAGTGTTCTGTCCGTTACCCACGGCTGCTTCTGAAGGCTCAGCTGTGGAGCTTGCTGAAGCATCATGGGAGGGGGAGGGGGGCAGTCTTGACTCTTCCTAGAGCGCCTTGAAGGATGGGAAAGATTTGAATGAGCGCTTCTTAAAGCGGGTTTTGCAGAACACTTGAGCTGCAGGCAGGATGTGGAAGAGAAAAGCAGTTTCTTGACTCAAGGCAGGGTAGTGCTCTCTAAAACATGCCAAGTGAGCGTATTTACCCTTGGACTTCCCAGTGCCTTTATGATGCGGATGTGTGTTCTGTAGCAGTCAGGGGGCAAGTGAAGGGCATGCCTTGTGCTTCCCTGATCATGGAATCCTTTCCTTGCAGAATATCCTGGGGGGTTAGTGTTCCTTAGAACATTCCCTGGGGAATGCAAATTTTGAGAAGGGAATATTTATAGCATTCTGATCCAGGAAAGTGGGCCCCCGGGGTCTTTGTTAGAGTATGAGATTCAAAAGGCTGGCAGCAAGGTGCAGAGGTGGGGTATCTGCTGGAAGTCCACTGGTGCGTGGGCCACAGTGCCCTTCAAATCATTCCTGTCCGTTCCCAGACCTTCCCCCCTGGACTAACGCTGTCTCCTTGACCCAACAGAAAGGAGGCGTGGCATCAGGATTCAAGCACGTGGTCCCCAACGAAGTGGAGGTGCACAGACTCTTCCAGGTCAAAGGGCGGCGTGTGGTCCGTGCCACGGAGGTGCCTGTG
Source organism: Capricornis sumatraensis (assembly GCF_032405125.1). Taxonomy (NCBI): domain Eukaryota; kingdom Metazoa; phylum Chordata; class Mammalia; order Artiodactyla; family Bovidae; genus Capricornis; species Capricornis sumatraensis. Next base: position 119,562,115 of record NC_091074.1, read on the forward strand.
TCCTGGGAGAGCTTCAACAATGGCGACTGCTTCATCCTGGACCTGGGCAACGTGAGTCCTGCCCTGCCCTTTCTCAGGGGCCACTGGAGTGCCCCAGGCTTGACCTGGGGAGGTGGGCTCATCCATGTGAACAGTATGAAGACACAGTGGGGCGGGTCGCAGGGGCAGTGGGCCCTGGGCTGTGTATATGAGTCAGACGCACCCGCAGAGACTCAGGTGGAGATGCGCGTGGTGCATAGACTCAGACCCGTCACCCACATGCACACAGGCCTGTGAATGGCTCAGTGGACGTACGGTCCCCCTGACGTGTTGATGTGCACGCCTTGTGTATCTTTTTATTCATAGTCACTAACTTGCAGGTATATGGCGGGCGTGTTTAAAAACGACAGGCTCTTGAAATACAGCCAATATGTTATAATCACTGCAAATGGCATATAGTCTTTAAAAATTGTAAATCACCGTGTTGTACCCCCGAGGGTTATATAGTATTGTAAGTCAACTGTACCTCAATTAGAAAAAACTATAAGCTCCTGCCTAGCAGGTGTAGACGTGTCACCCTGATGAATGTCGACACGTGGAGACTTGGGGGTGTTGTTCAAGGACCCACATGTGTTGTGTAGTTGCACATGCTCACTTGTCTGTGGCTCGCTTGTGTGGGTAAGTGTGGGAGGCACTTACCGGACCCACCTTGCAGACGTGTGATGCTTTGTACACATTCTTCCCAAGTCCACGTACACGCATCCCTGCAGGAGGACGTGGCCAGACGTTCTGTCCCCAGCCTCATGTATGCATGAGGTATAGTGTCTGTTGGAGAGGGAAAAGGCAGCCCACTGCAGTACGCTTGCCTGGGAAATCCCATGGGCAGAGGAGCCTGGTGGGCTGCAGTGCATGGGGGTCGCAAAAGAGTTGGACGTGACCTAGCAACTTGCCAGCAGACAGACACACACACTGAGTGTGAGCTTGTGATGGAAGTGCGACAGACACACAGAGGAGCGCGTGAATTCTGTGGGCGCCGCTCGATGGGTCTGCTGGAGCGGACGTGCCCGTGTAGTTAACACCAGCTCGAGGAAAAACACCTCCAGCCCCGGGAGGCCCTGTATGGCCTCCTCTAGTCCCTTCCTCCCCATGGGTAACTCTCACCCCAGAGTCCCTCCACCAACAGTCCCACCTGTTCCTGAGCTTCATGTTCCTGGAACCTTTCCTGTTGACGTCTGACTCTTTTTGCCCATCATTCTCTTTGCAAGGGCCGTCCATATTGCTGCTGCCTTCAGCTGTAGCTTGTTCCTTCTCTTCGTTTTATAAACTTTTCCAGTGTGTCTGCTCTACTGTTGATGGACACTTGGGAGAGTTTGGGGCTCTTCCAAGGGGTGCAACTCAGCCTTCTTGCACAAGCCTGTTTTTAAAACAGTTAGGTACACAATTTTATAAATGCTGATATTAATTCATGATTATTCTGCATGAATGAAAACCCATGGTATAAAAAGAAAGAAAGGGAAATACCATCAGTTCAGTAATTCTCAGGGATGATGCTGAGCTATCCTGCCAGCAAGCAGTCTGAATCAGACACTGCGTTCTTGCACATGTCTTTTCGTGGACATTGCTTTACTGCTGGGTGTGTTCCCAAGAGAGGGATGGCTGGGTTGTAGGATATTTGCATGTGGAGCTTTAAAAAGGCACAGTCAAATGGTTTTCCAATTTCACTCCCACCCTCAGGCAAACATTTTTATGCACATTCTGTAAGTAGGTGTACCTATGAAAAATGCATATCCACAGCAGACCCTCACGTGCCCTGGTACACACAAGTGACACCTGTTGTGCTTGGATGGGGGTGTGTGTGCTCCCCCAGCCCTCATCTGGGCAAGCAGAGAACAGGTGAGCTTGTCACGTCGCTCGGCCGGGCGTCTGTGAAGGTGGGCGGGGGCGCTGCCTCACGCGGGGGCTTTGTCTTACAGGACATTTACCAATGGTGTGGTTCCAGCAGCAACCGCTTTGAGAGGCTGAAGGCCACACAGGTGTCCAAGGGCATCCGGGACAACGAGCGGAGCGGCCGGGCCCGCGTGCACGTTTCTGAGGAGGGCGCCGAGCCTGAGGCCATGCTCGAGGTACCTGCGGCCGCGTGCCGGGAGCACAGGGTGGGGCTGAGCAAGGGAACAGGGGGCTCATTCTTTCTCTCCATCCAGTAGGCAATTGTGGGGTGATTTTGTTTTTCTTCTAAGCCAAGGAGTCTCCCCCTGACCTTCCCCAGACTCCCCTGAGAGGTGGGGCTGGCATCCCAGGATCCAGTGCGTCCGGGCTGTGAGCCACAGCCTTCTGCCAAGAGGGTCGGATCCTCTAAAGAAGCTGAGCAGGGGGGTCTTGGCGTCCTCTGAGGACAAGCCTGGTGCTAGAACCAGGCCAGAAAGAGACAGTGGAGACCCAATCCCCTCTTTCCTCTTCTGAACATTCCAATTAGTTTATACCCATTTCGTCAACTGCATGGTGGGCATCGCCAGCCAGTATGCTTTGAGGACATATCAATAGAGGCAAAGGTCTCTGGGGAAAGGAGGAGACCACAGGCTCTGCTTCATGCCGCTTGTCTCTCCTGCTTGTCTGGGGACATTGAGCGCTGGTTTTTAGGAAGAGCAGAAGGTGATTGTTACGGGGAAAGAGCCTGGATGCCAAGCATGGCTTGAGAGGGGCAATAGCTGGGGCCATTGAGGCTGGAGATAGTGCAGAATGGAGGCGTGAAAATAGATTCTAATGTCGCAGGGATATGGGTTCAAATTTCTACTTAGCCACCTTATAGTGATGTAGACTTTATTTTTCTGGGCTCCAAAATCACTGCAGATGGTGACTGCAGCCGTGAAATTAAAAGACGCTTGCTCCTTGGAAGGAAAGTTATGACCAACCTAGACAGCATATTAAAAAGCAGAGACATACTTTGCCAACAAAGGTCCGTCTAGTCGAGGCTATGGTTTTTCCAGTGGTCATGTATGGATGTGAGAGTTGGACTATATAGAAAGCTGAGTGCCGAAGAACTGATGCTTTTGAACTGTGGTGTTGGAGAAGACTCTTGAGAGTCCCTTGGACTGCAAGGAGATCTAAGCAGTCCATCCTAAAGGAGATCAGTCCTGGGTGTTCATTGGAAAGACTGATGCTGAAGCTGAAACTCCAATACTTTGGCCACCTGATGCGGAAAGCTGACTCATTGGAAGAGACCCTGATGCTGGGAGGGATTGGGGGCAGGAGGAGAAGGGAACGACTGAGGATGAGATGGCTGGATAGCATCACCGACTCGATGGACATGGGTTTGGGTGGACTCCGGGAGTTGGTGATGGACAGGAGGCCTGGCGTGCTGCGATTCAGGGGGTCGCAGAGTCGGACCCGACTGAGCGACTGAGCTGAGCTGAGCTGAGTGCTGTAGGCAAGGTGCTGCTTCTCTGTGGACTTGGCTTCCTCGCCTGTGAAATGAGAGGTAATCTGTGCCTCTTGAAAGTGAAAGCTGCTCAGTCGTGTCCGAGTCTTTGTGACCCCATGGACTTTACAGTCCATGGAATTCTCCAGGCCAGAATACTGGAGTGGGTAGTAGCCTTTCCCTTCTCCAGGGGATCTTCCCAACCCAGGGATCAAACCCAGGTCTCCCGCGTTGCGGGATTCTTCACCAGCTGAGCCACCAGGGAGGGCCCTGTGCCTCTTAGCATGGCAGCAAAGGTGAAATGAAGTCTGCTGAAGGCATGTGGTGGGAGGTGTTGGTAGCTGTAATTATCCTTCTCAGAAGGCTTGGTGGAAATGGTGAACATCTGAAGGACTGTCCTGGGGCAGTGGAGCACGGGGTCCTCATGGAGCTCCTGGAGACAGGCCTCGGGGAGGGACAGACTCCACAGGCAGCCCTGGCTGGGCTCTGCACCCCGGAGGCACGGTCAGAGATCCAGGACATCTCCAGAGGGGGTCCTGCCCTAAGTGGAAGGTCGCTGTGGATGGTGGAGGCCCACGTGGTCCCTGCCTGCCTGGGGAGAAAGCTCTCTCTGGAGCTCAGTCTCCTCCCTGGGGGAGTGGCAGGCTGCCGGGAGCTCACTGCCACGCTTTCTTCCATCTCTCCATCTCCGCAGGTGCTGGGCCCCAAGCCAGCTCTGCCGGCAGGGACTGAGGACACAGCCAAGGAGGACGCAGCCAACCGCAAGCTGGCCAAGCTGTACAAGGTGAGCCTGGGCTGAGGTCCCTGGGTTGGGCTCAGGATGGGGCTGCAGGAGACCTGGGCTTCCCCAGCTCTGCTGTCCGGGGGCTTTGAGCCAGGCACGTATGGGGGTGCCATGGGGGGACTCAGCTTCTATGGCTCCAGGGGACGCCTGTCTGCTGCCTCTGCGTTTCTGCCCCAGGACAAGCGTGTGGGCGACCGCAGACACATCGGTGTCGGTGTCACCGTCACCAACGGGGCCCATGAAGTGGGGAGGGCAGAGGGCCACAGAGTCAACGTTGCAGGATCTCTAGGGGGTCCAAGGAGAAAAGGGTTCTAGGGAAATCCAGGAAAGTACTACAGAAGTGTGTGTCTGTGTGCGTGTTATGGGTAGTGACTTTATTTATCATTTCTTCTCATGATTTTCAGAAACTGAATTAAGGCTCATCTTGAGCCAAGGATGTCTGGCCTCTGAGCCCGTGTTGCCCATGTTGTGCCCTAAGCTCATTTGTGGTAAAATAACAGCAGAATGAGGTGCAGATTCGTATCGCCACCACAGGAAGACCACATTACTGATATTTATTCTGATATTGAAGTAGTAACACATATTCGTTGTAAATATTAGGGTTGAGCAATACTCAGAAACATAAAAAAATAAAAGTCAAATCTTACTGGTTTAAGATAACCAGTACTATTTTAAAATGGGTTCTAATTAAAAAAGTAACAATGCTCGATTTAAGAAGGTCAGCCTCCTCTCCTCCCCGCTTCATGGGTCGCTGTGGTTACATGGTTATCTTGTTGGTAAAGGAAACTCCGGATACAGCTTTCTGGGTCTCCTTGGTGTTTCTCCGTCTCTATTTAATGTTAACAGATGCGAGCTATTCGCACTCTCCCGTGGCCTTCTTCCACTGGACCCTTTATAACAGCTGTATGGTTCTTTATTTTATGCGTGTGGAAATCTCTGCAGATCCCTCATTGATGGACATGAGAATGTTCCCACCTTTTCTGATCGCCAGCAGTCTCTCTTTGTGCCCGTGTGCTAAGTATGGCATTAGGGGAGGTTTCCAGATGTGGATTGTTCGGGTCACAGGCTGAATGATGAGTCAGTGATTGAAAATACTGGTTCCTGCACAGAGAACTATAGTCAATAGCTGGTAGTGACCTATAGTGGAGAATAATCTCAAAAATTATATGTGTGTGTGTAGCTGAATCACCTTGTTGTGTATCTGAAACATTGTACATTAACTAGTCAACTAAACTTCAGTAAAAAATATATATATTAAGAAAAAAAGAAACTGGTAACAAAATAGTTAAGTATGTTTGACTCCTCAAGATGAAAAGTTTTTGGCATATACCAATTGCCATAGATAAAATAAATGGCAAATAAAAGAAGGCACTGCCCCTTGGGAGTTCTCTGGCTGCGAGTGGTCGGACTGTGGGCTTTCAGTGCTGGGGCCCTGGTTCAGTCCCGAGACGGGGAGCCGATGTCTGCATTCAGCTGCGTGGCAGGACCAGAAAAAAACAGAAACACAGAAATACCAGGTCTGGAGTTAGACTGTCTGTACTACCCCAGGGAGGAAGGTTCTGCCATGAGAGGTAGCTGACAGAAACACAGGTTCTGGACTTAGACTGTCTGGTTGAATCCCGGATCTGGCGCCTTCTAGCTGTGCAGGTGACTTACCTCCCTGTGCCTCGGTCTCCTTGTGAATGAAACAGGGATATAATAAGATCACCTATAGCGCTGCTGTAAGGGTTAAAGGAGTTCTGAACCTGTAGAAGTTACTAAATTACATAAATTTTTTAGAACAGTGCCTGGCACAAAGTAAGTTTTCAATAAATGCAGAACACTTACTATTTAACTTCCTGGCGCATGCTACTAAACTGCATTCTGGAAGGCTCCTCGATCACCCTCACCTGTTTACCCAGAGCCTTGTCAGCCCTGGGTACTGTCAAATCTTTTGAATTTGGACAAGCAGGGTACCCTCAGAAAAGTTCAATGAACTTTATTTTAGAATAGCTTTTAGATTTACAGAAAAATTGCAAAGATGATTCAGAAGGTTCCCATATACCCTTCACCCAGCTTCCCCTGAACATCTTAACATAAGCAGGTACTTTTGTCAAAACTAAGAAACATCGGTTCAATGCTGTTGACTAGCCTACGAACTTCATTCAGATTTCCCCCGCTTTTGCTTCCAGGTTCCAGCCCGGTATACCGCGCTGCACGTAGGCCGCGTTACTTCCGTGTACCTCCCTTTTTAAGCCAGCGAGCTTGAATGCCGTCCCGTCAGCTGGGCGGCGGCCTTCCTCTGCCAGCTGTATTCCCGCGCTTGATTCCCCTTCCCTCTCTGCGCGCCATTTCCGCGCCACACCCATGTGTAGGTCGCAGATGTGGTTGTGAGAAGGTGGAAAAGGACCAAGAAATCCCACATGAGCCTCAGGGCTGTGTTTGTCCGCAGCGTCGTTTGAGGTGGCGGGGTTGCCGGCCTCCGCAAGTGCGGGCTTGGGGGCGCCCGTGGGCAGGACGAGGCAGGGACGGTCGCTCACGGGCCCGGGGCCCCTCTCTCCCCCCAGGTCTCCAATGGTGCAGGCACTATGTCGGTCTCCCTCGTGGCTGATGAGAACCCCTTCGCCCAGGGGGCCTTGAGGTCAGAGGACTGCTTCATCCTGGACCACGGCAAAGACGGGAAGATCTTTGTCTGGAAAGGTACTGGGGCGAAGGGAAGGGCTTCAACAGGGCCTTACACGGGCGCCCCTGCGGCCTTGCAGGAACTTGGCTCGTGAGCCTGGGGCAGAGGAGGGAGGCTGAGGCTCTGAGTCGCAGCTTCCCTACTGGCTGAGTGGCCTTGGTCACGTCACGTAATGTCTCTAAGACCCTGACTTCCTTATATGCAAATGAGGACAAGATAAGGATCGTCATCACAGAAGGGTGCTGTGTGGATTAAATGCAGCAAGTTGTGTGTAGTTCTGAGCTCAGTAAGTGGGTCGGTGTGCTCGCGGTCGTTAGCCAGGACCCCTCACTGGACCCCGGGAGCTCATGGCGTGGTCAGCTCTGGGGCCTCTGGCCTTGGCCGTCCACGGTCTAGGAACAAAAGGGAGGGAGGCTTGCCTTCTGCTTTCCCTGGGCCGCTGAGCGCTGGGGTGCGGCCCTGACCCCAGGCCCCTTGCTCGCCTTTGGCCGACAGGCAGGCAGGCCAACACTGAGGAGAGGAAGGCCGCCCTCAAAACAGCCTCCGACTTCATCTCCAAGATGGACTACCCCAGGCAGACCCAGGTGAGCCAGGGAGCCAGGTGGGACAGTGAGAGTGGGCCCAGCGGGGTGGGGAAGGCTGGCTTGGGGGGGTGTCCTGCGCTCAGCCTGGGCGGGGTGTCTGAGGCTCCCTGGGGGATGCTGGCTGGGTGGCCTCTGCCCTCCGAGGGACTCCGGCCCAGCCACTACCTTCTCTTCCTCCATCCCTGCCAGGTCTCTGTTCTTCCCGAGGGCGGGGAGACCCCGCTGTTCAAACAGTTCTTCAAGAACTGGCGGGACCCAGACCAGACGGAAGGCCTGGGCCTGAGCTATCTCTCCAGCCACATTGCCAACGTGGAGCGCGTGCCCTTCGACGCGGCCACCCTGCACACCTCCACTGCCATGGCGGCGCAGCATGGCATGGATGATGATGGCAGAGGGCAGAAGCAGGTACCCGGGGGGGGGCTGGGGTGGGCGTGTCGAGGCGCCTTCCGGCTCCCGCCCTGGCACCTCTGGCCCACCTCTTCTCTGAGGATGTTTCTCTAAGAGGCTTTGACCCCAGTTTTGATGGGTGGGATTCTTTTGTCTTGCTTGAGTTTTACAACCAACATGCCCTAAGTCTCTGCTATCTTACAGGCTCCCTGCCAAGAGTCTGAGACCCCGCCCTGCCCATGAAGAGTGTCTGGGAGGGGAGGTGGCCACAGCTGGTTGCTGAGGCCTGTGTGGTCAGTGGAAGACGGGGGGTGCACAGGGACTCTGGGAACGCAGGAAGGGCAGTGAAGGTGGGTGGTTGGGGCGTCTCCATAGAGATGGGGGCCCTTGGGTGGGGCCTCAGAGTATGAGTAGGAGTTTGCTGCCAGAGTAAGAGTGGGTATTCGGGCAGGAAGCTGTCCTGGGAGCCTGGTGTTGATGATGTTCTCAGGGAAGGGCCTTAAATTCCTTGTCCAAAGATGTGGCCTTGATTCTGTGTCAACCGCTAGGTGCTAGTGAGGGTTGTTTTTTTTTTTTTAAAGGCAGAAATGTGACAGGCGCAGTTCTGTGCTTCCAGAACTCGCTGTGAATGTGAGTTAGAGATGGAAGAATGAGAGTGGAGGCCTCATGCGGAGGTCGTGCAGCAGTTTAGGGAGAAGAAGTGGCCTCGAGGTCGAGCCCAAGGAGCTCACAGTGAAGTTGGAGAGGTGGGCAGTGGGGCTCAGGGATGTTTAGGAGGTAGGATTAACTTCAGACATTGATTCCACCCTACATACTAGAAATGGCAAAAAAGCTCATTTTTTTTTATTACTGGTTTTGCCGTTGGTTTGTTAGTTCAGTGGCAGAGGAGCGTGCGATGAAAGCGATCCAGGATAGGGCAGTGTGGAGAGAGCCCTGGCAGCTCAGCGGAGTGGTCTTGGGCAAGTTACTCAGCCTTTTTGAATCTCACTTTCCTCATCCGTGAAATGAAGCTTAAGTTAAATTTTAGACCCTGGACTGTAGCCTGCCTGGCTCCTCTGTCCATGAGCAAGAATACTGGAGTGGGTTGCCATTCCCTTCTCCAGGGGATCTTCCTGACGCAGAGGTCGAACGCAGGTCTCCTGCATCGCAGGGAGATGTTTTTACTGTCTGAGCCACCAGGGAAGCCCCTGGGAAAATGAGGCTTAATCCCACTCCATCACCTTCAAGAATTTTCAAGGTTCAAAGATTCTATTTGCCTGGACTCGCGGCACCACCAGGTGGCGCTGCAGGGCTTCATGACCGCTTGGAAAACCGTGTCATCCGAGCTCTGCAAAGAGATCTGCCAGCAGGAGTCATTCTGAGGTCACTCAGTGACGACCCTGCCTCTGCAGGTGATATTTAAAATCCAGACAGCTTGCTGATACAGCTAATGGCAACATTAGTAATCATCATCACCATCGTAATTATTACTAAGAGTAGCCACCACCTGCAGGGCCATCATCCTGTGCCAAACGCTGCTCATGAATTAGCTCATTTGATCCTTACAATGTCCCTTATTATTCCCACTTTTCAGATCAGGAAACTGAGGCCCATAGACATTAAGCAAGTTGTCCAAGGGTGCACAGTCTGCGAGGGGGTAGAGCCTGATTTGGCTCCAGGTCGTACATTGATTTGTGCCCCGAGCCTGTGCTGCACTGTGTAACACGCAGCAAAAGCATTTTCTAAACCCCACCATGCAGCTGCCAGTCCCTGGGCTGCTCTCGAGGAGGAGAAAGTACGGGGGAGCAGGGGTGCGCTGTCTGGATCTGGAACAGAAGACCTGGCTTTGAATCTTAGTGGCTCCGTGATTCCAGCAAGTTATTTAACTTCAGGCTGAGTCCGAGGGCAATCCTGTGGTGTAACCGCTAGCCAGCACCCTCTGGTTTCTCAGCTGGTCAGAGTTGGGGGCCGGGAATGCCGCCCGATGTCTGAGCCCAGCTTTGCTCTGGTAGATCTGGAGAATTGAAGGTTCCAACAAAGTGCCCGTGGACCCCGCCACGTACGGACAGTTCTACGGCGGTGACAGCTACATCATCCTGTACAACTACCGCCACGGCGGCCGCCAGGGACAGATCATCTACACCTGGTGAGGGTCTGGGGTCCTGTGCTTGGGGCGGAGCGGGGCCCCATGCCGGGAGCGCGGCCACCACGGGGGCAGAGGGGGCGGAGCCGGGGCAGAGGGGCGGAGCGGGGGGGTGTTGCCCAGGCGGGGAGCATGGCCACCGCAGGGGCAGAGGGGGTGGAGCCGGGGCAGAGGGGGCGGAGCCGGGGCAGAGGGGCGGGGCGGGGGGGGCGGTTTGCGCAGGCGGGGAGCATGGCCACCGCAGGGGCAGAGGGGGCGGAGCCGGGGCAGAGGGGGCGGAGCGGGGGCTCACGCTGGGAGCACGGCCACCGCGGCGGGCAGAGGACAGGGCTGAGGAGAGCTTGCAGGTGTGTGAACCTGCACCAGCACAGCCGTGCTCCACTGGGAAAGGCTTTTGTTTCTGGGGCAAGACCGCTGGTCTTACTCTCAAAACAAATTGTAAACTCATCTCATAAAAGCATCACATGTCCATTGTAGGAGAGACGTGGGGACTAGGGAGAAACGAACAGAAAATCTCTCCCTCAATTCCACTCTAAGTTCTGTTTATCCTCTGATGTTTTCTAACTAAGAATTATTTTTAATTCTTTAAAGAGAGATGATATGTTTACGACTTTTCCCACCTTGCTCTAAAACCCTCACTCCTCTGTGGGTGCTTGCCTTCATTAGCCTCTTATATACCCTTCCAGCCATTATTATGCAGATAAAACCAAAGCTGACCCTGTATCCCTAGTTCCCCTCCCTTCCTTATGCAAAAGATGGCATACTGTGTATACTGTCCTGCACTTTGCTTTTTTTTTTCAGTTGATACTTCCTGGAGCTCAGACTATGTCAGTCCATAAAGAGCTCCCTTACTCTTTTTTTTTTTTTTTTTTACAGCCACATAATATTCCACTGTGTGGCTGTCCTGTAGTTTATTTAACAAATTCCCTGAGGATGCATGTTTGCTTTGATTCCAGACTCCTACTATTATAAGCACTGCTATGATTAGTTGGCTTAAACAAACATCATTTTGGATGTGTAGAGAAATATCTTCAGAGTGAGTTCCCAGAAGTTGGACTGCTGGCTCTGACAGTGAATGCGCTCGTCCTTTTGACAGACAGCACCCAGTTTCTCTAGGTGAACTTTGTGCCGTTTGCATTTTCACCAGTGACAGATGAGAGTATCTGTTTCCTCCTGGTCTCACTGGTGGACTGTGTTATCACACTTCCGCTGTTTGTCAACTTTAGAGTTGATAAAATGATATCTCAGTATAATATTTTTCAGTTCGTTTCTCTTACTGTGCAGTCTTAAAGGTTGACTGATGGGTTTCTTCTTTTTTAAACTTTTCGTTTTGAAATGACTTGCTGAAAAGTTGCAAAAACAGTGCAGACAGTTTCCATATACCTGTTACAGTTCCCTCTAGGGTCACCTCTTACTTAACCATAGTTCAGTTTTCAAAACTGGGAAATTAACATTGTTGCAAGACCATGTCCTGCTCTATAGACACTTCTTGAATTTCGCCAGTTCTCCCACTAATGTCCTTTTTCTGGCCTGGGATCTAACCCAGGGTCTCACATGATATTTAGTCATCACACCTCCTCAGTGGCATTTAATCATCACGTTCTCCGTCTTTTAATCTGTGACAGTTCCTCAGGCGTCACTCTTCTTTCCCAGTTTCGATGCTGTGGAAGAGCATTAGTCTTATTCTGTAGGTTGCCTCTCAATTTGACAACCTCAGACTTTTAAAAGCAGCTTGAAAGAAATGTTTCTGGACTAGATATTAATAATACACACATGGAACAAAATTCACGAGAAGGCTTTTAGAACATTTCCTTTGACCAGCACGTTGATCTGTTAGACTGCTTATGCAGATAACATAGGTCAATGGGAAATTTAGACGGCAGAGGAAGGGGTGAGGCAGAAAGCCCCCCTCCATGCGTCTCCCCATGGGGCAGGTTTAGGACGAGGACGTCCACTGGTTGTGGTCAGACTGCTGTAAGAAGACGAGATGCTGAGCTGGGATGTGTGGTGTGTTGGTTTGGTTCCTGGCTCTGGTTCCTTTTCAGAGAAATCTCTTTTCCTCTCTATTTGTCAGTTTCATTTACCTGTAATCTGGAGATTTGTGGGTTTCTCAAGCCCAGGGTGACGGAGGGGCCCTGGCCTCTGTGCAAATCGAGGTGCTGAGGTTCTCTTCCCTTCCAGGCAGGGCGCCCAGTCCACCCAGGATGAGGTCGCCGCCTCGGCCATCCTGACCGCTCAGCTGGACGAGGAGCTGGGAGGGACTCCCGTGCAGGTGAGCCCAGCCTGCTGCTCACTCATCTGACCGTCCCTCATCCCACGCGTCCATCCTTTTGACAGACATTTATGCAGGATGCGGACGCTGCGTCTGCAAACGTGAACACACAGATAGATCCTCCCCCCCCCCGGCTCCCAGCCCCGCCCTGCCCTGAACCGCTGTGATGTGGTTTATTACAGTGTAGTCGTGGGAGAAAGAGGTTCATTAGACATGCAGGCAGAGGGTGTACGATCACACGCGGCCTGAATTCTCACCAGCAGGGTGGAGCTGGGGTCTAGGCTCTGACCCAGCAGTGGTGGCTCTTGCTAGGAAGGGACCACGAACCACCATGTGCGGTGATCTGGATATAGGCAGCACGGGCCACAGCTGGAATCTGAAGTGACGCGGGCACACAGGGCAGGAACAGATGGGAGGAAAGAGGAGGTCTGTCCTCCGCTCAGACCTCCTTGTCCCCTCCTCCCACCGCCAAGCCCTTGACCGCAGTCTGCACTGGCTCTGCAGGAGGGCTCTCTCCAGACCTGGAAGGCTCGTTTCTCACCACTCTGCCAGCTTTCTTGGCCGAGGCTGACGTCACAATCCGGGAAGAATGTCCACGAACCATCCCTGGGCTTCCATTTAAGGGAATGTTTGCAAACATGGGCTCTCTGGGTTCTTGGACTAGACCCAGCCTCAGCCAGGCCAGGCCTTGTGGGAGGGGAAACGCCAAAGCAGTGCCCGGGGGACCTCAGCCAGCAGGGCCCTCTCCAGCCCTCCTGCACCTCCTGCTCCCCAGCCAGCCCCTGCGCGCTGTAGGGCCACGCCCCGCTCCACACACAGACCCAAGCGTGACGGCTTGTTTGGGGGTGAGCCTGGGCCACGCCAGCTGCCCTGAGCTGATCCCAGTGTGTGCGCACAGCACGATGCTCGTGCCCCCCTTTCCTGACCCATGCTCCCGTCTCCCTCTCAGAGCCGTGTGGTCCAAGGCAAGGAGCCCGCTCACCTCATGAGCCTGTTCGGCGGGAAACCCATGATCATCTACAGGGGCGGCACCTCCCGCGAGGGTGGGCAGACGGCCCCCGCCAGCACCCGCCTCTTCCAGGTCCGGGCCAGCAGCTCCGGAGCCACCCGGGCCGTGGAGGTAATGCCCCGGGCCCCGGACCCCCGGCAGGATTGGCTTCTCAGAAACCTCTCAGGCCTGATGGGCAGATCTCTGGGCACAGGATCTGGTGGGGTGGCTGAGGGGCTAAGAAGCAGCTTTTTGTACCTCCCTGCCCTGGCAGCAGGATTGTATGTGTTAGACTTCCCCTTGTTTCAAGAATGCCCAGTGTCCCTCACATACCTTCCATGATGGGCAAGTCACTACCTAACAGATAGTCCATTCTTCACAATCTGGATGTTGTTCTTGATTCCATTCCACTTGGCTGCTGTCCCTTTCATGGTGGAAGGTGCAGAAGCTGAGCATAATCCTACTGTGCAGCGTAGAGGACAATGGGATCATCACCTCCTTTGTTCTAGGTGCTCAACTTCTATTAATGCATCCCAGGTTTCTAGAGTCTCCTCGGCTGAGCACAGTGCATTTGTGACTCACGGGAGTCAGCGAGGCCTCTCAGCGTCCGAGTCCTTGTCCTCAGCTCTGATGGGGCACACGCTCCCTCCTCCAAATCCACCCTGAAGAGCTGCTCTTGCTGCAGTGTCTCCTGGACCATGAGGAGGGGACTGAAGCCTTTTTACCTGTTTCCTGATTGACTAATTGAGCACTACCCTCCCAGGTGATGCCCAAGGCTGGAGCACTGAATTCCAACGATGCCTTTGTCCTGAAAACCCCCTCAGCCGCCTACCTGTGGGTGGGTGCGGGAGCCAGTGAGGCAGAGAAGACCGGGGCGCTGGAGCTGCTCAGGGTGCTTCGGGCCCAACCCGTGCAGGTGGCAGAAGGCAGCGAGCCAGGTAGGAGTGAGGGGTCGGGGGGCTTGCTGCTCTCTGGGGATGGAGCTGCTGGCTTCCCCTGCCTCCTGTCTGCTCGGGGCTTTCGTTAACCTCCTCCTGCCTCAGCACTTGTCCCCTAACGTGTGTCCATTAAAGTGGGTGAGATGAAAATGGGGCTTCCCTGGTGGCTCAGACAGTAAGGAATCTGCCTGCAATGCGGGAGACCTGGGTTTGATCTCCGGGTTGGGAAGATCCCCTGGAGGAGAGCATGGCAACCCACTCCAGTATTCTTGCCTGGAGAATCCCAGGGACAGAGGAGCCTGGCGGGCCACAGTCCATGGGGTCACAAAGAGTCGGACACGACTAACACATACACACGAGATGAAAATGAGAATGTGGTCGGTGGGAGGGAGGCGTCTGGGAGTTAGAGAAAGGAGAGCTCAGTGTGGGCTGGGGCAGGCAGGGAAGGCAGCTGGAGGGGGCTCACTTGCGGGAAAGCTGTGAAAGATTGTAGGTGGCGGCATCGGCCTAACCTTGAGAAGCTTCGTGGACAGAAATGCCACAAGCCTGCCTTATTTCCAGAGTGTGGGGCAGGAACACGTGCATTATGCTGACCCTAGACCTTCCCTCCGTACTTTTAAGCCCGCTCTCTCTTGCTTGATGCTGAGCAGAAATGGGGAAGAATAGTTCAGTCTACAGTCGCATGATCCGCTGAAAACGCTGGAGAGAGTGGACATGTCCCGTGTCTGCTGGGTCTCATGCGGTGGCCACGAGTCACATGCCTACGGGCTTCCCTGCTGGCCCAGGGGTACAGAATCCCCCTGCCAGTGCAGAAGACTCAGGTTCAATTCCTGGGTCAGGAAGATCCCCTGGAGAAGGAAATGGCAGCCCACTCCAGTATTCTTGCCTGGGAAATCCTGTGGACAGAGGAGCCTGGTGGTTAGTCCATGGGGCTGGAAAAGAGTCAGACACGACTAAACCACCGCCAGTCACATGCTTCAATTAACGTGTATTTAAATGTGACTGCTGGGAAAATGCATTTGAATATAAAAAGCACGCGTGGCTAGAGCAGGTATGGTGGGAAAATACAGGGAACAGGAGCTGGATGAGGTGGCTTACTCCGCGCGCGCTGTGTGGCGCTGGGCGAGTGACTCGGCCTCTCTGAGCCTCAGCCGCCTCGTTTGTCAAGGGCGTCGCCAGTCTCAGACCAGGAGCAGCCCCGGCCCTGTGTCTGCTGCCGAGTCCACCCTCCCGGGCCTCTGCTTCATCACCCTCGAGTCCCGCAGGCCCTTTCCTTCTTTGTCACACTGGGGTTTTAAGATGCCGGGTGGCGGTTGAGAGCACTTGGCTGTGCGAAGGCAGCGTCTGTCCCAGAGTCTACGAGGAAGTGCTGGAGGGGGAGGTGGTGTCGGCTGGTAACTGGCGTGGCCTCCCCTCGCAGATAGCTTCTGGGAGGCCCTGGGTGGGAAGGCCGCCTACCGCACGTCCCCACGGCTGAAGGACAAGAAGATGGACGCCCACCCTCCTCGCCTCTTCGCCTGCTCCAACAAGATCGGACGTTTTGTGGTGAGTCCCAGGGGAGGTCTGAGGTCGCTGCCTCTGCTCGCCCCTTGGGAGGTGTTTTCCAGGGAGCAAGCTGAGGTATCCACAGCGGGGGCAGGGAGAGACCTTCGATGACCCAGTGCAGACCCCCACAGGCTGGAGCCAGCTCAGCCCTCCCCATGGAGGGCAGAGAGAGCTGGGGGAAGGCGGTTTGCAGGTGGGCTCTCATTACCCTCTTCCATCCCTTCCTAGATCGAAGAGGTCCCTGGCGAGCTCATGCAGGAAGACTTGGCCACTGATGACGTCATGCTTCTGGACACCTGGGACCAGGTAATGGTCGGTCCCACAAGTAACTTCCCTCTCTGAGCTCCATGTCCTCATCTGCAGAATGGGCGTGATGGTGCCTACCTTGCATGATCCCCGCAGATGAGAGGCAGATAGAATCCCCTTGCCAATAGCAAAGCACCTTCGAGTGGCAAATCAGATGACCGGCATTCTTCCCAGGCCTTAGGGGAACATGAACTCTTACTCTGAACCTGTTGGTAGAGAAAGTTGGACTTTGGTTCACACCTCATGCAGGCGTAATCTCTCACCTAGAAGGAGACATACCCCTGTCCCCGAGGGCCCTGTGTCCTCGTGCGGGATGGCAGTCAGTAGCCCTTCCTAGCAAGCTGTCTCCTCCCCGAGTTGTCAGGGTTGGACACAGCAGCCATGCAGGTGCGAGACTGCCCGCCATCTGCCTGGCTTCTTCTTGGGCTCCCCGGTTGGAAGATCGATACCAAAAGGTTTGCAATTTAGCCGTTCAGCTGCGGGCAGCTTTGCTCCATCGGCTCCTTAATCGGCTTGCTCATCTGTGTGTTCATGCGCTCAGTCAGCACGTGTGAAGCACCACAGTCTTCCAGGCAGAATGCTGGGTTGCTGGGAGTCCTGTGAGGAACAGGATAGGCCCCGTGAGAGCTGGGGTGGAGGGGTCCGGGCAGCAGGTGCACAGCTGCACATGCGTAAGGGCGAGCGTGCCTGCATCCTGTCGTCTGACACCATCTTATGGATGGGCCCCCTGGTGGCTCAGATGGTAAAGAGTCCCCCTGCAATGCAGGAGACTCGGGTTCAGTCGCTGGGTTGGGGAATCCCCTGGAAAAGGGAATGACTACCCACGCCAGTATTCTTGCCTGGAGAACCCCAGGGATGGAGGAACTTGTCAGGCTACAGTCTGTAGGGTTGCGGAGAGACATGACTGAGTGCTGAACACTTTCACAGTTTATGAATGATGGGCATTCATTAAAATATTCAGATCACATCAGAACAGATGACACATAAAAATCAGCTGAACTGATTTTTTGGTGTAATAAAGCTCGTCTTAAGAAGCTGAAGTTGAATGGTTCTAAGAAGACCTACAAGGCCTTTTAGAACTAGCACCCAAAAAAGATGTCCTTTCATTATAGGGGACTGGAATGCAAAAGTAGGAAGTCAAGAAACACCTAGGGTAACAGGCAAATTTGGCCTTGGAATATGGAATGAAGCAGGGCAAAGGCTAATAGAGTTTTGCCAAGAGAACGCACTGGTCATAGCAAACACCCTCTTCCAACAACACAAGAGAAGACTCTACCCATGGACATCACCAGATGGTCAACATCAAAGTCAGATTGATTATATTCTTTGCAGCCAAAGATGGAGTAGCTCTATACAGTCAACAAAAACAAGACCAGGAGCTGACTGTGGCTCAGATCATAAACTCCTTATTGCCAAATTCAGACTTAAATTGAAGAAAGTAGGGAAAACCACTAGACCATTCAGGTATGACCTAAATCAAAGCCCTTATGATTATACAGTGGAAGTGAGAAATAGATTTAAGGGACTAGATCTGATAGATAGAGTGCCTGAGGAACTATGGACTGAGGTTTGTGACACTGTACAAGAGACAGGGATCAAGACCATCCCCATGGAAAAGAAATGCAAAAATGCAAAATGGCTATCTGGGGAGGGCTTACAAATAGCTGTGAAAAGAAGAGAAGCGAAAAAAGGAGAAAAGGAAAGATAAAAGCCTCTGAATGCAGAGTTCCACAGAATAGCAAGAAGAGATAAGAAAGCCTTCCTCAGTGATCAATGCAAAGAAATAGAGGAAAACAACAGAATGGGAAAGACTAGAGATCTCTTTAAGAAAATTAGAGATACCAAGGGAACATTTCATGCAAAGATGGGCTCGATAAAGGACAGAAATGGTATGGGCCTAACAGAAGCAGAAGATATTAAGAAGAGGTGGCAAGAATACACAGAAGAACTGTACAAAAAAGATCTTCACGACCCAGATAATAATGATGGTGTGATCACTCACCTATACCCAGACATCCTGTAATGTGAAGTCAAGTGGGCCTTAGAAGGCATCACTATGAATAAAGCTAGTGGAGGTGATGGAATTCCAGTTGAGCTATTTCAAATCCTGAAAGAGGATGCTGTGAAAGTGCTGCACTCAAGATGCCAGCAAATTTGGGAAACTCAGCAGTGGCCACAGGACTGGAAAAGGTCAGTTTTCATTCTAATCCCAAAGAAAGGCAATGCCAAAGAATGCTCAAACTACCGCACAATTGCACTCATCTCACACGCTAGTAAAGTAATGCTCAAAATTCTCCAAGCCAGGCTTCAGCAATACGTGAACCGTGAACTTCCAGATGTTCAAGATGGTTTTAGAAAAGGCAGAGGAACCAGAGATCAAATTGCCAACATCCACTGGAAAAAGCAAGAGAGTTCCAGAAAAATATGTTTCTGCTTTATTGACTATGCCAAAGCCTTTGACTGTGTGGATCACAATAAACTGTGGAGAATTCTGAAAGAGATGGGAATACCAGACCACCTGACCTGCCTTTGAGAAGCCTGTATGCAGGTCAGGAAGCAACAGTTAGAACTGGACATGGATCAACAGACTGGTTCCAAATAGGAAAAAGAGGAAGTCAAGGCTGTATATTGTCACCCTGTTTTTTTAACTTATAAGCAGAGTACATCATGAGAAACGCTGGGCTGGAAGAAGCACAAGCTGGAATCAGGATTGCCTGGAGAAATATCAATAACCTCAGATACGCAGATGACACCACCCTTATGGCAGAAGGTGAAGCCTCTTGATGAAAGTGAAAGAGGAGAGTGAAAAAGTTGGCCTAAAGCTCAACATTCAGAAAACTAAGATCATGGCACCTGGTCCCATCACTTCATGGCAAATAGATGGGGAAACAGTGGAAACAGTGTCAGACTATTTTTTTGGGCCCCAAAATCACTGCAGATGGTGATTGCAGCCATGAAATTAAAAGACGCTTACTCCTTGGATGGAAAGTTATGACCAATCTAGATAGCCTATTGAAAAGCAGAGACATTACTTTGCCGACTAAGGTCCATCTAGTCAAGGCTATGGTTTTTCCAGCGGTCATTTATGGATGTGAGAGTTGGACTGTGAAGAAAGCAGAGCGCCGAAGAATTGATGCTTTTAAACTGTGGTGTTGGAATACTCTCTAGAGTCCCTTGGACTGCAAGGAGATCCAACTAGTATTCTAAAGGAGACCAGTCCTGGGTGTTCTTTGGAAGGACTGATGCTAAAGCTGAAACTCCAGTACTTTGGCCACCTCATGTGCAGAGTTGACTCACTGGAAAAGACTCTGATGCTGGGAGGGATTGGGGGCAGGAGGAGAAGGGGATGAGAGAGGATGAAATGGCTGGATGGCATCACCGACTCGATGGACGTGAGTCTGAGTGAACTCCAGGAGTTGGTGATGGACAGGGAGGCCTGGTGTGCTGCAGTTCATGGGGTCGCAAAGAGTTGGACACGACTGAGTGACTGGACTGAACTGAAGACTCAAGATGGTGGTAGTGATGATGAGTTATTTCTCCTCCAAGGCTTAGATCCTTGTTGGCTCAGACACCCAGAGAGTGGCCCCCGCAGACCCTCAGTGCTCGCTGGTTGGATGAATAGACAGTGAGCACATGAGTCTGCTCATTGGTTGAATAAGTAGATGCCCCGAAACGGATCGTTCGTGAGCTTCTAGGGAAGGAACTCGTCTCTTGGCTGTCTTCTCTTGGTTGTCAGCGTTGGTGACTGAAGCAGGCTGGGGTGGAGGGCGCGAAGTTGTGGGGGAGTCTGAGGCCGGGTGGAACTTCCCATCACAGGGGCAGCTACTGCTCAGCTTCATCCACCTGCGAGTGATGGTTGTTGCCAAATCCTCCCCATTCTCAAGGGGAACTGCAGTCTGGATTGGATGTAATCAGCTAGTAACTCCACTTGTCTAAAGAGACACGGCAGACCACCCCCCCAGGGGTGGGCAGGCCCGCAAAGCAGGCTGTAGGTCAGCAGTACGCCGAGTCTGTTGCCCACTTCTCTAGTCACAGTCCGTGGGCTTTGTGAATTGGGGGGTGCGTCTGGCCCATACCTGGAACCTCCTCCTCTTCCTCCAACAGTGAGCTGGGTCAGCGCCCCTCATGCGGCTTTATCTCATACCTTCCCTTTCCCGCCTCTCCTCCAGGTCTTTGTCTGGGTTGGTAAGGATTCTCAAGAAGAGGAGAAGACAGAAGCCTTGACCTCTGGTGAGGACCCATGCGTGCCTGCGAGTCTGTTTCGGGTGGTGGGGTGGGAACAGCTTCCTGTGCGGGTTTGGGAGTTCGTGACAGCAGGGTGGGGGCTTCCTCCCCCACGGCCAGCCCCTGGTGAGCCCTCCCTGGGTGGTGAGAGAACAGCTCGGTTCCTGCAGAAGCCGTAGGTCACACCAAGAGGAAGAGGCAGATAGAAGCTGCTTCGGGTTCCCAGGATGCCCAGGGACTAACCGCATCTGGATTTAGACGCAGGAAAGCAGGTCTCTGGTAGCTGAGTAGAGTCTGATTTGGGAGCTGGAAATCCAAAAGCTGGTTTCTTTAACACCTTCCAGTAGGGAACGCTAGAGAAAAATGAGGCATGTTTTGTGAAGCTGGAGGTTAAACTGTGACCCCTGGCCTTTCCTGTGTTTCTGGGCGGGGCAGTGAAGGAGTCACGTGGTTGTCGTTGCCTTTAAGGAATGGTGGTGTCCGGGGTGGGGGTTGGGTGTTAGGGGCAGTGGGACCAAAACCACCTTGGGCGTGGAGCCACCTCCTTGGTGCTGGAGACGCTGAGGATTCTCCTGCCCGTGTCTGCAGCTAAGCGCTACATCGAGACGGACCCAGCTAATCGCGACAGGCGGACCCCCATCACCGTGGTGAAGCAGGGCTTCGAGCCCCCCTCGTTCGTGGGCTGGTTCCTCGGCTGGGATGACAACTATTGGTCCGTGGATCCCTTGGACAGGGCCCTCGCTGAGCTGGCTGCCTGAGGAAGGCAGGTCCCACCCCATTGCCGGCCAGTGCCTTTCAGAACTGTCCGCCCTTCAAGGAGACCTTGCAGTGAGCAGGGTCAACCTGGTGTGTGCGCGCGCGTGGTTGGTATTTTCTTTTTCCTTCTTCTTTTTTTTTTTTTTTTTTACTGTAGCTAAAAACAGTCCTGCAAAAATTCAGGGTCCTTGCAGAATTGTCTCAAGTGTCTGTGCTTTTTGAAATTGAATTCAATAAAAAGCTTTTTGAAGTGTGTAACCTGCTGTGGCTCAGTTTGTCCTGAGAAGTGTCCTTCTTACTGTTCTGGGAAGGGTCCATGGGGTGGGGGTGGGGGGTTGTGCCTGTGCCTGTGACCCAGTGAATGAGCTTCATTCAACCCACATATAAATCTGATCCTCCGAGAAGCAGATGCCAAGATGAGATGGAATGTGCAGAGACTGGACTAGGGGGAGAGTGCTTGTATGGAAGGAGATTGAGAGGCAGCCAGGGAAGGCTGGAGAGCCTTCAGACAGATGCCATCTGACCCCACGTGAAGCAGGGAGGAAGAGGGGTTGGGTGGATGCATCTTAGACTGCCGTGCAGTCCAGGAGGCTTTTGCATAGCTTTGGGGGAGTCCTGAGCCAAAGTAAAAAAAAATAATAATAATGGCATAGTTCCATTTTTGTTGTTATCATTTTAATCATTTGCAAATGTACAATTCAGCAGCGTTAAAGACACTGACAGTGTTGGGGAGCTGTCCCCACCATCTCCACCCAAACCTTTTTCGTAATCCCCAACTTAGATTTATACCCTGTGCCCATGAAACAACTCCTTCCGCCTTCCTACTTCCCATCTGCCCCTGGGAACCTTTATTGCACTTTCTGTCTCCATGAATTTGCCTGTTCTAGGTACATCATAGAAGTGGAATCATGCACTTGTCTTCTGTCTGGCTTATTTCACTTAGCTTGACGCTTTCAATATTCATACATTTTACAGCCCATAAAGTAACTGCATTCCTTTTTGTGGCTGAGTACTATTCCATTGTGTGTGTATATACTGTTTCATTTATGCTTTCGTCCATTGATGAACACTCAGGTCCTTTCCACCTTTTGGCTGCTGTGAATGATGCCTCTGGGGGTCTTCCCTGGTGGTCCGTCTTCAACGCGAGAGACACAGGTTCAGCCCCTGGTTGGGGATGCCGCAGGGCGACTAGATCCTGTGTGCCGCAGCTGAGAGTTGATGTAGCCAAATAAATAGCTTTTCTTTCTTTTTTAAAAAAACAGTGCTACTCTGAACGTTGGTGTACAAATATTTGTTTGATTCAGAATGTTCTGGAGCCCATCAGCCAACAAAGGCATTGGAGGTCTCCCAGGAGCGGATGAAGTGTGTCTAATCGCCCCACTTTGGTCAGTTGTTGGGAGGCATGGCCTTGGAGCACTGGGGGCAAGGAGTTCAAGGCCAGTAGCAGGACCCTCTTACATTCCCGGGGGTTGCCCTGCCCTGGAGCATCTGCCTGACTCTTGCTCGTTCCCTCCGCTTGCCATGAGTGTTTCTGCTGACACGAGGTGCCCCTGGGATGCTCTCCCAGTTTGCAGCATGGGTGAGGGCCTTTGTGCCCCTTTTGGTTCCCCAGACCCTGACTCTGCTCAGGCTCACGTTGCCACAAAGTCCTGTTAGGCAGTTAGAATAGGAAACAGGAGTCCAGAATGGGAGTGGCTAAAAGACAAGGAGGGGAAAGCCCGTGAAAATAGGACAAAGGACCATCAGGACCAGAGTGAGGACCTCAGATGGAACAGGCACTCCTGCCTAGCCCAGGTCACCCAGCGCAGGCCCGGGGTGGGGGGAGGGGGAAAGACCTGTAAAAACATCGAGATCCCGGCAGGGCTGACAGCTGCTGCTGCGCAAACTCCGACCAGAAAACGACTCTATCTACTCTATTTTAGCTCGTTTACCCTCTCCTTGTTTTTCTTTTCACCAGTGATTCCAGAAAACTTAGTGTACAAGTGGACCTAATGTAGTGACTTGTGAACAATGTATGCTTTCATCTTGCTCAACTCCTCAATATAATGTTTGTTCTCTTGTGGTATTGAAACGTCCACCCTATCTTCTGGTAATTATGGTCTTGCTGGGTAACAACAATTATTAGTTACTGTTATTGCTTTTGTTACTGTGGCAGCACTATCATTGACTCAACAAGTGCATACTGCCCAGTATGTTGATACTATGCCCGGAAATGTTTCTTTGGTGTTGGCGACACAGGAGGTTGTAGAAGGGAAGCGAGAAGTGGGGGTGGATGCCCTAGAGGAGGCGATGATGCGTGTTGGGACTGAATTGTAGGTTTTGAAAGTAGAGTTAACACTGTCTTGCAGATTTGTGTGACACCCCTGAGGGTAAATGAGATAGACTATGGCCAGGCTCCAACATTGGTTTGGATTTGGAAAAACTTCACGGTCAGAGAGACCATGGAACACTCCTGATTAGATTTTACTGCCGCAGGAGCAGCCAGTGACTTTTTTCCACACCTTCTCTAACTTCATTTCTGGAAAAACATTCTGTCTACTATTTTTAGCTATGCTGCTGTGGCTACTGTAAGTCTGCTTCTCATAATTATTAAAAAATAAAAAAGGGGGAGATGCCGGGAGCCAGCACGGGAGATCCCACCCATGACAAGGTCATGCGGAGAGGCCTGATGGGCAAGGCGAGTCAGGTCTCGAGGGGTCCTCTGTCTGAGCATCTACCCCGAAACCAAAACCTGTCTGTTTACTGTCTGCTATATTACACTCTTCTGACATTGCCACCTTTTCTCTGGAAAGAGTTAATTCAGAACTCCAGTTAACGGTCTCCTGCATATGAAAAGAATGTCTCGGCTTAACCCCTCTGAAGGCTCTCTAACTTATCTGCCCGGAACAGCCCCCAACCGTGAGAGGCACGAAGCTCAAAACATCTTAAAGATATAGAGCCTTTTAGAGCTAAGAATTAGTTTGGTGAAGAGTTTGTTGAGTCAATGACTGCTGCCAGGCCTCCATATCCTTTATCTTTTAGGCACCTGAAGGATATTAATCAATGTAATTGGGATATAGAAATAGGAATATAGCAGTTTTGATGTTAGCAGCACTAGACTTTTGAGTTAATTACTTTTCTTCGTTATAAATCACTGTACTCCTTTTACTTGTTATAAATTGTATCTTTGCTGTGTAAGAATGTAACTTTATTTAGTGCTTTCTGAGAGTGGCACCAGACTTTGGGAAGAGCAACATAAATAAGTCTTCTGGTTGACAAACCCTCATCAGAAAAAAGGCTGTAAAATGTTAATTGGCTCTCTGGCCAGAAGATGATGCAAATCACCTAAGACTTGTGTATACAACTAGGTATGCAGAGAGAAAGCCTGGTTTTGATAAGAGTCAGGGCTGCTGATGCTGCCTAATTTTATATTATCCATTGATGTCTATGTACAAACAAAGGTATAAAAGGCCTTTCTAGACAATAGGGGATGGGCCAGTCGCTGGACTGGTTCCCCCCATGTCTCCTCTTTACTCTATTTTCTGGCTGAATTCCCATCTGGGGCGTGGAGGCTCGCCATGTCTGCTTACTTGCCCCGGCTTCTAAGATCCACGAGAGAGGGAGCCCAAGGTGGAGCTATTCCCCATTCAAGAGGACGCTGGTGGCCCAACGTAGACGGTGCAAGCTCCTAGTCTGGAACTTTACTGGCTTTCCACGTAAACGAAGTTATTCAGCCTCTTTTCTCCACTAAATTTTCCTACTACACTATTTCTTAATCTAATCTTATATTTCTAAATAAATAAGCTTTCCTCGCCCACGCCCTTCGCGCTTCAAATTCCCTGGATCCACTGGGGCAGCACCCCGGCAGGCAGATTCTTTACTGTCTGAGGCAGGGTGTGCAGCAGCCCAGAGGCGGAGCTGGAGGGAGGCTGCTGTGCTCAGGGACAAACAGCAGGAATTGCGGGGCGGGGGGCGGGGTTAAGGGGAGGCTAGGGCAGAAGACGGGGAAGCCAGGCATTCACAGAGGGCCTCAAAGTCCACAGGGAGGGGGTTGGACTTGATCTTGTAATGCCTGCCTTTATTCCAGAAGGCCAATTTCAGGGGCAAAGCTATCAACAAGACAAATGTGAAATCCTGGAACAAAGGGGCCTTGACCACCTGGAGCTGCTAGGGCTTCCTTAGAGGAGGTGAGGCCTGTCTAGACAGCTCCCAGTCCTGGCAACCTGTGGGAGGTCCCGCATAGGCGAACCTGCCCTGCAGTTTTCATTTCCTTTTACCGGCATTCAAGGAGGTTTATTGGCCAATTTCTGTTTATTGGTGTCTGTGGCTTCAGAGAGAGAGAGACCTGTATGCTCTGAGAAAGGGAGTTGCCTGAGGCAACTGAACTGCTTCAGCTCCATATTTTTTCTCTCAAAGGCAAAATAATAAGTCAGGAACACTATCACTTCAACCACATATTTTTCTCTTCCTAATGGTTTTTGAGAGATGGTGGATTCCATCATGTACCGATGGAGAAGTCATTGCAAAATGCCATGAAATGCCCAAGTGCCAATGGGGCATCTCCTGGAAAGAGGTTGGCCTGGGCTTAGAACTTGCATCCTATCTTGGACAATTCAGTTGAATAGATAACACATTTATGCCAGGCAGTGTGCAAGGCATTAAGGACAGGACAGAAAATTTATGTGAGCTTCAGTTTCCCCCCCTGCAAAATGGTAATATTGTCTTTGTACAGTACCTAACCAGAGATGCTATAATGTAGGTGTTGAAAGCTGGACTTTGAAGTCAGACCTGGGTTCAAGTCAAATTCAGTGATTTTAAAACTGGGATCAATAGAATTCTATGAGGTGCTTCAGTAATTTCACAATTTGACTGAAATTTAGTTTTTAAAGTGGTAACAAACATCACAGACACTTGAAACAAAACGGAGAGATTGAAGGTTGAGCCTCATTTAAGGATGTAACTGCCTTTCATAACTCCAACTTTTTTCAGTGCAGCCTCATTGATTGACATTAAGTAACTGTTATAAATGTGAACTTGAGAATTTATTCCTTTGTTTACTTTGGAGTTTCCTTTGAAAAAACAGGGGGAAAGGTTGCTGCTAAAAAGAAGTTTGGAAAGAGGTGGTTCACTGTTTCCTAGCAGAGTGACCTGGTGAAGGCCAGTGTGAAGATCACAGATTTGAACGGCCGTGTAACCTCAGAGACCTGTGGAACCCTGGTTTCCTCCCATGCGGGTGAGTTGCAACATGTCCTGGCTACAAACACCCAATCTACTTCCTTCACCTGGACTGAACTGGCAGCCCCAAACTAAAGTTTGAGGCCTGCGTGGCTATGAACGCACGATTTCACTAGTCAGATTGGAATCTCGACAGTGTTGAAAAGCTGTGGTCTACGTATAAAATGACCGTTGGTGGTGGTGTGCGCCCGGGAGTGGTGGAGGCAGGCGCTGTCACATGACGCAACAGGCGCCTCAGGAGCCTCTGACAGCAGACGGGTCCACGCTGGACTCTCAAGTCTGCCGCTTGCTAACCACGCGACGCTGGGTAAGCCACTCTGAACTCCAGGGTCCTCATCAGTAACATGGGGATAAAAATGCATCACAGCAAGCTGTTTCAAAGATAAATGTGTGCCCAAGTACTGGAGCACAGAGCCAGGCGCCTGCTGCGCCACAGGTGGTGGCCGGGGACCCAAGGCCCCTCTTTGTTTTCTCTGGGCTTCTCGGGGGCACCAGTGGTAAAGAACCTGCCTGTGACACAGGAGACACGTGGAATGTAGCTTCAATCCCTGGGCTGGGAGATCCCTTGCAACAGGAAATGGAAACCCACTCCAGTGTTCTTGCCTGGAAAAGTTCATGGACAGAGGAGCCCGGCAGGCCCCCGTCCACTGGGTCACAGGGTCAGCCGTGGCCATGCATGCCTTTTGCTCATCTCGGCGGTGCTGGGCCTTCTCCGCAGCACGTAGGCCTTCTCCAGCTGTGGCCGGGGGTGGAGGTGCTGCCTTGCGGCACGCCGGCTTAGTTGCTGTTCGGCATGTGGGATCTTGGCTCCCTGACTTGGGACTGAACTCTCGTCCCCTGCATTGGAAGGCGGATTCTGAACCACTGGACACCAGGGAAATCCCTCAGGACAGTTCTTTAAAGGTTGAATGTCGCAGGTAACACCCCTAGCTTTTTGGAGGGTAGGGGTTGTTTTTTCTCTTTATTTTAAAGCTTTCCAAATGGAAATATCCTATTTGCTTTTTCTGATAGATCTGTGATTATCATAAAAAATTAAAATATAGAAAAGGTGAAAGCTTCTATGTGATGTCTTCCCCACACATCCCTTCCTAACTCCTGGTATAGGTTTCTACGCCCCCACTGGCTTTATATCACTTACTCCTCTTTATAAGTAGGGTTTGTGCCAGTGGGTTAGCTGGGTGACAGGAAGAAGTGAGGCCCTGTCCTGTTTGGGAAATCAGACCAGCCAAGGATTCGTGAATCTCAAACTCCTCAGGGAAGCTGCATGGGCACCAGAGGGAGTAAGATGTGACAGACGGTGGAAGGCCATGGGCTCCCCTCTTCCTCTGGCCCAGGAGAGCGCACAGCAGCCAGAGCAGCCAGTCCGGGCCTGGAGAAACGCATGTGCCACTTCTGAAAAACGAATCCACACGCACCACATGCAGGCGGAAACAGATTCTCATCCCAGAAAATCAGTATGAGCGTACACTTTATTATGCACGGGGTTGCAGAGGGGGCCGCCTGGGCAAGCCCTCGCACACTAACACTGCCCGCTGTCGTCCTCCAGCTCCTCCCTCCCAGGCGACTTAACTTCAACCCACAACCCACGAGGCAGAAGAGCAAAGACTGGCTGGTGTCTGGAAACAGACTCAAGGAACAGAAAGCATTAAACCTTTAAGTCTGAGAAGAGACTTTTAGCCAGGATATGTGTTTGTCTCCTGGTCCTTAGTAGTCAAGGGTGAGCCACCTCGCAAAAGAGAGAAAGTCACTATTTTAAACTTGAAAATAGAAAGCTTGACTTCCCAGTCAGAATGCTCCATATGCATCTAACGAGCTCAGCCAGGACCCATATCCACGGTGGTTCAAGGCTTCAGAAAATAAACCTGGAAATGGGCTGCTGGGGAGGGGGCTCGTGATGACTGACAGGGTGACCCAGCTAAGGACAGATGTGAGGGCGGCTCTGGGTAGGGAAGCTGCCGTTCTTAGAGCTTTAAAAGTGACCTCACAGCTTCCAAGAGGAAGTGGTACAAATGTCACCAGCCGGCTTCCCAGAAACCGACAGGAAGAATAGCAGGGTGCTTGGCTTCACAGGCATTTGTGAAATGGAAGATGCTTCCTAAAATTATAGCAGTTCAGAAGCACTGACCAGTTCCTCCTTCAGCATCAAATATATGACAGAAAAATGACCAGGCAGATAAAAAAGAGCCCTATCTACACAGATATGCCAAGTTTGACAGTGTTTTTCCAAGCTCCTTGGATGCTGCGTGCCTGACAGACTGAATTCCTTCTGTTACTTAATGAACGGTAACCAAGATAGCTCACAGCATCCAAGAGTTGGTAGCAGGCAGACAGTAAAATATAAGTTTTCTAAAGATATATTTTATCAAGTATTAGTCCTTAAGCTATTCAAATTGGTATATAAACAACTACTTATAGGACTTAGAGAAAATTTTATTTTAAAAATTCGAATATTTAGAATCTGATATATGAGAATAGGCAAAAGTGAGGAAAAAAGCACTTCTGTGATTAAGTATTTAGCTGGTTTGAAAGACAGAGGAATCATTTACCCATAAAGGGGCTCAATGAAGTAAAAAAAAAAAACAACGCCCATTGTTCTAAAAGGACCTCTAAAGCAGTGGGTTTAAGGCCCTCAAGAATCAGGGTGATCATGTTCCTTGACCTTGACCTCCAGTGCTGACAGGCGCTGGCAAGAACACGTCTCCTCTCAAGTAAGGAATAGTTTGCACCTGCTCTGAGTTTAGAAAGTAGACGGATGTTAGGAAAATTTCCTTAAATAAGATTCCCCGGAAGTAAGGCACGCGTGGCCCAGAGAAGCTGGTTGTAGCCCAAGGTGACTATTCTCTGCAAAACGTTTGTCTAGCCAGGCTGTCAGGTTGGGAAGATACTCTATCTTCTTGCTTCTGGCCTGGAGGCTGATAGAGGGTGCAGAATGACTCAATGAAATTTGAAATAAGACGGATTTCACCTATCATGGAGCAATCTAAACATATGAACTTTTAAATATTTTAGAGTAAGGTTATCTTACATTAATCACCACTCTCTCTCTCTCATGTCGTATTTACAAGCTAACAACCTTCATCTGTTGCCAGGATCACTACACATTGTAAGAACATCACACTCAACCTATGGAAAAGGGGAGGGAGGGAGAAAAGTCAAGGTTCCCACCCTACTACCTCCTCCTGGGCGAGAGGCTGGCTTGGTCCCCATCTCAGCTCTGGCCAGCCCCCGCGGCTCACTGTCTTTTCTCCATGATAGCCTGCAACATATCTATGGGCAGAGGGAAGATGATGGTAGAGTTTTTCTCAGCAGCAATGGTGGTCAGCGTCTGCAGGTACCGCAGCTGGAGGGCGGCAGGAGACTCGGTGATGACCATGGAGGCTTCCTTCAGAGCCCTGGACGCGTTCATTTCTCCCTCCGCCGCAATGACCTACGGAGCGGCAGCAAGGAGAGATTAACCCAGAGGAAACGCTGTTGGCGAGCTGCAGCCTTCAAACTAGGGCACATCTGGCTCCGGCAATACACGGAGTTTCCCAGGGAGTTGGCCGGAATAGCTCTAAGGAAAACAGTTTCCAGATCCTCAGTTTCTATGTGATCTTTTCCCTGTAACTGATTTGCCTGAGTGTGTGCTGGAGGTCAAGACATCCCCTGTAGAGGAGAGGGGATGGACTGGGGACTGCGGACTGATTTATATACAATGTTATGGATATAACGGATAACTAAGGGGAACTGACTCCAGCACAGGGGACTCTCCTCAAGGCTCTGGTGACCTAGATGGGGAGAAAATCCAAGAAAGCAGAGGGGATATATGTACACGTATCGCTGATTCACTTTGCTGTGCAGCAAAACTAACCTTATGAAGCAACTACACTCCAATAAGAATTGAAAAAAGACGTCCTCTTTCACTATTTATTGTCTTTCTCCCATTTCCAGGGCATCAAACAAAGGGAAAATTCAGAATGCTGTGTAGGAGTTGAGAACGTGAATGACCCCAATGACTGGATACAAAGCCTTTTGCAAGTCAGATAGATTTCCAATTCTTTGATTTCAAAGAAAGGGAAGAGGACCTTATTGTACTGCAAGCTGATAGATAATTAAAATGTTTTCCACAAAAGATCAAAAAA
This sequence comes from Capricornis sumatraensis, assembly GCF_032405125.1. Taxonomy (NCBI): domain Eukaryota; kingdom Metazoa; phylum Chordata; class Mammalia; order Artiodactyla; family Bovidae; genus Capricornis; species Capricornis sumatraensis. The sequence goes on from NC_091074.1 coordinate 119,592,412, forward strand.
GTCATAGGATTTTTCAGCACATAAATTCAGAGGGAGCACTAAGTATTGTATAAAAGTACTTTAAAAAAAACCCTTCCATTTCTATCTACTTATTTATATAAATAAGGTTTCTTTTTCCTCATACCTGTAAAAATGAAAAGTAAGGGAACTGAACTGATGCTGAATCTTGCCTTATTCCAGCAGTAAGTAACAGCCATCGACAAGACATGAATTCATTCTTCATTCACCTCGTTGGGGCCCTTGGTTGCAGTCAGAGAAAACTGAGAAGTATCCTAACTTATGCACTAGAGGCGCTTCAGAAGGTGATAAAATAACTCATAACAAAATGTATTAGGAAAAGACTCTGTAGGGGATGTGAGATGAAATTATAAATTCAAGGAGAAAAAGGGAAAATGAAAATTCCTATTAAAAGAGCTTATTTTCTCATCATTCTATAAAATAGAGAGTGGAATCATTATGTTACCTACATTTCAAAGAAAGCATTTAAAATGAATGATGTTAACAGTTTTACCTTAAAATGTCAATTTTTAAAACATGCCAGGACTTGTATGTTTGGCAGATATCCACATTCAAAATGAAAAAATGTACATGTCTATTTAAAATGGGACACACAGATTTTCTGAATTCTTTGAGGGGTTATGTGAGCAAAGCTTGAAGGCTTTTGGAGAGGTGAGGAGGGCAGGGGTTTTAGAGTTTAGGTGGCTGCTGCTGCTGCTGCTAAGTCGCTTCAGTTGTGTCCGACTCTGTGTAACCCCATAGATGGCAGCCCACCAGGCTCCCCCGTCCCTGGGATTCTCCAGGCAAGAACACTGGAGCGGGTTGCCATTTCCTTCTCCAATGCATGAAGTTGAAAAGTGAAAGTGAAGTCGCTCTTAGCAACTGACTCTTAGCGACCCCATGGACTGCAGCCTACCAGGCTCCTCCGCCCATGGGATTTTCCAGGCAAGAATACTGGTGTGGGTTGCCGTTGCCTTCTCCGAGAGTTTAGGTGGTCTTGAGCCCAAATTGCAAACCTAACCCTTCCTAGCTGAATGTCCTCAGAAAGGTTATTTAACATTCTGAGCCTCGGTTTCTTATTCTTAAGATGGGATAGCACCGCCCTCATGGGACCATTGTAGGGAAGTCAGAGGTCTAGTGTGCACTGGAGTGTATAAACAGAGGCTAATTATATAGCAAGGGCAAGTGACAAGACCTAATTTTTGGATCCACCTATGCCCTAATTCTTAAAAGATTCAGAAGCCAAATGAAGGCAGCTATTCCTAAGTCCTAATCCTAGGAGGAGAGGTGCAAAGATACCATAACCCTCTTAAAAGTGAAGTTAGGTTGTTCTCACAGGAACCTCAAAATATTAAGGGTTCTTTTTTTTCTTTTCATGCTAAATTTTTATTTCAATGTTATGCAACTGCGTAAGTATGCATATTTATTCAACATATAACAATTATGACATCCACAGGGGATTTCTTAGGGAAAATGAGACGGCAAACACTAGATCCTAACAAACTACTGAGCAGGTAAATCTGCAGCTGGGAGCACTACGAGGGTTTAGTCCTTCTCTGAATATGAGAATTGAAAGCAATGGTCTCATGACCAGTAAAATTTCATTCAGTTACACAGTAAACTTTGGGGGGCTTCCGGGTGCCAAGACCTATAAAGGGGCTAGGGATAGAGGAGGGACTCCTCCACGTCCTTCAGCTCCTGGCCAAGCAGGGGGGATGGACTTGGAAGCAGATCATTTCGTTCCAGTGTGACAAACGCTGGCCGAGGCAGGTCCAAGGCCCAGAGCTGGCAGGAACAGCAAAGCAGTGTCTGCCAAAGGCGAGGCGGTGGGGCTGTGCCCACGACGAAGCAGGACAATAGAGCATGGGGGCCTTGCTGTTTGGACTAAGGTGAGGGAGAATATTTCAGGCAGAACACATGAAAAGGTGCTGCAGTATAAAAAACCTAGTGTCCCAGGAACCTATAAGCAGGTGAGCACTGTGAGGAAGAGGGGGAGATGGGGGCGAACAGGGCAGAGGGGGAAGTGAAGTGTGAGTTGGGGAGGGAGGGTAAACAGGAGGGGGAGGTGAGGAAGGGGGGAGGGGGAGATGGGGTGAAGGGGGGAGGGGGAGGTGGGGTGAAGGGGGAAGGGGGAGGTGGGGTGAAGGAAGGGGGAGGTGGGGTGAAGGGGGAAGGGGGAGGTGGGGTGAACAGGAGGGGGAGGGGGAGAGGGAGGGGGTGAACAGGAGGGGGAGGGGTGAGGGGGAGGGGGGTGAACAGCAGGGGGGAGGGGGTGAACAGGAGGAGGAGGGGGGAGGGGGGAGGGGGGTGAACAGGAGGGGGAAGGGGGAGGGGGGAGGGGGGTGAACAGCAGGGGGGAGGGGGTGAACAGGAGGGGGAGGGGGGAGGGGGAGGGGGTGAACAGGAGGGGGAGGGGTGAGGGGGAGGGGGGTGAACAGCAGGGGGGAGGGAGTGAACAGCAGGGGGGAGGGGGTGAACAGCAGGGGGGAGGGGGGCGAAGAGGAGAGGGCAGTAAGGGCAGCAGGGGCCCAGGTGTTTGGTCTTTATCCTGAAGGTGATGGGAAGCCTCAGAGCTAGTTTGAGAAAACACTCCAACAGATGTTGGAGCATCCGTATAAGAGACGGAGGACAGCTTTCAGAGCGACCTGGTGCCAGGAACCAGTGGTGTGAGTGGAGGAGGAAATGGGCCGTTGAGAGAGACTCAACAGTGTGGAATGGACTGGGCAGGATGCAAGGGGGACAGGCTGTGTCTGGGTTCTGTGCTGTGCATTAGGTGAGACAGAGGAGGCTTACTGCAAGAAGGGACCAGATTAGAGGATAAAAACCTGAATTTATCAGGCAAAGCATTATGTCCCCCTAGGTGTGTGGGAAGGGACCAGTGCCAGCCACACTGAGAGGGGCTCTGGGAACTGTCTCCCAGGCGAGGCCTGGACAGAACTGACAAGCTGACCCTGCCACGGGCACAGCAGGCTCTGATTTTCCCGTCAGCTCAGATGTCCAATAAGGTGCCTTTTTTTTTTCCTGTCTGGACAACTGCAAAGACAGCTCAGCTCCCACTACCAATCAACACACCATCTCTTGGCTGGGAAGCCAGACCCACCCGGCTGGGCACACCTTTTGTTACGAGAAAAGCTGGTCTGAGTGAGCTGCCAAAGATATGAACACAACACCCTCGCTGTGTCTAATACAAGCCAAGCAGACGCTGTGGGCAGGGTCTTAGAAAGCAGCACAAGCTACCCGCAGGCATGCAGTTTCTCCCAGAAGCGCCGGAGGCCCCGTCAATCGACCCTTCCTATTTACAGAGCATCGTGTCAAAAGCTGGCGAGTTCAGGCCTGTGGAAGGGTCCTGCTGTCTCCTGTGGCCCAGGGGGCTGCTCCGAGGGAAGGGCTGGGAAGGTGACCTGCGCCCTGTACTCTACCTGCTCAGTTATCACACAACTAGGCCCAGAGACACGAGCCCCAAGCCCATGCCAGGCACTTTTCTGAGAATCGCGACAAAGGAGAAAAGGGAGGGTCTGCAAGCACAGAAGGTATTACGCGTCCAGCCACGGTCTGAAACCTTAAAAAGAGGTCCTGCCAACACACCATGCTCAGGGGGACCTGTCCTCGTTTGTAACTTTTCTCTCAAGGGACGCTCGTGAGCACTTAATGAGCTCGTTCTCTTTGCGGAGTAGGACGCCTTCATCTTGGCCGACCGTCATCCATCCAGCCGGCAGCGGTGTTCGGATGATCTCCAGTCGGGGTGACTACAAAGTGCTGCTGTGAACGCTCCAGAGCACGTCTTCTGGGAAACCAGCATGCGCTCCGCTCAGATCCACACGGCCAGACGCTCCAGAGCTGTCGCACCAACGTGTGTTCTCACTGCCGAGACCTCCCCCCACCCACACCTGGATCGCTTTCTTTCTTGTTTAAAGCCGTTTCAGTGAACGTTTAGTGTGGCATCTGCTTGTGACATGAGTTTGCATCTCCGGCTAATTAACTTGAGGAATTTTTCTCTGAAGTCTCTTAGGCTATAGACTCTTGCAACCTTTTCCTTTGCAACTTATTTAAGAAACAGTGACCCCTGTTTCCCTGAGAGCTTGAATACTGGGCCTCGTGGTTGTTGCAGGGTAACTGGACTCTATGGAAGAATTAAGACTCCTTGAGATTCTGTGTGTTAACCCCACCCTTAAAGACAGCCAGATCCCTTGAGAGCCCAGTAATTCAGAATCCTAACTGACTTTATTTTTTCTTGTAAAGCGAAGTCAGGACTCTCTTTCCTAACTGGTCAGAGTGTTTGCAGAGGGGGCTCAGTCCTTCCTGGAAAGAAGGCCGTGAGGAGCACAGGGAATCCTAATTTCCACAGTCACTAATCAGCTGTGTGATTCTGAGATCGCATCACTTGTTTGGGGTTTGATATTTTCGTCTAAATGGTGGGAATGGCAAATAAGTTTCATTTTTAGGCCAATTTCCAGCAGCTGCAGGTCGTTACCTAGAGCGCATCAGGGCTTCCCAGGCGGCGCTGGCGGTAAAGACCCTGCCTGCCAATGCAGGAGACAAGAGACGTGGGTTTGATCCCTGGGTCGGGAAGATGCCCTGCAGGAGGAAACGGGCTCTGTGTTCTTGCCTGAAAAATCCCATGGATAGAGGAGTACGGTAGGCTACAGCCCATAGGGTGGCAAAGAGTCAGACATTACTGGATTGACTTGGCACGCCCGCACGCACACCTGGAGTGCTTCAGCAGCATTCTCAAGTCAAGTCAACGCTCAGTGGGAAGCAGCGCTGTGGTCAATGACGGGCACGGGAGTGGCGGGGGGACAGGCAGCATCTTCACTTTCAGAAGATAATCTCTAAGGACCCTTAGGGCGCCAATATTCTATGTCATCTATGTATGATACATTCTATTATTCAACGTGGTTTGGAAACGGGACTTTTGGTTAATGACAGATTCTAGGTAAAAGGGATCCCTAATTTTCAAAATAACTAGATTATAGTGAGGCATAGTTAATATCATTCTCATAAATACAATTTAATCTTCTAAATAAAATACCATGGTTTGGAGAGAAAATACATGAGGGCTCTGTAGTGCTCAGTAGAGCTCTGGAGGGGTCTGGGGGGGCTCTGTAGTGCTTGGTAGGGCTCTGGGGGGCTCTGGAGGGCTCTGTAGCGCTCTGGAGGGGTCTGGAGGGCTCGGTAGGGCTCTGGAAGGGTCTGGAGGGCTCTGTAGTGCTCTGGAGGGGTCTGGAGGGCTCTGTAGGGGTCTGTAGTGCTCTGTAGGGCTCTGGGGGGGCTCTGTAGGGCTTTGTAGTGCTCTGGAGGGCTCTGGAGGGGTCTGGAGGGCTCGGTAGGGCTCTGGAAGGGTCTGGAGGGCTCTGTAGTGCTCTGGAGGGCTCTGGAGGGGTCTGGAGGGCTCTGTAGTGCTTGGTAGGGTTCTGGGGGGCTCTGGAGGGCTCTGGGGGGGCTCTGGAGGGCTCTGGAGAGGTCTGGAGGGCTCTGTAGTGCTCTGGAGGGGTCTGGAAGGTTCTGAAGGGGTCTGGAGGGCTCTGGAGGGGTCTGGAGGGGTCTGGGGGGCTCTGGGGGGCTCTGTAGTGCTTGGTAGGGCTCTGGGGGGTTCTGGGGGGCTCTGGGGGGCTCTGGAGGGCTCTGGGGGGCTCTGGCACCAGAAGCACCAGTTAACACACTGTTGTTGTTTAGTCGCTCAGTCACGTCCGACTCTGCGACCCCACGGACGGCAGCCCACCAGGCTCCTCTGTCCACGGGCTTTTCCAGGCAAGAACACTGGAGCGGGTCGCCATTTCCTTCTCTAGAAGATCTTCCCGACTCAGGGATCAAACATGAGTCTCCTGCTTGGCAGGTGGATTCTTTACCACTGAGTCACCTGAGAAGCCCAATTAACACATTAGGAAAATCTAAAAGTTCTGGTTAGTAAAACATTCTGGATGCAGTGTGTCAAATGAATCTATCTGGTGCTGGCTAAAAAATTAGAGTGACCCTTCTCTGGCTTCGGAGAAGGTGATGGCAACTCACTCCAGCACTCTTGCCTGGAAAATCCCATGGACGGAGGAGCCTGGTGGGCTGCAGTCCACGGGGTTGTCAAGAGTCAGACGCAACTGAGCAACTTCACTTTCACTTTTCTCTTTCATGCATTGGAGAAGGACATGGCAGCCCACTCCAGTGTTCTTGCCTGGAGAATCCCAGGGACGGCAGAGCCTGGTGGGCTGCCATCTATGGGGTCGCACAGAGTCGGACACGACTGAAGCGACTTAGCAGCAGCAGCAGTAGTATCTGTGGGTTACAGGGCATCCTAACAGAAGGGCAGGGTTCTGTGGTTAGCCAATTATCACCAGCTGCTACTGGTTTCTAACAACAACAATCTGGTTCGTTGCTGGTATCTTGGGAGATCTGTCATGCCCACAGCAACTGCTCCTGTGAAGACTATCCCTCTTTCTCCATCCATTCACAGGTGAGGGGTTGTGGGACCTTTTCAGGATCTTTGATTGACGCTGGATCAGAAAGAATCACTCTGGGGTGAATTTGGAATGGGGGCTGGTCTGTTTCCCACAGCACTCAGCTGGGAGACACACACACTTGAGAATCAGGCCTTCTCCCCTCCAGCTGTCTGCAGTGAGGCGAGGCCCGGGATGTGGAATGCCTGGCTCCCCTGAGGCTGCCCCCCGGTCTCTGGCTTTGATTCTGGTGAGGCTTGACTCGACTTCCTGCCCTCGGGTTTGGTAAGACATCCCTATGGACTCATTTGAGCATGTCTTCTTTTCCAGATTCACAAATATTCCCTCAGCACCTCCCATGGATGTCACACACCCATGCAGGGTTAAGACACAGCCAGGGATGATGATTGAAAAAAAAAGAAAAAAAGGAGAAAAAAAGCAGACATCAAGGAAAAAGAAGTGAAAAAAAAAAAAAGCAGAAAAAGGAAGATGGAAACTGCAAGAAGGAGGAACAACTTGGGAAAAGGAAGAAAGAGACAAAAATAAGGGGGGAAGAGTGTGCGCAAACTGATGGGACAGCCCGTCCACTCTGGAGTCAGACTGTCAGTGCGTCCTCAGCAGAGGACCGGGAGAATGACGCAGGGGGTGCACAGTCCTAACGGAACGACGCAGCTGTCTACGTACCGGTATCCCCAGGAGAGGTGGTTTGTAAAAAAGCAAGGTGAAGAACAGTATGTATTGTACCCCTACTTCTGTAAAATAAACAGGCCAGTAGACTAACAGCTTAGTCAAATAAACCCCAAATGAAAATCTGGGGGTATTAACATATACACTAAGCTGTTAAGAGTGGCGGCCTCTGGTGGCAGGGGGATATGATTTAAAGTGATGAGCAGAGCTTTCATCTTTACTACTTTGGGACTATTTCGATTTTTTACAACCAGCATGTTTTACATTGTATATTTTAAAAGGAAGCCTCAACAGGAAAAACAAACCACACAGAGAAAACAAAGTCACCTTGGCTCGGGCCTCCCGGGACGCCTCCGCCTCCGCAGCCATGGCCCTCTGCAACTGCACCGGCAGCTTCACGTCCTTGATCTCCACACGCTCCACCTTGATTCCCCAGTCATCGGTGGCATCATCCAGGGTGCACTGTCAGGAAGAGAGAAGGCAGGCTGAAAATGCTCAGCCCTCGCACAGGCGCTTAGGGCAGCTGTGTTCACTGGGATCTGGAGTGGGCGAGGTGCTGGTGGAGGGCTGCAGAGAGAGTTACCCATGGAGGCATGCAGGCTGAAGTGGGAGCCTGGATTACTGGGAAGTTGTTCTTGATTCTGCTACTAATAAGCTAATGTGGGTTGGCAAACGTTTTCTAAAAAAGCTAAATTCCTTCAGTCGTGTCCAAATCTTTGCGACCCAGTGGACTGCAGTCCGCCAGGCTCCTCTGTCCATGAGATTCTCCAAGCAAGAATCCTGGAGTGGGCTGCCATGCCCTCCTCCAGGGGATCCTCCCGACCCACGCACTGCACCTGCGCCTCTCACGGCTCCGGCACTGGCAGGCGGGTTCTTTCCCGCTGCCGACACTGGGGAAGCCCTTAAAGGGTTAGATAGTGGTTACTGGTTTCCAGTGTCTGGTGCAACTAACTCAGCCTTTGCAGATTAAAAGTGGCCGTGGGAAATAATGCACCGATCAGTGGGTGTGGCTGCATTCTAACAAAGCTTCACTTATTAAAACAGGCGGCCAGAGGGCTGCTGAGCTCCTGTGAGCCCGTGGGAGCCGTGCTGTTTCTCCGCGCCTCAGCCTCCTCCCTTTGCAGGGCTGGAGCGACATGGTTGTCACATGGTTGCTGGGGTGTCACATGAGACCAGAGACAGCTGCACAGACAGCAACAGCTCAGATGCGCAGCACTCGATCTTTTCTGACCAAGTCAGATCTGATTCATCATCTGTCATGAAGGCAAGATTGAAAAGTGTTAAGAGTTACAAACGAGGTCAGGACTTGCACAGAACATGGCTCCAGCTGTACCTGCCCTGTCTTGCAGAACAGCCTCTGAGCTATTATGCTAGAAGAAAAAGGCTAACACTAACTTTGGGGAAAAAATTATACTGGAGGGAATTAAGAAACATGCACGCATTGGAGTGTTACTGCCCTATAACCTCCTCATATGAAAAAGATCCCCTTCCATCAAGCCTGGGGAGAGTTTTCTGTGAAGGAGAAAAGGCCAGTGAGTCTCCAGGTTGACTTAATGAAACGCTCTCAGATGCCCACGGGCCCTGAGCTTCTCTTCCCAAACCTGCAGCTGAGTCGCACCGGCGGTGCCCTCCTCACCTGCATGTTGTGCGCGATTTCTTCCCTGTCAGAGAGGATCTGGGAAAGGTTCTTGGTGCCCAGGACATTCCTCAGGGTCGTTTGTGCCAAAAGACGGGTTGCGGAGTCAGCGTTGGTGATGTTTGCCACAGCCAGAGTGGCGTTCTGCACGCGGTAATAGACCACGCCGTCCACGCTGATGGTGACCGAGTCCTTGGTGAGGATCTGCGAGGCAGGGAAGCATGGGAGACCCGTCAGCCTCCTCTTTAGTGAAGCAGCAAGGACTGTGATTCCACCCAACGTCTTAAAACAAGAGCTGGTTTTTTTTAGTAAGTGCTGTTGACTGAATGTTTGCATCTCCCTAAAATTCATGTTGAAACTCCATCCCCAGTGTGTTGGTGTTTGGAGGTGGGGCCTTTGGGGGGCCATGAGGGTGGAGCCCTCATGAATGGGATTAGCATCCTTGTAAAAGAGACCCCAGAGAGAGCCCTCCCCCTTCTACTATGTGAGGATATAATGAGCAAACAGTGATCTAGGAATGAGGAGGCAGGTCTTCATCAGACACCAAATTTGCTAGAGTCTTCACCAGCACTTCTTCAGAACTGTGAACAATACATACTTGGTTTATAAGCCACCAAATTTGTTACAGCGACCCCAAGGGACTCAGACCACAAAGTATCAGAATGTTCACTATGTCTTAAAAATTTTAATAAAGTACTTTCGTTTACTACTAATTCCATTCACTCATTTGATCATTCAGCAAACACTGAGACTTAGTCGCAGTCAGTAGCTGACGCTGAGCTGGGCTTCAGGGATAAAGGCATGAAAACCCTCACTTCCTACTTTCACGGAGGTCAGGGAATCAAGGGACGCTCTAAGGAAAAAAGATGGACAGTCGTAGCTGACAGAGGTGAGACATGAACTAAGTCTTGAAAAAGGATATTACAATTTTCTGAGGATAGAGTGAAAGAGTATTCAAGGCAGACGATCACGTGTGAGACGGAGCAGAGGCGCCAGAGAGCCTGTGTCTGATGAGCCTGAAGAAGCACAGTGTTATTGGGACGAAAGAGCTGAACTCTTCTCGCAGGGCGATGTCAGGGTGAAAGTCTATTTACAGTGTGCTTCATGAAACGCTCGCAGGACACAGACCCCGTGTGTCAGTGCTTCCTGTCACGTTCAAGGGCAGAGTCCTTGGTTTGATACCTGCCCTCCGGCCTCCTTCCCCCCCACTCCTGCACATGTCCTCCACTAGACAACGTGGGGCTCCCACACGCACCGCGCTCCAGGTCCCGGGCCTCCCTGCAGGCGTTTCCCTCCCAACTCCTCCCCACGACGTCAGACAGATACGGCAGCTGAGACACAGCTCAAGTGTCCTCTTCTCTGTGAAACCCGCCTGGCCCTCCCGGCAGTTGCATGCGCATCCCTTCACCCACTCCCTGCAGTGACGTGATCTATTGATACCGCTGCCTCCCTGCTCGACTGTGAACTGCTGAAGGCAGTCTGTGTTTGTGTCTCTAGCACTGGCAGAGTGCTCGGCGCACAGCAGGCAGGCAGTGAAACAAGAGACGGACTGGACTGGAGCGCGGCCCCGGGGCTGGAGGGAGGGAGGACCGGTGTGGGGAGAGGCAGGGGCCGCAACTCCGGCTCCAGCGCTGCTGGTTCCTCCCTCAGGGACCTCCAGCGAGGGGTCTCGACTGTCTGACTTAGCGACTCCTCATCTGTATGCCGGGGCTACTAATATTGCCCAATTCTAAGCAAATTTCTTTGAAGGTCAAGTAAGATGTTTGCAAGTGAAGCCATTTTGAGAATGTAAAGAGCTATGTACATGGAAAAAAAGTCATAAAAACGATAATAGCTGTTTAGTTCTGCCAGGCATCAAAAGAGTTAATTCTTTTTTCTCAGTAACCTAAAACTTCAAATTTGGAGAAGTGGGGAGTTTGTAAATAGATATATAATATATTCCCATCTTGGGTGAAAGTTAATTTTTCCCCACGATGTGATGGGAAGTGTAGGTCATTTCTAAAGGAATTGTTGCCATGGAGACTCTGCCGCGGCTGGAGGTTCGTAAAGCTGCAGCCTCTCTGTCTACTGATTATTGTAGGCAGAGTGTTTATCTTCCTTCATAACAAGCTCACAGGGGATCAGAAAAAGGACTGCTTGCCAAGTTTCAAACTGCTCTGCGTTCAGGGAGCAGCTGGAAGGCAGAAGCTTGCCGTGACCCTGCCAGATGACCGCCGTGTTTACAGAGGAAAGTGCCAGAACTCCCCGCTACCCTCAGAGGGCTCCTTCTGAGAGTCAACCTTCCACACAGAGAATATAGACATGCTCTCAGTCTTGCTTTTATGGGTAAAAATGATTTCTGGTGTCACTACGTATGTGTGGATTACAAAGTCTCACCTCGCTAACTATGTGGCTCAGGACCAGCAGGGGAGCTTCTGAGCTGGCCTCTGAACTTTGTGACCAGGCTCCACCGCTCTGCTGAGGACCTGGCCTCTGGCCAGCAAACGCCAGCAGTCTCTTTGGTCCTTTCCCTGCATCTGCTTTCAGGCTCTCTACCTGTGACGGTCATGACGCCTCCTCAGACACAAGGGCCAGGATCCCCGCCGCTGTGTCAAGGGCTGGGACGGCGCTAGTGGAGGGTGCACGTGGCATGGGGCTGTCCCACGCTAAGCCTTGAGCAGGGACTCTGAGGCCCTGGCCCCGCCCGTGAGTCCGGAGGAATTCCTGTCTGCTTTCTGGGATTCTGCTGTGAGCCTCAACGGTGAGGCACTTTGAAAAAGCCTGAAATAATCACTAATATAAAATATCATATTCTTATCTAAAATACCAAATGGGCAGTCTCTAATTCTTTGGCTTATAACCAGTTTATCTAGAATACTGTCAAGAACTGTAAGAGGAATGTTCTATCAGAAACCCAGAGAGAAGTGTGGTCGGGGGTATGCTGATGACAGTGGTAACATTATACTTACATTAACATTATAGCCGCTTTGTAATGATAATAAGCACTTTCATAGCACTTACTATTTATCAGCCTCTGCTCTAAGCACTTTACATAGAGCGTCTCATTTAGTCCTCACAAGAACTCTATAGGGTAGGTCCTGCTATTATAACCTCTATTTTATAGATGAGGAAATGCAGGCACAAAGAGGAGAACTTGCTGGAGGCCACACGGCCAGAAAACGCCGAGGGCAGAGGGGCTCTCAGCTGTGCTGTGGCCGCTGGCCCCGCTGCCTCTCCACGCCAGGCCCAGGACAGCTCAGCCACCCACAGCAGGAGACAACCTTACCTCCTGAGGAGGGATGTCAAATGAAATAGTCCTCATGTCCACTTTGATGAAGCTGTCAGTGCACGGCAGAATAAAAAACAAGCCTGCAACAGAGACACACCCGAGATCAGGGCACACCGGCACCTCACTCATCAGCTCACTGTGCCCTTCGGTTCTAACAGGGTCAACCCGATTAACCGCGAGAAAGCTGGGCATCTCAGGGGATGAGCTGGGAGCCAGGAGCAGCAGCCTCGACTCCCGCGGCTTTCTTCCCACAGCCGGCTGTCCCCACGAGACCTGTGGGCTGCATCTCCTTACTTGGCTTGTACTGGCACCCGTTTGCTTTCACTTACCATTTTTTTTGTGGCCATCCCACACAGCAGGTGGGATCTTAGTTCCCCGCAGGGCCTGAACCCGTGCCCCGCTACAGTGGAAGCGTGGAGTCTTAACCACTGCACCACCAGGGAAATCCCTGTTTTCACTCAGATCGATGCGATTGCTTCTTACGTCATCTTGCTATTTCTTCCAGTCTGTTTCCTACACACAAGCCGCACCACGCCCTGCGCAACCTGTCCCTGCTCACCTCTTCACCACTCCCCTCTGTACCCGTCCTGCACCCCGGCTACGCTGGGCCCCTCTGCTCCCGTCCTGCACCCCGGCTGGGCTGGGCCCCTCTGCTCCCGTCCTGCACCCCGGCTGGGCTGGGCCCCTCTGCTCCCGTCCTGCACCCCGGCTACGCTGGGCCCCTCTGCTCCCGTCCTGCACCCTGGCTACGCTGGGCCCCTCTGCTCCCGTCCTGCACCCCGGCTGGGCTGGGCCCCTCTGCTCCCGTCCTGCACCCCGGCTACGATGGGCCCCTCTGCTCCCGTCCTGCACCCCGGCTGGGCTGGGCCCCTCTGCTCCTGTCCTGCACCCCGGCTGGGCTGGGCCCCTCTGCTCCCGTCCTGCACTCCGGCTGGGCTGGGCTGCCCGCAGTTCACTGAGCTATAGTGCTTTCCTGGATGGCTCTGCACATGCTCTGATCCTGGGGACACCTCTCCCCCAGTTCTCACCTTTTCCTGCCAAGATGTCACCTCCAGAAAGCACCCTGCCACTTGGGGTGGACACTCTTTTCTGGGCCTCCACAGCCACCTGTGGCTTCTTGACACAACACTCACCATGCAGGACTGTGACTGTCAACTGTCTCTGCTGGCGACCCACCACCAGGCAGAAAGACCCTTGGGGCAGGGACTCTGTTTCCGTGTCCCTTGAATTCTCAGAGCCTGGAACTCAGTGGGAGCTTAACTGAAGTTTGCCGAAAATAATGACTGGAAGCCATTTATTTCAGTAGGGATTCTCACGCTCAAATTTCGATAGCTGCAGCTATTTCTGGCCTAAAGATAATCTTATCAACTCAAATAGGAAGGGGAGGGGAGAGGCGGGAAGGAAAGGGTAATTTCTGGTAGGCTGTACTGCTATTGTTGCACAAATTCTGCTGTGAGAAGTCTTCTAAGTCAACAGAGACCTTCATGAAGAAAATCACATCAGTAAAAGGATGAATTTTGCTTTCCAGACAAACAGTGCAAGCACTCACCAGGTCCTTTGGCTCCTCCTTGTAAGATGCGACCCAGTCTAAAGATGATGGCTCTTTCGTATTCTTTTATGATCTAGATTAAAAACACAAATCATAATTTAACATGAGAAGTACAAGTAGTTACAGGCATAGCTTTTGAAATATATATGTATTTCTCCTCTAAATAGGTGAGCTGTTTATAACACCAGATAACAGCTACAGGCAACACGTTCATGTTTAATGACCCCTCCCAGAATAACCAAGAATTAATTACTTTTTTTGTGGATTACAAAGGCAGTAGATACTCACTGTGTAAAATCTGGATAGTATAGAAAGAGTATACAAAAGCAAATTCACAACTTCACTCCTCAGCTGTTAACATTATTATTCAATTACTCATGAATCGTCAACACAGGGGGAGAAAAGTTAACATCCTCATAGTTTGTCTTCTGGTTCCTTAAACTATAATAGTAACTAATCTGAAAATTCTTAGAGCATATTTTATCTTTTTAGCAATATGTAAGTGACTGTCATTTATCACAGTATTAATAACTTCATGGCAAATAGATGGGGAAACGGTGCAAACAGAGGCAAACTTTATTTTCTTGGGCTCCAAAATCACTGCAGATGGTGACTGCAGCCATGAAATTAAAAGACACTTACTTCTTGGAAGGAAAGTTATGACCAACCTAGATAGCATATTCAAAAGCAGAGACATACTTTGCCAACAAAGGTCCATCTAGTCAAGGCTACGGTTTTTCCAGTGGTCATGTATGGATGTGAGAATTGGACTATAAAGAAAGCTGAGCACCAAAGAACTGATGCATTTGAACTGTGGTGTTGGAGAAGACTCTTGAGAGTCCCTTGGACTGCAAGGAGATCCAACCAGTCCATTCTGAAGGAACTCAGTCCTGAGTGTTCACTGGAGGGACTGATGTTGAAGCTGAAACTCCAATACTTTGGCCACCTGATGTGAAGAGCTGACTCATTTGAAAAGACCCTGATGCTGGGAAAGATTGAAGGCAGGAGGAGAAGGGGGATGAGACGGTTGGATGGCATCACTGACTTGATGGACATGGGTTTGGGTAAACTTCAGGAGTTGGTGATGGACAGGCAGGCCTGGCGTGCTGCAGTCCATGGGGTCGCAGAGTCGGACACGACTGAGTGGCTGAACTTAACTGAACTGAATAACTTTAGAGAAGAAATAACCAGCATAGGTGGGACAATAACCACGTGCCAGGTGCTCTACTAAGTACGTAGCTCATTTAATCTTCACAACAGCCCTGTAAGACAGACGTTGCCATTTCCTCCCATCTGACAGGTGAGGAAATTCCGCGAAGGTCACACAGTAAACAGCAGCGCCTGCAGTCACACCTCAGAATCCTGACAGTGCAGGACTTTTTCTCACAGGATTGTCCTGCATCCCTGATTCCAGAAAGCTTTAGATGGTGATCCTTACTTTAACCCACAGGAATGACTGACTGGATAGGGGCTGAAAAGAAGTCTGTTTAAAAAAAATTTTTTTTATTTTTTTGCCACACCCCAAGGCATGGTGGGACCTTAGTTCTCTGACCAGAGGTCAAACCCCCACCCCAGTGCACTGAAAGGTGGAGTCTTCACCACTGGATCACCAGGGAAGTCCCTGAAAAGCAGTCTGAGAATTCCATTGTAATAGGTGGCTAGAGCAATTTTTCAAGAGATGAAGGGAAAAGAATTATAGGTCAGTATGGTTTCTCTTACACACACACACCCCCTTTCATGGGCTTATGTACTTATGAGTTGGCCCCTTTCCAGATGTGAATGAAACCTTTTTTACCTTTATGCACATCCATATTGACATTGGGAAAGTTATAACCGTGAACAAGAATGATATAGCCACCAAAATCCATCCACAAACACCGAGGCCTGCACTGGGGCTATCTGTGAAAATAAAAAAGCATACAGTTCTTATCACTGTTCTTAGCATGATCCCCCCCGTCTTCATCCTTCATCACTGAACGTCGGTCGTTTACATGAACTTTCCCATCGAATCCACATAAAAACCGTGACGTGCAAATGCTACTCCCCCTAATCTTTACTGTGTGCTGAAGTGATGAACCTTTTAAGATCCGGACCAACTACCAAGAAGGTTAAGTTTAGTGGCAAAATCATTACAATACTAAGCGCTAAGTATAGACGCAGTATCTGTTCAGAACATTTTGGAAACACAAGAATAGGAGCAACTCACAGCATACGGCTGGGATGGAGGTGAAACCAGAGTGGGGTGGGTAGGCAGTGGCGGCAGTCGTTAGAGGGGCTTCTTGCAGGACGTGATGGTTAAGAGAACACCAGTGACAAGGGGAAGGAGGATAAAAGGCATTTAAGCTGAGGGCACAGCATAATTAAAGGTGAAAATCATATGATATACTTGTTCAAGCCCACTTAGGTCGTCTATTTAAAATGCCTGTCAAACATCTCACTAGCTATACGTACAGTTTATCACCCATGTTGGTTCTGATTTCTTGCTGCTGGTGCTGCTGCTAAGTCGCTTCAGTCGTGTCCGACTCTGTGCGACCCCATAGACGGCAGCCCACCAGGCTCCCCCGTCCCTGGGATTCTCCAGGCAAGAACACTGGAGTGGGTTGCCATGTCCTTCTCCAATGCATGAAAGTGAAAAGTGAAAGTGAAGTCGCTCAGTCGTGTCCGACTCTTAGCGACCCCATGGACTGCAGCCTACCAGGCTCCCCCGTCCATGGGATTTTCCAGGCAAGAGTACTGGAGTGGGGTGCCATTGCCTTCTCACTATTATGAAAATGCTATAATGAACATCTCTGTACATGGTTTTCCTCCCACATTCCTAAGTTTACCTTTTCTGTAACATGAAATTGGGTTTTCTTTTTTTGGCTGTGCAGTGTGGCTTGTGGGATCTTAGTTCCTTGATCAGGGATTGAACCCATGCCCTTGGCAGTGAAAGTGCAGAGTCCTAACCACTGGTCCACAAGGGAATTTCCTGAAATAGCTTTTTGTCTGATCACAAAGATAATATTAATACATGTCCCACTCCTAATATTAATACATGTCCCACTCCAAATAGTTTAGAAAAGTACAGAAAAGGAGGGAGAAATTGCTCGATTCCAAGTTGATAAATATTCTTCCAAGCCCTTTTTGTGCATGCACGTTTTTCAAAGTAAATAAATAACATGTGCAACCTGTTTCCCTCCCTTCTAGGTATTGCTCTTTCAGCTTCCTTTTCGGGCTTTGCTGCTACACATTTGTGCTTTTTCTGTGTCAGTTTTATTTTTATCAATTTGTGGCTTAGTTGCCAAGTCATGTCCAACTCTTGCAACCCCATGGATTGTAGTCTGCCAGGCTCCTCTGTCCATGGGATTCTCCAGGCAAGAATACTGGAATGGTTTGCCATTTACTTCTCTAGGGGATCTTCCCAACCCAGGAATCAAACCCGGGTCTCCTGCATTGCAGGCAGATTCTTCACCAATTGAGCTACAAGGGGTCAAGGAATTTTTATCAATTACACTTGCACAAAGTTAAAAAAGTCAATTAGTTCCACAAGATGAGTGCAAGAGAGAGGGCAGTGCTCTGCTCACCTCTTCCGATTTCTTCCAAGGCAAGTGCTCTTGCAGCTGTGTGTTGTGGTATACGACTTACCTGTTTCTAAAGAACACACTAGTTTTGTTATTGCTTTTACAGTTTTAAGCTTCATCTATTGACTTCCTACCCCTCCCCCACCACATAAAGACACCTATCCTTGGGATTGCATAAAAATATCAAATTTTATATTTCACAAATATGCAAATATGATTCAGAGCTAAGCCATGCAGTGAGGCCTAAGTTGTTTTTCACGCATACCATTTACTGATTTTTTTTTTTCCTGGAGTCACTGTCCTCTTTTTCTCTCGCTTAGTTTTAGGTGTACTTAACGATTCAACTTTCTTCAGCTGTCTACACCTCCTTTCCGCAGGCTCAGGTATTCCACCCATTCCACCTGCTGAGGAAGCAGCTCGGAGCCGTGTCTGCTACGATTCTCGCTCTCCCTCTGCTTGCCGCTCACTGCCACCCCGGAAATCCCCCTTCTCTTCCTGAGCTGCTTCCTACCCTCTGTATCTGAGGTCTTCCTGGCTCTTGCTTTCCTTTTCGTGGGGGACAGAGGGCCTGAATAGGCTCAGGGATAGATCCCTGTTCTTTTCAAGCATGGAAGGCTGGTCTTTCCAGGAGGCGTTTTAATGATGAGAGGGAGGGAGGGGGCCAGAGAGGAAGAGGTAGGCCAGGCATGGGTGATTCCTTAGATCAGAGGAGCGATTTAGATGGCAGTGAGAAGAGGTTCCGAATAAACAGGAGGCCAAGAAGGCAGCAGATGATGGCTGGGAGCCCAGAGAAAAGATAGACACACATGAGCACCCAGGTCAAGTGCTCCACAACCTGAGATGAAGCATGAGAAATACACAGGAGTACTCTGGTCTGGTCTGGACCATGCCATGTGGGATCTTCCCAACCGGGGATCAAGCCCGTGCCTGCTGCAGTGGAAGCGTGGAGTCATAAGAAGGCCAGGCAAGTCTCTACATGAGTCCTTTGGTTATATGTGACTTTGCAGTTTTCTGATCCCATGTCATAGTGTGAGGTAAATGTTCTACAAGTGATCTAAGTTAACCCTGGAGGCTTCTAAGTTATCTCTTTGAGGGGCATGGACGCATTCAGTGAGAAATTTCAAGCAAGGCTACATGCCACTTGTGGAGAGAAGTCCGGTCAGGCGCTGTCATAACAGGTACAAATCACAGCAGCCTTTTTAGGTGGCTTGTTATACTTCCTGCACTATGTTGAATTACTTTAGACACATATCTCATTTACTCCGTACAAAGTCCCTGGGAAGTTAGGTGTTTTTAATTCCACTTTACCATACCAATGAAGTCACTGAAGAAACATTTTTCCTGAGGTCACACACAATGGAGGACTTGGGCTTCAAATATAGGTCATCTCACTCCGAAGCCCATGTTATAAATCAACTCACTCTTTGACCTTTTGCCTCTGAATAATAATAATTTAAAAATCCTTATTAAAGAAGCTGTTGTGTTTGGAGCACTTCCTCAAGACAAACTCTAAACTGGAAAAGCATGGTAGGAGTTCTGAGAATGAAATCTGATATCCTTACCGAGAAAGTCCTCTTAATTCCAGTTGTGCCTATTTATAGCAAAAGACAGTCTCAAGGCTCATTTCCAGGCTCAAGCCTAGGTTTCCAAAGTGAAAGGAATTCCAAACAAGGAATAGATGGGCCACAAAAACTTATCTGACAGCATCTGGTACTTTCTCAAACACGGCTCCAAGACTCCCTTACTCCAGGCAAAGCTCCGTGTCCTCAACATCCTAGACGATAAACTCCCTGAAGGCAGGGCTGTTTCTTTTTTATGTTTATATTTTTAATGTCTAGCACAGTTATCTCCCAGAGAGAGGATGTAAAATACTTCTTAGCTTACCTGCTGGATGTATGATTTCTTTGTGCATTTATATCCCTTATAAGATCAATTTCTAGCTTCAACTCTGTGACTTCTTACTTGTGTGATCTTTACCTCTCTGAACCTTTGTGTCTTGAAATAATCAGACTGGCCTCCCAGGACTGAGGCAGTGCTCAACACACACAGATGAGTTTTCTGTCACTCTCCTATTTTACTGCCGGGAGAAATATCAATCACCTCAGATATGCAGATGACACCACCCTTACGGCAGAAAGTGAAGAGGAGCTAAAAAGCCTCTTGATGAAAGGGAAAGAGGAGAGTGAAAAGTTGGCTTAAAGCTCAACATTCAGAAAACGAAGATCATGGCATCCAGTCCCATCATTTCATGGGAAATAGATGGGGAAACAGTGGAAACAGTGTCAGACTTTATTTTTCTGGGCCCAAAAGTCACTGCAGACGGTGATTGCAGCCATGAAATTAAAAGACGCTTACTCCTTGGAAGAAAAGTGATGACCAACCTAGATAGTATATTCAAAAGCAGAGACATTACTTTGCCGACTAAGGTCTGTTGCCGGGGGCCAGCGTGAGGAACTCCGCCCATGGCAAAGGTCATGAGGAAGGAGGCTTGGCATACGCAAAGGCGTGATCAAGCCTCAGGAAACCCCGTTCCCGAGCATCTAACCCCAAAACCAGAGTCTGTTTTATGCTCTCACCTACACCTCTGACTTTACGGGGGGCTCTCCCCCATCACCGTTTCTCTCGGAGAAGGAGTAAACGTGCAGCTGCAAGGCAATAAAAGTTCCTGGGCGTGACAAGTGTTTCAGCTTACGAACCCCTCTGAAGGTTATCTAGCCCACCTGTATAGGTTCGTCCGGCCACATGTGATTGTTTACAGCCTCCCAACCTGAGAGGCACGAGATGTTTTAGACTTATTAAAGGCAAATTCTTTGGGGAAGTTAGAAATTATTAGTATAGTGTGTTGGTTAGGAATTATATTGGTGAAGGGTTTTTTATTTGTTGTGTCAATAAGTGCTGCTAATTCCCTGCTCTGGGTGGGACAAGGATGTCTCAGGTCAAACCTCTCTGCTGACAGACTAGCTTGTGTGACAGGATTATCCATACTCCTGCCACATGATTGTTTACTACCTCTCAACCATAAACAGCACAGAGAATTTCGGAGTATTTTGAGAGTCTTAATTAGCATAGGCCTTTTTCTTCTTGTTGAGTCAATGATTGCTGCCAGACCTCCATATCCTTAGGCACCTGGGAATATATTAATCAATGTATTTGGACTATGGAAAAGGAAATATAGTAGTTTTTAAGGTTAGCAATACTAGACTTTTTGAGTTAATGGATTTTCTCTTTTGTAATAGATCACTGTGCTGTTATAAATCAGTGTCCTTGCTATGTAAAAACGTAACTTTATCACTATCTTAAGACTAAATAGATCTTAAGGGGAACATTGGTGAAAGGATTTTCATTTGTTGGGCTGATGTTTGCTGCTAAATCTCCATGTTCCCTGCCCTTATAATGAATATAACTAGCATATAGGAGAAATAAGTATTAACCTTTAAGATTAATCATGTTAACCTTGGGTTAAATAAATTCCTTTCTTGATTGCAACTCACTACACCCTCACCCTATAGGAATGTAACTTTATTTGGAGGGTGGTGCCTGCTTTAAGAAAAAACACCCTTGGAAGAAATAAGTTTTTTGGTTATTAGGAAGAAAGGATCATAAAATGTCAGTAGGTCTCACTCATGGCCAGAAGATGATGTAATATTCCTAAGACCTTTTTCTTACATTTATGTGAAGCACCTGATTTTGATAAAGGTCAGGACTGCTGACCGCCAAGTGACTGTATTCATCCCTATGTGTAACAAAAGGTATATAAGCAAACCTGAAAATAAAGAAATCGGGATCAGTCTCCGGAAAGACTGATTCCCCCATGTCGCTTCTTTCTTGCTCCCGTTTTTCTGGCTGAATTCCCACCTGGATTCAGCCTCTTTTCTCCACTAATCTTCCTACTCTAATCTCTCTATATATCTGTAATTAAATATGTATTTTTCCAAAGACACGCCGTCCCCCTACCTTCAAATCACCCTGGATCCACCAGGGCTGGACCCTGGCAGTCCGTCTAGTCAAGGCTATGGTTTTTCCTGTGGTCATGTATGGATGTGAGAGTTGGACTGTGAAGAAGGCTGAGCGCTGAAGAATTGATGCTTTTGAAGTGTGGTGTTGGAGAAGACTCTTGAGAGTCCCTTGGACTGCAAGGAGATCCAATCAGTCCATTCTGAAGGAGATCAACCCTGGGATTTCTTTGGAAGGAATGATGCTAAAGCTGAAACTCCAGCTATTTTATTCAAGTGTTCAATTTCCACCACAAATAATGGGGAAAAAAATCGGAGAAGGCGATGGCACCCCACTCCAGTACTCTTGCCTGGAAAATCCTATGGACGGAGGAGCCTGGTAGCCTGCAGTCCATGGGGTCGTGAAGAGTTGGACACAACTGAGTGACTTCACTTTCACTTTCATGCATTGGAGGAGGAAATGGCAACCCACTCCAGTGTTCTTGCCTGGAGAATCCCAGGGATGGGGGAGCCTGGTGGGCTGCCGTCTATAGGGTCGCACAGAGTCGGACATGACTGAAGCGACTTAGCAGCAGGCACCTTTTCCCTTCTTGATAAAAACCTCTGAAACTACTCAATTTTCCCCTCACTTTGTGCCTGACTGGCGAGGCCTGGAGAGTCAAAGACCCTCAAGAAGCTCATTTATGAATGAATTATTAATACCAGGTGAGTACAGGGGATTTGACTGCCAATCAAGAGGAAGAAGAAATTAAGTGGATTTTCAGAAAACTGGGCTTGGTCTTTCACTTTTCAAAAGCTCAGCTAGAAATAATCTGAGCATACACACTGGTGAATCAGCACTGTTTCACCCTGAAACTCTTCCTCACCTGGTTATAGCTTTAAAAGATGCATAAAATCACATTCCTTAGAAAGGTGAGGTTCAAACTCCACCAGGCTGTAACTGAACCCTTACTCATCTACAGTTACTACTAGTCAAGGGGAAAAGAAATCCTCAGTTACTCCCCCCAAACTGTAGGAAATTCATTTCCTCCAAGACGCCCATTCATTACCTTGAGGTCTGGATCCTGCCTCCTACCTTTGTGAGGTTAAAAGACCAATAGCGAGTGACAGGTATTTCTGAGATG
Organism: Capricornis sumatraensis; assembly: GCF_032405125.1. NCBI lineage: Eukaryota > Metazoa > Chordata > Mammalia > Artiodactyla > Bovidae > Capricornis > Capricornis sumatraensis. Next base: position 119,614,611 of record NC_091074.1, read on the forward strand.
TCTTTGCTGATATACCTGTTGATATTGCTGGGTAGAACAATCGTAAATGTCAGGGACCCCAGGATAACTGGTTGTAAACACTACTTCGCCCTGGTTTAGAGCATTTTTTTTTCTTTTACTATCAAACTCTTTCCTGAAAACTGTGTTAGAATAAATTTTTGACCAAGCAAGGTTCTGAAAACAGATATAAGCCCATACGTTAACATTTTTTTATTGAGCATTCCAATTGGGCTTTCTTCCAAGAAACTCGCACACATTTAAAAAGAATCTTACTTTCTTTATTTTAAAAGCAAGGTATTGTCACTATATTAAACTTATAGTTCAGAATAGAGGAAGGAAAAAGTGATGTATACTTTCATTATCTCTAGATGGTGATTATTTTCTGCCTTGCTATATATATGTCCTGTAAATTTTTGTCCTTTTTCCCCAAAATTATATAGCTGTATATGTAATAATTTAAAATCTGTTTTCCTCCTCTATACTGTGGATACCTTTTCATATCAGGAAATATCTTTTTTTATTATTAATATCCTATATTGTTAATATCCTTTAGTATCCTTTCTTATTAAAGGATATTATGAAATATCCTTTATTATTATTTATCCTTTATTAGTATCCTTTATTATTAAATAAATATCATTATTATTAAAAGGATGCAATTAAATGTCCTTTATTACTACACTATTCCATTGTTTCATATGATGAACATTTAGGTTGTGTCCAGTTTTCTCCACTAGAAACTCAGTTGTTTTGAAGATACTTGTAGTAAAGCTTCTATACATCCTCATTGTGTACACTAATTTTGCTGAAAAGATGAAATTACACAATTCTTAAATTTCTCTCATTCTGGAGGTATCTTTTATGAATACTAATAATAACCATTTATTGACTGCCTATTACATGTCAGCCACAAGCTAAATTCTTATATACAGTATTTCTCATATTTATAAAAATCTGTAAAGTAGGTATAAAATATTCCTCTCAGAGTACCAAAGTACTAAAGAAAAAGACTTTTTTTGGGAAGAGACAAAAGAAAAAAACAAAACAAAACCATGAAACAAATGAGGGGAAAAAAAAAGAACAAAATCGACTTGTAGAGTCGTTGTTGTTGGGTTGGCTTCCAGACAAGCAGCAAAACAGTCTTTTCAAGACCATAACCTGCACAGTATCAGAGCACTGCACGTTGACCATGATCCCATATCAGCCAATTTCCTTAAGGCTGATTAAATTTGTCGCCATTAGAAATTATGTGAAATGATCAATTCTGTTTACTATTGTGACTCTGCTCTAAAGTTCAAAAGATACTGGATTTCCTCTTCAAGCAAGTAGCTCCTGGTGTATCTGAAAATCTGACAAAGTCATACATATTACTCACACAGGAAGAAGCGGTGTGGCCGCGAATATTAAAATACCAACATTGAAAGCTGGAGAAGGCAATGGCACCCCACTCCAGTATTCTTGCCTGGAGAATCCCACGGACAGAGGAGCCTGGCAGGCTCCAGTCCATGGGGTTGCAAGAGTTGGACATGACTTAGCGACTAAAAGAGAGAGAGAGAGAGAGAGAGAACGCGGAAAGCATGATGTTTTCCTTCCTCCTTCCCAGAATGCAGCTGAAATACTTCATACCAGAAATTGCCAAGAACAGTGTTGCTTGGGTCATGAAAGATAGCCTGGCTAATTTAGTCTCAAAAACATGTTATCTGGTTCTAACAGCAAGTTTTAAGGGGTAACAGTAGGTCAAAATGAAAGGTCTTGGGATTTTTTGAGTTTTTCTTAAAAGCATATTTATTCAGCATACAGGTGTTCTTTTTTGGCCTCACTGGAGATTCAAAGTCAAGGTGTGGCAAACTTTTCCTGTAAACGGCCAGAGAATAAACACAAGGCTTTACTGACTGTAAAGTCTGTTACAACCACTGACTACTACGCACAAGAAACTGCAGACTACACACATGTGAAGAAGACGGCTGTGTCCCAGGCAAGCGTAACTTATGAACACTGGAATCTCAGCTCCATATCGCTTTCAGATCTTCCTCTATTTTAAAAAATGTATAAACAACTATCCTCAGCTTGGGGGGCTGACAAAAGCAGGTGGTCGGCCAGATTTGGTCCATGGGCCACACGACCCATTCCTGTTCCACACCGTATTCATCTATTTGAGGAAGAGGAAGTCATAAGTTAAATAAGACACTGGCTCTTTCTCCCAACTTTTCAAAGAAGGCTATATTTTCCACAGTCCCAGTTTCTCTTCCCTTATATTGTTTTGAAACAGGGTCTTTGAAAGATCTGCTAAATAAGAACTCAAGGTGGAAACAAGCAAAGGGCAGATAAAATATGTGAATGTAAGTACGTCTTCAATTAATCAAAATTTTATATAACTGTTTTTCAATCAACTGGGATTTTAGGAGACACAGAAGGGAAGGAAACAATAGAAGAAAAGGTAAATAAGAAAAATGGAGAAAGGAAGAGAAACAACCGAAGTGAGGGTAGCATCCTATAGAGAGAAAGACGAAAACAGGTAGAGAGGGGAGAGACAGGCAGAGGCTAGCCCACAGCAGGGCATCGACAGATACATGCTGAAAAAATGATGGCATTTACTCGACTGATGACCACAACTTGCAATTCACTGGGCAGAAGCTTTGAAAGCAAACAAGAGCATGCTATAATCCATCTTTCAAATGATTATTTTAATTAGGCATGGTAGATGGTTCTCTGAATGCCCTTATCCTTAAACCTCTAGGGAAGAAATTATTCTCTGGGCTGGACTGGCTACAGGCCAGGTGGTATCAGGTTAAAAACCATGGCCAAAGACTGACTTCCCTCCCTGTTATAAACCTGCACATCCTAGACTCAAACAGCTAGTACTGATGAAGCATTACGCGACCTGAACTATAAAACTTAAAATGTGTTTACCGTGAGAAGTAAGGAGATAGACTAGTCCTTTTAAGGAACATTTTCAATTAAAAAAAAAAAAAAGAAAGGGAATGCTGTGCTTAGCTCAAAAAGCATACAGAAATTAAGTAAGTGTAAGTATTTTATTTCCCAAGCATCTTGAGGATTTTCTGCAGCTTTCCTTCATTTGAATATTTCTGGCCATAAAAGAGGAGAAAGAATAGGCGCGAGTATCATCAGTAACTTCAAATTTGACCAGCTGCGTCTTTAGAAGGCTCCCCCCCCCGCCGCTAGTCTATAGCACTTCACCATCTCTAAATACCATTTATCGTATCTGTAACTACCTTACTCAGTGTCTGTCTTTTCCGGACTTCTGGCCTTGTTAAAACAGTGCAGCACCACAGCTTCAGAGTTGGCTTTGCTACTTATCAGCTGTGTGTTCTCTGCAAGTGTCTAACTCTGTGCTTTGGTCTAATCATCTAAAGAGAGGGCTAAAAAGAGCACCTCCTCAGAGGGTCAGCGTGAAGAGTAAGTGAGCTGTCACGCAGGATACCTAGTGTACAGCAAGTGCTCAAGCATTTATTAAGTAAATAGCTGTTGAATGAGTTGAGTGATTCTACTGTTTCGGGTTTTTTGTTTTGTTTTGTTTTTTTGGGCTGTGCCATGCAGCTTGTGGGATCTTAGTTCCCTGACCAGGAACTGAACCTGGGCCCTTGAACACTTAAGAGCAAGGAGTCCTAATGACTGGACCTCCAGGGAATTCCCAGATCCTGCTGTTCTGCAGGGAAGAGAAGAAAAGGCTGACTATTAGAGAAGATAAATGGAAGTTACATGTCCATATATAGGATCCCAAAATATAGTTCATCAATTTTTGGCGGTGAGCAGGTAATAGGAGAGGTAGTTAGAAGTAGAAATACAATGCTGTTTTACTCATGAAACTTAGACGTTATAAACCAGTGTTATTTAAAAAAAAATCACCACCACCACACACACACACACAATTCAGATTCATCCTCTGTCCCAAAGCGGTGGTCACACTGCTTTCTCCAAATGTTTTCTTTCCTTTTCTCTTTAAAATCAGCCCTTTACACCCATGAGGTTAGAGAATTCAGGGAAAGTATGGACTGAATATGACCCACGTCTGGAAAGACTGATGTTCTTTATTAAATTTAGACTGACCCTGAAATGTATTAAATAAAACAAAACCCTTATACTTCTTCAGTTTTTTCCCCCCTAGCGCTTTCACTTGGATGTCTTAAGTGTTAGTTACTCAGTTGTGTTAGACTCTGTGACTCCATGGACTGCAGCCCGCCAGGTTTCTCTGTCCATGGGATTCTCCAGGCAAGAATACTGGAGTGGATAGCCATTCTCTTTTCCAGGAGATCTTCCCGGCCCAGGGATCGATCCTGAGTCTCCTGCATTGCAGGCAGATTCTTTACTGTCTGAGCCACGAGGGAAGAAGCCCTAGACATCTTAAGTTAATGTGAAAAGTGAAAGTCTCTCAGACTCTTTGCGATCCCATGGACTATACAGCCCATGAAATTCTCTAGGCCAGAATACTGGAGTGGGTAGCCTTTACCTTCCTCAGGGGATCTTCTCAACCCAGGGATCGAACCCAGGTCTCCCTCATTGCAGGCGGATTCTTTACCAGCTGAGCCACAAGGGAAGCCCTTTAAAGAACCTATAATTGAGTTTTTCTCATAAAAGTCTTTGGAGGGCAACATCATTTTAATTAAAAAATGGAAAACAGAAACGTAAGGGAACTAGCTCTTAAGGTTCCCAATTCTTCAGCTGAGGTTGAGTAGCTAAGCAGTGGCTAAAAGCTTGGGGTTTTGCTGTTAAGAGTTCCATTCTACTGCTAAATTTTCTTATTAGTAAAGTGAGGAAAAGTGAAGTCGCTCAGTCGTGTCTGACTCTTTGTGACCCCATGGACTGTAGTCTACCAGGCTCCTCTGTCCATGGGATTTTCCAGGCAAGAATACTGGAGTGGGTTGCCACTGCCTTCTCCAGGGGATCTTCCTGACCCAGGGGTTGAACAAGCACTGTAGGCAGATGCTTTACCATCTGAGCCACCAGGGAAGTGAAATGAAGGAAGAGAATGGTTATTATCTCATATGAGAATATATGTAGAGTGCCTGACACTTAGGAAAGTGAAAAGTTTTAAACGAGTCAGGTGACTCAGACAGTAAAGTGTCTGCCCACAATGCGGGAGACTTGGGTTCAATCCCTGAGTCAGGAAGATCCCCTGGAGAAGGAAATGGCAACCCACTCCAGTACTCTTGCCTGGAAAATTCCATGGATGGAGGAGCCTGGTGGGCTACAGTCCATGGGGTTGCAGAGAGTCGGACACGACTGAGCAACTTCACTTCACTAAACGAGGGAAGAGAATAGTTATTATCTCCTATGCAAAAATATGTAGAGTGCCTGACACTTAGGAAGGGTTCAGTAAACAGCAGCCATTATTATGATCAGAACTGCAAGGTAATTATTGACAGTACATAGGAATAAACTTTATATTAAGTGAACTACCTTCTGGGACCTGCACACCACAGAGAAACATCAAGACTAACAACCTGCTTGGGGATTCTGTCCCTGGAGGAGAAACAGACCACATTTGGGGAGATAAGTCAGAGTCCTAAACATTCTTGGACTTTCACACTTTCTGCCCATAAATTTTAATTTTCAAGCTGTTAATGTTTTTATTGTGTTGTCCCCAATAAATAGTATCTTAATAATTTACATTTTAAAGTTTCAAAAGTACATTCACAAAAATGTTCTCATTTGATACTCACAACTTTGGAAGCTAGATAGTACGGTAAGATGATGCTCATATCTAGATAAGGAATTGACTCTGGAGATCGAGAGGCTTCCCCAGGTGACCCAGGTGGAAAGTGATGCTGCTGAGGTCTCAGTTCAGACCTTTGAATTTTAGATTCTACCCTCATTTCACTATCTATACAATCTTACCATCCATGCATATTTACAACTAGGCAAGGCTAGTATCTAATTTACATTGTCTGATATTTTAGGACAGACCTGTTATTGCCAGTAACTTCAAGGCTAATCTACTGAAATGTCAGGGCAAATGTCTGGGGCTCAGGTGTCTTTACAAGTCTCAGAGTATAGACAAAGGTCCAAAAAGAATGGAAGAATGGTGTGTGTTAACAGAGACTGACGCACACTTCCTTCTTTCTACTGTGACCTAACACCGCTCTTTCCACACTTTCATAAACAAAGGAGATTCCTTATTAAGTACAATATATTACTTTGACAATTACAATCCTTTTATCGATAACATAAACCCAGATAGTCTATCTGTAATGAGGACATGTATGAGGAACAAGTCCATACCCTAAAATCAATCATTTGAGTTGTAACAAACTTCATAAAACAAACTGTAAACAGAAAAATGTCTCCATTAATGTAAACTTTATCTCACTTCTTCCTTTTTCTTTCAACAAATATTTTTGCAAACCTACTAGGCACTTGATTCTGAACTTACTACCGTGATCAAGGACACAATCCTCTGCTTTCAGAAGCTCTCCTGGTCTAACAAAGGTGATTATAATTTATATTTATAGTACTGTGTAATAAACATTATGATGGAGGCCGGCACAGATTGTCAGGCAGAAACAGAGAAGAGGGGGTCACTTTTTCTGGTTACAATATTTTTCAGGAAAGTGTTTTCTGACATCTTCTTACAAAACAGACTTTGAATCCAATCTTTATCATATTTATCAACATTAAAAAATTTTTTTTCTTCAAAGTTGACCAGGTGATCAATGACTTTGTCTTTTACAGTGTGCAAGTTATACCATGAGGTGGGTCCAATAACCTATTTAATTATAAAAAGTGACATAAATGCCAACTTCTGCAGACTTGTCATCCTTGAGTTAATCTATGACCACTGATGAATTTAACTCAGATTAATCATTAAATAAGTTACAAAGTATTCCCCATCTGATCGACTGTAACAACTGAAATAAACAAAGCAGTCCCCTGATTCTGCTTATTTTCAGGCATTCTCCCAAAGGGATTTATCCTGTTGACATGACTCTTAATTATAATCATGCATGTCTTTGTAACCCACCTGCATTATTTCATTACAGACTGAACGCACTGGCTTTAAAGAAAGACTAGTCTTGCCTGAGGGTATGGTCATATTTACGTTCCTAAGACTAATTATCAGCAAAATCATAACGGGACAGTTTGGGCTTTTACATTCCACTGCTTCTCTCGGAAGCAGCCCTCTGGAGTTGTCTTATCCAGGAGTTCTTAACTGAAGCTGGGCTCCTTTGCGGTCTCCCAGCTTCTGCTGACGCTTGACAAGCTCCTCCTTTTGGGTCTGCATTCCAGAGAGCCCGAGGACTTCCCTGATGGCTCAGACAATAAAGAATCTGCCTGCAACGCAGGAAACCTGGGTTCAACCTCTGGTTCTGGAAGCTCAATCCCTGGGTTGGGAAGATCTCCTGGAGTTAGAGAATGACTAGTCCAGTATTCTTGCCTGGAGAGGTCCATGGACAGAGAAGCCTAGTAGGCTACAGCCCATAGGGTTGCAAAGAGTACCACACGAACTGTGACTAACACCTTCCCTTTCTGGAAACAGCTCTAGGATGGGGGAAATGATTTGCAAAGTCAGTGCAGGGCTGAACCTAGTTCACAGGTGTGTGTGATTTTTTCCACTCTGAGCTTCAGTTTCCCGGCTGTAAAGGGACAGAGAATGACGTTCTCCTTGTGGAGCTGTTAGAGGATTGCACTGGATAATGCTTCTGAAGCATTTGGGCTGTGTTTGGCACGTGGCAAGCACTCGGTAAATTCTATTTAATAAATTCTCGTATTGGCTTTCCTATCAGTGGCCCATCTCTAAGTCTTACATTTTTTTAAAAAGGTGACAGAGCCCAGGCAAAATGTTGTTTATATGTATGACTTTCAGAGGAAAAGGTGCACAGTTTTCATTAGATTCTTAAAAAGACTCCTGTCTAAAAAGTAGTGAAGTACAGAATCAAGAAAAAGAACTTAAAAGAGTGAATGCTGTTCTGTGAGCAGGAAAAACAACTCACATTAAGTCCAAAGATCATGTTTATTCCCAAAGAACTTCCACGGATTTCCTACCAGAGTGTCACCAAACTTAAGGTATAGAAAAGTGACAATTTAAGATTTCTATAATTCTTTTGATGTTCCTGGAATGGAACTAAAGACAAAGATTGCTGGAAAAGGAAATGAGGGCATGCTGGATCAGTGGACAAGGCTGTCATCACAAATAATCAGAACTGATGAGTCCAGTGCAGCGGTCCTCAACCTTTTTAGCACCAAGGACCAGTTTCCTGGAAGACAATGATTCCACGCATGGAGGTGGGGGTAGGGGTGGACGGGATGACTCGTGCATCACCTTCACTGGACACTTTATTTCCAGTATTATTACATCAGCTCCACCTCAGATCATCAGGCATTAAATCCCAGAGTCTGGGGACCCCTGCAGTAAAGTGTTCTTTGTGGGGTGCTGGAAAAGCCCATCCAGCCCCCTAAATTTTTCACTGTCATTCTGTCTGAAATTCTGTCCTTAGAAAGAATTCCTTTGGATCACTAAAAACCCCTGGGAGGGAACCAGTACTCCTGAGAGGTTTACAGCCTCTCTTTATGAACCACCCCCATCTCCCCCAAGGAGTTAGCCAGTAACGGTTCGAGGAGCTAGCCCTCTCAAGGGTGCTAGTCCCTTCAGAGGGGAACAAACTGAGCCACACAATTTCTGTCTTCAAGACTGGGAAGGCCCTGGTAGGGTGGGGAACTCACAATTCCTAGGGAGGGCCCAAAGCCAGGATGCCTATGTTCCCAGAACAAAGGAAGGAAAGTGGAGGGGCCAGAGTGAGGCGGAAAGTGAAGCTGGGAAGAGATACAGGAAGGATGCCAAAAAGGGCCTTCTTCCGCAACTGTGTAGGGAACCTGTGGCGAAACCGCACCGGTCTGTTCCGGGGTTTAGTAGGACAAACTGGCCAGGGTGGGGAGCAGGAGGAGTTCTTTCTAGCTCGGGAGGACCCGGGCTTACTCTGAGGGTGGGCGAGAGCGGGGTGGCGGAGCTGTCCTCGGATGGGGCTGGAAGGGACGGGGGCGAAGACGCCAACTTCCCCCGCGCCCCGGGCGTGGCGGGCAGGTTTGGGCCCCGATTCCACCAGCCGCTGCCGCCCGTCACTCGTGCACGCCACGAGATAACGAGCGGAAAGCGCTGGCACAGGGCCTGGCATCTGGCAGCCGCTGGATAACGCGAGTCCCTGCTCTGGCTGTGGGCACCGGAGACACGCCCTCGATGCCGCGTCCCGGCTGTGCGGGGCACTGGGCGTGCATTCTGCACCCTAACATCCCTAAAACTTTCCCCCCAGCCTGGGAAGTAGGGTTCATCATTCTCCGCGTACAAGGGGCAGAGACGTCGGTTGTGAGCAACAGTCACTCGGCTATGGAACCTCGGAGATATTCCTGGGGCTTTGGGTTGGGGCTCTTCCCGAAAGGAGATGAAGGGGACGGCGGGCGACCCCACGGGCCTCGCCAGGGGCACGGGGCTCACCCTTGAAGGAATCGGGAAGCCGCCGAGCTTGGGTGTCCACTGCTGGCCGCTTGTCAGACATGCTGCCCGAACCAGAGTCGCTACTCTCGCGTCGAAGTCGCCGGAGCCCGAGGTGGAGCTGCGAAGAATGCCCGGAGCCGACCCGGGAGCCCCGAGACACAGGCAGCAGTCCCGCCCCTTCTCCGCGGCCCAGCCAATCGCCGCCCAGGACGGAGGAGGACACGCCCCCAGCCGCCGCCCGCCCCTCCCGCGGGGCCTCTTCTCCCGCCCTCCCAGCTAGCCAGGGGCTGAGGGGCGTGGCCTGAGGGGCGAGGCGCGCCTGAGGCCGGGGTCCGGGCCGGGGGCAGCACCGGAAGGAGGGGCGTCGCCGGAAATGAAGGGCGGAGGCCACCAGCGTGGGAGCGGCGGCTGAAGAGATAGGGGAAGGGGCTGAGAGGGTGGCCTGAGGGAGGGCTATGGAGAAAGGCTCTGAAACGGCTTCCTTCTGGACAAACGAACTGGAAGAAGATGGTGCCCTCCTTGGGCGGGTAGGGGCCAGGTGAAGGGAGGCAGCAGAGGGGCGCGCGTCCAGAGGGAGGGCACCAGAGCCGCCCTAGACCGGGAGCTCCCGCGGTGAGAGGGGAGGAGGGCGGTGCGGCCAGCCTCCCGCCCAAAGGAGTGAACTCGAATGAGGTGCCCTTTGTTGAAATAAAGCCCTTTCCCCGCCGTAGTCAGGCAGGGCACTCATTGCTGGGGACCCAGACGCGGGGCCGGCCCTCCTGGAGTTGTTACAGGCGAGTAAACAAAGCAAATCATTGCGCGTGGCCACGGGCGCCCGCAGTGAGGGGCTCGGGGAGCTCGGAAAGCCCCGAGAGTAGCCCCTCTAGATGCCGGGCCAAGGGAAAGCCTCGGTAAGGAGGCGGCACTGACTGAGAGGTGAGAAGGAGCCACCCGTGGGAAGGAGGACAGGCGCGGTGGGAGGTCGGTGAGGGAATCCCAGGCGGAGAGAAACGCACTAGCGAGAGGATTCCCCCCCTCCAGCTTTCTGCTGGGTGGTGGCTGAAACCTCACGGTGGAAAACCAGGCTGTGTTTTATTCTCGATGACTTGTCCGGATGCAAGCAATTCAAAGTATGGCGAGGTGCACGAGCAGATGCCCTTAAAAAAAAAAAAATTTCATCTGGAAATAAATACAGATTCTCCGCAAGTTGCGAAGACAGTAGCGAGAGCTTATGTGTCCACTCTAGCTAGTTGCCTCTCATAGTTAAATCTTACGTGTAGTATCAAAACTAGGAAATCAACAGTGGCTCGCGAAGTATGCATCCTTCTGTGCCATTTTGCCTCATGCCTAGTTTTGTATAACTACCGTTACAGTCAAGCTGCAGGGCTGTTCCATCGGCCTGGCCTTAGAATATCCAGCACTGTGGTGTTTGGGTAGCTGATATGGTAGACTTTTTAGCTTTAGCTCTGGAGCCCCGTGGTTGTTAGGGTAGACAGCGGGGCACACACAGTTGTAAGGGTGTTGGGTGGCAGATCACGGTTGCTTTGGGGTGCAGGCACTAGCGTATGGTACAAGCCTAAGGCAGAACTCTCAAGTTTATCTCCAGTCACATCGGGAAAGAACTGTTTATATTCGCGGGAGTGGAGTACTGCTTGTGAAGTGGCTTGGTTTATAAGCCTTCTGGAGAAGATAAGGAGGGGAGTATGGCGATTTAAGGCTCCTTTCCCTCTCAGTCACCCTTGAGAAAGTCCACAGCTTCATATTTTCCATTCCGCAACAAATAAGCCCCGGAGGCTTGAACTTCCTGTTTATGCCATGGTTCCCAGGAATAAGGAGTGAAGGCGCAAGCAGCTAATTAAAACCTTTAATAAAGGAGGGCTGATTACAAATTGGAAATGGTGGGAAAGTAGCTTTCATTTTTGCTGGAAAGGGAAATATTTCAGGATGAATTTCATGTTTGTACTACTACTCCTGCTGCCCTGATTCAAATCTCAAGGCAATCCCAACAGCCTCACTTCTGGAGGCTTAGAAAAGCGGCTTCTCCCTTTGGGACGAAGACTTTGGTAAACACTTGTTGGCCCTGGCTTCAGATTGCATCAGTGTGGGAGCTAATTCCAGGCCCCAAACTGAGAACAAGCTTTGACTTGATTTTTAAATTACTTTCAAAGTAGATGGGAATTTCCAGATTTAAGAGTTTAAAATGCTGAATTTTATTTGCCCATGAAGCTATTGTATTCTGGCTTTCTCATGCATATTCTGTGTAAATTTATTGATTAAACATACTTTAGGACTTTCTGGTGGTCCGGTGGTTAGCAATCCACCTGTCAATGCAGGGGATGAGGGTTTGATCCCTAATCTGGAAAGATTCCACATGGCATGAAGCAACTGAATCTGTGGGCCACAACTACTGAAGTCCCGTTCTAGAGCCCGAACACTTCAATGAAGAGTAGCTCGCACTTACTGCAGCTAGAGAATGCCTGCGTGCAGCAACAAAGACCCAGTGCAGTAAAAAATTAATAAATAAAATTTAAAACATACTTTGAAAATAAATACTGTTGTATCATCCTCTCTCTTTGAGGGAATTTCAGTAATGATTTGAGCTCCCTGGTGGTTCAGATGGTAAAGAATCCACCTGCAATTCGGGAGACCTGGGTTCTATCCCTGGGTTGGGACGATTCTCTGGAGAAGGGCTTTGCAACCCATTCCAGTATTCTTGCCTGGAGAATCCACATGGACAGAGGAGCCTGGCAGGCTACCGTCCATGGGGTTGCAGAGTTGGACACGACTAAGTGACTTTAACTTCAGTAATGATTAGAAGTTAAAATGTTTTTTTGAGAACTTTATGCTTTAAAAACTGAGACATATAAAATTACAAATTGAAGAGAGAAAGAATTATTTATAGTATTATTGCCTCTAACAGAACTATTATCATTTTGGTGAATTTTTCCTCTAGCTGTTATTTAAAGGACATGCTGTGCTCTGCTTAGTTGCTGTCTTTTCTGACTCTGCAAACTCATGGACTGTAGCCCGCCAGGCACCTGTCTATGGGGACTCTCCAGGCAAGAATACTGGAGTGGGTTGCCGTGCCCTCCTCCAGGGGATCTTCCCAACCTAGGGATCAAACCCAGCTCTCCCAAATTGCAGGGGGATTCTTTACCATCTGAGCCACCAGGGAAGCCCTATTTAAAGGATATTTGCATAGAATTTAAAATCAGAGTATTCATTCCATATTTCTTTTGTTTTATTTTGCTGTTATTTTCCTAGCATCTTCAGGGTACCAAATTAAGTACTGATTGATGGTAATAGTGATGACATTAAGACGTGGATATGTGTTTAAGACAGACATGCACCGTGACTTTGTAACTGAATATGTAAGAAGGCAATTTAATTAGTGTTTTTTCTGTGTCCACCTAAAAAGCACCTGAAGAACAGCAGAGAAAAGTCCTTATTTATTTTTCCTTTAAATTATGATTCCAGGCTGTTCACAATGCCTGTGGTGAAATCAACTAACCAAATGCTTTTGTGAGAACAGCATTACCAGCAAGCTGTATCTGTTCCTGGAATTTTCCCCAGGAGTGGTTTGACAAGGTTGATCTGTTTCTCTGTGTAGACTAATTCACATTTATTATATTACAGTAGTATTTTTGTCTTCTTGACTCTTCTGTTCTTCAGGAAATTACTCCAGGAAGTAAATCATAACGGGAGTTTCACCAGAGGACTTTTGTATATGGGCTGTGGCAGCAGACCAGTTACACCATAGTACTTGGTAAGAGCACTGGCTGTTCGTGTTTTCAGATCTTATGAAAATAGAAAACATCATTGGTATTTAGTAGAGTCATCTATGGCAAGAATTTTATTAATCTGCTTTATTAGTTCACAAAGCAGATATTTATCAAACACCTATTATGTGCCAGGCACTGTTTTAGGTGCTTGGAATATAACAATGAACGAAAAAGACAAAAATTCTTGCCTGCATGGAGCTTGCTTTCTAGTATTCCTTTCCACATGTATTGGTTTGCTCTGTGTGTGTACTCAGTCGGATCCTACTGTTTGCAGCCCCCTTGACTACACCCTAGCAGGTTCCTCTCTCCCTGGAATTCTCCAGGCAAGAATACTGGAGTGGGTTGCCATTTCCTCCTGCAGGGGATCTTCCCAGCCCAGGGACTGAACCCAAGTCTCTTGCATCTCCTGCATTAGCAGGCAGATTCTTTGCCACTAGTGTCATCGGGGAAGCCTGAATTAGTTTGCTGGGGTTTACGTAGTGAAGTGCAATGGGCTGGATGGCCGAAGCATCAGAATCGCATTTTTCTTGCAGTTCTGGAAGTGAGGAATCCAAGATCAAGGCTCAGCAGAGTTGGTTTCTTCTGAGGAGCCTGAGGGAAGCGTCTGTCCCAGGTCTCTCTTCTTGACTTGTAGGTCAGTTTCTTTTCTTGTGTTTTCGTGTTGTCTTCTCTCTGTATACTTCTGTGTCCAAATCCCCTCTTCCTGTAAGGACACCAGTCATACTGGATTAGAGCCTAGCCTAATGACCTCATTTTAACTTAATTACCTCTTTAAAGACCCTACCTCCAAATACAGTCACATTCTAAGGTGCTGGGGGTTAGGATTTCAACATACGACTTTTAGGGGAACCCAGTTCAGCTTCTAATACCACATATGACTATGGTGTATCCAAATATTTCTCTTGTTTTCTCATACCCATATCTCTGAGGTATTCAAAACCATTTATGTTCAAAGGTACCGGGTAACACAATGTACCAGGTAACCTACTTATGAGTGATTTTTTTCTAGACATGATTTATTTTTATTAAATACTAAATGGAAAGTCCTTGGTTAGGAGGGATTACTCTGCTAGGAATGTTGCTCCATCTAGTGACTGCTGTATTCAACTACTTTTGTCAAAGTTATAAAAATGAAAAATGGAGAATTATGTTGGAGAAAAGGTTCTCTTTTCAATAGGTTATTATTCACAGGGCACTATGGAGTCATGGTAAAAACAATATTTCTTTCCACCATTGTATGTGGAAGGAAAGAGAGGTGTATATAATGACACTATTTTTAGTAATCGAGTAATATTAGTATCATCATTTACTATCACCACCAATTACTATTTATTTTTTTATCCCCTGAGGAAACCAAGACTGGGTTTACTCCCTTGGCTGAGATCTCACAAATTTTAAGTAGTGTTTCCCTCAAGTCTGTATGACTCCAGAGTTTAAGCTCGTAATCGTTCAGAATAAATAAGCGAAACAGAAGGACTCAAACATTTCATAATACAGCCTTGATGAATGACACATCTAAGCATGCATCCAAATGAGTGCGCGTGTGTCTTCAGTCTTGATGCAGGTGCTTAATCTTTATCTTGAAAGGCTGCTTTACTGTTCAGTGTTTGCATTGATATGTTGTGTCAAAATGTGTCTGTTTTAGGTAATGAATTTATAAAGGACACAATCTACAACCAGGTCAGTATCATATAGCTTATTGTATACCTTGAATTACATGGGACATTTAAAATAACTATTTAAAAGCTTGGAAGTTTTGGTTGTTTCAAAGAATAGTTTTTGTTTCTCTATTACACAAGTTGAATGGGGCAGCTAAACTGCCTGGAGACATCAAGAACAGCTTCTGCAGAAAGCTGAGTGTAGTAAGACAAATCCAAGTTAGAAAAGGATGCCTTTGGAATACAGAGGATGCCTCTGTAAATGCGTGTGGGTATGTCAGAGCTTGATATTTTGGGGGGAAATGTATGTAATCAGATATGCAGGGATTGAAAGTGGTAAGAAATGACAATGGACTAGAAAGCATATGCCAAACTTAGAAGATAATTATGAAGCTGTAACTTATGAATGATCTTGACAAGAGGGATGGAATGACCCCTCTTATCAAGATCATGTAACAGAGAATCTGAATAGGCCTTCATCTATTAAAGAAATTAAATAAGTGATAACCTTCTGAAACAGACAGTACTGGGCCCAGATGTGGTCCCTGGTGATTTCTACCAAACATTTAAGAAAGAAATTATACCAGTTCTCTACAGTCTCTTCTATAAAATAGAAACAGAAGGAATACTTCCTAACTCCTTCTATGAGACCAGCATTACTCTGATAGCAAAATCAGACACACACATTACATAAAAGAGAACTATAGACCAATGTTGCTCATGAAGAGAGGTACAAAAGTTCTCAACAAAATGTAAGCAAATGTCATCCAACAACATATAAAAAGAATTAGATGCAGTTACATATGAAATGGTTCAGCATTTGAAAATCAGTCAGTATAATCTATCACATCAACAGGATAAGAAAAGTCACATGATCCTATCAACAGATGCAGAAAAAGCATTTGACAGAATCCAATACTCATAAGAACTGAGTAAATAGAAAGGAATAGAGAAAGCTTCCTCAACTTGATAAAGAACATGTACAGAAAAGTTACAGTGAACGTCATACTTAGCAGTGAGACAGTAGGAGCTTTCCCCACTAAGATCAGGAGCAAGGCAACTCATTTCCAACAGCGTACTGAAGTCCTGAAAGTGAAAGTGATAGTCGCTCAGTTGTGTCCGACTCCGCAACTCCTTGGACTGTAGCCCACCAGGCTCCTCTGTCCATGGGATTCTCCAGGCAAGAACACTGGAGTGGGTTGCCATGCCCTTCTCCAGGGGATCTTCCCGACCCAGGCGTCAGACGCAGGTCTCCCTCATTGCAGGCAGATTCTTTACCACTTGAGCCACCCAGGAAGCTCCCAGCTAATGAAAAAGAGGAAGTAAAAAGTATACAGATTTGGAAGGGAGAAAATAAAATAGTCTTTGCAGAAGACATGATTGTCTGTGTAGAAAGTATATACTCTTACAACATTACATAAGGAAGCAAAAGAAACGAGGAAGTTAAAGAAAGGGCCCAGAACAGATAGTTTCACATTTAATAATGGTGTTTTCTTATGTAGTCAACAATTAATATGTGAACATAAGGTTATTGAATGATCCCAGCTTCTCATTTGTGGCTAGCTGAGCATAAAATATCTTCTCACTAATCTTGAGATCTTTTTGCTTGGACTTTAAAGCATAATGGCTTGGGACTTACCTGGTGGTCCAGTGGCTAAGATTCCATGCTCCCAATGCAAGGGGCCTAGGTCCAATCCCTGCTCAGGGAACTGGATCCCACATGCTACAACTAGGACTTGGCACAACCAAAGAAAATAAATATTTAAAAATAATAATAATGGTTTGAAGTTACTGGATACATCATTGGAAATTTTATGGGTGCTATATGTACACTGCATCTTTATTCTAAAAAACCTTTATTTAAGGAAGTTAGCAATAATCATTTCCATATCAGCCGTTAAGGAATGCAAGCGTAGTAATGTAGGATTTGATTATTGTGCCTATGCTACCCATCTTTCTGCAGTACAGTATTCCCATAGGACGCGACAAGTATTCACTAATGTTGCCTTTTTCTTGCATACTGATTAATCTCCATTTATAGAATAGGCACAAATGAGTGACATTTTAGCTACTGAAAAATACTAGCGGCTGCTGCTGCTGCTGCTAAGTTGCTTCATTCGCGTCCGACTCTGCGACCCCATAGACGGCAGCCCACCAGGCTCCCCCGTCCCTGGGAGTCTCAAGGCAAGAACACTGGAGTAGGTTGCCATTTCCTTCTCCAATGCATGAAAGTGAAAAGTGAAAGTGAAGTCGCTCAGTCGTGTCTGACTCTGCTGCTGCTGCTAAGTCGCTTCAGTTGTGTCCGACTCTGTGTGACCCCAGAGACAGCAACCTACCAGGCTCCCTCGTCCCTGGGATTCTCCAGGCAAGAACACTGAAGTGGGTTGCCATTTCCTTTTCCAATGCAGGAAAGTGAAAAGTGAAAGTGAAGTCGCTCAGTCGTGTCTGACTCTACCATGTCTTAAATGCTTACTGTATGCCAGGAATGATAGTATCTCCTTTAATCCTCATAAACACCTTGCCTGGTAGTTTTCAACCCCATCCTAAATTGAGGAAGCTGAGATGGAAAATAATTTGGTCAGAGTTGCTTTGGGAGACAGCATAGAGGAGTCGTGAAGACCATGGGCGCTGTCGCCCCCCTGCCTGGGTTAGAATCCTCGTCCCACCATCTCATAGCTCTCTGACCTTGGGCAAGTTATTTAACACCCTTAAGCTTCATTTTCCTCATCTTCAAAATGGAAGAGTAAGTGAGATAACCCATGTAAAGTGCTCAGCACGATGCCTGGCACATAGTAAGCAACTTCGCATGTGTTAGTGGTTGCTAAAAGTAATTGTATATTATATAGGCTTTATATACTAATTTTTATTATTACAATAAGCAAGCAACACCACAGATTTAAACTTAGGTCACTCTGACGCTAAAGCTCCCCCATTTCCCTCTAATCAGCACCATCTCTGTAAGTTTTCAGTCACTGTTGAAGACAGAACCGATTCTCTTTAAACTGCTTAGACTCTGTGAAAGAAGATGTGCCAGTCTATCAGTTAGGACAGAGTAGATTCTGTTGCATTAATGAGGATTGGAAAAGACTTGATGCTGGGAAAGACTGAAGGCAAGGGGAGAAGGGGACGACAGAGGACGAGATGGTTGGGTGGCACCACTGGCTCAGTTTTGAGCAAGCTCTGCGAGGTGGACAGGGAAGGACAGGGGAGCCTGGCATGCTGCAGGCTGTGGGGTCTCAGAGTCAGACATGACTGAGGAACTGAACAACAACAGCAATGAACAGCTTTCGTATTTCCATGATTTTTCACAGAAGTCTTTATTTCTTACTCCTGGGATGACAGAGGCTTTTTCATCACGGTCAGCCAGGGATCTCAGCTGATGGAAGCTCCACCTTGACATGCGCTTCCACCATCACAAGGGAAGGGAAAGGGGGTGCAGAGACTTGTGCACTGTCTCTTGAAGCTTCTGCTGAAAGGCACACGTGCACTGCTGTCTAGGTTTCTGGACAGAAGCCAGTAACTTAGCGGGGTCCAACTTCAGACAAGCAGGGAAAAGTGTGGTTCTCTGGGTTTAGGAAAGAGAATTAGGTAGACATCAGTGAGCAGCATTAAATGACTACTGATACCAATAATTTGAATTTTTTTTAGTTTCCTAAGTTGATATTTATATTTTCAATTTATAAATCTGCCCCCACCCTTTCTTATGTAATAGGTCTTCCTTGACTTGTGATAGAGTTATGTCCCAATGAACCTAAGTTGAAATCATAAGTTGAAAATATTATAAGTCAAAAATGCATTTGGTGCACCTAACCCACAGAACGTCATAGCCTAGCCTAGCCTACCTTAAGCGTGCCCGGAACACTTACATCAGCCTACTGCTGGGCTAAGTCATGTCACGCAAAGCCCATTTTATAACAAAGTGTTGGCTCTCTCGTGCAGTTTATTGACTTCTGTATTGGCAGTGAAAACAGGACAGTTGTGTGGGTACAGAATGGTGGAAGTGTATCTGTTGTTTCCCCCTGTGACTGTGCGGCTTACTAGGAACTGTGGCTGCCCAGCATCAGAGAGAATGCCATTGCTAGCCTAGTTCAGTTCAGTTGTGATTGTGTGGCTTACTAGGAACTGTGGCTGCCCAGCATCAAGAGAGAATGCCATTGCTAGCCTAGGAAAAGGTCAAAATTCACAATTCAAAGTACAGTTTCTTCTGAAGGCATATCCCTTTCACACCATTCTAAAGTCAAAGTCCTAAGTCGAACCATTGTAAGTCAGGGATCATTTGTATAAGTTCTTCAGGAAAAAAGCCTAAATATGGTTTCAGAGAAACACTTATCTTTCAGAGAGATTATATCAGAATTGTCTGGAGACTTTTTCGAGGTCATGTGCCCGGACCCCACCCAAGAAGTGGAAATTCCTTCAGGTCAAGCTCTACATGTGTCTCCTTTGGAAAAGCTCCCCAGCTGGCTCCAGCTTCCTCTCTGTTGTGACTGTGCAATTGTAAACTCATATTTGTTTTCAAGGATTACGCGTAAGACAGATGGGAAGAAACAGCTGAAAGGGTCAGAAAGAGGAAGGTATCTCTGCAGAAATTACAACCTGGGTGTAGCAGAGTTCTTGGCTCAAGCTGAAGCCTTGCTTACCTCACAAGTCAGTGTATCTGACTTGTGGCATGCCTAGGTGACTTCACGGTTCCATGTATAAAAGGGATCACCAATCCTCATGAAAAAAACCTCATTTTAAGTTTAGGAGTGGCTGTGCATCACAGGAGCAGCCAAGAGGAGCTACCCCATGTCCAAGGTCAGGGTGGCGGCCGAGAGAAGCTACCTAACGTCCAAGGCCAGGGGCGACAGGCAAGAAGAGCTACCCCACGTCCAAGGTCAGGGGTGGTGGCCGAGAGGACCTATCCCACGTCCAAGGTATGGGCAGTGGCCAAGGGGAGCTACCCCATGTCCAAGGTCAGCAGTTACAGCTAAGAGGAGCTACCCCACATCCAAGATAAGGAGCCACGGCTGCACTTCACTGGAGCAGCCGTGAAGAGATACCCCAAGTCCAAGGTAAGAGAAACCCAAGTAAGACAGTAGGCGCTGAAAGAGGGCATCAGAGGGCAGATAGACTGAAACCACGTTCACAGAAAACTAGCCAATCTAATCACACCAGGACCACAGCCTTGTCTAACTAAATGAAACTAAGGCATGCCATGTGGGGCCACCCAAGACGGATGGGTCATGGTGGAGAGGTCTGACAGAATGTGGTCCACTGGAGAAGGAAATGGAAAACCACTTCAGTATTCTTGCCTTGAGAACCCCATGAACAGTATGAAAAGGCAAAGAGATAGGACACTGAAAGATGAACTCCCCAGGTTGGTAGGTGCCCAATATGCTACTGGAGATCAGTGGAGAAATAACTCCAGAAAGAGTGAAGGCATGGAGCCAAAGCAAAAACAATACCCAGTTGTAGATGTGACTGGTGATAGAAGCAAGGTCCGATGCTGTAAAGAGCAAACGGAAAGTGATCAAACAGGAGATGGCAAGAGTGAACGTCTACATTGTAGGCAGCGAACTAAGATGGACTGGAATGGGTGAATTTAACTCAGACGACCATTATATCTACTACTGCAGGCAGAAATCCCTTAGAAGAAATGGAGTAGCCATCATAGTCAACAAGAATCCAAAATGCAGTACTTGTATGCAATCTCAAAAATGACAGAATGATCTCTGTTCGTTTCCAAGGCAAACCATTCAACATCACGGTAATCCAAGTCTATGCCCCGACCAGTAACGCTGAAGAAGCTGAAGTTCAATGGTTCTATGAAGGCCAACAAGACCTTCTAGAACTAACACCCAAAAAGACGTCCTTTTCATTATAGGGGACTGGAATGCAAAAGTAGAAAGTCAAGAAACACCTGGAGTAATGGGCAAATCTGGCCTTGGAGTACAGAATAAAGTAGGGCAAAGGCTAATAGAGTTTTGCCAAGAGACTGCACTGGTCATAGCAAACATCCTCTTCCAACAACACAAGAGAAGACTCTATACATGGACATCACCAGATGGTCAACACCAAAATCAGATTGATTATATTCTTTGCAGCCAAAGATGGAGAAGCTCTATACAGTCAGCAAAAACAAGACCGGGAGCTGACTGTGGCTCAGATCAAGAACTCCTTATTGCCAAATTCAGACTGAAATTGAAGAAAGTGGGAAAAACCACTAGACCATTCAGATATGACCTAAATCAAATCCCTTATGATTATACAGTGGAAGTGAGAAATAGATTTAAGGGGCTAGATCTGATAGACAGAGTGCCTGATGAACTATGGACAGAGGTTTGTGACATTGTACAGGAGACAGGGATCAAGACCATCCTCAAGAAAAAGAAATGCTAAAAAGCAAAATAGCTGTCTGAGGAGGCCTTACAAATACCTGTGAAAACAAGAGAAGTGGAAAGCAAAGGAGAAAAGGAAAGATATACCCATTGGAATGCAGAATTCCAAAGACTAGCAAGGAGAGATAAGAAAGCCTTCCTCAGGGATCAATACAAAGAAATAGAGGAAAACAACAGAATGGGAAAGACTAGAGATCTCTTCAAGAAAATCAGAGATACCAAGGGAACATTTCATGCAAAGATGGGCTCAATAAAGGACAGAAATGGTCTGGACCTAACAGAAGCAGAAAATATTAAGAAACGGTGGCAAGAATACACAGAAGAACTGTACAGGAAAGATCTTCACGACCCAGATAATCACGATGGTGTGATCACTCATCTAGAGCCAGACCTCCTGGAATGCAAAGTCAAGTGGGCCTTAGGAAGCATCAGTACCAACAATGCTAGTGGAGATGATGGAATTCCAGTTGAGCTCTTTCAAATCCTGAGAGATGATGCTGTGAAAGTGCTGCACTCAATATGCCAGCCAATTTGGAAAACTCAGCAGTGGTCACTGGACTGGAAAAGGTCTGTTTTCATTCCAATCCCAAAGAAAGGCAATGCCAAAGAATGCTCAAACTACCCCACAATTGCACTCATCTCACACGCTAGTAAAGTAATGCTCAAAATTCTCCAAGCCAGGCTTCAGCAATACGTGAACCATAAACTTCCAGATGTTCAAGCTGGTTTTAGAAAAGGCAGAGGAACCAGAGATCAAATTACCAACATCTGATGGATCACCAAAAAAGCAAGAGAGTTCCAGAAAAACATCTATTTCTGCTTTATTGACTATGCCAAAGCCTTTGACTGTGTGGATCACAATAAACTGTGGAAAATTCGGAAAGAGATGGGAATAGCAGACAATCTGACCTGCCTCTTGAGAAATCTGTATGCAGGCCAGGAAGCAACAGTCAGAACCGGACATGGAATAACAGACTGGTTCGAAATAGGAAAAGGAGGACGTCAAGGCTGTATATTGTCACCCTGCTTATTTAACTCATATGCAGAGTACATCATGAGAAACGCTGGGCTGGAAAGAAGCACAAGCTGGAATCAGGATTGCCTGGAGAAATATCAATAACCTCAGATATGCAGATGACACTCCTTATGGCAGAAGGTGAAGAAGAACTAAAGAGCCTCTTGATAAAAGTGAAAGAGGAGAGTGAAAAAATTGGCTTAAAGCTGAACACTCAGAAAACGAAGATCATGGCATCCGGTCCCATCACTTCATGGCAAATAGATGGAGGAACAGCACAAACAGTGTCAGACTTTATCTTTTTTGTGCTCCAAACTCACTGAATATGGTGACTGCAGCCATGAAATTAAAAGATGCTTATCCTTGGAAGGAATGTTATGACCATCCTAGATAGCATACTCAAAAGCAGAGACATTATTTTGTCAACAAAGGTCCGTCTAGTCAAGGCTATGGTTTTTCCAGTGGTCATGTATGGATGTGAGAGTTGGACTGTGAAGAAAGCTGAGCACCGAAGAATTGATGCTTTTGAACTGTGGTATTGGAGAAGACTCTTGAGAGTCCCCTGGACTGCAAGGAGATTCAACCAGTCCATCCTAAAGGAGATCAGTCCTGGGTGTTCATTGAGGGCAGGAGGAGAAGGGGACGACAGAGGATGAGATGGTTTGATAGCATCACCGACTCAATGGACATGAGTTTGGGTAAACTCCGGGATTTGGTGATGGACTGGAAGCCCGACCTGCACTTCATGGAGTCGCAAAGAGTTGTACACGACTAAGCGACTGAACTGAACTAAACTAAATTTAGAGGCTTCTCCCTGCCCCAACTTTTTATTGAAGAAAAATTTAATCATAGAGAAGATGAAAAGTATTTCAGTTCAGTTGAATACAGTCGCTCAGTTGTGTCTGACTTCACGACCCCATGGACACCAGCACACCAGGCTTCCCTTTCCATCACCAACTCCCGCAGCCTACTCAAACTCATGTCCATTGAGTCGGTGATGCCATCCAACATTCGCATCCTTTGTCCTCCCCTTTTACTCTCGCCTTCAATCTTTCCCAGCATCAGGGTCTTTTCAAATGAGTCAGTTCTTTGCATCAGGTGGCCCAGGTATTGTAGTTTCAGCGTCAACCTCAGTCCTTCCAATGAACACCCAGGATTGATCTCCTTTAGGATGGACTGCTTGGATCTCCTTGAAGTCCAAGGGACCCTCAAGAGTCTTCTCCAACACCACAGTTCAAAAGCATCAATTCTTTGGTCCTCAGCTTTCTTTATATTCCAACTCTCACATCCATACATGACCACTGGAAAAACCATAGCCTTGACTAGACGGACCTTTGTTGGCAAAGTAGTGTCTCTGCTTTTTAATATGATGTTTAGGTTGGTCATAGCTTTTCTTCCAAGGAGCAAGCATCTTTTAATTTCATGGCTGCAGTTACCATCAGTAGTGGAGCCCCCCACCGCCCTGCAAAATAAAGTCTGTCACTGTTTCCATTGTTTCACAATCTATTTGCCATGAAGTGATGGGACCAGATGCTATGATCTTAGTTTTATGAATGTTGAGTTTTAAGCCAACTTTTTCACTTTCATCAAGAGGCTCTTCTTCTTCACTTTCTGCCATAAGTGTGGTGTCATCTGCATATCTGAGGTTATTGATATTTCTCCCGGCAGTCTTGATTCCAGCTTGTGCTTCATCCAGCCTGGCATTTCACGTGATGTACTCCGCATATAGTTAAATAAGCATGGTGACAATATACAGCCTCGGTCATACTCCATTCCCAATTTGGAACCAGTCTACTGTTCCCTGTCCAGTTCTAACCATTGCTTTCATTGTTATTCTTTACACACACTGCTCAGACTATCTTTTTCTAATGTAAAAGTTACCATGTTTTCATAGAGTGGCAATGCAGTGATTAGTAAAAGTGTTTGGTCGTGTCAGTGATTTATTTTCCCCTTTCAGTGTAGTTACTCAGTTTTGTACTCAGTTAGCAGTCATTGAATCATTCTTAGCTCTATGTCAGATATTTTATTCAGGTGATGCAATCATCAAAAGCCTTTTTTTGAGACCTTCTAGGCCTTCCAAAGGGGTAGCAAGTTAATTGCCCCTCAGCAGTACTAACGGGCGCATTGGGCATGCACCAGATTGTGACTGCAAGGTATGTGAGCAGCACCGGGCTGGCATCTAGTGGACTCCATGTTCAGGAGGAGCCTCCTCTCAGGATCCGCCATGGAGTCCCTAATTTAGAAGCAGGTGAACCGCAGCACTAACCAGAGAGCAAGTGAAGTACAGAAGTAGGAACAGAAGATGTTTCCCAAGTCTCGAGGTGATCTTAGGCAAGTTGTTGCTTTGTCTTTGGCATCCTTTCGCTTCTCGTATCTGCCCCTCTTGTGCTTCGTGGTGCTTGGTGCTCATTACCACGATGCTCCAGTCCATCTGGGCTTGTCATCTTCTGTCAAAACTCTCTTTGATCCAGAATTATCTACATTCATCTTTTGGAGAGTCTCTGATATTAGAAAAAAAAGTAACTCCATTGTATTGATTTGCCCTAATGAATACACGGGCTTCCCTGGTGGCTCAGATGGTAAGGAATCTGCCTGCAATGCAGGGGCCTACAGTTCGATCCCTGCGTTGGGAAGATCCTTTGGAGAAGGGAATGGCTACCCACTCCAGTATTTTTGCCAGGAGAACTCTATGGACAGAAGAACCAGGTGGGCTACAGTTCATGGGATCACAAACAGTCAGACACGACTGAGCGACTCTGAGAGAAAGAGAGAATGAATATATGGATTATTAGTAGCCAACCTCTTTATGTGTTCGGATATAATTGATACTTTAAAAAGGAATGCCTATTCAAATGAACTTAAATTTGAAAGAATTTCTTTCATTATTAGAATGTAAAAAAAAATTCAGGCTGTTTTAGGAGGGCACATTTAGGGGGTAGAGGTGAAAGCAGTTTGGTTATCTTTTGGAGCCCAGTTCTGTGGGTACTTAGAAGCCTAAGCTGTTAGGCCTTTCCAGGTTTACTTCCCTGTGTGAAGAGCCTGTTATTTCTTGAGCTCTCAGTTCTTTCAGAGTTTCTTTTGACGATGGTAGTAGGGATGTTGACTTTATTGTAGGAGTTGTTTGAAAGGTCTTACTTGTATCTTGGTTACTAGGTTACTAGGTATCTTTGTTATTAGATCTCTGCCTCCAGAGACTTAGTGGAGGAGGGAAAACAGATGAAGAAAAATATGTAATAAGTACTATAATAAAGTTTCTTAGAGGAATTGACATTCAGCAAATATTAACTAGGTGCCTGCTGTGTGCCCAGCACAGCCTAGGTGCTGGGGATATGGTGATAAACAGGACAGGCTTCGTCCCTGCCTCCATGGAGCTTACTGTCTAGTGGTTCCGGACACGGGCTTCAGGCAACATGTTGTCAGGGAAATGTTTACTACATAGAGGTCAGGCAAAACACAGACTTGCTTTCATATTCTATCTTGGTAGAGTGGCATTTCATATGAAATGGAAAAGTAGCTGATCAAGTTATCTTGTATGATTATATGGGAATATGTACTCACTGAGCAGGAAGTTCTGGGGAATCAGATAGCTGTGGCCATAGGTCAGTTTAAAGGGGAACAGGCATGATTGAACCATGATGGCTGCCTTTAATGGCATGGGGTAATTTAAAGCAAGCAGGTGACACATTCAGATTGCAGAAGTATTGCTTTAATGGAGTACAACTGAGAGCCTTTATGGGATAGTGTTGTAAAAAAAAAAATCTCTTATAGCTTATAGTCATAGGGCTGAGATAACTGAAAGCCATATTCAGAGATTGATTCTGTGATTTGGTAAATTATGTTAGTACATGAATTCACATACTTTGCAAGCATTTTATATGAATGTCAGGTTAAGCTAGATTAGGGAATAGTGGGGACTTAACAAATGGAATAGCAGCATATGAAAACATCAAGGCTTAGAGAACCCCAAACTCCTAGGTTTATCCAAATTAGATAAATAGATATCTCTGTTGTGGCACTGTTAACATTTTGGAATGGATTATTTTGTTGTGGGGGCTGCCCTGGGCATTGTGAGATGTTTAGCAGCATCCCTGCCTCCAGCTCCATCCCTGGCCAGTAGCACCCCATCCCTGGGACACAGCAATCAAAAATGTCTCCAGATATTGCCAAATGCCCACCCCCACCCCAGGTGAGGCAAGGGAGGAAATTGCCTCTGGTTTGAGAAGCATTGGATAAATGTTACCTGTTGTGTAAACCTCGCTTGATGAAACCATGACTCAGAGAGAAAACCGAGAAGTCGTCTCATGCTCCATCTCCCATCATCATGTATCTAGTAATTCACACTTAACACTTTGTTAAAATCATATTAAACACTTTATAAAAGTAAAACAAATTGCAGTTCTAGAGTAAGAATCCATTTGTCAGGGTAAAATGCATAGCTCACTTCACACTTGTTCCATCTGAACATAAATACACACATGGAATTAGTAATATGAATTATTTAATATTACAAAGCGTTTCTCAGCTGCCGCGCATCCTGGCGTTGAGTAGTATGCTAATTGGTGAAAAAATGGACATGCAACACTCTGAGACTTGAATATACAAGTATCTACTTCATCCCTGCTCAGAGAGGATTTGTCCAGCTGTTTAATTTGCATTTTCTCTTACCAAAGTGCTTGTGCTGCTCCTGTTCCTCCCATAGCAAAGTCTGTCTGAAAGCAGAAGCACAGCCCACACACCTACACAGGCCTCAGGGACAGTCGCCTTTTCTTTAGAGGGGAACGGAGGACAAGAACAAGAGATGCAGAAGAACATCTCCCTGGAGCCCAGATTAAGTTAGTGTCACACCGGGGACCTGTTTGAGGTGACAGATTGCTCTGTGCCAGCACTGGGTGCTGGGCCCTGACTGATGCCGATATCCATGTGTTCTTCTATGAGTTTATTCTCTCTCTCTCATACGTAGGGGGCTCTCTAACAAGTGGGGCCCAGGTGACCAGTTCGAAGGCTGGTGTAGGGTCTTACCATTCAGTGTGTACTGCTTAGGTCACGCCCTTTGTTCCCAGTAGGGCACCTACTCCACAGCTATTCAGTCATTCTGTGCTTACCAGTTTAGTCTTTGCAGAAAGCGTTCATGCCACGAGGGAGCGGAACCAGGGCTCTCGCTCCTCTTTTTATATTTTGAACCTTTCTATTTGTAAATACTTTTGTTTCTTTAATAACTGTATGGATTTATTTTGGCTGTGCTGGGTCTTCGTTGCTCCGCAGGCTTGTCTCTGGTTGCGGGGGGTGGGGGCTGCTCTCCAGTTGTGGTGGGTGGGTTCTCACTGCGGTGGCTTTTCTTGTGTGGAGCACGGACTCCAGGGAGCACGGGCCTCAGCAGTTGCGGCTCCCAGGATCTGGAGCACAGGCTCAGGAGCTGTGGTGCTGAGTTAGTCCTCGGCACATCCTGGACCAGGGATCGAACCTGTGTCTCCTGCGTTGGCAAGCAGGTTCTTTACCACTGAGCCATCGGGGAAGCCGTTGAAATTACAAAACAAACTTGCAAAGACAGTACAGATTTCCTGTGCACTCTTCCCCAGGCTCCCCTGAAAGGTAACGTCTTCCATAATCGAGCTGCATTTACCAGAACTAAGACATCAACATGAGTACAATACTGTTAACAAAACCACAAACTTTATTTGGCTTTCCCCAGTTTATTTTTGCTGATGCCCTTTCTCTGTTTCAGAAAGTTACAGTGCATTCAATCATCATGATCCTTTAGTCTCCGAACTGTGATAGTTTTTTCTTGGCTTTTCCTTGTCTTTAGTGCCCTTGGCAGTTTTGACGAGTTCAGTTCAGTTGCTCAGTCATATCCAACTATTTGCGACCCTATGGACTGCAGCATGCCAGGCCTCACTGTCCATCACCAAATTCCGGAGTTTACCCACTCATGTCCATTGAGTCAGTGATGCTATCCAACCACCTCATTCTCTGCCGTCCCCTTCTCCTCCTGCCCTCAATCTTTCCCAGCATCAGGGTCTTTTCAAATGAGTCAGCTCTTCGCATCAGGTGGCCAAAGTATTGGATTTTCAGCTTCAACCTCAGTCCTTCCAATGAACACCCAGGACTGATCTCCTTTAGGATGGACTGTTTGGATCTCCTTGAAGTCCAAGGGACCCTCAAGAATCTTCTCCAACACCACAGTTCAAAAGCATCAATTCTTTGGTGCTCAGCTTTCTTTATATTCCAACTCTCACATCCATACATGACCATTGGAAAAACCATAGCCTTGACTAGACGGACCTTTGTTGGCAAAGTAATGTCTCTGCTTTTTAACATGCTATCTAGGTTGGTCATAACTTTCCTTCCAAGGAGCAAGCGTCTTTTAATTTCATGGCTGCAATCACCATCTGCAGTGATTTTAGGGCCCCCCAAAATAAAGTCAATCACTGTTTCCACTGCTTCCCCATCTATTTACCATGAAGTGATGGGACTGGATGCC
The DNA here is from genome assembly GCF_032405125.1 of Capricornis sumatraensis. NCBI lineage: Eukaryota > Metazoa > Chordata > Mammalia > Artiodactyla > Bovidae > Capricornis > Capricornis sumatraensis. Next base: position 119,643,345 of record NC_091074.1, read on the forward strand.
ATGATCTTAGTTTTCTGAGTGTTCAGCTTTAAGCCAATTTTTTCTCTCTCCTCTTTCACCAAGAGGCTTTATAGTTCTTCACTTTTTGCCATAAGGGTGGTATCATCTGCATATCTGAGGTTATTGATATTTCTCCCAGAAATCTTGATTCCAGCTTGTGCTTCTTCCAGCCCAGTGTTTCTCATCATGTACTCTGCATATAAGTTAAATAAGCAGGGTGACAATATACAACCTTGACGTACTCCTTTTCCTATTTGGAACCAGTCTGTTCCATATCCAGTTCTAACTGTTGCTTCCTGATCTGCATACAGGTTTCTCAAGAGGCATGTCAGGTGGTCTGGTATTTCCATCTCTTTCAGAATTTTCCACAGTTTACTGTGATCCACACAGTCAAAGGCTTTGGCACAGTCAATAAAGCAGAAATAGATGTTTTTCTGGAACTCTCTTGCTTTTTCCATGATTCATCAGATGTTGGTAATTTGATCTCTGGTTCCTCTGCCTTTTCTAAAACCAGCTTGAACATGGGAAGTTCACAGTTCACGTACAGTTGAAGCCTGGCTTAGAGAATTTTGAGCATTACTTTACTAGTGTGTGAGATGAGTGCAATTGTGCAGTAGTTTGAGCATTCTTTGGCATTGCCTTTTTTGGGGATTAGAATGAAAACTGACCTTTTCCAGTACTGTGGCCACTGCTGAGTTTTCCAATATTGCTGGCATGTTGACTGCAACATTTTCACAGCATCATCTTTTAGAATTTGAAATAACTCAACTGGAATTCCATCACCTCCACTAGCATTGTTGGTACTGATGCTTCCTAAGGCCCACTTGACTTTGCATTCCAGGAGGTCTGGCTCTAGGTGAGTGATCACACCATCGTGATTATCCGGGTCGTGAAGATCTTTTTTGTCCAGTTCTTTTGTGTATTCTGTCACCACTTCTTAATATCTTCTGCTTCTGTTGGGTCCAGACCATTTCTGTCCTTTATTGAGCCCATCTTTGCATGAAATGTTCCCTTGGTATCTCTGATTTTCTTGAAGAGATCTCTAGTCTTTCCCATTCTGTTGTTTTCCTCTATTTCTTTGCATTGATCCCTGAGGAAGGCTTTCTTATCTCTCCTTGCTATTCTTTGGAACTCTGCATTCAGATGCTTGTGTCTTTCCTTGTTCTCCTTTGCTTTTGGCTTCTTTTCACAGCTATTTGTAAGGCCTCCCCAGACAACCATTTTGCTTTGTAGCATTTCTTTTTCTTGAGGATGGTCTTGATCCCTGTCTCCTGTACAGTGTCACAAACCTCCGTCCATAGTTCATCAGGCACTCTGTCTATCAGATCTAGCCCCTTGAATCTATTTGTCACTTCCACTGTACAATCATAAGGGATTTGATTTAGGTCATACCTGAATGGTCTAGTGCTTCCCCACTTTCTTCAATTTCAGTCTGAATTTGGCAATAAGGAGTTCTTGATCTGAGCCACAGTCAGCTCCTGGTCCTGTTTTTGCTGACTGTATAGAGCTTCTCCATCTTTGGCTGCAAAGAATATAATCAACACAGATGGTGTTGACCATCTGTGATGTCTGTGTGTATAGAGTCTTCTCTTGTGTTGTTGGAAGAGGGTGTTTGCTATGACCAGTGGGTTCTCTTGGCAAAACTCTATGAGCCTTTGCCCTGCCTCATTCTGTACTTCAAGGCCAAATTTGCCTGTTACCCCAGGTGTTTCTTGACCTCCTACTTTTGCATTCAAGTCCCCTATAATGAAAAAGACATCTTGTTTGGGGTGTTAGTTCTAGAAGGTCTTGTGGGTCTTCATAGAACTGTTGAACTTCAGCTTCTTTAGCATTACTGATCGGGGCATAGACTTGGGTTACTGTGATACTGAATGGTTTGCTTTGGAAACAGAGATCATTCTGTTGTTTCTGAGATTGCATCCAAGTATTTTGGACTCTTGTTGACTGTGATGGCTACTCTGTTTCTTCTGAGGGATTCCTGCCCATAGTAGTAGATATAATGGTCATCTGAGTTAAATTCACCCATTCCAGTCCATTTTAGTTTGTAGAATGTCGACGTTCACCTTTGCCATCTCCTGTTTGACCACTTCCAATTTGCCTTGATTCATGGACCTGACAGTCCAGGTTCCTATGCAATATTGCTCTTTACAGCATCGGACCTTGCTTCTATCACCAGTCACATCCACAACTGAGTGTTGTTGTTGCTTTGGCTCCATCCTTTCATTCTTTCTGGAGTTATTTCTCCACTGATCTCCAGTAGCATCTTGGGCACCTACCAACCTGGGGAGTTCATCTTTCAGTGTTCTATCTCTTTGCCTTTTCATACTGTTCATGGGGTTCAAGGCAAGAATACTGAAGTGGCTTGCCATTCCCTTCAGTGGACGACATTCTGTCACACCTCTCCACCATGACCCATCCGTCTTAGGTGGCCCCACATGACTGGCTTAGTTTCATTGAGTTAGACAAGCTGTACTCCGTGTGATCAGATTGGCTCGTTTTCTGTGATTGTGGTTTCCATCTGTCTGGTTTCTGATGCTCTCTCTCAGTGCCTACCATCTTACTTGGGTTTCTCTACCTTGGACATGAAGTATCTCTTCACAGCTGCTCCAGCAAAGTGCAGCCACTGCTCCTGACCTTGGATGTAGGGTATCTCCTCATGGCCACCGCTCCTGACCTTGGACATGGGGTATCTCCTCACAGCCACTGCTCCTGACCTTGAACGTGGGGTATCTCCTCATGGCCACCACTCCTGACCTTGGACGTGGGGTATCTCCTCTCAGCCACCGCTCCTGACCTTGGACGTGGGGTATCTCCTCTCAGCCACCGCTCCTGAACTTGGATGTAGGGTATCTCCTCATGGCCGCCACTCCTGATCTTGGATGTAGGGTATTTCCTCTCAGCTGTTCCTGCGCTGCGCAGCTGCTGCCAGAATACTAGAGTGGATAGCCTATCCTTTCTCCAGGGGATCTTCCTGACCCAGGAGTTGAACTGGGGTCTCCTTCATTGCAGGCGGATTCTTTACCAACTGAGCTATCAGGGAAGCCGGTTTTGAAGAGTACAGGTCAGGTTTTGTAAGCTGTTCCTCTATTTATGTTTGCCTGGTGCTTGGATTTATCATGATCACATTGGGAGTATGGATTTGGGGGAGGAATGCCACAGAGATGAGCTGCCCTCTTTGCTGTATCATATCAGAAGAACAGACAGCATGACTTATGACTTACCCTTGGGGTGCTCACTTGGCTAGGGTGGCGTGTCTTGTTTCTCTAGTTACTTGTGTCTCTCCATACTGTGTAGTTTTTTAATATCTGTTTATTTGGCTGCACCAAGTCTTTGTTTGCAGCATGCAAACTCATAACTGGCATGTAGGGTCTAGTTCCCTGACCAGGGATTGAACCTGGGCCCCCTGCGTTGGGAGCCTGGAGTCTTAACCACTGGGCCACTGGTAAGTCCTTCTGTACCCTAGTCTTTCGAAGAAAGTTGCTAAGCCCAGACCACACTCTAGGGATAGGGAATGTACTTTAAAAAAAAAGCATTCTAGCAGTCCTTATCTAATATCCTTTCTTACCCCCACCTCCTACTGTCCATTCAGTTCCTGAGCCTTTGGAAGATTCTGTGAGACACGGCAGTTCCATTCTTGGCCTTCCCCGCTATTCTCTAAGCCGCTCTCCTGCATTCTGGCCTTGATGTTTTATTGCTATTGTATCCTCTTCTTTTCTCTCTGGATTTATAGGATTATGAGTTTTTTAAAAAATCCCTTTAAAGTAGTTTTAGTGAAGTTTCAGAGGAAGTGAAATTGAAAATCATTGTATTCAGTCTGGCATCTTTATCTGGAAGCCTCAGGGGAAACATTTTTTAATCATCAAAATTGACATGTAGTCTGCGTTAAACATTGCGATCAGTCAAGAAACTCAGTTCCCAGCTAGAGAAGCAAGGGTTCTAGTGTTGGTTGGTATGCTTGGCCCTGATCATCAAGGGTAAGTTATGGTTACTGTTATAAAGCTGGCAGAGTCTGGATACTTCCTCTTGCATGCCTAGTTAATCAGCTTAACAAAAAGTAAAGTAGGTTTAGATACCTCAGGAATCAAAATTGGGGTCAGCTGACCAGGCAGAGAACTTTAACTGACTGATGCTAGCCAAAGGCAACCAAAGCTTGAATTTATAGGGGAAGGAAGTGTGGATCGTGGGTTTTAAATCATTATAACTAGGCTCAAACACATCTTTATTAATCAATATAGTAACCATTGCAATCAACACATTTTTGCCAACAAGAAATAAGCCTGTTTATTCCTATAGCGTAATTTGCTGTATGATTCAGAGAGTTCAAACCAGGGTTCTGTAACAACCTAGAAGGGTGGGATGGGGAGGGAGGTAGGAGGGAGGATTAAGAGGGAGGGGACATAGAGATACTTATGGCTGATTCATGTTGATGTTTGGCAGAAACCAACACAACACTGTAAAGCCATTATCTTTCAATTAAAAATGAATTTTTAAAAAGGTAGATTATGGATCATTATAGGCGTTAATATAGTCATGGTGATTAAATATAAACTCCCTGGGTTGGGAAGATCTCCTGGGGAAGGAAATGGCAACCCACTCCAGTACTCTTGCCTGGAAAGTCACATGGATGGAGGAACGTCGTAGGCTACAGTCCATGGGGTCGCAAAGAGTCAGACACGACTGACTGACTTTACTTTAACTTCATGATAAAAAAAAAAAAAGTCTGTGTTTCAGGATTTGACAAACTCTTGGAAAACATATCCTGCCTCCTGCTAGTTACAGAAGTATTTTCCCTGGGAAAAGTCATTGATATGCTTAAAGAAGTGGTAGTCGGTTGGTGAGAGGCCTGGTGAATATGGCGGATGAGGCAGAACTTCTTTGTAACCCAGTTCATCCAATTTTTGAAGCACTGGTCGTGTGACGTGTGGTTGGGCATCATCATGGAGAAGAGTCGGGCCCTTTCTGGTGGCCAGTGCCACCAGCTGCAGCCACTGGAGTTGACAGTGCATCTCATCAATTTGCTGAGCAGACTTCTCAGCAAACAGTTTCCCTGGGGCTGAGAAAGCTGTAGTGGGTCACACTGGCAGACCCTGAAACAGTAACCAGGATCTTTTTTTTGGTGCAAGTTTGGCTTCGGGAAGTGCTTTGGAACTTCTTCTTGGTTCAGCCACTGAGCTGGTCATCGCTGGTTGTCTTTTCACCACATATCCCATTCCAGTTGAGAAACGGTTCATTGTTGTGGAGAATAAGAGAAGCTGATACTTCAAAATGACCATTTTTTGATTTGCAGTCAGCTCATGAGGCACCCACTTACCGAGCTTTTTCACCTTTCCAGTTTGCTTCGAATGAATGCTGAATGACTGGAATGGTTGACACTGAGTTCTTCGGAAACTTCTCGTGTAACTTCTCATGTAAGAGGATCCGCTTTGATGATGGCTTTCAGTTGGTCATTGTTAACGTCCGATGGCTGGCCACTATACTCCTCATCTTCAAGGCTCTCATCTCCTTTGCAAAATTTCTTGAACCACCACTGCACTGTATGCTCATTAGTAGTTCCTGGGCCCAGTGTGTTGATATTGTGAGTTGTCTCTGCTGCTTTATGGCCCATTTTGAACTCGAATAAGAAAATCACTGGAATTTGCTTTTTCTTTAATATCATTTCTATCTATAGTCTAAAATAAATAGCAAGTAATGTCTTTAGCAAAAAAAAAAAAGCAAAAACCATAAAGTGAGAAGTGAGCATTAAAATGATGTATAGCATAACCACATTTATTTAAGAATATATTCCAGTATCAAATGGCAAAATCCAGTGCAAAACTGCAATTGGTCTTGTACCAACCTAATGTTGGTCTGGCAAAGGGACGGCTTCTTGACTCTGGCTTCTTGGCCATTTGTGTCAGTGGAGACCTGCTCTCCATGTATTTGCTCTCTTTCTCTCTCCCTCCCTTGTCTTGCATTTTTCCTCCTCTTCCTCTTCTTCATCTTTTTAAAAGATTTTAAAGAGCAGCTTTGAGATTATAATAAAATCGGGAGGAAGATGCAGAGGCTTCCCGTACAGAGGCAGGCCTCGTTTAGTTGTGCTTTGCTCTTTAGTGGCTGCAGAGACGGTGTCTTTTTACCAACAGAAGGTCTGTGGCAGCCCTGCATCAAGCAAGCCTGTCGGTGCCATTTTCTTCCGACAGCATTTGTTCACCTCTTGTCCCCATGTCAGTTTCAGTAATTATTGCAATATTTCAAAGTTTTTCATTATTATTATATTTGCTGTGGTGATCTGTGATCAGTGACCCTTGACGTTAATATTATAGTTGTTTGGGGGAGCCTTGAACCACGCCCGTGTAAGATAATTGATAAATGTGTGTATTCTGACTGCTCCACCAACTGGCTGTTCCCCTGTCTCTCTCCCTCTCCTTGGGCCTCCCTATTCCCTGAGACACAGCAGTTTTGAAATTAGGCTAATTAATAACTTCACAGTGGTCTCTAAGTGCTCAAGTGAAAGGAAGAGTTGCATATCTCTCACTTTAAATTAAAAACTAGACATGATTAAGCTTAGCGAGGAAGGCATGTTGAAAGCCAAGATGGGCCAAAAGTTAGGCCTCTTGCACCAGTCAGCCAAGTTGTGAATGCAAAGGAAGGGTTCTTGAAGGAAATGAAAAGTGCTACTCCAGTGAACACACAAGATGATAAGCAAGCAACCAACCTTGCTGTTGATGTGGAGGAAGTTTTAGTGGTCTGAGATTAGGCCACTAGATTAGATAGAAGATTAAATCGCCATAACATTCCAGTAAGCCAAAGCCTAATCCAGAGCAAGACTCTATATTTTCAATTCGATGAATGCTACAGTAAGAAAGCTACAGAAGAAAAGTCTGAAGCTAGCAGAGGCTAGTTCATGGGATTTAAGGAAAGAAGCCATCCCTTTAACATAAAAGTACAAGGTGAAGAAGGATATATGTTCTGATGTAGAACCTACAGCAAGTTTTCCCAAAAATCTTAGCTAAGATAATTAACAAAGGTGGCTAAACAACAGATTTTCAATGTCAAGAAAATGGCCTTCTATTGGAAGAAGATGCCATCTGGGACATTCATAACTAGAGAGGAAAAAATAAATGCCTGGCTTCAAAGCTTCAAAGGACAGACTCACTGTCATATTAGGAGCTCACACAGCTGTTGACTTAAAGTTGAAGCCAGTCTCATTTTCCATTTCAGAAATCACGGGGCCCCTAGGAATTCTGCTAAATTCATTCTGCCTGTGTTCTATAAGTGAAGCAACAGATCCCAGATGGCTGCACATCTGTTTACAACATGGTTTACTGAGTATTTTAAGCCCACGATTGAGACCCGGTGCTCAGAAAAAAAGGACTCCTTTAAAAACATCACTGTTCACTGATAATGCCCTTGGTCACCCGAGAGCCCTAATGGAGATGCGCAGTGAGCTTAATGTTGTTTTCCTGCCGGCTAACACAACATCTACTCTGCAGCCCATGGATCAAGAGTAATTTCAAGTTTCAAGTCCTATTATTTAAGAAATACATCTCATAAGGCCATAGCTGCCATAGATAGATATTCCTCTGATGGATCTGGAAAAGTACATTGAAAACCTTCTTGAAAGGATTCGCCATTCTAGCGGCCATTCAAAACATTCGTGATTCATGGGTATAGGTCAAAATATCAACACAAGCAGGAGTTTGGAAGGAGTTGACTCCAGTTCTCATGGGTGATTTTGAGGGTCCAAGACTTGAATTGAGGAAGCGACTTCAGATGTGGTGGAAACAGTAAGAGAGCTAGAATTCGAAGTGCAGCCTGAAGACGCGGCTGAACTGCTGCTCTCTCGTGACCGAACAGTGCTGGGTGAGCAGGCGCTTCTTACGGATGAGCAAGGAAACGGGCTTCTTGAAATGGAACCTACTCTGGTCACGATGCTGTAGTGATTGTTGAAAGACAACAAAGGATTTAGAATATTACGTAAACTTAATTGATAAAGTTGCAGTAGGGTTTGAGAGAGTTGGTTCCAATTTTGAAAGAAGTTCTGTTGTGGGTAAAATGCTATCAAACAGCACTGCACGCTCCAGAGAAATTGTTTGTGAAAGGAAAAGTCAACTGATGTTGCAACCTTCATTGTTGTCTTTTTAAAATTTAGTTTTAATTGGAGGATAATTACAATATCGTGTTGGTTTCTACCATACATCAGCCGTAGGTATACGTATGTCCCTTCCCTCTTGAATCTGCCTTCCACCTCTCACGCCCATCCCACCCCTCTAGGTTGTCACAGAGCATCCGGCTTGGGCTCCCCGTGTCAAGCGGCAGATTCCCACTGGCTGCCTCTCCTGCACGTGCTGATGTGTGTGTTTCAGTGCTACTCTCTCGGTTCGTCCTATCCTCTCCTTCCCCACCGTGTTCACAAGTCTGCGTCTCCTTTGCTGCCTTACAAACAGGTTCATTAGGAGATCTTCCTAGATTCCATGTATATACGTGTATATACAGGTTATACTACCCGGGCCTCCCGCATTGCAGGCAGATGCTTTACCCTCTGAGCCACCAGGGCTATATATGTTAATATACGATATTTGTGTCTTATTCTAAGAAATTTTCACCCCGACCTTCAGCAACTGCCACCCTGATCAGTCAACAGCCACCAACACTGAGGCAAGACCCTCCCCCAACAAAAAGATTATGATTTGCTGAAGGCTCAGATGATGATTAGCATTTTTTAAGCAATAATGTATTTCTTAGTCAAGGTATGTACGTTGGTTTGTTGGTTTTTTTTAAAGACATAATGCTGTTCGACACTTAATATAGGGTAAATACGTTTTTTTTGTTTTTTTTTAAATATAAGTTTTATATGCACTGAGAAGACAAAAAAAATTTCACGTGACTTGCTTCATTGTGATATTTGCTTTATTGCAGTGGTCTGGAAGTGAACCCACGACATCTCTGCGGTATGTCTATATTCCCTGAACCCGCGTATGCGCAGTCTCCACCGTTATCGACATCCCTCACGAGAACAGCACAGTTGTTACAAAGGATACGCCTACACTGACACGTCATCATCCCCCAAAGCCCACAGTTTACCTCAGGGTTCACTCAGGGTTCACATTCTGTGGATTTGGACAGATGCATCATAACGCGAGGTTGAGATGGTTGGGTGGCATCACCGACTGGATGGACATGAGTTTGAGCGAGCTTCGGGGGTTGATGGTGGACAGGGGAGCTTCGGGGGTTGGTGGTGGACAGGGAGGCCTGGTGAGCTGCAGTCCATGGAATCGCAAAGAGCCGGACACGACTGAGCAGCTGAGCTGACTGATGACTGTAAAGTCATTCAGAGTATTTTCACTGCCTTAAAAATCGTGCAGGCTCCACTTGTTCATCCCTCCCTCCAAACCCCAGACAACCACTGGTCTTATCTCCATACGTCTGCTTTCTTCACTGAATAATGTGCACTGGTACAGAGAGTTTCTTGGTTCTTTTTTTCCAGCTCTGTGGATGCCGCAATGCTTGCCTAACCAGTTCCCTATAGGAAATAGGGTTTGTTTCTCCTTTTTGGCAACACTGCAATGAATGAATAACCTGCTACAGACTTCATTTTGTAGGTGAGTAGGTGTATTTGTGATATGAATACCTAGAAGTGAGAGAAGTGCGGAAGACTGACTTAGTATTACAGTGGACCTGGGATGGGATTAGCTGTCCCCTACAGAAACAGGAATGACCAGAAAAATAACACTCACTTCTAGCAAGAGTCGAACACGACTGAGCAACTAACGCTTTTCTTTCAATGCTAGAATTTACAACAGAGGAAATGTAATGCAGGGAAGTGCTTATGACATGGTAGAAGGACTGAGAGCCCAACAGAGAGCAAAGCAGGGGCGCCGCAGCGTGTGGCCTAGAGAGACAGAAATCCAAACCTGTGTGACTGAATCCCAGAGCTGTGGGCCACCTGTTGGAGACTAGGACCTCTAAGGGCCTGCGTGGTGGGGGCTGGGGCCACTAAGGAGGTGCAGACACTGCTGGAGAAGTGCCTGAGTTAGAAGAGAGAGGGAGAGGAATGTCCTGGCCTTGACCTTTCCTCCCTGTCTTCCAGTCTTTCAGAAATCAGCTGATCGTGAGTTTGGGTGTCACAATTAACAGAGGTCAGCCCCCTGCAGTCCAGAGCAGGGTGGTGGAAGCACGGTGAATGGCTTCAGAACCTATATGGCCCAGCCCTCATTTTACTCAGCATTGAAGTTCATTTATCCTTCAGCCCATGTTTAGTACCTCCAAATTTCTGCCTATCATGCAGTGGCACTCTCCCCTTTTCCCAAAACAGGAAGAGGGACTCAAAGTCCCATTAGCCACCATTTCCTTTTTGACTTCAGGATCTACTGATGAGCCTCACCCCTCTCCGGCAGGTCCAGATGTGACTTTGTGTGGCCTGGTGACCTATGAACTAAGTTGTAAATTAAGTCCCACCAACACTCCATACAAAACTGTAGGAGATGGGGAAGGGGGGGGGGGGAGTAGAAATCATTGGTTTATAGGTACAGAACAAAAATATGCTTTAGTAGCATCATCCTGATTGCTATAAAGAGCCACAAGGTCATAGCTGATATTTATCACTTCCCTCTTTGCCTTTTATTCCGTATTTCCTTTCTTTTTAAGCTAGCCCTTCAGGTGGTTAGAGTTATCTACTTGGCTGGATAACTGTATCAGTCAGGATATATTCACCACAACAGAAAATACACCTGGGATTTCAACAGAATTTAATATAAGGAGTTGGCTAAGTAACTCTGGCCACCTGATGTGAAGACCTGACTCATTGGAAAAGACCCTGATGCTGGGAAAGGCTGAAGGCGGGAGGAGAAGGGGACCGCAGAGGATGAAATGCTTGGATAGCATCACCAACTCGAGGGACATGAGTTTGAACAAGCTCTGGAAGTTGGTGATGGACAGGGAGGCCTGGCGTGCTGTGGTCCATGGGGTTGCAAAGAATTGGACGTGACTGAACTGAACTGAAGTAGTTTTGGAGAACTGAAAAGGCAAAAAAGGGGAACTGAGGTAACCCACAGCTAGGAACTGTGATGAAGCTGTCACTCCCGGGACTGTAGGGACAAAAGAAGCTTGAAGGAGAGTACTCTGAGACAGCGCCTGAGGCTGACAGTTGATGATATCTTTGATTAGGCATGATGAGGCTGGTTCTTGGAGTATCCTCTGACCCAAAGCTCAGTACTATAATTGTTAACCACTTGTCAGAGAAGACTACATCCTTCCTCCCTTCTCTGCTTTGCAGAATCAAACAGAAAGTCAACTGGCAAAGTAGAAATACAGTTCTCATAGTCCCAACCCTAGCATCACAAAGCAGAATATTAAAGTGTGGGTTTGGACTGAGAGATGATGGTGTAATAACCGGGACAGCTTGTCACTTTGCCTACTCAATATCTGTGCACAGCTTTCTACATCTATTTCAACTTCCGATACAGCAATAACAAAGTTCAGCTTTTCTTTAACAAAATACAATTGTCCTTTGTAGAAATAGGCACTCTCACCTTTTCCACAAAAAGAAAAGATCTCAAATGTCATTTTAGTGATCGTTGGGTGATGTCAGTTACTTCTCAACTTTAGAGTCCCTCTTGAATATCCTGTAAGCTAAAGATGAAACTGTAAAGTTAACCACTGCCATTAATTCTTACAGTGCAAAGGAAGAAAAAGTTAGTTTGTATATACACAAATATACAAACACACAGATTTATAGACGTACATTAAGCAAAGAAGAAAATAATATTTAGGGATTAGTCCCCTCCTCTCTGTGGTCATGAGCCTGTAGCTGATACTTGTAACTTCCTTCTTCCCCTACTCATTCCATATTTCCTTTGCTCTGAGCCAGCAGCTATACCAGGTGGTGTGATCGAAAGCTTCATTCCTGAAGACTCTCAACCTTCAGTGGTCCCCTCTCGTCTTGGTTGCTGTAGTTTCCCAGTAGCTTTTGCAGTGAGAACGTAGAGGAGAAAATGAAGATAGATGACACAGAGGAGGCAGACTCCCCTGACGTGGCAGCTGGTGACGTGGTTGGGAGTGGAGAACAGAAATTTGGATGTGCACTAGAAGTTTTACTCAGGCGTGACCCAGGTGACCCAGTTCTGGCTTGAGTTTGAAGGGAGCGAGATCTGGGCTTTATGTACGGTTATCAACTGCCCTGCTTTGCTCCAGACTGAAGGATTGCCCAGAACCTGAGAGTTCCTGCATTACAACAGGGAACATCCCTGGAAAGCTGGAATGAATTCATCACCCCAGCCCACTATGAACTGGCGAAGGCTGATTAGTGACAGGAGCTTCTTGGCATGAGCGCCAAGTCACCTTCTGGGATAACCAGCCCTTAGGGAATAAGCAGTCAAGATGGGTTAGTTGGCTGAGTATGAAAGCATTAAGTGGTACAGAGAAGTGGTGATTCTTCAGGCTCCGTGGCAGCTGTCATTCAGATCCATCCCCAACCCTTGGAATCCATGGGTCCAATGTGAGTTCTAGGGAGAGAAGAGGTTGGGGGGTAAAATGTTTGACACCTCCTGCCCAGTAGAGTGTGACCCAGAGGGGACAGATTCTCACCACAGACCACCCACAGCTCCAGAAAGTGAAGGCTGTAGTGCATTAATGACCAGCCGAAGATAGGCTGGAAGGTTGTGAGGGTGGGGAGGAGGAGCTGGGCACGTGGAAGCTCTGAAATACTCCGCAGGGCAGAGTGGCATTTATGCAGGTGGGGCATAGCTCAGTGAAATTTGTGTTATTACAGCAGAGCATAACAGGAGCAGGCCAGGAAGTGGGGAGGCCAGAGGAAGCTTGGCAACAGTGAGGCTTTGCTTGAAGCAATTCCAGCTGGCAGAAGAGGGCTAGGTTACTTTCTTTGTAATATTGTGCCATCTAGTGTTAACTTTTATGTACTCCTTTGTTCTAGTCAGTTGTTAGGTCATGTTAGCCTCTGAGACCCCATGGACTGCACAGAAAGAGCTGGACACGCCTGGGGACTGGACACCAATGAACGGACTTCAGAAAGTGGGTGTAGAGGGAACGTATCTCAACATAACAACAGCCACTTATGGCATCTCATGGCTGTCCTCATACTCAGGGGCGGAAAGCTGAAAGCATTTCCTCTAAGACCAGGAAGAAGACAAGGATGTCCACTCTCACCACTTTTATTCAACACAGGTTTGGAAGTTCTGGACACAGTAATCAGGGAAGAAAAAAGGAATTTAAGTTGAAAAGAAGAAGTAAAACTGCATTGTTTGTAGATGACTTAATGCTCTATTATACATAGAAAACGTCCCCAAACCCCCCAAACCCTACCAGAAAACTGCTGGAGCTCATCAATGAACTTAGTAGAGTTGCTAGGTACAAAATTTTAATATACAAAAGTATTGTGTGTGTGTGTGTGTGTGTGTGTGTGTGTGTGTGTGTATGTATATATATATATATATATACACTATCAGAGAAATTAAGAAAACAATTCCACTTACCATCACATCAAAAATAATAAAGTGAAAAATGAAAGTGATAGTCACTCAGTCATATCCAACTCTTTGTGACCCCATGGACTATAGCCTGCCAGGCTCCTCTGTCCATGGAATTCTCCAGGAAAGAATACTGGAATGGGTTGCCATTCCCTTCTCCATCAAAAATAATAAAATACCTATGAATAAACCTATGTAAGGAGACAGAAGATCTGTACTCTGAAAACTGTAAGATGCTGATGAAAGAAATTGAAGATGACACAAACAGAAAGATAAACTGGATACTTGGATTGGAAGACTGAATATTGTTAAAATAACCATTGTCCCCCAAGGCAATCTACAGATTCAATGCAATCCCTATCAAATTACCAATGGCATTTTTCACAGAACAAGAAAAAAAATTAACTATATGGAAACACAAAAGACTCCAAATAGCTAGAACAATCTTGAGAAAGAAGAACAGAACTCAGGAATCACACTCCCTGACTTTAGGCTATACTGAAAAGCTACAGTTATCAATACTGTATGGTACTGGCACACAGTTAATTGTGATCCACACAGTCAAAGGCTTTGGCATAGTCAATAAAGCAGAAATAGATGTTTCTCTGGAACTCTCTTGCTTTTTCGATGGTCCAGCAGATGTTGGTAATTTGATCTCTGGTTCCTCTGCCTTTTCTAAATCCAGCTTGAACATCTGGAAGTTCATGGTTCACGTATTGCTGAAGCCTAGCTTGGAGAATTTTGAGCATTACTTTACTAGCATGTGAGATGAGTGCAATTGTGGGGTAGTTTGAGCATTCTTTGGCATTGCCTTTCTTTGGAATTGGAATGAAAACTGACCTTTTCCAGTCCTGTGGCCACTGCTGAGTTTTCCAAATTTGCTGGCATATTGAGTGCAGCACTTTCACAGCATCCTCTTTCAGGATTTGAAACAGCTCAACTGGAATTCCATCACCTCCACTAGCTTTGTTCGTAGTGATGCTTTCTAAGGCCCACTTGAGTTCACATTCCAGGATGTCTGGCTCTAGGTGAGTGATCACACCATCGTGATTATCTGGGTTGTGAAGATCTTTTTTGTACAGTTCTTCTGTGTATTCTTGCCACCGTTTCTTAATATCTTCTGCTTCTGTTAGGTCCATACCATTTCTGTCCTTTATTGAGCCCATCTTTGCATGAAATGTTCCCTTGGTATCTCTAATTTTCTTGAAGAGATCTCTAGTCTTTCCCATTCTCTTGTTTTCCTCTATTTCTTTACATTGATCGCTGAGGAAGGCTTTCTTATCTCTTCTTGCTATTCTTTGGAACTCTGTATTCACATGCTTATATCTTTTCTTTTCTCCTTTGCTTTTTGCTTCTCTTCACAGCTATTTGTAAGGCCTCCCCAGACAGCCATTTTGCTTTTTTGCATTTCTTTTCCATGGGGATGGTCTTGATCCCTGTCTCCTGTACAGTGTCACATACCACCGTCCATAGTTCACCAGGCACTCTATCAATCAGATCTAGTCCCTTAAATCTATTTCTCACTTCCACTGTATAATCATAAGGGATTTGATTTAGGTCATACCTGAATGGTCTAGTGGTTTTCCCTACTTTCTTCAACTTGTCTGAATTTGGCAATAAGGAGCTCATGATCTGAGCCACAGTCAGCTCCCAGTATTGTTTTTGCTGACTGTACAGAGCCTCTCCATCTTTGGCTGCAAAGAATATAATCAATCTGTGTGGCTCACAATAAACTGTGGAAAATTCTGAAAGAGATGGGAATACTAGACCACCTGACTGGCCTCTTGAGAAACCTATATGCAGGTCAGGAAGCAAGTTATAACTGGACATGGAACAACAGACTGCTTCCAAAGAGGAAAAGGAGTATGTCAAGGCTGTATACTGTCACCCTGCTTATTTAACGTACATGCAGAGTACATCATGAGAAACGCTGGGCTGGAAGAAGCACAAGCTGGAATCAAGATTGCCTGGAGAAATATCAATAACCTCAGACTTGCAGATGACACCACCCTTATGGCAGAAGTGAAGAGGAGCTAAAAAGCCTCTTGATGAAAGTGAAAGAGGAGAGTGAAAAAGTTGGCTTAAAGCTCAACATTCAGAAAACGAAGATCATGGCATCTGGTCCCATCACTTCATGGCAAATAGATGGGGAAACAGTGGAAACAGTGTCAGACTTTATTTTTTGGGGCCCCAAAATCACTGCAGATGGTGATTGCAGCCATGAAATTAAAAGACGCTTACTCCTTGGAAGGAAAGTTATGACCAACCTAGATAGCATGTTAAAAAGCAGAGACGTTAGTTTGCCAACAAAGGTCCGTCTAGTCAAAGCTATGGTTTTTCCAGTAGTCATGTATGGATGTGAGAATTGGACTGTGAAGAAAGTTGAGTGTCGAAGAATTAATGCTTTTGAACTGTGGTGTTGGAGAAGACTCTTAAGAGTCCCTTGGACTGCAAGGAGATCCAACCAGTCCATCCTAAAGGAGATCAGTCCTGGGTGTTCTTTGGAAGGAATGATACTAAAGCTGAAACTCCAGTACTTTGGCCACCTCATGAGAAGAGTTGACTCACTGGAAAAGACTCTGATGCTGAGAGGGATTGGGGGCAGGAGGAGAAGGGGACGACAGAGGATGAGATGGCTGGATGGCATCACCGACTTGATGGACGTGAGTTTGAGTGAACTCCGGGAGTTGGTGATGGACAGGGAGGCCTGGCGTGCTGCGATTCAGGGGGTCGTAAAGAGTCAGACACAACTGAGCGACTGAACTGAACTGAACTGAACTGGCACAAAAACAGATATACAGATCAATAGGAAAGGTGAGAAAGCTCAGAAATAAACCCACACACTTATGGTCAATTAATATCTGACAAAGAAGGCAAGACTATACAATGGAAAAAAGACAGTCTCTTCAATAAGTGATGCTGGGAAAACTGGACAGTTGTATGTAAAAGAATGAAATTAGAACTTCTTTAACACCATATACAAAAATAAAAATGGATTGAAGACCGAAATGTAAGACCAGATACTATAAAACTCCGAAAGGAAAACATAGGCAGCACACTCTTTGACATAAAGTGTAGCAATATAGTTTTGGATTTATCTCCTAGAGTAATAGAAATAAAAACAAAAATAAACAAATGGGGCCTAATTAAACTTAAAAGTTTTTACACAGTAAAGGAAACCATAAACCAGAAACCACAAAAAAATAACGTAAGGACTGGGAGAAAATATTTGCAAATAATGTTACTGACCAGGGATTAATTTCCAAAATATACAAACAGTTCACATAGCTTAATATCAAAAAACAAACAACCCAACCAATAAATAGGCAGAAGACCTAGACATTTCTCCAAAGACATACAGATGACCGATAAGCACATAAAAGCATGCTCAATATTCAGTTCAGTTCAGTCTCTCAGTCGTGTCTGACTCTTTGTGACCCCATGGACTGCAGCACACCAGGCTTCACCAACTCCCAGTGCTTGCTCAGACTCACATCCATCAACTTGGTAATGCCATTCAATCAACTCATCCTCTGTTGTCACCTTCTTCTCCTGTCTGCAATCTTTCCGAGCATCAAGGTCTTTTCCAGTGAGTCAGTTCTTCACATCAGGTAGCCAAAGTATTGGAGTTTCAGCTTCAGCATCAGTCCTTCCAATGAATATTCAGGACTGATTTCCTTTAGGATGGACTGGTTGGATATCCTTGCAGTCCAAGGAACTCTCAAGAGTCTTCTCCAACACCACAGTTCAAAAGCATCAGTTCTTCGGTGCTCAGCTTTCTTTATGGTCTAACTCTCACATCCATACATGACTACTGGAAAAACCATAGCTTTGACTAGACGGACCTTTGTTGGCAAAGTAACATCTCTGCTTTTTAATATGCTGTCTAGGTTGGTCATAGCTTTTCTTCCAAGGAGCAAGCATCTTTTAATTTCATGACTGCTGTCACCATCTGCAGTGATTTTGGAGAAAATCTGTTACTGTTTCCATTGTTCCCCCATCTATTTGCCATGAAGTGATGGGACCAGATGCCATGATCTTAGTTTTCTGCATGTTGAGTTTTAAGCCAAATTTTTCACTCTCCTCTTTCACTTTCATCAAGAGACTCTTTAGTTGCTAACTATTAAGGAAATGCAAACCAAAACTACAATGAGGTATCGCCTCACACCAGTCAGAATGGCCATCATTAAAAAAACAAAAATCTACATGTAATAAATGCTGGAGAGGATGTGGAAAAAAGGAACCTTCCTATACACTGTTGGTGGAAATGCAAACTAGTGCCACCACTGTGGAGATCAGTATGGCGGTTCCTCAAAAACCTAAAAACAGACTTACCATATTATCTTGCAACCCCGCTCCTGGGCAGATATGGAGAGAAAACTAATTTGAAAAGATACATGCACCTTGATGTTCAATAGCAGCCCTGTTTACAATAGGCAAGACTTGGGAGCATACATTTAGATTCTTGATCCATTTTGAGTTAATTTTTGTAAATGGTATGAGGAAAGGGCCTAGAGTTACTTTTATGAAAAGATTTTCCCTCTCTGACTCAGTTTCTTTTAAGATATTCTAATTTTCTATTTCTTCTTTTATCTTTTAAAAGCCTTAAAAGTTAAAGCAAAAATTAACCATGTTAAGCACTAATGCCTTGTTTAAGGTACTAAGTGTAGAGTTTCAAGCCACAAGAGACAGCCATCACTTGGTAGAGTTTTTCCAGTCATTTTTATTATGAAATACTTCAGACATAAACATGTAAAGATTATTATAATGAACATGTATCAACAACAAAGCTTAAGAAATAAAACATTTCTCATCTAGAGGAAGCATGCCGTATTTCCCTTTTGAACTGCATCTCCTTCCTATCATAAAAGCAAAACCACAATCACAAATTCGGTGATCATTCTTGCAATTCATATCCTTATATTTTTGCTTATGTATATATCCGTCAATCGTGTGTAATGTTACTTTGTGTTTTGTAAAGTAATACATAAGTGATATATATATAGTATGTGTCCTTCTACAGATATAAATGTTTTTGCTGAAGTTTTCTATTTTGTCATTTGTTTAGAGATAATTTGGAATCGCTTATTGAAGCTTTTTTTTTTTCAGTGAAACAAGAATTGGATTTTTAATTTTTAAATTAATTTTTATTGGAACAGAGATTTACAATGTTTTGTTAGTTTCTGCTGTACAGCAGAGTAAATTGGTTATACATATACATATATCTGTTATTTTTTAGCTTCTTTTCCTATATGGGTCATTACAGCGTACTGAGTAGAGTTCCCTGGGTACACAGTTATTACTCACTTTTTAAATATATAGTATTGAGTATATGTCAGTTCTAATCTTCCAATTTGTCCCTCCTCCTGAAGCAACTCTTAATTATGGCTGCTCTCCGATCCTTGTCAGATAATTCAAATCTTTGGTTTATCTTTATACTGATATCAGTCGATTGCCTTGTCTCATTCAGGTTGTGACTTTTCTGGCTCTTGGTGTGCTGGGTGAATCTCTATACCCTGGACGTTTTGAGGACTGAGTGACGAGACTCTGGACCCTGTTTAAGTCTCTCCTCTCAGCAGCAGGCGCCCTGTTTAGTTTAGTGCCTAGGCCCCTGCTCGCTTTCTTCGCCCTGGTTCCCATGACAGCATAGGTCTCAGAGCCGAGAGAGTGCTCTTCCGGTTCACCGTGTTCCCCCGGCACCACCAGGGCTCCTGTTTGATCCCGTTGACGCCGCCTGCAGGGGCCGAGTGCGCTTTCCCTGCAGGTCCTGCTGGAGGGAGTGTGGGAGATGCTGGGCCATGGGGCAGTTACTGCTTCCCTGAGCCTGTTCAAAAGCATATTCAAAAGTAGAGAGGTTACTTTGCCAACAAAGGTCCGTCTAGTCAAGGCTATGGTTTCCCAGTGGTCATGTATAGATGTGAAAGTTGGACTGTGAAGAAAGCTGAGCACTGAAGAATTGATGCTTTTGAACTGTGGTGTTTGGAGAAGACTCTTCAGAGTCCCTTGGACTGCAAGGAGATCCAACCAGTCAATCGCAAAGGAAATCAGTCCTGAATATTCATTGGAAGGACTGATGCTGAAGCTGAAACTCCAATACTTTGGCCACTGGATGAGAATTGACTCGTTGGAAAAGACCTTGATGTTAGGAAGGATTGAAGGTGGGAGCAGAAGGGGACGACAGAGGATGAGATGGTTGGCTAGCATTACCCACTCGACAGATATGAGTTTGAGTAAATTCTGGGAGTTGGTGATGGCCAGGGAGGCCTGCAGTCGATGGGGTTGCAAGGGGTGGGACAGGACTGAGTGACTGAACTGAACTGAACTGTGCCCCCTAAGGCCCACCTTCCCACTGCCCATGCCAAGAAGGATGGGATTGAACCCCCATAACCTGACAGCAGGTTGTGCCACCCAGTGTCCTTACAGCATAGGCCATGCCTCCCTCCCCCACTCTGAACTTACTCAAATACTCCAGTGTAAAGATTTGAGTAAGTCCTTGGGAATAAATCCAGAGTCCTCTCCCCCAGATGCAATTCTAACGTTTCCAATCTGTGCCCCATCTCCTAAGCTTTATGAAAATCCCTTGCTTCTTGGTCATTCAAAAGATAGCAGAGTCGAGACAATCTGAAAATTCCTGGAAATAGGAGGTGAAGTGAATGTCTCATGCCCTCCAAAAAAATTAAGACTCGAGCAGAACGTTCAAGTTGCTGCTGAACCTGCCTGTCCCCAAGTCCCTGAAAGCCCAGGGCTGCCCCCACCTCGATGCTGACTGACATATTTCCGATGATGACAAGGATGAATATTCAGCAGTGTAAACACCATTGGCATTTCCTAAATCTATATTAATGGAAGCCCCCAGGCATTCGATGCACAAAAGAGAAGCTGGAGCAACGCAGCCTCTGCTACAAATGGCAGCAGCGCCCCAAACCTCTAAGGAGCTCAGACTCCATGACCTCTTCCTCGACACGAGCTGAACCTTCAAAGTGTATGAGTAAGATTTCCATCGTTTCATATATAACCATCATTCTCACAGACGACCACTCTCAACACCCCTAACACAAATACACCTGGCCTGCCACTCACTGGAGGCTTTGCTTAAACCACCAAGATGCTAAGTGGGCCGTCATTGCTCTGTCTTTTGTTTTTCATAAGTTTAACCAAGTTCTATCAGGTCGCTGTAATAAACCTGACCCTCACACCTGTGAGCAGTCGAGTGGGTAAAACCAAAGGCCTCAGAGCCAGTGGGAGCTCATCCAGGCTGCACAGGTAAGCAGCTGAGGGGCTCCTGTGGGCCCTTTAACCCTCTGTGTGCCCATCTTCTCCCTGGAGATTAGAGGTTGTTTGGAGCAGCTTGCAGGGCTAAAGTGAGGGGTAAATGAAACTGGGAATAGCCTTGAAACAGGCCCTGCACAGGTGAAGGGTTCAATCAACGGTGCAACTACTGCCGTTAATCTGTCAGGAACACACTGATTCAGGAAACGGAAGTGATTTTTTCCCTCCTGACTTTAAAGCCAAGGTTATGGTATGCATGGTGTGGATGATATGGATGGTGTGGACAGTGTGGATGGTGTGGACTGTGGATGGTGTAGACTGTGGATGGTGTAGACAGTGTGGATGGTGTAGACAGTGTGGATGGTGTAGACAGTGCAGGTGGTGTAGACAGTGCAGGTGGTGTGAATGGTGTAAACTGTGTGGGCAACGTGGACAGTGTGGACGAGCACACGTCTTGCAGATGAGGTGTGGGGAGAAAGGGGGCAGGGGACATGCTGACCAGGAACTGTCACGCTGGCTTGTTTGCCACAGGTCCTTCTCATTCACATCCTTGGTCTTACACTTTGGGGAAATTTCAAGAAAGGCCTCCCGTTTACAAGATCGTGTGGCTCTCCAAGGAATGCTGAAGGTAGGGTAAAAAGCATTAAAAGGGGGTCCAATTACCTAAACCTGAGGCTCCTGCTCATCTTAAGACTGCCATTTTCCAGGTTCTCTGCTGCGGCAGTGAACCCCACAAAGATGACACAGGTGTCATTCCATGTGTGCGCTCAGTTGCTTTGGTCGTGTCCGACTCTTTGTGACCCCATGGACTGTGGCCCACCAGGCTCCTCTGTCCATGGGATTCCTCGGGCAAGAATACTGGAGTGGGTTGCCATGCCCTCCTCCAGAGGATCTTCCCGACCCAGAAATCAAACCCACATTTCCTGCATGGCAGGCAGATTCTTTACCACTGAGCCACCAGGGAAGCCCAACAGTGTTGTATGAAAGTTATATGTGGAAGTTCACAGTCTTGAATTAACTAATGTTGCTGTTTCCAGGATGAATTGCAAGATAGCTCTTGTTTGTGTTAGGAAAAGAAAACTTCTTTAGGAGGATAAAAGAAAAAAATGCACCGATTCTCAATCTAAATTGCTATGAGGAGAAAATATCCTGAATTGAATAACTCAGGACCCACTCTTTTCCCAAGAGAAAGCAGGTTATTTATGAGAAATAAACTTGAAATCTCCACAACTGGAGTTGCCTCCACAGGCTTTTGTCCTGACCACGTCGGGGGTGGAAAAAGGGGGGGTGGGGGAGCTGATCCTCTGTTGGTGGGTAAACAGTGACATCCAGTGGCCAATTAAATTTACCATATTCCTGCAATTAATTCAACTTCATAGGGAAACACACACACACGCACGCACACACACACACACACACACGGAAAAAGCTGGCTTAAAACTCAATATTAAAAAAAAGAATATCAGGGTATCCGGTCCCATCAGTTCAAGGCAAATAGAAGGAGAAAAGGTGGAAGCAGGGATAGACTTCCTCTCCTTGGGCTCTACAATCACTGCGGATGGTGACTGCAGCCAAGAAATTAGTGATTGCTTCTTGGAAGGAAAGGTATGACAAACCTAGACAGCGTGTTAAAAGCAAAGACATCATATCACAGACAAGTCTGTACAGTCTAGACAATGGGCTTTCCAGCAGTCACGATGGTTGTGAGAGTCGTACCATAAAGAAGGCAAAGCGCCGAAGACTTGTTACTTTCAAAGTGTGGTGCTGGAGAAGACTCCTGAGAGCCCCTTGGAGATCAAACCAGTGAATCCTAAAAGGAAATCAACCCTGAATACTCACTGGAAGGACTGATGCTGAAGCTGAAGCTCCAACACTTTGGCCACCTGATGTGACCAGATGACTCACTGGAAAAAAAAACCCTGATGCTGGGAAAGACTGAAGGCAGAAGGAGAAGAGGGCAACAGAGGATAAGATGGTTGGATGGCATCACGGATTCAATGGACATGAGCTTGGGCAAACTCCAAGAGATGGTGAAGGACAGGGAGGCCTGGCGTGCTACAGTCCGTGGGGTTGCAAAGTGTCAGACAGGACTTGGTGACGAAACAACAATTTTGTTATCTGACAGATGTTTCTAGAATAACTAGAAGATGCAACATGCTATGAGACATTGCATAACACTCCTCATGCCTACAGAAATTTCCTCCACCAAAACCAACCGCTTGTAGGGTAGTTAGGGAGTTTGGGATAGACATGAACACACTGCTATATTTCAAAGGGATAACCAACACTGTAGAGCACAGCGAAATCTGCTCAATGTTATGGAGCAGCCTGGATGGGAGTGGGGTTTGGGGGAGAACGGATACATGTATATGTACAACTGAATCCCTTCACTATTCACCTGAAACTATCACAGGATTGTTAATTGGCTATACTGCAATACAAAATAAAAACGTTCAAAAACTAAAAAAACCCAACCCCTTGTCAACTCCAAACTGGCACCTGCCATGGGTGGTTGCCATCTACCTCTATGAAAATTAAATCATGAGCTGCTGCAGCTGCTGATCTTCAATGCCCCCAAAGGAGTTCAGGGGGGAGAGTAGAAATAAGGCACTCTGTGCTTTGGGAAAAACTGGCAGGACAGTTCTTCAGATAGTTAGATATTCTCAGGAGCTAATTTCATGAGCCCACTTCTTCTATCTCCTCATATCTAGAAAAGCCCTGAAATCCATGATGACAGCTGTTTCTCATGACTAGCAGAAGCTTCAGGAGATCAGCAGAAACTGTCTACAGAAAGTCCGTGCGCTTGATTGCACGGACTCCCCCTTCACCAAACTCACACACATACCGCCCTTTTCCACTGCCTCTTTTGGAGCTATCTGAGGTGCCGTCTAGTCAAGGCTGTGGTTTCCCAGTGGTCACGTATGGATGTGAGAGCTGGACTGTGAAGAAGGCTGAGCGCCGAAGAATTGGTGCTTTTGAACTGTGGTGTTGGAGAAGACTCTTAAGAGCCCCTTGGACTGCAAGGAGATCCAAGCAGTCCATCCTAAAGGAGATCAGTCCTGGGTGTTCTTTGGAAGGAATGATGCTGAGGCTGAAACTTCAGTACTTTGGCTACCTTATGTGAAGAGTTGACTCATTGGAAAAGACTCTGATGCTGGGAGGGATTAGAGGCAGGAGGAGAAGGGGACGACAGAGGATGAGATGGCTGGATGGCGTCACCGACTCGATGGACGTGAGTCTGAGTGAACTCTGGGAGTTGGTGATGGACAGGGAGGCCTGGCGTGCTGCAGTTCATGGGGTCGCAGGGAGTCCGACACGACTGAGCGACTGAACTGAACTGAACTGAAGTGCTGTCTCCCAGGCTGTAGTCCTCATTTTGCCCAAATGAAACTTAACTCACAACTCTCACGTTGTACATTTTTTTAAGTAGACAACCTAAAGCAGAAACAGGAAATCTAGAGTCCCAAATCTTCTTCAAATGCTCAAGGTCACCTAGCCAGAGAGGTCACTGACCACACGGACACGCTTTGTCTGGGTTCACCACCCACCCAGTACGTCAACTTAAATAATAGCTGTGTGCTATTATTAGTCTCAGGACATGGAAAACTGGGCTTAGTTCTCCTGATTTTCCCAACCAGTCTTTCCGAAACTCGGTCAAGCTGCACTAGCTTCCACTTCCGGGATGAGTAAACCATCACTTTCACAACTGCGTTAGAGCTGATTCAGGGGAGTAAAATAAACCCCAGAATTGCAGTTCCACCGTGGGCGCGCAGTTGGCAGCCTTAGACAAGATGCTGACCTTGGTGAGGCTGAGGCTCTTTGTTATTAAACGGGGGTCATTCCCTTAGCTGCACGCGCTGTGAGGACTGGATGAAGTTGTCTGTCTTCTCCTGGAGTCATGGCGCACCCCCGGGGACCTGGGCACAGCCGCCTGGCTTTGAGCGTCCCGTGAGGTCATCACTCAAGGCATGATGCTGCTTGCCCACTCCGTGCCCAGTCTCCTGGCTCAGAGTCAGCCTCCCTGTAAGACGTCCCCCAGCCCAACCCGCCGTGCCTCTCCAGAGTGCCCTCACGTCCGCTGCGCCTCCAGCAGAGCCAAGAGGCCGTAAAGGGCACACGTCACTTGCTGTACCTACCGTTACATCCGGAAGCCTGTGTTTCAAATGTATGGATATGAATCATACCCGCGAGCAAGCCATCGAGTCACAAGATGCTGTGGTTCCTAGACTTTCTTTATGAACGTGCTGTTTGCATGGAACTTCATCATGTCCATTTTAGATCAGGCATGCCTGGTTCAAGACTGTTGTGCCGAAGACCCCACAATTATTCCAAAATTAATTCTCCAATGACTTCCCCCAAAACAGGAACCAACTCAAAATAAAATGAACACTGCTCTTTTCCCTGATTTAAGGAACTGGACTGGAGTCTCTATGCAGAGTGAATGTATGGCATTTGCAACATGGGAGTCCTCTGTCCTCATCACAGCCTGCCCTCAGAATGAGAGAGCGTGTGATTGTTCCATTTGGGAGGTAAGGAAACACGAAAGTGATGCACGCGCCATTTCACTGTGATGCGTCCTCACTCTAAATAAAAGCATCATGAAAACCCTACCTTAAAAAACGATGATCAGAGTTGAGACCTCCATAATTGTTGAATTTCAACCAAAATTTTTCAATTAATCTTGGATTGAGACTGCAGGAGATGCAGTTAATATTTTTAAATACAGCAATTCTTTATCTGAGAAGCATTAAAGATTCATGTTATATATTATACTTATTCCAGTATAAAAATCAGCCTGAGACCTTTAGATATTCAAGAATAAGTTTCAAAGGAAAGTATTTTCCATTAGCCTGTTAGCCAGAAATTAGGTAAATTAGAATACACTCTAAGAATTTTAGGGAATCTGGGTATTTCTACCTTGTGTCTTTTTTGTGAGTCCTCAAAAAAATGTAGCTAAAAATGGATATTATTGAAACTATGACATTCATCTTCTGAGACAAAATGCCCTGTCAAGGGGATCTCTTGGGAATTTTTTAGTATGAGTCCGGGGCAAACACTTAAGTGGACTTGGTTTACCAAAAACACAGCAGCAGTCGCACCTGATGACGGTGTGACATCTGCAATCCAGGAAGTTCTCCGCCCCCCCCCCCCCCCCAACCCGGTCATCTTCAGTTCCTCTGAAACCTACCAGGGAGACAGGGAGGTATTATGAGCTCTGTTTTTCAGATGAGAAAATGTAGGCTGGGGTCGGGGTGGGGGTGGGGGTGGGAGTCATAAGATGCTCTGTCTTCTGGGATCTGACCAGGATAGTCACTAAGTACTTAAAGCTTTTCAGTCACAGAAAATGGAAAAGAGCCCTAAGATACCTAGGCTGAGTGCTAAGGGGGTCAGACTGGCCAGCCCCGCCCTGAGGGTGGATGGCTCTGCTTTCCGTCGGGCCAGCCTGGTGAGCATCCTTGGGGCTCATAAGGGTGAGGCTTGAGCAGGGAAGGCAGGAATCTGACTCACGTGCTGTAGTCCTGAGCCTGGAGGACGAGAAAGACAGGGAGAAGCAGAGAAGGCACTGAGAACAGTTCACAGTGGAAGTCGAAACACAGGCAGGCCCCAGAGGCGGTCGTTTGAGTGACAGTGGATGTGTGAGCAGACGGGGAGGAGCCGCTGTTCTGAGCAAAGGTACTGTATCGTGCTGCGGATTCTGCAGCCCCATGGACTGCGGTCCGCCAGGCTCCTCTGTCCATGGAATTTCCCAGGCAAGAATACTGGAGTGGGCTGCCATTTCCTCCTCCAGGGGATCTTCCCAACCCAGGGATGGAGGCTGTGTCTCTTGCATCTCCTGCATTGGCAGGCAAATTCTTAGCAAAGATGTTCTGAGCAAAAATGATGTATTTTAGAGGAAGGACTTCAGGGGAGGGAGCCTTCTGTCCAGCATGACTGGAAGAAGTTTCAGGGAGTAAGAGGGACAGCACATCCCCAGACTCAGACACGCCTCCCAGATCAAGGGAGTGAATGTTCTTCACGAGGCAGGAAAGCTGAGCTGCTTCTTCACTTGGTTCTTGAGGCCGCAGTCGTTCCTCCGGTCGATGGAACCCTCACGCGCTCTCATTTTCTCATTTCAGGTTTTGGCATTAATGTTGACCCGTTCAAGACATTAAAGCATCAGAGAGTTGAAAAATTCTTGGAGGTCTCCTTTCAAATTCCATGCCAAGGCTTCTAGTTAGCTTTTCTATATTTAATCAAAAGAACACAGTGCCTGCTTTCAAAGAAGTTGGCACCCAGCACCCTAACCACCAGGGGTAAACTGCAGCCCTTCAAAGCACTGGGCGGGCTAACCTCCGCCAACCAGACAGCGCTGAGAAATCTGGGAGCTTCTCCGGGTGAGGACTGAACGCTGAGTGAATGCTCCATGTCGTCTGTAGCTGAGTCCAGCCATGTCATGGGCGCTGGAGTCATTATCTGTGACACGTGAAAAGCGAGACAGAAATCTTTTCTCACTCCCTCCTTACTGTTTTCTAATCTAATTGACAAAACCCCACAGTTCAGTTCAGTTCAGTTCAGTCGCTCAGTTGTGTTCAACTCTTTGCGACTCCATGAACCGCAGCACGCCAGGCCTCCCTGTTCATCACCAACTCCCGGAGTCCACGCAAACCCATGTCCATTGAGTCAGTGATGCCATCCAACCATCTCATCCTCTGTCATCCCCTTCTCCTCCTGCCCTCAATCTTTCCCAGCATCAGGGTCTTTTCAAATTAGTCAGCTCTTTGCATCAGGTAGCCAAAGTATTGGAGCTTCAGCTTTAGCATCAGTCCTTCCAATGAACACCCAGGACTGATCTCCTTTAGGATGGACTGGTTGGATCGCCCTGCAGTCCAAGGGACTCTCAAGAGTCTTCTCCAACACCACAGTTCAAAAGCATCAATTCTTCGGCGCTCAGCTTTCTTTATACTCTCACATCCATACATGACCACAGGAAAAACCATAGCCTTGACTAGACGGAGCTTTGTTGGCAAAGTAATGTCTCTGCTTTTTAATATGCTGTCTAGGTTGGTCATAACTTTCCTTCCAAGGAGTAAGCGTCTTTTAATTTCGTGGCTGCAAAACCCCACAGAAGTGCAAGAAGAATCCGTCTCTAGCCAACAGGTGAAAATCCATTATTGTGGGAGAACTATCAAAAGGTGTACAAGGAAATGAATGGGAATGGGCTGGAGTAACCTCAGTTTGAGAAGACAGGGATACGCTGCTGGCAAAGAAAAGTCACAGAGAAAACAGGAGGAGGCGCAACACGTGGCTGAGGGCATCCGTCTGCCCGGTTCAGGAAGGAAACACACGAGTGCTGCACTCCAGGTGTTTAATTATGAATGGGCCCACTTAATTCTCCAAATTAAGTCATTAAGTCAGTGAGTCATTTCCAGGGCTTTGGCAAAGAGCCCTACACAGGCCATCTCACCCAGACCAGCCCAGCTTGGGACAGCACACCACCCTCCCCGTGAAGGGTGAGCTGCCAATGCCAGGGTCACAGCGTCAGTGACTGCGCACAGATCCTCAACGGGGCATTTCAAAATGGTGAATGTTAAAGTGTTTGAAATTATCATCAACGATCATCCTGAGAATTAGGAAGTGGGTAAAAGAATTCTTCTGTGTTCTCATAATAAAGCCAGGGAGTTAAGAAAGATTTCTCGCCTGACTCTAACAGAATTCGGACATGAAAGAGGGAGGTCTTGTGATGTCTTCTCTGAATATTCAGTAATAACATGGCTGTGTAGTTTCATGGAGAAAGCAAAAGTCTTCTGCAAATTTAGCTGACATTTTATATATACATATATGGGCAAATATATATATGGAATAGGAAATGGCAACCCATTCCAGTATTCTTGTCTGGAAAATTCCTTGGACAGAGGAGCCTGACAGGCTACAGTCCATGGGGTCTCAAAGAGTTGAGCATGACTCCGCACACACACGTGCACATACGTATATAAGTAGTGGACTTTTGGATGATGGCCATTCTGACTGGTGTGAGGTGGTACCTTGAGTAGTCTTCATTTGCATTTCTCTAAAAATTAGTGAGTTGAGCATCTTTTCCTGTGCCTCTTGGCCACGTGTATGTCTTCTATGTAGAATGTCTATGTAAGTCTTCTGCCCACTTTTTCATTGGGCTGTTTAGTTTTCTGATATTGAGCTGTAGGTCTGGGATAGAACCGAGGAATATGTCTTTTCCACCCGTGTTCCAAATGACTCTGAAAAGTATAGACCCCACACCACACTTTCCTAATCACTATTGTGCTGACATGTGGGTTTCTTAGGTGTTGGTGGAAACTGTACCAAGAATATATTTGGAAATGTTCACCTTGGAATTATGCAAAAGTGTTGGAAGAAAGGTGAATTTTGCTTCCCCCTTGAAAAAAATCCAATCTAACAACTCTTTCTTGAGCCCTCACTGTGTGCCAGGACATGTGAGGGGGATTTTTAAACGACCTTATTTAATTCTCATGGCATCGACCCTACGGAGCAGACATGATTACCACCACTTCACAGATGAAGAAACACTCAGGACAGGCACGCTCAAGGCTGCACACAGTGGTACGGGGAGGGCTCCTTTATTATTCCTCTCTTCAAAAGCCAAAGATCAAATATGTTCCTTTTATTTTCCACTAGGTTGCTAAGCTTCATTCTTGTCACAGGATACATTTCCTCTGTGATCGTCCTCTGTCTCAATGATGAAAAATGGGCAGAGGTATATTCACTTTTAGAACGAACACCCCAAAAATATGTCCCTTTCATTATAGGGGACTGCAATGCAAAAGTAGGAAGTCAAGAAACACCTGGAGTAACAGGCAAATTTGGCCTTGGAATACAGAATGAATTAGCAAAGGCTAACAGAATTTTGCCAAGAGAACTCACTGATCATAGCAAACACCCTCTTCAAACAACACAGGAGAAGACTCTACACACAGACATCACCAGATGGTCAACACCGAAATCAGATTGATTATATTCTTTGCAGCCAAAGATGGAGAAGCTCTATACAGTAAGCAAAAACAGGACCGGGAGCTGACTGTGGCTCAGATCATGAGCTCCTTATTGCCAAATTCAGACTTAAATTGAATAAAGTAGGGAAAACCACTAGACCATTCAGGTATGACCTAAATCAAATCCCTTATGATTATACAGTGGAAGTAAGAAATAGATTTAAGGGACTAGCTCTGATAGACAGAGTGCCTAATGAACTATGGACTGAGGTTTGTGACATTGTACAGGAGACAGGGATCAAGACCATCCCCATGGAAAAGAAATGAAAAAAAGCAAAATGGCTGTCTGGGGAGGCCTTACAAATAGCTGTGAAAAGAAGAGAAGTGAAAAGCAAAGGAGAAAAGGGAAGATATAAGCATCTGAATGCAGAGTTCCAAAGAAGAGCAAGGAGAGATTAAGAAAGCCTTCTTCAGCGATCAATGCAAAGAAATAGAGGAAAAGAACAGAATGGGAAAGACTAGAGATCTCTTCAAGAAAATTGGAGATACCAAGGGAACATTTCATGCAAAGATGGGCTCAATAAAGGACAGAAATGGTATGGACCTAACAGAAGCAGAAGATACTAAGAAGAGGTGGCAAGAATACATAGAAGAACTATACAAAAAAGATCTTCACAACCTAGAATCACGATGGTGTGATCACTCACCTAGAGCCAGACATCCTGGAATGTGAAGTCAAGTGGGCCTTAGAAAGCATCACTACGAACAAAGCTAGTGGAGGTGATGGAATCCCAGTTGATCTGTTTCAAATCCTGAAAGACGATGCTGTGAAAGTGCTGCACTCAATATGCCAGCTAATTTGGAAAACTCAGCAGTGGCCACAGGACTGGAAAAGGTCAGTTTTCATTCCAATCCCAAAGAAAGACAATGCCAAAGAATGCTCAGACTACCGCACACCTGCACTCATCTCATGCTAGTAAAGTAATGCTCAAAATTCTCCAAGATAGGCTTCAGCAATACGTGAACCTTGAACTTCCTGATGTTCAAGCTGGTTTTAGAAAAGGCAGAGGAACCAGAGATCAAATTGCCAACATCTGCTGGATCATCGAAAAAGCAAGAGAGTTCCAGAAAAACATCTATTTCTGCTTTATTGACTATGCCAAAGCCTTGGACTGTGTGGATCACAATAAACTGTTAAAAATTCTGAAAGCGATGTGAACACCAGACCACCTGACCTGCCTCTTGAGAAACCTGTATGCAGGTCAGGAAGCAACAGTTAGAACTGGACATGGAACAACAGACTGGTTCCAAATAGGAAAAGGAGTATGTCAAGGCTGTATATTGCCACCCTGCTTATTTAACTTATAAGCAGAGTACATCATGAGAAAAGCGTGGCTGGAAGAAGCACAAGCTGGAATCCAGATTGCCAGGAGAAATATCAATAACCTCAGATATGCAGATGACACCACTCTTATGGCAGAAAGTGAAGAGGAACTAAAAAGCCTCTTGATGAAAGTGAAAGAGGAGAATGAAAAACTTGGCTTAAAGCTCAACATTCAGAAAACAAAGATCATGGCATCTGGTCCCATCACTTCATGGCAAATAGATGGGGAAACAGTGGAAACAGTGTCAGACTTTATCTTTTTGAGCTCCAAAATCAGTGCAGATGGTGACTGCAGCCATGAAATTAAAAGACGCTTACTCCTTGGAAGAAAAGTTATGACCAACCTAGATAGCACGTTAAAAAGCAGAGACATTACTTTGCCAACAAAGGTCCGTCTAGTCAAGGCTATGGTATTCCAGTAGTCACGTTTGGATGCGAGATTTGGACTGTGAAGAAAGCTGAGGGCTGAAGAATTGATGCTTTTGAACTGTGGTGTTGGAGAAGACTCTTGAGAGTCCCTTGGACTGCAAGGAGATCCAACCAGTCCCTTCTAAAGGAGATCAGTCCTGGGATTTCTTTGGAAGGAATGATGCTAAAGCTGAAACTCCAGTACTTTGGCCACCTTGTGCAAAGAGTTGACTTACTGGAAAAGACTCTGATGCTGGGAGGGATTGGGGGCAGGAGGAAAAGGGGACAACGAGGATGAGATGGCTGGATGGCATCACCGACTCGATGGACGTGAGTCTGAGTGAACTCCGGGAGATGGTGATGGAAAGGGAGGCCTGGCGTGTTGCGATTCATGGGGTCGCAAAGAGTCGGACACGACTGAGCGACTGAACTGAACTGAACTGATATTTACTTCAACCAGCAGAAGAAAAGAGAAAATGCCAAATACATAGAAAACAGAGGTTTCACAATTTTAAAGGAAAGAAGCTAAGCACAGTGGCTCACCAACTAAATAAAGAACTCTACGGCCAGGTCTGGAGGAAAACAGGATACGATTGTTAGGCCGTCCACGCCCAGACAGATGGGAATATGATCACGGCAGATGGAGACGCAGCTTCCACCAGAGGCCTAGCTGGGAGCAGCGGGGCCTCGGGGCTCCTTGACCCCGCCGGGAACACAAAACAGCAGAGCCGGCGGCCCTCCTCGGGGAGACTCTTTAAAGAACTGAACATACCTGGGAGCAGAGTGAAGACAGGAAGCATACGCTCTCCTAAAATGACGGCGACTGGGAGAGCTCTGTGTGGCGCACCCAGGAGGGAGCCAGGACCACCGAAGGGGGAACGGCCAGAGGGACACCAGGACAGCCCACAGACACGGCACCTGGGTGTCAGGGAACTGAGGGCAGAAAACGTCCGTCATCCTCAACTCAAGACTGGAAGAGCACAGCCGCCTGGGGCTCAGAGCTCCAGCTTCAACTCATCCGCCTCCAAATGACGTCACTTCCGCGTTCCTCTGCCTTCCGGCTCGCTGGACCAAATCAAATCCTATTGTCTCTTGGCAGACTACCTTAATACCTTGAGTTTTTTTGTTTTTTAACTTATTTTTTAATAGAAGAATAATTGTTTTACAGAATTTTGCTGTTTTCTGTCAAACCTCAGCATGAATCAGCCATAGGTATACACACATCCCCTCCCTTTTGAAGCTCCCTCCCATCTCTCGCCCCATCCCACCCTCTAGGTTGATACAGAGCCCCTGTTTGAGTTTCCTGAGACACACAGCAAATTCCTGTTGTCTATCTATCTTGCGTATGGTAACGTAAGTTTGCATGTTACTCTTTCCCTGTCTCTCACCCTCTCCTCCCCTCTCCCCAAGTGCATAAGTCTATTCTCTACATCCGTTCTGCCATTGCTGCCCTATAAATAAATTCTTCAGTACCGTTTTTCTATAGTCCATATATGTGCCTTAGAATACGATAGCTATCTTTCCTTTCTGACTCACTTCACTCTGTATGATACATTCTAGGTTCATCCACCTCATCAGAACTGACTCAAATGCATTCCTTTTTATGGCTGACTAATATTCCATTGTGTACATGTACCACCACGTCTTTATCCATCCCTCTGTCGATGAACTGCCTTGAGTTCTTAATATATCCTCCTCCCAGGCACTGTAAGATGTGAGCAAGAGACAGGTGGAAAGGGCATCGCCTCCCAGGAGAATTCAGCTACAAGCTTCTTAGTTTATGAAACAATCCAGAAACTTATGGTGCTGGGACTTCCACTGCTGTTTGGTAAAATTCATACTGATATGAAGAATTAGAGATTTAGAGAAAGGGGGAAGCAGAGGAGGAGATGTTTGGATGACATCACCAACTCAATAGACATGAGTCTGAGCAAGCTGCAGGAGATGGTGAAGGACAGGGAAGCCTGGCGTGCTGCAGTCCATGGGGTCACAAAGAGTTGGACACGACTGAGCAACTGAACAACAATGACAACAAGGTGTTCAAAACCTCCCAAGGGGCTTCCCAGGTGGCACCAGTGGTAAAGGAACCTGCCTGCCAACACAGGAGACACGAGAGATGTGGGTTTGATCCCTGGGTTAGGAAGATCCCCTGGAGAAAGAAATGACATCCCACTCCAGTGTTCTTGCCTGGGAAATCCCACTGACAGAGGAGACTGGCGGGCTGCAGTCCATGGGGTTGCAGAGGGTCAGACACGACTGAGCAAGCAGGCACACAGAAAAGCTCCCCTCCTCTTGCCCAGCCCCCTGGATGCTCTGTTGCAGTGCGTCCATCTCCATACGGGACAGGGATGGGATTCGGATACATGCTTTTTGTTCATAGAAGCACCGAGTGAGTCAGCATTCGTGAGAAGGAAGATGGTGCATCTGTTCTGAAAAGCAGGTCGTAAACCAGCCCGTAACACTGCAGCGCCAGCCCTCAGCTCTGACAAGTGTGAGTGGAGCGATTGTTTCAGCTCAGAGGACTCAGGAAACACCCGCGGCTGGCTCCAGAATGCTAAAACACAAACATCAAATTTATGTAGTGCATTTAAGGGCTTTCATAACAGAGATTATTCACATGTCAGGGACCATCCATCATCAGAGTGCGTATTTACAAAACTGTTAAAATGCACATTAGCTACCTGAGAGCTGGCTGCAATTGCGATCTTGAAATTACTGCTGTCTGTCATGTATACATGGAGGATCGGATATTTTTTTAAAGTGTATTATGCATCCAGCAGAGCAAAACCGTATTCTCTGAGCCGTCCTGGTCAGTTTTATTCGTCCTCGTAAATCAGCACTTAACCGTCACTCAGTTTCAAGACATGTGACAACAGCATCATGAATGGGATCACACAGCCTGGGCCAGCCTGGGCCAGCCTCGGGCGTGACCAGAGGCGATGGTTCAGCTCTGCTTCCGTCTCTGCTGCGGTTACCATGACACCCTCACAACCGGCCAACTGAATCTTCCTCTTCAGACCCCCCTCCAGAGGACACCTCGCTTCCTGGAGGAGCTGGAGCTCTGGGGGCGCTCCCCCGTCTCTGCCTGGGAGAACAGAAGCTCAGGGAGGACATGGAAGAGCCGGGAAAGACCGATGGGTGGTCCTCCCCTCAGAAAGTGATCTCTCAAGAGTCCCCACCTGAGGGTTGTGGTGTGTGTGTGAGAGTGCATAGCATGTAACTAGGGGTGTGTGTGTGTGTGTGTGAGCATGTAGGGTACATATGTGCTAATGTCTAGTGGTGTGTGCATACGTGTGTGAGAGGGAGAATGTGTAGCCATGTGAGTGTGTAGGGTATGTGCGGGTTAGGGGTACACGTGTTAGTGTGTAGTGGTATATGTGTGCACGTGAGTGTGCGTAGCCATGTGAGTGTGTGGGGGTGGGTAGGTGTGTGTGTATGTACATGTGTGTGTGTAGGTGCGTGAGCATGTAGGGGGCATATGTGTTAGTGTGTAGTGGGGTGTGTGTGTGGTAGTGCATAGCCATGTGAGTTTGTGGGGGTGGGAGGTGTGTGTGTAGGAGTGTGTATCTATATGAGTGTGTAGGTACGTGAATGTGTACAGTGCATGTGTGTTGGTGTGTAGTGGTGTGTGTGTACATGTGTGTGTGAGGGAGAGTGTGTAGCCATGTATGTAGGGGTGGGTAGGTGTGTGTAGGTGCGTGAGCATGTAGGGTGCATGTGTGTTAGTGTGTCTCGGTGTGTGTGAGTGTGTGTAGGTGTGGTGTGTGCGGCCTTGGGGGAGGGAAGGGAAGAGCCCCCCACCTGCATGCGTGTGACAGTGAGCAGCTCTTCTGGGTTGTTTGGTTCAGGGGCCTGGAGCTTCTTAAGGCAAAGGGGAGGCACCCCCTATCAGGTGCTTCTGCTGAAGTGAATCTTCTAAAGGGAAACCCACGTGCACCTCTCTATCTTCCTACTTCTGTGGCACAACATAAAGAAGAACCCTGTTTTCTTTTCCATGGTTTTGGGCTTTTTTCTTTACAACTGAGAGGTTTTTTTTAAATGTAACTCTTTGGTTCCTTGCAAATTCTTTTTAAATGCTTTTTGCTTATTTATTTTGGGTGCACTGGGTCCCTGAAGCTACGCACACACTTACTCTTGTTGCCACGGCCTGGGCCACTCTCCAGGCACGGTAGGCAGGCGTCTCCTGTTGCAGAGCAAGGCTCTAAGGGGTTTCAGCACTTCTGTGGCTCCCAGGCTCCAGAGCACATACTCAGTGGTTGTGGGGCGTGGACTTAATCTCTCTGAGGCGTATGGGATCTTCGCTGACTAGGGATCGAACCCCTGTCTCCTGCATGGACACGTGTGTTTTACCAAGGAGCCACCAGGGAAGCCCTGTGGTTTTGGGTTTTTGAAATCAAAGTTGTCTTTCTGAAGCCATGAAGCTCAGCTCACAGCTTGTGACTGCATTTGATCAGATCCAGCTGCTCTACGTTGCCTGACGCCCTGGAGAAGTGTCTGGGGCAGCAGGGACGAGGAAAGAGCCAGCACTCCGGCGTCTTCTTAGAGAAGCGCTTGAGTCCAGGGTCATGGAGGCTGCAGCGTAGCCAAGTGGTTAAGAATCCGTGTGTTGGCGTCTGACTCAAGCACCGTCGACCACGACTTCAAAGCCTGCACGTGTGTGCCCCCCACCCCCCCCACCCCCCTGCCCCGGGAATCCAGCAAGCGCCGCAGAGCGCCGGGCGCTAACCTGGAAGGAACGTGCTCAAGCTGGAGACAAACACCACGGCCACGTTTAACCTTATAAATAAGACACTATGGCAAGAGCCATAACTGAGCACTTCCATTGAGTCATTGGAATGATTTTGCCAAACAGCGATATTCAAAAATCCACCAGGAAACTATGAGAATCGTGGAGAATTAAAGTTTACACTCAATTATCCCTCCTCTCTCCTTCAAACACAGCTTTGTGTTTGTGAATGGACTGCTTCCATCAGAGTCTGAGCAGGCGCAATGTCTCCCAACCACAAAAGGAAAACAAGACGTCTTAAAATCACAGCCCTCCTCATCCTCGCACTCAAGCAGCGCCCAGGTCCTCCAGGCATAGGGAAGAAGCTTGCTGTTGTTCAGTCACTAAGCCGTGTCCGACTTTTTGCGACCCCAAGGACTGCAGCACACCAGGCTCCTCTGTCCTCTACCATCTCCCAGAGTTTGCTCAAACTCACGTCCATCTAGACAGTGATGCCATCCAACCATTTCCTCCTCTGTCGCCCCCTTCTCCTCCTGTCGTCAATCTTTCCCCACCAATATACCTGGACCTAACATTCCAGGTTCCTAGGCAATGTTGATCTTTACCGCATGGGACTGTCCTTTCACCACCAGACACATCCAAAGCTGAGCGTGTTTTCTGCTTTGGCCCAGCCTTCATGGATCTCAGCCTTGTCGTGGCAAAGGGGCTTGAGTAACTCAATGAAGCTACGAGCCATGCCAGGCAGGGCCACCCAAGACAGACGGGTCAGAGTGGAGAGTTCTGACATGATGGTGCTCTGGAGGCAGGAATGCAAACCACTCCAGTGGTCTTGCCTCAAGAACCCCATGAGCAGTATGAAAAGGGAAGAGGCTGGTTGTTATCAATCCTGTAAATAAACCAGCTCTATCACTTAATAAACAGGTCTCATGGGTGGATTCACCAGGAGCCTCTTAGAGTCTAAGGACTGGATGTTACGTGTGAAATGCCAACATGGTGCTGGGCTCAGAGTAGGGGTGCAATAGAGATGAGCTATTCTTTACACTGGCTAGTTTTCACTAAATAATCTCTTCCAGTGATCACTTCACCATTAATCATCTATTAAGCTAAACAGCCTTGAAAGGAAAATATGGAAAAATTCCACTCTCTTTGCCACCAAAAAGCACAAATTAAAAACAACCATAGTGAAGTGAAAGTTGCTCAGTCGTGTCGGACTCTTTGCGACCCCATGGACTAAACAGTCATGGAATTCTCCAGGCCAGAATACAGGATGGGTAACCGCCTTTCCCCTCCCCAGGGGGTCTTCCCAACCCAGGGATCGAACGCTGGTCTCCCCATTGCAGGCAGATTCTTTACCAGCTGAGCCACCAGGGAAGCCCAACCATAAGAGGACAAGTAATTTTCCCATGCCCCAAATTATGGATATGTATTCTAATATATCTGTCTCCAGTTTAGAGAAGGCGATGGCACCCCACTCAGGTACTCCTGCCTGGAAAACCCCATGGACGGAGGAGCCTGGTGGGCTGCAGTCCATGGGGTCGCGACTGAGCGACTTCACTTTCACTTTTCACTTTCCTGCATTGGAGTTGGAAATGGCAACCCACTCCAGTGTTCGTGCCTGGAGAATCCCAGGGACGGGGGAGCCTGGTGGGCTGCCGTCTATGCAGTCGCAGAGAGTCGGACACGACTGAAGCGACTTGGCAGCGGCAGCAGCAGCAGCAGTCTCCAGTTTAAAGGAATCTGATGAGGAATTCATGGATGATGCTTGTAACCGTATGCAGGAATGAAAATGAGAGAGGGGGTGATCCTCTCCAATAGTCTCCGAAACAGGAAAAGCTGCCAAGAAAATGAGATGGGGAAATAAGGAGATGCAGAAAACATGATATTGTGAAAACAGTCAATTTACGGGTTCCTTGGCTTTTCGTGTGGGTTTGGAGAAATTACTAGTCTGTCAGTGACAAAGCGTAGCAGCGGGGTGGGGGCGGGGGCTGACCTGAAAACCGTGGTTGGTGTGCTGCTTGACAACTCAGTATTTCAGGGGGCCCTGCAGCCCCCGTGGAGAAGCGCCCTGGCTGTGACTCAGCCTGTGGTCACCCCCCGTTACCTGCCACCTGCACAGAGGCTCACGTCTCCCCACTGTGGGGGCGGGGGGAGCACGCGTGCAGCTTGGTCGTCTTCCCCCAGGACGACACACTTCTCCTCTTGAAACTTAAAGGCCAGCAGCTTCATGGCTTCAGTCCTGATCATGGGGTCGGTTAATAGAAACAGTTTTCTAATTTTCAAACTAAGTTGGGAACTCTGCGAATCAGCCAGCCCACACTCTTCAAAATGTCCATCAGGAAAGACAAGCTATCAAGCTTAAAAGAGACTAAAGAGACATGATTGCACCTGATCCTTAATCGGATTTTTTAAAGACAGCCTTAAAGGACATGATTGGATTAACTGGAGAAGTGGATTAAATAGTTGTATTATAATAATGCTAACTTTTCCGAGTGTGATAGAATAGTGGCCTCTATGCTCAGCCTCCCAAAGGTGTTCAGATCTAATCCTCCTCTCCCTGGGCAGCAGACCGGAGCCAGCTGCCCGAAGAACCTGACCAGCCAAGGCGACTTCGTAACACCATGGTGGGGTTCCCTCCAAATCGGCCCCGAAGACCACCCCGCAGCGAAGCCACCCGGAAGCTCAGGGCCTGTTACCATCATCCTAGTGACACTCTGACGTTTGAGAGATGTTTTAATGTGAAATATATACTTTAATATGGAAACATCCCCTATGGTTTTATTAACAGTATCAGAGAAGATGAAAAGAGAGTGCATCCATAAAGCAGGCCGTTCAAGAAATTTTTTCAAGGAATATGTGGCAAATGAAAGATTTGGAAAACAAAAGTAGCTCTTGAAATTAATAATATAAAAGCAGAAAACTTTTAAGTTCAATAAAAGAGTTAGAAGACTAAGTAGAAAAAACTGTGTGACCAGGCCATGCCTGTGGCCCCCATCTTCCTGTTTCCATGGTGACCAGCCACCTGTTTATCCACTATTTCAACATGATCAGTCTAAACACCCAGGCCAGGGGCTCAGGGTCCACACCTCTGGAACTGAGGGTCTGGAACCTTGGTACCAGCTTCAGTCGGTGCAAAAAGCTTGAGTCCCCCAAGGATCAAGCTTAAGATGACATATTTTTTTTATATTTGTATTTTGTATCGGGGTATAGCCGATTAACAAGCAATGTTGTGACAGTTTCAGGTCAACAGTGAAGGGACCCAGATGTCCAAACACATGCATACATTCTCCCCTAAAGTCCCCTCCCATTTCAAGGTGACAGAATCTCGAAGTGTAAAAACCAGACCCGAAGGTGGGCAGGAGAACAGGGCGGGTGCTGAGGACCAGCCCACAAAGCTGGGGGCGCATGGGCACAGGGGCTGAGGGCCAGCAGAGTGCCGCCACCAGCGCCCTGGCAGGATGGGGGCAGCTGCGGCGGCTTCTCTGGCCAACGCTTCTGCATCTGGGCCCGCGCCTGACCTGACCCATTCTGTTCTGGTTTTAAGGTTTCACTATCAAAAGTCAACCTGATTTTGGCCACTTTCATCCCAGTATTATGGGGCATTTTAAAAGCAAACCACTAAACTTATAGAGCAAGGACATTTAAATATATCGACTAAGAAACTTTATGCAACCATAGTTCTCTCTCTGGGACCCTTCGCACTGGTACCGTTTTCCTCTTCACTGACTTCCACCCAAAAACACACGCACTGCCTTAGTCCTTGTCTCGCATTTCCCCTAGGCCCTCCTTGGACTTTTCGTTGGGCTGACCCAAAACAAAGCGACTATTAACAGTTCTCATCTTCACCTTTGGGATGCATTTTGTCTTATACGTCCATTGGTGATAATTAACGTTTTCATTTAACAAGAACCTATCATTCAAAGTATCATATTTCCATTTCATGGATTATTTTTCCTATTAAAAACCATTTTTAATTTGCCAAGTTTGTAAAGAATTACAATAATATCCACATTAAGTAAGACCTATAAGCCATTTTCCTAATTACAGAAGTAATCACAGCAACAACTCCAAGCTTGAGTTTGCATTACTTTATAACCAGTGCTTAAATGTCACTTACTGGGTGCTGTTTGCTCATTATTCTCTCGTTTGAGACACTGACATCAAAGGTGGGTGCCGCTGGCAAGCTGCATCTTGAAAACTCGTCTTTGGACCCCAGCCTGCTGGTGAAACCAGGCTGGTCACCCATGTCCCTTCTGATTCTGGCATTCAGCAATCTGCTTCCTTTTCCTTTTAGAAATTGTCCAAGTCTTCCCAAAGGATGTAGACTCCCTTAATGTGAAAGGTAATTTTTTGTGGCCTTCTGATTTGCTCTAAAAAAACCTTCAGTACAGAAAAGGCCCGGGGAGGAGTTGGCCCCTCTGGGCCCCCGGCACTTCCTGTGGTGAGAACACAGATGGCTGACCCGGGACACACGCTAGAAATGACTTGCCGTTAATTCAAAATTCAAATTAAAGACATGCCTATATTCGATCTGGACCAAGATGCCCGCTTCCAGCCATGAGAAAGTGGCAGGGTGCAAAAGTGCACTCCAGTCATAAACAACTGGAAAACGGGCAAACTGCGTGAAATGAGCACTGACGGCCTTGGCAATGCAGGACGGTGCTCCCTGGGGATGGAGCCTGGGGAGAGGGAGCCCTGCAAAGCCCGCCCTCCCTCCACCCCCACCAGCCACTAATAATCCCAGCCCTGGCCCCTGCCACCTCCCCCTCCCAGGGCTGGCAGACTCCAGGTGCACTTAGTGTCCGTTTCTCCAAGGTAAGCCCACCTCGTCCTGCCAACCCAGCCTGCGCTCTGGGAGCCCAGGCCAGACCTGGCCACGCACGTGGCTGATGCCCTGCCCAGCGTGGCACACCTGCCCCCAGGCATCTCATGGTGTGCCCAGCATGGCACACCTGCCCCCAGGCGTCTCCTGGCGTGCCCAGCGTGGCACACCTGCCCCCAGGCGTCTCATGCCCTGCCCAGCATGGCACACCTGCCCCCAGGCGTCTCATGCCCTGCCCAGCATGGCACACCTGCCCCCAGGCATCTCCTGGCGTGCCCAGCGTGGCACACCTGCCCCCAGGCATCTCATGCCCTGCCCAGCGTGGCACACCTGCCCCCAGGCGTCTCATGGCGTGCCCAGCGTGGCACACCTGCCCCCAGGCGTCTCATGGCGTGCCCAGCGTGGCACACCTGCCCCCAGGCGTCTCATGGCGTGCCCAGCGTGGCACACCTGCCCCCAGGCGTCTCATGGCTTGCCCAGCGTGGCACACCTGCCCCCAGGCGTCTCATGGCGTGCCCAGCGTGGCACACCTGCCCCCAGGCGTCTCATGGCGTGCCCAGTGTGGCACACCTGCCCCCAGGCGTCTCACGGCATGCCCAGCGTGGCACACCTGCCCCCAGGCATCTCATGGCGTGCCCAGCGTGGCACACCTGCCCCCAGGTGTCTCATGGCTTGCCCAGCGTGGCACACCTGCCCCCAGGCGTCTCACGGCATGCCCAGCGTGGCACACCTGCCCCCAGGCATCTCATGGCGTGCCCAGCGTGGCACACCTGCCCCCAGGTGTCTCATGGCTTGCCCAGCGTGGCACACCTGCCCCCAGGCGTGTGGACTCAGTGACTAAGGAAACAGCAGATGGCTGCACGCCCCCTGTGCTGTGAATCTGGGACATGGCAGACTCCTCATTCTCCGCACTGATCATGATGGGGGCCTGGTGAGGCGAGCCACTCAGTTTCATCTCAACACCAACAGGAGTGTGCGCGTGGCTGAATCCCCTTGCTGTTCACCAGAAACTGTCACAACATTGCTAATCCGCTATACAAATATAATAAGATTAAATAATACAAAATAACAAGATTAAATAAATAAACAATAGATAGAATAGGAGTGGAGAATAAAGTTCTGGACGACACAGACGCAAGTGTGGCCAGGGTTGGGCACGTTGCTGTCGCCGTCCAGTCAGTAAGCTGGGTGTCTTTGCAGCCCCAAGGACCGCAGCGCGCCAGCCTCCTATGTCCTCTACTCTCTCCTGGAGCTTGTTCATCTCCATGGAGTCGCTGACGCCATCCAGCCTTCCCATCCTCTGTCGTCCTCTTCTCCTCCCGCCTTCAATCTTTCCCAGCGTCAGGCTCTTTTCAAATGAGTCAGTTCTTCGCATGAGGTGGCCAAAGTATTGGAGCTTCAGCTTCAGCATCAGTCCTTCCAATGAATATTCAGGACTGACTTTCTTTAGGATGGACTGGTTGGATCCCCCTGCAGTTCAAGGGACTCTCGAGAGTCTTCTCCAGCGCCACAGTCTGAAACTGTCGGCTCCTCAGTGTTCGGGTCAGGGAGTGATTTCGTCACGAGTGTCACATGCACTCACAAGCTCGTGGCACTTCTCATTGAAGGTGAAGGCCCCTAAGTGCCCAGGGTGGAAAGGACTGTGCAAAGGGGAAAAGTCCTGTTTTCTTCTCAGAATTGTGCCATTTGTTATAAGAGTTGCATGGAACTCGATTCAGAAACTTGTGAATGCAAAGCTGTAGACACACACACCTACACAAGCAAATCGCAGAACAGATTCGGTCTAGTCAAATATTTCCATTTCTCTACAATTCCACTAATTGCCTTGGTGATTGCATTTGCGAGACTATAAGATGCTAGTGCAGACCAACATTTTTAATTCCATAAACGAAATAAGAAGGGAAGTTTGCGAGATGGAAGGGGAAGAGTGCAGCGCCTTATGCCGTGTCTACATCCAGGCACCCCGCCTGCACTGACCACTCACTGATTTATTTTTCACGCCATTACAAACAGGAAATTAAACTATATAACAAGTTTTAAAGCTAATTTTTCAAGCTGGCATTTTAATGCTTGGATATTAAGAAGTGGCCCCCTTCATTTTCTTCCACCCTTCCAGTAACTGGAATGATGGGATTACGAGAAGATTTCCAGGGCTGAATTACCTTACCCTTGATCCGCACCACGCTTCACAAGAAGCTCCTGCTCTTTGCTCTCAACTGAGACCCTGGTGACATTGCGTGATTTGGTCCCAACAGAAGCTAGAATGTTGGCAGTGAAGGTGCCACATTTTAGCCTAATGGAAGCAGAGATACAAGGAAAATCAACTTAAAATCTGTCTGTGACACATAACTTTTGGAGCCGCTGAGTCAGGAAAAGCAGAGAGAGTGGAAATTAGCGTCATGGTCTGTTTGTACGGGATTAAATTTCAGAGTCCTGATCCATCTTTTTTAGAAGTAATAACGCAGCCCCTTGCTTTTCTGGCATGCCTTGGTGTGTGGAATCGCTGCTACATCTTTTCCCAACATCTTTACATTTGAGTGCACATAAATCCAGACTTGATGGAGGTCAGACCCTCATTAATTCACTTCACCATGCCGGAAAACTGCTCTCTAAGAAAGGGCAAAGAAAAAAATTCTCCCCTTCATTCACAAACAAGGAATTACCAACCTAATATATATCAGGAAGATCAGGCCAAAGAAAACATAATTCAACACCAGACCAACAATTTTCATCCAGGTTCTACCACAATCCCAATGTAATTGGTAAAAAAAAAAATATGTTTTAAGATCAAATATTTCCTTCAGCTACAATTTAGAATGCTCATAAAATCATGAGCTGGCATCCACTGTCCTGATGAATCTTTAAACTTGGAACAGACCTCGTATCATGAGAGTAAATTATGACACTGGATTTCAAAA
The DNA here is from genome assembly GCF_032405125.1 of Capricornis sumatraensis. Taxonomy (NCBI): domain Eukaryota; kingdom Metazoa; phylum Chordata; class Mammalia; order Artiodactyla; family Bovidae; genus Capricornis; species Capricornis sumatraensis. Next base: position 119,687,295 of record NC_091074.1, read on the forward strand.
TGCTCATGTAACGTGATGGACTCTCTTCAAAAACCCCGAAGAAATAAATATTCCAAGCCTTCGAGCCAAGGTCGCCCTATTGATTGAACAGGAAAGGGCGTTCTAGAAGGGCAAAGCCTTTTCAAAAATTAACACTACACAGATGCACCCGAATGCTTTTAAGAAATGTCTTTGGCAAACGGAACATCAATCTAAGGACTGGAAAAAAAAAAATCAGCCCATGTTGAGAAAAAGAGAGTGATACTTAGAAAGCACAGTATCCCTTCCAATGCAGTGATCCTGCCTGAAAGGAAAGGGAGAAAGAAAAGAAAAAAGGAAGGCGCCAAGCTTTCTCTAGGGATTAGAAAGTCACCGTGCTTTAGTGGGCACTGAGCTCCCAGGGGTCTTAACATCAGAATGACAGCAGAATGCCAAAGGTCACGTGGTCTACCAACAAGGTCGTGACCTTTGGAAGAATGACCTCCATTTATAAATAGCCGTGTTTTAAGTGAAATGAATGGAAACCCATTTATATCTTGGAAGATGCAATCGGGCAGATGGACTATGAGGGGAGGGGCCCCGGAAGAGAAGGGGAGGAGGTCACTGCTGCCAGCGTGCTGGGTCAGCGAGCAGGGCAGATGTTCCCGCAGGGCCGCAGGCCCGGGGGCAGGCAGGGAGGGCTCTGGGCTCCCTGTGCAGAGGACTGACTCTGTTGGGCACATTAAACCATCTTCCAGGGGCTGCTTTCCCAAAGCTGGAGAGGGGGCCTGTGACCAGGGCTTGCCTCTTGCTTCGTGATTTCAGATTTTACATTAAATAGCAAATCTCCATGGTGAGAGGAGGTTCTGGGTTCCTGCTTCATCTCACGGTTCCTTTCCCCAATCCACCTGGCTTACTGACGTCTCCTTGGGATTTCATGCCTGTGCTTCGCAATACGATGATGAGGCAGGAGTCTGTTTTCAGGCGTTCCTTCGCTGGGCGCATTATGCTCAGATAAAACTGGTAAGAAAAGTCACAGAGGTGCCTCGTCGACTATCACCTGCCAATCTGCTGGCTTCTATTCTGCGCAGGCGTTTAATCGGCGTGCTGGGGTCACATGCTGCCCATCGCCTCGACTCTTTGTGATTCAATATTTTTTTATTATACTCCATTTAGAGTTATTATAAAATATTGGCTGTATTCCCCGTTCTATACGATGACTCTTTCAGAGAAGTCGACAGTAGAAGAGACCTAGGTGTGTGTGTCACTGTAATGAGCTACTCAGAATGAACAGCAGTTTCACTTCAACCAGCATTCCCTCGGCACCCCACACTCACCAGGAACACTGTCACGAGCTGCAAGCATCACTGGGAAAGTATATTCTCTTTGCCGGTAAGGAGTTTACTGTCTCCTGGACCCACAACCCTACTCTCACACAGGTTTTGGGAATTCCAGACTATCAAAACCCCAGTGGAAAGATGCGATAAACTTCAGACAGCTTAATACACGAAATAATTCAAGTCAACCGATCCCTGGAGGAATGCCCGCCTCCCCAGTCAATCACAAGTCCTTCCGCTCATGTTCTGTTTTCATTCACCTTGAATTTGAAGGCAGAATGTTGACAGCTGACCCAGGAAGCAGGCACGGAGCTAACGCTCTCATGCTTACCTCGAAATTCCTAAAACTTCTGTAATGGGTGTGCGGCAAGGAAGTCTGATACGGGGTCCAGAAACACCCGGGAGGGTCAGCTGAGCACAGCCCACCTGTGAAGAGGGGAGCAGGTGGACCATGAGGATGGGGGTTCTTCCACTAGCGGACTGAGGACGGGGGCTCTTCCACTGCCAGCCTCCTGCCAGCCCCCAGCCCTCCCCAGACCTCTCCCATCAGACCAGGCTAAGTCCCAGGGCCGGGAAGGTCCTCCCAGCAACACTCCTGCGGGGAAATGTTGAGATTTATAAGCACCGACGTTGATTCAATTCTGTCCACTTGGCATGAGTTAAGAGCCAGGGTGATCCTGGGAAAATTAGGGGGGAAGAGAAGAAAGTGGCGGAGGGACGAGCAGGAGAGACGCCTCCAGGACCCGCAGCCTCAGACCCACACCAGCGAGGGTCCCTGGAGCTGCCGGCAGTGGGGACGCCCCGCGAGCAGCAGGTCCCGTCCTGGAGTGAGAGGTGGAGCTCACTCTGGCGGTGGGCTTTAGCGAGCCTGATACAGACAGAAGCACGGTCACATGAACATGAAGTCAGTGCAGAGATTACTGACCAGCAGCTGCTTTACACCCCATTCTCCCGACAAGTCTTGGACCCTGATGGGTTTCTTGCTCGTGGCCCCTCTGTCAGGAGAAGTCACGTCCATGCGCTTGGAGACCACGCGGGTCCACCCAGGTGACAGTCGTGGCCGTCTCGGGACGTGAACCCCCAGAGAATCGTGACACGTTCGATGAAACCCAGGCACTGCTTCTGAGCTGAGCCACCTCCTTTTTCTTGAACAAAATCCTTTTTCCTGAACCTGTAATATTGGCTCTATTTGAACTGGATCACAGATCTTCCTAGAAGTGTGAGAGGCTGCCTCCTTCCCTAGCCACAGGGCGACAGGGCCGGCCCTCAGTCAGGCATGCGTCTGAGCGGCCAAGGTGACCACTCGTCCCTAGGAGTCTGAGCAGATCCTCTCGAGACTGGCCTCCGACGTGCTGGGGTGAGACGTGCCTCTGAGGTCCCTCTCAGCTCTCTTCTGCTTCTTCACAGCATCTCTCAGTAAAGGGGTTTGGTTTATGTATCTTTCCTCTTCACTGATTTAATTAGTGTCTGCTGTCTCTGCTGGGGCCCGCGATGGAGAAGTCTGCGGGTACAGTGGCTTTTGTCTCCCAGGCCTGCCTTGCTGCAGGACCAGATCCCCAGGCCTTCTCCCCCTTGGGAATTTCATTTACTTTCCTTTTTTCCTAAGAAATCCAGTAAGTCCCACATGACTTTGTCTCTGCCTGATGCCAACAGTGTGACGCTCTTGGGTTAAAAACCCTCGCTGAAATAATGACACTATATCCTAAATTCCAACAGTACTGGCTCTGATCAAAGAACTTAGAGCTCACGTAAGATTACCCAAACTTCCATCTTCTTGGCGGGGAGCTCCATGCAGGCAAATGCAGACAAGTTCTGACGGCAGAAGGCCTAACCTCAACACTGAAGGGCCTTCGGACAATTCCCTTTGAAAGGAGACACGACAAAGACACACGGCAGAGGAGCCGGGTACTCTGCCGATCACCTGCCTCCCTGCAGGCTGCAAGTCTCAGCCACCCTTGACAAATGCTCTCAAACTGAACCCAACAATACATTAAAAAGACCACACACCACGATCAAGTGGGGTTTATCCCAAGGATGCAAGGATTTTCAATATCCGCACATCAGTCAGTGTGATACAATACACCACAGCATCATCTCAACAGATGCAGAAAAAGCTTCTGACAACATTCAATACCCATTTATGATTAAGAAAAAGAAAACTCTCCAGAAAGAGCGCATAGAGCATACCTCGACATGACAAGGGTCGTCCATATGACAAGCCCGCAGCTAACAGCACACCGGAAGCAGAAGCATTATCGCTAAGATCAGGAGCAAGACAACAGTGCCTGTTCTCACCACTTTCATTCAAAATAGTTTTGGAAGTCCCAGCCACAGCAATCAGAGAAGAAAAGAAATAAAAGAAATCCGACTTGGAAAAGAAGTCAAACTGTCCCTGTTTGCAGATGACACGATACCATACAGAGAAAGTCCTAAAGACGCCACCAGAAAATCACTAGATCTCAGCGATGAATCCAGCAAAGTCGCAAAATACAACATGAACACACAGAAAGCTCTGCGCACTCTCTTTTTCACCTGCACAACTCCATCCTAGAAGGAGGAGGAGGCCTCTGCCATAATACTGCAGAGGTAGTTGTCCTGAGCTGAATTTAAGGACCATCTTATATTTAAGAAAGACAATATTGAGAAGAACTCAGATAACAGCGTTGGCATTTCCGGTTCTTTATGTAATAAGCGAACCATTCTGCTCCTCTCCCAGGTTACAAGTGAGCAACACTCGCCGTGAACACGGCAAACCTCACTCCCTGGTGGTGGGACCGAGTCAGACAGGGTGTAAAACTGTGTCTGAATCCCTCACTACAGTCAGCGTCTCCCAGCAGGAACACAGCTCTGGATATGACCTACAGGAGGAAAGAAAGGTCCTGACTTTGTGTAATGACTGAACTATCATTATTCGGTTTTGTTTGACGGCCTCCCTTTGCTTCTACATGTTCTCAGTTCTCTGATTAACCCTATTCTTTGGCTGAAGTTTTTCCACAGACGAAAGGACACCAGGGTGGGGAGCAAGGGCCATGGGGTCCTGCTCCATTTCACATCAAACCAGGATGGCAGGTCAAGTATTGGGAACACTGATCAGGATTTCGTTTCAAAATAATGCATCAACTAAGGAATCAGTCCTTGTGTGTGTGTGTGTGTGTATGTGTGTATATGTGTGTGTATGCATGTGTGTATGTGTGTCTATGTGTATGTGTATGTATGCGTGTGTGTATGTGGGTCTGTGTGTATGTGTGTATGTGTGTATGTGTGTGTACGTGTGTATGTGCGTGTGTGTATGTGTGTGTATGTGTATGTGTGTATGTATGTGTGTATGTGTGTGTGTGTTTGTGTGTATTTGTCTGTGTGTATATGTGTCTGTGTATGTATGTGCGTGTGTGTATGTGTGTCTCTGTGTATGTGTGTGTATATATGTGTGTGTGTATATATGTATGTGCGTATGTGTATGTGTGTGTATATATGTATGTGTGTGTGTCTGTATGTGTGTATGTGTCTGTGTGTCTGTGTGTACGTGTGTGTACGTGTGTGTATGTGTATGTGTATGTGTGTGTCTGTGTCTGTGTGTGTACGTGTGTATATGTGTGTCTCTGTGTGTCTGTGTGTGTATGCGCGTGTATCTGTGTGTATCTGTGTGTATGTGTATGTGTGTCTGTGTATGTGTATGTGTACGTGTGTGTATGCGTGTATCTGTGTGTATGTGTGTATCTGTGTGTGTATCTGTGTGTGTACGTGTGTGTATGCGTGTGTATATGTGTATGTGTGTGTCTCTGTGTGTACGTGTGTGTATGCGTGTGTGTATATCTGTGTATGTGTGTGTCTGTATGTGTGTCTGTGTGTATACGTGTGTGTGCGTGTGTGTGTGTATGTGTGTATGTGTATGTGTGTACGTGTGTGTACGTGTATGTGTGTGTGTGCGTGTGTATATGTGTATGTGTGTGTACGTGTGTGTACATGTATGTGTGTATGTGTATGTGTATTGTGTGTATGTGTGTGTATGTGTGTGTGTATGTTTGTATGTGCATGTGTGTGTCTGTGTGTCTGTGTGTGTCTGTGTATGTGTGTATGTATGTGTCTGTGTGTGTGTCTGTGTGTATGTGTACGTGTATGTGTGTGTATGTGTCTGTGTGTGTGTGTGTATGTACCAAGAGTGGTTATTCTGCTTTTTCTTAGTTCAGATTATCTATATCAAAAGGCCCTGTATGCTTTAATGTATGTGGATACTTTTTATTTTATACAAAACTTGCTTTCAAAAGTTTCAAAACATGTTTTTTAATAGAACCATCTTCAGATGCACCAATGTTGTAAAAATTAGTTTGGAGGTCAATCACTCTCAGTGTGTGTGTGTGTGTGTGTGTGCATGTGTGTGTACATGCACACCTGGGTATGCGTCTGTCTTCTCTCTCTCCCTCTCTTTATACACACATACATATGTTAAATTATTTTAGAAGCCTTTCTCACTATCAAACGTACCCTAGTTCAGATGATAAATTATAGACCATCTTAATCATTGGCTTAATGGAGAATGCTTCAGCTTTTCCTTCCCTGCTTCCCTTTAAGTGGAGGAAGAATAACACTTCCTCCCACATTTACCCAAGAGCTTCCCTGGTGGCTCAGCTGGTAAAGCATCTGCCCACAATGCGGGAGGCCTGGGTTCAATCCCTGGGCTGGGAAGATGCCCTAGAGAAGGGAAAGGCTACCCACTCCAGGATTCTGGCCTGGAGAATTCTATACATGGACTATACAGTCCATGGGGTCACAGAGAGTAGGACACGACTGGGTGACTTTCACTTTCACTTTCCACATCCACCCAAAGTCAAGTGAAGGAGACTCACGTGTACCGATCACAGAGATTGAGGACTTCCAAGAGCAAGAACTTGGCATGCCATTCCCCAGCCTGGTGGTGATACGGGCTTGCTGACCTGCTTCTCTGTGTTTATAAAACCAAGAGAGAGCAGAACTAAAAACATGTGGCAGGTGCGAAAATGGAGGCATCTGCATTCTCACCAGCTGCCACGTCAAGATGCCACAAGGGAAGCATTTCTGAAATAGCAGAGCAAGGGCCGTCAAAAGCCCACTCCTTCATAAAGGTAGCAAGAACACTAGCAAAAGGGGTCAAAATCACTTTTTCAGGACTCTAGAAATTAATTAAAGGGTTGCGGCTATCCAAGGAGCATTTATTCAATAAAGATAACTGAATCTCAGTAGGAACAGCAAGCTTTGTGACATTTTAGCTTGCCCTGTTCCTAGCTCCCTCTCCGCAGCTCAACAATCACCTTGAAAATGGATCATCTCACAGCTGTGGAAACCACAGAAGGCAGGATGGGTTTGTGTGCGTGGGTGCACGCAGTCGCTTCAGGCATGTCCAACTCTGAGACCCCATGGCCTGTAGTTCCTCTGTCCAGGGCTTCTCCCGGCCAGAACACTGGAGAGGGTCGCCCTGCCCTCCTCCAGGGCGCCTTCCCTGCCCAGGGATCGGACCTGCGTCGCCTGCAGCTCCTGCTCTGCATGGGGACTCTTTACCCACAGAGCCATCTGGGAAGCCCAGAACGGGTTTGGAGCCCTCTGAAACCTCATACCCAGAATCTCTGTCCAACCAATAGCTGAACACCGAACTCAGCAAACTCCAAGTTGGATAAACTCGAAGAGATATGTACCTAGACACATCATGATTGAACTATGAAAACCAAAAGCAAAGACAGAATCTTAAAACAATAAGAAAGAAGCAACTTCTCACATACAAATAACACGTGCTGCCTCATTGGAAACACAAACAGTTTATTTTACCATATATTTTTGCAACAGAGAAATAGGTTTCCACTCTGCTCATTTTCCTCTGGCTTCCCTACTCGGTTCAGAAGCCTCGGCAGACATTTATTAACTCTTTTTCCTACTTCTTCACTTTCTCTTTCATACCCCCATAGGTTCTGACACATTTCAATGCACACTGACTTCCAAAGCATGTTAGGTATCAAATATAAGAAGGTGACACTGTCAAGCCTGTTACCAATGGTTATAACTGTATTAGCAATAAGTGTCACAGAATATATGCTTAAGTTCTCAACATAGCAGTGATCAGTATCTTGGAGATGACAATATTTAACTCTCTAATCTCGGTGGGAGGAAGGTTCAAGAGGGAGTGGACCGATGTATAGTTATGGCTGATTCATGTTGTTGTATGGCAGAAATCAGCACAACATTGTAAAGCAATTATCCTCCAATTAAATAGTAAATATTAAAAAATAAATGAATTTCTAATTTTGAAAATTTAACCTTGTTGATAGCACATGCATGATTTTTTTTAACCAAAACGCAAAGGTATAGCCTACAGCTTCTCGAAGTATGACTACACTGCAAACACCACACAGCTAACAGCTCTACGTGTGCTCAGCGAAACAACCCCCAACTCTGAACAGAGTAATTTGAAGGCATATATTATTTGCTGTAATTAAAACCTTTGCTAAAGAAAACTGTTAAATCTTTGCACTTAGCTACATAGGTATTACTTTTGTCATTAAGAAAAAGTAAATTTTAAAACCCATTTCCCAACTCACCTTGGTAATTTGTTTCTTTCTTTTGGAATTAATCATTCAGCAGATAAAACATTTTCATGCTTTGAACGTCACGTAGTGGAGGTTCTAGATGCCTCTTTGTGAGAACTTCCATGTTGCATAAAAATGAAACCATACCTTTCAACACACATTCCAAGAAAAAAATGTCACCAGGGGAAATGTGCAGACGTTATTCCAAACCCTTCTGGCTTTCTGAACTATCCCTGTGAGCCTTAATTTTAAAGAACCACATTTCAGTCTTCTAAATGTTTACCAAAAAGAAATGTCATAAAGTAAAGGAATCAGGACAACACGGGATGCATGGGGAGCCCTCATCTCTAGCTCCTGAGGGGACATTACTGCCCGGGGCCTCGCTTCACCCGGGCGCGGTTTCTCGCTGTTAAACCGTCCACATGTGAGATGGAAGCATCACGATCCAAGGAAAGCTGACTTCAAGTGAATACTAAGGTGATTTTTTTAATTTAATGGTTTCCACTCCCAGGCCATCTGAAAGACATAAAAAGCAGGTTAAAGGGAAAACTTCCTAAGGCGGTGGTCTGGCCGCCGTCCGCTCCCAGTTCTCATAGGCTGGTGTGTCTGGAAAGCCTGGATTCTGGGTGACTTCCGGCCGCAGTCTGCGCCGCGCTGAGTCAGGATCTGCGGAGACGGGGGCTACAGCAGCGCCGCGGCGGCGGTCTGCCGCTAGGAGGCGCCGACGCAGAAAACAACCCTGGCGGTACCTTCAGAATGAGTCCGAGATTGGCTCGGGGTGAGTGGCCATCTCATTTTGGCTGATCTAAGGAGACCCTTGGGGTCCCTCCCGCCCCGTCTCATCTTCTCCCCCGCCCAGCCCCCAGCCCCCGTTCTCTAAAGGAGCTGAGCTGCTATGGCATTGCTTGAACTTCAGTTTTTTTGTTTGACTGTAACACTGAATTACTCTTCCAGCACCCAGACCACACTAAAGTTAGGCCCCAAATGTGGGTATCATTGGATGCGGTATTTTCAATGAAACAGTATTTATGTATCCATTAAAATAAAGGTTCTATCTTATACCAGTACACTACTGTGAATTTTAGAGAGTTTAGTTTCATTTGCCACTACAATAACTCTATACTAAGACAGATTAAATATTTTAGTGATTTGTAACTAAAAAAAATTTTTTTTAAGGGGGAAATAAAGGAAACCATGAGTCCACGTCCTACCCTGTCAGTCTAAGCTGCAGCAGGTCACCCGTGTCTTTGGGTCAATTAACTAATCCCTATGGTGTAAGCGCGACGGTCTTTGGACTTGCTCCTAGCTTCCACAGCATCCTCCTTGCTCTACAGAAGACCAAGGTCAAGACCACCGGGTCCATGAAGGGTGACGTGGGCTGGACCAGAGGTTCTTACCCCAAATCCATCTTCTTTTCACAATAACACACACCAGACACAGGAACAGAGGGCTTGGGCAAAGGAATGAGACACAGTTCTAAATTCCTTCTCATGCATCAAAACATATAGTGAGAATGAAGCCAGATCAAAATCAATGGGTTCTCCATCAGAAATGTATTAATTAACTGAAAATATCTATAAAGACAAGATGGAGATGGTTTCCATTTGATTACAATTTCCTCCTTAGGGTGTAACAAATGCTATAGTCAGGTCTAACAAGAAACCAATAAACCACGAAATGGTAAAATAATAGCTCTCCTTTATCCTTCCACACGCAAACACTGTATTACTAATTAACAGATGGTGAAGAACTGGTATGATTTTTAACTAGGGCTTGACAACCCTGAAATCCTTGTTGCCAGCTTTGTTCTGGCAGTCGAGCAGCTCAGGTAACCCTCCGAAGAGTCAAATCTGGTAACAATCTTCGCAGAAACTCCAGCTTGCCTTCTCTCATTTAACAGAGAAGACAGCAACCAAAATGAAATGACGGTACAGTCAACGCTTTTAGTGCGTCCCGTGTGTTCTTGTTCGAAGGGCTTTTAAATAAGCATTCTCACTTTCAATCGCCCCAACAGCCCGAGTTAGGCATTGCTATCAGCCCCGATTCATGGGTGAGACACACTTAGAGTGGAGAGGTCACACTTGCGTAGTCTGACTGCAGAGTCCATTCTCCTCACCACCAAAAATACACCATTTGCTGGGGCTCTACTGCCTATTTCTGACATGTATGAGCAGGTCTCTGTGTATATAGTGCAGATACGTTTGGGTGTAGATTCATATATCACATGTATTACGTGTATGTTCAGTTGCTCAGCTGTGTCCAACTCTTTGTGACCCTGTGAACTGTAGCCCGCCAGGCTCCTCTTGTCTGTGGAACTGTCCAGGCAAGAATACTGGAGTGGGTTGCCATTTTCCTCCTGCAGGGGATCGTCCCCACACAGGGATTGAATCTGGGTTTTTTTGCGTCTCTTGCACTGGCAGGCTGATTCTTTACCACTAGCGCCACCTGGGAAGCCCCCAAATGTATTATAATTATGTCTTAATCACTTTTAGATAGGAATTAGTAATTATGGATAACTATGCAGATATGTATCATTTTGGGGATGGCTGAGTCACTCTGGAATGCCAGACACGGGTGAGGTTCTAGGCCATTCAGTCTCACCAACCACTCCCTCCCAGCTTTACACTCAGGGGGCAGAAGAAAGAATTCCAGATACATTTAGTCTTAGTCATTGTTTGAAAACTTTATGTCTGGGCACCAAAATATGAAATTCACAGTTGAAAAATCCTACTGCCATACCTCTTCAGCATTATGTGAAAAGCAATGCCTAATGTGATTTTCATGTGCCTTTGACCCTTCCCAGCTTCAGACTGTGCTCTTCACAGCCACAGCTGATACTCTGGTTTCACGGTATTTCTTGCTCTCTGTCTTCTCCCTGAGTCAGCTGTTCTTGGGATGGTTGTCCTGAGGATGCCGGTTCAGGGGGTTCTGGTTTGTCAGGTACCTGTTCCTGGGACGGTTGTCCCAAGGACGACTGTTCAGTTGATTCCTGCTTGTCAGTTTTCACATCTGGTTGTCTCGGTGATGACTCTTGTGACTGGTGTCCCATTGGTGGGCCTCTCTGGTCTCCTTTTTCAGCTGGGGTGTCTAGTCGTACGGGTGTATTTTTTTCCTCTAGAATGTCATTTGGTTCCTTTTCTTGTTTTCAGCAAACAAAATAAAACAAAATCACCAGTAAACATAGTAGCCATCTAAACCACATGAACTAAATCATAAAATGACAAGCACTGTTGCTGTATCACTGATTTCAAAATGACATGATAACATTAAGAAAATAGCTTTCACATATGACATCACACTGACAAGGTGCTTTTACATGCCTTATTGCTTTTACTCTCATTCAGCAATGTGATCCATTCACTGTTTAAAAGTTGACAAACCACTGGGAAGACTTGCTTTTTCTAAGTCACAGAGAGAGGGAAGACACATTCATGAAAGTTAAAGAAAGCATCAGCGCAGGAGAATCCAGAGCCACCATTCTCCAGAAGAGGCACCAACACACCGCCCAAGGAGAGCAGAGAGATTCCTGTGCACGTATCAACCTCCCAGCGGCCAAACCGTGCTCGCCAACGCCAAGCAAATCCTGCAGAAATGAAAGCCCTCTGTCATCAGAAAGCAGAGGATGTTCCTAAAACCTGACAACACCACCACTGGCAACAGCCTGAGGGAAAGCACGTTCGGCTGGAGGCTCGCAGAGCCCGGGAGGAGCCAGGCGCCTCAGCCCGGAACCCTGGTGCCTTCCTTCCCCGACACCTGCTCCTGCTCTTGTTTGCACCAGAGCCCAACCCAGGAAGCCCGGCTCCGCGCTGGCCTCATCTCCCCCATCCCTTCCGCGGCCAGGCCCGGTCCATGTGGCCGCGAGGCCTGCCTCTCCTGTGCGGCCCTGCGGCCGTGGTCCACGCCATCTAATAGACTCTGCAGACAGCAGCGCTCTGACCTTCCCCGTCCCCGCCTCCTGCTGTCAGAGTGATGATTTTAAAAGGCGAACCTGATCACATCATCTCCCGGCTTTAACATCATCTGCAGGACAAAGACCAGGCCCCTCGAGTGACGCCCGGGGCGTGGCAGCGGTCACCAGCAGACCCAGCTGTGCTCCAGCCCTAGCGTCCAGCTGCTGCACGCGGTTCCCAGCCAGCTCGCACCTGGGATGGGGGGCTAGGGCCTTGTCTGACCACAGGGCTGTGAACGTGAAGCCGTGTTCCCTCCCGGCTGAGCTGGGGAGGGTCTCGTGTAACCTCCTGCCTCGCCTCTCCTCTGGGAGGCGGCAGCATCAGGAAGCCCCCAGATCCCTGAGTCAGTGCTGGGAGGGGAGACGCCCACGAGAGCCTCTACTCTGCGGCAAGCTTTGTGCAGCCCAGAAGCCAGCACTGACGGGTCACGTCCCCGAGCCTCGGGGCTGATACCTTTACCGGCACCTGGCCCCGCCTGCTCTCAGGGACACAGCAGACCTGGGTTAGGGCACCTGCGTCCCCGTCTCTCCCCTCACACGGCCCCCCCGACATCCTTCTGCTCCAGCTGCACCGCCCGCTCCCACCGCGCCGCCTCACGCCCGCACACGCGGCCCCCTTGGCCTGACCCCCTTCTCAACACTGCCGCCCCTCCCAGCAGAGCCCCCTGACCCTTCGCAGTCTGCCTGGAGAACCCCCTCCTTTGCAACACCTCCCGCCGCATCCTCTCTCTGGCCCCGGACGTCAGCCACTCTCTCCCCAGGACATTTCCAGGGCCTCCAGCACAAGCCTCTATCTGTGTCTGCGTCCATCTGTGTCCCAACCCGGGAGCAATGCGCTTCCAGAGAGCGGCAGAGCGGCTCCGAGCTCCCCCGGTGCCGAGCTCGGGGAGGGCAGCTCCCCACTCTTCTGTCTCCTTTTTAAAGGAAGGTTTAAGTGACTCATGAGTCCTGGCTCGTCTACCTACTTTCAGAGTAATCTTAGACAGACTGCCTTCTCTTCCTGGGTCTCAGTTATTTCTTTCTTGAAAAAAAAAAACAGGTGAAAGTGGGTCTTCAGAAAACGTAAGACCATGGTGATAAGTGATCCGAGGCCACAGTGAACTGTGGACACTGATCTCTCCGTGTGCGCGGTTCCGAGGGCCCCACGGATGTCCGGTCCCTTACGTGACGGGACACGGTGTCTGCACACAACCTAGGCACGTTCTCCTGCACACTTCACGTCGCGTCTAGACTCTTGGAACGCCTAATGTGGTGCGAGCACTATGTGCGCAGCCGTTACGCAGTGCAGTTGCACACTACGTGACGGTCACCAGCACTGGGCAGGTTTGCTCTGGGGAACTTTCTGGAATTTGTTTCCTAATATTTTCGATCCACAGTTGGTTGAATCCACGGATGTGGAAGGCAAACTGGACACATGAAACTTACTATTACCACAAGTTTAAAGAGAAAAAACAAAGGAGGGGATTATTACAGAAGAAAGACCAAAAACCTTCACAAGGTAATAATCGATTATATGAAAATGAAAGGCCGAGGAGGTGAGAGGCAGGAGGAGCTGAAACTGCGCTTGGCCAACCCCCAGGAAGGTGCAACCACACACCACCCACAGCCGGCCCAGCACCCCCTCCAGGCTCCCTCCTGCACCTGCGGGCGGGGTGACCTCTGCTGGGTCCAAGTCCCCACCTGGCAGCTGCCTGAGGGCAAGGGTTGTGTCCTAGGCATCTTTTTTTCCCAAGTGCTCAGCTCAGCCTGGCACATGAAGAGTATTTGGAAAATGCTTGATAAATGAAAAAAAGGGAATAAATAATAAATGGAGCAGCAGTGCCTAGTCCCACACGTAAAGCATCCCTAAAGACATATAAATTTAGAACGTGCAAAATTAAAAATGGTAGTGAGATGTGAATAACAGGTCACCATGCTCTTTAATATGGAGTTGCATGAAACATTAATATACAGTAATATATGTGCTATATTGATATGTAATAAAACACATTTCAAAAACCCTTGAGTTCACGTCACCTTTTAGAAGCAGTCATTGGTGAGGTGTCTCTGACCTTGCAGACTTGTTCTATATAGGTTCCCTTCAGAATTGAACCCAGAATCCAATAGGCCCCTAAATGTGGCTGAAACGTGTCACTTCAGGGCCCCCGAGAATTTCTATATTTGTCTGAAGTCTCCTGTCTGAAAACTGAACATTCTTACCCCAAGTATAAGCTTTTTTCCCCCTTCTTCTTTCCTTTTTTCTTATAAAATGCTATAAATACAGTGAAATTTTAAAATAACTGCATAGTTCAACAATGCAAAGTCTGCCTGGACTGAATCGCTGGCTGACGGACAGTGTGACTATGTTGCTGAGTGAAAATTTTCCTTTGTCAATCTGCCTAAATATGGTGCCATAAAAAGAGGGTTTGCAGAGGTCAGAGCACAGTCCCGAGAGGGTCAGCTTGGGGCAGCCAAGCCAGGCGCTGCCTCCAAATGGAAGTTCCGGGGTGGCCCAGCAGGGGCGCTGTGCACACATTTTCGGGGGTAACTGCCAAGGACCAGTCTCACAGGCACCCCATAAACCATCAGGATAACTGTTCTCTTACCAGGAAACGGAACCACTTTCTTATTCTTGCTGAGGTTCTTGAGAGATGCTGAAAAAAGAAAGAAAGGAAAACCCAGATGTTAATACACCGCCTTAGAGGTTTCCATCCCGTGAGATGGTGGTGTGAGACCTACGGCTAAAAAGCACGAGGGGCATGCCAGCACGCAGGGCGAGCAGAGGCGTTTGGGGCCATTTCAGTGAAAGCACGACCCTGCGCTGTGACACAGGAGGTCAGACCAGTGCCATGCCAACCGTGGTCTCTCAGACTACGGGGCAACGGAATTTCGATCTTCTTGTTTCTCTTCCTCTGAGAAAAAGATCAGATTTTAGTCAAGGTTGCTTTCATTTAGCTCCTCCCTCCTGCAGGTTCCCAGTAGGCAGTGGGGGGTACGTGCTGGCATTTCCTTCTCTCCATACAAGGGATCCCAGGGGGCCAGGGGCTCTCCAGCCAGACCAGCAAACCATAAAGTGCGCATGTCGGATGTACCCCACCAACAATCAGAAACCATTGCTCCGTTTCCATGGCAGCTGCTCATCAAAAACCTCAACAGTAAAGGGGAGGAAAATCATAATATTCAATGTCCAGTGAAAAATGCTAAAACTAGAAATGCGAGATTTGCATCAACACTTGCAAGCTGCGAAGTGCTGGTACACACAAGCACAACATAAATAAATGCAATAAAACTTCTGCTGATCCACCCGCTGAGCCTCTCATCTGACAATTCTGCTTTGATTTCAGGCATTTTAAAGTTCATGAGCATCTCCGGCAACCCATCAACATGGCATGGAAATGGTTATGCTACTACAGACATGTGCTCCTAAACACATCGGCGTGTGAAGTTTCCGCTGACATAATTAATACGGAAATATTTTTGCTAATAAGCACTCCAGTTAAATTGAACTCAGGGGCCAAAAAGAACTAGACTGAGGCTGCTCTGCAGACCTGACATGTTGGCAAGTGAGAGGAAAAAAGACATGCGAGAGCAGCTGGGGGAGCTGCCGGTCGTGAAGGAAGAAATCGGAGAAGCTGTTAGGAGAGATATGGGAGAGACTAAACAGCCGGCAGCAGCAGCTGAGAGAATCCGAACGTTGGAGCAGAGAGGAAAAGGAATAAGAACTGAGATTTTCAAGAGAAGGCTGATTTCGTTGACAGTTGTGGAAGGTCAGAGGCCACCACAAACCACAACAGGTGGATGAAAGCAGAAAAACCACTGCCTTTGTCTGCAAAGAAGCCCCCTGAAGCCTGTGTTACAGTCGCGTGATCTGAACGTTCTGTTAAGTCCTGTGTTCAATACTTGCTTTAAAACCTTGTCTTCATTTTCCCTCATTTTTGAGACTGCCGGAGTCTACTGCAGCTGCTTCTTATGAATTAAGATGTCAGGCTCAAATTTGTGAAAATGAATCCAATGTTTTGGTTTAAGGGGTAATTACTTTGTGAAAGTTAGAAACCCTAAGTTAGATGGCATTTAATTTTTGCATTTGGTAACAATTGTGTAGGCATCTGATTTCTCTGTGAGCGAAGCATGTTTTTAAATAAATCAGCAAAGACGTTTACCAAGTCTTTCTGCTTCGTTGTTGTTTTAGTCATTAAGTTGTGTGTGACTCTTTTGCAGCCCCATGGACTGTAGCCCATCAGGGTCCTCTGTCCATGGGATTTTCCAGACAAGAACGTGGGTAGTAGGGATCTTCCCAACCCAGGGATCAAAGCCGTGTCTACCATTGAGCCACCCAGGGAGCACCAAGCCTTTTACAAATCAAACCAGAAAGTAGTTTGAATTCACAGACTCTCTGACAGTGACTTGAAGACCCAACCAGAGATGGAGAATCACAGATCAACATGGTGCGCTCTCCTGAAACTGGTAAGGGTTTTCATTCCTAAAATAATTCCGTTTTCTACATTCTCATGTGCTGTTCATCACAGAAAACTTGGAAAACAGGGAATAGGCACCCCCAAAATGAAAGTAAATTTAAGTCATAGACCCACCACTTGTTGTTTTAAGTTGTAACCTAGATGATATCTGGAGATACAAAATAAGCGCTTATCTCTGATTTTACGGCCTCAAGATAAACTCCACGATGTAGACTGCTGGCTGAGAGGCGCGCATACTGCAAAGCGCCCTGCAGGAGAGACGACCCAAGTCACACCCTCCCGAGGACTCGGTCTCCAGCAGCCCTCTTGAGTGAGGGCTGCTCACTCTGCCACACGCCTGGAAGTGGGCGTTCCCAGGCCTTTATCCCTCCTCGCCCCTAAAACAACCTCAGCCTCTTCGGTTCACATCTTGAGACTCTATGCCCACTTCCTCTCCCTGGAGTAGCCACACCCCGCCTCCTGGACCAGCTTAGCCCCATGGTCCAGCGCTGTTAGCAGATCCTGGATGCAGGGGCAGTGCCTACCGTCCTTTGTCCCGTGTAGCAAGCCCAAGCATCACTTTACATCGAAGTAAAGGATCACAGAGTATCACTAAGCAGGTCTGTCAAATAACCAGGGGATCTTCCAACCCAGGGGCCGAACCAAGGTCTTTCATGAACGGAAGGAAGCACCAGCTGGTTAGTGACTTTGGACTGCGCACTGGTGAGAATGCGCGAGCCATGACGGTGGATGCCTGCGTTCACAACACAAGGCTGGGGCCCGGACGGTGGTCTATGTTCCCCACCCCTGAGAGGATCCTGTCTCCTGGGTCTTCTGAACCCAAACCCTCACCAACTGTTAGCAGCTCTTCGAATGACAATCAATAATAGGCCATCACAGAACCAAGCTAATTGATCTGCTTTTTTTTAATGTCAAAAATTCATTTTTAACCATTTCTAAGTTGCCAGATTGACTAAAATCATAGCCTCCACCCCCTCAAAAAAAAGGCCTCTAATGAAGCCTTTAAGCAGAGTGAGCATCTGGCCTGGCCCAGCTATAGCTCATGTTCTCCAGCTCACAGCACCCAAGGGAACCAAACAGCCAGGAGACCCACTTGTGCAAAAAGGGATCCAGAAGCCAGGCCGCCTGGGGCCGGGCAGCATGGTGCTGCTCCTGGGACTCTGCCCCAGGAACTGCGAGCTCCGAAGCACAGAAACGCAGGTGGAAATCACGGAGGGGAGAAATTGATTTTTTTTTCTGATTCTTTGATTCCTTCTCCACTTTCCAGTTCTCAAAAACAAACAAAAATAACTGCAGTGGAACACAGCCAAAAGTTACTCTTAGTGAGAAAAAAAGTATTACTGTTTTGAATTAAACTTCAGGGACTTAAAACTGCCTTAGTATCCCAGAAAAATGAAACTTGCAAACCCTCCCAAAAGGTGAGGTGAAGCCCGTGCTTTGGAAACAGCCTGGCGACCGGCAAGCTTCAGAGGCTTCTGAAGCGCAGACGACAGGAGCCGACAGCAGGGATGGGCGCCAACAGCCGCGAGCGCTCAGGAGGGAAGGCAGCGCTGCCCAGGGAGGCGTGAAACAGGCTCACTCCCTTCCCCTACACAAAGCTTTGTGTGGGGCCACGGCGATCTCCTGCAGCTCTGTGCGTGGGTGAAACACCGCCCAGAGGCCTCTGAGGCTGTCCTTGAACCTCGGAGCTCCCAGGTAGAGCCCAGAGGCACCTGCAAACAAACTGGGGTGGGGGGGTCCTGACCTCACTCACAGCCCCCCCATCGGGCGCTCAGGACTGGCATTACAGACAAGCCCACCCTAAGCACCATTTCCGTGGCCACAGCCACGACCCAGCTCACTGCCCCCCCAGCATCCCGCTCAGCACCCTCCCAGCACCCAGCTCACTGCCTCCCCCAGCACCCAGCTCGGCGCCTCCCTGGCAAGAGTGGGGAGGGGGAAGCGGGTGGAGCTGCTTGAACCCCTGCTGTTTCCACTATCACCTCTGCCACCAAGGACAAGACAGGTAATCACTCTGATTCCTCCTCTGTAAAATGACGATCGTCACCTGGCAAGGAGGTTAAAATGAAAATAAAAATCAGAAGGAGATGTCTGTGCAGGAATTGTGGGATCCATGCATGTTTTTAAATTATTGTTACCGCAGATGGTTCAATACACATTTTACATACTTAAGGCACCATAAAAGCCGACAGCATTTAATGGGATTTTTTTTTCAAGTACACAGGTCCTTGAGTGCAGGGAAAGGGCACAGAGAGACTGGAAGGGAAGATGGGGTTTACTCTGTCCACAGAGATGCCTCTCTGGGGTGAACTGTCACCTCGTGAGCATCCTTCTGTGGAAAATCGAATAGCAAGGAGGGGAAGCAGGGGCTTAGACACACCCTAAAGTGCACGGGTGTGTGTGAGCCACTTAGTTATGGCTGACTCTTTGCAGCCCCAAGAACTGTAGCCTTCCAGGCTTCTCTGTCCATGGGATTCTCGAGGCAAGATTACTGGAGTGGGTTGCCATTCTCTTCTCCAGAGGATCTTCCTGACCCAGGGATCGAACCCTGGTCTCTTGCATTGCAGGCAGATTCTTTACCATTTGAGCTACCAGGGACGTCCCTTGAACTACAAGGACACGCTTATTTGTGATGCTCAGCAGGTTTCTTTCTGGCCACTAGGCGGTGACCTGGGGCCCACGTGGCTGTCAGCTCCCCTATAGGGTAAACACTACCTTCACCTTTTAATACCTAGGATCCACTTTATAAAAACCTCTCTTCTTGAAAGCAGAATATCTTCTCTGATCACTTTACTGGCGTTTATGAATGAGGACTTTTCTCTTAAGTTACCAAGCAGAGTAGAAAATGGAAAGGCAGACATTCCTGCACATTCAGTGGAAATGGTGGTTGAAAGATTTTGATTGTGGAGATACTGACAATCACAATGCAATTGTAAAACTGAAACCCAAAACGTCACAACACAGGGTCAGATTGAGGAACCCTGTCTCCCTGGGTCTGTCGCTCCTCCCAGGACGCAGGTGAGAACTAGAATGAAAGGTCGCACAGCAAACTCTGCTGTCTTGGAGCCTGAAGCCACCGCCCCTTCCCTGACCCAGCCTCTCTAGGGACCCTCCGACTCCTGGTGGCTCTGCCTCTGGGGTCCTGACAAGACTCCATGCTCACCTCTTCCACGGGAAATCTTCCAACTGTTCCTTCAGCTCTCTTTTCCCTTCAAGGCTCCCCCCGGGGTTGGTTTAATCTACGTTTAGCGTTAATTGTTCAGTCGAGTCTGACTCTTTGCAACCCTCATGGACTGTGGCCCACCAGGCTCCTCTGTCGATGGAATTCTCCAGGCAAGAATACTGGAGTGGGCTGCCATTTCCTCCTCCAGCGAGTCCTGCTGACTCAGGGATCAAGCCCAGGTCTCCTGCCTGGCGAGCAGATCCTTTACCGTCCGAGGCACCAGGTTTCCCAAGCATAAACGCCAAAGGGCGTCGGCTGTTGAGAGGTGACGGGTGATTCCCTGCCCACCAGACGGGAGTGCGGGCTGACCCGCCTCCATACGAGCTACCGGGACCTCTTCAACCTCTTCCGTGGCAAACACGCCTCCTCTCCCTTTCTCGAGGGGAACAGCCACAGGTCCCCACACACAGAGCCCACGGGGGAGGGCGGGGAGCAACAGTGTTGGATAATCCTGACCACTGGCTCCTTTCACAGGACACGAATGTCTCACAGGATTGTAATCACCACACTCCAAAGAGAGGAGCCTGCAGGTGCTTTGTAGGGGGGATAAAGTACATCGAAAGCACATACAATCCTGAAGTAAAGTCAGTCCACCCTAAAGGAAATCAGTCCTGAACATTCATTGGAAGGGCTGATGTTGAAGCTGAAACTCCAGTACTTTGGCCACCTCATGCGAAGAACTGACTCATTGGAAAAGACCCTGATGCTGGGAAAGACTGAGGGCAGGAGGAGAAGGGGACGACGGAGGATGAGATGGCTGGATGGCATCACCGACTCGATGGACATGAGTTTGAGCAAGCTCTGGGAGTTGGTGATGGACAGGGAGGCCTGGCGTGCTGCAGCCCATGGGGTCGCAAAGAGTCGGACACGACTGAGCGACTGAATGAACTGAAAGAGCTGCTGCTGGAGATCTGAGCCGCCGATCAAGCCCCGCGGTGAACTGTAGGGCTCCACCCCCACCCCCAGACGTGAGGCTTCAGACCTCAGAAGACACACCCTGAGGACTCCCGGGGTGTCCAGTGATTAAGACTTCGCCTCACATTGCCGTTGCCGTTGCCGGGGGTGTGGGTTCGATCCCTGGTCAGGGAACTAAGATGCTGCATGCCTTGAGCCAGAAAACCAAAACCCTAAAACAGAAGCAATATTGTAACAAATTCAATAATGACTTAAAACAACAACAAAAAAAGGGAGACACACTCTGTGAGTTCTGGCTGCAACGCTGCAAGTTCGGGAACCTAGGAAATCACCAGGCAACCCTAGGAAGCAAGCACCCTGTCTATGCCTCCCTTTCCTCATCCATAAAATACCACCTTACGTGATAAAAAGACAAATGGTTAAGAACACATCCATCTTCACAGTCTGCAACACACTGCGCCATTTAATACTGTGATACATCGTTTCCTGCTCCTCATGGTTGACACGCTACATTAGAAGGCATGTACAGGAAAATCTATTGTAAATTGCTTTTAAAACTACAAATATAAACCATTATGATGATTAATGAATAGGTCTGGAAGAAATTAGAAAAGGAATTTTTAAGTTGGTGGTGGTATTATTATGAGGCTTTATGGGGGCAGGACATAAGACCTTTGCTCAGTCAAGTGTTTCATGCATATTTTAACTACGTTTCAGGAGACAAATCTGACTAGCTGTTTATAACAGGATCTTACAGTATCCCCACGCATGGCTGAATTATTACAGAATATACACATTTCTATTTCTTCAACATCTACATGACATACCTTTTTTCTTTGTGTTGTGTCTTAAGGGAAACTTTTTCTTAAAAGACATTCGTGAATTGTCTTCCTGAAATAGAAACCGTCAGTGTTAGCAGCTGAAACTTTGTTCTCTGAACATAAGCAAGAGCCCTTGGGACTGGAACATTCGGCTACAACTGGACGCTGAAAACTGACGTTTGCAACAAAGGTCAGCCTGCCAGAGGTTGTCACACACGCAAAAACAGTGGTATGCCAAACCACACAGCCTGTGCTGGAAGGCCCCCACCTCTCCATGGTCCACCACGGGCCGGCCTTACGCTGCCTGGCCTGGGAGCCCAGTCCAAGATCAAGGAAGCCCACAGGTCACCCTGGACCAGATAAGTTCCCTTAGTCCAGCTTCAGGATCCAGCCCTTCTCTGTTGGACTCCATACTGGAGACCAGGACCTATGGACCCAGTTCACACTGATTCCCAAGTGTAACTGCTTTCCATGAGCATCCTGTCCTCTCAAACATCCCCACATCAGAATGGCCCGGCTTCCCCCTTGGAATGTAAAGAGCTGCGAAGAGAATCGCTCCCAACCGAAAAACAGGAAAAAGTCAGATCATCCACAGGGTTACAACTCATGGGAGAGGTGGGATCACAGGGCAACAACCAGGCTGGAATCTCAGGACACAGCCTCCTCCAGGAGAGAACGGACAGAGCGCCGGCTTCCCTGGAGCAGAGCCCAGGAGGAAGAGACCACGACAGAGGGCAAGCGGATTCCAGCCGGGAGTCTCAGAGAGTGCCGCCGAGTGTGAGGGCGTGCCACCAGGGCCCCTTAGACAAGTGGGAAGCCAAGGCAGACAGCACAAGATGAGCAAGGAGACACCTGCAGCAACAGAAACAAAGAGAGTTCTTAACAAAACGCATCAAAGGGACATGTCAAAGGAACACAGGAGCCGAGCTGAAAGGACACCAGTGGTCCAAACAGGAGAGACTGCCAACAGACCGTGGAAAGATGCTCAGCATCGCTAATCACCGGGGAAACAAAAATCAAAATCACAGTGAAGTATCAGCTCACGGCTGTCGGCATGGCTAACATCAAAAAGACAATAAACAACGAATTTTGGCAAGGCTCTGGAGAAAAGAGAACCCTCACACACTGTTGGTGGGACTGCAATATGGTAATTACTGGCAGATGTAACCCGTGTAAACACAGGTCTTTGCAGCCCCCAATTACTGAAGCATATAAAGGGGTCCTGAGAATAAGTCTGAGAACCACCACCTGAAGAATCAAATCAAATCAAAATCTGATACAGCGCCACTTAATTCACTCAGCGTATTATAAACAATGGATGCTGTGCGTTGACTCGAATAGCGGAGCCCTGAGTCCACCATCGCTTTACACATCATGCCTCCAAGACTGAAAACAAACTCAGGCGCAGTTTTCAAGCTCACTATTTGCAAGGAGAATTTCCGAACTAGAATTTGGAAAAAGAAGTCACCAGCTTCACCAATCAAAATAGCTTTTTGTTACTTTTAAAATCTGATTCTTTATTTTTAATTACATACTCATATATACCACAAGCAAGAAGACAGACTTTGCTTTAAAAATACAGTTCTAACTACTTCCCTGGTTGTCGGGTGGTTAAGAATCCGCCTTCCAATTCAGGGACTGCAAGTTCACTCCCTGGTCAAGGGACTAAGATCCCACATGCAGTAGTCCACACCTTACGGCCACTAGGCTCTCGTGCCCCAGAGCCCAGGCGCTGCAACTAGAGAACTGGCCCCCTGGCAAAGATGCTGCGTGATGCAGCAGAGACCCCTCGCGCCGCACATACGACCCGGCGCGCGTGTGCTAAGTCGCTGCAGTCATGTCCGAGTCTACACTCCAGAACCGTAGCCCTCCAGGCTCCCCTGTCCATGGGATGCTCCAGTCAGGAACACTGAAGTGGGCTGTGGGCTCCTTCTCCAGGGAGTTTCCCTGAGCCAGGGATTGAGCCTCCATCCTTACATCTTCTGCTTCGGCAGGCAGGTTCTTTCTCACTAGTGCCACCTGAGAAGCCCCACAGACCTGGCACAGATGGATAAATACGTACATTTAAAAACAAAGCCGGCCCAACCCTCTTCCCATCCGCTAGCTTCCCCTCCCCAAGCCCGCAGTCTCTGGGCCAGACTCAGCAGAGCAGCGATCCCTGGATCGGGCGACGAGTCTGCGTCTTGGTGCATCTGAGCACCGCAGAGCCTCTCACACCTGAACAGACACCGAGCCCACGGCGCTGCCTCACTGGCGATTCGAAATTGCTGTAAGATACTTCTACTGTGATAGGGAAACTACCAAACAATAAGGTATTGAAAGAAGCAAAGAGATGTTTCTATTTCCTCCTCAGCAGAAGGAAAGACGAGAATAATTATTGTGGAGGGGGAGCCTCTCAACCAGCATTTGAAGGTCCCAACAGTTCAGTTCAGGCGCTCAGTCGTGTCCGACTCTTTGCGACCGGATGGACTGCAGCACGCCAGGCCTCCCTGTCCATCACCCACTCCCGGAGTTTGCTCAAACTTGTGTCCATTGAGTCGGTGATGCCATCCAACCATCTCATCCTCTGTCATCCCCATCTCCTCCTGCCCTCAATCTTTCCCAGCATCAGGGTCTTTAGACCCAGTATATTCCGCGGACAGACGGCTAGAACGGGGAGTCAGTGGCTGGTCTAACGCGGGTTTATTTACCAGGTACCAGTGCGCAGGCTTTGTGATGCGTGTTTGGATGGAGCTGACAGAGAACGCTGTCACGCGGGCTTCCAGCACTGAGGATGGGAGGAAAGGATGCTTGGGAGGGCGTTTCACTGCATCCAGATCAACACAGAGATTGCTGGCATGCACGCATGTTCTGTGCCTGTAGCCCTCACCGATCTGTGAGGTGCAGTATTGAGTCTAAGGTGGAAACCTGTTTTCTGATATTTTACGACTTCCAAAGAGCCTGTCTCTTCCCACTTATTCTATTCACAAGCAGAAATGTGACTTTTACTTATAGAACTGATTTTTGCCCCGCCATGGACTCCTCTCCTGCAAATATCAATATAGACAAACCCTGAAAATGAATAAATAGGAAACATGCCTTGACTTGAACCACTATTACACGGTCTCATGGATAGTAACTCTGTGAGCTCAACAGTAAACCTCAGCTTTGAATCCCAAAGACCTGGCTATTTCTTATCTTAGCTCTCTCTCAGGGAAAAGCTGCCAGGACCACAGAAAATACATGGAATCAAGACAAAGTGCCCCAAACAATCTCATTTGTCAATTCAACATTTCTATGGACCTTCCAGCCCCTCTCTTCATGTTTCTGATTTTCTTCCCACTGAAACTACTCACGGAAAAGATAGTTTTTCTTCCAAAATATGGCTATTAATTTCTGGCAGCTAAGTTCTGAATTCACCTAAAGGCATCTTTCCAGAAAGTGGTTGGTACAGGCAGCCAATAAAGCTTTCTCAGAAATGAAATTTTTAAGTGTTACTTTTTGCTTCCAAAAATTATATGTATGGTCCTGTCCACATTACACAGGTCTAAACCCTAGGTTGTTTGGTCCCTTACAGAAACATTGTAGATGGAGCTCATACTAATAATTCTCATAATTAAAAGTAAGTCAGGTCCCTAACCATCATTTCTAACATTGGCATAAATTCAACAAAAGTTTTCGGATGGAGCCCACCATATGAAAAGACAGACCACTTCATCTGTGTCTGTTCTGTTCTCAAACATCAATTCAATACCTCCACTTCAATAATGCAGAGCATTTCACAGAATATATGCCTGCAACTGGGATGAAGATAAAGCATTTTTATTCAACAGTGAACATTTCTCTTTCTGCCTGAATCCAAAGGAATCTCCTATGTATAGAGGAATCCAAGCTTTATTTTTCTGAAGCTGTAATTCTCTAAAACATTTAGTTCACCAAAGCCCAATTAGCATTGATGACTTATACTTAGCCTTTGAAACTCCACTGCTGCTCAGTGCTAACCTTGCCTCTTAGGGAAGGAATAAAACACTCAGCTGTAGTGACAAAGTGGTATCAAAATAATACAAGGGAAAAAATGGTAAAGATACTGGGCAGGCAGCGAATTTCAAAAATCAGTTCATTTGGTCACAAAAATCCTGAGTCAGAGACAACGAGAGATCAAACACTCCCCAGCTTTATTGGCATTTCTGGCAAAGGGAATTAAGTGAAATCCCTCTGCCGATTGCCTGATAAAGCAGGTAACAAGGGTAAGTTACTGTTTTGGATTCTGTGTGCATTGTATTTCAGCAAGATGCTTGAAAGGTGTTTTCATCAGTAGCTGCAGGCAATGGGAAATGCCTCACGTTCTGAGCCCACCACTTGTTAAGTGCGTTCAATCACTTATATGTGATTTATGTCAATTGAGAGAAACTGCTACTTGATTTTTTTTTTTAAGGTGTTTCGGTCTTATCACTCATTTTACAGTTGGAAACATATCAAGTCACTTTCCTGATCTGATCTCATCAGCCCACGCATCCCACATGAAGCAGAGATGCACACAACATTTCTTTCAAAACCCCTCATCCTAGGAGGTTTTGATCCACAGCATTATTTACTGTGGAGTCATAATAACAAGAAAACCAAAATTAAAAAAGAAATAAAAGCACGCAACATTCATCAGTGATGGGCAATTTCTGTTCTCCACTGCATCCAAATTACCCACAGCGTTCCATTTTTATTCCAATTTTCTTGTTATTATGACTCTACCCAGAGTCATAACGGTTTGCAGTTTTCCATTTTTCAACCACAGGAAGACACTGCAGACCAAGAGCTATGAGAGGACCCGATCTTTCTCATCTCGGATTTTAGTTCTAGGAGGCCCAGGCTTGTTCAGCGAAGAATGTTTTGAATGACACATGCTCCTTGGCAGAGAAGACAGCAGAAGTCACGGCCCGACGGAAGGAACGGCCACTTGCAGGAAAAAGAGAAGCCGGCACGCAAGAGAGAGCTGCTGAAAACCTGGTAAGCGCGCGCACACACACAATAACTTGGGAGTAATCAGGGGAAAATGACAGGAGGGAAGTAGCATGCATATTTGCCAAAAGAAAAGGGCATTAAAGTGTAATTGACAAGTTTCTTGGAAGAGGCACCTCATGAGTTGATTAGAGACACGGCTTTAGGGAAAGAGTGGACGATCAGGCCAGAAGGGGAAACTTTGAAGTTAGACTTCTTCAGGGGAAGGATGGGGATCTGCCTTCCCCTGAAAGGAAGAGAGGACGCGGGGAGAGAAGCCGCCATCAGCGTCCTCCACGAGGCTGACACTGCACGCTCACAGACGGCACGGCCAGGCCATCTGAAGATGCCCCTTTTTCTCACCTGGGCACTGCTTCTGAAAGTGAAAGTGAAGTCGCTCAGTCGTGTCCAACTCTTTGCGACCCCGTGGACTGTAGCCCACCAGGCTCCTCCGTCCATGGGATTCTCCAGGCAAGAATACCGGAGTGGGTTGCCATCTCCTACTCCAGGGGATCTTCCCAACCCAGGGATCGAACCCAAGTCTCCTGCATTGCAGGCAGACGTTTTAACCTCTGAGGCACCAGGGAAGCCTTAGTTCAACACTATCAACAGCACTATTAACAGAACATTCTTGGACAAGAAGATTAAGCTCTGAGGTTCATTGCACGTGCAGAATCCAAGCCTTGCCCTTGACGAGCTTACATTAATTCCAGCCTAGGGCAATAACCTTGGAGAAGATTCTTGCCTGGAGAATCCCAGGGACGGGGGAGCCTGGTGGGCTCCCGTCTATGGGGTCGCACAGAGTCGGACACAACTGAAGTGACTTAGCAGCAGGGCAATAACCTACAGACAAAATGACCCTCCGTGCTGCCTTGTCAAATCAGACACCAGACAGCAGAGTCTCAGTTTAGGCTTGTGTTCTAAATGTTCCAATTTATAAACATCAAGATTTTAACAGAACAAAGCAACACCCAAATGTGCATTATTTTTAAGTTTACATGTGTCCCAGGGAATAAATTTAAATAGATGTGAGCTCTATTTATGTGCTGCTGGGTACTGTTTCTCTTTTGCTTTTCCAATGGGCTAAATTACAAATGCGTTAAAGTCAGACAAAATCTGCTATTTTCCACCACGGTGACAGCACTTAATGCTCCAGAGGTTTTGAGGTCTGGTCCAGCCTTGCCTTTAACACTCATCTGAAGAGACTTCAACTTGATCTAATCATACATAGTGAAAGCGAAACTCACTCAGTCGTGTCTGACTCTCTGCGACTCCATGGACTATACAGTGAATGGAATTCTCCAGGCTGGAATACTGGAGTGGGTAGCCATTCCCTTTTCCAGGGGATCTTCCCAACCCAGGGATCAAAGGTCTCCTGCATTGCAGGTGGATTCTCTAGCAGCTGAGCCATCAGGGAAGCCCGGACACATGACGACGTCATAGAACATGCAAGACGCATCTCTACATCTCATATGTTTTATGAGATGAAACATCTCATAAATCAAGGAATACGTGTGTTAAAAATCTTATCTAGGAAGTGTTTTGTGACGGATAGCACACTTATTATCAAAGTTTACTTGATTTCTGAGGCCTTTGGAAAACTTTTCACAAGTATCATTTTGTCTCCTTACACGCTTCGCACCTAGAAGCTGCCACTGAGGCAGCCAGCCTGGATGCCTGTCGGCCCAGAGCGCTCATGTGTTCTGATCACGTCCCACGAAGGGGAGACAAACCAGACCACCGACCTGCACGGCAGGGCGCCCGAGTGCCCTTTGCCGGGTTTGGCTTCAGTTATTATCAGCTGACGCAGGACGGACCAGAGTGATTTCACATCTATTTAAGGTTTTAAACTTTAGTTTCCATTTTTAATGTATTACTGGATAAACGATTCTATCCATTTAGAGTTGACCCTTGGAGGAGGGCTCGGGGGGCCTGATGCAGATAAAAATCCGAGCGTAACTAGCAGTTGGGCCTGATGCAGATAAAAATCCGAGCGTAACTAGCAGTTGGCCCTCGGCATAGGGGGTCCCTCCCCGTCCAAGGGTCCACACCTGCAGCCCCACCCAGGGCTCCTGCAGTGGGGCGATATTTACTGCTGAACAGACTCGCATGTAAATAGACCCCTGCAGTTCAAGGGTCGACTGTACTTCCCTAAGACTCTCAACATTTCTTTATAATCACAAATATATCCAGTGAGAAATCAATAACATAATTATTCCAGTAAAAGAGAAGTAAAACTGCTGGCGTGAAATTAACTGATCAAAACAAATGACACCCAAGAGGATACCCAAGATGTGAAACTAACGTTGTTCTGGAAGAATTCCATACAAGCGCCTGATTCGTCTGTCATTTTTGTGGGGGCGGGGTATTCTTTTTATATGAATGGCAGCTTTGCTCAAAATGTTTGCATTTATTCCAAATAAATAAAATCACCATTCTGAAGTATATTGAAAAAAAAAGTAAATTCTGATAATATCCTCAATACTGATTCATAGTACTTGTTAAAATAATACGTTTCTATTATCAGCAGAGTCATGGTTCCTTTAATATGCTACATAAAAAAAAAGTGGAAAATAGTCTTAAGAATATACACAAAAGTGAAAACAGATTCTAAACAGGAATTCAATGTTTTCATTTTTTCTTATTTGTATCTGCTAATAATTCTACAAGAACACTGAACTGTTCATAATTTGGTAAAGTATTCTTAATTTTAAAACATGAGATAGCAGAGAAGAAGTTTCGATTTAAAAATACAATTAATGCTAACTATGAGTAAGGCACTGTATGTGCCTGATGCTGACAAAAATGAAAATATAAAATCAAATTCCCACCTCTAAGGACTTGAAACCTCTGCTAGAAACCGTGATGAGACTGGAGAATAACAGTAATAACTGCTATAATTAACTCTCAGCCCACTGTGTAAGGCTTTTTAAGAATAATTCTAATCTCCATACTGACTTCACAGGTTAGACATTCCCAGCTTTACAAACAAAGACGCTGGGGCTCAGGGAAGTGAAATTGTGTTCACGACACAGTTTGTACACGTTCAAGGTCTGCATTCTTCATCCACTGTGTTTGGCTAAACATCCTGATTAAAAGAGCAAGTAATAGCTACTTCGAACGAATGGTAAATTTCCCAGAGAATCACCGGACACTGAAGGCCAAGTGGATGTGACTTCAGTTTTTGGGGATATCAGGGCGAACACAATGTGGTCTTTTCTGCACAGGCTGGTCACTGAGGGGTCTTTCCTAGGGACATTCCAAAGGACAGAATGCTGGATAAAACTGATCACACTGCTTTTAACGAGAAGGCTAAGAGAAGGAAAACCCAGTGCCCACTTTCCAACTGGAAACGTGTGCTTTCATTATTTAGCTTCAGTAGAAATCGCACAAACCTCATTTTAAACATAAATATACTTTTCGAGAACTTTCAAATCCACTGTGACAATTGATTCTTTCGAGGAAAGTAAACCTGTA
Organism: Capricornis sumatraensis; assembly: GCF_032405125.1. NCBI lineage: Eukaryota > Metazoa > Chordata > Mammalia > Artiodactyla > Bovidae > Capricornis > Capricornis sumatraensis. The sequence continues at coordinate 119,716,951 of NC_091074.1, forward strand.
AATGTCGATGAATGAATGGGGTTCCGAGAGGTAAAATTACTCAACAAAGGACACTTGCAAATTCACAGGGGCACTAAGACGGGAGTCTGGCGCCCTCTCACTCGGCTGCTCGCAGGAACATGTTCACACGTGGAACTGCAGCTCGTGTGTGCCCTCTCCCTGGGCCTCTCACAGGAACATGTTCACACGTGGAACTGCAGGCCGCCTGCGCCCTCTCCCCTGAAGCTGTCAGGATCCTCCCACAATTCGCTCTTTCTACTCATATACATGGAAAGCGTAGCATCGAGCATACTTTATCCACATAGTCACTAATCCCGGGGGTTGATTTGGTGATAAACTGCTGAAGAACAGACTTGCAGCAGAGGAAGCTGAGGCTCTGAAACGTCAAGGGGTCCCAAGGTCACACGCGGTGAGTGATGGATGAGCTGACGTGATGTCAAAGTTCAGGTGGCTTCCAGGTGCTGGTTTTGATTAGGCACCTTCCCAAATATTAGTATTTATGGCCCAGGTATTTTTTTATGGAGTGATGAGGAGACTAAGTGAACAATTCCTACGTACTCAGACAAAAATCATTATGATCACATAATCATTTAACAAATAACGAGGAGACCTTGACTCTACCTAGGACACTGTACTGGAGAGGAACGCCATGGAGCCGGACGCGCCATCGCCCGCCACGGGGGGCCGGCTGCTCGGCCAGAGCCCTGCCTTCCCGGGGGCCATGAGCCTCGTGGTTTGGGAGCCTGTCCTCCCCTGATGTCCCCAGCCTGTGACTCGTTCATCCTGAGCCTGACAGCGTGGAGCATTCCTGGCTCCCTGGACAACCCCGGGGGGTGTCTCCAGGTGCCTGAAGGCAGATAACTTGGGGTTAGGGGAGGCGTCTCCTGATACATGACCCTAAAGGAGTCTTCCCTCCCCTGTTTTTATCTGCTTTTCCAGCGGATCCATCCACCTGCTTGAAATGTCTTCACATTTCCCTCCCTCTGAGTTGGTTTTCTGCCTCTAGGGAACAGAGCTATGGTGGATGGTGGAGACACGGACGTTGTATTTCTAACAAGCAGCTGACAAGGTTTGGGAATCCTTTGATCATCTTGTTAGGTCTGTCTTCAGAATAGGAAGCACAAAGCTACAGAATCTGTTGATACAAACCTTCCTTCCATTATCTTCATACAGCTTTTCTTCTTCTTTTTCCTATTGTTAAAAAAATAAATATAGCAATCAACTATCCGCAAGAAGGATATTGTCAAATACACCCTTAATCTCCTGGACTCCTCGCACCCTCCTGGCTGGGCCAGATTCTTTCCTGTCACGAGTATCCCTCGGGGGCTGGGTCTAAGCCTTGACCATCCAGGCTACCACTGCTGGGATCCTCTTTCCCTTCCGTTTGGTCAGGCACTACCCCTTCCCCACTCTAAGCTCAGTTTTGTGTGCACCTTAACTACATGTTTTTACACAAAATACAGACTATTATATGCCCAGTCGCACCTTGATTTTTTTCGCCTAATGCTCTGGAGCCCCCACGCTCAGCACGCTCGTGCCTCATTGCTTCCACAGCCGCAGTGTTTTCCATTGTATGGAGGAAGCATAAATTAATCAACCAACCCCAAAGGATGAATTTCTCACTTGTTTCTATTTCTGAGCATATTATATCTGTGGGATTTATTTATATCTGTGGGATAGTTCTAGCTATGGGAATGATGGTTTAAAAACATGTGCAGAGTTAATTTTTATAGGAAGAGCAAAATTCCCTTCCCAAAAGGTTACACCATCTACCTTTGACCCTGTTAAGAAGCATTTCAACCCCCCTGTATCATCCCAGCCCTGGAAACTGTCAACCTGATTTTTAAAATAAACTCACCATCTCTTGTTTGTATTTCTTTAAGTAGGAATAACATTGATATATTTTCTTACATCTTTCGTTGATTTGTATTCTTCTCTGTGAAATTCCTGTCTCATTTACCTTTCTTTTATGGGATTATATTAATGACTTAATGAACTCTTTGTAAATTAAGAAAATTTGCCTTGCAAATAGTTTCTTCCATATTTTGGCTGACTTTTGACTTTATGGTATTTTCCGAAGAGGATTTAATCTTCACGTACAGAAAGGTCAAGGCTTCGGTGACTTCTCAAGACGTAGTCTCTGGAGACTCACTGCATACCCGGCTTCATTTCCAGTTCTCTCTGTTGGGAATCACTTCTTGGTCCCAGCTTGGCCACAGCCCTGCCTCTAGGCAAACTACACAACAGGCGTCTACTGTGCTCAGGGTTCTTGATCAGATTCAAGACCACTTACTCCTGCGTGCCGGGCGCTGTGAGCGTTGTTAAGAATACAGTAAAATAAAGTCTTTCTTCACAAAACTTACTCTGTCAGAGGACACAGGAGAAGCGCTCAAATAACTCTAAGAAGAGCCAACCTGTGATCCAGATGGTGTAAGAAATACGAACGAAACGCCACTGGGGTCGTGGAGGAAGAGCCACCACCTCCTGCTGAAGGATCCAGAAAGCTTAATGAGGATGCTGGTTTTAGTAAGGAGCCTGGAGGGCGGGAGAAACTTGAAATGGCAGTGATGAGGTTGTTGTTCAGATACGACCTGTCCAGCTCTTTGTGATCCATGGGCTGCAGCACTCCAGGCCTCTCTGTCCTTCAGCAACTCCCGGAGCTTGCTCAAACTCACGTCCACGAGCAGGTGATGCCATCCAGCCATCTCATCCTCTGTCATCCCCTTCTCCTCCTGCCTTCAATCTTTCCCAGCATCAGGGTCTTTTCCAATGAGTTGGCTCTTCGAATCAAGTGCCAAAAGGCAGTAGAAAGTGCCAGAATAACCTCCATGGAGAGCACTCAAAGTATTCACGTCAACCTGTCTCCCTCCCCACTCCATGGATACACAAAATTATCCAGGACATGTTTAAACAGATAACCTTTTTGAAGGCAGGAAAAACTTTTAAAAAATCAATTAAAAGGTTGATAACCCATATCTCAGAGTTAGATATAAAGGCTTAGAGTCCCAGAGGCTGGACAACTCCTTCGCAAACCTGCCTGCAGACCCCTCTGAACTCTTCCCAGGGTGCAGAATTGCTGCCAGGTCAGAGAGCCCTAAACACATGGTCTGTGACTTCATCTTCACATTCCTTTGGAAGGGGGCTGAATCTTTGCTAAACTTTTAGACAGTGCTTTACAAACTTAGCAGGCAGCACTCATTAAGAAGTCCTGCTTGCATGTGAAATGCCCTACAATGGATGGACCCAAACAAATCAGCCACGAGCAGCAAGGGAGAGACTGCAGCCCACCTCGACTCTGACAGTTCTCAAGCACCCAGCTTAATTAAAAACATGTGTCAGGAGCACAGCTTGAACTAGATAAAGGGGGAAAGTACACACATCATCTTTATAAATTCACAGAATATATTAGCTAATTAACATTGATAAGATCCCAACTTTTTAAGAAGGAAAATATTTTTAAAGTGTCAGGTGTGGGCAAAGTTGTCCTGACTGTAACTAACATATTTAAAGTGTCCTAAGGACGTAGCTGTGCTACACTGCAAATGCACTTCACACCCCTGAACTCAATGGTCTGATGAATTAAGCACAAAATAAACAGTCAGAACAGCGAGTCTCAGGCTATATATTAATATGCTTTATCCTAAAAACTTTCAAAATGAAACAGAAACCCTTGTGATCCAACATCAGAAACATAATATGTATTTCTAAATATTGTTCATCAGTTCAGTACAGTCACTCAGTTGTGTCCAACTCTTTGTGACCCCATGGACTGCAGCCCTCCAGGCTTCCTGTCCATCACTAACTCCTGGAGCCTACTCAAATTCGTGTCCATCACATCGGGGATGCCATCCAACCATCTCATCCTCCGTCATCCCCTTCTCCTCCTGCCATCAATCTTTCCCAGCATCAGGATCTTTTCCAATGAGTCAGTTCTTTGCATCAGGTGGCCAAGGTATTGGAGTTTCAGCTTCAACATCAGTCCTTCCAATGAATATTCAAGACTGATCTCCTTTAGGATGGACTGGTTGGATCTCCTTGCAGTCCAAGGGACTCTCAAGAGTCTTCTCCAACATCACAGGTCAAAAGCATCCATTCTTCAGCCCTCAGCTTTCTTTTTAGTCCAACTCTCACGTCCATACATGACCACTGGAAAAACCATAGCTTTGACTAGACGGACCTTTGTTGGTAAAGTAATGTCTCTGCTTTTTAATATGCTGTCTAGGTTGGTCATAGCTTTTCTTGTGTTTTGTTCATAACAATATGCTATCCTACAGCTTAGTACGGTCACTCCCATTTTATCCCAGCATCACACAGTTCAGTTTAAGCAACTGAGTCACAGGCAAGGTGAAGCAATTCCATAGAATTTATGAAGCACCTACTGTGCATAAGACACTGTCCTAGACTCCATACAGGATGCCTATCAGCCCCTCAGGATTTCACGGTCAGTTTGGGGAGGGTGATCAGGCCAGAAGCCACATGCCTAAGGAACCTATATATCCAACGTCGAATAAACATCACAAGGGCGATTTTTCAAATGAACCAATAAATGCAGTGCCAAGAGAAACCCCAGTCCACTGCGAGCAGGTAGGTCACGCAGCCTCTCGGCCAGGAAGTGTGGAGTATCACTTCTTTTCCTCAGCGTTACCAGCTGCTGCAGCGCCTATACAACGCTTGCTCTCCTTGTGATCCCATAAGAACATGGGCTAGATTTCAGGGCTGACAACCTTCAACCTCAGAGGCCTTTCACACCAGTGGGGTTTTTGATCATCTCGTGCTGGAGCCGAGATGAGTCGTGAGCACCCGACAGGACTGAGGCATCTGCAGCCTCGCACACGAGGAAGCCAGCACCCAGCGCCACAGAGCGCCCGTCCTGGAAGCCCGGTGCGCGGAGTGGGCCCTCCGAGGGGCGGGACGCAGCCAGGCCGCTCCTGGGGAGGAGAAGAGACCGACTCTAGAGCGTTCGAAACAGGGTTCGGAGCCCAGCACCCTGCTTCCTGACTGCCGGCGTGGTAGACTCGCTCACATCTCCGTCTCGCTGGGTTTGATTCTATAAAGCGGGGCTGGTGCCACCTGGAAGAGTCACGTGTGGCTGAGGTGGGATGCGAGTCCCAGCACCGTGCCCGCCCCCCAGACAGAGCTCCATGGAGATGCGTTGGCCCCATCCAGCCCTTCTGCCTGACTTAAGTCATCCTGTTTGGGCTCCTTATCACCTTTCTGCCCCAAAGCTCAGGTCCTCAGCCCAGATATGAACAAACGAGGTGCTTGTATTTGCCATTACTCCAGTGATATTGCTGGCACTGAGAAAGTCACTTTGATACATGCTAAGCAATTGTCTCTTGCCTGAAGTCAGCGGCTAATACACAGCTGCCCCGGAGGCCAGAGGAGATGTATCTACAGAACAAGTCAGTAAGGCAGAGATGGATTCCGACAGCGTGCAGACCTCCCGGCGACGGCACAAACTAAGTGCAGATGAAACACGGATGCCGCGTTCCCATTAAACCACGACATCCCATTACTCTGCGACTGGATCCTAACAGCGCCCTTTCCTCCAGGGCCCCAAGGCAAGCAGGAGACCCTTGGCCCCTGGTCACCCAGCGCCCTGGGACCAAAGCCCTCCCACCCCAGACACAGCCTTACACTCGTCACCCACCGTGAGCATCCTCGTAAACACCCCCCACCTGCATCTGAAAGGCTTCCCTAAGTGTCTGGACATAGCGTGTCTTTCCCTGAATGCTGCCTCCTGGTCAGAAATAGTTAAGACTGTAAGGAAGGAAAAAGGATCATTTGAAAGATTATTCCCTCTAGCCGTCTGTTTCAGATCATAACCTTGCTCAGGTTGAAAAACCTGAACCAGCTTCCTGAGGACCCACGTCCTTTCCCACAAACACCCCTTTCCATGACGTACAAGAACCAGGGGCTGACTCTGGCTCCAGCACCTCGCAGTCCCCCACCTTGGTGTCACTGCTCCCCCTTCCCACGCGTGGAGCCTGGACACTGCTGGGCAAGTTTCAGAGCAGGAGACGGTCACCTGCAGGGCCATCATACTGCAGATTGGCTCATATTCTGTCATCAGAACACACTCGGACTCTATACCCCGAGTGTGTTACACAACCTCCTGCCTGGGACCAAGAATTTAAGAAGCCACTTAAAAAAAAAAAATCTAGGGATAGAATGTTTAAAACAAATCCCCCAAATCTGTTTCTCAGCTCCATGGACTGTACATTTAAAGAGAATTTTGTCTTGACTGTTCTCACTGCACACACACGTCTCTGTTGATCAGCTAGATTATGGTGACCATTTCAGAGTCGAAAACAATCAAATTGTTCACCTTAAAAATAGACAGTCTTTAGTTGTCAAATATATCTCGATTAAAAAAGTTAAAATAGAAGGGCATCAGTTTTGTTTTCCCAGCACACACATTTCATACAGATCAGGCACATAATCTCATCACTCACTACAGGAAGAAACAGGCTGCGTGCAGCGATGGCAGATCTGAAGCAACTGGACGGGAAAGAGAGAAAGCCCAGGCCAGGCAGAGCGTGCTGAGCGAGCTCACGCCGCCACTGCAGAGCCTGTGCCGCACGCAACCTCAGCCAAGACTTGTTACACCGCACGGACACCCCGCAAAACCAACGCCCCGGGGTCCTCAGAACAACAGAGCCTCCCCTCCCCTTCCCCCCTTCTAAAGACGCATCTTGAGGGTCGTTGGGGGAAAAGCTCTTCAGTCTGTGACCGGAAATACAGCAAAGGGCAATTAGGGTCAGTGTGGAGCCATGAGCAGTACGTGCAGTTTCTGACACACAAGAGACCTGGGTGGGTACAGCCCGCCCGGAAGACACACACTCTGGTCCAACGATTCTACCCTGGGGAGACTTCGCTCTCCGACCCTTGCCCATCCAATGGGCGCTCCACCCAGCATGTTACAAGGATGAAGAGGTGCCATAGACTCAGGCTAGGCGGTACGAAACGAACGTTGAATTAACTCACCCTGTTGCCTTCAAAATCAGATGTGTGTCTGTGTGTCTCTTCAGCATCTTTGACGATCTCGGCTGGTCTCTGGGGAGAAAATACACCACACGCTGGGTTTAGTCACAGTCAACCAGCGTCACAGTCCTTCCAAGCCGCAAAGAGCGGGTGAAGCCCTGTGACCTCCTGACGCTTGTATGGGCAGAGATAAAAGCCACCCTGTATCCCACAGAGATTTCTTCACACCCAGGATGGAATCTGCTCTGAGTTTTTACCTTTGGCTGTGCCAAAGAATGCCAACCTCTGTAATAAAATTGCTGGAGAAAAATGTTAAGAAACACTGCAAATGCCCTTTGGGTCAAAAGGAGAGACTGGTCCCTGCGGACCCTCTGCAGTTCCCAGGGTACCCGTGGGGACCCCGAACAGCACGCCCCTCCGGGTCCAAGAGACTGCCTGGCCCTGCTCGCTCCAAGGCCGTGGGCACACTGCTCTGTGTGGGCACCTTCCTGGTGGTCAAGGCTTGTTGGCAAAAGGCAACAAGCTGCTGCAGTTGGTTCCCTGGGGCCCCTCTCCGCTCTGAGAATCGTGTATTCTGGGGTCAAAATCAAAGGCTCCCACCAGAGATTCTGGGGCAGATGAGGGCCTCCCAAAGTCAGCCAGCCAGGAGACTCCAACCCCTGGTGCTCCCACGACCTCAGAGGCAGAAAGGGCACGTGGTCAAGTGCACACTGGCCTTTGAGGCCTCTGCCTGGACACGTCGTGTGTCATCGGGGATGAAAGCTCATGTAGCCACACCTGACTTAAAGTGAGGGGACAAGCGACCCAACTGACGCTAGTGCTGAGCCCTGAGGGCCCGACAGCTCCTGCCAGCTGATCCTGGATGGGCAGCCCTTGGCTTCTGCTCTTGTGCAGGAGCCTGGCCTCGAGGTCAGCCCCTCGGCCAGCTCATCTGTCTGCTCTTCTCCTCCGGGGGCCACGCAGGGCTTCCCTGGATGGGACACTTCCACGTGCACGACGTCACTCGGTGCCCATGCTGACCGGCTCAGTGATGCCACCTCACCGCAGGGACAGGAGGCTGAGGCTGGAGAGCCGGAAGCTAGGAAGGGACAGATCCCTGGTTCCCGACCACAGGGTCTGAAGACATCACTCATCCTGTCTCTCCGCCAGTGATTCCTAGGAGCCTCCTACCTGCCAGGCCCCCTGCTGGGAACAGGGGCTACACAAGTAAGCAACGCAGACCATCCCACTGGTGTGGAGTTTGCAGCTTAGTGGGGAAAAGACAGGAACCAAAAAACGACAAGGCGGGGCATGCAGTCACAAGCCTAGACGGCTGACCAGAGGGTCCTGGTAGCAGGAGATTCTTAGGGGAAAGAGGAGCAGGCAAATGTGAGGCCAGGATCTGAAGGGTGTTCACCGCAGGGGGCAAAGAACATTCTAGAGGGGCCAGGGAGAGCTTGGGGGAGGGGCCGGGGATGCAGGCGGGGGAAGGGCCACCCACCCTGTCCACAGGCAGCTCCAAGTGCACGTCTGGGGCCTCCTTGACTTCCGGGGCTTCTTGGGTCTCCTGGTTAGGAGTCTGCGCTTTAAACACGTCACCATCTGCGGGAAAATAACACAGTGGCTTCAAGCTGATGTGCATTGGGCCTTTTCTGACCCAAACCAGAGTTTCAGCTCAGCTTTCTCAGAGCCTCCTGTGTCACTGTCGGGCCGCCTGGTTCAGGGACCACAGCCCTGCACACCACCTCCGTTTCCCCACTGCCCCGATTCTGCTTTAGGCCAGGTGCTGGGCTTGGTGTCCCTAGACATCCACACTGTGTCCACAAAGGTCCCGGGCCCTGGGAGTCCAGGTCAGCCCTGTGTCCCACCCCTCATGGGCCTCAGGCCAGAGACAAACACAGTGAGTGTGCGACACGTGTGTGTCCGGCTCATTCAGGTAGAAACAAATGCAAAGAAGCTGCCAGTCATCAGCATCAGACTTTAAGGACACGCAGATGTACGCCTTCAAAACATATTCAAGAACTGGGTTTAACCAGGCAGGGGTTGAAGCTGTATATTTGAGCCACTCAACTGAATTGGCAGATAAAATCATGTAATTAGCATTACAATGGGATGAGTTAAAAGCTTACAAAATCCCAAGACTCTTGAAAAGCTTATCCTCATCCTGATCAAGAGCAACAGAAGACAGCAAAGAGAAAGCAGTGGCCCAGGCAGTTCCTCCAACATCCAAGGAGACACAGACGCGGCCGCCGACGGGCTCGTGATCCAGAGTGGGAGGCTGTGATCGCAGCCCATCCCATTCCTTGGTCGAGAGTCCTGGACCCTCCCCCACAGGCCCGTTCTTGCCCTCTCCAGCCCCCGGCCGAGAAGAGCCACCCCCACACCCTGGGCCGGAGGATGAGGTGCAGAAGAGGAGAGGAGAGAGGCAGGACCCACTGTGTCCCAGAGGTCCCTCTAGCTGTGCCTTTGATATTAGCACTCTGTGCCTTTGATAATAGCACTCATGGCAGTCCTCAAACAGACCCAGAGGGCCCCCTGCAGACACAGAGTGTTCCCAGGCCCCCGCTCCAGCAGGGTGACAGCCGGAGTGTGAGTCCTAGGACACCACACTCCTCCCAGAGGGAGGGCGTGCCTTGCGCCTGGCCACCCGGGCCACGCCCACAGGGTATGTCTTCCCAAGAAAGGCTTTACTCAGTAGTTAAATTTTCTATTGCCACTAATATATTACAGAGTTTCGGGTCACAAAGGTTCAACAGGCTCAGTGATGGCCTCAGAGGGTGGTTCAGTTCAGGATGACCTCGGTGCTCGTGCATCTGCCTGGCCTGCCAGGCTGCAAGCTCCGTGGATAGAAAGAGTGTGTCTGGACACCCCTGCATGTCCAGACCAGAGCCTGGTGCACCGCAGGACGACGCCTTGTCCTGGGATGGGGAGCACGGGGGCGGTGGCGGGGGGACAGCCAGAGGAAAACGTCAGGGAAACAGCCAACACTATAGCTTGAAGCAAACACAGGCAGCTAAGAAGCAGCGAGCAAAGAGGAGAAAAGAGAAGTCGTTTTGTGTGGTACCGAGAGCTGAGGGAGAGGACAGCTTTAAGAGAAAGGACTTTCGAACTTGTCAGATGCTGTGGAGAAGGCAAGGGGACCCCTGCCTCCAGCCACTCTCTTCTCTCTCCATAGCCAGCCACGGGACTGGGTCTCCTAAGCATTCATCACACCTACAGGGAACACGGCCACAGAAGCACCTTCTTCAGTGCCTGGACCCCCGTCAAAGCTAATATCGGTAGTAACAGGAGCACGAATAATACTAGCAATGATAGTGTTAACAGGAATAGTAATACTAATAATAGTAGTAACAATAGCACTAATAATAGTAGTAACAGCAGTGCTAACAGTAATAGTACAGTAATACCAGTGACAGCAATACCAGTAGTGCTAACAACAGTAGTAACAGTAGCCCGAGTAATAGTGGGGCCAGCAGTGCTGACAGTGGTAGGAACAGTAATACTAATAATAGTAGTAACAGTAGCAGTAGTGATAGTAGTAACAGTAGTGCTAACAATGGTAGTAACCGTAGCACTAATAATGGTAGTGCTAATAATGGTAGTATTAGCAGCACTAACAGTAACAGCAGTAATGACGGCAGTAACAGGCCAGTAGTAGTAAAAATAGCACGAGTAACAGTCGTAAGAGTGGTGCTGACAGTAACAGTAATACTAACAGTAGCACTAACAATAGTGGTACCAGTAGTACTAACTGTGGTAGTAACAGTAATCCTAATAACAGTAGTAGCAGTAGCAGTAATAATAATAGCAAGAGTAGTGCTAGCAATGGTAGTAACAGTAGCAGTAATGACCGTAGTAACAGTCGTGCTAACAGCAGTAGTAACAGGCCAGTAGCAGCAGCAACAGCAGCGCCGGTAACCGCCACCGCAGTCGCACCGCCAGGAACCCCGATGGTGGCGCTGACCGAGGGGTAGCCCCCCGCGGGACCCCGGTCCCCCTGCTGGTACTATCGGCAGTGATACCGAGGGTACCAGCGGTTGTAGTTTTGGAATAGCGCTAAAACGAGGAGTGGGACTGCAAGGAGTATCCTTTAAATTATCTGCTTTAGAATCACTTCTGAAATTTAGTCTTTTAAAGTCTCTCACACTCCAAACGGTTCAGACGGCTTTTACGCTCACATTTCCCTCAAAAGGCTGACACGCTTGCTGGTTGTCTTCTGTGTCAATGGCCCTTCAGGGAAAACATGCCCACCCTGACGTCCAGACAGACGACAGAATGAGTTCTAAGTCCTGTGTTCATCTTGGGCTTCCTGACAGGAGAAGCCCACGGTCCTCAACCGTGGAATTTTGCTTTTTTACTCCCCTCACCACAGCCCCACCGCTAACCGATGTATTAATAAATCAGACAGTTAGTCAGGATTTTAAATCAGGTCATTATCAGTCTCATCTCTGCAGGATGAAATTGGTCTGGAAAAGCACGTTCTCAACCTGGCAGCATTCTGAATTGCCAGCAGCCGCACGGAATTTCACCTTACCTGCCCCACTCTGGATTAAAGGTTCTGCCTTTGGTTCCTGTTTTCCTTCTTTGGCATAAAACACAGAATCCTGTGCTTTGGGTGAAACGCTGTCCTGTTTATGAGTGTCTTTCACTTTGGGATCCTCCTAAGGTACAAACGAAGAAAAACAAGCGCGTTAGCGTGGATGTGTGCAGCCGTCTAATCGGTTATTCTGATGAGAGCCGGGGAAAGTGCACGCTCCCCAGGTGACCTGTGGGAGAGGACCCAGGCACCTCCAAGAGGCCCCCTTCTCACACCATCTGGACCATGCCGTCGCTACATCTCTCTTCTGTAAAGTGGTGGAAATACTCTCCCTCCTCCGAGGAACACCAGGGGCAGCACCTCGGCAGGAAGGGAAGTGGTTCTCTGCCCAGATGAAGGGGCTGTGCGCCTGCAGGAGGTTGGCCTGTGTGGGGTGGGGGGCAGGTCTGTAGGGGTCACTGGGGCTCTAGAGACACTCCTGCTAGCCTCCGAAAAAGTGCTTCAGCCACAACCACCAAATGGCCGCCACTGGACCCTCAGGGCAGGATGGAGCACCTCTAATTAAAAAAAAAATGCCTGGGAGGTGTGTTCAGGTTACAACTGAGGGGAACTCAGATTTCTGAAAAAAAAAAAAAAACCCAAAAAACTATAAACTATAATAACAAAGCATAACCAGATCACAGTGTGAGATGAGCTAATTCTGAGCACCATTCCAGTTCTACCCCATCTTTGCATACAAACCACCGTTTTCAGTTCTCCGTTATTCCTTCTTTACTGAAGTATTTGGAAGTGAAGACAGTATTTGTATCGTGCCTTCTTGTGAGTTCTCTATGTCACTTAATAAAATGTCAAACTAGAACCATGAACTTGTACCATTTATATATGAAACTATCTGTATTACGCAGTACCAGGGGTTTCTTCCTTGTGGAAATTACAGTGTGAAAATAGTCCTTCAGCCACATATAGGCACCATGCAAAATCTTTCTACCTATTTTAGGAGGCTCTCCTGCAAGCTGAAACTGTGTTCATAAGTATAGGAGGCAAGGCCTTGGCAGAGTTGGTTTTAGAAACAGAAAATGGTACATGATGTTTGTGTCTTGGAGGCAGCTAGAGGCTAGGATTTAGAAAACTTGCTTGGTTCTTCCTGGCGTGACTCACACCTCCTTGTCACAGGCATTTTCCATCTTTGGCCTCTAAGATAAAGACACCATATACTGAGCTTATTATCTCTGAAATAGCACTCAAAGGACAGTGACAAGGAACTATTCCCCCCATCCCCTCATCACAAGGGCACAAAAGTAGAGACGATGCTGGACAAACAGCACAGAGCAAGGCACGCCCGTCGTGGTCAGACGCCTGCTCCCGGCACCCCAGGAGTTCCCGCGGCAGCGGGGCGGCCGGCGAAGGCGGACACACGCCCTGTTCACACCACTGGGTGTTTCCTGACGATAGAAACAGAAGCCCTGGCAGGACCGCGGGACGGTCACCCCGCTCAAGAAACAGGCCTGGGCACAGATTTCTAGCTAATCCACCATCCACGCGCCAATCTGGTCTCCATACCACGGCATGCTCTGTGGACCCTGACTCGACTGCAGACCCAGCCCAGGAAAACAACAAAATATTTACACAACTCTGCTTTCAAGTTCCTTCATCTTTCTTCCTATTAGAAATATTTTTGGAAAATAAACCTGAGGCAAACTGAGTTTATTACTCTGTGGTGTTTTGAGAAATAATATCCTGTAGAGCTGCCATCAGGCAGTCCAGAGAATTCCATGGACTGTCCAGGCCAGAACACTGGAGTGGGGAGCCGTTCCCTCCTCCAGGGGATCTTCCCAACCCAAGGATCGAACCCAGGTCTCCACATTGCAGGTGGCTTCTTTCCCATCTGAGCCACCAGGGAAGCCCATGAATGGTGGAGTGGGTAGCCTTCCTGACCCAGGAATCGAACTGGGGTCCTCCTGCATTGCAGGCAGATTCTTTACCAGCTGAGCTACCAGGGAAGCCCCAAAGTGAAAGCATTAGTCGCTCAGTCGTGTCCAACTCTTTGCGCCCCATGGACTGTAGCCCACCAGGCCCCTCTGTCCATGGGATTCTCCAGGCTGGAACACTGGAGTGGGTTGCCATTTCCTTCTCCAAGGGATCTTCCTGACCCAGAAATCAAACCCGGGTCTCTCCTGCGTTCCCGGCAGATTCTTAACCTACTGAGCTATGAGGGAAGCCCTCCTATTGAAAGCATTTTGGGAAAATAAGCCTGAGGAACACTGCGCTTACTACCGTGCGGTTTTTGAGAAGTAATATTTTCCTGCAGAGCTGCCATACCCAATCCAGCTGTTTTAATGCCACTATAACGGGTCATCCAACACGTGAAACACAGCCTCCGAAGGTCACCTGGGACGAACGAGACCGGGACTAACTGACGAGCGCGACAACCAATTCAGAGGCAATCCATCCTTGGGGGAAAACAACACGCCTCCTGGAACAAGGCATTTCTCTGGCTTCCCACTGAATGTCCTGGTTCCGAAGCGGGTCAAGACCTTCCATCGACAAACCAGTCTCGGCTCTGAGCGTTGCTAACGTAGAAGACTCGCTAACATCTGAACCTGAGCGTCGCATCCCCAGGCTGCCGGAAGATGGCAGCAAGCACTGCCTGACTGTCCTGTGACGCTGTGTGGACCTGACCTCGTCAGCCTGCAAATGTCAGCTCCAGAGCACTGATCTCACACTAAACTTCGCAGTCAGGGCCTGGTTATTAAAGTGCGGATGTCGGGCACCCATACACACCCACACTTGGGTTCCAGTGCTGTGCTCGGTTCTTCTATTTGCTTACCAACACTTGGGTTTTATGGCCAAAGAGAAACAGGTAATATTAACATTCTGATTGTGAATATGATATAAATACAATGCTCAGTAACTGTTTGCCAATATTTCACGGAGACTTGCACCATATAATATCATTTTAGTATACAAACCCGATTTTAAGTGTTTGTTAAATTAACCACACTTCTCTGGAAGGTAACAGATACCGTCTTCGGAAGACACGTGCATGTGTCCTAAGTCACTCAGTGGTGTCTGATTCTTTGTGACCCTATGGAACGTAGCCTGCCAGGCTCCTCTGTCCTTGGGATTCTCCAGGCAGGCATACTGGAGTGGGCTGCCATGTTCCCCTTCAGGGGATCTCCCCGACCCAGGGACTGAACCCGTGTCTCTGTCTCCTGCACAGTAAATGCAGGTGCTACAAAACTGAATTTGCTGTAACAAAATCGGAGTGGCTGCCTTCAGTCACTTTCACTGGACTAACAGAGTCATGGTTCAAGTTAGTTAGACCACTTAAGGCATTGGCAGGCTCCTAAGACTCAGTGGTGGTCCAGCGGCTAAGAATCCGCCTGCCAAAGCCGGGGACACAGGTTCAGTCGCTGGTCTGGGAAGATTCTACATGTTGTGGGGAAAACGAAGCCCAAGCGCCACAACTGCTGAAGCCCACGGACTCTAGAGCTGTGCTCTGCAGCGAGAGAAGCCGCTGCAACGGGGAACCCAAGCACCACGATCGAGAGCAACCCTTGTTCACCGCAACTAGAGAAAGCCCACACCAGCAACCAAAGATAAAAACAATTAAAAAAAAAGAATTAAGGTATCGGCAGGGTCCTAAGGACATATTTTCAAATGTTCAAATATCTGCCTCGGACAGTAAGTGAACTAAGCCAATCAAATGAGGCAGGCTGTGTCCCAAGTGTGGTTCAATCAGTTCAAGTGTGTTAATCATGATTTTTTTTGCCATTCTCTCAGAAATAGGCATTTTTAACAGTGCAATTTAAAATTCCACTAAATTAAGATAAACTCTTTCATTTTGTTCTCAACGGAAATCAAGATATAAGAAGCAAACAGCTTTGCTCTTCAATTTTTTTTTAATACTCTGTTAAGGTATCTACATTAGCCTAAATTAGAAATTTATGCCCTTGGAAGCAAGTTTGATGCCAGGAATCCTGTGGGAAGGAATAAGAATGAAAGGGGGGAATCGGCTTTCACCGATAGAAACCTTGAGAGGTCAGTGGTGACAAGTCTCACCACTGGTCACCAGAGCCAGGATTCCAACTGAGGACATCAGAGTCCAGAACACTCGCTCTTAAAGCCTTGGGCATTCCCTAGGTGGGAGTCCTTGGCTATAAGAAAGGGAATCTGTTGTCATAATATGTGGAGAAGGTCTCACCCACTTCCTAGGCACCCAATTAGATCCAGAGAAGGTTCATCTTTTTCCTCATTAAAGAATCCACACGGATAACCCCAGACAAACACAGGAGCAGGCTTGCCCTCTGCTGCAGATCACACAGAATTCTGTTTGACATCAACAATACTTTGTGGGGAGTTCAGGGTTTCTGAGTGCAAGCCACTTGTTCTCCTTGCTTGGCCCTGCAGTAAGCTTTTCTCTGATCAAAACAAAACCAAAACAATACTTTTCTGCACAGATAACATCTCACACAGCCCCTCCCCTCTCGTGTGGCAGACGTGGTCATGTGGAGCAAAGCACCTCCTCACACACCAACACCTGCCTTCTCCCTCCCCAGGGGCCCAGGTCTCAGCTCCTGACCGCCATCCACCACCGCTGCCCTGGGAACCCTGAAGTCACTCCTGACTCCTCCCACTTCCTCTCACTCCCTGGTCATCTGGGCATGCCCACGTTCCTTCTCACGGTTTCCTTCCCATTTCACTGAATCGAGATGCCAAAAATCGGTAGGACACATGGTTCTTTGCTGTGCCACTAATAAAGAAGTTAAGCTGCCACTTAAGCCATGTTGAGGTGCTTCCTTATTACCCAGAAGTTCTTTCCTCTACATCCTGAAAAAAAGCCCTTTAGGAACTATTTAGACATAGATAATTATCAATACCACGTGGAGGGAAGCAGTGTGTGTGGGCATGCTTACTTATGTCTGACTATTTGCAGCCCCATGGACTGTAGCCCGCCAGGCTCCTCTGTCCATAGGATTCTCCAGGCAAGAATACTGGTGTGGGTAGACATGCCCTTCTCCAGGGGATGTTCCCGACCCAGGGATCAAACTTGAGTCTCCCGTGTTGCAGGCAGATTCTTCACCACCTGAGCCACCAGGGAAGCCCAAAGGAAAACAGGAGCTGATAACCAGTACCATCTTTCAGAAGTGGGGACATGGCCGTAGACGGCCCCCAGCCCAGTGGACCCTCCAGCTAAATGCAGCCTCCTAAGTACCTGGTGGAACCAACCCAAGACCCACTCGGCCAACCCACAGAATCTAGAGAAATAATAAATCACTGTCATTGTAAGTGAAAGTCGTTCAGTAGTGTCCGACTCTTTGCAACCCCATGGACTATACAGTCCACGGAATTCTCCAGACCAGAATACTGAAGTGGGTAGCTTTTCCCTTACTCCAGGGGATCTTCCCAACCCAGGGATTGAACCCAGGTCTCCCACATTGCAGGCGGGTTCTTTTCCAGCTGAGCCACAAGGGAAGCCCAGAGGCTGGCTTGTCAAGAGTCGTCATAAGCTCCTCGGTTTTTAGATGATGGCTGTTTGCATAGTAACAGGCTATTAAAACTGGTAGCTCAGCTACGTATGGGTCGTCTCCTTTTCTGCGTCCATAAACGGATTGGCTGTTGTTTTACAAAAGCATATGGAACTGAAGAACATAAAAAGCAAATGCATAGAAGTCCACTTCAATTCTGAATCACAGCAGAATCATCTCGAGGACGTTTACACAGCAATTAAGCTCACCGTGCGCAGTGCCAGCCACGCACCCCTCAACTGGGAAGACAGTAAAGCGAGCGGCTGTGGTCAAGTTCACCGTGACAACAAATGAACCTGCAACACGACGGCCAAGAGGCATCAGCCTAAGACGCGCGCCGTCTCGGAGCCAGGAAGACGGGACACAGCAGGTCTCAGACCCAACTGCTGCCCCTCGTGCCGTCGGCTGGGGGGCCCGGCGGCCTCGGGACGGGCCTCTCCTCTGCTATTTCTACTCATGCTGCAGCTTCAGTCCGTACATTGGGTTCCGTCGCTAGCAGTGATTCTCGAGTGCGGGTCTGTTCATTTCACTTTGCTGCTGAGGTCAGGAGCCCCATGAATACAGGTGTCTCACCTGCCCTCCCAGCCCGCATCCTGCACCCCACTTTCCCTCACAGGCACTGTGTCCTCCCGACTCTTTGGGGCCGCGGTGATGGAGAGACATGGGTGCATTTGAAAGTCAAAGGGGTGACTGGCTGCCCTCCTGGAACTGTCGATGGAGGGAGGGCTGATGCTAGTGGAATCAGGGATGACAGCAGGCTTGGGCTAGACCAGAGAAAGAGTCCATTTCCCGGGTGAGGACAGTCACAACCACTGTGGTCCCCGCGTCACGACCACTGTGGGCCCCGCGTCACGACCACTGTGGGCCCCGAGTCACGACCTGTGTCACGATCGCTGTGGGCCCCGCGTCACGGCCGCTTCACGCTCTTGCACTCCACTGGCAGACACTCACACGTGGCTCATCTGTTATCTCCAGCACATGAAGCTTTGCCCGGCCACCAGACACGTATAAATTCATCACCAGATGCCCTCGTTCAAGTCTGACAGTCTGTGGGTGGAGAACTCTGTGTTTTTGAGATTGTTCACTGAGGGGTCAGGAAGACCTCGTACCGCAGGTCATTTAAAAACACACCTGCAGGACTTCGCTGGTGGTGCACTGGATAAGAGTCTGCCTGCCAACGCAGGCAACCCGAGTGTGATCCCCAGTCCAGGAAGATTTCACAGGCCGCAGAGCAACGAAAGCAGCAAGCTGCAGCTCCTGGAGCCTGTGGGCCTAGAGCCCGGGCTCTGCGGGAGGAGAAACCCCTGTGATGAGAAGCCCGAGCAAAGAGCAGCCCCCACTCGCCGCAGCTAGAGGGAGCCCACACCCAGCAGCGGAGACCGGGCACAACCGGAAATAAATGATTTTTTAAAAATCAAACATGCTAAAACAAAACACACACGTGCAGACTTAGACCACACGATTCAGCAGTCCCACTCCCGGGCACACATCCAGAGAAAACACTAATTTGAAAAGATACACACACTCCAATGTTCGCAGCAGCACTATTTACAGTAGTCAAGACATGGAAGAAGTCTAAGCGTCGATCAGCAGATGAATGGATTAAGAACAACGTGGTACATGCGTACAATGGAACAATATGGATGGAGATTTTCAGATTATCAGATTATTATGATTATCATTATCGTGTGGAACAAACATACAGAACATTGTCACATTATCAGAGGTTATCCTATTAAGGTAAGTCAGAGAAAGACAAATATCATATGATATCATTGATATGTGGAAACTTTAAAAAATGATGCAAATTGACTCATTTGCAAAACAGAAATAGACTCACAAACATAGAAAACAAACTCATGGTTACCAGAGGGGATAAGAGGAGGGAAGGATAAACTAGCCGTTTGGTATTAAGATATGATGCTTTGCTCTACAAAACAGATAAACAACGAGCACAGGGGAATATATCGCAAGACAGTGAGTACAGCACAGGGAAGTAGCCTCAGTCTCCTGCCATAACCTACTATAGGAAAGAAGCTGAAAAAGAACATACACACGTATACACATACACACGTAGACACATATACACGTACACACATACACACGTATACACGTACACACGTACACATATACACGTACACACGTATACACATATACACGTACACACATGTACACGTATACACGTATACACATACTTACACGTACACACGTATACATACGTACACACGTACACACATGTACAAGTATACACGTACACATGTATACACGTGCACACGTATACACATGTACACGTATACACTACACGTATACACATATACACATATACACGTATACACACACTTACACATACTTACACGTGCACACGTATACACGTACACACGTATACATGTACACATGTATACATGTATACACATATACACATATACACGTATACACGTGTAACAGGATCGCTCTGCTGTTCCCTTGAAACTAACACAACACGGTAAGTTAACCATACTTCAACTTTTTAAACTGTTTTAAAAAACTGCTTGCAGGTTTAAAAGAAAACTCAGTTCTCAGTCTTACCAACAGTTGCTACTCCGCCCAGCTGACACTCTTAGAATGGGCAGACGACCAAGGGCTTAGGACAGCCCCTCACACACCGCAGGGCGATGTCCCCACTGAGGGCAGTCCTGGGCTTCCGGGTGGGTTTTTAAATTTCCTCCCCTCAGTTTCCAGAAGGATGTTGAGATGGCTCACACAGAAAATAAATGAAAGCTTAATAAGCTAGAAGTGGAAAATTGGGGACAAGAAAATAAGGGAACACATGTATTTAGCCTAAGATAGTTGCCGTGACTAGCCCTAAATCCAGGCTCCTGCAGCCAAAGGGAAGGGGCCAGCATGCAGAGCAGTCTCCATTCTCAGCAACACAGTCCAGTCCTCAGATGGGGCTAGGACCCCCTCGGGGCTCAGTTCTGAGGTTAACGGGCCACGTGGGCCTTTACACAAGAGACGACGAATAACGCAGAGCCCTTGACAGGTATCTGTATCAGCCTTTGCTAAACCAGTGCTGTTTATTTTCTGCTAAGACTTTTAGTCTTCTATTAATAGAACAAAACGTGCTTGTTGCACGCACAATAGATCTAGTTTTTCTAAAATAACACATTTTTGCATTGCAGTTTATGCCATGTTGGTAATCATTCTGTTTAAACAGTCCAAAGTATTAAATACCCTCATCGAAACCCATTATCTTTGCAGTGATAGATTTCCAGAAGGGGAAAAGAAATGCAGATACGCTGGGAAAAACGTGCTCAATTTTAGACCAATTTTAAATGTAGTGAAAAGAAAATTGCATCCCTTCCTATAAGGAGCCAAAGCCAAAACAGCAAAACAGTGGAAAGAGGACACAACGAAAGCACGTACTTGCAAACCCGCGTTGTGGGTTCAGCAGGTGGATCCAATCACCTGTGTGCTCAGCGGCATCCAAAACCACGAAGGTGTGGGATTTCAAACTGGCACCGTTCACGCTAAACAAGAGTCATCACTGAGAATGCAGTGCCCACACGACGTGTGAAATCCTGGGGAAGGCGGCAGAGAATAACCCCGTAGAGCTCGGATCCTATGCTCTTTCCCTCCCGGGTGACCTGGCCCTTCTGAGTCACAGCCTGGACCTCGTTTGCTGAGCTCCACGTGCCGATCGCCCCCTTCCCACCAGGCATCATCCTACTCACACGACTCGTTTATACGAAACGTGTGTCGCAGCTCATGTCCGTGTGCCTGTCCCCACTAGACGGAGCACACCCTGAGGGCAGAATCACGGCTATCATGTATGTGTCCTTGGTGATGGTCACCCACTCACCCAGCAGACATTTAACACTCAGTGCAATCCTTAGAGAGAGAGAGACAAAAGTAAGATGACCCTTCAGCTCAAGAAGCTACCAAAATAACAACAGCGTCAAATCAGAGAAAGCTTCACACCAAAAGCCAGACAGCAGACGAGCTCTGTCTCACCTAGGAAGAGATGTGCAAAGCTCCCTAACAACATTTAGCAAAATATACTCAGAAAGTATTTTTTTTCAGCAGTGAGGCTTTTTCAGTGCAGGCCGGTTGGGCAAGGATTGTGGCTGTGACGTCAATGCGAAGAGGGCCAGTTCAGGGGAGTCATCATTCTGAGCTCTTCCAGGGAAAGTACAGACGGAGTGAGGGCTGGACCCCAAGGCCAGGCTTGCCCCAGGTGAACACAAGGTGGTCCCGGGGGTACGGAAGCCAGAGCGGCTTGCAGGGAGGTGATAGACGGTGGATATGAAATTGGAGCTGCGACAGGAGAGCAAACCCTAGGGGTGGCGGCCTGCTATCAGGAAAGAGTAGACTGATAACTCAAGAGCTCCCAAGGCCAGCTGCTCCCAGAGGATGAGGACTCAGGCAGGCCAGCTGGGAGGGAAGGAAGCAGTAGGCACTCAACAGCTTTGCTGAGTGAACATTCACACAGCAGAGCCACTGCAGCGCGGATTTCATAAGCTGGTCTGGAATAGGTGGCCATCGCATGGACAGACGGGCCTGTCCAGGTCGCCAAGGTCTGGCCTCCACCTGCCTCCCTTGTCCCGTGCTTTGCGTTGCAATAACAAATTGTGTTTAGATGAACACATACAGACGTGCACACACACACACACACACACACACACACAAACACACACACTTCCTCCAGCTGTCACGTCTACCTAAAATCCACTCCCAGCTCCCTCCAGGCCAAGCCAGGCTCACCTTTGCTCCTCCCAGCAGGTCCCATAAGACCTGTGCATCTTTTTACCTCCGCACTCACTGTGTTCCAGCACTAACCCCGGACGTGCCTCTCAGGCCTGGACTCTGGGCCCCAGGTTCACCCCGATCTCCTGCTCGCCTTGTTCCCAGGAGGGAGCCTGTGCTCAGAGGCTCGTTAGAAAGGAGCGGAGCTAGCCTGTCCTACGTCCTTTTTGATGCCAAAGGACACCAGGGTCTTTTGGAGGAGGAAAGCGCCCCACCAGGAGAGCAAACCCAAGGGCTGGCAGCCTGACTCAGAAGAGAACAGACTGATACACTGAAGAGCCCCCCGGGGGTGATTACAGCTGTCCTCTGTCCTTTGTTAAGAAGCACTTACTTTTTTCTTTCTTCGTGAATGCTTCTCCATGTCTGTGTACTTTCTGAAAAACAAAAGAGAATCAAGCTTGAAATGTTTAAAGCTCACCAAAAACATCTGAATTAAAATGTTGACCGCTGCCTCAGCCTCAGGAGACACTGACAGCCACGAGGAAGGAGCTAACTGTCCCAGAGGACACAGCCTCCTAACAGCATCAGCTTCCCGGGAGAGAAGGCACCCCCCTCCCGGGGTGGGTAGTGGTTGACCCAAGGTTGACCCAAGAGCAGCACATTTATAGGCACCTTCTGCCCTAAACTTCCCTGGTGGCTCAGACGGTAAAGCGTCTGTCTACAATGTGGGAGACCTGGGTTCCATCCCTGGGTCGGGAAGATCTGCTGGAGAAGGAAATGGCAATCCACTCCAGTACTCTTGCCTGGAAAACCCCATGGACAGAGGAGCCTGGAGACTACAGTCCATGGGTTGCAAAGAGTCGGACACGACTGAGCGACTTCACTTTCCTTTCCTTTCTGCCCTAAAGCCTTTATACGCTCTCAGGGCTGGGGGGATGGGAACCGTAACATTTGAAAGTTTTTGACAGTTGTTTAATCACATTTGCAAACGCCGTTTCTTCACACAGCCCTTGAGAGGATGGGCAGAACAAGCATTCCTGCTCTCCTTGGGCTGGTAGAGAACCCGGGCTCTGGACATGAGGGTTTACTCAAACGCCCCCCAACTGATCAGCACAACTGGGGACAAAATCCAGCCCCAAGCCCAGTCCCCCTCCATTTCCTTTGGGGCCAAAAGTTGAGGAGCTGGGTCGGCACACAGCTTGGACCTTCTGTCCCGCAGGCAGCCTCCTGCGCGTCGGTCCGCGGAGCCTGGGGCCGCCCCGCCGCCACCGGGAGTCTGACACTCAGAGCTTGTCCGGGGTCATGACCCCGAGGGCCCCAGACCCATAGGGCGGTGTCTGCATCTGGTGGCAAACTCAGAAAGGGCGGAAGGGACCGGAATCTACAGGCTGATATGTGGAGCTGGGAGACGGAGGGTTTTCACACAAATACAGCCTGAGAAGCAAGCTGGGTGGGACGCGGAAATTCACGGAGGGGTCAAGCACCGTTCTGCCCTGGGGACGGACGCAAACCACCTGTCTCATCACCTCAAGGGCTGGGAACAGTGAGAAGGGCTCTGCAGAAGCAGCCCGCTCCGTCCTCAGGAGCATGCACGCAGGATGCGGCTGCGCAGCGGAGCGCCGCCGCCGGGCTCTTCTGCCTCAGGGAAGACCCCGGCCGTCCCCCAGGCCGGAGCCCACAGGAGAGCAGGGGCCTCCTCTTCAGGTGCCCGCCTGCCCTGTCCCAGATCCGGGAGTGAGGGACAGTCGCCACATGCTCTCAGGGGACGGGACCACAGCCCCTGCCGTCTCATCCTCCTCCCAGCCCCTCCTCCACGACCAAAGACCCACACTCCGGGGGCTCCCTGTTGCCCAGGCCCGGGATCTACTGTAAAATCACGGCTTTGTTCACCAGCAGAGACTGCCCCCCGGCACACGCTGCTTTACAGAAGGAAAAGCAAGTCGAATTAAGACAACAAAATGTGTCAGGTGGAGGGCGGGTCACCACGACAGTGGCCTGGGACCGCCTCCATCTTGCACGTTTAGACCCTTGACCTCTGTGACCCCAGGCCCCCAGAGAAAGACAGCACACTCGACATGGGACCTCGCCTCGCTGTGATTGTCCCCAGCAGCAGAGGTTCCTCCACGCCAAGATTCTGAAAATCCAAAACTGCATCACATATAAAATAAGATCAAATTTCAGCAAAACAGCAGATACCTGAACTGGCCTGATACCAGCAGATACCTGAACAGAGGATGAGATGGCTGGAGGGCATCACCGACTCGGTGGACGTGAGTTTGAGTAAACTCCAGGAGTTGGTGAGGGACAGGGAGGCCTGGTGTGCTGCAGTCCATGGGGTCACAGAGACTGAACTCCCTGAACGGAACTGGCCACGTGAGGGGAGGTGCCAGGGAAAGGGCAGGTTTCACCAGGCGGGAAAAGGAACAGAAAGTGCTCACTGTTGGACTTCACTCGGCACCTTCGGGGACTTCCAGTAAGGGAAATTCTTGAAGGCCTCCAGTCCTGCAGCCACATAAAAATGGTTGTCCTGCAAATCCTTAGGGTTGTCCAAAAGATGTCCATTCATTGTAAACAGTCTGTGGATAAAGAAAGAGCAATGGGCTGGAGATTTAAGAGCCGTGACGTCAGCAATGGGCTGGGGATGGGGAGAAGGGGCGTCCAGTAGAGAACACGACTGGCGTGCGGACCACACGGGGAGTAACAGGACTGATGCTCTCTGAACAAACGTGATCCAAACACGCTGAGCCCTGAGGGGGCGGCTCTGCCAGGATTAGGCTTGCTTTCCATTTTTAGATTTTTAAATTAAAGTATGTTTTTAATTATGTACAAGTGTTCAAAGGCCCTTGAGAAGAACACTTTAAGCTGTAGGTTGTTGTTCAATTAATTTTAACTAATAACAGCTAAAATGAATACAAATTGGCTTATATTGTGCAACAATACTTGAAAAAAACCTGGCATTTATTAGAAAACAATATGCCTTCTTATAAGCACCGAAAGACTAAAACATGTCTGCTTTTTATTCTGCACTCTTTCCGGCAAGCATTAACGCACTCATTCGTTTAAGAAACCATTCAGTTCACCCAATGTTGAGCATCTGTTCGGCACAAGACAATGAGGTAGGCATTGCCTTGGATAAAAATATGGATAAGAAAGTCACTGCTTCCCCACAGTCGAGCAGTGTACAAAACCTGGAGAGACAAGTAGGACCAGAGAAGGGCAAAGTGCCAGCGCTCTGAGGAGAGAAACCAAAAGCGACTGAGGGCTTCACTGGGCTGGGAGAATGTGCAGAGGGGTTTGAAGGGTGCATAGGAGTCCCTCACGGGAAGAAGGAGGGAAACCTGTGAGGCAGCAGGAGGGGCCTCTGCAGACAGCCGGGACACAGGGCTTGAACACTGAATCACGAGCCTGGAATTCATCGCTTACTCAGAGAGAGCGGAGGGTGGAAGTGTGGGGTGAGCGCTGTTTGACAGCACTCAGCTGGCTGCTATGGGTGGGATGTGGCAGAGGAAAAGCACCCCGCCTGGGGGAGGAGACGCAGAGCCGGGGTGGGGGACATGCTTACCCACAGCTGCAGCGGGCACAGGGGCGGAGGCGAGAGACGGCAGCAGGACACACAGATGGGCGGGACCCCTGGGACCCACCCCTTCCTCCATCGCGCACCCCCAAACCCCAGCGAGCATGGGACCAGCCCGGGCGCTGGCTCACACACAGCGGCTGGGCCCCCGCCTCGGAAGTGCTGATCCTGTGAGCCCAGGATGGGGCCTGAGCATCTGTTTCCAACCAGGGCAGCTCCTGGCCCTGCTGCCTTGGGTCACCGGGAGGGGCAAGAAGGAGACCCCCAGACAGGAGAGAGTGGTGAGATGCCTTGGGAGCAGAGCCCCGGGCTTCCAGGTGGGAGGCAGGGCTTGGAACTCCCTTCCCCTCCTGCTGTCTCCTTGGACAGTCGGTGTCCATCCCCCCAGAGGGCTCACAGCTCACCAGCAGCAAGCCAGGGAGGGGCAGGCACTCTCAGCACTGAGAGGCCCAGGGCGGGGGCAGACTGACCTCCCATAGCCTGGAGGACAGCCTCTCCCCAGAGCCTGGGCTCCGGGGCCTGGACCCCAAGGTGCTGGGGGTGGACGGCTGGGGAGACGCCACCGGAAGACGTTCTCGGACAGATGGAGCAGGAGCTTGAACAAGGAAAACTTTATAAGATAAGGGAACTAAGAAATAAGCAATTACTTGAAAGAGACACATGTATCCCAGCGTTCATTGCAGCGCTATTTACAATAGCTTAGAGCACAGAAGCAACCTAGATGTCCATAGACATGAATGGATGAAGAAGTGGTGGTACATGTACACAAGGGAATATTACTCAGCCACAAAAAGGAACGCATCTGAGTCAGTTCTGATGAGGTGGATGAACCTAGAACCTATTATACAGAGTAAAGTGAGACAGAAAGAGAAATATAAATACCGTATCCTAACGTATATATACAGAATCTAGAAAAGCGGTACTGAAGAATTATTCACGGTACAACAATGGAGAAACAGACATCAAGAACAGACTTATGGACACGGGGAGAGGGGAGGGGAGGCTGAGATGCATGGAGAGAGTGACATGGAAACTTACATTACCATATGTAAAACAGACAGCCAACAGGAACTGCTGTATGGCTCAGGAACTCAAACAAGGGCTCTGTATCAACCTAGAGTGTGGGATGGGGCAGGAGATGGGAGGGAGGCTCAAAAGGGAGGGGATGTGTGTATACCTGTGGCTGAGTCATGTTGAGGTTTGACAGAAAACAGCAAAATTCTGTAAAGCAATTATCCTTCAATAAAAAAAATTAATTAAAAAAAAAGAAATAAGCAATTACTGTTTGTAAGATAAAAACAGAGGAGCTTCATCCCAGGATGAAGCAGGGAATGATAGCAGAACACGGAGGGCGAAAGTTAGGGGATAAAAACGAGAGGTGCCATCATCCAGACAACAGGAATCCCCAAAGAAGCTAAAACAGGAGCCAAAAGGAAGAAACACACGTAGAAACGATGGATATTAACGTCACAGAGGGAAAGACAAAGGGCAGCTGAGCTGGAAGCGCCCCCAGCGAGTGAGAAAGCAGCGAGACCAGGCTCAGGGTCACAGGTGTGGCCCACCGTGCTCCTCGGACACTGAGAGTGGAAACGGCCGGACCTCGGGGCCTCAGGACTCGGCCAGGACCACTCAGCGCTGTGCTCTCCAGCAGGGTCAGGGAGACGGGGGCCGGGGGGACGAGGGCCGGGGGACAGGCTACCCTCCCAAGTCCTCCCCTTGCTGCCCAAGCAGGCTCCGCTACTGTCTCAGCCACACCTTCCCCTCCAGCCACAGCCCCTTGGCCTCGATGACTTCAGCCCCCTTCCTCCCTGCGGGGACCACCAGGATGCTGGCTGCGACTTCAGGCCGTCCCTGGACACACCTCCACACTGAGGCTGCTGGCTATGACCTTGGGCTGTCCCTGGACTCACCTCCACACCGAGCCCCTCCCAGGCTGATCCTTCCCTGCTCGGCCACAGACCCGTCCACCCGTCTGCCCCCTCCCTAACCCCAGGCCACCAAGCATCAGAGCAAACAGCGGCCCTGCAAGGCGTCTCACTGCACATTCGGGGCCCAGGCTCACGCTTCCTCTCCTCTCACACTCGGCTCGCTGTCCCCGTCCACTCACAAGAGGCTACCTTCCCCACCTCCAGGTCCAGCGCCTTCCATCCACTCGGGACCTTGTCCCAGTGGCCACCCCAGCCCTCTCCTCCCCAGTGCATCACTGACCACACATATGCACACACACACACACACACACACACACACACACACACAGCAGCCTGCAGACAGCAAGGCGCTGGCCTGCAGGGCCTGCACGGTGTGGACCCTGGAGGCTGCTCCGGCCTCAGGCCTGGCTGCCTCCCCACAAGGACGCCAGCTGTATACAGTGGACCGTCTGCGGTTTCCCCCAGACTCCTCGCTCGTTCCCGATCGGTATCACCAGCCCATCCCACACTTACAAGACACCAAGGGCTCCTCAGGCACTTCACCACATCACAACTCCTGGAAGCAGGTACTGTTCTTATTTCCAGTCTCCCAGAGGAGGAGACAGACCTTGGGAAGCTCAGTGTCTCCTCGGCGTGACCCAGGTGCAGCCACCGCAGCCTCCTCCATCCAAGGACTCCACTCCCACTGATGGGCCGGTCAGCCCCCCGACTTCTGCCCAACTCTAACTGCTGGCCCCCTGCAGGGGTGCGGGGGCCCCGGGGACAGAGTGGGGTCACGGGACACACCTACCTGGGTAGCCGTGTTCACCACACCTCGTGGGAGGGGGACACTCACTAAACTTTGTTGACTGAATGAACAAAATTAGTTAAAAATAAGTATGGCCCGAGGACTACAGAAATACTGCCTGCCCGAACAATTAAAACCAGAGTTCACGAGCCTCATGTTAGACCTCGCTGGTGCTGGCTACAAGTTCTCACCGAAAGCCCCCATTTCCTGGGTCCCCAGGACAGGACACAGTCTTACTTTCTAACGCCTCCCAGAGGGAAGACCTTCTCCCCGACCGTGGCCAGCACGCTGTTCCACTCCATCAGGCTGAATTTGGGTATAATGATCTTTACAGGTGGAATAAATAATCTTCCATTTGTGAAGACGCTGCAAGGATAAAAGGAAAGACTTTGTTAGTGCCTCACGCTCTGGGGGAAAACACTGGGCTTTCAGGAAACACACACAGAACCACGGAAACCACACAGAGCCCTGAGCTCGGAGAAGGGGGCACAAATGGCAGGGACTCAGCCTCATAGGAGAGAGCATGCTTCAATGGGCAGGGCTGCACTCTGTTCTTCAAAAACTATGCCTCTGTCAAAACAGAATTCTCCTACAATGTTGGTGGGAGTGAAAATTGATACAGCCACTAGGAGAGACCAGTATGGAGGTTTCTTAAAAAACTAAAAATCGGATTTCCACATGACCCAGCAATCCCACTACTGGGCACATACCCAGAGAAAACCGTGACGCAAAAAGATGCATGCACCCCAGTGCTCACTGCAGCACCGTTTACAACAGCCAGGACGTGGAAGCAACCTAGACGTCCATCAGCAGAGGGATGGATAAGGAAGACGTGGTACACAGGCACGATGGAACAGTATTGTTGTTTAGTTGCTAAGTCATGTCTGACTCTTCTGCAACCCCATAGACTGTAGCCTGCCAGGCTCCTCTGTCCACGGGATTTCCCAGGCAAGAACTATGGAGTGGGTGGCATTTCTTTCTCCAGGGCATCTTCCTGACCCAGGGATCAAACCCACATCTCTTGCATAGGCAGGAGTGTTCTTTCCTGCTGAGCCATATCCAAACGCAAATAATTTAAAACTGGAGAAATACATCTCTATTTTTTTTCAGGGTAAATGTAACTTTTAATTTAACATGCTTGCACCCAATAAAGAGAATCCATTTTCTCATGAAGGCTCTGTGGCAAGAGGCCTGCAAACTCCAGAGTCCACCTTTTCCCATGTTTAAATGTTGCCCCACAACAAACCTTGAAAGGGTGTTCTGTACAAGCTGCATCACAACTCATCTGTGATGTTACTACTACATTGAAGATTGGCAGCAATGTTCCCACTGAGTGGTGCTCCTAAAGGGTGTACACCAAAAGTCTTTCCAAACATAGACAGCTACTATTAATTTTTAAAGTAGGAAAAACATCAAATGTTTTTAAATAAGAAGTGTTTTTTCAAAGTAGGAAATAGCACCTGGATCCAGGAATAAATTTTATTATCATGGTGATAATGATGGTGATGGTGCTGGTGGTGGAGGTGATGGTGCTGGTGGTTGAGGTGATGGTGATGGTGGTGATGGTGGTGATGGTGATGGTGATGGTGATGGTGGTGATGGTGATGGTGGTGATCATGGTGATGGTGGTGATGGTGGTGATGGTGGTGATGGTGATGGTGGAGGTGATGGTGATGGTGGTAATGGTGATTATGGTGATGGTGGTGATGGTGATGGTGGTGGTGATGGTGGTGATGGTGATGGTGGTGATGGTGATGGTGGTGATGGTGATGGTGGTGATGGTGGTGATGGTGGTGATGGTGGTGATGGTGGTGATGGTGATGGTGGTGATGGTGGTGATGATGGTGGTGATGGTGATGGTGGTGGTGGTGGTGATGGTGGTGATGGTGGTGATGGTGGTGATGGTGATGGTGGTGGTGATGGTGATGGTGGTGATGGTGGTGATGGTGGTGATGGTGATGGTGATGGTGGTGATGGTGATTGTGGTGATGGTGATGGTGGTGATGGTGATGGTGGTGATGGTGATGGTGGTGGTGATGGTGGTGATGGTGATTGTGGTGATGGTGATTGTGGTGATGGTGGTGGTGGTGGTGATGGTGATTGTGGTGATGGTGGTGATGGTGGTGATGGTGGTGATGGCGATTGTGGTGATGGTGGTGATGGTGATTGTGGTGATGGTGGTGATGGTGATGGTGGTGATGGTGGTGGTGGTGATGGTGATGGTGATGGTGGTGGTGATGGTGGTGATGGTGATTGTGGTGATGGTGATTGTGGTGATGGTGGTGGTGGTGGTGATGGTGATTGTGGTGATGGTGGTGATGGTGATGGTGGAGGTGATGGTGATTGTGGTGATGGTGATTGTGGTGATGGTGATTGTGGTGATGGTGATTGTGGTGATGGTGGTGGTGGTGGTGATGGTGATTGTGGTGATGGTGGTGATGGTGATGGTGGAGGTGATGGTGATTGTGGTGATGGTGGTGATGGTGATGGTGGTGATGGTGATTGTGGTGATGGTGATTGTGGTGATGGTGGTGATGGTGGTGATGGTGATTGTAGTGATGGTGGTGGTGGTGATGATGGTGGTGATGGTGATTATGGTGATGGTGGTGATGGTGATTGTGGTGATGGTGGTGATGGTGATTGTGGTGATGGTGGTGATGGTGATGGTGGTGATGGTGGTGATGGTGATGGTGGTGATGGTGATGGTGGTGATGGTGATGATGGTGGTGGTGGTGGTGATGGTGGTGATGGTGATGGTGGTGGTGGTGGTGGTGGTGATGGTGGTGGTGGTGATGGTGGTGGTGATGGTGATTATGGTGATGGTGATTATGGTGATGGTGGTGATGGTGATTATGGTGATGGTGGTGGTGATGGTGGTGATGGTGATGATGGTGATGGTGATGGTGGTGGTGATGGTGATGGTGGTGGTGGTGATGGTGGTGATGGTGATTATGGTGATGGTGGTGGTGATGGTGGTGATGGTGATGATGGTGATGGTGATGGTGATGGTGATGGTGGTGGTGGTGATGGTGGTGATGGTGATGATGGTGGTGGTGGTGGTGATGGTGATGGTGGTGGTGATGGTGATTATGGTGATGGTGATTATGGTGATGGTGGTGATGGTGATTATGGTGATGGTGGTGGTGATGGTGGTGATGGTGATGATGGTGATGGTGATGGTGGTGGTGATGGTGGTGGTGATGATGGTGGTGGTGGTGATGGTGGTGGTGATGGTGATGGTGGTGGTGGTGGTGATGGTGGTGATGGTGATGATGGTGATGGTGATGGTGGTGATGGTGGTGATGGTGATGGTGATGGTGGTGGTGATGGTGGTGGTGATGGTGATAGTGATGGTGATGGTGGTGATGGTGGTGATAGTGATGGTGGTGATGGTGATGGTGATGGTGATGGTGGTGGTGGTGATTGTGGTGATGGTGGTGATGGTGATAGTGATGGTGATGGTGGTGATGGTGGTGCTGATGGTGGTGGTGGTGGTGGTGGTGATGGTGAGGAAATGTCAAAACACCTTTCTCTCTCGAACACTGAGAACTCCGAAAAACCATCTTAACTATTTTCTGTTTGGTTTTAAGTTACAAGGTCTCCATGCGAACATGGTAGAAAAGGCCCTGCGTTTGGATGGTTTTGCATCCATCCAGTGGAGTTTCTAGCACACCGTGCACAGAACAAAGCATAGGCCTTAAGAATAACTGATTTATAATAGGAAAAAACAGACTGGAAAAGGAAGTGAGAACCACTGGAAAGTTGTGTCAGGACAAAAAAATACATATACATCTAGGGAAATGTGTCTTTGCCAGGAAGGACCCGTAAGTCAGTAATGTTCCCTCAGGTTTCTATCCATTCTTCAGAAAGAGATGTCTTTCACAAAATTTAGAAATACTGTTTTTTGTTATTTCAAAACAGTTCTCAGATTAATAAAAGACACAGTGGAAAGATCCAGGCTGGGTGAATGGCTCCCTTGCAGAAGGCTAAGGAAAAGTGTCGTGGAGAAATGATGGTTGGGTTTTCGAGGGTGAGTGAAGGAGCAGCTTCGCTAACCAGCAGGTCGCGTTTGCCCATGATGCCCTCGGGCATCTCCATCGGGGGCTCTGCTGGTTCCGCAGGGGCTTCCCTGAGTCCGGGGCCCCAGCGCTTGGCTGGTCAGCAGGGGCAGGAAGGACAACCGGCTGGAAAGTGGAGCCTTGGCTACTCAAGGCTGGGACCAACCCGAGCTGGGGCCTCTCTGATGGGGAGCCAGGACCTGTAAAATCACTGGAATTCCTTCCATCTGGAGCAGGACCAGGAGAGAGGGGAGGTGCATCAGCTTCTTCTCCGGCATCTGGCTGCTACAGAACTCACCCTCAATAGCCTCCACTCTGGCTACCCCAGCTCCAGGTTCAGCTGCTGCTGCTAAGCCGCTTCAGTCGTGTCTGACTCTGTGCAACCCCATAGGCGGCCTCCCACCAGGCTCCCCCATCCCTGGGATTCTCCAGGCAAGAACACTGGAGTGGGTTGCCATTTCCTTCTCCAACGCATGAAAGTAAAAAGTGAGAGTGAAGTTGCTCAGTCGTGTCCAACTCATAGCGACCCCATGGACTGCAGCCTACCAGGCTCCCCCATACAGGGATTTTCCAGGCAAGAGTACTGGAGTGGGGTGCCATTGCCTTCTCCGCCCAGTTCAGCAGGGAGGCTCAAAACTACCTTCCTCGCTCAAACATCGGAAACTCTGAAAGCCATCATAACTATTTTCTGTTTGTTTTTTAAGTTTCACTGGGAACAGAACTTCCACATTTCTGATCACCATCCAGCAGCTGCAATGACTAGACTGCAAAATAAATGAAAAAAAGGAGACTAAATTGCATGTTCCTGCCCCCACGTGACCCGGGAACTGTAGTGGGGCAATGGCATTGCTTCTCCAAAATCAAGGTTCTTGAGAGAACACGTGGCACCTGCAAGGCGGAATCGAACAGAAGGTTCTGGGAAGACGGAAGAGACGTCAGGGTGAGCAGGGGGAGGACGAGGAGAAAGGCAGAGCAGGGAGGCTACTGTCTTTAAGGGGCTTGGGCCCCTGCCCCCACTGGACTCACTTTATTTGTCGGGATGTGCGATGGAACGTCTGCCACCTGGAAGGCACGCTCATGCCACAGTGCACCACCGGTGTGATCTGCAAGGAGACAAAGGAAGCCCAGAACCCAGGTCAAGCTAACAAATGCTTGTTGAACACCGATATGACCCACAGCATCAGCCCAAAATCTAAGCAAAGGTGGGGCAGCCCCACTAACAGAACAGACCCCAGAGGGGACCAGGGAAGCTGCGCTCCGTGCTGGCGGAGTCTGGGAGCAGCAGCGGCTGGACCCGGCACACCCTAGAGCCGGTGCTCTACCAGAGAGGACACCACGACGAGAAGCCCTCCAGGCACAGCTGGAGAAAAGCCAGCGAGCGACAAAGAGCTCAGCCAAAACGAGACAGATTTTTAAAATTATGTATACTTGTATACAGCTCTCTGCGTGACTGCATAAAATTATGGAAACAATGAACCAGTTGCTTTTCTATGTGTTAAGGATTCATTAACCCCAATATCACCTGCCTGGCTCAATGGCTCCAGCAATTAAATATATGATTCTGGACCTTTCCCCCGTATTCCATACAATAATCTCCGAACAAGTGTCAGGCAAACATGCTTTTCTGTTGTCTGTTGGTGGTGACAGTTTCAAGACTTGTGTCAATCATCTGCCCCAAGAGGCAGGACGCAGTGGGCTTTAGAGCTCCTTATTGAAGGTGGTGGCTCAGACAGTAAAGAATCTCCCTGCCATGCAGGAGACCTGGGTTCAATCCCTGGGTTGGGAGGAAGATCCCCTGGAGAAGGAAATGGCAATCCACTCCAGTATTCTGCCTGGAGAACCCCGTGGACGGAGGAGCCTGGAGGGCTACAGTCCAAGGGGTTGCAAAGAGTCAGACACGAATGAGCGACTAACCAGGGTCTCTAAACCAGATCTGTGTCCGTGATGGAAGACACTCAAGGCGGCCAAAGCAGCATTGGTGGTTTGTTGATGCCTACTGTGCACCAGGTACTGCTGCTGCTGCTGCTAAGTCACATCAGTTGTGTGCGACCCCATAGACGGCCTCCCTCCAGGCTCCCGCCATCCCTGGGATTCTCCAGGCAAGAACACTGGAGTGGGTTGCCATTTCCTTCTCCAATGCGTGAAAGCGAAAAGCGAAAGGGAAGTCGCTCAGTCGTGTCCGACTCTTAGCGACCCCATGGACTGCAGCCCACCAGGCTCCTCTGCCCATGGGATTTTCCAGGCAAGAGTACTGGAGTGGGGTGCCATCGCCTTCTCCACCAGGCGCTGCACTCGGACCTTTATAAGCGTTCGTGTCTGATCCTCAAAACAACCAGGTAACAAAGAATCAGAGGTTATACAATCTTTCCAAGAACACACAGCTATTAAGTGTCCTGGCCATAATAAACCATCAAAAATATTTTATTATAGGTTTTAGCAAAATGGGCACTTGAACCTATGTTGATAGAGCACTTAGGAGCCTTTGTTGAGTCATCCATGACTCCAGGACTTTTTCCAGCTCTTTATCACCGTGTGAGCTTGCTCAGTTTGTCTCGCTTCCCTAAGCCTGTTTGTCTGTCTGCGTATGCAATGCAGATCAGGGCAGTGCGTGTACAGTAAGTCAGACAGAAAAAGATGAAAATTTCATGATATATTTATAAGTCAAATCTGAAAAAAATACAAGTGAATCTACATACAGAACAGAAACAGACTCACAGACATAACAAGCAAGCTTATGGTTACCAGCGGAGAAGGTGGGGGCTAAATGAGGAGACGGGGGTTAACCAGTGCAAGCTGCTACACGTACAGCAGATGAGCAACAAGGATTTACCATACAACACAGGGAGCAATAGTCATTCCTCGTAATAATCGATAGTGAAATAGAATCTTCAAATATGCATAACCAAATCACTTTTTCAATCACACTTGAAACTAACACAGTATTATAAATCAAATACAAATACAAATACAAATATATATATTAGGCAAAAAAAAAAGTTTAAAAAAAAGGAATGCATTGACATAGTTTTGCTCGAGATACCAGTAACACAAAGTGAGTGAACGCATTGTCCAGTGCAAAGAAAGCACCTGAAGTTCAGAGCTAAGGGCCCGGGCAACAGCAGCAGATCTTGTTTCTCTTGTTGCCCTGAAGTCCCTTCTCTCCCCGGCCCCATCCTGCTCCAATAACCCTCCGTGAACACCCTCACAGCCTTCTTCATGCCAAACATCAAACAAAAAGCCCCATAGGTGACCCATGGTCACGCTCCCCTGGAGGACGAACTTCAGCTCAGCTCAGCTCAGCTCAGTTCAGTTCAGTTCAGTTCAGTCGCTCAGTCATGTCCAACTCTTTGCAACCTCATGGACTGCAGCACGCCAGGCCTCGCTGTCCATCACCAACTCCCGGAGTTTACACAAACTCATGTCCATTGAGTCGGTGATGCCATCCAGCCATTTCATCCTCTGTTGTCCCCTTCTCCTTCCGCCTTCAATCTTTCCCAGCATCAGGGTCTTTTCCCTGAGTCAATTCTTCTGAGTCAATTCCCATGAGTCAATTCTTCTCATCAGGTGGCCAAAGTATTGGAGTTTTAGCTTCAGCGTCAGTCCTTCCAAAGAATATTCAGGACTGATTTTCTTTAGGATGTACTGGTTGGATCTTTTTGCC
Source organism: Capricornis sumatraensis (assembly GCF_032405125.1). Classification (NCBI taxonomy): domain Eukaryota; kingdom Metazoa; phylum Chordata; class Mammalia; order Artiodactyla; family Bovidae; genus Capricornis; species Capricornis sumatraensis. Next base: position 119,752,709 of record NC_091074.1, read on the forward strand.
GTCCAAGAGACTCTCAAGAGTCGTCTCCAACACCACAGTTAAAAAGCATCAATCTTTAGCACTCAGCTTTCTTTATAGTCCAACTCTCACATCCATACATGACTACTAGAAAAACCATAGCCTTGACTAGACGGATCTTTGTTGGCAAAGTAATGTCTATGCTTTTTCATATGCTGTCTAGGTTGGTCATAGCTTTTCTTCCAAGGAGTAAGCGTGTTTTAATTTCATGGCTGCAGTCACCATCTGCAGTGATTCTGGAGCTCCCCAAAAATAAAGTCTGTCACTGTTTCCCCATCTATTTGCCGTGAAGTGATGGGACCAGATGCTATGATCTGAGTTTTCTGAATGTTGTTTTAAGCCAGCTTTTCACTCTCCGCTTTCACTTTCCTGAAGAGGCTCTTTAGTTCTTCACTTTCTGCCATAAGGGTGGTGTCATCTGCGTATCTGAGGACTTCAGCTGCCCGCTGACGAATGGACCTACCGGCTGGAACTGGTGCTCTGAATGACTCCAGATTTGCTGAGTCTGCAATCAGAGAAAGCATCACAAAGCATGAGGTGGCCACTGACTCATGCAGCCTGCTTGCTGGCCATCCCTGAAGTCTTTACTCAGAAGCGGGGCCTCAAGTAAAACCGACCCAGGGACAGTACCTGGTCCAAATTCTGCTGGGCTGCAGACTCCGCAAGGCCCTCGGCCATGGCTCCATTCAGTTACTTAAGCCCTATTTGTGGAGGACGCACCACAGGAGGAGCTGTGCTAAGTGATAGAGAGGCAAGCGCGAGCATCACCCCTGCCTTGGAAGTGCTGGGCGCGTGGGGACCCAGGCCACTGAAGCGGCAGTCTGGCAACAAGGGGGCCAGCACACGCAGCTCTGTGGTGAGGGCTCCGTGGGGGCCAGCGTGGGGCACAGACGGGTGCACCCCCTCCTCACAGCGATACAAAGCAGGCTTCCTGGAGAAAGCGGCATCCAGGCTGAGAGCCAAACTACAGGAAGGAGCCAGTCCGTGGAGGGTGGGAAGAAATGTTGAATGAGCCTGGGGGAGCAACATGTACGCAGCACCCTGGCGAGAGGACTCTGGACACACCCTCGTGGGTACAAGGTCTCTGGGAGACAGAAAGTGCTAGACTAGATCCTGGACTCAGAGGGAGGGGTGGTGAGAGGCGGGGCTGACGGAGAAAGCAAGGGCAGGTCAAGGTTAGCAGAATAGACGCCACCCCCCAGGAGCAAGGAGGCAGGCCTGGTAGTGTCTGCACCAGGGAACCGAGGTGATCAAGTTGGAAAGGGAAGCGCAGCCTGCCGGAAGGCCAGCAGAAGGCACGGGACTCCCAGGAGCAGCTCCGGGCCGTCAGCAAGACTCGGAGGACTAACTGAACAGGCTTGAGGGGCGAGGGGAGGGATGGGGCCTGGGCATCTGGTAGACGGGAAAACTAAGAACAGCGCCTAGGTCTCTGGTTTCAGGAACTGGGTGTACAACTCCGTCCTTCGAAAAAGGGAACACAAAATACCAACGGGGCTTGGAGGAAGATGTACGGCTCTGGAGGCCGAGCTCTGGAGCCCGCAAGCTACAGCTCACGAAGCCTGTGGGCCCCAGAGTGGGCGCTGCACAGCAAGAGACGCCCTCGCCCCAACACTAGCGAGCAGCCCACTGGGCACAGCTGGGGAAAGCCCGCTCAGCCACGAAGGCCCCGCGGAGCCAAAACACACCAATGACAGTATTTTTAATGTTTATTTAAAAAGTCTTTTTTAAAAATCGGACACCGACGACATTCTCATTAAATAAACGACATCATCATCGAAACTCAAGATCCCAAGAGCACTATTTGGAGTCTAATTTTCCTCGCCCCTCCATTGAATGAAATGCAATTCCAGATTCATTACACTGAAGCACACGTCATTTCTATGGTTATAGGAAATGTACTACTATGATATTCTAATTAATTTTAAGTAAATTTTTTTGCTAAACTAAGATCTCTTAAGAAGCTTCTGCAATTTCCACACTAATTTAACATTTTGACCAGAATGTAAATTCTGTGAAAGAATACTCTACAAAAAGCTAGGCACTCCTACTCTGTGTTACTGTATCACAAAATAAGGCAGAGTAATTTAGTAAAACATATAAACCCTGAATATTTGGACTTGGCCAAAACTTACAGTGTAGTGTACTTAGTGCTTTTAACAGTTTGCACTGGTGTTCAAATTGGCAGACATTCATGGATTTCAAATTCAGATAGGGTGAGCTATTCCAGCTTAAAGATATCATGAGTAACAATTTCAATGATTTCCTGAGTGCTTACAATAGGCCCATCACTGTCTCAATCCCCACAACACTCTAAGAGGTGTTATTTCAGATCCATGCCTATAGATCTAATCATGGATGATGTCATAAACCACTCAACCACTCCTCTATTGATGAACATTTACGGGGTTCCCAGGTTTTTGAAATTACAAAAATAATAATAATCAATGCTGCCATAAACATGCTTAAGGCCCAGCGTGTGCACTGAGTGAGCTGGCTGGAGTGGGCACAGGAGGGGAGCCCACGGCCTCAACTTCTGACAAGGTGTGGGGAGCTTTCAACACCATGTTCACTTGCAAAGCTACCTCACAGAGGCTGTGAAAACACTACAGTCCCACCAAGACAAGGATTTACACAGCAAACAGCAATAATCACGAGCCACTTTCAGGGGGTGATGTCTTCCACTGAAGGAGCGGGGGCCGGGGGTGACCGTCAAGCACCTCCAGGCCTCCCCACTGCACAGGACACGGCTCAGCCCCGCAGCACCCCAGGGCGGGGGTGGCATTCTCATGGGAATACCGTCACACGTGCCCTGGCACCAGCACGCACTCTTAGAGACACGCTGGAAGTCAACATTAAAGAGGCTAAAATTGTGCGCGTAACTCCTCCTCCTTACACACAATCATGACGGCTCTGTCGGGGGCCATCCCACTGCCAGGTTACAATAATGGAAATGCAAAAGGATGGGAGGTCGGTTGACAGGGAGTGGGTTAGATAATTATGACAGACTCACATGATGGAACATTTTGCAGCCACTAAAACCCATGTTGCAGGAGATCCTTTACCAGGGTAAACTATCACGATACTTAACTAATAAAAAGAAAACAGTGTGTGCTGGCGGACTGCATCTCTTTAAATACATACACACACATATTGTACACACACGTGTGTCTGTGAGGGTAGATAGCTAGGTATTCGCTACTTGTGCAGAGAAAGGCCACTGGAAACGAACATGACGAAACACACACAGTGCTGATCTTTGGGAGGTGGGATCACGGGTGATTTTTGCTTTCCTCATTGAGCCTTTCTGCACGGCAATGTTGACATTTTTCTCAGCAAGAATGATTTTAAAATCAGATTTTTTAAAAAAATGAAAGAGTGCAAATTTCAAAAGAACAATTACAAAGCTCCTTGGGCAACCACAGCCCTGGTGTGAGGGCCCTGGGAATCTAGGCCCAAGTTGGAGAAGACGGGGCAGTACCCACATTTCACACAGGCTTGTCCGAACGTCTCCCATCACAGCGTCCTCAGTCAGAAAACAGGGAGCTTTGATGAGATACTCTAGGAACTCTCCTTCCTGTCCTAAAATGCTAAATGTTACCTGTAATCAAGTCTAATGTTTTTAAATCATTGCAGTGTACAATGGATAAACATAGACTCAAATTTGAACAGTTACCGTCGAGGGGTCCTCTTCAGAACTGGTGTTTAATCCCACTCCCTGCCCCGCCTGGAGAGGGAGACGCAGGGACCTAGGGGTTAAAGATGACCATATACATTTCCTCTCTCTTTACTAAGGCAGCTCTGAAATTCAGTGACTGCCATTTGCTTTGGGGAAGGCAATGGCACCCCACTCCAGTACTCTTGCCTGGAAAATCCCATGGACGGGGGAGCCTGGTGGGCTGCCGTCTATGGGGTTGCACAGAGTCGGACACGACTGAGTGCTTTCACTTTCAGTTTTCACTTTCATGCATTGGAGAAGGAAATGGCAACCCACTCCAGTGTTCTTGCCTGGAGAATCCCAGGGACGGGGGAGCCTGGTAGGCTGCCGTCTATGGGGTCGCACAGAGTCGGACACGACTGAAGCGACTTAGCAGCAGCAGCAGCAGCAGCCAATTGCTTTCTGGTCAGGAACTTTTCCTCCTGTCTCTGGCAAGAGACAGTCTAAGGTGGGGAAGTAATGCTAAACGTGTCTGCAGGCTGGTGTCTGGGGGCAAACCGAGCACCGCTGGACTGTCCTTGACTGGAGCCCTGGCTGGAGTTCAAGGATATTTAGAGGACATGGAGGATGAGAACCGACACATTTAGTGCTGGTACGCTACATATATTTCATCATGTAATCTTCGTGTTACACATTGTCTAACACATTCTCATCTCCTTTCTACAGAGGAGAGAACTTAATAGCAAAATTACCATGTGTAGAAGCAGATACTCTAAAAACAGCTCACCTTTGAAATACTCCCCGAAAGCCCATTCACAAGATAAAAAAGTAAAAATCATCTTGCATTCTAAAAAGCATCGGGCTATCTTGCTCAAAGTTGGTGATTTTTGTCGCTCATTAAAAAGGTGGATCTCTTTTAACTTACTCTTTTAAAATACGGTTTGTTTTTTTGTTTGCTAAGACCCAAGTGATGTGAATAGAATGATGGATGGTTCCATCTTGTAGACCTTTCAAATGTCTTTCAAGCACAAAAATGTTGGGAACATAGAGCAAATCTTTAAATTTAAGATTATAATGAGCTTTAACATCGTGCGACTCGAAATAACTTTTCCTGACACCTGTCTTTCCAAATCCCCGAAACAAAAGAGGAGTTAAAAGGCTTACTGAATGGCAGCACATTGCATCTCATTAACTGGATGGACGGATCCGCTCTCTGCCTAACGGCGGTCTTAGAACATTCTCGCCCACGTCCACCACCTTAGTGACTGAGGTGCTCAGACAAACAGAACAAGCTCGCCCAGTGACTTCTGGCTTAAAGAGCAGCCTGCCTTTGTAGGCATTCCCTACAAAAGGCTGTTTCTATGAAACTTAATCACTCCATACTGACGTTTCCATTTTTACCAAGTCATCCACTTCATCCCATCTTTAGTAGCTGGCAGTGAGCACTTACTTCCTTCAACTTCCTCATCTTTGCAGGTTTTCTGGGAACTATATTAATATAACTGCAAAAGAAGAAAGAAAAACCCAGTTAGAAGGTAGATATTTAGATTGAAAATTTGAGCCTCTTTGGAGGTGTCTCGCCTTCGGCATCACAATATCCCACTGCATACCAACTTAAAACTAAAATCTAGAGCACCGTACACGCCCACGTCAACATACGACAGCAATGCCATTGCAGCAGAAAGTCCACAGTTGGTGATGCCATCGTTGGCACCACTCGGGAAAACTGTCCTCAAGTGGCATTGCTTTCCCTCACACGACATGATTAATCACAGAGGAACCTTGGGAAGGACTCAAAGAGGAAAACTTTACAGGGTCACTCGTGGCTCATCCAGGGTCCACTACCGGCCAAAGTCAGGGCGGAGACCCAGAAGCCCCGCCCAGCTCCCTCATGCCTGCACTGTCCCGCATGTCTCACGGAATGTCGTCCTGGACCCCATCCTGCCAAAACCTGAACACTGGAAAGAGCCACAAGAATCAAACGTGTATGAGCCCCACAGGTACAACTGTTAACAACCTGAGGACTTTTGAAGAGTCTTCCATATGCCTCATAGATAGAACAGACGTTCTTAATGATAAAAAAAGAATACATTAAAATGTATGTTAGTTAAGGCTTCCTTCTGATTTAAAAAAATCTTTATGTATTTGAGATTGTTTTTGACAATGATTTTAGCCAGTCAGAGAAAGACTGACTAAGAGTTGGTGGATGGAAGAAAAAGACATTTTTAAGCACTTACTATACAGTCAGGAGTCACAAGCTCAGACGCCTATGGAGGCAAGTGAAAGGTGACGCTTGCAAAGGGTGGTGGTAGGGAATGGCAGGGTCTGCAACTAGAGGAGTGAGGGTCCCTCTGAGATGGATGGGGCGCCTAACTCCTGGCAATGTTTTCCTATGGAAATGCAGGCAACTAAAAACTCAGTCCTTTTAAACAATAAAATCCTCTATTTTTAAATGGAAACCAAAATTTCATATTACATGAACACCTCCATTATAAAATGTCGCAGTCAGTTCAAACCTTTGAAAACTGTGAACTGAAGAGACTGTACATCTTCAACTCACCACCCTTGTAGGTCCCTTCCACGCACACTTCTGCTTGTCTCCAAATAGGCATTTTAGGGTTGAATCCCAAAATTACATATTTGACAATGAACATTAATTCCCTAAATGACACAACTTATTATCACAAAATGGAAAACAAAAGGTAAAAATAAATATGGGAAAATTAAGGCATAAAAAGATTGCACAGCCACAGAATGCTATTTATTGTCTCCACATTGTCTGCTGAAGAGCATCGAGACAGAATGGAAAGAGGGGACAAGTGATTCCTCGGAGAGCCGGCGGGCCCGGGCCATTAAGCCAGGCACCTGGAGGAGGCTTCTGGAAGGACCTGGGTTTCCTTGGGGGTGTGAGGGGTTGGGGAGCAGGAGCCTGAAGCAGAGCCTAGATGCTCGTGTGCAAGGCGCCCCCCTGCTGCTTCTGGAGAAAAAGAGCGAGGCAGAAGCCCACCACGAGGCCCACGCCAGGCACTTCAAAGTGCTGTGTCCACTGCGTCCTCACGACCCGCCCTGGAGCAGACATCAGCGAGCCCTATTCCGATGAGGAGGCTGAGTCTCAGCGAGGCTGTTCAGCCGGCTAAGTGCCACCACACGGGGAGAGCCAGGACCCTGTCCAGCCCAGGTCTCCCAGCCCAGAGACCACACTCCTCCTCCCCTGGCAGGCTGGCCTCTGCACACGCTCTTTCCCCCTCCCCATCCCCTGTGAGTGCTCAGGAGCAGGTTGGGGTTAGGAGACTCGCGGAGACCAGTGTACCACGGAGCTGCCCGAGTTTAACAGCACGTTCACTTTTTATCTCAACGACAAACTCCTAAGGGAAACAGGAAAAACTCCTACCATAATTCAGATTCTTTGGGGTCTCCCCAAACACACATGCATACACAGACACACACACACACATGCATGTGTTCACACATACGTATGCAGACACACATACATGCACACAGAGACATGCACACACATACACACATGCATACATACATGTGTGCACATGTGTGCCACATGCACACAGACATACACAAACATACGCACACAATGCCGTGATCTACATTTTACTGTGAATACAACTTTCTCCACAAACCATTAATTCCAGGCTTTATGGGACATTTATCTTTTAAGTAATTATTAGCCTACAATATTTTGTTTTATAGAGAAAAAATTCTATTTCTCATCTCAAATTAATTTATTCCAGAAAGTGTAGGAAGTGTTTGAATGACGACTGGATTTGGGTAGATTTTACGCTGCTTGTCTTCTCAATGTACCGTTTCACAGCCGTTATTATGAGAAGACCTCCGGGGCGGTTCATATATCATCAGGTTGCACTTCAAAGTTCATCCCCTGGCGGCACAATTAGAAGCTTATTTGCTGGTGGAAATTAATTTTAACCACTCAACGGCTCAGTAAGTACAGAATATACATTCCGACAAGTGCTAGCTCACTGATACCAACGTAAATTAAGCCCAAACAGTTTTCAGAGCTTTATTCACCAACGTCTGGGTTCCGATTTCATACTTCACTGATCTAAAAGGTAGTGAAGAAGCGAAATCCAAATGCCTCTCCGTGTTGAACTCTGTATGCAAACCCCTCCCATCCATTCGATAGCAGTGACGGTACACGGACAATGCAAAATAACAGAGGGTCTCCACCACGTGGGAACCCCTCCTCCCCTTCCTGCTCAGTGAACTGGATCACCTTCCATTCCCTACAGAATATAACAATCGACCTTAAGAAATCCAGGAAGAGAAACACCTCAACGTCTTCCTCAATATTTCTGCCATGAATCCAAAACATTTTCAATCAGCGCTGAAAGTCTCTCCACCAAATGAGAGGTCTCCTCCGTCTCCTGCATAAGCAGGTGGGTTCTTTACCACTGCACCACCTGGGAGGCTTCAACCCAAATGCTACCTCTTAGCAACTATGATGTCTGTGATTTTTATTCAAAAGCAACAGGATGTCAAGTCTGCACATTTGCAGATGCCATTAAGAACTGAGATTGCAAGCCAGCTGGCTCACAAAATACCTCTATCTGGGTGGCCCTGAAAAACTCAAGACACTGACAATTTGGAGGGCCCTTTGTATAGGGAGCATCCCGGGGATGTGGGAGGAGAAAACAGAGATCCCCTCCGGAACATCTCACTTTTATCTCGGGCCTCAAAGGATCTCCTCAAAACACAAATTCCATGGAAAAGGAGTCATTTGCACTCAAAACGTAAGTAAACTAACAAGGCTAGCAAGGACCACAAGAATAAACCAGATGAAATAAGAGAAGACAGAGGCAAGTTTCAAATACTGGGATTGCAGGTGCAAATCACAGGACAAGACCTCAACAAAAGGCAAACCTGAAAACTCACACAGGACTGAGAGACCCAAGAGAATGAAATGGAAGCTCTGAGGAAAAACCAGATAGCATGTTTGGAAATGAAAAATTAGAGATTTAAAATTCAATGAACAGGTTTGATAGGATAGGACACAGAGGCAGAAAAATTAATCAGAAGATCTATGTGAAGAGAGTGGCTAGATTACAGCACCAAGGTGAGAGAGAGAGATGAGAAAGAGGAGGTCTGAGCCAATGAAACAGGCCCGCCCACACCCACTCGGATACTGGAAGCCTAGATTACAGCACAAAGTTGAGAGAGAGAGAGATGAGAAAGAGGAGGTCTGAGCCAATGAAAGAGGCCTGCCCACACCCACTCGGATACCGGAAGCAGCAGGAAGACAAGACAGAGAGCCGTCGGAAGAGGCTGGCTAAGAACCCCACCCCGAGCCGGCGACGCCGCCATCCCGGACACGGGGAGAGCCAGGAAAGCCGCACGTAGACACACCGTTTAAAGCACAGCACCCGGACTCAAGCCGCGCATCTCAAAAAGCTAAAAAGGATAAAACATCACTTTCCGGAAGCGAAAGATGATGGCTGATTTCTCATCAGCAACCGCTGAGTTAGAAGACAATGAAAAGTGCCTTCCATGGGCTGAACGACATCGTCACCTACAGATTCACAACACACACACACCAAGAAAAAGGGTGAGAAGACCTCGGCGCTGGGAACCGTGGACTAAAGGAACCCTGATCAGCGTGTCCTCTTAAAAACAAGGAAAACTTGACAAACTGAAAAACACACCTCGGCAACATAACAAGGTGGTGAGGGTTAGCACAGTCCAGGAAGGAAAGGGAATAGAAAGACAAGGGCCCGATGGCTGGGGCCACTTTGGTTTAGGGGTGGCGGCTGCTGGGAGCAGAGAGGACGAACCACACACAAAGGCGCTGGCTCAGGGCCCGCCAGCCATGGGGTCGTCATGACCCACTCTCCTAGAGACCCCTGGGTGGTCCGAACCATCCCAACTCTGAAGCTGTGTTAAAGTGGCCGTGACCTGGAATGACACTGTTCCAATTATTTCTGCAAATAAGTTTTTAAAGTAACAATGTGCAGCACAGAGAGATAATGAGGCAGAGGGAGAGAGAAGACAGCCTAACAGAGATGTAGCTGTAACAAGAGCTCTTGTGGCTTCGGGCTGGACCACTCCTGCCCAGCAGGCCCAGCGGCTAGATCTCCCGTGGATGCCTCACGACACGGATGAAGCTTCCTGCCATGGGCGTGAGCCTGCAAGCACCTGCCCCGGTCAGACCTTCAGACGTGACTGCACCAGCGTCTTGACTGCAAACACACGAGAGTCTCTGAAGCAGAACCACTTGGCTAAGTTGCTCCGGACTTCCTGGTCAGAGGGACTGTGAGACAATAAACACTGTTTCCCACCAGTAAGCTTGCATGAATAGGACACGCAGCAATAGATAACCCACATGCTCTCTGGGAGGAAGTCTCACCCACGTGCACCAGGAGATGGGTGGGGGAATGTGCAAAATTGTGTGCTACCTTAGCGTGAGATTTAAAACAACCCCAATTATCCACCAACGGATTGAACAAATAAACGGGTGTATCAGTCAACAAAATAATACCTAACAGTGAAAACGAATGACCTATAGTTACATGCTGGTAACATGGATGAGCCTCAGAAGCATATTATTGTGTGAAAAAGCAAGTAACAAAATACACACAGCATCACTGCATTTACATAAAGTACATAAAACACTGGAGAAAAAATGTATCCTTCAGGGATAGATTATTATGAAAGGATGATTATCACAAAAGCCAAAATAGTATTTCCATGTGGGCAAGGGATGAGTGGAGATAGGCGGTTTTGAAAATACCGGACATTCTCTTTTCCTGAATCCAGACTGTGGTTCACACAGAGGCTTGCTTTATCACTATTCTTTAAACTACATATAAAATTCCACAGACTCCTCTGTATACAGGGCTTCCCAGGAAGCTCAGTGGTAAAGAATCTGCCTGACAACACAGGAGATTCAGGAGGCACAGGATATGCAGATTTGATCCCTGGGTTGGGAAGACCCCCTGGAGGAGGAAACAGCAACACGCTCCAGAATCTTTGCCTGGAGAACCCCACAAACAGAAGAGCCTGGAGGGCTACAGAGCATGAGGTCGAAAGAGCCGAACACGACTCAGCAACTGAGCATGCACAGACTCCTCTGTGTACATGATATATTTCACAATAAAAGAAACGGCGTCAACAACACGTAAGGAACAGAAATGATGTCTCTAGAGGAAGACACGAGACGTGAGTGACGCCAGGGCAGCCCAGGAATTCACGGGGGACGAACGAACAAGCGATTTTCTCCCTTCCGCTCTGTTGTGTAATGCAAGTCCTCAGCCGCGTCTGACTCTTTGCTACCCCATGGAATTCTCCAGGCCAGAATACTGGAGTGGGCAGCCTTCGCCTTCTCCAAGGGATCTTCCCAACTCAGGGATCGAACCCAGGTCTCCCACATTGCAGGCGAATTCTTAACCAGCTGAGCCACAAGGCAAGCCTAAGAATAGTGGAGTGGGTAGCCTATCCCTTCTCCGGCAGATCTCCCCGACCTAGGAATCAAACCAGGGTCTCCTGCATTGCAGGCGGATTCTGCTCTCTAAAGGAAGCCTTTACTGAGGTCCTGCACCTCAACAGAATCACACCTGTGCCTGTCCACGCAGTCTCTGCTTTCTCTTCTGCAGTTACTTCTGTTTGCGTCTTATCTCCCCAAAACACACACTGAAAGGCCCTCACAGCCTCCCCAGTTCTCCGAGGCCGCCCTCCAGGAAGATGCCCACAACAGCTTTTGTTAAGGAGCTTAAGAAAGCGCTGCATTGATATGACATTTGTATAATAAGGTACCCAGAGCTTAGAGAAATGATGGGGACTGTCAGAGCACAGAGACGGATGTACTCCTGGAAAGAAAAGTAAGGGTCTGAACAGAAGTGTGGTGACCCCATTTGCTGAAAGGTCTCACAAATTGGTATTGCACTAACACCAGCCCCAGGCTAAATGAAACAGAACTGAATTCATGCTCTGGCTGGGCACCCAAAGCACTACGGACGGCCTGAACCTGGCCGGGCGGCTCTGGAATTGGTACACGGGCCTCTTTGCCCAGGACACCTACATCCTTCCCCAGCTGCGGTCCTGACCTCTGCAGCACTGGGGCAGCAGGGGTGTCCTTGCCCTGCTCCCAGCGGGCATTCAGAGGCTGGAAGGCACGTCTGCACTTCCTTAGCTGCCAGAACTTCGGAAATTCCAGGTGCCTGTCCTCAGTAGGGTCTGAATCTAGCAGGATAGAGCTCGGTGAGCAGGCCCACAGCACACTTCAGGAGGCGCACTCATGAAAGGGCGTGCACCCAGGCCCCCAGGGACGCCAGTCTGGACCAGTTACGACCCAGCTCTGCGTGCTGCTCTGCTCCGGGTACCCAACTCCCCTTCTCCCCGCAGAGCTTCCCACCTTTCCAAAGAGGCGCGCCCTGGCGCCCTATTTTCACTGCCAGGCCCGCCATCCCCTCCCCATCCCCTTCCTGACCCTCTGCGTCTGGGGACAGACTGCTCGGCCCTGGTCACCAGGCGGATGGTGCATGGCGCGCCAGGAGTCGGCGCCGGCCGGGCAGAGCCGGCGCTGTCCCCGTCTGGGGGGGCGGACTGCGGCCCCGGCGGGGCAGGGGCGCGCGGGCCGCGGGCACTTACTCCAGCTTCTTGAAGCGCTCGCGCCCGGCCGCCACGTACTTGCCGCCGGCCTGCAGCGAGTCCAGCTCCAGCACCGGGCGCCCGCGCGTCGGCGTGAAGAGGCGCCGCACGCCGAACGGCACCTCCACCTGCTCGGTCAGCTGCTCCAGCAGCGCCTCGAAGGTGGCCACGCGGCGCCGCGACAGCACGAACTTGCGGCCCACGTAGAACTGGTCCCCGTTGCGGTACACCACGATGGTCTTGGCTGGCGTGGTGTCCACCAGTGCGTGCGGCGCGCGCGAGCCCATGGCCGCGCGCCTCCTCCGCCGCCGTCAGCCGCCGCCCGTGCGCTCCAGCCGCCGCCGGGCAGCCCGGACACCGGGGCGCCGGGTCCACGGTCCCACCATCCGCGCTGACGCCACCGGCGATTGTGACTGCCACCCACCTGCCCCGCTGCCCAGGAGAGGGGCGGCCAAGCCAGACAGCGGAGGGTCGGGGGCAGGGCATCCAAGTCCCCGCACGTGAGGCAAGTAGAGATCGGGGCCACGGAGGGAGGCACCCGCCACGGTGGGGGGTGGGAGGCCAAGCGTGCCCTGGGCCCCACTGGGACCCTTGCCCTGCTCCTCCACCTCCCGCTCTGCCGAGAGGCGGAGAGGAGCTGGCGGACAGGACCCCCCGGACAATTAAAGCTGGTCAAGGAGGATGTGCCAGGAACCATCCAGAGCACGTGGGAATCTAGGCGAGCAGGCGCAGCTGGCAGGCGGTGCCTCAAAGGTGTAACCTTCAGAAAGCACCCTCATGTGCAGCAGGAGCAAGTCAAGTGCCTGGGTGACCTTGGGAAGGTCACTTCCTGTTCCAGGTGAAGGCAGGCCTGGCCTCTTCAACCCAGACGCAGAATGCTTCTAGGACTGTGCTTTTCCAGTGGCTTTGATGGGCTTCAACAAACTTTTCAGGACAGCAGACTATGTATAAAGTGCTGAGGTACCTCCGAAGGTTCAGAATACTGATGTGATAAAAATATCAGTATCTTGTACAACTGTTTAAAAAAGTAATGAAGAAATCCTGCTCTTTCACAGCCACAGCCAGGCTTTGAACTACCAAGTGTTCCACGAGTGAGTGGTACCCGACTCTGTGGCCCCATGGACTGGAGTCCGCCAGGCTCCTCTGCCCATGGGGTTCCCTAGGCAAGCATCCTAGAGTGGGTTGCCAAGCCCTCCTCCAGGGGGTCCTCCCAACCCAGGGATCCAACTGCCAAGCACTCCATTAAGTGACATTAAGTGACACTGAATGCAGATACCAGTGTGTGAGAGTGACCACTTTATTAAATCATCAGGAGTTATATTGACCTTCAAAACACTAATTGCTGGAAACTTAAGTTTCCGGTGTTGAAAATACTTTAGAAGAAAAGTCTGAGTCACTGTACAGGTTTCATGTGGGTTAGAGGTTCGCCCTGAACCCCGCCTTCACCGAGAACCTCATCATGGGCTTCTCGCGGGGCCGCAGGAGGCAGATGGAGCTGGGGAAGCCCTTGAGTCGGAGGCGACTCACGCCCCCATCGGGGGTGATGGTGAACTTGGCATGGGTGATGACGTCCTGCAGTTCGGGGGTCAGGCTGTCCAGCACGTGCATCTCATCAGGCTTCAGCTGTAAAGAGAGGGGAGGCAGAGGTCCTTGTAATGACCAGGGGGCTGACTCTCCCAAGGCCACCCATCCGCTTGGACTCTGGGCCTTAAAAGGTGAAAAGTTATTCCATGATAATAATTTGGCTTGCCCTAGCAATCTGCTTTCGGGGACAGGATGCCCCAAGGAGACCGGCATGAATACTCAGGTCCCCGTGATGTTTCTTTCTGATAGTTAAGTAAGCGGACAAACTGATGAGAAAAAGAAAGCAGACGGGGGGCTGCGGGAGTGGTCACCTTTCACTAAGGGGAGCAGCGCTCGCTCCCATCTCCGACCCGAGAACGACCACGTTCCTCCTGCGTGATGCAGGGAAATGCTCTGGGTCACCCCAGCATCCATCCCACGGCTGGCCACACGCTGCTGGCCCTGAGTACGCTAGCCCCCCGCCTAGAGAGTCAGTGCATCACGGAAACGTTTCTCCACGTGTGCACACTTGAACAAGGTGGTCTAAAAGAAAATTTGAGAGTTAGATATGCAAAGACGTGAGACAAGAGAGCCCGTCATTTTATTATATAAAGGGGCAGAGACAGTTTTAAAAATCTCATTCATTGCACTGTTAAACTGAGCAAAAGTTTTGGGGTGGAACTGTAACCCTTTGAAACCGGCCTTGACCGAAGTAGCCCACTGGAGGGCTGCCTGCGTGACCCCAAGGGATCGGCCACCACGCTACCTTTGTGACCGGAAGCAGGGGTTTCCACTTATGGCCCAGAAGGTCCCACTTCTGCCTGACCACGTCCTCCTCCTCCTGAGCCGTCAGGATGCAGCCATCCACCTTACAGGTCTCAGGAGAATTACCTATTGGAACAAGACAAAGGCCACGGTCTCCACTCTGCACTCAGCGCAGTTTGGTTTATGGAATATTGACCTTTTTAATCAGATCGAAAGACCTAGCAAAGAATGAGCATGGGTGAGGTTTGCATGCTTCTGGGGCGCAGTGAGAGGACATCCCAATGACTGTTTCTGTTTCTTTAATATACGTGCACATGTATATATGTGTGTGTGCATGTGTGCACGTGTGTATATATGTGCATGTGTGTGTGTACACGTGTGTGTGTGTGGATGTATGTATTAGGCCTTGCATGTTTGATATTATAACTGGATGCTGGCTTGTTCCCGATCCCCATGACCACCATCCCTGGCTGACAGAGACACCAGTGCATCCATGCCATGTTGCACTTTGGGGTCCCTGGCTACACGGATTTGCTGCTTATTCCCCCGGCCCTAGTGGCTCAGAGGTTAAAGTGTTTGCCTGGAATGCGGGAGACCCAGGTTCGATCCCTGGATCAGAAAGATCCCCTGGAGAAGCAAATGGCAACCCATTCCAGTGCTCTTGCCTGGAGAATCCCATGGAGGGAGGAGCCTGGTAGGCTACAGTCCATGGGGTCACAAAGAGTTGGACATGACTGAGCAACTTCACTTTCACCCTAGTTTTGGCTAAACTGTCCCTTGCAAAAATAAACAAGTGACTTTAAACTACCACACAGAGAACCATGGATTAAATATACCACTAGAGATGATTTGTGAACATCCAGAAACGGCAAGGAAATAGCAGGACTGACATTTGTCCTGACCCTCAGGAGCCGCCCTGGGTCAGTCATGTTGAGAAGTGGAAACAGTGGCCACTAGTCAGATCTAAACCATGGTCTTCCCAACAGGAGATTAAATTATCAAGACCTCTTGAAACCATTTACATCTGCCCACTGAGGATGAACTTCACCTTAAATATATACTGACCCTTGATGAAAGAGTTAATAGTTGAGTGAGGTCATAATAATTCACAAGACATTTAAAAATCAAGCATCCAGTGTATAAATACAAATTGTTGTATTTACTCAAAGATGGCCAAAGAGTCATTAGACACCCACCAGAGTACTTGGCAAAACTTAACGATTATAAAAGTTCAGTAGCCTCTTTTGAACTTCATATAATGGAACATGTATCTGTTTCATAAGAAGGTAAATATGGAATATTAAGGGTGCTTTTTCCAAATATTATTTTACTAAAGGAAGGCCATGATTTTTAAAATGTGTGTAGATCACTGCCCAGAGAAGAGACAGTCACCAAGCTGCCTGCGGTCCCTGCCCTGAGAAGACACCCCTACCCCTTCTTCTGGATGACCTAGCCAGGAAGTGTTTCCTAGGCTTCTTCCACGTGGAGTTCAGGGCCCTTCACGGTGAAGAGCCTGAGTGCCTCATGGAACCACGCGACTTCTGTGGTTGAGCGCACATCTAATGCTTTGTAGAGAGAAGCAGAGTGCAAAGAGTTAACACGCTTGAAGCTGCACAGCTGGGAGCGGAAAGCCAGGTCCATAGCCCGCTGCCCTGAGTCCCTCCCCTGCTGGAGCCTGCTGTCTTTATTCTTTTCCATAGTTTTAATTTATTTATTTGGCTGCATCGGGTCTTAGTTGCGGCATGGAGCCTGCTGCCGTTATGACCAGCACACCAATTATAAGCGGTTTCCTAGTGGCATTACGTTTACCTTTGAAATATTTTGTATCGATTTCGATTTGAGTTATTACTCCAGGGTGCGCCAATCGGAAAACTGCCCACTCACAGCCTGGAACCAGGAGAATACCGTTCTCATCATTCTGGAATTCAAAAAAAGGAAGAAACAACGTAAGTCAGCTTGCTGTCATTCAAGACACCAATCCTGAAAACCAGCAAGCAACAACGTTGGCACGCACGTGTCATTTCTTACTGCTAAAGAGTAGGGCATTCCTGGTGGTAAAGAATCTGCCTGCAATGCAGGAGACCGAGGTTTGGTCCCTGGGTCGGGAAGATCCCCTGGAGGAGAGCATGGCAGTCCCCTCCAGTATTCTTGCCTGGATAATTCCGTGGACAGAGGGGCCTGGTGGGCTAGTTATGGGGTCACAAAGAGTCAGACATGACTGAGTGACTAAGAGTTTCACTTTCCACTATAAAAGAGTACTTCCTTCCTGTGATCTGGTGTAAGTTGCTTCTTGCGTAATAAAGCGTCTCTCTGCTGTCATCCTGTAAACGCTTAATGCCGACTCAGGGGTTGACTGGGCGCGTGGTAAATTCTGATGAATTTCTGATATGATCGTGTATGTCAGTTATAAACTCAGGCGGCGCTGGCGGTAAAGAACCCTCCTGCCAATCCAGGAGACTTAAGACACTCGAGTTCAACCCCTGGGTCAGGAAGATCCCCTGGAGGGGAGAGCATGGCAACCCCCTCCAGTGTGCTTGCCTGGGAAATCCCATGGAGAGAGGAACCTGGCGGGCTACAGTCCACAGGATCGCAAAAAGGTGGATATGACTTAGCATACATGCACATGAGTTCAGATAGGATGCTGTACACCAAAGGATATTTATCTAACCCAACCCATAGCTCCTGTGGTTGGTTTCACTTTTCAAAGCAGATATGTCTTTGACCAAATCTATACCAATATGTGACCTGCCTCCAAACACAAGTTTCTAGTGAGGAGAGTTTGTTTATATTTGGAAGCATTGGGTGATACAAAAACTACCCCATGAAAGGGGTGTTTACAATTAAGTTTGTAATATGATTTACACACTGAAAGCTGTTTTCTTTCCCTTTTTACTTCCTTATCTTGAGTTAGTTACTGGTCAGATTAAACAGCTGAGCCATCACACGCTCACAGAAGTGGACTGACCCAGGGATACACAAAAATCAAAGATGATGAAATGGTGCTTTTTTTCTCCAGATCAACAAATCTACTCATGGGTTTTTATTAAATTTAGATGCTCTAGCTTTTTTATATTAAAAAAGGGATAATTCCAATGCTGTGTTAGAACAGCCAGCATTAATTAGCAAGTTTGACTTCGAGGTCTTTATGTGTAGTCTGGCTCTGATATTATATTGAAACAGTGGAAGATTTAGAAAACATGTAGAAGCAACAAGTATTTACAAAAATGCCTAAGAGGTTTCTGAAATATCAGTCTCCCTGACATCAAATGAAGGAAACAACCTTCACTTTCTGGGAAGCGTTGGGACGCAGCGTTTCCGCCTCTCACCTCCAGTATCGGGGGCCTCTCCAGCCTCCGTGCTGTTTCCCAGCCGTCTGCCATCGACTTCGCCGTGCCGACTCCTGCCAAAAACAGTGTTTAACGGGATGTCACAGGACCACCGTGTTTCACTGTAAACTCGAGAATGTTTAGAATAAACATGCGCTGGCGTGATCAGTGCAGACGCTGTGCGCTGGAGCAGGGCAACATCCGTGGTTTCCATTAAGGTGAATGCGTCAGCAAATTCACACCCAAGCAACTGCCTAAGCCAAAATTAGGAAGGGAGATTGCTATTGATTTACTTCCTGTCTTAAAGGCTTTCGATCCTATATGAAGGATCTCACCCACCCATATGGCTTGAGATGGCCCCTTCCTCTTGAGTAATTCATACCATACCGGGGTGCTCAGTGTGATGCCCTCATGTCCCAAGCTCCTCGAGCATCGTCTCACCTATGATATTGTTTGGGTGCCCAAAATGTGCATTGCTGAACCCTACACAGGCACCCCCATAAGCGATGGTCACCAGGTCTAACGGTTCTTTGGGGTCACCCGCAGTCCAGTCTTTTTGTCCAGTACCATATACCCTAAGACGTGCAATTCCACCATCTGAAAAGGAAAAGTGCCTTATTATTATTACTTGGAAACAGTTGCCATTTGTGGATCTTAAAACACAGAGCTCCACACATCTGCCTGCTCTGGTTCTTAAATACACTAAGCCCAAAGCCCCAGGGCCTTTGCACCCGCCACCCCCCTCGTCCTCAGACAACTTTCCTGCTGCCCGAAGACTGCTCATTGTTCTCAGGTCTCAGCTTAGCTGCGTGGCCCCAGGAAGGCCTTCTTTCCCTCTCTAGAGCCATCTCCTTCCTGGCCCCCACCTCCATAGCTCAGCCACAGTCTGATTCCCCAGGTTAAGGTTATCAACCCCACCCCCCAACACACTTATTTACTCCATTGCACTAATCACAGGCCAGAATTACCTTGTTCTTAAGTCCCTGATAATAAGCCTCCCCAAAGCAGAATCTAAAAATCTTTGAAGGCCAGAATGGCTACTTGTCTTGCTTGCTTCCGTGTGGCACATAGTAAATACTCATATATTTGTGTTGTTGGTGAATTATTAACTCTAGGAAGGCCAAAAATCAGTTGGGAAATTCACCACAGATATAATACTTGGTGCCTGAAATCAACACTGCTAAATCCCATACCAACTTTACACAAGATCTTAGGTTTTTATTTTTACACACGTTGCTTTGCAGTGGGGTTGAGAATACTGAAGATAACATTCACAAATTCAAGTAGCTGCTGAGAACCAGAGCAGCTGAGAGTAGGTCTGCAGAGCAAATAACAACTACCAAGATCCGCTCACATTATGTGAGTCTAATAAAATGAATGTTTTTTATTTGAGCATCACGTCCTAGAAGGTGGAACCCAGGATTTTTTATACAGAAGCTCAAAATCACTAATCAGAATATTCTAGTGAAACAAGCCCTATATTTTTACATGAAAAATCTGGTGAAATTGAGTGATCTGAAAGAATTTCAGTAGAACAGTGGGAGTCTTGGTGTTTACAGTAAATGAAACCAGGCTGTGTTGGTATTTGCTGTTGTTCAGCCCCTCAGTCATGTCCAACGCTGTGACCCCATGGACTGCAGCACACCAGGCTTCCCTGTCCTTCACCATCTCCTGGAATGTTGGTATAAAACCCAAGAAAATACACTAACAAGAGCAATTCCCAACACTGTACTGGTTCACTGAACACTATAAACTGCCTTCATGGTACACAGTGTTAATGTCTGTTCATCTAAAACTGATTTTACATTAAAAAATAAGATTCTTCTTTACAGAAATAATATCCAGCCTCACTTTTAATCAAATTCTCAAGGAATATTCCCCTTCATGGATCACAGCCTTGACGTGGCGAAGGGGCTTGTGTAAGATCATGGCATCTAGTCCCATCGCTTCATGGCAAACGGAAGGGGAAAAAGTGGAAGCAGCGACAGACCTTATCTGGGGGGCTACAAAATCACCGCGGACAGCGACCGGAGCCCTGGTGGCTCAGGTGGCAAAGAGTCTGTCTGCAATGCAGGAGACTCGGGTTCGATCCCTGGGTCAGGAAGATCCCCTAGAGAAGGGAATGGCAACCCACTCTAGTATCTTGCCAGGAGAATTCCACGAACAGAAGATTCTGGCAGGTTACCGTCCATGGAGTTGCAAAGAGTCATGACTGAGTAACTAACACTTACTTGCTCCTTGGAAGGAAAGCTACAACAAACCTAGACAGAGTATTAAAAAGCAGAGTCATCACTTTACTGACGAAGGTTCATAAGTCAAAGCTGAGGCTTGCCAGGTAGCGCTAGTGGTGAAGAATCCACCTGTCAGTGCAGGAGACACAGGGATGTGGGTTCAATCCCTGGCTCGGGAAGATCCCCTGGGGGAGGAAATAGCAACCCACTCCAGTGTTCTTGCCTGGAGAATCCCAGGGACAGAGGAGCCTGGCGGGCTACAGTCCATGGAGTCACAAAGAGTCAAACACAACTGGGCGTGCACACACATGTAGCTTTTCCAGTGTCATGCACAGATGTGAGCTGGACCATAAGGAAGGCTGAGAGCCAAAGAACCGATGCTTTCAAACCGTGGTGCTGGAGAAGGCTCTCGAGAGTTCCCTGGACAGCAAGGAGATCCAACCAGCCCGTCCTAAAGGAAATCAGCCCTGAATGTTCATTGGAAGGACTGAAGCTGAAGCTGAAACTCAATACTTTGGCCACCTGATGGGAAGGGCCGACTCACTGAAAAAGTCCCTGATGCTGGGAGGGATTGGGGGCAGGAGGAGAAGGGGACGACAGAGGATGAGATGGTTGGATGGCATCACCAACTCAATGGACATGAGTTTGAGTAAACTCTGGGAGTTGATGATGGACAGGGAAGCCTGGCGTGCTGCGGTCCATGGGGTCGAGAAGAGTTGGGCACGGATGAGTGACTGAGCAACTGAACATCAGAAAATCAGAAACTAACATGACGCTGTTAACTCCACTCCAATATAAAAAATAGAAAGCTTTTAAAAATAATAATTGGTCCTGAGGGAAATGCAAATCAAAACCGCAGTGAGATACCACTTCATTTCCTCTAGGGTGGCTGTGATCAAAAACTCAGAAAATGGCAAGTGTTGGGAGGATGTGGAAGAACCAGACCCCTCATACGTCGCTGGCGGGGCTGTCACATGGTGCTGCCATTTTGGAAAGAAGTCTGATCATTTCTCATAAAATTAAAGACACAGTTATATGACTCCGCAGTTTCAACTCCTAGTTGTACACCCAAATGAAAACCGTATGTTTGCACAAAAATTTGTACAGGGGTGTTTATACCAGCATTATTCATAAGCTTTCAATAGGTGGAAATAGCCCAAATGTCTGTCAGCGGACACACGGACAATGAGGTCTGTCCATACAATGGAAGATTATTTAGCCACACAGAGGAATGAAGCACTGACGCACGACAACACGGGTGAGCCTTGGAAACAGGCTAACCAGTCACAAAAGAGCATCTATATGAAGGGTCTGGAGCAGTCCAATGGATCAAGACAGAAAGTGGACTAGTGGCTGCTTAGGGCTGGGGGAGACGAATGCTGATAGCTAAAGGGTATCAGGTACCTTTTCAAGGTGATAAACGTGCTCTAAAGTTGACCGTGGTGACGGGTGCACATATATATTTCACGCTGAAGCTCAGTCGCGTCTGACTTTGCAACCCCATGGACGGTAGCCCGCCAGGCTCCTCTGTCTGTGGAATTTTCCAGGCAGGAATACTGGAGTGGGTAGCCATTTCCTTCTTCAGGGGCCCTTCCCGACCCAGGGATGGGACCTGCATCTCCTGCACTGCAGGCGGGTCCTTTACCCCGGAGCCACCTGGGAAGCGATACTATATACTTACATAAACTTTACACTGTAAACTCATATGTACCATAAGGCACGGAAGTGTACACTCCACATGGGTGAGATGCACGGTACACTTATTACCTTGCAATAAAGCTGCTCAGTAAAACAAAATAAAGGTTATTTGTACACAGCACTTCAACTGCTAATATGTCTGTGAAATAGACATTGTTAGGCGATATCTAACCTAACACAGCTTAGGTCCATCACGTACTAATTTACTTGATAGTTTTTCCTCACTACCTACGGGTGGCAGGGCTAAAACGAGAACTTCCTAGTGCACACAAAGGGAAGATTAAAATCCTAAAATGCTAGAGAGATCAGTGACCGAGAAGGAGAGGGTGACTTTGCTTTGTGGTTTTGAAACACGCCAGCACTCCAGGAAGAAAGCACCGGACTGGAGGCGGCCCGTCGTATTTACCCGGGAAAATGTTGAGTCGTATGTGACTCCACCTCTGCTGGGAAGTGACCGGAAAGTAGTTGTGGCTGGAAGCAGGATTTCCCGGTGTAAGTTCTGTCATGGGAACCAAGCAACTCCAGTCGTCCGACTTCAGCTAGCAATAAATATAAAAACACTAGTGATGGCTCTAGGGAGCAATAAATCCTCGCATCCTAATGCCTGCATGGGGCTTTCGGGGCAACCGCTTTGGAACAAAACTAATGATGGATGCCTAACGGAACACTTTAATAAAAGCACTAATAAACATCAAGTCCCAGGTTTAATAAACAGAGTAAAGGCCTGCTTCTGTTTTACCCCGGTCATAACAGCCACTGGTTGGTGGTGGCCGGGGATGGGCAGGGGGTTAGAAACGAGCCTCCGGATGTCTTCACTTTGAGGATTCATAAAAAGGCAGCAGCTGGAATGTGATGTGAACGTTTAAATAAAACCTAGGCTCTTGCCGTGGGCCTGGGGGTAAACACGTCGGCCTGAGCCCCCCCGGCGCTCTCCTCCAGATCAGCGCTTCCCTGGAAGGGCCCGCCTGTTGCTGCCGTTATGTGTTTCCCCAGTCTGTTACGGATCCACACTTTTGTAAAACGCAATGAAGATCAGCAGACAAACTTCAAAAAAGAAGAATGTCCCCAAACACAAACCAAATTGTTTATTGGATTACATTCATCCGGCATAACGTTATTTTGTCCAATTGCTATCAAAAGTACGTGAACTGACTCTGTGTTTATCTCACGGGCCATCATTCCGCGTCTCTGTGAGCAGACTGCCCCGTGGAAAGCAGCACCCTGGACCTCGCATGCCCTGGGGCCAGGGGTGCACAGACCCACCCAGAACCCTCTGCAGGGTCGCACGGGGCAGGCACAACGTGTGAGCTCTGCCAGGCTGAGTGCAGGCGGCAGGCAGGCAGAGCTGCTCCCAACAGCCCGTGACAAGCCCCCGCTCCCCCGGGAGACGTACCTCTGAAATGGCTTCTAACTCCTCGGGGGTGGCCGCGGCTCCTGTCCTGACTTCTCGTTGTGGGATTTCTGGCTGCTTATCTAAAGTTACAGTGACCAGGAGGGTTACCATTCCCATTCAAAATCAGAATATACATACTCTCTTAGTGGGCTGTGGGGTCATTTTCATTTTGCCTAAAGATATCGCTTCTTAAGTCAAAGACCAATGTAATAGATACACGTGTTAAAGTTCCTCCATATTTAAAATACGTAGGGTAACTTCCAAAGGGGTGCTGAACATCTGGTGGTTTGTCTGCTCATCAGAGGGTAAATATCATCTCCAAGTTTAGCCAGATAGACAAACTCATCACACGACTCGGGTTTTGCTGGATTGAAAAAGTTCTGGAATATTGTTCGTCAATTCACAAACACTGCTTCCCCCAGTGGCATCCTCAGAACTGATTCGTGGGCGATTCACCAGCAGGAGCCTGTGTGGACGATCAGTGCGCCTCCTGAAAGCATCTTTCTCTTTGTTGCTGGAGGTTGCCTCCCACCATCACATGACTTTTCAGACCCTCCATTGTCTTTCTGGAGGGGAGACTGTCACGCCCCTGGAGCCTAATACAAGCTGGGCACAGGGTGCCTCCAGGATAAGGCCGCTAACTGATATGACTCCTGTTTCCCAAGTAATGTACAGACATGCCCCTGAGGGTACATGTTTCTAGACAGCTACCTCTGGGACCAACCTCGGAAGACACCAGTTCCATTCCAGGATTCGGAAAGGAACCTTCCTGGAAAGCCCAGAGCTGCCGCGTGGTTACACAGACCCGGGGGGGCCGGGGGGCAGCAGAATGAGCGGCGGCGGCGGCCCCACAGCTGGCCCCGACCAGGCTCCAGACCGCCCTGGCCGCCCAGGCAGCCTGCTCCCCAAACACTGCGCCTCCCGGGGGTGCTGCGTGTGAGAACAGCGAAATCTAAGTTGAGCCGAAGAACACTGTTAAGCTAAACCTCAAAAATCACGGAGCCCTTGAGGGGGAATGTGGTCAGCCTCTGGCAGCGAGGAGGGCCTCTGGACGAGACTGGGTGGGAAGTGAGCCATCGGGGCCCCCACAAAGCTCCCCACAAAGGTCCCCCAGGCACCTTCTTCGAAGTTTGCTGCTTGGATCGACACTTGAGGGGCGTGATCTCCCGTGAAGTAGGACGTGTCCACGTCGAAGCCCCGGATAACACCCTGGATGCCCAGCTGGACCACACACCAGTCGTGACCTGGGGACGTAAACAACAGGAACCCCCGCGGGCTGAATCCCGCCGCAGCGCCTGAGCACAGCGACAGCCAAAGAGAAACTCCGGAAACGCACTTCTCGCTTCCGAGAAAAACGGTGCGGGCTCTTTCTCGGCCGAGCCTGCAAGGGCTCTGATGACGTGGCCACATGGGACCACCACTCGCCACACGGACCCTCACTTCTAATCTGACCAGAACGTGCGTAAGCCCTGGGTCCAGAGGGGCCACATGTCTGACTCCAAGCTGGCCACTTCCTGTGGCAGCATTGGCAGAGGGGCGTCTCTGAGCGTCATTTAACTGCAAATCAGGGATGAGCTCAGCTTCCAAAAAGTTTAGCTGTAACTCTGGTATAGGGACCACCAGCCCAGCTAGGCCGGGGCTTAG
The DNA here is from genome assembly GCF_032405125.1 of Capricornis sumatraensis. Classification (NCBI taxonomy): domain Eukaryota; kingdom Metazoa; phylum Chordata; class Mammalia; order Artiodactyla; family Bovidae; genus Capricornis; species Capricornis sumatraensis. The sequence goes on from NC_091074.1 coordinate 119,777,615, forward strand.
TACTGAGCAGGGTCTCCTGGAAACAGCCTAAGCTTTGCCTTCAGGGGCCCAGCCAGGACTACCCCACCCTGCATTGGGCGACGTATAAGAACTCCCAGTATGACGCTGTGTGATTCTTGGTTTCCAGTAGTCAGATTCAGATCTGAAACTTTAAAATGTCCGGTTTTATTAGAATCTAATAAGGCCTAATACTTTACCAACAAAGGTCCATCTAGTCAAGACTATGGGTCGGACACGACTGAGCGACTGAATTGTTCCCCGGTGGCTCAGACAGTAAAGAATCTGCCTGCAATGCGGGAGACCAGGGAGGAGGGCATAGCAGTCCACTCCGGTATTCTTGCCTGGAGAATCTCATGGACAGAGGAGCCTGGCGGGCTACAGTTCACAGGGTCCCAGAGAGTCAGACATGACCCAGCAACTAAGCACCACATGAGGACAGCCATGAGGCCTGGAGCACCACAGAAATACAGAAAGCTAGGAATGCCGGCTGCGTCTGTGACACTCGAGACAGTAGCAAGCACGTCAGTGATTGCCCTAATGCTGGCTGGTTTTCCTTTACAGACATTTCTTTAAATTTAAAGGGTGTATGTTGACTGATGAGTAGCAGTGAGCGAACGTGGCCTCTTAAGGTGACGTAAGAGATAGGACGGATCCCGGCTTCTCTTGCCATCGCCGTGACCTGAGCTGCGTGAATGCGGCTGTTTCCATGGCAATCAGATGGGACCAGAACACCTATTTCAGAGAGGGGTGCTGACATCAGATGCTACACACGCACCGACCGATGTGCGCACCAGCTCAGTCTCCGTCACCCACAGCCCTCCTTTTCCAGAGTCTCCTTTTCCTCACAAGCGCCTGCCCCCTCCTGCTTGCACCAATGACCAGGGCTCTTGCGACCCCTCCTGAATGGGCAGAGCCTGCCATTCAGAAGGGACATCTGAGGTGACCGAGTAGTCCAAGGGCCCGTGTTAAAATCGACCCCCAATGTGCACTGCTTTCCAACAGCCCCTGATCTCAAATGTCACAGGAGTGAGTGAACAGCGTCATCATCGTCTCACCTGGAATCCTTTTCCTTCTGGTCTGCCATCCGTCCATCCATTTCCCAAACTCAGTGTACTCGTGTTCTTTAAAACTTGGGTTGTCCCTCTAAAGCAAAGACGAGCGGATCATTAACCTTCACGCGAGAGCCTGGGCTCCCAGCAAATAAACGTCTGCCCCAAAGGGACAGATGGGTGGTGCAGAGAACAGGGCCTGTAGGGGAGACGGAGGACAGTGCCTGCATCTTCGTATCGGCTTCCGAGAAAGAAGTCCTGCTTCTCTGTGGGCCTTCATCCACGGAACTTGCCACTGGCAGCAAAAGGTAAGACCACACATGGCTCATTCCAGGGGCCCCAACACTGGTGCAGCCGCAACCTGGGCGCCTCCTGAAAGGCTGTTGAGCAAAGCGAGGAAGGGTAGCTGGACTCCCAGAGCAACCCCCAAAAGACTGGGCAACCAGAAGCCGGCCAAGTCTCAGGAAGCGTAGGCTCGATGCTGTGGGTCGCTCTGAACAGTCACCCCTGCCCCCACCCCCGTGCTCTGAGCTGCTCCAGGCCCACCAGTGAAAGGGAGACCCCCGTCCCACAGCAGTCACACGCTGCTGGGTGCCAGCTCTACGGGCACCAAGGCCATCACCCCTCTCGTAAAAACTCTCGCTGGTCCCACTGCAGGGACAAGGCGGTGGGATTCCCCAGAGTTCCTGTTCTTCTCTACATTTATCAGTATTTTCTGTTTTTAATAAACATATGCCAACAAAGGTCTGTATATTCAAAGCTATGGTTTTCCCAAGAGTCATGTACAGATGTGAGAATTAGACGTAAAGAAGGCTGAGCGCCAAAGAATTGATGCTTTTGAACTGTGGTGTTGGAGAAGACTCTTTGAGAGTCCCTTGGGGTGCAAGAAGATCCAACCAGTTAATCCTGAATATTCATTGGAAGGCCTGATGCTGAAGCTGAAGCTCCAATACTTTGGCCCCCTGATGCAAAGAACTAACTCATTAGAAAAGACCCTGACGCTGGGCAAAAATTGAGGTCAGGAGGAGAAGGAGTTGATAGAGGCTGAGATGGTTGGATGGCATCACTGACTCTTTGGGCAAACTCTGGGAGATAGTGAAGGACAGGGAAGCCTGGGGTGCTACAGTCCACGGCGTCACAAAAAAGACATAACTGAGTGACTGAACAACATTTTTAGAACCAAGTAGGAAAAACATTTTCCAAAAAATTCAAGCTCTGCAATACTTTTCTTCCCATCACAAGTTATGAACACAAAGTGGGGCAGAGAGAAATACAGAGGACATCAGCGACTCCCCCATAGAGCAAGGTGGTCCCAGAACCCTGTGTCGGCTCCACAGCTGTCTCTGCCGTCTTAACAGGAGTGGAGGCTAATTTGCACACGTTTCTACTGTTCTAATACGCTAATTCACTGGGTCACATCATGTGACTCCCAGCCTAAACACACAGGGAGATTTTAATTAGCAGGACTGCGTGGCTCACCCCACCCCAGCACTTAGCAGAGACCAATTTACAGTGTCTTTAGAAGATTTTCAGCAGGAGCAAAAAAGTCATCTGTTGCAAATAAAATCTAGACAAAGAAAGAAGTAAAGATAAAATACCCATAAATTTAAAATCATTTTATTTCATTCCCTGGTGAAACATTATGAGATGCAGTAAAAAGAAAATGTGAAATTGCTGAGGGGGAGAGAAACAATATGCAATTAAGACACAATGCTTTTTAAATGCTTAGATTTCATTGCCTGCCTCCCCCTTAATCTTGCCTTCTCACCCTTTCCTTCTTAATCCCCTTTACCATCTGGATACAAAAGTGCTAACTTCTTAGAAAGAAAAGAAACCAAATTTTTTTCAAAAAATGGAGGACCCTGGGCCTTGTGACCCTTGTCCCAGAGCAATGGGGAAAAAATTGTCACAAGGGTCACCCCTGCGGCTTAGCCAGCCCATCCTAGGACACCCTGTTGGGGGTTGGTCTGTGGTTTCTCCAGTTCAGTCACTCAGTTGTGTCCGACACTTTGCGACCCCATGGACTGCAGCACGCCAGGCCTCCCTGTCCATCACCAACGCCTGGAGCTTTCTCAAACTCATGTCTGTTGAGTCAGTGATGCCATCCAACCATCACATCCTCTGTCGTCTCCTTCTTCTCCTGCCCCCAATCTCCCCCAGCCTCAGAGTCTTTTCCAATAAGTCAACTCTTCGCATGAGGCAGCCAAAGTATGGGAGTTTCAGCTTTAGCATCAGTCCTTCCAAAGAACATCCAGGGCTGATCTCCCTCAGAATGGACTGGTTGGATCTCCTTGCAGTCCAAGGAACTCTCGAGAGTCTTCTCCAACACCACAGTTCAAAAGCATCAATTCTTCAGCACTCAGCCTTCTTCACAGTCCAACTCTCACATCCATATGTGACCACAGGAAAAACCATGGCCTTGACTAGACGGACCTTTGTTGGCGAAGTCGTGTCTCTGCTGCTTCACACGCTGTCTAGGTTGTCACAGCTTTCCTTCCAAGGAGTAAGCGTCTTTTACTTTCTTGGCTGCAGTCACCGTCTGTAGAGATTTTGGAGCCAAAGAAAATAAAGTCTCTCACTGTTTCCATTGTTTCCCCATCTATTTGCCATAAAGTGATGGGACCAGATGCCATGATCTTCGTTTTCTGAATGTTGAGTTTTAAGCCAACTTTTTCACTCTCCTATTTTACTTTCATCAAGAGGCTCTTTAGTTCTTCGCTTTCTGCCATAAGGGTGGTGTCATCTGCATATCTGAGGTTATTGATGTTTTTCACAGTAATCTTGATTCCAGCTTGTGCTTCACCCAGCCCAGCATTTTACATGATGTCCTCTGCATATAAGTTAAGTAAGCAGGATGACATTATCCAATCTTGAAGTATCCCTTCCCAATTTGGAACCAGTCTGTTGTTCCATGTCCAGTTCTAACTGTTGCTTCTTGACCTGCATACAGATTTCTCAGGAGGCAGGTCAGGTGGTTTGGTAATCCCATCTCATGAAGAATTTTCCACAGTCTGTTGTGATGTACACAGTCGAAGGCTGTGGCATAGTCAATAAAGCAGAAGTAGACATTTATCTGGAACTCTCTTGGTTTTTTGATGATCCATTGGATGTTGGCAATTTGATCTCTGGTTCCTCTGCCTTTTCTAAATCTAGCTTGAACATCTGGAAGTTCTGGGTTCATGTACTGTTGAAGCCTGGGTTGGAGAATTTTGAGCATTACTTAGCTAGTGTGTGAGATTAATGCAATTGTGTGGTAGTTTGAACATTCTTTGGCATTGCCTTTCTTTGGAATTGAAATGAAAACTGACCTTTTCCAGTTCTGGCCACTGCTGAGTTTTCCAAATTTGCTAGCATATTGAGTGCAGCACTTTCACAGCACCATCTTTCAGGATTTGAAATAGCTCAACTGGAATTCCATCACCTCCACTAGCTTTGTTCGTAGTGATGCTTTCTAAGAACCACTGGACTTCACATTCCAGGATGTCTGGTTCTAGGTGAGTGATCACACCATCATGGTTATCTGGGTCATGAAAATCTTTTTTGTATAGTTCTTCTGTGTATTCTTGCCACCTCTTAATATCTTCTGCTTCTGTTAGTTTCATACCATTTCTGTCCTTTATCGAGCCCATCTTTGCATGAAATGTTCCCTTGGTATCTCTAATTTTGTTGAAGAGATCTCTAGTCTTTCCCATTCTGTTGTTTTCCTCTATTTCTTTGCATTGATCACTGAGGAAGGCTTGCTTATCTCTCCTTGCTATTCTTTGGAACTCTGCATTCAGATGCTTATATCTTTCCTTTTCTCCTTTGCTTTTCGCTTCTCTTCTTTTCTCAGCTATTTGTAAGACCTCCTCAGACAGCCGTTTTGCTTTTTTGCATTTCTTTCCCATGGGGATGGTCTTGATCCCTGTCTCCTGTACAATGTCACGAACCTCATTGCATAGTTCATCAGGCACTCTATCTATCAGATCTAGGCCCTTAAATCTATTTCTCACTTCCACTGTATAATCATAAGGGATTTGATTTAGGTCATACCTGAATGGTCTAGTGGTTTTCCCTACTTTCTTAAATTTAAGTCTGAATTTGGCAATAAGGAGCTCATGATCTGAGCCACAGTCAGCTCCCCGTCTTGTTTCTGCTGACTGTATAGAACTTCTCCATCTTTGCCTGCAAAGAATATAATCAATCTGATTTTGGTGTTGACCATCTGGTGATGTCCATGTGTAGAGTCTTCTCTTGTGTTGTTGGAAGAGGGTGTTTGCTGTGACCAGTGCGTTCTCTTGGCAGAACTCTGTTAGCCTTTGACTTGCTTCATGCCGCATTCCAAGGCCAAACTTGCCTGTTACCCCAGGTATCTCTTGACTTCCTACTTTTGCATTCCAGTCCCCTATAATGAAAAAGATGTCTTTTTTGGGTGTTAGTTCTAGAAGGTCTTGTAGGTCTTCATAGAACCGTTCAGCTTCAGCTTCTTCAGCATTACTGGATGGGGCATAGACTTGGATTACCGTGATATTAAATAGTTTGCCTTGGAAACGAACAGAGATCATTCTGTTGTTTTTGAGATTGCATCCAAGTATTTTGGACTCTTGTTGACTGTGATGGCTATTCCGTTTCTTCTGAGGGATTCCTGCCCACAGTAGTAGATATAATGGTCATCTGAGTTAAATTCACCCATTCCAGTCCATCTTAGTTCACTGATTCCTAGAATGTCTATGTTCAGTCTTGCCACCTCCTGTTTGACCACTTCCAGTTTGCCTTGATTCATGGACCTGACATTCCAGGTTCCTATGAAATATTTTTCTTACATCTGACTTTACTTCTGTAACCAGTCACATCCACAGCTGGGTGTTGTTTTGGCTTTGGCTCCATCTCTTCATTCTTTCTGGAGTTATTTCTCCACTGATCTCCAGTAGCATCTTGGGCACCTACCGACCTGGGGAGCTCCTCTCTCAGTGTCCTATAACTTTGTGCCTTTCCATGCTCTTCATGGAGTTCTCAGGCAAGAATACTGAAGTGGTTTGCCATTCCCTTCTCCAGTGGACCGTGTTTTGTCACAACTTCCACCATGACCCGCCCATCTTGGGTGGCCTGACACAGCATGGCTCATGGTTTCATTGAGTTAGACAAGCTGAGTTCCATGTGATCAGATTGGTTAGTTTTCTGTGATTGTCGTTTTCATTCTGTCTGCCCTCTGATGGAGAAGGATGAGAGGCTTATGGAAGCTTCCTGATGGGAGAGACTGACTGAGGGGAAAACTGGGTCTTGTTCTGATGGGTGGGGCTATGCTCAGTAAATCTTTAATCCGATTTTCTGGTGATGGGCGGGCTGTGGTCCCTCCCTGTTGTTTGACCTGAGACCAAGCTATGGTGGAGGTGATGAAGATAATGGGGGCCTCCTTCAGAAGGTCCCAAGCACACACTGCCGCACTCAGTGCCCCCGACCCTGCCGCAGGCCATTGCCAACCCACGCCTCCCCCGGAGGCTCCTGGACATGGGCAAGTCTGGGTCAGTCTCTTGTGGAGCCACTGCTGCTTTCTTCGGGTCCTGGTGTGCATGAGGTTTTGTTTGTGCCCCTCCGAGAGCCTGTTTCCCCAGTCCTGTGTAAGTTCTGGCGGCTCTATGGTGGGTTAATGGCGACCTGTTCCAGGAGGGCTTATGCCATACCCAGGTCTGCTGCACCCCGAGCCCCCGCCCCTATGGCAGCCCACTGCTGACCCGTACTCCACAGAAGACGCTCACACACAGTTCTGGCTCCGTCTCTGTGGGCCTCTGGGTCCTGGTGCACACAAGGTTTGTTTGTGCCCTCCAAGCGTCTCTGGCGGGAGAGGAGTTTGCTTCTAAACATGATTTTGGCCTCCTACCATCTTGCTGAGTCTTCTCCTTTGCCTCTGTGGTTTGTTAACCAAAGCAGAATGTTTGTTTGGCCACACCTCATGGCTCGGGGGGCTTTCAGTTGCCCTGTCAAGCAGGGATTGAACCCTGGACATGGCAATGAAAGCGCTGAGCCCTCACCACTGAACTCCCAAAGCAGGACACCTTCGAGAGTGAGGTGCAGCCTGGCTGCTTGCCACTCCACCAGACGTGAGGCCTGGGGACCCTGTGGTCTGGGAGTGTCCTGACCTCTGAGCCCAGCCAGAACCTAGAAGGCAAGGGAGGGCCTAGCTGACTGGGAGTTGCTGGTTGTCTGGTTGGCCAAATGTGGGGGCCATCTCTGTGTGAGCAGAAAGCATAGGATTGGGAGTGAAGCGCACATCAAAGGATGGTGTCATTAGCCTCCAATTAAAATAAATCAATTTAATAATAAAAAAGGAAGGTGTCAGTGAGCCCAGATTTGCTCAGTCGTCTCCAACTCTTGTGACCGCATGGACTGCAGCCCACAAGGCCCCTCTGTCCATGGGATTCTCCAGGCAGGAATACTGGAGTGGGTTGCCATTTTTTCCCCCAGGGGACCTTCCCGACCCAGGGATTGAACCCACGTCTCTTACGTCTCTTGCATTGGCAGGCGGGTTCTTAACCACAGGCGCCACCTGGGAAGCCCGTACACAGAAAAGGGCTAAATTCCTTACCTAAAGATGTCTGGTTTTCTTTTATGAATAGGAATCTTTCGATGCTGTGGTTACATGATCTTTGTTGCAAAACCCCCTACATATCCTGGCTCCCCCCTCACCTCTTCGGAGCCATCCGTAGAGCCGTGTGAGAGGCCGTGTCCTGGGCTGACGACCTGTTTTGTCTCTGAATAAAGCATTGTGCTCAGCTTTTAGGCTGTGCACAGTTTTGTCTGTTGACATCTGCCTCCCGAGGACGCAGCTTGGTGAGCTCACCTGCAAGCCGCCTCCGGGGCAGAGACCTTCCAGGCACGGGGGGCCTCGCTGCCCCTCCAGGCTCCTGCGCTCACACCCCACGCCAGCCCCCTTCCCCTCGTCCTCTGTCTGGCCCTCCCCATCACCCCCCTGCCTTGCCGGCTCCTCCCCTGACTGAGGGCTCCTTTGAGCATCGCTTCCCTGCATGGCCCTCCCCCTGCTTCCCCACCCTGCGTGGCAGATGTGGCCCCACAGCGCCCTGTGCTGCCTTGATGCCAGCCCTGGTCTGCACGTCTCCTGGCAGAGCCTAAGCTCTCGAGGGTAGGCCTGTAGCTTACCTGGAGCCTCATGTTAGGTCCTCACGTGATTCTCATACTGAAGTCTGAGGACCACGCATCTGCCCCATAAGAAAGCACAATACGGGGTGGGGAGTTCTTCTCACGGGGGCAAAATGTGTGCCCCCAGCCTCGGGCAGTGCTGCCCCGGTCATAACTGTCACCAATTTAAGGAAAGTTCCCTGGGAGACTTTCGCAGTAACGGGCTTCCTTGGGGAGGCCAGCCTTCCTCTTGATTCCTGCTGTTCCAGTTCGGGTCCCTGCAGTGGTCAGCTGGAGCCTCAGCCTGGGCGCATCAAGTACAACACTTGTTCCCGCCCTGAGACACCCTGCTCACCTTTCCTCCTACAAACTCAGACGCCAAGTCAACCAGCTGCGTGAAGTCTGGAGGCCTGGCCACTTTTCTTTCCCTGGGGGAGTCAGCCATGCTTCCTGCAAGGAGAAAGGTGGGCTGGGTCAGCCTCTGGGTGCCAAGTCTCAGGGAGCAAGGCACTCATCAAGCCCCCAAACCAAGGCTTCAGCCATTCAGACAACACACAGGGTACCCACTGGCTCAGAGTCCCTCCCCAGCAACTTTGCACAAAACTGCAGTGGGAGGTTACTAGAGCACAGCCCCTGTGTGAACCATCTAAGAAGAAAACACACAAATTCTGCAGCCACAAAATGCAAAATTTCGTTATTCAAGGAGGAAGAAGTGCTTCAGTGTAGAAAAGAACAGTTTGCCTTGAATAGTTTTGAGGGACATTTGAAAAAACACATCCTGGGCTTCCCTGGTGACTCACTGGTAAATAATCCGCTGCAAATGCAGGAAAGACAGGTTCAGTCCCTGGTCCAGGAAGACCCCACACGCCGCGGGGCAACTAAGCCCGCGCGCCAAAACTACTGAGCCTGCGCTCTAGGACCCAGGAGCCGCAAATACGGAGACCACACTCCCTACCGGCCAGGATCCTCAGAAGTCACCGCAGTGAGACGCTCCGGCTCAGCTAGAGAGAAGCCCAAGCGGCAAAGAAGACGCAGCGCGGCCCAAAACAAGTCAGCCTGAATAAAGTATTTGGAAAATAGCCTTTACAGAGAGGCTACTTTGAGACATTAGAAAACAATCTCACTTTATAAAACAAAACGTGTTTTGATTCCATGTGTCTGACTTAGAATGACAGATTTCTAATCACAAAAAGATACAAGCAACAAAGGGTTAGAGCACAGGAAACTCGAGTCAATATCTTATAATAATGGAAAACAATCTGAAATGTATGTGTGTATGTATGACTGAATCCCCTTGCTATGCACCTGAAACATTTTGTCAACTATACTTCAATAAAATATATATATTAAGAACACACACATATCGAGCAGCTGGGCGCTAGACCCTGGTGGAGGCGGGCCCAGAAAACAGAGGACAGAGCACCCTCCTCGTCCACGGCGCGCCGGGCGCCCTGCCTCTGGGGCTTGGCGACGTGTGTTCCCTCTGCCAGGAAGCTCTTCCTGGGCACCTGTGCAGCTCACCCGCTCCCTCTGCTCAAGGCCCAGCGGGACTGTCACTTCCTCGGTGCAAACGGCTCCCGCAGTGCGGTGGCATCTCCGCCCACACCCCCACCCCAGCACTGCCGACACCCCCGCTGCATCTGTCTTTCTCTCCACAGCACGCAGACCTCTGCGGGATTCGCCTGCTCGTGGGTTTTATTATCTTCTTTCCCGATTAGATGTGCTAGGCTCCATGAGGACACTCGTGAGCCAACTCATTAGACAAGACCCTGATGCTGGGGAAGACTGAGGGCAGGAGGAGAAGGGGGCGACAGAGGACGAGATGGCTGGATGGAATCCCCGACTCCATGGACATGGGTTTGAGTGAACTCTGGGAGATGCTGAAGGACAGGAAATCCTGGTGTGCTGCAGCCCATGGGATCGCAAAGAGTCGGACCCAACTGAGCAGCTGAACAGCAGGTGAGGACACTGATTTTTTTTTTCCCCCCCACTGGTGTGTCTGCAGGGCTTGGAACGTTGCCTGCCACATACAAGATGCTTGACAGATACCTGATGAATAAATGAATGAGTGAATGATGCTTTCTTGATTTGTGTGTTAAAATACTGATTCCTCAGATGGACCAAAATCTTCCCAAGGATGAACAGGTGCAGAAGAAAACAGGACATTTATTTCCGGACATTTATTTGAGTCTACAATAGCGTCCTACACAGTTCATTTATTTTATCTCATTTTAATCTTCAGAACAACCCTATGAGTTTGGTATTCACATCTTACAAATAAAATGCCTCTTTGAGAGGCCGAGTGAACTGTCCAAACCACACAGCTGGGGAGGGAACCCTATTTCCAACCCAGACATGTCCTGACATGATGGATATTTGAGAGCTCTTAGCCCGCATCAGTCTCGGAAGGGATGCTCACCCGTTAGTGTTAGGCTCATACAGTGGCTGTGGCTGAAGCTCCTGCGGTGGCCAGGCCCACGGCCACGAGTGGGACTGACCCCTGACCCCTGACCCCTGACCCCTGCTCTCTAGGGGTCACAGTGGAGGGAAGACATAGCAGGAGATGCAGAGACAAGAGGTGTCCTCCTGGGGCCTCCTTTAGGAGGGACAGCCGAGCTGGGCACCAAGGAGATGGGGCGACAGAGAGCACGTGGCCAGGTGGGTCCAGGGCCTGGGGGCTGGAGAACCCCGCTGGTCCAGACCTGCACGGAGCAGCCTGGAAGCCCTGGCCACAGGTGGCTAGTCAGAGAATTTTAAAGAAGCACAAGTGAATAAAATGTAATTTTACAGAATTACAATTGAATTACAAGAATTACAGCGACTTTTAAAGAATTACAAGTGAATAAAAGTGAATAAAATAAAATTACAATGCAGCTCCTCTTGTGCTGGCCACATTCTGAGTGCCCAGTAGCCGTGCATGACTCCCAGGTCGTCCAGTACAGAGAACTTTCCATCCACTCAGGACATTTACTGGCTGGAGAAGATAATAGCGGGCAGCCCGCCCATATCCGCTCCCCCCCTCCCCCCACACGCAGTCTCCAAACCTTTAACGCCAAAGGACAAGGCTACACTAGCCCACCCGGTAGACGCGCCCTCACGGCCGCTGATTAAACGCTTCTTCCCGGAACGTCCCTGCCGTGCCCCGGGGCAGCCGTCAGAGCTCACACGCTCGGCTCTGCTCAGCTCCGCTGGCCGCTCAGGGTGTTGGGGGCTCAGAGGGACGGGGCAAGGCCAGGCCGGGGGCAGACCCATCCCAGACTCGGTGGGTCACTCAGGTGCCCCCACGACCACCACCACCACGACAACTCAGTCCATGTCCCGCGTCTTGAACAAAACCCACAGGGCCAGGCCCATCGTGCACACTCAACAAAGACTTGTGAGTATTTCATTTCCTTAGCTAATCACGGAACACATGAGTCACCCATTGTTTCAAACAGGCTTGGCTGTGTTTCTCAGTGGGTTGCAGTGAGCTCGAGCCACCCCAGGACAGAGTATCCGCACGTTTGCCTGAGTCAGGGATGCAGGGTTCCCTGCCCGGTACCCACTGGATGGGAGCAGCCCGGCGTCATGGCAATGCAGGCCTGACCCACACGGAACAGGCGTCGCTCTACCTCCCAGAGGGCTGTGGAGGATGGAGAGCCTTCTTTTTCATCTTAGCCGTCTTTTATCTTTTGCTTTGATGTGCCTCAGACTACACAAACAGTTGGTATGGCACACATCGACCAGAGGCTGCAGATTCAAGGGAGAAAGAGATTAAGGGGAAAAAAATTTTACACTTTTTTTCTAGATATTGGTGTCACCGCTTCAGGTTCTTCCAGCCCCACCCCTGAAAACTGGCACCCCATTTAGACAATAAACACTGCAGCGCAGCACTTGTTTTTTAAAAAAAGAACCCGCCCTAACACAACATTGTTCACCAACTATGCTCTAATATAACATAAAAATTAAAAAAAAAGAATGCTCCCTTCTGGAAACGAATGTTTCTGTTTGGAAAATAAATACATAAAAAGTCCTTTTTGGGTGCACGTTGGTCAGCACTCTCTGCAGCTAATGGGTAATGCCGCTGAAGCTGACCCTCGTTTGTCTGCAAGATACAGGCAGCGTCCTGGGCCACCAAGCCAGATCTTTTAATGTGGCCTGTTTCTCAAACGGGGTGAGCACACTTTCCTCAAGTTCATTGCAATACATACATACATACATATGTTAGTATGTATACATACTAACTGGCAGAATAACCTTGGCTTGGGGGCAGAAATTCTCCGTGGCGTCTTCCTTAGCCTTCGCTGGTGCCGCGGCCAGTACAAGCAAGAGTTGCTCCTGCACAGGGAGAGAACGGAGCGTCCCCGCTAAGAAAAATAAGACAGAGACAAAAGATGGGGTTGAGAGGATCAGACCAAAAATGGCTGATGCCTTTTTTTATTAGGCTACAGTATTTATAGGATAATGTACGTGACTTAAGACATGTACAGGATTATTTTTTAACCTCAGGATACAATCACTAGACCCTTACCATTGTATACAGAGTATAATAAGTAATCTATCTTCTATGACATGTTGCAGGACACCCTGACCTTAAGGGCTGTAAAAATTCTTCAAGGGGGGCGGGACAGGGAGCTTAGGAACATGCCTAAGGCTCTGCATACCTGCCGAGCAGCTCCCAAGACTTAACCCTTCACGGGCAGTCCCCCGCACGCTGGAGGCCACGTCTGCCCATTTCCTGATCCTGCACGCTTCGCTAGAACCGAGGTGTCACATGGTGACCTTACAGCCACTCCAAGACCTAGTGACTTAAGGCTTTATCATTCTCTTGGCAAACTCCATTAACAGTGAGACTTCGCTACTCAAGTGTGTTTAAAATGTGTTGCACTGAAATAAAAGAAAAACAGATCTTTGTGAGACACTGCAGAGGAGCCAGGACAGAGAGAAATCTTGGAGGAAAATGAAACTCCCATCTCAGTTTAATAGAAATAGCAGGGGCAGAGGTGGGGGGTGTGAAATCCAGCCCCCTGTCTTCTCTTCAGACACTCACAGCTTTTCCTACGATCCTGTGTTTAAACAAAACAGCCAGCCCTTCAAGCAGGCGAGTCACTCAGTCCTGGGTTCTGAGCACACAAGGTTTGATGCTGGTACAGTGTCTATGCATGCTGTGGTTGTGCTAAGATGGTAACTATCTGCTATTTGAACCATTTGAATTTGAAGCGAATGAAATCTATCTAAAGCTCAATGCTCAGAAGCCAGGTGTCATCTGAACAGCCAGAAGAGAGATTTTCGTCGCTGTAGAAAGTTCTAGTCAAGGTGGAGGTGAGTGGACGCAAAGCACATTGCTGCATGTTATAGGAGGACACTCGTTTTTTTCCTGCCTTTTCACGAATGACCTTGGGTGTAATATCGATTTTCAGTAAGTCTCAGAAGTCTTTAACAACTTCCCACCAATGCAGGAAAGCCAGAGCTAGCACTTGAGAGCTGCCTGTGGGCTTCCTGCAGCTGGAGACCCAGTAGGCGCCCCTGCAGTTGGAGACCTACTAGGCGCCCCTGAAGTTGGAGACCTACTAGGTGCACCTGCAGTTGGAGACCTACTAGGCGCCCCTGAAGTTGGAGACCTACTAGGCGCCCCTGAAGTTAGAGACCTACTAGGCGCCAGGCACAGTGCTCAGACCATAACACAGGCTCTAACGCCCATGAGCTTCTTACAGGGTGGCCGTGTCTGTCCCCACATTCCCCATGGGTGCCATGCACATTCAGCCCCGCTCAGTCTAGGCCTGGGGAGGGAGCTCGGACCGTCCCCTGCAGCCTCCAAAGCCAGTGCTCCTCGCTCAGGGCTTGTCAGACGTGAGGCCACTGGGAGGTCACCTGCAAGCCGAGGGCAGCTGCCCGCCGCAGCACAGACTCCTGCACCCCAGGCTCCGGCCCGCTTTCTGCCCATACTTTGCTCTCCTGCTGCACAGCCACCTGGTCATGCCTCCTGGGGGCTGAGGACCCCACCACCCACAAGCCCCACCCTGCATGAGATCCTCAGCCACATCTGAGTGCGAGAGCACAGAACCCACCCACCAGCCTCATTCTTTTACCAAGTCCAAGCTTGCTCTGCTGGCTGCATGAGGCTTGGAAAACGACTTTATTTGGAAAGCCAGCTGACTGAGAAGATGGCAGGCAAGCACCAAAACTCTTAGCAGGGTCTGGATGCCAGGCTCTTTTACAGATCAGAGATGGGGGGAGATGAGGAAGCAAAGTAAAAGTCCTGCACACGCCTCCTAGAATGGCAAGCCTCAGCCAGGGCGTGCGTTCATTTCCTCCTTCCTGCCATCCACAGGTGGAAAAGGCTCTGAACAAAGGCATTTCAGTTTAACAGTCAGGCAGAGAGGCAGGGTTGTCTGAGGCAGGCCATTCTGTATGATTATAATAACAAAAGCAATGAAAAGCAAGCCAAGAAACAGTTCCAACATGGAGCCAGAATTGGCTGCTTCTGTGCAACGGTTCCAGTTCTGCAAAGCCAGCGCATGGCCTCCCAGGCCGCTCAGACCATGGCCCCTTCCTGCGCACGGGCCTCAAGCACCCAGTCATCCGTCTGTCTGTCGCATCAGCCATCCACTCCCAGAGCTTCTTCTGACAGCCAGCTGGGCACCGCTGGGCGCTGAGGATGAGACACTAAACTGATCCTCCTGCGTTCAAAGACTGCGCTGGGAGAAGAGTGGGTGGGATGAAGTGGGCAGGGCTGAGCATGGGGGATGCAGAAAGGTCTTCATGTCGGGGGGGCTGTGGGTGGGCATTGACGGAGCAAACGTGAGGTGAGCTGAGATCCCACAGAAACAGGCAGGGTGCGCCTCGTCTCCAGAGATGTATGCACAGGGCCTGGGGACTGTGCCCACGGGAGACTCCCTCGTGGACTGAGTCTGAGTCCAGTGACGGGGACCCGTGAACACACACCTCCCACCACAAGGGCGCGGTCCAGTAAAGGGGACCGTGTACACACACCTCCCACCGCCAGAGGGGATCCCGTCCCCTGCCAGAAGGGAATCTGGTGATGGGGGAGACAGAGAAACCGGTGCCCGTGGCTGGTCTCAGTAACAGACACATGGCGGGCCCGAGTGTCGGCACAGCCCATCCACCCTCAGTGGGCAGAAGGCCCCCCCCAACATCTGCTCCTTTGTCCTGAAAACAACCTGTGTCCACGTCACCTCACATGGCAAGAGGGAGTTTGCAACTGTGACAAAGGTTATAGACCGTACGAGAGGGAGGGGAGCCTGGGTGGCCCGGGTGGGGTTACCCTAACCACCTGAGACCGCTCAGAGAAGCATGTTCTCGCCCCTCGTTGTGTGGGGGGGGTGTCCACGGCCCTGAGACTCGGGTGCTGTGGGTGCCCCAAACTCAGCTCATGGTCCCTCACTGCTTCTACTGATGGAGGAGCCCCCAGACCTGACCTCTCTCATTCCCACCCGCTCAGACCGCCTGCTGCGGCTGCCTCTACACCTGACTACTAAGCATGGAATTCCCTCACCTCTTCATTTAAAATTAGCTGTTAAATGATTCTAGGCAAAGAGCAAGACCTCCTCTAAAAGGGGCTGTGACTGAGGTCAGGCTAAGACGCTTAATGCACATGCTAAAGCTTTTCAGGCACACTGCAACTCAGTCAACAGAAATCAGGAGCGTTATATGGGTTATTCCAGTGCGAGGAGGCCATTATTCCCTTCCGACAGAAAAAGCCAATCTTTAAATTTCATACAGTCAAGAGCTATTTTCTTCTGGGATTTGCCCTAAAATGGGAGGGTGCTCTGGGGTGAGTCTAGGAAACGTGTGTGGAAGGTCTTTGTTCGAGGAGCCAGCCAGGCCGCGCTGACAATTCAAAACCAGCAGTGACGTCTGTCATCTCTGTTGATAAGTCCTAACGTAAAAAAAAAGAATCCTCTGGCCAGAAGTATAAGGTTTATAGCAAAATAGAAGAAAATAGAAGAAGTTTATCGAAGCGTGGACGAAACTAGAGTGAGTGTGGGCAGTGACACAGAGTGCCCGAGGTTGGCCCTGAGACCCCTGGTGAACACAGCTGGGGATTTGTTCAAGTTTTTCTCGGATGTGTGGCTCTCCTTTGGAATAAAGTTTCATCTCATCCATGGGTTTAGCACTGTCAATGTTTCTGTAGATTTGTAAAGAGCAAAGTCAAATGATTTGAGCCCCAGCAGAGCAGGACCAGAACCCAGAGCTGCTCGGCGCACTTAGGCTGTTCCTGGCTCTGCAAACACTGTTCCTGGGGTTTAGCCACCCCCGACACCGAGCGTCTGCCAGACCCGTCCCATCCTCCCCTCTCACGGGGGTCAAACACTCGCTGTGCTAGTAAGCTCCTCTCTGCCACCCTGTTCTTTCCATAATAACAACTTAAAAACATGTTGTTTATCAACGGGCCTCTGAGCTCACCAGGAAGGAGTCTGAGGTTCCGTGTTCAGGATTGGGTTTCTTCTGTCCCACAAGCCAGCCCGGGTCTCATGGCCCTCAGGTGCCAGCAAGAGAGAATTCAGTTTCCCAGGGACGGGCTATGCCTGTGTGACGTCACAAGGGCTGCAGGAGACGGAACTCCAAGCTGGGCGGCCCCTCCCTACAGAAGCCAAGGGGCCCCCCAATCCCTACTGAACAACGTGGGCCTGAACCCCCCGCTGCCAGCCCTCTGGTCCCCTGGGGTCCGTCTCTAGGAGGCTCCTGTAAGAGCACGTGTCGCACACCCAGCGTGGGCGCCCAGCAGACGGCAGCCTGGGGGTGAGTGCAGGAAGGACCCCCTGCCTGAATGTGCAGTCCACACACGGAGTTTCCGGGGACTAAAGGGGCCCGTGGACCTGGAGAAAGCATACCTGTGCCCCATGGTGCAGGAAAGGCACCTGTCCTGGCCCTGGGAGCCTGGGGTCTGAGGAAGGGCTCCCCATGAGATGGGGACAGCTGAGCACAGCCAGACACCTGTGTTCATACATGACAGGCATGATCATGCCTGACCCCCGTGGTCATGTCTGACACACGTGGTCATGCCTGACACACATGGTTGTGTCTGACACGCCTGGTCTTGCCTGACATGCATGGTCATACCTGACTCCTTTGGTCACATCTGACACACATGGTCATGCCTGACACACATGGTCACGCCTGACACATGTGGTCACGCCTGACATACATGGTTGTGTCTGATGCAGGTGGTCTTGCCTGATACACATGGTCACGCCTGACACACATGGTCTTGCCTGACACGTGTGGTCATGCCTGACATGCATGGTCATGCCTGATTCCCTTGGTCACACCTGACATGCATGGTCATGCCTGACACCCGCAGTCATGCCTGACACCCGCAGTCATGCCTGAAACATGAGGGGCACAGCCGACTGCACTCGTCATCACAGCATCCTGCCGGTGTTATCCCGGCTCACAGATGCAGAAACTGCGGCCCAAGTTTGCCAAGGTCATCCTGGGAGCCTACCTCACGAGCAGCTAAACCAAGCAGGGGCTCAGAACACCCAGTGTGCGGGAACTCGGGCGCCCCTGCCGCCTAGAGGTGTTTCCCACCCTGGGAGCCCCTCCCACTTCCCTTCTGGGGTTCTCCTCCCCGGCCTTGGCCCCCCCTGCTCCCCCTGCACCCCCACCCTGCCCTGATGGAAAGGCTGCCTTCGTCCCCCTCCAGGAACCTGGCTGGCCCCCACCAGACCCTCTGGTTCCAGGGGGCATGCGTCTCCCCTTCCAAGTGAAATTCTTGACAGCAAAACCCATCCTGTGCTTCCTCAGGTAGCAGACTGTTTTAACTCAAATTAACGGGTGTGCTTCTGTCCTCATGTCTCTCTCACCCACGGCCTCTCCGGAGGCGGCAGCCGCAGTGTCCAGGCTGTGGCCAGTGGGTCCCCAGCGCAGGAGGGCCTTGCTGTCCTGTTTCTCTGAGTCCAGTCGGACACAGACGGCAGCCACAGCAGGGTGCTCGGAGCTGGCAGAAGCCGCCAGCCCTGCAGGCCCGCGTTCTGCAGGATGTGTGGGCTTCTCCCTTCCTCGGATGGAGCACCGGACATTCTCCAGCCCTTCCGAAATCCCTTTCACCTGCCCCAAATCTCTCAACAAATCCCCTTTCTGCTTACATCAGCCAGACTCCGATTTTCCTGCTTACAGCGAAGGAACAGCCCTGTCCTCGGTTCTGACCTGCTGGATTAAACTGCTACACTTGGTGACCCCCCCCCCAGGCCCTCCCCCAACACCTGCCCCCAAAGAAGCACGGGAGCTCCGTCTAGACCCGGCACCAGAGACGGCCGTGGGCAGATGTGAGAGCCTTTGTCACCCCCATCAAGAGGCAGGGATGTCCAGACAGAGGCTGCCCCAGGGACAAGAGGATGGACAGCCACAGGACATCTGTCTGAGAGGAAACACCTTCCTGCCAGTCTGGCTGCAGCCCTCGCCCCCAGACCCCCAGGGCCCAGGGCTGCAGGGAGTGGGGACCAGGGCAGGAATGACAGCCCCTGGCTAGAGCCGTCTGCCCCCTGCAGTCCGAGCAGCCACCTGGGGTCACACTCGCTTCTGGAGGGGACACCACACGATCTCCGCTCTCTCCTGATGGCTGCCTGCGGCTGGGTCTGGGGCCCGCTCCTCCCCTCCCAGGCGCCCGTCATCCCTTTGTTCCTTCTGCGTCCGTCTCCGCGGCCGCTGGGTGGCAGTGTGGACGTGCGCACCGGCCGCCCGCCGGGCAGCCCCCGCAGGCCGCGTCCGGCGCGCATCCGTGTCTCCCGCGCTGCGCTGGGCTCTCGGAGACCCGCGCACAGCGTCGCGGTCCCGCCTCGGTGCAGCCTGTGAAGCCCGGCCCGCCCGCAGCGAGACTGCCTCTCCTCCGCAGATCGGGCGCCGCGCCCTCCCTTGCCAAGCCCGGGGATTGAATTAGCCCTTCAATCCTGGCTTCCCGCCGGCTGTCGCGTCGGAACAAATGCGGCTGCAGTCATCACCGCCCTGCAAAGGCGTTTAGCCCGGTCCGGACCACAGACCGAGCCGCGGGCTTCCTGCGCGGCCTGCTAGCATGGGGCCTCCCAGGAGGGCGTGGCGGAGGAGGAGGCGGGCATGGCTCCCTCTGGTTTCACCTGAGAGTCGAGACCACATGAGATCACAGAGGTGCCCCACTCCACCTCCGGATAAGAGAGAGACGCAGTCCGGAGAGGTGCACTTATGCCAGGAGAAGAGCCTGGCTCTGGCCGGGTGGGGACACCCTTGACCCACCCTAGAACCAGGGCGGTGACCAGGGGCAGTCTCACAGGCAGATGTCCCGGCCTTCACGCAGCAGAGACTCAGCTTCAGGAGGCCCAGGCCGGACCCCTCCTGAGGCCCTGCCCCGCACTGTCCCCGCGCGGTCAGCTCCCTGGCACAGGCCCCGTGGGCTGGATCTGCACGTCCTGTGAAGGGCAGGCACCCGGGCCAGCTCAGGGCTGTGGGCTGCGGGCAGGGATGCCTGCAGGCCCGGAGGTGCTGTGGGGGCGCCCGCAGAAACCCGGAGCGGGGCTGCTGCGGTACCTACACATCCACAGGGTGCTCGAAGAGGACCAGCCCCCGCCTGCGCTGGGCGTCACCCGGCCTTCCCTTCGCCCCAGCCGCTCTAGGCAGACCATCCCTTCCTCCGAGGCAATCAGTGTACAAGCATCCTGCATGGTCGGGTAGCCAGGGCCTCGCTCCCAAAACAGACTCGCAGGGGTCCCTGAGGCTGTCTCCCCGCAGCCCCCTTCTGGCCCCCAGCCCCAGCTGCTTTCCTTTGTACGTGCACATCTACGTGCTTCCTTAGAAAAACGAAGATGCTTGGTATTTGTTCCTTAGAAAAATGAAGATGCTTGGGTTTTTTTGCTGAGGTTTCTGACATGCTGGAGGAAGAAACATGGGTGACTGTGGCAGGCAGCTTCTAGAATGGTCCCCAGTGGCCCCGCCCCCAGGAGCCCCCTCCTGAGTGCAGGCTGGGCTTGGCCACTGGCTCCTGAGACAGGGGTGCAGACTGCGATAGGGCGTCGCTTCCCTGATGGGCTCAGGCCGCACTGCTCGGAGGCACCAGCGGTCCTCAGGGGCTGCGCAGGGCAGAGGCGCCCAGCGAGGAACCCAGGCCTCGTCCAGCCACCCGTGTGACCTCACGGTCAAGTGTGGCTGGTGAGGCAGAGCCTGGCTGTGCCTGGTGTGAAGTCCTGCCCCACAGCACCTTCAGGGACACCGATGACTTGTCACAAGTTGCTGTTTGGGGGTGACAGTGATACGGGAACAGACCAAGGAATGCCGCTAGTGAGGACGTGGAGGACGAAAGGACACCGCACATTCAATCAGATTCGGAGCCTTTATTTTTCTTGTTCTTGAAATCTGGGTTTGCAGCAAAGCAAAGCCGTCTCTACTTGATTAATAAAGAAAAGGAACTTATATTTTAATATAATTTACAGAAGCACTGATCAGAGGTAAGAGGATGCTTTTCCATATACAGTCCTCCATGACCTCACTACCATTGTTTGTGCTTAACTGTTGTAATAATTAAAGAAGTCATTTTATCCTCTGGACAAAGCCAAAAGCAATTCTGAGTAATAATTACATAACAAACATTTTGGCTACAAGCTGTAAAACTTTAAGTTCTTAGGAATAGCCAGAAACACTGACTTTCCTTTCAGGCCCTGGAGACGCAGGGGCCGCGGGGCAGGGCCCCTACATGTGCTCCTTGTCGAACTCGCAGAGGAAGTGCATGGTGAGGTGGCAGGCCACGTCGTTCCAGCCCCCCGAGGCCACCAGCTCCACGCAGTCCTCCTCGTCGTAGGCGTTGTTGGGTTCCCCGCTGCGCCACTTGCTGAAGGTCTGCATGGGCGAGCGGTCCGCGTAGACGAACGCGCCTTCCCTCTCCAGGTCGTTGATGCCGATGAAGACGCGGGCCAGGCCGGCCTGTGTGATGTAGGCGGCCAGCAGCGCGTTGGCGGCCTCGTCCTTGGGCATGCTCAGCGTGCCGCCCCGGCCCTGGCAGGCCAGCTGCGCGTCCAGGTAGCGCTTCTCCTCCTTCACCAGCAGGTACATCTTCTGCTCCGTCTCGCGCACCCCAGCAACGGCTGCGACGACAGGGCTGGGGGTGAGGGCCGGCGGTCCCCGAATGGAACACCGACCCGGAGCACCGACCCAGCGCACCGTGCAGCGTGCACAGACACGGAGTCCCGGCCGGGCCCACGGAAACCACCCCCGCAGCCAGCAGTTCCCGGGGCAGGGCTGGGGGAGGCCCGGGAGCAGGAAGGTGCCCCGAAGCACGCACCGTTCGTTATGAACTTCAGCTCGGCCGTGAGCTGGGTGACCTGGTTGTCCATCTCCCCGATGGCCTTCCTCAGCTGGCTGCACTCGCACGGGATGCCTGCGGATGGAGACCATGGCCAGCATGTTAGGAGATGATCCCCCTCCCCAAAGCACCGAGGTGCTGTAGCAGACACGCAGGCCGTCCAAGCTGCAAGCGAGGCTTGACCCTAAAGGCGAGGAGCGGTGGGAGGGCAGCAACAGGGGCGCCCAGGTCTCATTCTCGCTCTGGTCACCGTGGGAAGGAATCAGTGGGGGTGCAGAAGTGACACGGGGTGGGCGAGAGTGGCGGTCGAGACCGTCACCGCGGGAGGATGTCTGGACCGTGTTTCGGGGGCGGGGGACAGAAGACGAGACGTTTGGGAAGCGTGGTGGAGCTGGAGCCCTTGGGCGATGTTTGGTCACACATGCGTGGCCCACCACGCTTCAGTTTAGGTGTCTCCTCCCGGACTCTCGAGAGAACCCTAATCTTCGTGCTCTGAGGAGCTCCACGGGGTAAGGAGCCTTCTCGAAATGTCACTTGGCTGTCACAGCGTCCTGGGCGAGTTGCACGTGGAGACACATCCGCTCCAGATCAGAAAGGGCTGCCGGCTCCCACCACCTGCCCGCGACTCGGCCCACCCACCAGCGGCTAGGCCCACCCGCGGCTCCGCCCACCCACGACTCGGCCCACCCCACCAGCGGCTCGGCCCACCTGAGACTCGGCTCCGCCCACCCACCCGCGGCCCCACCCACCCACGGCTCCGCCCACCACCCGCCCACCCACCAGCGGTTCCGCCCACCCGCGATTCGGCTCCGCCCACCCGCGGCTCGGCCCCCGGAGGCTCCGCCCACCCTTTCGCGGCTCCGCCCACCGCGGCTCCGCCCGGCCGCAGGACTGATTCCTCGGGACTCCCTTGCGTGAGCGCTCAGCCCACCTTCGCAGCCTGATGGTCAGCTTCGGTGTCTGGCCCGTCATCCAGACTCCCAGCACCCTTTCTCACCGAGAGCCCGACCACCCCCACCACCCACAGGGCGCCCCCCTCCCGGGGCACCTGGCGCCGCCGCGCCTGGTGGGTTCGCTCTGAGGGAACTTCCTCCGAGACGTGTCTTCAAGGTCTCTGAGGGCCGAGCTGGAGAGCTGGGCCCGCTGTCCACCCGACGGGCCCCTCAGCGCGCACAGGGGCCGCCCCAGGGACGCGGACACCGCGTTCCCCCCTCATCCGGAGTCTGTGAGGTGCCTCCTGGGTCACCCGGGAGGGACAGACAAGGACCCGCAGGTGCAGACCCGCCAGGAGGGGGTCTCAGCAGGGGGTCTGAGCGGCCGCGAGAGCCGGGGGAGGGCGGGGCAGGGACGGGAAACAGGACAGCCGGGGCAGGTGACCGCAGGGACAGTCCGGCGCGGGTGGGGGAGGCTGTGGACAACGTGAACCTGGCGGGGACGCTGGAGGCGCGAGCGGGGCGCTGGGCGGGCCAGAGCGGGGGCTGGGGCAGGCGGCTCCTCCGGGGAGAGGGGGGAAGTGGGGGCGACAGGACACTGACAGGACAGGTCTGCCCGCAGCCGGGCCCCCGCGGCCCCCAGGAGGGGTGGCCGGCAGGGACGAGCTGGGCTGGGGTCCCCTGGGGAGTCTGCTGCAGGACTCCAGAAAGAGCAGAACCAGAAGGTACAGACATGCTTTTCAGAGAAGCCAGGCGCTCAGAGCAAGTGGGCTCCCAGAGACGCATCAGGAAAGCACGCCTTTAGGGGTCTTTAGGACCCCTGTGTCTGAGCCGAATGAGGAGCTGGGGCCACATGCAGTCGGCAGGCAGACCACGGCCCTAAGCAGGACACGGACACGTTCAGGCGGGAGGAAACGGAACACTGGAGGAGTCCACAGAGGCAGCGACGCCCGGGGAGGGGAGGGCAGGTTCGTGTGCTGCTTTCCAGCCCCTTGCAGCATGCTGTCATTATTTATACGTTTTAAAGGTGCAGTTTTAACACACGTTTGAGAAATCCTTGGACCCTTTACGCCATACCTGGCTCTCCGTTAGGGCCAGGGGGTCCTATGTCACCAGAATCTCCTTTTTCACCTGCAAAAGAGAAGCAAGGCCAAAGTCACCAAGCAGAGCTGGGGCATGTTCCATCAGACTGTCCAGGTGACAGCGTTCATTCTTCCACGGGCAGTGCCCTGGGGTTTCTCCCGGTCCCTCCTCCCGCAGTGAACTGTAGGGAGGCACAGTCTGTCGATGATCGCTTCTCCAGGCTCTGCTTACATGAGCGGGAACACACACACACAGCACGGGACTTAGAGGGTACCAGACAAGCATCACGTCGATCCCGGAAAGCCAGCACGTTTCCTAGGACATCCATCATCTCAGGAAATCTTAGGCTCAGTGCCAGTCCTATCTGAGTCCCTCATCACAGCAAGAGAACCCAGGTAGAACATGTGACCTCAGAGATGAATGGACCTTACGGATTACCCAGCCAAACAGAGTCAAGATGAGACTGGTCCTCCCCGACCCTCTCTGAGAGGCAGTGAGGTGTCACCATGGACACCTGGGCGCCAGCCTTCCGTGGACAGGACATGCCACTCAGCCACTCTGACCCTCCATCTCTGCCAACTTATGAAACAAGGGGGTCAGAGAAAGCCACAGAGACAGAGCTTCTAGCTGCTTTGAAATTAGACGATGGATATTTATTTTTAAATCACAGGGATGTCCCTAAAGCGTAATCTTTCTTCCCCCTGAGAGAACCTAAGCATCTCCGCTGACCTGGGGGCAGTGAAGGGACAGTGAAGTGCATATCCTTGGAGACCCATGTTCTGTCTGATGGAGATGGAGAGAGCTCGGCAGGCTCCATCCTAGTGATGCCTTTATCAGCATCAGGAGCTTGAGAATGACTCAGGGTTCAGCCTGACAAGGGCCCAGCATGGCAGCCTCAGAGACATGGAAGCTCAGGTAAGCTGAGCCCACTGAGTACCCCCAGGGCAAGCTGTCCCCCGTAAGACTCTAACATTTACCCAGAGCACGCGCTGTGTGTTACAAGCATGTACACCCCTACTCGTAAGCAACACCCACTGCCTTTTGCA
This sequence comes from Capricornis sumatraensis, assembly GCF_032405125.1. Classification (NCBI taxonomy): domain Eukaryota; kingdom Metazoa; phylum Chordata; class Mammalia; order Artiodactyla; family Bovidae; genus Capricornis; species Capricornis sumatraensis. Next base: position 119,802,105 of record NC_091074.1, read on the forward strand.
CAATGGCTGAAAGGCAGAAACCCCTCCAGCGACCCCCAGCAGATGAAGGGGCGAGTACAGTGTGGTCCTTCCGTGCAACAGAAAATTGTTCAGCCTATGAAGGGAGGAGGTCCTGACGCCTGATCCAGTGGAGATGAGCCTCGGAAGCATCATACTAGTGAAATGAGATACAAAAGCACACAGAGTGTGTGACTCCATGTATGTGAAATATCTAAGTGGGCAAGTTCACAGAACGCGGATAAGCGGCTGCTGGGGCTGGAGGGGAGAGGGGAGTTACTACCTCATGAGGACAGAGTTTCTCTTTGGAGTAACGGAAGTATTTTGGAAATATGTATATAGCGGTGGTGGTCGCACAACACGGCAGTGGAACTTAGTGGCGCTGAACTGGACGCTGAAAGCGATGAATTTTATGTTACAAATGTTTTACCACCACTTTTTAAAGTTTTCTGGAAGCAGTCGTATCATCCTCTGTGTCACACACGTCTGTGTGCTCCGTGACGAATCCCGGGGGCAGAGGCTCCCTGCGGATTTGCTAGGGGCAGAGGCGCTTTAGAGACGGTCCCTGTCCCCAGCGTGGGGTCCGGGGACTGTGCCCCGTCACCCTATCTGGGGCTTTTAGTCACGAGTGGGTCTAGGTGGTCTCTCCTGATGGGGGCCACAGGGACCTGCCCTGGCCCAGCCCGGCCCTGGCAGGAAGGGCTCCTTGGCCAGGACTGTGTGGAGGGTGTGCCCACTGGGCAGAGCCCCCACAGCCTTCCAGGTCCCCCAGCCTCGGTCTCCTGGCACCAACACCCACGACAAGACCTGTGGGGGCCTCCACGAGACCGGGTCCTGCCTGCCTCATCACGAGCCCTGGGGCCCAGCAGAGGTGCAGATAAGCCAGGGGCTCAGAAATCATTCACTGACGGAGGGCAGAGGGGGCAGAGCACGAGGCCGAGCCACCCCTTGACTGCCCTGGGCCTCATCTTCTAAGCCCACCCTCCAGGGTTGTGCAGGTCAAACGGGATGAGGTGGGCACTGATGCTGCTTCCCCTGTGCTCATGGGGAGCCACCCCCCTAGTCTCAGGAAGTCTGAGCCACCGAGCTGGAGGTGGACACACAGTGTGTCCAGAACACTGTTCTTCTGCTGCTCAAACAGGCCTCCTGATTGTCCCCTGAGCCCGGGCAGCTTGGTCCTCACCTTTCCTAGTTGGACTCTTCTTAGCAAACAGCAGACTCCGGGTGACCGGCCCGCACCCACACCCAACCTACCCCAGTGTGGCCCAGGCTCCTCTGCGGTGGTGGGTCTTCTGAGTGAGGCGGCACATTCCCCAGGCAGGAGGTCACTCCCCAGGCTCCAGCAGCCCGCCCCTGCAGTGGGGCCCTCGTGCTGGGAACGAGCTGCCCAGGCTCGGGGGACAATCAGGAGGCCCTGCAGGGTGGGGGCACCCCTGCCTGGTGGCACCAGTCAAGTCTGATCACTCCCAAAACCAGGGAGAGACCTGATCACGTGTAAAGCACACACAATAAACACACCCACCAGCTGCTCTCCGAGCGCCCAGCGGTGAGCCTGCGAGGGAACGTGAGCCAGAGATGCGAGCAAAATACCTTTGGAGCCAATGGGGCCGATCTTCCCATGGCGCCCCACGCCGCCTTTCTGTCCTTTGTCGCCCACGTCTCCTGCAGAAACAACAAGATCACGGTCGGCCAAGGCACGGGTAACGCGTACAGGTAACGCGTAGGCACGCCATCTGCTGGAACACACACGCACGCACACCCAGCCACGAATGCACACGAGGAGGCCGGATACGTAGCCGTTCTTAATCTCTCCAAGGTCGTGGGGTCAACTGACCCCAGAAGGTTCCTCATGTCACCTGTTGTCACCATTTCCCCCCCAAGTCTTGCACGCTTCGGAACAGCGGACGCCTCCGCGCACACCCCTATGTCCTCCACTCAGCCAAGCCTCAGACCGAGCACTCAGGCAAGTCCTACCTCTGTGACGTTGCCCCAGCTCAGACCAGGTCAAGGTCACAGGACAGAGCACAGGCTGAGGGCTGACCCACAGTGGAGGTGGAAACACGCCCCCAGTCCACCAGGGCCGGCTCAGATCCGCACAAGGAGGAGGGGTCTGGGGCAGAGTGCGTGCACGGACGCGCTCCTGTTTATTACAGGAGCAGTTCATTGCATAGACCAGGTTCCCAGGTTTAGGTCCCTGGTCCAGCCACGAGGCGAGCTCCTGCCCCAGACACATGTGCCCTGCGTGACGCTGGGGGACACAAGAGAGACAGAGCTGTGTCTGCTGGAGGAGGCGGCTCTAACCTCGGTAACGAGTGCTGTAACAGGAGAGGCATGGGGGTCTCTTGGGGTGGTTCAGCTGGTTTTCACACTGTTTCCTCATTGTCCAGCAGGGTCCACTGGGACAGTTGCCATGGCCTCCTTAGGGGATGTGCAGATCTGCTAAGTTAGATTAAACTTGGGCTCCACCGGCAGCCCCATGAAGACCCACGCCCAGAGCAGCTGGAGGTCTCGGAGACCACCCGCCCAACCACAGCTGCGGACGGGAGGGCAGACACACAGAGTCAAGGGACTTGCTCCCACAGTGCGGAGCAGGGTGGATGGTCCCCAGCACGAGGGCCCCACTGCAGAGGGGCGGGGCGCTGGAGCCTGGGGAGCGACCTCCTGCCTGGGGAACGCGCTGCCTCACTCAGAAGACCCACCACCGCAGAGGAGCCTGGGTCACATTGGGGTAGGTCGGGTGTGAGCGTGGGCCCGTCACCCGGAGTCTGCTGTTTGCCAAGAAGATTCCAACTAGAAACGGTGAGGACAGAGTGCAGGCCTCCGACAACCTGAGGTTCACTTCTCCCTGAAACCCCTGCAGCTCAGAACAACACCTGTCCACCCCTCTGCTCTCCTGAGAGAGCCCCTGCCGCCCCAAGCAGACAGGAGAGGGTGGGAGGCTGGCAGGAGGGCCTGGAGGGGAAGCGCCTCCATCAGGAACAATCTGGTGAAGTGCTTCCTCCCCCGCCTCCCCCCCACCACAAAACCTCCCAGCTTAGCAGCCGATCAAGCAATGATTCGGTTCATCTGCTGAAGGACGCAGTCAGGGCCTAGCACGCGTCCTGCTGTCGTAAATAAGTCATGACCTGAGGATGACTGCAGAGCCCCTGGTGTTCAGCCCATCTATGAACTGCACAGCCAAACTTCGCCACTAATTGGAGGAGTGTGGGATGTGATCCCTGCTGCAGGAAGCTCTGAGAATCCAGGTACAGATACAGACAATCAGACCATAGCGGCTCATGGGGCAGGGGATGGAGGTGGGCCTGGAGCCCCAGGCCAAGGGGAGTGAAGGCGCTGTGGGTCTGCAGATCTGGGGAGAGGCCCCCGTGGGCTTGTCACCACAGATGGCTGGACCCAGAGAGGGGACTCCAGAGGTCTGGGAGGGGTGTCCCCACAAGCTCCCAGGTGATGCAGATGCTGGTCTGCATCCTGGTCCCAGAACCAGGCTTGGGGACCCCTGAGGCTTTGGGGGCGTGAGAAGGCGGGAGGTGCAGGAGGCCACCTGTGCAAGCCAAGGCTGGGGGTCAGCCAGCCCTGCATCTGGGTCCTCAAAGTCGACTCTCTCCAAACAATGTGGTGATAACGTCCTCCTTGTGGTCTGAGACGCTGGGCACATGGTGCTGCCCACCTGCCCCTGAGGAGCCATGTGCGGGGTACTCAGAACTTGGGCCCTGGCCCTGGCTGAACTCCCCTTGTCATTCGACCCCGCCTGGACCCACACAGACACACAGAGCCTTGGGCCCACCAGCTCACACACCAGAATCTACATTTTAACACATCGTGGAGTGACTCCAAGGCCTCAAAGTTGGGAGCAGGCCACCTGCTCCCAGCCTGGTGGCCTCACAAGAGGGCCTCTGTGCAGAAGGTGGGCCCTGGGGGAAGCTGGGCCCCAAGTGAGTGGTCGCCCTTGCCAGCACGACCAGCACCCTGCCCTACATGGGTCCCACACACCACCTGTGGGTGCTGCTGCGGGCAGTGTTGGTGCTGGGGAACTCGTGCACACACACGTGTACACACACACATCTATATTACACACAATACATGTGTGTGCCTGTCACGTGTGCACGCACATACACATGCCCAGGCATTCACGCAAATGTGCACGTATACATGCCTGTGCATATGTGTGCATGATACAGGCATGCGTACACATGTTAACACTCACATAGACATGCACACGCGCACGAACAACACATTCAGACATGCAAACATAAACACACACCCTGCAACCCTGTCAGCCTCGCTGCATTTGGGCTGGAACCTGGGAGCAGGAGCCCAGCACGTCCTGCAGTGTGACCCTGCGCACGCGAGACCTTCGGGGTGTGGACTGCCGCTCCTCAAGGAACATTCTCTCTGTGGGGTTTGCTGGAGAAGAAAGAGGTGAGAACCACTGGGTCCCCTGACATATTCACACGCTCTCTGCTTGAGGGCAACCCACGGTCAGAAAAGCCAAGTGGCTGCCAACCGGGCGGGGACTGGTCGCAACAAGAGCCCACTGCCTTCATCCTGCCTCCTCTCGAGTCCTTTAGGACAAAGGCAAACTTTCCCGCCCTGGGAACACACTGGACACACTCAGACCCTGTCCTTCCACGCCTCCAGAGCCGGCGGTGGTGGCTCCCAGGGAGCCCATCCCCTCTGCTAATGAGACGGGCACTGCACACATTGTCCTCTGGCCACGCATGGGGGACGGGGCTTGCAGTGGGCTGGCGATTCTCATCAATTTTAATGAAGCTCTCACACGGTCCTTTGAAGAGGAGACAGGGCAGAAAGAGCTCTTGGCAGCCCGCTTCCTCAGCGATTTTTAACGGGGATGACGCAAGCGTTCCAGCACCCAGAAAGCCCATCAGGGTCGAGATTGCTCTCCACCCTCCCAGGCCGGGAGGGGCCCCAGCTCCTGTGCTCGGGGGCCGGCGGGCGGCCTCTTAGCTGCGTGTCTGGGGGCTTGAGATGACACGCGTTTAGCAGGTGTTATCAGCAAGTGCAGCTCCTGCAGAGTGCGGGCAGGAGTCACGTTCCAATGAAGGACTGCGACGGCGGTGGGCAGGGCACAGGGGATCTGCCGCATGCAAGGGCCATCTTTGTTCTTCCAGAAAAGCTAGCCAGCAGCTTGCAGGCACTTTCTGGTGCAGCTGCTTTGAGTTCCCAGCAAGGGGGCTGCTCCGTGTGTGACCAGAGGGTGCCCCCCCCACCAACACATGCCATGCCAGCCAAAGCGGGAGACCCCCGCCTGCAGCAGCCCCGGCACTCCGTGGAAGCTGGGCTCAGAAGGACGCCGGGGGCATGGTGCTGCGGTCCCACTCACCCTACCCCCTGGCACCGGCCGCCAGTCTTACCCACCTCGGCTGCCCCCCAAACCAAAGCTGAAACTGCATAAGCCCAACTGGTCCTCCTGGTTGGAGGGGCATCTCAGGGCAGAGCATCTGCCCGGTGGGCAGCAGGGAGAACCCAGCCCAGCATGGCCAGATGCCTGGGCCACAGACCACCCCCCGCCCCCCGCCCCCCGCCAGAACCTGGGGAGGGGCGGGTCTCCGCACAGTCACCCAGGCCCTCAGACAAGCCACCCACAGATTTCAGACATTCCTTCCAGATGTTTCCCAGACAACTGACTGAGGGCCTTCCAAGGGCCGTGTCCTTGATGGGATGGGAAGACTCCAGTCAGGAGCCAGCGGAGAAGGGAAGGAAGGGGTCCCACGGGGAAAACGGTGCAAAACCAGGGAGACTGGACGCCCATGGGACATTCTGGACATCTGCAGGGAATCCCTCACACTTTCTCAGCAACTAACAAAAAAGTTCCTGGTCGGACAACTAGGATCTCACGTGCCTCGGGGCAACTAAGTCTGTGGGCCAGAACCAGGAGTCCGGGCACTGCGCCGAGAGCTCCCGCGCGTCCCAGCAAAGGCCTCATGTGGCCGAAGAAGTGAACATATGTTTCTAAAAAGCACACTGACGTAGCCTCTCACTGCTGCCAGGCTGGCAGCTCTCTGAGACAGTGAGGGTGATGGCGGATGGCCTCCTTTAGCTTCAATAAGAAAGAAAGGGTGAACAGGTTTGACCCTTTTGAACGGCCGTATCCACTCAGATTTCAAAGACACCAGCATTTCGATCTACCATTACACGCCTGGGATTTATCTTCAAGCTCCACTCGTGCACATTAAGAATGACATTTAAAGATGACTCACTGCAGCAAGGCGCTGGGAAACTGCAAACCTGCAGTAATGGGAGACCAGTCAGCTAAAGCACGGACACCGGGTCGTCAGGAGGGAGCGAGCAAACCCGCGTGTCCTCCTGTGGACGGATCTCTAAGTACACGGACAAGCGGAAAGAACAAAACGCACGACAGTACATACATTTTGCAACTGTTCCTACAGAAGCAGGGAAGAACAGAGCTCACCTGGCCATTCCAAAATAGCTCTGCGAAGATGAAGAACGCTGACAGTTGGTCAGAGGGGAGGGTGGCTGGTGGGGAAGGAAGGAGGCTAGTCCCTGGGAATGAATATACGTTTTGAACTTTGAGCCAGGAGCATAGTTGGTTTATTTTTTAATTAATTTGTTCCAAGTAAAGGGAGAATTAATGAAAAGCAGCTCCTGGGCTTGATGGAGGGGTGGTGGTGACAGAAACGCTCTAGGTCTTGGTGGGACCAGGGTTTCACAGGCCAAAGTCAAGGATGGCACCTCCCAAAGGAGACGGTGGGCAAATCACACCTCGAAAGAGTGAGCAAACAGGGCATGGGCTGACAAACGTAATGGCCTTTCCCATGTGGCTGCACCTTCTCCTGATGCCAGTGTTGAGAGCTTGGCTGGGGACGGGCCAGAGCATCTCAGGGCGTGGGCCCCCAGGCCAGTGTCCCAGCGTTGACAGAGCACTCGGCACACTGCTTTTAAGGACTTTGCAAATTTTAAAGCAGCAGCAGTAAGTGAACCCTAAAGGGGACATTGGCTGACATCGCCGTGCACCGTGTAGCTGCTTCCCTGTGAACCTCAGCACCAGCCCAGGAGGCAGGCTACACGACACCGTTTTACTAACGAGGGAACAGGTTCAAAGTGACTTCCGTTCTCAGGTTTCAGAACCCCCCCAAAAATGACTAGGGTCCATCAGCCATAAACGGGAGGTCATAGAGTGCCCCCCCACCATGGCCCATCCAAATCTGTGCCCTCTCCCCTGCACACCGATGTAACTGTTTCCATCACTGTTTGCACACCGTCATAATTGAACCTGCGTGTAACGATCACTGGGCACGTGAGGGCCAGCCAGAGCTGAGCTCCGCGCCCTGGGCCATCCCTCGATATGTGCCTCCCAGGAGGCACTTGGTTTCTTGGCGCCAGGCAGGCAGGACTGGGAGCGCTGTTTACAGAGCGCTCTGGGCACCTGCTCACTCACTCCCCCTCCCTCTTCTCCCCCAGCAGCGCCCCCAGGGCCCAGGGGCGGCGGGTACCTTTCTCTCCCGTGGGGCCGACTCTTCCGGGCCGTCCTGGGGCGCCTTTGTCCCCCTTCTCACCAGCATCCCCTGCGGAAGAAGCCACAGGCCGTTAGGACCTCACGCCAAGTGCTGGGCCCCAGCCTCTGTGCGGAGGCGGCAACCAGAGAAAGCTGCTCCACATCTGTGCCTCCAGCCGGGGCCCTGACCTCCCTCCTGCCCAGCCCCCAGGGGCTTCACCCCCCTTCCCGACCCCCTCCTAGCTGGTCTCCCTCCCAGGTCTGCTCTCAGGACTCTGCGTCCTCGCCCACCCCCTTCTTGCAGCAGCCCCTCTCCAGACAACCCTCAGGGCTGGCGCCCAGTCTTGTCACTGGGCTCTGTTTCATTTATTTTGTTCAAAACTGAAAAGGGGAAATGGGCTGTCTGTTGAGTCTCCCGGGTACCACATACTTGGCATGTCCCAAATCGACCCCAGGGTTTCCCCCAGAAGTAGTCTCTTCTGTGGACTTTCCTGCCGTTGAGACATCGACTCGCCCAGATGCCAAGCCCCAGGCCCTGAGTCATTTCTGGCTTTCCATCCCCCTCACCAAGGCTATCGAGCTACAGTCCATGGGGTCACAAAGAGACAGAGAAGTCGCTCAGTCGTGTCTGACTCTTTGCACCTCCATGGACTGTAGCTGACCAGGCTCCTCCATCCACGGGATTCTCCAGGCAAGAGTGCTGGAGTGGGCTGACATTTCCTTCTTCAGGGGATCTTCCCGCCCCAGGGGTCAAACCTGGGTCTCCCGCATTACAAGCAGACTTTTTACCATCTGAGCCAAAGACTGGGCCGAAGCTGAGCCAGTGAGTGTCCACCGACTGCGCACAGGCCAGCCAGCTCCCCCGGTCCCCTCTGGGGCCCCCACGCTCAGCCGTGTCTCTGCAGCTCTGGGGGCGCGTGGACCACGAGCCTGCCCTCACACAGCTCGTGACAGGGCACAGGTCGCAGGGAACCGTGCCAGAGAAGGTCAGGGTGTGGCGGGAGCGAGGGGGTGAGTCCTGACAGAACACCCAGGCCTCCCCCGCCCGCCCCGGTCTCCGCTCCAGAATGAGCGTTAGGACACCTCCCTTGGCTGGAGATTCAAAACCACTGACAGCCAAAGGTCCCTAAAAATAACATCCCGCCTCTAAGCCCCACAAGCCTGTGTGCAGAGCCCAGGTCTTTCTCACACGCTGCTTCCACCTGGAGGGGTTTCATCTCCTCATCGGACCCTCCAGGAGGCTGTGCTTCACCCGCTCGCCCCCTGCAAGGTGGGCCTCCCTTCTCTGGAGACGGGGAGCCTGTCCTCACCACAGTCATCATGCTTCACACAGCCTCCCGCTGCCCCTGCTCCCGGGAGTGGCTGTGGCTGACACGCCTTCCCCGGCGTGCACAAGTCCGCGTGCACTTCCGTCCTGCCTGAACAGCCCCCGTGCACCTTCACTGGGTGGCCCGCTCCTCTGAGATTACCGACTCCCCAGTGACATTCCCCAAACCGATCACCTGGCCCGAAGCGTGAAGAGACGAGCAAAGTGAGCGCCAAGGAGGCCTGGAAGGCGGGGGCTGTGTCACCGCCCGGCGGCTCCGGGGCCGCTACTCAGGGCGACCGACACGTGCAGCGCACACACGGGCCCTTGAATTGCGGGATAGTTCTTGGGATTTTTTATCTTTTAAAAAGCAATGGCAACCCACTCCAGTGCTCTTGCCTGGAGAATCCCATGGACGGAGGAGCCCGGTAGGCTACAGTCCATGGGGTCGCAAAGAGTCAGACACGACTGAGCGACTCCACTTTCTTTCTCTCTTTAAAAAGGAAGGGAACCGTCGCAGCGATGGCGCTGGGAGAAGCACTGGCAGTCCGGCCTGAAGCACCAGCTGACAGGCTCCTCCGTCACCGCCAGGAAACGGCAGGCTCTGCAGGGCGTCACCGCCAGGAATCGGCAGGCTCTGCAGGGCGTCACCGCCAGAATCGGCAGGCTCTGCAGGGCGTCACCGCCAGAATCGGCAGGCTCTGCAGGGCCACCGGCATCGTGACAGAGAAGGAGCAACCCAGGAGGCGGGACTCAGGGGGCAGCCCGAACCTGCTCTGAAATGAGACCCAGAGGATCCCGCAAAGATGAGAGGGAACAGGAGCAAATGGCACTGAAGAAGGACCAGCTAGGGATCTTCTGCATCAAATGAATTTCCAAAACCAGTTACTCTATAGACAGGGCTTCCCAGGTAACACTAGTGGAAAAGAACCTGCCTGCCAATGCGGAAGACGTGGGTTCCATCCCCGGGTCGGGAAGATGCCCTGGAGGAGGGCATGGCAACCCACTCCAGTATTCTTGCCTAGAGAATCCCATGGACAGAGGAGCCTGGAGGGCGACAGTCCTTGGGGGTCGCAAAGAGTCAGACACAACTGAAGCGGCTTAACACACACATAGACAGGCTGAGCAACAGAACAGCCAATGACAAGGCTAGTTTATGAAACAAAAGATTAGATAGAAGGACTTGGATGAAGGGCTGAAAAGTTTTGTTTCGGTTTTGAAGTTATCGAGTCGGGAGTTGAAGAAAAAACCCACAAATCCCCACACCCACCACACAGGAATTCCAGCAAAGGGGAACAGACGTTTGAGCCTTCCTAGCTGTGATTTTGCAGCTCTGGGGAAGGTCATGAAGGGTGTGATGAGAGCACCCACGGAGCAGCAGCAGAAGAAAATGGGGGAACCACTCAGACGTGCAAAAGTGACACACGGGGCGTCTGGAGTGAAGAGAGAATTCTGCAAGCAACACAAGCGAAAGGAACGTTTAAAGCCTGCGTGCACGTGAATGGGGGTCAGACAGAGACTCCCCGACGGCGACATGCGCTACGAGAGTAAGACGAGGCAGGGTTTCAACAAAAGGCCGTAATTTAGACAGAGACCAGAAGGGGCCTCCCCGATGATGCGGCTTCTGACGGAGGCCTGCGGAAGCAGGCGGATGCACCCAGGCGGGAGTCGGGGGAGAGGACCACCTGGCCGGGGGAGGAGCGGCGAGCCAGGGGGTCTGGGCCGGCGGGCAGGGAGCCCGGAGCAGCTGGCGCTGGGACCAGACGGCCTGCCAGGCTGCGGGAGGGAAGCGCCCACCAGGGCACCCACTGCATCGCGGGAGGGCAGTGAGGAGAGTGTGTCCACGTTTCTGAGAGCACCTGGGGAGCCCAGACCTCACGGGGGCCTCAACAAGCCTGGAAAAGTAGCACCAGCAAACCCACCAGGTTTTCTTTCGTCGGTTAAGACGGACTCCGAGAGCTCACACACTGCTTCACTCATCTCCAGAGCATCACCACCTCGGCCCCTGCCCCCTGCAGCCCCATGTGATACGGGAACCGTGTCCACTTCACGGATGAATACAGGCCAGAGACAGGCCACACCTCCCGGGACCACCAAGCCCTGGGGAGAGGACAGGCGGCCAAGCCTCTCCTCGGGGAGAGGAAGCCGTTAGGACCTCGTCCTGTCCCACCTCCTGCCCTGCATCCACCCACTTCCACGGGCCCTTCTCCGAGGATAAGCAGGGGTTGGGAGTAAGGATCCAAGGTCAGCAAGAGCCTGAAGAGCCCCGAACGTCACCTCGTGTCCCCAGACTCTCCTTGCTGAGATAGGAACAGGAATAAGACATCGCCCGACACAGTTAAGGCTTCCTGAGGAGCGGGATCCATGGGGCTGCTTTCCTTTTTTCTAATTAATTTAACTGTAGGGTAATTACTTTACAGTATCGTGGTGATCTCTGCCATACATTGATGTGACTCAGCCACGAGTACACACGTGTTCCCCCCACCATCCTGAACCCCCTTCCCACCTCCCTCCTCCGAGGGGTTTCTCTCCTCCAGAGTCTAGGCAGAAACCCCCTCCTCGCCCTTCTCCGGAGGCTCTGTGTCTCTGACCCGTGAGACAGGCCCTTCGAGCCTCCCCCAGCGCTGGATGGAGGCCCCAGCCTTCCTCGAGGTCCTGCCGTGGGGCGTCCAGAACCTGGAGTCCGCGGGCCTCCTCATCCCAGGCCATGTAGACTGTCTGGCCTGGCTCCCTCATCTCTGACGAAGAGGGGATGACTTGTGTGCACACGGCGTGCTGGGGGTCGCTGGAGACTCACCCCCCTCCCCACCCACCCTGGGAGGCAGCCCAGACCCCGAGAATCAGCGGCAGGAAAGTTCGTGGCTACCTGTCCTGTGACTTTGACCTTGACCTCCTCCTTGCAGACGTGCCCTAGACGCGCTTACAGGAACACAGGCGGTTTCCAAGCCCTGTTGGTGTTCGGCAGGGCTTGAATTCATGGTGTCTGCTGTCTGGGGGCACAGAGCCTGCGCTCCTGTGGGGCTGGGGGGTGCTCGCTGGGGACTGTCTTCCTGACCCCTGACCCCTCCCGCCTACACACGTTACACGCATCCGGCAACGCGCACACGCCCCCGGGAGCGCAGGAACCTTTCCCCACAGCCGGGTCTCTGTCGGGCGCTGATCTGGGGCCGATTTGCTACATCAGGTTCTGAATGACGGGTATTCGTAGTGTCTGGACCAGCAGAGGCTGACGCTCCGCTGTCTTGCTCATTTCTCGCGGCCGTGTGCGTGTGTCCTCCAGCCTCACGGAAGGGAAGACCACGTGTCCTTGCGTACGGCTCGCCCCTCGCCTGCGCACCTCGCCGACCGTGCGCGAGCTCCCGCGCCTAGACCGCACTCGGGGAGACTCCACCGGAGCGGGAAGGCATGCCCGTCAGGACGCGCATCGCCAGGCTGAGTCCACAGCCGCCGAGGGAGGACCACAGCGGCTCGGCTCTCACCACTCCTGCTGCAGATGCCGTCTGCGGGCAGACCTCCCCAGGCCAAGCTCAGGGCAGAGGTGCCCCAGCAACGGAACGAAGGGGCCGGGAGACCGCAGGAGAAGACGGTACCGGCCCAGAGCAACATTTCAGAAGAGCGAAATTCCCAAATGCGTGTGTGAGTCACCTAACTGGTTTTATCAACCTTCCTCCAATCAATTTTTTTTCCAGTGGTCATGTCTGGATGTGAGAGTTGGACTGTGAAGAAAGCTGAGCACCGAAGAATTGATGCTTTGGAACTATGGTGTTAGAGAAGACTCTTGAGAGTCCCTTGGACTGCAAAGAGATCCAACCAGTCCATCCTAAAGGAGATCAGTCCTGGGTGTTTATTGGAAGGACTGATGTTGAATCTGAAACTCCAGTACTTTGGCCACCTGATGTGAAGAGCTGACTCATTGGAAAAGACCCTGATGCTGGGAAAGATTGAAGGCAGGAGGAGAAGGGGACGACAGAGGATGAGGTGGTTGGATGGCATCACCGATTCAATGGAGATGAGTTTGGGTAAACTCCGGGAGCTGGTGATGGACAGGCAGGCCTGGCATGCTGCAGTCCATGGGGTCGCAAAGAGTTGGACACGACTGAGTGACTGAACTGAACTGAACCAATCAATTGGAAAAAACCTTCAGAATAATCATGCCCTTTTAAAATCTGAGTGGCAGGCTTGCTAATACACACTAGTGCTCTCCTCCCTGCAACCCCATTGTTCCAGCCATAATGGAAAGGGCTCTTACTCTAAATGCAAAGAGAGCCTGCTATTTTTGGGTCTGCAAACGGACCTCACCTTGAGCACAGTGCCAGTCAGGGGAAGGCTGCCTGGAGTCGTGCTGAGAAGGACCTGAAGCCCCTGTAACTCGGTGGAGGAAGCGTCCGCATGGGACGGCCGAACCTGCAGCATTTAAGACCCCCTGTGTCTCCAGGCTCCTCTCTAAGGAGACAGGCACCGGCTCGTCCTCATGGGCTGAGCCTGGCCCAGCGTTTGTCTAATGGACAAGCGGAGGCCACTTACCTCCTCTTTCACCTTAAGAGCAGGACCCGTATTGTGTTTTCACTTCCATCCCCACTGGCCAAGGCCGTTCCTGACACATGTGCGGTCGTCAGAGCTTTCACAGGCTCTTGTGGGCACATTCTGAGCAGGTGTGGCCGGTGGAGCCCTCGTCCCTTCCCTGGCTCCCTGTGTGGCCAGAGCACCCAGTGGTTGGGAAGCCACTTGGAGAGGGCAGGGGGCAGCAGGGCGTCCTCTGTGCCCTGAAGCTGGGTGTGACGCTGATGCTCTGCACACCGAGTGCTGGAGAAGTCCCAGCCGCCCCACGACCCTGAGCCTCATGGAAGGGCCTGGGGTCAGAAGGGCCTCTCTCTGCTCCTGGGGCCTCCTGCTCTCTGCAGCCAGGGAGCATCCCAGAGCATCTGCAAGGTCAGAGATGGAGCTGTGAGCCGGGGACCCAGGCGGTGAGGGCCAGCTGAGCCTGCTCCCCCTCTCCCCCGCCGCAGGGCCCCACATCTCGGGGGTGGGCCCTGCCGTGATGTGGAGCCTCACTCTGCCGGGGGCATGCATGCACGTGGACCTGAGCGTCTCTCCTCCACCCTTCCCCCGCTGCCCCCTCACTCCCCCGACCCCCCCGTAAAGTGCAGAACACTGAATCCCCCCTCCCTTCCGGTCAGCTTCTTCTCAGCCCAGAAGGCTCTCACGCGGCCCCGCAGTTCTGAGTCAGAACACGCTGCAGAGAGTAACCAGGCGAGGTGCAGGCAGGTCCGTCAGCGTGACTCTGCGGCTGGTTCCCAAGGAGCCTGCAGAATCCAGTATCACAAAGCTCGCCCCGAATAGCTGCTGCAGCTTCTGTTTGCCAGTTATCCCTCAGCAGCTGGATATCTAAGAAAGAACCAGCTGCCCAGATTTCCAAGGGCTTTCGTAAACGTACTGGGAAGATTCTCCACTGGAATTGCCGATTTGATGTTGATAGACTAGCATGAAACTACACGTGTGAGATGAGGCTGCCCCTGAGACCCGGGATCCACACCGCACACTGAGTGACAGCGTGTCACCCACGGCCCCAGACATCCTGCCCCTGAGACCCGGGACCCAGACCGCGTGCCGAGTGACAGCATGTCGCCCACGGTCCCAGACATCCCATGCCACTGCGTGGAGCCCGTCCGACCGCCTGCTGGCAGGTGAGCCTTGGCGAGCAGGATCCCGGCAGATTCACCAACACACCCCCTCTGCGGAAGATCTCCGATCGCGTTTGCTCACTGCACCCGCCCAGCCTGTGCGTGCGGGAGGGGTGGGGGGGACAGCCGGTCAGCTCTCTGTGACCGGCCTTCTCCTGGCAGTTCAGTGGCTCATCACTGCCCACAGCATGTTGGTAGGTGGTGAGAGACCACTGCTGAAGGAAGCGACCGGTCCCTGGGGCAGCTGCTGGTGGGGGAGAAAGCCCTGCGGGGCCTGTGGAGCACGCAGGTCAGAGACACCGCATCTGGATGAGGCAGAAATTGTCCCGAAGCAGATGGAAACAGCATCTTCTCAGAAGTGCCCTCGAGATGTGCTTGTAAACCCAGACACCTGACTTTAGATGCTGCCCCCGTTTTGTATTTAATCTGTGGACGAGGCTGAGGCTGAGCTGTAGACAGGCGCGCCGCGCCCTCCTGGGCTCTGTGCTCAGAAGCGCGGCTGCTGAAACGGCGGTGGGTCTCCTTCCAGCTTTTCTTCCAACTTCTGTGCATTTGTACATTTTATTGGGATTCAGAAGGGACCGTTTAAAATTGCTGACTCTTCCTACAATTGGTCTCTGTGTAAAGCATTCTTTAGAACCCCCTCCTGGTTGCGTTTCCCAGGTTACCCGCCTGCCCACCGACGGCCACGTGGGCGGCGCTGCCCGGGAGGCCTGGGGACCGTACCTTTGAGGCCGGGAACGAGGATCTGCACAGAGCAGGCATCGTCCACCGTCTGCTGAGCGGCCCCAGCCCGGAGCACACAGAGGAAGGCCAGGCCCACCAGAGCCAGAGCCCGCTTCATGGTGAGGCTGGCAGGACGCTGACTCCTGGAGGAGGGGGGAGGAATAAACAGTGACGGGAATTCCAAAAGCCTGACAGTGAGTGACAGTGCGCAGGCCGCCTGCCTGGGGCCGCTCCCCTCGTTCTGGGGCGTCCCTCTCTCTCTCCTTCTCTCTCTCTGCCTCTGTCTCTTTCTCACTCGGGTGCCAACTTAAACCTCCACCCAGATGTCCCCTTTGCCCAGCGGTGACAACGATGACTATCCTGGGAGGTGTTACTCCAGATTCTCGTCTTCTGGTTCTTTATAAGGTTCAACACACACAAAGGTGCATTCAGTGTCAAAAACCAAACGCTGGAGAGCTGCCCCTTCACACGACGGTGTCCTGACCCCAGTCTCTGGCGCCTGCCCCAGCCCCATCTCCTGCAGACGGGCATGTCCCCACACCTGTGAGGCGGCCGGTCCCCCTGCCCTGAAGTCGGCTCAGAGAATTCCTGGACAACGCAGGGCTAGTGTGCCTGGCTCTCAGTCATGGGATCCTGCTTCACACTGAGTGGTCTTACCTGCTTTACTCAAGTCTGTTTTGCTTGTTTAGTTGCTCAGTTGTGTCCGACTCTTTGTGACCCCATGGATTGTAGCCCACCAGGCTCCTCTGTCCATGGGATTCTCCAGGCAAGAATAGTGGAGTGGGTTGCCTTTTCCTCCTCAAGGGGATCTTCCTGACCCAGGGATCGAACCTTTGTTTCCTGCATTGCAGGTGGACTCTACTGCTGAGCCACCAGGGAAGCCCTTAGCCGGCATTTGAGCTCCAGGATGCATGCACGTACGCTGCTGCAGGTGTCTGTGGCTTCTGTTATCTCCTTACATCATGAGAAGGCATCTCAGCAGGAGGGCTGGGGCGGGGAGAGAGGGAACCACCGCTCTAGCTGCAGATGGGTGTGCTCAGATCGATGGACACTGTCCGATTGGTGTTTGTGGGATGCAGGCCATGTTCAGACTGTTTTAATCAAAAGTGTACATGAGAATATCCTCTCTAACTAGGAACAACTGTGTCAGGAGACTACCAGGGTGTTTAGCAAGAGCTGTTGCTCTGACACTTAAAACACGCTTGCTCCTTGGAAGAAAAGCTCTGACCAACCTAAATAGCATGTTAAAAAGCAGAGACATTACCAACAAAAGTCCATATAATCAAAGCTATGGTTTTTCCAGTAGTCATGTATATGAGAGTTGGACCATAAAAAAGGCTGAGTGCCAAAGAATTGATGATTTTGAACTGTGGTGTTGGAGAAGACTCTTGAGAGTCCCTTGGACTGCAAGGAGATCCAACCAGTCCATCCTAAAGGAAATCAGTCCTGAACATTCATTGAAAGGACTGATGCTGAAGGTGAAACTCCAATACTTTGGCCACCTGATGCTAAGAAATGACTCATTGGAAAAGATCCTGATGCTGGGAAAGATTGAAGGTGGGAGGAGAAGGGGACGACAGGATGAGATGGTTGGATGGCATCACTGACTCAATGGACATGAATCTGAGTAAACTCTGGGAATTGGTGATGGACAGGGAGGCCCGGTGTGCTGCAGTCCATGGGGTCGCAAAGAGCTGGACATGACTGAGCGACTGAACAGCAACAACTGCTCCAACTTGGTCTCGAGAAAGGGGAGCAGCTGGAGGAGGACCCTGGGTGGCGGACAGGCCCCCTCAGCCCTTCCCGCATCCCCTGGCCCTCCGCCCGCTCGTGTGTCTGTGCCCACCCACCCAGCAGGTCCTGCCAGCAGCAGTTGGGGTGGGCAGACCCTGGTGGGAGCCTGTTTCCCAGCCTTCAGGCTCCGTCCTGCCCTCTTAGAAGAGGAATTTTGTTTTATAAACCAGGAAGCTGCAGTTCCTCCTGGCGCCTCTTCAACAACAACACCCTTATCTCCCGGCCAGGACCCGGGAGGCCAGAGCCCGCGAGACTGGGACCCTCTCCTCCGTGAAGGAGGCAGCTTTGCGGAGGGGAAAGGAAATTCAATTTGGAACTTTTAGGAGAAATACCTGGTAAGAATGAAACAGGCAATGAAAAAAAATGCGGCTTCCTGCACGCCAAACATGCAATTGTCCGTTTTCATTAAATGCCCACAGCGGGCCCAGCACCTTATGGGCACCTCGAGTGCCTGCAGAGCAGCGCGTTCCTCGGAAGCGCCGCGGGTCTCGGGGGCAGACACCCCATCCCACTCGCTGTGTTGTTCCTACGGTGACACTAGGCCTCCCCTGCGGCCACAGCACAGCCAGCGTCACCCCAAAGGCACACATCTTTCCTGTCTTCTTACCAAGACCCTCAAAGGAAGAAGAGGCCTTTTCCATATTCCCCTCCCCAACTTTACAAGAATTATCTGTGTGTTCTCTTATTTGGCATATACGTTGTTCAAGACCGTAAGTAAAATTGGGGAGCTGTGAAAGTTTGGGGTGCTGCTCTGCTCACACCCAGGGCAACACGTTTCCCATCAAACCGAAAACCGAGTTACACACACTCGGCGGCTCCCAGACGTCTGCTTGCAGCTTCAGGACTGCGGCCCAGCTTCAGCCCGCAGGCAGGCGGCTGGGGTGGGGGATGCCCCTGCGACGCTGCACAGCCCAGTGCTGGAGGCGGGACGACCCTCCCCGATCATAAAAGGACCGGACACAAGGGGACCCGATTTGCCCCGACAGTTGCCTTCTGCAGCCCCTCCAGACTCCCGTCACTGAGTCCCACCCAGAGCTGCTGGGCGGACATGAGTTTGGGTGAACTCCGGGAGGTGGTGACGGACAGGGAGGCCTGGTGTGCTGCGGTTCATGGGGCCGCAAAGAGCCAGACATGCCTGAGCGACTGAACTGAGCTGAAAGAGGAGCAGTTCCCCGGGGCGCCCCTCCTGCGGGGCACGGACCCGGCTGGGACTCAGGAAAAGCTGCTTCTCCCCGCCTTGAGTCAGCGTGGCGGGGATTGCCTCAGTCTCCTAGTAACTGGCACACTAAGTGCTTCTCCTTGGTCAGCTCCAGGCAGTCTCCACCATGAACCCGGCCTTGGTCCCTGTGACAGGCCGACCTGGAGCAGACCGCTCCACCCCGCACCCAGTTCCCCCCGGTGCCCCCCAGCAGCCACGCCTCGTGGCCCCAGCATCACTCATGTCCCGCCCCGAGGCTGCAGAGGGGCTGGCAGAGTCCCTACCTGAGGCGCACACCAGGCGGAGGGGGCGTCCTGACTGCGGCCACGGGGACCCTGGGCCCCGGGCTGAGTCTGCGCTCAGACCCGCACGTCAGGCGAGTGGCCTGGCTGTCGGCCGGCCAGCGACTGGACTCAGGCTGGGGCTGCAGCCTTATCTGCAAACGGCTTCCTGTTTGCAAAGCCTCAGGAGGAGGAGGGAGTGTGGGAACTTGGGGACGTGTGAGACGTTGGGGTCTCAGGGCCCCTCACTCTTCCCCCCAAACTTCCACACCAGTCCCTTCTCTGTCCATCTTCCCTGTCCCTCTCTCTTTCTTTTGAAAAGAAGCATCGTGTTGTGGGGTGCAGCAGAATACACAGGAGAGTGACAGCTACCAGCCGGCGTCGCACGGACAGGAGCCGGCGTCACACGGACAGGAGCCGGCGTCGCACGGACAGGAGCACACGCAGGCTGACTTACTGTGTTGTCCTCCCACGTGGGTTCCACTCCAAAACCGTGAAGTACTCAGCTGCTGCTTGCCGAGACCTAATCTGTGCGTGTGTGTGCTAAGTCGCTTCTGTCGTGTCTGACTCTGCAACTCTATGGACTGTACCCTGCCAGGCTCCTCTGTCCATGGGGATTCTCCAGGCAAGAATACTGGCGTGGGTTGCCACGCCCTCCTCCAGGGGATCTTCCCGACCCAGAGATCGAACCCTCGTCTCTTACGTCCCCTGCACTGGCAGGCGGGGTTCCTTGCCACTACCGCCACCTGGGAAGCCCTGACCCATGACAAGACCGCAAAAGCCCTCCACTCACCGGAATTCCACTTAAGGCAACACAAGCCAGATCCAAAGACTGGATGGACCCGGCTTCCGTGTGGCTGGAAGTGGGGCGTGGGGGGTGGGGGGCCACTTAAGAAGACAGTTGGCGAATTAGGATCATGAACAGCTAGGGTCAAAGATGAACACTTATTAAGACTGACAAGAGAAGTTATCACAAATTACAGAAGTAGGGACGGACAGATGCCACACACATCCCCAAGTGCATGAGGAAGAACGGACTGTTTATTCAAATTGCCTGACAGTGTAAGTCAGCCGGACGACGCGGATGGAAACAGACCACTTCCTGGAAAACACAAGCTACCACGGCGGACTCCCCACAGAAGAGAGAATTCAACAGTCCTGGAGCAATT
Organism: Capricornis sumatraensis; assembly: GCF_032405125.1. NCBI lineage: Eukaryota > Metazoa > Chordata > Mammalia > Artiodactyla > Bovidae > Capricornis > Capricornis sumatraensis. The sequence goes on from NC_091074.1 coordinate 119,821,731, forward strand.
AAGGGGATTGCACTTGTGATTTTAAATCTCCCCAAAAGGAAATCTCTAGGCCAGATGGTATCATAGGCGAATTCTGCTAAATGTTTAAAGAAAAACTAATTCCATATAATTCTTCCAGGAAACAGAAGTGGAAAAGAAACACTCACCAGTTTACTTTATGAAGTTAGTGTTATCCTGATACCAAAGCCAGACCAAGGCACTCCCAAAAAGAGAAGTATAAACCAATAACTCGCAAAAGATATGGAAGCAAGAAAAAAAAAGATGAAATCAATCTTTAACCAAGTATTAGCAAACAGAATTGAGCAATATGTGAAAAGATTTATAAGCTATGACTGTGGGGTATTTTGGGGATGCAAGGCTGGGTCAATATTCAAAAATCGGCTCAAGTGAAACATCGACTAAAGTGGTCCGCCATACCAATAAACTAACACAGGAAAGGTTCGTGTCACACTGGTTGAAGCAGAAAGATCTGACGAAGTCCAGCACACTTCGATGACAGAAACTCTCAGAAAAATGGGAACAGATGGGGAATTTCCTCATCTTGACAAAGAGCATGCATTTTTAAAATAAAAAGTGTGGTTTTAATTGGAACATATCTGACACCCAACATTCAAGACCAAGGTGCACTGCACACTGATCTCAGTAGGCCCTGAACACGGTGTATGGTCGCCTACAGGGGTGGCATCGGTTAGCACTTCATTGCATCAGAGTTGTCGATGCTTTTTAAAATGTTTCTTTAAAACTTTTTGCCTGACAGGTCTTAGCTGAGGCACTCAGGATCTTAGTTCCCTGACCAGGGATCAAACCCAGGGCGCCTGCATTGGGAGAGTGGAGTCTTTAGCCGCTGCACCACCAGGGAAGTCCGCCATTTCTTCTTTTGTGTGGTGGGAATAATAAGATCTCGCTCTCAGCAATCTTGACGGTTTTAATACAGCATTGCTATCTATGTTCACCGCACTGTGCTATCAGCTCTCCAGGACTTACTAGCTGCACACGTGTCCCTGGAACCTCTCTCCCCGTCCCCGCCTGCCAGCGACCACTGCCCCTTTATAGTCTGGCTGCCTTAGACCCGCATGAAAGTTACAATCAGTGTCTTTCCATTGGATTCTCTCTTAGCTTATGACCTCCAGGGAAAAGCACAGTCGTCAATGAAGGACACACTTCTTCCTCAGTCTCTATCTGTAGCTTTTATCCATTGTCCTGCGACAGGCAGGTAGCTTTCAGTACCCCATTGAGAAGAACGCTGCAATAAGCCTGGGAGGACACGCATCCCTCTGATGTTTCCATTACTTTTGCATAAATACTCAGAAATGGAATTGTGTGATCATACGGTAACTCTTTTGGAGGAACCTGCGTTCTCTGTAGTGGCCGCACTAATACACATCCCATCCGGTGTTTTCAAGATCGTTACCTCCACGACCAGCGTTCTGACAGGTGTGAGGTGATAGCCTGTGGTTTTGATGTGCAACTTGCCTACTTGAAGTAGACTGTAAATTAGAGCCGTTTTTAGATCACAAGTCGCGTTTACACCTGCCTTGCAAACGAGCACCAAAGCCACCAGCATCTCTGGTGCTTCTCCTCCGGGGCCTCTGGTCTTCTTCACCCCACTGCCCCGACCCCCAAAACTGACCGCCAAAGAGCAGGGCCACTTCCAAGGGCTTGGACAAGAATCTGGCCCACGTCCCAGTTGTTATTTACATTTCTCAGATATAACTGAGACATCTGGACACAAGCCCCAGCAAGCCCATGTGTCTCCAGCTGGGAATCTTCCCCAGAGGTCACCTCTGTGCAGCCGAATCTCGGGACACTTTGTCCACAAGGACATTAACCTCACCCGCCCTCCCCTCAAGGGTTCACTCCTCCAGAGCTCCTGATGGCAGAAGACACCAGGCCACCCGTCCCGTCCACACGGCCCGCTGGCTTGCGACACAGCCCAGCCAGCACGGACCAGGATGCCAACGTGGAGCGCACAGGGCCCCATGGTGGGGAGAGGCGTCGCGGCACGTTACACCCGAAGATCCCGAGGTCACGAGGGATCTTAGTACAGGAGGCCGCCCAGGATCGAGGGCCGTGGAGGCCGTCAGTCAGTCAGGGGGCTGGGGCAGTGGGGTCCTCGGCCAGCCACTGTCCTCAAGACTAACCCTGCAGCTCAGAAGTGGGCTCCACTATGTAATGCAGACGACCACCACCGAGGGCCTACTGAGTGCACGTGCTTATCGTCACCTACGAGGGGCGAGAATCTGGAAACATGCACGCACGGCTAAGTGAGCCACTGTGCCGTGGAACCAGCGCAGGGCCCTGACGACGCGCGCCATCGGTCCAAGATCCCCAGCTGGTGCAGGAAGCAACGGGAAAATCCAGACAGCTCTGCATCCGCATCTCCGCCTGTCTGGAAACCACGCCCAAACCAGAGCACTGAGAATGATCCTTTATTTAGTCGTTTCTTTACAACTGAAACTCTGGGAATTCAAAATTAACATCCTTGCCCGTGAGCTTCTTATAGACACCAGAGAACGTTTCAACCTACAAGAGAAGAGATAAATCGTCACAACAAACACAGGGGACGTGTCCTCTGTAGTCCCAAGCGGGGCAAGCTCGAGTCTGGTGTGGGGAAGGACTCCACCCCCTGCACCGCGTGCTGGCTCCTCTGGGTCACTCGGAGACCCTGGGCGGACGGTTTACCGGGAATGAAGCAAAACGACACTTCTGCCCAGAGTCTATCTCGACCACCACCCAGCCTCAAGTTCAGCCTAACACACCATGGAATTACTTCAGGCCCATTTCTCCTAACAGTTGAAAACAACTCCAGTGTTTAAAACATCTTCCAACTGAACCTGATCTACAGCCCCCAAGGCAGTCGGCGCAGAGCCCACAGCAGGCGGGTTCGGAGCCGCCAGGGCGGCTGGGCTGGGCTGGGCTGGCCCTCGCCTGGGTCTGCGTCTGGCCCCTACCTTGTGTTCCACGTTGTTCTGCTGAGCTTTGTCCAGATGGACCTTTATGAGTCGGCTGCCGTCCAGCTTCACGCGGATCCTCTTGCCCACAATCTCACTTGGGAAAACCAAGTCCTCCAGGATGGCGTCGTGCACGGCAGTCAGAGTGCGGCTTAAAGAACACAACAACAAAGGTGAGAAACTCAGCAACGTCTGCCCTCCTGGGAACCCCCAGGGCACCTCGGCAAGTCAAGCCCTGAGTGGAACGCTCCAGGTTCCTGAAGCCACAGCAGCACGCGCGTCTCATCTGTCACAGCAGAGCCGCGGCCACGTGAGGAGAGGGAGACACATGCTACCATCTCACCTCAAAAGCCAGTGTGCTGTGAGCCACACACACCAGCTGTCACGAGCGATCGTCCGCAGAAAAGGAGATTAGTGACGACTTTTATCCTTGGACACACCTTTAGGTTGTCAGTCACACGATTCTCTGTGGTAACCTCTTACCTCTTCTAAAATGATCTTCTCCAGTGTTGTCAAATGATTAGATGTCACCACAGGCTTTACCTAGCAAAGACCCTCTAAGGGGTCCCTGGCCGATAAGATGCACCCAAGCCCCTCCCTCTTTCTGCAATGGAATGAGGTGACACCCCACCCAAAGGACACTGCTCTACCCCAGCTCTAGGATGCGGCCCCTCCCATGAGGCTCCCATTTCAGCCCGTCCCGTCAGACTGCCAAGGGAGCCGTGCTCCCCTCCTGGATTTGACTCCAAGTTCACAACCCATCTGGCTGCCTGACAAGGTTCAATTAACTCCAAACTGCTAGCCTATCAGCTTTGTGCCACAGGATACCAGGAATGAGAGAGTGAAGAGACTGTTCTCATTCCCAACGTCTGCAGGACTCCCTTTTATTACGGAACGTGTCCAGGTCTTATTCACCCCTCAGTGGCTCAGACACCACGTCCTACTCGTTTCTCTTTCTGTCTGCACCTCCGCACACACAGAAGGGGCTCCTAAATGACCGCAAAGCCTCACTGCTCCAAGGCCAAGAGCAGCTTCAGCACCTCTCAGCACACAAATTAGACAGTCAGCCCAGTCGACGAATGGCTGCTAACCACTGGCTAAGCACACCCTTACAGGTTAGGAAAGCACCATGGACCCCGTAAATCACTTCCTTCAAAACAGCAGAACGGAATCTAGCTGGTCTCACACTCAACTCTAGCCCGAAATAAAGCCTCTTTGAGGGAGAGCAGTGGCAGCACAATCACAGGGCAGCAGAGCTGTAGCTGCTTCAAAAGAAAGTGACCGAGACCCTGCACGCAGCTCGCGCAGGAGGAGGGCGAGCGCAGGGAAGGACAAGAGGCCGCGGGCGGGCGGGCGGACTGGAGACGGGCGGGATGGCTCCGTGCAGGAGAAGGGAAGACTCCCGGCTCTGGGCCAGGCCACTGGGACAGGCCGGCTTCATCAGCTGAGAAGTGGAGGCAGGTCTGCGATGAGGGAGAGCCAAGGCCACAGACCCCAAGTCAGCACCTTCACCGTGTGCAGAGAAAGGGGCTGCTTCACAGGCAAGTACTGATTCAGGTCGTCAGAACCCAGGCTGCAAAGCCATTTCAGTATCAGCATTAACAAACCAAACGTTCTTGATTATCCCATGCTTGATCTCCTGCAAACTATCCAGAAGAGCCCTGCTCCCCCTAAAAGTTCTACATTCTAATGCTACTCCAACTGCCCTGAAAACAAGCCCGAAGCAACAACAGCGCAAGTTCTGTAACACCCAGCACGGGCCTGTCCAGCCTCTCCATCCTCCACAACGTGGCACCGTCAACACCTGTCCACAGCACTAGAGACCCCTCATGCCCTGCTTCCAGGCACTCCCTGGCTGAGTGCAGATGCCAGCACCACTGGCTGAACGGAGGGAGGATGAGTGACACCCTTTACCCCATCAGCAGGGGTGCTCAAGTCCTTTCTCAAACTGCCCAAGGGCAGGCCTGCAGGGACCCAAGAAACCAAGTATGTGCAATCAGCGACTCCAAGAAAACACCAGAAAGCTCAGACCAAGGAGCCAACCTCCAGGATCTAGTTTACAGCAGATAACCTGCAAGTCAGTCCAGTTCAGAAAACACGCATCACCAGCAATGCCTTCAACCTGTGCCATGAGCAACAGACGCGTCTACTCAACCTTGAACCCACAGCAGAAGTGAACAGTGAGAGCACGCTGCACTGCCCACCCCCACGCCGGGTGTGCCTCACCCCACCACGCTCAGCTGGCTCCTCCTCACTGCTCCTACCCTTTACCCAAAGAACTGGATGAAAGTCTCACCTTCTGTGAGTGCAGCAACCTATTGTACCACCTATGTGAGCATATGTAATTCTTGCCTCCAGAATCAACCTTAAAACATTTCACACACAGTTACAGAAACCAAGTTACTTGATAAAAATTCCCATGTGAATGGATTTCCTACATCATCCACACTTAATTTTAAAAAACTTATATAACTCTTACTATAAATAACCCATGCCAATCAACAATGGTTATTAAGAGTGGTACTCACATTTTCCATGCTGATAAAACCTACCTCCTGGGACGTTTCTGCTTATTTTTCGTACGGCTTTTTCGAGTTGGCTTAGGCAGAATTCTCCTCTGTAAGGCAAAAATTATCATCCAACAAACTTTTAAAGACTTAAGTTGTCAGAAAACTAAGCACTATCAAAACTGCTTTACAAACCAAAGGACATAATGGCTGAATAAATTAAAAGCTCCAGAAAATTAAACAAGCTAGACCCAACAAGTGAGGAAGAATCTCTGAAGCACTTCCTGACCTCATTAATTCTTTCAGAACCCACAGCTTATAATAAAATGTAACTGGAAAAATGTGACTGATCCCCCAAATATTACATGCCTGTTCACATTTCATCCAGCCCACTACCCACTTACAGGTACTAAGTCAGAATACTACTCCTTAACTTCCTCATCAGCCAAGCACTTAAGTCCTAGAGATCTGTTTGCAGGAAGGCCCAGTCTAACTTAGAAAACAAAAACACAGCCCCTTACCCATTTCCTCCTTACTCTACCAACCATTCCTTTGCGTGCCTTTCCTCCAGCATCTACATGTAATTTCCCAGGGTGGTGCGAGTCTGCTGAGAAATCCCACCAGGCGGGGCAAGCGGCAACTTCACATGTTACCTGCATCACTTCTGCACAGCCCAGTACCATTATAGCACTGCAGCCAGGGAAGGCACTGGGGCCGCTTTAACACCAACAGCAGCAGTCCAGTTCCGTCGCTCAGTTGTGTCCGCTTCTGTGCCACTCCACGGACCGCAGCACGCCAGCCTTCCCTCGCCATCACCATCTCCCAGGGCTTACTCAAACTCATGGCCTTCGAGTAGGTGATGCTACCCAACCATCTCCATCTCATCCTCTGTCCTCCCCTTCTCCTCCTGCCTTCAATCTTTCCCAGCATCAGGGTCTTTTCCCATGAGTCAGGTCTTCGCATCAGGTGGCCAACCCAGCAGCAGTACCCTCTATCTCTTTAACCTGGTGCAAGCACCGACCAGTGACTCTACCAACACAAGCCCTCACTGCAGCGACCCAACACGACGTGCCCCGCGGGCGCACCTGGGCGATGAAGACGACGTGCTTGCCGCTGAACTTCTTCTCCAGCTCGCGCACCAGGCGCACCTGGATTTTCTGGAAAGACTTCAGCTGCGGGACGGGGACGAAGATAATAATAGCTTTCCGGCCACCGCCAACTTCGATCTCCTAGAGTCGAAGCGGGAAGAGAGGCACAGATGTAGTTAGGCGGGGAGGGGAACCCTGGCCCTCCCGGCGGCCCGCGCACGTGCCCGAGCTCCGCCCCGTCCTGGGGGAACCCGAAGCCCACCCCGGGGGGACCCCCTTGCCTTGGCGGCCGTGATGTTCAGCTCCCGCAGCTGCGCCTTGAGGTCCGAGTTCATCTCCAGCTCCAGCAGAGCCTGCGGGGCGGCAGAGGGCGCAGCCCACGATCAGCGCGCGCAGCCTCATTCACCCCGACCCCCGCCGGGACCCCGGCTCGCCCGCCCCCTCACCTGGGAGATGCCCGACTCGAACTCGTCCGGCTTCTCGCCGTTGGGCTTGACGATCTTGGCGCTGGAGCTGAACATGGCCGGGACCTGGAAGCACAGGGCGCTCAGGGCGAGCGGCCGGCCCCATCCTCCCCCCGCACAAGCCATCGAGACCCCCGGGCCGGACAATCGGCCGCATCCCCACCCGGGGGCCCCAGACGTGTGCCCCCCGAAGCCGGCGGACCGGCATGGCGCCCGCGGACCACGTACCTTGCAGAGGCGGCCAAATATTCTTGCCGCTGCCGACTCGAGCAGGCCTAGAAAGAGGCCTAAATCTCGCGAGAGTTCGTTAAATCCCGGCGGCGGAGGGGAAGAGGCGGGAATAGCGCGAGTAGCGAAACCGGAAGAACCACTGAGACGCGGAGGCAGCCTAGAGAGTCGCCGGAAGGGGCTCCTGAGGGCCGGAAAGCTGGGAAGGCTTTTGGCTCCGCTGTTATCTTTGTCTCGGCTGTTCGCGGGAATTCCCGTGGGGGCAGCCGAGGTTCCAGGAGGGCGGTGGGCGGGGCCGGCGGCAATCTGTCTGGGGACCCAGGTCCACCCGGGGAAAACAGCCTGGGCTACGCCCGAAGATACGACCAAAAGCCTAACTTAACACGAGGAAGCTTAACGTCCCAGCTGAAGCAATGAAAAGGAACCGGAGACTTGGGTTCTGTTTGGGCTGTGGAGGACCAAATGAGATGCTTGGGACAGCTCTTTGGGAACGAACTGCTCCGGGCCACACTGGGCTCTCGTGTCGACTGCTTGGTGTGGGTGATGATTCTGAGACGTCTAGGGGCACCTGTGGTGGAGGCGGCCTGGAGCTGAAGAACCACCCCAAGAGGGGAAGTTAAGCTGAGTTCAGTTGCTCAAGTCGTGTGCGAATGGAACACAACATGCCAGGCTTCCCTGTCCATCACCAACTGCCAGAGTTTACTCAAACTCATGTCCATTGAGTCCGTGATGCCATCCAACCATCTCATCCTCTGTTGTCCCCTTCTCCTCCTGCCCTCAGTCTTTCCCAGCATCAGGGTCTTTTCCAATGAGTCAGTTTGTTAGGAGAAGCACACTGATTGAAACCGCCCACCCTGGCCAGGCACCATAGTAATCATTTGCATGAGTTGTTTTATGACAGGAGATCCTGATAAGGAATATGGAACTAGTAAGCCACCCTGCTTATTTAACTTCTATGCAGATTACATCATGAGAAACGCTGGACTGGAAGAAACACAAGCTGGAATCAAGATTGCCGGGAGAAATATCAATAACCTCAGATACGCAGGTGACACCACCCTTATGGCAGAAAGTGAAGAGGAGAGTGAAAACGTTGGCTTAAAGCTCAACATTCAGAAAACGAAGATCATGGCATCCGGTCCCATCACTTCATGGGAAATAGATGGGGAAACAGTAGAAACAGTGTCAGACTATTTTTTGGGGGCTCCAAAATCACTGCAGATGGTGACTGCAGCCATGAAATTAAAAGACGCTTACTCCTTGGAAGAAAAGTTATGACCAATCTAGATAGTATATTCAAAAGCAGAGACATTACTTTGCCGACTAAGGTCCGTCTAGTCAAGGCTATGGTTTTTCCTGTGGTCATGTATGGATGTGAGAGTTGGACTGTGAAGAAGGCTGAGCGCCGAAGAATTGATGTTTTTGAACTGTGGTGTTGGAGAAGACTCTTGAGAATCCCTTGGACTGCAAGGAGATCCAACCAGTCCATTCTGAAGGAGATCAGCCCTGGGATTTCTTTGGAAGGACTGATGCTAAAGCTGAAGCTCCAGTACTTTGGCCACCTCATGCGAAGAGTTGACTCATTGGAAAAGACTCTGATGCTGGGAGGGATTGGGGGCAGGAGGAGAAGGGGACGACCGAGGATGAGATGGCTGGATGGCATCACGGACTCGATGGGTGTGAGTCTGAGTGAACTCCGGGAGATGCTGATGGACATGGAGGCCTGGCGTGCTGCAATTCATGGGGTCGCAAAGAGTTGGACACGACTGAGTGACTGAACTGAACTGAAGCCACCACCAACCGGAAGAGTTCGGGAAACATCTAAAGGAGACACTGCGTGTCCGTCAACTTCCCAGAATCCCTCTCGCTAGCATCCATCTTGGCTGAGCAATGCGTGTGGCACCAGGAAAGGCTCTGAATTAGAGTGATTGGTCAAAAGCCACCCAGAAACTAATCCCATCACTGTAAAACCCGACATTGTGAGCCACGTGGCAGAGCAGTTCTCCTGGGTTTCCTTATCCTACTGCTCTCCACCTGGGTGCCCTTTCCCAATAAAATCTCTTGCTTTGTCAGCACGTGTCTCCTCGTACAATTCATTTCCGAGTGTTAGACAAGAGCCCAGTTTTGGGCCCTGGAAGGGGTCCACCTTCCTACAACAAGTTCTTTGCATCAGGTGGCCAAAGTATTGGAGCTTCAGCTTCAGCATCAGTCCTGCCAATGAACACCCAGGACTGATTTCCTTTAGGGTCTACTGGTTGGATCTCCTTGCAGTCCAAGGGACTCTCAAGAGTCTTCTCCAACACCACAGTTCAAAAACATCAATTCTTCGGCGCTCAGCTTTATCGTCCAACTCTCACATCCATATATGACCACTGGAAAAACTAGCCTTAACTAGACGGACTTTGGTTGGCAAAGTAATGTCTCTGCTTCTTAATATGCTGTTTAGGTTGGTCATAACTTTCCTTCCAAGGAGCAAGCGTCTTTTAATTTCATGGCTGCAGTCACCATCTGCAAAGACTTGGGGCCAAACAGGATGCAATTCCAGGAGGAGGACGCGGGATGCTTGGGAAAAGCTGGGGCTCAAGCTGGACAGCTGAATTTAGTGCAGCTGTGGTGAAAGATTCGGGGATGGCAAATGGCCTTAGAGTGGGTCAAGAATTTGACACAGCAGAACTTTTTATTGGGAAAATGCTTACTATCCTGTCACTTGAAACACGTGTGTAAAGGACTTCCTGCCCTAGAGAGGAGTGAAAAATACAATTCACAAATAATTGTCTAGGTGTGTGTTCTGTGCTAGCCATGAGGAAAACCCACTGGATCCTTGCCCTTGGGAGATGGCAGTTTCGAGAGTGAAAGTGAGAGTCGCTCAGCCGTGTCCTACTCTTTGCAACCCCATGGACTACACGTCCATGGAACTCTCCAGACCAGAATACTGGAGTGGGTAGCCTCTCCCTTCTCCAAGGGATCTTCTCAACCCAGGGATCGAGCCCAGGTCTCCCACGTTGCAGGTGGATTCTTTACCTGCTGAGCCACCAGGGAAGCCCACCAGGGAAGTTTAGTGAAGAAAACATAAATTGTATGACTGTGTGTATAATGACAAGTTATAACTGTACATATGAGTAAAATGAGTAAAGGGGGCCAGGGGGACTCATGCTTTAAGAAACCAGGGAATTCTGTGGAAGAGATGAAATTAATCTGTGGTGAGGAGAAGGGGAAGACAGAGGGTGAGATAGTTGGATGGCATCACCGACTCGATGGACGTGAGTCTGAGCAAGCTCTGGGAGATGGTGATGGACAGGGAGGCCTGGCGTTCTGCGGTCCATGGGGTGGCAAAGAGTCACTAGGGAGAAGGGCATTTCCAACCTAGCAAACAGTATCTGACTGTGAGGAGATAATCTACTTGAACTTCAGTTTCCTCACCTGTCAAATTTAGCAGAGCAATTATCCACATGGGTCAGGTGCTGTGGAAAATGCTTAGAACGTTACGCTAGGTGATGTCTAAGATTTCCAACAAGCTTTACTAAGATTGTGTTCATCTTAGATATTTAAAGCTATATATACTTCTCTATGTGATTGCAGCCATGAAATGAAAAGACGCTTACTCCTTGGTAGGAAAGTTATGGTCAACCTAGACAGCATATTAAAAAGCAGAGACATTACTTTGCCAACCAAGGTCCATCTAGTCAAGGCTTTGGTTTTTCCAGTGGTCATGTATGGATGTGAGAGTTGGACGATAAAGAAAGCTGAGCGCTGAAGAATTGATGCTTTTGAACTGTGGTGTTGGAGAAGACTCTTGAGAGTCCCTTGGACTGCAAGGAGATCCAACCAGTCCATCCTACAGGAATCAGTCTTGGGTGTTCATTGGCAGGACTGATGCTGAAGCTGAAACTCCAATACTCTGGCCACCTGATGCAAAGAACCAACTCATTGGGAAAGATCCTGATGCTGGGAAAGATAGAGGGCAGGAGGAAAAGGGGACGACAGAGGATGAGATGGTTGATGGCATCACTGCCTCAATGGACATGGGTTTGGGTGGACTCCAGGAGTTGGTGATGGACAGGGAAGCCTAGTGTGCTGCAGTCCATGGGGTCGCAAAGAGTTGGACACGACTGAGCGACTGAACTGAACTGATACTTCTCTAATGTTAGGGGGAGAGGGGCCAACTATTATCTCACTCAAATCAGCTTGGAACTTGTTGAAGAGAGAAAATGGAGCTGACCTGTGATCTTACCTGGGTCACCATTCCAAACCCCCTTGATGAACCATTTCCATGCCTTTGCCCACTTTTTCAACCTGGCTTCCGTGTCTCCCACTCCACGAAAGCAGCACTCCAGAAGTTCATCCAGTAAAGTTCTTTCTGGTCTCCAGGACTTTGTTGAAAGGCCTGGCGGGAGAGGACATTCTTGCCTTGTTCCCCATCCTCAGGAAAAGCTCTCTTCCATCACGTCAGTGACTACGATGTTCGCATTAGGTGTTTGTAGACGTTATTTATTGAGGAAGTCCCCTCCTATCCCCATTTTCTGGGTTTTTATCATAAATGGGATTATGTCCAATGCATTTTATGCATTAATTAGTATAATCATGAGTTTTTCCTCCCAGCCTGTTAATATTGTAGACTGCCTTAATGGGTTTTCAAATATTGCACCTTCCCCGAATGTCTGGAATAAGCCCTGTTTGGTAATGGGGTATAATTCTTTCTCACTGGGCTCATCGTCTTACTCTCATCTTTCTTTCTCATCATCCACTTATTAATATTTTGTTGAGAATTTTTAATGTCTATTCAAGACATATTGGTCTGTAGTTTCCTTTTTTTTTGTATTGTTTTGGTCAGGTTTTGGATTAGGTTAATATCAGCATAAAATGAATTGGGACGGGCTCCCTCATCTTGTATTTTCTGAAAACAATTGTGTAGAATCAGTGTTAAGTCTTCAAACATTTGGTTGAATTCAGCTGTGAAATTATCAGGGCCTGGAGATTTCTTTTTGCAGGGATTTTTACTATGATGAATTCCATTTTTTAAATAGTTACAAGGATATTTAGATTATTTCTTTCATATTGGATGAAACTTAGCAGTTTGTGCTTCTACAGGAACTGGTACATTTCATTTAAATTGTTGAATTTATTCCAGTAGAATTGTTCATAATATTCCTTTATCCTTTTAATGTTCAGCACAATAAAAGATGTTTTTTTAAGAAGATTCCACAGGAACCTTCTAGTCAGTACATTATTTCAAGTTCCTGCAGGAGGAAAGCACTACGTGGAAACAGAGCTTGTATGCCGCAGGATTAAAGAACATCTGGGCAGTGATTGGGAGAGTAGTGTCTGTTGCGGGGGGTACAACAAAGCACCCCTTCTTTAGGAAAATCTACCTTCCAGAGGTCAGAGGAAGGTCACTCAGTGCTGGAGAGGCCAGGTTTTTCATCTGTTCTGACAGCAGATGCCTTAAGTGTCGAACCTGGACTTGGAAAAACTGCCATTTTTCTTTGGCAGTCCTAGGTCCCTTCATGGCTGAAAGCTTAGCGAGTGGACGCTGTCTTCCTGAGGGGAGGCTCCAGAAGGAGAGCAAGGATGCAAATCCACGTGTTGCAACAGAGAAGAACCTCAGGAGTTTGTAACATCTGGGCCAGCCTTCGGGGTTTGTGAAGAATGAGGACTCTCAGTAAAATCCTGAGGCGTTACTCTCCCCGAATTGTTTTTCTTTCAAGTGAAAGGGATAAGGTACTGGCCTGTTTCATGGACTGGAATACTAAAGAAATGGAGATACTGAGAAATGGAATATTGCCTGCCACATCAGTAAACAGAGAATGTCGCAGTCATCAGCAGTTGCAGCCAACTCTGAAGGAGAGCTGGCCAGCCCTGAGGGAACTCAGGAAGGAAACAGAGCATCCGCCCGGGAGAAGCTGTCAGCCTGCAGCTTCTCCTCATAGTGAGCCCTGAGGAAATCAGGATGCGAAAACACTGCAGTGCCTGTGAAAGGAATGAGCTCAGTGAGCCCCGACTCTCGCATCTGCCCATACACAGCTGTTGGCGTTCAGTCACTAAGTCTCGTCCTCCAACTCTTTGCAAAGCCGTGAGCTGCAGCGCACCAGGCTTCCCTGTCCTTCACGATCTCCCAGAGTTTGCTCAGACTCATGCCTGTTGAGTCGCTGGTGCCATCCAACCGTTCCATCCTCTAGCACCCTCTTCTCCTTTTGCTTTCAGCCGTTCCCAACTGGCAATACAACGTCTCCAGAAGGAAAAGGCCACAGGCTGAGAACCTCTGCTACTTTATCCGAAGCTGTACTACGCTGTGCTAAGTCTTTGGGACCCTTTGGACTGTAGCCCGCCAGGCTCCTCTGTCCATGGGATTTCCCAGTCAAGTATACTGGAGTGGGTTGCCATTTCCTCTTCTGGGAGATCCTCCCAACTCAGGGATCAAACCCATGGCTCCTGCGTCTCCTGCATTGCAGGCAGACTCTTTACCTGCTGAGCCATCTGGGAAGCCCCCATTATCTGAAACACCCCTTCCCAGGAACCAGGCCAGTGGCATTTTCAGCCAGCTTTGGTTGAAATGGTCTGATCTCAAGATGAGACTGAAGTGCCAAAGGCAAACTCACATACAGAGCATGGTTTAAACTGGAAAGAAGAAGCCTTTACATAGATCCCAAATAAAGCCTGGAGGACCTCACACACAAAGGGCGTGAGCTTGGATCCATGAGAAAGATGTACCTTCAAACTCCGGGGTCAGCAGGAAAAGCAGTGAGCCCAAAGGAGCAATATGGGTACCACCCCTCCTTGCTCACCCAGTGAAGGAGGAAACAGACAGAACAGGCTCTATCTTGAAAGCAGGGCTCCATCTTGGGCCGGAGTGTGGACTTTGAGCTATATGCCCGGTATCTATGGTAATGACATACCAACTGGAAAACCAGGCCCCCGGAAGGAAGAGCCCCAGGGCTCGTACCTAGACTCTGTAGCCTAAAAGAATACCTAGTTATCTGTGTAACTGAATAGAATCATAAATTCTATTATGCTTATTGGAGTATGTCCACTGTTCACTACCTAGGCTTAAGGCATATGAATCATGGGTTAACTTTGATTGTATCTTTCTTTTACTTTATTCAGACTAGTTTCAGGGAATTAGGGGAGGTAGGTTTGGGCACTACACTTGGGGTATATAAGGTTTTCATGAAAACTGGTCGGGGTCCTTGGCTAAGAGGAGACTCTGCCTTGGGCCTGCTGGTGTAATAAACTGCACTCCACTATCTGCACTGTCCTTCTGAGGGAGTGTTTCCCGGAATGCGTGGCTACAACACCAGAAGTGCTCTGGAGCCTTCTCTGGCCCCTGTAGGGACAAGAAAAGTGATGGCCTTAAACAAATAGACTGCCAGGCATTTCTCCAGCTAAGATGGGCCTATTCAGGGTCAGAAGGGAAGTACATACAGTTCAGGGTCTGCCACAAAGAGAGAGCTTCTATGGAGAAGAGGGAGGTGGGGGCTGTGGAAGACAGTCTGTGGCTGTGCGCTGGCCAAGTCTCTGCTGCAAGGAAGAGAAGTCCTCTTCCTCTTGGCTCTGCCATTGTCGCTGGGCAGCAGAGCTCCCATTGTGGTCTCCCAGATCTATTTAAGGTTTCTGCTCATTAATTTTTTACACTGGGTAGTTCTGGCCCAGGACAAAATACTGCCAGGGCAGAGGGCGCAGTTAAACCAGCAAGATCAGTTCTCCTTTAAAAAGTTAACTTGCTTATTGTATAAAAGTCCCCATGAAAAAGGATCGTGTGTTGGGAATGCCTTATCTCAGCTCTGTGAAGCAGGAAGCCTAGAGGTCAAGGGGGTGAGAGTGCTTAGACGTCAAAACAATTCTCTTCCCTCCGGATCACAGCTCCTGATGTTCACGATAAAGTGACGAAAGGAGAGTTACTGATGAGCTGAGTGTAAGACGAATTTATGGACCTGCCTGTCTGGTCAAGAATTAATGGACTGAATTTAACAGAAGGTTTTCTCTCCCCTCCACTTAATAGCTGGCAGGATTTTTATTGTATTAACTATCAGCCAGTGTAAGCAGCATGTGAGTGAAATAAATCCACAAGGCTGTAATGAATGTGAAAATCTTATGCATTTAATTGAAGCGAGGTCACTGGCTTCTTCTGGAGAGCCTCAAGGTCACTTTTCCTGTATTACCATAGGTGACCTATAGAAATACCGGTGAACTGTCAGTAGGCAGAAGGTGATTGCTGAGATATTAATCTCTAAGTTATAGAAATATTAGTACACTTGACTTTTATCATAAACTAATTGTTTGCTCATCTTCAATATATCTCATCAAACGCAACGCCATTCTTCCCAGGCATCTTCAGGAAACATGCACAAGATGAAGAGAATCGGCGCCTTTGCAGACGTGCTGTGTATCGACCACACTATCCACACAGTCAGTGGGTACTCGCAGCCACTGGACACAGCAGCAGCATCTCCATTTTTCAAAGCATAGAACAGAGACTTTAAGCAACTCCCCAAACTTATACAGCTGGAAATTGTGGGGCTGGGATTTTCAGTCCGCATTGTGAACGTCACCGCTCAGGGGCAGGAGAGCAGCAGAACCGGGGGGCTGAGTCACAGGAACGCTTCATCGCTTCTGCCACTCAGCCCCATCCCCACCCGGGGGCAAATATCCCCGGCAGCATCTTCCGACTCCGGCCCAGGGCTCTGTACCTTGTCGAGAACAGGCCAGTTTTTGCCCAGGGTAAGTAAAGTCACACACCTGGAGCCAGAGATTAACATAAAAAATATTTACGGTCATCAATCAACAAAAATGCCAGGAGAGACAGCTTTGTAATTGCAGAAAGCCACGCAGATGATTTTCTGAACATACTCAGATAATTCAAACAACAACTTTGCAGGGATGCTGAGTACTCTGTGATAAAGGACCACAGCCAGCTAACTTACATGAAAAAGCAACTCTAAATAAGTAGGTCAGATGCAAGTGTCAAGCTAGTGAGAGGTGGGGTACAGTCAGACCCCACTTTTCCAGGGGCCCAGCCTCCTTCTTCCTCCAGGCAACACTGCAGCCTACAGCTGTCTATATCCTGCACAACTGTTATCATTTCATATCTGGCTGACAATCCCAGTTCTTTCCAAGCTTTGAAGATATTTGCTTTTGACTCACTGCCCTGACTTATTTCCACTTCAGCTTCTCAATCAGAAGTCAGCTCTTCCAGGTGCCATCTGTGTCCACAACTTCACCTGTGCCACTGGGAGGAGGTGAGCGAGTGATGCGTCTAAAAACGTAGGTCAAAAGTAACATTTCCAAGGCCCTGGTCTGTGCTTACCAGGAGGCTACAGGAGCTCCAGAGGCCCTGGGCAAATGGAGAATGAATGATCTCAAGAAGAGGGGCTGTGGTCGTTCTGAGAGCGGTCACTGGGCCGTCCCTAACTCTCATCATGTATCCACAGAAGAGATGTGGCCATCAGTCATTACTCGATTTTTAAGGCAACGTTTTTGAAAGAAGCTACCTTGAAGTGCAATAACAATAGGAATGAGCAATGGACAAGAGCCAATTTAAATTAGTAAAGTTGAAAATTTCAAGTGGATATTTATTGAGTTCACAGGCAAAAACACACTGATCACACGTTTGCTCTTTCTTCTTCCTGGAGTATCAGACTTCCTTCTCTGCCTAATTCACCTGAGTGAACGCTCCTTTTATCCTTCAAACCTTACTCATGCACTGCTGCGTTCCCTGGCCCTCCAGGCACTGGCTCACTGAAGACTTCAAGAAAATTGTTGTTGTTCAGTCGCTAGGTCCTGTCTGACTCTTTTCGACCCCATGAACTGCAGCACATCAGGCTTCCCTGTCCTTCACTATCACCCTGAGTTTGCTCAAACTTATCCATTGAACCAGTGATGCCATCCAACCGTCTCATCCTATGTCATCCCCTTCCTCTGCCCTCAATCTTTCCCAGCATCAGGGCCTTTTCCAGTGAGCCGGCTCTTCACATCAGGTGGACAAAGTACTGAAGCTTCAGCATCAGTCCTTTCCATGAATATTCAGGACTGATTTTCTTTCTTGAAAATTAGGTAGTTTAAACTTATTTGAAAAGGAAGGCTTGTCAATGGAGAGGACTTTTAAAGAAGTCCATTTGCTTACAGAACAAAGTGTGAAACATGCGCAGATTATAGTCTAAGACTAGCATGTGAGATGAGTGCAGTTGTGCGGTAGTTTCAGCATTCTTTGGCATTGCCTTTCTTTGGGATTGGAATGAACACTGACCTTTCCTGTGGCCATTGCTGAGTTTTCCAAATGTGCTGGCATATTGAGTGCAGCACTTTCACAGCATCATCTTTCAGGATTTGAAATAGCTCAACTGGAATTCCATCACCTCCACTAGCTTTGTTTGTCGTGATGCTTTCTAAGGCCCACTTGACTTCACATTCTAGGATGTCTGGACCTAGGTGAGTGATCACACCATTGTGATCATCTTGGTCGTGAAGATCTTTTTTGTATAGTTCTTCTGTGTATTCTTGCCACCTCTTCTTAATATCTTCTGCTTGTTAGGTCCATACCATTTCTGTCCTTTATCGAGCCCATCTTTGCATGAAATGTTCCCTTGGTATCTCTAATTTTCTTGAAGAGATCTCTAGTCTTTCCCATTCTATTGTTTTCCTCTATTTCTTTGCATTGATCGCTGAGGAAGGCTTTCTTATCTCTCCTTGCTATTCTTTGGAACTCTGCATTCACATGCTTTTATCTTTCCTATTCTCCTTTGCTTTTCACTTCTCTTGTTTTCACAGCTATTTGTAAGGCCTCCTCAGACAGCTATTTTGCTTTTTCACATTTCTTTCCCATGGGGATGGTCTTGATCCCTGTCTCCTGTACAATGTCACGAACCTCATTCCATAGTTCATCAGGCACTCTATCTATCAGATCTAGGCCCTTAAATCTATTTCTCACTTCCACTGTATAATCATAAGGGATTTGATTTAGGTCATACCTGAATGGTCTAGTGGTTTTCTCTACTTTCTTCAGTTTAAGTCTGAATTAGGCAATAAGTTCACGATCTGAGCCACAGTCAGCTCCTGGTCTTGTTTTTGTTGACTGTATAGAGCTTCTCCATCTTTGGCTGCAAAGAATATAATCAATCTGATTTCAGTGTTGACCATCTGGCGATGTCCATGTGTAGAGTCTTCTCTTGTGTTGTTGGAAGAGCGTGTTTGCTGTGATCAGTGCATTTTCTTGGCAAAACTCTATTAGCCTTTGCCCTGCTTCCTTCTGTATTCCAAGGCCAAATTTGCCTGTTACTCCAGGTGTTTCTTGACTTCCTACTTTTGCATTCCAGTCCCCTATAATGAAAAGGACATCTTTTTTGGGTGTTAGTTCTAAAAGTAATGCTCATAATTCTCCAAGCTAGGCTTCAGCAATACATGAATCGTGAACTTCCAGATGTTCAAGCTGGTTTTAGAAAAGGCAGAGGAACCAGAGATCAAATTGCCAACATCCACTGGATCATCGAAAAAACAAGAGAGTTCCAGAAAAACATCTATTTCTGTTTTATTGACTATGCCAAAGCCTTTGACTGTGTGGATCACAATAAACTGGAAAATTCTGAAAGAGATGGCAATACCAGACCACCTGACCTGCCTCTTGAGAAACCTATACGCTGGTCAGGAAGCAACAGTTAGAACTGGACATGGAACAACAGACTGGTTCCAAATAGGAAAACGAGTATGTCAAGGCTGTATATTGTCACCCTGCTTATTTAACTTCTATGCAGAGTACATCATGAGAAACGCTGGGCTGGAAGAAGCACAAGCTGGAATCAAGATTGCCGGGAGAAATATCAATAACCTCAGCTATGCAGATGACACCACGCTTATGGCAGAAAGTGAAGAGCAACTAAAATGCCTCTTGATGAAAGTGAAAGTGGAGAGTGAAAAATTTGGCTGAAAGCTCAACATTCAGAAAACAAAGATCATGGCATCTGGTCCCATCACTTCATGGGAAATAGATGGGGAAACAGTGTCAGACTTTATATTGGGGGGTTTCAAAATCACTGCAGATGGTGACTGCAGCCATGAAATTAAAAGACGCTTACTCCTTGGAAGGAAAGTTATGACCAACCTAGCTAGATAGCATATTCAAAAGCAGAGACATTACTTTGCCAACAAAGGTCCATCTAGTCAAGGCTATGGTTTTTCCCGTGGTCATGTATGGATGTGAGAGTTGGACTGTGAAGAAAGCTGAGCGCCGAAGAATTGATGCTTTTAAACTGTGGTGTTGGAGAAGACTCTTGAGAGTCCCTTGGACTGCAAGGAGATCCAACCAGTCCATTCTGAAGGAGATCAACCCTGGGATTTCTTTAGAAGGAATGATGCTAAAGCTGAAGCTCCAGTACTTTGGCCGCCTCATATGAAGAGCTGACTCACTGGAAAAAACTCTGATGCTGCGAGGCATTGGGGGCAGGAGGAGAAGGGGACGACCGAGGATGAGATGGCTGGATGGCATCACCGACTCGATGGACGTGAGTCTGAGTGAACTCCGGGAGTTGGTGATGGACAGGGAGGCCTGGCGTGCTGCGATTCATGGGGTCGCAAAGAGTCAGATACGACTGAGCGACTGAACTGATAGTCTAAGAGAATATTCTAAGACATTAACGTTCCTGTAAATTTCCCCTTGGGTCGCAGTGCATTAAGTTCTGGACATCCCTCTGGTTACAGCGCCTAGTTGGAGGTGGGGACAACGTGCCTTCCCTCCAACTTGAGGGGACCATGGAGGCGGCGGCGGGGTGCGAGCTCACCCCTTTCCCCTCTCTCCCTCTGCCGCACCCACCCCTTTTCACTTGTGGACCCCAATGTCTTTCCGGCCAGGACAACAGTGGGCGAGTAAACCAGCCCATCCGCGTGCCTGGCTGACCCTGAGTGTACCCCGCACCCCGGGAAAGCCGCGGAACACGGGGGGCTGACCTGGGGCCGGGGGCCGGGGGCTGGGGACCCGACGCCCAGCGCGCAGAGCGTCCAGCGCTCACCACAGCCCCAGAACGGTTCCCAGGAGCGCAGGCGGGTGAGAGCCGGGAGGCCCGCCCCCAGCGCAGGCCCCGCCCCGCGGACTATCTCCGTGGGGCCCCGCCCCGGAAGTCCCCGCCTCTGCTTCTTGGGCCCGGACTCCGAGACTTCCGCCCAGGCCCCGTGTCCTTACGGACATCCGGGAAACTGACGATTCAGAAGAGCCCTTGTCTCTGGGCCCCACCCTCGGCGCTGGGCTTGCGTCATCTCCCTGCGCCGCCGCCAGAAGTTCGGGTTCTGTGATGGCGGCCCTCGCCCGGGAGCTGATGTGCTCGGGGGTGACCGGGAGTGAGCGATGACCCGGCTTCTGGGCGTGGTGCACAGAGTGGCTTTGGCCACTGTGGGCTGCAGTATCCCGAGCTGCCGCAGTCTTGCCATGTTCTATGCCGTGAGGAGGGGCCGCAAGGCCGGGGTCTTCCGGACCTGGTGAGCAAGCCGCGCCGACCCAGGGCGGTGTGGGCGGCTTCGCGGCGAGGGGGCGGCGGTCACCCCCCGGAGCCCGCGGACCTCGCTTGGGGTAGGCGCGCGGGGGTCCTGACGTGGTAGGCCTCGGCTCCGCTTCGTGTTTGCTGGGACTTTCAGAAACGCCACTTACAGTCAGGGTTGGCCAGAGGCTTGCTTCTATTTAATCCTTCCTGGTGGCTCAGACGGTAAAACGTCTGCCTACAATGGGGGAGA
Source organism: Capricornis sumatraensis (assembly GCF_032405125.1). Classification (NCBI taxonomy): domain Eukaryota; kingdom Metazoa; phylum Chordata; class Mammalia; order Artiodactyla; family Bovidae; genus Capricornis; species Capricornis sumatraensis. The sequence continues at coordinate 119,842,676 of NC_091074.1, forward strand.
CCCGGGTTCAGTCCCTAGGTCGGGAAGATCTCCTGGAGAAGGAAATGGCAACCCACTCCAGTATTCTTGCCTGGAAAATTCTGTGGAGTGAGGAGCCTGGTAGGCTACAGTCCATGGGGTCACAAAGAGTCGGACACGACTGAGTGACATCACTTCACTTCTTCCCTTCTGTTGCACGGAAAGATTTTCCAAACGGGGACACATAATGGAGCTCAACGCCTAATCTCATCTTCTACTTTTAAAAAGAGAAATTCTTGTCAACTAGTGTTTATGTCCCCGTAACAATCCTGTGCGTTAGATGGGATTCTCATGTTGGGGTGTAGTTACCGTGTTAAAGTAATTGACGGGCCGAGTAAGTGACAGATGTGGGTCTTGAAGCCAGGTGTTGGGGCTCTAGGACCAGCGCTCTTCCCCCTGCGTCAGTCATCGAGGTCAGTTATTTGTGTATGTGTTCTGAATGCACAGTGTTGCCCCCTGCGGCTATGCTGTGAGGAAGAGGCGCCCAGAAGCTGATCTTTATGTTGTGAAAGTGAAGTTACTCAGTCATGTCCGACTCTTTGCGACCCCATGGACTGTAACCTACCAGGCTCCTTCGTCCATGGGATTCTCCAGGCAAGAATACTGGAGTGGGTTGCCATTTCCTTCTCCAGGGGATCTTCCCGACCCACGGATTGAACCTGGGTCTCCCGCCTTGCAGGCAGACGCTTTAGCCTCTGAGCCACCAGGGAAGCCCCCTTTATGTTGTAATGAAGTGATTAAATCTCGAAAGTTCTCCTATGCTTTGAGGAAGGCCTTATGGTGCACGTGTGTTGTCTGGCTGGCGCTAACATGACCCAGAGCGAAGGGTGGGACACGCAGGATGACACTGCAGACACTGAGGCTTGATCCTTCGCCTCAAGGAGCTGGCAGCGGCAACCTTTTCAAACTGTTCCCACCCTGAGAAAGTGGTCCATTGGAAAGTAGGGTGAGTCACAGCACCGAAGGAGGTGACGCTGCCTTGCGTTGCAGGGATGAATGCAGAGCGCAGGTGGACCGGTTTCCTGCAGCCAGATTTAAGAAGTTCGCCACAGAGGAGGAAGCCTGGGCCTTTGTCAGCAGGGCTGCAAGCCCCAGTCATCCAGAAGGTACTCACAGCTCACATCATTGTGACCTTTTACCCTATTCAAAGCCTGTCATAGCCCAGGAGTCTCTTGATTTGTATGTCGTGGTGAAGGTTCAGTTGCTAAGTCGTGTCACTCTTCATGACTCCAGGGACCACAGCACACCGGGTCCTCTGTTCTCTGCTGTGATCTATGTCGCTACTCCTCTAAACACAGAGAGGAGATACTATGGTTGTTTCTGTTTCACAGGTTAGGAAACAGGCTGAAAGCATTTTAACTTAGGGACTCCTGTTGGTAACAGTATTAGAGACAAGCCAGGGCTCAGATCTCCTGTTCTGTTCAGGGTGCTCACTATGCTTAATTCCACCTGTAAAAACACTCATTCTTGTTAGTGGATTATATGGGCTCTAGTTGTAAAACGATGATTGTAGTTCTTTTCCCAGCATGCACCTCTGTGGCATTTTCTTTTTACCTTGGACGAAGTCAGGCAATTGGAACTTCCTGCAGTTCACGTGTGAGAAAGTAGAGTTAATTGACGTTTAAGGACTAACATAAGGGACACCGAGAGTGACTGCGTTAGAGCACAAAGATTGGAACTATCTTGAAGTGTTTTTTATTTTCATGAACTTTATTCAGGCGTTTCTTTACTGCAGTGGATGAAGGCTGAGAGGAGAATATTTCAAATCAGCTTCTTTTGAGCAGTCTCTGGAGCTCACCAAGGTGCTCAAACTTTGAACAAGTGCTCCTCTGGGCTGTTGTGACCATTCTGGGCCGAGCGGAGTTCAGGGAGAGGCAGGTCCTGCTGGGAATCTGCCCTAAAAGGCGAGTTTCTGAGGTAGAGGAGACCCACCCTCCTGTGTGGCTGCCTCCTCCTCCATCTGCCAGCAGCCTTTCAACGGGAGCATGATGTGACAGTTCCATTTTCTCCCCAGACGAGAATTCAGCTTGGGATAGGAAGCTAGTTTGGAAGTGTCAGTCTTGTCTTGGTTGGGTCCTTTTTCTTTTTTCTAAGGTTTCCTTTTGGGCGTGCTGGCCCTCCGTTGATGCGTGGGCACGCTCTCTAGTCTCGGTGAGTGGGGATAACTCTCGGTTGTGGAGCATGGGCTCTAGGCGCGCAGGCTTTGGTAGCTGTGGGCTCAGGGGCTTAGTTGCCCCTTGGGCGTGTCGGATCTCCCCAGACCAGGGAGCGAACCTGTTACCCTTGTTATCAGCGAGCAGATTCTCAATCACTGGACCACCAGGGAAGTCCCCTAGAGGAGACTTTCAAGGTAAATACGAGGTAGTCCACGTGCATCAGAGTGGAAATACCAGTGTTGCTCTGGACAGAGTGGAAACTTCCCTCCAGCTCTGCCAGGCTGGCCTTGCCGGCCTCTGAGAGGTGTGGGGTGAGAGGCCGCGCCGGGCAGGGGGCTGCAGCCGATGCCTGTCTGGTCGATGATGCTCAGTGAATGCACTGGTTTAGGGTTTAAGGGAGGGAGTGCCCTCTAGTGTTGGGTTAAGGTGGTGGTTTTCGAGATCTCTGTGTTCTGTTTCTGCTCCATGAAAGGAAAGTGCAGGGAAAGCAGCTTCAGGTCACCGAGTGCTTCCTTGTACAGCAGCTGTGATGGGTGAGGTCATTTGACGGAGTTCACAGCTGATGAAAGGTAGAGCTCAGATCGAAATCATTTGTTTGAATCGTGGTCTAATTCTTCTCAGCTGCCATAATTACGTGGAAGAGTTAAGCGAGCTATAGCCTGAGTGGTGTGAGTATCCCCTGAGGGTCACCTCAGGTCCACTCTGGACGAGCGCTCGGCCAGTGCCATCCCCCGTGCGGTGCTGTCCCTGCAGGGCCCCAGCCGCAATACCGTTTGGCTTCCACTTTCCTTTCTTAATACGTCCCATCGTCTGTTCTCAGCTTATGTACAAAAACTGGGTCCTTGTTTACTCTTGGGAAAGAGCCTCTCAGATTTTCAAACTCTGAGCCCTGGAGGGTTCAGCACCCATGGTGTCTCTCCCATTTCCATGGCAGCCAGTGGCCTTCCTTAGCAGAAGCTTTGCTGCGGTCTTCACCCTGCCTTGTGGAGCTTCTTAAGGAAAATTTAGAATCACCTTCCAGGACAGAGTCTTTCCCTCCGTACAGAGCCCCACACAGGGTGTTTCAGCCTGACTCGGTGAATTTCTGGATTCTCAGTCATTTCCTGCTGTGTTGTGTCTAGCTTTTGAGGAGACTGTCTTTCAGGGCAAAAACCTAAACACGTAGAAGAACCACAAGTGAAAGCAAGCAAGCGACTCCGTGAGCCCTTGGATGAGGGTGAAAATGCAGAGGTGTGTGCAAAGCACGTGAGACAGAGCACAGAGCCACCACCTCCAGTTAGCAAAGACACCTTTTCTTACATGGGTATGTCTGTCTTGAATTTAAAAATTTTTGTACTGTAATTATTTATGTGTAAAAACTTTTTTCTCTTAATAAGGGAAATTTGAGCTGATGTGTAACCTTCTTACATGAAAAAGTTATTTAAAAATCTCTAAGGTCACTATTTTATAATCTATCAAATGGTGCAGAATTATTAGAATTTTGGACATTCACTTGAAAACTATTATGTAAGCTATGCATGAAAAACTGTGATCTTTGTAAACACCATTGTTCTCTATGGACACAATATTTCTGGTCCCTAAAAAAATGGAAAGACTTCAGCTCTTCAGGTAGGAAAGGCCCTGGACAGAGCGCCTTTGTATGTTGCCTGGCACCAGCATCTTAACCACTTACATGCCGTCTTTGCAAAACAGACATGACCCTGTCTCCTCCTGTGAAGCAAGATAGTTGTGAATCTCTCCTTTGCCTTTAGCTCTAGGAGTCAAGTGTTTGTGTTCAGTGACTTACGGTACATGCGTCTCCTTTTTGTCTTTTACACGCAGGAGTGGAGAATAGGAATAAGCAGCAATTTTTATATAAATCAGTGTATTTGTGGGTTCCAGGTTTTCCCAAAGAAGAAGCCATTTTATAATTCAAGGGAATTCTGAATTCAAGGGAAACCAGTAAAAAACGTTTGGTCAAACTGCATGAAAACTGTGTTTGAAGTTACATGAAAAGCAAAATCAAATGATTTAGATCAAGTGAAGCAGATATTTGTGGGGTGACTGGGAGATGAGTGTGCCCAGCGCACCAGCAGTTGCCTGAAGCGCCAGGGTCCCCACCTCAGTGCCTGATGGGTCATCACAGCCGGCACAGAGCCGAGGACCCGGGCGGCAGTCGTGCCCAGCATCTCCTTCAGCAGACCGTGGTCTCGAAGGCTCCTAGCACCACCCTCTCACGCCTCGCCTCCGCCCTGCTCGCCTTCCCCTGCGTAGTCTGCCCTGCTCTGACACGCCTCTCAGGCACGGCCTCTGTCTGCCCCACACCCCTGCTCCCCGGCACCTGGCAGCCCAGTGCTCCCTCCACCCGGCTGAGTGCTCTGCTGGCTGTCAGCGGCCTGAGAGCCACTCCTTCTCTGCCTTGTTCCTTATACAGTATTGGTGTGTTGATCAAACTCTGCTTTGGTGGAAAGAAGCAAACAGGACCACAGTTCAGTAGTAGCAAAAGGCCCAAGACAGAAATTAGGCCCGCGTTTGTCAGAGGACTTCCCTTCAGGCAGGGAGGTCTTCATCACCATCAAGGCGCTGTTGTCTGCATGGGCCGCTTCTCGGGGTAAACGTACCCCCGACCCCCACCCCTGTGGGGAGGGGCCAATGGCATTGCTGGTTGGCCTCTGAAGCAAACATTGTAAACAGCAGCAGGTTCTAGGTTTACAGAGTGATCGCTTTCACTTGAACTCGCCCAGCAGGCAGGACTGAAATATGAGTGGATTGCAAGTGGGAAGAGGCAAGTGCCTCCACGGGGCATTAGCAGTGTTCTCCTGCTCAGGAAGCTTCCAGAGCACAGATGCCCTCTTGGAATAGAATGCCTTCTCAACTGTGTGAGTGTTTCAGGTGGATTCGAGTTTCTCACGGTGCTGGTCCCCGGGCGCTCACTGTGTTTCCCACTCACAGGGGACTCCGTGGTCGTCTACACTGACGGCTGCTGCTCCAGTAATGGGCGCAAGAGGGCTCGCGCAGGAATCGGCGTGTACTGGGGGCCAGGGCATCCCTTGTAAGTAAGCCAGAAACGGTGGCTTTTATTAAGCTTCACATTTAACGTTTAACCGAGTCACGCTTCAGAACTTGGGAACGGATGAGGCAGCGTCTGCTACTGTTTGATTGTTTGGAAGCGTTGGCAGGGGTGGCGGGAGGGTCCCTGGGCAGTGGTTTTTGCAAGGATGCTCCATGGGCGGGTCCCCAGACTGGGACCCTGTGCCCCTGCCACTCCTGAAGATGAGTGAGCTTAGTGGGGACCCATGGTTTCCAAACGGCGCAGAATCAGGGTGAGGGGGAGTGAGATTGTTCACACGTGCCTGCCCCAAGTGCGGAACTTGAGTAACTGACGGCCCAGAATTCACGTGAAGGAGGGACTGCAGCCCTGCGAAGTAGCCACTCACTGGTGTCCAGGTTCCCGAGCGGCTCCGGGAGGGAGCAGCGTGCTGCTCTCGCGCCTCCTGGCCTGCACGGCCGCCCGCCTCCACCTGATGCCTCACTGAGCCTTGAACCCTCCACGGGGTGGCGAGCTTGGGTGGTGTGAGCATCCAGAGGGTTAGTACCTGACCAGGACCGCACGCTAGTGTGTTTCACGTCCAGAAATTAATCTTGGGTTTTGCCTCCTGGTCTAGGGTTTTCCTACTAGACCACACCATGGCACTTCTCAATGAAATGCTGGGTTTCTTGGTTTGATTTTTAAAGGCTGTGTTCTTGAATGATGCTTTCATTCATTTCAGTTAAAAAATGTATGAAAGCATATTAGCCATTAAGTGACTTAAGGAATCACTTTGAGAATTAGTGTTATAATTTTATTTTCCTTTGTACTGTTTTGTACCAGAAATGTAGGAATTAGACTTCCTGGGCGACAAACAAACCAAAGGGCTGAGATTCATGTAAGTTACTGGATGTATTTTTCTACTGAATATGTCAATTCATCATTCTTTACTATTGACTGGAACATATCAATGGACTTTCTACTCTCCTTGTATGTAGAATACTCAGAGTCCAGAAGTTTGGGGCTGTAACAGTCCTGATGAATAGGAGTTTTCTAGAAAAATGATAAAATTTGTTTTGAGTAGATGTCTGAACAGGATTGTATGTGTAGCCTTATTTCACATAGACAATATTATTCTTACAGTTAGCACAGGAAAAGGAATTTAAATTTTTCAGTAATTTTCAACAACAGTGGCAAAAGTTGAATGGTCTTTTCAGCATGAAACTGGTGTGTCTCTTCAAGGCAGCCTGCAAAGCCATCGAGCAAGCTAAGGCTCAGGACATCACTAAGCTGGTTCTCTACACGGACAGCATGTTTACCATCAATGGTAAGCGGCTCTGTTTGACTTCTCCTGGGTTTTGGGGATGATTATGCAGGGAAGTCCGCGTGTCCTTCCCCGGAGGAGGTGTGGTGTCAGGGCGGGACCCAAACGGTAGGGGTGGCGCTGGTGTGTTGGGGCTGAAGGAAGCCCGCACTGGTCCGGGGTTGCCCCAGAGGCTCCGCCGTGATGGGCACGTGCGCTTCCTCTGGGAAGTTCTGCGTGTGGGCCCACGGCCTGCTGGGGGCTGGGGGTTGTGGAGGAGGGGGCGGACCGGGGGCCTGAGCCCCAGAGCCGTGGGTTGTAGGTCGAGTGGAGGGACAGAGGAGCCAGCGCCCGGCCCCGGGGGAAGGAGGGTCCAGACGGGTAACTCGGGTGCCAGCGGAGCGGCGGTCAGAGGGCCGTCTAGGGAGGAGGGAAAACGGGCGCGTGCGGGAGGGACCTCTGAGCGTGCGTGTCGCCCAGGCATCACCTCCTGGGTGAAGGGCTGGAAGCAGAATGGCTGGAGGACCAGCACTGGGAAGGAGGTGACCAACAAGGAGGACTTCGCGGAGCTGGAGCGGCTGGCGCGGGGCATGGACATTCAGTGGGTGAGTGCCGGCCTGCGCGCGCTCACCACTCGGCCGCGAGGACCAGGGCATCGGTGAGCTAGCGCGGCAGCGGTGTGGGCGATGGCCTGCATCGCTGCCGCAGCGTGAGAGCGCCCCCATGAGGCGGGCTGCGCCGCCACCCCCCCAACCCCCGCCCCCGCCAGAGCCGCCTGTGAGCGCCAGCTCCCCGTCTCTTTGGAAGTGGTCCAAACGTCAGGTAAACTAATGTGTACTGTGTCTCATTAAGAGTGGAGTTGTGTGATGAAGCTTTAGTAATGTGATTTTTTTGTTGTTATACTAGGTTGCTTTTATTAAAATTACCTTTTTTTTTTTTCCCGCCTTTTGTTTTATATCGGAGTACAGCCAGGTAACGATGGTGTGATAGTTTCAGGTGGACAGCAGGCTCAGCCCTGTATATACACTGGATGTATATATATCCATATCCCGTGCAGAATGTATAACCATGCTCCCCCCAAGAAAATCATCTTTTTGAACAACAGAGAGAAAGTTAAAAGTCCAGTCATTTTCTTAACCCTAGCCTGCTCTCCCAGCCCAGGACCCTCTTGACTGATGACCTGTCATTTAAACTTGCCTTTCAGGGACTTCCCTGCTGGCCCAGCGTTAGGACTCCATGCTTTCACTGCTGAGGGCACGAGTTTGATCCCTGTTCAGGGAACTAAGTCCCGCAAGCCTTGCAGTTCAGCCAAAAAATAAAAAAATAAACTTGCCTTTCAGTACTCTAAGTGCAGACAGTTCAGTTACACGAGTGCACCCGTTCTGTGTAGCAGCACTGAGAGGGAGTAAGGGGTGTGTGTGTGTAAGGGGTGTGTGTGTAAGGGGTGTGTGTGCGTGCACGTGTGTGCGACGTACATATCCATCCATACCACTGATATACCTGAAAGCTCACCATTAAGTGGGAAAAAACCCAATAGAGCGCTGAAGCCCAGTCTGTGGAGAAACAGTGGTTTCTGCTGGTGTGTCTGGTGCTCGAGTGCGGTAGGCACACACCTTGGGCTGCACTGAGGGGGGCTGTGGGGGCCGCCGTGCTCGCCCTCTCTGAGGGGTTGGCTCGTACTGCAGTGAGCGTGTAGTGATGTGCTGCTTGTTTAAAAAACTGGTAAGAATAAAGGGAAACTTTTTATTTAACAGATGCATGTTCCTGGCCATTCGGGATTTAGAGGCAACGAAGAGGCGGACAGACTAGCGAGAGAAGGCGCGAAGCAGCCTGCAGACTGAGCAGGTGCTGTGGCTCCTGGAAGCCCTGAGCCGTGGCCCGCGTCCCCTTTACTGACTGGGGTGAAGAACAAAGCTACAGGCTGGGCCCCACCATCAGTGGGCAGATCCGGCTTTCAGACTGAACCCGGAAGGCAGGCTGCTGGTCTGTGGTCTGTGCAATTAAGCTGATTGGATGGTTCATAAAATGAACATTGTTCAGATTTGAGAATTTTGTGAGATCTTAGCATTATGCTTTATTGGGCTTGATACTGTTCTCATTAGCTGTATTGCAGTTTGGACAAAAACGTCAGGGCCTTGATTTTACAAGGATGAGGTAAGCACGGGTTTAAAAACACAGGCAAGAAATCTGGATGTTTTCTGAAAGCGTTCATTTGGCTTCCAGTTGGCAGGATGGAGTCGGGACTCTCAGGTGGACCGGTGCCTCTGCGGGGTTGGAGGAAGGTGCAGCCCCGCCCCCCGCCGCCCCCCCCCCCCCCAGGACCCATGCTCAGCCGGAGGGATGTGGTGGCACCTGGTGGGCACGAGGCGGGGCACCTGCCCCTGGCAGTCCCTGCTGCGTGCCCGCCAGATAGCAGTGGTCACCGGCGTCTGAAGACTGCAGTTGTAAATGAATGCTGTAAAAGTGTCCTCGGTTATTTTTGTTAAAAGCACCTTGAAAATTAAAAACTTTAACATTATTTTTTTCTATTACAAATTTGGTCATAAAAGCATGCAGAAAATGATAAAAAATAAATGAATAGCTTATTGAATTACTGTTGCTACTGCTACAAATACCGTTACCGTTATGATGATTCCTGCAAGGGAACACCCTTGTGACCCCCCCCTCCCCCCCGGCCCGGCGCCTCCACGCACAGCGCCTGCGCCCCCAGGACTAACCCCGCTGCTGCGGAAGCGACTGCCTGCTTTTCTCCATGGCAGTTTAGCTTGCTGGTTTCTTACCTTGACGTTTCTCTTCTCTTTAATTGACTTTTAATTGGAGGCTGATCGCTCTACCACACTCCTGGTTCTGCCTCACAACAACAGGAACCCGCTGTCAGTATGTGTATGTCCCCTCCCTCTTGAACCTCCCCCACCCCCTAACCTGACATTTCTTAAGTCTCTAATTCCCAGGTTCCACCTCAACCCGTCGGTGTCCCTACAGGTTATCTGTGGAAGAGCCTGAGCGATCTGCCCTGCCGGTTCCCGCTTTGAGATCTGTTGCTCGCCATCTTGGGCCGTCTAGCGTGTTCTCGCGTCTCTGTTGCCTGCAGGTTGGCAGCGGGATCCTCCCATGTGCGTGTGTGTCCCGGGCGCTCATCAAAAGGCACGTGACCTCGTCCTTCCCGCGTGGGCAGGTGCTGGCGCTCAGGGCCGGGTCCGTTAAGTCACACAGGTGGCAGAAAGCTGATACCCTCCCATCCTGCTTGTTTATTAGCTGGAATGGTTTCAGAAGCTCCTTCCCCTCATCAGTTTTGGCTCCAGAGGGTAGAGGTCACATACGAAAGGCAGGATAAGTGCTGAGATTGGCTCCCTGTCATCCTGAGAAGGTGACCGATTAGGAGGATTTCTTTATGTGTTTTATAACATGTAAAGATATGTATCGCTCATGAACTCGTGTACTTGAGCCTTTCTGGTGGACTTCAGCCCGTCGCACCCAGCCTGCAGCTGCTCTGGGCTGTGGGAGGAGCCTTTCAGTTGGCTCTTGATTGCTCTTTATGTTCACAAGAGTACATTTCCTGCTGTCCGTCTCCAGCTGCAGTGTGAGTTTCCTGTTTGGGGGAGATTTTACGTTTCTGTGTCTGTAATAAGGGCCTCAGTTGTGCCTGCGTCCACTCGGGTTGAGATGTGTCGTGTCATATCCCAGCACTGGGCAGGCCCTGCCAGCATCTCCTGGGTTAGGGTCGTGGGGGCTGAGGGCCCTGTGGGAAGTCTGTCCAGGCACCACTGCAGTTCAGCAGCTTCAAGATGCCCATTTAGGTTTCAGCGTCGCGGAAATCAGGGTCTCATGCTCAGGGATGTGTCGCTCTTTAGCAGCATTTTCACTCCTGAAGGCCTGAGACTTAGCTGCGTTATTTTGGCGGGGTGGGGGGCGGGGAGGGGGTCTTAATTTGTTGGAGTTGGCGACTCGATCCACAGTCGGGGTCTTAGGTCTGGGGCGTTGAGATCCTGCCACGGCCCAGCCTGGCCTGAGTTCGGAGGGGCTTCAAGTAGAAAACAGACCCACCTTCTGCATGTCTCCTGGAGGGCAGGGAATGCTGAGAGCCCAGGCTGAGGCCATTGGTTGGCATCTGGGAAGGGTAGTGGGGCTGGCAGACAGGACATGCAAGAAAACCACCCCCACCTGGGACACGATGACACGGTGCAGGGGGGACACAGCGGCTCAGTCGGGGCGCAGAGCACTCCCTGGACAAGCCCGTCCAGTCGCCAGGGCCCAGCTGGAGCACGCCATGCCGCACGAGAGCATGGGGGCTGCAAGGGGCTGAGTCGTGCCCCCAGCGTAGGCTGTGGCTGGCTTTGGATGTTGAGCCTTTCCTGAGGCGGTTGCACTAAAATGAGGCTGGGTGGCCCTAGTCCACTCCGGACCCCAGGGACACCTGCAGCGGGAGGGCCACGTGAGGACACGTGGGAAGGAGGCTGTCTGCAGGGCCAGGAGAGAGGCCTCCGGGAATAAACACCCAGGAGTAGAATTGCTGACGTGGTCATCTTCAAGCTCAGCTCCAGGACCAAAAGGACAAAATTCTGCCTCAGCCCCAAGGCTGCAGTGTGTTGCTCTGGACGCCCGAGCAGAGGGGACAGTTCCGTACATGGAAGTTCGGAAGGTTTCCAACTAGGAATGGTGACCTCAGGCTGCAGGGTCACAGTGCCTACGAAGACTTTCAAGGTTGTTGGCTGAGCTAGTCTCTGTAATGTTTCTTGGGTTAGTTGTCATGTATGTTTAATACAAATACATGCAAATAGGATGGAAACAGTAAGGGAGGTCTTCCCCGTCGGTGCAGTGGGTGAGAATCCACCTGTCGGTGCAGGGGGCACGGGTTCGATCCCTGGTCTTGGAAAACCCCACATGCCTTGGAGCAGCTAAGCGCGTGCACCACAGCTACTCAGCCAGCACCCTAGAGCCTGGGAACCGGAGCTCCCACTCCTGCATGCAGCAACAAAGACCTGGTGTAGTCATAAATTAATTAGCTTAAAACAGATTAAGGAAGAATCACCTCGCACCTGTCAGAATGGCAGCCATCCCACAACTGTTAGGATGCGGAAGCAAGGGACCCCTCATACACTGTCGGCGGGAATGTCAACTGGTGCAGCCACCATATGCACCAGTATGGAAGACACTGGCAGTTTCTCAGCTAAAAATAGAACTGCCCGGTTACCCAGCAATTACATTCCTGGGTGTTTATCATGCACCCCCCTCCCACCCGCCCCGCCAAAAAAAAAAAAATTGGAAAATACAACGTGCACTGCCAGGTTCATCAGTTCAGTTCAGTCGCTCTGTCATGTCTGATGCTGCGACCGTGGACTGCAGCAGGCCAGGCCTCCCTGTCCATTACCAACTCCCAGAGCTTGCTCAAACATCCACTGAGTCAGTGATGCCATCCAACCATCTCCTCCTCTGTCGCCCCCTTCTCCTCCTGCCTTCAATCTTTCCCAGCATCAGGGTCCTTTCCAGTGAGTCAGTTCTTCACATCAGGTGGTCAAAGTATTGGAGTTTCAGCATCAGTCCTTCCAATGAATATTCAGGACTGATTTCTTTTAGGATGGACTGGTTTGATCTCCTTGCAGTCCAAAGGACTCTCAAGAGTCTTCACCAATACCACAGTTCAAAAGTATCAGTTCTTCGGTGCTCAGCTTTATGGTCCAACTTGCACATTCTTACCTGACTAAATAGCTTTGACGAGACAGACCTTTGTTGGCAAAGTAATCTCTCTGCTATTTAATATGCTTCTAGATTACTCATAGCTTTTCTTCCAAGGAGCAAGTGTCTTAATTCCATGGCTGCAGTCACTGTCTGCAGTGATTTTGGAGCCCCCTAAAATAAAGTCTGTCACTGTTTCTATTGTTTGCTCATCTATTTGCCATGAAGAGATGGGACCGGATGCTATGATCTTAGTTTTCTGAATGTTGAGTTTTAAGACAACTTTTTCACTCTCCTCTTTCATCCAGAGTCTCTATAGTTCCTTTTTGCTTTCTGTCATAAGGGTGGTGTCATCTGCATATCTGAGGTTATTGGTATTTCTCCCGGCAATCTTGATTGCAGCTTGTGCTTCATCCAGCCTGGCATTTTGCATGATGTACTCTACATATAAGTTAAACAGGATGACAATATACAGCCTTGACGTACTCCTTTCCCAATTTGGAACCAGTCCATTGTTCCATGTCCGGTTCTAACTGTTGCTTCCTGACCTGCGTACAGATTTCTCAGAAGGCACAGGTAAGGTGCTCTGGTGTTCCCATCTCTTGAAGAATTTTCCACACACAGTCAATAGCTTTTTCACAATGAAGCCGAAGTAAATGTTCTGGAATTCTCTTTTTCAATGATCCGATGGATGTTAGCAATTAGATCTCTGGTTCCTCTAACTTTTCTAAAACCAGCTTGAACATCTGGAATTTCACAGTTCATGTATTGCTGAAGCCTGGCTTGGGGAATTTTGAGCATTACTTTGCCAGCATGTGAGATGAGAGCAATTGTGTGATAGTTTGAACATTCTTTGGCATTGCCTTTCTTTGGGATTGGAATGAAAACTGACCTTTTCCAGTCCTGTGGCCACTGCTGATTTTTCCAAATTAGCTGGCATGTTGAGTGCAGCACTTTCACAGCATCATCTTTTAGGGTCTGAAATAGCTCAACTGGAATTCCATCACCTCTACTAGCTTTGTTTGCAGTGATGCTTCCTAAGGCTCACTTGACTTCACATTCCAGGATGTCTGGCTCTAGATTAGTGATCACACCATCGTGATTATCTGGGTCGTGAAGATCTGTTTTGTACAGTTCTTCTGTGTATTCTTGCCACCTCTTCTTAATATCTTCTGCTTCTGTTAGGTCCATACCATTTCTGTCCTTTATTGAGCCCATCTTTGCATGAAATGATCCCTTGGTGTCTCTAATTTTCTTGAAGAGATCTCTAGTCTCTCCCATTCTGTTGTTTTCCTCTATTTCTTTGCATTGATTGCTGAGGAAGGCTTTTCTCTCTCTCCTTGCTATTCTTTGGAACTCTGCATTCCAATGGGTATATCTTTCCTTCTCTCCTTTGCCTTTCACTTCTCTCAGACAGCCATTCTAACTTTTCGCATTATTGCTTCTTGGGGATGGTTTTGATCACTACCTCCTGTACAGTGTCATGAACCTCCATCCATAGATCTTCAGGGACTCTTATCAGATCTAATAATCTTATCTTGAATCTATTTGTGACTTCCACTGTATAATTGTAAGGGATTTGATTTAGGTCACTGCTGAATGGTCTAGTGGTTTTCCCTACTTTCTTCAATTTAAGTCTGAATTTGGCAGTAAGGAGCTCATGATCTGAGCTACAGTCAGCTCCTGGTCTTGTTTCTGCTGACTGTATAGAGCTTCCCCATCTTTGGCTGCAAAGAATATAATCAACCTGATTTGATATTGACCATCTGGTGATGTCCATGTGTAGAGTCTTCTCTTGTGTTCTGGAAGAGGGTGTTTGCTATGACCAGTGCATTCTCTAGAAGGTCTTGTAAGTCTTCATAGAACTGTTCAATTTCAGCTGCTTCAGCATTACTAGTCGGGGCATAGACTTGGATTACTGTGATATTGAATGGTTTGCCTTGGAAATGAACAGATCACTCTGTCATTTTTGAGACTGCACCCAAGTACTGCGTTTTGGACTCTTGTCAACTGAGGCCTACTCCCTTTCTTCTAAGGCAGTTTTGCCCACAGTAGTAGATTAATGGCCATCTGAATTCACTGATTCCTAAAATGTCGATATTCATTCAGACCTGCCTGTGTTCACAGCAGCATTATTTACAATTGCTGAAATGTGAAACAACCTTAGTGTCCATCAGCAGAAGAATGGACATGGAAGACATGATGTGTATGCATGTGTACAGTGGTGTGTGGTGTATGTGTGTGTGTGTGTATACATGCGTACAGTGGTGTGTGGTGTGTGTGTGTGTGTATGCATGCGTACAGTGGTGTGTGGTGTGTGTGTGTGTGTATACATGCATACAGTGGTGTGTGGTGTATGTGTGTGTGTGTGTGTGTGTGTGTATGCAGCATAGATACAGTGGCATGTGGTGTGTGTGTGTGTGTATGCATGTGTGCATAGGAGAAGGCAATGGCAGCCCACTCCAGTACTCTTGCCTGGAAAATCCCATGGGCGGAGGAGCCTGGTGGGCTGCAGTCCATGGGGTCGCTAAGAGTCGAACTCGACTGAGCGACTTCACTTTCACTTTCCACTTTCATGCATTGGAGAAGGACATGGCAACCGACTCCAGTGTTCTTGCCTGGAGAATCCCAGGGACGGCAGAGCCTCGTGGGTTGCTGTCTATGGGGTCGCACAGAGTCGGACACAACTGAAGCGACTTAGCAGCAGCATAGATGTAGTGGCGTGTGTGTGTGTGTGTGTGTGTGTGTGTGTGTGTGTGTGTGTGTGTGTGTCTGCAGCATAGATACAGTGGTATGTTGTGTATATATGTGTGTGTGTGTATGTATGCATACATAGATAACAGTGGAATAATAGCCATAGAAAAAAAGAATGAAATTTAACCATTTGCAACAACATGGGTGGGCTTGGAGGGTATTATGCTTAAATCCAGGCAAGAACACTGGAGTGGGTTGCCATTTCCTTCTCCAATGCCTGAAAGTGAAAACTGAAAGTGAAGTCGCTCAATCGTGTCCGACTCTTCACGACCCCATGGACTGCAGCCTACCAGGCTCCTCCGTCCATGGGATTTTCCAGGCAAGAGTCCTGGAGTGGGGTGCCATTGCCTTCTCCTAAATTAACTCAGAGAAAGACAAATACCGTCTGTATCTCTTACAAGCCATAGACCGCCTGCATGTACAGGAACTAGAGCCCCTATTCTGCAGCAAGCCTGGCGGGTGTAACCGGTGAGAGCTGTGCGTCACTGTGTTGTGCACCTGTAACTCCCATGATGTCATACGGCAGCTCTGTGACTTACGTGGAGCGTACACCAACTCCGCTGCAGCATTTTTAAACTGGAAACACGCTGAGGAGGAGCAGTGCGTGTAGAGCTGGGACTCCGGGCTTTGTGCGCCGCCTTCTTAGTTTGCTGCCTCAGCAACTAGTGCTGGGCTGGGCTTTGAGAGTTGAGCTGGGAGGGACCCCAGACCCAGTGGTGAGGCAATCCCAGGGCCGGAGCCTGGAGGAAGCTGGGGGCCAGCCGAAGGGGCGTCCCCTGACCACAGCATGAGCGGCCTCGCGGTCAGCATTCTGCCCTTTCCCGCCTGCCTTCTCCCTGAGGGGCTCCCGTGTCTGTGAGACGCAGACAAGTCCCCGTGGGCACGGCCTTCCAGCCTGGACCCTCCCCAAGCCCCAGGCCTGACTCCCCTCAGCACCTGCCCTCAGACACGGGCTGACCGAAGGACGTGTGCCGTGCAAGACTGGGGGCTGTGCTCCCAGCCGCCCCGCCATCTTCCCATCTCCAGGCACCAAAACCCCCTCCCCAGCGCTCAGCTGAGACCCTGGGAGAGCCCTGAGCCCCGTGCCGGGTCTGTTGCTGCAGATCCTGCGGCCCCCTCCCTCCTGGCCCGCAGCCCCTCGCCCTCTGCTACCCAGAGCCCTGCGGTCGCCTCCAGCCTGGGCTCTGCTTCCCTGGGACGCTCGGCCCCCGCGTCCCCTGGGCCCCAGGCCCCTCCCTCGGCCGTGCCGCTGTCCTCCGGCCGGCATCACGCTTTCCTCCAGGTGGCCCAGCCTCCTCCCACGCCTGCCCGAAGGTCACTTCGCCGCCAGCCTTCCTGGCCGCTCCTCTCCGGTGCAGTTCTGCCTCCCCGTTGCCTTCACCGACTCTGGGTCCCTCCCGTCCCTGTCTCACACACGTGGGCGCACGGGGCTGGCACCCTTCCTCCTCTTGGCCTGTGCCACGTTCCCACCGAGCACCCCCTCCTTCTGACCCAGGGCTGTTGCTTTTCTGTGTGTCCTCGCATGCGAAACCAACTCTGTAAAGGCGGGGGTGTTTTCCTGTTCGCTCACTGCGGCACCCGGGGCGAGCACCGCGCCTGACCCAGAACAGGTTCCGTAAATATTTGTGGAGTGGATTGAGAAACACCGGAAAGCCGGGGCGGGTCTCAGCCCGAAGGAGATGCGGATTGGACGAAGCAGGCGGACGGAGGCCGGAGGGGAAGCGGGGTGCTGGGCCCGAGCTGGGAGGAGACTGCCCCCTGCCCCCTCGGGGGTGACCTGGGACGGCTGGGGAGGCGGTCAGGAGTTTAAGGCCCGGAGGTGCTGAGTCACTGCGCACCAGACCCGTGGGGATCTGCCACTGTGGCAGAAGTTTACTTTGCATCCGAGTGAGATTTGCTTTCTGAAAAAACTTCCTTGTAGTTCAGGTTTCAAGATCTATTATTTCTACAGTCTTGTGTTTTTATTCCTAAGAAGATTTGGTCCTAATGCTTCACTCCCTCGGCCTCGAGTTTCTACTTCCTGCTCCCCAACCTGGGTGGCGTTGAAATGGGAACAGACCAGGACTGCCTCTGGGGTCCAGTGGTTAGAGCTGACAGCTTACGGTGAACGAGGGTAGATTGACGATCTCCAAAGAAGGTTTAGCTTTGGGACCAGGGCCCAGGCTGGATCACTCGAGCTTTTGTGTAGCAGAGTTATATTAAAGTATAAAAACGGACAGAAAGCTTCTGACATGGCCATCAGAAGGGGGACAGAGTGCCCCCGCCCCGCGAGTCCTCTCAAGGCCTCATGCACTTTTACCAGACCCACTCCGACAACATCCATCTTAAACTGACAAGATGGAAATCAACAGCAGAAAGGTCTTACCCAATCCCACATAAAATGTCAGTCAGAGGGTTCTTGTTAAAAAGGAGAAACGTGTCCTTGTTGTTATATAATCCTTACTACAGAGCTTCTCTATACTAATCAGCTTCTCTGATTTATTATATTCTTTGTAGCCAAAGATGGAGAAGCTCTACAGAGTCAGCAAAAACAAGACCGGGAGCTGACTGTGGCTCAGATCATGAACTCCTTATTGCCAAATTCAGACAGAAATTGAAGAAAGTAGGGAAAACCACTAGACCATTCAGGTATGACCTAAATCAAATCCCTTACAATTATATAGTGAAAGTGAGAAATAGATTCAAGGGATTATATCTCATAGACAGAGTGCCTGAAGAACTGTGGCAGAGGTTCCTGACATTGTACAGGAGATAGGAATCAAGACCATCCCCAAGAAAAAGAAATGCAAAAAAGCAAAATGGTTGTCAGAGGAGTTCTTACAAATAGTTGAGAAAAGAACACAAGCAAAAGGCAAAGAGAAAAGGAGAGATATACTCATTGGAATGCAGAGTTCCAAAGAATAGCAAGGAGAGATAAAGCCTTTCTCAGGGATCAATACAAAGAAATAGAGGAAAACAATAGAATGGGAAAGACTAGAGATCTCTTCAAGAAAATTAGATACCAAGGGATCATTTCATGCAAAGATGGGCTCAATAAAGGACAGAAATGGTATGGACCTAACAGAAGCAGAAGATATTAAGAAGAGGTGGCAAGAATACATGGAAGAACTGTACAAAAAAGATCTTCACGACCCAGATAATCACGATGGTGTGATCACTCACCTAGAGCCAGACATCCTGGAATGCGAAGTCAAGTAGGCCTTAGGAAGCATTCACTGATGCTGAAGCTGAAACTCCAATACTTTGGCTACCTGATGTGAAGCACTGACTCATTTGAAAAGACCCCGATGCTGGGAAAGAACAAAGGCGGGAGGAGAAGGGGATGACAGAGGATGAGATGGTTGGATGGCATCACCGATTCGATGGACATGAATTTGAGCAAACTCTGGGACTTGGTGATGGACAGGAAAGCCTGGCATGCTGCATTCCATGGTTTGCAAAGAGTCAGACAGACTGAGTGACTGAACTGAATTCTTAGTACAGAGCTTAAGGGAAAACATACCCTTGAGCAAGATGGGTCATCTTGTTGTATAATCATTAGCAAGAGAACTGTACAAAAAAGATCTTCACGACCCAGATAATCACAATGGTGTGATCCACTCACCAAGAGCCAGACATCCTGGAATGTGAAGTCAAGTGGGCCTTAGGAAGCATCACTACAAACAAAGCTAGTGGAGGTGATGGAATTCCAGTTGAACTATTTCAAATCCTAAAAGATGATGCTGTGAAAGTGCTGCACTCAATATGCCAGCTAATTTGGAAAACCCAGCAGTGGCCACAGGACTGGAAAAGGTCAGTTTTCATTCCAATCCCAAAGAAAGGCAATGCCAAAGAGTGCTCAAACTACCGCACAATTGTACTCATCTCACACGCTAGTAAACTAATGCTCAAAATTCCCCAAGCCAGGCTTCTGCAATACGTGAACCGTGAACTTCCAGATGTTCAAGTTGGTTTTAGAAAAGGCAGAGGAACCAGAGATCAAATTGCCAACATCCTCTGGATCATTGAAAAAGCAAGAGAGTTCCAGAAAAACATCTATTTCTGCTTTATTGACTATGCCAAAGCCTTTGATTGTGTGGATCACAATAAACCGTGGAAAATTCTGAGAGATAGGAATACCAGACCACCTGACTTGCCTCTTGAGAAACCTATATGCAGGTCAGGAAGCAACGGTTAGAACTGGACATAGTACAACAGACTGGTTCCAAACAGGAAAAGGAGTACATCAAGGCTGTATATTGTCACCCTGCTTATTTAACTTCTATGCAGAGTACATCATGAGAAGTGCTGGGCTGGAAGAAGCACAAGCTGGAATCAAGATTGCCGGGAGAAATATCAATAATCTCAGATATGCAGATGACACCACCCTTATGGCAGAAAGTGAAGAGGAGCTAAAAAGCCTCTTGATGAAAGTGAAAGAGGAGAGTGGAAAAAGTTGGCTTAAAGCTCAACATTCAGAAAACTAGGATCATGGCATCTGGTCTCATCACTTCATGGGAAATAGATGGGGAAACAGTGGAAACAGTGTCAGACTTTATTTTTTTGGGCTGCAAAATCACTGTAGATGGTGATTGCAGCCATGAAATTAAAGACGCTTACTCCTTGGAAGGAAAGTTATGACCAACCTAGACAGCATATTAAAAAGCAGAGACATTACTTTGCCAACAAAGGTCTGTCTAGTCAAGGCTGTGGTTTTTCCAGTGGTCATGAATGGATGTGAGAGTTGGACTGTGAAGAAAGCTGAGCACCGAAGAATTGATGCTTTTGAACTGTAGTGTTGGAGAAGATTCTTGAGAGTCCCTTGGACTGCAAGGAGATCCAACCAGTCCATTCTGAAGGAGATCAGTCCTGGGTGTTCATTGGAAGGACTGATGTTAAAGCTGAAACTCCAATACTTTGGCCACTTCATGTGAAGAGTTGTCTCATTGGAAAGGACTGATGCTGGGAGGGATTGGGGGCATGAGGAGAAGGGGACGACCGAGGATGAGATGGCTGGATGGCACCACCGACTCGATGGACATGAAGCCTGGCATGCTGCGATTCATGGGGTCACAAAGAATCAGACAAGGCTGAGAGACTGAACTGAACTGAATCATTAGTTCTCGGCTAAAAGAAAGTATGTCTTAAAGATTGTTGTCATAACAACTCAAAGTTTAAGAAAAAATGTCTCATGTGACTAAGACAAAGCAATGTAGGAAAAAACGTGTGTCCCTTTCTCCTCCTCCAGAACCTAGACCCCTTTCTACTCATAGGCACCCTGGACTTCTTATCAACCTGCCTAAGAATTAATTCTCTCAGAACTCTGTGCTTCCCTTGTAGGGAGCTCAGATTTAAGCCCTGGTTGGAAAACTAGGGTCCTGCATGCTGTGTGGTGCAGTCAAAATAAAAACAAACAAAAAAGAGACCTGCCTTGAAACACCCCTGAGCAGACTAAAGCACTCTGGCCCTGCAGACAAAGCAGGGGACCCAGACTGACTTGGGTGTTCTCTTTTCTTTTTTAGTCTATTGACCTCATTGCAACACTGCTTCCGTTTTATGTTTCGGTTCTTCCGTTGCAAGGCATGTGGGATAATAACTCCCTCGACCAGGGATCAAACCCGCCCCTCCTGCACTGGAAGGGAAAGTCTTAGCCCCTGGACCACCGGGGAGTCCTGACCTGGGCCCTGTCTTGCTTTCTTGCCTGTCATCAGTAGCTCAACTCCTTGCGCACATGCTGTGGTCTGGCAGGCTCCTCTGTCCCTGGGATTCTCCAGGCAAGAATACTGGAGTGGGTAGCTATTTCTTCCTCTTGGGGATCTTCCCCACCCAGGGGCTGCACTTACTTCTGCGTCTCCTACGTTGGCACGCAGATTCTTTACCACTGAGCCACCTGGGAAGTGCCATTTCTTGCTTAGGCCTCTGCAATCATGGGCACAACTGAAATGGTTTCCCCCAAACTGGTTATGAGGTAACTACTGACCAATTTCCTGTTTTTTAGGAAAATTGTGGTGTTGTCAGCAATCACTGTGAAGAGTCAGCAGTCATGACCTCCTGGCTACATCCACACACGCCAGCCTCCTTCCATGTTTAGGGTGGAGTCCTCCCGTTCACAGACTCTCTGTCTGGTTGAGTGCGGATCTCAACTTGCTGCTCGCCACTCTGGCGCTCCATTGGCGTTACTCCTGTTATGTCTGAACTTTGGACAGTGTTTACAAAGAAGGTGCATTTGGCATTAGCGATGCCTCTCCCTGATAGCTCAGCTGGTAAAGAATTCGCCTACAATGCAGGTGACCCCGGTTTGATCCCTGGGTTGGGAAGATCCCTTGAAGAAGGGATAGGGTACCTATCCCAGTATTCTGGCCTGGAGAATTCCATGAACTGTATAGTCCATGGGGTTGCAAAGAGTCAGACACAACTGGGCAGCTTTCACTTTCTTTCTCCAGAGCACGAATAAGTTTTGTCTCCAGGAGACAATTTCTCCCTGACAAACTTCACTACGTCTCAGAAGGGAGATGATGTCAGCAGAGTTTTCTCCAAGTGTTTGACCTTGGAACCCCTTTCTTGAATCCCTTTCCTCACCCTGTGTGACTTGGAGCACACTCGGGGAAAGGCTTTATTGGAGCGAGTGTTTTGGGAACAGTCGGCTGGTAAAGCTGAAGACGGCAGAGGTGACGCACTGGAATACGCATCGGTTTTATCTTCAAGCCGGGAGCACAGAGGTTGGGAGAATTCACCGACATGCTGTAAATACGCCCGCACCCCCAGGACAGGGCGCCTGCCGTCTTTGACCCTATTTCGGAGCTGTATTAAGACCTCGAGAAACACTTTCCTTTTAATTAGTTTGAATAAAATTTTGCTGACTGGAGCCTCTAGGCAACTGGTTCCAAATATGACTTCTTTGTGAAGAAATCCAGGCTCATGCACAGACGGCTTGCTTCTCAACTCAAAATTCCATTACTTTTTATAAAAATTAGCGTCAGAAATGTTCAGATTTACACCACAGAGAACAGTTTCATGAAGCTTCAATTCTCAGTCACCCGGCTCCGCTCTATTCACCTTCTCGTCCTGTTACGGGCTGTGTTAGTGAACTTGCCACGTCTTTTTACTTGTGGGGTGTGAAACCGGTGGGCCCCACTGGATTCCTTCTGTGGCTCCTAAGGTTAGCTTCACCTTTATTGACAGATGGACCCTTGTGTCTCACAGCAAACTCCTGTTTCTAGCGCTTTCCGTTAAAATGCTTCTGAAGCTGGGCTTTTTGCACAGGTGCCCCTCGGCGGGTCCTGCCCTCCTTATTTGTGGCATCCACTCTCCCCGAGCGTCTTCTGTGTTTTCCAGAAGACCCTGCAGCTCCTTCCATTAGAAAGACATTTCCGGAAGTCCGGCCCTCACGAGAGAGGAGTCTAGACACAGGCCAGCGGGGGCCCGGGTGTGCTCTGGGGTCGGTGGGGCCGGGAGGGCGCGGCACCCCCTGAAGACGCGGGAGGGGGGAGCCGAGAGCCGCTGTGCCTTCTGCCTCATTCTTTCAGTCGAAGCTCTCCGCAGGAGGAGAGATTGGCCGTGGTGTGAGCCGTCAGCCTCTCCTCCCCTCCGGGGCTGCCGTCCCCCTGCCCGCCTTGACGGGCTGTGACGGCGCTGCCGGGCTGCGGCCTCCCCGATGGCCACGACCGGCCCGGGGCTCCCGCGGAGACACGCTGAGGAGACGTGGACGCACGGCCCCCTGGACGCTTCCGTGAGCCCGGATGTCCGCACAGCATGCCGGGAGCGCTTTCCGCCGAATCACAAGCGAGCCTCGTTTCAGGGCTCCTGGCTGTTTCCTGTCAGGTCCGGAAGCTCGCCGGGCTGGTGAGAAGTGAGTCAGCGCCCCTGGCGAGCTGAGCTGTGAGGGACGGAGTCCAGGGCCGCGCGGGGCGCGGGGAGCGCCCGGCCTTCTCGGGCACGTGAGACAGGACCCCCGCTGGGCTCTGTCTGCTCCAGCCGCTGGCTGCGTCTCTGACACCTGCACCCTAACCAGGAGAGCTCAGAGCTGGGTATTTTTTGTTTAAGATCGAAGTAGAGTTGGTTTACAACGCTGTTCATCTCGGGCGTACAGCACAGTGAGTCAGTACCTTTGCAGATTATGTCCCGTTGTCAGTCTTTACCAGACGGTGAGGATCAGTTCCCACACCGAGTGCTGGTCTACTTTACACGGAGCGGCTGTGTCTGTTCCCAAGAGCTGCCTTCTTCAAGGGGCGCCTGGGAGGACAGTTTGGTGAGGAGGCCGGGCCAGCACCTGCTGCCCCTGCCACCCTGCAGGGCTGAGTGGTGCCCTGGGGGTCATGCTGTTGGTGCCCTGGGGGTCGGTCACCCTGTTGGTTCCCTGGGGATCACGCTATTGGTGCCCTGGTTGGGGTGGGGGGGGGGTCACCCTGTTGGTGCCCTGGGAGGCAATCACTCTGTTGGTGCCCCGAGGGGATCACCCTGTTGGTGCCCTGCGGGGCGGGGCGGGAGGGAGGGGCGGTCACACTGTTGGTGCCTCAGTGTGAGTTGGGCTGCAGCTCCAAACTACCATCATTGATCGTGTTCTTCACAAGACAAAGCAAAACAGCCCGGTTTCTCTTAAGAAGGGCCCGAAGAAGCAATCACACTTTCAGTTTTATTCATCCTGAGCCCTGAAGACCAATGTTTTTAATAGCCTCTGGGACAAAGCAGGAAGTAACAGAAAGCCTCTCACATACTGTTCAACAAAGTGCCCTGGTCGTTTTGAGGCAGAAGCTCTTGTATGACTGAGCTACAAACCCATCTCGCCAGCAGGTAACTGTGGTTATTCCAACCAGGGTGTTTGGCAGACATTCCCCCAAATAGGGTGAGCCTGTCTCTTCAGGTCCAGGGACTAAGACTCCAAGCTTCCACTGCAGGGGGTGCGGGTTCAGTCCCTCATCAGGAACTAAGATCCCACGTGTCGTGAGGTGCGGCCAAAAAAATCCGCAAGTAAACAACTGACAATATTTATGGCCAATTCAAGCTTTCAAAAGAAAATTCAAACATTGTGAAACTTTCTGCCCCATGACGTTTACAGCTTTCCTACTCCTAGGCTTTTCTGGTAAGCCTAGTGGTATTGTAGACCAGCCTGTGTCAATATTTGAAAGAGATCCATGACTTTGTGGAACAGTATTCTCAAAAGGACTAGTGCATGCTGTTACACAATCATGTACAGATTAACTATTCAAAGTTCAATATTCATGGATATAACAGAATTTGAAATCATTGCTCTAGTTGTTAGATTCCACATTGCAACTAACTTTCAGGAAACCACCAACTGTCAATTTTTCGTGTAGTGTCAATAGCTACAAATTTGGTGTAGTATGAGCATCCACAACTATCCAGAAGGTTATTAAAATACTCCTCCCTTTTCCAACTACATACCTGTGTGAGACTGGATAGTCTTCATACAATTCAACCAGAATAACATATATCAAGAGACTCTTTGCAGAAGCAGATGAGAGTCCCTCTTTTTGCTATTAAGCCAGATAAGAATTGTAGAAATTAAAAAAAAAAAGCTACTCTTTTCATTTCTTACTTGTAAAATATGACTTCTTCACTAAAATGTTATTTGCTAAGACATAATGGTGATCACTGTTATGTTTAGATGAATTAATACATAAAACCTATTATTTTTCTCCTTTCAGATGAATGTTAGCAGATAGAATCCACATAAGCAAAGCCCCCGGGGGTTGTGCGCATTCGTGGGTGAAGGAGGGGATAACAGCCACAAGAGAAGGTCATAAGCAGAGCCATTTTAGCTCCCGGCTGGAGGGTCTGGAAGACCGAGACTGCTGGTCTCTGTTTCATTAGCTCGTCCCCATTGGCCTGCTCTGGGCACTCAGGAGTGGGTACCAGTATGGGCTTTCCAGATGGCGCAGTGGTAAAGAACCTGCCTGCCAGTGCAGGAGATGCAAGAAACTCAGGTTCGATCCCTGGGTTGGGAAGGTCCCCTGGAAAAGGAAATGGCAACCTGCTCCAGTTTCTTGCCTGGGAAATCCCATGGACAGAGGAGCTGTAGCCTGGAGGGCTACAGTCTATGGGGTCGCAGAGTCGCAGGTTTGTGGTTGGGGAGGAAGGAAGTCTAAGGCCCATAGTGTTGATTTTCTACTCTAGCTGCCAGGGTCTCAAGCAGAACAGTCTTGACTCGATCTCGAGAAATGGCTCGGATTCGGTCCTGGAGGAATCCCTGGAAAAGATTAAGCAAAAAAGGTCCAGATGTGAATAGGAGGATAATGAATATGAATGGTCCGGGAAGTGGCAAAACCCAAGGCGTCGGTTCCAGTCCATCAACCATGACTACCAGGAGTTGCTTAATCTCTGGCACATTTGAGAGGCTCGATCTTTAAGGTTTTTTTCAGCTTCCTGGAAACACCCGACTGGTTGGCACAGAAGCAGCAGGATTCATCTAGAAAAAGGCACAGACCTCCCTTCTCTACAGTTAGTAGGTCTAATCCCCTTCCATGTTGTAACTATGGCCGCAAGGGATTGCGTTGATTTTGGAGAGTTATTAGACCTTGGGCTATTTCCTGGAGGCTGTCTGATAGGTCTTTAGATAGGGCCTGGTAGTTGTGGATGGAGGTGGTTAGGCTGGCAGTTCCTGTTCCAATTCCAGCCGCATTCTTAGTCCCACTAAGAGGGGGGAATGAAATGAATGGCTTGTTTCATTCACTTGTGAATGCGAGGAATAGGTAGGGGTTGATCATTGGGGGCTATAAAAATGTTTGGACTAGAGTATACCAGGGTGCAGGTTCCGATCCAATTAGTAGGTAAACAGAGGTATGTAGATGCCCCACACAAGAGAAACAGGCCAGGTGTCTCAATACAACAGCTGAAGTTGATGGTGAAGAGGAGTTGGGGGGTGGGGGGTGGGGGTTTGATCATTCGCTCAAGAACAGGGACCCCGCTAAGGTGGCCCCAACGATGGGAGAAGCAGAGGAGTATGATGAGGGAACCGTCCTGTAAAGGTTAAGGAATGCCCCGTAGGGCCAGAAACATTATACGTATAGCCTTTCCAGTGGCAAAGAGTAAAGTGGAGATATGGTTACACGTGGGTTTAGAGGTCATGCCCACGGGTTGGTCATGTGAGCTGCTTCAGGAGTTTCTAGATATGCAAGGAGGAGCTGGTCACATCAGTGTTACTCTCTGGCGACAGGGCCTCCTACTGGAGGTTTTCCATTGTAGGAGGGAGGCTCAGTGAGGAAAGATTCGAAGAGTTTGTCCGAATTCTGGATTCGATCACTAGTGTGAAGGTATTTAAGATATGAGACAAATAAAGGCTCCCCACGGTATCAGGGGTGTAGGGATACGTTATCAGTGGTCCAGTCAAGGATGGATGTGGGGAGGGCTGAATCTCCCAGAGGAGTTATGGATAGACATGTCCAGCAGTCTTTAGCCAATTGTGGGTTAGAAGCACTGGGGAGAGTATGGGTTAAATTAAGGGCCCGGAATAGATAGTTGAGTTTAGGGTTTTGAAAGAGTTCTTGGTCACAGGAGAGAAAGACGATAGGAAGAAGATGCTAACCAGCATTTGGGGAAGTGAGTATGAGATAGACTGTTGTGGAGAAGAGTTGGATTTCAAAAGGGTAAAACTTATACATGGTCCCCTGCAGCCACAGGGTGGAGATGTAATCCTCAACGTGTTCGGACGTGGATCCTTGAGGACTTGAGACCCAGGTATCTGTCAGGAATTGTTCCAGAAGTAATTGCAGCCGTGAAACCAACTGGCTCATCCGTTGTCAGTTGGGGCCAGTGGAAGCCATGAGAACTTTGGAGTTGTAGGGCCTGTGGGAGAAACTCAGTTAGTTTTAGTCTGCTAAGCATTAGTCTGGTAAGCATTCTCATCATTGGGCTGCATAATCTTTTTTAGTCGAGTAATGTGCACCCAAGGGGTGATTTCTTTTAATTTTGTAGTGGTAGGGGCAGCAGAATTACTGGGTAGGGTCCTTGCCATTTGGGGATTAGATCTGAGCAGGACTGAGCTGTCACAGAGACTTTGCCTCCTATTTAGAGGGATGGGTACAGGAGATCAGGATGCGGTCGAGGGAGTCGGTTATCCATATGTTGCCAAAGGGCATCTTGTATCTGGGCGAGTAAGGGGAAAGGGAGGGGGGCTGGCAGTCTGGGACCCTCATGGGAGGGGAGGAGTCCTAAAGGTCCTGTGGGCCCCCTGTACGCGGCCTCGAGTGGGCTGATATTGAGAGGAGTTTTGGGTAAGGCCTGGCAAAATCACTGCAGATGGTGACTGCAGCCATGAAATTAAAAGATGCTTACTCCTTGGAAGAAAAGTTATGACCAACCTAGACAGCATATTAAAAAGCAGAGACATTACTTTGCCAACAAGATCTGTCTAGTCAAGGCTATGGTTTTTCCAGTGGTCATGTATGGTTGTGAGAGTTGGACTATAAAGAAAGCTGAGCACAGAAGAATTGGTGCTTTTGAACTGTGGTGTTGGAGAAGACTCTTGAGAGTCCCTTGGACTGCAAGGAGGTCCAACCAGTCCATCCTAAAGGAGATCAGTCCTGGGTGTTCATTGGAAGGACTGATGCTGAAGCTGAAACTCCAATACTTTGGCCACCTGATGCAAAGAGCTAACTCATTTGAAAAGACCCCGATGCTGGGAAAGATTGAGGGCAGGAGGAGAAGGGGATGACAGAAGATGAGATGGTTGGATGGCATCACCGACTCAGTGGACATGAGCTCCGGGAGTTGGTGATGGACAAGGAGGCCTGGCATGCTGTGGTCCATGGAGTCACAAAGAGTTGGACACGACTGAGCGACTGAACTGAATAGAACTGGACCTTTAAAAGGGCTAAAGGGAGGAGTTTAGCCCAATCTTGATGAAGTTTGATTGTTAATTTGGTCAGAGTTTCTTTTAGGACTTGGTTGGCTCCCTCAACCTTCCCAGAGGACCAGGAGTGATAAGGAATGTGAAACCTCCAAGGAATTTCCAGGGCTCGTGCAATATTTTGGGTGATTTGGGATGTGAACTTGGGCCCATGGTCAGACTGGAGGGAGGAAGTCATCCCAAACCTGGGGAGGATTTCGGTAAGGATAAGGTGAGCTACAGTAGGAGCTCGTTTGTTAGAAGTCGGGAAAGCTTTGATCCATCCAGAAAATGTATCTATGAAGACTGGGAGAAATTTAACCCTTTTTACGGGTGGCATGTGGGTGAAATCTACCTGCCAGTCTTGTGCGGGAAGATGTCCCGGAATTTGGTGGGTGGGGAAAGGGGTGGGGGACAAATGTTAGAATTAGGGTCTGTCCACTGACAAGTGGTACAAGTTTGGGTCAGATTATTTAAATAAGCCACATCGTCTTTAGTTAACTCAATAGTTCTGAAGGAAAGTCTTCAGTACTTTTGCAGAGGGGTGGAAAAGAGAATGGAAATATGAAAGTAGTGTGCGGCTGTTTGGCTCGTCAATCTGGGCTGACAGAGGCGGCCTGCCGCTTCCCTTTGCGGTCTGCTATGTTGTTGTAAACGGAGATAAGGCCATGTCCCTGATGTCCCCGGCAGTGTATCACAGCAGTTTGTTTTGGGAGCTGAGCCACATGGAGGAGTTCAGAAATAATGGAAGCACTGAGAATCGGCGTGCCCGTCTGAGTCAGGAGTGTCCCTCTCCCTCCAGATGATAATGTTGGGATGTAATATGTTGTAGACATATTTGGAGTCCGTGTAAAGGCTTATCTTCTGGCCTTTGGCTAGGGTCAGAGCTTGTGTAAGAGCTGTCCGTTCAGCCTGCTGTGAGGACGTGTGAGCTGGGAGTGTGGCTGACTTGATGAGGTGGGGGCGGGGGGATAACTTTGTCGGGCTGTCCCTGGACTGTAGTGTATTCAGCCCTCAATGGGGCTTGCTTCTGGGCACTGCTGTCTGTGAACCAGGACGGGACTGTGGGGTCAGTAAGGGGCTGATCGGTTATATGTTCAAAGGGATTAAGTGTCACATCTAAGGTCTAAACACAGTCATGGGATAGGTGTTCTGCTTCCGGATCTGGTGTAGGGAGTAAGCTAGCAGGATTAAGAGGTTTACAAGGCGTAAGAGAAAGGGATGGGTTGAGGATCTGTCGTCAAGCAGGGGGCAGAGAACGGAAAGCCCTATGAGAGAGTAAATCTTCGAAGGAATGAGAGCAGGCATTTAGAGGGGCGTTTCAGATTAGGTTTTGGGCTTCAGGTATTAAGAGGGTGGTTGCAACTAAGGCCTGGAGACAAGGTGGCCATCTGAGCGTGACAAGATCGAGTTGTTGGCATAAGTAAGCTAGAGGGCCCCATATGCCCCTCCCTCCCCCCCGCCGTTTCTGGCACAGAATCCCTAAGGCAAGTCCTTGTTGAGAATGTACAAAAAGGAAAAAAGGCCTGGTGTAATCAGGTAAGTAAAGAGAAGGGGCCTGTAGTAAATGTTTGATAAGAGTCTGTATGGGGGTGTGGAGAGAGGTGGGGGCCAGTAAGGGTTCATCTAAGTTTCCTTGAGTAGCTTTGTAGAGGGGTTTTGCATGGAGGGCAAAATTTGGGACCCATATTCAGAATAAATTTAATAGACCTAATAGAGAAGATGTTTCCTCTTGGTTTGGGGCCTGGGGGTCTGTGTCAAGGTTGGAAGTGAGTTGGGATTATTTTAGATGTGGGAGTGAGAAGCAATCCCATGTAACTGGCAGTGGTGGAAGCAATTGTGCTTTGGAGAGGGAGGCTCTGTAGCCCCGTTGCCTGGGGCGTTTAATACCACTGCACTGTGGACCAGGCAGTTGCCGCGAGAGGAACTGCGTAACAGTGAGTCGTCTGCATGTTGGACTGAGGTAGTGGAGCCTAGGTCTAAAGTTTGCAGGCCTCTTTGGAGGGCTTGGCCGAAAAAATGAGGCCTATCTCTAAACCCTTGCGGTGAAACAGTCCAAGTTAATTGTTGAGATTGATATGTGTCTGGGTCCGTCCTGCTGCTGCTGCTGCTAAGTAGCTTCAGTCGTGACCGACTCTGTGCGACCCCATAGATGGCAGCCCACCAGGCTCCGCCGTCCCTGGGATTCTCCAGGCAAGAACACTGGAGTGGGTTGCCATCGCCTTCTCCAATGCATGAAAGTGAAAAGTGAAAGTGAAGTCGCTCAGTCGTGTCCGACTCTTCGCGACCCCATGGATTGCAGCCCACCAGGCTCCTCTGTCCATGAGATTTTCCAGGCAAGAGTACTGGTGCCATTGCCTTCTCTGCTGGGTCCATCCAGGTGAAGGCAAATAGGGGCTGTGAGAAGTGGTGTAGGGGCATGGTAAAGAAAGCGTCTTTGAGGCCTAATGCCGAGAAACAGAGTGTGTCGGGGGAATATGTGAGAGAAGGGGGTAGGGATTTGTGACCACGTTGTGTATGGGTTATGGCCTCACTGATCCTGCGAAGATCTTGGACTAGACGCCAGGAGTGGGGCCCCTTTTTGACTGCCAGTATAATATGAGGAGAACAGATGGGCTGCAAAAGGCCAGCTGTGAGCAGTCCAGAGATTATTGGTTTAAGTCTTTGTCGGGATTCTGTGGGCAGGGTATACTGCATTTGGGTTATGACCTGAGAGGGATTTTTAAGAAAAACCTGGATGGGGGAATGGTTCCCAGACCCAAGGATCTCTCGAGGAAGGTCAGGGGGCAGGTTTTGGGAGTGAGGGCTGGCCAGAGGTTAGGGTGCCATTCGGATGCAAAGAATTGATATGGGATCTAAGAATGGGAGGTTTATAGAAGTTTGTAGCTTAACCAGAAGATCACATCCCACCAATGCCCTTGGGCATTGAGGAACTATAGAAGAACATGTTAGTGTTGTTTTGCCAAAGGAACATAGGAGAGGAGGGGTTATTTTGGGATAAAAAGGGATGCCTGAGACCCCTTCGATGGCCACTTCTGAAGGTTGGAGAGGGCCCTTAAAGGAGGTTAAAAGTGAAAAGGCCGCTCCAGTGTCTGTTAGGAATGAGACTGTGTCCAGCCACTGCGCCGATTACCCAGAGCTCCGAGTCTGTCTGTATGGGATGGGCTTGGGGTGTGGAGCTTGGGCTCCGTCACTGGAATAGTTCAGGCACACCTGGGTCATCTCTCACCTCGTCCGAGGAGCCGTGGTCTGGGGTGCAGGGCCCCCCGGAGTCTGGTTCCCAGCCCATTGTTGTTGGGTCTGGGGTGGACCCTGAGATTTGATGGGTAGTGTCTGAGGACAATCCATTTTCCAGGGACCCCATTGTTTGCAGGTGGGGCAGGGTTTGGTGGGTGGCCAGGAGTTTGGGCAGAATTTGGCCCATTGTCCCATTTGGTTCCATCTAAAGCAGGGGCCTGGAAGGTTAGGTCCCATACGGGTGGGTCGAGGTGGGCGGGCCAGAGGGATTGAATTTTTTTCTTGAATAGCTGCAGCGAATAAAGCATATTTGGTCCTTCTTTCCTTTTCTTTTTCCTTTATCGCTTCTTCCTCCCTATTATTGAAAACTTTAAAGGCTATTTCTAGGAGATCTCGCTGAGGGGTTTGGGGGCCCTTTTCTAACTGGCGTAGTTTGGGGCGAATATTGAGGCTGACGGACTTGCGAATGGGACATGTGAATATCGAAGTCCAGCAGGGGTGGAAATGTCTAGATTAGTGCGCTTTTGGACTCTGCCTCAGCACGCCGTGGAAAGGGCAGGGTTTTCATCCTTTTCTTGAGTCACTTCCCTAGTCTTATCGTAGTTGACATGAATGTGAGAGTTTTTAGCATTCCTGTTAGTAAACAGGTGATCATATGATGTGGGTACCAGCCGCCGGCGTTGCCGGCTTGGTACGTCCACCGGGGCTCGGTTAAAGGGGCTGCATCATCGGCCCCCGGATCAGCCCTCTCTCGGTTATGGAGCTGGTCAGCATGAGTCTGGGCTGCCTGCCACATCCGTTCCTTTTCACCAGGGGTTAATGCGGCGTTTAGGATGTAATAGAGATCATTCCAGGGTAAATGGTATGCTTGTGTAAGGCAGAGGAATTCCTTCCTGTATTAGTACGATCTTCTGAAAAAGACCCCAAATTTTCTTCAATTTGGCTCATATCAGAAACGGAGAAAGGCACATGGAGGGAGCCGGGTAGGGCCCTCTGGTCCCGCTGCCTCTCTGGGAGGAAACAAGTGTTTGCTTTGGGGCCTGGTCGATGGAGGCAGGGTGTAAATGTCTTTTGGGGTTTTGGGGGTCATTGCTTCCCGATTTGGAGGAGGAAGGGCTAGAGGGTGGGTCTCGTCTCTGGAAGCCTCATTTCCGGGATGGTAGGGACGAGGCTCATCTGCCGGGTCGGAATCGGGGGCTGAGGGATTAGGGGACCTTAGATTTGGATTCTTTTGTAGTGGAGGGGGAGAGAGGGCACAGGAGGATTTGATAGGTAGAACAGTCCTTGTGTTGCAGGAAGGGGTACCCCTTCCAGGGCCGGAAACTGGGCTCTTGTCTAACACTCAGAAGTGAATTGTCCGAGGAGACACATGTGCTGACGAAGGAAGAGATTTTATTGGGACATGGCGCCTGGGTGGAGAGAGGTAGGGTGAGGGAACCCAGGAGGACCGCTCTGCCACATGGCTCGCAGTCTCGGGTTTATGGTGATGGGATTAGTTTCCAGGTTGTCTTTAGCCAATCATTCTGATCAGAGTCCTTCCTGGTGGTACACGCCTCGTTCAGCCAAGATGGAGGCCAGTGAGAAGGATTCTGGGAGGTGGTTGGACATGTGGTGTCTCCTTTTGACCTTTCCTGAACTCTTCCGGTTGGTGGCAGCTTATTAGTTCCGTGTCCCTTACCATGACCTCCTGTTGTGAAACAGCTCATGCAAGTGGTTACTACGGTGCCTGGCCGGGGGGCGGGGGGAGGGGGCGGCGGTGTCGGTCAGTGTGCCTCCCCTAACACTTGCAGAGAGAAGGAGGGCTTCTAAGCTCCCAGAAGGCTTCAATATAGGGGACCTCCAACCATTTGCCATTCCATTTGAGTAAGTTAGTGAGATCTGATAAAATATTGAAATTGGAAGTTCTGAACTCAGGCCAGCGGTTTTGGTTATCCAGTTTGTATTGAGGCCAAATTTGAGTATGAAGTGACCTCAGTTTATGAACCTTGAGGTTGGTCAAGAGTAGAGGTTTGAGGTTTTGTTTCACAAGGCTAAGGGACAGTCACACGGGACGGACTGGCTGCTGCTGCCAAGTCGCTTCAGTCATGTCCAACTCTGTGCGTCCCCACAGACGGCAGCCCACCAGGCTCCCCCATCCCTGGGATTCTCCAGGCAAGAACACTGGAGTGGGTTGCCATTTCCTTCTCCAATGCATGAAAGTGAAAAGTGAAAGTGAAGTCGCTCAGTTGTGTCCGACTCTTCTTGATACCATGGACTATAGCCTACCAGGCTCCTCCGTCCATGGGATTTTCCAGGCAAGAGTACTGGAGTGGGGTGCCATCGCCTTCTCCGGATTGGCTTGACCCCATAGCAAATGGCTAACGACTGTCTGGTCGAGAGAAAAGGTTGTCACCTAATCTTTTGACCAGGCAAACAGAGAGAGAGAGAGACTCTTAAGGAGGGAGGGGCGTCCCCCAAGTACCTCCCCAGAGGGCCTTTGGGCTCGAGGGTTCCCTGGGAACACAGAAAGGATGATAGTCTACGGCGCCCTAGAGTACCATCCGAGCTTCCCTGGGCTACTGGGTCAGGTGAGAATTTGTGGTGGA
Source organism: Capricornis sumatraensis (assembly GCF_032405125.1). Lineage (NCBI taxonomy): Eukaryota > Metazoa > Chordata > Mammalia > Artiodactyla > Bovidae > Capricornis > Capricornis sumatraensis. The sequence goes on from NC_091074.1 coordinate 119,876,232, forward strand.
TGGAGGGAGGTCGAATGGCAAAAGGCCTCTGTCCTGGAGTTGGTCAGTCTTGCAAAACAGAGAGTGTAGAGAAAAGAGGAAGAGAGAGAGAGAGGCCAATATTCCTTGGGGTTCATGGGAACCAATGAAGGTCCTCCCGAGGAGGTATTGAAAGCTCGGGTGGGAAAGTGAGCGTGGCAGGTTTCCACGCTCTGAAGGGCTGGCCGTGGAGAATGAGACTGAGAAGGAACATCAACCTCCCGGGTTTCGGCACCAAAAAATGTAGGGTAAGGGAGTTAGAGAAGCCGAGGTTCGGAGAAAGACCGGCACTTTACAGGGACAGATCACCTTTAATGAGGCGAGAAGGGCTGCAGTCAGGTCAGCGGGTTGCTGAGCCAAGTCGAGAAGAGAGCAGGTATGTACAGGAAACATATATGCGGAGATGCATCATTTTGAGGGGGTCTGCTTTTCCTCAAGATTATTTTTTATTAGTTAGCTTTCAACAACTGGGGCAAGGAATTCCTGAGACCTGCTGGAGGCTGGGATTGGCTGGGAGCTGAACGTAATCAGTCTTAATGTCCATTCCTTTCTTTAGGGGAGAAAGTTCTTGAAAGCTGAGCGCCAAAGAATTGATGCCTCTGAACTGTGGTGTTGGAGAAGACTCTGGAGAGTCTCTTGGACTGCAAGGAGATCCAACCAGGCCATCCTAAAGGAGATCAGTCCTGGGTGTTCATTGGAAGGACTGATGCTGAAGCTGAAACTCCAATACTTTGGCCACCTGATACGAAGAGCTGACTCATTGGAAAAGACCCTGATGCTGGGAAAGATTGAGGGCAGGAGAAGGGGACTACAGAGGACGAGATGACCGACTCAGTGGACGAGTTTGAGCAAGCTCTGGGGGTTGGTGATGGACAGGGAGGCCTGGCGTGCTGCGGTCCATGAGGACGCAGAGTCAGACATGACTGAGCCACTGGACTGAACTGAACGAACAGTGGGGAGTTTTAACCGGGTAGCCGTTCCCTTCTCCAGGGGATCTTCCCAACGCAGGGATCGGACCCAGGTCTCCCGCGTTACAGGCAGATTCTTTACCAGCTGAGCCACAAGCGAAGCGCAGCTGGAGTTTCAGCGGGCGGCTGTTTTGAGCCCTGCAGCTTTCCTCCAGGGACAGCGCCTCGCGCCCGGAGCCCGCCCGCCGGCGGGAAGGAGGCGCCCCGCCCCGGGCTTCCAGGCGCGCCCCGCCCGCCCTCCCGGGGAGGGGAGAGGGGGAGGGAGGGGAGAGGGGGAGGGAGGGGAGAGGGGGAGGGAGGGGAGAGGGGGAGGGAGGGGAGAGGGGGAGGGAGGGGAGAGGGGGAGGGAGGGGAGAGGGGGAGGGAGGGGAGAGGGGGAGGGAGGGGAGAGGGGGAGGGAGGGGAGAGGGGGAGGGAGGGGAGAGGGGGAGGGAGGGGAGGAGGAGGGGCGCCCGCGTGCGTCCAGGCTCAGGCCCCGACTCACCCTGCCTACCCCGGCCCAGGCCCCGCGCTCAGTTCCCGGCCATGGTGGAGGCCTGGTACATGGACGAGGCGGCCGACGACCCGCGGCTGCCGCACCGCGCCGAGCCCGCGCGCCCTGTCGGCCTGGAGCAGCTGCGCCGGCTCGGGGTCCTTTACTGGAAGGTACGCGGGGCCCGCGCGGCGGCACAGACGCCCCTCCGGCCGCGCGCTCCCCGCCTTCCGGCCGGCGGGGCTGCGGAGCTCGGGGCCCGTGCTCAGTGCGCAGGCTCGGCGCGGCCGGGCCGGCCCCCTGGCCTCCACCGCGGGCCGCGCCGCGTGCTCGGGGCCGGGGATCGTGGGGCGGAGGGGTCGGAGGGAGAGCGGGCCCGGGGCCCGCGGGTCCCCGCCGCCCCAGTGGGAGGCCGGGGCCCTGTAGGCGCGGGCCTGTCCTCAGGGGCCCGGGCGGGGCGGCGGGAGGGCGGGTGGGGGTCCCTGAAGGGTCCCCTGTGCGTCTCCCTGGGGTGGGGGGCTGCTCGACGGGAGGCGCCGTCTGTTCAGACTCTGCCCTTCGGTCTCGCTGTCCACGGGACAGTTTTGGAGCAGGAGTGGACACTGGCCAAGCCCTGAAAGTGTCTGGGGATAAAGTAAGGCTGTATTTTCAGCTCCTCCGCTAGGTCGAGTCCGGCTCCTCCTGGCTCCTGGTTCTCCTGTGGATGGGAAGACCCAGGACTGTCAGAATTAAACTTGTATACTCGATCAGTCGTGCCCCACTCTTCGCGACCCCATGGACTGCAGCACGCCAGGCCTCCCTGTCCATCACCAACTCCTGGAGTTTACCCAGACTTAATGGCCATCTCATCCTCTGTCGTCCCCTTCTCCTCCCGCCTTCAGCCTTCCCCAGCATCAGGGTCTTTTCCAGGGAGTCCTGTAGACTTGTTGACTCTGTGCTTCCAGCGCCCTGGGCCTTTTTGCGCTTTATAATGACTGAATCTGGAGCAGGACAATAGCTGGACTGTTTGCCTGTGGTCTCAGTGACGCCGTAGGGTGTGGGAAACTCTCACCCGGATGTGAAGGTGCCCTGTGGGGGTCTGCTCTTGTGGGGGGTGGTCGTTTAGAAATTCATGGCTCGGCTTCTGGGCGGCTCAGCAGTAGAGGCTGCCTGCTGACGCAGGACACACAGGTTGGTTGGGAAGCTCTCACGTGTCTGGGGCAAAGATGCCGCAGCTGCCGAGCCGGCGCTCTGCAGTCGGGGAGCTGCAGCTACTGGGCCCATGTGCCAGCTCGCTGCAGCTCCTCGAAGCCTGCACACAGCAGTGAAGACCAAGCAGAAACGCGTAAATAAAACTTGAAAGAAAGAAAGAAAAGGCAGCTGGGCCCGGGGTAGAAAGCCTCTGGTCTGCCTGAGGAACTTGGGTTTTATTTGTGGGCTCAGAGGGCTTCAGGTGTTTCGGCTCGCGGAAACAAAGTAACCATGGAGTGGCCATAGAGACTAAGGTCAGGCCGCCTTGCAGAGTGGACAGGAGGCCGAGGGACAGGACATGGCGGTGGGGGGAGGTGCCCGTTACAGGCGCCGGCGATCGGAGCTTCCCCGCCTCCTGGTGGCGGGACTGGAAGCATGCAGTTTCAATAGACTCCCTGGCAGCACTGCTGGAGAGAAGGGAGGTGGGAATTCAACACAGCTGCACTGTTTTTAGCCTTTAGGGGAAAGCATACCAAGAGACAGGGAAAGGAGGGGAAGAAAGGTGAGTTTAGGGCTGACAAAGGACCAAGTGATATTAATACAGTACATGTGGAGTATAACTATTCTGGAGATCCAGAATGTGGACACGGGACTAGGTAATAAATTCTGAGTATAATCATATTGGAGATCCAGAAAGAGACTGTTTCGGTGTTTCGGTGTGTTCACGTGACCTCCTGTTTGTTGCTTGTTTAAACTCTTAGCTGGATGCAGACAAATACGAGAACGATCCAGAATTAGAGAAGATCCGAAAAGAGAGAAACTACTCCTGGATGGACATCATAACCATATGCAAAGACAAACTCCCGAACTACGAGGCGAAGGTAAGGGAACTAAAGGGGAGTTGGTAATTGCTCACCATTAATAAATGCGAGAGAAGGCAATGGCGCCCCACTCCAGTACTCTTGCCTGGAAATTCCACGGATGGAGGCGCCTGCTGGGCTACAGTCCACGGGGTTGCAAAGAGGCGGACACGACTGAGCGACTTCACTTCCTTTCTTTCTATAGTTCCTTTTGGAGAAGGAAATGGCAACCCACTCCAGTGTTCTTGCCTGGAGAATCCCATGGACGGAGGGGCCTGGGGGGCTGCCGTCTGAGGGGTTGCATAGAATCGGACATGACTGAGCAGCTAACACACACACACACATTAATAACTGCAAGCCTTTCCTTCTTTATGCATGTCTTTCATTTCGGTTTATATGAGAGGAATGCTGGCCTTAGAGTCAGCTGAAAAGTATTCCGTCCTTTTCGGTTTTTTGGAAGAGTATGTCTAGAATGGTTTTACTTTTTTCTTAAATGTTTGGCAGATTAGCCAATGAAGCCATGTGGTTTTTTTGTCTGTTTGTTTAGTTGCTAAGTCATGTGTCGGACTCTTGTGACCCCATGGACTGGAGCCCACCAGGCTCCTCTGTCCATGGCACTTCCCAGGCAAGAATACTGGAGTGGATTACCATTTCCTTCTCCAGGGGATCTTCCTGACTCAGGGATCAAACCCTTGTCTCCGTGTCTAAAGGTCACGTTTTGTTCTTAGCGTGCTTGGTAATTATTAATTGGATGCCAGGCATTGTGATTATTCTCTTGGATGTTGGGTACTTTTGTACCGGTAGAAATATTCTTCAGGTTTCTTCTGGAATGTGTGTAAGCTTATTGGAAACAGTTGGATGGTTTTGAGCCTTTCCTTTAAGATACGTTAGGTGTCCCCGAGCGATGATGCTGGGTGTCGTTTAGTGCTTTCTCAGGCCGACTCTCTTGCGATCCCAGGGACTGTAGCCCCCAGGCTGCTCTGCTCCACCACACAGAGCCCCTGGGGTAGTGAGGTTTTTCCAGTCTGACTGGTGGGACAGGCTCTGTTCCCAGGTCGGCAGAGGGCCAGGAACTATTCCTTTCAAACCTGAAGGCTCTGAATGCCTCTTTTCCAGCTTCAGCTCCTTTTCCTGCACATGTGTGTGCACAGACGGGCTCCAGAGGAACCCTCGAGGGAAGCCCTCTGCAGGCCTCTGGGATTTCGCCGTGGAGGTCTCTCCCCTTAGGCACTGTGTCCTGCACACCAGCTCCCTCCGTCTCCCCAGATTCTCACTCCTGCTTTTCAGCTCAGGGTGCTCTGCCTGGGTGCCCTCTCCCAGCTCTGCATCCTGAGAACTCTCTCCCAGTGGAATGCGGAGCAGGTGTGGGGTTCACCTCGCTGGCTTTCTGCCTCCCGAGTCACTCTCTTCCCTTCCCTGGTGTCTGGTGTTTTGCAAACCATCAGTTTGTACATTGTGTTTGTTTTGACTGTTGGAGGTGGGAGGGAAAGTCCAGTTTCTGTTACCCCATCTTATATGGAAGTGGGAGTCAGTTTTTTTTTTAATTCTCGGTTTGTGTTGGTTCCCAGGTGCCTGTTCCTAGAGAAACTCATCTTTGGCCTAGTGAGGAAACAGACGTGCAGAGTTTGTAACAAGGCTGAATGTGTTCAAGTTCGAGGACGGCCTTGTTTTTGGAATTGTTGTCTTTGCTTTTTCAGGAGTAAGGTGACTCCGTTATGAAACAGTCGTGGCAACAGCAGTAATCTCAGGATTTTTCTGTCTTGGTGAGCTTCGGCAGCTGTGTCGCTCCCAAGACTTCCTGTTTCCATCATGCTGAGCTATGAACTGGGAAGCCACGGCCTTAAGCCACTCAGCGTAGCCTCTTTCTCTTACCTGTGGACACCTGGAGGGGGTTGAGGACCTCTTCCCCGGTCGTGTTGGTAAAGCCAGGCCCAGAACCCAGTCCTCCTGGTCCAGAGTCTTCACCGACCAGCAGGAGGGCTGCCTCCACCCACACTGCCCCTCGCTAGCTTGGGTGTCTTCTGTGTGTTTTTCTGAAAAGAACAGAGCCTTGCCCTGGGGATGGGAGCGGCGCAGCGACACCCAGGCTGCCAAACCCAGGCGTGTGCCGTGGCGTTTCTCCCTTCACTCTGTTCTGTGCCACGTGATTCCTGCTGGCTGGAGTTCAGGAGCTATAATACCTTACAAAAGGCCGGAATTTCTCACTGAGCGCTTGCACATCCCGATATGCTCTTAGATTTAAATTTTATGTTCTTACTTGGAATTTTCGACTTCCTGTCTTCTCACCAGTCCCCTTCCTTCCATAGGAGGGGCTTGACGGCTGTAAATCCTGGCTGCTAGGTCATTCTTATCATCGTTACCACCTTCTATTTCATTTTATTTCTCCTGGAATAAAGCCCTGTCCCTAACACCAGCTTATCTCTTGTTCTCGTAAAACACACTTCTTTACTCTCTGATTATCTCACGGTTGTCTTAGGTTAACACCTTTTGGGCAGGAATCCTGCGGAAGGGGTGCTTCGTCTGCTCAGGGCACCCCGCCCGGAGGCCTGTGCCCGGGGTGGGGTGGGGGTCCCAGTGCCCATGATGCAAAACTTGGCTAAACTGGTGCCCATCAGGGTTCCGTGTTGTGACTGGACGACTCTTCCTGCTCTAAGGAAGGAGTCTGTGGAGACTGACTTTCTGCTGTGACTATTCTGCTCGGTGTCAAACTTGGACTTGGTGTGAGTGAATCTTGCTGACCCCGCCCTGAGTCAGTTACCCTGTCCCTCGGTCCATCATCTTCCTGTACTGACTTGGCCTGCTTCTCTCCCGTCGATGCCCGTCAGTATGGGCGTGTGGATTCTTGGTTTCCTCATGGGCCCGTGTCCATTCCTGCCGCGATCCACCTTGATGTTCAGATCGGTCCAGACTCGGTGAGGTGGAGGCGGGGTGGGGTGGGGCCCTCTCTGTGGTCCTGCCGCGTCCCCGCCGTGTTCCCAGCCCCTCCACGCTGCCTGGCTCAGGTGTCAGGGTGTTCGTGCCCCTGGGGCTCCCTCGGCTCGTCCTCGGGTCTCTCTCCTCCCGCACACACCACGGTGCCCAGTGGCGGCTGCATCCACACTGTTAGGATCAGCAGGCCTGTCCGTGGAGTTCCAGGCGAGTCGCGGTCCTGCCTTACTGAGGGTGTAGTCAGAGAGCTGTGTTCAAAAGCACTTAGGTGTTTTCTCTTCCTCCTGTGGTTGTGAGCGTATGGCTTGATTCCAGATTTAAGGTCCCCGCCTCCCCCGGCCCCCAAGCTTGTTTTATTTTTATTTATGACTGTAAGATGTAAAGTGAAAGTGAGTCGCACAGTCGTGTCCGACTTTCTGCAAGCCCCGTAGACTGTAGCCCGCCGGCCTCCTCTGTCCTTGAAAGTCCCCAGGCAGGAGTCCTGGAGGGGGCTGCCATAGCCAGGCTTAAAATGAAGACTCTACCAGAAGGCCCCTCAGCTCCCCTTGGCTGGCCTGCGCTGCGCCGCACCCTGCTGTCGGAGCCCGCGTGCCCGTTGACACTACCAGCCCGCTCTGCTCCTGCCTTCTGGGCGTCTCCAGTGTTCCTCAGCGACAGACAGCACTGCAGGGAGCGGCGCGTGCACAGCAGCGAGCGGCGCGTGCATGTCTTTCCGTGCTGTTGGAGGCGTATCTTCAGGGTAGATTCCTAGACGGGTGGCGGGTCAGTGCGTGTCCAGCTGTGCCCACCCCTCCAGGGGCTGTGTGCCCAGCAGCGGGGGGACCTGTCCTCATGGCCTCGCCCGCCCGAGAGGCTGCCGTTCTCACTGGAAGTGGGGATTTTCCAAACGTCTGTGGATTGTTCAGAAGGGTGGAAGCATTACGGGAGGAGAGCTTTGAAACCCTCTGGGACAAGAGGCGAGAGGTGGGGAATCTTAAGAAGGCCAGTTAAGGAGAAAGGTGAAGGTTGCGTGGGTGTTTACTGGAGCATGCTTCCAACGTTTGTGCACATTCGAGCATTTTTATTGTGAAATTTAGAGGACAGAGCCCCGGAAGACACAGGCCAGGTAGGGATGAGCGGGAGGTGTTTACTGAGCGCCTTCCTCAGATGCACACGCCACTCCTGCCCTGCCGGGGTGACCACGTGCCTTCGCATCTCGTGGGGGCGGGCCGGGTGGTCCGCGCTGGGGCAGGGGTGGTTCCGGCCACCTCCCCCGGGGGCCCCCAGCTCACAGAGCCCCCCACCCCCTCAGATCAAGATGTTCTTTGAGGAGCACTTACACCTGGATGAGGAGATCCGCTACATCCTGGACGGCAGCGGGTACTTTGACGTGCGGGACCGGGAGGACCAGTGGATCCGGATCTCCATGGAGAAGGGGGACATGATCACGCTGCCCGCCGGCATCTACCACCGCTTCACGCTGGACGAGAAGGTGGGCTCACAGCCGCTCTGCTGGAGTGTGGTCTGCGCGCCTGTTGGATGCTCAGCCCTGGCAGCGCCAGGCGAGGAAGCTGCCTCGGCGAGCGGCTGGGGGTTCACAGGGGCACGTGCCCAGGCCAACGGGGGCGCCCCTCCAGGGGCCCCTGCTCCTTCATCATTCGAGAGCATGTCCGTTGGGCCTCAGCCGTCGGGCGCGGAGACATGGACACGGTCACAGAAGCAGGAGAAGGGTGGTCTGGGGCTCCCTCCATGGGCTTGGGACTGACCTGAGACTCACGGGTGTGCTCAGCTTAAAGCTCAGGACTCGGAGAGGACATGTGAGGGAAGGTCGCCCCACTCCTGGCCCCAGCGTCTCTCCCTGAAGGTGGCCGTGATCAGGCCCTCAAAAGTCTTCTTGGAGAGACGGCTCGCTTGGCAGGCGAATGTGAGTCGTGCCCAGGAGCCAGCCGACTTCTGTCGGGGGTGGCGCCCCTCTTTTCTGCTCGCTGCACTTCGGGACGGTTCCCTGTCGGCATATAGAGAGCCCCGGCCTGTGCGCAGCCGCCTGCTGGCCACTCTGGGACACACTCTGGTTTACTTGCGGAGTGGTGACCCCGAGAGATGGGTCTGCCAGCTGTCTCCAGTTCTCTGGGTTCCGGGAGAAAGAACCTCACGCGTTTGCCATCGTGTCCCTTGTAGGACACACCCCCGGACGTGCACCCTGGCTGGACAGGGGTGCAGGTTTCTAACTGCTGCGGGAGGGGCCCGCGTGCAAGGCGGTGTGTCTGTCGAGAGCGTGGGCCCGATGCTGCCCTGCGGCTGCCTGAGCACGGGGCCTCCTGCCTTTCAGAGGAATGTGCGTGAGAACGGGGGTGAGCAGCACGGAGTGTGACCTCATGGCTGTGTAACCAGTGCCGCTGTCTGTCTCTCCCCAGAACTATGTGAAGGCCATGCGGCTGTTCGTGGGAGACCCTGTGTGGACGCCGTACAACCGGCCGTCGGACCACCTCGAGGCCCGGACGCGGTACCTGGAGTTCCTGGCGCAGACGGCCTAGTGGCCCCGCGGGCCCCTCATGAGGCAGCGTGGAGTCTGTCCCTTTCGCCTGCTTCAATGCTGCAGGCGCGAGGCTGGGGAGCTTCTGCAAGCTTGTCAGATCAGAACACTATTTTTTTGATCAGAACATGTTTAATGGACGGAGCTATGGAGCTGGTTGGATGTGCAACCAGCTGGAAATTTGGGCAGGCGATTCACTTCTCTGATTCGGGGTCAGGGGTCAGTGGCCCCGCACTAGCTCGAGCCTTCAGCTCTGACCAGTGAGTTTCATCTCCCCAAATACAGCCACTTGCTGCCTGATTCTTGGGCTTTTAAACAGGCGCCAGGCAAGGCCATACCTGCCCTGTGCAGGCATGTGACAGTGGGTGACAGGACGGGTGGAGAAGTCACCCACTTTTCTCCCAAGACACAGGGGTGCTGGGGGGAAGCTGGCATGTTGGGTACACGCACTCGCTTGCGCCACTTTCTCGCTCAGAATGAAGGAGCTGCCTTGATGCTCTGCTGGCGGCTGGGAGCTGCCCTATATTCTGGTGCTTGGGGTCCCTCAAGCCGCCCCGTTCGCCTCCATCACCTGATGCGTGTGCGCAGCTGTGTCTGTGTTTCCTGGGTCAGCGCTGCTCTGCGTGCGGTTTCTAGGGTAAACTTGAACAGTAAATGTCTTCTGCAATCAAGCCTTTCAATTTTAACAAGAATTGGTACATCGTTTGTATTTTTGATCAACAGTTTTGAGATACAATTATATCTCATTTGTTATAATCATAGAAAAACCCCGAATTAGCCTCAGATTTGAAGGGCAGTTTGCTTTGGGTATTCTTCTAAGCTGGATTAAAAATCTTTATGTGGAAATGGATATGTCATCGCTTCCACGTTGGTTTTGGCATGTGTCCAGGCACGGAGGGACCCCAGGCCTCGCCGTGTGGGTGAACGCTGGACTTAGGGTCAAGCTGCATGCTGGCCACACAGGGGTAACACCGTCAGCCCCCAGAGTCGGGGGCTGCCCCTCCTGACAGGGCTCAGGAGACGAGAGGGCACCTCGGAGCAGGGGTGGCTTCTCCTGTGGGCACCGTCAGTCAGAGAGAGGATGGTGGTTTATGGATTCGCAGTCGTCAGGGGCTCCAGGGGCACCCGCCTGGGGGCCGAGCTGTCCGTGTGGACCTGGGAGCACTGCTTGGTGAGGGAGACACGTCTCAACAGGTCACTGGACAGCGTGCCCTCCCTGTAGGTGTGCAGCACTCGGGGTGGCGTGTGGCTCACGAATAGACAGCGCATTAACGCAGAGACATCACTTTGCCTGCAAAGGCCCGTCTAGTCAAGGCTATGGCTTTCCCAGTGGTCATGTATGGATGTGAGAGTTCGACCATAAAGAAAGCTGAGGGCCAAAGAATTGATGCTTTTGAATTGTGGTGTTGGAGAAGACTCTTGAGAGTCCCTTGGACTGCAAGGGAATCAAACTAGTCAATCCTAAAGGAAATCAGTCCTAAATAGTCATTGGAAGGACTGATGCTGAAGCTGAAACTCCAGTACTTTGGCCACCTGATGCGAAGAACTGACTCATTTGAAAAGACCCTGATGCTGGGAAAGATTGAGTGCAGGAGGAGAAGGGGACGACAGAGGATGAGATGGTTGGATGGCATCACTGACTCAATGCACATGAGTTTGAGTGAACTCCGGGAGTTAGTGATGGACAGGGAGGCCTGGCGTGCTGCAGTCCATGGGGCCGCAGAATCGGATACGACTGAGCGACTGAGCACAGACGGTAAGGAGGGACAGTTAGCAGCAGAAACGCAAGCCAGAGGCAGTGGGGGTGCCCCACAGGCGGTGCTGTTTGCTGGTCTGCAGGAAGTCGGGAGCGGAGCCCGACCTCACAGACCTCAGACACGCCTGGGCCCGTGAGCATCACTGTTCCTCCAGGCCCAGCTCCTCGCGGGGGTGGGGTTGGGGGGTGGACGCTGAGGGGAGCTGCTGTGCTGTGCTTAGTTGCTCAGTCGTGTCCAACTCTTTGCGACCCCATGGACTGTAACCCGCCAGGCTCCTCTGTCCATAGGATTCTCCAGGCAAGAATACTGGAGTGGGTTGCTATGCCCTCTTCCAGGGGATCTTCCCAACCCAGGGATTGAACCCCGGTCTCCTGCATTGCAGGCAGATTCTTTGCCATGTGAGCCACCAGGGAAGTCCAAGAAGATGAGTGGGTAGCCTATCCCTTCTCCAGGGAATCTTCCTGACCCAAGAATCGGCTGAGGGCTCCTTCATTGCAGGCAATTCTTCACCAGCTGAGCCACCAGGGAAACCCTGCTGGGGGGGGGGGGGCACATCTCAGGAGGCTGAGCCACCAGGGAAACCCTGCTGAGGGGGGGGGCACATCTCAGGAGGCTGAGCCCAGGGGGTCTGCCCCCTCCCCCGGAGAGCCTGATGTTGCTTCTCCCAGGAGCTCAGGCCGAACAGGCTTGCAGGAGCGCGTGTAGGTGAGCCCGGAGCCTCGCCCTCTGGCCTCATGCTCTGCCCCTTACGGAGGGGACTTGGTGTAGCCCGGTTTGGGGGCTCGCTCTTCGCACTGCTTCCTGCTCGGCTCTGGTCTCCCAAAGCTGGGGGCTTTCGTGTCTGCCGAGGGGGCCGGGGTCACTCAGCTTTGGAAAAGGGGCGCCGGGTGTCTACCTGCTGGAGGGTCAGCGTGCAGGATGTGACCGCCCCCCTCCCAATGCCCCACAAGGTTCTAGACTCCAGCTTCCCTCCAGGGCGAGAGGCTGGCCCGATGCTTTGCTCGGGGAGCCCATATCCCCGGGTCTGAGATGTCCGCGGCAGACCTGGGGGCGGCAGGCTGGTCCCGGGAGGCCCCTCCTGGCTGCGTCCTCACTCGGCGGGGGGCAGGGGCAGCAGCCCTGCCGGGTCCTCTTGAGACCACCGCCTGGGGTGGTGGAGGTGGGGGCCCGTGAGCCGGGGGCCTGCAGACAGGAAGCTGACGCCGCTGGTGGACAAGGGGGCCCCGGACTGCTGGGTGGGGTGATCAGCGCTCCTGATTAGAGACCACAGGCAGCACCGTCAGGACTTCATCACCAGCGCTAGTGCTGTGGCTGCAGGTGTGGGGGGAGTGTGTGTGCATGCACACGTGTGTGCAGGGGCAGTGTGTATGTGTGCACACACGCAGGGGAAGTGTGTGTGCAGTGTGTGTGCGCGTGCATGTTTGCGCATGTGCAGTGTGTGTCCGTGCGGGGGAAGTGTGTGCATGTGTGCACGTGTGTGCATGTGTGGGGGAAGTGTCTGTGCATGTGTGTGCGTGCGTGGGGGAAGTGTGTGCACGTGTGTGTGTGAGGGGGAAGTGTGCATGTGTGTGCGTGCGCGGGGGAAGTGTGTCTGTGCATGTGTGTGTGAGGGGGAAGTGTGCATGTGTGTGCGTGTGCGGGGGAAGTGTGTGCATGTGTGTGTGAGGGAGAAGTGTGCATGTGTGCGTGCGCGGGGGAAGTGTGTCTGTGCCTTGTGTGTGTGAGGAAGTGTGTATGTGTGTGTGCGTGGGGGAAGTGTCTGTGCACGTGTGTGTGAGGGGGAAGTGTGCATGTGTGTGCGTGTGTGGGGGAAGTGTGTCTGTGCATGTGTGTGTGTGAGGGGGAAGTGTGCATGTGTGTGTGCGGGGGAAGTGTGTGCATGTGTGTGAGGGGGCAGTGTGTATGTGTGTGCGCGTGGGGGAAGTGTGTGTCTGTGCATGTGTGTGTGTGAGGGGGAAGTGTGTATGTGTGCGCACGGGGGAAGTGTGTGCATGTGTGCACGTGTGTGAGGGGGAAGTGTGCATGTGTGTGCGTGCACGAGGGAAGTGTGTCTGTGCATGTGTGTGAGGGGAAGTGTGTGTGTGTGCACGTGGGGGAAGTGTGTGTGCAGTGAGTGCGCATGTGCAGTGTGTGCAGGGGGTTTGTGTGCATGTGTGTGCGTGTACAGTGTGTGTGCGCATGGGCAGTCTGTGCGTATGTGTGCGGGGGAAGTGTGTGTGGGGGGAAGTTTGTGGGTGTGTGTGCGGGGGAAGTGTGTATGCCGGGGAAGTGTGTGCACGCGCGGGGGAAGTCTCCGTGTGTGCACGAGCGCATGTGTGTGCGTGTGGTGTGTGTGTGCATGCATCTGCGTGTGCTGCTGATGCAGATGTGCAGGGAAGTATGCTGTTGCGCAGCGTTTCCAGGTGTTCTCCAGGCTCCGCCTTAGGAGGCCGTTTTCCCAAACATCCTCTTAGATGTCCAGGGGGTCGCAGAGTCGGCCACGACTGAGCCACTGAACTGAACTGAGCTCTTGGGTGCGGTGGCAACCGGGAGGACACCCAGGTGGCCTGGGGCCCGTGTGCCCTGCGGCCCCTTCTGGAATGGGGCCTGCCTTTCTAAGGAAGGAGGCCCCCTACTCAAACCCCCATCCTTTGGTTTCCCCTCCTGGATTTTAATGAATGCGTTTTATTTTTCGGGTTTCAAATGCTTGTTTGATTTGTGCAGACAGTTCCAAGAAATCTGGGGGCCAGACGGAGTCTCATCTGAGGACGCAGGAGCCCCGCAGAGGCGCATCAGTGCAGTCCGGGCAGTCTGTGGGCACACTCGTGTCTTGGGGCCCGCGCCACCGTTAACTAATCCCGATGGCTGGCTGGTGAGGCAGGCCACTGAGGGGGGCCCACAGGGACACACGGGCAGAAGCACACCCTGGGGGTCCATGGAGAGCAGAAGTCCCAGGGGGCGTCCGGGAGGACCCTGGAGTGGAACAAGCCTGTTTCCACGTCTTGAGCGCTGCCAGCAGGCGTCTCGGGCTGAGTGCCCAACACGGAAGCCTCCCGTCGCTGGAGCCTCGGGACCTGACCTTACTTGGAAATGGGGTCCTTGCAGGTGTGACTGCACACGGCTCTCAGGGAGGTCCTCCCGGTGAGGGTGGCCCTGAACCTAGACCCGGGGTCCTTACCGAAGAGGAGACGGGGGGCAGAGGCCGCGTGGGCACCCTGAGGGCCAGGCAGGGCTGTGACCGGAGCCCCCCGAGCCAGCCTCGCAGAGCCTGGAAGTGCACTGCTGGCCTGGACTGAGGTGCGGACTCGGGGCACGTCCAGCTGCTCATCTGTGGGTGTCTGCTGTGGCAGCGTCAGCAAGCTGAGCCCAGCCCGTCCCCCATTTCTCAGGCGAGACCCGAGGCTCCGAGTGCTCAGCTCTCCACCCGAGCTCCTGCAGGTCCCCTGGTCCCCAGAGGCCCCTACGCAGGTGACCCCCAGTCACGTCCTTCTTCGAGGACCCCGAGTGGGAGACTCACAACGTGGCGAGCCCACCCTGCTCACCAGCCACACGAGGCTGCCCGGCATGGCGGTCACCCAGGGGCACCTGTGCGGTCTAGCCGCATCTGCTGTTCCCGGACAGGGCTGGGGGGCCATCCCCACGTCTTCCCGAAGTGAGTCCTGCCCGCTCCTTCACCCTTCTTGCCCTGCACCCGCCAAGTACCCTGCTCTCTGGAGTAACTGGGGGGGAAGTATGGGGGGAGCTCAACGTGGGGACGGTGCTGAAATTGCAGCAGGGTCCTGGATGAGGGGCCCTGAGGTCCGAGATGCTCTGTGATCAGTTACTGGAAAGGTTGGATCCATTTTCTCTAGGAGGGGGTCATGGACGGGGAGGCTGGCACGGATTTTATCTGCTTTATTTATGCGTCTGTAATGGGTAATAGACTTGTCTGAGGTTCAAGGAGGGCCAATTTGCACATAATTCCCAACACCTGAATTGGCCATCGCCTCTTACACGTGAGACCGGCTGAGAAGGCTTGGTCACCAGCAAGCTGGGCTGGATGCGGTCACGGGCTGGGGGTCCTTCCCGCCTGGCCCAGGCCTAGCCCTGGGGACGGCCTGGGTCTGCCTGCTGGTGAGGAGGCAGGCGGGGGTGGGGTGGGTGCCGCCCTGATGTGTGCTGGGGATGGAGGGGTGTGCAAGAAGCCCCCTGCCCTCACCTCGAGGGACAGAGGCCCTCTACCCGGGGAGGGGAGGGGATGGCCTGCTCCACCCCTGCTGGGCATGGAGCCCTGCCTGTGAGCTGGCCCCCCGGCCTCCCCCCCCCGCCCACAGCAGCTCTTTGCTTGATGCTCTCAGGACTGCTGGCCTCGCTGTCCATGCCAGGCCAAGGTGGCAGAGGGTATCCTTGTCCTTAAACAGCCCCCGGCGCCCGTGCCGCTGGCACAGTCACTCTGAGCCACGAGGCTCCGCATGTGTTTGTCTCCAGTTCTGCAAACGTGTATCTACAGATGGCTTCCCTGGTGGTCCACTGGTTAAGAATTTGCCTGCCAATGCTGGCAACGAGGCTCCAGTCTCTGCTCAGGGAAGATTCCACACGCAGCAGGGCAGCTAAGCATGGGTGCCACGACTACTGAGAACTGTGAGCCTAGAGCCGGTGCTGGGCAAGGAAGAGGCCACCACCACCAGAAGCCCCC
Organism: Capricornis sumatraensis; assembly: GCF_032405125.1. Classification (NCBI taxonomy): domain Eukaryota; kingdom Metazoa; phylum Chordata; class Mammalia; order Artiodactyla; family Bovidae; genus Capricornis; species Capricornis sumatraensis. The sequence continues at coordinate 119,891,571 of NC_091074.1, forward strand.
ACGACTGCAACTAGAGAAAGACCACGCGTGGCAAGGGAGACCCAGCGCAGCCAAGAAACCACCACCACCACCCACGGAAAGATCACGTGTGTCTGCAGTGTTCGTGTTGCTGTTCAGCCGCTCAGTCCTGTCTGACTCTACGACCCCACGGGCTGCAGCACGCCAGGCCTCCCTGTCCGTCACCAACTCCCGGAGCTTGCTCAAACTCATGTCCATTGAGTCGGTGACGCCATCCAACCATCTCATCCTCTGTCGTCCCCTTCTCCTCCCGCCTTCAATCTTTCCCAGTATCAGGGTCTTTTCCAATGACTCAGTTCTTCACATCAGGTGGCCTAAGTATTGGAGCTTAAGCTTCAGCGTCAGTCCTTCCAATGAATATTCAGGATTGAATTCCTTTAGGATGGACTGGTTGGATCTCCTTGCAGTCCAAGGGACTCTCAAGAGTCTCCTCCAACACCACAGTTCAAATGCATCAATTCTTTGGTAATCAGCTTTCTCTATAGTCCAGCTCTCACATCCATACATGACTACTGGAAAAACCATAGCTTTGACTATAGGGACATTTTGTTGGCAAAGTAATGTCTCTGCTTTTTAATATGCTATCTAGGTTGGTCATAGCTTTTCTTCCAAGGAGCAAGTGTCTTTTAATTTCATGGCTGTAGTCACCAACTGCAGTGATTTTGGAGCCCCCACAATAAAGTCTGTCACTGTTTTCCATCTATTTGCCATGAAGTGATGGGACCGGATGCCATGATCTTCGTTTTCTGAATGTTTTAAGCCAGCTTTTCACTCTCCTCTTTCACTTTCATCAAGAGGCTCTTTAGTTCCTCTTCACTCTCTGCCATAAGGGTGGAGTCACCCGCCTCTCTGAGGTTATTGGCATTTCTCCCGGCAGTCTTGATTCCAGCTGTGCTCCATCCACCCTGGAATTTCACATGATGTCCTCTGCATATAACTTACATAAGCAGGGTGAGAATATATAGCCTTGATGCACTCCTTTCCTAATTTGGAACCAGTCTGTGGTTCCATGTCCGGTTCTGACTGTTGCTTCTTGACCTGCATACAGGTTTTTCAAGAGGCAGGTCAGGTGGTTTGGTATTCCTGTCTCTTGAAGAATTTCCCAGTTTGTTGTGATCCACACGAAGGCTTTAGTGTAGTCGATGAAGCAGATGTTTTTCTGGAACTCTCTTGTTTTGATGAGCCAGTAGATGTCGGCAATTTGATCTCTAGTTCCTCTGCCTTTTCTAAATCCAGCTTGAACATCTGGACTGTTGAAGCCTGGCTTGGCGAATTTTGAGCATTACTTTACTAGTGTGTGAGATGAGTGCAATCGTGCGGTAGGTTGAGCATTCTTTGGCATTGCCTTTCTTTGGGATTGGAATGAAAACAGGCTGTTTCCAGTCCTGTGGCCACTGCTGAGTTTTCCAAATTTGCTGGCTATTGAGTGCAGCACTTTCACAGCGTCATCTTTTAGGATTTGAAATAGCTCCACTGGAATTCCATTTCCTCCACTAGCTTTGTTCATAGTGATGCTTCCTAAGTCCCACTTGACTTCGCATTCCAGGATGTCTGGCTCTAGGTGAGTGATCACACCATCGTGATTATCTGGGTCATGAAGATTTTTTTTGCACAGTTCTTGCTGTGTTTTCTTGCCACCTCTTCTTAATATTTTCTGCTTCTGTTAGGTCCATCCCAATTCTGTCCTTTATTGTGCCCATCTTTGCGTGAAATGTTCCCTTGGTATCTCTAAGTTTCTTGAAGAGATCGCTAATCTTTCCCATTAAAGATTAGCAATCAGCAACATATCTATTTCATTTTAAACATGAATGGCATTTCAGAGCACACACATCCCTAACCCTGACACCTGGAGGCGTGGGCACGCCCACATTCATGCATACTTGGGTCTCCCTGGTAACCACTGTGTGCACTCAGCTATGGGGCATGGCACACTTTCACTACCTTCTTTAAATCACTGCTTATTTTTTAAAGGCAAAACATTTACCAGTTTCGGTGACTTTTTCCCACTGGTTATAACACACACACACATTATGTAGGAACCTAAGCATAAAAGGGAAAATAGAAATGCGTTTCAGCCCATCCTTCCTATGACTGTAGTTTAACATGAAGTATTGGTCTTCAGCCTCTTCTATTAACATATGTGTCGTGTAAACACACATTTGAGGACTTTTCCAGGTCATTAACTTTTTAAACGACATGGTCTTGTGTGAACGCCCCCCAGGAGTGCGTGGTGATGGAAACACCCTATTATCACAATTTCTGACTCCGTTGCCAGTTTATTTTCCATAAATGCTCCATGGTTTTTCTGCTCACACACGTGTGAGCGTGTGTTCCCACAAGGCTCCCCGACAGCTGCGGGGGGTGAGCAGCGCAGCCCCCAGGGGTGTGGGTGTCTCAGCTCGGGTGATGAGCCCCGCAGACAACAGCTTCAGCAACAGATGCTGACCTGTCGTGGCCTGGGGGCTGGGGCTGCAGGGTGGTCCCTGGGCCTCGCTCCTTGCCGGGTCCTCTCCTGTGCGTCCCTGGGCGCCGACCCTTGGGACTCCATCCCACCTGGACAGCTCCTTGGAGGCCCATCTCTGCAGAGCCATGCTGGGGTTGGGGAGATTCCGGGGGAGCAGCTTTTGGGGTGCTTCCTGGGTGTGTGATGTGCAGTCGAGGCCTGGATCTGGGGTTGGGGAGCACGGGCTGTGGGTCTCCCCTGGGCTGGGGGCCCCCCCCCCCCGGAAGGCAGGCTGACAGTGCTCGATGCATTCGGTGTAGAAACTTAAAGGGAAACGGGGTAAAGCAGGTAGACCCCAAGGGTGAGCCCAGGGGCTGCGGGCGCTTGGGGTGGGGCTGGGGGTGGGGGTCCCCTCCCTGCCTGAGCCCGAGGCGCCCCTCACTCTCTCTGGAGGTGTAGGCCCGGTCCTTCTGGCGGCCTCTCCTGTCTCTCCTATTTCACAGGGTAACTAATCTGTTTCAACGACTGCTGAGACCGTCTGCCCAGGAGATGCTGCATTTGTGTGTTTACCATGGAAATAACCAGAAATACAGCTTGGCTCTGCTTTATGCAATACATGTTTATATCAGAATCTTAAGTGAACTCTGTTTTAAAACGTACTAGCAGAGCTCGATAACTTAAAGGGCCCCTGCCAGGGTTCTTGAATCAGGTGCGTTAGACACTTTAACGGCAGGAGTGACGGTGTAAGTACGGAAGCAGACAGCGACCCCCAGAGCTGAGAGCAGTGACCCCTGTCCTGGCCCCACTGCACACGCAGACCCGTCCTCGCCCCCGCCCCTGTGCTGGAAACGTGCAGGACAAAGAATGGATCTGCTCCCCTGGCACCAGACTCCTCCGAGGGGCTCCGCAGAGGCTGGAAAAGGCCCCAGGGGAGCAGAGTGGAGCTGCAGCTCTGGGGCAGGGGAACGGGCCCTCTTCCCGATCTACGAATCCCTAGAACGCTCTGGCTCGGGCAAGAACTGTGTGTGTTACGTGGTCAGCTCTCCCCTGAGGCTGCTAGGAGTGGCCCCGGGTGCCCCCGGCCCCTGTGCGTGCGCACCCCGTGTCTGCAGCCTGCCTGATGGAGGAGGCGGTGGGCAGATGCCGGGCGGGAGGGCTGGGATGTGCGCGGGGGCGCTAGGCCAGCTTGAGGCACTGCGTGTTGAAGCAGTCGCCCTCCGTGCCGGCCACGGCCTCCAGCAGAGCCTGCTTCTTCTGCAGGCTGCGCGACGACTCCAGCTCGTACATGGTGGTCAGGTTGAAGAGCACGCTCTCGTGCAGGTGCTGCCGCGGGTCCCGCCGGGCCATGGCCTCCAGCTGCCGCAGCGAGTCCTTGAGGCGGCCCAGGTACAGCAGGCACACAGCCGCGTTGTTGCTGGCCTGGGGGGCGGGGCAGGGCTGGGTGGGCGTGTGCGGGCGGCCCAGGGCCCCCCAGCCCTGGAGGGTGCCTGACACCAGCGGACGCGTCACCTCTGCCCGGGGCATCTTACCACTGCATTCAACGGGTCCACCCTCAGGATCTCCGTGAAGAACCTGTGCGCTTCGGCGAAGTTATTCTGACCGAGGTGAAGGAAAGCTCTGCAAATAAGCGACACGGGAAGGATAATCCAGAAGTCGGATGCAGGCGGGTGTGTGGCGGGGACACTGAGGGGGCAGCTCCAGGAAGTGGAACCTCGTGGGGAGGGCGCGGGGAATGCAGTCTGTAATAACGCCTTATCTTTGTGGGCAGACAGTCCATGACTAGACTAGTCATCCTGATCAGTTCGAAAGAGAGAGAAACATCAGGTCACTATGCTGTGTAACAGGAACGGATGGTGTTTCAGGTCAGTGACACTCCAAACAAACTCACAGAGAAAGGTTCCATCTGTGGCTACCGGGGGAGGAGGGCAGGGGCTGGATGAAGGCGGGCCTAAGGTACAAAGCTCCGCGTGAATAGGCGCTCAGCACCGCGGATGCCATCAACCCCGCTGCATGTTGCGTGTGACGTTGGGTGCGTCCCGTCTTTAATTTTGTGTCTGTATGAGATGATGAGTGCTCTCTGTTCTGTGGGCATCACCTCACAATGTATGGAAACCAGGTCGTTCCTGTTCACACCGTAAACCTGCACTATGCTGTTACTTATATCTCAGTAAAGCTGGAAACACAGAACAGCAATACACACCTGTTCATCAAAACCATGGCTTTGCCCTGTGGTCCATCCAGTTTCTGTGTTACTTTCTCCACGTCTTGAAAGTACTTTTCAGCTGTTTTTATGTCTCCAATCTGCTTTGACAAAATGAAGCAGTCAATTCAGGTGACAAACGTTAAATCCACACCCACACAGACAGCTCCCCAACGCCAGGTGAGGATGCTGCAGACACGATTCGACAGCAGGCACGGCGGAACTCTGGAGCCACTTACTAACTGTCATTTTCCATTAAAAAACAAAAAGCAAAAGCCATTTAGGACAGAGCAGGATGTCAACATCTGTCCATGTGTCAGAAAGTGAGTGATTAAATTATATAAAAAGGCAATTAAAAAGGCAATATAATAAAAAGTACTGTGATATATCTAGTAAGCAAATAAACAAACCCAAACTAGTTATTTGAAGAAAAAACATGAGATAATAAGTGGAAGAACTAATCAAGGAAAAGAAACCGTAAGTAAAATAGGATTACAGGTGTAACAGCAATGCCCTCGGGTAAGATGGAGCCGAAGTGATTATGAAAGAGGACTGCTTCACAGAACTCTAAGCAGATGCATGTGAGCACGTGGAGCAGACATGCGATCTTTATTTTGGCACTCTTAAGTGAAGAAAGCTGAGCGCCGCAGAATTGATGCTTCTGAACTGCGGTGTTGGAGAAGACTCTTGAGAGTCCCTTGGACTGCAAGGAGATCCAACCAGTCCATCCTGAAGGAGATCAACCCTGGGATTTCTTTGGAAGGAATGATGCTAAAGCTGAAGCTCCAGTACTTTGGCCACCTCATGCGAAGAGTTGACTCATTGGAAAAGACTGTGATGCTGGGAGGGATTGGGGGCAGGAGGAGAAGGGGACGACAGAGGATGAGATGGCTGGATGGCATCACTGACTCGATGGCTGTGAGTCTGAGTGAACTCCAGGAGTTGGTGATGGACAGGGAGGCCTGGTGTGCTGCGATTCATGGGGTCGCAAAGAGTCGGACACGACTGAGCAACTGAGCTGAACTGAAATTGCCAAAATTGATCCTGGAAACAGAGAAGAAACCTCTCCCACACATGGAACACGAAAGCTGTTAATAAGTTGTCCCACAAACCCCAGGAGTGTGGCTCAGGCCTCTCTGAGTCAGGTATTCACATCTTCCAGCAACAGATAATTCTACGATTATCTGAGAACAGAGAAAGAGCAAGCTACTTCTAGGAAGACAGAAAACAGATACTAAGTGCTGCTGAGAACAGTGGGTACACACACGCACGCACACACGCATGCACATGCACGCACACACATGCATGTGCACACACATGTATGCGCACACACATGCATGCACAAACCCAGACCAACGGCAGCTGCAAAGAGCTGGGCCCGCCCCCGGAGTGCAGCCCTGCGTGTTTCGATGGTGGAAACTGAAGATGCTCCCACACCTGCTTCTCCCTCCTTCCTGGGGAGGAGGGCGCGAGGGGCCCTGGGGGGTCTGGGGCGGGAGAGGAGCCCACGGTGGCCAGCTCCTCGCGTCAACACATTTCTACTGCAACAGGGCAATGCCTCAGTCTCCCGTCTCTGCGCTGCCTGATGGAAATCTACGTACATTCATGTGTAGCAACTGGCCTCCCCATCACATCGAAGCTGGAGGCTTGATACTCAGTACCTACAGGACTCGCGCTGAGGTGCAGCCCCCCGACCCCCCAGCCCCTCGCACCTGCAGGAAGATGCGGCCGATGCAGCTCAGCACCTGCGGCTCCTGCTCTGGGTGGAACTGGACGACCGCGCGGTACGCGTCCACGGCCAGCACGTAGTCCTGCGGGAACACACAGACCTCGTGAGAGGGGACACAGCACCCGCCAGGAGGGGGGCGGACAGCCCAGCGGGCCCGGCTCCGGGGTCTGGGCGTGGCCCTGTTCCCCAGAGCCCTCCTCTCCCAGGGTCTGGCTGTGCGCTTGGACTTTGGGTCTTTCTCCTTCCATCCACTGAGCAGCAGCTAGCATTTCACCCGGACCAACTTTTTCCTGCTTCTGTGAGGCCCTGGGGCCCAAGCTCGGACGGCAGGCGGCCTGTCCTGTCTGTGGACGCCGTCCGGGGCTCATGCCAACAGCTCGCTATCTCTTGACGGGCGCAGTCGCAGACCACAGGCCTCCACGGTCTGTCAAACCCCTGAAGGTACTTCTCTCTCTTTACTTGCCTCCATCTTCATCTTCATGCAGACCAGGACTGCAGTCGCTAGTTTGCTGACTGGGGCGTTAGATGACCGGGGACGCTCCACAGGAAAACCAGGCGCAGACCCGCCAGCCCGGCACCTTTGAGTGAAGCTCATCGGAATGAACTGGACCCCTGGTGCCTGTGGGGAGCCGGCCACACCCGCTGCCCGTGCCCCACGCGTGTAAGTGCCCGTGTCCATGAGAGCATGTAGTGGGCGAGGGCCTTCTCCTGGGGGTGCGGTGGCCCCGGGCCCCTCAGACGTGGACGGGAGCCCTGGGGCGGCTGCAGCGCTGGGCTCAGGCACGCTCCCAGGAGACCAGCCGCCCGTGACCCAGAGCCCGGCCCAGAGCTGCTGTCGGCTGGAGGCCGTTCCTAGAGACAGCCCCCTGCTGGGTGAGGACACGCCGCCCCTTCAGGGACATCAGCTGCACTGAGCTCTCCAGGGAGAGTGCCGTCCACTCTGGTTGGGCAGCCGCGGCCTGATGGTGCCGTGAGCGGCCAGCGCACAGGGCTGGGCAGGGCAGGGTGACCCGTCTCGGGGCTGGGGGACGTCTAGGCTGTGACTCGGGCCGCTCTGCCTGACAGCGTTCCGGGCGGATGTTTGGGGCTGAGGCATACGGACGGACAGCTCATCATCGAAAAGGTAAGCGACTGTCAGGTCACCCGGCAGAACTGATGCCAGAGCCCACTGCCCCCCACCCGCGAGGCTGGCTCGGCACCATGGCCTCACGCTGCTGTCTAAATGGGCTTGCCCGAGGTGGCAGCCGGATGCACGTGTGTGCCCAGGCTGTGACCGCAAGATGCTTCACTCCTTTTTAACTCAAGAACACGAAAGACTCATCTAAAATTTCACATTAAACCGCATTTGTAGTACAGGCACTTCTGAAGCACCGTGTTGGTTCTGTGCTGGGTTCCGAGAGCACGGATGGCAGGCGGAGTCAGAGCAAGGGGACCCCCTTGGCGAGCACAGGGTCGGGAACCTGGGGAGCACGGAGCGCGAGGACTTCAGGAGCCCCGTTCAGACCCCAGTCTGCGGGGCTTAGTAGAAACTGAAGCATGTGGACCCCAGGCGTGCCGCTGGCCCCTCTGCTTGCAGGCCGCATGGGGGCCCTCCCCCTCCGAGGGCCTGGGGCTCCCCACCTCCGGGAACTGGTACCTTCATGAGCAGCAGGCAGTTGGCCATGGAGCACGTCACCCGGCCCAGGCGGGACCGCCACAGCTGCACGGAGGCTGCAAGAGAGGAGGGGTGAGCGCCCGGGGACGCGGCCAGCAGCCCAGCCACGGACGGATGGAGCCCCCACGTCTGTGGCCCTGCCCTGGCCACGGCTTCCTGTGCTGCTTGGCACACTCCTCGGGCTGTGCTCTCGACGGCTGCCCAGCTTCGGGGGACAGAGCCTGACTGGACCAGGAGACGAGCCCGTCGTGTAGCAGGGCTGCCCCGGCGGGTTGTGGATAGGAGGGGCTCCCCGCTATAGGGCTGTGGGCAGTCACACGTAGGTGTCAGCACCGCAGCCCTGGTGACAGCAGCCTGCCTGCCCGAGGCCTGGGTGTCCCACTGGCTTACGTGGAAGCATCGGTTCCTAACCCAGCTGCCTCGCCGGGCTCTGAGGGCTGGCAGGGGAGGAGATGTGGGGTGGGAGGGCGGAGAGGCTGGGGCAGGCCAGGCCCCGGGAGGACCCTCCTCCTGCTGCCGGGACCAAGAGGCAACTCAGGTAAGAACCTCCTAGAAAGGATGCTCGTTCCGGGAGGAAAGCAGCGAGGAGACGCGCGCGGGAGAGGGTGGGTGAGGCCGATGGAGGCTGCGACCCGGAGCAGGCGGGGCCGGCCCGCCGGGGACGCGGGCGGCACTGACCTTGCCTGTTCTCCTGTGCGATGCTGCGCGCGGCCCCGTCCTCTGCCAGGCCCTGCTCCAGGTTGGCCAGGATCTGCGGGAGACGCAAGGACAGGAGTGAGTCTGCCTCTGGGCGCTCTGCTGAGACACTCCAGGAGCAGCAGGTTTCTCTGCCGAGGAGGGTTTCCCGGGGACACGAGTCAAGCGTCGCCGCTCGGCACGCACGGGGCGGATGGCAGAGAGAGTGGTGGCCCTCTGGCTCGAGGAGGGTTAGGGCTGACGAGGCCCGCAGAGCGCCCGGGGAGCCTGACACACGGAGCGTGCACCCGCTCTGACTGGGAAGCTCCAGGTACGGGACACAAGAGGACGATTTCTCGCTCCTGTGAAAGCATCAGTCTCGCTCCTCCAGGGCGTCTGGGCCGCACGGCCCTTTGTTAATCTATCGCTTAAGTTCTGAGCATCAGTTACTTTGCACCGTTTTTCCTATTTGGCTAACGGCCTTGAGTCACTTCTTTTGTGACTGTTCCCCTGAAAGAAAGGAAGCTGCTGCCCCGGTGATCTGGGCAAAGGATGGATTCTCATGGAGGGCAGAATGAGGAGAACAAAACTGTTAGCAGTGAACGCTGTCTGCTGGGGAGAAAAGTAAAGCCGTGTTACAGGAGACGGGCGGAGGGCTCCTGGTTCTGTGACGACGCGCTTCAGGCACGTGCTCTGCAGAGACGCCCTCGCTCTGCGGCTCACCCCGCCCTCCGCACTGCCCTCCGTGGCTCACCCTAGAGGGGAAGCTCGCCGCCAGCAAAGCAGCTGCTCCAGGCTCTCCCTGGCCTCGTCCCTGTGCCCAGGATGGGCCACTGGGCCTCCTCGTCCTCAAGGCTCTGCGCTTCACACCAGGAGGAGGACGACGTTCCATGAACACAAAGGCCTGTCCTACCGTGACTGCTCGGGACACACCTGCGCTTTACAAGTGTAACAGCTGCAAAGACGGGCTAGTCGGTCCAGGCCTCATTTTCCAGCTACTTATCAGCTGCCTCCTGACCAGAAACAGCAGTCTTGACGGCCCACTGAGAGGGGACTGCCGGGAGCCAGCATGGGGAATCCCGCCCGTGGCAAAGGTCATGAGGAAGGGGGCCTGACAAACGTAAAGGCGGGACCAGGCCTCAGGGGTCCCCCGGACTTTCTCAAGCATCTACCCCCAAAACCAGAGTCTGCCTGCTTCCCTGCGTTCTGCTTTCCACCTACTCTTCTGACGTTTAAGGGGGCTGTCCCCCACCACCTTCCTCTGAAAGGAGTTAACTTGGAGCTCCAGGTAATAAGTCTCCTGGGCGGAACAAGAGTGTTTCAGTCCAAAACCTTTCTGATGGCTCTCTAGCCTGCCTGACAAGTTTGTCCGGCCTCTTACAACCACACGTAATTGTTCACAGCCTCACAACCGTGAGAGGCACGAGATGTTTTGAACTTTCCAAATACAGAGTCTTTTGAGAAGTTATAAATTATTAGTGTAGTATTAGTGGGTTGTTAGAAATATACCGGTGGAGGGTTTCATTGTTGAGCCAATATTTGCTGCTAAGTCTCCAGATCCCTTGCCCCTTATATACATTAATTGATGTAACTGGCATATGGGAAAAATAAGGAGTGACCTTTGATATTAATCACGTTAGACCTTAGGCTAGTAAATTCTTTTCTTGATTATAACCCACTGCACCTTTGCCCTGTCAGGAATGCAACTTTATCTGGTGCCTTCGGAGGCTGGCGCCTGGTTTAAGAAAAATCACCCTTGGAAAAAATAAGTTTTCTGGTTGACTGACTGTTATCAGAAAGAAAAGGTCATAAAATGTTAGCAGGCCCCCTGGCCAGAAGATGATGTAAAACCACCTAAGACCTTTGTATGCATGCATAAAGAGTGCCTGGTCTCGATAAAGGTCAGGCCTGTTGACCCCGCATGATTTTGTATTATCCATTGATCTCTATGTATAAAAAGCTTTCCTGAAAAATAAAGAGTTGGATCAGTTCCTGGAAAGACTGGTTTCCCTGTGTTGTCTCTTCTCTCCCTCTCCTTTTCAGGCTGAATTCCCATCTGGAACACAGAGGCTCGCCGTGTCTACTAATTTTGCCTGGGCTTCTAAGACCTGAACGGGGAGGCGCTTTGCGTCTCCACTCCTTCGGGAGACCGGGAGGGCACCTGCGGCCTCACGTAGACGGTGCAAGTCTCTTGTCTTGAGACTTCACTGGCTTCTCGTGTAAACCAAGGAATACATCCTCTTTTCCCTATTATTTTCTCCACTACATTATTCTTCCCTAATCTCTCTTTATATCTCTGAATAATTATCAAATCGCCGACGCCGTCCCCGCTTCAAATTCCCTGGATCCACTGGGACTGGACCCTGGCAGGGGACAGTTACAAAGCAAGGCTGGAGGCGCCGAGGAAGGGGAGCAGGGGCCTGGCTCTCCCAGCCCAAGGGCCGTGCAGGCTCCGGTGGGCCCGCCAGGCGCAGTAACGGGTATGGGTCGGAGGCCGTGAGCCTCTGCCTCCCAGAACCACCCAGGCGGGCTGCACCCAGCGCGCTCAGCCTGGGAGGTGCTGGTGAGGGGCAGGTCAGCCCCACCCCAGCTCCAGGCCAGAGCACACAGCTCCCAAAGCAGCTGCAGTGCTGAAGTAACAGTGGCTCTGAGAAGTGAAGATGCTGCCTGGAGGTGAGGCGGGAGGACTCAGGAGAACGTGTGGGTCTGGGAGGTGGTCCTCCACCCTGCGGGCGGGGCTGGCATGACCAGAGCTGGGAGGCTGCACGGAACCTGACCACCTCGCCCCCGCCCAGGGTCCAGCTCATCCTGGGCTGGTCCTGGCTGGGACAGGCACCCTCAGCACCACGGACAGCAGTGGAGGGAAGCCCAGGGCCCAGGAGGCTGGCGCTTGTCGGTTCTGTCCAGGAGAAAAAGGTCAGCCTCTCCCGAGCTGCAGGTGGGGATGGTCTAAGGACCGGGTTTATGTATGAAGTGTCCAGTCCTCAGACCCCTGGGCGCTGGCCCTGACGACTCACTAATGACCCACTGAGTCCACAGAGGGGCTTAGATTCCCCTGGAGCATTCTGGGACCTTCCCAGACCTACCAGTCTCTTCCAGACTTCTGGAAAAGAGGCTTTTCAAAGTGAGAAGAGGCTTCTTGGAGCTGCCCCAGGCCACTGAAGGAGCATTAAGCACTCCCAGGAGCCAAGTGCTGGTCCGCATCCATCATCTGACTCCACGGCAGCCTAGAGGAGACTGGGAACATTCCTCCTCCCGACACGAGGCACTCAAGGCTTCCAAGGGCCAGTCATCCCGCTAGGAAGAGTCTGCCTGGCTCCGAAGTCCCTCCAACCACGGCCTGTTGATGTGCCCGGCGAGCATTATACTTTGAAACAACACTCTTCCCAGTCAGCTCAGAGTGAGAAACTTCAATGACAAGGTAAACCAGCCCTCACTTCCTGCTGGGAACCCAGAGGATCACCCAGGAGCTCCAGAAGTGTCCACCAAGAGCAACTGGGGACCGGAGGAGTTCAGCAGGTACAAATAACCCCATTTTACGAATCTGTCAAATGTCGCCGCTCCTAACTGCTCACAGTGACAGCTCGGAAAGCCCCCACCCTCCAAGAGCACTGCACCTGGGCCAGCTGGCAGGGGGCGGGCAGGGGGCGGGAGCCGGGGAGACCCCAAGCCAGACATCTCTGCCCCAGCGCTCAGGGGAGCAGCCTGATCTGCTGACGCCGCTCGACGCCTGCCACGTGACTGTTGCTTTACAACCAAGAACAACCCGGGATGCAGCGTTGAACCTCAGCTGCCTTTGGAGCCAGAATTACGAATGACAGCTGTCACGTCGTCATGACGGAGTCGTCATGAGTGTAATTTGCGTTCACTCTGCAACACTTCCAGCCTTATCTCCTTAAATCCGGCTCCAGCGCCTGTGCAGGTGCTCGGAGCCTCTGCAGGACGTGCGAGCAGCCGGCAGCCCTGGCACACACTCACGGGTGTCGTTTCTGCACGAGGGGAAACGCTTCTGTGGCACATGTTCACGGGCGTGACTTTACACGAGGGGAAACGCTTCTGTGGCGCATGTTCACAGGCGTGACTTTACACGAGAGGAAACGCTTCTGTGGCGCATGTTCACGGGCGTGACTTTACACGAGAGGCAACGCTTCTGTGGCACATGTTCACGGGCGTGACTTTACGCGAGAGGCAACGCTTCTGTGGCGCATGTTCACGGGCGTGACTTTACACGAGAGGCAACGCTTCTGCTTTTCATTTGCTGACAGCACCAGGAAGCTTTGCCAGAACCCACCCACCATCCCCCAGAACAGCTTCAGCAGGAAGAGCGAGCAGCAGGGCCACAAGGAGCTCGGCCACCTGCCTTCCCGGAGGGGGACGCGGGGGTGGGGGTGGGGACAGTGCGCTGTGAGGGCGGGCATCGGGGTGAGCGCTCCACCAGGCGGGCAGGGGGCGGCCCAGCCGGAGCGGGGCTTACCTTGCTGCAGACGGCCTTCACCCTGTGGAGCCGGTCCAGGGACTCCTGGGGGTTCCCCAGGTACTGCTGAAGCTCCGCGTGCAGGATCCGCATGGAAAAGGGGACCATGGAGCCTGGAAGCAGAGCCAACGCGGAGTCAGTCTGTCGGCCGCCGCCGAGCGCAGCCGGGAACCCGCCCCGCGCGCAGCCGGTAACCCGTGGGTGTTCCCGAAGCAGGGAGGACAGCCCCTTCATTTCCTGGCGAAGCGCACAGTGATGCCGGTTCTCGAATGGGTCCCAGCTCCCTCGGTAAAGCGTGTGTCGCAGACGACGACCACAGGAGGGCTGGCCGTCACCCCCTGCCCACAGCTACGCCCCAAACATGTGGAGGCTCTCACAGAGTGAGAAAAATAGTAGAGGCCACCACCCTGCTCCAGAACAGGACACTCGTGGACCCTCTGTGAATAGGCCAATATCTATTCAAGAAATTAAATTAATAAGTAATAACTTTCCAAAACAGAAGGCACCAGGCTCAGACGGTGGTACTGGTGAGTTCTACAGAACATTGAGGAAGAGGAGGTACCAATTCTCTACAGTTTCCTCCAGAAAATAGAAGTGGAGAAGATGCTTCCTAATTTATTCTATGAGGTAAGCATTGCCCACGTATCAAAACCAGACACTATCATAAACGAAAACTACAGATCAACACGGCTGATGAACACAGATACAAAAATCCTCGGCAAAATTAGCAAGTCAGATCCGACTAAATCGAATATACCAAAAAATTAGCAAGTCAGATCTAACAGTGTATAAGACAAATTATCCACCATGACCGAGTGGGACTCATTCCAGGTGTGCAAGGCTGGTTCAATGTTCAAAAATCCATGTAACGCATCATGTCAAACAAGCTAAACAAGAAGAATCACACGATAAATCCAGAGGAACAGAAAAAGCATTTGACAAAATGTAACATCCATTCATGATTAAAACTCTCAGCAAATGAACAGTAGGAGGAAAACATCCCCGGTTTGATAAAAGAACGTCTACGAAAACTTACAGCTCAGTTCAGTTCAGCTCAGTCGCTCAGTCGTGTCCGACTCTTTGCGACCCCATGAATCGCAGCACGCCAGGCCTCCCTGTCCATCACCAACTCCCGGAGTTCACTCAAACTCAACATCCATTGAGTCGGTGATGCCATCCAGCCATCTCATCCTCTGTTGTCCCCTCTCCTCCTGCCCCCAATCCCTCCCAGCATCAGAGTCTTTTCCAATGAGTCAACTCTTTGCATGAGGTGGCCAAAGTATTGGAGTTTCAGCTTTAGCATCATTCCTTCCAAAGAACAACACCCAGGACTGATCTCCTTCAGAATGGACTGATTGGATCTCCTTGCAGTCCAAGGGACTCTCAAGAGTCTTCTCCAACACCACAGTTCAAACGCATCAATTCTTCGGCACTCAGTTTTCTTCACAGTCCAACTCTCACATCCATACATGACTACTGGTAAGCGACCTAACTAATGGTGAGAAACTACACGCTTTTCTTCTAAGCTCCTGAGTAATGCAGGGACGTCCCCTTTTTACTGCTCGTACTGAATGTGGCACCGGAAGTCCTCACTAACGTAGACAGAGCAGAGAGCCAAGAGATCATGCCTGCACGCTGTCTGCTCTGGGCCCTCACGCCACCGTCTCTCCACGCAGTGTCCTCCATGGCCTCGAGCCCCCACCAGGGCACCCGCCCTGAACCAGGCTCCCATAGCCCAGGAGGTGGACAGCGGTGGCCCTCCATGTGCGCCCGTGACTTGCATCTGGAGTAGGGACTCTACTCAGACGAGAGTAGAAAAGGTGGGCAAGGAAGAGCCAGCACCGGTGTCCCGTAAACACGTCACCCTTGCCTGTGACCTTCCTGCAGGGCCCGAGACGGCCAGGCTCAGGTGGGAGTTGGCCTCCCCCTTCCTGGGGGGCCCGAGACGGCTGGGCTCAGGTGGGAGTCGGCTTCCCCCTTCCTGGGGGGCCCGAGACGGCCGGGCTCAGGTGGGAGTCGGCCTCCCCCTTCCTGGGGGGCCCGAGACGGCCGGGCTCAGGTGGGAGTCGGCCTCCCCCTTCCTAGGGGGCCCCGAGACGCCGGGCTCAGGTGGGAGTCGGCCTCCCCCTTCCTGGGGGGCCCCAAGACGCCGGGCTCAGGTGGGAGTCGGCCTCCCCCTTCCTGGGGGGCCCCAAGACGCCGGGCTCAGGTGGGAGTCGGCTTCCCCCTTCCTGGGGGGCCCCGAGACAGCCGGGCTCAGGTGGGAGTCAGCTTCCCCCTTCTCTCTTGGCACCACTGGGCTGGGGCAGCTCACACATCTCAAAGGACAGAACCCACACAGGAAGCACACACAGTTCATGACACACACAGAGAAAAGTGCCCCTCCCTAGAGAAAAACATGGCTCAGAGTCAGGACAAGAAAAGGGGCGGCAGGAGAAACGCCGCCTGCTGCTTCCAGCTTGAACAGCGCAGCGGGAGAGCCACTCACTCAGCAGGTTTTGGTGCCAAGCACAAGTGCAGGCGCCGGACACACAGATGACGGGACGTGGCCACTGTCCCCAGGCAAGCCCTGCAGGCCCGTCGATGAAACAGCAGACACTGCTTTGACATAAGTCAGGCCTTTCCTACTTTTGTTTCTTTGTCTTAAAGAAATACAAACAAAAGTACCTTTAAACTGGCTCTCGGTTCCGCAAACCCGGCCTCGCTGTGTGTGAAGAGTCACCGGGAATCGGTGAAACCCTTCACGCCAGCGGAGTCCAGCAACACGACCTGCACGGCGCCGTGCCAGCCAGGGGCCCGTCTCCCCAGCACGGAGCACGCACCTTGAAACAAAGCACACGTCAGAATCTGGAAGGAAACTGACATCCTGGAAGGTCCCGTGTGTGGTCATGACCTGCCGACTTCTAGGTTAGTATAAACACTGTAGGAGTGCTTCCATGAATCATTTAGGAAACGCTAAGTGCAACTGGCCCTACGCCGTTCACAGTCTGGAGTCCCCTGCAGGACTGCAGGCCCGCTTGGCCGCCAGTGCCACAGCAGGTGCCCGAGGAATCACAGCCCGCTGGGCAGCGGGCCTGGAAGGCAAAGCAAGAGGAGGGATGCCAGCCTGACCCCAGGGGCCTGCCTCCCTCAGCAGGTGCAAGACTTCCTGGTGTGGATGGGCTGGGCCTCTGGCCACCCACTGGCCCATGTGCTGGGCACGCAGTGCCTTCCCTCCAGCTCTCCGGCCACCCACACGGGACAGGGAGCTGGACGTGGCCAGGCTGCTGTGGGGCCCGAGGGGCAGACGTGACGGCACGGTGCCTGCCGGACACCCAGCAGAGCACAGACTTTGCCGTCAGCAGGCCCAGCTCGCCCCTGCAAAGCTGGGCAGGGCCTCTCGCTGTCCAGGCGGCAGGGCCCGCTGCCTGACCGCTGCTCTGGACTCGCTTCCCTGCACCCTTCCTGGTCTCCCTGACCCCCGGCACCCCAGCTTTCTGTGCTCTGACGTGGGGACACAGGCCGGGGACATCTGTGCCGGGCTGATGGCATAGTATCTCTCACCCATGCCTATGCTGGAAACAAAGAGCCAGCCTGAGAGAGTCCCAGATAACTCACTACTAAGGCCCTGGGGACGGGGAGCCTGGTGGGCTGCCGTCTATGGGTCGCACAGAGTCGGACACGACTGAAATGACCTAGCAGCAGCAAGGGGTTATTCAGTGCTGCCCCAAGCCCTGCGGCAGACGGGGAGTTCAGGACAGGCCAGGCGCCCCGGTAGCATCTCGAGTGCTGGATCTGATGCAGGCCGTGGGCACGTACACATCTCCCCGTTTACTGCATGTGGAGGAGGGCAGAGGCGGCTTCGCCCCGCTGTCCTAATGGAGACGGAGCCCGACCGGAGGCTGTGTCTCTGACCGCCTGTTCCAGGAAAAGACTGCAGACACCAGAGTCTGCAGAAAGGGTGAGCCGTGTGAAAGGCGGCAGGACCCTGGACCAGCCTCCTCAGACTGAGGAAGACACGCCTGACTCACACGCCTTGGCAGAGTGCTGGCAGACGGAGGTGAGCCGGAAACGCGACCTGCACAGAGGATGTTCACCCCGGGGTGGGGTGAGGGAGGTGAGCGGAAACCCGACCTGCACAGACGTTCACCCCGGGGGGTGAAGGAGGTGAGCGGAAACCCGACCTGCACAGACATTCACCCCGGGGTGGGGTGAGGGAGGTGAGCCGGTAAACCCGACCTGCACAGGGGACGTTCACTCCTGGGGGTGGTTCCGTTGCCTCACGGGAAACAGAGGGGGACACCTGGAACATGCTGAGCAGTTAATTCTCGGCCACCGCGTGAGCTCACCTACTGATCAAGTGTCTGCATCCGGCCTGGGGACCAGACATGTGCGTTGCGTGATTCTGGAGGGAGGGCAGGCAGGGCCTAGAGAGCAGCGGCGGCTCACCCTTGCGGACGCGGGCGGGAGGGGGCTGACGGGGGCCTCGGGGCCGGCAGAGCCGGGTGTGGGGACACGCGGGCCCAGGGGAGGCGCGAGCTGCCTGCTCACGGGCCCCAGTCGGGGCTTGTACACACCGCGGCCGAGCACCGCACAGATGTGAGCAGCCTCCGACCCAACCTGCAGGCCCCGAGGTACAGGGACGCACCGACAGCGAGGAGAAGCGGCGATCCAGGGGGAGGGCGGAGGGGGAGGACGCGGGCCAGGGCCGCGCGGGGAGGGGCCACAGGAAGGGCTCCCCGGGCCCTGCCCCAGCCCGCTCAGGCCTGGGTCTGTTCAGCGACCTGTCATCACTGTTTCACGAGAACAAGGAGAGATTCCAAACAACCAATTAAAAGGCAGCCTGAGTGTGTGGAAACCACACTCCCCTGCAGGGAACTCCATGAAATCGCTACAAGTATCAGAGAAAGACAGAAGACCAATGAAAAAGGGAAATTTCATGATATTAGCTCGTGATTCGTTATGACTTGTTATGAATACTCTGAATGGGTAAAAGCTATGCCCAATATTTAAATAAAACATATTAAAGCTCATTCATAAAAGTTATCTGTTTACATCGTTGTAGCTTCTTTTTTACAGCACAGTTTAATGACCTGCTTTGCTTATGTATTGCAAGCTAAAATGAAACAAATGAATCAAAATATCACATTTCCGCTTGTTATACCACAAAATGGAAAGAAAAATCGGTAAACATTGAGCATGCCACTATGGAGGAACGTTAGCACACTTTAGCTGAAATATACGTATGATTTATGTCTATTTCATAACTTAAATTAGCTGTTTAATGGTGCAGGGCGACCAGCTCCTCTTTATCCCTAAGACAACAGGCTGCAATTCCAGCCGGGATGGGAAGCCTGCTCAGTCTGTGTACTGCCACCCCGAGAGCTGGGGCGGGGTGGGTGATGCGCTGTCCCATGCCTGGGCCCGAGGGCCTGGGTTCTCACTTCACAGGAAGCTGGGTGTCATCTCTGCGAACCTCTGTCCCCGAGGAGAGGGAGCAGGACCACGGCGCCCACAGGACCTGGTCCAGCGCCCTGCCTGGTATCATCGACCAGGATGATCAGGGGCTGCTGAGCGCTCGGCGTGGTCAGGGCTGGACGTGTCCGCTGGCCGCCCTGGAAATACCTCCTTCTCCGTCTGTCATTCTTTGTTAGAAAACATGTTTGTTTATTGAGCTGTGCCAAGTCTTAGCTTGTGGCACATGGGCTCCAGCTCCCTAAGCAGGGACTGAACCCATGTCCCCTGTCCTGGGAGCTTGGGGTCTTAGACACTGGCCGTACGGGAAGCCCCAGCTCGTCTCATTCTTAGCCTGCAGTAAATTCAAAGTAGCTGATGCATGAACAGTTGTTTGAACTTACAATTTACGTGGGCCTCAGCAGGAAAAGAAAATCAGCATTTTTACGCAGCTGTGAGCGTTAGGGCACCTGCCTGTGTGCTTGGAAGTCTGACTCTCTGCCCACCCCTGGGCCCAGCATAGGGTCCCACTCATGGTATGGCTGGGGGCACCCAGGGGCAGTGAGGCTGGGCGCAGGGGGTGCGCAGGCCAGGCAAGGGCTGACCTGCTCAGAGCTAGGACACGGTGCCAAGAAACTGTTTTTCCTTTTCCCAGGCTGGAGGGAAACACGGCTGCTCCTTGTCAGAAGCACGGGAGAGCCGTCTCTCGATCATCGAAGCTTTCAGGCAGAATCTTTTGAAGAGAAATATCCCAAACCTCCCCTGTAAGGTGCCTCTCGCCTCTCCCTGTAAGAAGAGGTGACAGAGCCTGACGCTGAGGGGGCAGGAGGCTGCACACTGTCTTCTCTGGGAGGGATGGACCTCAAAGGCTTGGAAATATGGACGAGAAAGTTCTGGCACTCACTCCCCAGGGGGGACGCAGCCCCCGACAGCAAGGGGACGCTGGGCCCCTGTGACGCGCCTTACGGAGCAGAAGGGCTGTGACCTGCTCCCTGGGCTGAGGGGCGTCTCGGTGAGTGTGTGTGGGGGTCACAGAGAGACCAGGTGGGGGGTCCTGGGGTGAGTATGGGGGGGACACTGAGGGACGAGGTGGGGGCTCCTGGGGTGAGTGTTGGGGGGACTCTGAGAGAAGGTGGGGGCTCCTGGGAGAGTGTGCGGGGAACCCTGAGAGGAGGTG
Source organism: Capricornis sumatraensis (assembly GCF_032405125.1). Classification (NCBI taxonomy): domain Eukaryota; kingdom Metazoa; phylum Chordata; class Mammalia; order Artiodactyla; family Bovidae; genus Capricornis; species Capricornis sumatraensis. The sequence continues at coordinate 119,911,374 of NC_091074.1, forward strand.
GGGGTTCCTGGGGTGAGTGTGTGGGGGACTCTGAGAGGAGGTGGGGGCTCCTGGGAGAGTGTGGAGGGGACTCTGAGAGAAGGTGGGGGCTCCTGGGAGAGTGTGCGGGGGACCCTGAGAGAAGGTGGGGGCTCCTGGGGTGAGTGTGGAGGGGACTCTGAGAGAAGGTGGGGGCTCCTGGGGTGAGTGTGCGGGGGACTCTGAGAGGAGGTGGGGGCTCCCTGGGAGAGTGTGGAGGGGACTCTGAGAGGAGGTGGGGGCTCCCTGGGAGAGTGTGCAGGGGACTCTGAGAGGAGGTGGGGGCTCCTGGGGTGAGTGTGCAGGGGACTCTGAGAGGAGGTGGGGGGTCCTGGGGTGAGTATGGGGGGGACACTGAGGGACGAGGTGGGGGCTCCTGGGGTGAGTGTTGGGGGGACTCTGAGAGAAGGTGGGGGCTCCTGGGAGAGTGTGCGGGGGACCCTGAGAGGAGGTGGGGGCTCCTGGGGTGAGTATGGGGGGGACACTGAGGGACGAGGTGGGGGCTCCTGGGGTGAGTGTTGGGGGGACTCTGAGAGGAGGTGGGGGCTCCTGGGGTGAGTGTTGGGGGGACTCTGAGAGGAGGTGGGGGCTCCTGGGGTGAGTGTGTGGGGGACTCTGAGAGGAGGTGGGGGCTCCTGGGAGAGTGTGCGGGGGACTCTGAGAGGAGGTGGGGGTTCTCTGGGGTGAGTGTGCAGGGGACTCTGAGAGGAGGTGGGGGCTCCTGGGCTGAGTGTGCGGGGGAACTGATGGGCGAGGTGGTGCCCTGCCTGCCCCGTGGAGACACCGTCAGACCCGCCGCAGGGGTCAGGCTGGGTGAGACAAAGCCGGGTGGGCATGGCTCCCACCCATTGCTTAATGACCAGGACCGTCCCCTCCGCCCGGGGCTGCACCCCTGAATGTTGCTTATGGGGCTCCTGGCTTTCGTCCCTTCCCCCTTGGTCTTCTGGAGACCTTCTGGACCTGGGGGCCCACTGGGGGCTGGGCGCCTCACTAACGTGGGGTGGGGCCTGCTGCCCCTCCTGCGTCCACACCGCCTGCTGCCTCACCGCCTCCGTGAGCCAGCTTCGCCAGGGCGACCGCCGGACGCCTGCCCTGTTCCGGGCTTGGAAGCCTGCCTCCCATCCTCCTCCATGAGGGCGAAGTCCCCGCAGTCAGAAGGAAGAGACAGAACTTTAATGCCAGGGAGGTTAAGGGTCTCAAAGTCCCCCACGCTGAAAATCCTCCTTCAAGTCTGGGGAAACTTGGGGCAACACAGACCAGCTCCCATCAGCCTGTTATGTGAGTCAGACGGTGACGATGGAGGAAGTGCCAGGAACTAAGACAGCGCAGCACCAGCCTCCCCTGCGTCCGCAGAGACGAGGCTGAGCTTCAAGGAGACACAGCGCAGAGAAGCAGCCGAGCCACGGGCCGAGGGGAGCCCACACCACCTGCCCCCTTAACCTCGCATCTGCACAGAGGCGGGGCTGAGCTTTAAGGAGACACAGCGCAGAGAAGCAGCCAAGCCATGGGCCGAGGGGAGCCCACGCCACCCGCCGCCGCCCCTTACCTCTGCGCCCCGGGTACACGTGTGGGTAGTACTCGTAGTAGAGGTCCGGCTGGTCCAGGTTGCCGAAGGGCTCGAACTCCATCTCGGCGTTCTGGAACAGGCCCAGCTTCACCAGCAGCGCCAGCCTCACAAACCAGAGCTGAAAGCACAGAACACGAGGCACGCGACGGTTACCTACGCAGAGCAGGCCCAGCGGTTCCTATTCCCCAGAGTGCTTTAAAAACGCAGGCGCCTCTTTAAACCTTCAGTTTACTTTCACTTAGGCTGTGCTGCAAGGCCTGTGGGACCACCGGACCTGCGAAGTCCCCAAGGCCGTTAATCTGATGTCAGAGCTTGATTTCAAATAGGTTTAAACAAGGGCTAAACTAACACTCCCTGGGGGCTCAGCTGGTAGGGAATACCCCTGCAACAGGGAAGATTCCCTGGGGAAGGGAAAGGCCACCCACTCCAGGATTCTGGCCTGGAGAATTCCATGGACTGTACAGTCCATGGGGTCACAAAGAGTCGGACGTGACTGAGTGACTTTCACTCACTTCACAAACTAAGGCTCTTTCTTAGAAGTTTGCATAACTCCAAGTTTATAAAAATGGATGTGAAAAGAGACGCTCCCTGCCTGAAGGAGGGCAGAGTCCAGCAGGGGTTGGGGAGGGGGTGGAGGGGGGCAGCTGGGCCGAGCTGGGGAGGGAGGTGAGGGCACTGCTGAGGGACCTGGACTGTCCACGGGAAGTGGGGAGACCCGGGGGCACACGATGGGAGCGGGGGGGTGCACAGCCAGCTCCAAGTGGCTGGAACACCAGGTCCCTTCTGGAAAACGATGGCCGCCAAGTGAGAGGGCAGGACTGGAGACCCTGGCAACTGCAGGGGCCGCGGGGGCGACCCGAGTCAGCCTCGTCCCACTAATGAGAGAAACGAGGTTCAAAGAGACCATGCGGCAAGGGATGGACAGAGAGGCTGGGCCCGTGGGCTGCCTGGGAGTGGGGGTAGGGGGCTGCCTGGTGCAGGGGGCAGGGGCAAGAGGCTGCCTGGGGCAGGGGGCAGGGGCGAGGGGCTGCCTGGGGCAGGGGGCTGCCTGGGAGCAGGGGGCTGCCTGGGAGCAGGGGCGAGGGGCTGCCTGGGGCAGGGGGCTGCCTGGGAGCAGGGGGCTGCCTGGGAGCAGGGGGCTGCCTGGGGCAGGGGGCTGCCTGGGAGCAGGGGTGGGGTCTGCCTGGGGCAAGGGGGCCGGGGGCGGGGGTGGGGTGGGGCGGGGCGGGGGTGGGGGGTGCCAGGCGGCAGGACTCAGCGGTGCTTTCGGAACAGCCGTGGAGAGAGTTGGGCTGGGCCCATGGCAGCTGAAGCCGCGTCCGCTTGGAGCGTCGAGGGACAGCCTGGGGGATGGTCTGGCTGGGGAGGGGGCTTCCGGGGACGCCAGCATGAGAGACCACGGCCGGGGCGGCGGGCTCGAGGACTCAGGCAGCCGCCCCCTCTCCTTGGAGGGCTTTCCTGCCGTTCAGAAGCCCGCTCTCTGCACGTGAACCACTGGAGCCTTCGCTGTCTCCAGGTGACGGTGGCCTGGGGAGGACGCGGCCGTACCTGCAGGGAGTCCGCCGTGTGGCTGGTCGGCAGCCCGCTCTTGCCGTAGCCTTGGCCGTGGGCCGTGAGCAGCCGCCCGCACAGGTCCACCGCCGCCCGCCAGTTCTTGCAGCTCTGTAAGACATGGACAGTCACCATGGGGGCTACCCCAGGGACGGTCACCCAGGGGTCACGGGGCCGGCCACCACGGGGTCGGTCATGGGGACAGCCACCACAGGGCCGGCCACCACGGGGATGGTCGCCCCGGGGACAGCCACCACGGGGACGGCCACCACGGGGTCACGGGGACGGCCACCACGGGCTTGGTGCTCAGACGTGCAGGCCACACAGGCACCAACTGCAGATGCCCTTCAAGACAAGCCAAAGATAAACCCTTAAAACGTAACCACTGATAGAACCCCAGGGGCAAAACTCTTGTTGGAAAGCCCCGCTCTGCCCCCAAACCCATCAGGCTGTTTCCTGTTTAGCAAGGTAACTCCATCTTGTGATTCTTCTTAAATTAAACCACAGTCAATGTTTCACGCTACCCTGCCCTGGACACGTTTATTTGTACCTAAGGTCTGCATGTGGCCCTAAGTGGTTCTAAACGTTTAACAGGACTCTGCGCCGTCAACATGAAAAACGACCAGTGAGTCGTGCTGACACATCGCGATCCAGGCTGCGTGTCCACACGCAGCTCCCTGTCGGGACTGGACCCACGGGAGCCCAGCTGACGCGGCACGGGGTTCAGGGACTTGGTCTCAGCTGCTCGTTGCTGCCCGAGGGACGCAGGAAGGAGGGCCACCAGGCCAACGGGAGGAGGAACGCCATCAGAGGGACCATCCAACCCCTGAAGACACTGGAAGTGGACGCCTGGTGTGCGGTCCCCAAGGACAGGCACTGCCCGCTGCCTTCAGCGCACAGGCCGGGCCTCGGGGCCGCCTGCGTGCCAGAGCGGGTGAACTCTCACCCTGGGCCCTGTTAACCTCAGGCCCAGAGAGGGAGCTGGATGTTAGCCTGCTGTGCCCCTTTTAAAGGATGCTCTAGGCACTCTGTGCTTGCAAAGTGTTTCTAGAACAAGATGAGGGCGCCTGGAGACCGAGTCAGGCCTCCGGTGTCCTCAGTGAGAACGCACGTTTCTTCTTATGATGCAGTCAGCACCAGCTCCTTGAGGAGGAAGCCCCTTTCCTCGTCTTCCTGTGAGTGTGTGTATTAGTGTGTGTCTCTGTCTCTGTGTCTATGTGTGTGTGTGTCTTTTGTGTCTGGGTCTCTATGAGTGTGTCAGGGTGTGTTTCTGTGTGTGCAGGCACACACACCCAGCATAGCTAGCTGGATCGGGAAGCATGCTGGTGTGGCCTTACTCCCGGCTCTGTGGTTATCTGGCCGTATGCCCTAACGCACCCCACCTGAGCCCCCGGCTCCAGGCTCCTCAGGGCTCCTCCTGACTCAACAGTCAGGCTTGTTAGTGCTGAATGACAGTCCACCATCATGGGACTCACCACCACCAATTCACCTGCTGAAAGGCAGCTTGCGTGCCTGACTGCTAGGTTGCTTCAGTCATGTCTGACTCTGCGACCCCAGGGACTGACTGTAGCCCGCCAGGCTCCTCTGTCCATGGGATTCTCCAGGCAATAAGGCTGGAGGGGGCTGCCATTCCCTCCTCCAGGGGACGTTCCCCACCCAGGGATCGACCCTGCGTTTCTCGGGTCTCCCGCACTGGCAGGTGGCTCTTTACCACTAGTGCCGCCGAAAGGTACCTTGACGGCTTCCGATTTTTGGCCAAGGCGAATCGGGCTGCTGTGAAGATGTGCGCGGAACCTGTGAGTGCCGGGCCGAGGTGGGGGGTGGTGGTGACTGATTCAGTCGCCGGTAAGAAGAAACTAACAGGAATATTAACACGTTTGCTTATTATCTTCAGTTAGGGAAGAAGCCACTTTTTAAAACACATTAACTAAAATTTATGGCAGGACCATAAGGCTTTTCACAAGGTACATTTTACTATTTTTAATTATTCATTCAGCTCAGGCGCTCGGTCGGGTCCGACTCTTTGCAACCCCATGCACTGCAGCACGCCAGGCCTCCCTGTCCGTCACCAGCTCCCGGAGCTTACTCAAACTCATGTCCATTGAGTCAACGATGCCATCTAACCATCTCATTCTCTGTTGTCCCCTTCTCCTCCTACTTTCAATCTTTCCCAGCATCAGGGTCTTTTCCATGTTTGGTGAAATAACTGTTTTTTAAAGCTAGAATTTAAATATACTGCTCTAATCTTTAAGCACTGTGGAGAAAATCTTATGAAAATCTCTTCATTACTGTATATGACATGCAGAACTCTGATATTAAAGGTAGTTATATATGAGAAAAAAGATCTAAATTTCAAAATATTGGTTTTTAAAACTAGGAAATAAGATATAGACTCTGTTTGAGAAACTGAACATGTTCCAGAACTTCCAGAAGAGGAGAAAAACAGTCCAATAAAAATCACTCAAGTAACTAACAGTAGGCACCCAACTTTTCCCGCCTGTGACTCAAAGGCAGTCATCAATGTCACAGGTGACACCACGGACGCGATTAAAATGTCCCTCTCCACGGGCCGCGACAGTCATTTCCCCATAAACAGCAGTCTTGGAACACTCTGACATTACTCAGGAAAACGTGTTGAGAAACTTTCCTAGTCTTAAAGACGAATGCAATTATTTTAGGATGCAATTAAAATACCAGGGCAAGGGAACGGTCTTTCCTCGAAGACATTTCCCGCCTTGAACAGGCCTCCGTGCCAGCACTGTCACTGTAATTGCTACCGGCCTCAAGTATTTTCAAAGTATGAAAAAAATCAAACCAAACCGCACATACTTGGCACCAAGAACGATGAAAAGATGTAAAAAGGTCGCCTGAGGACTAGTGACAACGTCTGCGTGAGGCTCCGCGTGCCCCGTCTGAGCGCACAGTTACAAGTCATGCTTCAAATGCAGCTGCCGGCTCACGACGCTGCCGCACAGCAGGAGTTCAAGGCCACGGAAGGGGAGTGACAGCGGCCGCCCCCAAGGCAGGAGGGCCGTTCCACCGACGCCCGCGGCCGTGCGCACCGCCACCTCCCACACCTGCGGCTCCATGAGCAAGGGCCAGTGCACGCGGACTCTCAGACACCTGCAGATGAGCACCCCTCTCTCCCTTTTAGAAACTGAGTATCTCCTCAGCTCTCCTTCCCACAGCTTCTCATTCATGGGAAGAATTCCAGAATCACTTCAATGGAAGAAACTCAATGAAACGTGTGATCTACATTTACAAAAAAAAAAAAAAAAACCACCACCTAAACTTTACTGTGAAAATGTCAGCAAACCACCTCGGCGAGTGCTTATTTGCCCTTCTGTAACAGCATGAACAATGTTGTGGGGCAGACGGTTTCCAGCGGTCACAGGCCACTGGCAGCACTGCCCGCCCAGGTCAGGGTGCCTGCGCTCAGTCTCCCCGTCTGCTCCAAGACCGCGGCTCAGCCAGGGCGAATGCACTCACTCTTGTTAATGAGTAAAGAAAGGCTTTTTGTGTGCTTCCGGGGAGTCTGCTAATTTAGTAATAAACCTTCCACACCAAGTGTAGAGTTCTTTCAGAAAATCAATGTATGGTGACTTCGCTCTAGTTACTTTGATGGAGCAGATTTAATCACAGCATACACTGCCTCACAGAATTCACATGTTGTATGATGCTCTCTAGTGCTCAGGACTGGTTATCTGATCCAACAACTCCACTTCTGTGCAAGGGCTCAGGAAAAGACACTGAAAGTGATCGGCCCTTGGAAATACATTATGAAGGGAGGAAGAACTTAAACGGAAAATCAGATACACTGTTACTTACAATGAGCTGCTTCAGTCCGACGAAAGACTGTTCCACCGAGCTGGCGGTCAGGACCTGTCTCTTTGCCGCAGCTTTTTCACCCAGGAAGCGCAACATTAAGTCTTTAACTGCATCTCCCTGGAAAGATTATAAGAGAAATACGTCAAAACAACAGAACGCTAATTAAACTCAGCTAAGTGATACTCACAGCTAATCAAATTTTTTTTTTCCCCCACTGGTGTATGGAGGCTAAAATGCAGTTATGGTACAGCTGAGCTGCAACTAACCAGATGCTATAGCGCCCCGATCACTGATAAGATGTGTTGTTTAGAGTTGCTTTCTCCTGGAGAGGAGGTGGTAAGTCAGCAGTGGCTGTGCCGCGCTGGAGGGGGCCGGGGCTCGTGGTGTGAGAGGGGACGCTGCCCCTGGGAGGAGCACGGTGCCCGGCGGGGCCCAGGCTGGGCAGGCAGGCCTGAGCCTTCTGCCCACAGCCCACACCACAGCCCCCTGGCCTGGGCCTCCGGGGGTCCCCAGGGCTCAGCCAGAGCAGTGAGTGGTGGCCCGGGGCATCGCCTTCCCCTAGGGCCACGACCCTCCAGCCCAAGGAAGGCCCTCTGCCAGGGGGCAGCTGCACAGGACTCTGCACGGGGGGACCGGCCCGGCCTTGGGGCAGCCCCACCTGCGCCCGGGCTGAGTGACTGTAGGGGGAGCATGGACAGGCGTGACCGCCTGCAGCCTGGTGCCCAGGGAGAGACTGGGAGGGGCGGGGACATGCCACTGATACAGAGGCTGACGGGAGAGCCTGCAGCTCCAGGCAGCCTGGGCCTGCCCAGGGCCCCGACTCCTTCCTATCATGCTGCAGAAACGAGTTGAAGCAGCTCTGCTCAGAGGCAAGGCTCCTCTCCCATGATCGCCTGCGTGGCCGGTGCGGGCCGGGCACGCAGGAAGGCTGTGGCAGGCTCAGCTGCCTCCTGCTGCTGGAGGAGGGCAGTGGGGGTCCCGGGCCCTGAGCCTGGAGTTCAGAGGCCAAGCCGCACCTCCTCCTCACACGGGGCAGAGACCTGGAAGCAGCAGGGTTACGGCTTCTGCCTCCAGAGAATAAGGTGAAATATTTTAAATGCCAGGCCCCGGCAGGGGCTAACTGATCCCAGAGGGTAATCAGAGGGCGGAGCAAGGAGGCAGGCACACGGCTGCACAGAGCTCTGCACACAGGCGCCTCCGAGCAGACCAAGAGCTGCTCCGGGCAGAGGGCCTCAGAACCAGGGAAGGGCAGACTCACCTTAAAGCTGCGGAGCTTGGAGGAGCAGTCTGAGTCCTCCAACCTTGCAGCGCCCTCAGTAGCAAGCCCACACTGCAGATGACACCTGCCCTTTCGGTTCTGCCAGTCAGTTAGCACAAGACGCTCAAGACAGGGGCACCGTGGGGCTGACCAGCACTCACCCTGAAAGCCCACAGACAACAAAACCTCCCGACACAGATCGGCTCCCACCGCGTTGCTCGGCTGGGGCGGTTCTGATACAGGGGTCCTGGTGCTTTGGCTGCAGACCCTCCACGGTCACCGGAGTGAGGCGAGTGGCCTCCTCCCGTGATGTTTGGAGAGCTATCTCCTTCCAGCTGGAGAGGACCCACCTAGAACCCCACGGACCCCTTCCACTCAGCACTCCCTCGGGTGTGCCCAGGGCAGGGCAGTGGCAGACCGTGCGAACGGGAGTCTGTGGCTGGCCCTCCGCGTGCAGAGGATGGGCCGCTACCCTCCTGCTGCGTGCGGACGGCTTCAGCGGCACCTTCGAGGTTTTAGTGGACGACGTCCACGTGGAACACAGAGTGGCTGACTCACGGGGCATGGCCTCTAAGCTCTACTGTCAGGGATGCCCGGTCACGGGCAGCGGTGCTGGAAGGACAGCGCCCGGCCATGAGCAGGAAAGTGGTGACGGCGTCTGCCTGCCTGCCAGGTGGGACTCCCGTCACATCCACATTGTGGGGGCTGGGGGTAGGACCCGGGAGCAGAATCAGAGCTGGGTGGAGGAGAGGCCCGGACTTAGGTCCAGATGTCGGGCTCACAGAGCCCCCTGCGAGGCCAGAGCACCCCAAGGTCCCCCACTGTCCCCGTCACCCCCTCACAATCGGCACCAACTCGCTGCCAACTCTGGTCTGTGGAATCCCCGCCACACCCCCACCACTGAATGACCTTCACAGAAATACTCTCCGACTTCCATTCTTTCCTGGTTCTGAACATTTCTGAAGAGTCATCTCCCCACCAACTCTGCGTCCAGCTCTTCAAGAATACAGGCCACCAAGACTCTGACTAGTTAGAAACGCCGGCACTCCTCTTCTGAAGCTTCTGTGGTTGGATGCAGTTAGATGCTCACCTGCGTGGCCTCAACCTTAACTCAGACAGCTCTAAGAAGCCACTTCACAAAGAAACAAGATAACACTTCCCCGCTGCCCACATTCCATCCCTTAAGAAGTGAAAGTGACAGAGAAGTCGCTCAGTCATGTCCGACTCTTATGCGACCCCCTGCACTGTAGCCCGCCAGGCTCCTCTGTCCATGGGATTTTTCCAGGCAAGAATACTGGAGTGGGTTGCCATTTCCTTCTCCAGGGGATCTTCCCAACCCAGGGATTGAACCCGGGTCTCCCGCACTGCAGGCAGGCTCTTTACCGTCTGAGCCACCAGGGAGCTCATTTGGTACCAACAGGTGAGCGATCTGGAAAAACTGTGAAGTATTTCAGAAAGCTGCTGTAGTGCTGTGCCAGTAATAGTCACATGGGGAGGGACGTGTGAACAGGTAAACCCAACAAACACTTGGCTGGCATCTTAAAAGCCTGGCGCGCTGCGAGTTACCACACCTGCTGGGCCGATCTAACTCCTCTGGAAAATAAACACAGCATTTCTGGAGTAAACCACACGCTTTTTCTTTTTGTGAAAAGTTCTTTGAGGAACAATACACGACTGAAGAGACACAGGTGAAGAACCGACCGGCACAGTGGTTCCATGGGAAAGTCCAAAGCCTTTCGGGAACTTTTCTGAATACCATGAGGCTTCCAAAACAATCACTGTGGACTACCAGAGGCACGGAAGACACCGCTCAAGGACGTAAAGGGAGCAGAAAGGACACGCAGCGTCTCCCGGCCGGCCGCAGGGTGGGTCCTATCCCAGCAGCGGGCGCCTGACCCTGGCTGACTGCCGAATGCCCTGCTTATTCCACGATCAGCCACGTGGAAGCATCAGAGCTCCGAGGGGCTGTCACAGACCCCAGGCTTCCCAGGGGCAGGAACGGCCTCCAAGCTCGAGTCGCCTGGGTTCACCCAGCAGCAAGCATCAGCGCTTTGTTTCTCGGCTCAGGGGTCACCGACCTGCTTCCCTGAAGGGCGTCACGGGGCGTTCAGCGCCTCTGGCCCGCGAGAGCACCAAGGTCAGCCCAACCCTTCAGGCGGCCAGAGTGAAGCAGCTCTGTGCGGCCCCAAACACACCCGAGGGGCCCCGGGCCCGCCCCACAGACCACAGGGTCAAGGCATCAACGCTGACCCACCAACGCGCCTGACATCTGAGCCCATAACTGGGATTCACTGAGGAGGCCCGGGAAGGCAAATTCACGCCCAGTGCATTCTGCTGGAGAGGGCAGGGCGGGTGCCCGGTGAGCCCCCAAGGAAGACGCGTCTTGTCAGCAAGTACCCGAAGAGAGCACGCAAGGACGTCCACATCTGCGGGCTCTCACATCAGCTCCCCACAGAGAGCTGCGTCGGGAAGATCTGCTGGCGAAGGGATAGGCTACCCACTCCAGGATTCTTGGGCTTCCCTTGCAGCTCAGCTGGTAAAGAATCCGCCTGCAACGTAGGAGACCCTGGTTCGATTCCTGAGATGGGAATATCCCCTGGAGAAGGGAAAGGCTACCCACTCCAGGATTCTTGGGCTTCCCTTGCAGCTCAGCTGGTAAAGAATCCGCCTGCAACGTAGGAGACCCTGGTTCGATTCCTGAGATGGGAATATCCCCTGGAGAAGGGAAAGGCTACCCACTCTAGTATTCTTGGGTTTCCCTTGCAGCTCAGCTGGTAAAGAATCCGCCTGCAATGTAGGAGACCTTGGTTCGATTCCTGAGATGGGAATATCCCCTGGAGAAGGGAAAGGCTACCCACTCCAGCAGTCTGGCCTGGAGAATTCCATGGAGTGTGTAGTCCGTGGTGTTGCAAAGAGACTCGGAGACTTTCACTCACACTCCCCAGGGAGGCAGCCGGCCAAGCTCACCTCTCCAGCAGCCATGTTGCTTCTCCACAGGATCGGCCTCGCGGGCCGGGGCCCCACCCCGCGTGGCCTTCCGACCAGGCCGCGGAGGGGGAAGGGGAACGCCTGCCCCGGGAGGGGCCCCTTCCGTTCCCGGAGTGGACAGCTCGGGACAGGAGGCACGGACCCTGCAGATCCCAGCAGACACGCAGCCGAGCTCACCTCAGGGGGATGTGCACACAGCCATGGAAATGCTCCCATGTAAGGCCTGCTGTGCGCCTTCCTGTGCCTGGGCTTTCAAATCTAACAGATTATGAGTCTCACTAAGCAGTTTATTATAACATCACCTGCATTTTCTCACAATAAATAAAAAGACTCATTTGAACATAACATCATTCTTGTGCGTGCATACGCGCCAAGTCGCTTCAGTCGTGTCCGACGCTTTATGGCCCCACGGACTGTAGCCCGCTGGGCTCCTCTGTCCATGGGTTTCTCAGGCAGGAACACTGGAGTGGGCTGCCACACCCTCCTCCAGGAGACCTTCTGGGCCCGGGGACGGAACCTTACCCCTATGTGTCCTGCACGGGCAGGGGGTTCTTTGCCACTAGTGCCCCCAACGAGACTGTAGCATCGTTTTTTCAGTTGGATATGTAAATATTCCACTGGAGAGACGAGAAGTGGCGAATGCATTCAACTAGCCTCCCGGCAATGGACTCCAAGATGCTTTCAGATTCTTTCTAATTTTAAACCTCACTCTGATGGGCATCCTGAAAGCTGGCTATTCATACACCAGTGAGATTCTTTCCTCATAAATAGTGACTCGGGGTGGGATTTCTGGGTCAGAGCGTGTGCATTTTAAAATTCAAGAAAGTTTGTGCCAGATTATCAGTCCCCTCAGGGCTGCCTAAGCTGGCTATTTCCTCACATTCTAACAGACACAGAACAATAAATAACTCAGACAACAGAAAGTGAAAATAATTTCATCTTCTTTGATGACTGGTAAGATTGAACTTTTTAATGTTGTTATTTACAATATATAGTATTTATTTTATGATTACATATTTATAATCTTGTGATTTATCGAGAGACCGTCTGTATTTTTTTTTAACGAAATCGGTAAGAACTCTTCCAATATAAAGCACATTGTGCGTAATGCAAACACATTTTTCCATATCTAAAAGGAGAGGAAAAGGGATTTATTATCCACGGGAGCTCAGCTGCTATAATAAACTGATCACACAGTTTACAACTTCTCCAGAGACCTGTGGTGCCGCTGCCTTGCTGGAAACTATTTCTAAGACTCTGATTAGCACTTTAAAGACCTTCAATCAGAGAAATCAACAGGGTTCCAAATTACCTAGTGACATCACAGCAAACACTCTCAAGATAAGAATCTTGGGAACTGCTGAAAACAATCAGCGTTTTTCGAAGCTCAACAGGCCTTTTCCGTATGAACATACACGAAACAGAATCAGATGAGAAGCAAGGAGATTGGCCAGGGCTTTCCCGGCTCGCAGAGCGTGCCCACCGGCCCACCTGTGTGCTGAGAGCGCCTACCAGCCCACCTGCGTGCTGAAGACCCTCCGCCCTCACCTGGATGTTGTCGAACTTGAGGCCGGGCATGGTGAGGTCCTCCTTGTCCACGAACACCGTGCCGTACTGCTGCGTGGCAACCGAGGTCAGCATGCTCCTGGTCGCGTCCCCAGGGATCCAGGCGTCGCTTCTCCGGTCCATCTCGCTCATGCTCAGGGCGGTGGCAAAGGGGTCCTCGCTGCTGGCAAACACCGCCTGGATCTGTGAGAACGGCTTTGGGGACTGCGAGATCTCCAGAGGAACCGTGGGGACACCCGACCCTGACCTCTGCACCCCTGGGGAGGAGGCAGCTTCCACGGGGCCCGGCGAGCTTCCTCCCACAGGGGTAGCGGCCAGTGGAGACAGGCTTTCCGGAATGGAAGGGCTGGCGTTGGGGTTACTGACGGAGATGAAGGTGGAGGTTGTGAAGGAATCAAAGAAGTCCGAGGCCAAGGAGCTGCTGCCGGTCGGATCACCGAAGAACTTGCTCAGGCTGGGGCTCGGCTGGACCACCTGGGGTGGGCTCCTGGGGGCAGCCTCGCTGGCGCTGCTGAAGCTGGGGGATTTCACCATCTGGGACTCGAAGCCATCACGCAGGGATGGGGGCTGGGCGCCAGGGGGCGGCTGGCTAAAGATGGTGCACACGGGCACCGGCTCGTCCTTGGGGGCTGGCTGCCGGGTGGGCGCGCCCGACGGTGGCCCTGCCGCGGGCACCCGCGCAGCCCCCAAACCCGGGTCCTCTCCGCCCCTGTGTTCAAAAGCAGGCGGGTCTTCCACATCACTGCGCTTGGGGTCCTCTTTCAACGATGCTCTGCCGTCAGGGGTCATGTCCGAGACGTCCTGAGGCGTGTTCCCGCCATCACTCTCACTGCCATCACTGAGTGAGCCCAGCTCGCCCTCTTCTGCGCCGGGCCCCAGTCTGTGATCACCACTGCCCTCGGCAGGGTCCGCCATGTCCTGCAGACACCCCAGGTCACCTGCGTCATCCTCGCTGTTGTTTGGGGAGTCGGAGATGAGCACGCTCTCCATCAGGGGCTCATCAAGCTTATCTGCGAAATTATTCGAGTCCTCGGACTCGAACTCGTCTCCACCGAGATCAATGGTTTCCTCGTGGTAAAGAAGCTGCCCCTGGTCTCCCTGAGGCCCCTGCGGAGTGATGCTCTGGGCTGGCCCCTGGGCAGGCGTGCTCTGCTCGGGCACATGTTGGCTGGCACCTTCGGTGTTCTCCATGGCCACCTGAAATGGACAAACATACGTCAACCTTAACAGCTTACATCTTGGTCACTATTAGAATGCCTTCGTCTTACCGAAATCTAGATGGCCTTGAACTACATTCCACAGGGCAACGCAAGTAAGAGAACTCGTCATTAACCCATCATTACATAGACTGGATCCTTACGACAAGAAGCAACGACTTCAGCAACAATTAAAGAACCCCATATTAAAGCTACGATTCTTCAAAATCTGACCTGTGAAGTAGGCAAAGATTTTTAGAATGGACAGTTTTGGGGAATTTATGGGATACTTACTTATTGATAAGGGAATGCAACCTTTCTCAAACACCTTCTTCCAACAACACAAAAGAAGACTCTACACATGGACATCACCAGATGGTCAACACCAAAATCAGACTGATTACATTCTTTGTAGCCAGAAGTGGAGAAGCTCTATACAGTCAGCAAAAACACGACCTGGAGCTGACTGTGGCTCAGATCATGAGCTCCCTATTGCCAAATTCAGACTGAAATTGAAGAAAGTAGGGAGAACCATTAGGCCATTCAGGTATGACCTGAATCAAATCCCTTACGACTATACAGTGGAAGTGAGAAATAGATTCAAGGGACTTGATCTGCTAGATAGAGTGCCTGAAGAACTATGGACAGAGGTTCATGACATTGTACAGGAAGCAGTGATCAAGACCATCCCCAAGAAAAAGAAATGCGAAAAGGCAAAATGGTTGTCTGAGGAGGCCTTACAAATAGCTGAGAAAAAGAGAAGTGAAAGGCAAAGGAGAAAAGGAAAGATATACCCATTTGAATGCAGAGTTCCAAAGAATAGCAAGGAGAGATAAGAAAGCCTTCCTCAGCAATCAATGCAAAGAAATAGAGGAAAACAACAGAATGGGAAAGACTAGCGATCTCTTCAGGAAAATTACCAAGGGAACATTTCATGCAAAGATGGGCTCGATAAAGGACAGAAATGGTAAGGACCTAACAGAGACAGAAGATATTAAGAAGAGGTGGCAAGAATACACAGAAGAACTGTACAGAAAAGATCTTCACGACCCAGATAATCACGATGGTGTGATCATTCACCTAGAGCCAGACATCCTGGAATGTGAAGTCAAATGGGAGTTAGAAAGCATCACTATGAACAAAGCTAGTGGAGGTGATGGAATTACAGTTGAAGTATTTCAAATCCTGAAAGATGATGCTGTCAAAGTGCTGCACTCAATATGTCAGCAAATCTGGAAAACTCAGCAGTGGCCACAGGACTGGAAAAGGTCAGTTTTCATTCCAATCCCAAAGAAAGGCAATGCCAAAGAATGCTCAAACTACCGCATGATTGCACTCATCTCACACACTAGCAAAGTAATGTTCAAAATTCTCCAAGCCAGGCTTCAACAGTATGTGAACCACAAATTTATAGATGTTCAAGCTGGATTTAGAATAGGCAGAGAAGCCAGAGATCAAATTGCCAACATCCATTATATCATCAAAAAAGCAAGAGAGTTCTAGAAAAACATCTACTTCTGCTTTACTGACTATGCCAAAGCCTTTGACTGTGTGGATCACAACAAACTATGGAAAATTCAAGAGATGGGAATACCAGATGACCTGACCTGCCTCCTGAGAAATCTCTATGCAGGTCAAGAAGCAACAGTTAGAACTGGACATGGAACAACAGACTGGTTTCAAATAGGAAAAGGAGTACGTCAAGGCTGTATATTGTCACCCTGCTTATTTAACTTATATGCAGAGTACATTATGTGAAACGCTGGGCTGGATGAAGCACAAGCTGGAATCAAGATTGCTAGGAGAAATATTAATAACCTCAGATATGCAGATGACACCACCCTTATGGCAGAAACTCAAGAACTAAAGAGCCTCTTGATGAACTGAAAGAGGAGAGTGAAAAAGTTGGCTTAAAGCTCAACATTCAGAAAACTAAGATCATGGCATTTGGTCCCATTACTTCATGGAAAATTGATGGGGAAACAATGGAAACAGTGAGAGACTATTTTCTTGGGCTCCAAAATCACTGCAGATGGTGACTGCAGCCATGAAATTTAAAGATGCAAGCTCCTTGGAAGAAAAGCTATGACCAACCTAGACAGCATATTAAAAAGCAGAGATGTGACTTTGCCAACAAACGTTAAGTCTAGTCAAAGCTATGGTTTTTCCAGTAGTCATGTATGGATGTGAGAGCTGAACTATAATGAAAGCTGAAAGTGAAAGTGAAGTCACTCAGTCGTGTCCAACTCTTTGCGACCCCGTGGACTGTAGCCCACCAGGCTCCTCCGTCCATGGGATTCTCCAGGCAAGAATACTTGAGTGGGTTGCCATTTCTTTCTCCAGGGGATCTTCCCAACCCAGGGATCGAACCCAGGTCTCCTGCATTGCAGGCAGATGCTTTAACTTCTGAGGCACCAGGGAAGCCGAGCTGAGTGCTGATGAATTAATGCTTTTGAACTGTGGTGTTGGACAAGACTCTTGAGAGTTCCTTGGACAGCAAGAAGATCCAACCAGTCCATCCTAAATCAGATCAATCCTGAGTGTTCATTGGAAGGACTGATGCTGAAGCTGAAACTTCATACTTTGGCCACCTGATGCGAAGACTTGACTCAACTGAAAAGCCCCTGATGCTGGGAAAGACTGAAGGCGGGAGGAGAAGGGGAGAGAGGATGAGATGGTTGGATGGCATCACCAACTCGACAGACACGAGTTTGAGCAAGCTCCGGAAGTTGGTGATGGACAGGAAAGCATGGCATACTGCAGTCCATGGGGTCACAAAGAGTTGGACACGACTGAGTGACTGAACTGAACTGAGTCTTTCTGGATAGTTCAGCAAAGAATAAAACTCTCTGACAAGCAATTCCATGTTTACCAACTCACTTAAAATATGTTTTTAAAGAAAACACCATCTGAAAGAAAGAAAGCCAAGTAGAAAGGAACACTCAGTCTGTAACAGTATTTTGAATCTCTTCAGCATCTTTGTTTCTATTCTAATCTGACTTTGAAAAGTCAAGTCCACCTCTTTCCTTGTGATACCATCTACACAGATGATGCCCAACCCAGGGTAAAAATTAAATTGTTTACCGTAATTTCTAAATAAAAACTACACCTTTGTTAGAAACCATTACCAGAGGTTGAAGTGTTGGGCCGAAAAGTCTCGTAAATCAGTCATCGTTATCAGCTGAGAGCCACTGTGTCTGAGCCATTACCCTGCACTCCATGAAAAGACAGAGGAAGCTAAGTTACTGCAACACACGTGCCACCGCCTCTCGCCCCGCCACGAGAGAGGGATCTAGGTGGAAGTGGGCAGTAGCGAGAGCCCCACCTCAGTCTTCCAACTTCCTTCCCCAGAAAACCTTAGAAGGTGCCTGTCACCCTCTCTGACTCTTCTGAAGGCACATGTCCTATAAACCATTCTGATCAAACACTGAGTGATACAATATTTATCACCTGTAGCTGATACAACACATCCTAACTCTCTTTTCAGACCTAACGTTCTGAGATGTGTCCTACTCTTGTTCTTCTTTCATTTTCCAAGTGTATTTCCTCAAACCACGTTAGAGTTTTGCTTTGTACTTCAATTTCTCCTCCGCTTTTAACACTGAGGCTCATTCCTGCAGCAGCACGAAGCTGTGAGGCCTCAGTTTGGCTGACGATGCTCTACTCTGTGATGGTTCCACAACCTCATATCCATTCCTTTTTTTTTTTGGCCACGTCATGCGGCATCTGGAATCTTCCCTGACCAGGGATCGAACCTGTGCCCCATGTATTGGGAGCACAGAGTTTTAACCACTGGGCCGCCAGGGGAAGTCTTGATATATCTATTTTTCTTGAGGTGTTACGTTTTGAATTCAAACAGTGCTGCTGTGAACATTCCTGTACATGCCTCCTGCTGTACGTGTGAAAGCTCACGGGGGCGTCGTGGAGAGTACAATTCTTCACCAGGTAACTCCGAACTGTTTTCCTAAGTGCATGTATCAATTTCCACACCTGGTAGTGGTGAGTGTAAGTGATCTTCCTGTTCCACACAGTCACCTACGCTCGATATTGTTACACTTCTTAGTATCAAGGTATTAAAAATTCCTACAAATCAACAGGATTATAAACGATCCAACAGAAAAGGATCCTGAACAAAGATCTGAACAGGGTGAGAGGGATACACATCTCACAAGCATTTGTCCTGTGACTTAAACAGCTGTACAATTTGATTCTATTAGGATGATTCCATGGTGTACCAATGGTTACAGTAAAATTAAGCACCTCTCTTCAATCTCAAGAGGCGTGGCTGAGACAAATATGGTCCCATTACTTATGTGTCATGGAGGAAGTCCTGCATGTGGGCACCACAGGCTGTGATCACGAACGCTACAAACAGGAAGTCCAAACAAAATGCCACCCTCTTCCCAAAGATTTAAACCCTGGAAACAACTGCCTGTAGATGCCATAAGAAAGGGACAGCAGTATACTCAAACTGCAGTGAAAATGAATGAGCTGCCCTACAGCAAAGGCTTCAGTGCTTGGGCCTCACAAATCTAATTCTACACACAGAATGGGTAGAAAAATAAACAGTATGACGACTTTCTACCTGAAGTTCAAACAAGAACATCGAACAGTCTATTACTTCAGGAACAAACAGAAAAACAAGGTGACGGAAATGCACAGCTGGGCTGGGGAGCGGGCTGGAAGAGGCCTCGAGGAAAGGTTTGAGGGGGGGCGGCACACGGGTCTCAGCCGTGGGCAACGCTGGCGCCAGGAGCCAAGTCTGCACTTGACTTTGTGTTTCCATGTCTGTTACATGCAGCCTTTGCATCTCATACTCTAAAACCTGAAAAGCACATGTATCTGTCCTTGATTTGCATGAGATACAAATCTTCGCTTCTCCTATTGATTTAATAAATGCCCACATGGCAGTAGTGGTAAAGAACACACCTCCAGTGCAGGAGACTCAAGAGACACTGGCTTGACCCCTGGGTTGGGAAGATCCCCTGGGGAAGGGCATGGCAACCCACTTCAGTGTTGTTGCCTGGAGAGTCCCATGGACAGAGGAGCCCAGTGGGCTACAGTCCACGGCCGCAGAGTCAGACATGATGGACCGAGTAACACACGGCAAACTCAGAACCACAGGTGCGGCTTTAAGCTCACACCAGCATCAAATGCTAGCAAAGAAGTCAGACTTTCTCTTTGTCTGGTTGATTTCTTTGCACATGAGCTTAATTAATGCTTTAAAATATTTTCTAAGTGATTTAAATTCACTAAGAACAATGAAAACTACTGCTCTTTAGGCTCCCTTTCTGGACACAAGACTCTGCAATTACAAATCTTTCACCACACTGCAATAATGGAAACTGTATTTCCACGAAAAAACTGTGCCGTGAGGTAGGAATCTAATGACAACCTGAAAAGCCCCCATGCAGAGCACACTCACCACAGATCAAGCATTTTACATGTATTATCATATTGAAGCCTTAGGACCAACTTACAAAGCATAAGCTCCATCACACAGCAGAGGCCAAGTGATTTGCCTGATGCTGTCAACGGATGCGGACGGGATTCCTGCACAGGAATTCCTCTGCTGTTCTTGTACGGCCGCTGAGACAGGTCAAGACTGAGAGCAGCGGGTGAGGCAGGGAGAGCTTGGAATGACTGCTTGAGGCTTGGGCTCACTACCAGGTAAAGGGACCTCTGAAAATGACTTAATCCTTTAGTCTCTGCTTCCGCATCTGAAGATGGGGATCATGAAGATTAAAGAGCAACGGATGCACAGGAATCAGTAACTATCACTTTAATGAAGAAGCAGAGTGGTTACACGCTGTCCTGGAACAGTGAGGATCCTGCCAGGGCTCACAGAACGTGAGGACTGGTGACTGTGTTACTCTATTTGCAGCCGTCCTTCCCCCCAGCCCATTATACAGAGAGCTGAGCTTACTGCCATACAGCACAGCCTCCTGAATTTGCAAAAAAGGTATTTAAATATGATGTTTCCCAGTAGCCATAAGCAGGTGTGAACTGCAAGTCCAAGGAAATGCTTCACTGGGGTTAAACTCTTGTGGACTAGGTGAGAAAAACAGGCATACCTAGAGCACTTCTTTGAGCCTTACGCTCTACATGTTTTCAGTTCTTCTCAGTATACATGCTCCACCAGCCAGCTCTGTCCTGCAAGACGCTCTGGAAAGCGTCAGCCAGATTTTACATAGAGACTGATAGGCCTTTACACAGACTATCGCGTTCCGTCCTCACGACAGAGTCCGCTTGGGCAGGTTACTGTAAACGTCCATCTACATAAAAGGAGGCCAGGAGGAACGAGTCACTGAGTACTGCAGCTGGGCCCCGGGACGCAGACCCTTCTGAGCTTTCGGCGCCCAGTGTGGGGGCCGCTCCAGCGGTGTGGGGGCCGCTCCAAGGGTGTGGAGCCAACGGCCGCCCCTGCAAAGGGCAGGCACCCAAGGCTCGCGCTCCAGACCCTCAGGGCCATCCTGGGCCCCTAGGGAGGCGGGTCAGAGACGAGTCCCCGGGGAGGAGAGAACCCCGGGCAGGAGAGACTCAAGGCAGGAGAGACCGAGGAGCAGCGGAGACCTGGGGGAGAGACCCCCGGAGAGACCTCCGCGGAGGAGAGACCCTCGGGAGCGGAGACGTGGGGGCAGAGACCCCCGGAGGAGAGACCTCCGCGGAGGAGAGACCAAGGGGGAGGGGAGACCTGGGGGAGAGACCCCCGGGAGGAGAGACCCTCGGGAGCGGAGACGTGGGGGCAGAGACCCCCGGAGGAGAGACCTCCGCGGAGGAGAGACCAAGGGGGAGGGGAGACCTGGGGGAGAGACCCTCGGGAGGGGAGACCCCCGGGAGGAGAGACCCAAGGCAGGAGAGACCGAGGAGCAGCGGAGACTTGAGGGGAGAGACCCCCCCTGGGAGGGGACACCCCCGGAGACCTCCGCGGAGGAGAAACCCCGGGGAGAAGAGACCAAGGGGGAGGGGAGACCCCAGGGGAGAGGAGACCCGGGAGGAGACCCTCCCACCCCAGGGGCTGAAGCTTGAGACGGCATGACCCCCTCTCCACAGCCGGGGACCTGTGCTCACCCGCCCCCTCGCCCCCCGGGGCTGGGGGGTCACCTGCGCCTGTGACCTGGGTCCGGGAGAAGCTGGAGGAAGCCGGGAAGCCGGACCGGACTCGGCGCCTCCCGCGGCGTCTGCGCCTGCGCGCGCCTGCCCGGTGCAGAAGCCGAAGGCCGGCGCGGTTCCGGTTCCGGCCGTGGTGGGTGGGGCTTGGGGGGCGGGGTGGGGCCTGGGGGTGGGGCCTGGGGGGCGGGGCGGGCGGAGCGCGCCCTGCGAACCAGAGGGACTTCGCTAAACCTGTGGCAGAGGGAGCTGGGAGGGAACTTTTTTTAAGTTCGTGGCCAGTGCATCCTTGAAGTACTTATTTTCAGGGATGTGTCTTTGTGCCTATATGTGTTTTCAACTTTTCTTGTTGAGAATACATCCATCTGTATTACTTATGTAATGACAATAAGGATAAAAGTGGTAATAATAATAATACCAATGATAGCTGGGTGGAATTAACCCAGCAGTATGAAGATCCTGAATGCCTTAGCGCCACAGCTCAATCTCAGGCAAGCGGAGCGGCCGAGAGGATGCCCGCGTCTGTGCTTCCTGCTTCCTTGCCTTCCGCTGCCACCCTGGAGATACCCCGGTTCATCAACCAGCCTAAGTGTCAGGCTCGGCGCCAGGAGCTGGAGCACAGCTGAACCAGGCCACACCCAGCCATTTCCTTCTGATTCTTTAATGATTTAAAATAGTTTTTATTTATTTTGACAAATAAAAATCGTTTGTATTTAAGGTGAACAACGTGACGTGCTGATATACCTAAACATTGTGAGACGGCCACAGTGGAGCTAATGCCCTTATCCACCACCCCACTCATTTCTTGTGTTTGTGGTGAAAAGATTTAAAATCTATTCTCTGCAAATCACAAGTATAGGATACATTATTGTTAACTATGCCTACAGAACTTATTAATCTTATCATTGAAAGTTTGTATTATTTGCTCAATAGCTTCCCTTTCTCCCAACCCTCGGCCTCTGGTAACCATTCTACTCTCCTTCACAATGATTCCAACTTTCTTTTTCAGATCCCACCTGTAAATAGAATCATGCTGTATTCGTTTTTCTGTATCTGGCTTATTTCAATTAACACAGTGTCTTCTAGGGTAATTTATGTCACAAATGACAAGGCCCCCTTCTTTTCTAAATTTTATATAAAATTTAAAATTTTTCTTCCTTTTTACAGGCTAATATTCCATATATATGAAAAAGCATGTAGAAAAAAACTGGCCAGCTTAAAATAGTTTTCCTCCTTAAATAGAATAATTGATTAACCAAATCTTGAGTTACTTTACAGACAGCACTCAGTTCAGTTCAGTTGCTCAGTCGTGTCCGACTCTTTGCGACCCCATGAACTGCAGCTCGCCAGGCCTCCCTGTCCATCACCAACTCCCGGAGTTCACTCAGACTCACGTCCATCGAGTCAGTGATGCCACTACACAGGTACAAAAGGGGAACCCCACGTCTCCACAATGACTTTCAAATGAAGAACCTTCAGAAAACTAGCAGAAATGTCACTGGAGCCCTTTACGAGGCAAGAAATCTTTCAATAAGGAAAACCTGGCTTCCAGCAGACTGACTTGAGACTACACAATCAGTTCCCAAGTTTGAAATTCCCCTAACCCCTTAAATTTCACCCTGAATGTTGGATGGGGGAGACAGACCTGAGACCTGTCTCCCGTTTCCTTGCTGGTCAACCTCACAATAAGACTCATTCTTTCCTCAAAAGCTGATGTCACAGTATTGGCCTCTATGATCACTGGGTAGTAATCCCTTGGTTGGTAGCACAGGTGTGGGCGTGTGTACACACACACACACACACATTTTCCCTTGGTTGGTAATGCAGGTATGCGCATGTGTACACACACACATTTTCCCTTGGTTGGTAACGCAGGTGTGCGCGTGTGTACACACACACACATTCCATCCAGCTGTGGATGGACACTTTGGTTGTCTCCGTATCTTGGCTACTGCAAATCCTGCAGTGAACATGGAGAGCAGGTGTCGCTTCAAGATAGTGAGTTCATTTAGGCTGGATCACAGAAGTGGGATTTCAGGATGATATGGCAATCCTATTTTCAATTTTTCGAGGACCTCCCATACTGTTTTCCGTAGCTGATGTATCAACTTACATTCTCACCAACAGGGTACAAAGATTGCCTGTTCTCCAGTCCTGCCAGTGCTGCTGATCCTTTAACTTTTTGGTGATGGCCACTTTAACCTTGTGAGGTGGTGGCTCACTGTGGGTGACCTGCACTTCCCTGATGATTAGTGAGCCTGAGCATCTTTTCATATACCTATCCCAGACCTCCTTACCTGAAACAAAGATTAAGGGGTGATGAGAGGAAAGTGAAATTATCACATTGGTGGAGAAACTGCATGGCCCTAGAATCTATGGAAACCAGGACACTGAAGAATGTGCCTGCAGCTTTCTGGGGTTCCATGCAATGTCACTCCTGTCTGCAAGAGCACTGCCAAACGTCAAGGCATGCGCTCTGGCGGAGTCCTGGACGGAGGCAAACCTCTGCAGCGTTGACAGTCCTTGAAGACTCAAAGACGCCAGTCTGTCCACCGGACTCCCTTCAGAGGCAAATAAATGTCAGGCGTCACTTACCACCCCAGCACTGGCAGTGCGACCCTTGGCCGCGCCACGCACAAGGCCGGTGGCCTGCAGACACGAGCTAGCCTGGCCTCTGACCCTAAGGCTCCTGGGCCCAGCCCACCCGAGTATGCCAGTCCAAGCGCATCCCCGAGCCCGCCACTGAACACCTCTGTAACCCTCAATGTCCCCGAAACGAGCAGCGGTCGTCTGCAAAGCCTGAGCTGCCGCCTTGGCTGGTGGGCCGGGGAGAACTTAACAGCGCCTGCAGAGCGCTTCCCGGCGCCCGGCCATCCCACGACCGCGTCAGAACCCTAGGGGAACCGTAGGGCGGCGGAGCTGCGGAGGTTCCGAACTGCAGCCCGCCCGGCAGGGACGCCCGGCAGGGACGCCCGGCAGGCCCTCCCCGTCAGGTCCTACCGGACGTGGAAAGGCCGGATGGAGCCAAGTGCGCATGCGCAGGAGCTCGGCGCTGCGTCCCCGGCCGCGGCCGCCGCCGCCGCCGCCGGGGAGCGCGTTGATGACGCGTCCGGAAAACACAGGAAGTGAAACCTACGGGAGCCGCGGTGGCTCAGAAACGGTCGCCGCGCGACGCCTCTGGGGCTGGAGCGCGTGAATGGGAGCGGAGCTGGGGCGCGCCGGCCCAGGGGACCCGCCTTCAGCGAGGGCGCTGCCGCAGCATGGAGGACGACGCGCCCGTGATCTACGGCCTGGAGTTCCAGGTGGGTCCCGGAACGGCCCCGCGGCGCCCGGTGCCGCCGAGGTCACTGCGGGGAGGCCTCGGGGGGCCCAAGGCCGCGGTCATCCAGGACCGGCCGAGGGCCCGCTAGACGCCCCGGGGGCGCGGCGGTCCGGCCCGCGACCCCCGGCCGTGGGAGCCCCCGCCGCCTGCCTGCCGCCCCCGGCGTTCCCTGTGGCCTGACTCTCACGGCTCGCTTTGCTGTAATGGCTTGTGAACATTTCCGAGAGCCTTGCTGTTCCTGGAGGCCGGCGCTGTATCTGTATTACTATTACTGTTCTAACTTGGACACAGTGTTTAAATTTACACTAAAAGTTGCCAAGATGCAGGGGGAGTTCTTATGTCCCCTTCACCGAGTTTCCTCTAATGTTGGCGTCTTCCTGTGGCCCCGGGCACAGTGACCAAAGCTTCGAAATTAGCTCTGAAACCATCCTGTTACGCTTCCCTGGGGGCTCAGATGGTAAAGGAATCTGCCTGCAATGTGGGAGACCTGGGGTTCGATCCCTGGGATCAGGAAGATCCCCTGGAGAGGGGCATGGCAACCCGCTCCAGTATTCTTGCCTGGAGAATACCATGGACAGAGGAGCTGACTTTCACTTCAGTTCAATTAAGTAGCTTAGTCGTGTCCGACTCTTTGCGACCCCATGAACTGCAGCATGCCAGGCCTCCCTATCCATCACCAACTCCGGGAGTCCACCCAAACCCATGTCCATTGAGTTGGTGATGCCATCCAGCCATCTCATCCTCTGTCGTCCCCTTCTCCTCTTGTCCTCAATCTTACCCAGCAGCAGGGTCTTTTCAAGTGAGTCAGCACTTCACATCAGGTGGCCAAAGTATTGGAGTTTCAGCTTCAACATCAGTCCTTCCAATGAACATCCAGGACTGATCTCCTTTAGGATGGAGTGGTTGAATCTCCTTGCAGTCCATGGGACTCTGAAGAGTCTTCTCCAGCACCACAGTTCAAAAGCATCAATTCTTCGGCACTCAGCTTTCTTTATAGTCCAACTCTCACATCCATACATGACCACTGGAAAAACCATAGCCTTGACTAGACAGACCTTTGTTGACTAAGTAATATCTCTGCCTTTTAATATGCTGTCTAGGTCGGTCATAACTTTCCTTCCAAGGAGTAAGCGTATTTTAATTTCATGGCTGCAGTCGCCATCTGCAGTGATTTTGGAGCCCCAAAAAATAAAGTCAGCCACTGTTTCCACTGTTCCCCCATCTATTTGCCATGAAGTGATGGGACCGGATGCCATGATCTTAGTTTTCTGAATGCTGAGTTTTAAGCCAACTTTTTCACTCTCCTCTTTAACTTTCATCAAGAGTCTCTTTAGTTCCTCTTCACTTTCTGCCATAAGGGTGGTATCATCTGCATATCTGAGGTTATTGATATTTCTCCCAGCAATCTTGTTTCCAGCTTTATCCAATCTTGATTCCAGCTTGTGCTTCACCCAGCCCAGCTTTTCTCATAATGTACTCTGCAAATAAGTTAAATAGCAGGGTGCCAGTATACAGCCTTGACGTTTCCTTTCCTTATTTGGAAGCAGTTCATTTTTCCTTGTCTGGTTTGAACTGTTGCTTCTTGAACTTCATACAGATTTCTTAGGAGGTGGGTAAGGTGGTCTGGTATTCCCATCTCTTGAAGAACTTCCCACAGTTTTGTGATTCACACAGTCAGAGGCTTTGCCATAGTCAATAAAGCAGAAGTTTTTCTGTAGTTCTCTTGCTTTTTCTATGATCCAACAGATGTTAGCAATTTGATCTCTGGCTCCTCTGCCTTTTCTAAATCCAGCTTGAACATCTGGAAATTCTCGGTTCACACAGTGTTGAAGCCTAGCTTGGAGAATTTTGAGCATTACTTTGCTAGCATGTGAGATAAGTGCAACTGTGCAGTAGTTTGAGCATTCTTTGGCGTTGCCCTTCTTTGGGATTGGAATGAAAACTGACCTTTTCAAGTGTTATTCTGATTATTATAATGAAACAGGATTCTTATAGGTGAGTTCTGCACACGGCAGTATCTCAGTGCCTGTGAGTAGGTGAGCTCTGCACACGGCAGCGTCTCAGTGCCTGTGAGTAGGTGAGCTCTGCACACGGCAGCATCTCAGTGCCTGTGAGTAGGTGAGCTCTGCACACGGCAGCGTCCCAGTGCCCTGGGAGTAGGTGAGTTCTGCACACGGCAGTATCTCAGTGCCTGTGAGTAGGTGAGCTCTGCACACGGCAGCGTCTCAGTGCCTGTGAGTAGGTGAGTTCTGCGCACGGCAGCGTCCCAGTGCCCTGGGAGTAGGTGAGCTCTGCACACTGCAGCATCCCAGTGCCCTGGGAGTAGGTGAGTTCTGCACACGGCAGCTTCTCAGTGCCTGGGAGTAGGTGAGTTCTGCGCGGCAGCGTCCCAGTGCCTGGGAGTAGGTGAGCTCTGCACACTGCAGCATCCCAGTGCCCTCGGAGTAGGTGAGCTCTGCACACGGCAGCGTCTCAGTGCCTGGGAGTAGGTGAGTTCTGCGCACGGCAGCGTCCCAGTGCCTGGGAGTAGGTGAGCTCTGCACACGGCAGCGTCTCAGTGCCTGGGAGTAGGTGAGCTCTGCACACGGCAGCGTCCCAGTGCCTGGGAGTAGGTGAGCTCTGCACACGGCAGCGTCTCAGTGCCTGGGAGTAGGTGAGCTCTGCACACGGCAGCGTATCAGTTCCCTGGGAGTAGGTGAGCTCTGCACACGGCACGTCCCAGTGCCTGGGAGTAGGTGAGCTCTGCACACGGCAGCGTCCCAGTGCCCTGGGAGTAGGTGAGCTCTGCACACGGCAGCGTCTTAGTGCCCTGGGAGTAGGTGAGCTCTGCACACGGCAGCGTCTCAGTGCCTGCGAGTCAGGAGCTGCTGCGCTTGTCAGCTGGCTCTCTCATACAGGGCTTCCCCTGTGGCTCAGCTGGTAAGAATCCACCTGCAATGCTGGAGACCTGGGTTCGATCCCTGGGTTGGGAAGATCCCCTGGAGAAGGGAAAGGCTACCCACTCCAGTATTCCGGCCTGGAGAATTCCACGGACTGTATAGTCTATGGGGTTGCAGAGTCGGACATGACTGAGCGACTTTCACACACGTGGTCTATCACTCAAGACTGATGCCTCAGAGTCGGACATGACTGAGCGACTTTCACACACGTGGTCTATCACTCAAGACTGATGCCTTAGCGACCAGTTGAGAACAGAGCTGTGTCTTGGGCACTCTGCTTAACATTGTACATACATTTTGTGTAGTTCTGACATCAGTCATATTGTTCAGTCAGTTCAGTTCAGTTCAGTTGCTCAGTCGTGTCCGACTCTTTGCGACCCCATGAATCGCAGCACGCCAGGCCTCCCTGTCCATCACCATCTCCCGGACTTCACTCAGACTCACGTCCATTGAGTCTGTGATGCCATCCAGCCATCTCATCTTCGGTCGTCCCCTTCTCCTCCTGCCCCCAATCCCTCCCAGCATCAGAGTCTTTTCCAATGAGTCAACTCTTCGCATGAGGTGGCCAAAGTACTGGAGCTTCAGCTTCAACATCATTCCTTCCAAAGAAATCCCAGGGTTGATCTCCTTTAGAATGGACTGGTTGGATCTCCTTGCAGTCCAAGGGACTCCCAAGAGTCTTCTCCAACACCACAGTTCAAAAGCATCAATTCTTCGGTGCTCAGCCTTCTTCACAGTCCAACTCTCACATCCATACATGACTACAGGAAAAACCATAGCCTTGACTAGACGGACCTTAGTCAGCAAAGTAATGTCTCTGCTTTTGAATATGCTATCTAGATTGGTTATAACTTTTCTTCCAAGGAGTAATCGTCTTTTAATTTCATGGCTGCAGTCACCATCTGCAGTGATTTTGGAGCCCCCAAAAATAAAATCTGACACTGTTTCCACTGTTTCCCCATCTATTTCCCATGAACTGATGGGACCAGATGCCATGATCTTCGTTTTCTGAATGTTGAGCTTTAAGCCAACTTTTTTGCTCTCCTCTTTCGCTTTCATCAAGAGGCTTTTTAGCTCCTCTTCACTTTCTGCCATAAGGGTGGTGTCATCTGCATATCTGAGGTTATTGATACTTCTCCCAGCAATCTTGATTCTAGCTTGTGCTTCTTCCAGCCCAGCGTTTCTCATGATGTACTCTGCATATGAGTTAAATAAGCAGGGTGACAATATATAGCCTTGATGTACTCCTTTTCCTATTTGGAACCAGTCTGTTGTTCCATGTCCAGTTCTAACTGTTGCTTCCTGACCTGCATACAAATTTCTCAAGAGGCAGGTTAGGTGGTCTGGTATTCCCATCTCTTTCAGAATTTTCCACAGTGTATTGTGATCCACACAGTCAAAGGCTTTGGCATAGTCAATAAAGGAGAAAATAGATGTTTTTCTGGAACTCTCTTGCTTTTTCAGTGATCCAGCGGATGTTGGCAATTTGATCTCTGGTTCCTCTGCCTTTTCTAAAACCAGCTTGAACATCCGGGAGTTCACGGTTCACGTATTGCAGAAGCCTGGCTTGGAGAATTTTGAGCATTACTTTACTAGCGTGGGAGTCATATTGTTAGATGTTATTTTCCCTGTGGTTGGAGTCCTCTTAACTCGTGAGTGATAGGGATTCTGGCTGAGATGGGCTTTCCGGAGGTGCACATGTGGGTGCTTCCAGAGGGTGTCTGTGGCTGAGAGGCGCTTCCCTGACCTTGCGTTCCGTAGCGTGCATCCCATGCTTCTTACTGACTTTTCAATCTCTTTAATCCCCCAAGTAACCTAGAGGTTTTGATCTTTGGTATTGGATGTTTGAGGTAACTAAAATGTTGTTTCCTGGGATTTTGGACAAATTAGTGGAGTGAATTCTTGCCTTGGGTCTCAAGTATTTTATCTGAATATCTTTTCTTATCTTAAAAGAAGGAGCTGATTGTTGCACTTCTTTACACAGCTCTTTGGGCCCCGGCTTTCTTGAATCTGAAGAGTAATTACTGCGTGTGGGGAAAGAGCAAGTTAGCCAAGATGGTGGTGCTCAGGCTCTCTCGCCCCACATTTTGTAGTATGTGGTTCCATAACAGTAGAGATAACTTACAGCTCTGTGCCTCTCAATGTCCCCACGTGGCCACCGCCATGTCTGTTCTGTAAGCACACATAAGCCCTTGAGGCTGCCTGATGGCTGCGTCCGCTGGGTCAGCCCCAGGGGAATATGGTGTTTTCGGCTGCTGCGGCTGCTGCGCCAGTCCGGAGAGAATCCGCATGTCGGCAGTTCTTAGAGCTCCTCGAGTTTTGCTGCAGGCTCCCCGCTGGCGCTGTGCCCGCCCTGGGTTCTGCGAACAGTGTGCACAGCGAGGAGCAGTGGGACAGCTGACGTAGTCAGCAGGATGAACAGCCAGACGCAGGACCCGCCCCAGCGGAGGAAAAGAGAAAATGCAGCCACAGCAGAGAGTTTAGAGCTAGGTCAGGCCTGCCGAACCCACGCCTGCGAAGCCCCGAGGGTCCCTTGGGCCTGTAGACAGCCAGAGGGGACGCTCAGGAGGGCCGGTGAAGCGCAGACAGTACAAGGAGGGCCTGGGTGATGATGGGGAGAGCAGTACCCTCAGCTTCTGCTCTGGCCCGGCAGGCGCAGGAACCTCTGGAAGAGGGCGGGCATCTTGCAGCAGCATGCAGGATGCCTCTCTGAACAGCGCCCCGTCCACCTCTTCCGGCTCCTAACTGCTCCCTGCACGGGTGGCAGGCTTGGGAACGTCTAGGGATGGCAGCAGGCAAAGGGGACGCATGTCTGGGCTGGTGTGCTGGCAGCGGGAGTTGACAGAGATCAAACGGAAATGGGGGCCACTGCTCTGCTCCTCGAGCGACGGAGACAGCTGAGGCCAGAGCGGCAGACGCTCGGTTTGGAAGGGCCACAGCAAACGGTATAAGCAGGTCAGGTAGAAGATGACATGGCGTCCGCGGACCTTCCTTCCGATGCCTTTCACAGGCTGGTCCTTAAATTGGATGGCTCCCTGTGCAGAGGCGTACGGTAAAGGCTGTGTCCTTACCTTTGGAAACTGGATCTCTCCCTACGTGGAGGCACGCTGTACAGGCTGTGTCTGTGGTGCAGGTTTAGGACAGTGTGCTGTACAGGCTGTGTCTGTGATGTGCTACTAACCTCTGAATTTTCTCACAGATTTAGGACAGTTTGAAAGCCTTTGGAATCGTGTATGGGCTGTGAATGCCACAAGATTCCCTCTTTGAGGGGGAGGGCCCAGCGCCTGTGGGGTGTTTGAAGGTCTTTAATAAAACCTGTCGGAGAAGGCAGTGGCACCCCACTCCAGTACTCTTGTCTGGAAAATCCCATGGACGGAGGAGCCTGGTGGGCTACAGTCCATGGGGTTGTGAAGAGTCGGATGTGACTGAGCGACTTCACTTTCACTTTTCACTTTCATGCATTGGAGAAGGAAATGGCAACCCACTCCAGTGTTCTTGCCTGGAGAATCCCAGGGACGGGGGAGCCTGGTGGGCTGCTGTCTGTGGGGTCGCACAGAGTTGGACACGACTGAAGCGACTCGGCAGTAGTGGCGGCAGCAATAAAACCCGTGGAGGCTTTCCTGCCGTCTCCCAAGAACAGCCGGCAGACTGCACTTGGCCATGGGGATGACGTCCCTCCACGTGTGCTGGGTGGCCCTTCCAGCCCCGTGAGGGCGAGGGCTGCAGCACGAGCTCAGGTGGCAGCCGACACTGAGTTTGCTGCGTCTCGGGGACGGAACTGTCTGCTGCAGCGTCTGCTGCTGTTGCAGAATGTCCGTTCAAGGGTCAGCGTTACTCACCAAGGAGATATCACGAAAATGGACTGTGTGCAGATTTTGAGGCGAGAGACCCTGAGTGGGTAGAATGTGGGGAAGGAGCTCATTGGCCAAGGGGGCGGTGGGCAGACCCTCTTGGCCCACATCCTCTTGCTCTCGCCCGGCGGTCTGTCAGTGCAGTTCTGTGACAGCTGGGATCACTCACAGCGCTGCGCGTGTGCATCGCCGTGTACCCCTTCGGCCACGGGGAAGCACATATAAGCTGTCTGTAAGCGTATATAAGCTCCACTGAAAGCCCCTGAAGCTGCATTCCGTCTGTGCCCGCTGGGTCAGCCCCGAGAGGAGGGAACGCAGCGTGTCCGCTGCTGCGGCTGCAGCCCCCGTGTCTGAGCTCCCTCGACCCCTCGAGGGTTCTCCCAGCGTCCCCGCTCGCGCCTGCCTGCCCTGTTCAGCAAGCAGTGTGGACAGAGAGACGACTGGTGTCCTCGGCAGAATGATGCAGCAAGACGCTGACTGCTGCCTGAAGGTCAGGAGGTCTGGAGGGTAAAAGGAGGCACCGCTGTGCCGATAAGAGGCAGAAGAGCAGTGTAGAGCGGCCGCTGAAATGAGAAGGTGCCAAGCACGTTCGCCTTTCTGCAGCCCTTTGACTTGTGTTCATGGTTTTCATCCTTTTTTGTGTGTTTAAAAAAATTAAGCAGTGCTTTCGAGGCATTTAAATCAGTTACTGAAAGTCTGGTTAAAATCAGCAGACCCTAACCCTTCCCTTTCCATCTTATCTGGTGAGAATAACCTCTCTCAGCGTTTCCGAAGGTGTTTCTTCTGGTCTTGACCTGACTGCTCTTACCTCCCGGACGTGGCCTGCTGACTGGACGCCGTGGCGTCTGAGGATTTTCGGCTTTTCCCCTGCTCTCCTGTCTCCCGTCAGACTCCCAACAGTTAATCACAATCTTTTGCCAAATCTTTACTCAGGTTTCTCGTCTTTCTAACTGCAGAATGTTACGTTGACTGCTGATTCAAGGAGGGCGCTCTGCCGTGTGCAGCCGGCATTTCAGGACTTTTGCTTGGGGACAGTGAGTTTAGGCTCAGTGCCTTATTGTGTGTCTTGGCTTTGCCGGTTAACGCCTTGCTCACTAGCGGTGCTCACAGCGCCAGGTTTCTCTCCCCAGAGTTTCCCCTCCCTTGTCCTGCGTGCTTTTGAGCCGGTGCCTAAGTTCCTGTGTTCCTGTTACCACAGTGAAGAGCAACTGCCCGAGATGGCCGTGGTCAGGCGCCCTCGCCCTCCTTTTGTAGGCTGATATTTTAGGGCTTAACAGTAATCGTCGTCAATCCGCCAGTGGACCTGCTGCTTCCAAACCGACGCGCAGGGACGCTCGCTGCCTTTGACCTGATGAACCGAGGCTCAGGGCCAGCCGTCTCACAGTTCCGTCTCATGGACCTGCGGCGTCTTCAGAGGCTGTGTGAGTTCCTCTTCCGGGGCTTCTGTCCTTGCACGGCACGGGGTCTGGTTCGCGGTCCCCCGCGCCACGCCCGCTCGGGTTCAGCTGTCCGGGCGGCCTTGCCGAGCCTCTCCGGTCTGTTCTCCCTCTCGTTTGAGGAGGTGATTGCTCTCCAGTTTTGTGAGTGTCCTTGTGTCTGATCGTGGGTTCTGGCCCTGCCGTGGCCCGTCTGCCTGGCGTCTGCACCTCCTGAAGCCTTTTCCCTTGTCTCCCTGCGGTCCTCCTTGCGGAGCTCCAGTGCTGAGTCCTCCCGCTGTGGGCTCTGCAGGCGGAGGCAGCCCGACCTGGCCCAGGCTGACACATGCTCGCGCTCCGGGTGTTGCCGCGCTCGTTTCCCCTGGGGGCCCCCAGGGCAGCCCCCTGCTCTGCCCCCACGGAGCTCCGGGCGCCTCCTGAGATGCCAGGAGGTCCCCGCCCTGCTCTAGCTGGCGCCCCGGCCTGTGGGGGGGCGACCCCTGTTCTGGCTGCCCCCTCCGGCGGTTCCGGCAGGGTCCCCGCGTTGCTTGGGGCGTGGCCGCCAGCGTCTTCCTCAGCATCTTCTCTCAGCGTCGACCTTCCCCACCTCGGAGGTGGTGTTCCCCGGGCGCTTTGGGATTGTAGACTCTTCACGCCCCTTCCTGCCCTTACAGGGCTTCCGGAAGTCTGAGGAGGGTGGGGCGAAGCCCAGGTGAACGTGGGCACGTGGTCAGCCCCGCCCCCAGCTTCCTCCTCTGCTGGACCTTGCAGGTCACGCCTGTGGCAGCTTCCTGAAGCCTTTAAACAAGCTCAGGGTTTTGAATTGAGTTTTTCCAGTTGGCTCTGCAGGAGACTTGGCTCAAACCCCCTGCTTTGCCCTCAGTGGGAGCCATCTTCTGCTCTGTTATTGAAGAATAGTTCGTTAAACCAGTCGATGACTTAAATAGCTTTGTTAAAAACGGTTTATATCTTTACTGTTTAATTTTTGTGTCCAGTTACAGTTGTTTCCAGATCCTTCGGAAGCGCAGTTGGGTCACAGATTGTACACGAGTCGAGGGCTTCTCCTGCACGTTTCTAAGCTGCCTGGCGGACCCTCTGCCCCCGGGGCTCCCCCAGCAGCGGTGGAGGTGGCGGCAGCCTGCGTGGTCTGTCCATCCGCCTCCAACCACGTGTGCCCTCTCCTTCCCCCTGCAGGCGCGGGCCCTCACGCCTCAGACCGCGGAGACAGACGCCATCCGGTTTTTGGTTGGGACGCAGTCTCTCAAGTATGATAATCAGGTAAGTATTTCTGACAAATGGATACATGTTAATTACCAAGCCTGTTCTTAGTTTTATAGCCATTTTGTTCTTGATTTTTCAAGCCGCACATGAGAATTAATGCCACGCAAACAACAGAGCTTTCACTGGGATTTACATAGCCACCTGTACGAAGCGACTGGATGAGGGAATTTAAGCGTTCTCTGCAGCATCGCAGTCCTAGTGTGGCACTTTGTGGGTGCATCGGGGTCCCCGCGCACGTGGTCGAGGGCACCAGGGTACCTGGTAGGTGTCACCCCTTGACCCTGGCCTGTGGAGGACTGGTTTGATGGCTCACGGCACTTTCTAGCTGAGGCTGGTCGAGGCCATAATCCCGTCTCAACGTGGAGTCTAGGCCGTCACTGATGCTCGATCCAGGGAGAGAGACGGGCTGTTGCCCGTGTCTCTAGGATAGAAAGAATATTGGGATCTCACGAGGTCGGTTTTTCAGCTTGGCCTCGGCCAGACCTCATCTGTCTGGCTTTGAACGAATGGACCAACCTCGCCGGACTTCATCTTCCTTGTCCTCCAGTGGCGGCGGAGCCATGGAGGGAGGTGCGGGGATGTTGCGGAGACTCACCCGCCTCAACCCTGGGGGAGCGCAGGCGAGGCCGTGCCACGTGGCGCAGCCCACCTCCGTAGCCCCGCCCGTGGGGGCTGGTGTCAATCGCCTTGCGGGACTGTCTGGTGCGGATGGGCGTGGTGAACCCACTCCTGTGCAGATGCACGACTTCCTGTTGGCACGGTCACTGAGAGGTCATTTGGCGATACCCGTCTAGAGCTTCACACGTAAATGTTCACGGTATTTAACCTGTATTCCATACACCGAAAACATCGAGAAAGCTTCACCTCCAAGGAGCATTACTGGGACGGCACAGAGGGTGGGGAGAAAACGGGAGGCAGTCACACTGTGCGAAGGTTAGATTGCAGAGTAGGACGTTCCAGTTGTGATGGGAGAGCCACGTGGTTGCCCTGGCTGAATCTCCTTCCTTTCAGAATGGTGTTCACTCACTGCATGCACGAAAGCTGAGGCTTACGAAAGCTGAGTCTCCTCAGAAGCATCACAGCTGAAAAATTCTTAAGTGATTCTTAGATGTTAAGATCGTATGTAGTGTGTGATCACTAGTATGTAAATTAAAAAAATTGCAATATATACAAATATCAAATCACTCCATTGTATGCCTGAAGCTAATGTTCTGTCAACTATACCTTTATATAAAAAAGGTATATAAAGTACAAAATTGCACCTCTGCATAGAATAAAGACTAGAAATAGGTCAAAAGGGCCCAAACCCGGTACCATGGTTATCTTCGGGGAATGTGAGTATGATGTAAGTTGTTTCCTTATAATTTCTGGTTTTCTGAGTTTGTGTTTGTGTTGCTTTTCTCCTGGAAGATGTCAGATGGGACTGATTTACTTAGAAAATGAGTTAGCCGTGGCTGTCCCAGAGGCAAGAGCCTGGGGTGCTGCTGGGGGGCTGGGGGGAGGAAGGCACCCAGTGCCAGTGGGGAGGCACGTGCCTCCTCTGGAAGGACCAGTGCAGCGTGTGGTGGGGGCGCTGAGGCTCGGGCACAGAGCCAGTGCACGACCAACTGCCTTCTCCCCAGCTACTTGCTTTTTAGTTCCACTCAGTTCTGGGCCTGTACCGTTGACCTTTCCGGTAGAATATCAGTTTTTATTTGTTTTTTTCTGGCCACGTGTGAGTTTGCCAACCAAGGGTTGAGCCACGTGTGTTTTAAGATGACGAGGCCGCCTCCCCGAGTGTCCCTGTCCCCTTCCCCGTGCTGCCCTGCTTCCTGCAGCGAGGGAGTCCGGGCCTCCCTCTGTGTCCACTCCACCCAGCGAGTCTCGAGTGTCCCTGTGTGAGTGCTGCGTGCATCCCCCTCCTGGGAGCGCTCGCAGCCGCCTGCAGCCTCAAGCTGATGAGAGGCAAAGGCAGATGCTGGGGGAACGGGGACTGGGCAGGTCCCGGGGGTGTGTGGGGTGGGCAGGTGCCCTGGCCCTATCTCCAAACAGAAGACTTGGCCCTGAATAGCTGCGTGGTTCCTCCCAGGGGCCTGGCTGGACTGTGGCGAAGTGGCCACTAAGCACCCCGTCTCCCCCGCCCCGCGCGTGCCGGCACTGAGACACTCGGGCTGCTGAGGTTTGCTTTCCAGGCGGCCCCAGGGCCAAGCCCCCCTGCCCTGCAGCTGTGACAGTGACAGTGGCGTCGCGTGACCCCCCCAGCCTGCCTGGAAGCCCCCCGCCCCTGCCCAGGCTGGGCCCTTGCTGGGAAAGGGGGCTGCTGGAGGGTCTCTGGCCCCGGGCTTCGCCTCAGGCCATCAGCGCCTCCCAGCAGCCGGCGATTCCCGGGGAAGTGCCCGGGGCCGGAGTCCACGCTCTTAATTCAGCTCAGCTCTTTTTCCTGAAAATTTCAGGAGCTGTCACAGATGCTGGCCTCTCTGTCTGATGAGCTGATTTATTCTCTGTGCTTTTTCTGTTGCCCGGGGCCCTGCCTGTGGTCAGAGCCGGTCAGGCCGTCCTGGAGCCTCCTCTGTCGTGGGCTCCCCTTCTCCCGGTGGGGAGGTGCTCCTCTGGTTGGGAGCTGGGCTTTTGCAGCATGGGGGTTTATTTGCTTCTGCACTGGGCTTTCCCTGCAGGGGCCGCCTGCACATTGCTCGTCCCATTGAGGAGCGGCCAGGCTGACTGCTGCGGGATCTCCATGAGGCCCTTTCAGGTCTGCGCCTCAAACCCACCCCACCCCGTCCTCCCATCTCACTCTCAGGAATCGCTCCCCTCTTTGTGGTCTGAGCTCTGGTCTCACCGTATTGATCGCGTCCTGTGTGTCCTTTTTGAAGCAGTTCTGCTGCGTGTGTTTCTAGCTTATAGGTGTACGTGTGGTCACGAGGAGTGAGCTGGCCGATTGTCCCACTGACCTGCTCGCGCCCCAGCTTTTCCCTGGCCCCTGACCACATGTCCCCTTGCTGTGGGCTGAATGCTGTGTCCTCCCCCCAAACCTGCACATGGGAGCCAACCCCAACGTGACAGCGGCAGGAGGGGCCCCTCTGGAAGGCACTGGGGCTGTGAGGATGGAGCCTCGTAAGGGTAATCTCCTGGCTGGTGGAAGGGTTGAGATGTTGTGAGAATCCCCAGCAAGTGACAGAGACATGAAGTGAGCAGGCGCCGCTGCTGA
Organism: Capricornis sumatraensis; assembly: GCF_032405125.1. Classification (NCBI taxonomy): domain Eukaryota; kingdom Metazoa; phylum Chordata; class Mammalia; order Artiodactyla; family Bovidae; genus Capricornis; species Capricornis sumatraensis. Next base: position 119,948,451 of record NC_091074.1, read on the forward strand.
AGAGCCCCCAGTGGCCCTGCTGGGGCTGGGCAGCTCCAGACCTTCAGCTGGGAGCCACGAGGAGCCGTGGGCGCAGCGGCTGGAATCACCGTGGCACGAGCCTGCCTGCCTGAGGAGTTGCCTTCCCGAGCTGCAGCCTGCACAGCTGGCTTTGGATCCGGACGAGAGGCAGGGCGTGCCGGTGGGGAGGCCGTGGCGCCTGCTGGGGGCGGCTGAGCCGAAGCTTCTTGCCCTGTGGCCCCGTGGAGGGCTACGGTCGGTGCCGGGAGGACTTCCACGGGAAGATGCCGATGCTTTACATTTCCTAGGGGGGAGCTTTCGCTTTCTAGTTTCCAGTTTTGCCACATTTTTTTTTGCCTCTGAATTTTCGAGTTTACCGAGTTCCGTGAGAGATGAAATGGACAGGGTGCATCGGCCTGGGGTCACGTGCTCACTTTCAGGACAGGGGCCGCTTTCTCTGAGCCCCGAATCTGTGAGAACTCAAGCGGCCTCGATTAACAGCACCTTCACAGCCTTCCTAGTAAGTTTGAAAACCCAGGCTCCTAAACCCTTACAGAGTGTTGTCTATGCCCTTAGCTCTGCACAGCTAAGTCTAACGGTAAAATTTTAATAATGGTAAGTCAAAATATTAGTTTGAGCTTCATTGAAAATCGAAGTCACTCAGTCATGTCCGACTCTTTGCGACCCCGTGGACTATACAGTCCATGGAATTCTCCAGGCCGGAATACTGGAGTGCGTAGCCGTTCCCCTCTCCAGCCGATCTTCCCAACCCAAGGATCGAACCCAGGTCTCCCACATTGCAGTCGGATTCTCCACCAGCTGAGCCGCCAGGGAAGCCCTTGCGCTTCATTCCAAGCAATTAAAAGCATTTTAAAAGCTCAGCAGGGGCGTGAAGACCTCAAGTAACACTTGCACCCCAGCCGAGCACGTGTTCCCCCCTTGGAGCCAACGGGAACTACTCTGTCTTCCTCATACCGGTCATTTTTGCCCTCACCGTAACCGTAGTGTTTTCTCCATGATGTAACTTGTTTTTGTAACTAGCCTGCAACTGCACGTGTCAATGCGGGTGCACGTGACGTGAGCGGCGCGCGTGGCGGTGCCCTGGGCGTAGGCAGCTGGGTCACAGCCTCTCTGCTGGGATGCGGAGCTGCCTGGTCCTCCGCTGCCCTGCTGTGGTGCGGAGCCCAGTGTTGTGGCGTGGAGCCCAGCGTTGTGGCGTGGGGGCTCCCCGGCGCATGCTCTGGGACAAGCCTCACTGCTCCGACTTTGTCAGCCCCGGTTTCTTCCCCGTGGCTAGTAACCGTGGCTAGTAACGATAGATCATCCTGTCACCACCGAGCTCTTTTCAGGATTAGAGGAGCCAGCGTGGCACAAGCAGCTCACGTGCCTGCGGCGTATCAGTCGCCATTCCTTTGACCTCTGCTTGTCTGCGGCGCTGACGCCCCCTGCCCTGCCTGAGCGTGCCTGACGGAGGACGTGTCCCGGGGCCCAGTCCGTGAGCCTGCTGTGGGCGAGGATGTGTGGAAAGAGCCTGGACTCTGAAGCTTAAAGGGCACATCACCAGAGTGTCAGATGAGGAGAGGTGGGCCTGGGGGGGGTGGACTCCTCCCCACCCCTGCCATGGAGGGCGGAGGCTGACGTTTCCCCGCCGAGCGCCTAGGGGACCCGCGCGGACCACGGGCCAGAGCCTGGCTGGACGCCCTGCGAAAGAGGAGCCTGCCCCAGGCGGGTGCGGGGACTCTGCGGCAGCGGGAAGTGCGGGAAGGCGTCAGGCTGGAAGGACGGCTCCCCAGCCGGGAGCCGCCCGTGTGCAGGGGAGGGTGTGTGCGCCCCGGGTCCACGGCCCCGAAGGAGGACCCGGAAACCAGCGCTCCCGTGCTCCCGACGTGGGGGTCCTGACGGTGCTCCCGGCTGAGGAGTACAGCTCAGCGCATCCTTTTCTCAGCACTCATGGATTTTCTGATAAGGAGGAAACGTGTCAGATACTTAGAAAGAAGCTTCTTGCTCACTCTTACAACACAGAAATTGTTGCTGGTTTTGTGTGTTGCCGTTTAGTCTGGGTTCCCATGTGACTGTGACTATTATGAACTTTATGTAGAAGCTCTCCACCCGGAGTATTCCCAAACCCACTGTGAAAACTACACTGGGCTATGAGTGCTGGAGAAACTGACTGAAAATAGGTTCAAAGATGAACAACTGTGTTGCTGGTGTTTAACCTCCTCACTGCCCCCAGCCTCTGCCCATGCCAGGCTGCGTGGTCCCAGCAACCCCGGGACCTTTGTCCCTGCGCGGTCATCGCACTCTCGGGGACACCGCAGCTCGGGTCGCACAGGCTATAGGGGGCAGTGGTGGGCTTTGAGTTCTGCCCAGGCCGGCCCTCGAGGCACAGGGGAACAATTCCATGTGAGAACGTGATACAAGGGAAGCGGCCAAGGACACAGCCAGAGGCCCTGGGCCAGCAGGGGGAGGTGCTTCGGGTGTCATGGAAACGTGTTTTAAAATAGCATTTTAGTGTTTGTTCTGACTGTAAAACAGTGCTTGAAAAAAATTTAAAAATAAAGCCAAACCACAAAGAAGTAAAGGAAAAGCCTCTATAATTTCATCACCCAAAGGTAACCAGTCACTTTCTGATTCTCTCTCTGGGACGTGCTTACTTTTTAGCAAAAAGCACCTGGAGCGTTTGCGCGGCTCTTTTACCGGTTCTTTTTCCTTCTGTCCCCTGGAGAAGGGATAGGCTGCCCTCTCCAGTGTTCCTGGGCTTCCCTGCTGGCTCAGCTGGTAAAGAAGCCGCCTGCAGTGCAGGAGACCCTTGTTTGATTCCTGGGTTGGGAAGATCTGCTGGAGAAGGGATAGGCTGCCCTCTCCACGATTCCTGGGCTTCGCTGGTGGCTCAGCTGGTAAAGAATCCGCCTGCAATGAGGGAGACCTGGGTTCTATCCTTGGGTTGGAAGATCCCCTGGAGGAGGGAAAGGCTCCTCTCCAGTACTCTTGCCTGGAGAATCCCATGGACTGTATAGTCGGTGGGGCTGCGAAGAGTCGGACACGACTGAGGGACTTTCCCTTTCCCCCTTGTGCATGTGATGAACCCTCCTCCCGGCACTGAATGGTGTTCAGAGAAGAGAAGCTGGCTTCACAGTGCTGTGTTACAGTCGGTTCACCTGACCAGTTCCTCGTTGCTAAGCACGTATGTGGCTTCTGTGTTTCCCTATGACAGTCAGTGCCACAGCAAACATTCCTGGTTGGATATAGGTCTTTGTGCAGACCCATGATTATCAGTATAAATTGATTTAAAAAACTGTAAATTTTATTTTCCCCAGTATTGTTAAGAGAGTGAATGTGAACGTCATTTTCATTCCTCTAGAAATTACCCGGAAGAGCGTGGCACCAGCTTGTTTAACTTTTCATCTAGTGGCTGAAACACGACGCTGTCGTCACTGCCGCATGATCAGAGGCGTCGATGGCTGTCGGCCTTGCCCTTAGGAAGCGTTTTAAGCGGTGCTGACCTGACGTGCAGCACTCTCTCACCCCTTCCATCCTCGGTGCTTCCAACATGAGTTGTGTCCACTGTGGAGGGGCCCGGTCGGGGCTAAGCCTGGTCCCCGGCAGGCAGCAGCGCCCTGCCCCACTCAGCCGAGCCGCAGGCCTGGGACGGTCGCGGCGGGCGGCCCCTTCCTGGAGGCTCTGGCCCTGACGCTGGTCGTGGCCTGACTGTGCCCCGTGCGGGGCGGGGGCAGAGCCTTCCGTGTCTCGTCTGGAGGGCTGGGCGTGGCGGGGGCAGGGTCCTGGGCTCCCAGGCTTAATCCTTGGCCGGGATTCCACACTTGGTTCTTGAGAGGCATAGAGTCAGACGCGTGTGTAGAAGCAAATGCTCTTAGCACAGAACAGAGCTGGCGACGGTGTCTCGGGTGCGCTCGGTTCTCCTGCCGTGTGGTCTGTGAAGGTGAGTGGGGAGTGTGTGAGCGTCTGACCGGCTCTCTGCTTGTGTCTGTAGGTCCACGTCATAGACTTCGACGACGAGAACAACATCATCAGTAAGACTGTGCTCCTGCACCAGGCGGGGGAGATCTGGCACATCAGTGCCAGCCCGGCAGACAGAGGCGTGCTGGCCACCTGCTACAGCCAGGGTGAGTGTGCCCGGGGGCCTGGGTGCCCGCGGGCGGCCTGCTACAGTGGAGTGAGTGTGCCTGGGGGCCTGGGTGCCTGCGGACAGCCTGCTACAGCCAGGGTGAGTGTGCCTGGGGGCCTGGGTGCCCACAGACCACCTGCTACAGCCAGGGTGAGTGTGCCTGGGGGCCTGGGTGCCCGCAGGCGGCCTGCTACAGTGAAGTGAGTGTGCCTGGGGGCCTGGGTGCCCACAGACCACCTGCTACAGCCAGGGTGAGTGTGCCTGGGGGCCTAGGTGCCCGCAGGCGGCCTGCTACAGCGAGAGTGAGTGTCCCCGGGGGCCTGGGTGCCCGCGGACGGCCTGCTACAGTGAAGTGAGTGTCCCCGGGGGCTTGGGTGCCCGCGGACGGCCTGCTACAGCCAGGGTGAGTGTGCCCGGGGCCTGGGTGCCCGCGGGAGGCCTGCTACAGTGAAGTGAGTGTGCCCGGGGGCCTGGGTGCCCGCGGGCGGCCTGCTACAGTGAAGTGAGTGTGCCCGGGGGCCTGGGTGGCTGCAGACGGCCTGCTACAGACAGGGTGAGTGTGCCTGGGGGCCTAGGTGCCCGCAGGCGGCCTGCTACAGCGAGAGTGAGTGTCCCCGGGGGCCTGGGTGCCCGCGGACGGCCTGCTACAGTGAAGTGAGTGTGCCCGGGGGCCTGGGTGCCCACAGACCACCTGCTACAGCCAGGGTGAGTGTGCCTGGGGGCCTAGGTGCCCGCAGGCGGCCTGCTACAGCGAGAGTGAGTGTCCCCGGGGGCCTGGGTGCCCGCGGGGGGCCTGGGTGCCCGCGGACGGCCTGCAACAGTGAGAGTGAGTGTCCCCGGGGGCTTGGGTGCCCGCGGACGGCCTGCTACAGCCAGGGTGAGTGTGCCCGGGGCCTGGGTGCCCGCGGGAGGCCTGCTACAGTGAAGTGAGTGTGCCCGGGGGCCTGGGTGCCCGCGGGCGGCCTGCTACAGTGAAGTGAGTGTGCCCGGGGGCCTGGGTGGCTGTGGGCGGCCTGCTACAGCCAGGGTGAGTGTGCCCGGGGTCTGGGTGCCCGTGGACCACCTGCTAAAGTGAGAGTGAGTGTCCCTTGGGGTCTGGGTGCCCGCGGGCGGCCTGCAACAGTGAGAGTGAGTGTCCCCGGGGGCCTGGGTGCCTGCGGACGGCCTGCAACAGTGAGAGTGAGTGTCCCCGGGGGCCTGGGTGCCCGCGGGCGGCCTGCTACAGTGAGAGTGAGTGTCCCCGGGAGTCTGGGTGGCTGTGGGAGGCCTGCTATAGCCAGGGTGAGTGTGCCCGGGGCCTGGGTGCCCGCGGACGGCCTGCAACAGTGAGAGTGAGTGTCCCTTGGGGTCTGGGTGCCCGTGGACCACTTGTTACAAGAGTGAGTGTCCCCGGGGGCCTGGGTGCCTGCGGACGGCCTGCGACAGTGAGAGTGAGTGTCCCCGGGGGTCTGGCTGCCTGTGGGGGGTGGTCCCTAAGCTGTGTACTCAGGGAGGTGCTGCTTCAGAGAGACGCTGTGATACTGCGGATAAGCGGTTATTACAGTCCAGAGCCCAAGAAAGGAGGCTGGAACCACAGCTGTGCCCTAAGCATTGACCCCAGGGCAGGGGAGGGGCGAGCCTGAGGGCCTCCACTGGGGGGGGCAGCCACCCTCATCCTCATTCTCCCGCACCCTCAGAGGGCGGTGGGCTTGCGTCTTTCTCTGTGCGTGTGAAACAGCCAGAGGGTGATGGATCAGGGTCCGGGAACCACGCCTCTCATTGGGCATGCAGGCTGCAGGCTGCGTGCTGCCGCGCCTCCACGGGCTTCCGCCCGGCCCGCCGCTCACCCTCCCGTCTCTGGGACCCTTTACCTTGTGTACAGCCTGCGTCGCTACAGCCTGCAGGCAGGCAGCATCTTGCAGAGTTCTGTTCTCTCTTGGAAAATGATAGCGACTTTGCTGTAGGTTGAAGTAACCTAGACGTTCAGACACTTTCTCCGAGCAAGCCGCCCTCCCACCCGTCCAGCGCCCGTCGGGGTCACGGGAGGACTGGGGACAATGCAGCGTGTGCCCACACGCTATCGATAGGCGCTGATTCTGACTTCAGCTGGCCCGTGTGAGTGGGGAACTGTGTGCTCACTGCCCGGGTGCCGGAGGGGGAGCCGTGTCAGCAGTAATCTCCTGGGGCCCTCTTCTGTGTGCAGCTTGCTCGGGGCTCCTGGGTTCAGGGCCGGGCACGGGGTGCTGGGGGTCACCGCATCAGCCACGTTCGCTTCTCAGTAACCAAAGTGTCACGTGTCGTGTCCAGTGAGCGTCGTGCTTCCGAAGGGGAGGCAAAGCACGTGCATCTGCTGACCCCTGGACTCACGGGGTCCCTCAGACAGGTCCCCACGTCTGGCAGGCAGACGCAGGCTGGTCTGCAGGACGGCTCTCTGCCTGGCTCAGGGGCGGCCCGGCGCAGCCTTAGGTGGGGGCTCTGTTTAGGGGACTGAGGCTTCTTGTGTCGCTGGAAGTGCTTGGCGATGACCCGCCCTCCCTCCCCGGCCCCCCTCCCTGCAGGCGGCCTCCAGGTCCGGCCACCGTCTCCAGGCGACGGGTTGGTGGGTGTCCCTGCAGAGACGGCCTCCTCTTCCCTTGGCCTGCGGTCGAGCATCCTGCCCTGTCCACACCAGTGGGGGTGATCAGGGCCGCAGCAGCGCCCCAGGCCCAAGCGGGCTCCTCTGAGGGGTGAAGGTGACCCAGGGGGTCCCAGTGCCCTGGCTGGTGCAGCGAGGCACTTCTTAGGCCTGAAACCTTTCACTTCTCCCTCAGTGACATGCCGTGTGGAGTGGGTGCAGCTATGGGCAGGAAGTGTGTCCTTTTATCACTCCGAGAGGGTCCGTGTGGGCTTCAGAGGCTGGAGTTCTTCCTCCTCCTTGTAAGCACCGAAAGGAACCGTGGTATAACTTAGCACATCTGCCAGTTTCTAGGTCCCCAGCAGGAGCAGAGGCTGTGCAGGCTTTATGGTCTTATTTTTAAAATTGTTTATTGAATTATAGTTGCTTTACAACGTGTTAGTTTCTGGTGTGCCGCCAAGTGATTCAGTTAAACATGTATATGTATTTATTCTTTTGCATATTCTTTTCTGTTACGGTTTATGACAACAGATATTGAAAATATAGTCCCCTGTGCTATACAGTAGGACCTTGTGTATTGTGCATATAGTAGCTTGTGTCTGCTAATTCCAAATTCCTGATTCATCCCTTCCCACCTTTTCCCCTTCGACAGCCATCTGTATTTTTTCCTGTGTCTGTGAGTCTGCTTCTGTTTTGTAACTGAGCTCATCTGCATCCTGTTTCAGCTTCCACATGTAGGTGATGTCCTGTGACACGTGTCTCTGGCTTCCCTCGCTCAGCTGGCAATCTCCAGGCCCACCCATGCTGCTGCGGATGCCATCACTTCATTCTTTTTCATGGCCGAGTAGTCTTCCCTTACATATACACGCCACCTCTTCTTTATCTGTTTATCTGTTGACGGACATCTGGATTCTTTCTTGTCTTAGCGATTGTAAATAGTGCTGTGATGAACATGGACGTGCATATATCTTTTTGAATAAAGAGGCTGTTTCTTTCCCCAGATATCTGCTTAGGAGTGGGATTCCTGGATCATATGACAATTCTAGTCTCAGTGTTTGGGGAACCTCCTCCTTACTGTTCTCCGTGCTTCTGCACCAACTCACATTCCCACCAACAGTGTAGGAGGGCTCCCTTTCTTCCACACCCTCTCCGGCATTTATTATATGTTAGCTTTTTGATGATGGGCATTCTGACTGGTGTGAGGTGGTACCACATAACTTTAATCTGCATTTCTCCAGTAATTAGTGATGCTGAGCATCTCTTCTTGCGCCTGTTGGCCATCTGTATGTCTTTGTTGTATAGGCTTTGTATGGGCTTCCCAGGTGGGGCTGGTGGTGAAGAACCTGCCCGCCAATGCAGGAGACATGAGAGATGTGGGCTCGATCCCTGGGAATGAGTCGGGAAGATCCCCTGGAGGAGGAAAGGGCAGCCCGCTCCAGTGCTCTTGCCTGGAGAGTCCCGTGGACGGAGGAGCCTGGGGGGCTGCAGTCCGTGGCGTCGAGAAGAGCTGGACACGACTGAGTGACTGAGCACGGCACACAGCACGTGTTTTCTGTGCAGAAATTTCTATTTAGACCCTCTGCCCGTTTTTTGATTGGATTGTTTTCTTGATGTTGAGTCGTATGAGCTGTTTGTATGTTTTTGAAATCAGGCTCTTGTCAGCTGCATCATCTGTAAGTATTTTCCTCCCGTCGTGCAGGTTGTGTTTTTGTTTTATCATCTCCTTTGTTGTGCAAAAGCTTATAAATTTGATTAGGTCCCATTTATTTATTTTGGCTTCCGTTTCTGCTGCCTTGTGAGACTGCTACTTTCTTGGTTTTAATGGATCTTGCCACATTTGGTTTGTAGACCTGGCCTGGTGAGTGATAACTCACGTTTAAGCTCGTGACAGCTGCTCCAGCAGAACCACCCCTGCTCTGTCAGCGGCCGCAAGAGTGGCAGCAGCTGGCATGAAGGCTGGTGGCCCTGGGCATCAGCCGCTGTTTCAGCACTTCAAGGAGCGGCCGCTCGCCATGCGCCATTTTACTGATGAAACCAAGGCTTAGGAAGGCTGAGCGACGGTCAAGGTTGCCTGTCTGGTGGGGACAGGGTTGGCATTTGGCAATGGATACTGTTCCGGGCGGTGCCCTTGACAGCTGACAGCGTCTCTTCGGTCAGAGTCGCACCTGGGGAGGAAGGGGCCTGTTTAGAGCCGCCTGATCGGTCTGGGGGCCCACACACTGGCGCAGCACGTGTCTCCGGCTCCAGACACGCACGGTACTCCCATGTTTAAACTCACCATTCCTCTGAGATTTTCTTTAGCGTGGGATGTGGAAAGAGGGAATGCCTTTCCTTCAGGCAGTAGGTGCTCAGCTAGGAGGCGAGAGGTGAGTCTTCTCCCCAGATCCAGGTGCCGAGGATGAGCACGTTGAAAAGAAGTCAGAAAGTTCTCTGGGGAGAGCAGTCTCTGGGGAGCCCTCGGGAGCTCTGTGCTGACCCCAGCCCTGCAGACGTGGGGGTCCCCACAGGGCCGGCTCCGGGTGTCCTCCGCAGCACAGACTGAGTACAGCGGGGCAGGAAATGGAAATGGTCTGCACCTCGTTTTAACATTATAGGTTTTCTGGGCTCTCTTGCTCTCTGGCTAACAGATCCGACGGGCTTCTCACTGGGAGGGCTGTGTGCTGACCAGCATCACCCAAAGATGATGTTGCGGGGGCAGGATCCTGGGTGAGGGCTTGCGGTTCCGCGGGGGCCGTGCATGGGGGGTGCGTGTGCTGCGTGAACGTTAGGTGTGTGTTTCGCCAGCTCCTCTTCCATCTGGGGTTCACGTGGAGGTCCTTCACTGCGGTCACCGTGTCTGATGAGAAATGGGAAACCAGCCACGTGGAATATTATTTTGAGATCAAGTTACTGTTTTGTTCCAAGGCTGTTTCCTTCAGGATGTAGATACGATTAACTCTTCCTTGCCGAAAAAACTGCGTGTTTCTTTGCTGCCTGTTCGCCTGAATGGCTTATCCGTCATTGAGGAATATAAGGTGGCCCTGGCGAAGAGAAACACACACCCACCCATCTCCGGCTCACCCACCACTTGCCTGCCTGCACAGAGGAAGCAGAGCTTCTGCACAGCCTGGACCGAGGGGTGCAGGGCTGAGGGGTGGCCCATTAGAGGGCCTGGCTGGAGGCCGGTGCTGGGCACATGGGGTGTGGTGCTCGCCTGGAAGATTTGGGCCGAAGCCCCACCCCATGGCTCATGGGGGGTGCCGGGCAGGTCACACACTGCTGCTGGCTCTTACCGACGCACCATCCCGTTCTGCACGTGAGGAAATGTGGTGAGCGTGACAGCTACCTCTGAACGCTAAGGTGCCAGGCGCGGGCAGTTCGTTTATTAGAGGTTTTTCCAGTTTATTGAGATATAATTGACATGTGACCTTGTGTTAGTTTCCGGTGTACACCATAACGATTTGAGTCACATGCAGTTAAACTCTCTCAGCGACCTTCAGATACGCAGTACAGATGAGATCAGGCGCGTTCAGGGTGGCATGGCCACAGACTCAAATATGCGGCACAGTGTTCTCAACTGTGGGCTTTCCAGGCGCCGCGGTGGTGAGGAATCTGCCTGCCAGTGTAGGAGGTGCGAGAGACACGGGTTTAATTCCTGGGTCGGGAAGATCCCCTGGGTCTTGGGAATGGCTACCCACTCCAGTATTCTTGCCTGGAGAATCCCATGGACAGAGGAGCCTGGTGGGCTACAGTCCGTGGGGTCGCAAAAGAGACACTTTGATCACCAAGAATAGACGCGGCTGAGCACACAGCACGCGTTGGTAACTGTGGTCGCTATCCTGTGTGTTACGTCCCCATTTATCTCATAACTGAAAGTTTGGACTTTCTGACCCCTTTCACCCAATTCTCCACAGCCCCCAAACCACCTCTGGCGACCATCACTCTGTTCTCTGTAGCTGTGGGCTCTTTTTATTCTCTCCTAGATCTCACATAGACGTGAGTTCATACAGGGTTTGTCCTCATATGATGCCTCATCTCACTTAGCGTAGTGCCCTCCAGGCTCATCCGTGTTGTTGCTAATGACGGTTGCCTCCTTTTTATGGCTGAGTAAGGGTCCGCTCTGTGTCCACACCACGCCTCCTGTGTCCACTCGCCTGGCGCTGGGCGCTGGGCGCTGGGCGCTGGGGTGGCTTCCGCACCTTGGTGTGGTGATGGCCCTGCCGGGAGCATGGGGCGCCCGGTGCCTGGTTTAGCCCTGCTTTACTGCACTTCCAGCAGGACCTTGCTGCGCTGATTCGTCGCTGATTCCAGAGCCCCTGACCCACATCTGGCCTCCCCCTGTCCCCGGAGAACATTGTTTCCGGGGCAAGGATTCTGTAAACAGTCCTTGTTATAAAGATGTTTTCTTCTTGTTGGTTTTTGTCACCAAGAACGGAGACATAACGGTCCCCACTTTTGAGTGATGTTTGTGATAATGCTCAAATCTTGGCGTTTAGAGGCCGATGAGATCAATGATCTTAACACAGGGCCTTGATCTCTCTTTAGAAATCAATCATATTTTATAGGCCCAGTATTTTGTTGCTTGCCCAAATATTCCAGACCTGCTGGGGTTATTCCTCTCAGCACCGAGTTGTGTGCCCTGTACCATGTTACCACAGCCTCTGTTGGCCTCTTGTTTTTAACTGGAGGATAACTGCTTTACAATATTGTGTTGACTTCTGCCGTACAGCATCGTTGAGTCAGCTGTAAGTACACATACGTCCCCTCCCTCTTGAACCTCCCCACCCATCCCAGCCCTCTGGGGGTCACAGAGCATCCTGTGTTATACAGCAGCTTCCCATCAGCCATCTGGCTCTGACTTTTGGACCGCAGGTGAGGAGGGTTCTGACTGCCGGGTTCATCTCAGCCAGGCTCACTGCTTCTGGTTTCCGATTTTGGGTTATCAAGGCCGGGACAGTGAGTTCAGACAGCAAGGGCCGCCTGCATTGTGCTTGTGCAGCCATCTGATGGGAGTTAGATGGAGCTCCAGAACATGGGGGAAGTTTTTAATTAGCTTCTCTTCTTGGAGACGGAATCCTGGATTGCCTCTTACCGTCCCGACTAACCTCTTTGGATCCCATCTGCCTTGTTTCTCTGCCCTCACTGACTCCCTGTAGCACCTCCAAATTTAGCATCATCTGGAAATTTAATTGCTGTGCTGTTTACCGCTCCTTCCAGATTGCTGATGAAGATGCTGACTAAGATGTGGTCCCCTGGGCTGGCCGCTGGACGCGTGCTCACGGCCTCATGCTCCGTCGTGTATCAGTGCACCTTGTCCATGTCCTTTCTCCAGGTCTCAGGCCACGAGGGGGTGCTTAGACAAAGCCCAATTTGAATTAAGTTTTCCAGTAAGACTGTAAAAGACCCTTGTTCTTCCCTGCCCCGCCCCATCACCCTGTCCCCCTCTCCCCGGAGATGTAGGTGGGGCCGCCAGCTGCCCTGGCTTTGTGAGGCTGGACCTTCTCGAGGTGGCTCCTTCCACGGTGCTCTGCCCTGCCCACAGTCTCCATCTGCTCCGGTGTGCACGACAGAACCCACGAGTGTGCGCGAGCAATTGCAGCCTGAGGTCCAGGGGTCCTCCGAGGGCCCTCCCCGCGGCTTCTGCTCATGTGGCCGTCCCTCTGGGCCCGGCTGTGTCCCAAAGCCCTTTTCTCATGTGGATGCCGGTCCTTTCGAATCAGGGCTCCACCCTAATGACCTCATCTGAATCGCCTCTTCAGAGGCCTTGTCTGCCTGTACAGTCACATTCTGAGGTGCTGGGGTGAGGGCTTCAGCACGTGAGTTTGTGGGTCGGGGGGGAAATAGTTCAGTCCTTGAGAGCGGTGGATTTGTGACTCATTTATTTATGTGAGAGGTTTGGAAAGAGGTTTGGGGAGGGCTTCTATCCTGGTTAGGTTCTCAGACCCAAAGGTAGGTAACCAGCCTCCGTCACTCGGCATGTCCCTGGGTTCCAGAAGTCAGCCCACCCATCGGGTGTGCCTCAGGCCTCCCTGCACACACTTTGCTGTTGTGTTTTGACTAGAGGTGAGACCTTGAAGGCCTGCCTTCTATTTTGATGACACTGTTTGGGATGTGGGAGGGAGCATGGCCAGGCAGGGCGTGGCCTTGAGCGCTGCCGTGGGGAGGCTTGGCTAGAAGGGAAGGGGGCGTGGCTGGTAAGGGGCGTGACCTTGAGAGCCCTGTAGGGGCCTGGCTGGGGTGGGCGTTGCCCTTGAGGGCTGCCCTGGGGAGGCGAGGCTAGGAGGAAAGCCTGGCGGGGGCGTGGCTGGAAGGGGCGGGGCGTTAAGAGTGGCTGGGGCGTGGCTGGGCGGTGCTGGAGTGGGTGGTGGGGGCAGGCGCTGTGCATGCATCTGTAGACAGCTGGGCGGGGGCGGTGACCACCATGTGCTCTGGGCTCCCGGCGAGAGCAGGACTTCCCGGGAGGAGGCTGGGGGTTAGCAACCACTGAAGGGCCAGCCGGAGTGATGCACCCGAGCCCCCCCAGCCAGGCGGTTTCGGGGTCAGATCTGCAATTTTACGAGATCCAGATGGACGGGAGGGGGTGGAGGAGGCGGCCCTGACCCCGAGGACCGTAGGAAACCCTGCTCCTGCTGGCAGTGTCATCCATGTCACTCTGTGGTCCTGTGACTCGCCAGACGTAAAACCCTGTGAAAGTAGTCTTTAAAGAAAGGTGCAAGTACCTGAAAATGAGAAAAATCTTCTCTGTGTGCTGGTGAAATTTCAGGAAGTCTAACAGGCGCTCTATTTTTGTTTTAAAAAAAAGGTGAACTCAAGATGGAGAACAAAGGTAAAAGGATGCACACGGGGGCGATGAGCTGGGGCTTTTAGAAGCTCCCATCCAATGGGCGCCGGGCTCTGCACCTCCCTCAGCCCCGGGAAGGCTGGCTGAGTGGCAGCTGGGATTACCATCAGTGGAATCAGTCTCACGCCCCCGCGCGCGGGGGAGAGCAGCCCACGTCAGGACCAGATGGATTTTTCAGCAGCGGAAGGTGGAATGTCAGAAAGACTGTAGATCACGGCAGCGCAGGGTCCTCGGGAAATTAGAGCAGTGAAGGGCTGACAGAGCGGCGGCGGTGAAATACTGCTGCCGCGTCCGCTGCTCTCCCTGCAGTGAGCTGAGGACGACGGCCTGGCAGACCAAGGGCCCAGCATCTGTCGGGCCCATGGTCAGGCGCGCAGTTTAGGGGTGGCCCAAGGTCTTGCTGGGACTGAGGGGGTGGGTGGGAGTGAGAGGAAGCCTGAGGGAGGCTTGGGCCTGCTGATGAAGACTCCAGGGTGAGGGGTGAGGGTCAGATGCACGTGCTGAACTCTTCCTGGCCTCGGCCCCACCCCTCCCCCACCTCCCATCTCTTCTCCTGCCCAGGCCCCAGCTTGGGCCCTCAGGTCTTGACCACTGTAATTTGACTCCTACAACAGATTTTTTTTTTAAGCACAGACGCAGGCTCTCCTTTGGCTTCACCACCAGCCCAGAGCATCTGGGAGCCTGTCCTGGCCCCCTGTCTCCCCCTGACCTGGAGCACTTAGGGCCCCTCCTGGGCTTGTCTGTGTCTGTGAAGCAGAAGTGTAACTGTGGGCTTCGGGTGCCCGGTAAGGGGCTGTTCCACCTGCCCCGTGCTCTCCAGGAGCCGGCCCCGTGCTCTCTGTTCCACCTGCCCCGCGCTCTCCGGGAGCCGCCCCGCGCTCTCTGTTCCACCGGCCCCGCGCTCTCTGTTCCACCGGCCCCGCGCTCTCTGTTCCACCTGCCCCGCGCTCTCCGGGAGCCGGCCCCGCGCTCTCTGTTCCACCGGCCCCGCGCTCTCTGTTCCACCGGCCCCGCGCTCTCTGTTCCACCTGCCCCGCGCTCTCTGTTCCACCTGCCCCGCGCTCTCCGGGAGCCGGCCCTTCTGCTCCGCGGTCGCCGCACTCTGCCAGTTCTCTGGCGGATCTTCATGCTGATCCCTCCTCCTCAAGCATTCTTTCAGTTGCCTGCCGGGCACAGTCTGTCTGTCCTGAGCCAGCCTGTTCCCTCCACCGCCGCGCACCGGGCTGTGTGTGTCGGGAAAGGTGGCGGTGGGAGATGGGGGCTCTGCTAAAGACGGAACGTCCTAGAGCTTCCCTGAGCTCCCGGTGCCGTCCAGGTCAGGGGAGCAGACTTCTCCGGAGGTGAGTCCGTGCTGACGCGTTCTGTCTTCCCTGATCCTCTCCTGGGTTGCCTCCACTGCTGCTGTTCCGTTAAAGACGGCGTGGGTGTCATTCGATGAGAAGGGGGTGTGGGCCCCCCGGAGGTGTCTCTCCCGGGCCGGGGGCGCAGGGGAGCCCCTCCCCCCCCCCCCCCCCCCCCCCCAGGATGCCCTGCGCGTTTGGAGGTGAGCTGTTTTGCTCACGGCTTATTGTTGGGGCGTGTGTATGTGTTTAATCCGCCCTGCTGCTCTCTTTTAATTGGTGTATCTAGACTGTTTATGTTTTAGGTGAAGGGTGTGTCAAGGCTTTCCCGGTGACTCCGTCAGTAAAGAGTCTGCCCGCAGTGGGGGTGACCTGGGTTTGATCCCTGGGCTGGGAAGATCCCCTGGATAAGGAAATGGCAACCAACTCCAGAATTCTCACCTGGAGAATTCCATGGAGAGAGGAGCCTGGCGGGGTACAGTCTGTGGGGTCGCAAAGAGTCGGACGCGACTGCGCGGCTGACTCTCACTGTCAGGCTGTCTGTGTGTGAGTTGTGCATGCCTTGGGGCTGCCGCGGCCGTCCTGTTGTCTGTTTTCTCTGCCTTCCCTTCCTTTCTGTCACTGTCCCTTCCTTACCTTCCCGCGGCTACTTCAACAGTTCGTGAAATCTCATCTGATTTATTTGCGATGTTTCTGGAGCTGCTGTTTTGTATCGTTTTCTTGCTGTTTGCTCCGCATCCGTGACGTTTCAGCTCTGCTCCTACAGCAGTGCAGACACTTTCCATGTAGGTCTCTCTGCCCTCCTCAGTGAAAAAACGATTCTCTCAAGATTGCCTTGACGGATGCTGACATCAGATGTGTCGTTTTCTATACACCTGTATACTTGTGTTTGTTTTGTTTTTGTCTTTTATTTTGCCTTTGGTTAAAAAATAGGAATTCAGTTTCCTGAGTGGTCCTCCCTCTGCACCGTGTTACAGGAGGTGCCCCCACCCTCTTCCCGCCACGGCCTGGGGCCACTTCGCCATTCCAGTCGATGTCCTTACCTCTGTGCTTGGGGACGGTACTCATTCCTTACCGAGTTACAGTTAGAAAAACAGGGAAAGTGTGGCCATTCAGAGAGTCTCCATCTTAAACCATAAAGCCGTTTCTGCAGGTTGGCTTTGAGTGATGGGGTTTTATGATGATCACTCTTCATTAGTCGGTCTGATGTAATTGTGTGAGATTTAAAAGCCTTCCATCTGAAATCAGGCAGGAGCTGTCTGCCCGGGTCTCTCCCTTGTTGGCCGCCTCTTTCAGCGTCTATGTCAGGTGGCCTGACGGGCGGTGGGCTCAGCCAGCAGAGGGCGGAGCTCTTCCGGGGTTCCCTGGTTCCCCTCACCGGTCTGGAGGTTTCCCTCGAGCCCAGGGCAGATCACTCACGTTTTGAATTTTCTTCATGTATTTGGGGGAGATTCCTAGGTTATTAGTACTGTTTCCCCTCATGGAAACAAATCAAGTTTCCAGTTTCCCTTCCCTCCTTTCCAGTTGCCAGGCTGGGACACAGCACGTGACCTAGGCTCCTCGGGTTGGAGGTGGCCACATGAGAGGACAGTGGGGTCGCCAGTGTGGGGGCTGCAGAGCCGTTGGCTTTGGATGTGGGGGGCCGAGTGGCCGCAGAGCCGTGGCCTCCAGGTGGGAGCGGGTCCCTGGCACTGCGGTGGGCCTGCCTGTCGATGCTGCCGCCGGGCTAGTCCCTGGTATGTTTCCAGCACTGCCCTCGATGGCCAGACGGGGCCCGGTTCTCGTCACAACTGACGCGCCCACTCATTCCCCTGTGTCCTAAAGTCATCTCTTTTCATCGAGGGAGGCAGCTTTGTGGATGTGGCTGAGGCCTGAGGGCTGTGTGCTGTGTCGGGTGCTGGGTCACCTCCAGGTACCACCCCGGGTCTGCAGGGGTGGTGTGGAGGCCCAGCCTGTTTCCGTTCTCACTGGGCCACCCAGGGCCCCATGTGCTGGCCGCCTGCATGCCATGTGCCCCTTGCCCTGTTGGGAGGAGACCCTGCCCTGCCGGGAGCTCCCGGTTGGGTGGGGAGGACAGGAGCTACCCGGTACCCCCGCAGAGGTGGTGCCTAGGGCAGGGGCTGGTGGGGGTGGTCAGAGATGGGCCGCGGGCCCAGCGCCAGCTCTCCTGGTAGTGACCACTCCGCCGAGGCACAGGCCTGCCCCTCCTGGACATCGCTCCTCCCCGCTCCTCCACCCAGGGCCAGTTGTTGAGCTCGCTTCCTGCGGCCCATCAGTGTAGTAAGAGGCCACACAGACAATATAAGGGACAGAGAGGAAACCCCGGGGCAGGGAGGAGGGCGGAGCCGAGGGCCTGGACTCAGGAGGGGCCTTCTGGGGGCGCCTGGGAGACGGCAGTTCCCCATTGACCACACGTGTCGCAGTGGTTCCGGGCTGTGAGTGACGTGAAACCACACATCCTTCCAGCGCGTTGACGTCTGTTTTTTCCTTTTGAAGATCAGCTCTCCCTGTGACCTGAGAGGGCAGGGCCATCCTGCTCCCTGAGCGGGGGCCGGGCATCAGGCAGGGGCTCCCTCCTCCAGACACCCCACGAGCACCCGCGTTGGTTCCAGGGCTGGTCGGGTTCAGGGGAACTGGTTTCTCTGCTGCGGACCCGGAAGTTTCTGGACGCCTAGCTGCAGCGTCCCCCTCCATGGCCGCGCAGATATTCTCTGCAGGGGCCCTTCTCCTCCCTTCCACTCTGGAGGGTTTGTGCAGCTGTGTGGACTCCAGAGCCGGGTGAGAAAGTCCCCTGGGACTCTTCTCTAGCGCACCTAGACATGAACTCTCAAACCAATACAATGTGACCAGAAATGCTTTCCTGAGAGTTGGTTCAGCTGTGTTCGCCCAAGGACCAGCATGTGCATCGTGAGTCCTCGGGTGAAATGGGCTGCCCCAGCTGGAAGGGGCGAGCGCTCCCTCCGACCAGCGGCCTGCTTAGGAGAGTCCCTTGGCCAGCCGTGAGCGCAGACCTGTTCTCCTTGGGGTCTGAGGGCCCGCCTCTGCCTGTGGAGGGAGAAGACCTCTCTCCATCAAGTCCCCCGTGTGTTGCTAGGAGCCAGGTTGATCCCAGAAGGCGAGCTTAAGAAGGAGGTGATTTATCATCTTTGAGTGGAACCCAGCCGTTAAGGACCAGCTTCGTCATCCCCTGACAGTGCCGTTGGGGTGAAAGGGCGCACGGTCTCTTTCAGGAGCACCAACCCCATCATGCAGCTCTGCTCATGACCTGATACCGCCCAAAGGGCCCCCTCCTGACACCGTAGCACTGGGGGCTGGGATTTCAGTGCAGGAACTGGGCGGGGGTGCAGACTTTGAGTCTGGTAATTTGTTATGAAGAAAGGGGCATTGCTTCCATCTCTCCCCCCTAGGGCTGTCATCTTGGCAGAAGCTGCCCGAGTGCAGCTGGTCATTTTCAAACCTGTTGTCTTTAACGGAACTTACATTGTAAATACTCTGGTAAAACTTTAAAAAATATACCTTTTTTATAGTATTATTTTGACCTATATCATAATGCATTTAGCAAGTAGCTATCTTTCCTAGCTTCCCTTTGAAAGCAGAAAGGTTACAAATGATAAATATTCAGGGCCCAGCAGACTCAGATACAGAGAAGGCATTCAGGTATGTAATGAACTGTGCACTGCTCACATAAGATGCCATCCCCTTTTGCCTCCATGTGAATCCTAATTACAGGAAAATTGAATTCTTGACCTCCAAGTGTCTGTGTGGTGATGCTGGGTGTGACCGTGAGCTCTCCCCGAGCTGCGCCCCCCGCCCCAGCCGTCCCCACCGCTGCGGGTGCTGGCGCTCACACCCAGCGGGTGCTCAGTCCTCGACGTGGAGACTGGGTTCAGAGCCACCGAGCATGCTCATCGAAGCCGGGGAGTCTCAGGAGCTCAAGAGAAGCTGAAGGTCAGGTCTCTTTTCCATCCTGACCGGAAAGTGGAGGGCTGGCTCCCCAAGGGTGGAGAGGTTCCCCAGGCCTGGGTGCTTTCCCCTGGAGCCCCAGCTCTTGGCCTGGCCTGTAGTGTGAGGGGATGAAACAGGCTTCCTCTGTCCCTCTTGTGGCAGAAACAGACACGTGTGGTCCAGTGGCCTTTTGCCTGGCTGGTCACAGAAGGACAGGGGACATGGGTGCCCTGGCCCTGTGTCTTGTTCCCTTTCTGTCCCCGCCTTCCCTGGGCCTGCTGCGCCCTCGTCCCCATCACCTTCCTCCTGGGCAAACCCTGGGGCCAAATTCAGCACGGACAGCCAGGTGGCAGCCGGTGTCTCGAAGCCCGAGTCAGAATTAACACCCTTTAGGAAACACTCGCAGAAGCATCAGCAGAGTGGATTGCTGTGACTGTGGCTTAGGGGCGGCTTTCTCTTGACTGTGTTCCTGGTCCCCAGGAGCGTCTGCTTTCCAATCGCAGTCTGACCGCCCCGCACCCCCACCCCCCACGCGTTAGTGACAAAAGCACCTTCACTACAAGGGCCGTCGCTTTGTATCTTTCTGCTTTTAAAGATAGGTTTTGCGTCTCTGATGTGACGTGACGATGACCACTCAGCTCTGTCCTGGGCCGTTTCCGCCCGCCGGCCTGGCTCTAGACCTTGATTGGGCACTGGCTCACACGCACGTGTAAACACAGACCCTGTGGAGGGGAGTGTCGGGAGGCGCAGCAGGAGAGGCCTGGGCTCTGCGCGGCCGGGCGTGGCCGCGGGGCAGGCTGCCCCATGACGTGGGGCAGTTTGAGCGCCTGCAGGAGGGGACAGTGCGCGTGTGCATGTGTGCACGTGTGCGTGTGTCAAGCGTGTGCACAGACCTGGGAGACTCCGCTCCAGGGCCTGCCGAGGGCCTGAGCTGGGCAGCGTGCCAGAGTCCAGGGAGCGGGCCGGGCTGCCGTGTGGGTGGGAGGCTGGTGGCGAGGGCTCTGGAGGGCCCGGCAGGCCCAGCTCTCAGGGTGGTGGGGCACGCTGCGGGGAGGGAGGCGCGCGCGTCCATCCATCCCACGGCTGTTCGTCCAGCTGCTGCCTGGTCTGCACGTCCAGGGCTTGAGGAGAACAGGCCCTCGCAGCCTCCTCCTGTCCGCACCCAGCTGTGGGGCACAGGTTGGACGTGCCAGCCGGGGCCTCTGGTGTGTGTGATGCCCTGTGTCAGGAGCACCCTGGCCTTAGCCCTGATTGTAGGGGTGGGACGCTGGGAAGCCTGGACGAGGAGCGGTTTGGGTTCAGCACTGGACAGGGAAGCGTGTCCTGCATCCGGCCAGCGGGCTACAGGGAGGCGGGTGCGCTGCCGCTTAAAAGGAGGTGCCGTGGGCATCTCTGCGGGTTGAAAGCTGAGGTGCTGGCGGGGTGCAGACCAGCCCTGGGCCTGCGGTGCCTGCCGGCGGTGAGGGCGGGGGGCTTGTTCCGTGCCCCACTGTTACAAGTCTGGGCTCAGTCTGCTTGCGCCACAACAGGCTGATAATGGGGAGACGGGCTGGCGGGGCAGAGAGTAGCGGCTTTACACAGAAAGCCAGCAGACAGAAGACGGTGGGCTTGTGCCCCCCGAGGAGCCGTCTTCCAGAGTCAGAATTCCTGCTGCTCTGATACTAAAAGGGGATGAAATAAAGTCAGATGCTTTCTCCTTCCCTTTGGGCCCCTGGAGGAATGTGTGAATTTCTTCCTCCTGGAGCCGTTCACAGGTGGTCAAGAGAATTCCTGTGAGCTAAAGCAAGCTTGCTTCACGCTGTTACCTGGGAGCAGGGTTCCCGGAGATGGGCCATTACGGATAACTGAAGCCTAGAGGCAGCATCTCTTTAGTGAGGAACGTGTGATGGAACGCAGAGGTTCTTCCTTATGACCCCCGGTATCCCGGCTAGGGTGTCAGCACCCAGGGCACTCTCAGCTTCCGCCTGCCTCCTGGGCCTCCGTTTTTGCCCCGGGTTCCTGCTGTTGGTTGTGGAGGTGTACCTGGGCGTCTGAGTCGTGTCAACTCTCCTTCCCTCTGTCTACACAGAAGGAAGGGACATTCTGAGGCTGGTGTCCTTTGTTTAAAGCCAGATAGAAGGCGAGAGTGGCCTCAGGGTGGCTGAGAAGGGAGGCAGAAAGTGGGTGCCCAGAGGCCAGGGAGGATGGTGGCAGGGGCCTGACTCCAGCCTCCCTCGCCATCTGGTGGGGAGATGGAATAGACAGTTCTGTCCTGGGAAGAGAGCCCCGCGGGCAGTGAGCGCTGCACAGTGAGCCTGGATGGGAATCCTGGGCGTGGAGGACAGCGTCTGATCCGGGGGATGGTGGGGGGCGGGGGGGAGCGCGCTGCAGCCGCGGCAGGGTGGCTGCTGCCTGTCCACGTCTAGGTCTGGGGACGTGGTGGCCTCGATGGACATCCAGGCTGCGTTCTGTGAGTGCCCCCTCTCAGCCACTTGCTTCCTGCGAGAGGAGGGCTGATGGAAGGCCTTGGGCCCTCCTTTGAGAAGCACCCCCTCCCAGTAGACTTGCCGCAAGCGCAGGGCCCCCCCGCAAGTGCAGGCCCCCCCCCCCCAAGTGCAGGGCCCCCTCCCTGCAAGTGCAGGGCCCGCTGTTGTGTGTTTGGAGTAAGACGAATCTGTTTTGAGAGGTCAGGCTCCGAGGTGGGGTGTGTCTCCGCCGTCCTACAGCGTCTGACCCAGTTTTCAGCAGAAGCTTTTCTCCGAGATGGTGAGGATTGCCCCTGGGATCTTCACGTTTGGACTCACGTGTCTGCCACCCGGACGTGGCTAAGGGTCCAGGACTGACACTTGAGGAGCCCGAGGGAGGGTGGGGGAGGGGAGCGGAGGCGGGCCCTGTTGCTTAGCGACATTCCCAGCCAGCATCTCTTCTTCCAAGAAGCTGGCCATGGCCTGGCTTTGTCATGGCAGCACTTTGGTTTTCACAGTAGTGTCACTGATGGCTGTCATCTGCTTGATCCTGCCGGTCAGAGAGGCAGAAGGACTTCCCAAACGCCCTGGCAGACCTTTTCCAGCCGTATCATTTGCTGTTTCACCATCGTCTGTTTTCAGAGGAGTTGGCTAACTTTAATGAAAATTTCTGAAACTACTGAAGGGCCCCCAAATCTGGTTCAGATTCAGTGTTTGAGCCCCCTTTCTGTTTGGGGGTGAGGTCGTGGTCTGTGTTTTATGGAACCTCTGTGTTGCTTAGCAGAGGTCGAGGAGCAGCTGGAGAAGAACGGCCTGCTTTTCCAGCGAGGAATCCGGGTCATGTGGGGCCCTCTCCGCCTGCGGCTCCTTCAGCTCCTCGCTGTCTAACCACCTTCGAGATTTCTCTACTCGCCTTGGAGCCGATAGGGGAACAAAGCCCTGGGTGGGGGGGCACTGGCAGGGCCCCCTGGGGAGCCGGTGGGGTCCTGTGCTTCCATCCCAGAGGCCGCGTGTCCAAGGTTTCAGAGGAACCACTGCGGGGGAGGGACAAGAAGGATCTCTGGAGTGGCCGTGGGGTGCAGGTGAGCTGCAGCGTGGAGGCCGGCGGCCTGGGTGGGGCCGGGGGAGGGGACAGAGCGGAGCTCGTCCCATGGGAAGGGCCTTCCTGGTGGTCCTCTGCTCTTGGGAAGACAGGCGGTACTTTTACTCAGCTCTCCTGGTGGCTCCCTGCACAGAGAGGGAGGCTGAAGGACGGAGCACACTCCTGGGGGGGGGGGGAGGGGGAGGAGCCTGGAGACCGCGGAGGGGGCGGGGCAAAGGGGCGGCCTGGATGACACGCCTGCGGGCAGGTGAGTGGAGGGGGCGGGTAGGCCTGTTTCCTGCGACCACGTCTGCGGACTCGGATCCTTGGATCCGTCCACCCAGCCCTTCCCCAGCATGTCACCTCTCGCAGGGGAGGAGGGTCAGGTCAGGTGTCAGCAGGAAGTGTTACCTGGGTCCACCACGCAGACACTCCTCTGCACCCACCCACTTCTCAGCCCTCCCCGTCAGAAGCTTTTCAGCATGAAAATCGCAGTGTGACTAACTTCAGCTGCCTTTGGACTTTTCAAAGATCTAGCACTTGAAGCTTGTCCAGGAGAAAGTACTGTAAATATGTAAAATGTTATCAAACCTTCCAAGTAACTTGTGTGTGTGTGTGTGTGTATGTTTCATGGAAAGATCCAGAGTTTCCAAACAGTGACCCTGTTCACTTAAAAAAGACTGATGATCACACAGACGTGGTTTAAGTTGGTCTCTTACTTTAGTGTTTCGGAATCCCCCCTTCACGTCCTGCGCTTCGAGTCATTCTCAGTAAAATAAAGAGAGGAAGGAACGAGGAGCATTTCCAGTAAAAAGAGGACGGTCGGTCGTTCCAGGGATGTGCGCTCATTTCTAGTTGGCAGGGGTTGTTTCGTGAGTGAACGGCCCAGAGATGGCTCCTCTCCGCTCCGTGCTTTGCTGGGCTGGTGAGGGACGCTGTGTCCCCTCGTCAGGCTCCGAGATGAGCCTGCGTGTCCGCGGGCAGAGTCAGGCTTCTGAACTGGCACTGGCCCCATCACCCCAAGAGCAGTAATGGGCACCAGCGGGGTTCCCTGCGCCTGTGGAGGGCACACGCTTCAGTGGCCGTTCCCTGGGCAACGGTGACCCGAGCCAGCTGGCTCCATCCCCGCCTGGCAGCACCTGTACCTGCCAGGAGCCAGTGCTGCAGCCGTAACCGTCTGTGGGCTCTGATGGTGTGCGTTGCAGTCAGGTGTCAGGGCCCAATATGAGGAGGAGCCCCTGGGCGGCAGGTCTCGGGGCGCTGGGCCAGACATGTGGCCGCAGCTGTGGGGTGTGGAAGGTGCTGTGTCTGCAGGAAGTCGGGTCAGAGAAGGGCAGAGCTCTCTGGGGTCTGCAGTGGGCCTGCTGGAGGGTGGGGCCTCAGGGCAGCCCTGCGCTGCAGACCTGCAGGGTCGACGGTCAGGAGGGGGCCCTGGCTGGCCCTGACCTGCTCTCTGCCGGGCGCCTGTGTAAGGGCTGTGGGGCGAGAGGCAGGCGGCCTGGGTGTGTCCCTGTGGTTGCTCAGCGCCACCCACGGGCGCTGCCGGACAGACTCGGGGAGTCAGGACGGTGCTGGAGCCTGTGGAGTCCAGCTATGGCTGTGAACGTCTCTGGGGGTCTCAGGAGTAAGGATGGGGGTGGCCCCAGCAGAGCTGGGGACGCAGGGCTGGGCTGGAGCTCTGGGGTGAGAGACCATATATGTGCACCTGTGCTTTGGGGGCCACTTAGATCCACCTGGCTGGGTGTTGGGGCAACACAGGACTGCGGAAGGGCCAGCAGGCCGGCTGGGGTGGGCAGCCGGGGCTCTGGGCTGGGAGGCCACAGAAAGGTTGCTGCCAGCTGGAGGCAAGGGGGCCCGGAGGGTTGAGGGGTCTGGCCCACTCGGGGGTCAAGCTCCCCGGACACCTGGCACCGCACCACTCACGGGACCCCTGGCAGAGCCCGCCCCCCCGCAGCACGCAGACCCTCCACAGGGAAGGCCTGGGAGGTGCCTGGGCAGCTGCGGTTGTCTCGGAGCAGGCTGCGGCCAGCGCCTCTGGAGCTGAGACAGGAGCGCGCGGAAGGCGGCGCCCCAGCTCTGTGGGCGCACGGGCCCTTCTCAGGCCCCCGCCACCTCTGCTTCTCCTTCAGAAGCAGCCCCACCCTCTGCTGGGCCCCCGAGACGGTCAGCCCCTGGCCTGGGTTGGTGGCTGCGGCAGGGGCGCCGGGACGATGTGCTGGGGGTAGGGAGCCGCCCGCCCTGTGGCGATGGGCCGGCTGCTGGTGGTCCTCTTGAGGCCGCTGTGCGCCCGCGCCACCTCGCGTCGGGGACAGCAGCACGCGGGACAGCAGCCTCACCGCCCGGGGAGCCGCTCCTGGAACCTTCTGCTGCCTTGCAGGTGCCCCGTGGGTTTAGCGTGGGCGTGAGGGAGCTCCGCCCACAGGGGCCCCCAGACGTTCTCCGTTCCCCCGCCCCACGGTGTTCCGAGGGGAAGGGGGCGCCCCGCTTCCTGTCCCACCGGCTCTGCTGTCCCTGGAAGGGTGGGGACTGTGCTCCCTTCCCGTTGTACCGTCTGGAGTCTGCACGCGGTGCAGACTGTGAGAGGGGGCCCGGCCCGCCGTGTGTGGGTCTGACGGTGAGACGGGGTGCGATGTGCTGGGCAGGGATTGCGTCAGCTCTCACGGGCCCCTTTCCTCCTGCCGCTGCTGCCCCGGGAGTGGCTGGCTTCCCAGGGGAAAACCTACAGGACGTTCTCGGGGTGCTGCTATGGGGTCGTTCCTCAAGGGTTTCCCAGAAGGCAGGGCCCTGTCCTGTGAACTGTCTCAGGAGCCGAGTGAGGGGCAGTGACTCCACCGTGGGGACTCAGGGCAGGTCCCACCTGGTCGGTCTCGCGTCTGCAGTCACACCCACCAGGCGCTGGAGGACCTGGCCCACCTCCTGTGTCCTCTGTGTGGCCGGAGCCCACGGCTGGCACACTTCCTGCCTGTTCCCCCACCCTGCTCCTGCCGAGGCACCGCCCGCCCGCCATCAGGCAGGGCTCCCACTGCTAGAGAGACGCCTGGCTGCCCTTTGTTCCTCACCGCCGGTTCCTGCGGCACCTGAAGGCCAGGGCTGGTGGGGAGGCATGGCGGGCACCTCCCTGGGTGCTGGCGGGCCAGCCAGGTTACACCAGCTCAGCCGGATCCCACCTCGTCCATCCTGCTCAGCCCGTGTCAGCCGGTGGAAGTCTCTGAAAATAGCCTCAGATTCCGAGTCACCGTGCCCCATGGAAGCCTCCTCGCCTGCAGCTGCGGATCAGACTGTATCCCCGGCCCCGGCCGGGCTTTGCTCAGGCTTAGAAAGGCGCTAACCTCCTCCGAGTCTGTGAAGCCTGGACTGCTGCTCCCCACCGCGGTCCGCGCCCGGCGTGGGTGCACTTGGCACCCTCGAGGGCGCTCTTCCACCCATTTGCCCGATTGCCTTTTTTTCTCACTAAGTGCCTTCAGCTCGAGCGTTACGTGTGAAAGGCAGGCTGGCATCAGACGGGCCTCCGAGACACAGCTCTCAGCGCACGCTTTCCCTTTCAGAGTGCCGGGCTGCTCCCAAGCCAGGAGGCTTCGGCTGGCTCTGAACTGGCGTGAATGAGCCCCGTGAGCCAGGGCTGAGCAGTTGGGTCCCTGGGCCTCGGTCTCCTCATCTGAGAACACGGGGCGTGGTGGGGAGTTGCCTGCGCCGGGTCGTCTGTGGGTCTGAACGTGCAGTGAAGACCGGACTTGTAGGAGGTGGCCCTGTCCATGGGGCACGGGGTGGGGGGCTCCCCGTCACCGGCGTGGGGCAGTAACTGGCAGTTACCCTGCGGGGCCTGACTTCAGGGTAGCTTTGAAAACAGAGATAAAAGAAGAACGCCTCGGTGGTCATTCATTACAGCATCTTCCTTCTAAAGATCGGGTTTCCTTCTCAAAAGCACCTTGGGCTCTTTGATAGCTGGTGGATGTGTGTGGAATGCTCAGTTGAGATCCATGCAGATTGGGAAACCTGCAGAGTTGCAGAGCCAATTTGCGTGTCTCGATGGGTATACCTCCAGCGCTTCTCATTTAGCACTGTTTACCTTCCATTTCATCTGCTTCTGATGACTTGGAGAGTTTCGATAACGCCGACCGTATGCCTTGGACTGAGAGCGCACCCTGACAGTACTCTGCAGGCCTACACGTCTCCCGGGCGGGTGATGTCTGCAGGCGCCTCCCGGGGGCTCTCTGGTCTTCCTCAGGATGGGTCTGGTGTTTGTTGTTCAGTAAGGGGCTTTGGACTTGCCTCGCGCTGTCGGAACTCTTCCCGCCAGATGCAGTCTGGTTTCAGAACCGCCGGCCTCCATCCCTGGTCTGAAGCAGGCCCTCCGCACGCCCGACTGGTCCCCAGGCCCTTCCTGGTCTGGTCCTCGGAGGTGCCAGCCCTCATTTCTCTTGGCGTTAGTTCACCTTGTATCCCACGTGGGAACGTTGGCCATGCTCCACGCCCCGAGGTCCCTGGGCCTGCGGTCCTGCTCAGAGCACCTCTGTGTCCACTCCCACGTGCCCGCACCTTCCTGGGGACACGGGTGGGCTGCTCCGGTTCCCAGCAGCTTCCTTTGACTCCCCCGCAGGGAGGGCGTCTCCTTCCTTCAGCACCTCGCCTGGATTCCCAAAGCTCTGGACCTCGTGTTACGCAGCCATTTGCTCACGCTCTGCACCCTCGTGGGCCGCGTCTGGTCTGGCTGGGCTCTGTGTCTCAGCTCCCAGTCTTCTCCTCTGGGCTTCTGGCCAGACCGTTGCCTCCAGCCTCAAGTGCGCAGGGCGAGGAGGGGCGGGGTGTGCCTGTCCTCTTCCTAGCCCCCCGAGTGCAGCTGCCCTGTGGCTATTGTCCCCAAGACCCCGGCCCTACATGCCTTTAACCCTTAAAGTAGGCCCATGTCTCCACTGCCTCTGACAGGGAGAGGGACACTTTCTGAGGCTTCCACCCGCTGACCCCAAAGGCCACGGGGCGGTGGGCCTTTTAACCCCTGCTGTATGTCCACCCCATGGAAACGGCCTCTCTGGGTGGGTCTGCAGGCCTGGCGCATCTGCTGTGGCCTGGCTTTGTCCATTTATTGCCTGGCCCCCCAGTGCCCCAGTTTGATGGGGACGTGGGACACTTTGGGTTCAGTGAACCTTGAGCTGCCAGGGTGTGGCCCTCTGCCCGGTGTGTGAGCAGCAGCAGGAGGTCCCTGGAGGCCAATGGGGGTGGGGGTGTCTTGTTACAACCTGCCTGGTGCTGCGGGGTCCTGCCTGCGGGGCCTCCGGCCATGTTCCCAGCAGTGGGTCCCGTGTCTGAGACCAGCCCAGCCCAGGCCTGGGTAAAGGATTATGACCTCAGTGGAGAGACTCCCCTCAGCCTCCTGCTCGTTCACTCCTGTTTCCCTTGGCGTTTGTGTGGACGCGTGTCTATGTGTGTGTTTGTTGGGCGGGGCAGTGATACAGGTGCGGAGGGCCATCTGTTCCGTTTCTTGGAGGCCGTCTCCCATTGTCTGTCGGCCAGTTGGCCTTCCTTGGCTGGTACCCTGGCCTGGTTGGTCGTTAGGATAATTGCTGCCCCCTGGCTTCTGGCAGTCACCTACCACCAGCAGGCCACTCTCGCTTTGGGGCCAGGTTTAACTGCTGGGGTCAGAGGGTGGTCACAAACCTGTTACCAACAAGCCACGCTTCCCGACAGCTTCTCCTGAGAGTAGGGTTGCTGGGAACATGGACGTTCAACTGCCAACATGTTTGAATTATTTCACACTCTTGCCAGCAACGCTTGAGGGCTGCGCTTGCCTTTATGCCGAATTCTGGCCATTCTGTCAGCCACGCAGCACGTCTCGGTCCGGTTTTGCTGTGCAGTCACTGTTGATGTTGAGCACCTTTTCTGGTGCTCATTGACCATTCAAAGGTTTTCTTTTGTGAAATGTCTGATTCAGTCTTCTGCCTGCTTTCGAAGGTTGGGTTACTTGTCTTATTATTAAGTTGTAGAGATTCTTTATATGTATTAGATACAAGCCCTTTATCAGGATACAGATATATGTATTCTGAATATTGTCTCCAAGTTCTGCTTTATTTTTAAAGCTGAGTCTTTCCAAGAGCGGCAGTTTTAAATTTTGATAAAGTCCAGTGACTTTTGGTGAATGAAGTTCTTAATTATAAAGCAGCCTGTTATCAGTCTTTCCCTTTGTCATTTGGGTTTTTCCGCCTCATTTAAGAAGTCTTTGCCAATTCCAGAGTCAGGATATTCTGCTGTGTATTCTAGAAAGATTTGTGTGGTTCTGTCTTACTCAGGTCAATCTCCAGTGTACCTGGAGTTAGTTTTTGGATGTGTTGTGAAGTAGAATGCAGCTCATTTTTTTTTTTTTTCACATGGATACATAACTGATCCAGCATCTTTTATTGAAAAGACCATCCTTTGTCCACTCCAGCAAGTATCATTTTGTCATTTTGTTTTAAATCAGGTGACCATCTCTGTGGAATCTATTTCTGGATTTCATTTTCTTTCTCTGGGCTATTTAACTGGGTATCAGCAGTAAATTAATACCAGATTGTAAACCATCTAGTTTGTTCTTTTCCGTGACTGTCTTGGCCATCTGGGTAGTTCACATTTCCATGGAAGTTTTAGCATTTCTTCCAAAAAAAAAAAAAAAAGCCAACTAGACTCTGAGGATTCGGGGCTCTTTGCAGTAGAGAAGTTTCCCGTCTGTGGACGTGGTGTGCCCCTCCCATCAGCGAGGCCTTTGCTCTGTTAGCAGTGTTTTGCATTTCGTATCTCTTTCATTTGAGATATTATTGGATATTTCATTTTCTAATTAATCATTAATAGTTCTTCAAATTTTGTTTTTAAAAATCTTTGTGACTCTATAGATACCAGTTGAATTTTATACATCGTCTTTGTGTCTAGCAGTTTTGCTGATTTCCCTTTGTATTTTTACCGTCTGTGTGTGTAGATTCTAAGCTTTTTACACATATAGTCGTTAGCAAATAATAGTGCCTTTATTCTTTTCTTGTTCTTACAGCTCTTTTTTTTCTTGCCATGCTGAAGTAGTTAGGACCTCTGGTGTGACATTAACTAGAGGTGGTAGCACAGGGTATTCTTGTCTTGTTCCTCTTCTCAAAGGGGAAGCGTGTAACGTTCACCCCCAGCAGCCATGTTTGCCAGGTGAGCAGGCAGCTGTAGGAAGAGCTACCTTTCCACTCCGGGGCAGAGCTCCAGAGGGAGCAGAGTCCCCAGAGGGAGCCGTCTGCTGGGCCCAGCACTAGCCGTGCCCCCCGTGCCCCAGCTGTTGCTGCCGCGCCACGTGCCGTCACGTGCGGCGCACTCCTCGTGCACACAGCCAGCGTTTCGCTCTTGGGTCACTAGTCCCATCACTTTTCAGGGAGGAGCTTTCTTTCTCTGTCATTTAGGAAGATTAAAGTGATCTGTGCCTCTGCTGGGTGAGTGTTGTGGGCATTTGCTGCTGCTTCCAACTCAGAGTCACCAACTGTCTCTTCAGTTAGTTTTCTCTTTTCAGGAGTTCCATTGCCAACCCCAGGGGCTCTGCAGTGAGACTGGAACTTAAAATCTCAGCAAAAAAAATGCATTTCGCTCGTAGACAAAAACTGTCATGCTCTGCTTTGCATGGTTAAAGGTGGATGTGTTTACATGGGATTTTATTTAAAAGCTGCAACTCCCTGCTCTGTCAGCCCCAGTCAGACACACGAACAGAGAGCTGAGACTGGGGTCAGAGAGCCGTGGTTGAAGGCCTGACCCTCCTGCTGACCGTTTGATCGAGGGTGGTGACGGTGCTGTGATAACAGCCCCCGGGGGGCCCGGCATTTCCCCTGTGGTTACTGCTGTGGGGGTCTTGGCTGATGAGTTTGTGGTTTAGGTTGAAGGACCATTGTGTGTTGTAAGAAGTGGACGTTTTCTGATGCATGGTAAGGTCCTCACCCTCCACCCCCAGCCCCTGCGCTGCCGTGTTTTTTGTGTAGAAATTACTACTCATGGGCATTGTTTCCTACAAATATTTCGTATTCTTCGCTTGATACCAATTACTGATTTAATGTTGAAGCCTATTCATTGTTTTATTACCATTTATTAAAGACCATTTTTAAAGGGGAAGGTGTTTAGCACACGTACTGTTCAGAACCAAGCAGCAGATTTTGGAAGAGTTTATATTTAGGAGTTTTGGTTCAGCTTTTAATCATATAATGTTAAATCTGTTTCTTTCATCTCATTTGTGTCTTTCCATCTTATTTTGTGTCTCACTGAAAAAATCTGTTCACAAAAGAGGACTTGTTTAGAGGGCAGAAACCTGGAGCCAGCGCTCTCCTTGCAGAGGGGACCCTCCTCTCTGTCCACACAGGGGTCTTGTGTTGAGGTCGGGCCCCGCGCTGCTCTCTGCCAGGGCTTGGCCTGTGGCCCCTAGCCCGTGCTCATGGCTTCAGTGGACAGGGGTCTGCACCCCCACTGACACCATTTAACACATATATGTGAGCACCACACATGTGCTCCCCCGCCCCTGAGCCTGGCGCTCTCGCGGGGCTTCCAGGGAAACTGTGTTTAGTGCAGCCCTCTTCAGACAGACCCTTTGCACCCGCAGTGATTTTCGCCTTAGCTGCAGCCTCCTGCCCCTGCCTGCCCCATCTCCCTCCCTTGTTTGAAGAACTATTGAAGAAGAACAGGAGGAAATCGATTTTGAGGAAATTAAATTTTCTTCAGTAGCAGGATGGCGTGGGAGCAGGGGAGCAGGGACTTGAGCTGCGCGGCCGGTCCGGGTCCTCAGGGCAGGGGTGCGGGCAATGGGCTGCGTGTGGGGCGCCGTCTGTGGGCTGTGGGGCAGCATGCTTTGCTGACGTCTCCCTCGTCCCGTCCCGCAGCTGCAGACAGCAAGGTGGTGACCTGCGCCGCCGTGTGGAGGATGCCCGCGGAGCTGGAGCCTGGCGGCCAGGAGTCCCCCGAGGATGCTGCGAGCCCTGCACACGCCCTGGAGCTGCTCTGTCTCCTGGAGCCTGCGGCCCGCGGCAGCACCGCCTGGTAGGCCGCGCCCCGCGCACCTCTAGGTGCAGGTGCCCCTGCAGAGGCCACTCCGCGTGGAGAGGAGATGCCAGCAGCTTGCCTTCGCTCTGTTCAGTGCCGGTTGTCCTCCAGATGGCGTGCCTCCGAGGGCCCTGCTGCACACACAGCGAGCGGAGCTGTGTCCGGGGCCTTTCCTGCTAATGTCAGTCCTGCTGGTACCTGCCGGGAGGACGGTCAGGCACCGGCCAGCCCTGAAGCACTCCAGTGCTTCCTGCCTCATAAGTTCACGTCTCCTCAGCCGTCCTGCGCATGAACTGGCCTCTCTGTAGCCTTGGGCTGAGGGCTTCGGGTGTCACCTCTGGGGACCCAGTGGATGCCCCTGTGCGGGTCATGCTGTGTCCCAAGTCCTTGGAGGCTTTGTCCCGAATTTATTTCCCCAAACGTCCCACGCAGTGTCAAGACAGAGACGCCTCCCTCAGGGCTCCCTGGAGCGTGGCTGCCCGTGTCCGTGGTGACGGGGTGGCTGTGCCTCTGGGGTGACACACAGACCGACCTCAGAACACGCCAGCTCACCCCTCAAGAAGCCGCGTTTCCTAGACGCGCCTGAGGGAACGTGCCCTGGGATGGGTGTGTGCGTTACAGCACGAGTTGTTGTCCTGATGCAATAGCACTCCCGCGTGTGCGTGTGCGTGTGCATGTGTGTGCTTGTGCACGTGTGCATCTGCGTGCGCAGCCCCTTCCCAGCACCCCTGCCAGTTAAACGCATCTAGTCCAGCAGGTGACTGTTGGGCACCTGCTGCACAGCCCGCCTTGCTCCAGGGTGATGGGCTGGGGACCTGGCCTCCAGGAATCAGGCTCTCTCGGGGGAGACATGGTGTCAGCATCCACCTGGGACCTGGGCGGGCGGGCAGGCTGGAGTCATGAGCCCTGTGCACAGGCCCCGAGGGAAGAGACACTCACGAATTGGCGAGGACGTCTCTGAGGAAGTGACGTCTGGAGCTGGGGCTGATCCTGGTTTCCACCATCTCCCCATCTGGGGGTGGGAGGTGGGGAGCAGAGTTGCAGCCTGGGAGGCCTGTCAGCCCGGGGGCGGGGGAGGGGTGTCAGTACACGCCAGGCTTCGCGGGTCTCTCCTGCCCAGGGGATGAGCCGTCTGTGCAGCAGGGGTGTGAGGGCCTGTCCTGTCCTCCAAGGCAGAGCTGCCCTGCACTCCACATGGAGCTGTTTGGAGGCGCTTCTCAGACGGCAGCCCCGTCAACAGCCCAGTCTCCCAGGAAGTGTTTGCACGTGTGTGTGTGTGTGTGTGTGTGTGTGTGTGGTCCTGCTCGAGGAGGACCCAGGGGGATGGACAGCCTGTGGATGCGTCCTCGTGGAGGCGCCCCTGGGTCTGCAGCCTCGGGCTGCTGTGAGCTGACCCTGAACAGCCTGTGAGCACCCGGGTCTCTGCTCCCCTGCCCAGCACCCAGGGGCAGCTGCTGGGCTGGGCGGTGCTGCGTCAGCATTGTGGGGGCAGGGGCTGCGCCTGCATTGTGTGTGGGCCCCGTCTCGGCACCCTTGCTGGCACGTGGGGCGGGTGTGTGCGGGGGTGTGTGTGCGGGGCCCTTGCAGGCGCGTGGGGCGGGTGCATGCGGGCCCCGTCTCGGCGCCCTCGCCGGTGCGTGGGGCGGGTGCGTGCGGGCCCCGTCTCGGCGCCCTCACTGGCGTGTTGGGCGGCTGCACCTTCTCTGGAGTGTCTTCAGTGCAGTCGGTTTCCTCCTGACATACGAACTTGAGTCTGAAGAGGCGTGGAGGTGAGGGACGCTGCTGGTGGTCATGGGCGCCACAGGCAGTGGTTCCGTTCCCTTGTTTTCTCTTCTGACTTGTTACCTGTGCTGAGAGCAGATCTCGGAGTGTGGCTCCCAGCCGTCCTGACCATCAGCCTTTGCTGCCCATGGGGGCGTCCGGGAGCGCTGTGCAGTCCCAGGGCCCCAGAGCGTGGCACTGCCCACCGGCCGAGGCGCAGGCTCCTGTCCTCAGGGCAACTGAGCTTGTTCTGTCCTGAGCAGCCCAGACTCTGGGTGGATGGCCGCCATGTCTCCACCACAACAGTCAGGGTTGGGCAGTGCCTGGCGGCTGATGCTCGTGTCCTGAGCCTCCTCCAGGGACTGGCCAGAGCTGAGGGGGGACATTCTAGAGGGCCTGTGACTCCGTGTGCTTGGTGGGCACGTGCTACATGGGGGACCGAGTGCTGACGTGTCCTATGTGGGCCTGGTCTCTTGTGCTCACCCGTCCCAGGTGGTGGTAGGGTCACTGAAAAGTCACCAGTCTGTCTAGAGCAGGTCTCCATTCCTGCAAAGGAGGTGACGTTTCTGGTCGTGGCGGGGCCCCTGGATTTGTGGTATCGTCTGTAAGTGAGGCAGTGAAGGGGCTGGTGTAACGTGCCCCCCAGACCCTTTGGGGCCTGACTTCCCACTTCTGCTCATGGGGACACAGGTCCTGATGTCGCCTGGAGGGGCCGCCTGGGGACCTGCAGCCCTCGACTCGCGTGGGCTCAGTGTCGCCTCCTCAGAGAGGCTCTTCCTAATGGTTCCTTCCAGATGACCCCTGCTCACCCCCACTCTGGCCTTTCTGTCGTTTTGCGCCTCTCATCTTTTGGCGCAGCCGCCTCTGCTCCCTGGCGCTCCACTGCGTTCATGCTCCCGTGGCTTTTGTGTAGGCTGAGCTGCTTTCATGGAGGGGCCCTCAGCACCAAGGACAGCGCCTGGCTTGCGGCTGCTCGGGGTGCTGCGGGAGAGGAGCGAATTCAGCACCAAGGACAGCCGCCGGGCGCTGAGGGGAGAAATGGAGCGACTTCAGCACCAAGGACAGCCCCTGGTGCTGCGGGACAAAAAGGAGAGAATTCAGCACCAAGGGCAGCGCCTGGTGCTGTAGGAGAGAAGGAGCGAATTGGGGCCGCAGTGATGACGCTGAGTCCTAGCCGGGCCCTGGGGATGGAGTTTACGCGCATCGCCTCGTGCCTTTCTCACAGCGACCCCGTAAGTGGGAACCACCACAGACCCACCGAGTTCCCCGAGCTCCTGCATCCTACCTGTTCCCTGTTCACCCCAGTGTCTCTTGCAGCCCCATGAGGCGGAGGGGTTCGGGAACACGGCAGGCAAGAGCAGGAACGGGTGGCGGTCTCCTTTGCCAGCTCCCATGAGGTCTTGGCCATATCACAGTCGCCATTGGGTGGAGCGCTGAGTAGCCTCCACGGGAGACTCAGCCCTGCATCTCTTCCCAATGTTGGAGAGGCTCTCAGGCTGCTGAGGGGGTGCACTTCAGCTGCGGGCCAGTCCCCCTGCCGACCCGGGGAGCAGAGTCCAGGTGGTGGGAGCAGGGCTCCCGGGTGGTGTACGGGGGCAGGAACACAGATCATGGGGTCCTGTGGGTGGTGAGCATCTGCTTAAAGGAGGCGTCACTGAGATCAGAGCGCAGCAGCTTTGGGGATGGAGTGCGGTTATGACAGTCGGCTGCAGTCCCGTCTCTATGCACCCTGCTTCCCCCTCGAGTGGAGGGGCCAAGACGGCTGGGGAGCCTCACCCAGGGTCACGCTGGGTCTCCCTCAGCGTGGGAGGATGGTCCTCCCAGATGCTCCTGGCCCTCGACGGGGGCCGCTGGCCTTTGCTTTCTGTGCCAGCTTTTAGGGGAAGTTCCCTCTTCAGTGTCAGTTCAGTTCAGTTGCTCAGTCGTGTCCAACTCTTTGTGACCCCATGAATCGCAGCACGCCAGGCCTCCCTGTCCATCACCAACTCCCGGAGTTCACTCAGACTCACATCCATCGAGTCCGTGATGCCATCCAGCCTTCTCATCCTCTGTCGTCCCCTTCTCCTCCTGCCCCCAATCCCTCCCAGCATCAGACTCTTTTCCAATGAGTCAACTATTCTCATGAGGTGGCCAAAGTACTGGAGTTTCAGCTTTAGCACCTGTCCTTCCAAAGAAATCCCAGGGCTGATCTTCTTCAGAATGGACTGCTTGGATCTCCTTGCAGTCCAAGGGACTCTCAAGAGTCTTCTCCAACACCACAGTTCAAAAACATCAATTCTTCGGCACTCAGCTTTCTTCAAGTCCAACTCTCACATCCATACATGACCACAGGAAAAACCATAGCCTTGACTAGATGGACCTTAGTTGGCAAAGTAATGTCTCTGCTTTTGAATATGCTATCTAGTTTGTTCACAACTTTTCTTCCAAGGAGTAAAGTAGGCGGAGGTAAATGTCAGGCTGACATGCCAGCCCGGCTGAGGGTCGGGGATCCTGGAAGGTGGCGTCCACGTTACTGGCCTTATAGGAGGAGGAGAAAGGCAGGTGTTTGGGTTGAGCGTGGAGGCAAACACGAGAAGAGAAGCTTGTGCATGTCCCCGAGCACTTGTGGTGGCTTGGCCAGAAGAAGGGACGGGGCCTCATCTCTGGTTTTGTGGCTCTCCGTTTCAGTCCACGTAATGGAGGAGTTTGCTTTGGTTCAGGTGAATGTTACACACAGTGAATTCTAAGCCATCCTTAACATCTTCCAAAGCTGTCTCAGAGGATAAGTAGAGAAGATGTTTGAAGTTTTCAGAGAGCTGACGGTGTGACTCTGCTGTCATTGAGTGTGGAAAGGTCTCCGAGATTACGACAGCGTCATCGTGGGAGACTTAGTGGGTTTTTGTAAGACTCGTGTGGGCTTCCGCTGTCACCTAGTCTGGATGTCCTTAGGTGTGAAGCTAATGAACTGGAGCTGAGCAGTCGCTCTCCTGCTGGAGTGCTCTCTGAGCTTCGAGAGAAGTCTGGAAAGATGCCTATGTGTGTATGTTAAGTCACTTCAGTCGTGTCCGGCTCTTTGTGGCCCCATGGAGTGTTGCCCACCAGGCTCCTCTGTCCATGGGATTCTCCAGGCAGCAATGCTGGCATGGGTTGCCGTGCCCTCCTCCTTTTCCTGACCGAGGGATTGACCCTGCGTCTCTTATGTCTCCTGCATTGGCGGGTAGGTTCTTCACCACCAGTGCCCCCTGGGAAGCCTCGCAGCTCTTACTTTGTGCAGGGAAAGAACAGTCGGTGGTCTCACAGGACAGAGTAAAGATGCCCTCCCCTTTCCCTGTGGCTGACGTCTCCACATCAAACGGGATGGTTGTCAGAGCCACCTGCGGAAGGAGGACAAGACGGGAGCCCCAGGGGTTGGTGTCCATCAGCTCCATGTCCACCCTGCGTTGTGATGGGGCCTCAGATGAGCCCACCCAGGGGGCTTCTGGGGAGGGCAGGTCTTCCCACCCGCACACCGTCCGTGGCTGGACTCTCAGTGTGAGGGTGTCTTTCTGTTGAGCCCTGCACGTGGGTGATGGGGGAGTGCAGGCAAGCGTCGTTAGAATAAACACGGGCCTTCAACAAGTAAATCACTGGTGTCCAGAGCCCCACACCCGTCTGTTCTCGGGAAGGGGCCCCTGGCTGGGCGTAAATGACCGTGTCACTACAAGCGTCCGTGTGTCACGGCCACAGGAAGCCTTGCTTCCGTAGATTTGATCGAAGGGGGCTTCCTGGCTTAATGGTGTGACTCTTAAAGGGGTCTTCCTTGAAAAAAGTCTTTATAACATGTATGGAAAGCTAACTTACATTCTGCTGTGAATTTTTGAGCAGGAAGAAATTAATCAGGTTGCCAAATCTGTGTATTTTAAGAGAGAGATATATAAATTGAGGAAATAATGTATTACGTTCTTCTTGTAAAAGGTTTTCAGAACTTGGCTGGTAACCACTGATACAGTCACCAGTGACTTGATAGCTGTGTTTCTTGTTGAAGGTTTTCCCACTTCAGTGAAGTAACGAACGGGAGGGTTTCGGAGCAGCGCTGGAGCCGAGGTCCTTGCCTCGCTCGCGCGCTGTCTTCAGCTCCGTGGCGTGTGGTGATGGCCGTGTCACGTGTCGCATATTTGGTGGTCTCCATGCTTTTAGCAGCTGTGCTGCCCTGACAGCCCCCCACCCCCCCGCCTGCTAGAACGGGCTTCGGGGGTAGCTTGGAGAGGTAAATGACGTGGATTGAAAGTAACTGCAGCTCAGGTGGTGATGAATCTGCCTGCCATGCAGGAGACCCATGTTCGATCCCTGGGTCCAGAAGATCCCCTGGAGAAGGAAAGGGCAACCGACCGCAGTATTCTTGCCTGGAGAAGCCCACAGACAGAGGAGCCCGGCGGCCTTCAGTCCACGGGGTCGCAAGAGCTGGACACGACTCAGCGACTGAGCCGGCACCAGCAGTGGCCTCACATCGGGGCTGCTTCAAGCGTTTCTCAGGGTCCTTAGAGCATCCTTAGCCCAGGCGCCAAAATCTAGCGTGTGACTCACTCATTCTGGAACCGCTTGTCTGAGGAAGAGAAGTGTGTTTTGTTTGGTCATGTGCGGCCTGTGAGATCAGGACCCTCACTCCTGCTACCCTGGCCTTGTTAACTGCACAGAGAGCTTTCGTTTCTCTCGCTTGGGTTTATTTGCAGAGACGGCCCTTTCCCCGTGTTTC
Source organism: Capricornis sumatraensis (assembly GCF_032405125.1). NCBI lineage: Eukaryota > Metazoa > Chordata > Mammalia > Artiodactyla > Bovidae > Capricornis > Capricornis sumatraensis. Next base: position 119,986,284 of record NC_091074.1, read on the forward strand.
TCTCCCAGTGATAATGAGGGGCTGCCGTGTACATACATTAGGTGCGTGCTCTCTGGCTCCTGACTTGTTAATAGTTTTACGTCGCTCACATCTATGGAGAGAGAGTGAAAAAGCAGAAATGTGGGTGACTTCTATGAACAAAGAAACAAACGCCCTAGTTTGGAGCAGCAAGTGTGGCAGAAGTCCGGGTAATTTTCCTGTGTGTACAGCGCTGGCTCCCCGGTGACGATGCGCGATGCAGTGGGCTTTCCTTTTTTATTGCACGTTGCACGCCCTGCTTGTTCTAGCCTCTCTCGACCGCAGGGGTTGCTCCCTGTGAACCCACCGTACGTTCTGTCAGATGCGTCACCCCCAGGTGGACAGTAAACAGCAGCTCTGCCCAGCGGCTGGGCCCTGAGTGAGAGGGGGCGTCTTCTCTGGGGGGACGGTGCTGTCTGTGTGCACCTCAGGCCCGCTCTTCTTTAGCAAGGACCCCAATCGCCTGGCCGTGCTGACTGTCTGGAGACGGACACACACCCCCCCATGGGTTTGTTGTTTCCGTGGGGGCAGAAGTTGTAGGACAAAAGGGAGACACCTGGGAGGAGCACAGTGAGAAGGTGGGAGCCGGGAGCCGGGGTGAGGCTGGCAGGCAGCAGGCGAGGGCTCGGGGTGTGTCTCGTCAGTTGTGGCCGTGCAGGACGGTCTGTGCGTCAGGCCCGCGGTCACCCTGCTCAGTGGCCTGGGAAGCGCGCTTGTTTTGTCTTCCGATCCTCAGTCCTGGTTTTCCTTGATGCCGCTCTGAGTCGCCCCCTCTGTGTGCTCCTGTGGGGTTTGGTTTCTCCTGACAGTTTTCAGTATGAGCTGTCCCGAGTCACCCACCATGTCAGGTTTGGTAGACGCACGTCCCAACCACAGCCTCCCCGAAACATGCCGGGCGCCGGCCCCTTTCCTGTCTGTCTGGGGCGTCTCTCCAGGCCCTGTGTGGGAGCCGGGCCTGCGGCAGCAGTGAGAACGTGTCCCAGACCTGGACCGGTGTGTCCACCGGTGGTTCTGTGCCCTCCCCGAGGCCTCATACCGCCTGGGTTTCCAGCACACGGGCTGTCTCTCCATCCCAGGACCGCTGGTGGCCTTCTCCTCAGTCTCATCTCTTTCACAGGAAGTTACTGTTACTGGCGTGATCCAGGTCAGTTTTCTGAGGAACCGTGTTTTCCATCTGCTTCTCTCCTTCGGGCATCTCTGGTCATGCAGGTGGGCTGCCCAGGGGGCACAGCGGTAAAGACTGTGCCTGCAATGCCGGAGACTCTGGCTCAACCCCTGGGTGGGGAAGGTCCCTTGGAGAAAAGACTGGCTCCTCACTGCAGTCTTCTTGCCTGGAGGGTCCCACGGACAGAGGAGCCTGGCGGGCTGCAGTTCGTGGAGTCACACAGATTTGGACCCGACTGAGTGGCCGAGCAGCAGGCAGTGTTGTGATAAAAGCCGTAACAGCGCGTTGGCAGTCTTGAGGGGTCGCACTAGGGAGGTGCGCCTGGTCGGTCAGTATCGTGTTCTGTGTGGAAGAGAGGCCGTGAGGGCCTCCATCAGTGTCTGCAGGGGTCACATGTGGGGGGCGTGAAATGAAGCTCTCTTCATAGCTCTGAAGACAGAAGCTCACCCCTGTGGTCACCCTGAACAGTGCTCAGCCTCTTCAGGCTTCATCGCCCAGGCGATGAGACTTTGTCTTGTTAGTTGTTCAGGTGTGCACCGCGTCGGTTAGGACGGCTTTGGGTGACAGGAAACCGTGGCTCACGTGGGCTGCGACAGAGGACATGGTCTGCCGTCCCGGGCCTGGCGGTGACCAGGGCTCTCAGCTTTGCCCTCCCAGGAGCAGGCAGTGGACGATGTGGGCCCCACCCACCTGGGCCCCTTCAGACCCAGCCCCCAGCAGGCTGCCCAGCATCTCAGCGGCCAGGGTCTGTCGGCTGTCCGTGCCTTAGTTCCTGGGAGAAGCCGCCAGCAGGGCCTCAGCTCAGGTGCCCTGATGAAACTTACGGCTGGGGGCCTACAGGGCGCCAGGGTTGACTGATCACAGTTCTCGGGGCTGGAGAGCTGGGGTCAGGGTGTGGGCAGGTCAGGGGCTGCAGCGGGCTCTTTTCCCAACTTACAGGTGGCCGGCTCCCCCTGCATGCCCACCTGACAGTGGGGGAGAGATGGAGACGCAGAGACAGAGACGCAGACGCAGAGAGACGGAGAGGCAGAGAGAGGCGGAGACGCAGAGATGGAGACGCAGAGACGGAGACGGAGAGAGAGATGGAGAGGCAGAGACAGAGACGGAGACGCAGAGAGAGACGGAGACACAGAGAGAGATGGAGACGGAGAGAGACGCAGACAGAGAGAGAGACGGAGACGCAGAGAGATGGAGACAGAGAGAGAGATGCAGAGAGACAGAGAGGCAGAGACAGAGACGGAGATGCAGAGATGGAGACGCAGAGATGGAGACGCAGAGACGGAGACGGAGAGAGAGACGGAGAGGCAGAGACAGACGGAGACGCAGAGATGGAGACGCAGAGAGAGACGCAGACGCAGAGAGAGACGCAGACGCAGAGAGAGATGGAGACGGAGACGCAGAGATGCAGACGCAGAGAGACGGAGAAACAGAGACAGAGACGCAGAGATGGAGACGCAGAGACGGAGACAGATGCAGAGAGACGGAGACACAGAGAGAGATGGAGACACAGAGAGAGACGGAGACGGAGAGAGACGCAGACGGAGAGAGAGATGGAGACGCAGAGAGAGACGGAGACAGAGATGTAGAGAGAGATGGAGACGCAGACGCAGAGAGATGGAGAGGCAGAGACAGAGATGGAGACGCAGAGAGACGGAGATGGAGAGAGATGGAGACAGAGACACAGAGAGACGCAGACACAGAGAGACGCAGACACAGAGAGAGACGCAGACGGAGAGAGAGACGGAGACGCAGAGAGAGACGCAGACGCAGAGAGAGACGGAGACAGAGATGTAGAGAGAGATGGAGACGCAGACGCAGAGAGATGGAGAGGCAGAGACAGAGATGGAGACGCAGAGAGACGGAGATGGAGAGAGATGGAGACAGAGACACAGAGAGACGCAGACGCAGAGAGAGACGGAGACGGAGAGAGAGACGGAGACGCAGACGCAGAGAGACGGAGATGGAGAGAGACGGAGATGGAGAGAGATGGAGACGCAGAGAGAGACGGAGAGGCATAGAGAGACGGAGACAGAGACACAGAGAGACGCAGGCGGAGAGACAGACGGAGACGCAGAGAGAGACGCAGACGCAGAGAGACGGAGACGCAGAGACGGAGATGTATAGGAAGAGAGAGAAGCAGAGAGACAGAGACATACGTACGCAGAGACAGGGAGCCTGGGAACTGGTGTCAGTCCACACCAGGGCACTTACCCCGTCGCAGGCGCCCATCCTCCTGACCTCAGTGAGCCCTAGGGAGGGACGTGGGCACTCAGGCCTCAGGAGCGTGGTAGCTGCACCGGGTCACTGCCCCAGGTCACGCTGCCTCCCCTGCTGACGGGGGCTGGGCAGGGCCTTGCTGAGGGCCTCGGGGGCATCTTGTAACGCTGAGCTCCCTCCTTCCCGCAGCGTCGCCTGGGAGCCCGCAGGAGACGGGAAGAGAGTCGTCTCACTGGCCGACAGCCACATCCTGCTGTGGGACTTGGAGGGAAGCTCCAGCCAGGCCACGGTGAGTAGCTCAAGCCGCGCGGTTTCTGTCCCTCCAGGCGAGTTCAGAATACACTCGTCGGTTCATACATGTTTAGAATCTTGACACTGTGGAATCACTAAGAAACGGACTGGGTCGTCGTCAGTCAGACGACAGCTCTTTCCGGCAAAAAGATTCCGATTCGGGTCTCCGGGCCGGGTGCAAATATAACACGGAACCTGGATGTTGACAAAACTCTCCCCTTTGGCTGTAATTTGCCCCGAGTCGTAGTCTTCTCTTTCACGTGTGAATCTTTTTAATGAAGGGTTTTCAACATGTATTTGGTTAAGGTCACCTTTCAGAGAGGAGCATTCGTGACACAGAGGTTTCCTGGTCGTGAAAATAACAGTTGACCGTGACCCGCTGACCCCTCAGCCTCTCAGGGTGTGGCTGTCGGGCGCGTCCACCTTTCTGTCTGGGTGGCCGTCGTCGTCCCGCCCTGTCAGGCAGCCGTGTGTCCCCTGAGGTCTCGCCCTGCAGCTCGGGGGCAGCTCTCCTTCAGGGTCCCGACCAGGAGGCGGCGTCTCCCCCGACGGCCCGTTCGCCCCCAGACCTGCTCAGCACTGCGTGCCAGCCTTCTTGGGAACCGGTGTGGCTTTCACAAAGTCCTCGCTTCAAAGAGTGTGTCTTTCATAGACTAAATACTCCACCCATTGGTGTGTATTTTTTCATACATGATCCCTTAAAATGTCCTCTTGTCAATGTCTTGCTTCACATGGATCCGTAATTTCAGTGCATTTGTTTGTGGAAGCTGCAACTTTGGAGAGAAGGTGAAGCACTTGGCAGGACAGCGCCTCTGATGCCCCCACGCCTGGGGCCCCGCTGCCACCCCGGGGGGCGTGAGAGGCATGCTTCTGGGAGACCCGTTCAGGAGCCGTGTTCACCTTCTGTCCGCTCGTGCCCAGGACGCGTGCTCAGCTCTCTTGCCGCGTGTCTTCACCTTCTGGGTTGAGGTTGCATGTGTACTGATGGGTCGTTATCAACACACGGCCCAGAAGTCAGACTCATCCCAGTGTGGAGTGACCTGTCCACATACAGAAACCGCACGACCGGAAGGACCTCTCACAGGCTTCAGTGGGAAGTTAAGAGGCAGCCAGTTTCCCCAGCACAGTCATAATTCTTCAGGAAAGAAATCACTGTCTTTGTTAAAATTAAGAAAAAAAATTAGACATCTCTCTATCCTGGAGCAGAAAGCAGATTTCACCCAAACTGAGGCCCAAGTGGGAACCTGAAGGAAGCTCCGGACGTTGCCTCGTGGGCCCCTGAGTCTGGATCGATGCCTCCACATTCCCCCTCTCCCATCCCTCCGCCTTCCAGGGTACTAGGCAGGGCGTCCAGACCAGAGTCCAGGGTCTCCCCTCCTGCCCCCTGCCCCCGCCTGCACTCAGGGGGCCGTTCCCCGAGGCCACCTTTGAGCACAGAAAGGGACATGGCTGTCCTGTGAGGGTGCCGGGCCTCGCGGCAGCACTGGGCAGAACGCCAGCCCCTGTCCGGGGATGCGTGGAGTGACCGGAGGGGATTAGGAGTCCACTGCTCTGGGGCCCCCACTGTGTGGGCCTGTCCAGTCATCAAAGTGTGAACGGCTCTTCAGACCCTCCGTCGTCTCAAAATGATTTTATGGTAGGGTGATTAATCTGTAACTGATTTTCTGCAGGGACCAATTCCGTTTCTCTCCCCTTTTTTTATCTGCTGTCAGCAGTTCTGTCGATACCACTTTGCGACCCCGGGGCCGGAGTATTTAATACTGAAACCTTCCTATCGATTCCAGCCATCTTCACGCCCGGCTCCTCAATTTTTGTCCTTATTGTTTGAGGATATTGCCTTCTGCGGTGAATCTAATCTTATGCTCACTGCTTCATTACCTTTTGCAATTAAATCGGAGGCTCTCTGCCATTTGTAATCATTAGTGGAGCCCCAGGGAGGCCTGCAGGGGGTGCTCCGTGGGTCCCGGGACCCCGAGGCGGTGCCTGCCAGTTTGGGTCTGTGCATGCTCACACCCGGGTTCTAGGGCTCTCCCCGGCTGTGGGAAGAACTAGCTTCCATGGGGTGGAAGGGCAGCTGGCATCACCCGCATACAGGCCTGAGGGCCGGTGCCCAGGGGAGCATTTCCTGGGAGGAAGACAACAGGCTTCAAGGACATGGTGTGCTTCCAGAAACCTCTAGTGCAGGTTTAAAACACTGTAGGAGGCTGCAGCCCACGCCGGTGGGGAGTCGCTCCCCGCAGCCCTGCCTGCTGTGCCCGTGCCCAGGGCAGGCTCACTGCCCGGGGACACAGGCTCAGGGTGCAGCCCAGGCTCCCCGCCTCCTCGCCCACGGCCCCCCCTTCCCCTGGCTTCCTGGGCTCTGCGCGTGGCCAGCAGGGAGGAGGGCTGGCTCCCGGAGACCCCAGGTTAAGATTGGAAGGCGCAGAGAGCCCATCTCTCCTGCACCTCACTCGTGGCTCCTCGATGGGACAGGGACACCGGTTACCTTCTCGCCCATCTCGGCCAAAGACCTTAAATCCACCCTCACAGCCTTCCCTGTTTGGAGTCTGTTTGGAGATCACACCCGCGTCGGTGGGTGTCAGACACGTTTCTGTCCACGAGGAGGGGTTGGCTTTGGTGCAACAGAGGGGAAGCCCTTCTTGCTCTCTTCTTCCTGCAGTAGAGTCAGCTCTGCTTGAAATGAACTGCAAATGCGTCGGAAACGACCTCAGGCTCCTCACCCTTGCTGGCACCTGCTGCTGTGCGTGCGTTTCCTAAACATGGGGACTCTGGCTTCCAGGAGGCTGCTCTCAAAACCTGCGGAGCCGGAGCGCTGCTGGGGGGCAGAGTCCTTCCCGGGTGTGGGAGCCGCCAGCCCTGCCGGGTCTCGGACCATCGTGGGCCGGGGTGCGGCGCGCAGGGGGTAGCCCACCTGCCCTGTGACCCCGGGGCGGGGGTGGGGGTGGCGGGACCCTTTCTTCCCCCTTCTGAAGGCAGCGATGGGCCTGGGGTGTCCTGCCGAGTCCCGTTCCCACGACAGTCCTGAGGCTTCTCCCTGGGCCCAGAAGACAGCGCCCCCGTCCCTCCCCCTGGGTCCCTGAAGGCAGAGCAGAGCTACGTGCCGGGGTGGTGCTTTGTAGGGGTTCGTCTTGTTGGGTCCTCATAGCCTTGGGGGCAGGTTCTTTGATATCTGTCTTACAAATGAGACACAGGAGAGAAAGCCAGGCCTTAGAGAGACGCAGTAACTCGTGGTCATTCACTGGGAAAGCGGGGACCCACTCGGGGGTCTGGCTCAAAGGGGAGGCTGCCCTTCCCTGAAGGCACCCCTGATGGCGTCAGCTCAGATGGGCATCCTGGGTGTGTCGGTGAGAACGCATTTGGCTGCAGGACATAAGAAGTGACTTAGATAGAGAGGAGGTTTTATTGTCTGCTGAAACAGAGGCGGGGGAATGAAGCCCCCCCGGGTTCAGGGTCTTCATCAAATCGAGGGCCCAGGGACTCTGTGTGTTTCCCCTCTGCCGTGTCCGCCTGTCACTGCTTTCCCCGTCATGACCGAAAGGTGGCTGCAGAGGTTCCAGCCGTCACATCCAGACTCCACAGCACCCTCGGTTTGTAAGGAAAGCCTTTCCTGGAAGCCCCTTTGTTGCCTTTTCACGTGTGACTGTGTGTCCAGGCCTGAGCCCGTCTTGGAGGGGGAGCAAGCCCACCGGGCCTGGCTCAGGGCCATCTTAGTCCCTGGGGGCTGTGCAGGGCGTTCCAGGGAGAGGGGCTCCCACGGTGGGGGCTGCTGTGTGACCGCAGCTGGGGCCAGGCTCACGGTGGACTCGCCTGCGTGGACGCGGCGTCTCTTATGCTGGAAAGGCCACAGCCCTGCAGTTGCTTCACGTTGGTGGGGTTACGGGTAGGATAGTGGCACTTGCTGACCTCTCTGGTCCTGAGGGGCATGTGCTGGGCCCCAGATTCTTGAGTCCTGCCCCTGCTCCATGCTGAGTCCTGCCACCGCTCCACGCTGAGTCCTGCCCTCGGCCCAGGTCTGCCCAGTCCTGCCCCCTGTCCACGCTGAGTCCTGCCCCCTGTCCGTGCTGAGTCCTGCCCTCAGCCCAGGTCTCTGCCCAGTCCCTGCTCCATGCTGAGTCCTGCCCTTGGCCCAGGTCTGCCCAGTCCTGCCCCCTGTCCACGCTGAGTCCTGCCCCCTGTCCACGCTGAGTCCTGCCCCCTGTCCACGCTGAGTCCTACCCCCAGCCCAGGTCTGCCCAGTCCCCGCTCCATGCTGAGTCCTGCCCCCTCTCTACGCTGAGTCCTGCCCCCGCTCCATGCTGAGTCCTGCCCCCTCTCTACGCTGAGTCCTGCCCCCGCTCCATGCTGAGTCCTGCTCCTGGCCCAGGTCTCTGCCCAGTCCTGCCCCCCGCTCCACGCTGTGGGGCTTGGTGATGGGGGTGCTGCTTGGGTCTCTGGAAACCACGCCGAGGCTCTCCTTGAACTGGCCCCGCCGGCTTGAGTCCCAGCGTTTTGCTCGTTGGCGGCGCCTTCTTTGCTCTTGTTCTGCACCAGTGGCTCTTCTGAGAGGGTTTGGGGGAGCCTTTCATCACTCCTGGACCAGGAAGCACTGAATATTTCTCTTTAATGCTGGAAGCAGATTACCGTGTGCACTGCACCCTCTGGAGTTCTTGCTGAGTTCTGTCTCCGTGTCACCAGGAAACCAGAAAAAGTGATTGATTAACCTTACAACGTGCACCATGCTGGCTGCCCCAAGTAGCCCCTTAAAAAATTGATGGCGAGCTGTCTTTCGGGTTTTCATTAAAATCTGCCTTGCAGACTTCTCGGCACCCGTGGGCATGGCGCTCTGTGGCCCTGGTGGTTTCTGTGTTGGAGTGAGTGGTGGAGCGGGAGCTGGACCAGTTCTGCAGGGCGGCTGTGACCTCGGGCGGGGCCCCTGCCCTCTCTGTGGGGTCCCCACTGCTGAGTCCACGTGGGGTCTTGTTGGTTTCCCATGCTCCCTGACAAACGCCCCCAAGTTAGCGCCTCCCACTGGCCACCATGTGGCTTCTGTGGCGACCGTCAAGTCTGGAGCCTCAAGGCTGGTGCGGCTGCGGGCCAGGTGTCAGCGGGGCTGGGGTCTCATCGGAGAGCTCTCGGATGTGCTTGGACAGAGGGCCTGGGCTCCTTGTGGACTGCTGGCCAGAGGCCACTCAGTGTGGGTGTTGGAGGCAGACAGTGCCGGTCAGTTTCGCGGCCTCTCCTTCCCTTGGAGCCCTAAAGAGTCAGCGTAGAGGCAGCGCGGGGAGCTTGACTGGCGGTGGCGTTTGTTAAGGGTTCGGCCTGGCGCTTGCTCCTGGTCATGGAGTGGGGTGCAGGGCGGGCACCCAGGAGGGCTCCCCGTGAACCCGGATGGGTGGCCGTCTGCGAGTTACCTTAGAGATGAGACGCTGTCCTGACCCTGTGGGCCTCTGTCCGATAGTCGGGGCACGGACTCCAGGCGTTCCGCCCCCGGGAGAGGAGTGCGTATGCCCGTGAGGACTAGCGCCGAGATGGGCTGGCACGAGGCCTGTCGTCCACGTGGTTTGCAGAGTCGGTGAGGCGGGAAAGTGGGCTTTGGGGAGAAAGGTTTTCTGAGACAGGTTGAGACTGTCCGAGGGAGAGGTGAGGTGCCTCCAGCGGGCCAGTGCCTCCTGGGCGGTGAGCCCTGGTGCTGCAGTCACACCGTAAATGGGGCCCTGGCTCAGAGTCACTCTTAAAGCTGTCTCTGCTGTCAGACTTCTTAATCGGGCCAGGCTCCTGGGAGAGGAAGCAGGTGGTTCTCCCCAGGTTCCAGTCGAATACCCTTGCACTGACCGTCTGCCTTGTGGGCCACGCCTGGTGGGGCTGAGTCTGGGCCTGATGAATTCCTGGGGCCTCCGTCCAGCACTGTAGTGGCCACCCCAGGCCCCTCTCAGAGGTTCTGCAGGGCAAGGCTGGTGTTCAGGGTTAAGTGAAGTGGGTCATGGAGGGGTGAGTGTCTGAGGGCCACAGACAAGCCTGGAGCCACCTGTGTCCATCCCCACCAAGTGACAGGCCTTCGTGCAGAAGATTGAGGGCAGGTGGGCAGCGGGGTGGGGCGCCCGTCTCCCAGGCTCCCCCAGGGCCGGTGGTCTCCAAGGTCTCCACTGTTACCTACTGGGGTTAATTAACCCCCAGGTAACAGAGCTGGAGACCCTCGAGGCTGGGCGGGGACTGTCTGAGCATGTGTGTGGTCAGGTCGTGGCTGTTGGCCCCTCGGCACCTGAGGCCGCCCGTGCAGACCCCTACCGCCTCGTCCTTGTCTTTGGAGGAGGCAGATGCTCGGCCTGTTCCGTATCATTGCCTCAGATTTGAGCAGATCCTCTAATCACACACCAGCAAATCCTGTCTGAGAGAGGCTCTATTAATACCCTTGCTATTTTTTTGCTGTGCTCCATTTTATAAATGTATATATATATATATGTTTTTTGCAAATATGGTTCAAACATTCTTGCCTTTTAAGGGCAGAAAACAATGACAGAGCTTCCTAATTGTTTTCAACAGTTACCTTCAACGATATCCTGTACAAGATATCCTCTTAAATGTTCTGAATAGAGTTCAAATTACTTCTCTTTCCTTCTTCCTTTGAAAACATCCCCAAACCCACAGCTGGCCAGCTCAGCGTCGCTGGAAGGGAAAGGACAGCTGAAGTTCACGACAGGCCGCTGGAGCCCACATCACAACTGCTCCCAGGTAGCCACGGCGAACGACACGGCCATCCGAGGCTGGGACACACGGACCATGAGGTCAGTGGCGGCCGGGCCGGACTCGTGCCCAGAGCCCCGCCTGCCCCGCCCCATCCTCGACTCCGTGGGGTCAGCTCTGCTGGGGGCCACACGGCCGCCTGGAGCCCCACCCGCCCCGCCCCATCCTCGACTCCGTGGGGTCAGCTCTGCTGGGGGCCACACGGCCGCCCGGAGCTCCGCCCGCCCCGCCCCAGCCTCGGCTCGGTCGGGTCAGCTCTGCTGGGGGCCACACGGCCGCCCGGAGCCCCGCCCGCCCCGCCCCATCCTCGACTCCGTGGGGTCAGCTCTGCTGGGGGCCACACGGCCGCCCGGAGCCCCGCCCGCCCCGCCCCATCCTCGACTCCGTGGGGTCAGCTCTGCTGGGGGCCACACGGCCGCCCGGAGCTCCGCCCGCCCCGCCCCAGCCTCGGCTCGGTCGGGTCAGCTCTGCTGGGGGCCACACGGCCGCCCGGAGCCCCGCCCGCCCCGCCCCATCCTCGACTCCGTGGGGTCAGCTCTGCTGGGGGCCACACGGCCGCCCGGAGCCCCGCCCGCCCCGCCCCATCCTCGACTCCGTGGGGTCAGCTCTGCTGGGGGCCACACGGCCGCCCGGAGCTCCGCCCGCCCCGCCCCAGCCTCGGCTCGGTCGGGTCAGCTCTGCTGGGGGCCACACGGCCGCCCGGAGCCCCGCCCGCCCCGCCCCATCCTCGACTCCGTGGGGTCAGCTCTGCTGGGGGCCACACGGCCGCCCGGAGCCCCGCCCGCCCCGCCCCAGCCTCGGCTAGGTCGGGTCAGCTCTGCTGGGGAACACACGGCCGGGCTGTTGTGGTCTTGGTGCTGTAGGGAGGGGCACAGCCGCCTTCCTCCTCCGACCCCGCCTTCAGTACACCAGGGGCTGTGGGTCCGAGCCCCTCTCGGGCGGCCTGGCCCCTCTGGGTGCCCTTCGGCAGCCGCGGTCTCCCGTGGAGATCCGGGTCAGGCTTTCACAGCAGCTCAGGCCCCAGACGGTGACCGCAGGCTCCCGGGCCCTGTGATGGGCAACTCCACGGGGAGGGCCACCGTGTCTCCGGGCCGCACGCCCAGAGGTGATCACACTGTGTCACCTAAGTCATTACACAGACAGCCCGCGCTGCTGGCGGAGCACAGAGAGCAGCTTCTCTGCGCCAGGTGTGGGTTGACAGGCAGAGGAGTGACGGGGGCGCTCTGTTGCCATGGCAACGGGAGCACGGCAGTCTTTTCTAAGGTACAGTTCATCCCCTCAGCACACCGTGATTTATCACTAAGCTGCAGAGATGGAGGTCGGGAAATAATTCCTGTTGCCTTCAAGGGTGGGGGCACCGCCTGAAATCTCAGTCCCGGGCTCCCCGAAAGTGCAGGGGTAATCCGTAATCGACGTGTGTGTCTGTGCCGGGCTGTGCTGGGTTTGCTGTGAGGTGCTGAAAGCTGTGGGCTTGGACTGTGGGGACTCAGGACCAGAATGCATGCCTCCAGGGCCTGTGGCTGTCTTTCCCTGTTCTCATCGTTCCTTGAAGGATGCGAAGGTTTTTGGGGTCTATATGAGAACCTCTAAGGCTAACCTCACAGACCCCAAATCCAAGGCCTGGGGGGCGGCGCCCTGCAGCCCCCTTGCCCGCCGTCCCTGGAGGGCGTCCCTGGGTTTCTGGCAGCGGGTGAGCCGGGCTGTTCTCGACATGGTCTCTCTCCTGCCCACAGCCTGTGCGCCTGCTCAGCCAGCTGCTTCCCGCGCTGCTTGGGGTGTGCATGGGGCTTTTATGTTCAGGCCACCACGCCCAGAGCTGGCAGGAAAGCCTGAGTCAGCATTCCGCAGGCCCTGGGACCTCAGCAGTCTTGGTGTTATCCATTTTCCTGCTTCCCTCGCAAGATCTTGACGCTCGGGCTTCTTGTTTTAGGAAGAAATTACTAGGCTCTTGAAAGGTACAGGATGTAGAAACCAGTTCCCGATTTAAAAGTGGCTTTGGGCTGGAAAACCTGGCCTGTGAGAAACGGTGGGAAGGACTAAAATCGTTGCCCTGAGTGGGAGCATGGAGGTCTGGGGTGCCGCCCCCCGGGAGCTGCAGGGAGCACGTGACCCAGCACCTGCAGGAGGGGACACTCCCCCCGAGAAGCACGCGGAGAGGGTGGAATGACGGGCATGTCACAGGGCCGTGGTAGGCCTCGTCCATCCTGCTGGACGCAGGCCTCTTGTCCAAAGCCGCTGTCCCACCTCAGGATGACCGCTCCTCTGGTTGGGGTGTGTGACGTGAGGGGGTCGCTGTAGAGATGGAACAGTGTAATTCCACACCCTGTGAGAGGCGGCTTGGAGCTGGGTGGTGGGGCAGCAGTCAGGTCTGTGTGTGCATGTGTGTGTGCACCTGTGTGTGTGTGCCTGCTCTTCTGTGCACATGTGTGTGGGCATGTACACCTATATGTGTGGGCACGTACACCTATATGTGTGGGCACATGTACCCGTGCGGGCGCACACGTGTGCTGCGTGCATTGCATACCTGTGTGCACACCTGCGTGTATGTTCTCTGCACATGCGTGTGGGCATGTACACCTGTATGTGCGGGCACATGTACCCATGTGGGCGCACATGTGTGTGGTATGTGCATTGTGTACATGTGTGCACATCTGCGTGTATGTCCTCTGCACATGCGTGTGAGCATGTATACCTATATGTGTGGGCACGTGTACCCATGCGGACACACGTGTGTGCTGCGTGCATTGTGTACATGTGTGCACACCTGTGTGTATGTCCTCTGCACGCACGTGTGGGCATGTACACCTGTATGTGTGGGCACATGTACTCGTGTGGGCGCACATGTGTGTGTGTGCTGTGTGCATTATGTACACGTGTGCACACGTGCACGTGTGCACTCTAAGCAGCTGTGGTTCAGTCCCTCCCACCGCACCTGCGTGTATGTCCTCTGCACATGCGTGTGGGCATGTATACCTATATGTGTGGGCACATGTACCCGTGAGGGCGCACGTGTGTGTGTGCTGTGTGCGTTATGTACACATGTGCACACGTGCACGTGTGCACTATAAGCAGCTGTGGCTCAGCCCCTCCCACCGGCGTGTCGGCACCCAGGCTGTGTGCGTGGGTGAGGGACGGGCCTGGCCGTGACAGGCGGCGTCTCCCTCAGCGTTTCTGCAGTTTCTCCTACTTCTCCTTCCTCTCCTGTCTCTGTGCCTCCGACGCCGTCAGCACCGCATCCTGCTTTCCGCCCCCTTTCTGTCTCTCTGGTCCTTCTGGACGTGGGCTGTCCAGTCTGTCTCTGCTTCTCCATGACAGTCCCCTCTCTCTGGCTCCCTCTCATCAAGATGCCAGGTCACCCCCTTGAGAGCTGCCAGCCAGCCCCCATCCCAGGCACCGACCGTGAGCAGGAGCCCCCGGCCCGGACCCCACCTGGCCGGGGCCTGGGAGAGGCTGTGGGGGCCAGTGCTTCCCGTGTGCCCCCTCTCACCTGTGCGTCCACCCCCCGCGCCCAGCCAGACCTACCGCATCGAGAGCGCTCACGGCCAGCTGGTGCGGGACCTGGACTTCAACCCCAACAGGCAGTACTACCTGGCCAGCTGCGGGGACGACTGCAAGGTGAAGTTCTGGGACACCCGCAACGTCGCCGAGCCCGTCAAGACCCTGGAGGAGCACTCCCACTGGTGCGTGCCTGGCGGGGGGGCAGTAATTAGGTGATTTATTTTGCTGATTACGTCACCGTTTGGAAAGGCAGAAGCCAGCCTAGTTTGTGCTGCTGTGACTCATTCAATCAACCAGTTTTATTTTTTCTTTAGGAAAAAATTCCAAATCTGAATGTGATTCATAAACGTAGGAAAAGAAAAACATTAGACTCTGTCTCCTCTTGAAATAGTGCTGGTTCACGTATGCAACAGTGAGTGTGCCCAGATGCTCCTGGGGCATTGTGTGCCATGCAGGGGGTGGAGAGCCCAGTGCCCAGAGGCAGGAGGCCAGATAGGCTAGTCCAGCAGCATCCATGGGGAGGATAGTGAGGCAGGGCTGGGCGCGCAGCACGCAGCACCCCCAAGACCCGCCATTCTCCCTAACGTGCTGTAGCTGTGTGTTCACCACGTGCTGGGGCTTTTTGCTAAGTGAAAGAGATCAAGTCGGAGAAAATCGTTTTCATCCAGATAAAGCCTGTTGTGTGTGCGTACGTGTGTGTGCATGCGTGCTTCTGTCTGGATGCACACGTGTGCCTGAGTTGTGTGTACGTACGTGTGTGTGCATGCATGCTTCTGTCTGGATGCACACGTGTGCCTGAGTGTGCTTATGTCTGCATGTCAGCGTGTGCTGCTGTGTGCATGTACACATCTGTGTACATACATGCATGTGTGTGTGCTTGCATCCGCGTGCATATTTGTGTACTGCTGTGGGCATGCACACTTCTGTGTGTGCTCGTGTGTATTTACCACTTGAATGCTGGAGTACAGTTTAGACAGTTCGGTCATGCCTGCAGTCCGGGAAGAAGCTCCCATCCCCTGGACCCAAGTGGGCTGTCTGGCTGTCCGCTGCCCACCCCCCAGCCCCGGGTCTGCAGCAGCTGCCTGGCGGGTGGCTCAGCACAGCGAACTCGGGTCCTGTGGGTCAGAAGGAAGCCGGGCCGAGTGACCAGACCAGACGGGAGGGCGGCCCTGGCCGGGGCAGTGCTCCTGGAGGCCGCCCGGGGCGGGCTCGTGTCTCCGTCATCTCTAGTCCACACTATGCTTCTCAGGCGGTTATGGCCTTTGGTGCTCTGGGAAGCCTGTGTGCCTGCTGCACAGGAGTCCAGTGAGCCCCCTGCGGTCCCTGCTGCCGTCTGGTTGTGTCTCTTGTCAGTTGGGATTTACAAGGTTTCAGGCTGCGCCGCGAGCCTGCCCCTGCTGACCACCACCCGGTGCTGGCCTGAGCGGGATGAGGCTGCCCCGTCTAGGAGGGCTGATGGTCCCAGCGCCCTCTCCCCCCACCCCCAGGGTATGGAACGTCCGCTACAACCACTCGCACGACCAGCTGGTCCTCACGGGCAGCAGCGACAGCAGGGTCATCCTTTCCAACATGGTGTCCATCTCCTCCGAGCCCTTCGGCCACCTGGTGGATGACGACGACCTGAGTGACCAGGAGGAGCGCCGTCTGGAGGAGAAGTAAGCGCGTGCGACGGGCGGCCCAGGCGTGCGGGAGCGTCTCCGGGTCCCTGTGGTGGGGGCGTGGGTGATGGGGTCGGGTGGCTCAGCGATGCTGTCTGGCGTGGCCTCTGAAACGCGTCTGTCCATGTTCTTGCTGAGCTTCACAGGTGAGGCGGTGAGGACCGTGGCTGGTCTGCACCCTCGGGAGTGAGTCGCGGCCCCCGCTGGCTCTCGGGATGCCCCTTGGGGCAGACTGTGCTGGGCGTCTCTGCTCGCTGTGCTGTCCTGGGTCAGGTTGTGGCCCATCTGCCCTTGCTGGCAGGGGGCAGGGTGGGACCGCAGGCCCAGACCTGGTCCGTCCCCCACGCCCCTTCCCCTGAGGGACCCTGAGGTGCTGCTGGGACCTCGACGTGGTGCCTGCCTTGACAGCCGCACCATCTTTTCGTGGTGGCGTCTTTTCCCTGGACCTTCCAACCCTACTTGTGTCTGCTCAGGGGCCCTCTCTTCACCCTGGGGCCCAGGCCCTGAGACTTGTGGGGGCCTGGGCTCTGGGGCTCACACAGGGCGCCCTAGTCCAGGGCGGCGGCACCCAGGAGGGCCGGTGCCCTGCGTCAGCAGCCTGGGTGTTGCAGGAGATGCCCCTTGCTCTGGGGAGGACGTGTCTCCGTGGCGGTGGCTGCCTTCTGGTGTGAGGGAGCGTGCTTCAGGCCTCCCTGGAGTCGGGTCTGGGGCCGGGGTGTCTGGAGCAGAGCCCGTCGAGTCAGGCAGCCTGTGCCCTGGAGTGTGAAGGGGCATGTCCTTCTGTCCTGAGCTTCCTCACTCTCTGCTGTTGTCTGATTGCTTCTGCTGCCCGCCGACCGCCCAGGTGAAAGTGAAAGCCGCTCAGTCGTGGCCGACTCTTTGGTGTACCCCATAGATACACAGGCCGTGGAACTCTCCAGGTCAGAGTACTGGAGTGTGTAGCCTTTCCCTTCTCCAGGGGATCTTCCCAACCCAGGGATCGAACCCAGGTCTCCTGCATCACGGTCTGATTCTTTACCATCTGAGCCACAAGAGAAGCCCAAGAATACTGGAGTGGGTAGCCTATCCCTTCTCCAGTGGGTTTTCACAACCCAAGGATCAAACCCGGGTCTCCCGCATTGCAGGAGGATTCTTTACCAGCTGAGTCACAGGGAAAAATCCCCACGTGAGAGGCTGACTTGGCAGTGACCTACTGATTGTCTCCCTTGACGCCATCATTTTCCTGTTCAGACGCTGGGAAATGCATCATTTAGACACAGCTGTGGTGGCTTCAGCCCAGCGGCCTGCCACGTGCAGGGCTCGGGGCCCTCTGCTGTCCTGTCTGCTCTCGGCCAGGCAGGAGTCTGCGTCCTGTCTGTACCGGAAACAGAGCCAGCAGCTGCCTTGTTGGCGCCGAGTGGTCCTGGGATATCCCCGCTGTGCGTGACAGCTTCAGACAGGCTCACCAGGAGGGGGGCAGGCATGTGGCTGGCAGGCATGCCCGGAGATAGCGGCACTGTGAGCTGGCCCAGTTTCCTGCTAGCCTGCTCCTGGGATTGGTCTACACATCTTAGTGAATCGGGGGAATGGGACCCCTCTAAGGACTTGTATGAAGGGTTTATACCAGGCTGCCTGCTGGCCACTGCAGGCCGGCTTCCTGGGAGGACAGGGCTAGGGGATGAGTGGGATCCTGAGCCCAAGACCAGGGGGCACGTGAGGCAGGGTTTCCCGAGAAGGGTCCCGGAGCCCGGGTGGACGGGCTCATGGGGCAGGGTCTCCCGAGAAGGGCTCCAGAGCCCGAGACCAGGGGGCATGCGGGGCGGATCAAGGGGCAGGCAGGGTGGGGTCTCCCGAGAAGTGTCCCCAGAGCCTGGGAGGAGGGGGCATGCCGTGTGGGGTCTCCCGAGAAGGGTCCCAGAGCCCCAGATCAGGGGACAGGCGGGGTGGGGGTCTCCCAAGAAGTGTCCCCAGAGCCCAGGACCAGGGGGCACACGGGGTGGGGTCTCCGGAGAAGGGTCCCAGAGCCCCAGATCAGGGGATAGGCGGGGTGGGGTCTCCCGAGAAGGGTCCGAAACCTGGGAGTGGGGGCTTGCGGGGCGGGGTCTCCCGAGAAGGGTCCCGCGTGCTGAGAGCCCTGTGGGCAGGGAGCATGGGTGAGATGGGAGGCAGCGCCCCAGGCCCTCCGGTGGAGAAGCAGCTGGCGCGCTGCAGGCCTGTGTTCTCTGCAGCCGGGTGGGCGGCGCAGCTCTGCGGGCTTCCGGGGGTCTGCGTGTGTGAGTGCTGTCCGGCCGGTGTCCCAGGGAAGGGATTCGTGAGCCCCGTTTGCAGGGGTTGATGGGGAAGTCACAACTCCAGCCAGGACCTGCTGGCCCTTCCCGCAGGCTCCGGCCAGCCCTGCCCCCAGTCCAAGCTGTGCTGTCTGGTCCCCAGGTTCCTCTGTCAGACACCACGAGACCATCAGCCGTTCTCCACCCAGCCACCGTCCCCCTGAGCGCAGGCACGTCCTGCTTCAGGGCTAATGGAGGTGTCGGGCAGTGGATGGTACCCCACCCTGCCCCGTAGGGCCCTCTGGGGGTGGCCCTGGGGTCCTGCCCCCAGGAGGAGGTGTCGGGCAGTAGATGGCCCCCACGGCCCTGAGACCCCTCTAGGGTGGCCCCCAGGAGGAGGTGTCGGGCAGTAGACGGCCGCCTCCCCCCGCCCCCCCGCCACCCCTCAGCTCCTGGGACCAGGCCTGCGGCTGGGGCAGGGCGCCCGCCCCTCACATGTGTTGGTGCCTTGCAGGAGCCAGGAGCCCCCTCAGGACAGCGTCATCGCCACCTACGAGGAGCACGAGGACAGCGTGTACGCCGTGGACTGGTCCTCAGCCGATCCCTGGCTGTTCGCCTCCCTGAGCTACGACGGAAGGCTCGTCATCAACCGCGTGCCCCGGGCGCTGAAGTACCACATCCTGCTGTGAGCGCCGGGCTGCCTAGGGACCCCAGCCGCGGCGTGTGGGGCCCAGGCTTTCCAGGCAGAGCCCCGTCGGACACGGGCGCCCACGAACAGTGGCAGGGCCTCTGCCCGCTGGCCTCTGCGCCTGCCGTCTCTGCCCTGGAGACAGAGGTGCCCAGGCCGAGCGGGGCGCGCGCTCTCCTCCGGCTCTGAGGGCCGTTGGGCATTTCCCTGTGATTTGTTTCCCTGATGTCGACGTCGTCTTCTCGCGAGATTAAATGGAATAAAAGCAGCAGGGCGGCCCCTGGCATCCTCCCCGGGGCTCCGCTCGGTCTTCCCCGTCTCAGCCCGGAGGATGGGCGGGTGGGCCTGCTGCACCCGGGGGGTGCTGACGCTGCAGGTGCCCCGAGTCTGCCCCGGCTGAGGCCCCGTCCCTGGCCGCCACGCTCCCCAGGGTCCTGCGCTGGAGGCTGATGGCCCCCACGTCACCGTGCGGTCGGGGCCCCCTCAGTCACTCGGATGCCTTCCCGCTAAGCCCTAGGTTGTTGGTGAACCCCTCCTCCCCTGGGCGCCCTCTGTGGGGCGGGCGCATTCAGCTCGGAGAGGCTGGTCCTGCGTGCGCCCCCCGACTGGAGGCTGGAGGACCAGCAGCGTCACCTCACTCACACTTGGCACCGACTGAACGTGTGCGGATTCTGCATGGATTGGTGCTGGGATGCAGGCCCAGGCTGGCCCTCCGGCTCTCGGCAGCAGTCCCCTCCAGTCCGCGGACAAGGTGGAACCCCAGAGTCAAGGGAGGGAAGGTGGGCTACAGACCCTCGGTCCTTCAACCCAAAAAACCGAAGCGGCTCCCTGGTGGCCCCGGCTGGAGGTGGACCTGAGCCCTGCCTGGGACCGTCCACGCAGCCACAGCGGGGTAGCACCCGGGCCCACGCGCCCAGGAGGGTGCCCCCGAGTCCAGCTGTCCTGACGCGGACACGCAGTGGCCTGGGGTTTCCAGCGTCACCGTCGCCCAGTCGTGGCGGCTGCCCCGCCCCCACCCGCCCCGCCCACCTCTGCCCACCCTGGTGTCCCCGGCCCGTCCTCTGAGACCCAGTCCAGCTGTCACCTCCCCTCTGAGGCGCCTCCCAGGACTCCAGCCCTTGGTCAGCCTCGCGTCTTCCCGCCCGAGTCGTGTGCAGAGGTTCCTCGGACAGCCAGTTGCCCGCATGGCAGCTCAGCCAGTGCGCCCTGAGCCTGCTGGGGTCCAGCAGGACCGCACAAGGCAGGCCCCTTCCGCAGGGCTGGGCAGAGACGGTGAAGGCTCCCTGCACAGGGTTCTGGGGCGCAGGCCCAGCCCAGCGCCGGTCATGGCGTGTCCCCGGGGACACCTCGTTTACCTCCCGTGACAGCTGGATGCCTTCACAGCTCTGTGCAGGAGTAAGTTAATGTATCCTGTAGCCCACTTAGGACCCTAAGTGTGTGTGGCCATTAATGGTCATCTTAGTAGGAACACGTGCAGGTCAGTTAATTTTAAAATATTCTAAAATTCCAAAAGATCAGAAATCATATGTGTTGGGAAAGGTGAAATCTGTCTCCCCTTTCTAGTTTCTTCTGTCTGATGTAAGAATTAACAGGAGACAGACGACAGGAGAAAATCAGATTTAATTCCATAGGTGCAGAGTCCCCATGAGCAAACCGGGCCCAGGACGGGCTGGGCACGAGGCTCCTGAGCATCTGGGTTTGGGGGAGTCTCACGGGGAGGAAACGGTTTGCTGGGCCACGTGGAGTGGCAGGACATGGCAGGACTTTGGTCTCTGTGAGTTCCCCCTCCTGGCCGTGTACAGTGTGGGCATCTCTGGTGATTCTGCACTCTGTGGGCCGGACTCCCCTAGGCAGGAATAAAAGCCAGACTTGCGGCCCGCATGTGGGTTGCCTGGGCCCCTAATGGGCGACAGGAGACGCTCTCACACTGCGAGCAGGGCGGCGCCAGGCTGCTCGGCTCAGCTGCAGGCTCCCTCTGCGCTTACATATCCGTATGGGAAGACGATGAAATGGCAATTTTCCAGGTTTCACGTGAGAACAGAACGCGTCCCCTGGGTCAGGCTGCCCTCAGGATGTGTTCCTTCCTGAGCCGGTGTGGTCCCCCCCTGACTCCTACCGCGGGGTCAGCAGGAGGTGGGCCAGCTCCCGTGATTGGGACGTCACCGCCCAGCAGGTTCCGGGAGGATGGTAGGTCCTCAGCACCCAGCTGGCGTGCGGCTGTAAACTGAGTCACTTCTTCCAGGCGTCAGTGTTGGCAGCATCGGAGCTCACTGGTCCCTTTGCTCTGCCCGCTGGTGGTGCCCCAGTGAGCTGGGCGACCCTTCTGTCTCCTGAGACCCACATCACCCCCGAGTGCAGGGCTGGGGCAGGGAAGGCCCCCGGGAGAAAGCCCAGCTCGGGCGGAGACCTGGGCCAGAGGCTGGGCAGAGGCTGTCAGATGTGTGCAGAGCCCCGCCGGCCAGCATGGTTGCCGACCTTGGGCCTTGCACGCCTCCAGGGGCAACAGATCTGATCTTCGGACACCCCCGTAAAGTCCCCAGGTTACCAAGCCTGGGGGGACATTGGATGGGCAGGAACAGGGCAGGGACGTGCGTCAGAACAGGGCCGGGCTCTCCTATCCGAGGTGGGGGTGTCCAGAGAGGCTGCAGCCGCAGGGGGGGGGAGGGGGGGAACGGGTCGGGAGGGTCTTGGGGGTGGAGCCCTGGCCCCTTTGCCCCCAGGTCCACGTGCTGGGCCGAGTAGGGGTAACTTGGACTTTTTTTCCAGCATCGCTGCGTTCTCTGCCCAGCTGATGAGCCCCCAGCCAGGCCCGAGAGCTGCCCCCGCCCTCTGTCGGCCCCAGCCGCTGCTGCCCTCCCAGGACTGGCCTGTGGGGGGAGGGCCGTGGGTGGGGGCCTCATGGGACCCCAGAATCCTGCCCTGCCTGTCAGGTGTCTTCATGGGGTCAGCAGGGACGACTGCTGTCGTTGGTCACTAACCTCCTCAGTTAGGGGGAGTGGGGTGGTGTGTATACTCCCACATTAGAGAGATGGGCCCGGGACTTACCCACGTCCCATGCACACCCTAGGAAGCCACTCATCGCCAGGGCTCACCGGGCTCAGGTGCCCAGGGAAGCGTCCTCATCTGTGGCCCCGACTGTCTCGGGAGGGAGGCGCTTGCCCCGGGGGCGGGCGGTGAGCAGCAGTTCACAGGGGCCAAGGCAGGAGGACACCAGCCTGCGTCCTGTCACTGCAGGCCACGAGCCGCTCAGGCTAAAGGAGGGGAGAACCACTCAGCGGCCTGGCCCGGAGGGGCCAGTGTGGCGTGGGTGAGCCCCGGGCCCGCGGCTGCAGGGAAGTCAGCGACTGCCCGAGGTGGCCCCCTCCCCTGTCCCAGCCCCCGACGGGCAGCTGCAGGGTGTGCAGCGGGTCAGCGGTGTGGATCTGTGCTTTCCCTGCCTTCCAGCTGTGCGGTCGCTTCTGACCTGCTCGGAGTCAGAGCTGACAGGAGGCCAGGTCGCTTGGCGGGCTCTGAGTCCTGGGTCTTGGCAGAGCTCCCCACACGCGATGGGACGTGACAGGCCTTCGGGGCGTGAGGGAGTCCCCGAGTGCCTGGAGGCTGGTGCCTGGCCTGGGGAAGGGCTCCGTGGGGTCGTGAGCGGGTGCAGGGACGTGAAGCCTGTCTGCAACGCAGAGGCCACACCGGACCCTCAGGCCACTCCCACCCTGCTCCCCGGCACCCCTCCCACAGGGCCTTGTACAGCAGCTTCCTTCCCCAGCCGTGTTTTTTAAGTGTGATAAGAAACAGGCTATTTATCATCCTCTCCAGTAACAGAATCCAGACCCCGAAGAGAGGAGCTCGTGAGCGCTGTTCCTGCCCAGCAGCTGCCTTATTTTCAGCTGTCTGAAGCTGATGGCCCATCTCCTTTTTGATGTAGCCATGATGGGTTTAGGAGATTTAGACAGGATTTTTTTCTATAGCGTGCAAAAAGAAAAATAGGGCTGAATGCATGAGAATGATGAGTCTTCCGGCTTCTGTGTCTAAAATGGCTTCGAGGCAGGAGTTCTTGCACAATGATTCATGCCCTGTTGTGTCTTACGCTTAATAAGTGTGTGGGAAACGGTGATGTCGGAATTGCCTTTCCCTTCTCATTTGGTGCCGTCTCAATGGTGCTTGCATGGTGGCTGCGGTGGGGGGGTGGGCCTGGGTGCCCCTCACAGGAGCTGCTCGGGGTCTGGGCACCTGCGGCCGGCAGGGGGACAGCTTGGCCCATGGCAGGACACTCCCGTCCTGCCCCTGGGTGCTGCTGAGGGCATGGCCGGTTTGCCCTCGGCTGTCTCCAGGCCGCGGGGTGGCCTTCAGCTCTGACCGTGACCGGGGACGTCGCATTCTCCCTGGGAGGTACAGCCGTCCTGCAGGACTGTCCTGGAGCCAGGCCTTGGCACAGATGCTCATGTTTATATAGGGGACCAGGTCTGCTGCCAGCCGTGGGGGAGGTTCATTGTGTTCGATTTTGATCGGCCAGCTGCAGGGCTCCAGGGCGCCTCCGAGGGCAGAGGATGGCGATGCTGTGGCCAGGTCCCTGACGCCACCCGGACCGCCGTGCCGCTTGCCTGAGTGAAGCCAGGCTCTGCGCTGATCCCGGGGCCGTTCACACCCGAGAGGGGGCCGCAGCGGCCCTGCTGACCCTGTGCCTCTCACGCCAACCTCACAGCAGCATTTCAAGCAGAAACGGGGAACATGGGTTTGCAGCCGGAGGGCCTGGATTAGGCTCACAGCCCCTTTGCTGATGGGCACTCGGGGGAGTCTCCACGTCCCAGGCCATGGTTTCCTCGTTTGTGGAAAGAGAAGGCCCTCATCCTGAAGGCACAGCTTAGATTGTTTGATGAACACAAGGCCCAGGTGTTCAGTAAACTTACTCCAGACGTAATGACTGGGAGGGTTTTGGGGACTGGTTCAGTCTCCTCACTCACGGTTGGTCTGTGTAGAATTTCCATTTCTTCTTGGTAGGTTGCATGTTTCTTGGAATGTCCTCGTACCTTCTGCGTTATCCCGTATGTTGGCATTTAATTGTCGATAGTGACCTCTTATCCTTTGTGTTTTTGTGGTATCCATGATATCACCTCTCATTTCTGTTTTTTTTTTTTTTTTTAATTTGCATCCTCTCTTTTCTTCTTGGGGAATCTGGCTGAAGGTTTGCCAAGTCGTTTAACTTTTCAAAGAAATGGCTTAGTTGTATAGATCTTTATTGTTTTTCTGATTTCTGTTTTATTTCTTACCTTTATTATTTTCTTCCCCCTGCTAACTCTGAGCTTAGTTCTTTTCTTTAGTTCCTGAAGCTGAAAAGTCGCTTTTGTGAGACTTTTCTTTTTTCTTAATGGGAATATTTTATGCTTATCCTCAAATCATCTGTACCTCTCATGGTGCTAAGCAAACACTGGGTGTTTGGGCAAACGCTGGGAGATAGTGAGGGACAGGGAGGCCTGGCCTGCTGCTGGCCATGGGGTTGCAAAGAGCTGGACACAACCTAGTAACTGAACGGTACTTGTGGCTTAGCTGGTAAAGAATCGCCTGCCGTGTAGGAGACCTGGGTTTAATCCCTGGGTTGGAAAGATTCCCTGGAGAAAGGAAAGGCTACCCACTCCAGTATTATGGCCTGGAGAATTCCACGGGCTGTACAGTCATGGGGTTGCAAAGAGTTGGACACGAGTGAGCGACCTTCACTCACGAATAGCAACGTCAATCATAGCAACATGGAGCTGGGCCCATAAACCTCGAGTGAGTATTGCTGCTCAGAGAACAGAGTTCACACCAGAAACAACCTGCACTGTAAGCAAAACTAAAAAGCTTTGAGGGGATACTGTTAAACTGGGGTGGCGACAGGTAGCTCGATGTCTTGCAGGCGGTCAGGGCAGAGCGCCGCAGGATCGGCCACACAGGGCTGTGACAAAGTAGCATCCGAGGCCTTCCCTTCAGCGAACATGGGCTTCCCAGGTGGTCAGCGGGTGAAGAACCCATCTCCCAGTGCAGGAGACGAGGGAGATGCAGGTTTGATCCCTGGGTCGGGAAGATCCCCTGGCGGAGGAAATGGCAGCCCACTCCAGTGTTCTTGCCTGGAGAATCCCATGGACAGAGGAGCCTGGCGGGCTGCAGTCCGTGGGGTTGCACAGAGTCAGTCACAACTGAGCGTCTGAGCACAGCACTTGAGCAGATGTGTATTAGGCTTGGGCACTGGAGATACGAAATTCTAGGGACGGAAAGCAGATGGAAAACTTTGTCCTGGCTCAGAAGAGCTCACAGTTTAGTGTGTTCATTCAAAGCAACAGAGGATGTCGGGGCACCCATGTTGAGGGCCCCGAGTCTGAGCCGGGGACCCCATGCCCTAGCGGGGATAGTCCCCACGGGGTGCTGGTAGACGAAGCGGGGACGGGAGCCCTGGGCCCTGCGCCTCCTGTAGCTGCCGTGCGCCTGTCTGCCTCCTCAGGAAGGTTCCAGGGCTGACGCTCCATGCTCCCCTGCCTGGGTGATTTAAGACACGAGTAACTGCTTCACAAAATGCTGATGGGAACAGGACCCCACGGACGTTTGTGCCCCTGCAGCCGGTGCAGACCCCAGCTCGGGACCGCGTGGACTCCCCGGGGACACAGCCCCTCGGGCGCACACACCGTGGGCACTCTGTCTTTACGACAGTCGGGGCGCATCCATCATCCTGCCGCAGGGATAAATCCGTGTGACCTTCACACATCCTTGTCTAAAAACTGCTAATGTGTGCTCCTTTTGAAATATTCAAGATGTTGGGTGTGATTAAATGGGAGACAGGTTAAGGTGAGTTACGGCTTTGTTTAAACTTCAGCACGTTGGGGTCGACCTATTATGTGAAGGGACTGAAAGCGCTTAATGATCCAAGAGGGCAGGCGTGGAAGTGGATCAAGACGTGATGCATCGCTGTGCAGGTTAGAGTCCATCCCTGGCACCTTCAGGCAGGCGTTCTGCTGAGACCTGGACGGGAGTGTGGCCGTTGCCTGGCCCCCCGGAGGACTGGGCCTCGTCCCCCATGCTCCTGGAGGCCCAGGACGGGTGGTGTGTGGGCGTGTGCCTGGGGCTTAAGCCTCCAGGGCAGCATACCCGAGCACTCCCGGCCTCACGTTCTTGGAGCCCTTCCTCCTCCAGACTGTGTCCCCAGCCAGTGGCCAGCGCGCTGGACAGACCAGCCTCTGAAGAGCAGAGGGTCCGCCTGCAGCCATCTGAGTTTCGTGAAGTCCTAACTGTCAATCTCCCCGCCTCATGCGTCGGAAATGTCCCCTCCCCCCGGGCTCCCTCTGAGCAAGAGTCCCCCCGGGACCCCCCCCAGGGGAGGAGAAGCTGGATGAGGACTGAGGAGTCACTGTCGGCGTCTTCACTGTGTGCACGCTTCTTCACCCACGGGGAGGGGAGGATTCGCTCAGCCCGCCTGTGGGGTCGGCAGAGGTCTGGACAGGCTCTGCGTGTGCGGGGGCCTCGCGGAGCTGGACTCCCGCCGG
Organism: Capricornis sumatraensis; assembly: GCF_032405125.1. Classification (NCBI taxonomy): domain Eukaryota; kingdom Metazoa; phylum Chordata; class Mammalia; order Artiodactyla; family Bovidae; genus Capricornis; species Capricornis sumatraensis. The sequence continues at coordinate 120,012,284 of NC_091074.1, forward strand.
AGCCTCTTGCTGGCGGGTGACCCACCTCCTGCATGCTTCGGTCTCCCCATCCGTCAAGTCAGGAAGTGGTACCTACGTGCGTAGCCGTGTCCTCGGGGTTCATGGTGTAACGTGTGGGAAGGACAGCGCCTGGCCTGGTGGAGAACCTCAGCAGGTGGCAGCTTCTTACAGGTGGTCCCCACGACGGCACGGTCCCCCGGACCCTCGCTGCCGCTGTGCAGCTCAGAGCCTGTGCCCGGGACCCTGGTTCCTGGGCACAGTCCCCTCCCGACGGGCTGTGTTTCCCAGATTGGGTTGCTGCTCTGCCGTCTGTAACCGCACACACGGCCCCCACAGTGTCTTACCTTGTGCATCCGGAAAACTCCCCTATTGGATTCCTCTGAAGTGTGTGTGTGATGCCGCCCCCCCAGACCCTGTCACCAAGTAGAGTTCATTTCCTGGTGGAAGCAACCAGGGCGTCTCCCCTAATTTCTCTTATGACGGGTCAGCTCTGATTGGCACTTTGTAGGTATACACACTGGCATGTAAATGACAGGGACAGAGTGAAGGGACAAAGTAGGTGATGAGATAGTGAATCCCACCGGGTGATTGTAAACAGAAAAATACAGGAGACCCCTGTAAGTTAATAATCACTCAAGAAAGCAGGTTTGCTTACCCAGAAAACCACACAGGCTTGCTTAGCAAGAAACCATGCAGCAGAGGCCTGACTGCCTCTGTCCGACTCTTTGTGACCCCAGGGACTGTACAGTCCATGGGATTCTCCAGGCCAGAATACTGGAGTGGGTCGCCTTTTCCTTCTCCAGGGGATTGTCCCAACGCAGGGATCGAACCCAGGTCTCCCGCATTGCAGGCGGATTCTTTACCAGCTGAGCCACAAGGGAAGCCCAAGAATCCTGGAAGCCTGAGATGTGTCCCCAGTGAAACAATGGTGGTGTGAGCCCCACATCTGCCCAGTGAGCTCAGCAAGTTCATGATCCCTACGTGTGGTAGTCGCTCAGTCTGTCTGACTTTGGCGACCTCATGGACTCTAGCCCTCCAGGCTCCTCTGTCCATGGGGTTCTCCAGGCCAGAATACTGGAGTGGGTCGCCTTTCCCTCCTCCAGGGGATCTTCCTGACCCAGGGATCGAACTGCGTCTCCTGCACTGCAGGCAGATGCTTTACCGTCTGAGCCACCAGGGAAGACCCCAGGACGCATGAAAAACAACAATGTGTGGACCGAGTTCAACCGTGCAGGACAAGAAGACTCCGCTGCCCAGCTTGGAGGAGGAGCTGATGATGGAAGCATGGTGTCTACTCAAGAAAGAAGGCCTTCTCCCCGCCCCCGCTTTGTCACGCTGATCACTGATGTTGGCAATCGCGGCCAAAATGGAAGACGCACGTGAATCGGTCTCACTCAAACGTCAGTGTTGCACACGCCCACCTGCTGGTTTACTGAAGTCAGGAGTCTTCGAGGCCGCTGATTCACGCTCTCATGAGGCCCCAGTGGGCCAGCTCCCTCCCCAGCCACCCGGTCTCCAGACGTCACTGACCACATGGTAGACTGTCTCCCGCAGCTCTAGCATGGACCGTTCCTCTCTCTCCCCATCCACGGGGGAGACAGACAACTCTCATTCCCGCCTCCTGCCTGCTGTGTAAACTGTTTCTTCTTGTTATGAAAGAAAGAGGATTCTGACTTGCTGCCTCGGAACGACCCAAAGACCAGAAGCTGCAAGTTGGCATCTGGCCTGGGGGATGAGGCGGGGAGGTGCCGTCAACCCCACGCTGAGGGGCCCCTGTGAGCACCCACGCGGCCCGAGCTCTGGTGGGGGGCACCTTCGGGACACACTGGGGGGACCCAGGGGTCTGTCAGGGAGGGCCGCTCAGCCCGTTGCACCTGCTGCCATCCAGTGGGGATGGCACCCACAGGCAACCCTCACCGTCCACTGGCTGCCGGGTGGGCTGAGGATATAGGTGATGAGGCGAAGGGCTCTGCCTTTTGAGAAATAACATGAAAATGTTCCAGAGCGAGACCTCTGCTCTCACTAGGGCCTTCAGTTCGGTCGCTCAGTTGTGTCCGACTCTTTGCGACCCCGTGGAAGGCAGCATGCCAGGCCTCCCTGTCCATCACCAACTCCCGGAGTCTACCCAGACTCATGTCCATTGAGTCGGTGATGCCATCCAACCATCTCATCCTCTTTCGTCCCCTTCTCCTCCTGTCTTCGATCTTTCCCAGCATCAGGGTCTTTTCAAATGAGTCAGCTCGTTGCATCAGGTGGCCAAAGGATTGGAGCTTCAGCTTCAGCATTGGTCCTTCCCTTGGCTCCTCTCAAAGCCTCGCTGTGCTTTCCTGGCACGTCCCTTGCCTGCACAGCTGCAAGTCAACCCCCCACAGAGTCCGTGCTTCTTGGGGGGCCGCTCCCTGCAGAGTTCCCCAGTGCTCCCCGAGACCCAGAGCTTTGGGTGGGAAGTTCCGGTTTGGCTGAGTCTTAGATCCAGCCCTCTCCCTCCCAAGTTGCACAGGACTGGGTGGATTTCAGGGCAAATGGCAAGAGAAAAAAAGAAGAAACAAAAGCAAGGTCCTCCCCCAACCCCAAATCCTCTGGGACGCATGGGCCAATGTCCCAGTTCCCCAGAGAGAGGCGGGTTTTTTCTGGGCATTTTAGGGGCTTCCCCCATGGTTGAGACTAGCTTCGTGGTTGGAGCCCCCATGGGGCAGGCCCAGGAGACAGAAGGGGAAAGAGACCCTGGGTGCTGGACCCTCTGCCTCTCGGAGCCCCTCCCGTGCCTCCCGGCTCCCTGGGACTGGGAGCCCAGCTCGTGGGGCGAAGCCGAGGCGGAGGGGGGAGGAGGTGCAGCCGCGTCCCGGGCTGGCTGCTCCCTTCTCGCCCCCACTTCCTGGCAGCGCTGCTTATCGGGGTCCTGCATGGCCGTCTGGGTCCTGTCCAGGCGTCCTGCTCTGATCGAGGCAGGACAGCTCGGGGGGACCCGCTCTCTCTCAGCTGGCCCCAGAGGCGACTCGTCATCTTTGTTAAGAAGGAGAAAGGGAAGGAGTGAACCGGGGGGGTGGGTAGGCTCTCTTTAGAAATGAGTGGACCCTGCTTTCTTCTCTTGCGAACTGAAGTTCCGTGTGGGTTGGCACGAGGTATTTTCATGTTTTCTCCTCCTCTGATGTGCTTCCTGAAGAAGGGGATGGGTCCAGAGGCGTGGGGGCGAGATGGCGGACGCGCCGCTCCGGGTTCAGAGGCTCACCTGCATCGTGGGGCCTTGCAACTGAGGCCCAGGCCCATGTGGTGCCCGGTTCCACATCCCACAGGCCTCGTCCTTCCTGCTGCCGGGAGGTCCTCACTGCCGGCTGAACACGGAGGGTCAGCAAGGCCTCCGTGGCTGGTCTGGTCCAGCCACGCGTCGGAGGAACCCTGGGTCCCTGGGGCCTTGTCAGCCGTGCTGTGAACGGCAGTGGGCGTGGCGCTCGGCTGAGACCTGCGGATGTCTGCTGTGCACCAGGATGTCTACCCTGACGGGCCCTGCCTTACTGGGCAATCGCAGCCGCTCCCTGCGCTGACCCCTGGGGAAAACAGCAGACTTCCGAAGCACTGCTTTCCATCTCATCTCAGTGTAGCCCCAGCTGATCCGGCACGTGACTTTGACCCCTTAGTCCTGCGTTTTTTTTCTTGGCACAGCAGCGTGGCAAGATAAGCTGCAGCGATCTCTGGAAGGTTTTGAACTCCTCGGAGCAAAGACTCCCTAAGACAAGGTCTTATTAGTCTCATAATTTTGAGGCAAGTACCAATCTGCCAAGTACACAGAGAAAAATTATTCATCATCCCTTAACCTGGACAGAACGTAAGTGCTGCCTTTGCCTTTGGGATCTGCGGGCCATTAGAGAGTGTGGGGCTCTGCCTGCCGATCCCCACTCCCCCCGTCACCGCTGCGCTCTTGAGTCCCACCCTTCATGGGCATCGAGCCCGCCACGGCCGTCGGGAGCCCAAGACGTGGACCTGCTTGGGGCGAGCCCAGCACGCACGGGCTGTCCCTGCCGCTGGTGAGATGCAGGTTCATTAGGCCAGGCGGGCCCGGCAGGGAAGACCGTGCCACCCGCCATTTGATGAGTGAGGTGCTTACCGTGTCTGGAAGCTCCTTGAAGAAGCCAGGTGCTGAAGGCGATCAGAGAGCCGCTCACTTGCCTGGTCATGTGAGATGCAGCCGCAGGCGCTCGGCTTGGTGCCAGGCATCCTGGGGCACGGCCGCCCTCGCCTCCTGTGAGAGGGGCCAGGCTGCAGGCGTCGTTGCCCTGGGTTGGCCCTCAGTCCCGATGACCGCAGGTCCCTGGGTGGTTCATTCTGTGTCTCTCTTCAGACCCAGCCAGACCCGCAGCATCAGGGCGTCGGGGGTAAGAGAAGAAATCCGGGCCCTCCTTTACTTTGAGTTAGTGTCTTAGTTCAGTGTAGCTGTGGACGCACACCGATCGTAAGAAGTAACGCGGAGAGCCGCCCCCTCCGCCGTACTCTCTGCCCGGCTTCCCTCAGCGGCGCCTGGCAGGCCTGCAGTCAGTCTCACACCTGGATGTGGACCCTGATGCCGCCCCGCGGGCTCCTTCCCACGTCCCTGGTCTCCTCTGGGCTCGTCTGTAGCAGCTCACACAGGTCAGAATGGCCGTCATCAAAAAACACCTACACACAGTAAGTGCTGGAGAGGGTGTGGAGAAGAGGGAGCCCCCCTGCACGGTGGGAGGGAATGTAAACTGATGGAGCCCCTGTGGAGACCCCAGGAATAAGCCCACCCTGTGACCCGCAGCCTAGATGTCCATCACGTTCTCAGCAGTTTCACCCTGTGTATCTGCCCCCGCCCCCTGGCTTGGAGATGTCTCCACCGGTCTCCAGCACCCAGAGCACCCTGGGGACGGGGGACGGACCCCATGAGGCTTTGCTGAGCGAACCGTCCGGCGCCCGTGGGTGAGGGCTGTGGGCCTCTCCGCTGAATCAGAGTAATCAGGACGCACTTGGCAAAGTACGAGAGACCCTGCAGATATCTCATCCGGCCACACGGCATGAGACAGTGTGCGGTGAACCTCTTCTGATGGAAGGTGTGGGTCTGTCTGAACGTCCATCTGTGTGTGTGATGTAAGACAGACACAGGTGGGTCTGCGTGAAATCATGAAAACTTAAGGCCATTCAAAGCGTCTCCAGGCACCCACTGCCAGGACTGATGCCGGGCTACTTTTGTTGAGTTGCACTGAAGTCGGGGACTGTTGGCGGACATGTCCCCCTGGAGATGCTCTGGGCACCCTGGGATCTGGTTTCTGTTTGCCACTCCCCAGGGAAGGGAACCCCTGGGACCCGTGTGGGAGGCTTGTTCAGTCACCTGGCCTCATGAGGGTTTGGGCCAAAACAGCTCGAACTCAGGTCCTGTAGGAACGGCGTGGAGCGCAGACCTCTGTGTCCTATCCACGTCCAGCAGCATTTTCCCAGTGAAGGGCTCCTTGCCTCCTGCTACTGATCGGGCAGCAGTTGTTGACAGTAACTTGGCGGTCGCGTGGTGTCTGGAGACGGCTCAGATGTGCTTCCAGGAGCCCTGCCTTTGGAGCCGAGCAGACAGAGGTTCAAATCCTGGTTATTGTCCTCAAACCCCAAACTCTGCATCAGTTTCCTTTTTGTGCATTTTCAACAAGGATGCTCCTTCTTTCCTGAGGAGCATGAAATGAGAGAGCTTATGAAAAGGCCGGCACGGTGCTTGGTCTATAGGTGAAAGAGGCCTCCAGGTTTCCAACCCTCAACTGGTAGGAACCAGAAATCACGGCCCAATAATTTCTGGAGCGTCTGGTCGGAAGCAGAGCGGGAGGCAGCGTGGGTCAGCTCAGGGGCAGCCCGGCCCATGGTCTGGGTGCTGGCGCTGCCCAGGACGTGTGAGACCTTCCAGTGATCGGAAGGATGGAGAAGCTGGGTCATCCTCCGTGGTGAGGTAGAGGAGCTCACAGTTTCAGGGGAAAACCTCAGTAACAAGCGTGCGCCCGGCGTGGTCTGCGGAAACCAGGGCCAGTCTTGACCACTGGCCGTGTAAGGAGGGACCGCCAACTGGAGTTGGCCCTGCGACCCTCTCTTCTGACGGAGGACGTCTGACCCGGAGGCCGCCCGGTGCACGGTGTCAGGACTCACGCCCTAGATGGCGGCCTGTGGGCGGAGCAGGCGGGGTAGATGCGGTCCCGAGGGCAGGCGCCGGCCATGTGCGTGAAGCCATGCCGCTCCCCCCGCCCGGCCCGGACTCCCGCTCTGCGGAGGCGGACCTGGCGCGCGGGGTGAGCCTCGTGGTGGCTGGATGCCCGTCTGGGGGACCCCGCGAGCGCCCTGCTCCTTGCCTGCGGTGAGGACACGGCGGGAGACGCCCTCTGTGAACCAGGGTGAGGGTCCTCACCAGACTCGCGTCTGCCGGCTCCATCTTCAGGCCTCAGGGCTTCCGCCCCGGCGAGGGGCGTCCGGTGCCTGCCGCCAAGCAGGAGAGGGTGGGGAGGCTTTTATAATATCGAGACGTGGATTCCTAGTTTATAAAAGCTCATATTATTTTTGGAATGAGGTTTGAAACTCCTTTTGCAATGACTTTTTTGTTCAAGAGCCGTTGCTGTGTAGTTGACTGTATGCATCAAGGCAGGCGTTTTCTGGGGGAGGCAGCGCGTGCCCCCAGCCCGCTGCCGGGAGGGGCCCAGGCCCCGGGCGCAACCCCCCCGCCGCCCGCCGCCTCCAGAGACGGGCGTTTCTCCGCACGTCCCAGGGCTGTGCGAGCAGCCGCGTCCCCCCTACCCCGTCCTGCTCCTCCCCTCCCGGCTGTGGGGCCCCGTCCTGCTGCCTGGCCTGGTCTTGTGCACCCTTTCCCACCAGCTGAAGCCATCACCCCGCGGGGTGACGTGGGTGAGGGGTGATCCCTTCAGAGTCCTGTGGGTCTTTCACGAGGGCTGGAGGTGTGTGGCAGGCCTAGCAACCTGCCTGAGCCGGTGAAGGTTGTGTCAGTGGACATGGGCCCTGACCCCTGGGGCTCGCGTGCTGGGGGTCACTGCCACCAGGACAGGAGGGGACTGGGAAGCGGTGGCCCTGCCGGGCCTCCAGGACTGAACACGGGGAAGTCTCTGGAGACAGAGTGGCACCCGGGGATGTCACCTGAGGACAAGCTGGCGTCCCCAGGGGAGCAGACCCGAGGCTGGAGGGTCAGGCAGGACCCCCCAGATGCGCTGCTTGCCTCTGTGGGCTGGGGAGGGGGTCCACACGTCGGGGAGCGGGAGGGGCCCTGGGTGCTGAGGCAGATGAGATCTGAGTAAGAAATGGAATTTTCCAGAAAGCCTCTTCCTGTTGTCTGAGAAAAGTAACTGAATTCTGGTGCTTTCGGTGGAGGAAGCCTGGGCGTCTGCAGGGCGCCTGGCTGTGTCCCCGCGGTGGAGTGGAAAATCGCAGCTGGGTGTGGATGCATATTTAATAAAGCCTTTCTCTCCCCTCCAGCCATCAGCCTGTGGCCTCTCTGAGCTCAGAGAAGTGCACGGAGGGGGCATTTGAAGGTTACTTGGCTGCTGTTCTAATGGAACGGAAGAGCATGAATTCAGTCGTTAAAAATGTAAGAGGCAGAAAGGGGCTCCCCAGAGATCAGGGCATCGGAGGCCAGGCCGTTGCGGGGCCAGCGTGGTGGGCGAGACTCCCGCCAAAGCTCCCGTCTCGGCCTGGGGACCTGGCATGGTCTGCAGACTCCGACTGTCCCTGTGTCCCTGCGGTGGGGAAGGGACCCTCAGTCCCTCCAACAGAGGCCCCCTCCGGGTCCTTGCTTCACCTCCTTGTGAGCCCACGGCCCCAGCAGAAGCCCAGCATTCACGCTGGTCCCAAGCCCACCCTCTCCTCCTCCCTGGAGGACGCGCCCGCTCGGACAGAGACCTTGGTTGCTGCTCGAGTCGGGCCCCCCCCCCCGCCGGTGGCACCAGTGCCTGTTGGGCTCAGGCCAGACCCTGAGGCAGGTACTGGCAGACAGGGTGAGGCACCCAGAGCATCACAGACACAGGGGAGCCCCGGCCTGTCAGTTCAGTTCAGTCACTCAGTTGTGTCTGACTCTGCGACCCCGTGGACTGGTGGTCCATCGAGCAGCCTTGACATTCTCTTCAAGGAGCTGTTCATGGTTCTCTTCTCTGCTCCTCACAGCAGCTGCGTGAGCTCCGGCCATCACGTCTGTATCACATACAGGGGTTGAGGCAGGATCTGGGCATCAGTGTCCCTGCTGCCCTGGTCCTGGCATGTGGTAGGTAGATCCCCGAAGTCCTGACTCCTCTCTGGATGAGGTTCTGCCTCGGTGTGACCCGCAGGGCCAGCGCCGTGGTCCTGACTCCTCTTGGGACGAGGTTCTGCCTCAGTGTGACCCTCAGGGCCAGCGCCGGGGGAGGGACACGTGGAGGACTGGCCCATGGTGTGCGATGACGTCTCCAGGAAAACAGAAACACGGTCCTGCTTCTCTAGCCACCTTAAAATGCCCACCAGCTACCTGTCCACCCATCTGTCCGCCTGAGGGCCAGGCCTCCCGCCGAGTGCCAGGGGTACACAGACCTGCAGGCTCTCGGGGTCTGTGGGCAGGGAGACAGGGAGCTCTTCCCCTGCTCAAGGCCAGGCACTGCCCCCAGCCTGGTGACGGGCACTTCCAGGGCCCAGGCTCTCGGGCTTACTGCAATGCACCTGGCGGGGACAGGTGGCTGGGACGGCTCACTGGGACGGGGCGGCCTGCTTCCCAGAGCCTCCCTCTCTGCTGGGAGGAAGAGGCACGTCCTTGCCCACCGTCTGCAGCCTCCACGCTGCCATGGGGAGAAAATCACTAGGGCTGCTGACGCTTCCCAGCTGGAGCCGTGAGGCCGGGCAGCCGGTCCGTGAGCGGTGGGGACAGCGCTGACCATGACTGTCTTCTCCGAGGGCGGGGGCCGGGGGCTGGGGGGCGCGGGGCCGCGATTGATGCAGGGTCCTGCACGTCGAGGTTTACCGAGTGTTTTCATTTATTGACGCTGGTTCATCTCAACGAGGGCCCGCCCCGCTGATGGGCAACAGCGTCAAGCACCGTGCGGTCAGTGAGTGATGAGGCTCAAGTCTGGGGGGTGAGGAGGGAGGTCGGAGCAGGAAGGCGGGAGAAGCTTTCACCCTTGCTGCCGTCTGCGCTGGGGGCAGAGGCGTCCGGGTGTCCGTCGGGGGTCCCCCGAGCTCAGGCCCTGTGCACCTGTTCCGTCCGCAGGCCAGCCCTGAGGAGCCGATGCTCCTGCCCCCCGGATGTGCAGGGAGGTTGGACCCTCGCCTCACCGGGTCACACGCGGGCCTGACTCGGTCCAGGCCGCTGTCCCGGGTGAGCTTCCGACCCCACCCCCGTCCCACCATGCGACTCGCCCAGGAGGAGCCCACACAGCTGGGAAAGGACGGCTGAGTCTCAGTCCCCCGCTGTCACGTCTGTGCTGGGACAGCGCAGCCATCACTGGCTCCCGCCTGGGGGGACCGCTGTCCTTGGCTTTCCTGATGGGCCTGTGAGCCGTGTGCGGGCAGACCCTGTCTACTGCCAGGTCCCCGAGGGTGTGACTGACCAGGTCACGCGAGCGGTGTGTGCAGAGCTGGGAGGGCAGCGTGCGCCGCCCCAGATCCAGTCCCGGGGTCCCCCCCAGGGCTCAGGCGTTGACAGGGGGCCCGTCCTGGCTCCAGGCGAGTGTCTAAGGAGGTGAGGACCATGGGGACACTCAAAGGCCACGCAGAGGCCGGCCAGCGTGTGTGGACTGGGGCCCTTTCCCAACCGCCGGGCCAGCCTCCCCTCCTGGGTGGGGCCACGTCTTTTGTCCACGGCCCGCCTCGGATGCTCGGAAGGCTGGGTGTGCTGGCATGACCCCTTGCCAGCTTGGTCATGGGTAGGGGGGTTGCCTAGCAGTCCTGCTTTTCCTCTGGGACCCTGGCTCCATGCTGTCCCCCTGGAGAAGGACACCACGTGGATAGAGAGACACCGCCAGAGAACAGACGTGCTCCAGGGACAACCCTGGCAAGACCCCGCAGGTGGGAGGAAGCCGGGAGGAAGTCTCTGGCCCACTAAGCCGGCGGCAGACACCTGTCCAGGGAGCCCGGCTGAAATCGCCGACCCTCCGTGTTGCGAGTGATGATCAGGTGTGTAGGGAAGCAGCAGGTTCTGCAGTGGTTTTTAAGAGATAAGTCATGTGCACTGTTAACTCGCGGAGGACGGCAGGCAGATGGGGGTGGGGTGGGGGCTGAGGCCGTGGGTGCTCCCCGATCGAGCTGGACACACACCCAGAGGCTGCGGGGCAGGAGGAGGAGTGGGCTTCCGACTGGTGACCGTTCGTGGAGTAAAGAATCAGATTCAGCGGGGAGAGGCAAGCTTAGCATGTGGGCCCTGGAGGAGCTTTTGGAGGGTCTCCACCCGGCCGCCTCTGCCCCAGACTGGAAGGTAAGGGAGGGCGTCCAGGGGTCAGAGGGACAAGCTGTCACTGACGGAGCCAGGGCCCAGGTGTGGAGGGGGCAGTAAGCGCCCTGCCCAGCTGAGCATCGAGGAGGCCTTGCCCCCTGGGTGTTTCCTTGGCAAGAAGGCTGTGTCCCAGGGTAGAGACAGGACGCGTTCCGTGGGGTTTCACTCCCACTGATGCCCTGCGGAGCTTGACTAAGGAGGCCATGTCCACGAGAGGCTGAGGGTGGGTCCGCCAGCGTGCGGGTCTGGAGACGGCTCAGCTGCTGCTGGAGGCTCTGAGGGCTACCGAGGGCCTTGAGCACCTGGGGTGCAGGCGGCTTTGTCCTTCCTGCAGAGCCGGGGAGGGGGGTGGGGCTCGGGGGCTCCAGCGTTCTCAGGGCTCCCTGTTGGGAGGACAGCTCTGAAGGTCAGACTGAACACGAAGCTCGGAGTTCTTGCAACCGCAGCAAATGGGTGAAGAAACTCTAGCTCGGGGCTTCCTGCGGTTTCAGTCTCATTTCTCTCTGAGAAGCTGGCTCATTCCCATCTGAAGAGTGTCCTACCTCCGCCTGCCGGCACCCCAGGCTGTGTTTGGTGCTGGTATCTGTGCCTTTCATGACCTGTTTCCTAGGAATTCAGTGCTGTCCTCCCCCTTGTGAGGCTGAAATCCCTTGACAGCCTCTCAGCAGCTCATCATCTCCCAGGAAGCCAGGCTCTGAGCGCCGGATCTGAACTTGAATGCAGCCTAATCAGGGCTTCCCAGGCGGCTCACTGGCGAAGAACCCGCCTGCCAATGCGAGGGACATAATGGACGTGGGTTCAGCTGTGGGTCAGGAAGATCCCCTGGAGGAGGGCATGGCAACCCGCTCCAGTGTTCTTGCCTGGAGAGTCCCATGGACAGAGGCGCCTGGTGGGCCGCAGTCCCCGGGGTCGCAGAGAGTCAGATGCGACTCAAACAACTGAGCACGCACGCAGACTAACCACCTTGAGGACACAATTAATTACCTTGTTTCCTCGTCTGTAAAACAGGGTTATGATGACTACAACACAGCCTGTTCTGAGATTTAAATGAAATTAAGTCACCAGTAAGCCCTCAACACCATCCCTGACACGTGATAAATGCACAGGAGGCTCCATCTTTCTCGCTGCCCTCGCTGTAATGATCAGTCTGCTGCTGCCGCCTGGTGCTGCTCATAGCATCTCAGATCCCAGAGGGGCCGTGCATCTACACCCGCGGTGCCGACCCCGCCCGGGGAAGTCCCGTCTACACCTGCGGTGCCGACCCCGCCCGGGGAAGTCCCGTCTATACCCGCAGTGCCGACCTCACCCGGGGAAGTCACCTCTACACCCGCAGTGCTGACCTCGTCTGGGAAAGTCACGTGTCTACCTCCGCAGTGCTGACCTTGCCTGGGGAAGTCACGTCTACACCTGTGGTGCTGACCTTGCCCGGGGAAGTCACGTGGAGATGAAGAAGGCTGAAGCCATCTGCTGGTCCCACGTCCCCTGGAGTCTCCATGGATCCGCAACTGCCCTGCTTTCAACCAATGCTGTGATTTTCGCTGTAACCTCTGTCTCTTCTCTTATAAAAGGTGCATTTTGCTTGAGAGCCAAAAAGAAAGAAGGAAAAATAGCAGTGAGGAAGAGCCGTAGGAGCCTGAGGGTCCCGCTGGGCTCGGCACCCTCTGACGAGCCCCTAGCGCTCCTCTGAAGTGCATGGGTTTCACGATTAAGGCTTTCTTTCTTTCCTGCTGTAGCGCTGATCCTCACCCGACAGAAGGGGCGTGACGCTCAGAGGAAGGGCCCCGGTTTGCTGTTGCAAACAGCTTTATGGAGTTGAGATTTGCATACACTAGAAAGCTCACCTGCTCCTAGCGTACAGCTCAATGAGGGTTAGTATGTTTGCAGAGCTGTACAGCCAACCCCAGTGTAACTTCAGGACTCTGCTGGCTCCCTGAGAAGTAATGTCAGGCTGCTTATTCTCACTCCCCGGCAACATCAGCCCTGGCTTAAAACTCAGCATTCAAAACATGAGAACCGTGGCATCCAGCCCCATCACTTCATGGCAAATAGACGGGGGAAAGTGGAAACAGTGACAGATTTTATTTTCTTGGGCTCCAAAATCACAGTGGATGGTGACTGCAGCTACGAAATTAAAAGACACTTGCTCCTTGGGAGAAAAGCTATGACAACCCTAGACAGTGTATTAAAAAGCAGAGACATCACTTTGCTGACAAAGGTCCGTTTAGCCAAAGCTATGGTTTTTCCAGTAGTCGTGTACAGATGTGAGAGTTGGACCATTAGGAAGGCTGAGGACCTAAGAATTGATGCTTTTGAACTTTCCTGTTGGAGAAGACTCTTGGGAGTCTCCAGTCGTGTCCGACTCTGTGTGACCCTATGGACTGTATAGCCCGCCAGGCTCCTCTGTCGTGGGGATTCTCTTGGTGGGAATGCTGGAGTGGGTTGCCGTGGGATCTTCCCGACCCAGGGATCACACCGGCGTCTCTTCTGTCCCCTGTGCTGGCAGGCGGGGTCTTCACCACTAACGCCGCCCGTGCTTTACTCGGGACCTCATGTAAGTGAAGCCACACGTGCCTGTCTGTCTGTGTCTGGCTTGTTCCTCTGAGTTCAGTGTCTTCAAGCCTTGTCCGTGTTGTAGCGTGTGTTGGAATTTCCTTCCATTTTAAGTGTGAGCAGTATTCCACTGCATGGATGGACCGCATTGTGTTCGTCCATTTATTTATCTGCAGACACGGGGTTGCGTCCACCTTGGGCTGTTGCAGTAATGCTGCCGTGGGCTCAGTGTACAGGTGTGAGCCCTGTCCTTTCGCTCTTTGGGGTGCACTCAGGAGCGGAGTGCTGGGTCACCTGGCAGTTCTGCACTCAGGAGCGGAGTGCTGGGTCACCTGGCAGTTCTGCACTCAGGAGCGGAGTGCTGGGTCACCTGGCAGTTCTGCACTCAGGAGCGGAGTGCTAGGTCACCTGGCAGTTCTGTTTTTGTGTTTTTGAAGAACACCCACTGTTTTCCCCAGCGTTGCTTCCCCTTTGGCCATGCCCAAGGGGTCCAGACCTGGCTTTCTCTCCAGGGCTGGGAGTAAAGGCTGGACGCAGGTATCCTGGAACCTCCAGGCGTCCACAGCCTGAGCTCCCAGCTCCAGGGAAGATGGTGAATGCTCAGAGCCGGGGGGGCCCGCCTCCTGCTCAGGGGGTCCTAGGTCTGGGGCAGCGGCGTGGAGGGAGCAGGTGGTGTCCTGCTTGTGGCGGATGTGCTGCGTGGAAGGTGGGTTGGTGGGGCTGAAGCTGGAATCACGGGTCTCCCTGATCCCGGAGCCCAGGCTGAGGGGCCAGCATCCCAGGGTGGGCAAGCAGATACTGCTGCCGGGGCAGGAAGGTACTTCAAGGTGCCCACTGGCCCCTGTTTCTGAACTGTGGAGCCCCTGCGTGTGGAAGGAAAGGGGGTTAAAACCTCATGTCTGCTGAGAAGCGAGTCTGACCGTGATGGTCTCCCAGCCTCAGCTTAGTGAGAAAGACAGATGGCAGTCAGCGATGCTTAGGGAGGCAGTGCCGGCCTCCAACCCCGACGCCTCGCACAGACTGCTGGCCGAGTCCCACCAGACACCTGCCACCTGCTGAAAGGCCTCATGTCACAGCTGGGGGTCGTGGGTTTCTTTTTTTTTCTCCAAATGAAGTGGGTATTGTGGGGCTGGATGGCCGACACCTCTGTGGAGACTGGAGTCATTCCAGCCGTCAGCTAGGTGTTCACGTGTTTATATGTGTCCATATGTATGTACATGTGTGAAATCATGTATGTGAGTGCACACACACGCACTACAGGTGACCACACGTGCACACATGCGCGTATACATAGGTGCACACACATGTGTATGTATGCACACACATGTGCGTGCACGTGTATGCATGCACACATGACCATGCGTACACAAGCGCGTGCATGTGCGTACACAAGCGCGTGCATGTGCGTACACAAGCGTGTGCATGTGTACATGTGCACATGTGTGTGCGTGCATGCACGTATGCATGTGTGCACATGTGTGTATGTGTGTGCATGGGTATGCATGTGTGTGCATGAAGCTTATACTGTGCTTGGATGCACAGGACTCAAAGAGGCAGGTCTGTGTTTTCTCCTGACTATTTCCTCTCCATTTTTCATTTTATCATTTTAACGAAGCCCAGGGCTCCTCGGCTCCAGCCTGGCCCCCGTCTGGACCTTGCTGGTGGAGCATCTGGTGACCCTGAAAGGCAGACGTGGCCTTGGGCACCCCTTCTCAGGGCCCAGGGCTGCGGCCCTGCTCCGTCCCCGGGGATGTGCTGATTTTCTGAGCTGGCATGTCCTACTTTGTTGAAAGCAGGAAAGTGTAAACGCAGGGCAGAGAGGCGAGGGGGGCTCAGCCTCACAGCTTCTGAGTTAATGAGTTTTTCACCACCTTCTTCAGTCGGGCGGCGTGTCTGTGAGGAGACCGGCCTGTGAGCATGTCCTCTGAGGCCACAGTCCCTGCAGCTTGAACTGACCTTGTGCAAAGCTTCTCCTCTTGTCCAGCTATTGATCCTTTAATGGTGTCTAATGATGTAAGGAAGCTGCTGGCTCGGAGTTTCACTGCCATTGATCGCGCCTTAAAGGGTCACGTGGGACCCACTAGCCCGCATCCTGGGGTCTGAACCCCCATGGGCCCAACCTCACCCCAGGGCCCCCTATCCTCCCAGCCCTCCCAGCCCCCCACCCCAGGGCCCCCGTCCTCCCAGCTCCCCCCACCCCAGGGCCCCCATCCTCCCAGCTCCCCCCACCCCAGGGCCCCCCATCTTTCTCTGGTGTAGGGCTCCAGGCTCCCGGCCGTGTCCCTGCTCCCGATGTACCCAGGGCACATCCTTCTTCATCTGTCTTGGTCCTACCTGTACTCTCCAGACACATCTCAAATATCATTTCAAATGTCAACTAACAGAGTGATCTTTAGAAAATATAAATCAGATCATGTCATTCTTGTGCTTAAAGCCTTTAATGTGCTGGTCGCTCTTTCTGCCTGGCCCAAGGCTGCCCTGCGTCCAGGCCCGGCCCTGGCTCCCACCCGCCGCCCCCCCCGGGTGTGGTCCAGCCCCCAGGTGTGGCCCAGGCTCCCCGACGCTCACCGCCCTGGGCCCTTGCTGCCTCTGCGTCCTCGGGGTGGGGGGGCTCCCCCAGTCCTCCGCATGGCCAGCTCCGTCTCCTACAGTCACGTCTGCATTTAAACCGCTGACCACCTGCTGGAGGGCAGCCCCTCGGAGCGGAGCCCCCATTTTTGGCTCAGCAATGCAGCCACCGTGTCCAGGGGCTGCTGTGAACTCCCTTTCGGGGGGAGGGAGGAAGATCCAGACCCCGTAAGACTCGATCAGCCTGCGACCTGGGTGGACAGATGCCCACTGCGCCCCAACACCGCGTCTCGATCTCCTCTGCCTGGTGCTGCCTCTGACCAGCCAGCCTCCTTGGGCACCGCTGGCCAGGCTGGTGAAGGTGACCGTCAGGGGTGGAGGGGCCTGGTGACCTCAGCTCGCCAGGCAGTGTGGAGCGCCCCCCGCAAGCGCCCCATGCATTCCCCCAACAGCAGCTCTGTCTGGGTTCCTCCGGCTCTGCAAGGTTGGTGGGGAGTAATCTCAGGGATGGGGCGCTGTGTGGTGGCAGGATGGTCTCCAGGGGTTTATTTATTTACAGGAGCAGATGGTCCGGACTTAGGAGAGGAGCCAGGCAGCCGCTCCTCCCGGAGACTCGCTTCCTGTCTGGCCAGTGCCAGCAAACCAAAGACCAATCTGCAGAGGAGGCCGTTAGCCTTCCTGAAGAGGAAATCACGAAAGCGAGGACACAGCCCAAGACAGCTGTTCTGAGCGGTGTGTGTTTGCGTCTGCGCTCTGTCTCCGCAGGAGCTGCGGGAGAAGTGGGTGCTGTGCGCTCCCAGAGGACGCCGGGCCCAGGGTCCCTGTGCGGCCACGTCCATCAGACGCTCCAGCGAGGGCCTCTAGCGAGGGCACCGGCTGCCACTGCGCCCTGGGCGGGCGTCTCCCTGATCCCGCGGGAAGGCGCCCGGACGCGTCTTTCTGACTTCAACCTGAGGCTGTCGGCCCAGGTCAGGCGGGGATGGGTGCTCTGCCCACCCTGGTGTTCAGTTCCTGGGGTGGCTGACTGGCTGGGAGGAGGCCACGTGCCCTCAGCTGTCTCCGCGTCGCCGAGCGTCTCCACTGACCGCCACCCAGCCCAGCCCAGCCCAGCCCAGCCCAGCCCAGCCCCAGGGCCACTGTCTGCACCTCTCATCAAGGAGTCAACCTCTGTTTCCAATCAGTCACGTCCAGGACAGCGGCCTGTGGTTGGGGCCTTATTTCCTTTCCTTGACTGATGACAATGGACAATTGATTTCCTGTCTAAAGCTGGGTACTTCAGCGAAATTAAAAGAGTCATATCTCTATGGAGAATAATATTCTAATCTTGCTCACCCCGTCGCCAGCAGGAGGCCCGCATTTCATGTCTCTGGAAGCAGCCTTTCATTTCCTGTTGGCTCAAACCCCGTTGCTCCTGGGACTGAGGTTGTGATGCTCACCACTGCTGTGTGTGACTCACACGACCTCTTCCCTGACCCACTCAACCCCTCTTTGACCTCCCACAGCCACTGTCTGACCCACGTGACCTCTGGCCCTGACCCCACAGCCACTGTCTGACCTGCGCAACCTCCATCCCTGACCCCACACAACCTCTCAACCTGCACAACCTCCTTATTGAAAAGTCAGCCTAGCGATGAGGGTGGGCTCTGGCCCATTTTACAGATGACGGGTTTCAATAAATTCACAGAATCTACCCGGGGCCAGGATCTTCAGACAGTGGGCAGAAGGGGCAGGAGGGAACCTCGGTCCTTTTCTTCAAATCCTTTGACAGAGGGACCACACCCGTCCCCCTCCCTCCTTCCTGCATGCCCGCCCGGGGCCTCCTCCACCCGGGGGTCAGTCCTTGGCCTGGCCCAGCCGGGGCTGTGCGTGGTCCTGGTGGATGGTGTGGCATGGCAGACCAAAGCTACCGTCCATGCTCACAGCCTGACGGTCGCTTAACTCCTGCCAGACGACAAGAGGGTCCTGATGAAGAGGGCGTGGATGGTGGGGGCCGCCTGGTCAGAGCAGGGGCGTGTGTGGGAAGCAGACGGGAGAGGCGGCCTTTCCTGCCGTCACCCGGGACCCGGGCTCTGAGCACCTCCCTGGAGCCGCCCACCCCTGGGCCCTTGAGCGGGCAGACCTGGGCCCCTCCTGCGAGTCCGCGCTGGCAGAGCTTTGCTTCCTTATCGAAAGGTGGGTGCGCAGCTCCTCTGGGGGGTGGTGTGATCTGCTAACGTGCATCTTAGGTCACGGAGCAGGTTGCTCTGGGGCCAGACAAGCTGCTGCCCTGGCTGGGGGTGGCTGGGGAGACACGCAGTCGGGAGGTGTTGGGGGGCTACACCTGAAGCAGATGCCCCCCCCCCCATGTCCACCTGGGGGTGGCTGTCATGTCAGTTGTAGCCGTTTGGTGATTTTTAAAATCCCTCATGTCCTTGCTGAGGGCACGGCGTCTCCAGGGGCCTGGAGTCGGCTTGACTTTGGGGTCAGCAGCCCCCGGGAATGAATCTGAGCACCTCCCGATCCGCCGTCAGGCCTGTCGGCTCCTCTGGAGGCTGGACTCATGCTGTGCCGTTTCCTCCTCTCATACCGCTCTTCCTGAGGAAGGCGGTGTCAGACTTCAGTGCCTCGTATTTCCTGCAAATGGGAGCCTGAGCTCGCAGTGCAGGGGCGGAGGCAGGGAGGCCTTGCCCGCGCGTCCATCACAGCCTGGGGCGGGGTGTGGGCCGGAGCTCCCCTGAGCACAGCACTCATGCTCTGGGATCCAGGTGGACCCTGTGGTGCTAAAGAGGAGATGTGCTTCCTTAAAAAATAAATTTTTTAATGTGGAACAAGGATGATATTTATTGCATATAGTTTAGCTTTTCCATTATTGTTTTCTGAAGCTTCCTGTAGGCTAAAGGCTGGGGGCGGAGGAATTCCTAGCCTCAGGATGGAGATTATTTCTGCCCCGACAAGTTGATCTTCGCTTTGGGTTTGTGGAGGGTCTGGATCCGGTTGCATTGACCCCAGATGGAAACTGACTTGCTCTCAACGTTTCGAGGGCTGCTGATGCTGAAAGCTGCTGCCTCTCCCGGGTCTCCCGTCTTGCATCTCACCGCCTCCCTGCCTGTCTCCCTCCCCGGCCTGGGGGCGTCGCCCTGAGCCCCGTCTGTCCCTGCACTGGGGGTGCCGTGTGAGCACGGCGGGTCATTCAGTATCCCCCGCTTAACGCACGTCCTCTCACCCCTCGTCTATTTCACGTCACGCGCGCTGCATAGACGCACCTCTGCGCCAGGTGCCCTGTGGAGGCTTTCACTGTGGACGCTGCGCCCCTGGCTTCAGGGATGAGGGAAGGAGTCACACGGGTGGCTCAGGGCCCCCTCAGCAGACGTGGAGGCAGGTCCTGCCCAGCTGTCCAGGCGGCAGCCCGGCCTCCCGACTGACCACCGTGTGCCCGGGGCGTCACGCCTGATGCCGGCCCCCAGCATGCCGACTACTGACAGCCGCTCTGAGCCCTGGGGCCCCAAGGAGCGGGGTCCCGGTGCCTCCAAGTGATTGCCCTCCATTCCCTTGTTCTCCTCACTTTCCTTGCAGCCTTCACGGCCAACTCGATGCAAACAGCTCCATTACAGTTCTCATGGAGTTGCACCCACGTCACGAGTTAGTCTGGTAAGCGTGTACATTTTAACACCAGTCTTCTGATGTGGAAAGGGTGTAACAGTCGCTCAGTCGTGTCTGACTCTGCGACCCCATGGGCTGTAGCCCACCAGGCTCCTCTGCCCGTGGGATTCTGCAGGCACGAATACCGGAGTGGGTTGCCTTTCCTTCTCCAGGGGATCTTCCCGACCCAGGGATCGAACCCGGGTCTCCTCATGACGGGCAGACTCTCTGTCATCTGAGCCACGGGACATCCTCTGATGCGGAATACACTGTGTCTATCCGCTGGTCCGAGCCTTTCCCTATGTTTCTCTGCTCCGCACGCATGAGGCTTTAATCCTCTGAGCCTGACGTACATTTTGTGAGGTTCGTTTCCAGATATGCAAGCTTACTACTGCAAATAGGATTCTTTCACCATTTGCCCCAACTATTCGGGCTGGCTGGTAGGAAAACGATTGCTTTTTTATTTTGGTATTTGTGGGATTTAAAAAGTTAGTGCATCTTTGGATTTTTTTCGGGTAGACAATCACAGCATGTTTAAGAGATGACAGTTTTTCCTCTCGCTTACCAATTAAAAAAAGGCAGAATTATCTCTCTGTAGCTTTTCATTCTTTTCCAGTCTGTTTTCCCATTCCTCATTCTGTTGTGGGGCCGCAGGACGTTGGCCACAGTCGGCAGAAAGGTCTTCCTTGTGGGTTGATGTTGAGCGTTGGATGTCGGCTTTGCGGTCCGAGGATGTATTTTGAATCTTGTCAGGATAGTGTTACTCTTCCTTAGCCTATCTAGACATTTTTTAAAAAGGTAGACTTGTCTGTCTTTGGCTGCGCTGGGTCTTGTGTGCCTCTCCAGGCTTCCTCTAGCTGCACAGAGTGGGCTTACTCTCCGGGCGTGGTGCACGGCTTCTCTCTGCGGCGGCTTCTCTTGCTGTGGACCACGGGCCCGAGGCGTATGGGCTTCAGTCGCTGCTGCTCGTGGCTCAGTAAGGAGTGGTTTGCGGGCTCCAGAGGGCTTCCTCAGTATGTGACGCACCAGCTTAGTTGCTCCAAAGCCTGTGAGATCTTCCTGGACCAAGGATCAAACCGGTGTTCCCTGCATCGCAAGGTAGATCTAACCACCGGACCACTGGGGAAAGTGAAAGTGTTAGTCGCTCAGTCATGTCTGACTCTGTGACCCCACGGACTGCAGCCTGCCAGGTCCCTCTGTCCATGGTGATTCTCCAGGCAAGAACACTGGAGTGGGTAGCCATGCCCTCTTCCAGAGGAGCCCCTGTTGAAACGTTTTGACAGATAGACCCCCCGCCTACTGACGCAGTGGCGGCGCTGCTTTCCTTTCCTTTGTATTTGGGGTGAGTCATCAGCCGGTATGAAAGGACCCCGCTCCGGGTCCATCCTTACTGTTTCGCGTTCGTAGCAGATGCACTCTTGTTAATACACTGCTATCCTATTTCCTGCGTAGTTTTTGCATCTGTCTTCGTGAAGGACACCTGCCTTCAGTCTCCTTTTCAGCCTGTCCTCGCTCGTGTCTCTAGGATATGCTGGCTTTGGGAAATGAACCGCTGGGAAGCTCGCCATCTTTCCGTGTTCTCTGGAAGTGTTTATCCAGCATGAAGACGATCCGCTCCACAGCACTTGGAAAGCCTTGCCCGTGAAATGTCTGGGGCTGGTGCCTCGCGAGAGATAATTCTTGAACAACACTTTTAGTTTCACCCACAGTGTTTTGCTATTGCTTATTGATTCAATTATGGTGACTCATTTTCCTGGAAAAGAGAAAAGCATATATTGTCTAAATATCAACATTAAGAATGAAACTTGGTTATCGATCTTGGCTGTCTAAGTTGGGCTCCTCTGGTGGCGCAGATGGTAAAGAGTCTACCTACTGTGCAGGAGGCCTGGGTCATGAAGATCCCCTGGACAAGCAAATGGCAACCCCTCTGGTGTCACTGACCCTGCTTACATGAATCAAGGGACCTGGTGCGTTTATTTTTTGACCTCTCCTTCTAGCTGCTGTGTGTGTTTCCCCATTGCGTTGTCGCCAGGCTGTCAGCGTTTTACATCCAATGTCTCCACTTTCAAGAAAAACACATAGCAGGTGCGTCTAATTTATAACAATGGTGCAGGGCTATTTGATGATGTGGCTTGAACGCCCTTTGCCAATATTTGCTGGCCCGGGTGTTAATTCTGAAACCTTAGCTGGGTATAGAATTTCAGGGTCACCAACTTTCCTTTCACTGTTCGGTGAAGGTTTCACTTTTTTTTCTAGAATTTACTGTCGTGGAAGGGAAATTGAGGCCAGGCTGATACTCTAAAGAAGAAACCTGTTTTTTTAAAAATCGGATTGTTGAAGGAAGCTTTATCCATGGAAGCCAAAATTTTCTCCAGGTTTTGATGTGGGTCTCAGACTCTATTGTAACTGGCAGGTGGAGTGTCTGTTAAGTGTCCAGATGTGTTTATTTGTGTCGAGGACTTTTCCCCGCTAACACAGCTGCCTTGGTGAAGAGGGAGGGTCAAGTGAAAGGGGCCCCAGAGCCCAGGTGAATGTGGCGTCCTGGGGTGTGTGTGTGTGAGCGCCGCACTCCTGGACACTCCCTGCCCCGCTGGCCTCTCGCCTGTCTGACGCTGTGGAACAGCCTCTGCCCTGTTCCTCTCAGGTGTGGCACCCCCGGTAGGAGGCGATTTCTGTAGCCCCCACTCCAGCTTCTGTCCTGGGACTCAGTGCCTCTGCATAGACACGCCTCTGATCAACTGCCCGGATTAAAGCCCAGTCGCCCCTGTGTTGGCCATGCCGGCCGCCCCGCTGCCCTGGTGGGAGGAAGGCTTCTGCCTCTGGTGGCCTTTCTCCCCGGGTGGGGGTGAAGCCACTGTGTCAGCTGCTCCAGCTCGTTCACCTCTGTGACCCCATCTCCCAGGTGTGGCCCTCCCTTCCCACGTTTTAGCTCTAGTGTGGATTCAGGGGCTTCAGTGAGTTCTTACTTTCATGCAAGTGAATTTTGGGAGTGGACAAGGAAAATGCACGTGCCAGCTGGACTGTTTTGAAAGAATTCAATGGGACAAGCGTTATTGGGAAAGATGGAGAAAGAGGCGTTTGGAGAGCAGGGAATGGCTTGGGCTGTGATGATGGCTGTCCCTGCAGGGAGGGAAGGGTCAGCTCCTGTCCTGGATCCAGCTGGGTTGGCCGGCTTCCTTATTTCTCTCGTGCCCCTTCGCCCACTTCACATTTGGAAGATTTTTGTCCTCTGCTTAACTGGAAGCAAGTGGGTCCCAGCTCCCATGGGCCCTCACATCGGCCTTGGAAAATGTGGGGGGTAAATCAGTTAATTATTGTTTTCGAACTGATGAGCTAGTCAGGCTTCTGATTTATAATTTAATTGTGCTGCTGGAAGGAGCTTCCAGTTTCTCACTGGATCCATTCGAATACACTTTGTGTTGTATCTCAGTATCAGCCGAAGGAAGATTAAAAAGTAAGCCGGAGAGTTACGTAGCTTTGTAACAATGGCATGAAATGTGGAATAATGAACTGTAAATGTGTCTAATTACATAAATAATGCATTTGTGTAATTGTCAAGTAAGGGGGTGTGCTAATGAATCAATTATTTTTAATTGTAGGATGCTTGATTGTTTCAGAAATATAATTGATTGTAATCAAGAATCAATTAAATGTTGATAGTAATTATGTTTATCAAGCTTAAATACGTGACATCATTACACTGTAACTGCTTCAGGAAGAAGAAGCGAGGATGAGGTTATTATAAGTGAAAGAGGAGTAGCTCATGTTTATGCCGGCAGCTCGGCAGCGGTGGATGCACCGTAATGAGGTAGAAAGAGACGCTCTTCAAGGCTTATCAGTCAAGGCTGATGGAGGCGAACTGCTCCAGCTGTGAGCTCATCACCGCCCAGAGCCGAGCGAGCAGCTTTCTGCCTGGGGGCAGCCCTTGGAGGTGAGGACCACAGGTGCGCCGCGGGCATGGCCCTCACCCCGTGCAGTCCCTGGCGAACCCCTCGATCCCAGGAGGATCTGGGCTCTGGGAAATGGGTGGCGTCTGTCTCGGGCACCGTGTTTGACCGACGCTCAGCGCTGGCGAGGTCACTGCCGGGGGATCAGGCAGCAGGGGACGCACGTAGCCGTGTGAGGGGTGTTGAAACACACGCGTGTGTGTGTCCCCAGTACCTGGGCACAGGAGGGAATTTACAGAACCGGTCATGAGTCATCGGGTCGTCAGGGTGTTGCTGGGGGCGGCTGCCCTTGTCCTCAGTCTGACGCTTGACTCCCCCACGCTCCTCCCCTCATTATCATTATTTCCTGAGCACCTGCTCTGTGCCCAGAGCTGTGCCAGAGGTTCAGCATCCGTTGCTTCACAAGCCAAGGTGGTCCTTTCCCTCGTGAGTTCACAGTACAGAGAGGGAAGCAGGTAACGAACAAATGATGGCAATGGCTCTCAGTGGCCTAGTCCACCAGGGACTTGCAGGGGCCAGCTCGTCCCACTTGCATGGATGCTGAGTGCTGGAGCAGGCGGGTGGCACCTGAGCCAGTCTCCTCGCCACCGTGCCGCGTGGTGTCGTCTCTTTGGCCTGGTGTTGGAACCCTTTGTGGGGCTCTGCGTGCAGTTGGCACTCTGGCCTGCTGGGCTGGGCTGAATTAGTGCTGTCCCCCCTGGGAACACACACCCTTCAGTGCTGGGAGATTTTCTTGCATTGATTCTTTGATGGTTTCCTTCTCTGCTCTTCTCTCTTTCCTGGGCTGCTGCTTTTTTTTCTCCTGATACTGAATCTCCTGAACCGTCACTGTACTTTTCTTGTATTTTGTATTTCTGATTTCCACCTTTTTTGTTTTGTGCTACTCTGTGCTCTGAACTTCTTATTGTGTTTTCAATGCTTGCTATTCTGCTTTTTAATTCCCAGGAGTTTTTTCCTTCTCTCTGATTTTTTTTTTTGGGTAGCATTTGTTGTGGTTCAGTTGCTACATCATGTCTGACCCCCTTTGACCCCGTGGACTGAAGAATACCAGGCCTCCCTGTCCCTCACCATCTCCTAGAGTTTGCCCAAGCTCAAGTCCATTGAAGTGGTGATGCTTTCCAACCATCCTTCCATATAGTGGTCTCATTTTGCAAATTCATTTTCTGTTCTTTTCTTTATGAGCAAAGTAATGATAATTTCTTTTAAAATTCTTCTTATATTCCCATCTCTAATTGTTTGCCACTCCCCACTCCCATTTTATTGAGATATAGTTGACATACAGCACTGTATATATTTAGGTTGAACTATATGATTTGATTTAAATAATGTAATGATTATCACAAGGTTCCCTGGTGGCTTAGACGGTAAAGCATCTGCCTGCAATGCAGGAGACCCAGGTTTGATTCCTGGGTCAGGAAGATCCCCTGGAGAAGGAAATGGCAATCCACTCCAGTACTCTTGCCTGGAAAATCCCGTGGACGGAGGAGCCTGGTTGGCTACAGTCCGTGGGGTTGCGAAGGGTCACACACGACTGAGCGACTCCACTTTTTTTCACTTTTTCGCCATCTGTCTCATCACCTTACATAGATATCATCCCACACAGACACTGCAATGTGGATCATCTCACATGGATTCTGCATAATGTCACATCATGTAGGTAATACATGCTTTCATTATCTCACATAGATAATACATACATGTATCACTTTACACAGACCCTACACATTTGTGACATCTGACATGGATTCTGTCTATCATCTCACACTGATAACACACACATTTTCTCACATAGATAATACATACATGTATCACCTTACACAGATCCTACACATATGTATCAGCTCACATGGATTCTGTGTATCATCTCTCACAGATGATAACGCACACACATTATCTCACACAGATAATACATACATGTATCACCTTACACAGACCCTACACATATGTGTCAGCTCACATGGATTCTGTGTATCATCTCACACTGATAACACACACATTTCCTCACATAGATACTGTATACATGTATCACGTTACACAGATCCTACACATATGTGTCATCTCACATGGATTCTGTGTATATATCATCTCACACAGATGATAACGCACACACATTATCTCACACAGACAATACATACATGTATCACCTTACACAGATCCTACACATATGTATCAGCTCACATGGATTCTGTGTATCATCTCTCACAGATGATAACGCACACACATTATCTCACACAGATAATACATACATGTATCACCTTACACAGACATCGTCTCACATGTGTACTATATACACACGTCATCTCACCTGTATGCATATGGCACCTTACTAGTGTACTGCACGCATGTATATGGTCTCACATAGACGCATAGATCCTTGCGATGATGCTTCAGGATGTCCGCTTTTTCTCGTGTGTTCAGGCTTTGCCTGCTTTCAGTTTGTTATCTTGTGTTAGGCGCCCCCTCCGATGCCGGGTGGTCGGCTGGCTGAGGGCTGTGTGTGCCTGGCGGCTCCTGCTGGGCGCGGGGCTTCGCTCCAGGGGTCGGGTCTGGGGAGGCGGTGCGTTGGGTCTCGGAGCCCCTTTTACGTCAAGAAAGTGAGCTGGGAGCGAATCCCTGAAGTTCCCACTGGAGTCTGGCAAAGCTCTCTTGTCATTCCCCTCCCCACCGAACGGGCTGCATGTTTCTGGGAATCTATAAATCATGAATAATGCATGAAAACCCACTTTTACAGGAGTAGGGAAAAAAATGAAATGCACCCTGTGAGGCTCCCTGGAGAAGACAGACGCGTGTAAATAAAATGTGTGTGAGCGATAGGAGAGCGCTGCCCTGAGGCCAGGGCCGTGGAGGTGGGCGTGGGGAGCAGGGAGCTGACCCCAGGGAGGATGCGGACCCCCGGAGCAGGGAGCAGCCCAGAGGAGGCGGGGTGTCCCCAGCACCACGGCGTCCGCCCTCGAGACGCCTGGCAGGCTGGCAGGGCATGGTGCTGTGTCCTGGGCAGAGGTGGGCACCGTCCGGGGCAGTGTCGGGCCCCCTCCGGGTGGACAGGCCTGGCCGCGCCGACCGGGACCGCCCCGCCCGCTCCTCCCTGCCCCTCCTTGCCTTCCCACCCTCTCTCCATGGTCTGCTCTTTCGATTTCCCCTCTTTCTTGCCTTGAAACCAGGCTCCAGTTTAAGTCAGTGGAGGACTCGCTTCGAGGCTCTCTCCCCAGTTCCAGCATGCGGGCCTCAGTGCTTGTTTCAGCATCTCCGCTGCGGAAACCTGGGGGTGGAGGTGGCTGAGGGTGGGCCGCCCGGCCCCTGGTGGAGGTGGCTGAGGGTGGGCCTGGCCCCTGGGGCACGGTGGTGGCTGAGGGTGGGCCTGGCCCCTGGGGGTAGTGGCTGAGGGTGGGCCGCCCGGCCCCTGGGGTGGTGGCTGAGGGTCTGGCCCTGGCCCCCGGTGGAGGTGGCTGAGGGTCTGGCCCTGGCCCCCGGTGGAGGTGGCTGAGGGTCTCGCCCTGGCCCTCCTGGGGCACACAGTGGGCACAGCCACGGCAAAGAGCTCAGGCCGCGTGGTTCACCAGAAGGGCTTCCTGTCCCCCTCTGCTCGCCCTGCGCGCATCTCCAGCCTCTGCAGACTGTGGGATGCGCCCATGTATGAGTGGGCAGGGGCTCCCACCGGCGTTGACAGCGTGGGGCCCGCCTCTCCTGGGGGCCGGCCTCTGAGCAGACCTGTGAGTCATTGCCCCTTTGTGGCCGGATCTTCTGAATACGTTCTTTAACTTCCTCGGGGAGACGATGGCCTTCACCCCCAGTTTGCCTTAAATAAAGGCAGGGGGTTCCTGTTTCGGCCGGCAGCCCCGAGTCTGTGCTCTGGCTCTCTCCCGGAGTGTAGCCTTGGGTTCCATGTGCCCAGGGCCAGTATGGACCGAAGGCTGATGACACAGCCATGGGGTGGGGGCGGCCAGAGGTGTGGTCACCTCTCCCAGACCAGCGCCTCCTGACGTTTGAGACGGTGAGGCCCTTTTTCTTCTCAAAAACTTCCAGTGCCCCTACCTAGCGGTTTTGTTGGTTATCTTTAAACATTCGCTGATTGAGAAAAAAAAAAGCTGTATAAAAACTATAAAAAAAAAACGCAAGTAAATAAAACTACCATGCATTTTATTTATACTTTTAAAGCAGAACTGTATTTCATAAAATGCAGCAGCGTCCAAACTCATCTGAAAACAGTCAGCTATTTAGTTCGTGGCCATTTCCCGAACTCCCACAGCTTAGTGGAGCCTCACAGGGACTCTGAGGGGTGATGTCTCTGGAATCTGCAGGTTGGAGTCTGTTGCTTTAGGTGCTTTGAATACCCCCCTTAGACGGAGCTGGGCCAGTGAGGCCTGCATGTGGGCTGTGTTTTATCAGCCTCCGTTCCCTCCAGAAAGGTTTTCCTGCTGAACTGCACTCTGTGGGGATGCTGTTGGCCTGAGGACACCGCGGGGGATGGTTCCACGGAACCCGTCTGCAGTGAGATGTCAGACGCTGTTACGTGGCTTAGACAAGGTTCCCAGTCAGTGATCCCAGCTGAGCCGGGAGAAAAGTGCTGAGTGAAAGACACGGGGAGGAATTCGGCTTCTGGCCGCGGCAGGGAAACTGATCCTGGACTGACTCCACGCTCCCCAACAAGAAACAGCCAGGAATCTTCATGTATCCCAACAAGAAACAGGAATCTCCATGCACCCCAACAAGAAACAGCCAGGAATCACCACACACCCCAACAAGAAACAGCCAGAAATCTCCACGCACCACAATAAGAAACAGGAATCTTCACGCACCCCAACAAGAAACAGCCAGGAATCTCCATGTGCCCCAACAAGAACAGCCAGGAAACTCCACACACCCCAATAAGAAACAGGAATCTTCATGCACCCCAACAAGAAACAGCCAGGAATCTCCACGAACCCCAACAAGGAACAGTCAGGAATCTCCACGCACCCCAACAAGAAACAGCCAGGAAACTCCACGCACCCCCAACAAGAAACAGCCAGAAATCTCCACATACCCAACAAGAAACAGCCGGGAACCGGGCAGCATTTATGGAACGTTGTGTTCAGCCATGGACGACGGGCAGTGAGAGGCTCTGACCCCCCAGGTCAGGGGGCAAATGGCAAGGTGTGCCCTGTGGCTGCCCTGGATCTTGGCCTGGTTGAAGCTCCCCATCTGGCACCGAAAACTGGAGTCCACCGGGGCAAGCTGGTCCCACTGGGCTGAGAAGGCAAAGGTGGAAGTGGGGGAAGCTGAGCCCTTGGGATCAGCAGGGCTGGGGAGAGGAGGGGGCCGTGCAGAGGGGCTTCGGGGTCCAGTGTGTACTCTGCCTGCGATCCTGGTCGGGGCCTGGCTGCGTGTGCCCACGCAGGACACGTGGGGCCTGCCGGGGGGCAGCTCCCGTGGGCAGGGGACGGGACAAAGGTCTCAGAGGTCAGGAGTGCCGGGGGGCATCTGGGCCCAGTGCAGACGGACGCCGTTAGCCTCACAAACGTGGTGGATGTGTAATAACAGAGCCAGGCCGCACAGAAGGGTCTCCCCAGCGGAGAGAGGCCCTTGTTTCAGCTGCCTTCCCTCCACCTGGGCCAGGCGGTCACGGAGGGTCAGCCTCCAGAGGGGCTGTGATGGGGCTCATCATGGGGGGGGGCAGGGAGACGGGTGGGGTTGGGGGGAGAACTCCTCGAGGGGGCTGAGGTGCAGAGCACCTCGCCCTCCACCCAGAGGCTGCGCAGTTATCTCCTCAGCTGCCCAGCAAGTTACCTCCTGGCAACGCTCTCAATTTGTATAGAACTTAGATTCCTTACGGTGAAAAATGATGTTTATTCACCATGAAGGTTAAGAAAAACAGCCCTTGAAAGGGAATGAGCTTTTTTCGGAGGGAATTTTTTTTTAATGAGCAGGATTATGTTTCTACAATAGTGCCTTTTGCGTGCACATTTTTCCTAAAAGAATGAGGACTTTTCAGAGCAAAATGAAATCCTTTAATTAGCAGGCATTTGAAAACGCAGAACAGGAAATAATACCACGCTCCAGCCCTGCCTGTGTCTCCTTGGAGGCCTGACAACATGTGCCAGATTGTGGGGCTTTTCTGCAGAAAATAACCTTGTCGTCCGGGAGCTGCGGCTCGGAAAGAGCAAGGCCGTTGAGACGGTCTGGATGGCATGGAGCCTCAGACGTGTGCACCCAGCTGTATGAGCATGGTCCCCAGGCTGCACGCGGAGGAGATGCCGGCTCGGCAGTCGGGAGGCTCCGACGGCTTGGAGAGGAGGGTGACTGTTGAGGGGCAATGGAGTCCTGACTGATGGAGGGGGGTGGGTTTGGGGGCCTCTCTAGACTCCCTGGACCCGTGGGAAAGTGGAGACCCCACGGGGCCATCATTCACCAGATCAGCGGTTGTCAGCTGGAGGTGGTTTGCCGGTTGGTGATGTCTACAGACATTTTGATCCTTGTGGCTGCAAAAGGCGTTACCAGCATCTGATGGGTGGAGGCCCAGGAAACTGCTAGGCATCCTCCAGGGCTGGAAAGACAGTGGAAAGTGTTAGTTGACCAGTCGTGTCCAATTCTTTGCGATCCCGTAGCCTGTAGCCCGCCAGGCTCCTCTGTCCATGGGATTTCCCAGGCAGGGATACTGGAGTGAGTAGACGTTTCCTTTTCCAGGGGATCTTCCCGACCCAGGGATCAAACCTGGGGCTCCTGCATTACAGGCATATTCTTTATCTTCTGAGTCACTGAGGAAGCCACCAGGCCTGGGATGGCCCCCACAGAGAATCATTGTGGCTAAAACGTGTCACCAAGGCCACTGCTGAGAAAATCCAGTGTAAAGCCCCGAAATCCTGACTTGCAGGGCTGTGTCTTTGCTAGAAAGTTCTGGTTGACTGAGAAAGCAGGTGCACAGCTGCCTGGGCCTCACCTGGGAAAACCTGAGGGGTGAGTACTGCACTCCCAGGAGCAGTGCTGGCCTTGCAGACTGCGTGAGAGCCGCGCGAACACAGAGAAGGGGGCTCAACTTCAGGGATCCCACCTTCTGGCCGCCGCACACGGCCCCTCTCAGGCTACCCGACGTTCAAAGCGCCAGCTCACAGCCAGCGCCGAGCTGATGGAGCAGCTGGATGCACAGGCGCCGGGGTCCCCACTCATGCCAGCCCCGAGGTGAATTGGGGTCACTGGGAAGGCAGCCTCATCTCCCTCACTGGTGAGCCAGCCCTTGGCACTTACTCACCTCCCAGACTTCGTTCTTATTTTAAAGACGGTAAATATGAACATACCCCAAGCAGTGGTCAAGTGGAGACTCTTGTTACCCTTTTAGCCTCTCCCGTGAATGAGCCTGTTGGTCCCAGGCCGTACCGATCGTTGGCTTAAACCAAAGGGTTTCTGTACTGATCGCTGGCCGAAGGCCCTGAAGACTGGACAGAAGGTTTCTGCTGAGTGAGGGGCAGGCTAGGCTGGCAGGGGAGTGTGGGGAGGGTCTTGAGGGTCCCAGGAGGTGTGGGACCCAAACTGGACTCAGGGGAGAGGCTGACCATGGGCCGAGAGGCCCTCCTGCTTGGGCTTGTTCTGGGGGCCTCGGGGGAGCTGGGAACGAAGCAGGAGCTTCCCGGAGGCTGGGCTGAGTGTCGCTCACGGTCCCTGCTGGGGGCTGGGATGCCCCCTGCAGCAGGAGGTCTCCATCACAGTGAACCCTGGCCAGTGTGGGGGAGCCACCAGTGTGGCCCAGGGGCTGGACCAGAAACCCCCCTGGGATCCATTTTCTTCGGGAAGCCAGTCTTTCCAGAAAACTGAGGATTCCGGGGGGATGTTGAAGACTGGTGACTCTGTAGAGCGGCCGTCACACTGGCCTTCAGCATGTTCTCCAAATCGAACCTCCACGCGGCTCCTCTCGTCTGAGCTGCCACCGCCTCCTGCCTGGGCATGGCCGTGGCCCCAGGCGGCCCCGGGGGCCCCTCCCCTGGCCACTCTGTGGGGACTGCCTCGTAGACCTCACCTCTGACCGTGTGGCTCCATCACCCTCCTCTGCCTCTTTCTTGGCGATGCTGACACGGTTGGTCCCAGATCTTTGCTCTCGCTGCGGCCTCTGTCAGAAGCTTCTCTCCCATCTGCATGGCCCTCCCATCTTGAGCCTCCACTGGGTGTCATCCCCTTAGAGAGGTGTTCATCTCACACCTCGGCGTTTCTCTTCTCTCTTACCCTTTCATTTTATCAGCACTGGAAACCGCATTATTTCTTTATCTGACTGCCTTTTGTGATCTGGTTCCCCACTAAATCTTCCGCCACATGTTGGCGAGAGCTTTGCCTTTTTCATCCATAGTCCTGGTCACTAGGGCAGTGATTGGCACTTGTTAAGACGAAGCCGACATCTGTTAAATCTATGGCTGAATCACCAGCAGAAGAACATGGGATAGAGATACTTAAGTAAATTAACTTAAAAATAAAATTTAATTAATAAATGCAATGAAACAATAAAACTTTGTCAGTAAGTGTAGGGTTGCACCCTCAGGGAAACTCTTACATATATGAGGAGACATGCATAAAATTGTGTATTGCAGAATTGCTTATAATCACACAAAATCAAATCAGTCTAAGTGACCATTGACAGATAAATGAATAAGTTATGATATATTGAGAGGTTAGTTTTATGGTAATTAAAATAAATGAGCGTAAATTCTCTCTCCTTGCACATGTGTTTGTGTGTGTATAGTGTAGGTAAGCTTCAATAATCGAATGGTGAAGAAAGAAAGCTAGTTATAGAGCAGTCCCTACGGCCTGGCCTATGCATGTGCAGAGCTGGTTTCCCACCACGTTTGGAGGGATAAATGCCGAGTTCAGGAGAGTGGTTCATTCTGAGGAAATGAGGCTTACGGACACTTAGAGGGGGCAGTGAAGGTTCAGTCTTTATCACTGATGTTTAAATATTTTTTCTTTTAATATAAATCGTATAAGGCAAAGTGTCACCGTGATAGGGCTGAGCGGAGGACATTTGGGTGCTTTTTTATCTTCGTCCTCTGTATGTTTGCATGTGTTTGATTTTTCATAACGTGACTGATTTCTAAATGGGCTGAAATAACCAGGTACACAGAGGAAATAGTATCATTTCTCTCCATAGATTATTTTTTAATGAGGGCCAGCCGCCCCTCCTGCGGGCGCCCCAGCTCCTCCAGGAGCCCTCCTTGCTCGCCTTGCAGGAAATGGGGGACCCGCCTCTTGGCAGAAAGAGGAGGGGAAAGCCTTGGAGGCCTTCCAGAGGACCCTCTGCCCGCCTGAGCTCTTCCTGGGGCTCCACCAGTCCTCCCGCTCCTCGGGGTTCCTTTCGAGTTTCTCTTTTCTCTCCTCGGGGTTCCTTTCGAGTTTCTCTTTTCTCTCCGAGTGACAGCAGCTGGACCCGTTCTGCCTTTCAGTAAATCCAAAATTCAAGACACAAGCAATTTCTGTTCAACATCCTGTGACAAGGAGGAAAAATAGAGTTGATTAAAGCCTGACTATGTGAAACGGCGGAGAATGTTACGGCAGGAGCTGTGGCAATGAAAATAACCAGGAAAGCCCTGAGGTTTAAGAAAAGATTAATATGTGCTCATACATGTTTCAATTAGTAATTAGAAGGCCCAATTAACCCTGAGGAAAGAATTGTACTTCTAACCCTTGGACATAGGATATTTGAGTATGTTCAATTTTCCTTTCTAATTATGTGAGGTTTTCAAAATAAAG
The DNA here is from genome assembly GCF_032405125.1 of Capricornis sumatraensis. Lineage (NCBI taxonomy): Eukaryota > Metazoa > Chordata > Mammalia > Artiodactyla > Bovidae > Capricornis > Capricornis sumatraensis. The sequence goes on from NC_091074.1 coordinate 120,045,107, forward strand.
AAACATTTAGATTTTTGAAGTGTACAAGTAAAGAGATTATGGATTATAATTTTGTCATTTTAGGTAAATATGGTGGAAGTAACTTGAAGATGCAATATTAAAGATTCACAGTGACCCATGTGATGGTATTTACTAAAGTATAAATATGACTTATTTGGACACATGCTTGCTTCTCTGCACAGAGAGACACCCAGTCCTTTGGCTCAAGCTGGAAACAGTGATTCCCTGAGCTTTTCTCTACAGACAGTCGTGTCACTGGCATTATTTCCTCCTTTCCAGTCTGTATGCCTTTTATTTCATTTTCTTGCCATAATCACTTGAAAACTGGCCACCTGATACATCATAGCGTGGCGCCTGTGGGGTCACCCCTGTCCCCCACCAAGGCTTTCTTGTTGCTCTTGTTCGGATCGTTCAGTGCCTTTTCCTACATGTCTCTTGTGAAGACGGTGTTCTTCGTCATGTGTGGCTGCTGCTGTCTCTGCCCCACGATGCTGCTGGTCTGAGAGATTTGGCAAAGATTTTCTTAAATGCCTGGGGCCGAAAACAAAGAAGCCAGCCAACCAGACCTCCTTCAGGCTTAGCAGGCTGTTCTCACCCTGCCACAGTCAGGTTCTCTTCTCAGGGAGCCTGAGCCTCAGGCAGAGGTGAAGCTGGCAGTCCCCGCAGGCAGAGGTGAAGTTGATGGTCCCCGCAGGCAGAGGTGAAGCTGACGGTCCCGCAGGCAGAGGTGAAGCTGATGGTCCCCGCAGGCAGAGGTGAAGCTGACGGTCCCCGCAGGCGTCCAGCCCTGCCTGTGTCTGTGGACTTCGAGGTTCCCTGGGGTGTGAAGGTGCTTTTCAAAGCCCTTATTCTCCCAAGCATCTCCTCCTTCCACCTCTTCCTTCGTGGCATTCCAGTATGTCTATTGCTCTCCAAGTCAGGCACACCTTGCTCCAGGTGGCTTCAGATACCACATGTGGCTTTAAATACTTTGGGCAAATATCTCCTGGGTGCTGGGTCATCCCTGGGAGGGGTCCCAGGCAGTGGAACAAAGGCTGGCCCTGAGTCAGTCCTTCGGGGGCCACCAGGGAGGGAAACCCAGGCACTGCTTATTCAGCATGAGGGCCATGCTGCTCCCTGGGGGGTCCTCTCTGAGCTGGGGGGAGTGGGAGATGGAAGCAGGTCAGGTAAAATATCAAAACACTTTTCCTGAAATTCAGCAACTTCCTTCTTCATTAAGAAAGAAGCTTCCCCTGGGTGTTGTACAGTTTTTTATTAGATTCGCAGAGTTTCCAAAAGTCAACCTGTTTTTGCCAGTTTAATCATTGCTTTCGTGGAGAGAGAATGTTTGGTATTTCTCTCCTCTGCCATTTTTGGTGGCGACAGATTTTTGACGAAGGCACAGAAGCAGTTTGATGCAGAAAGCAATGCTATTTTAGCAAACGGTACTCGAGCAATTGAACATCTATATGTTTTAAAAAAGAAATCTGATCAAAACCTCATGCCTCAGAAAATTTAACTCAAAATGGATCACTGACTTAAATGTGAATGCACAGCCATCGCATTTTTAGACGAAACCAGAAAATTCAGGACCCAACTCTAGTCTTTAAACTTGACACCGAAAGCCTGACCCATAAAGAAAAAAACGGATAAATTGGACTTTATAAATATTTAAAATTTTCCTGTTAGGAGAAGAAAGATGACAGACTGGGAGAAATATTTGCAAATCGCATGACTGAGAAGGACTTGCGTCTGGAGCGCATGAGCGTCAGTCTGAAGAACCGCTGTCTCCACCGACCCACCTAGAAAATGGGCAGAAGACAGGAGCAGTCATTTCACCAAAGAGGCTAATCAGATGCAAATAAGGTCGTAAAGAATGTACAAGGTCATTAGCCATTGAGGAAAGCAGATCAGACTGCTCTTGGTGAGATTTCAAGGCACACCTATCACAACGTGTAAGACAAAAGGCTGGCAACACCCACTGCTGGCAAGGAGGTGGAGAAGCTCAGCCCCCTATCCTAGTGGGGTGTGAATAGTTCAGAGTCTCTGGGAAAGTGTTTCGTTATTAATAAAAAACTAAACAGGCAACTACCTTTTGATGCAGCAACTGCACTCCTGAGCATTTATCTCAGAGAAACAAAAACTGATATTCATGCGCAAATCTGTACGTGAATGTTCATAGCAACCTCGTTTGCAGTAATGGGAGAATAGAGAGACCTAGCTGTGAGTGAATGGCTATCCGCATAGACTCCATGCTGTGGACACCACTCAGCGGTGGAAGGGGACAGACAGCTTCCTTGCAACAGCCTGGATGGATCTCAGGGGAACTGCGCCAAGTGAAAAAAGACACCACACTCCCCCAACTGGTGAAGCTGGAGAGCTCTGTGGAGCTCCTGGCGACGGCTCCCCGCTGGTGACCCCACACTGTCACTACACAGAAACCCACTGTTCCCTGAACCTGCCTCATGTCGCGCCCGCTCCCCGCCAGTGCCCCTCCTTCCGCCCGTCTTTCTACACCCTCTTGCTCCTCAGCCTCGCCCAGCCCAGAGCCTCCTTTCCGTGAAGCCTTCACACCCAGCTGCTGGAACGTGTTTCATTTTGAAACTTCCTTTTTTTGGTTAAGTTGATAATTGTAGGATTTTCTAAACATTTGTTCTTTTTATCTTTAAAAAAAGTATTTGTCTGTTTTTATTTTAAATATTGACGATGTGAAAGAGGAGAACAGAAGAAATCTCTGTCTCCACTGAGACATTCAAACATTAAAACGTCTTCGTTTCCCAGCTGTCTCCAAGTGAGTGGGTTTCTCTCCTCCCGATTCTGCTCTATTTCGAGAGCTTCCCTCGGGCCTTTGGGAGAAAAGCAGAGATTGCGTGACCCCAGGGTCCGCCCCTCCCCTCCAGGAACCACCCTCTGAGCCCACAGGAGGTCGGGGTGCAGAGCCTTCAGGGTTAGAGCTGGGGTCCTGAGAAGAGGGCTTTTGAACCCTTGGGGGGAACCTGACGTCTTGACCAGAAATCCCATGCTGACTCTGCACCACGTCCAACCAGGGACATTGGTGGGTATGTCTGAGTTACAGAACGTGTCCGTTTTCCTCCCAGCACACAGGTACAATGGGAGAAAATTCTCCTAGTTCAGGAAACACAGAATAAAAAACAAAATCCTTCCCCCGTGCTCCATCTCACCAAAGGTACCTACTGAATTTCCACGATTCTTTCCCAGAGAGAACTGTTGCTGCTAAGTCACTTCAGTCGTGTCTGACTCTGTGCAACCCCATAGATGGCAGCCCACCAGGCTCCCCTGTCCCTGGGATTCTCCAGGCAAGAACACTGGAGTGGGTTGCCATTTCCTTCTCCAATGCATGAAAGTGAAAAGTGAAAGTGAAGTCGCTCAGTCATATCCGACTCTTAACCCCATGGACTGCAGCCTACCAGGCTCCTCTGTCCATAGGATTTTCCAGGTAAGAGTACTGGAGTGGGGTGCCATTGCCTTCTCGGAGAGAACTGTTACTTATTGTAAAAATGTTTAAGTGAAAAAACATAAGGTACGGCAGTCAGCGCCTTACTTGCCTTTTTTCCTGCTTAAACCCTCCTGGGACCTTCCTGCACTGACCCCCCCCCCCCTTTGCTTCTCACAGCTGCAGGCGTCCGCCTCTGCCCGCCTCTGCCCACTTCTGCCCTCTGTTCACGGACACCTCAGTGGTTTTAGCGTTTTGCTATTTCAAAGAAAGTTGCAATGAATGTCTTTCTTTTTTCACGTATATTTTGGCAAATATTTCGGAGCATGTGCAGTAACAACTAGCAATGGACACCTAAATTACTTTAATTTTCCTTTTTTTGCAAAGAAAAGGTAAGTCATGTTCAAAACTAAACCATCAATTGTATAGTCACAGAGTAAAAGATAAATCCTCTTCCTGTATACACTCTGGGCCCTTCTCTCCCCTCAAGGGGAATAATTTTTATTTCTTTAAAAATAAAAGAAATTCTTTATTTCTTTAAAAAAAACACCACATCTTTAAAATGTGCCTGCATGCTTCACACATTGCACTTGATAAATCTCAGTTGTTCAGAGATGTAGATTTTATGATTGAGAAAAAATGCAGAAGAAAAACACCCCCACGGAGGGTTTACATCTCCAAACCTGGGGAAACAGGGATTCCCAGGGGCACATGCAGAAAGGGAGGAGAAATAACCATGCCTGCTTCTAGGCCCTGAACTGAGACCTGAGATCCAAACGAGTCATGAATTGAGTCCTCCTGTTCAGTTTCACGGGCCGGAGCTTCCGGGCCGGCCTGATCCCACGGGCACTCTGGCCCCCTAGTGGCTGTCAGGAGCCCAGACGCACTGAGCGGGTGTGGGTGTGATGCCAGAGGGTCCTTGCCCTCTGTCGAGGAAGGGCTTCTGACAGGCTGGCGGGGACGGAGTTGGCGCACTGTCAAAGCACATGGACTGGAGACCTCGTGGCTCGGGACAGAGCCGTGTGCTCAGCCCCCCGTCCCGAGTGTGTGCTGGGGGGTCTCTGATAGAAGCCCCACCGTGTTCTCAGCTCCCCCGTCCTGGGTGTGTGCTGGGGGGTCTCTGATAGAAGCCCCACCGTGTTCTCAGCTCCCCCGTCCTGGGTGTGTGCTGGGGGGTCTCTGATAGAAGCCCCACCATGTTCTCAGCACCCCCGTCCCCGGGTGTGTGTTGGGGCATCTCTGATAGAAGCCCCATCTTGTTCTCAGCCCCCCCGTCCCCGGGCGTGTGCTGGGGGGGAGGTCTGTGATAGAAGCCCTGCTGTGTTCTCAGCGTCCCCCGCCCCGGGGTGTGTGTTCAGGGGTCTCTGATAGAAGCCCCGCCATTTTCTCAGCCCCCTGTCCCGGGTGTATGTTGGGGGGGTCTCTGGTAGAAGCCCCGCCATGTGCTCAGCTCCCCCATCCCCGGGTGTGTGCTGGGGAGTCTCTGATAGATGCCCCGCCATTTTCTCAGTCCCCCGTCCTGGGTGTGTGTTGGGGGGTCTCTGGGGGGTCAGGGGCAGCAGGCGGGAGAAGGAGCGATGAGTGCTTGGGAGCCGGTGCCTCACCTCCTCATCCCCTTTGGGCTCTAGCCGGAAGCACCTCGCTGCGGGCGGGCATGAGGAGGGAGGCCCTGGGGACAGAGAGGCAGGTCAGCCTTGGGGCACAGAGCTCACCTGAGCGCTCTGCTTCAGGGAGTCAGGGCGGGCCCCCAGAGGGAAGTGGTTCCAGAAAAGCCTCTGACACAGGTTTGGGTTCATCAAGGGTGCATCTGCCGCACCCCCAAGTGGTCACCATGGAGGTCACTCTCTCCTTGGCTCTGAGCCTCGCGCCGTCAGCTTCCCCTGGGGGCCAGGCATTCCCGGAACAAGCTCGGGACTACATCCTGCTGCCCTTGGAGGGCGGGGCTTCTTATTGTTTGGGGGGTCCTTTGGGGGAGGTCTGGGGGTGCTGAGAGCACACAGAGGTCAGGCGGTTAACCCTGTGCGTGGGGGTCTCGGGATGAGTGGTCCTGGGAATCAGTCCTGCCTGGGGAGGGCCGCTTGTGCCCTGAGCTGAAACAGCTTCTTCTTTAGAAATGGTGCTTTCAGGAAGGGCTTCCCAGGTGGCGCTAGTGATAAAGAACACGCCTGCCAGTGCAGGAGACAAAGAGACATGGGTTCAGTCCCTGGGTCGGGAAGGTCCCCTGGAGGAGGGTATGGCAGCCCACTCCAGTATTCTTGCCTGGAGAATCCCATGGACAGAGGAGCCTGGGGGGCTGCAGCCCACTGGGTCACAAATAGTCGGCCACAACTGAGCAACCGAGCTTTTAGGAAAAGGGAAAGAGAAAAGGCTCTGGGCTTGGGGTGGTGTGAGGTTGTTGGCCCCGGGGGCCGTAAGTCCCCCTGGGGGGGTGGTTCCACTGCTTTTGTTATCCTCCCCCACCCACATCTGGCTCTGGCTGGTGAGGGGCTCCGACCTGGGAGGCCCCGGAGTCTCCCCGGCCCCGTTTAAAGGGACTGGAGCCGGGGGCAGCGGGAGGGCGGTGGCAGATGGCAGCTGCTTCGGTCAGCAAGCTCGCCGGCTCCCCACGAGCCCCGTCCTCTGAAGCACCCAGGCATCTCTTGTGCGGCTCCGGGAAACAGCCTTTGTTCCCCCTAGGCCTGGAGAAGTGGCCTCCATCCAAAGCCCGGCCTGCCGCTCGCCCAGGTTTATCCTTCGGTGCTTGTCCTCGCGGCCGGCATCCCGGGCTCAGGTTCCGGGCCTGTCACAGAGGCCATCTGGCTCCCCGTCCCCGGCGGGCGGTGACATTGAGGCCCCGTGTCCTTGGCTGACCTGGTGCCGCGTTCCCAGAGCAGTTAGGAGGACCTGCGAAGAGCTCAGGGTTTAGGAGCCGCCGCCCAGAGGAAACAGCGCTCCCGGGGCGGGGGGCGGGGTGGGGGGGTGTCCACGGTCCCGCGACTCCTTCCCTTCTGGCCGTGAAGTGGCCCAGGCGTGCGGGCACACCTGTGCATTGTCTGGCCCAGGACACACCTGGCTGGCCTGCTACGCTCCAGAGTCATTGTCTTTGCTGGCGGTTTTGCCAAGGTTGTGTGAGACCCGCCCTATGGCCAGGGCGCTGAAGTGGCTGGAGGAGGGGGGGGCGTGAGGCCGGACTTGGGGGGCTCGCCCTCTCCCCTCCAGCAGCTCCTTTGTCTGTGAGGACGGTGCAGCTGCTGCGAAGCGCGTCTGCTATGCTTCCCGTCTCGCTTCTCCACCCAGAGATTCAGCCTCATCGCCTCCCCCTCACTTCCAATCCCCCCGCCCCAGTCTTCTCCCTGTATTGGCGTTTATTTCAGGCAGGAGACAGGAAAGGAAATGACTCCGTTTCATCCGGACGAGGCATTGACTGGCAAGGGTGCTGCGCCACCCTAATGGTCTGTCTGTTTAGAGCAGTGAGGAGATTCCGTTGGCCTTTGTGTCTCTGTTCAGCACGAGGCTTTTGCTGTTTTGCATGGAAAATAAAATTTCAGTGAACTGCAGTTTAGCTGTGACTCTGGCTTTAATTGCAGCTCATTTACATAGTGCCTGATGTGCCAATTATCTGTGGCTTTGGGGTGATCTGTGCTAAAACAAGGGGCCGCGCCTGAAGTGTCGGAACTACCAGCGGCCTCGGGATGGAAAGGCCCCCAGACAGTGAGACTGCACCACGCAGTGTTCCCACCCTCCTGCTTGAGTGTGGACGTGCTGCTCGCGCTAGAAATTGGCTTCGCAGAGGGAGCCGGCGTTGTGGAGACTTGATCCAGGAGGTCCTGGGAGTGCCTGGGGCTCCTCCCAGCAGCCCCAGGTCAGCCACAAGCATGACCAGCCCTGCGCTGTGGTCAAGTTTGCACACAGGCCACGGTGTGGATGGTGTCCCCGGTTTGTTGGACCACACTGTACACACACCAAGGTGTGAATGGTTTCCCCAGGGTGACTGGACCACACTGGTGTGTGTACAGAGACCATGGTGTGGACGATTGTCCCCGGGTTGTTGGACCACACTGTACACACACCAAGGTGTGAATGGTTTCCCCAGGGTTACTGGACCACACTGGTGTGTGTACACAGACCATGGGGTGGACCACATTGGTGCATGCACACACACCAAGGTGTGGACAGTGTCCCTGGGTTACTGGACACACTGGCGGCGGCAGCCCCAGGACTGTGAAGTCCACAGAGAAACCACCGATGCTGGGCTGTCTCTGGGAGCTCCCAGGTATTTTCACGTGAGTGCGGTTTCTTCTTCTGCGTTGCTGGTTCCTCTGTGCTGCTGAGGAAGGTGGCCTTCCCCTCTGTGCCGTGGTGTGGGTTAACCCTGGGGTTAACATGAAGAAATGAAAGGCACAGGGCCCCTGAGGGTCTGCCCTCAGCCGGGGCAGAGTCACTGCTGTCTGTGTGGTCCGGGCAGGAAGCGTTCTCTGGTTTGCCTGTCATCCCGTCTGGAAGTGCCCACCTGCTCTGACCCCTCTGAGGGGTCGCCCCCCGCGGGGTGAGGGCCTCGACCCTGTGCCAAGATGCTCAGGGGGCAGGTGAGGCCTCAGGCCTCTTTCCATATTGTCATCCGTTGTTTGCATCGACTAGGCTTTGCTTTTTCCTTTGAGAAAGTGTTCATAGTAATCTAGTTGCCCCTCTGAGTTAAGCAATAGTTAAAAACACAAACTAAAGCCTGCTCCCTGTGGCAGTGTTTCCTCGGCGCCCAGGCTTCGGATCGATTGTGCAGCGGCCTCGCTCTGCTGTGGACGCAGACTGTCTGGAGTTCATCAGAGGGTCCTCAGTCAATACCCGGCGTTCTGGCTCCGAGCCCTGCGGGGCAGCGCACACGGCAGCCCGGGAAGTGAGAGAGGCGTGTGGTTTCTGCCAGCCCCAAAGCCTCCCTCTAGGATTAAAATCCCACTACACTTGAGCTGTGCTTACCGTCATCAAATAATAGTGCCTTCCATCACCTTTTATGTGTTGCCGTTTCAAAACCTTCAGTTTCAAGAAGGTCGTAGAATTCCTTGATAGAGAAAGACTCAAGGACCCGTGTGAGTGGAGTCCTCAGTTTACCAGCAATATTTGAAAAGCTTTTAAGAATTAAAATCATGAGGCCTTCATATCACGACTTCCTCTCTCTCTTTCTTTCTAAATACTTTCAGGTGATGTCTTACATTCAATATGGATCCATTATTTCTTTATATTTGCCTAACTCCAAAAGGATTCGGGGTGGCTCACATTAGATCATATGTGAAATAACGACCATAATAATAAGGATCAACAGATAATAATACATAAATTAATCATCACGAGAAGGGGGAATAAGAATATCTCTCAGGATTGGAGAAAGTTGCGAACACTGGATGTTAAATTTTGCTCTCAACTTTTCAGTAGCCACTTGAGAGGGAGGGAGGGGAGTGTGATGACACACAGAAGGGAGGGGCGACGCGGAGAAGGGCCGTGCTGGGGACAGTGGGAGGGAGAAAGGGCTGTCCCTGAGACGCAGGGTGCTCGCTCCCGACTCCTGACCTGTTGTTCAGTTGCTAAGTCATGTCTAACTCCTCCACCCCATGGACTGCAGCACACCAGGCTTCCCTGTCCTTCACAGTCTCTTGGAGTTTGCTCAAGTTCATGTCCATTGAGTCAGTGATGCCATCCAACCGTCTCATCCTCTGCTTCTCTCTTCTCCACTTGCCTTCAATCTTTCCCAGAATCAAGGTTTTTTGTTTTTCCCAGTGAGTTGACTCTTCACATCAGGTGGCCAAAGTATTGGAGCTTCAGCTTCTACATCAATCCTTCCAATGAATGTTTACAACTGATTTCCTTTAGGGTGGACTAGCTGGATCTCCTTGCAGTCCAAGGGACTCTCAAGAGTCTTCTGTGACACCACAGTTCAAAAGCACCAGTTCTTTGGTGCTCAGCTTTCTTTACTGTTCAGCGCTCACAGCCGTACGTGACTCCTGGGAAAACCGTAGTTTGACTATATGGACTTATGTCGGCAAAGTGATGTGACTACTTTTTAACACGCTGTCTGGGTTGGTCATAGCTTTTCTTCCAAGGAGCAAGCATCTTTTAATTTCCTGGTTGCAGTCACCATCTGCAGTGATTTTGAAGCCCAAGGAAATAAAGTCTGCCGTCTCCCTTCCTTGAAACTAGAAAGCAAGCGGAATAGGACTAGCTTTTAAAAGATGTGTTGAGTCGCAGAAACAGCGTCAGGTGAGTGACATGTCCGGTGTGGTGGTGGTGAGTGAAGGGGCCTGTCCAGATGGGCAAAGGCCAGGGCTGGGGCAATGGAGTTTGGGGGTGAGGGCCCTAGAGAGTGGGCCTGGCAGGGGGGATGGGTCCCAGTGGAGGTGTTACAGCGAGAGTCCAGGGGGAGAGCGAGGTAGGGCTCATCCTAGGGACTTGGCGGCTGTAACAGAAACACCGCAGACTGGGGGATTCTGCAGCAGACGGTGATTTCTCGCAGCTTTGAGGGGGGTGGTCAGGGAGGGAGGTGCAGCTGTGGTGTCTGGGCAGGAGTTCCTGGCCCGTGGACGGAAGCCTCCTGACCATGTGCTCACGCAGGGCGTGAATGGAGCTCTAGGCTCTCTGTGTTCCATCCAGGGCACCAGCCTCATCACAGGGCACTTCCCTCGTGACCCCATCTAACCCTGATCACCTCCCAAAGGGCCCCCAGTGCCACCACACCGGGGGCTGGGGCTGCAGCCTGTGTGTGAGGGCTGCAGACATACAGCCAGCAACAGGCCAGCCCAGAGGCCGCCTGGGGTGACTGGCCCTTTGGACGTTTCTGCTTCTAACACTAAGCAGCCCCATGGTCTTGAGCAGTTGGACCAGCTCTCTGCGTCCTGCCCCCAAGTCCATGAAACGGCACAGTAATTTGGGTGGAACTACATATATTCATTAGGTTCCCTGGGGGCTCAGTGGTAAAGAACCTGCCTGTAAAGTGGGAGATGCAGGAGACACACGGGGTCGATTCTTGGGTGGGATCGAAAGATACCCTGGGGGAGGGCATGGCAACCCACTCCAGTATTCTTGCCTTGAGAATCCCACAGACAGAGGAACCTGGTGGGCTACAGTCCATGGGGTCGCAAAGAGTCGGACACAACTGAAGTGCCTGAGCGTGCAAATATATTCATTGGATGGAAAGATTAAATCTGTAATTGAATTTTATTGTGGAATAGACAACTGCCCCCACCCCAGCTCTCAGCCGCTTGCCTGCCACCCCACCGGGACAGATGCAGCCAGGCCTGCCCCAGTCCCTGAGATCTGAGGGGCCTCCTGGGCCCGCGTGGGGCCTCTGGGGGATGCTGACCCCTGGGGATTCAGACTCGACGTCTGCACATTTTGCCTGCTTGAGTTCCGGTGGATTCTGCAGGGGTTCGGCTGCCTGGAAGGGGCCGTGCAGGGGGTTTAGAGGTGGGGTCTGGTGGGCAGCCGGGGGGTGGGCAACGAGTGGGAGGTTTGCGAGGCTGAGCCCGGAGCTCCCCGCGGGCTGACACCAACTCCTGGGGCGTAGACTCTGTGCTGTGGGCCAAGCCTGCCTCTCTATTTGCCTGTTCTCCAGACGTGGGGCCACATGGGCCTAACAGTGGGGACGCCGCATCCTGCAGAGGGTCTGGGGGCACCCTCAAGCGAGCTGCAGAAGGTCTGGGTCTGGGCCAGCAGGCACCCTGTCTGCCCCGGAAGCACTGGACGTGCAGGGTGGGGTGTTGCCCCCAGTGATGGCGCTGTCTGAGCCGCGGGCATCGGAAGAGCCTGCGGGGATCAGGGCCTTCATCCCCAAGAGCAAAGCAGAAACGTCTACACACAAGTGTTGGTGATGAGGATTCACTTAGCGCTCTAAGGCATTAGAAAAACAGAGACATAAAACATTAAAAAAAAAGTCTAATTTCTGACCTGACACTCCCCGTTTAGTACTTTATTACTTTTTAAAATTGCTTTCTGTGTCCCGAAGAAAAAGTGTCCCCACACTGACAAATGGCTTGCTTGTCTTGGGATCCAATTGTGACCATATTAACTGGTAGAAGTGTTTGCGTTACTATCAGAAGGCCTTGGAACAGCGTGCTTTTCTCTGAACCTGCGTGGCGTCACCAGGCGTGCCCGCTACGGGCGCCACGGCCCCCTCTGTCCTGTCTTCATCCCCTTCCTGCTCTGGGATGTGAATCTCGCTGGACCCTTTGCCCACGTGGAGAAGACACACACCCAGGAAGTTGGCGGAAGCAGGGGCACAGGAACCTCACCACCCGGAGGCTCTTTAGGGAAAGACGAAAGCCGCCTGGGATGCCTTCTGCCCTCTCTGAACCGCCTTGACCTCCACCGGTTTGTCCTCCCTGGGGGTGCCCACGTGGCCTCACACACACGGGAGCCCTGTCCCCTGCACCCCCTACCTCCCGCTGTCCTGGGCAGTGTTTATGCCTGATTTTCTTCCCTGAAAGGGAAAGGAAGAAGAACGTCCCCTGAGAGTGGTGATTGGGAGAATGCAGGACATGGAAGCCCACAGTCCGACCAGGCCCTGTGACCACCAGCTCTCCTTTCAACCCATTTACATGTTTTAGCAAATAAGTGTCCAGCGCAGCTCCCTGGAGAGGGGCCTGTGGATGTTTGAGGAGAATAATCAAATGACCTGATATTCGCGTTTCCCTTTGTGGTACCTTCCCTACCCTGAAAAAAACCCCACTGTAAACAGACAGGGCTTTGGAGCCCCCAGCTCAGTGGGGGACCTGGTCCTCAGCAGCTGCGGTCACCGGCAAGAGGAATTCGGGGTGGAACCTGGATGAGGCCCCTGCGCTCCATTTAGCAGGCCGCCTGGTCGTCAGGTGTCCGTCTCAGGGAGGACGTTAGCTCCTGGGCACCCCCCTCACAGGAAAGAACTAAAATCCCCGCCTGGGGGCTCTGCTCTGGGACCTGCCGGGCTCTATCACCGAGTCGCGTGCTTGCCTGCATGTCCCCAGCCGCGGTCTGTGTGGACTGTGTTTATGCATGGGCACTCAGGTCACAGCTTTCAAAGGGAATGCTTGCTTTTAACCTGGCGACACCCTCTCTGCACACTCGTACACGTGGGAGGAATGCCCTGACCACTCCCCTCCCAGAGGCGAGGAAGTTACAGAGCCCCCGGGGGTGGCCAGGCTGGTCTGGGGGCCGTGGACTGGGCCCCGTGGTCTGCACGCTCCGTCCAGGGGGGCAGAGTCTGGACGGGGGGCCGGGCTGGCCTGGCTGTCACAGGTGTCCCCTCCCCTCAGCCCTTCGAGGCCGAGATACCACCTCCATCACTGTGTGCCTCTACCACTCAACCTCGAATGGGCCAGGAGCAGAGGCTCAAAAAGTCCTGAGAATCTAGAATTCATTCAGGGATAGAGGGTTCCTCTCCACGCTGCCCTACTGTGTGCCCCTCATGCTGCCCTGTGCGGGGGCGGACTGGGAGCTCTGCGCTCCTGGCCCCATCCTTGACTCCAGTGACAAGGCGCCCAGTAGGGGAGAAAGAGCCTGAGGGAGGGCACAGGGTCCGGCAGCGTCTCCCTGGCAACAGCCTTCCCCTCGTTCCCAGGGCCAGGGACCGCTGTCAGCAGCCTGGACACTTCCTCATTCTGTCCTGTTCCTTTAAATCTGCCCACACTGATACAGCGGTGCCTTTGATAATCTTAATTAGGCCCCTTTGGGCTGTGCTCGTCACCTCTTGCTGGGATCCCCCTGGACAAGGAACGGTTCTGGGTCTGGTTTGCTGTTTTCAGAAGATGCCTCTGTTTACTCCTTTGAGAAATAAATGTAGGAGATTAGTGAGGAAACAGAGCTCTCTCCTGGCAATGTAGCCGCTCCCTTCTGAGCTTGAAGCACAGGCCTTCCGGTCTTGGGACCACCCGGCATCCTGCTGACAAGGTGTTGAGATGGCTGGTGATGTAAGTCAGGGGGCATCGCTGCCCTGGGGGAGCTGATGGAGTCCAGATGCAAGTGCTTCCATGGACCATCTCCCATAGGGGCCGCCCGCTCTGATGCAGACCCGGCCTGTCCTCTCTGGACAGGGCCTCCAGCGGGGGTGGGGGGGCCGGGTGTTATTCCATCTCCCTCCAACCACTACTGGGGACCTGGCTTCTGGATTCCCAGCCAGGACATTTGCTGAACGGATGCTGAGTCCAGGAGATGCCAACACCCAATTCTATGTCTTCCTGAGCCAGGCAGACGCCCCTGGCCCCGCCCCAGCCCCCAGAAGCAGACGTCCAGGTGCCGCTGCAGCCACGAGGCGCACGTTGTCAGAGACGCGAGTTTTAACCGACTGGGTGTAGCCTTCCCAGTTCAGAAAGCACACCGGGTGATTTTCCTCCCTGTAGATGGTTTTCCAGTATAAACTGCAGTTCATAGAAGTAACAAAGTACAACACTAGTCTGCCTTTAAACGTTATGTAGAACGTAAACGGTGGATAGTAGAAGGCTGGCAGAAACGTGAAGTTCTTCAAGTGTGTCTTTTGTCAAGCTGGGTGTTGGGACACGAACAGGCTGCCTGTTACGTTAAAGGAAAGCAGCTGTGTAACATGAGCATAGACATTCTCCTGCTGTTTGTGATTGTGGGTAATGTAATTTATATTTTCATTTTAGATACTTCAAATCCATATATGATTATAGCTAATAATAATTCACCATGTTCAAGATTAAAAAATAGCCTGTCATTTCCTATCCTACAAGCCCCATGTCTTTAATTTGGGATTGCTGGGTGAACCGCTCTGCAGATTTGATAGTTTTAACTTTTAATGTCTTTTTCATTGGATGCAGTGATGAGCATTTGTGAATCCTTTGCCCATTAATTAGTGGTATTTCACTCCCATCGAGAAAACACGGTGTGCATACACATTTTCATTTAGAAAACTCATCCCAACGTTATAAGAAGAGAGAGAATTTAGAAAGAAGAGGAAAGTGGTAAGGGTGTCGGGGGAACCACATGAAAACATCGTTATAATCATTACTGTCACCATCAGGACCCCTATCTTCACCACCACCACCAGCATCATCACTACATCTATCACCACCACCACCAGCATCAGCACCACCACCATCTCCATCAGAACCACCACCACCACCACCACCACCACCACCACCACCATCACCATCACCACCATCACCAGCATCAGCACCACCACCATCACCATCACCACCATCACCACCATCACCATCACCATCACCACCATCACCAGCATCAGCACCACCACCATCACCATCACCACCACCAGCACCATCACCACCATCACCACCATCACCATCACCACCACCATCACCACGATCACCACCATCACCACCATCACCATCACCACCACCATCACCATCACCATCACCACCATCATCACCATCACCACCATCACTATCACCATCACCACCACCATCACCACCACCACCATCACCATCACCATCACCATCACCACCATCACCATCACCACCATCACCACCACCACCACCATCACCATCACCACAATCACCATCACCACCACCATCACCACCACCATCACCACCACCATCACCATCACCACCATCACCTCCACCATCACCATAATCACCATCACCACCACCATCACCACCACCATCACCACAATCACCATCACCACCATCACCTCCACCATCACCATAATCACCATCACCACCATCATCACCATCACCACCATCACCACCACCATCACCATCACCACCACCATCACCATCATCACCATCACCACCACCATCACCATAATCACCATCACCACCATCATCACCATCACCACCATCACCACCACCATCACCATCACCACCACCACCACCATCACCATCATCACCATCATCACCATCACCACCACCATCATCACCATCACCATCACCACCACCATCACCATCACCATCACCACCATCACCACCATCACCACCACCATCACCACCATCACCACCATCACCATCACCACCATCACCACCATCACCACCATCACTATCACCATCACCACCATCACCACCATCACCACCATCACCACCACCACCACCATCACCACCATCACCACCACCACCACCATCACCATCACCACCACCACCACCATCACCATCATCACCATCACCACCATCACCATCACCATCACCACCACCATCACCATCACCATCACCACCATCACCACCATCACCACCATCACTATCACCATCACCACCATCACCACCATCACCACCATCACCACCATCACCACCATCACCACCACCACCATCACCACCATCACCACCATCACCACCATCACCACCATCACTATCACCACCACCACCACCATCACCACCATCACCACCATCACCACCATCACCACCACCATCACCATCACCATCACCACCACCACCATCACCATCACCACCAGCACCACCAGCATCACCACCACCAGCATCACCACCATCACCATCACAGGCATTACCAGCAGCGTCATCATCATGAGCATAGGGATGATGTTACTCAACAATTACTGACCACTTACTCTGCAGTAGGTGCCATTAAATGTGTTTCCTGTAATATTCCTCTTTTGCTGTAACCTTTTCAGGCACATAGATTCTTATCTCTATTTTACAGATAAGGGCTGTGAAACATAAACAGGGAAGATTAACTAAATTGGCCAAAGTCTGTCACCTAGCCAGTGGTAGAGCCTGGATTTAAATACAGCTGACTGAACCCAGAGTATGTACCCTTCGTGTCTAAGCTGCAGTCAAACGTGCGCAGGTGAGCACAGGCCATCATCTCATAGTGTCACACCTCACACAGCATCATCTCATAGTGTCACACCTCACACAGCATCACCTCACACAGCATCACCCTCACATAGCATCACACCTCACACAGCATCACCCGCACACAGCATCACCCCTCACACGGCATCACCTCACAAGGCATCACCCTCACACAGCATCACCTCACACAGCATCACCCTCACACAGCATCACACCTCACACAGCATCACCCACACACAGCATCACCCCTCACACGGCATCACCCCTCACACAGCATCACCCCTCAGCATCATCCTTACACAGCATCAGCTCACACAGCATCACCCTCACACAGATCACACCTCACACAGCATCACCTCACACAGCATCACCCTCACAGCATTACCCTCACACAGCATCAGCCTCACACAGCATCAGCCTCACACAGCATCACCCTCAGACAGCATCACCCTCACACAGCATCTCCCTCACACAGCATCACCCTCAGACAGCATCACCCTCACACAGCATCACCCTCACACAACATCACCCTCACGCAGCATCACCCTCACACAGCACCTCACCTCACACAGCATCACCTCACACAGCATCACCCTCAGACAGCATCACCCTCACACAGCATCACCCTCACACAGCATCACCCTCAGACAGCATCACCTCACACAGCATCACCCTCAGACAGCATCACCCCTCACACAGCATCACCTCAGACAGCATCACCCCTCACACAGCATCACCCTCACACAGCATCACCCTCAGACAGCATCACCTCACACAGCATCACCCTCACACAGCATCACCCTCACACAGCATCACCCTCACACAGCATCTCCTTCACACAGCATCACCCTCAGACAGCATCACCCTCACACAACATCACCCTCACGCAGCATCACCCTCACACAGCACCTCACCTCACACAGCATCACCTCACACAGCATCACCTCACACAGCATCACCCTCAGACAGCATCTCCTTCACACAGCATCACCCTCAGACAGCATCACCCTCACACAACATCACCCTCACACAGCACCTCACCTCACACAGCATCACCTCACACAGCATCACCCTCAGACAGCATCACCCTCAGACAGCATCACTCTCACACAGCATCACCCTCAGACAGCATCACCTCACACAGCATCACCCTCACACAGCATCACCCTCACACAGCATCACCGTTACACAGCATCACCCTCACACAGCATCACCCTCACACAGCACGTCACCTCACACAGCATCACCCTCACACAGCATCACCTTCACACAGCACGTCACCTCACACAGCATCACCCTCACACAGCATCACCTTCACACAGCATCACCGTTACACAGCATCACCCTCACACAGCACCTCACCTCACACAGCATCACACCTTAGACAGCATCACCCTCACACAGCAGCACCTCACACAGCACCTCACCTCACACAGCACCTCACCTCACACAGCATCCCCCTCACACAGCATCCCCCTCATACAGCATCCCCCTCACACAGCATCACCCTTACACAGCATCACCCTCACACAGCAGCACCTCACACAGCACCTCACCTCACACAGCACCTCACCTCACACAGCACCACACCTCACACAGCACCACACCTCACACAGCACCTCACCTCACACAGCATCCCCCTCACACAGCATCCCCCTCACACAGCATCCCCCTCACACAGCATCCCCCTCACACAGCATCACCGTTACACAGCATCACCCTCACACAGCACCTCACCTCACACAGCATCACACCTTACACAGCATCACCGTTACACAGCATCACCCTCACACAGCACCTCACCTCACATAGCATCACACCTTACACAGCATCACCCTCACACAGCAGCACCTCACACAGCACCTCACCTCACACAGCACCTTACCTCACACAGCACCACACCTCACACAGCACCACACCTCACACAGCACCTCACCTCACACAGCATCCCCCTCACACAGCATCCCCCTCACACAGCATCCCCCTCACACAGCATCACCGTTACACAGCATCACCCTCACACAGCACCTCACCTCATACAGCATCACACCTTACACAGCATCACCCTCACACAGCAGCACCTCACACAGCACCTCACCTCACACAGCACCTCACCTCACACAGCACCACACCTCACACAGCATCCCCCTCTCACAGCATCACCCTCACACAGCATCCCCCTCACACAGCATCACCTCACACAGCATCCCCCTCACACAGCATCACCTCACACAGCATCCCCCTCACACAGCATCACCTCACACAGCATCACCCTCACACAGCATCACCCTCATACAGCATCACCCTCACACAGCATCACCCTCACACAGCAGCACCTCACACAGCACCTCACCTCACACAGCACCTCACACAGCACCACACCTCACACAGCATCCCCCTCTCACAGCATCACCCTCACACAGCATCCCCCTCACACAGCATCACCTCACACAGCATCCCCCTCACACAGCATCACCCTCACACAGCATCCCCCTCACACAGCATCACCTCACACAGCATCACCCTCACACAGCATCACCTCACACAGCATCCCCCTCACACAGCATCACCTCACACAGCATCCCCCTCACACAGCATCACCCTCATACAGCATCACACCTTACACAGCATCACCCTCACACAGCAGCACCTCACACAGCACCTCACCTCACACAGCACCTCACCTCACACAGCACCACACCTCACACAGCATCACCCTCACACAGCATCACCCTCACACAGCATCCCCCTCACACAGCATCACCTCACACAGCATCACCTCACACAGCATCCCCCTCTCACAGCATCACCCTCACACAGCATCCCCCTCACACAGCATCACCTCACACAGCATCCCCCTCACACAGCATCACCTCACACAGCATCACCTCACACAGCATCCCCCTCACACAGCATCACCTCACACAGCATCACCTCACACAGCATCACCCTCACACAGCATCCCCCTCACACAGCATCCCCCTCACACAGCACCTCACCTCACACAGCACCACACCTCACACAGCATCACCCTCACACAGCATCACCCTCACACAGCATCCCCCTCTCACAGCATCACCTCACACAGCATCACCTCACACAGCATCCCCCTCTCACAGCATCACCCTCACACAGCATCCCCCTCACACAGCATCACCTCACACAGCATCCCCCTCACACAGCATCACCTCACACAGCATCACCTCACACAGCATCCCCCTCACACAGCATCACCTCACACAGCATCACCTCACACAGCATCCCCCTCACACAGCATCCCCCTCACACAGCACTGCACCTCAGTGCTGGCCAGCCAGGAGTGAATAGCCTGCCTGCCGCAGCAGTCAACCCAGACACTCAGGGGCATGCACGGTTTGTGTTTTCCTCTCTGTTAACTGCCTTCTCCGGATGACCTCGTCCCTCCCTGCCGCTGGCGTGGCCACTGTTTCACTTGCGAGGCAGCGGCACAGGGCGCCCTGATGTCCTCAGAGGCGCAGGCGGAGTGACTTTCTTCCAGCTTGGCTCTTTCCCCTGGCGCCTGCTCTAAGAACGTGCCCGGTCAGCTGGCCGGAGGGCGGTGAGGGGCGTGTGGAGGACGCTGAGTCCTCTGGCTGCCGAACCACACGGCAGGCGGGGGTCCCGGAGCATGGCTGAGCCCAGCTGAGATCAGCGGACTGCCCGGCAGCTGTGTGATGGGTGAGCAGTGAAAGATGGAGGTTCTTTAGAGCCCAAGGTTTGGGAGGCTTGTTACGCGCCACTGTCACTGCTGAAGCTAATCCATCCAGCACGTTACTGAAACAAGAATTGTGCACGGAAAGGACGGTGCCTCGCCAAGCAGCAGAGCTGTGGGGCTGCTGGGGCTGAGTGGGCACGGCCTGGAGGTCTCTGAGCCTCTGCTGGGCTCCGCGCCGCCCCCTTCCCCACCTCCCCTAAATACCTCCTCCTCCCTCTCCGCCAAGCTGCCTCTTCCCTCGGTGCCCTACTCTCATTTTCTGTCCAGACAACTGTTACGTTCTCAGCAGCAGGCACAGAGAGGTCGAGAAAGGCGGCGTGGTGGAGAGGTGGGCCCAGCGGGAGGACGGGCATCTCCTCACCGGCACAGGGCTGCTGTGAGCACCACCAGTGGTCCCTGGGGTGCAGAGGCGCGGGAGTGCCAACGGATGCCTAGGGGAGTGATGTCACCATAACCCTCCTCTCAGGTGGCTGAAGGGCAGGCAGGGTGCCTTGGGGTTTAGCTGTCTGTGTAGCCCCTGGAGCAGGGTCTCTTCCATCACCTGGGCCCCCGAGAGGTCCCTGCTGCCTGGATCCTCTGTGTCCAATCACAGCGCAGTCTCAGCTTTGAGATGTCAGGGGCCTGTGGAAAGGGGTGCAGAGCTCTCTAAGACAAGAACAAGAGCAGAGCTGGGGCAACCACCCCCAGTGCGGGCTGACTGCTGTGCGGACGTGGTCCTGGAAGGGTTTCTAAGGCCTCTGCTTCCCTTTGCCCTCCCTGGCCCCAGTTCTATTTCCATTTTCTTAGTCTAAATTCCTAGCTGTGAGACTCCATCAATTACAGAATCGATTACGCTGGGTGACAGGAAGGCAAAGGCAGGACAAATCCTGCTGGAATGGCCTTTATGTGAATACTCGAAGTTTATCTTGAAAAATAAAGGTGACTGAAATCCTCCTGTTAAACTCTATCAAAACCCTACAGAAGGATGCCCTCTCTATTTTATTCCCCAGAAACGGTCGCCCTGTTGATGCTGGTTCATGGGGCCTGTTGAAGGATGGTGTTGACATGAGCTGCTGGTCTTCCAGGTGTTGGCGTCCTGCAGGACACACATCTCGCCAGGACTCTCGGGTGTGTGGCTTACTTGCAGGGTGGAGCACCAGTTGGCTTTCTCCATCCTGCCAAGCGAGAAAGATGTCAGGGGGACGGCTTCAGGCACAGCTCTGCTGCCCTCTCATGCCCCCACCCCAGCGCTGCTGGGCTCCAGCCTGAAGTCGGCTTCTCCAGGGGGCACTGAGGTGACTGCGTGCATGCCTGTGGTCGCTTTGGTCGTATCTGGCTCTCTGCGACCCCACGAACTGCAGCCTGCCACACTCATCTGTCCATGGGATTCTCCAGGCAAGAACACTGGAGTGGGTTGCCAG
The DNA here is from genome assembly GCF_032405125.1 of Capricornis sumatraensis. NCBI lineage: Eukaryota > Metazoa > Chordata > Mammalia > Artiodactyla > Bovidae > Capricornis > Capricornis sumatraensis. The sequence continues at coordinate 120,066,386 of NC_091074.1, forward strand.
GCCCTCCTCCAGGGGATCTTCCCGACCCAGGGATCAAACCCACATCTCTTACGCCTCTTGTACCGGCAGGCGGGTTCTTACCACGAGCACCACCTGGGAAGCAGCGAGGTACCTACTGGCTTGCCAGACCTCACCCAGTGACGAGAAGCGACTTCTCATATTTTCAGTTCAGTTCAGTTCAGTTCAGTCACTCAGTCATGTCCGACTCTTTGCGACGCTATGAACAGCAGCACGCCAGGCCTCCCTGTCCATCACCAACTCCCAGAGTTCACTCATGTTTTAGTTCTGCCCAAAGTCAGAAGGAGGCCGTTCTTGGCCTGATTTGGGTCTCATGCCTGCAGAGGAAGCAGACAGCCTCGTGTGGGTGGGGGTGGAGAGGGGGTCCAGGGTGGGCTGCGTCTGGATGAAGTGGATGGGGCAGGATTAGTCTGGGGGAGGGGTTTCCCCACGGGAAAAAATTCCAGCTAGACAACCACACTTGTTCTTTCCAAAGGGACCATGCTTTAAAATAAGTTATTTGGAAAAAGAATTTGGGGAAGTGGCCCCCATACTCAAGTTCTGGGTCTCCATGAGACACTGACGTATTCTGTGAGCAGAAGGGAGGGATGTGATTTAGGGTAAAGGACTGTCATGCTAACGAATCTTCAGAAGGTTTAGTGACAACGATCGACCCGTCAGTGGGCACCCGTTAAACCCTGGCCCTGTGTGAGCTGTGAGATCGATCCGAACAAGATGAGGTCCCAGCCCTGAGAACTGTGTCAATGACTGACACCGCGAGCCAGCTGTGAAGAGTAGGATTCAAGATGTAACTGTTTGCCCAGATCGCTGCTGTGTTCTGCCACAGCATGGAATTGAGCGGGGAGGGAGGGACATGGATGGGCACCCCCAACAGTCCCCACAGGAGGAGAGCTCTGGCCCAGATGTCAGAGGGGCAGGACTGGCAGGGAGAGGTGAGTCCTCGCGCAGGGCGGCCCTTGGCCTCTGCGTCCCCTCCCTGCCTGGATGATGGTGTCCTTCCGGCGTGATCTGAGCCTGGCACTGACTAGGATTTATTTTGCTCTGTTTGGCTTTGTCACGGATGCTCTGCACGAGGCTCTGCTTGGTGTCACTCAGCCAAGAGGTCCTCATACCACCGCCGCCTCGTTGTTCAGTCGCTCAGCTGTGTCCGACTCTTTGTGACGCCATCAATGGCAACAGGCCAGGCCTCCCTGTCCTTCACCATCTCCCAGAGCTTACTCAGACCCATGTCCAGTGATGCCATCCAACCATCTCATCCTCTGTTGTCCCCTTTTCCTCCTGCCTTCAATCTTTCCCAGCATCAGCGTCTTTTCTAATGAGTCAGCTCTTCCAATCAGGTGGCCAAAGTATTGGAACTTCAGCTTCAACATCAGTCCTTCCAATAAAAATTCAGGACTAATTTCCTTTGGGATGGACTGGTTGGATCTCCTTGCAGTCCAAGGGACTCTCAAGAGTCTTCTCCAACACCACAGTTCAAAAGCATCAATTCTTTGGTGTTCAGCCTTCTTTAAGGTCCAACTCTCACATCCACACATGACTACTAGAAAAACCATAGCTTTGACTAGATGGACCTTTGTTTGCAAAGTAATGACTCTCCTTTTTAATACACCGTCTAGGGTTCTCATAGCTCTTCTTCCAAAGAACAAGTTTCTTTTAATTTCATGGCTGAAGTCACCATCTGCAGTGATTTTGGAGCGCCCCAAAATAAAGTCTGTCACTGTTTCCACTGTTTCCCCATCTATTTGCCATGGTTTTTGAATGTTGTGTTTTAAGCCAGCTTTTTCACTTCCCTCTTTCACCTTCATCAAGAGGCTCTTTAGTTCCTCTTTGCTTTCTGCCATAAGGGTGGTGTCATCTGCATGTCTGAGGTTATTGATATTTCTCCCGGCAATCTTGATTCCGGCTTGTGCTTTGTCCAGCCTGGCATTTCACATGATGTCCTCTGCATACAAGTTAAATAAGCAGGGTGACAATATGCAGCCTTGATGGCCTCCTTTCCCGATTTGGAACCAGTCCATTGTTCCATGTCCAGTTCTAACCGTTCCTTCTTGACCTCCATACAGGTTTCGCTGGATGAAGATAAGGTGGTCTGGTATTCCCATTTCCTTAAGAATTTCCCACAGTTTGTTGTGATCTACCGAGTCAAAGGCTTTAGTGTAGTCAATGAAGCAGAAGTAGATGTTTTTCTGGAACTCTTTTGCTTTTTCTATGATCCAACAGATGTTGGCAATTTGATCTCTGGTTCCTCTGCCTTTTCTAAATCCAGCTTGAACATCTGGAAGTTCTCAGTTCATGTACTGTTGAAGAGTACCTTGGAGAATTTTGAGTATTACTTTGCTATCATGTGAAATCTGTGCAATTCTTTGGCATTGCCTTTCTTTGGGATTGGAATGAAAATTGACCTTTTCCAGTCCTGTGGCCACTGCTGAGTTTTCCAAATTTGCTGGCATATTGAGCACAGTACTTGAACAGCATCATCTTTTAGGATTTGAAAAAGCTCAGCTGGAATTCCATCACCTCCACTAGCTTTTTTCATAGGAATGTTTCCTGAGGCCCTTTTGACTTCACATTCCAGGATGTCTGGCTCTAGGTGAGTGATCACACCATCGTGGTTATCTGGGTCATGATGCCTTGGTGGCCCCTTTTGCCCAGAGATTTCTTGCCTGGTCGGTATAGACAGAAATGTCCTAGAGCTTAGCCTGGGGCTATAAGCCCTTTGTTTCTAGAACCTTGAGGTGAAGTGGCCTCACTCTCTCCCATTGGTTGTATGAATCTGTCGTTGTTCAGTTGACTCGGTCATGTCTGACTCCTTGCGAACCCATGGACTGCAGCAGGCCGCTCCCCTGTCCTCCACTGTTTTCCAGAGTTTGCTTAAACTCACCTCCATGAGTCAGTGATGCCATCCAACCTTCTTATCCTCTGTTTCCCCTTCTCCTCCTGCCTTCAATCTTTCCCAACATCAAGGTTTTTTCTAATGAGTCAGCGCTTCGCATGAGGAGGCCAAAGTATTGGGGTCAGCTTCAGCATCAATAACCTAAGATCCAGGCCTTTAAACCAGAGCTCAGTAAGCCCCCTCTCCCTTCTTGTGCCCTTGACTGCATTAGCGGCCTCGGTGCAGGCAGAAGAGAGTGGTCTGTGGTCTCTGGGTCTGTTACCTAGAAACACAAGAAGCAAGAATCTGTGTTATTCTCCTGATGACCTCGGATGTGCCCCAGACAGTCACTGTTGCAGAGGCTGTAATGCACCAGCCTTCTCTGTGGGGTGGGAGCGCTGAGCCCTGACACCCGACTCGGGCACCTGAGTCCCTGCTGTGTTGGTGCTGACCTGTGCCTTTGGGCAGACCCGGAAACAGCTGCTCCCATCATGCCCTGGGCGCTCCCTCCTCTCATGACGCCTGGTTGAGACTGCGTGCAACGGATGCTTCGGATGCTTAGGAACTGGGTTTGAAGTGGCTCGATTTGGTGACCTTCCATGTAGGCGCTGATTCATGAGCAAAAAGCACCACCAAGTCTATCTTGGTTCTGACCGCTGGGTGTCTCAGTCGAAAATTTTTTTTAAAATGTCTTGGAGGAAGTAAGAATAGAGCTAATTCCTTAGATTTTTTTTTAATCCTCACATTGTTATGACTTAAGAAATATAATCTTCTCTTCTAAAAATCTTTCTTAGTCAAATGAAGTCTTGTCCCTTTTCTGTAGAACCAAATATCCTTTGTTCACAACTCAGACAAGCTTAACCTCTCCGGAGGCTCCTGCAGGCAGACAGGACATCACAGGGACCCGTCTGCTTCAGCAAGCATGGGGGTCACTCCGGAAAATCCCTACAGGAGGGCGTCGGGGCCTCGAGAAAAGCGCCTCAGGAGTCAAGCAGGCAGATTACTCGTATGTCTCAGATCCGTGCTCAGCTTCACAATATGCTTCATTTCTCTGGATTCCATGGGGTTCGGGCTCAGCCACGAGGCCAAGCTCCCATCTCCAAAGCTGAGGACCAGCCCTTCATAGTGCTTGTCTTTGGGGAAGAAGTTGTTGAGAAGGTTCGGATGCCTTGGCTCTTTCGTGTTGGCCAAGTCACCCCACAGTCCTTCTGAGCAGAAGCCTCCCCTCTGGGCGGCTGCAGCTGTGGAGGAGGGAGGGAGCCGGTTTGCCTCACGTTCCTGCTGCTCACCGGCTCCGTGGTCTTCGTGGCCCCTCTACTAGTTGAGCCCCACTCTCCTGTCCTGCAAAACATGACTCATTTTCTGCCTCGTGTGGAGAGATGAGGGTCAGGTCTGTCTCGGCCCTGCTCTGGCCCTTGGCTCTGAGCAGCAGCACGATCCCCCAGCCTCAGGGCTCATGGGCAGAGGGGCAGGAGGGACCCAGTGGCCTGCCCGCCCTGGCAGGGCCTTCCGCTCCGAGACCCAGTGCTCCAGCCACAGTCTGCCACACGGAGCACCAGGGACATCCAGCTCACCCTCAGGGTCCTTGGCCTGTGGAGACGTGGGGGTGCTGGACTCAGAGGCGAGGATGGTAATGGCAGCACACACATGAAGACACACACATGCACACGCACGAATACACACACAGGCATGATGCACACATATACATGCACACATGAAGACACGCACAGGCACACACATGAAGACACACACAGGCACACAGCACAAGTAAACACACGTGCACACATACATGAACACACAGGCATGATGCACACATATACACGCACACATGAAGACACACACAGGCACACACATGAAGACACACACAGGCATGCATGCACACATATACACGCACACATGAAGACACGCACAAGCACACAGCACAGGTAAATACACATGCACACATACATGAATACACACACATGCACACACATGAGCACACACAGGCATGCATGCACACACATACACACAAAGACATGAACAGGCATACATGCACAGATAAACACACACATACATGAGTACACACACACATGCACAGACATGAACACACACAGGCATGTATGCACACACACACACACATGAAGACATGCACAGGCATACAGCACAGGTAAATACACACACATGAAGACATGTACATGCACATGCATGAATACACACACAGGCGTGCGTGCACACACACACACACGAAGACATGCACAGATACACACGCACACATGCACGAATACACACACAGGCGTGCGTGCACACACACACATGAAGACATGCACAGATACACACGCACACATGCATGAATACATACATACACACAAACGAATACACAGGCATGTATGCACACATACATGCAGAGACACATGGACACATGCACATAAATGCACACATAAGTACATGCACACACACAAATACACACATGCATACATGCACACACATGAACGCACACACAGATAAATACATGTACACACATGAATACATACACAGGCATACACGCACACACAAACACATGCACATGCATAGATACGCATGCCTACATGCATATGCATGCACACACGTGCATAACACACATACATGCACACGCATGTATACACACAGGCACGCACACTTAGACACACACACCCTGCAGGCCTGCAGCTGGGCGTCTCTGAGGCAGGCACTCTCTTGGGATGCTGCCTCGTTTCTGACGAGAGGCTGCGGTCGCTGGAGGAACTTGTTCAGGGTTGTTTTCTGCTCCGCGTCATTTTCCAGGATGTGTGGAGCACATCTGACAAGCGCGTCTGATATCCACGGGGAGACCTAGCACTCAGGAAGGGCTAAGAGTTAGAGGCCATGGGCGTCCTTGTCTCCTGTCTCTCCTGCAGGCCTGCAGCTTCAGGAAGAAGCTGTCGAGTTGGCAGGTGGGCGAGGTGCATAACCAGCGGGAATGGGCACTGCATCTCATCACAGCTGTGGACCCAGAGACCACACATCCAGACCGGGATGCCCGCAAAGACCTGGATGGTGCTCTTGCAGCTGGGACAGGCAATCACAGCTGGGGCCCTAAAGACAGAGAAACATCTTTGTAAATATTTTTTGGAATTCTTTGCTTAATTTGTAATATTGTCAAACAAATTTCCCCATATTTTATCCTAGACCACTGGAGTTAAAAAATTATAAAAAATACAATTAAAATGTCTATCTTTATTTTCATGGCATGAGTAGTATTCCAACACTCTGCCTCTCTCTTCTTAAATTGAATGTTAAATAAAAATAATATGGAATCCTGCTCCTTTTCTTGGCAACCCAGTTCAAACATTGTGAGTGAGACTGAATATTTGATTGCTGCTAGTTAACATTTTTGGAGTTTTTGCATGCATAATTATTTGATATGACTCCTTGAAAGTTCTTGAGGCATTAGCTATTTTTCTGTTAGAAAAACTGTCATCTGACCTTAGTGGGCCTGCTGTGTGTGTGGTGATTTTTTGGGGTCTTAACCCTCCAGTTATAAGAATGAGGAGAAAGGAACAGCTTTTGTTGCGAGGGTCTCAGCCCCCGTTCAGCGCCCCCTTCCCCTCCCTGTCTGCTTCTGCTCGGAGGCTTCTCCGTCTGGTTGCATCTCCATCCTCTCCCCTCCTCTGCTCTTTCTCTTCAGGGATGGCGTCTTGGGCCCTGGCTCCTGTGTGCCTGCTTTCTGACCCGTTTCTGCCGCCCTGACTCTCCCTGGAGCAGCGCCCCACCCCCGGCGTCTGTGGGCATGCAGGAGCCTCGAGCAGGGTCCCCCTCGCCCTTTCTCATCCCGCTGTTGGCGCCGTGGTCCACCAGGTGACCGAGGACCTGGGAAGCATCCTCCAGCCGCTTTCCGCTCAGGTCCATGCGCAATCCGTCCCGTGGCTTCACCTCCAGGCCTGCGCCGTCTGGGGGCCCCACCCTCACTGTCCACCCATGTGAGCAGGAACCTGCCCCCATAGCAGCATCCTAAAGGCCCCTCGGCAGCCACAGTCCATTCTCCACTTGGGAACCATGGTTATCTTTATAAAATGTAAATTACTTTACATCACTGCCCCTCGTAAAGCCCTGTTAACCCCCTTCTCTCCCACTTGGAATAAACCCATAATCTCCACCCTGGCCTTAGGGCCTCACAAGACCTGGCATAGATTTGTCCTTAAAATTTACAGGGTGACTGTAGCTAAGCCTCTGCCCAGTAAATGTTCCCATTGTTATGGTTATTATTTTGGTATAGCTTACATGTCAGTTGTTATCAGTTCAGTTTAGTTACTCAGTCGTATCTGACTCTTTGCGACCCCATGAACTGCAGCACACCAGGCCTCCCTGTCCATCACCAACTCCCGGAGCTTGTTCAAACTCCTGTCCGTTGAGTCAGTGATGCCATCCAGCCATCTCATTCTCTGTCGTCCCCATCTCCTGGTCAGTGGTTATGAAAGTGAAAATGTTAGTAGCTCAGTTGCGTCCAACTCTTTGTGATCCTGTGGACTGTAGCCCACTAGGCTCCTCTGTCCATGGAATTCTTTAGGCAAGAATACCAGAGTGGGTTGCCGTGCCCTTCTCCAGGGGATCTTCCCAACCCAGGGATTGAACCTGCCTCTCCCGCATTGCAGGTGGATTCTTTACCATCTGAGCCACCAGGGGAAGCTCAGTTGCTATAGAGGTGACAAAACGGGTATTTTATCAAGAAATTATATTGGTGGTATGGGTCTTACATATTTGGATTGTTCTAATGGATCCTCTTGAAATATCTTTAAAGACACAATTTCCTTGAGGTTTATAATGGGGACCATGGGCTTGCATGAAGTTCTTCTCTGCATTTTCAGTTCAGTTCAGTCACTCAGTCATGTCTGACTCTTTGTGACCCTATGGACTGCAGCACGCCAGGGTCTCCCTGTCCATAACCAACTCCTGGAGTTCACCTAAACCCATGTCTATTGAGTTGGTGATGCCATCCAACCATCTCATCCTCTGTCGTCCCCTTCTCCTCCTGCCCTCAATCTTTCCCAGCATCAGGGTCTTTTCTAATGAATCAGCTCTTTGCATCAGGTGGCCAAAGTATTGGAGTTTCAGCTTCAACATCAGTCCTTCCAGTGAACACCCAGGACTGATCTCCTTTAGGATGGACTGGTTGGATCTACTTTCAGTCCAAAGGACTCTCAAGAGTCTTCTCCAACACCATAGGTCAAAAGCATCAATTCTTCAGTGCTCAGCTTTCTTCACAGTCCAACTCTCACATCCATACATGACCATTGGAAAAACCATGGCCTTGACTAGACAGACATTTGTTGGCAAAGTAATGTCTCTGCATTTTAGCTGGAAGTATAACCTTGTGTCCTGGACCAGCTGGTCTTGTTGGGGGAGGCTTGTCCTCAGCTCTGCTTGTCCCGGGTCCCCTGGGCTCTCACCCTCTCCCTTGAGCACTAGGCTCCTTCCTGCCTCCTGGCGTCCACCCCCCGCCCCCCGCCCCCTGCCCTCTGCCCCAGGCCTGGCCCCCAGCCCTTCGCTGAGAGGCACCTTCCCATCATCCAGGCCCCTGAGGACAGAGGCCATGTCTGGGTGCAGTGCGAGAAGCTACGGTGCCTGGAGAGCCACACAGCTTTCCCACGGTGGTCTCTCCAGCATTTGGTCATCAGTGGTTGTGACCTTACTGGGCGCAGGGGGTAACCCATGTGAATAACCCCCAGAACAGCTTGGTCCTCAATAAACACAGGGCACCTGCTCCTCCTCCTCGACCCCCTGTCTGCTTGCCAAACACTAAACTCTCTTGTGGGCTTAGTGTGAATGTCACCTGGTTCTGAAGGCTTCCAAGCCTCCGGCATCATCGGACCATCCCAGTCTCAGGAAAGCAGGGTCCCTGCCCTCAGCACCGGAGACAGGCACTGGGACGAGTCGCCGCAGGTCTGGTCTGTCCTGGGGAACTTGGAACGTAAGTGGGAAGCTCTTTAATTTCTGTCTTATATTATTGCCAGTTGTCTTCATAATTAACCATGAGATTGTAGGTTGCTTAGGGATGGAGATACAAGAGAATCAGTATTTTAAACAGCTTCTCATATTGAACAATAACGTGGATCGATTTTAAAATTTTTGTTTTTCATGAACTTTTCATGACGCGATCACTGCAGACCCACATGTAGCGGTGACAGGCGGCGCTGCGGGACCCTGGGGACTCTTTCGATGGTCTTCCCAGCGGTGACACCCTGCACGACCACAGCACAAACCTCACAACGGGGCGACTGACAGGCGTGCTGTTGAGAGGCAGAGCATTGCAGCCAGGGTCTACCTGCTGCCTCTCGTGGGAGCGCCTCTTCCCTCCTTCTCCACTTCCTCCTTCGTCTCTGCCAGCCACCAACCTCTCTTCCACTTTTAGAATTTTATCACATCACTAATTCATGTAAATAGAGTCAGACCTCTTGGGACTGGCTATTTTCACTGGAAATTCATTCATTCAGATTGCTCTTTGCATTGAGTGCTGTGTTCCTTTATACTGCTGAGTGGTATTCCGGGGTGTGGACACAGTAGTCTTTTGAACTGTTCATTTTCTGAAGGACAGCGGGGTTGTTCTCCATGTCTGGTTATTGTAAACAAAGCTCCTGTGAATGTTCATGGACAGGTTTTTGTGTGAACACGATTGTGTTCGTTTAGCAGCACAGGGTAATCGCAGCACGCACCGGGGGCTCAGAGCAGCAGAGTGCGTCGTCTCACAGCTCTGCAGACCAGAAGTCTGAAATCAGTGTCGGTGGGCTTGGTCCTGCTGGAAGTTCCGCCCAGAACTGTCCCACGTCTTCTCTCAGTGTCTGAGGTCGCCTGTGGTGCTCGGGGTGCCTGCTTTGGAGATGTGTCACCCCAGTTCCTGCCTCCATATCACTGGTATTCTCCCGGCATGTCTGTCTCTTTTCTTCTTATGAGGCCAGCCGTCGTATAGGAATTAGAGCCCACCCTGATAACTCAGCTGGTAAGGAATCCACCTGCAGTGCAGGAGACCTGGGTTTGCTCCCTGGGTTGGGAAGATCCCCTGGAGAAGGGAAAGGCTCCCCACTCTGGTATTCTGGCCTGGAGAATTCCATGGACTGTATAGTTCTTGGGGTCGCAAAGAGTCGGACACGACTGAGCTGGTTTCACTGTCACTTTCATCCAGAATGACCCCATCTTAACTTGACTGCATCTTCAAAGTGTCTATTTCAGTCCTCCCTGGTCTAGTCTGACTTCCTTGTAACCAAGTACATCTGTAAAGACCTTATCTCTGAATAAAGTCACATTCTCAGGTACTGGGGGGAGGCTTTCAACATAGCTTTTGGGGGGCACAATTCACCCCTCAAACAGAGAGAGTGGGTGCATGAGGCTGGGGCCTCTCCCAGGTGGGCAACGTCACTCTTGGGGCAAAAATGCAGAGAGGCTTTTGCAGGGAGGGTCCTGGCTACAGGAACGGGACTTCAGACACTATCCAAATGGTCACAGAAAGAAGTGAACTTCTGAACCAGTGACTGGGGCTTGTGATCGATACTTTTCTGTCTGGAATTCAAGGCCCCTTTGCAGGCCACCCTCCACCGCTGGGGCCAGGTGTCTGAGCTTTGCACGCCCACGTTTCCTGCCTGCCTCCCTGTCCAGCTGGGGGCCGAGCTTACCTGTGATCCAAGATGGAGACAGAGCAGCTGTGCCTCAGAGCCGGTGGGAGGTGAGTTTGTTTATGCAGATTCTGTTTTATTTTAGCCTTTCCAATGACTGCCTTGAGGCTTTCGTTTTCTGCCAAGGGCAGGAGAGAGAAGGCTTTACTGCTTAGATGCAGGCTTTTGGGATAAGATGTGAACAAACATCTCTGCGTAACAAGTGAGCCCGTCCTGGGCCCTCCCCTTCCCAGCTGGGCTGTGTGTCTGTTCTCACTGTGAGTCAAGCTCGAGTTTCCTCTTTAATTCCACAGCTTCATTTAGCTTTTGAAATAGTCTTTTCAAATGCATCGTGCGACTCGAGTACACATTCCCTTCCTTTGTGATTTTTCTGAGCCCAGGCTACAGCGAAGAAAGCACCACCACGATGGATCCGCAGGTGCTGACGTTCTCAGAAATCTGCTCTAAACACAAGTCCCCATCTTTCCAGACCGCACATGGGGAGTAGACAGCCAGGGAAAGGACACAGTCGTCTGTCAAATCAGCCTGCTTAATTAAATGTATGAGTGTGGTGAGCGTGAGAAGCATGTCTAAGGTGAGTGAAGCGTGCTGATGGAAGCACATATTCCTTCTCTCACAGAGCCTCGGGAGACAGGGCGCCAAGATGCAGGGTGAAGGCGGAGGGCCTGGCAGGAGCCGTGTGCAGAGGCCCGGCCTGTGTGGACCCCTGACAGCTCCGACGCCCCAGGACCCGAGGACCCCATGAGCATCTAATCCACGTTCCCCCCAAACCGTCCCAGATCCCCTAGCCCCAGAGGAGGTCTCCCCTGGGGAGGACCACGTTCACAGCCCTGGGATCAGGACCTGCTGCTCTGGGGCCAGGCTCAGCCTGCCGCGCCCTCTCACAGTCTGACTTGGCCCCACCAGCGCTGGGGTGTTGAGGGATCGGAAGGGCTAAGAACAGTCTTTCTGGACTCCATGGACGGGATGCGGTCCTGCTTTGGTGTCTTCAGGCTTTGGCGGATCCTCAGTGTGTGGTTTTTTATTTTTCTAAGCATTCTCAGATCCCCATCTTGCCCCCTGGGGACATCTAAGAAGAGACGCAGGGAAACAGGATGCAAGAGGGGGCTGCTCACAGGCAGGTCAGGCGAGGGCTGTGCCCAGCGCTCGATCGTTTTAAGACAGATAACGATCGGGACGCACCCGCTGTTTGCTGTGGTTCCCGCTGCTGGTCCTCCAGTGGGCACCGCATCCAAGGTCACACCTGCAGCTCCTGAGGACCGGAGCCCCTCCTGACCTGCCGACTGTGAGCCCGTCCGGCAGCCTCCTGTAAGAATTATCGTGCAACGTACTTCACATGCACACGCACAGAACTTACATGTGCAGGGAAAAGGATGAATTGTGCCCACCAGCAATTTAAGGGAAGGGTGTTACCTGAACTTTGAAGGGCCTGGTGTACCCTGTACCCCTGTCCGTCATGAGGACAGGTAATCACCTTCTAAGTTCTGTGTCACGCAATTCCTGCCTATGCTTTCAAGGGTTCAGTTTCGTTCAGTTCAGTCGCTCAGTTGTGTCCAACTTTTTGTGACCCCATGGACTGCTGCACGCCAAGCCTCCCTGCCCATCACCAACTCTTGGAGTTTACCCAACTTATGTCCATCGAGTCGGTGATGCCATCCAACCATCTCATCCTCTGTTGTCCCCTTCTCCTCCTGCCCTCAATCTTTCCTAGCATCAGGATCTTTTCCAATGAGTCAACTCTTCACATGAGGTGGCCAAAGTATTGGAGTTTCAGCTTCAGCATCAGTCCTTCCAATGAACACCCAGGACTGGTCTCTTTTAGGATGGACTGGTTGGATTTCCTTGCAGTCCAAGGGACTCGCAAGAGTCTTCTCCAACACCATAGGTCAAAAGCATCAATTCTTCGGTGCTCAGCTTTCTTCACAGTCCAACTCTCACATTCATACATGACTACTGGAAAACCCATAGCCTTGACTAGACAGACCTTTGTTGGCAGAGTAATGTCTCTGCTTTTTAACAAGCTATCTAGTTTGGTCATAACTTTCCTTCCAAGGAGTAAGTGTCTTTTAATTTCATGGCTGCAGTCACCATCTGCAGTGATTTGGAGGGTAACAGGTTCTAAACTTTGAGTTTACTTTTGTTGAATTTGATCCACAAATGAAATGAATAATTCCAAACGAGTCTCTCATGGAGAGACTCTCACTGCTTTTTTCCACCGAGCATTTGGTTGCTGAGATTCGCGAGCGCTGACCGCATTGGACTTCTCTGGGTGTCCAGTTGTTACTGTAGGCCCCCACTTCTGCGGGTGCCCTGGGGGCTGAGAGCTTTAAAGGAGGGACTGGGGGCTGGGGAGGGGGAGTGGGGGGCACAGGTGAAGCGGGGAAGTGGTCCTTGAGAAGCCCACCTGGGCTTGCCATGCGGCGTTCAGGGAAGTGGGCCCCTGCCCTCCCGCAGAGGCTGGTCGAGGGGCTTGTCAGCGTCAGCTGGCTCCTGGAGTATCCTCAGGCCCTGTAAGGGGTCCAGGCTCATCCTGGGCTGTGGCCTTGAGTAGTTAGAAACTAGGTGAGTGTTTTTTCAGGTTAGTACAGGTGCAGTTGAGGGCTAGTTGGGAGGTCAGAGGGGCCTGGCTGGAGTTGAGCCGAGAGAGTCTTTGCCGATGCAGACAAGTATTTCTGTTTATATTGACCTTTGCGGTTTTCAGTGAGGTTGAATAGTTTACTCTATAAAGCCTTGAAATTTTTGTTGCATTTCTTACTGGAGATCTTTCTTCCATTTGCTATTTAAATAGCATCTTTTCATTTCCCACCTTTCAAAAAATTAAAACCTACAGTGAAGTTACCAAAATAGCACCGTGAGCACGCACATGCCTTCTCCAGGTGCAGAGCTGGCAGCCCTGCTTGTCTGCGCTGCTGGTCTCTCTCCCCCTCTCTCCCCCTCCCCCATATAAAGGCATGTGCACGTTTTGCCGGCCTCATGCCACTTCACGCTAGCTTACATTAGCTAAGAGCAAAACCATAGACACAGTGCAATGGTCACGCGTGGAAATTTAACATTAACGCTTTATTACGCAGCACGTAATCCACATTCGGGAGTTGCCGATGGTCCAGTCGCAATAGCCATCGTGTTTCCTCCCTCTGATCTGATTTAGGAGCTGACCAAGGACTGCTCTCTGCTCTGAGCCGTTCCTGAGAGTCAAGCTGCTGGCCCAACAGCAGACCAGGTGAGTGTGCTGGTGAGCCGTCCCCCCGCCCGTCAGAGGGAGGCACCTGTACACTCACCTGGGAACCAGGTGGAAACTCAGAGGGAACCACAAAGGTCAATATAAACAGAAATACTTGTATGCACCGGCAAAGACTCTCTCGGCTCAACTCCAGCCAGGCCCCTCTGACCTCTCAACTAGCCCTCAACTGCACCTGTACTAACTTGAAAAAACACTCACCTAGTTTCTAACAACTCAAGGCCACACCCCAGGATGAGCCTGGACCCCTGGCGTCACCTTGTCTCGGTACTGGGGTTGGGGGCTTGCCCGCTTGGCTGAGGTGGCGTCTGCCAGATTTCTTCATGATGAAGGCACCTGTCGCTGTTGTAACTAAATAGCTGACTTGGGGAGCGATTCTTCGAGACTTTGTGAAATCCCGATCCCCGCCTCTGGCCCCTGGTGGTTTTAGCACTGGTTGCTAAGTCCCTGCTGGAGGCAGAGCGTTGGTCTCCTGTCCATTGTTTCTTCCTAGTTATCAGCATTCTCTGGAAGACTTCACTCCCCACTCTTCCATAATTTTAGCATCAGAATAGATTAATGAATTCTTTTAACTCATTCCAAGAATTACCATCCATCCTGTCATCATTCATTTTGTTGTTCAAGGTATTCCAGATTCAGCCAGGGGCACCCTCCTCAAGGTGGCCTCTGGGTCCTTGTTTGTGTCCCAATCAGCGTTTGAGAAATGAGAGGTGTCCTTTTAAAGTTGCATTTTCTTTTTTTAAGTTTGTATTTCATTTTTAATTGTCGAATAATGACTTTATAGTATTGTGGTTTTGCCGCACATCAGCACGGATCAGCCGCAGGCGTGCATACGCCTTCTCCCTCTGGTGCCCCTCCCCTCCCTGCCTCTCCCCCCGTCTAGGTTGTCACAGAGCACCAGCTTTGGGTTCCCTGCATCAAACAACCGACTCCCGCTGGCTCTCTCTTATCTATGGTAACATGTATGTTTCATTGCCGTTTTCGCAAGTCACCCCACCCCCCTCCCCTTGCTGTGTCCAAAAATCCGGCCTCTATGTCTGCATCTCCTTTGCCGCTCTGCACGTGGGGTCGGCGGGGCTCGTCTTTCTAGATCCTGTACTTCTGCATTGCTATGCGATTTTTCTCTTTCCTACTTCCTCCATCTGTATGATAGGTTCTAGGTTCACCCACCTCTTTAGAATGGACTCAGATGCATTCCTTTTTGTGGCCGATTAATATTCCATCATGTATGTATGTACCACAACTTCCCCACACTGGGCCTGTTTCAGCCTGGGTGATGGGGAATGTCTGAGACGCATGTGCTGTTCACTCGGTGGCTGCATCTCCAGGCAGGCGTCCAGGAAACAGTGAGATCGGCCCCTGTGACCCTGAGGGCCTGTCCAAGCGCAGACCTGGGGGGGTGGGGGGAGCCAGTCTAGGGGTTGGGGGGGAGGCTCGGGAAGTGGGCTGCCCTCAGGTTCCCCCAAGCAGGAGGGTGCGTGTGCGTGAGTGTGAGCGTGAGTGCAGACGTGTGAGAGCACACGTGTGTGAATGCGTGTGTGTGAAGGCAGGTGAGTGCACTGTGTGTACATTTGTGCGTGTGTGCATGTACGTGTGCACGTGTGTGTGGCGGTGGCAGGCCCCACTTTGCACATCCCCCTCGCCCACCGCCCCCTCTGCGGTCCAGCGTCCCCCTACCCAGCGCCCCCTCTGTGGTCCAGTGTCCCCTGGCCCAGCGCCCCCACTGCAGTCCAGCTGTTGCTGACCCAGGGCCGGCCCAGCGTCCCCTCTGCGGTCCAGCATCCCCCCGCCCAGCGCCCCCTCTGCGGTCCAGCGTCCCCCCACCCAGCGACCCCTCTGCGGTCCAGCGTCCCCCCACACAGAGCCCCCTCTGCGGTCCAGCATCCCCCCGCCCAGCGCCCCCTCTGCGGTCCAGCATCCCCCCGCCCAGCGCCCCCTCTGCGGTCCAGCGTCCCCCTACCCAGCGCCCCCTCTGCGGTCCAGCGTCCCCCCACCCAGCGCCCCCTCTGCGGTCCAGCATCCCCCCGCCCAGCGCCCCCTCTGCGGTCCAGTTGTTGCTGACCCAGGGCCCGCCCAGCGCCCCCTCTGTGGTCCAGTGTCCCCCTGCCCAGCGCCCTCTCTGCAGTCCAGCTGTTGCTGACCCGGGGCCCGCCCAGCGTGCCGCGCCCCTGGCTTTCTGGCTGATGTCTGTGTCTGCAGCCTCTCCTCCCCCTGCTGTTCTCAGAGCTGAGATCCTCCTTCGTCTGCAAGATGCAGATGAAACGCCTGTTCTCCCGGATAGACCCCAGCCGGGGATAAACATTGCTTCCTCTTCTAAGACTCTTAGCCCGTCTGCCTTGAATTATACATGTGCGCTGGGGAGGACCCCTTCAGGACAAGGATGCTGACTTATTTATCTTCACATTTCCCCGTCACCCCCTCCGCCCCAGCCCCTAAGGCAGCGTCTGGTGTGTGGAAGGTGCTCAGGATTATTTATTAAAGCGGAGAGGAACTGCTCCTCCTGGTTTGTGTGCTCAGTGAAACCGTGCAATTCAGGGAGAAGTGATGCAGCCTTTGGAGAGAGAGGGGAGCCTTCTGCCTTCTGCCCCGAGGCTAGAGCGGTATCAGGTCTGTCCCCCCTCTCCTCCCCACCTTGCTCCGGTGTCTCCCCACTCCCACCTCCGTCTCCCCACTCCCACCGCCTGCTCCTGCCTGGTCCTGGCCCCCGTGGGCTCCCAGCACACACGGGATCCGGCCCAGATGTGAGGGGTTTCCATGAAGCCTCGGAGCAGTGCTCCCAGGCCGGGCCAGGAAATGCCACTATCTGCATTCTCATGCCTGTCACACCTTCCTGCAGAATTAGCCGAAGGGCTTGAGAAATGATTCCTCCACCCTTCCCTGCCTCGAACCATCCCAAGGGGTGCTGGAGGTTTTCAAAACAAAGCTAATTGCAATTCCTGATGATCACACACATATTTAATGCCACACCACGCCGAGCCTAAGAGGCCTGCGCAGAAATTGAAGTGTCGGAACTCCAGGAAGATGCGGGTTCAGAGCAAAAGAATCAGTCTCCTCCGAAGAAAGAACAAAGCCCCTGAAACAGTCTGATTGGACACTCCTGAGAGCCGACAAGCCCGCGTGTGGTCAAGAGGAAGCCAGGGGCCAGGAGACCCTCAGGGCCCAGTGGACGCCTGCTGGAGCCCTTCTAAGCCATGGTCCTCCCGGAGCAGGTTGGCTGGGATTTCAGATGTGTATTTGATGAGTACTGTATTCAGTCATATTTGCATTTATTTGGTACCTGCGGTATGCAGTGTTTCCGGTAATCCTGATCACTGGGCCCTTATGTGGCATTTAAACACGTACGAGCAGCCTCTGCTGGCCCACAGCTCCTTCCTGGCCACAGCCCCTTTCTTGCCCGCCTGCCCCCATCTCCAGGCACCTGCAGCTCGGCTGCCCTGTGAGCCTCTCTCTAGGGTGACCGTTGCCGTTTCCCCTCTAGGCACTTCTCGGTCTTCACTTCCTCAGGACCACCATCCGAGGCACAGCTGTCCTGTGTGGTCAGTGAGGGAGAGGCGTTCAGTGGGGCCACAGGGCTCACCCATGTCCCCCATAGGTTTGGGGGCCCGCTGCGTGTCCAGCCCCTCACTGACCAAGGACGCCCTGCCACCCCATCCCTGCAGGCCACCCTTCACTCGTGTGACGTTACGGCGCCCAGACCTGGGGCCCCCCGGCTCCAGGGGAGCTTCCTCTGCGCCCAGCCCCGGTCTCTGCGGGGTGACACTCTCCCCGCCCTCAGTCCCCGCCTGACCCCTGCCTGGGCGTGTCCCCCTCCCTGCACCCCCAGCTCCTGCCCTCCCTCTCATACTTTGCCCTCCCCGGTCCTCTGCCTGCGGCCCTAGACCTGGGATCTTTGCTCAAGGTGACCCTCTACGTTGCTGCCGAGTTGGGACTCTCTGGGGAAGAAACAGGAGCACTGCTCTGACGCCTGCAGAGCAGCCCTGGTCCCGCCGGCCGTGCTGTGGGGATGCCCTGTTTAAGGGGACGGCCATGTCCATTCTCTGTTTTCCCATAGCGCTTAGAACACCTCTTGGAATATTGGAGCTGACGAGCCCCTTTTAAGTATATTTGCCAAACGAGTGGCAGACGGGGCATGCTTCCAGACCGAAGCGGATGGTTTCTACTGTGAGCTCGCGCGGCGGACTGTGCGGTCAGCAGCCGTAAGAATGATGGTGTTGCATCGATTCTCATTGTAACTGTTAGAGAAACACGAGACAGGCATGGTCACAGGGGGCGGCATTTTCTGCAGCAAGAGGACCGATGGGCCACGGGACTAGGATGTGCTGGCCTCTTGGTGTCCACTGTGCAAATCAGCAGATGGTGAGAGTCTGGGCACCCGGGACGAGGGACCCCGTTTTCTGATGAGGAAACTGCCGCCCAGGCAGAGAATGGAGCACACAGACCTCCCGGATGCTGAGCAGGCACACTTCCTGCTGAAACTGTCTAATACAAGAGAAACACGGCTGTGGTCTGGTGCAACGGATTGTGTTGATGGGGTATAACACACACTCATGGCACTGCCCTTAGTTTGGGCAAATAACCTGAAGAGATATTGAGTTGTTGTTGTTCACTCAGTTGTGTCTGACTCTTTGTGACCCCGTGGCCTGCAGCACGCCAGGCTCCCCTGTCCTTCACCGTCTCCCAGAGTTTGCTCAGATTCATGTCCACTGAGTCGGTGATGCCATCCAACCAGCTCATCCTCTGCCGCCCTCTTTTCCTTTGTCCTTCAATCTTTTCCAGCGTCAAGGTCTTTTCCAAAGAGTGGGCTCTTTGCATCGGGTGGCCAAAGTGTAACTTCACCTTCAACATCAGTCCTTTCAATGAATATTCTGGGTTGATTTCCTTTAAGATTGACTGGTTTGATCTCCCTGCTGTTCAAGGGACTCTCAAGAGTCTTCTCTGCACAATTCAAAAATGTCAGCTCCTTGGTGCTCAGACTTCATGGTCCAACTCTCACATCGTGCACGACTCCTGGAAAAAACCACAGCTTTGACTAGACGCACCATTGTCAGCAAAGTGGTGTCTTTGCTTTTTGGTACACTGTCTAGGTTTTTCACAGCTTCTCTTCCAAGGAGCAAGTGGACTTTAATTTCATGGCTGCAGTCACCATCTGCAGTGATTTTGGAGCCCAAGAAAATAAAATCTGTCATTGCTTCCACTTTTCCTCCTCTTTTTGCCATGAAGTGATGAGATCAAACCATGACTTTACACAGAAACTATCTGTGCCTCCTCCAAAGCCACGCATTTGGAAATTAAACTCACATTTGTGAAGAAGTCCTAGTAGTCATGATATGATCTCATTTAGCTAAAGTTACATGTGTGTGCACGTGTGTGCACAAGGACACAGGAAGGATAATGGTCAACAGTGGCAGATGGTCATTTCAGAGTGGTGAAATTTAGTTTTTTTTAACAAACTTTCTTCATTTTTAAAAAGTTAGTCATTGTGTCCATAGCATATGGTCTATTTATAGAATTTTTATTCTGAAAGGAATTCTAAGTGTTTGTTTTAAAGATAAAGTTGAGATACAAAATGTTTTGTTTCAGACAACAATGGCTGTGCCATGGAGCAGAATGGCTAAGGGATGTTCAGAGCCTTAAATACACACATTGAAGCACAACTGCTTGATAAACCAGTGTTCAGTTGAAGAAAGTAGAAAATGAATAGCTGAATAATTTCCAAATGAAATGTAAGGGAGAAACACTGATAAACACAAAGGCAAAATGAAAATAAAAAATTAAGGCTCACTAGAGCTGGCTTCAGCAATATGTGAACCGTGAACTCCCGGATGTTCAAGCTGGTTTTAGAAAAGGCAGAGGAACCAGAGATCAAATTGCCAACATCTGCTGGATCATGGAAAAAGCAAGAGAGTTCCAGAAAAATATCTATTTCTGCTTTATTGACTATGCCAAAACCTTTGACTGTGGATCACAAGAAACTGTGGAAAATTCTGAAAGAGATGGGAATACCTGACCACCTAAGCTGCCTCTTGAGAAATCTGTATGCAGGTCAGGAAGCAACAGTTAGAACTGGACATGGAACAACAGACTGGTTCCAAATAGGAAAAGGAGGACGTCAAGGCTGTATATTGTCACCCTGCTTATTTAACTTCTATGCAGAGTACATCATGAGAAACGATGGACTGGAAGAAATACAAGCTGGAATCAAGATTGCTGGGAAAAATATCAATAACCTCATATATGCAGGTGACACCACCCTTATGGCAGAAAGTGAAGAGTAACTAAAAAGCCTCTTGATGAAAGTGAAAGAGGAGAGTGAAAAACTTGGCTTAAAGCTCAACATTCAGAAAACGAAGACCGTGGCATCTGGTCCCATCACTTCATGGGAAATAGATGGGAAAACAGTGAAAACAGTGTCAGACTTTATTTTTTTGGGCTCCAAAATCACTGCAGATGGTGATTGCAGCCATGAAATTAAAAGATGCTTACTCCTTGGAAGAAAAGTTATGACCAACCTAGATAGTACACTCAAAAGCAGAGACATTATTTTGCCGACTAAGGTCCGTCTAGTCAAGGCTATGGTTTTTCCTGTGGTCATGTATGGATGTGAGAGTTGGACTGTGAAGAAAGCTGAGTGCTGAAGAATTGATGCTTTTGAACTGTTGTGTTGGAGAAGACTCTTGAGAGTCCCTTGGACTGCAAGGAGATCCAACCAGTCCATTCTGAAGGAGATCAGCCCTGGGATTTCTTTGGAAGGAATGATGCTGAAGCTGAAGCTCCAGTACTTTGGCCACCTCATGCGAAGAGTTGACTCATTGGAAAAGACTCTGATGCTGGGAGGGATTGGGGGCAGGAGAAGGGGACGACCAAGGGTGAGATGGCTGGATGGCATCACTGACTGGATGGACGTGAGTCTGAGTGAACTCTGGGAGATGGTGATGGACAGGGAAGCCTGGCGTGCTGCGATTCATGGGGTCGCAAAGAGTCGGACATGACTGAGCAACTGAACTGAACTGAGAGCTGGCTTAAAAATTAGCTCTTCCAAGAATCAAAATGAAAATATCAGAGAGAAAAAAGTACATAAAAACCCACATTAGAAACACAGAAATGCATCAGGCCCCGTGTGCTGGACGTCGGCGTGTGGGTCAGCAAGGACGTGCAGACAAGCAGTGCTCAGGAACCTCGCAGGTACGGTGGACAATGACTCACTTGCCCCCTTGTCTGAGCCACCAGCATCTTAAATGCATACCTGGGCTCCTGTAAGCCTCTTGTGACGTTTAGGAGGGTGTGAGTGCTAAGTTGCTTCAGTTGTATCTGACTCTGTGACCCCACGGACTGTAGCCCACCAGGCTCCTCTGTCCATGGGATTCTCCAGGCAAGAATGCTGGAGTGGGTTGCCATGCCCTCCTCCAGGGGATCTTCCCGACCCAGGATTGAACCTACATGTCTTGCGTCGGCAGGCGGGTTCTTTACCACTAATTAATAAGCATTGGTTCACACTGGCATTGCCCTCGTTTGTGTCTGGCTTTGCATACTTGATGGGAGCTGAGCTCAGGTGGGCTCACAGCCGCCTCGTCTCTGAATCTAGCTCACTGTCTTCCGAGCGGGAACGGGTGAGCAGAGCTGCCGTGAGAAGGAAGAAGACTCTGGATGCTGGAACAGTCTTGTCTGTGAGCAGGCTGGCAGGAGGTCTGGGCTCTTCTCATGGATGCTGCTCCCAAGAGTGGCCAGCACGTGACTATTTCAGAGATCTAGTCCTGCTGTTGATTTGTGGCCTGTCAGTGTCCAACCGGTTAATTTCATTCGACGCAAAAGCACAAGGAATTGGGAGCTAACCCTTGTCTGAGCGGGGAGTCGGGCGGAGCGTGTTCACGATTGGAGAGAAAGCCGCACCACCTGCTGGCGGGGAGAGAAGCGAAGGGCAGTGAGGCTCTTCCGTCAGGTTCTGCGGAGGGCGCGCCCCTGGAAGGCTTCCGGAGAGGAGGACTTACTTTCCTTTGCCTAAAATGATGGAGTGTTCTTTATACGCAAAAATATCTGAATTACAAAAACCGACTGACCACACCCAGGCTAATGTGAATGACCAATTTTTAAGTGTGTTTTCAAAATAAAACTCTTAAAAAAAAAAAAAAAGGCTTGTATCATAGTGCCTTCCTCCCCGGCTCCCCCAAGAGGCTATGTGCCTGAGCAGAGGGTGAATACTTTGGGCTCTGGAGAGCTGAAACGCCAAAGGAAATTTGCAAATTTACACGACAGGCAGGTGATTTTACAGCTTCTTTGATTCGTCTTTGATCTCCGCTGTTTATTCTTCAGTTACTTTCTAGACTATTTTTTAAAGTTTGACAGCATCAAGAGTAACAAAAATTCTGTTTGTCTGAAAGTGGTCCCATTCCCAAACAACCCCCTCATCTCTTGTTTCCATCAACCCCCAGGGGGCAGGGAGAGTTTGAGCAAACAATCTACATCCTTTTGAAGGAAAGGACTCTCTCTTGACAAAATGGAACCAAATTCTCATTTAGAGAAACACCACCACCTGTGTGTGAGAAACAACTCTTAGAGCCGACAGAAGCATTGCTTATAAACATGAAAGCCTGACGCTCTGACCTGGGACTTGAGAGAGGTAACTGGTTAAATATGTGTTTTTTTTCTGATAAAGGTGGGAAAGTCTAGTTCTGGGAGGTAAGCTACCACCTGGGAAGACGTTTTCTAAGGCAAATTGATGAGCGTCTCAGGTGGACAGAACTCTCAGCTGGCCCCGCGATCCCTGCCACACACAGGTGAACAGACCTGTGCAGCGTCCACTCTGAGTGTGGGGCACCCGGGGCCGAGGGGGTCACTTCCTGGGCTGGGTCAGGTCATGAGACACAGGTGACACCTTTGCCTCAAGCCGGGCTCCAGCATCACAGTCTCCCGCTGGCCCGATCTGCCCACCCAGAGGCCGCAGACCAGGACCCAGGAGTGACCTCTAAGCTGAGGGTAGTCTCCAGTCAACAGCCGAGGGAACGGGGGGTCTCATCGGACAGCCACAAGGGCTGAATTCTGTCACCAGGGACCTGGAGGTGGTACTTTTCTAGCTGAGTTTTCAGATGAAGACACAGCCAGTGGGCATCTTGATTTCAGCCTTGTCAGACCCTGAGCAGAGGACCCGTGAGAACAGGCTGGACTCCTGGCCCACGGAACCTGTGAGATGGCAAATAGATGTTGGTGAGGGCTGCTGTGCTCCGAATACGCGTTACACAGCAGCAGAACACAGATAAGGGGTCTACAGGACTTAAAAAATTCGCCTTTAATGTATTGTTTTTGTTGTGGTTTCGTTGCGAAGCTGTGTCTGACTCTTGTGACCCCAAGGACTGCAGCCCGCCAGGCTCCTCTGTCCACGGGATTCTTCAGGCAAGAGTACTGGAGTGGGTTGCCATTTCCGTCTCCAGGGGATCTTCCCGACCCAGGGATCAGACCCGCATCTGCACTGGCAGGCATGTTTTTCCCACTGCGCCACCTGGGAAGCCCTAGACTGTAGTGACCCTGTTTTATTAAGGCTCCGATTAGACAAGTCCTGGCTGTGTTCACGTGTGCTCCTTGCACAGTAGAAAGAACCTAGTGCCTAATATCTGCATCCCCTACTTATTTTTTGAATATTTTTATTGAACTATAGTTGATACACAATGTTGCATTATGTACAGTTTCAGGTGTACAGCGAAGTGATTCGGTTATATACACATATATTCCTTTTCAGGTTCTTTTTCATTATAGCTTATTACGAATTTGGCCACCTGATGCCAAGAACTGACTCCTTGGAAAAGACCCTGATGCTGGGAAAGATGGAAGGCAGGAGGAGAAGGGGATGCCAGAGGACGAGATGGCTGGATGGCATCACCGACTCGATGGACATGAGTTTGAGTCAGCTCTGGGAGTTGGCAATGGACAGGGAGGCTTGGTGTGCTGCGGTTCATGGAGTTGCAAAGAGTCGGACACGACTGAGCAGACTGAACCGAACTGACTGATTACGAGGTATCGAGTTTGGGCCGCCGTCCTGTGCTTACAGGAACCCGAGGGAGGAGGTATCACGTCCCGCCTCCTTTCCTCACGGTGGATTCAGGCTTGGCTTTAGCCGTTCCTCTGCGTGTTCATCACCTGGGGTTGGACAGGAGGCCTCAGAGCCCCGGTCTTTCCCTATCCCTGCAGCTCTGGCCCGGCCTGGGGTCCCAGAGCTCCCTTCTCTGCCTTCCTGCTTCTCCTGAGTCGCTGCAGCATCGTGGGTCCTTCCGGAAAGGCACTGCCCACGGCCATCTGGCTTCTTCCGTCGATGGTCCGGCCCTCGTATGGACACACCCTTGAGGTAAGCCTGCTCTGAGAAACTCCACCAGGAAGTCCGGAAGAACAGGACAGACGGGGCCGGGGAGGGCCTGACCGCCCAGCCTTGGCCTGGCCTCCGATTGCAGGTAGCCTCCAAAGAGTGCCACTGGTTTCCATTGGATGAGACGCGAGCAGCGATCATTGGCCACCGAAGGGGGAGTGGTGACTAGTCGGCATGTGTTGCATTAAATTGTCAGAACGATTTTGCGCCTTTCAAGAATCGTGGTGCTCTCTAGGAAGGCAGGGCCACCTGGAGGCCAGGGCCGCAGGCCAGACGGTGGGCTTTCCGGCAGCGCTTCCTCTCCTACCCCCAGCTCACCCGGGAGGGATGCGCTGTCAGGGTTCGGCAGGTCCCCTTGGCTGTGGGATCTGTCCTGGAGCCGCTCTCACGGTGATGTCAGGGGAGAGGGCTGGTGTCCGCTGCTCCGAGACCTCGTGTCCCACTAAGGGTTCTCAGGCTCTGTCTGAGTGCCCTGGTGTCTGCGGCTTGAGTTACCCAGTGGACACCACCCCATCCAGCCCTCCCCCAGAGATGCCCTTCCCGAGTCAACGCCCATCCTTGTCTTCCAGCTCCCAAGACAGGTTCTCAGACAGACAAACCCCTCACCTGAAAACAGGCTTCATGACTGCTGCGCGGCCCTCGAAATGCCCTGATCTTCGTGGTGGAAAGTGCTTTTTGCTGGGCTGGGTGTGTAGTAGGATGCGGTAGGCACTCGCCTTCTTCCTTTAAGGGCTGGAATCCGAGCCCTCTGCGCTTGAACAGATATGTAGAGCGCTTTGGCTATCTCTGACTTTGAGAAAAAGTAGAAAACCACGTCCTCGGGGCTTCTCTGCTCCCCAACTTTACTGAGGCTCCGGAGGATTGTTCACTGTCAAGTAGGAATCCTCAGATCGAATTAAAAATGACACACTGCAGGAAAATTCTAACACTGATAATGTCCTTGTGATGTATGCTGTTATTAATTGCTGCTGCTGACACATTTGGGATAGCAGCCACCGGTTCCTTGCTGGGGAGGTGGGTGGGGGGGGGTGCGAGGGTGGTTTGTGAGCCCCAGGAAGGGCCCCCCAGCCTGTTTCCCTTTATCTGAGGTCAGACTAAGGCCGTGGGACAGAGTGTGGGTCCTCGCTGCTACTTAAAAGGAATCTCACTGTTTTCCTCTTCATTCATTTGTAGAAGTGAAAAGCAATTAAAAATCGAGCAATCCTCGTCTCTGATTCTGGCACTGACTGCTAAGCAGGGCGGCAGCGGGTGAAGCGCTTTTGCCCTCTCTGCACCCCCCACCCCCCACGCAGGCCCTGCACGTCGGCACCCGGAACCCCCAAGAGCTGTGGGCACCCGCGGGGCCACCGGATCCCACCGGCCGGCGATCACGGCTGGCGAAGCGGTTAGCTCCACCGCCCTTTCTACTGTTCAAATCTGCTGAGAACCGGGAAGAAAAAGACTAATATACCGAGATCGCGTGTGAGTAGGCAGTGTCACCCCCTGTTGTACCGTCTTAGGAGTGACGGACAAACCTCGGGGTGCACACGAGGAAAACGTGGAGTGGCCGGCCCGGGAGGCCGTGGAGGCCCGTGCAGCTCTGAGAGCGGAGAAAACAGGCCCCTCGGGCGAGTCCGGGGCAGGACGAAGCCCGGCGGCGGAGGGAGCCGGGGTCCCGCGCGGGCGCAAGGCCCTGTCCCCGACGACGCTGGTCCCCGCGGAGCTTCTGCCTTCTCCTCCACGCCGTGTGCCGGCTGCCTTGGAAGTTTGCTAGGCACTTCACTTTATCATCATTTTATTCGCATGTTTTATTTAGTTGGCTGCCTCCGGCCTTCGCTGTCCTGCGGGACTTTCGTCGCAGCGCGCGGACTCTCTTGCCGTGGTGCGTGGGCTTGATTGCCCCGAGGCACGTGGGATCTTAGTCCCCCAGTCAGCGATCGAAGCCTTGTCCGCCGCGTTTCAGAGTGGATTCTTCACCACTGGGCCCCTAGGGATGTCCCATTTCATAATTATTTTTTAATGGAAGTACAGTTGATGTTGTTAGTTTCAGGGATACAGCAATTCAGTTATATATATATATTTCAGATTCTTTTCCCTTAAAGGTTATTACAAAATATTGACTATAGCACCTTGTGCTATACAGTAGGTCCTTATTTTATATATGTTCAGTTCAGTTCAGTCGCTCAGTCGTGTCTGACTCTTTGCGACCCCATGAATCGCAGCACGCCAGGCCTCCCTGTCCATCACCATCTCCCGGAGTTCACTCAGACTCACGTCCATCGAGTCGGTGATGCCATCCAGCCATCTCATCCTCGGTCGTCCCCTTCTCATCTTGCCCCCAATCCCTGTTACATATGTTAGCACGTATCTTTTAATCCCAAACTCATATAGTTTACCCCACCCCCTCCTCTTTCCCCTTTGGTAAACTGTAAATTTGTTTTCCATACTCAGTACTTTATTTCCAACGTGTTATATTAAATTGTGGAATAAATATGTCTATTGATTCTAATCTTCTGTATTTGGAACGTGTGGCGGTCGCCCTCAATTTGCAGATTCAGGAGGAAAGTGAAGGTCAATGTTTCAGGAGAGTGTCTCCTTCCACGTATGCAGGGCTGACGGGTGGCCTGGCAAGAGTGAGGGTTACATGGCTGTGCTGGCGGCCCCAACGTGGGGGAGTGAGAAGTGTTGTGAGTCGCTCAGTCATGTCTGACTCTGTAACCCCGTGGACTGTGGCCGCCAGGCTCCTCTGTCCATGGGATTCTCCAGGCAAAAATCCTGGTGTGGGGTGGCCATTCCCTTCTCCAGGGGATTTTCCTGACCCAGGGTTTGAACCTGGGTCTCTTGCATTGCAGGCGGATTCTTTACCACCTGAGCCCCCAGGGGAGCCGGGGAGTGAGACACTCAGTTCTAATCCTGGCTACGTCTCTTTGTCATTTTATGAAATTGAAAGTTACTTAATCTCCCGCTCTGAGTTTCTTTCTCTGTAAACTGTGCCGTTTTCTAGATGATAATGATAACTCACACTCTGTGGGTTTATTGGGGAAGAACGAATGAGTTAAGACTTGCAAAGTGTTTAGGATGATGGTTGCTATGTTCCCTGTAACAACAGAAAATGGGACACTGAGGCTGGGGCGTGCACACCCCGGCTCCCGCTTGTGAAGTCTGCCCTGGTCAGACCACGGCCGGGTGCGGGACTCACCGTGGGGTCTGCTTCATCTTAAAGAGCGCCACGGCATTTTGCCCCCATCTGTGAACCGCTTTGCTTTCAGTAGGAACTGAGAGAGGAAAAGCAAAGTAGAACGAAGGTGAACGGCTGTCATTCGTAAACACCCAGGACAGGAGCTGTCGGCTGGCTAGACCCCGAGGGCGTCCCCAGCCTGAGTGGGGGTATTGGTCTCACCTTCTGTGTTTTTCTCGAGAGCTGCCCTAAGGAGGAGCCACAGCTGCATGCCTTCAATAACAGAAGCGTGCTCCCCCCGGATCGGGACCTGAAGTCCAGACGCGGTGTCTCAGGGCCCCGGGCCAGGCCTCCCCCCAGCTCCTGGGCGCCCCTGTGCCTGGGGCAGCCTCAGTCCTGCTGGCACAGGGCGTCTCCCTGTGTGAGTCTGTCTCTGTGTCCACATCCCTCCGTTTTAGGATACAGAGTTTATTTAAAATCACGCTAACCTGTGACATGGGCATTTGGAATGAAAGGCTGGAAAATGAGCTGAGCGCATCCGAGAAAGCATCGGAACTGGCGTCGCTTTAGACGTGAGGCAGCCAAGCCCCCGAGGGAAGGTCCTGGCTGGGGCAGACAGCGTTGGCGGCAGGTCTATGTGAGAATTTGGATTCCCTTCTTCCCACCCCGGGGCTCCTCCTCACAATGAATGCGAGGCCGACTTGGTCTAGAACCCTCGACCCCTCTCCTCCAGCCTCTAGGGGACGGCGAGACGTGGGAGGAAGGAAGGGGAGCCGCTGCACCTGGGTCCGTGACACCCGCATCCAGCATTGTCTCCCCTTCCCACCCCCATGCCCTGGTGCCAACCCAGTGCCTGCCCAGAGATTCCGGCAGAAACTTCCGGGCTGGTCTCCACGTTCCCCCTTTACGAAGGACAGCATTTGTGCTGGATTCGGGTCACCCTACTGCTATGAAACCTCATTTTAATAGTTCCCTCTCAAAGGCCCTGTTTCCACATGAGGTCACTCTCTGATAAGCTAGGGGTCAGGACTGTCTTGTACAAGTTTTGGGGTCCGAGTTTTGGAGGGCATGCAGCCGCTGAATGAAGGTGGCAGGGGCTGCAGTCTACCCCACCCCGTCCCCACCCCCCGTGAAGGGTGCCTCTGACCTCCCTCCTTTGGGGCACTAGTCCGTCCTCTCCAGCCCAGAGTGCAGCTGGATCGCTGGGGCGCTGGGGCTGTGCTATTTCTGACCTGCTTGCTGGCAGCTGGCTTGCGAAGGGGCCTGTGCATAATAACTCTGACCCCTGAAGTTCCAGGTCCCGTGTTCTGGCCTCTGGCCGTTGTTTAAGGGGGCGGCATCGTCATCACTCCAACCTCCCCTTGTTGCCATGGAAACCTGAGGAGGAAGACAGGTTTGCCAGGGCGTCGGGGTTCAGTGATGGAACCCCTGAGTTGCCCAGATGCCCCCAGCACCTGCCACCTCTCATTCTGGGAGACAACATGTTTCTGCCTTTAAGTTGTTTTGGGTTCCTCGAACTTGATAGCCTGAAATATATTAATGAGTAGAGTGTAGGTATAGTATTCATTCAGCGCTCAGGGCGTTTTTAGGTTTTAATTTTTACTTTTTTCTCATAGGCAACTTCACATCTGGCATTGCACACACCTCTCTGTATCTGTGTGTCTGAATGCAGATGTACACGCACTCACTGTGTCTGTGTGCAGGTGTCTTGTCCTGCTGGGGTTTCACTGGATGAAACGGCGGGTCACAGGCCGGCCGCCATGCTAAGCGTGGTGGATGCTTCAGGACGACGTCCCAAGACCGAAATCTAGTCAGCAAGTCTGACTGTCTCATTGCCTGCATCCTTACCGGGACTGGGACTATTCAGGTTTTAGGAGAAATCGGCGCATCTGCTGATAAGCGTGTTTGTCTCTCCTTTCTTTTCTCCCAGGGAAAGTGAGGTCACAGGATCACATGCGGTTGTCCTGTTTCTTCTTTCCTGAATCACCTATTGAGGTCCTTGCCCAGTTTTCTTTTGGTTAGATTCCACTCTTAATCCTTGTTTTCCCGTTTTCCCCACTGTCATAGCTACCTCTTAGAATACATGTTTGTATAAAAGAGAAAGATTCCCATTCAAGTAGAAAATTACCCTCGAGTAAAAGTTTGGAATTTTCTTGTCATGTAAACTGAATTCATCCTACCTCTAACCCACTTCGGATTTGAGCCAAGTTGCTGTTTGATGAAATCAAAATTAAAATATTGACTTGGGCTCATTTGACTTTATTTCTTTAGTAACTATGTAGATATTGGAAAGAAATGAGAGATACTGGAAAATTGAAGGATATTTTAAAGGTAATTTGTTTGAAGCAATCTGTTCAGTTCAGTCGCTCAGTCATGTCCGACTCTTTGTGACCCCATGGACTGCAACACACCAGGCTTCTCTGTCCATCACCAACTCCTGGAGCTTGCTCAAGCTCATGTCTATTGAGCCAGTAATCCCATCCAACCATCTCTTTCTCTGTCGTTCCCTTCTCCTCCTGCCCTCAATCTTTCCCAGCATCAGGGTCTTTTCCAATGAGTCAGTTTTTCACATCAGGTGGCAAAAGTATTGGAGTTTCAGCTTCAACATCAGTCCTTCCAATGAACGCTCAGGACTGATCTCCTTTAGGATGGACTGGTTGGATCTCCTTGCAGTCCAAGGGACTCTCAAGAGTCTTCTCCAATACTGCAGGTCAAAAGCATCAGTTCTTCGGTGCTCAGCTTTCTTCATGGTCCAAGTCTCACATCCATACATGACTAGCAGAGAAAGCATAGCTTTGACGAGACGGACCTTTGTCGGCAAAGTAATGTCTCTGGTTTTTAATATGCTGTCAAGGTTTGTCATAGCTTTTCTCCAAGGAGCAAGCATCTTTTAATTTCATGGCTGCAGTGATTTTGGAGCCCCAGAAAATGAAGTCTGACACTGTTTCCCCATCTATTTGGCATGAAGTGATGGGACGAGATGCCATGATCTTCATTTTTTGAATGTTGAACCTTGAGACAGCTTTTTCATTCTCCTTTTCCACTTTCATCAAGAGGCTCTTTAGTTCCTCTTCACTTTCTGCCATAAGGGTGGTGTCATCTGCATATCTGAGGTTATTCATATTTCTCCCAGCAATCTTGATTTCAGCTTGTGCTTCTTCCAGTCCAGCATTTCTCATGATGTACTCTGCATTGAAGTTAAATAAGCAGGGTGACAATATATAGCCTTGGTGTACTCCTTTCCTGATTTGGAGCCAGTCTGTTGTTCCATGCCCAGTTCTAACTGTTGCTTACTGACCTGCATACAGGTTTCTCAGGAGGCAGGTCAGGTGGTCTGGGATTCTCATCTCTTTAAGAATGTTCCACAGTTTGCTGTTTGAAGCAATAGTATTTTTAATTATAGACACAACTGCAGGTTTTCTTTGCTGTGAACCATTTTATTGACTGAAAACTTCATTTTGGTTTTCTGGTATGACGTAGTGTTCATGCCTTTAATTAGATTTCTCAAAACTGATACTCCTTCCTGAGCCTTGGTGCTTTTAAAGGAAATACCTGCTCAAAGACATTTGAGCAACAATTGTGAAATGGTTCGATTTAATCCACTGTGGCCAATTGAAAGGAACCGTCGACTCTGTGGCTGGCACTTGTTTGTCTAACAGACCTGCTGGCCGCCTGGCCGGCGGGCCTGATCACTCGGAAGGGAGCCGTCTGCTGTGCTGGGTCCTTGGATGGCTTCTCGTATTCTGGGGGGAAATACAGTGGAGTGCTCTTCTTGGCAGGCGATGATTTCCCCACATTTCCTTCTCAATATGCAGAAAGAAAAGGATTGTTAAGTTGAATCCCTGGGGAACTGAGCTCCTTTGTCACTCTTTTCTTCAAGAGCGCACCTTGTCCTCTGCCAGCGAATTGCTCATTAATCCCCACGGAATGGCCAATTTTCCAGTGCAGCCACTCAAGTGCACTGGAGCCATAAAAATCTCCTGAAGACCCTGGCTGCCACTAATTGCTTGCTGTAGCTTTTATGAGGCCCCGTCTCTCCACCGGGGACACTGGGTCCCCGCCGATCCCTAACCCCTGGCTGCGTTCTTGCCACGCCAGGAACAATGCTTTCAAAGCCCCATGTGGCTGAAGGCGGATTTTCTGGGCACAGAATGCCCATGACCTGGTCACTCAGGGTGGGGCTGAAGGGTTGGGTTGGCACAGGTCGGGGAGGTGGTGAAAATGAAGGCCGTTTGGGGAACAGCGTGTATATTAGCTGTGCTGACCCTCTGACTATCAGAGAGGCAAGTGGAGCCTGAGACTGGGGGGTGGCGGCCCAACCCGACGAAGGGGAGTGGAATCCACTCAGGGCAGAAGGGCTCGGCTGACCCAAGGGACAAGGTCACCTGGGGTGGACTAGGACGTCTGGGGACCCTCCTCTCTCCTGTTGGCTGTGATTTGAAGGTGGTTTTCTCGGGAAAGTGTGTACCTCTGGAGGAAAAAGGATGAAGCACCCTATTTCTGGGATCTGGATTAAGGCCCAGTGGGCAGGCACTATGGCAACCTTGACAATCACGAGGCAGGAAATTCTCTTAGCACCTGCTTTTAAAAATATAAACAAAATCAACTTATTCAAATGTGTGCTATGCTGTGCTGAGTCGCTTTAGTTGTGTCCGACTCTCTGTGCTGCTATGGACCGTAGCCCACCAGGCTCCTCTGTCCACGGGGTTCTCCAGGAAAGAATACTGGAGTGGGTTGCCATGCCCTCCTCCAGGGGACCTTCCCAACCCAGGGATCGAAGCCACCTCTCTCACATGTCCCGTGCTGGCAGGCGGGTTCTTCACCACCAGTGCCACCTGGGAAGCCCATTCAAATGTATATCCATATTTGAAACCATATTTATTTTCTGTTATCACAGATTTAGCAGCTTGCAAGAACACATTTTCTCAACATTTTGTATTATAGCTGATTTACCATGCTGGGCTGGTTGCAGGTGTGATTCCGTCACACGTACACATGCATCCACTCGTTTCCAGGTTCTTCCCCGTGTGGGTTGCTCCAGAGCCCTGAGCAGAGTTCTCCTGTTCTCTGTGCGGAACAGGAGGTCTGTGTCGGCTGTCGGCTGCATGTGCAGGAGTACGTGTGTGTTCATCCCAAGCTCCTAATTTACCCCTCGCCCGGCACCTGCGTTTTGGAAAGGTGGGTGTCCTCAACCCTCTCTGTGCTGTAGGTGGGGGACCTCAGGGTCCAGCCCAGGAAGCGACTCTGCTCCAGGCCCTGGACTCATGACCCCCTGTTCTGGACGCATTCCTTTTCTGTAAATAAGAAAGTTATAGCCACCTAGGAGGATCATTGTGAACCTAAACAACATACCACGAAGGAGGGCGTTCTGTAAACTGAGAGGGCATGAAGGAGCGTAAGGAGCTCATGTGGCCGGGCCTGACCGTGACCCTAGAGTGCGAGGGTCCCGGCCTGCCCTGCCGCTTCCTGGATGGAACGTTTGGTAACAACAGCACACGCACACGGTCTGAAACAGCAAAGAGCGGCAGGAGAGCAAGGGTGCTGGTCTCCAGGCTCTTCCAGCTCTGTCCCCTGCAACCGACGACCCCGTGGGGCCTTCCTGCCTTTCCTGAACCAAGAGCTTGTGTCACTGAAGTTGGTTCATCAATTTTACACCGTGTTTGGTCACCTCTTTCTCTTCAGTGTCAAGGCTTCGCTGGGGTTTACCTCCCCTTCCCAGCTCCCTCACTTCCAACATTATTATGTCACTTCAGTTCAATTCAGTTCAGTCTCTCAGTCGTGTCTGACTCTTTGCGACCCCATGAATCATAGCACGCCAGGCCTCCCTGTCCATCAACATCTCCCAGAGTTCACTCAGACTCACGTCCATCCAGTCAGTGATGCCATCCAGCCATCTCATGCTCGGTCGTCCCCTTCTCCTCCTGCCCCCAATCCCTCCCAGCATCAGAGTCTTTTCCAATGAGTCAACTCTTCGCATGAGGTGGCCACAGTACTGGAGTTTCAGCTTTAGCATCAGTCCTTCCAATGAACACCCAGGACTGATCTCCTTCAGAAAGGACTGGTTGGATCTCCTTGCAGTCCAAGGGACTCTCAAGAGTCTTCTCCAACACCACAGTTCAAAAGCATCAATTCTTCGGTGCTCAGCCTTCTTCACAGTCCAACTCTCACATCCATACATGACCACTGGAAGAACCATAGCCTTGACTAGATGGACCTTTGTTGGCAAAGTAATGTCTCTGCTTTTGAATATGCTATCTAGGTTGGTCATAACTTTCCTTCCAAGGAGTAAGCGTCTTTTAATTTCATGGCTGCAATCACCATCTGCAGTGATTTTGGAGCCCCAAAAGATAAAGTCTGACACTGTTTCCACTGTTTTCCCACCTATTTCCCATGAAGTGATGGGACCAGATGCCATGATCTTCGTTTTCTGAATGTTGAGCTTTAAGCCAACTTTCTGACTCTCCTCTTTCACTTTCATCAGGAGGCTTTTTAGTTCCTCTTCACTTT
Organism: Capricornis sumatraensis; assembly: GCF_032405125.1. Classification (NCBI taxonomy): domain Eukaryota; kingdom Metazoa; phylum Chordata; class Mammalia; order Artiodactyla; family Bovidae; genus Capricornis; species Capricornis sumatraensis. Next base: position 120,100,163 of record NC_091074.1, read on the forward strand.
CTGCCATAAGGGTGGTGTCATCTGCATATCTGAGGTGATTGATATTTCTCCTGGCAATCTTGATTCCAGCTTGTGCTTCTTCCAGCCCAGTGTTTCTCATGATGTCCTCTGCATTGAAGTTAAATAAGCAGGGTGACAATATACAGCCTTGACGTACTCTTTTTCCTATTTGGAACCAGTCTGTTGTTCCATGTCCAGTTCTAACTGTTGCTTTCTGACCTGCATATACGTTTCTCAAGAGACAGGTGGTCTGGTATCCCCATCTCTTTCAGAGTTTTCCTCAGTTTATTGTGATCCACATTTTTAGTTAAGTCAGTAATCAGTGTTCATATCATTAAACCATGTGAAACTGCTCTGTGTAGAGCCGAGACGTGCACTGCGATTATAGTTTTTTTTTCCCAAATCTTGATTTAGTGCATTTTTTCTACATGTAATCTTTCAAATGAATATCCTTGCTTTTCCAGATGGTTTATCCTATAATTTACTGTGTTATTTGACTGTGTAAGTGTTGTTCTCTGAAGAGCCACATAGTGTACCATGACTGTATTCTGTCTTAGATTTCCCTCTTGATTTAACAGTTGCGCCACGTCCCCTTGCTGAATTTCCCAGGAAAGCACCCGTCTTCTCTCCAGAGAAGCCGGTGTCGGCTTCCCCGGCCTCGGCCGGGCCCCGGTCTTGCTCTGGAGCTGCTGTCTGTGGCGCCACTTCCTGCTGCCCCGGGACTTCTGTCCCCTGCCCTCCGGGACTGGCTCTGTCTCCTGAGGGCTCCCTCGGTTTGCTCCCTTGTCTTGGAGCATGCCCTCCAGCAGCCTCCGGAGAAATGGTCCTTTGGAAGTCAACCTTCTCCCTTCTTCTCATCTCAAGATGCTCTGATTAGTGTGCACCTTGGGTTGGTAGCTTGGATAGGTAGAGAATTTCTTTAGGATTTTTCATTGAGAGCTTGCCTTTAACAAGTACGGAATCTTTTTGAGTTTTTAACCCAGAACTGTTAACCTCATTCTGGTTCTGATTCTTTTGGATGTGATGTAAATGAGATGAGAAATAGGGTCTCCTCTTTTCTCCGTAATTCCTAAGGGTTTTATTCTTTATTTCTGAGGTTCTGATAATTATCAATGAAGTAAGTTCACTATAGACTTTCCAGTCTTTGTGCTGGACACTGAGCTGGGCCATTCTATCTCAGGATTTATACTTTTTCAATATGTGAAATTTTCTTGAATTAATTTTTCCAGGATAGCTTTCGCTTGGTGTCTCATCACCTTTTTGAGATACCTCTTGGTTCTGTATGAGATCTCCTCAGCACACTGCTTACGTCTCTAGTGCGTGCTCACAGAATTCCGTCATTTTGTCCTACTTCCTGAGAGATTTCCTTGTTATCTTTCAGTCATTTACTGAAGCTTCAAAGTTTGCTATCGCTTTTTGATTTCTAAACTTTATCGCTCTTCTCAAGTGTTCCTTGCCTCGTCTCCTTGTGGAATGCTGAGTTATAACGCTGCCTACACTAAGATGCTCTTGAGGTTTTCTTCTGTCTTTTGCATTAGAGACTTTTCCTAACGTCTGGTGGGCTGTGTGTTTGTCTGTCTCTCTGCTCTGTCCCCCTGCAGGCGGGGCTGGGCCCTGGCCGGGGCCTCTGCAGACACTTCCTTGCGTGTCTTCTCGCCCGCTGCCCCTCCTCACGCTGCCTGCCTGTCAAACATCAGCTGAAATTGCTTGTCTGCTAACATTCCCCTTCCCATTTCCCTCTGAGGATTTATACCTCTTTATTCCTTTAGCTTTTTGGAGGTGAGGTCACAGGAAGGGGAAGATAAAAATTTATGTTCTCAGCCCTTTGCATTTAACAGAAGCCCAAGAGCCATCTTCCTGCAGAGAGGCTGTTGAAGGTGGGCTTCCTGGGAGAGAGTTGAGGAGAGGACACCCCCCGGCGTGGGGCTGGGGGCCTTAAGTTTGTACCCCCAACATAAAAGTCAATCCTATCCTTAATCAGATACAAATGCATTACCACTGGCCCACAGATCCAGGCAAGGGGAAGCCCGCTCACCCCCAGGGAAATAAAATCTGGATTAGAAGCTGAATGACTTCTCAGGGGTCTAGGTGAGCCTCATGACGAAGGCTGACGGTCCAGGCAGTTCTCCTCCTGGTGGCTGGTGACGGGGTGTGAAGGGCGCTCGGGAGTCGCGCTGGGCTTGGATGTCAGACCCTGGGTTTCTGGAGGACGAAGCTGAGTGAGTGCCGCTGCAGAATGAGCTGGGCCGTAGTGGTGGGCTGCTGGTCAGACTGGACGGGTGGGTGGCCACCAGGCAGCAGGCGGGGCTCAGGCGCTCTGTCTTTTAAAGCTAAATAAATTGGTTATCATTTTCATTACCAGTCCTGGGACCACAATACAGGCAGAGATAAAAGGTAGACAACAGCAGTAAACCCTCCCCTTATGCGGCTTGCCCTCACACCCTGTGAGCATCTCCCTGCAGTCACCCGGATGGCCTGCAGCCCCTGGGAGCCCCATGGCCAGCCGGCACTCTGCAGGGTGGCCCTGCCCTGCCCCCCGCCCCCAGGACCACCCCGTGACCTCGGGGCAGGGGAGACGCCCGGGGAGCCACTTTCTTATTCTCCCGTAAGGTAGGTGGGGAGAATAAGGTCCGCCTCCTTTGCTTTCTGTGAAAGGGGTGCCTTTGGAGTCACGTGGGAGGGACGTTGCCACCCGTCTGGTCTAGGGGAGGAGGCTGCGGTGGGGGTCGAGGTCGTCCCAGTGAGTGCTGTGCAGACTCGCCTGGGCGGCGGGTGTGCGTGGTGGGCCAGCTCAGACTGCTGCCACCCTTACGGGACTTCTTGTTCAGCCACCCGGTCTTGGCTCTTGGAGATATTCTGACGGGCAGGATATTCCAGGCTGGCTGTACGTTCAGTCCGCCCTGACGCCCAGGCACCCTCTGATGTCAGTGGCTGTGGTCCCAGCGGTGAGCTCTGGAAGGCTGTCCTTCGGGGCTGGGCCTTGGGGCTAACAGCCATCAGGACAGGTCAGTGCGGGCCCACCTTGCCTCGGGGGAGCACGCGCACCTTTGGGATGAGGGCAGCCCGCTCGCTCAGGGTGGTGCAGCGGTTCAGCCTCTGTGTTGGGCGCTTGGTCCGCAGAGCTTAGCCAGGGCCTCTGCATGGGTACGGAGCTGAGGATGGGGCAGCTGAGAAGGAACGAGACAGATGAGACGGCTTCTCAGCACGACCAGGACGCTAGGGCACGTCCTGCCTGACGACCCAGCCCTGGAGGGACGGACAGGACCCCCCGTCCCCCACTGCCCGAGTTGGCTGTTTCCTCCTCCTGTCTGCCCTCCACTCTCCACTAGCCCAAAGGAGAAGGGACGACGGCGGCCGAGATGGTTGGATGACATCACCGACGTGATGGATGTGAGTTTGAGCAGGCTCTGGGAGTTGCTGATGGACAGGGAGGCCTGGCGTGCTGCAGTCCATGGGGTCGCAGAGTTGGACACGACTGAGCAGCTGAACTGCGTCCATAGTCAGGTGTGGCCCATGCCGGACACGTGTGCTTGGTGACACCTGCCTCTTTTTCTTCCTGAACTGTTGTTCCAAATACTAATGAAGTTCAATGCGCTTCTTAGGAAAGGGCCTGGTTAGGAGACCAAGTAAGGAGCTTGGCAGACTCCCTCCCAACAAAGCAATGATCATGTGGTGAAAATGATCAAAACCGACTTAAGTCTCTGGGAGTTGCCCCAAGGGCCTGGAATCCATGGAGAAACACTCATTCCAGGGAAGCTGGTGGATCTCGCTGAGAACCGTGAGGGTCCGGGGCATCTGAGCCTGGTCTCAGGCCCCCACACCCCCAGCCCAGTGCCTCCCAGGCGGGCGGGGAGGGCCCACCGCTCCAGTGCGAGGTCCGCCTGGAGCAGACTGCGTCCTCAACCCCCTCCCCACCAGCCCTGTGTCGAGCCTGGCTTAAGCACGGTGAACCCCCTCCCCACCAGCCCTGTGTCGAGCCTGGCTTAAGCACGGTGTCCTTTTTCACTGGACTGTAAAGACGACGACTGTCCAAAAGCACGGTTCCATAGGATACAAATGAGTTGACCCCATTTCGGATGAACGCTGAGCTCCTCGCAGGGTGTCACAGAGAGGTGGGGAGTCACCGGCAGGGGTGTTTGGTGAAAGAACCAGAAAGGCCGGTGTATCTGTCGAGGCGGCTGACAGCCTGTATTTACCCACTGGATGCGTGCGCACACCCTCCTAAGCACCCATTTAGCTGACAGTCTGGGAAATGTCAGCGTTCTAATTAACTCCAGCCGGCGAGGCCGCGCTGCGATTCGCCACCCCTTTGATTGATGCCGCTGCCATTAGGGCCTGGCGCCCTCCCTGCAGAGCATCGGAGCAGGAGGAGGCGGGCTGGCCCTCTGCAGAGCGCCCAGGGCTTTGTCGGGTGCTCGCAAAGAAGCTGTGTGCCTGGGGTCTTTTCCCAGCCTCCCCCCACCCGGACCAGGGGGTTTGTTGCTTTTGTTGGAATGAGAAGAATTGCACAGTAGCCTCTGTTTCTGCAGATGCTCCTTTATTCAGGGGTCTAAGGATTTGAAGGCTGTTAACGCTGAATCCAATCGATTTTTCCTCATCCTTATGAAATGCATTGACAGGAGTGTCCTTATTTATATTTAGCTTACAGATAAACTGATAAATGCTATGTCTAAAATCTCCTGATTAAAAGGATAGGAGGGACTTCCCTGGTGATCCAGGGGTTAAGACTTGGCCTTGCATTGCCAGCCTGTGGGTTTGATAAACAGCAACAAAAACATAAAAACAGAAGCGATATTGTAGCAAATTCAGTGAAGACTAAATATAGTCCACATCAAAAAAAGAAGTCTTTAACAACGACAGGATTAAGGCTACAACCCAGATATCTAGAGATGCTACGTAGATGCCGATACACTAGAGGAGAGTCTTCCCTCGAGAATGAATTCAGCAGATCAGAGCTCTGTGGTGACCTGGTCTGAACCACAGCAATGCTGGGGAGCTGCCCAGACAAATACGTCATTGCCCCGGACTTTCGGGGTCATGGAGATGGGCAGGTAGAGACAGCGTTGTTCCCAAGGCCTGAGGACATCTGGATGAGAGCTTTGATAGTGTTGGAAGGGGGCCCGTTCTGACTGGCAAGTAGAGATTCCAAGAGGAGGGACCACTGGGTCAGCCTCTGATGGATGGAAAGAATTTCTGTAAGGGAAGAGCCGAGGGGTGGAGCTTCCAGCAAAGTCATGGCTGAAAGAGCCTGCAGGCTGTGTTTGGGTGACAGCTGCGGCGTCCCTGTGCTGAAGGTGGGCCTGAGAAGGGGCGTGGTGGGGAGCGGGCTGCAGAGGTGGGGAGGTCACGTTGCAAGGAGCCTGGGACGCCGCGGCTTTGGAACTTGGTTTAGGTTTGGCGGGTGCTGGTGGGGGCCACTGTAGGGCTTCAGTAGGGCTGGTTTGTGTGACATCAACCAGTCTACAGACAAGCTCGTCCCCGCCGTACAGCAGGAAGGCTGGAGGCCGGAGAGCCAGCCGAGAGAGAATGCAGCTTCCTCTAGAGCAGTTAGCAGGGGCCGTACTGGGTCAGTAGCCATGTTTCTCTAGGTCAAGGTGAGTGTGGCTCCTGGGACTGACTGGCTGGTCTGAGATAAAGCTGAGAGATGACGCTTGGACAATCCCGTCTCAGTATGGAGACTGGCGCCTCCTCTAAGCTCCAAAACTCAACTAAGGATAAAGGCATAGCCCCGGTCCTTAGAAAGCAGAGTTCCAGTTGATACGAGGGAAAGACCGTGCTGATGGGGAAGACGATGGGAGTGAGTCTAGCTCTGAAGGCAGGTGAGAAGCTTGGCACCTCCTGCAGAGCTCGGAGGTTCCTCCCCGTGCTCCTCTCGGGGTCTGGATTGGGTCTTCTTGTCACTTGCTACAATGCAGAGCTGAGAGGGATGCTTTTGACGTATGATGATCTGAGCCTTGAGTCAACCCGACTGGGCCACGGGGTGCGGAGACCGTGAGTCAAGCAGCGTCTGGGTGTGCCTGCGGGGTGTTTATGGAAGAGACCGACTCCGAGCAGAACAGAGCCCATGGCCCTCGCCAGGGTGGGGCCTGGTCCAGGCCACCGAGAGCCGGGAAAGAACGAACGGAGGAGGAGGGAGACTGTCCTCGCCGGGCTGCACCAACTGCACACAGGTCCTGTCCTTCCTCCAGGCTCAGGCTTAGAGCAGCGCTTACGCCGCCGGCTTCCCTGGTTCTCAGGCCTGTGGGCTGCACTGAACGTGTTCCGCTGGGCCTCCTGGATCAGCGGCAGGAATCAACTCCTCACTCTCCGTGGTCACTCAGCCAGCTCCTTACAGTCGCTTGATATTCCCTATTGGTTCTGTTTCTCCAGAGAACCCAGATTAATTCAGAAGTGTTTTTCCTGTTCACAAATTTTTAATGACTTCACTATTTTTATAGAATAATAATACACATTATAAAAACAATCCAGTAACATAAATGAGAACAGAAATGAGAGCCAAAAACACTGCTTAATATCCTAAAATATTATTCTAGGGCTAAGAAAAATATTTTGAAACATTCAATAAGAGCATGGAATTATCATATTTTTAACTCTGTGTTTTAATTTTAGCTATTATCAACTTGTGGCTGTGAGAGATGAGAGAGCTAGCACTTTTACAATTCTTGCCAAATTCCCTCCTCTCCCCTCTGATTGTTGTATTTATAATGTTATTGTTTTAACATTGTTAAGGTTTCTAACATTTGCAGAATTGCACAGTGGTTTAGTCTTATATTAATAGATGTGATAAGATCGACAATGTAAATAAATAGCCTTTTATGGGCTTTCTAAAAACTGTGAAAAAGGAATTGCATCTTCATTTTCGGGGGAACTGTTTTTGTTTGTATTTGCTTTTAATTTGAAAGAACTTACTCCTTATGATTGTGTTGCAGGGGCAAGATGCGCTTATGAGCTAATAAGCTTCATCTCACGTTTGATTTATGAATATGTTGCTGTTCCGTTGCTAAGCTGTGTGACTCTTTTCGACTCCGAGGACTGCAGCACGCCAGGCTCCCCTGTCCTTCACTGTCTCCAGGAGTTTGCTCAAATTCATGTCCATCGAGTTGATGATGTCATCCAACCATCTCATTCTCTGTACCCCCTTCTCTTTTTGGCTTCAGTCTTTCCCAGCATCAGGGTCTTTTCCAATGAGTTGTCTCTTCTGCTTACTATAATATATATTTATAGGTACATATACACATATATATTTCCTTTGAAGTTCTTTTCTATTTGTTACACATGATTTCCTCAGATAATTTTGTAAGATCGCTAATTTTTCCATTTTGCTCATTTCCTGGACTGCAGGTTGCCCTGGAATGCAGTTAGAACTGGACATGGAACAATAGACGGGTTCCGAATAGGAAAAGGAGTACGTCAAGGCTGTATATTATCACCCTGCTTATTTAACTTCTATGCAGAGTACATCATGAGAAACGCTGGGCTGGAAGAAGCACAAGCTGGAATCAAGATTGCCGGGAGAAATATCAATAACCTCAGATATGCAGATGACACCACCCTTATGGCAGAAAGTGAAGAAGAACTAAAGAGCTTCTTGAAGAAAGTGAAAGAGGAGAGTGAAAAAGTTGGCTTAAAGCTCAACATTCAGAAAACGAAGATCATGGCATCTGGTCCCATCACTTCATGGGAAATAGATGGGGAAACAGTGGAAACAGTGACAGACTATTTTTTTGGGTCCAAAATCACTGCAGATGGTGACTGCAGCCATGAAATTAAAAGATGCTTACTCCTTGGAAGAAGAGTTAGGACCAAACTAGGTAGCATATTAAAAAGCAGAGACATTATTTTGCCAACAAAGGTCCGTCTAGTCAAGGCTATGGTTTTTCCAGTGGTCATGTATGGATGTGAGAGTTGGACTATAAAGAAAGCTGAGCACTGAAGAATTGATGATTTTGAACTGTGGTGTTAGAGGAGACTCTTGAGAGTCCCTTGGACTGCAAGGAGATCCAACCAGTCCATCTTAAAGGAAATCAGTCCTGAATATTTATTGGAAGGACTGATATTGAAGCTGAAACTCCAATACTTCGGCCACCTGATGCAAAGAGCTGACTCATTTGAAAAGACCCTGATGCTGGGAAAGATTGGGGGCAGGAGGAGACGGGGTTGACAGAGGATGAGATGGTTGGATGGCATCACCGACTCAATGGACATGAGTTTGAGTAAACTCTGGGAGTTGGTGATGGACAGGGAGGCCTGGTGTGCTGCAGTCCATGGGGCTGCAAAGAGTCTGACACAACTGAGCGACTGAACTGGACTGAAGTTGCCCACACCAAGTATTAATACACCCACTGACATTTTGAAGACTTTCTAGCTACTGGGGGAGAAACAGCATAAGCAAGTGCTACCTTTGGCGAAAGCTGACTAGTAATGAAAGCGCTATTTTTACTGGAAATCATCAAAGGTTACGAATAGAATCTTACTTGTACTTTAACAAAAGCGCTGAAGTCTATGCTAGGTATTTGTTAAGGAGCTGCCTGTGGGCTGCAGACCCGGGAACACTGAAGCAGCGCATCCTGACTGCAGGGCAGGGCAGGGCAGGACCCAGGTCCCAGCTCGAGCCGTCAGACAGAGGACCCAGGCTTCCCCCAGCTCCGTGCTCCGTTCACACCCTCAGCAGGCAGCACGTCACCTCCACGCTGCAGAGGGCAGATCTCTGCTCAGTCTTCAGAATCAAACACTAGTGTTTTCCACAAGCATCCTCACAGGACACCTCAAAATCATGCTAAACCAGACATCTGGGCTCTCTGTGGCCCAGTCAGGTTGGCAAAAAAAATATATATATATATAAATAAACCATCTCACATGGATTGGGCCTCTGGTTACATCACTGCTGGGTTATTTTCAACCCTGATTGGTTAATCACCACTCACATTATAGCACATTTTTACTCAAATTTCCTTTTAAAAAATAGATGTAAATAATCTGTAAAAATCCAATAGAATTACTCTGTTTAAAAAATGTTTTGGGGCCACGCTATGTGGCATGTGGGATTTTAGTTCCCTGACCCAGACCCTCTGAAGTGGAAGCGCAGAGTCTTAACCACTGGACCACCAGGCAAGTCCCAGAACATTCCATTATTTTTCAACATTTCTCAGAACAATAATTTTCTGCTGTAAATAACATCCACAGAAGAAACACATAAGTTAGCATGATGACAAGAAATGCAAAAGCTAGTGTGGGGTTTCGGGGGCCAGGCAGGTGTGGTTCCCTGGAGGAGGCGCTGACGGTCCGTGCAGACGGCTCGGCTCCAGCCTATCGGCCCCAGGAGGAAAGGACACTGCCAGGGGCTCTAATTTCTCAAGACACAAGGAGCATCTTCTTTCTGTAGGATATTTTTAAAAAATGTCGGGTCCCTTAAAAATGCCGTGTGGTTTTACAGTGATAAGAGAATAGACTCTGTATGATTTCAGTACCTCTGAGTGAGTGAGTGAGTGAGTGAGTGATGCTCACCCATTCGAGTCTGACTCCTTGTGACCCCATGGACTGTAGCCCACCAGGCTCTTTTGTCCTTGGGATTCTCCAGGCAAGAGCACTGGAGTGGGTTGCCATTCCCTTCTCAAACCTTTAGACCAGGACATTTTTTGCACCTGGTCTTATCTTGGATATTTCCCAGCATCTCCTAGTTTATCGTCTGTGCAAACTTAAATAGAGCTTGTATCCCACTGCTGTGTGAAAATGGTATGAGTCTTAGTTATGTTGAAATGACTCATAGTGCTTTTCAGATTTACTATGTCCTTCTACTTCTCTGTATGTTCGTTCTATTAATTTTTGAGAGTTTGACATTGAAATTTCAACTGAAAATCTTGATTTATCTATTAAAAATGATTGTAATCTAGAGTGGAATTATATGTAACTTCACGTCATATTTTCTAAGTCTCTTGTAAATGTGCTCTCACATTCTCGTAATTTAAAGAATAAAAAAGAGGAAAAACGAAGAGCGTGTGTGGTTTCAGAAGCCATGTCTCTGCCTGGGACGCAGCTGGAGGGCTCTGGCTGGACACTGTCCTAGGGAGAAAGAACGGGCAGAATCCGGTCCCTAATTCTGAAGTGTGAGTCTTCACTATTTCATGCTTATTTTTGTGCCTCAGGCAAGGGATTCCACCTCTGTGATTTTGGGTTTTCTCCAGTATAAGGTGCAGTTTCTTACTGCATTAGACGGAGGGTCTTCACTGCTTCGCCTGGCTCTGAGGCATCCACAAGTCAGCACGTCCCGATGTGAACCCATCATTTCTCTCAAACCCACACGCCTTTCTGGCTCCTCCTTGAAAGCCACGACCACTCAGACGCCAGGCCATCCTCAATGCCAGCGTCATCCTAAGTGCAGAATATTATCTTCCTTTGCTTCCAAAATCCAACCCCGAGTCTTGTTAATTCCAAATTTTCACTATCTCTTGAGCCTGCTCTTTTCTCTCTAAATCCACTGACTTTCCTTCAATTAAGAGCATCGTTGTTGATTTCACGGGTTATTGATACTGCCTTTCAATTGGAATCCTTGCCCCTGACTTCAAGCTCATCCATCATCCTGTTGGCAGAGTGGTCTTTCCAATTTATACCTTGGACCAAACCATCTCAAAATTCTGATCACAGAATTCTTCTCGAGCCAAACTTGTATTCTCAGCACTGAACATAGCTCTTCATGATGTTCAAGGACATGTGATGGATGAGTGAATAAATGAATGGAATAATTCTTTGCTAAATCTCATGTTTTAGGTACAGAAATTGTACTCCACCTCTGGCCATTGATTCAATTGCTGGCTTAAGACACTGATGGTATTTAGGGTTGGATCAGAAAATATTTTGAATTTCTTATTAAGTCTTTTTTTAAGCTAAGCATTCAGGCCAATTTGTGTGGCTAAATGTTCAATTCTTGAAAAATAAAAGTTTTATCACTGGGCTTCCCTGGTGGCTCAGATGGTAAAGAATCTGCCTGCACAATTAAAAGAATATATATATGTGTGTGTGTGTGTGTGTGTGTATGTATTCATGACGTAATGCTTATTTTGAACATATGCCTGTCTCATGAAAATCTAGGTTGCATCCTTCATAGTGGTTTTTCTTCTTTATAACTTTGGAAATAAGAAAATTGTTACTGACTATTTTTGTAGCGAAATTCCTTGTCACAGGAACAGTGTGTTCTTAATTTCTCTATTTGGGTTTCTTGAAAGAGGGATGCAGGGTGTGTATTCCCCAAAGGCCAGATGCTCTCACATTGTGGAAGGACCTGCAGTGACTGCCCTTCCACAGAAAATCTGTCCTATTCTTGAGCCAAATTGTATGTAAAATGGGGACTGAAGCGTTTCATTGCTAATTCCAGCCTTCACTCACTGCGGAGCGCACTTGCTCATAATGGCCAGCTTAGTGCTTCAAAATGTCACCGAGAGAGTGCAGTGAAGCCCTGGGAATTAACCACTCACACTAATTATAGGTTCCACTGATGGATTCATTTACCTTTGACCTGGGAAGGGAAGCCATAAATTCGCACCCACAAGCACGGAGGGAAGTCGAGGGCTACGCAGCGTGAGCCCCTTATTTGTGTGTTCAGCCGTGCTTTCCGGTTCTGCAAACACAGTCCTGTCAGGATTATTCTCGGGTTATTTGTCTAGAATCCACAGGAAGGTGACTTTGTGTATTTGGGGGATTTACATGCCATTCTACAAAATAATCTCTCTTTAAAAATGGATAAAGTAGATTGCATTAAACCAGAAAGGAAATATTAGTTTTGATTCTCTTCGTAAGCCAAGCTGATTAAGGAAAGCGTTGTAGGAAAAGGGTTGGACTCTCTTTCTGAAAGGAGAGCTCCTGGAGTTGTGGTTCTCTGTGTCCCGGGCGTGTACACACCGCAGAGCTGGGCGGACCCCCGTCCAGCGGAGGGACCCACTGAGGAGGGGGCTCTAGGGTGGAGGGGGCCACATGTGAGTCTGAGGATTTAGGTCCTGCCCTGCTCAGAGGTTAAAGTGTTTGCCTGCAAGGCGGGAGACCCGGGTTCAATCCCTGGGTCGGGAAGATCCCCTGGAGAAGGGAATGGCAACCCACTCCAGTATTCTTGCCTGGAAAATCCCATGGACGGAGGAGCCTGGTAGGTTACAGTCCATGGGGTCGCAGAGAGTCGGGCACAACTGAGCGACTTCACTTCACTGCTCAGCCAGTGATCAGTCTGGTGACCCTGGGTGAGTGAGCTAACCTTTGGGCATCTTGGTTTCTCAGCTGTGAATCAGGGATAACCATCCGCAAGTTTCTTAAGAGATAATGGAAGGATGTGGAGTGGATTTGAAACCTGAGGGTGTGCCCAAATGTCAGGAACGACTATTGCTTTTCTGACTGCTGGGCTTTTAAAGCTAAATGCACGTCCGTGACCACAGCTGCACGCTCCCCCCATCCTGAGCCTGGCCTGCCTGGTCTGGTCACCAGGAGCACCGTGTGACTCTGGGCAAGTCTCACGGGCTCTGGGACTTGGGCGCTGTTTATACCGGCATCGGGAGTGAGTCTCTACCAGAAGCCACAGTGCTGTGTGTTTCCTCCTTTCAAGCTGTATCTTCGGGAGTTTTATGATACAGTCTGTCCCTGGCGGCTCAGACGGTAAAGCGTCTGCCCACAATGCGGGAGACCCGGGTTCAATCCCCAGGTCAGGAAGATCCCCTGGAGAAGGAAATGGCAGCCCACTCCAGTACTCTTGCCTAGAAAATTCCATGGATGGAGGAGCCTGGTGGGCTACAGTCCATGGGGTCGAAAAGAGTCGGACACGACTGAGCGACTTCACTTTCACTTTCACTTTCTGTCAGTGTGGACTCACAGGCTTCCCTCATGTTCGAGGCAGCAGGAAGCAGAGAGTCAACTGCTCGTTACGTTATAGCCAGGGAACCTGAGGCCAGGTGACCGAGCGGAGGTGATGGATGGACTCCCGCACCGAGGCTTCTTCAGGCGTCTGCTACACAAAGCTACTTAGTGCCAAGGAATGAAAACCAATTTTGCATGACTTAAAGGGGAAATTCGCTGAAATGACAAAGGGACCCATAGAACCACCAGGAGAGTTGTGAGCAGGCTCCGAGGGCATCTGCAGACCTCATGGCTGAGCCAATCAGACTGGGGCGCTGTGTGCTGCCCTGAAAACATCCCAAGCATCCTTTTCTTCAGGCTTATAGGCTCAGGAAGGAACATCCTGTCTATGAGCCAAAGTCACTGGTTGAAACCTGGCTGCAAGTGGTGGGGGTGGCTGGCCTTCCCCATCAGCCCTGCAGGTGGGCATCTCTATGTATACTAACGCCCAATTCTATTTTTACACAATTATTATGCAGTTCTATAATGCACAACTATATAATCAATGTACATTAATTGGGCATTAGTAATATTTTCAACTCAGGAAAAAACTGCAACGTTAAACACAACCAGCACATCGCAAACAAAAGCAAAAATAGTGTGCAAGGCTGTGACCCTGTGATTCATGATAAATCCACACCCTCCAAGTCTTTGAGTTCCTTTAATAATATTATTATTTTAAAATTTATTTATTTTTAGTTGAAGGATAATTTCTTTACAGTTGAGTTTCTTATCCTTACATATTCTCCTTACTCTAAGACATTTCTGGGACTTCAGCTTTCTAATGGGGACCATCTGTAAGCTCATGTTTTGTGTAACTGCTGACCAAGCGGTTAGAACCACTGGACCCCTCGAGCACGTTCCCTGGACCCAGAGTCTCTGCCAGTCATGTCCAGAACCACGTGTTTAGTGAGACAAGCCATGCGTGCTTCCCACGTTCCTGAGCATCGTCCGCGTGCAAGGGCACAGCCACTGCTGAGCTTTTACTGATATAAGTCGACGAGTTTTATTCACACTTAGGCTTTCATTTAATTTAATTAATTTATTTAAAGATTTTTTTGGACGCGGACCATTTTTAAGTCTTAATTGAATTTGTTGCAATATTGCTTCTGTTTTATGCTTTGGTTTTCTGGCCTTTTTTTTGACCAGGGTGGAACCCATACCCCCCTGCACTGGAAGGCAAGGTCTCACCTCCTGGACTGCCAGGGCGTTGCGCTGTAAAGCCTCTCCTGGGTGTGGGCCTGCATTCGCTCTGCGGGGTGCAGTGGGAATACAGATCCGTTACCGGGCTGAGGTCAGGGACACGTAGGTGCACATGTCACGTGTGTGCAGGGCACAGGGGGTCTCTGAAGGCCCCCGACCCTGCCGCTGAGACGCTCTGTAGCCACTTGGTCTTGTTAGTCTGTGCCGTGTGCTCAGGGACACCTGAAACCGTCACAGTCAGAATGGTGCTTGTGTTGAGGGCAGAGAGTGAAACGCTGTTTCCCTGGTGAAGACAGACTGACAGGCTGCCGCTGAGACCTGGCTTCCCAGGAGGAGCTGTCGAAGACTGAGCCCGTCGTCAAGGAGGGTGGAGAGGAGTCTGAAGAATCGTCCCCTCACGGTGCCCAGGTGAGGGTCCCCCCTCAGTGCCCTGGTGAGGGTCCCCCCTCTGTGTCCTGGTGAGGGTCCCCCCCTCAGTGTCCTGGTGAGGGTCCCCCTCAGTGCCCTGGTGGGGGTCCCCCTCAGTGCCCTGGTGGGGGTCCCCCTCAGTGCCCTGGTGGGGGTCCCCCTCAGTGCCCTGGTGGGGTCCCCCCTCAGTGTCCTGGTGAGGGTCCCCCACTCTGTGCCCTGATGAGGGTTCCCCCTTGCAGTGCCCTGGTGAGGGTCCCTGCCCTGAACTGGTGTGAATGCGCCCGTCCCTCTCGATGGACTCTGAGCCCCTTGGAGCAGCAGGCCATGAGCTCTGGAAGCTTCTGTTGCCCACCCTGCAGGGCACAGTGAACGTCTGCTGTGTCAACCACCGTCTGGAAAACTAGCTCAGAAGGTATGCACTCTCGCGGCACTTTCTAAGTCAAGGTGTCAGTCTATGCAACCAACAAAATGTCTCCCCAGAACAGCAGGGCGTATTTTTAAGAAAGCACCAGTAACAAATCACATTTCCGCTTCTGGCGCTCGGGTCCAGTTTTGTGTTGAAAGGCGGGAAGAGGTCATGCGCTCCATCTGGTTACGCTGAGCTTGAAGGTGGGCCACCTCCTGCCACCTCTTCCGGTCTGGAGGCAAAACAGAACAGTGAAGCCAGTTACTCAGAAACAAGGTCCTTGCTTCGGACTCTGCGGGGGCCTGGCAGCAGTGTGCACGCGTGTGCGTGTGCATGCGTGTGTGTGTGCACGCGTGTGTGCTGTACTCCGTTGTTCAGTCGTGTCCCACTCTTTGCAACCCCATGAACTTCAGCCCACCAGGCTCCTCCGTCCATGGGATTCTCCAGGCAAGAATCCCGGAGCGGGTTGCCATGCCCTCCTCCAGGGCATCTTCCCCACCCAGGGATTGCACCCGCGTCTCCTGCATTGGCAGGCGGGTTCTTCACTGCTGGGCCGTCTGGGAAGACTCTGGCTGCAGCGTGAGGTCCCAGTAATGACCAGGAGGGACAGCGTCTGTCCGGGGCAATCCCCTGGGCAATCCTCAGGGACCAACAGCGTCCTCAGCCGAGAAGAGCGAAAGTGGCCCTCCACCAGCAGGACTGATTCCTGCCCCAAAGCAGCTCAGGAAAGTCGCCTTCTTTCCTGGGGAAGAAGGGGCCTCATGGAGGTGGCCGGGGAGGGCGGGGAGCCTCCCCGCCGGGTCACTCTGTGTCCACACGCCCCCCTCCCAACCCCGCCCGCAGGAGACGGTGCACAGGGTGCGTAGGTGGATGGCCGTGTGGTCCTGTCTGGCTACTGGTGAACGTCTTTCACGGTTCAGCTTTGGGCTGCTTCTCCAGCGCGTAAAGCAGTGATGACGCTCCCCTGAGCTCGAAGAAGAAGGAGCAGACGCGGCTGTTCCCTCCTTCACCGTGCAGGCGTCGGAACTGCCTGGGCCGGCGTGGGGTCCACGGCGCCCACCACGGTTCCGCCTCTGGCGGGGGTCCCTCGAGGCCCTGGGGAGCAGCCTGGAGCCCTGGGGTGCTGTGCTGACGGCCTGCAGCGCCGCCCGGACCGAGTCGCTCTGCTTCTGAGTGTTTCTCGCCGTCAGGTCTAGCCATCCCCGCTGAGCCGTCAGCTGTGAGAGGACAGGGCCATAAGTTCCCAGAAGTGCCCTCCAGATGGGCTGAGTCTGGGCTGGGAGAGCTCACCTGGCTCCCTAAGAGCACTGGCTTCCGCAGGCTTTTTGTCTATCTTCCTCCGTGAGGTTTCAACAGAAGCTGGTAAAGGTTGGTGTCTACAGACCCTTGTTCCTCGAGACTTTTTAACTATTAGGTAGGGAGATTTTTTTTCATTTTTACTTTTGAAATCATTGAAACTCTTAAAAAAAAACTTTTGTTATGAAAACATTTAACCGTGCACAAAAGTAGAAGGATTAACAGGTCAATAACCCTCATTCCCGAACTCAGCCTCCACCACTGTCTGCCTGGTGATGACCGTGGTCCATCCGTCAGCAGAAGGGGAGGTTTTGAAGGAGGCATCTGTTCTTCCCCAGTGAAGACTAGGTTTCCCTCTTCTAGAACATTAGCATGTTAAAGATTAAAAAATAAAAATCCATCCTTATCTCTTGCACCAATGCTATGTTGGATTAACTATTGGACCTTTAGGTTAGGTCTGAAAACCGAGACTGTAAAGTCTCCAACTTGTTCCTTCTCCAAGGTTATGTTTGGTATTCTTTGCCATTTGCATGTCCACATAGAGTACATTTATCAATTTTCATACACACAGAAAATTCCAGTGAGACTGTCGATGGGGATGACATTGAACATGCAGAGGATTTGGGGAGCGGCAGCCGCTTCATCCTTTTCTCTATATTCTGCTTTGCAGCAGTGATTTCCACCGCTCTGTCCTCCAGGCCACTTATCCGCTCTTCTGCCTCAGTTACTCTGCTATCGATCCCTTCTACTGCATTGTTCCTTTTTGGGGTGTTGGTTCTAAAAGGTCTTGTAGGTCTTCACAGAACCGTTCAACTTCAGCTTCTTCAGCGTTACTGGTTGGGGCATAGACTTGGATAACTGTGCTATTGAATGGTTTGCCTTGGAAACGAACACAGGTCATTCTGTCGTTTTTGAGATTGCATCCAAGTACTGCATTTCGGACTGTTTTGTTGACCATGATGGCTACTCCATTTCTTCTAAGGGATTCCTGCACACAGTAGTAGATAGAATGGTCATCTGAGGTAAATTCACCCATTCCAGTCCATTTTAGTTCGCTGATTCCTAGAATGTCGATGTTCACTCTTGCCATCTCCTGTTTGGCCACTTCCAATTTGCCTTGATTCATGGACCTGACATTCCAGGTTCCTATGCAATATTGCTCTTTACAGCATCAGATCTTGCTTCTGTCACCAGTCACATCCACAGCTGGGTATTGTTTTTGCTTTGGCTCCATCCCTTCATTCTTTCTGGAGTTATTTCTCCACTGATCTCCAGTAGCATATTGGGCACCTACTGACGTGGGGAGCTCCTCTCTCAGTATCCTATCATTTTGTCTTCTCATACTGTTCATGGGGCTCTCAAGGCAAGAATACTGAAGTGGTTTGCCATTCCCTTCTCCAGTGGACCACATTCTGTCAGACCTCTCCACCATGACCCACCCGTCTTGGGTTGCCCTGTGGGCATGGCTTTGTTTCATTGAGTTAGACAAGGCTGTGGTCCTAGTGTGATTAGATTGACTAGTTTTCTGTGATTATGGTTTCAGTGTGTCTGCCCTCTGATGCCCTCTTGCAACACCTACCGTCTTACTTGGGTTTCTCTTACCTTGGATGTGGGGTATCTCTTCACGGCTGCTCCAGCAAAGTGAAGGGGCTGCTCCTTACCTTGGACGAGGGGTATCTCCTCACCGCTGCCCCTCCTGACCTTGAACGTGGAATAGCTCCTCTAGGCCCTCCTGCGCCTGCGCAGCCACCACTCCTTGGACATGGGGTAGCTCCTCCCAACCGCCGCCCTGGCCTCAGACGTGGGGTAGCTCCTCTCAGCCGTTCCTGTGCCATCCTTTTCATTATAGGGGACTGGAATGCAAAAGTAGGAAGTCAAGAAACACCTGGAGTAACAGGCAAATTTGGCCTTGGAATATGGAATGAAGCAGGGCAAAGTCTAACAGAGTTTTGCCAAGAGAACGCACTGGTCATAGCAAACACCCTCTTCCAACAACACAAGAGAAGACTCTACACATGGACATCACCAGACGGTCAACATCGAAATCAGATTGATTATATTCTTTGCAGCCAAAGATGGAGAAGCTCTATACAGTCAACAAAAACAAGACCAGGAGCTGACTATGGCTCAGATCATGAACTCCTTATTGCCAAATTCAGACTTAAATTGAAGAAAGCAGGGAAAACTGCTAGACCATTCAGGTTTGACCTAAATCAAATCCCTTATGATTCTACAGTGGAAGTGAGAAACAGATTTAAGGGACTAGATCTGTTAGACAGAGTGCCTGATCAACTATGGACGGAGGTTCGTGACATTGTACAGGAGACAGGGATCAAGACCATCCCCCTGGAAAAGAAATGCAAAAAAGCAAAATGGCTGTCTGGGGAGGCCTTACAAATAGCTGAGAAAAGAAGAGAAGCGAAAAGCAAAGGAGAAAAGGAAAGATATAAGCATCTGAATGCAGAGTTCCAAAGAATAGCAAGAGGAGATAAGAAAGCCTTCCTCAGCGATCAATGCAAAAAAATAGAGGAAAAGAACAGAATGGGAAAGACTAGAGATCTCTTCAAGAAAATCAGAGATACCAAGGGAACATTTCATGCAAAGATGGGCTCGGTAAAGGACACACATGGTATGGACCTAACAGAAGCAGAAGATATTAAGAAGAGGTGGCAAGAATACACAGAAGAACTGTACAAAAAAGATCTTCACAACCCAGATAATCATGATGGTGTGATTACTCACCTAGAGCCAGACATCCTGGAATGTGAAGTCAAGTGGGCCTTAGAAAGCATCACTATGAACAAAGCTAGTGGAGGTGATGGAATTCCAGTTGAGCTATTTCAAATCCTGAAAAATGATGCTGTGAAAGTGCTGCACTCAATATGCCAGCAAATTTGGAAAACTCAGCAGTGGCCACAGGACTGGAAAAGGTCAGTTTTCATTCCAATTCCAAAGAAAGGCAATGCCAAAGAATGCTCAAACTACCACACAATTGCACTCATCTCACACACTAGCAAAGTAATGCTCGAAATTCTCCAAGCCAGGCTTTAGCAATACGTGAACCGTGAACTTCCAGATGGTCAAGCTGGTTTTAGAAAAGGCAGAGGAACCAGAGATCAAATTGCCAGCATCAGCTGGATCATCGAAAAAACAAGAGAGTTTCAGAAAAACATCTATTTCTGCTTTATTGACTATGCCAAAGCCTTTGACTGTATGGATTGCAATAAACTGGAAAATTCTGAAAGAGATGGGAATACCAGACCATCTGACCTGCCTCTTGAGAAACCTATATGCAGGTCAAGAAGCAACAGTTAAAACTGGACATGGAACAACAGACTTGTTCCAAATAGGAAAAGGAGGACGTCAAGGCTGTATATTGTCACCCTGCTTATTTAACTTATATGCAGAGTACATCATGAGAAATGCTGGGCTGGAAGAAACACAAGCTGGAATCAAGATTGCCGGGAGAAATATCAATAACTTCAGATATGCAGATGACACCACCCTTATGGCAGAAAGTGAAGAGGAGCTAAAAAGCCTCCTGATGAAAGTGAAAGAGGAGAGTGAAAAAGTTGGCTTAAAGCTCAACATTCAGAAAGTGAAGATCATGGCATCTGGTCCCATCACTTCATGGGAAATAGATGGGGAAACAGTGGAAACAGTGTCAGACTTATTTTTGGGGGGGCTCCAAAATCACTGCAGATGGTGACTGCAGCCATGAAATTAAAAGATGCTTACTCCTTGGAAGAAAAGTTATGATCAAACCTAGAAAGCATATTTAAAAGCAGAGGCATTACTTTGCCAACAAAGGTCCGTCTAGTCAAGGCTATGGTTTTTCCAGTAGTCATGTATGGATGTGAGAGTTGGACTGTGAAGAAAGCTGAGCACCAAAAAATTGATGCGTTTGAACTGTGGTGTTGGAGAAGACTCTTGAGAGTCCCTTGGACTGCAAGGAAATCCAACCAGTCCATCCTAAAGGAGATCAATCCTGGAATTTCTTTGGAAGGACTGATGCTAAAGCTGAAACTCCAGTACTTTGGCCACCTCATGCAATGAGTTGACTCATTGGAAAAGACTCTGATACTGGGAGGGATTCGGGGCAGGAGGAGAAGGGGACGACAGAGGATGAGATGGCTGGATGGCATCACTGACTCGATGGACATGAGTCTGAGTGAACTCTTGGTGATGGACAGGGAGGCCTGGCGTGCTGTGATTCACGGCGTCGCAAAGAGTCGGACACGACTGAGCGGCTGGACTGAGCTGAACTGACTGTATTGTGTGTTTGTTCTTTAGGTCTTCTAGGCCTTTGGTAACATTTCTTGTATCTTCTCCATTCCATTTCTGAGATCCTGGATCTTCACTGAGAATGAGTCACTTTAAAATAGTGTCTTCAATCCACAAAACTGATATACATTTTTAATTTATGTAGGTATTCATTTTTTGAGGCAAACTTCATCTATTGTAAAATTTGCCATCCTAACCCCTTTAAAGTATGTAGCTTGATGTTTTTCATGTATTTACAACACTGTGTAGTCAGTATCACTATCTAATTCCAGAATATGTCATTCCCCGAAAAGAAACCTCATACCCGTCAAGCAAGAGCCCTTCAGCTCTCTGCCCTTCCCCTGCAGCGACGCATCCTCCTGTTGGCAAGGAGTTTCCTGCTGTGGGCGTCAGGGGCGTCGTGCAGGCCGTGGCCTTTGCGTCTGTCTGCTTTCACTTAGAATGTTTTCCAAGCTCATGCATTTTGGAGCGTGTCTCAGCCCTTCGTCTCTTTCCGTGTCTGAGTAAGGGCCCGTCGTCTATATTCACCACAATCTGTTTACCCGTCTATCAGTTGAGGGCCAGTGGGGCGTCCCCACTGGTTGGGCTCCTGGGCTGTGCTGGTAGGCTCGTTTTTGTATGCGTGTTCGTGTGGACCTGTTTTCATTTCTCTTGGGTAAATACCCAGGGGTGGAATCAGTGGATACTTTTCTGGGAAAATGCCCAGCTGCCTCCTGCAGTGGCTGCTCCGTCACACACTCACATGAGCAGTGTATTACATCTACACGTCCTTGCTAACCACTGTTATCTCTGGGTTTTCGGTTGTAGCCGTCCTAGTGAGTGTGAAGGGGTCTGTCATTGTGCTTTCAACTTTCTACTGACTAAGGGTATTGAGCACCTTTCATGTGCTTTTTGCATATTCTTTAGAGAAATGCTTTTTCAAATCCTTTGCCCATTTTCCATTTAGGTTGACTTGTCTGAGATGAGTCCTTTATACACTCTGAACACGAGAACCTTGGCAGGCGTATGACTTGCAAATAAGTTCTCACATTTTGTGGCTTGTCTTTTCACTTTCTGATGGTGTCCTTTGATGTCCCAAAGTTTTTAATTTTGGTCAAGTCCAAACTATCAGCTTTTTCTTTTGTTGTTTGTGGTATCATGTTTAAGAAATTGCTGTTTAACCCGAGGTCATGAAGACGATTTCACCTGTGTGATGTCTGAATTTTTACTCCTCATGGGGTGGTGCATGTCTGATCTTTTTTCACTACGTGTATTAGTCTTACTAGGGATTTTTCTTCTTGCATTTTTAAACAATTAACTTTTGACTTTTTGATTCTTTTTAATACTTCTTTCTATTCATTATTGATTTTCTTTTTCTACTACTTTTGATATGGTTTATAGTTTTTTAAAAATCAGCTTCATGCAATGGATAGCTAACCCTTTATTTTCAACAATACTTCTTTTCTAACATGCATTTATACCTAAAAATTTTCTCCAGGCCTTCTGTCAGCTGTGCTTTGTTATATTGTATCTTCATTACTGTTTAGTTAAAAATATATTTTAATTTCCTTTTGAACTTTTCTCTCCATGATTTATTGAGAAATATACTACTTAATTTGTAAAAATTAAAAAAATTTTTAGTTATCCTTTTGTTATTAATTTCTTGCTTGACCCTCTTGGGTTTGAAACTGTATTAAATCACTTAAAATGCATTTAGACTCATAATACAAACAATTTTTGAAACTATTCCACCCA
This sequence comes from Capricornis sumatraensis, assembly GCF_032405125.1. Lineage (NCBI taxonomy): Eukaryota > Metazoa > Chordata > Mammalia > Artiodactyla > Bovidae > Capricornis > Capricornis sumatraensis. Next base: position 120,122,364 of record NC_091074.1, read on the forward strand.
AATTTGAAAAGTTAGGTCCATTTTTTTAAATTGTGTTTTCCCATTTTTTATATTGCTATTGATTTTTTGTTTGTTCATCTTAACTTTTATAAAGAGAGTTAAGATTTATCTATATGATTTTTCTTCTTAGTCAAATGTCAGTTTTGCTTGAAATTGTGTTATTGGGTGCACATAAATTTAGGATTTAATCTTCCTATTAAATTTTCTTTTTTAAAAAACTTTTGAAATGTCTCTATCTAAAAATACACACTGCCTTAAAATGTGCTTTATCTGATATAGGTTGTGCTATGTCAGACATTTTTTGGTTAGTGTTTTCAATGTGTAACTTTTTCAATTATTTTACTTCAAATTTTCTGTATTTTTATATTTAGAACAGGTTTCTTATAAGCAGCATATAGTTGGACTTTAAAAATACAGGTTAAAAAACTTTTGTATTTTATTTATTTTGTTTATATTTTCATGTAGTAAAACTAATTGCGTTCTTGTGTTTAAACGTATCATCTTGCTATTCTTCCTATTTGCACATCTGTGCTTTGATTTCATCCTTCCTAGCTTTGTTTTTAATTAACAGTGTGTAGTTTCAGTTTTACAGTTGCTGTTTATTAATTCATCAGTTACGCAATGTCTATAGTCTCTCAGTGATGTTGTCTACAGCAACAACTGTAAGACGCATCCTGGCTAATTAGTGAGAACATCGCTTTATTTCATCAGGAGGCGACCAGGACACGGCAGCGGTGTGACCGCTTTGTTGTGCAATTGTTTTCCTGTGCTTCCATTTTTCATATAATTTAAATCTTACAAATTTAAAATCTTTGTATTACTGATATTCCATATTCAGTTAGAGTTAACAACGTATTTACCTTTTCTAGCGTTTTTCATGCTTTCCTGTGTTTATGTGCTTCTTTCTGGGGTCATTTTCCTTCTGTTGAAAACTCTTTTTAGCTTATTTATTTATTTATTTATTTATTTTGTATTGTTCTATTCACGCTGAATTTTCAATTGTTGTTTGTCTAAAAATGCATTCATTAATATTTAAAGGCTCTTTTTGGCATGTATTCAGTTCCAGTTTGGAGATTTCTTTCCCCAGCATTTTGAAACTGTCATTTCACTGTCTTCTGACTTCTCTTGCGTATGTTGTAGAGATGCCTGTCAGTCTGACTGCTGCTGCTTTGAAGGACAGGCTTCTTTCTCGCTCGCTGTGCTGTGCTTAGTCGCTCAGTCATGTCTGACTCTTTGTGGCCCCCTGGACGGCAGCCCACCAGGCTCCTCTGTCCATGGGGATTCTCCAGGCAAGAACACTGGAGTGGGCTGCCATGCCCTCCTCCAGGGGATTTTCCTGACCCAAGGATCGAATTCAGGTCTTCTGCATTGCAGATGGGTGGATTCTTTGCCATTTGAGCCACCAGGGAAGCCCAAGAATACTGGAGTGGATAGCCTATCCCTTCTCCAGGGGATCTTACCAACTCAGGCATTCCCGTTTTCCTTTGTCTTAGCAGTTTTACTTTGCTATGAATAGTCATTGCGGTAGGTGGGTGGTTCTCATTCTGGTACAATCTCCTCTGCTTCATGCATGTGGCAAGAAAACACTTCTGGGATTATGATACATAAAGGGACTCTGCAGGTGTAATCAGGGCCCCAGATTAGTTCACCCTGAGTTACTCAGCAGGGAGACTGTCCTGCTTGGGTCTTACCCAATCAGGTGATCTCTTTAAAAGTCAAGTTTCCGCAGCTGACTTTGCAGGGAGAACACACGGCCCACGTGTGTACAGATACATGTGCCTGTAGCTGAGAGGGGTCTCCAACCACCAGCTACAGAAAAAATGAGACCTCCATCTACAACTACAGGGGACTGAAGTCCTACAAGTCTGGATCACGACCCCATGTTCCGGATGAGACCACAGCCTTGGCGGGCCCACTGTGAGAGCTGAACAGAGAGCCCAGCAGAGCCGGCCCTGGCGCTGTGTCCTACAGAGCTCTGGGATGATAAGTGGCTTAGATGCTGCGACCCTGCTGTTGTGCAGTTGCTAAGTTGTGTCTGACTTTTTGTGACCCCACAGACTGCAGCACACCAGGCTTCCCTGTCCTCCACTATCTCCCAGAGTTTGCTCAAATTCATGTCCATTGAGTCGATGATGCCGTCCAACCATCTCATTCTCTGTAGCCCCCTTTTTCTCCTGCCTTCAATCTTCCCCAGCATTAGGGTCTTTGCTTCTAGGTTTGTGCTAATTTGTTACACAGCAGTGAAAAGCTATTATTTTTATTTTGTTCATTGGTTTTTAATTTAATATAGTTGACTTACAATATTATGTGAGTTTCAGGGGTCCTACAGAGTGATGTATGTTTGCACACACCAAGAGATGACCACCATAACCTAGTAATCATCTGGTCCTCTGTCCCTGCAGAGTCTTCACAGCATTATCTGACCGCGTTCCTACGCTATGTATTACCTGCCCATGGCTGAGCTATGACATGACTGGAGATGTGATCCTCGTTGCTGTTACTGTTGTTCAGTTGCTAAGTCGTGTCCATCTCTGTGGCCCCATGGACTGCAGGTATGTTGAGGTCTGTTTCCTTTATGCCCATTTTGCTGAAAATTTTTTTATCATAAATATTGAATTTGGTCAAAAAAGCCTTTTCTGCATCTGTTGAGATGATCATAGGCTTTCATGCTTCAGTGTGTTGATGTGGCGTGTCACACTGGCTTATTTGCATGTACTGAAATTTCTTGCATCCCTGGGATAAATCCCATTTGATCATGGTATGTGATCCTTTTAATATATTGTTGAATTTGGTTTGCTAATATTTTGTTGAGGATTTTTGCCTCTATGTTATCAGTGATATTGGCCCCAAATTTTCTTTTCTGTGATATTTTTGTCTGGTTTTGGAATCAGGGCGATGCTAACTTTGTAGAAAGAGTTCAAAAGGGTTCCTTCCTCTTCAAATTTTTTTGGAAAAGTTTGAGAAGAATAGATGTTAACTCTTCTTTAAATGTTTTACAGAATTGGCCTGTTTGCATGTTTTTTAATCTTTCAGAGAGTTCTTACATCCTTTGAACCCATGGACCTGTATCTTTCATCTATTCTGGAAAAACTTTCACCAGTGCTTCTTCAGGTACTGCCTCCATTCTGTTTTTCCTCTGTCTGGGTGTCCAAGACCCATGCATACTTATCTTCACGATGTCTCACGGATTTTATTTCAAGAGCAGATTTTTTTGTGTCTTGATTGAAAGCTTAGAACATCCATCAGGTCCTGCCTCCACCTGTGTGGAATCTATACTCTAAATTTTGTCTCCTCAGCTCAGTGTGTTTTCTGAAATGGCTACATGACTTTTTAGCATCTTAGCAGATGCTTTCTGTTTTGTTTCTTGGCTAGTTAATCCATGCTCAGTTAGGGTCAGTGAACTACTTCAAGGGGAAATTGCACTCACTTCTCCACGTTTCCCTTATTTCTGTGATCTTTGCTCTTCCCGTTCAGGCTGGTAGTCCTGAACTCCAGATTTTATTTCTCCAACTCAGGACCCTTCCATCAGTTTCAGGATATAGTTTTCTCTTGAGCCTCCCTGTCTCCAAGTGCACATTAGGAAATGACTGTGGAGGAGACCTCTGGATTGGAAGTTCGGATCACCTTACTTGGCTTTCCTTCTCTCTGGAGCCTTGGCCCTTTAACTTCTGGTTGCCTTTATTGATCTCTGGCTCTTCCAATGCTTTTAAAGATAATTGCACAGCTTTTGAAGTTGTGCTCCATGGGAGGAGTCTTCTAACACAGCTGCTAGATCTCAGCTGGTAGTGAGACTAGTTGGACAACCCAGACAGTGTAAATAGACAGTCTCTAAGAGAATTTCCATGGCCAAATACTTCTTGAGAATTTCTGCGAATTAACTAAAGAGACCAGGTACAACTGAAAGAAACAGGCTCGTGGTTAATAGGAAGCATGTGCGTGACTTAGGGTTGAAACATGTTTGTGGTTCAGTAAGTTTGCAAGTAGGTCGGAGATGCAAATACTTCAAAAAAATCTATAAAACGATGCTGTTTAAGGTCAGTTTCAGGAGAAACAGTGAGGAAACAGCAGCTTCGGTTCAGAGACTGAGCCCTAAACCACTTCCCTTGGGTAATTATGACCTCATGCATAACCTTCCTGCCTTTTCGGTGGCTCTGAGGCACACCCATGCCTTTGGGAAGTTGATCAGCTCCGCCTTGATGACTCCCATCCATTCGCCCTTGAGCTTTGGCGAGGAGAACCTCACAGAAGAGATGTGGTGAAGGCACGTGGGCTTTGGAGGCAGGGTCTCATGAAATGAGGTTGGATTGGCACTTTATCCACCCACACTGTTTTTTTCTTAACTCTTTATTTTATAGTGAAAGTGAAAGTCGTTCAGTCCTGTCTGACTCTTTGCGACCCCATCGACTACACAGTCCATGGAATTCTCCAGGTCAGAACAGTGGAGTGGGCAGCCTTTCCCTTCTCCAGGGGATCTTTCCAACCCAGGGATCGAAGCCAGGTCTTCTGCGTTGCAGGTGGACTCTTTACCAGCTGAGCCACGAGGGAAGGGGATTTTGTACTGAAGTATAACAATCAGCAGTGTTGTGATAGTTTCGGGTGGACAGCAGAGGGGCTCAGCCGTGCATGTCCATGTATCCCTTCTCCCCCAGACTCCCTTCCCATCGAGGCTCGGCGTAACACTGAGCAGAGTTCTCGGTGCTGTACAGTAGGTCCCGTTGGTTGTCCATTTTAGATACGGCAGCATCCACCCGCATTCTGCATTGACCATTTGCTCACGTTCTGCCTTGGTTCACCAATGTGTGGAATCACCGATGTGTGGAATGAAGGTTGTTCCCACGGTGGAGGCAGAGTCTGTGTCTGCAGCCCGGCGCGCGGTGAGCAGTCGGCAAGGCGTGCGCTTTGATTCCCGCTTCCTTTAGGCGTTGCTTTCCCGCGGCCAGCGTTCTTACAGATGGACACCCCTCTGGTCCTTGTTTCTTACATCCATCTGTCTTCAGGAACTTTTTCTCAGGCTCGAGGTGTGAGCTTCCGGGGAAAGCTGGCTTAGACAGAGAAGGGCAGTGGGAATTTCAGTTCTGATGACGTTCCCTGGCCATGTCTCTTCCAAGCACAGCCCGAGCACACAGCAGCGTCTGCCAGGGTCAGCCTGGGCCTGGGGGGAGTGGGAGGCGGCCGATTCCAGCTCAGCAGGGGTGGTGGCAGAGTGACCACCTGTGTGTGGGGACCCTGTGATAATGCGGTGGGCCCAGCACAGGTGGGTTCCAGTGGGACACGGGGCAGGGCTGCAGAGGCCGCGTCGTGGTGGGTGATCATGACTCATGGACGCAGGGCAGAGTCTGAGGCTTGGCCAGGCAGGTGTCTGGGTGAGGGACCGAGGAAACGGGAAATTCCTCACTGGTGTCTTGATGCAGCAGACACCTGTGGAGCGGGCGGTGGGGTCCCCAGGGCATGGGGGTCCCCAGTGTGCGGGGGAACGTGGGCTGGGGCAAGCAGCGGGGGCAGTGAATGGGGGAGACGTGCCGATGAAGAGTTTCCTCCGGGTTGGCTTGCCCCGAGCAGGAGGCGAGAAGGGCTTCAGAACTTCGCTGAACCTGAAGCCAGCACGCTTGGAAAGCCTCCACACCTTCAGGCGTCTGCGATGTGTGAGTGCTCACTCTTCCTCTAGAAAGGGGGCTTGTGCTTCCTTTTTTAAAGTAGGAGGTCATGGCTTACCGAAAAGCAGTGTGACCCCAGCCTGCATACTGCTGCCGGATTTAATCACAGAGCATCACAGACGTGTGAGGAACCCGCTGTGCTGGGGCTCACTGAGAAATGAGTGGAGGACACCCTGGGCATGGGTCAGAGGCCCGGCCCCTTTCTTGGGAGCACTGAAGATGGGTAGTGGGGGGCTCGGGAGACAGGTGGGTGAGGGGCTCGGAAGGCGGGTGGGTGAGGGGCTTGGGAGGTGCTGTGCATGAGACTCTGAGCTGCTGGACGCTGTGTGCATGTTTACCCGGAAAGTGGGTGGAGTCTGGAGTGGGTCCACGTGGACTTCACACAGGCAGAGAGGCCAGCAGCCGCGGGGAGGACGGTGGACGGAAGGGCAGACATCCGGCCGCTGTGAGCACACAGAGCCGTGTCTGTCACTGTTTCCGCCCCGTCTGTGCACCAGCTCCAGTGCGTCCCTGGTGTGTCCCGCCCGACGGACAGGCATGGGAGGGTGGGGGGCACGGCCTTGGTTCTCGGGAGAGAAGGTGGGCCCACCATTTCTTGCCTTAGCCCCCGCGTCCATGACAGAGCTGGAATCTCCTTTTCTCAGAGCCAAAAGCAGCGGGATCAGAGATTCCAGAGGCGAGAAATCTCCCCTCCTCCAGTCAGCGTGGGCGGGGGAGGTGGGAGGAGGCCAACGCCGGGGGGCAGAGCCAGCGCAGGGCTCCTGTGCCCTCTTGCTGGGCTCCAGGCCTGAGCGCCACCCTCTCTGTTCCATCGCAGACCTGACTGTGCCCTGGCCCCGGGGATGGAGACCAGGTCTCACGGGCAGGTACAAAGGGGTGGTTGGTAGGCATCTTCAGTAAGTGGATGGATTAATGCAACCCCTCTCTTCTCCTGGAAAAGCAGGAGCCTCGTGTGGGGAAGTTGTGTTGGCCTGGAAGCCAGGCGGCCTTGCTACCAGCCATGTGGCTTGAGACGGCCTCCTTGGCCATCCGGGGCCTCCGCTTCCTGCTCTGTGCAATAAGCGGACACCATGTAACTGGTGGGACTGGGGCGCAGGTTGAAGCGAGCTGTGAACAAACACGCCGCGTGTTTCTGAGGCCCCGGACCCCGGGTGTCCCCAGCTCTGACCTGGTGCCTGACTGCGGCCAGGGTTTGGGGGTGCTTGTTGGGCGGAGCCATGGTGGGAGGGGCATTCATGCTCTGGTGGCCTGCGCTGTCTTTGGAGGAGGTGGGGGTGAGAGCCGGAGCAGAGCTGTGTGCTGTGCCCTGGAGGCCTTGGGGGTGTGGGTGTACCCCTGGGGGACAGAGCGGCGTGGCCTGGCACATAAGCCCGCTGAAAAGTCATCGCACCTGGTGGCCGAGGGGCTTTGGAAGGTGAGTCCTCCAAGGTGCTGTGGCTGGAAGAGCTGACGTGGCTGGCGCTGTGTGTCAGGTGGCGCAGCTCTGACCCAGGGCCCCGACGGCCCGCGCCCTCCGCAGGGTCGGCTGCGGCCCGATCCCACAGCTGGCAGGCCACCGTGGAGAGTGGGCGGCGCTCAGGAATCCGATTTTGCCGGGGAACGCGTCAGATTTGCTTCAGAGACGAAAGCTGTCTTTGGCGCTCGGATAGAGGATGAAGTGATTTGGGTCTGGATTTCACACTGTCTCCCGTCTAGGTGGGAAGACTGTTCCAGAAGTCACCGCGGTGAGCGGCTCAGACACTCCAGATGCGGGGAAGGGAGACAGCAGGGGCCACGGCACACAGCCCGCCGCGTGTCTGGAGAGCTCCTCTGTGGGCGGGAGCTTCCCGCTCACTGTCCGCTGGATAGCTTTCCCAGCAGCAACACGCGTTGGCTGGTGTCCATTTCACAGACGAGGACACTGAGGACGTTCCTCACGACTTCACATCACCCTGCTGGACGTGGGGCTGACGGAGAAGGGTCTCTGAGCTGTGTTAGAACAGTGATGTCATCCCTGCGCTTTTTGTCATCAGTTAGGCAGACGAGCTCACAGTACAGTTTGCAGGCGCGTGGGGCCTGGGGTGTCCGTGGGCGGGTGCAACCTGGCCATCCCCACTTCTCATTCATGGGCCGCACTCAGCCCCTGTCTCCAATCAGCTTAGCGGGAATAGATCTTCTGCCTCAAAGAGAGAAGGAAGCCGCCTTGAAAGACAGAGGTCAATTGCGCATTGCTTTCTTCGTTTGCCTGCTGATGATTAAAGAAGGTGTAGCCCCCTGATTTAAAGAGATACTAATTTGGGCTTCACAAAAGAATAGCTGATGAGAGCAAGCTTCTCAAACACACCGCTCTGGCCTTCAGGCCAGAATAATTTATCTCAAAGTAAGTGATTAATGACTGCATTATCTTTCTCCTAATATCTCTTGAATCCACCCGTTTTTCTCCAGCGCACAGCCATCGCCCCATCTGGGGCCCCCACCCTCTCTTCCCTGGATGACCGAGACTCTGGTCTCTGATCCGCGCTCCCCCCGAAGTGGGAGTGAGCGTTAAAAAGCGCACATTTTACCGCACTCCAGTGCTGTTGGACCTGCGATAGCCGCATCGCCGGCAGGGGGACGTCACCCCTGGCCTAGCACTCAAGGCGCCTGTGTGCGAGCTCAGCCCACCTCTCCAGCCCCATGGAGCTGCTGACGGGTGTTTCCAAGGCCCCGTGGCCCCCAGCCTCCCTCCCACGTTGGCTCCCTCCGAGTCCAGAGGAACTCAGCCCACCCGCGTCTCCTTTACCTCCTGGCCCCCAAGCCGTGCACGCGTGGTGTCACCCCTCCTTCTGCCGCCCCGGCCCCCACTGCTCACGCTGCGCTCTAAGTCCCACGCTGCGCTCTAAGTCCCACGCTGCGCTCTAAGTCCCACGCTGCGCTCTAAGTCCCATGCTGTGCTCTAAGTACCCGTTTTACCTGACTGGTCTGGACGAGAGTTGCAGCTTCTCTGCTTTGAAAATTCAGGCATCTACGTCTTTACTTTTGGAGGTGCCGGGTTTCATCACTGCCTGCAGGCTTTCTCCAGCTGTGGCTAGTGGGGGCTACTCTCTCCTGCGGTCACGGGCGTGTCGTTGTGGGGGCATCTCTTGGTGTGGAGAACGGGCTTCAGCAGTCGTGGTGCCCAGGCTCAGCTGCCCCAAGATCCACGGGATCCTCCCCGACCAGCGATCGAAGCCGTGTCCCCTGCCCTGGCAGGTGGATCCTTAGCCCCCGGCCACCAGGGAAGTCCTGTTGCGTCTTAACTCCCCTGCTCAGTATACTGTTTGGTGCAAAGTAGCTTCACTGTCAGTTTGTGGATCAAGCAGCTTGTTAGGCTGTTTGTTGGGCCTATTTTATGCTATCTCTTGCCATCCTTCATCAGACACTCACGGGGCAGCTACGGCGTGTCAGGCAACAGGTTGCTGAGATTGCAGGTGCCAGGCTACAACCACGGTGCGGATGAGACAGTGGGGCCTCCTGGGAGACAAGTGGGGAGCACCCTCAGCCTCATTCTTAAGATCTCTAACTCAGGTGCCTCTGAGGTGTGCAGAGTAGGGTGGCCAGAACTGGCCAAGTAGTGGACCGTTAACCCCGCAGCCTTGGAAGGGTCTTAGGACTGTCTGGTCTATACTTTCAATTATTGTTTTAGCAGTGGTGTCCCACATGGAACTTTATAAAAGAGCTAAAATACTGAGCTAATCTGGTCGGCGTTGCCCTGGTGTCTTGCCACCTCCCATCTCCAGGTGCCCTGGCAGATGCTGTGGGAAACGCAGGCCTGGCCTGGCTCAGACGGTAGAGTCTGCCTGCAATGCAAGCCGCCCAGGCTCGATCCCTGGGTTGGGGAGATCCCCTGGAGAAGAGCATTGGGAACCCACTCCAGTGTTCTTGCCTGGAGAATCCCATGGACAGAGGAGCCTGGCGGGCTGCAGTCCATGGGGTTGCAGAGTCTCACACGACTGAGCAACCAACACTTCACTCTGCCTCTTAGATGCGGGGAGGAAGCCTAGCCTCTGGGAGGGAGACGACTCGTCTGAGCCCACGCGGCGGGTGGGGCCGGGGCAGCCCCAGGATGTGAGGGTCTCTGCTCTTACCTCCATGTCCATCTGTTTGGTCCTGCATCTCACAGATCCTGACCTGTTTATCTCTGGGTTCTTCTTAACGACTTTGGTGGTGTCTGCCTTAAAAAAAAGAGGTGTCCTTGAAGGCTGTCTCCTCAGGGTCTGGGCTGGCCCTGCTCTGACCTCAAGTTCAATCCCTGGGTCGGGAAGATCCCCTGGAGAAGGGAATGGCCACCCACTCCAGTATTCTTGCCTGGAGAATCCCACGGACCGAGGAGCCTGGCAGGCTTCAGTGCGTGGGGTCGCAAAGAGTCGGGTGGGGCCTCCATCCATTCACTACGCAGTCTCTTCTGCCCGTTCCTCCTGCCCACACGGCCCCTGTTTCCTGCAGATTGCTTTGCTTCTGCCTGACGGTTCTGGTCGCTGGCTTCCTTGTTAGAAGCATTCCTCAGCCGTCTGGTACTCCTTGACCGTCTGCTTGTGATGGAGGCTGGCAGGCTGATGGTTGCTGGGCAGCTGGGCGCGTGGGCAAAGCTGGTTGAGCGTGGGCCTCCCTGGAGAGTGGGGGGTGTTGGCAGACCCCCTGTCGTCAGTTTCTGCTCTTCCCAGTTTCGTGATTGGGTTCTCTAGCCGAGGTTCTCCCGCTGCCCGCGTGGACAAAAGTGGTCTGGTGTGTCTTGGCCACTGAGTGTCCCTGTTCCAGAGTGCTCTGTGCAGACACACGGGGACGTTATGACTGTCTTTCTGGAATCCTCATCCTCTCTTTCCTTATTTTTCCTTCCCCGGTGCTGCAGATGTCAGCGCTTGTCTCGGACGCCTCTGCAGATGCAGAAGGGTAACGACTCTGCCCTGTGGCCTGGCCCTTCTGTCCCCATCGCCTCCAGGAGCAGACGTGAGACTCTGGCGCTCAGGGTGTGGCTCTGTGCTGCTCCGTGGGGACCGTGGGTGGTGGCAGGCCTGCCTGGCTCAAGCTGATTGAGGAGCCACAGTAAAGGGGCCACCTCGCCCGCCCTGAGCGGGGAGGACCCCGCTTCACCTTGCATGGGCCCAGGCTCTCCTGTGCAGGCGGGGGCTTCCATCCGGGGGGCCCAGGGGCCTCACGCACCCACACAGCCGACCACTCGCGGTTGAGGAGCTGGGCCCCAGTGCTGGAGAGACGCAGGCCGTGGCCTTGTGGAGTGTCCCCACATTCACCGTCTGCATTGGGGTCGCATCCTGCCTGGCCCTTGCCCCCATGTCTCTGGAATCCTCTCAGTCCTGTGGGGATCTCCGTGCCCGCGGTGGACAGGTGGGCACTTGGAGGCCGGAGGGTTGAAGGGCTGTGCTGGGGAGCCAGGTTGCCGTGTGACCTGGCCTCTCCTGAGTTAACCCCTGCAAGTCAGGGCCCCGAGGGCTTGGTTGGGATGAAGCTGAGTGACCGGAACGCAGTCCCCGTAGCCCGCAGGTGTGAACTTGGGACGGCTGAGCACCATCAGCAGATGGCACCCTTCCACCCTGCCGCTCCCCTGGACGCCCCGACCCTGCAGTGCCTGCGGGCAGCGGGCACCGTGGCCTCTGAGGTGCCTGTTCTCCGGGTAGCTCGTCTGCACTGCAGAAGACTTGCTCTCACACTCCGGTGGACGTAAACGCTGGCCCAGCGCCGTGGGTGAGTGGATGGGGGTCGTGAACGCGCTGAGAGGCTTGGCCGTGGCATGTAAGGCCTGCGGGCGCCTCTGATGGGACCTCCCAGGCCGTGCTCTCAGTGTGGGGCATGGGGAGCTGGGACCATGGGCTCCGGGAGCCTCTGGGCCTCCAGGCCCGTGCCGCACTCACAGTCTGTGCAGACACGTCCCGGCTCTGCCCCGCCTCGTCCATAGCGCCTGCTTTTTAGTGAAGCCGCACATTACTCTCTGGGCCGCACAGACTACAGTTTTGACCGCCCCGATTAGACTATTCACCGGAGCCTCTTAGCAGCGTCTGGATGCAGCTCTTAGCATTCCGCAGGGCCATCCACGTTAATGTGTCAGAGGATGTGGGTGCCGCTCGTGAGCAGAGAGCTTGAAGAATGGCCAGACAGAGGCAAGCTCGCGCCGCGTGCTGTCAGCCGCGCCGGCAGGATAATAAATCAACCTGTCTCCTGTCAGGGGTCAGTCGGGTTGATGTGGAGCGCGTCTGGGCCAATCTAATCAGGCCGCCCAGCCGTCTGTCTGGAGCCGCCAGCGGCCCCCTCCAGGACCGGGTGGTGCTGGGCTCCCCCGGGACCTGGGCCTCCAAGCTGGGGGGTGGGGGTGCTGAGAACAGTGGTCTGGAGTCCAGAGTGGGACCCCCCTGCCGGGCCCATGTGCGCGGCCGTCGAGGGGAGGGGTGCTGTTAGCTGAGGGTGGGGCGGTAGCGCTGAAGGGCTCTCTCTGGTGGCTCCTGGGTGGGGAGCTGGGGGCCGGCCTCGCAGTTTACACGTTTCTCTGCAAGATGAAACCGTGGCCATTGTTCCGAAAGCTGGACCGAGCGCACTGAAGTTTGTAAGGTGCAGGTCTTCCCTTTTCTTCCACAGTTTCTCCCCTGACTTGCCATGTTGCCTTTATGGATACTTAATGCAGTAACGAGCTCACTCCTCGTTAGTATAGTGGTGAGTGTCCCCTCCACTGTCACACGGGAGACGGGGGTTTGACTCCCCAGTGGGGAGGAGTGCAAAACCTGTTGGACTTCCCTGGTGGCTCAGATGGTAAAGCATTTACCCACAATGTGGGAGAGCCGGGTTCGATCTCTGGGTTGGGAAGATCTCCCAGAGAAGGAAACGGCAACCCACTCCAGTATTCTTGTCTGGAAAATCCCACGGATGGAGGAGCCTGGTGGGCTACGGTCCATGGGGTCACAAAGAGTCCGACACAACTGAGCGACTTCACTTTCTTTTCTTTCTTTCTTTCTTTTAATGCAGTTTTAAGTAAAAACAAAACAAAACAAAATTTTGAATTATTAGCATGCCTTTTACCTCTCATCTCTGTGCTGTGCTATGCCAGTCTTCAGTGAAAATAAAGGGACGTGAACTCAGGTGCAGAGTCGCGCAGTCCCTTGATTCATGCTTGTGGCTTGCCCCAGGTGGGTGCTGCCAGCCAGCCGGATGAGACCCGAGCAGAGGGACTCAGAACGGTTGAAAGAGGACGACGGTCCCCTGGGAATGGAGCTGGTGAGGGCACTGCCCCAGGCTCGGGGGCTGTTTTCAGGCCCCAACAGGTGCCCGGGGTCCACCCTAACTCCTAGACCTGGGGGGGCCAGTACCTGGGGATGTTTGGCCAGGTGCTTCCCCTTCCGTGCCTACCTCTGCAAACCGCTGCAGACAGGGGTCTGGAGAAGAATCCTTGGACTTGGGGTGAGGATGCTCTGGATGCTGCTCTGTGGGAACAGGCTGGGCACCCTCAGCAGGGGTGGGGGTGGTGCTGTACCTCCGGGGGTGAGGCTGTTCCCCCTCACCGTGCAGGCCCTGCAGAGGTGGGGCAGCTGTGGTCGCCAGCGTGCTGGGATCAGGGGCAGCGAGGCCCAGGATGCCCAGGTGGGAAGCCAGGAGCTGTCCAGGGAGGCTGGGGGACGGTGCCAGGCGGGTCTGAGCCTCCCGGTCTCCTTGTCTCTCTGATTTCACTTAAAAGACACAAGTTCAGAAGCGAGGTCTTGCATGTAAGGCTGTGACTGCAGAGCAGCCTTCTGAGCGGGCAATCGGGTGAGGCCAGCTCTGCTCAGCAGTGTCTGACTCCCAGGGAGCTGCTGTCCAGAGCTACCATGACTTCAGGTGTATGTCAGGAGAATGGAGGGTCGTTCTATGCAGTTGGGTCTGAAGATTCACCCATGAGTCCAGGGAAACCACATGTCCAATTCAAATCCACATGCATGAATTTGAGAGGAGCTTGCCCCAAGCTCAGCGAGCCTGGGCTGGGAGGTCAGCCCAGGCGGCACGTGGGCTCCTTGCCCTGAGGCGGTGAGCCCAGCACCCCCACCTGGAGGCAGGGAAGACGTCTGGCCCGCGGCAGCACCAGGCCAGTGCCGAGTCATCCGCATGTGGTGCGGTGGGGTGGGGGTCCTTCCTAACGCCGAACGTGGCCCTTGGCCCTCCCTTCACTCCCAGACAGACTCTGGGGGAGGTCTGCAGGACCCAGAGGGGGTCGCAAGAGGACAGAGAAGGGAGAGGCACAGGTGAAGAGACCAGCAGAGACGAGGAGAAGAGATGAAGCACTCCTGGAAGGGATGGAGGTCAGAACCCCAAGTGCAGCCTGCTTCCTGTTGGAGGGGTCGTCCAGGCCCTGGGAGTCGGTTCTCCAAGCAGCCGGCCACCAACATGGACGCTGGCCAGCTGGAAGCCTCTTGGGTGCGGATGCGGAGTCCAGGTGGAAAGAGAGAGTATGGGAGGCGTCTGCCTGCTGCCCTCCTGTGAGATCCAGCGGGGACTGCTGGTGAGGGAAGGAGCTGAAGGGACCCCGTCCTGGACACTTGCCGATGTCCCCAGGAGGCTTCAGAGTCTGTGCGCCCAGGACTGGAGCTCAGCATGTGGTCAGCGGGACAGAACCATGTTCCCAGCCTGTTTGCCTCTTCAGGCACGAGGAAAGGGAACTCGCTGCTGAAGGTGAGGCTGCTGGGAGGCCAGGGAGGGCAGGTCTCAGACCCAGGTGCCACTCAGGGTGGCAAGCTGCAGACTGCAAGGCAGTGCCCTCCTCCAGGTAGAGTCCAGGTCCGGCTGGAGGCCCCGGAGGAGCTTGGCGTCTCTTCCAGGTGCCATTAGGCCCCGCTGCCCTGGTGGCACGCAGCCTAGGGGAGGTCCCACAGAGAGGGACTCAGCAGAGGCCGAGGACTGGTGCTTCCGGGCCCTGAGGGCTGGGTGTATGCGGATCGGATCACATGTCCAATGCTGGAAATTTTGCTTTCTGTGAGTCAGATGGTGGTTTAATGTCAGGCTCTATTATATACGATTTTTGTATTGTTTTGGTCGATGGTTTCCTTTCTTGAATGTTCTTGTTTCCAGTGGGCCAAAGTTCAGAAATGAACTTTTAGGTTCAAGAAAATGTTTCAAAGGGTAATATTTCATATGCTCATCATAGTAGAGTGACGTCATCATTTTTGTGGAAGAAGGCAGGTCTGACGAAGCGCAGGGCTTAGGGCCAGAGTCAACGGCAGCTCCGCGGCGGTGGGGGTGTGGCGGCCTCGGGGCTGGGGGTCAGGGGCCGCTGGGGGCTCATCCTGCCGCGATGCTGCCCCAACCGACGCTGCATTTATGGTTTCAGCGTCCCGAACATGTGACTGCTAGAGCTGCCGTAGGGGTGAGTCAGGGACATGCCCCTGTGTGAGTGTGTGGAACGCCGGTGCTCTGATTAGGCTGCTTCTGAGGTGGGTCTGTGTGGAGCCCTCCGCGACTGGGTTTGGGAAGGTGACCTGGAGCATGTGGACGCTTGGAAGACGGTGATCCTGTTGGGGTGATGCAGGGAGGGACTTCTCTATGGCAAATGGAGCCCCAGGCACCAGCCCCGGCTTCGCCAGGACAGGCATGAGAACCAGGTCGCACACCTTCCTCCGCGTGCCCTGCAGCAGCCCCCTGCCTCTTGTTGGCACGTTGATGCCGTCTGACAACATCCACTGATTTTCTTGGGATTGTGGTCAACCCGGGGGACCCCTGGATCACTAGGGTGCACTTGGTGAGTCACTCCAGCCCAGCAGCCCCGTGCTGGGGGCATGGCTGTGCAGAGTACCCTGGGAGCAGAGATGCTCCTCCCAGGCTTTCGACCGGCAGCCAAGGCTGAGAGCAATCGGGGCCCCTGTCCGTGGACCTGGGAGTGGATTCTCTGCACTCCTGGCCCGATCACGCGTTGCTGTTTTCTCTTTCAGGTGGTGCGATGTGAGCCGGGGGAGGGTTCATACCCATGGAAAGGCTGGCAGCAACAGTATCACCCAGATCCTGCCTCACCCGTGCCCACGTCACCGTCACCACGCTTCCGCACTTGCCCCGCGCTCCGAGAGCAGCTCATCTCTGCCTCAACTTAAAGGTATCCATAGAAACCTCCCTGGCGACTCGGAGGCCACCATCTCGTCACATTGGGGTTTTCCTTCTGAGACAGAAATGCTTTCTTCTTGCATGGCCCCTCCAGGCCCCTTGAAGTGGAATCATAGGTTGGGAGCTCGACTTCCCGGGGCCGGGACCTGCGTGAGATGCTCACTTATCAGCACTCAGGCAGCAGGGCCTCCCCAGCCAGGAAACGGGGCTCCTCCAGTGCTGGGTCACGCCCTCCCGACACTTGTGGGGACGGAAAGGTAGTGAGGGGAGCCCTCAGGGCGTCCTGGTGGCTCAGCCATAAAGAATCTGCCTGCAGTGCAGGAGACGCAGGAGACAGCGGTTTGATCCCTGGGTCAGGAAGACCCCCTGGAGAAGGAAATGGCACCCGCTCCAGTATTCTTGCCTGGAAAATCCCATGGACAGAGGAGTCTGGCGGGCTACAGTCCATGGGGTCCCAAGAGTCAGACACAACTTAGCAACGGAGGACTTGTTATGCCAGGAAAGCTTCACACCTCAGGGAGATGCAGCTTCATGTTCAAGTAGAACAAAAATTGTCCAAACTGTATTTTGTGGGTACAAAGATGGATAGATTGACACTATATTTGAAAACATTTTCTTCAGTCTGAAGTGAATTTTTATCTTCTGCTTTGAGAAGTGTTGTGGGCCTGTGTCTCTCATCTTATTTAGTGCTGGGGCACCGCTATTAGCAATGTTGCGTCAGTCTCAGGAGTTAGCAGAGCGCTTCAGGGACACATGTAGCTGT
Source organism: Capricornis sumatraensis (assembly GCF_032405125.1). NCBI lineage: Eukaryota > Metazoa > Chordata > Mammalia > Artiodactyla > Bovidae > Capricornis > Capricornis sumatraensis. The sequence continues at coordinate 120,138,840 of NC_091074.1, forward strand.
TCCTGCTCTGCCCTCACGTCCTGTGTTGCCTCTGTCTAGGGATGAGGCTCTGGCCAGCCAGGCGCCTGGGGAGACATGGCCACTGAGGAAATGGGCAATGAGCAAGTGACTTTTAAAAACGTGTCCATTTCCCACAATGTCAGAAGAGGAGTTCTCACACACTAAGAAATAAATCGCTCTGTCTGCCAATAAGATTGATGGTATCTTTGCCAAGAAAATTTCCCCATGTTTAAAATAGAAATGGTTGGAGATGAGTTATATGGTGCCATCTGGGTATTTAACAACACGGAATGACTTCTCTTCTTTCCTGACCCAAAAAAATGCATCACAGTGGGAGAAACAGACTGCCCAATTATCTACTGGGTTCCCAAACTGGGTCATGTTGGAGGAAAAAAGTGTGAGGCTGAGGCCCACCTGGCATTCTAAGCAGTGCATTTCCTTGGATGAAGCCCAAAGTGAACCAAATTCCTCTTGCACAGAGTTAGCATGATTCACGTGACAGTCTGTACAGTGGGAATTTGGACCCCAGAATCCTGACCTCTAGCCCCCTCATTGCTGCTCAGTGACCTTGGGCAAACCTTCACTCTCAAACCTCAGCTTCTTAGGAACCTGTAAGTTTATGACAATCCTGGTTCCCATGCTGCAGTGCTGTGATGCTCACCTGAGATTAGGCGTGTGCAACCCATTTGTGAGGAATAGAGTACGTTGTTCAGTCGCTCAGTCACGTCTGACTCTTTGTGACCCCATGGACTACAGCACGCCAGGTTTCCCTTGCCTTCAATATCTCCTGGAACTTGCTCAAACTCATGTCCATCGCGTCAGTGATGCCATCCAACCATCTCATCCGCTGTTATCCCCTTCAATCTTCCCCAGCATCAGAGTCTTTTCCAATGAGTCAGTTCTTCACATCAGGTGGCCAAAGTATTGGAGCTTCAGCTTCAGCATCAGTCCTTCCAATGAATATTCAGGACTGATTTCCTTTAGGATGGACTGGTTGGATCTCCTTGCAGTCCAAGGGACTCTCAAGAGTCTTCTCCAACACCACAGTTCAAAAGCATCAATTCCTTGGTGCTTAGCCTTCTTTATGGTCCAACTCTCACATCCACACATGACTACTGGAAAAACCATAGCTTTGACTAGACGGACCTTTGTTGGCAAAGTCATGTCTCTGCTTCTTAATACGCTGTCTAGGTTGGTCATAACTTTCCTTCCAAGGAGCAAGAATCCTTTAATTTTGTCACTGCAGTCACCATCTGCAGGGATTTTGGAGCCCAAGAAAACAAAGTCTCTCACTGTTTCCATTGTTTCCCCATCTATTTGCCGTGAAGTGATGGGACTGGATGCCGTGATCTTAGTTTTTTGAATGCTGAGTTTTAAGTGGGCATGTATAGAGCATGTTCCGATCTCATTATGGGATTTCCATTTAGTAGCAACCTGATAGGTAGCTTCTCTGGACCTTGGCTACACCAGGCAGGTTCACAGAGATACAGGGATGGAAGGTTGGGGACTGAGTTTGGGTTCCCTCACCCAGTTTCATGATGTAACTTTTATTGTGTAGAATGGGATTCTCCAGGCCAGAATCCTGGAGTGGGTTGCCATTCCCTTCTCCAGGGGATCTTCCAACCCAGGGATCGAGCCCAGGTCTCCTGCATTGCAGGCAGATTCTTTACCAACTGAGCTATCAGGGAAGCCCCCCGGTGGGTCAGTTGGCAAAGAATCCACCTGCAATGCTGGAGACCCCAGTTTGATTCCTGGGTGGGGAAGATCTGCTGGAGAGGGAACAGCTACCCACTCCAGGATTCTTGGGCTTCCTTGGTGGCTCAGCTGGTAAAGAATCCGCCTGCAATGCAGGAGACCTGGGCTCGATCAATGGGTTGGGAAGATCCCTGGAGAAGGGAAAGGCTACCCGCTCCAGTATTCTGGCCTGGAGACTTCCATGGACGGATAGTCCACGGGGTCGCAAAGAGTCAGATGTGACTGAGCGACCCTCATCCAGTTTCATACAATGAAGCCTAAACCCAGGTGACGGTGTCGGGAAGTGTGGCCTTTCGTGTGGTTGGGTCATGAGGGTGGAGCCCTCGGGGCGGGATTGGGCCCTTATATCAGAGGCCAGAGTGCTGTGCCCCCGTCACCCCAGAGCGGGGCCGCCAGTAAACCCCACTTGGTGGCAGGCTGGCGCTCCTTCTGACCAGCTTCCCTGGCTCCTCTTGGAAACACACGGCTTCCAAACAATGATTAGAATTTCACCAGACACCCCTTCAAAAGTTCTGCAAATGAAAGACTGGAGTGAAGTACTTAAGGAGCTGAAAAAAGGCTCATCAACCTAAAGTTATGGTCCAATAAATTAATTATTCAAGAGCAAAAGAATTGCTCAGATAAACAAAAATTGAGGGAATTTGTCTCCAACAGATCAGCCTTATAAGAAAAAATTTTTTAAAAAGTACTTTGGAGAAAAGGAAAATAGGTCATAAACCTGCATCTACAAAAATTACAAATGCAGTCCCCCAAATTACCAGCAAACTGGACTCAACAGTGTTTAAAGGGAATTACATACCATGATCAACTTGGATTTATTCCAGGTATGCTGGGCTAGTTGAACACTCAGAAATCAACTAATATAATTCATCACATTGATAAATTAAGGTAGAAAAATCACATGATCATATCAATAGATGTGAAAAAGCATTTTGACAAAAAATGCTTTTGACAAAAAGCAGAAAAAGCATTTGACAAAATTCAACACCTGCTTGTGATAAAAACTGTCAGCAAACTAGGGTCAGAGGTCACCATAACACAGTATCTCAAACTGAGGATTAGACGACAGAACGTCTCGTAATTCTGGAGGCTGCACGTCTGGGATCAGAGAGATGGCAGGGCTTGTTTCTCCCCGAAACTCTCCTTGGCTGATAGGTCTTTTCTCTGCATGTGGCTACATCCACCTCTTCTTACAAGGGCAGCGGTCATGTTAGACCAGGGTCCATCCGAATGACCTCACTTTACCTTAATTCCCTCTTTAAAGAGTCTGTCTTCAGATACAGTCACATCCTAAGATGGTAGGGCCTAGGACCTCAACATATAATTTAGGGAGACACATTTGGTCAGTAGCAGAGGGAACTTCCTCAGCTTGATCAAGAGCATCTACAAAACCCTGACCACTAGCATCATATTTCATAGTGAGAAACTAGACACTTTCTCCCTAAAACTGTGAACAAGGCAGGAGCAACCTTCTTCACCATTCCTATTAGATATTGAACTCGAATTCCCAGCTAATGCTAAAAGACAAAAAAGAATGAAAGCATTCAGATTAGGAGGGAAGAAATCAAATTGTCTGTTATTTTTAGATAACATGATTGTCTTCATAGAAAATCCCAAAGAATCAGCAACAAAAAGCCCTGGAATTAGTAAGCGATTACAACAAGGTTGTGGGGTGCAAAGTTAATACACATATGTTTATTGCTTTCAAATATATTCTCAGTGAATAATTAGAATTCAATATAAAAGACATCATTTGCATTCATACCAAAAAAGAAAGAAATTCTTATGTATGTACAACGTCTAGATGAGAAAACCTATAAAATGCTGATGAAATAAATCAAAGAGTTTCTAATACATAAATGGAGAGAAAAGCCATGGTGTCGTGTAGGAAGGTGCAACATTATTGCGATGCCATTTCTTGATTTACAAGTGCAATGGAGATGTCTTGTCTCTGTGGCAGATAAGGCGTGCGGCCATGGGTGGAGGAGGTGGGGATGTGGGGAGGTCAGATGGGGGCAAGAGTGGATAAAAGACGTGGGGGCTCCAGATGAGGTGGGGAGGGACCAGCCCTGAATCCACGGGATGTGGAGTCCCTAGATTTGGAGATTGATCGGGGGCTGCACTTTTCCAGTTGCTGAGCAAGTCTGTCTTCACTCACACTGTTCACCTCGCGTGAGGCAGGGGCTGGAGCTAAAGCAGCGAGTGGAGCGGAGCCTGCTTCTTTTCGTTTGCTGGGCGCCTGCCATGCACTTTCACGTCTTGTAATCCGCGTTGTTCACAGGAAGTGATATGCCAGACGTAAATCTTAATGTTTTTAGAGAATGACTTTCAGGTGTTCACTGCGTCTTCCTTTGGAGGCTGCTCTTTTCCTTGGAGCTCCTGGCAGGTACTTTTGCTTGCTTTCTTCAATTCAGCCCCGATGCTGTTGGGGCAGCGTGACCTCTATTCCAATGAGCCCACTTTGCTTAAGTCTTTAAAAAATGAGGAATTGATGATGACCTTTGAGTTAATATTTCTTGATTCTAACATGCATATTTTCACCTCTGTTTCTGAAATTTGAATGTGGCCAATAATTGATAGTTGTTTTTATTATAACAGAGCCTCTTTGTTTCCTGAAAAACTGCTCATGAGTAGATGGTGCATCTTATAACTGATGGCGTCTCAGTATCAGGAAATGTAATTCTCTGCCAGTGGCGCTATAGAATGGAGTGGTTCCATCCTGACCAGCAACAGGAATTCCACCCCTCAGAGGGTTTGGCCAAGGAAAGCTGCAACAGGAAACCTCACCAAATGTTATACAACTTCCTTGTTTTACCCCTGTATTTGGTGGTTTGAGATTACTTTCTGGTTTCTATTAAAAAGGCGTTTTCTCCTCCCATTCAGTCACAGAACTGGAGGCACGAGACCAAGGCCCCCGATTCACGGCTCCTGTTGAGAGTAGGGTAGCTGCACCAGCTGCACCCCGTCGCCCTTCGATGCACCCCAACCCCCTTCCTAGTTGGGGGTTTCTTTTCTACACAAGAAATTTTAGGCTCCAAGCCTGCTACTGGACTATCCTTGGGGAAGGCGTCTATTTTACCAACAACGTAAAAGCCAATGCTTAAAATATGAGGACATTTCACCTGGCAAGAAACACTCTCTTTGCAGATAATGGCAAGATAATTGATTAAGCTTGTTATTCATGAAAGAAATAAAAAGGGTAATGCTTTCAAAAGGGGAAGGGGGAAGTTTTTAGATAATTTTTCCCCCCGAAATGGATGGTTCTTTTCTTCCTTAATGGACAGGTTAGTGATTATTTAAAAGCCACAGCAGATTTGGAGCCATAAGACGTCAGTATTGCCCTAGTCTGGCCGTCCTGACCGCCCTGTTGTGACAGGGATGGGGGTTGGCGGGCGGTCGCTGCCCTGGGTGGTGGTGGGGGCTGGGGGGTGCGGTGGTCGGGAAGACGCTGCCCTGGGCTGCGGGACAGTTGGCGGGGGGCTGGCAGGGTGCTGTGGGGCCCAAGGCAGGGGGCAGGCAGACGCTGCCCTGGGCTGCAGGGCGGTGGTGGGGGGCTGGGTGGGGGCTGAGGGGGGGCATATGCTGCGCTGGGCAATGGTGGGGGCTGGGGGGGCTGCGGGGGTCGGGTAGATGCTGCCCTGGGCTGCAGGACGGTGAGGGGGTGGGCTGGGTAGGGGCTGGGAGGGGCGGGAGGAGGGGGGCGGGCAGACGCTGCCCTGGGCGGTGGCGGGGGCTGGGGGGGCTGCGGGGGTCGGGTAGCCGCTGCCCTTGGCTGCAGGGTGGTGACGGGGCGGGGGTGGGGCTCGGGGTGGGGGGCTGGCGGGGTGGGAGGCAGGGGGCAGGCAAACGCTGCTCTGGGCTGTAGCCGCTCCTTCTGGTTCAGAGGATGCTCAGGCCGTGCTGCCGGCGCTGAGCGCGGGGACCGGCGCTTTTGAAAAATAGATGCTCGGGGAGCCCATCTGGAACCAGAAGGCTGCCAAGAGGAAGGGAGGCTGCGCTTCTCTCTTCCTTGCTCTCTTCCCCCCGGATCATGGCAGCCAGTTCCGTGGGTTTCTTATATTTTTAGAGCACTTGAAAGCAGGATTTCTTGTGCTTTAAGGACAGAAACCATGCCGTGTCAAGTCCAGCGCCGTCAGAGGGCGCTGAGCGCAGGACACAGGCGACGCCTCTGGGAGCGCGCCCTCCCCGCCCGCCCAGGAGGAGGGCGGCCTCAGCGCCTGGCGGCTTCTGCGGGCGCAAGGGACACACTCGGCCGAGCGCGTGGCTCGCGCACTTCCAGCAGCAGCCTGGAGTCCGCCCACCTTGCTCTCGTCTTCCGAACCCCTCCCCGGGTTCCCGCTGGGGTCTCCGCACCAGCGCCAGCCCCGCCGGCCCCACCCAGATGAGCTGCTGTGGCCAGGTGCCCGCGTGGCTCTGCTCAGAAATCTCCCCAGAGCCCCGCGGTTCCCGCCGCCCTCCTCCCGGGCATCGCAGACCCTCCGCCACAGGCCCCCACGGAGGCCGAGGCCCCTCTATCACGCCCCGCGTCCACCTCCTCTCGGGTCCCCGGTGCCCACCGCTGTCTGATCATGAACTGTTGTTTGTTGAGAGAAAAGAGGCTTCGGAAACAGGCGGGTGGGCGCCTCGTTCACTGGGGCGTTGCCCCGCCGGCCCGTGGCTGTTACCGCCTCTCCTTACAGTCCTGCGACCCCGGCTCCCCGTGTCTGCGTCCGGCTCGCCTGACGGCTCAGTAAAGGGCGGGCTTCTTGCCGCTCTCCGTCCCTCCTCCTGGCTTGGCTCCGCGGTTCGGCGTTCTCCCGCAGGGGCCACCTGAGCTGGAAGAGCCTGAATCTCCTTATAATGCGCTGCCTGTAATAACGCATCAGTGGGTGATGAGCGGGGTATTTCTTGACTTCGGGTTTCCTGCGTCTCCGTTGGCATCTGTTCCAAGACAGCGATTCAGGACTCCCGCCATACCGGCAGAGCGTAAGCCGTGCGGGCAGCCGGGCCCACCTCCCTCCGCTCATGGAAAGTGCTAGAAATAGCCATAGACACGTCCAGCAGATTGCCTCAATTTACAAGTGAGAGAACTGGGATCCTTGGAGGGAAAGCTATTTGTCCGAAGTTCCCACAGCCCAGGGCCGTGGACGCGCAGCCCTGTGTCTGCCCTTAGAAAGGAAGGTAGTTTGCGGGTGGTGGTTTCTGATACGGCCCAGTAAGAGACAGTGTCCTTAAGCTTTCAGTATTTCATTATCCCTGTATCCACGGGGTATAAAGAAAGACGCAAGAACCAGGTTCCAGAATATCAAGGAAGAGTTCTACCATCCAATTATCCGTCAGTGTACTCTTGACTGAGTAATCTAATCCTCATGGCACGGATGACATACAGTATTTTAGAGTATGCCTGCTTTCTATGAAAAAGAAGAAAGCATTGCCTTTTATTTAAGAGTCATGTGGGTTGTTAAGGTGAAGAAGCAAACCCTTGTCTGTAAATGTCAATGAGCGTGCTCCAAAGGTGCAGAAGGAAGGCGTTGGGAGACGATGCATCTCTGCTCAGCACCCCACGGGCAGATAAAGCACCAGCCCCACGCACTGCTGTGGGTCGGGGTCTCACATGGGGATGCCCCCAGCCCTTCCCTGCTTTGCTGTGATCTGCAGCTGTGGGTGGCAATGGCAAGTGCAAAGAAAAAAAAAAATTAATACTTCCAGGCCAGACTTGAGCAAGAAAACAAGTAAATCTCTGGAGGAGAGGCTCCGGCGGCAGGATGTGGGGAGGCAGGAGAGGGGGCTGACTCGGGGTGCCGGGGGCCCCGGAGGCCCAAACGGGGCACCCCGCGCAGGACCTGCCGTGAGCTGAGCGGAGCTCCCGACCACGGGAGTGAGCGAATGGCTGTCCCCGTGCTTTTCGTTTTTGTTTCCTCTTCTGGTTTCTCCTTTGTGATAACAGAACCGTCACAATAAAAATACCAGCATGGTGGATCTCAGGGGCAGAGAAGACGGATGTTTATCACAATAAAAATACCAGCATGGTGGATCTCAGGGGCAGAGAAGACGGATGTTTATCACAATAAAAATACCTGCATGGTTGATCTCAGGGGCAGAGAAGACGGATGTTTATGAGACAAAGGAGGCTTGTCCCTGGCGAGGTGGGGACAAAGTTTTTTCCAGGTGTCACCTGCTGAGAGGCCCATGCGGGCTGCTCTTTGCCCTGGTCCCCGAGCTCCAGCCCCCAGTCCATGGGGAGGGAGACCCCTCGTGCCCAGGGGCTGTGTCTGCTGTGCGTTACTCGGGCGGAGGCACTCCAGGTGAGCAATAGTGTGGACGCCAACCAGTTGCCTCACTGAGTCATCAGATAAAATTCATGAGCGTCTATCAGGTAGCTTTCGTGTGTAAATCACCATGTCAGGAACTAAGACAGACACACGTTCCCTGACCGCAAGGAGCCGAACTTTAGTAGGGGAGGTAAAGTTAAACGTGGCTAAAGATTGCACGAAATTGGAACGTGGCTGCACGTGACTTACACACTAGTTACACAGACCCTCTCATGACACGGTTTTATTAATAACTGCTTATTGCCTCGTGTCCTCCCTATCGGGTTTCCCTGGTGGCTCAGTGGTAAAGAGTCCGCCTGCTAACGCAGGAGACATGGGCTCAGTCCCTGCACGGGGAAGATCCCCTGGTGTGGAACATGGCAACCCACTCCAGTGTTCTCGCCTGGTGAATCCCGTGGACAGAGGAGCCTGGTGGGCTGTAACCCATGGCGTCTCAGAGAGTCGGACATGACTGAGCGACTAAATAACAACCTTCCTGTCACCACACCGTAAGCTCGGATAGCAGAAGAGGGTCTGCTGTTAGGCTCGCCTTCCCAGGGTCAGAGAGTGGGGAGGGTTGGGGACACACTCCTTCAGAGAGGAAATAAATCAACGGACGGACGCAGCCACTGGCTCAGGGCAGGATGGTGCGGAAGAAGCACCAGCGGAAAGGTTTGCGAGCTCAGTCTTGAAGGCAGAGACCCCCCAGCCCCAGGGGGCTAGCTTGTGGGGCCTCAGCCTGGGGGACCCACTGACAGGCGGGACCCTGCAGCCTCCCTGGAGCCCAGGTCAGCGGGCGCCTGCACTTCCCCTGCAGACGCCTCAGGCCAGGCTTCCAGGGTCAGTCCCGAAAGGGGAGTCACAGATATAATGGGGGTATTACATGCAGAGGTGCCCGGTTAAACCCCAGCTGCCACTGGAGGTTGTGTTTGCAAGGCTTCAGGGGGAAGGGTTACAGGTTGGCTTGGTGCCAGGCGGGAAGCAGGGCCTTTGTCTTGAGCCGCTGGCTGGACGACGCCCCTCTCTGGATGCTCAGAGTGAGGAGGGCAGATCCCTGGGCCCCTGTTAGGATGGCGCCCCTCTCTGGACGCTCAGAGTGAGGAGGGCAGATCCCTGGGCCTGTGTTAGGATGGTGCCTGGCGTGCTGCCCACAGGAGCTCGGGTCAGCACCTGTGGTGGCCAGGACACAGGCCTGCACACCCGGGAGTGGCCTGAAGTCTGTCCCGTGACGTCATAGGGACCACAGCCCCGCCCGTTTGGGGGCAGAGCGCCAGCTGCCTGGTAGACGGTTGTGCCCACGGACTTCGCTCAAGCCAGGTGGGCCGAGTGTCAGCCCCTCCCTTCCTGCTGTGAGATGTAGTTCTTGGAGCCTCGCTTTCGCCTGTGTGTGACTGTTGGATAGTTACAGGGGTCAGAACCAGAGGAAGTGTGGCCTCCGGCTGTGCCCCGGGAGTGATGGCCTGGCCGCGGCACATGGCTCACCAGCGTTTATTCTGCGCTTAGGCGTTCCGGACGCCTGCCCGGGGCCGAGGCCACAAAATCAGCGGAGACGGCGTTTCCAACCGCAAAGTGCTTTCTCACGTTGAGTTTAAAAATTTATAGACATGCGACTTCCGGACCTGCAGTGTCCGATTTTGCATCATCTGCAACAATTCAAGACAGAGGTGTGTTTCCCAGGGTAGTTCCCCTTCCATCTAGTTCTTTAGGAGACTGCGATGAGAGCTTAGCAGAGGATCCTCTGACTCCTGCCTTGATGGCTCGCTGGGGGGAGTGTCTTCGCTGCGGCAGCCGCCCTCGGAGGCTCCTCCCCTTTTCTGACCTGTGACGTTCAAGCTGTGGCTTTTCTGCCTCCTCTGGGGGGTGGGCGATGCTCGTCGGCTGGTGACCAGGACCCTGGTGATCAGCTGGGACCCTGAGCTGTGTCATTAGCCTTGCCCAGGCTCCGGAACTTTACATTTTTGCCCCTGGAATCTCTTCTGAGGCTCCTGATGCTTCTACAATCCATTCTGAGTCTTACCGTGGGGACGGATCCTCCTAAGTGGTCTTGTTCATTTCACACTCCTGCAAGGACCTTCAGGAGAGAATGGTGGGCCTGCCATTCGAACAAACCGGCCCCACCCTTTCCGGACGTGCCGCCCACTCACTCGCTCTTTCTTGGGGCCTCAGACACACAGAACCCACCCCAGCTTGCCTGTCTCGGCCTCGTCCGTGGCTTGTGGCTCCGCTCACCCCTGCTTTCTGGACTCTTGTCCAGCGGGTGCCCTTTGAACCCCTCCTGTTCTCTAAGGCCTGATTTTCCTGATGGATGGCATCTTTGTGTGTGTGTGTGGGTATGTGTGTGAATCATTTGGTCATGTCTGACTCTTTGTGACCCCATGGACTGCAGCATGCCAGGCTCCTCTGTCCATGGGATTCTCCAGGGAAGCACCCTGGAGTGGGCTGCCAGAGCCTTCTCCAGGGGTGTCTTGGAACGCGTGGTAAATGTGAGCTCTGGAGGTTTGCTCAGGGAACCCCAGTAAGAGCTGCTTCTGTGCTGTGTCAGGAGTGGCCTTCTGGCCAGGATCTCTCAGAGGCTCTGGAGTCTTCTGTGAGGGTGCTGGGAGGATCTGGAAGGAAGGCCTGGAACTCAGCTCGGCAGCCGCCCGAGGTGCTGACCGTTACCTTGTGGAGGCGATAGGCCTGGACTTTCTCTTGGGGGCAGATGGGGCAATTAGGAGGCTGCGCATTTGGCTCCTGGAGTGGCCCTGGAGGTCATGGCTGGGGGTGCCTTGGGTCTTCTCAGGCATGTTCCCAAGGCCACGGTCTCCATTTCATGTGAGTCGAGGCTGCGGATTTGAACCTGTGATTTCTCTATGTGCCCCAGTGATTGGATGAACCTGTGCCATAGACGGCTTTACGTTTGGCAAAACTACAGACTCAGGTGCGACTCACACACACGGTCACTTGGAGGGAGTTCGTCGGTGGGAAAGCACCTCTAAGCAGCCCAGGGGGCAGCAAGGCGGGCGGAGGAAGCTGCTGGGCGGCCGAGGGCTGAGTGGAGAGGGGCCCGCAGGGTTTGCGTGGATGAGCCCGGGGAGCGAGGCAGGGTCTAGACCAGGGCGTGCAGGCTGCAGCTGCTGGGAGGGGCCTGCAGCGCTCAGTGAGACCGGGAGCCGAGGCTGGGACCGTGCATCTACCTGTGGGCCTTCGCGAGTGAACAGGGAGACACTCAAAACACTCCTTGGGATACAGTTCTTGGAACAAATCCATTGTGAGAGTGAAGTTCCACCGTGTTATCCTGCACCTCGTATCTTTCTCACTCAGAGCAGGGGTCCACACCTGCCCAGGCCGTGCCGCGTTGAGGTCACGGTGTCCCCGAGGGGAGGCATGCCTCGGAGCAGTGTGGTCTGCGTGTTATGTTAGATCAGCCAGCGTGGCCTACACACTACATTAGACCAGACACTGTCTCATAGCAGCTTGGAGCAAGGAGAACTGGTGGCGGCGTTCAAGAAAGTTCACAGGGTAAAAGCCTAAAATTAGAAGCTTTCCGTTTATTATAACCTGCTGTGTTAATGATAAAGACATCATTATAAAATTCGGGATAAAGCCGTAATTCAGAAGTGAGATTGTATTGTGTGCATGTGTGTGCTTAGTCATGTCCAGCTCTTTGCAACCCCGGGGACTGTGGCTGCCCAGGCTCCTCTGTCCATGGGATTCTCCAGGCAGGAATTCTGGAGTGGGCTGCCATGTCCTCCTCCAGCCGACCAGCCTGACTTGGGGACGGAACCCACGTCTCCTGCACTGCCAGGCAGACTCTTAACCACTGAGCCACTTGAAGTCCGTGTATTAAGCATCTACTTTGTTCTAGGAAACTGATAACTGTTTTACTTCGTCATGACTGATCCTTCCCGCGGCTCTGAGAGGTAATTTGTTCTCGCTTTCCAAAAGAGAAATCTGAGGCTTCGAGAGGCTGATTACCTTGCCCTGAAGTCAGAGGTGGAGCATGGACTCAAGCCCAGATCTGTCTGACTCCACACCTGCGTTCTTTCCGCCTTGCGGTGGCCCAGGCCAGCCCTGGTGCCAGGGGGCACAGGTTAAGGAAACGCTCTGGCGTCCAGGGATGACAGCGCCTTCCCACGCGTGGGAGAAGCATTGAACCTTTGGCTCATCCCTGTCCTCACATGCTGCCGATGGCCTGGGGCCAGAGCTCTTCTCCAACCCCAGTGGACACGCCTTTGCCGCCTGGTCCTCACTCTAACGACAAATGGGGCACAGCCTTCAGAGGCTGGGGGATGGGGCTCCATGGCAGCAGGAACTGGGTGGGATGCTGAACCCAGCCGGGTCCAGCCACTGAGTGACGAAGGGCCGGGGAGCTGGAGGAGCTGCTGAGGGCGGAGGGTGGATGCCGCTGCCTTCGCCCTCTCCCCGGAAGCCCCAGACGCGGTCCACCCGCTGCATTCTGGCCTGAGGGTAACTTGCAGCGTCCACAGCTGAAATGGCTGCTTGTTGAAGACTTGCGGGGGAGCTGAATGAGGATCTCTTCTTGTAGACGGAGGTGAACTAGGGGAAAGAGCTGAGTTTAGCTCAGAATTCCTCTGTCTGGAGGCAGCTGGTGCTTCCCCGCAAAGCCCCTCTTTCCAATCTCTTCGCCTCCGGACAAGCCTCCCACCCCACCAATGAGAACAGCCTTCATGGACGCTGGAGTTGTCCCGCATCTGCGAACTCTAAGGCGGCTCCTCCTCCTCCACTGGCCTCCGCTGGTCACCCCCATGGCCCCTGGGGAGAGTGGGTACCAGCCCAGTGCTGGCTTCTGCAGCCTGGCTTCTGGTGTCCGGACTCCATCTTCAGCCACGTGCCCGGGAGTCTTCTGACGGGGTCTTCCCCACACACTGGTCTCTACACAGGCCAGCCTGCCCTCATTCTGAAAAAACCCAAACTCATCCGTCAAGACTTGGCTCGAGGGTCATCACCTCCACCTGGAAGCCTGCCCTGACCACCCCCGTGCCATGCCCCCTACCCCCTCTACGCCCCCTTCCCCCAGCCACCCCTGGCCTTGCAGGGTTTCTAGTGTTTTATGTCCTGAGATGTTTCTGTCTTTCCTGCCAACTTGTCCCCCGGCCCCCCTCCCAGCCCACTGATGCTGCCGGTTTCGGAGCAGGAAAGCTTCAGGCTTCTTACTTCCACATTAGCAGATTCTTGACAGAGAGCAGGTGGATACTCAGTATACATTGGATGGATAAAGTAAGTGATCTCCTTGTGACTTTAGATAAGGGAAAGGCTTTTGTTGAGAAGATAAATTCACTGTAAAGGAATTCGCTGCGAGCATGCATTGATTTCTCAGCAAATATTTAATGAACACATTTTACGTGTTTATCATAAAGCGGCCTAGGATGCCGAGCAGGCTGTGCTTTTTGTGAAAGCTTGGAGGAAAGGGGTGTTCGCGGGGCTTTGTGAAAATTACTGTATCTGCGGTTTCTCAGTCAGAACCTGCCGTGTCCTGAGCACCTGATACACATTCAGAATGAACATGAATGAATGAAGGGCTCTGGGGCTTATAAGGACTTTTCGCATGTGTGGTCATTTCATAATTCAGGCAAACCTCCCCAGATGAAATGTACATTGATTATTACAACCCTAACCTGGGAAAACTCAGACTGGGAGTTGCCAAGTGACCAGCCCAGGCTGTCTGCGCCCAGGGGCGTCTGGACCAACCCGGCCTGGTCTCTGACCTCTGCGCCCTCTGACCCCTGGTCTGGAAGCTAGGAGCTCATGGACATGATTCCTTGTTCACTCACCAGACTCTCCCAGGCCCCTCTAGCGAGCAAGCACCGACCTGACGGCTGAATCACAGGGAAGGGAGCGGGGCAGGGAGGCTGCCCCGGGGCGTGTGTGTCTCTCACCCCGTGGGTCTGCATGTCCTAGCTGTGCAGGCAGCCCTGGGCGCTGGGGGTGGAAGGTGCTCCTGGGGGCCAGGCTGCCTTGGGTGGGGCGTCCCCGTGCAGGGGGCAGAAGAAGCCAGTGGGGATCAGCTTGGGCTGCGGCCCTGCGTGGCTGGGGGGTGGGCTGTAGCCCCTGAGAGCTGATCACGCACGGCACGCAGGCCTCGGACGAGGTCTGTTGGGGACACAGACGAAAACTGCCCCTAGAGGAGTCCCAGCTGGTGGGGAATATGGATGCAAGCTGAGAGGTGTGCAGGGTTAGGGTGGGCACAGGAGGGGGGCATCAGGCCCCAGTGCGGGACCGGGGGCAAGTTCCAGGAGGAGGGATGAGCCCAGCCGGATTCGGGGGTGGCGGCGGGGAGGACTGGGCTTTCCGTGTGAGGCCTGGGAGCACTCGGGGAGGACGGAGCACGCGTTCCGGGCTGGTGGGAGACGAGCTGGAGGCCGGGCAGGGGGCCCGGGGCAGCACACGGCAGCGGCTCTGGGCCCGGGAGGCCGTGGGCAGCACTGGAGCGCGGGCGGAGCCCCGGTGAGCCTGTGAAGGCCTGGGCTCGTCTGTGCAGAGCACGTGGGGGAGGCGGGCAGCACTGGGGCGCGGCGGACCCCCGGTGAGTCCGTGAAGGCTGGGCTCGTCTGTGCAGAGCACGTGGGGGAGGCGGGCAGCACTGGGGCGCGGCGGACCCCCGGTGAGTCCGTGAAGGCTGGGCTCGTCTGTGCAGAGCACGCGGGGGAGGCGGGCAGGGGCGCTCGCAGCTCCCTGCGGGCCAGAGGCAGCTCCGCCAGCACGTGCTCCTCCCGGAGGGGGCCGGCTCTGACCCCGAGACCCTGGCTGTCGCTCCTCCAGGGCCAGGCTGCACTTAGTGGCCACCCTCGAGGCACGGCGGGGCGACGAGGGCCCCGTGGGAGGACTGTGCCTGCCTCTTTGCCTGGCCCTGGGCATGCCTGGCTCACCCGGGGAGGCAGAACCCGCCTCATCAAACTTGCCTCTCTCCCCCGGCTCCCGGTGCCCCAAGTCCTCCGAGTCGTGGTCCTGCCGCCCCCACCCCCCACTCCTTCTCCTGTTTGATTGTAGTGACCTGTCGAGACAACTCAGCATAAGTTTGGTTCTTGAATCTCTATGTGTCGAATAAACATTGAGCCCAGGGGATGCCTTTGATCTCCCATCTCTGGCTTGGCCAGATGCTTCCACAGCCTTGATCTTCTGGGAACCTCCCCCACCCCCAAGGGAGGCCTGCTTCTTCCTCCTCACCGGAGGACTCCCGTGCTGTTGCTGAGTCACATCCTGGAGTCTGGCTCAGGCCTCGTCTCAACATCAGGAGGGTGAGAACCCTCAGGAGGATGTGCAGGGTCTCTGTGCCCTGTGTGAGTCTGGCAGTTGGTGTCTCCCCACCCACCCCGAGCGCAAGGGTGTGATTGCCGCCTCTCCAGCTGCAGAGCCGACCTTGGTCTCCATGGAGACACACATCCTGAGTGAGCACCCACCAAGGCTTCTCTGGGAAGTCTGACTTTCCTTTTCCCTTTCAAGGATTCTCTTTTCATAATCACTTTCAAAGCCCTTGAGGGGGAGACGTCAGGCAAAAGCTGTGAGTACAATTCCTCTTTAGCTGAGGGGACTTCCTGGAGCCACTTGACAGGCGCCCCGACTGCTGGCCCCACCCTGGAGAGTAAACCACCCTTTGCAACCCAGTCAGATTTAAAACCAAGCTTGGGGGCGTGCTTCAGTGCTGGCTTCTCCGGGGTTACGACAGAGAAGGGGCGTCTCCCCCGCAGTGCGGCCAGGACGGAACCCATGTGCTTCTGGGGGAGGCGGACGCGCGTCCCCGCCTCCGCCGCCCCGCTGTGGCGCTGGGATCAAGTTCGGGGTGACGTGCGGGCACTCCTGCCATCAAGTCGTCTTCAGTGATGGGCGGGGGGATAGCGAGGGGTCTGTTAGTAAAAGCCGCACTTCCCCGCTCTCCTTTTCAAGAAGTCATTTCCTGTAGAGCCGGGGTCCTGAGCTGAGTCTGGTGGTGGGGATGCTGACCCCCATTCTGTCCAGAACTCTGAGTGGGCCTCGCGAGTCCCTTGCCTTCTCTGAGACCCTTTCTTTTCAGTTAAAGGAGCGACTTGTCCAAACGCATGCTCAGTCCGGGTCCTGTCATCGCTGTCTCCGAGGGACCCGCTCAGCTGGGTACAGTGACAACAGTCACCGCCTTCCCTCAAGTTGTTCTGTTTGCGTCTAGTAAGTTTAACCAGAAGGATGGCGAATTACTCACACTCATGATAGAGAATTAGCAGACAGAGCTCCAAACCCAAGCCGGGACCATCCCTCGCTTCTGCTCTGTGGCAGGCAGGGTTGTGAGGATGTGAAGGCGTGGTACTTATCTGTGGGCGCGTGTGCTTGTGAGCGCTTCTGCTTGTGATGAACCTGGCCTCTGCTGCACCTCCCGCTCGCCTGCACAGACAGACCCGTCGGCCGTGTGAGCAGCGCCGGGCGCTCGTCACTGCGAGGGTCTCCCCGGAAGGGCCCTGTCACTTAGCTCCTCCTGCATTCCCAGAGTGTCTCCGCCACAGACGATGCTGGGAGGAAGGTGCTTGGAAGCAAACCTTTTTCTACTTCTGTGATAGTGTATCTTCCCAAGATAAATCCCTAAGAGTGGCATTGCTGGGTGACAAAGGGAGCTTGCCGTTGCAAGCCTTTGGCTGCTTACTGACATATTCTGAGAGGTCTCACTCGCGCCCATTTCCACTGGTGTGAGATGAGCCTGGACATTTCTTTACGGTGTCCCTGTTTGTGTTGTTTGGCCTCTCAGTCGTGTCCGACTCTTTCGTGACCCCATGGGCTGTAGCCCGCCAGTCTCCTCTGCCCATGGGATTCTCCAGGTGAGAGTACTGGAGTGGGCTGCCATTTCATCCTCCAGGGGATCTTGCCGACCCAGGGATGCCACCAGGGAAGCCTGCAGTCCCCTCACTTAATTGTTATTAGAATAATTTCGGCCCATTTCAGGATGAAAGCATTGTACTGTTGCAGTTTTGAATTGCATTTCTTTGATTTCAGTTTCGAATAACAATGCAGGTGATGAAGGATACGAATTTCTCCTGACTACAGTCCATAAGTTTTCATCTGTGGCCTTCAGTGCAGTTCAGTTCAGCCGCTCAGTCATGTCCGACTCTTTGCGACCCCATGGACTGCAGCACACCAGGCCTCTCTGTCCATCACCAGCTCCCGGAGTTCACTCAGACTCATGTCCATAGAGTCGGTGATGCCATCCAACCATCTCATCCTCTGTCGTCCCCTTCTCCTCCTGCCTTCAATCTCTCCCAGCATCAGGGTCTTTTCGAATGAGTCAGTTCTTCATGTCAGGTGGCCAGAGTATTGGAATTTCAGCTTCAGCATCTGTCCTTCCAATGAATATTTAGGACTGATTTCCTTTAGGATGGACTGGTTGGATCTCCTTGCAATTTAAGGGACTCTCAGGCGTCTTCTCCAATGCCACAGTTAGAAAGCATAAATTCGTCAGTGCTCAGCTTTTTTTATAGTCCAACTCTCACATCCATACATGACTACTGGAAAAACCATAGCTTTGACTAGATAGACCTTTGTCGGCAAAGTAATGTCTCTGCTTTTGAATATGCTGCCTAGGTTGGTCATGGCTTTCCTTCCAAGGAGCAAGCGTCTTTTAATTTCATGGCTGCAGTCACCATCTGCAGTGATTTTGGAGCCCCCTCCCCCCCAAAAAACTCACTGTTTCTAATGTAGTTTTATCACCATTAATTACTAAGTTGTTTGTAGTAATAGTTTTGCTTCATTTATCTAACTTAAAAATCATTTAGTTTTTTTTCCAAATTCACCTTTTTTAAATTAAAAAAATTCTTTTAGTTTTGTTGCCCTGAGGTAGAAATTGCAGCCTGTATCGCCCTTCTTCACTGCGCATCGCGTGTCTGATGAGATTGTTGGGACTTCTGTGCTCCTTTTAATGCAATTTTCTCATAGACGTCATCGTTTATGACTCCTATTGTTTATATCTTTTGATGTTTCTTTGTTGATTTCTCAATTTTGAACTGTGCCCTGTCATTTTGGTTTAGGTGGATCTCTTTGGCATTGCAGTTGTGTGTGGTTGCTTTTTAATTCTAAATGTCTTTGTCATACTTGTGATTTCTGGTTTTTTTTTTTTTTAATGTTTTAATGATTGTATTAGAGTTTTATTTTTGCAGTTTGATATACGCAATGCACTTTCATCCTGGAGAGATAACATGTTTTTTCAGAGCACATCAACATCACGAATGTCTTTTTTTTTTAATTTTTATTTTTTACAGCAGAAACATTTTGTATTGGGGTCTAGCCGATTAACAATGTTGTGACAGTCTCATGCGAACAGGGAAGGGACTCGGCCACGCATACACATGTATCCATTCCCCTCCAAACCCTCCTCCCATTCCTAAGAGGAGACACTCAGCGTTTTCGTTCTAATGAATCCTTCAGTCAGTGACACTGTCCTTGCAGACCTGGCTGCCGACAGCGCCGTTGGGCAGCGTGTCACTAGCCGCTGTCTGCCCTGTTTCCGTCTGAGAACTGGTCCAGACCTGGCTGCCGACAGCGCCGTTATGTCACTAGTCGCTGTTGTTGGGCAGCACGTCACTAGCCGCTGTCTGCCCTGTTTCCGTCTGAGAACTGGTCCAGACCTGGCTGCCGACAGTGCCGTTGGGCAGCACGCCACTAGTCGCTGTCCGCCCTGTTTCTGGCCCAGTCTCACGCTCCCCTCATCACATTGCCTGCTCTGTTTTAAACACTCTGCTCAAGCATCTTCTAGTTTTAAATTCCACTCTGACTTGATTGTTTTCAAAAGTTCCCGTTGTAACTCCTATAATTAATTTGTTTTCCGGCCAGGCCTTTTTGTTAGCCTTGAATTTGAATATAACCTTTTGTAAGTAATAATCTTTGAAAGTTTTAAAATTATTCTCACGTTTCATGTTTAACAGGGACCTGATTATTTTCATTTGTAGGGAATCTGTGACCTCATTGCTAACGTGGTCATTGCTAATGACATTGCTAATAGCTTTGAGACTACTTATATGAGATCAACATATCTCTAAGATGTCTAATAACTCTTCCATGATAGTGAATGACCTTTCCTGACGTTAATGTCTGAGTCTCTCGGTTCGCCTGGGATGCCTTCAGCCTTGGCCTGGTGCTTCCTGCTTGCTCAGAATTCTAAACTGGGGCTCTAAGGCTTTCCACTCGCAGGCTCTGTCTCGCAGTTCGCATCTCCTTGTCTTACCCTCCTTTGAGGCCCTGATTCACTGGCCTGGTTTTCTGAGGGTTTCTGTCTGCCTCTTTTGCCTACATTTCGGTCTTTAGTTTAAGATGCTGTTCTATACATTTCACACATTCTTCCTGGTTCTAGATCATGCTTCCAGGTCCGAGGGTAACAAACTGGAGAGCGTGAGCTCTGAGACCACAGTTTGGAGACAGTCGTGTGCTTCCGGGCAGGGGGCTCACTCTCTGTCAAGGCAGCAGGTGCCTCGGGCTGCAGCCTGGGAAGTGGGGCTTCCAGGTGAGTCAGGGCCAAAGACACAGGGGATGGGCGTGACGCGCAGGGTGGTGACAGAGGTGTATCTGCGAGGAGTGCCCAACCTTGCGGGGGGAGCTTGGCAGCCCTCTCAGGACTGATCATGGGAGGTGGGTCTGCAAGGATGGGGAGGGGTTGACAGTACAGCGGATGGCGCTGCGGGCATCAGAGAGTGCGGGGGGAGCGCCGGCCACTGTGTCGTGTTCAGGACTTTAAGAGAACGGTCTCCGGAGGCTCAGCGTGGGGTTGGCAGGGGGACGGGAGGTCAGGCCCGGTGAGGAGAGAGTTGTACCCGGCGAGGGTGCGGTGCACGCTCCGGGAGTCGGGAGTTGGCTCTCAGGCAATGGGAAGAGGCTGAAGAAAGTGAGATGGAGAGGACTGCCACGCTCGCATTTTACAAAGACGCGCGTGGTGCCGTGTCAGGCAGGGTGAAACTGGAGAGCAAGAGGCTGGGGTCCGCAGACTTCAAGGCAACGCTGTGTCCTGGGATTCCGAGGGGAGAGAAAGGCAGCAGCGACGTGCAGGGGGGGCTGGCTCTTCTGTCTGCCGAGAGGCTCGGGTGTGCCTTTAGGGACCTGGGCATCCCTACCCACACTGCTGGCTTCCAGCCCTTCTCGCATGTACACAGAAGCGGGTAGAATACCTGACTCTTGGTAGAAATGAATAATTTGCATGTCTAGATTCTACTGAGAAAAGAGAGCGTGATTGACAGACATGAAGTTTTCCGTGTACAGAGTTTGTCTTCCTGGGGCTACATGGCAGTCTCCCTCGGAATGTGTTCACCACGTAAACTAAGGGTCATTTTTCAGCCAAAAGACATCTCTTCACCATTTCTGTCAGAATGGGAATGCAGACCTTTGAAAGGTTTTCGTACATGATGGTGATGAGTCTGGGGTGAGTCCTCTGGACGTGCACAGAGGGGACGTGGGGGCGATGAAGCTACGATCGTCTGCAGAGGAGACAGTCTCAGCGGCTCCCTTGTCTTCCCGGTCAGGCCATGCTTCTTGTGGCGGAGGTCGAAACCCTGGGGTGACCCTTGGCTGTCCCCTCCCTCCCCACCTGTCCATCAGCAAATCCTGCAGGCTCTGCCCTCACACTCGTCTGGAGCGCCCTTCGCCTGCTGGTCCGGCTCTCAGCAGCTCTCCCCCGGTTCAATGCCACCGCCTCCTTAGTGACCCCCTGCTGCCCTTGAGCCTTTAGTGCCCAGACAGGCCTGCGGTGAGCTCAGCCAGGGGCGGGGACCTCCGCTCAACCCCCTTCTGTGGCTCCCACTCCACTCAGGGAGAAGCCTGCTGCTCTCCCGTGGTCCCCTGCGCTCAAAGTGGGAACCCCCCCCACCACGGAGCCCTCCCTTGCACAGCCCACCCTGGCCCTCGCCGGCCGTGTCCACAGCTCAGGGGCTGTGCAGACTTGTCTCTTGTCCCAGTGGCGCCTCTAGGCATCTTCATGGGTCCCGTGCTGTGGGGGAGCCTTCGCTGGGCCCATGTCCTGAGAGTGGGGAGCCTTCGCTGGGCCCATGTCCTGAGTGTGGGGGAGCCTTCACTGGCCCCGTGTCCTGAGTGTGGGGGAGCCTTCACTGGCCCCGTGTCCTGAGTGTGGGGGACCTTCACTGGCCCCGTGTCCTGAGCGTGGGGGAGCCTTCACTGGCCCCGTGTCCTGAGCATGGGGGAACCTTCACTGGCCCCGTGTCCTGAGCGTGGGGGACCTTCACTGGCCCTGTGTCCTGAGCGTGGGGGAGCCTTCGCTGGCCCCATGTCCTGAGCGTGGGGGACCTTCATTGGCCCCTGTCCTGAGCGTGGGGGACCTTCACTGGACTGTATCCTAAGAGTGGGGGCACCTTCACTGGCCCCGTGTCCTGAGCGTGGGGAGCCTTCACTGGCCCCGTGTCCTGAGCGTGGGGAGCCTTCACTGGCCCCGTGTCCTGAGCATGGGGGAGCCTTCACTGACCCTGTGTCCTGAGCGTGGGGGACCTTCACTGGCCCCTGTCCTGAGCATGGGGGAGCCTTCACTGGCCCCGTGTCCTGAGGGTGGGGGACCTTCACTGGCCCCGTGTCCTGAGCGTGGGGGAGCCTTCACTGGACTGTATCCTAAGAGTGGGGGCACCTTCACTGGCCCCGTGTCCTGAGCGTGGGGAGCCTTCACTGGCCCTGTGTCCTGAGCGTGGGGGAGCCTTCGCTGGCCCCATGTCCTGAGCGTGGGGGACCTTCATTGGCCCCTGTCCTGAGCGTGGGGGACCTTCACTGGACTGTATCCTAAGAGTGGGGGCACCTTCACTGGCCCCGTGTCCTGAGGGTGGGGGACCTTCATTGGCCCCTGTCCTGAGCGTGGGGAGCCTTCACTGGCCCCGTGTCCTGAGCATGGGGGAGCCTTCACTGGCCCCGTGTCCTGAGCGTGGGGCACCTTCATTGGCCCCTGTCCTGAGCGTGGGGAGCCTTCACTGGCCCCGTGTCCTGAGCATGGGGGAGCCTTCACTGGCCCCGTGTCCTGAGCGTGGGGGACCTTCATTGGCCCCTGTCCTGAGCGTGGGGAGCCTTCACTGGCCCCGTGTCCTGAGCATGGGGGAGCCTTCACTGGCCCCGTGTCCTGAGCATGGGGGAGCCTTCACTGGCCCCGTGTCCTGAGCGTGGGGGACCTTCATTGGCCCCTGTCCTGAGCGTGGGGAGCCTTCACTGGCCCCGTGTCCTGAGCATGGGGGAGCCTTCACTGGCCCCGTGTCCTGAGCGTGGGGGACCTTCATTGGCCCCTGTCCTGAGCGTGGGGAGCCTTCACTGGCCCCGTGTCCTGAGCATGGGGGAGCCTTCACTGGCCCCGTGTCCTGAGCGTGGGGGACCTTCATTGGCCCCTGTCCTGAGCGTGGGGGAGCCTTCACTGGACTGTATCCTAAGAGTGGGGGCACCTTCACTGGCCCCGTGTCCTGAGCGTGGGGAGCCTTCACTGGCCCTGTGTCCTGAGCGTGGGGGAGCCTTCGCTGGCCCCATGTCCTGAGCGTGGGGGACCTTCATTGGCCCCTGTCCTGAGCGTGGGGAGCCTTCACTGGCCCTGTGTCCTGAGCGTGGGGGAGCCTTCGCTGGCCCCATGTCCTGAGCGTGGGGGACCTTCATTGGCCCCTGTCCTGAGCGTGGGGGACCTTCACTGGACTGTATCCTAAGAGTGGGGGCACCTTCACTGGCCCCGTGTCCTGAGGGTGGGGGACCTTCATTGGCCCCTGTCCTGAGCGTGGGGAGCCTTCACTGGCCCCGTGTCCTGAGCATGGGGGAGCCTTCACTGGCCCCGTGTCCTGAGCATGGGGGAGCCTTCACTGGCCCCGTGTCCTGAGCGTGGGGGACCTTCATTGGCCCCTGTCCTGAGCGTGGGGAGCCTTCACTGGCCCCGTGTCCTGAGCATGGGGGAGCCTTCACTGGCCCCGTGTCCTGAGCGTGGGGGACCTTCATTGGCCCCTGTCCTGAGCGTGGGGAGCCTTCACTGGCCCCGTGTCCTGAGCATGGGGGAGCCTTCACTGGCCCCGTGTCCTGAGCGTGGGGGACCTTCATTGGCCCCTGTCCTGAGCGTGGGGAGCCTTCACTGGCCCCGTGTCCTGAGCATGGGGGCACCTTCACTGGCCCCGTGTCCTGAGCATGGGGGAGCCTTCACTGGCCCCGTGTCCTGAGCGTGGGGGACCTTCATTGGCCCCTGTCCTGAGCGTGGGGAGCCTTCACTGGCCCCGTGTCCTGAGCATGGGGGAGCCTTCACTGGCCCCGTGTCCTGAGCGTGGGGGACCTTCATTGGCCCCTGTCCTGAGCGTGGGGAGCCTTCACTGGCCCCGTGTCCTGAGCGTGGGGCACCTTCATTGGCCCCTGTCCTGAGCGTGGGGAGCCTTCACTGGCCCCGTGTCCTGAGCGTGGCCCCCACACCCAGAGCTCTCTGTGGCACGCCCATGTCACCGCTGTCCCTTCGCCCACCCCGTGTGCCTCAGCTGTTACTGCTTCACCTGCCACTTCCACTCTCGGAATATTCTGAGTTTCGTGAGAGCGGAGGCCTTGCTCACCTTCCTACGCTTCTGCACCTTTAGTGCTTGCAGGCGTGCCTGGGACACATGCAGGGCTCAGGGTCCATTTCAGGAGGCGCGGAGCTCCCTGAGGCTCAGGAAGGGCTTGTCAGGCGGAGGGCCTCCCCGTCTGTGTCCCTCCCCGAGAGCGGGAGGGCTTGAAGGCACTGCTGGGGGGCCAGACCCCGAGCCTGCGGGCCACACATCTGTGCACAGGTCCCTTCTTTCTGATTCTAGATTTGTTCAGACGCGAAACGAGGATGAACCAGCAGTTCTGCCTGAATGAGTGTGGGCTGCGCTGACGTTCCCGAGCGAGCAGGGCCACCATGGGCAGCACGGAGGCAACGGCTAGAACCGCGGTTCTGCCTGCGTCCCCCCACCCAGCCTCTTCCAGGAGCCGACGGCCTCACGAGCTAACTTCTGGCAAGGCGGTGGGTCTGCTGTGGACTCGTCCTCCCTGTCTTCCTGGGGCGTCTGCAGTTTTTCCTCCTGTGGCTGTGCCTGTGGCTGCGGCTGTGGCTGTTTGTGGTTGTGGGTGTAGCTGTGCTTGTGTCCATGGCTGTGTGTGTGGTTGTGCCAGTGGGTGTGGCTGTGCCTGTGGGTGTGGCTGTGGCTGGTTTGTGGCCGTGATTGTGAGCAGACGCCTTGCATCCTGGATCAGCCTGGTGTTTCCGTGAAGGGCAGGCTGCACCTGGCTTCATCTGCAGGGGCTCTGAACTGTGGCAAATGCTCTGATTAAATCACAGTTTTCTTATCCACAATCAGGAAACAGGAAGTGATTTGACACAGAACATTGCATCAATTATGATCAGCTTGGGGAGATTCTCTCTGATAAGCATTTTCTGTCAGCCGGTGCGTCTAGCACTGCAGTCAATTAGCAGCAGAGGGACCTCTCCCCCCCGGGCCGCCCCACCCCAGGCCTCCCGCACACCACACTGCCCCCCAGGCCTTGCCCCTCACTCCCAGGCTCACCCCCTCGGCCCCGGGCTCAGCCCCAGGCCTCCCCATCCCCGTTCTCACCCCCCAGGCCGACTTCCCCCTCCTTTGTCTATTGAACGCTCTCCTTTCTGAGCTCTGCCCTGGGCTCTCTGCAGGGTCATAAACCCCAGCTTTGGCTTCGGGAGGAGACTAGGCAGAAGCTGGTGGTTTGGCTGCAGGCAGGCCACATACACCCAGTTTTAAAGCTGAGTTCTCGCTTTTGGATTGCATTTATTTTTTCGCTTTCTAAAATGTCTCCTGATCAGATGGTTTGTGAGTGAAGACCAGACTCTTGGAGACAGACGGTGACAGATGTTCAAACAGGAGGCCCTGGGAGGGTCAGGACACTGAGCTGAAGCCGGGGTCGGGGGCCCTGAGCGGGTGCCTGAGGCTGGCTTTGAACCCTGGCTTCTCTGTAACCCTGGTCCCCAGGGTTGTCGGGGGGCTGGCCGGCGGTGCTGGGCGAGCGGCCGGCGTGCCACTAGGCCACGCGGGGCCGAGGGCAGGCTCGGGGGGAGGGGCGAGTTTGCTGTGACGCCGCTTCAGTTCCTTGCTCCTCTGCGCCTTCCAAACAGCAGACCCCGGGGTGGTGACACCTGGCTTTTCCTTTCCGGTGGGGTCCATTTGATGAGCAAAGGTTGCATGGCAAGCTTTCATTTCTTCTTAGATTCTCTGCAATGAAAAAACCCCACATGGCCCAGCCGTCTGTCAATAATAGAGTGGGTTACTGAAATAAAACAAAAGGCAGGTACGTTTACAGCTTCCGCACTGGATTCCCAAGCTGTCTGCCTCTGGGCTTGGCACCGACGCGGCTCAGGTGCCCGAGTGGGAGCACGTCCCCTGCATCACAGGACACACAGCCCCCGACGGCGTCTCCGGTATCTTCCAGCTGTTTATGCTGTGAACGGACTTTCGCGACTTCTACTCTGTCTGAATTCTGACTTGCAGAACTGATTTCTGTCACGACTGGCCTAAACCATGAAATCAGCACCAGTTTTCCCGGAAGTTCTGTTTGGGGTGCTTTCCCTTTAGCTTCTCTTACAGACGCCTTCTCACAGAGATGTCCCACGTCCCTGGCCTGCCAGGACAGGGGGACAAAGGGGGCTTTCTAGAATCTGCGGTTGGGGCACATTGCAAAGGTGGGGGGGGCATATCTTTTTAAACAAAAAGAGGAACTGATCTCAGTTGATTTTCTTTCCCTGTTCTCATGCAGGAAATGGAACTCCTCCTGGTGCTATACGCAAAGTCGTCCAATATTTTGAGTCCTTGCGTGAAAAACACAAGGGAGCTGCTGGCCTCGGTGGCTTGTCTGGCCAACAGGTAAGCTTCCGGGGCATAAACGTTGCCTCCGTGGTGAAGCGTGTTGGGGTTACGGGCGGTGCTGACAGGGGTTAGGGTTAGGGTTGGGGTTAGGTTTAGGGTTAGGGTTAGGGTTGGGGGTGGTGCTGACAAGGGCACCCACGTCTCCCTGCCCACCTGTGAGCTCTGTTCACCCTGACCCACAGCAACGTGTGGGCTGTGGCTGCTGGATTGAGTGGCTCCACGGCTCTCGGGGGGCAGGTGGGGACTCTCACAGCCCCAACCTCACGTCCGAGGCCAAGACGGTGACCACAGCAGGTGGTATTTAAGTTCTCGTCTCTTCAACAACGACCAAAGGATTGTAATGATTTGTGCCCAGGTGGGCACCAGCCCATGTTGCCTGTGGCTCTGCCAGAAGGCGATTGTGTGTGTGGCATGTGTGTGTGCACACATGTGTGTGCGTGTGTGCATGGGTGGGGCATTGCCCATGCAACTGGGGAGGCCAGGCTGGTACTGAAGGCCAGCATTTGCGGACTGACTAATGCAGGGTGAGAATTCCTGTCTGGTTCCATGACTCAGAGCTGGGAAGAGGGACACAGAGGCATGAGGATTTCAGGACTTGGGACAGGGCAGCCTTGATGTCAGGGGCCTCGCTGGGTCCGCAGGGAGGAAGGGCATGACAGGCAGAGGCCACAGGAGCTCTTGATGGGTGCCTCTGGTGGATGTGGTGGGGAGCAGCTTGTCTCAGAGTCAGGCTGACCTGGACGTAAATGGAACTCCTCAGCTTACTAACCTGCAGCCTCCAGCAGCTGCCCGCCCACCCAGGCCTCAGCTTTCACCTGCTCTGAAGGGTGATGCTGGGGCCACGTGGAGAGCAGCTGTGAGCACGAAGATGAAGTCACGTGTGTGCAGCGTCCCACGGGATTCCTGGAGAAAGCAGGCTCTAAAAGACTAGACGTCATCTCATGCAACGTTTGCTATTACTAAAAGGTTTACTTCTACAGTTACACTTTCCTAGAATGTCTGGGAAATGGGAGCTAGTGCCCCAGCAGGAGCATCCTAGTTGTCTGGACGGTTTATTGACAAGGTATCCGTGCAGGAGCCTTGGGGCTCTCATACGCTTCCCAGGAGCCAGGGTTGGGCTCTGTCTCTAGTGCCGCCTTGACGCTCTAAGCCCCAGTAGTGAGGACGGGAGTGGATTTGGAAACAGGGCTGCGGGGTCATGCTGTGGGCGGGTGGCCCGTAGCCGGATCCCTGGTGGTTAGAGGAAAGGGGAGGTTTGGACACAGACACGCAGAGAGGGTGGCCTGCGTCAGATGCGGGGAGGAGGGCCTGTGACGACGGAGGCAGAGCCTGATGTGGTGAACTGAAACCGGGGAGCCGTGTGGGGAGCAGATCCGGGAGCGGACACAGGGCTTGCCGGCCTCCAGCAGGAGCCCGAGACGCTGGGAGCGGGCGGCCCGTCAGAGCCGTGACGGACGCCCAGCCCGGCGACGTCCGCATTTCCGGCTCTGGACCCCAGAGCCGTGCCGTGGCCTCTGCTCTGGGGATACAGTGCGTCTCACTGTGCTCTGCGGTCTGAGCTTTCCCGCCCGACCTCATAAAACATCAGCAGTGGGTGATTTGACACCCACTCCAATTCCTCCTTTTACCCTGTAGCTTGCTTCACGGAAAGATGGGGCTCCTACCCCCGGACTCAGCCCAACCAGCGCTAAGCGATCACTTTCGGTGTGCTTAGCACTCCTAGAGGCAGCGGAAGAAACCAACGTGAAGGTGACCTCGGTCTTCCTGAAGCAAGGATTCAAGGTGTGTGGACACATTTCAGGCATGTAAGCGTGCACCTGCATGAATCCTGCTTGGGTTTTTTGTTTTTGTTCCTGAACAAAGTCTTATGAATTTTCCAAGTAAATTTTCTATTGCAGCAGCATTCTTAGGAAACTGTGCCCAGCATGTCCTGGCGCAGCCCGGCTCCGTTCCTGTCCTCCTGTGAGCTCCCGTAGGGCGGGGCTGAAGCCTGGTCTCAACACTGGTCTGCCTGCTGGCTCATCGTCACCGAGGTCACCTTCACGTTGGTTTCTTCCGCTGCCTCTAGGGGTGCTAAGCACACCGAAAGTGATCGCTTAGCGCTGGTTGGGCTGAGTCCGGGGGCAGGAGCCCCATCTTTCCGTGAAGCAAGCTACAGGGTAAAAGGAGGAATTGGAGTGGGTGTCAAATCACCCACTGCTGATGTTTTATGAGGTCGGGCGGGAAGCTCAGACCCAAGAGCACAGTGAGTCTGCGTATGCTTCCCCCACGGAGAGCAGAGGCGAGGCGAGTCTGGGAGCTGCAGGCTCCCTCGGCCCCCGCAGGGGTGGTTCTGCACTTCTGGGACCCGGGCGCCATCCCAGGGGAAAGAGGGGCTTCCTGGCGCTGGTACCACCAGCTGGTTCCCTCAGCTCTTCCAAAATGCTGGCGAACAACTCCCCTTGTTAAACCTCTTGGAGTGAACTATACAGAGTGGCCTCTGAAGGTTTCTCAACTAATACAACCATCTAATGAAATTCTCCTGTTCCCAAGGACAACTGTGCCACCTGGGGAGTCCCGTAGGGTTCGAAGCCAAATCACACCAGACACTCAGGCTCTGGGACTCAGGAAAAGGATGGAGTGTGCTGACTTTTCTCGTCTGTAAAATGAGGCCATAGGCAGATGCAGTGTGTGTGTGTGCGTAGGTCTGTAGGTGTCGTTAAGGAAGATGACATACGAGGCATCACTCTGCCACACTCACAGGTAGCAGTGATCAATATTTCACCATTCTTCTTCCTTTGAATCACACATTTTGTCAACATGTCTGATCTCCAGCAGGCTTCTGAAGTCAGTCCTGGGGACTTTAAGCCACAGGATCAAGACTCCTTGAGCAAAACGTTGGTTTTGTTTTCCAGGGGAACATCTAGGTTCCTGGGTGAGTCATTTTCTTAGCGACTATTCGGAAAATCGAGCAGGGTGGGTCTTGGTCCACCCGTCACCTGAGGGTTCATGTGAAACACAGGCTGTAACGCTTCCTGAGGTCGTTAGGATGAGTGAGAATCTGGAATCACTCAACACTGCACAGGGCAGACGGTAGACACCCAGCCAGAGTGTTTGAATTCTTATTTGCTGACGATGGACAGATGTACACAAAAGCGAGACGGGCAAAGTGGTTCTGAAGAGAAAGGGGAAAGAAGCGAACAGGGGTGTCGACGGCTGTCGTTGCCGCAGATGCCCGCCGCACTTCACAGTTTATAAAGTGGCTTTTCCATCTCCTATTTCGCCATTGCGATAGGACTCTGGGGTAGGTAAGAAAAGGAACCTCAATGTCTTCATTTTTACTTTTCAATGAGAAAAGTGAAGCCCAAACTGACTGAGTGATTTTCCTATGGGCACACAGCTGCTGATGCTGCAGTTAGCCTGCGCTGTAGACGGACCGTATGCCGGGCACCCTGGAGGGCTTTGTGTGCCCCATGCCCTTAGACCATCAGATCAGTCTCAGGGCCGGTTACAGTCATGTTCCCATTTGCAGAGGAGGGAACTTCTCCGGAGGGTAAGATGCTTTCTCAGGGAGACACAGGAGAAGGTGGAGAAGCTCAGGCAGCCTGAGGACACAGCCCGGGCTTGTGACTCTGGCTCTGTGCTCCGGGAGCGGGGTCGTCAGCTGCCCACTGTGTCCGTGCCCCAGGGCAGGCCTGTGCTGGCCACTCGTCTGTGTGGCTAAAAGCTCAATCCCAGGACCCAACCAAGGTGAAGAGTTTTCCCTTGAGTTGTGTCTCATGAGAAGCTTCTCCACGTGTGCTGACTCTCTGAAAATTTCAACCAGCAGTGGCCACACAGGAAACAAAGGAGAAGGCGAATGTCGTTCACAGCAGCAGCCACGGCTACAGGTGGTCAAAGAATTAGCACGAAATGCCTAAGACCCTCGTAAAGACAACTTACAAAATTTGCTAGAAGACAGACGTCACAGCAGATATGAAGAAAGGCAAGACATATACCATATTCACGGATGAGGCAGCTTGGCATTGTGAAATCTGCTCACCCCACCTCAACACGTCTACCCAAGTAATGCTTTTCCAATAAAAACTCTAGTATAGCTGTTTTAAAGAAACCATTTAAAATTTGTGAAGCAACAAATATCCAGAATAAACAAGACACCTTTGAAAAAGAAAAGAGAAAGGGGAATTAGGCTACCGTGTATGAAGACACACTGGAAAAAAGTGGTCAGGAAAATCCTGCTTCTGGAGAAAACTGACTTGTGGACAAGACACAGAAAGCAGATGTCAGAAGCATGGTTAGAAATTTGGGGGCCCAGCAAGTAACAGTGAGGAGAGGATGCGTGAGGAGAGGATGCGTGATCTGGTGCCTGGGAAGGAGGTGACACGCAGTCTACGGAGAGAAGAATCCTTGGACGCACAGCCTCTGACCAAGCTAAGGTCATTGCTGGAAGGACTGAAGACCCAGAGCGACAGAGGCAGCTGTAAAGGCCACTGAAGAAACGCGAGACGGTCTCTATACTCTCAAGTGAGGAGGGAGTTCTTCAACCGTGTGCTTTCTTCCAAAGCACCGCCAGTCACAAAGAGGGATGGATCCGATGACTGTGTGGTGAGGAGCTGGGGGATGGCTCAGAAGACACCGTCAACACTTAAAGCCGACGAGGCATGGCCAGCTAGAGAAGGTGCAACACTTCTTCAAAATTAAGAAGGAGGAAAGGAGGGCAATCAAGAAAAACTTGCTGAGAAAATGAGTAGACCATTCAGAAGAGGGGGAGCCTAATCCTGGAAGACACAGCACACGGGCAACCAGAGAAACGCCGAGTTAAGCCGCGTTGCCCTTCATCTCATACTCCCTGGACTTTCAAAACGGAAAAGCCCGATGAATCCAGCTGCTGGTAGAGGACAGGCAAAAATGGGAATCCAGGTGCTGGGCTGGGAGTGGCCTGGGTACCGGCTCCGACAGCTGTCTGCAGGCACGGGGTGGTGTCGTAGCACACTCTGCGGCGTGAACAGGAGATGCCGGCACCCAGGGTGCGTGACCCAGAAAAGGGGGTGAAGGCGGAGGAGACGTGGGGGGCCCTGCGTCAGCCGGGGCCTCGTGGAGTCTGCAGCGGGTGCTGAACACGGAGCAGTCTGAGTGCATCGCAGGGCAAGCGGGGCGGAGGCTCAGCCCCACGACAGTCAGTCGGTTCAGACAAACACGCAAGCTCTCCTGTGTGTTCCTGTTGGGCTGCACCCCGCAGGCCTCAAGCCCGGTGCTCACCCAGCTTTAAGACCGAAGACAGAGCCTGGAGGCAGAGACAGAGACGTCAGTGGTTTCACAGAAGCGGAGCGTGCGTGTCTGAAGAAGTTCCTGGAGCAACACCCCACCGGGTGCAGTGGGTGGTGGGCAGGGCATGTGGCAGCGTTTGCTCCTGGCGGGGAGAGGAGACTGCCAGGTGTGGCTCTTCGGTTACCAGGGAAACCCGCAGAGGGGCATGCCCCTTACGACCTCCTTGATAAGAACGTCAGAGCTGGGGCCTAGGGCCGGTGTGCGGGAAGGTTAGTCACGTGGCTAAGGTGTAGGGGAGGCAGGTCCTGGACAGCCGTTCTGAATGACCCGAGCACACACAGCTTATTCCAAGACAGAAGCAAACTCGTGCAGTGGTTTCCTGGAGGTGGGCTGGGCAGGCAAGGGACTGGAGGGTGGGCACAGGCGATGAGCTGGAAAAACGTGAAGACAATAAGACAAAGGCAGGGTGTCTGGCACACTTCAGTGATGATTGCTCCGCACACTGGCTAGAAAAATTCCCGGAAAGTACTTAGAACAGCAAGTGACAAGTAGTAAGAGCCGGATCACCGTGCCCGCCGCTGGGTATGGATTTGTGAGCCAGGGCGGTCCTGCTCCCTGTGGCTGATGCTGGCCAGACACGTGCAGGCTCTGGACCCAGCTCTGCTAGACGCCAGCCTTTACTGTTTTCCCACTAAACCAGACACATTCGCTTGTGACGCAGAGCAAGTGAAAGCACACAGTCTGTGGTCCGGAGACTGGATGGTAGCCCTGAGCGAACCTGCACTGACCCGGCTGGACCCTGACAGCCTCCGGCTGCTGGACCAGAGAGGGCTGGGGGGGGCAACACGTTGGTGGGTGTTCAGTGTCGGAGGAGCCGGGAGCTGGGGGACGGGAACTGAGTGAGGAGGGGTGGCCGGGCATCTGATCCTGATGTTGGCTGTGCGGCGACCAGGAGCCAGGGCCGTGTCCAACACGGAGCAGTAAGCTTTGGTGGCACTGAGGGGTCACTTTTCGGGGTAGAGGAGGGCCAGCTGGTGGGGGAGGTCACACTGGGTGGGGAAGCAAGGGCCGCAGGGAGCCCCCATTCTGAGAGCAGCGTGCGGCATGCGGGGTCTGTGCCCTGCAGGGCTCAGCACGCGGGGGGCCCGTATGTTGACTGCTATTATCCCACAGTCAGAAGGACCTTTCTTATAAGCAGGCCCTGAATGCTGGGAGTGAGGATGTGAACAAAACGTGCTGTGCACACAGCGCGACTCATCGGAGTGGAGTCAGACCCAGGAGATCTTCCTCACATAGGGTGTTTCTTAAACAATTAAAAATCGGTGATTTCTGATAAATCCTCCAAGGAGTCACGGGTCCCACCGTTAGCAGTGGGAGGAGGAGGGCGAGGCGGGGGTGGGTGCTGGGACACCCGCAGACCCTGGACGCTGGTCAGCCACTGAGCGCTCCGGCCGGCGGTCACAAGGTCACACAGAGCTTATCGTGGCGTTTGGCCTGCACGGGGCCGCGTCACCCCTGAGCCAGCTCCAGCCCCCGTCAGATGGTGACTCTGCCGGCCCCGGACGGTGTCACTGTGTGAGCATCACCTGCGTTCAGAGAGAGGTGAACAGCTCGGCTTTGGGGAGGACCTCATCCACAGAACCGGCTCAGGTGGAATCCTGCCCCAGTTCGCGTGGAGACAGTCCACGCCCACCCCCGCAGGAGAGGCTCGTTTTGCACCTCTTCATTTGCAGCAGCGCTCTTCCTTTGATCCAGTGCCCCGTACGTGCTCTCTTGTAAAGAGTGCTCAGTTCCATAACCCTGTGATGACCATGGGGCAGTTGAAATTGGCAGAAGGGCCACATTTCCGGGTGATAAATAAACCCACTTCCCTGTGCGCGGAACGGTAGGTTCCCTCTGACAGCCCGTGTTCTCGGATGGGAGGGGCTGGGCCCTCGAGCTTCGCAAGGCTGTGCCTCCAGAGTGGGTGCCACGGGGCACCTGGCCTGACCTGCCAAGGAGGAGCCGTACTTGAGCCTGTGGCATCGAGTATGCGTTTCTGGGACAGTGACCGCGTGTGAAACATGGGACAAAGCCCTCCTGGCCGCCCCTGCCCTCACCTCCCCACACCGAGATCTTTTGCTGGAGACAGAGGATGAGTGATTTTAACCCTGAATGAGCTGTCGCTTTGTGTTAAAGAAGGTGAGAAGGGATCACGCTTGACAGATGAGTTGAAGATGAAATGGATGGTTTCTTGTTCTTCCGCAATCCCAGCCTTTCTGGCTGACGCAGCCTCGGTGAAGAGAACCTTCTGCCAAAGGAAACACTCGCTTCGGGCCGGACGTGCTGCGCAACGTCTGCCCGTCCTGGCAGGAAGCCTCGGGAGGAGGACCCCCACTGCTCCCGGACAGGCTGATGGACAGCCCGCGCTGTGGGTCCCCTGCCCGTGCCCGGCGCAGACCCTGACGGGGGCTGGTGCGCCGCACAGGGCCATAAATCTTCGCTGACTCGAGTGGAATGATGGGCCAGACCGGAGGGCTCGGATGCTCTGGTCCAGATGGCGCGGGGGCCGCTTCCAGATAAGCTGGCGGGGCTGCAGAGTCCGTCAGGGATGGCTCTCGAAGGACGCGGGCGTCTGCTGCCTGCGAATCAACCAGCGCAGAGATCTGGCCACCCAGACCCAGGGCCCGAGGGACCCACCGTGGACCCGGCTGTGGCTCGCTGTGCCTTCATCCACCCTGGGGCTGCAGGCTTCGGGAGCCCGGCGATCGGAGGATTCAGGCCGGCCTGTAAGGAGCCGGGTGACGTGAATGGCACTGAGCTCAGGCCAGCCCCCCATCCTGCTCCCGGGAAGAAATAATTCTCACCAGGCCTGGGGGCCCAGTCTCCCCATGCTGGCTGTGGACAAGATTCCCCAGGGAAGGGCTTCCAGCCAGAATGCTGCTTCCCAAGAGGACGCCCAGCTGGGCAGGGACGTGCAAGGCAGGGTCCTTCCAACTCTCCAGGGCGGGGGCCTCTGGGAAGTGAGACGGGCGGCCCCGGACTTGGTCCATCTTCACACCGCCCCCGTTAGCTGAGCACCTTGAGCAAGTCACACACGGCATGGACTAGCTTCCTCTCTGGTATTTGAAGGTTTTCGTGAGAAGCCAGTGAAAACAGCGTCCGTGAACAGTGCCCTCGGAGAGATACTAGGTACAAAGGCGTCCTAGGGCCCTCCGCCAGGACCCGGCCCCGCGTGCTGCCCGCAGAGAACCTGCTGACCCTGGGCTCGGAGAGCCTGACCTTGAGAGGAGGTCTCCGTCCTGGGGAGCACGGTGTGCCCCTGGCTGGCTGCCTGGAGGCCCCGCCCTGGGGTGGGCAGCCCTGCTCGGCAGTGCCTCAAGGCCCAGCACTCGGCTGGGGGCCCCGGCTCCCCAGAGACACCAGGGTTCCCCGCAGTGGGGTCTGGCGCCCTTCTCTGCGTGTTTTAGCTCTTCTCCACACCCTCACACCTCTGCACAGGCGCAGGTTCGTGTCCCACCCAGAGGGCCCTTGAGATGGATTTGTTTGGTGGGGACTCCCTGGGTTCATTTCTTTGTGCCCGAGAGCACCCGCCGTCCTGCTGTGGACGCCCCTGGCGACCTGAGGTTCCCAGCACCCTGGGCAGCCTAAGGCAAGCAGTGGACACATCCCCCACCCCCTGGTGGTGGCCCAATTGTCTCATTAACTCCGAAAACCTGGGCGAGGGCCATTTGAATGTGCCACTTGTGCAAATAGATTCAAAGGATCATTCAAATGATTTAACACGGAAAGGGTCAGACTTCCCAGAGTCAGCTGTGTTTTTAATGCGCTGTCTGAGTGATTTCATTAGGTTGCAATGTTAAAGAGAAGGGTTCTCGATGCATAACTTATACAAATGTATGCAAATGCGATGCTCGCCTGCAAAGGCAACCAGTGAGATCCCGGGAGAGTCCCCTGGACCCCGGGCTGCCTGATGGCTCCAGGACCAAGGGCAGGGCGAGGTGGGGTGACCCTGGAGGCAGCGAGGGAAGGGGCGGCCAGGAACGCTCTTCTAGTTCCGGTAGTGGGGTCTCCAGCGGGGTGGCGGTGAGCCCAGGCTTCAATCGCCCCCCTCCACCCTCCCACCTGTGCCTCGAGCTGCTTTGCAGCAGTCCTGGTGCCTGGAATACTAATCAGCTCTCAACTTTTGAACTCCTTTTGGTAGAAAAAGAAGCAAATAACACAAAGAAACCAATCCCATGCCCAGCGGGTGGAGCGAGGTCTTCCATTCCTCTCCAGGGAGGGCGGCGGGGAGGGCGGTGGGGCGGGCGGTGGGGTCTGGGTGGCCCTGTGTCCTCAGGGATGCAACCCCCCCACCCCGCTGACCCCCTCAGCCACACCTGCCTCTGGGACTCTGTCCCGAGATGCTGCGGCTCCAGCAGGTCAGTCCACCGCTGAGGAAAGCTGCAGCTTTAATTCAGTTCCTAAGGTCGTATTGCAAAGAGCTCAGGCTGTATATTTATCCTGGATTTAAGTCTGAGGAAAGCCTCCCTTGCAGGGCAGAACCCTTTTCTGATCCTCCCCCCGCTGCCACCAGAGCGAGGTGGTAAAATGAGAGGAGGTGATGTGAGACTCTGTTAGTCGCTCAGTCGTGTCTGACTCTTTGCGACCCCGTGGACTGCAGCCCACCAAGCTCCTCTGTGCGTGGGATTCTCCAGGCAAGAAGACTGGAGTAGGTCGCCACACCCTCCTCCAGGGGACCTTCCCAACCCAGGGATAGAACCCAGGCCTCCTGCATTGCAGGCAGATTCTTTACTGTCTGAGCCACCAGGGAAGCCAAGTCTTCAGGGAAGACTCTGAAGGAAGCACACATCCCTGCCCCCCAGCCCCTGGCAGGCGGAGGCCTTGGCCTTGGAGCTCCTGCATTAGTTGACTGAGCTCAGCACGGTGAACAGCTGCAGGCGCCCAGCCCAGGCCTGTGCGCTCAGACTCCCTGGGGGCCCACCCGGTCTCCCCACTAAGCCCCTCACTAGTCAGGAGGCGGCTGGCGTCTCCCCTTGCCCACCGCTGTCCCCTGGTACTTGCCTGGCCCCGGGGTCAGCCCGCGTGCCTGGACCCGCCTGCCCCTCCCTCTGCCCAGGGCTCACCTCTGCCCTCAAACCACCCTGCTGGCTGGGCCTGCAGTGACCCCCGCTGATAACGGCGGGTCTCAGTCCCGGCCCGGCACTGGCCTCTCACCTTTGCTCACATGTCCTTTGCCCCGAGGCCCTTCTCTTGCCTCCCCTGGGCCCGAGGCTGGAATCTGGGGGTGGCCCCTGTGGGCTGGAATCTGGAAACATCCCCTGTGGGCTGGAATCGAGCTCTTCCGCGAGCAGGGCCCGGAGTCCCTGCTCGATGGAGCTGTCGCTGGGACCCTGGTGTCAAGTTTAGTTCAAACATGGATGCTTCTGGAATGAGGGTTTCCTGATTTTTTTCCCTGTCTCCTCTGCTTGTAATATTGGGGCTTGTAGAGCTCATCCATTCAACAGGTGCTTACTGAGGGAGACCCTTGTAGGTCCAGAGATGGTTCTAGGCGCTAAGATAGGAGGGAACACAGCACACACACACTCATACACACACACACACTCATTCACACACACACACACTCATTCACACACACACTCACACACACACTCATTCACACACACACACTCACACACACTCATTCACACACACACACACTCATTCACACACACACTCATTCACACATACACACACTCATTCACACACACGCACACTCACACACACATTCACACACACTCATTCACTCACACACACATTCACACACACACACTCATTCACACACACACTCACACACACTCATTCACACACACACGCACACACACTCATTCACACACACACACTCATTCACACACACTCACATTCACACTCACACACACACCTACTCATTCACACAGACACACACACACATTCAGAGACATACACTCATTCACACAGACACACACACATTCACACAGACACACATTCACAAACACACACTCATTCACACACGCACACTCATTCACACACACATATATTTGCACACTCATTCACACACATTCACACACAGACACACACTCATTCACAGACACACATACATACACTCACACTCACACACATTCACAGAGATGCACACACACTCATTCATAGACACATACACACATACTCATTCACACACATTTACACATACACATACTCACACTCATTCACACGCTCACACACATATTCATTCACACACATTCACACATAGACACACACACATTCATACAGACACACACACACTCATTCACAGAGACACACACGCATACTCATCACATAGGCGCACTGTCACACACACACACGTCGCTGCCCGCATGGAGCCCGCCTTGCGCTGGAGGAGGACGCAGATGAATGAGGACACTGCGCACCGCATTGTTGGTGACGTGTTAAGGAGAGACTCCTCAGGGACGAGGTGGGGAGTGTGCTTACACGGGCTTCACATCTGCACGAAGCCCTGGAAGAGCAGATAGCTGAGTCACATGGACGGACGCCCGGGGAAAGGGCTCGCGGTGAGTGCAGAGGCCTGAAGTGGGGGCACACTCGGCACATGTGCGAGAGCTGGAAGTCTGCAGAGCGGAGGTGAGAGGTGAGGTCGGGAGAGGGACGTGGGGGCCACAGGGTCTCCCAGGACACTTAGGACTGAGGGGAGCCTCTTCTGAGCAGAGGGGAGACTCGCTCTGACCTTGTTTGGTCTGGCCCGTTGTCTTAGACGCTCAGTGAGAAGGGCAT
The DNA here is from genome assembly GCF_032405125.1 of Capricornis sumatraensis. NCBI lineage: Eukaryota > Metazoa > Chordata > Mammalia > Artiodactyla > Bovidae > Capricornis > Capricornis sumatraensis. Next base: position 120,176,689 of record NC_091074.1, read on the forward strand.
CTCGGGCCCCATGGCACAGCCAGATGCCAGGGCCCTGGAGCACTTTCTGCAGAAGGCACCCAGTTTAGTGGGGCCTCTGGGCACCTGTGGTCTCAAGTGGACAGCAGAGGGAAGAGATGAGCTCGGAGAAGGGGCACCCTGACACTCGGGCAGGGAGTCACGTCTGCGCCAGGCTGCCTGCGAGAACAGGGGCCTGTTCTCACCATGAGGCGCCTGGTGCCCCAGTCCACCCCCCTCCCCCGCCGAGAGACAGAGGAGGACAGAGGGGTGGAGGTGGAGGAGGATGTGCCCCCACAAGAGCTGAGCCCCCCACTCAGGTGGGAGTGGCCTCTGGGTTGCTGCGCTTCCTCCTGAGCCGAACTCGAGAAGAGTCGGGTCCCTGAGCAACGTGCCCTCAGCGTCTAGGTGACTCTTGTTCCCGAGGGGTCCTGGGAGGGGTCCATAACCCTGGTTTAGCTCCCTCTCCCTGCTGGTGGTCCTATGCCATGGGCAGGGGCCTAAGCTCTTCTTGGCTCTGCTCCCCAGCTGGGCACCTGCCTGGCTCTGGGCAGCAGTCTGCTGTGTCACCCTGGTTCCCAGCCCTCTGCTGTGGGGAGGGGAGGGTCACAGAGACTCGTGCCAGGGAAGGGGCACCATCCTTCCCCCGCATGTGGGGCAGAGGGCATCGCAAGCCCTCGGGCAGGCGGGCTCCAGCTGGGGTCTGGGCAGACAAAATCAGAACCCAAACAGCTGATGCTGCTGAAGCGCAGCTTGTGGGAGGGGTTCATCCTGCAGACAGGCGCTGGGCCCTCACGGTGGACGCCTGTCTCCTACCAGCTTCTCTTGCTCATCCACGTGGGCAGGCGATGGGAATGGTAACAGGCGGGAGCAGGGGTCTCGCACACCCCCGGCTCTTCCTCTCCAGGAGGCAGCTGGCGCGCCTCTTGCTTACCAACCGTGGCCGTGCGCTGACCCACCCGGGTGGGAGATGCAAGCTGTCCACACCAGGACTGCTTTCCTTAAGGGGTAAAGCCATGCTCTTTGGAGGGAAAGACGTAGGAACCTACAGAGAAAGGGAAGACAGGGCGAGGCCGCCTGACTGGGCTGGCGCTTCTCAGCCCTTCTCAGGCTGGCTGGAGGAGCAGTGCTCACGTGCTGTTGCAGGCATTAAACTCACCACACTTTCTGGTCATCTAATCAGCGCACCTTCATCAGAACACTCGATTATCCCAGAAACATTAAAAAAACAGGTAAAAAAACCCCGAGCATCTTTAACTGCCTGCACAGGGATAAGCCCTCTTCCCATTTCCCATAGTTTGTTCAAGTTTTCTTCAAAGGGACTTTTGTCCACTTTCAGGCTTCACACTTAAGCATAAGCTCCTCTGCAAGACATTAAAGACTTTAAATAGTCACATATTTAATGGTGGTGCTGTGTGACTTCCAGTTACATCCGGATGATGACTTAGCTTAGATCTTCCCTGTTGCTGGCCGTCTGTCTCCACCTCCAGGGGCAGACTCGGGTCTAGCATCTGATGACACAAACGTAATCCCACCAGCCCCGCCCCAGCAGACCCCAGAGTCGTCCACACTCCCTTCTCCCTGGAGTCCCTCCCACCAGTGACGTTCAGCACCTCAGGAGAGGCAGCTGTCCACTGGGCTGGAGCCTGCAGTCCTGATGTCGCCTCTGCTGGATTGCTGTCCTCTGAAATTGACCGCATCCCCAAGGAATGACCGGACCTGCCTGTGATCATGTTCAAGGTGGGGTTCGGCTGTCAAGAGAGCAGACCTCTAAGAAAGTGGCGTAGAAGATGAAGTGCTTTTCTGTTCGCAAAACAGAATCCTTGTGCTTCAGAAGCGTGGTTATGCCAGACGGCGTTGCGGGAAAAGCTCTGTCTGCATCCCATGTTCTCACCTTTGATCAAAGAATGCGAATGTTTTGGAGTCTCTTGATAAGTACAAGGACATTGCTTTCCAGAAGGTTGTAAAAAAATGTAGATCTTCCAGAAGTATCTAAGAGAGCGTGGGAGAAATTTTGTTTCCATGAATACTTATTAACATGCGTGCTAAGTTGCTTCAGTCGTGTCCAACTCTTTGAGACCCCAGTGACTAGCCCTCCAGGCTCCTCTGTCCAAGGGATTCTCCAGGCAAGAAGAGTGGGGTGGGTTGCCATGCTCTCCTCCAGGGGATCTTCCCGACCCAAGGATCGAATCTATTTCTCTTAAGTCTCCTGCATGGGCAGGCAGGCTCTCTACCACTGGCGTCACCTGGGACGATCGTCTATTGAAATGTGTATTTTTTGGACTTAGTACTGCTTAACATTGGGCTTTTCTGTGTGTTGTAATTAAGCACGTGGGTCTCCCATTCATTCATCATGAGCACGTTTCCACGACCAGTGCAGAGCAGCCAGGACACTCATCAGTAGGGCGAGGTCCTGGGGCCGGCACCACGAGCTGACACTGGGCATGGTCTTCAGGCTGGACCCGAGGGGAGGCCGCTGCAGGCCGCGTCCCCGCACCTGGTTCCTGGAGGTCCTGGCTCCATGCTGTCCTGGTGACCTGGGAGGAACACGCCTCGCAGGAGTTGAGGCCCCCAGAGGCGCCTCGGACAGCATCCCCCTGACAAAGGTGAGGGGCTGGGGAGGACCCCCCCCAGGGCTGTGCCTGGTGTCCCCGTGCTCAGCCCTGTGCCACCCTTACACCTAGAGTCATGGGCGTGGCAGAGCGCCAGGAAGCCTGCCCACCGGCTGATGATCCTGGAGAGTGCAGGAGAGACGCGTGAATGTGGGTAAGACACCCTCTGGGTCCCCTGCAGGCTGGGCTCTGTCCACACGGGCAGGGGTGGTGGGAACACTCGGAGGACTGGCATCAGGGGACAGACGCCCTCTGGGGTCCCAGCAGGAAGGGCTCACACACGGGGTCGTGGTGCTCACAGGCCTGTGAGCTTCTCTGGGGGGAGGCCAGGAAGGCCCTCGAGCTCTCAGGACCCCCAGACGTATGTGAATTAATGGAGGGTTTTAGGAGATCGAGGGAAGCTTTTAGGAATCCACCTGCAATGCAGGAGACCCTGGTTAGACTGCTGGGTTGGGAAGATCCCCTGGAGAAGGGAAAGACTACCCACTCCAGTATTCTGGCCTGGAGACTTCCATGGACTGTACAGTCCATGGGGTCGCAAAGAGTCGGACATGGCCAAGCGACTCTCACTTCACTTTAGGAGATCAGGAGGCTGTAGGACCCACACGGAAGCTGGCATCGGTACTGGGTTGGCCAGGGCCCTGGGTGGTGTCCAGAAGCCACTAGAAAAACCCGACCTCTGTCAGCGGACATGGTGATACGTGCCCGTCCACCGCAGCTTCTGGAGAAAATGCTGCGTCTCCTTTACCATCTTCTGAATTTCATCTGAAGCCTCTCTGGGAAGATGCGAGGGTCGTGTGCTATCAGCGGACAGTTGACAGCATGGTTCTGGGCCCAAGGACTGCTTCCGGTCTAACGTGGGCGCAAAGAGGGGCGGGTGCTCGAAGGCACCCAGCCCAGGAGAGCCCGGTCCGACCTGAGTGCCCTACAGCGCCAGGGTGGCACTGCGGGGTCTGGGCTCCCGGCAGAGGTCCCTGTGGGCAGACAGGTGGAGGTCAGGCTTGGGGTTTCCCGAGGCTCTCCCTGCTCTCAGCGGGACAGCTGGCTTTACGTGGGAACCAGCAGTTCTGACAAAGGTGATGCCTTGGATGGTGGGGGAGAACGGGTGCATTTGAGTCACATTCTGGGTGTGACTCGCCAGGATGCAGCCACGCTGAGTGGACTGGTGAGGGCAGGGTGAAGAAACGAGGCCGACGGAGACACCTGGGGCTGTGGCTTGGATGCGTTGGCAGCAGCACCGCCAGCTTCGAGGGTGGGGAGGAAACAGAGAGTTAGGTTTGGGCTTGGGGGTCTCCAGGTGTCTGTGGGCGTCCAGGTGACTTGGCAGGAGAGCCTGGCAGCCCGTCCCACGTTCAGGGAGGGGGCCTGACTCCAGCTCAGGTCGTCTTCTGGGTTTGCAGACGAGGAGCTGAGAACCAGGAGGCGAGGAGGTCAGTCAGCGAGAGCCTGGTGGACAGACACGCCTGGCTCAGGATTCCCGGAGCAGCTGGGCTTAGAGAGGAGGTGACTTTCTCTCCACCAGAATTTTGTAGGGATTGCCAGCTCTTCCCAGCTGGACAGTTCGCCCGCATGGTGGGCGCTCCGCCCCCGACGGGCCCATGAGGACGGCCTCTGTTTTATAGATGTGGAGACAGGAGTCCGGAGGCCTCGGGCCGGAAGCCAGAGAGAAGTCGGGGGGCTGAGCCTCCCCGCGCTGCCCCTGCTTCTCTCCCTTCCCTCACGTGCCAAAGCCGCCGCCCACAGCTCGGGCTCAAAGCGGCCAAGGGTCACTGCCCCTCCCCGGATTTTTGTGCACCTGCTTCACAAAACAGAATGACACAGGGATTGTTTTCCACTTATCCGAGTAAAGGCACCACGTGTAGAGCTTTACTGATACTCAGTGCGGTGGACACTGGACGTGCCAACAGGCGACGGCAGCAGCAGTATTAGCAATAGCGTGAGCGTAAGGGCCGACTCGACGCGCGCGAGTCTCAGCAGGCTCCGGGAGTTGGCGATGGACAGGGAGGCCTGGCGCGCTGCAGTCCGCGGGGTCGCAAAAGTCGGACACGACAGGGACTGAGCTGACTGAACTGAAGGTCCAAACAACTGGAAATGGGCTTTCTCGTGTGAAAGTGGAGGATGTTGGGGACTGTCAAGGCTGGGTCTGCACACAAAGGGAAGCACATGGATTTCTCAAGTTCTTGGAGTTTTCAAAGCTGTGAGGCGGCTGTGGTTTGGAGAACACGGTGATGTGTTAGAAGTAAAGCTGAGCATCAAACAAGAGCCCGAGGGTCTCAGGGTCCAGCCCCACCTCCAGCCCTGGTGTCAGTCGCCCCCCTTTCAGCCTGTCTTCAATTGCAGCTGCTCCTTAGCTGAAGTCCCATCACCCTCTTAGGAATGTTGGACAAAACAGCATTACAGAATCTGCCGTGTGGCCAGCTCGTTGGATGGAGTCGTAAGAGCGTAGCCTGCAAAGCAGCCGCCGCTTCACTGGGTCCCAGATGCTGTATCTGGGGCTGGCGCCGAGAAGGAGGTGGATGCTGTGATAGTCACTCAGTGGTTCACGCAGTGTAGGGACCAGGAAGTGTGCACCGAGCCGGCGCCCCCGCCCGAGGTACCCGGAATGAGCTGGAGGGAGGCGGGCAGGAGTGTCTTCCTAGTCAGGAGTGTGCTCAGCTGCTGTTTCAGTGATGCTGAGGTCACTCCCGAGCCTAGGACTTGCTTGTGGCTGCAAGAGTGTCCAGCAGGGGCTCAGGACAGTCAGCCACCAAAGCCCGTCTCCTTCTATGCCTTGTTTACCTGGCAGCCTTCCCCAGGCCTCCATCCCTCCCCCTCCACCCCTGGCTGTCCACACACGAGCCCAAGGGGCCGAGGGACCACGTCCACACCGCCTGCCCCAGTCCTCGTGGGCAGAGTGTTTCCCTCGGGAACCCGCTCAGCTACTCCCTTCTGCAAAACTTGTTCCTTTGCCAACGCCTGTTCCTACATCTCCGCTGGAGAAGGAGATGGCATCCACTCCGGTGCCACTGCCCGGAAAACCCCACAGACAGAGGAGCCTGTCCCGCATCTACTTTAAACAGCGTACTTTCTACCGTGCCTTCTCTTACAAAGGCTTCCTTTACCTTTTATTTGTGACGTGCTCTCAGCTTACATTTAATTCACTTACTTGTCCATTTAGTCATGCTTTCTTTCGTTTGTCCAGCACTTCACTGACTAAATATTTTGGCGTCCTCTTAGGTGTGACATGCAGGGAACCCCAAATGAGCGGCCCAGCCCGTGGCCTCTGGGCCACTGTGTGACTGGGAAGATGCCCAATAGCGAGAGATTGCAACGAAATAGGGCAGGTGTGGTGATGACACCTCGGAGGCTCTGGGCGTCTGGAGGGCTGGGTGGGAGCGAGCGTGGTGGAAGCTGAGGAGGCAGAGTGTCGGAACAAGAAAGAGAAGACGGGAGGCTGCCCGGCCACCAGGCAGGACCGGAGAGCAAGTCCTCTGCGTCCAGAAAGCGGAACAGAAACCTGCGAGGCTTGTGGAACGCTCCCTCTGCTGTGCAACTGGGGCTTGTACACACGTGTCCACGTGTATGTGCATGCATGTCTGGGTGCACATGTGTCTACATGTGTCTTTCTGTGTGTGCATGTGTCTCTGTGTGTGTGTCTGCCTGTGTCTCTGTGTGTGTCTGTGTGTGTGTGTGTCTGTGTGCATGTGTCCATATGCATGTGTGTGTCTGTGTACACATGCCTCTGTCTATATATGGGTGTCTGTGTGTGTGTCTGTGTACATGTCTGTGCCTGTGTGTGGGTGTCTGTGTACATGTGTGCATATGTCTGTGTGTGTCTGTGTACATGTCTGTATCTGTGTGTGTCTGTGTCTGTCTGTGGGTGTGTGTGCATCTGTGTACATGTGTCTGTGTATATGTGTGTCTGTGTCTGTGTGCATATGTCTGTCTGTGGGTGTGTGAGCGCGTGTGTATGTGTCTGTGCGTGGGTGTGGGTGTGTGGGTGTCTGTGCGTAGGTGTCTGTGTACATGCGTCTGTGTATATGTGTGTCTGTGCGTGGGTTTCTGTGTGTATGTGTGTGTGTGTCTGTCTGTGGGTGTGGTGTGCGTGTGTCTGTATCTGTGCATGGGTGTCTGTGTACATGCATCTGTGTATATGTGTGTCTGTGTCTGTGCGTGTGTGTCTGTGTACATGTGTCTGTGCGTGTGTCTGTGCATGGGTGTCTGTGTGTGTGTGTGTCTGTGTCTGTCTGTGGGTGTGGTGTGCGTGTGTCTGTATCTGTGCATGGGTGTCTGTATCTGTGCATGGGTGTCTGTGTACATGCATCTGTGTACATGCGTCTGTGTATATGTGTGTCTGTGTCTGTGCGTGGGTGTCTGTGCGTGGGTGTCTGTGTGTGTCTGTGTCTGTCTGTGGGTGTGTGTGTCTGTGTACATGCGTCTGTGTGTGTGTGTGTGTCTGTGTCTGTGGGTGTGTGTGTCTGTGTACATGTGTCTGTGCGTGGGTGTCTGTGCGTGGGTGTCTGTGTGCATGTGCCTGTCTGTGGGTGTGTGTGCGTGTGTGTATGTGTCTGTGTGTGGGTGTTTGTGTGTGGGTGCCTGTGTGTGTGTGTCTGAGTGTCTGTGTCTGTGTGTGGGTGTCTGTGTCTGTCTGTGGGTGTGGTGTGCGTGTGTCTGTATCTGTGCATGGGTGTCTGTATCTGTGCATGGGTGTCTGTGTACATACATCTGTGTACATGCATCTGTGTATATGTGTGTCTGTGTCTGTACATGTGTGTGTGTGTGTGTGTGTCTGTGGGTGTGTGTGTCTGTGTACATGTGTCTGTGTGTGGGTGTTTGTGCGTGGGTGTCTGTGTACATGCATCTGTGTACATGTGTCTGTGTATATGTGTGTCTGTGTCTGTGCGTGTGTGTCTGGGTGTGGGTGTCTGTGTGTGTGTCTGTCTGTGGGTGTGTGTGTCTGTGTACATGCGTCTGTGTGTATGTGTGTCTGTGCGTGGGTGTCTGTGTGTGTCTGTGTCTGTCTGTGGGTGTGTGTGTCTGTGTACATGCGTCTGTGTGTATGTGTGTCTGTGCCTGTGGGTGTGTGTGTCTGTGTACATGTGTCTGTGCGTATGTGTCTGTGCGTGGGTGTCTGTGTGCATGTGCCTGTCTGTGGGTGTGTGTGCGCATGTGTATGTGTCTGTATGTGGGTGTTTGTGTGTGGGTGCCTGTGTGTGTGTGTCTGAGTGTCTGTGTCTGTGTGTGGGTGTTTGAGCAAGTGTGTCTGTGTGGCCTCTTTAAATGCCCCTGCCCCGCATGCTGACGGCCGCTGGCCCTCACAGAAGCAGCATCTTGTCAGCAGCAGTGGCCTGGCTCTCTGACCTGCTGGCCCCACGGGCAGGGCGTGCTGACAGGAGTGGCCTCCCAGGCTGCAGGGGGGCAGGGGATGTGGGGCAGGGGTGGGGTGTGGGGCCCAGGCTTGTCCTGGACGTTACAGCTGAGCCAGGGGCAGCCTGCACATCCTCCCCGAGGACACGCACTGTGCGGCCCGGGCTGCAACCAGGGTGGCGCGCCCCCACGTGGGGCCCAGACTCCAGCCCCCGGCCCCCGGCCCCCGGCCCTCCAGGCCCCCCACCCTCCTGGGCGCTCCCCCCACCCCAGGCCCCCCTCCAGCTCCCCGCCATCCCCCCGGCCCTCCAGGCCCCCCACCCTCCTGGGTGCTCCCCCCACCCCGGCTCCCCCTCCAGCTCCCTGCCGCCCTCCTCGCCTGGCGCCTGCTCAGGGCAGCAAGCATGCGGTGCTTCATCTCCACGTGTGACCACAGACCCTTTCCTCTGTCCTCCCAGGCCGCCCCCACCCCCCGCCCTGTTTCCCACCAGTTCTGAGCCCTGGGCCCACGGGAGGCAGAAGAGGATGAGATGGCCGCTCCTGCAGTGCGGGAGGCGGGAGGGGGTCGCCAGGTGCCGACACTTCAGAGGGGCCAGAGGACCCCAGATCCAGCTCTTCTAACCACGGGCCATGCCGGGGAGAGTGCGTGAGCACACGGGTGTGGTGAGGGGTGTGTGTGAGCACAGGGCTGTGGTGAGGGGCGTGTGTGACCACAGGGCTGTGGTGAGGGGTGTGTGAGCACACGGCTGTGGTGTGCAGAGGGGCACATGTGTGTGAGCACAGGGCGGTGGTGTGCAGAGGGGCACATGTGTGTGAGCACAGGGCTGTGGTGAGGGGTGTGTGTGAGCACAGGGCTGTGGTGAGGGGTGTGTGAGCACACGGCTGTGGTGTGCAGAGGGGCACATGTGTGTGAGCACACGGCTGTGGTGAGGGGTGTGTGTGAGCACAGGGCTGTGGTGAGGGGTGTGTGTGAGCACACGGCTGTGGTGAGGGGTGTGTGTGAGCACACGGCTGTGGTGAGGGGTGTGTGTGAGCACGGGGCTGTGGTGTGCAGAGGGGCACATGTGTGTGAGCACAGGGCTGTGGTGTGCAGAGGGGCACATGTGTGTGAGCACAGGGCTGTGGTGAGGGGTGTGTGAGCACACGGCTGTGGTGTGCAGAGGGGCACGTGTGTGTGAGCACAGGGCTGTGCCTCTGTGACTGCTGGGAGTGTGTGTGGTCCGTGTGGCATGTGTGTTCCCCCGTGGGGCTGGTGTGGCCTGGCGTGTGTACTGGGTGTGGCCGGTGGGTGTGCCCAGGGCTCGTCATCCAGAAGGCCCGTGTACCTGCGGGTCGAATGACCCTGTCAGACGCTTCGGGTGGTGGGGGCTCCATCGGCTCCTGCATGGCTGGGGCCCCCAGCCCGCTCTGCTCCCGGTCTAGGGCTGACGGGTGGCTGGAATTCCTGAATGGCCCTGAGGGGCGGGGACGCTGTCTCACCGGCTCCGCTGCAGGTCCTGGGTGCCGGGCGAGCAGTGGGCTGCTGGTGGGGTCGGGGGTCGGCCTGGAGTGTGTCTGGGGATGCTCCCTGTGTTCTCAGGATGCCCCTCAAAGCGGTCCCGGTCCTGCCGTGGAGGACGAGAAAAGCTTGGGGGGCAGCGTGCCCCGTGCCCCTGGAGGAAACGCCCTCGGGTGGAAACAGCCCAGAGCCGGCCTTCCCCGCCCGCTCTTGCCTCTCGCTTCGGTTTTATCAGCAGCCGCTGAGCCTCTGGGGTGGTGCTGTGTTCCCTCCGTGTGAACCCTTGGGGCTCACACGCCCTCGAGGACCCTGCTTCCCGGCCGAGTTCCGTTTGTCACTGGACCTGTTAGGGAATGAAGGTGTCCATTTGGCAGCATCACCTGCTTCCTTCTAACTCGAGGTTCCTGCCGTGGGGCGCGGTGGGACGCGGGAGTCACAGAGCCTCCTCTCGTGGAGGAGCCAGGCCTCAGGGCAGGACCACCCGTCTGACGGCCGGGAGAGACCACCTGGGCTCAGACCCCTCCCAGCTGTGAGAAGCTGGGCTCTCCCCATGCCTCAGCGGCCTCCTCGGGGCCTGATGATAACCTGTGAGGGGTGAGGAGTCAGTGAGGCCCTCGTGCTTTCTGTGAGCTGGCAGGATCTCACGTCTCCGGGGCAGCTGCGGGGAACACGCGTGTGTGGCTGAAGTGTGGGGGCAGGGGCAGGGGGCTGCGGGGGGGGAAAGGGTGCTGGCCGTGGGCCCCACCCTGCCCTCTGAGGGAGGCGCCATACCCTGAACCCCGCACCCACCCCAGGGCTGGCTGGCCACCCGCCGCCCTGGTGTTCCCAGGACGTGTTCTGAATCAAAACACCTTCTTTGCAGACACCTTCCTGGAAGACAAGCTTGAGAGTTTGAGATGATGAACAGGAACTTGCTAGGTCAGCTTCGGACGTGACACGTGGCTTTCAGCTTTATGGTCTGGTTCTAGCCGGCTGTGTTTCGCTTTGTAGATGGCTCAGCGTCGTCCTGGGGAATCGCTCTGCGTTGTCACTCTTTCAGTCTCTCCTTGGCTTCTTCCTCTTCCTTCCTGGGTTTTGGAAGGGGCTGCGCTGAGCCCAGGGATGCCTCTGGAGGGGAGAAGGTGGCCAGCGTGTGTGCTGTGGACGGAGGACAAGGGAGCTGCTGTCCTCAGCAGGCACCCGGGGGCGTTGCCCACCTTGGTCTTACCCGTTTCCTTGGAAACCTCCTCCACGGTGGGCTGGGGAGGGGACAGGGCCCACGCCTCTGCTCCACTCGTGACAGCTGGTGCTTCGCCACGGGGAGGCAAGGAGGAAGCATCCACAGTCAGCTCACCACCCCTGGAGACCCGGTGCTGGGGCGGAGATGGACCCTCCCCGGCCGGCTGGCTACCAGGCTGAACCCCCAGGGACATGGGGCACCCAGCATCCCCCGCGCCTGGTCTGGGCACAGGATGGCAGCATGTACGCTGGGTTTCGGCCGCTCTGCAGCGACAAGGATGGGTGGCCGGAGAGACCTCGTGAGTTTCGGTTTCATCTCCGGCCGGTCACCTCCTGCTGCCTCGGGTCAGCTCTGCAATCGTCTTTGATCTGAGAGACACTGTGGAGATCACTGGGTCCCCCCCTCATCTTGCACTCGGGGGAACTGTGGGACTCAGGCCTGGGCGCCCGGAGGACCACACCACCCCGGGTCAGCAGGGCACTGCAGGAAGCGCCCTCCTGTTTCCCTTCTATTTTCATTGCTGGGGCGACCTTAGGCAGCTACTCTCTGGGCCCGTGTGATTGTCTTCAAAGTGATGGAAATAGAACTTCTCTCGTCTGCCTTTGATAATCATCGCTGAGGATCAGGTGGGACGTGGTCGCTGCGGTAGGTTACGGGGGTTCCTGTGATGGAGAAGGGGCCGGGGCTGGTCAGCACCCCTCACCTAGGGGAGCGCTGGGCCTGAGGCTCTCCTTGCTGTGCCCAGGATTCTTGATGGGGACAAGCTGGGTCCCCCACCCCGCCCTCTCCAATCACACACACACACTCGCAGTGTTCCACAAGCATGCACACACACTAACATGCACGCACACACACACACGGGACTTTCAGCGGGGTGAGAGTGGGCCACACTGAGCCCAGGGCAGCCTGTCCCTGTCTGGCTCTGCGACCTTGCATGACTCCTGTGACCTCTCGAGGATCCAGGGTCCTAGCAGTCAGCGAGCAAAGGGGTAAGTGGAGGTTTGCACGGGTCAGGGGCCCAGCAGCAAACAGAAGGCATCACATGCAGCCACCTGAGGAGGTGACACACAGACAGAGCGTGGTTACACCCAAGAGCTGGTGGCCCCGGGAGCTGGTGTTGGTGTTTCCTGGGACCTGTGCCTTTGGCCTGAGGCTGGTGTCCAGGCCAGGTCACCACCACTGATGGGGTGACCCCTCAGAGAGAGGGCTGTTGGGAGACTGTGGCTTCCTGACTCACCCCACTATCTGGGCCCCGTGGAGCCAGAGGGTGCAGGTCACCCGAAGTGCCGAGGAAAGAGACCGGCCGAGACCTCCAGCTCGGCCCTGCGCGTGTGTGCAGGTGTGTGTGTGTGTGCAGGTGTGTGTGTGTGCAGGTGTGTGTGTGTGGTGGTGAATAAGGTCGTGACTAGGTCGGCGTGATAGAAGAGCAGACCCAGGCCGGGCCCCGTCGCAGGACCTGGTGACCCTCCTGCACTAACAGTGCCCCTCAGGGTCACAGAGCCCGGGGGGTCAGCCCTGCCTCAGCCTGACTGGGAGCTGGTGCACGCACCCCCCAGACCAGGCAGACCCCAAGTTTGGCGCAGCTCTGCCCCCAACACTGGGGACACTTCCTCCAGGTCCCTCCACCTCAGGCTTCCGCTAGGGGTCTGCGAGCTCGGCACCCACCCACCCGGATCACTTCCTGGCTGTGGGTCTCCCATCACGGGGGCTGGGGCGGGGACTGTGGAACAGCTCGTGGTGTCGCCCCCCCACTGCCAGGCAGCCTGTGGGTGGCAGAGCTGAGCTGGGTGAGAGCCTGGGCAACCCCTGGCCCCTGGCGGCCCCTGACCCTCACCGTCTGTGGCTGTGGCCCCGGCCTCTCCCCCCCGCCTGTCAGTCTCCCGAGGGAGCACAGAGACCTCTCTCTGCAGGCTGCCGTTCTCAGCCCATCTCGGCTCCAGAGGCTGGCTGGGCCACCACCCCCTCCCAGCAGTTCTGCAGTGAAGCCCCTGACTTGGACGGTGTCCCGGGCCAAGCGTCCACTGCAGCGGCCTCCCGGGCAGGCTCGTGGGCAGAGACACCCGTGAGCAGAGCAGGGTGGGCGGGCTTCCGTCCACCCTCCAGGTGGGTGGAGATACTACCTAGGGGTCAAAAGCACTGTTAGGGCTGGAGGCAGAGAACCTGAGCCTTCTCATCACAGGGCTTCAAGTGACTGCAGAAGGGAAGGGCCCAGCTGTCCCCTCACCTGGGACCCCCCTGTTCCCCCGGTGGCTCTGCAGGAGGCTCAGGTCAGGAGAACCATGGTCAGGATAGAGTCCTGCCCTGATTCACTCTGGAGCCTCGGCACCAGGCTGCAAGGAGCCAGGCCATGCTCAGCTGACATAGCCCATCCGGGGAAGGTTCTGGGTGGGGAGACGTCCCCCTGATCCCCTGGGGGAGGAGGCCCTGAGGTGGATTGTTGGGGGCGGGGATGGCCCCCAGGCCCTCTGCTGGCTCCTTCACCTGGGGTTCTTCCCTTTGAATCTTGCTGCCTGGAGAGGAAAAGGAGAGATGAGTAAAGAAAGGGGATGATCCCCAGGGGTTTGTTTGAGACGGAATCAAAGTGAGGAAAACAGATCAAAGCTGTGGGAAGACAGGTGCATTCCCCTGCTTGGCTCTGCCAACACGTGCACGGTGGTCACACACTTGCAGCCCCTGGGATTAACTGCACACGTGCGAGTGCACATATGTATATGCCTGTGGTGTGTGTGAACGCGCGTGTGCCAGAGAGACAGACAGAGACAGAGGCGGCTCCATTTGGTGTCGCCCAGCACCCCAGGACTAAGTGAGCCCCGTGTGCAGTATGGGAGGGAGGGTTCTGACCCGGGGCCCATGGTCTCTCCTGCCCTGGGGGCCCGCTGACGACGGAGGGATGCAGGGAGCCAACTGCTGACGTCCAGCTTCCCGGCCACCTGAGGACAGTCCATCTGGAGAGACTCAGGGATGGAGGGGACAAAGGTCTTGGCACATCAAACATAGGGTTTAACACAGTACCTTAAACCCGGGTTAAAGCATAGTACTTTCTTTGCAGCCAAGGCAGACCCCGACAGCGCCAGAATCCAGGAGGCCGGCTCTGGCACCCCACCGAGCCCACTGGTTCCTCCTCATCCCGCCTCTGCCCCCTGGGCACCTGCTTCTCTGCTGCTCGCTGAGGATGGATCCTCGGCCACTCCTGTCGTCCTGGGGAAGTGCAGGAGTTCAAGTGCGTCCCTCCTTCTTACCCCACCCGGGAGCTGAGGCCTGGCTGTGCCTGCGAGGGGAAGGGCTTTCCACCTGGAGAGGAGATGTGTGTGCACCCAGGACCAGCGTGTGCGTGCACATGCACACACACACACACACGCATGTGTGCACAGCGCTCTGTATCATTTTAGCAGCAGCATGTGCGTGCACACACACTCGCACGCGTGCAGAGCTCTGTACTGCTCTGTCTGTGCTGATGCCCCCATTTCATCTCCAGCCCTGACTAGTCCTGGCCTCCAGCGCCGTCTGGGAGCCACGGGTGAGAGGCTGAAGACAGAGCCCAGGTGCATCTGACCCCGAGACTGGGAGCACGCCCAGGAGAGGCGGCCGCACAGGCCCGCCCAAGCGCCGGGGACTCAGGCCGCAGGGACAGGCAGGCAGGACGCAGAAACAGGCTGTTCTGACCCTGGCAGATGCCCGAGAGGGCCCCCCTCCTGGAGTTACACGCTCCCCCAGTCTGGTCCCCAGTGCCTGGAGAGCTGCCATGCCCTGGGGGACACGGGCAGCTCAGTGCTAACGATGTCCTGCAAGTTCAGGTAGACGGTTACAGCCATTCCTGCAGGGGTCTAATTTTTTTTTTTCTTGACACTTATTGAAACAAAAAGAAAATGACCAGGGAGTGACTGAACTCGCTTCCTGGAGAGCAGACGGTGTGCACGTGACCTCAGAGCCCAGTAGCAAACATGGGGAGGCCCCGCTGACCCTGAGGATGGTGTGCATGTGACCTCAGAGCCCAGTAACAACAGGGCCCAGCCCCCGCTGACATCGTCACCAGGGCCCAGGGCGGCCTCCGAGCACGACGGGCAGGAAGGAGTGTTCTAAGGAGCTGCTCTTCTGCCCATCCGAGTTTCTTCTCTGGTTATAAGTGGCCACACGGGCACCAGCCATCGACTCATCAAGGGCCAGCACTCAGGGACGCCCATGGAACCTGTCCAAGCAGCCCCGGCCGTGGACCAGTCTCTCTCGAGCAGTGATGCAGACAGGAGGTCAGCGCCTCCCAGGCTGCCTGTGACTCTGGCCTCTGGCTCTCCTGTGCTGGAATGAGCTGGAATGAGCCAGAATGACCGGAATGAGCTGGAATGCCTCTCAAGATGCTCCAAGGTCGGCCACCACCCACTTCTTCCAGAGCCACAGCCTCCTCCCACGGAGTCCCGGGCCCTCCCCGTGAGTCCGTGCTCTCCTCCCATGCCATCTGCCCACTCTGGCGCCCCGTCAGCCTCCTGACTGCGGCTGTGAGCCTTGCAGAGCGCACGCGTGATGAGTGGGAAAACGAATCTGAAATCTTCCCTCTGGGCTTTCCTCTTGCCTCCTCCGCCTCACCCCGCTCCAGGATCAGTTTATCTGCCAGTCCGGCCTCCAAGTGGAGCCAAGGCCAAGTTGGCGACCTGCCCTTGCTTGTCAGCTTTCTGACTGGCTGACAGGGAGCGAGTCTGAGCCAGGAAGAGCTGTGCGTCTCCACAGCCTGGGAGGCAGCCGGCGGCCAGGAGGCTCCGCTGGGCTGTGAGGAGCTGTGTGTTTGTGTGGGGGATGTCCCTGGGCCTGGGGACACTAAGCCATGGCATGTGCGGAAGCAAGTGTGCACGTGTGTTCATGTGTGTATGGGTGTTCATGTGTGTGCACAGGCATGTGTTCACGCGTGTGCATGTGTGGTACTTGGTGTGGCACCTGAACATGCCCAGGCTTCTTGCAGCCCCTGCAGGTGACTCGGGGCACCTACACCTGCCTTGGCCTTGACATTGGACTCTGCTCCAGGCCCCTCCCCATGCTGTGTCCCTAGGGGACCTGTGCCTGGGGCCTGGGTTCCGGACACTTCTGGGTCTGTGTGTAGCAGGAGCCGGGGGCCTGGCTACGAGGCTCCCTTGGGAGGAAGTGATGTGCAGAGGCACCACCTGCTCTGTGACCGTCCTCTAGGTGGGTGGTCCCAGGCGTGCAGACACCCGCACTGCGGGGGCGCTGGAGAAGGTGTGGAGAGGGGCTGGGGCCATTGGAAGAGGGTGGAGGAGGACAGGAGTTTGGGAGGAGCCTCAGACGTCTCCCAGTGCCACCGGACACTCGATCGAATGTCCTCCTGTAGAGTCGGACACTAGTCCACTCCGTCCTTGTGGAAAACCCCTTGGCTTTTCGGGGCCACGCCCGCCTCATTCATCCGTCCCTTCCTGCCCCCCTCTCTGCACCTGGGCTTCCATGCTTGGCCTGTTGCACCCTGGGGAGTCTGGGGTCTCAGCTTCATGCCAGCTGCAGTCACTCCCACGCAAAGACCCCACCTCTGTTTCTATCCCAAAGTCTCTCCAGAGCTCCGGAACGCCACTTCCAGCTGCCCCTACCCCCCTCCACTGGGAAGACCCACAGGTCCTCAGAAGCAGCAACAGGGGGCCGGGCTTGCCTGGCTTCGTGCCTCACCCGCCCACCCCTCTCTTCCGTCCTGGGGAAGCCCCGCACCCGCGTTCTGGAATCAGGAAGCCCCGCACCCCCGTTCTGGAATCAGGAAGCCCAGCCCCGCGCTTTCTCTCCTTTCCCTCTCCTGGCTCCAGCTCTCAACACCCCGGGTCTTGACTACTTCTGAAGTCCCTGGACGGGCTTCGGCCTCCGGTATGGCCCAGCGCTCCCCGCTAACCCTTGTGTTCTCACCGGGCGCCACATCCCGCCGTTCCGGAGCGCCTTCTCCTGCGTGCTCGGGGCCCCTCTGCTCGGAACCCGTCCAGGCCTGTCCAAGACCCTTAGACACAACCACAGGCTCTGCGGGCCCTCCGATCTGCCATGTCCCCTCCTGGCCTCCTGCGCACCCACCGTGCTGTCTGGGAGAAGGTGTCTGGGCGCTGAACCCTGCCCTCCGCAGGCTCCGCGCCCTGCTGACCCTGCGCTGTAATTGGGTGAAGCGGGCACGCCCACCCGAATCCCTGCCCTGTGACTGGAGGACAGGCAGGACGGCTCCCTCCCAGTGTCCTGCCACGGGTGAGGCTCTGGGGCGGAAGGAGGGGGAGGGGAGGGGGGGAGGGGAGGGGGAGGGGGGAGGGGAGGGGGAGGGGAGGGGGGAGGGGAGGGGGAGGGGAGGGGGGAGGGGAGGGGGAGGGGAGGGGGGAGGGGAGGGGGAGGGGAGGGGAGGGGAGGGGAGGGGAGAGGGAGGGGAGGGGAGGGGAGAGGGAGGGGAGGGGAGAGGGAGGGGAGGGGGGGAGGGGAGGGGAGGGGGAGGGGAGGGGAGGGGGAGGGGAGGGGAGGGGAGGGGTGGTTGGGTCTGGGGAGGGGGGCTTCCTCCTCCGTGGCCCTGACTGCTGGGGCATCACCCTCACAGACGGGTCTGCGTCCCTGTCCTTCCCCCGGGGCGCGCAGTGTCCCCTCCTTTCCTGCTGGACAGCCCTGCGGTGTCCCCCACTGTCCTCGAAGCCGAGCTGCCTGGCACTCGGGGAGACGCAAGCAGAACTCATGCCCTGCTGGGTGGCTGGGATCAATCCTTCCCCTCCTGCAGGCCCCAGGGCACACCGCCATCCTCTGACCCCGAGCTGGCCTGGGTCTGCACTCCTCACAGCTTGAGGTGAACGCCCAGCAGCTGGTCACCTAGAGCTGAGGGGGCCTGGGCTGGGCAGCCTCAGCCCCCAAGCCAGGAAGACAGTCCTCTTTCCCATGAAGTGCACACGACCCCGCCCCCCCAACCCGGCCCCCCGCCGCTGTGTGCCTCCAAGGTGTCTAAGTACCGAGTCACCAAGTTACTGATCTGGGGCATCGCGAACACCCCCACATGCAGACCACCAGCTCTCCGCTCCTTCCTCTCCCCACCAGAGCCGAGAATGTTCTGAGAGAGAAATGAGGTGCTCATCAGAACTGTGTCTAAATTTAGCAGATAATTTCAGAGCTTTAAATTACTGTTTTAAGGATGACCTCTGCAGTTTTGGCAAGCACTTATGGATTCCCCCAAGCAATGGTGGCTCAAAGGAAGAGGATGGATTCTGGCAAACCAGGGCGAATTTGCTCCTTAGGGAGAGGGCGGCAGAGCGGGTGGGTGACCAGGCCTCACAGAGGCTCCCCCAGCTGCATCCCCGGCCACGGAGCACTGCCTGAGTCGCCGTGAGCCTGGGCTGGGGGCGTGTGACCCGCGCCCGACGCTGGGCCTGGCGCGCATGCGCTACCCGTCCAGCCCCGCCAGTCCGAGCACCGCTGAGACCATCGCCCAGGGCAGCGGCTCTCAGACGCGGACGTGCGGACCTGCCAGGCGCTCACGGACCTAAAAGGAGGCAGCTGGGCTGCGGTGTGTCTTTTAGAGGAGCCCTCATTTTAAGATGCTGGGATGAGTATTTTTTAAAAATTAAGTGCTCACAGGCCAGGGATCTTTCCAGGGCGTCTTGCTGACTTAATGGCCCATCTTCTCACGTGCAGCTTTGGGGAACCAGATAAGCACAAGGCAGCTCGCCTGCCAGTGGGTCCCAGCAAGCCAGGGCCCTAGGTCTGGAAACCCGCATCCCAATCCTGTCGCTTCTCTGATAGTTGTGGCCAGCATGGAGTCCCTGTCGCTGTTCCCGCCCTGAAGGCGTCTGGCTACCAGGTCCCCTGCCTGGGAAATCCCGTGGACAGAGGATCCTGTAGTCTGTGGGGGTTGCTCAGAGTTGGACACAACTGAGTGATTAACCCATGCTGGGAAGCGCGGGTGGAGTATGGGTTCTGACCCCAGTGCGGAGCTGCTGGTGGGAGGCTGCCCTGCCTCGTGGGACGCTCAGCTTCCAGTGGGAGGGGAGCAGCTCCCGTCACCGTGAGCCCTGGAGTCAGCCGACGTTTCCCACTCCCGGCATCTTCCCACCTTTCCACGCCGCGCAAGTCAGGGCACGGGGCCTGCAGGTGCTGCCACCGCTGCCCCCAGGCAGGCACCCGAGCCCCGTCTCTGTGCACTGTGGTCCTGGTTTAAAAGGACGGCCACGGCTCTTCATCCCTCTGCCAGGGGTGGGCCCTGTGACCTTTGGTCTGCCATCCCGGTGGGTGCATGTCTGCTCTGACGACAGAGGAAGGGGAGTGAGGTGACCTTCTGAGCTGGGTGCTCTGCCTGGGTGTGGGGATGTTCGTGCGGACACGGCCCCTGGGACCCAGCAAGCTGTGTGGGAGCCTGGGCTGCAGAGGCCACGTGTTGACACTGGTCAGCTGGCTGGCCGAGGCCCCCACTTGAGTCATCCCAGCTCCAGTGCCAGATGTGAGTCGAGAATCTTCTAGAACATCCCAACTCCTGGCCATTCTGGCCACTCACAGCTGTTTGAGTCTTCAGGGAGCAGAGGCTGGCACGCCAGGCTGTGCCCACTCCAAATGGCCAACCCGCAGAATCCATCCTGAGCTTCGGAATACAGCTGGCTTGTCCTGGAGCAGAGGGGCACTGACCCACCATGGTGGGCCTCCCTGTTCACACGTGTAGCAGGTTTTGTTGAGAAAATCGTATCTGCCAGATCTGCCCTGGGGCCGGCTTTGTCAAGCTGAGTGAATGCTGTGCCCTGAACGCGGGGAGTGGGGTCGTCTGCTCGTCTCCGGCCGCGTGCCCACCCCTCCCAGCACAGACCTGGGAGGAGGGTGTAGAGCCTTGCCCTCCTGGGGTCCTCGCGCTCTGCCCACTAGGGTCTAGTGGGCGGTCAATCCTTCCGCCCCTAACCAGGCGGGCAGATGGCCTCACCCTGCATCCCCTGTCATCCCCCGAGGTCTCCCAGGGACCAGGGCCCACAGCTCGGGCATACACCCTCCCTCATGGCTTTATTAGCCGCGAGGGCCTCGCCTTCTCACGGCGAGCAGAGCATCAAGGAAGAGGAGGTGTTTGGGGCCCTGACTGTGAGGAGAGGGTGTCGGGGAGCCGACAGTGGTACCAACGGTGAGGAATTTGAGTGTCGTTCTGAGTGCAGAGGGTGGGCGCCCGCCCAGAGCTCTGCTTCAGGGTGCCCTTGCAGCTGCCAGGAGGAGGAGTGGGCGCGTCTAGGGGTGTCCTGGGGTGGTTTGCAGAGGGCGTGGCTGCACAAAGATGGGGGTGGGAGTGATGGCGTCACTGCGGTTTGTTCCCAGGATGGCTGCTGGGCATGGAGAAAGTGGAGTGAGCCCCCCTTCCCCGCTGTCTGGAAAATGCAGAAAACAGGGGTTCTGAAGTGGGTGTGGGAGAAGCAGGCTTCCCTCTGGACAGGTCGCACGCGGCATGGCCTTGGCGCAGCTCAGTGGGAACACTTTGCTGGCTTGGGCTGTTTGCACCTGTAGCTCAGGGACGTTCCAAACTGGACCAAGGTGGGGCTGCTCAACTGAGGGTTGTGTGAGGGTGCAGGCCGGCCGCTGAGATGGCGCAGGCTGGTGCCACTTCTCAGAGTCCACGTCTTTACTCTCCAGTGACTGCCTTGTGGCAGCTTTAACAAAGGGCTGCAAACGGGTGGCCTTAGGACAAGACAAATGCATTCACTTACGGCTGCGGAGGCCAGAGGGTCACTGCAAGGTGCCCGTGGCCCGCGCGCCCTCAAGGGCTCCGGGGAGCGGCCTTCTCGCCTCCCCAGCATCTCACGCCCAGGGGTCCTTGGCTGGTGGCCGCATCCACCCGTCTGCCTCAGTCCTCACATCGCCTTCTCTGTTATTTGAGTCTGCAAACCTGCACTTCTCTTCTCTAAGCATGCTTGTGGCTGGACCGAGGCCCCACCCTGATGATCTGGGGCAGTCTCTCCACGTCAAGGCCCTTCGCCACATCTCCGAAGACCTTCCTCCTTGTGAGGTCAGTCGCAGGTTCTCACAGTTTTCTCCACACACGGGTGCTGGGGAGATAGTATGGAGAACAGAGAGCTCGAGTTTGCAGTCAGAGCTGCGCTTGGAATTGAGTGCCTGGGCTGACGGAACTGGTCCGGGAGTCCTGGTTATGTGCCTGAGGCCCATCTCTGGGCTACTGGGGCCTCAGTTTACTCATCACATGGGTGATGACCTTGCCTGTGTCCGTCTCCTCAGCTTGCTGATGGAGTTTTATGAGCACACACATGTCAGGTGTGTGGTCGGGAGCTTGACACACACAGGCCTGGACAGATCTGAGCCCTGGGCACTCAAGGCCCGCCCCTTAGAGGTGCCCTGGCTGGTTTAGCTGTGTCTCAGGCCAGGGGCTCTTCTGGGAGGGACCTGCATGGAGAAGGGGAGCCGTGGTGTCTGGGTGACCTCCAGCGCTGCGGCAGGGCTGCGCTGGGGGAGGGAGGAGGCGGGGGCCAGGCCAGGCTGGGCCGGAGGCTGCGGGGGAAGAGGGCCCGCGGGCTCCAGCACTAATGAGCCTTCACTGCCCGTAGCTGACAGGGGGCCTCCTAGGGGAGGAGAGCCTCAGAGGCTCTGCTGAGCCTGGTTCTCCCCACACAGCTCTCTCCATGGCAACGGGGCGGGCGGGGGGCAGGATGTGCCAGCTTGCTGGGAAGCGTGGGCGCTGCTGTCTGCAGGCAGCTGGTGAGAAGGACAAAACCAGGGCCGGCAGCCCTGATTCCAGCCTGGAGCTTGACATGTACCCACCACGGCTTCACAGGGAAGCTCAGGGGCAGCGGCCTCTGTCCCACGTCCCAGAAGAGGCAAGAGAAACAGGGGGAGGAACTTGCCCACAGACGCAGCTAGGAAACAGACTTGGGGCCGGAGCAGAGGGCTTCTGGCTGGTGGGTGACCTGACCCCAGGGGGACCCTGCAGGGCCCCTCCAGGACCCTGGAGCCTTATTAGACCACAGGGCAGAGCCAAGCATGTCTGATGCCGGGAAGGGATGTCTAGCGGGGGGGATCCTGAGAGCGTCTGCACCCCGAGTTCATTTTGGGGCCTGCTAGTGTATCTTCCCCTTCATGCGTTGGAGAAGGAAATGGCCCCACTCCAGCATTCTTGCCTGGAGAATCCCAGGGATGGGGGAGCCTGGTGGGCTGCTGCCTATGGGGTCGCACAGAGTCGGACACGACTGAAGCGACTCGGCAGCAGCAGCAGCAGCACTGCATGTTCTCTTGGAGGCAGGCATGGCACCCACTCCAGCATTCTTGCCTGCAGAATCCCAGGGACAGAGGAACCTGGTTGGCTACAGTCCATGGGGTCACAAAGAGTCGGACACAACTGAAGCAACTTAGCACGCATGCATGCACACAGTATGTCTGTTGGCATGTGCACGTGTCCTGTTCAGAGGCATTAAGCATCCTTTCAGAACAGGGGACCACTGTTCAGGGACCACTGTTCAGAAACCACTGGAAGATGGAGGTCACGGGGCCGGGCAGTGGGGCCAGCTTGTCGGCCTGGGGTCACTCAGTGCGGGTTAACCCAGCTGGGAGGCAGCCCCCTCTCCACCACCTGCCCGAGCCTGAGCAGCATCCACGCTCACACAGGCTTCATCGATTCCAAATAACCCTTCCTGCACCTTCCACCCACACTCCTGCCCTGAGGATTCTTGTTCTCTCTGGTGATGGCACTTGGGTGTTTGAAGATACCACTCACTCTCCTGTGGCCTCCCCACCTGGGGGTCTGACGACAGGGGTCTCCCCTGGGACCTGGGTGCCATGGCTGACCCCAAGGTCTGGGGGCTCTCAGGGGAGCCAGACTCAGCCCTGGGCTCGAGGTAACACAGAAACTTGTCACTGGAAGGCAGGCAACTGTCCCCCAGGCAGGATGTAGCCTCCAGGGGGGAAAGAAAAGCCTGGATGTGAGATACTGAGTCCAGAGCAGAACCCTGGTGATCGGGGGATGCAGAAGCTGTGGCCACGCTGCAGGGAGGGACGGGGTCCTCTACCCCTCCCCACCCAGCTCAGGAGCCAGCGGCCGTCTCACCTCTGCCAACTGTCCTTGAGGATGGTGGCAGATCAGCAGTGAGGAGACACCTTTGCTGGTGGCAGGTTTCTTTTTAGAGTGAGCCGTGTTTTTTCCAGGAGTCATGTACGGATGTGAGAGTTGGACTATAAAGAAAGCTGAGCGCTGAAGATTTGATGCTTTTGAGCTGTGGTGTTGGAGAAGAATCTTGAGAGTCCCTTGGACTGCAAGGATATCCAACCAGTCCATCCTAAGGGAAATCAGTCCTGAATGTTCATTGGAAGGGCTGATGCTGAAGCTGAAACTCTAGTACTTTGGCCACCTAATGAGAAGAGCTGACTCATTGGAAAAGATGCTGATGCTGGGAAAGATTGAGTGCAGGAGGAGAAGGGGACGACAGAGGATGAGATGGTTGGGTGACATCACTGACTCGATGGACTCTGGGTAAACACCGGAAGGTGGGGATGGACAGGCAGGCCTGGCGTGCTGCAGTCCATGGAGTCAGAGTTAGACACAACTGAGCAAATGAACTGAACTGAACAACGTGGAGCTGGGTCTCCTGTCCTGGGAACTTCGTCCCAGTCACTGAGGAGGGCTGCACTGGCCCCGCCCTCCTCACAAGTCCCGCCCTCCTCACGGCCCCGCCCTCCTCAGGCCCCGCCCTCCTCACGGCCCCGCCTTCGTCACCAGCCCCACCCTCCTCATGACCCCACCCTTCTCACCAGCCCCGCCCCCGCCCCCGCCCCACCCTCCTCGGGCCCCGCCTTCCCAGGCCCCGCCCCGGCCTCATCAGGCCCCGCCCCGTCCTCCTCAGGCCCCGCCCTCCAAGCCCCCGCCCTCCTAGCCGCCCTGTGGAGCCTGGCCCCGCTGCCTTGGGAGCCGTGCTTCTCCCGAGGGGCAGCTCAGGGTGTCGGGTGGAGGGTGACCATCCGCCAAGGACAAGGAGACCACATGCACCAAGCGTGCACTCAGGCTAAGCCCGTGCTAGGTGCCCAACCCTCCTCACGGTGAAGAAGGCTCTGTCCTGCACGCGTTGGATTGTCTCTGTCTTAAGAACGCACCGAGTTTGCGTTTATGATAACATGAAGCCTGAAGCCTGGGTAGGTTTTTCTTAAAGCTCCATCTGCCCTTAGGTTAGCGACGATTCCTCCACGATTTTCACATTAATGCTCATCACTCTTAGTTTCGGGGCTGCACGTGTTTGTTCCTGAGGGTGCCCTTCTGCCCCCTGACGGGCCTCACTGGGGGAGGGGGCAGGGGTCAGGGCCGCCAGCTGAGGGAGTCATTTCAGACCCCCTTGAACCGTAGGAGATGCGTTCAGCTCACGATTTTACATCGTTGGGGACGTTTGCCAAGTTCCAAATCCACCTTCCCCACGACGCAGAGGGTCACCGTCAAAACCATCAGAGCGGCCCAGACAAGGGAACTGAGGAAGCCGGTCTGGAGCGGGACAGTGCTGGCCCCTCCCTGCCCGCAGGATGTCACCTCCTGTGGGAGGACCCCAGACCTTCCAAGGGGCCCACGCCCCTGGATACTCAGGGAAGACCACTGATGAAGGGACAGGAAATGGTCTTATTCTCTTCATGTTCATCATTTTAAAACTATTATTTATTTAAAGAAAAGTAATCCATACGCATGGGGTTCCCAGGTGGTGCCAGCAGTAAAGAACCTGCCTGCCACTGTAGGAGACGTAAGATCTGTTCAGCTCAGTTCATTTAAATTGCTCAGTTGTGTCCGACTCTGCGACCCCATGGACTGCAGCATGCCAGGCCTTCCTGTCCATCACCAACTCCCGGAGTTCACTCAAACTCATGTCCATTGTGTTGGTGACGCCATCCAACCATCTCATCCTCTGTCATTCCCTTCTCCTCCCACCTTCAATCTTTCCCAGCATCAGGGTCTTTTCCAATGAGTCAGTTCTTCACATTAGGTGGCCAAAGTACTAGAGTTTCAGCTTCAGCATCAGTCCTTTCAATGAATATTCAGGACTGATTTCCTTTAGGATGGATTGGTTGGATCTCCTTGCAGTCCAAGGGACTCTCAAAAGTCTTCTCCAACACCATAGTTCAAAAGCATCCAATCTTCGGCGCTCAGCTTTCTTTATAGTCCAGCTCTTGCATTCATACATGACTACTGGAAAAACCATAGGTTTGACTAGAAGGACCTTTGTTGGCAAAGTAACATCTCTGCTTTTTAATATGCTGTCTAGGTTGGTCATAGCTTTTCTTCCAAGGAGCAAGTGTCTTTTAATTTCATGGCTGCAGTCACCATCTGCAGTGATTTTGGAGCCCTGAAAATAAAGTCTCTCACTGTTTCCTTTGTTTCCCCATCTATTTGCCATGAAGTGATGGGACTGGATGCTTAGTTTTCTGAATGTTGAGTTTTAAGCCAACTTTTTCACTCTCCTCTTTCAGTTTCATCAAGAGACTCTTTAGTTCTTCTTTGCTTTCTGCGATAAGGGTGGTGTCATCTGCATATCTGAGGTTATTGTTATTTCTCCTGGCAATCTTGATTTCAGCTTGCTCTTCATCCAGCCCCGCATTTTGCATGATGTACTCTGCATATAAGTTAAATAAGCAGGGTAACAGTATACAGCCTTGATGTAAACTCCTTTCCTGATTTGGAACCAGTCTGTTGTTCCATATCTTGACCTGCATACAGACTACATGGGTTCAATCCCTGGGATGGAACGATCCCCCGGAGGAAAGCATGGGGACCCATTCTGGTATTCTTGCCTGGAGAATCCCATGGACAGAGAAGCCTGGTTCATGGGGTCGCACAGAGTCAGATATGACTGAAATGACTGGGTGTGTGCAGAGTCCATACATATAGATGAGAAAGTCACATTGTCCCACTCCAGCTACCAGCTGGGGGACAGTCCTGGAGAGGCCTTTCCCACACTTGTCCTCTCCCTGAAGGGACAGAAGCCCAACCAGCTGGCGACTCTGCCGTGGGCTTCCCTCCTGGGACCAGCCTCTGCAGGGGGCATGTACCTCACAGCCGAGGTACTGCTGGGTTGCTTTCGGATATGTTTATGGTGTCTATTTCTGTTCTAACAGCTGCTCTTTAATGTCACTTAAATCTTCTACTTGGAGTGGTTGTTGTTCAGTTGCTCAGTTGTGTCTGACTCTTCGTGACCCCACGGACTGCAGCACACCAGGCTCCCTTGTCCTTCACTGTCTCCGGGAGTTTGCCCAAACTCTTGCCTTTTCAGTCAGCGATGCTATCTAACCGTCTCATCTTCTGTCGCCCCCTTCTTGCCCTCAATCTTTCCTAGCATCAGGGTTTTTTCTAGTGAGTCAGCTCTTCACATCAGGTGGCCAAAGTACTGGAGCTTCACATCAATCCTTCCAATGAATGTTCAGGGTTGATTTCCTTTAGGATTGGCTGGGTTGATCTCCTTGCAGTCCAGGAGGCTTCTCCAGCACCATGATTAAAAAGCACTGGAAGAGGGAATGCAAACCACTCCAGTATTCCCACCGTAAGAACTCCATGAACAGTATGAAAAAGCAAACATCTACTGCGATCGCATCTATTGATTTCCTACTATAAGCAATGAAATGATTACAGTATGTTTTCAAAGTATTTTTCCTCTCTTTTTTCTACTTATCCCCTTTGTGCTTGCTCGTTTTTCTCTATTTACTTTCATATGTTTACGTATACTTTTGTCTCTCTCACTTGATTTTTCTACTGTAAATGGTGACTTCTGACTCTCCGTCTATCAAAACAAAACAAATGAGGATGTCAGTGAGCCTACTTCCCTAGCCATAAGATGTGCTAAATAATCTGATTTGTCTTTTCGTATACTTTCCCCCCATATGATACACACACAACATATTTCCGTGATTTATTGATGGAAATAGTATCACTAACGCATGGTTTCAACCTCTTGTGTTCTTGCTCAAAAACGACTTGTGGAAATCACCTTAAATTATCCAGTGCAGCTAATTATTTTTAATGACTGTATAACGGTTGCTGGTACAGATGTAATAAGTCTTTTCCAGCTTCTCTCTAATTGCTCTGTATTCAGTTTCCTTTCAATTCTTGGTCAAAACAACTGCAGTGAGGACCTTTGTGCGTCATTAATTCATCTGACAGGCGTCTTTGGGTGGACATGTCTTACGTTGTGGCGGTTTTACTTCTGTCTACATTTTTGAGGGGATCTCCAATAGACAGTGCCTTTCTTCTCTATCTAGATTCTAAACACAATGAAAAAGTAAGCAAATGGTATGGAGGCAAAAATCACTTATAGCACTGGGAGCAGCTGAGCTGTTGGATTCGGCAGGAGGTCTATTTGCCAAGGGGGTCTGCAGGGGCCATGACTGGGCCAACTTCTCCTCTGAGCTGCGTGTTCAGCAGCAGCCTGGTTCCAGCAATGCCTGGCCGTCCATCCCAGACAAATCAGCTCAGCAGGCGTAGAAGCAGAGCCGAACGTGCTCTAAGCCAGGGTGGGAAACACGGTTCCTTCTCACGTTGTCCCTGGGAGGGCCCTCCGGGAGTGCCGCAGCAGGGCCCAGAGTGTGCACGTCCCCCTCCACTGTGGCCCTGAGTGGCCGTCACAGTGAGGACTGTGGCTTCCGCCAGTGTGGCCCGTGATGGGTGTCAGGGGACACCCGGCTCACCCTGTTCCCAGAGTCTTCACAGGCTGCCTGCAGGCATTGTGCCGTGGCCATATGGGACCTTCTCGAGAAGGACTCATCTAGCAAAGCGTGTCCGGGTGCTGCCAGGCGTCAGGCCCACCCCCAGGCCCCGCGAGCCCTCTGAGCTCATCTCGCTTCGTCTCCGCTTCATGTCCTGCTTCCCAGACGCCGCTCCTCGCTGGTGTCCACCCCCTGGGCACCTCCTTCCCGCTGCTCCTGGCTGAGCATCCCGGTGCTGGAGGAGCCCCCTTGACCACGAATCCGCATGGACGCCCGACGCTGCCCTGGGTGCTGGCCCATCACTGCCTCCCTGAGGCTGTCCCCACTTGCCCGACGCCTTGAAATCGCCGCTCACCTGTGGGCAGCGTCCATGTGTTTCTCATTCCACTTTATGTAACTGTTTATCTGCTCACCTGTCCTCTGGATTTCCCAGCTGGGATCAGAGCTCAGGGAGGGCAGGACCTGTCTGTGCTCCCCGAGGTGCCTTCTCATGAAGCCTTCCTCCCCGCCGCCTCCCGCGGCATCGCCCCTGCTGCCTCCGAGGCCGGGCATCCCTGGGCTCCGGGCAGGCGGGCCAGGCTCGCTCGGTGTCCCTCTGTGCCCTGGGGTGCTGAGTGTCCCTTCTTTCCTTGTCTCCCTCACTGGGCTGTGTCTCCAGAGATTCCCGGAAACTCTCGTCCACTGTTCTCCTGCCTCTTTGCCCATTAAAAGTCCGAGGCGGCAGCAGGGTTTGGGGAAGGGGTCGCGCCCCATGTGTGGCTTCCTCCTTGTTGGCCCAGAAGCCTGTGGACTCCATCCCGGGCAGCAGGGGATGGATGCTCAGAGGTAGAGGTCAAGGCGCTGCCCACACGGCCAGAGCCGGCCATGTCTCGGGCCCCTGGAGCCCCTCCCTCAGGTTCAGACCGTGTTCTGGAAACTTCTGCTCCCCACACTGAGGCAGGGTCTGGACGCCCCCCACCCCCGACTCCCTGGCAGCCTGTGGTCTCTCCATCCACGGACCATCCGGGGCCCTGGGCAAACCCAGGGGCATGGCAGAGCAGCCCCCTCGTGTACTTCCAAGTCCTGGCGTCCACCCTCGAGCTGTGCCTAAAGGACAGTGGGCTGGTGTGCTGCGATGCCAGGAGGCGTCCTTGTCACCGTGCTGAGCGGGTGACGAGTGGCGATTCCCAGGAGAGGAAGTGACAGACAGTGAGCTTTGGGCCCGAGCCGGGGCCATGCCTGGATGTGCAAGAGGTCATTTTCTCGCCGTCTGGCACAGTATTCATGTAGATGAAACGATCCAGAGCCTTCTTCGGTGTGTTCGGAACACAGTTGAAATCCAAGGCGATGCCACGTTGGGGAGGAGTGGCTTCCATCAGAGCAGGGTGCTGCAAAGCCTCGCACGGTCCTGCTCCCCAGATTTAAATGGCTTGAAACATTTGGGAAGGGGCGCCTCATCTGGAGACTGGAAGCCTGTGGAGGTTCTGGGCATCCTCTCCCCCCGAGGGTGGGAGGAGAGGCAGATGAGGAGACCCGGGGTTAAGGGCGTCGGCTGCTGGAGCTGCAGGGGGCGGGGTCGCCGTGGGTGGGCAAGGCTTCTTCTCAAGGACTTTGCAGACTGTTTGGACCCCAGTGCCCTCCTAGCCCTGGGCTCCCAGAGGCAAGCTCCTTCTGGATCGGGGCTCTGCCTTCAGGCCAGCATCCGCACCCCACTTCCCATCCCCAGGCCCCTCGTTAGCCTCTCCTCCAAGGGGGAGATGCTTAGTGAGGTGTCCAGACTGCCCACCCTCACACTGATCAAGGACACAGCAGACACAGAAGTGCGCTTTATTAAGAAACCCCAGTTTTTTACCAAAAAATTAGTGGCTTGAACAGAAAAGCATATCTACCAGTTTAGGGGGCCAGGGTCCTCTCTGGTTTAGTCTGCCCCCTAAACCTCTTATGAGCCAAAGAATGAGCTCAGAGGAAGCAGGATGCACTGACTCTTGCTGGATCTCAGAGATGACGTGGGGGCTTTGCCAGCGCGTTCCTCTGAGATTCAAGAGCTGGGGGTGGTGTTTGCCTGTGTTCACGTCCGCAGCTCCTGACAGAGGGCTGTAGGTTCATGGTTTTGAGTAGGTGTCTGTCAAACACTGACTGGAGTGGTTCTCACTGTGAGCTGGTTTTACCAACACCCCTGAAGCAAGTTGAATAGACAGGTTTCTGGGTCACTGCGTCCACACTCAGCAGGACTCGGGTCTGAGCCCAGCAAGGCTTCCGTCTCGGGTCACACTCTTAGCCATCACAGGTAGTGAGAACTGGTTTCATTTGTCCTGAAACAGCATCCTCAGGGTTTCTAGGAGTGTGTTCACAGCTGGGGTCTCGACGGTCTTGGAAACTTGGTCGACTCCCACCGTCCCTGTCGCCCTCTGTCTGCCCCGTGAGTTTAAGACCTTCACACGCAGAAGGGGTTCTGTTCAGTGCAGTTCGGTTTGAATGAACAGTTGGGTACCTCTTCTGTGTAATAAACTACTCCCAAACTTGGTGGCTTGAACAGAAGGGCATGGGTGTCCAGAGTTCGGGGGGTCAGGTCCTCTCTGGGGTCTCTGTGGTCGCCTTGGGCAGGGCTTGGGGGCAGCCCCGTCCAAGGCCCCTCACGGGGCGCTGGTCCCGGCTGGCCACTGCCCGGGGCCCCTCCTTGTGGGCTCATGGGCTAGCGGTGGCTTCCCTGGGACAGGGCCCTGGCGGCCTCCATGGGCTAGTGAGGAGGACAGTCATCGAATCTCAGGAGAGACGCCAGTCACCTCCTGCTCTGTTCTCTTGATTGACAAAGCATCCCCAGGTCCAGCCTGCAGGCTAGGTGAGGGGGCACATGGGGACAGGAGCCCCAGCAGGTTTTGGAGCCCAGAGGTTGCTGGCCAGGTGCCTCCTTGGTTCCAGGCACCCTCGTAGAGGTGTGGGTGCAAAGATGAGTGAGATTCGGTTCTGGCCCCAAGGATGTTATAATTTAGTATGAGAAATGGATATATAAGCAGAGTCCTGGTATAGTATTGTAAGTAAAAATATTGAAGAGGTATAATGGTAGCTCAGAGGAAGAATGAGAAGGGGCCAAGAACGAGAAGGCAAGGAGGGCTTCCTGGAGGAGGTGAAGCGTGAACTGACTTCTGAAGAATAAATTCCCTCCCCAGCACTGGGCAGCGGTACTGCGGCCAAGGTGAACACAGAGCCAGCCCCCCCGGCAGGCCTGAAGTTTGAGGGGCTCCTTTCCTTCGGGGACATGCCCGTGTTTCCCTTCATAACACCCCCGGGAAGTGGCTGAGACCAGCACAGCCATGTTGCTCATCGGCGGTGTCGATACTGAAGGTGAGAGCAGTGTTTCCGTTGGGTCCCACCAGCCTGCATGACGTTCTTGCCAAAATAGCCTTGTAAACACCAAATTTTGAGGAAGTCAAGGAAATTATGTTAATCATCTTCCTGAGAGCACGTAAGCCAAAGGGCTGTTTGCTGAGAATGTTGATGCAGGAGACGCCCTGCTCCAGTGAGTGTTCCGGTGGGCTCCTGGGTCTCCGGGGATTCCAGAGGCCCTGCTGGAGGCTGGGCAGCTGGCCAGCGGGTGGGTGGCCGGGGCTGGGGTGGAAGCTGGGGGGCCTGCAGTGAGACTCAGAGTCGGCCACCCTGGAGGGACACGCCTCCACCGTCGGTTCGGGGCCTCAGGGCTGGTGGCCACTCACTGCGCTGCACGTGCGGGAAGCAGGTCAGGGCCTAGAGGGAGGGGTGCCCCAGGCCCCCCGTCCAAACTGGGGGTGTCCCAGGCTCACATGCATGTGTGGGGAAGCCGCCTCACTTGAGCCCTGGTCCCCGGGGCATCCTGCCAACCCCCCACACTGACGGTTACTGGCAGGCCAGCCCACAGAAACCTGCTTCCCGACCCCGAGGCACCATCTCACCTCTGGTTTTCTGGGTCTAGGGTGGTGCCTCATACAGCGTGGCTGCTCGCCGACATTCACCAGATACCTGGGCTGGGCAGGTAGTCGGCCACCCACCTCAACCCTAGAAGAGGGAGGGCGAGGAGAATGTCCTGGAAGCTTCTGGAACACAGGCCTCCACCATCTGTAGCCCCTGCAGTTGTTGCTGCTGGCAGGCGGGCGCCCAGAGCTGAGGATGGACTCTGAGCCCACAGTCATCCTCCGGCTCTGCGACCTGGGCCGGGGGTCCCTCCTCTGTCGGGACCTGGGGACGGCAGAGGGTCCCCGGTGGGGCTGCGGGTGGGCCTTGCCTGTGGGTGAGCGCCCGCACAGAGAGGTTCCCGGGGACGGCGGCCGCTCACACGGCCTCCTCCTCGCTGCACCGTCTCTGCCTCCTGCTCCCGCCCTGACTGCCCCAGGACAGGGCCCGCCAGGTGCTCTGCGGGAGATGGCCCCTCAGCCCCTGCCACCACCAGGCCAGGCGCCCCTCCCTGTCCCCCCCGCAGGGTCGGGGCCACGGTCTCTGCCTCCTGTGGGGGTGGGCGAGACGGGCCTCGGAGAAGGGAGCCCCTGGGAGCTGGCCCTCTCTCTGAGGAGGTGGCCCCCGTGCGGCCGGCGCCCCACATATTATGACATACTGTGACACCTTTGTTCCCTTTCAGTCAGGGAGGTGGAGGCTTCGAAGGACCAGGGTGATGTCTGGGTTTTGGCGTGATGGGGCATTTTTGTTTCCATCACGCTTTTTGCTTTCCCTCTTCCATTTCCTAACCGTTTTGCCCCGAGCAACCGTGGCTTTTATAAAAACAAAGCTTTATCAGGGTCTCTCCTCCTCACAGCTCCTCGAAGGGTCCTCTGGGGATGGAGCACAGACTGGCACTGGCTCTTTGGGGAGCCCTGAGTCAGACATGACAGCGACTGCACTGCACTGCACTGGGCTCCTGTCTGGGGGTCTGGGCCCCTGTCTGAGGGCTGTGTGCATCTCAGCACGGTCCATCCTGGGCCCCCTGCTCAGCTGAGGCATTTCTATGGGCAAATCATTATGCCTTGTTTAAAAATACCCTCTCCAAACCCATAACATGACCAGTATTTATGTTTGGTTAAAAATAGATCTTTTATTATAAAGAAACATTAAAAAAATCCATGAAAGTTTTAAGAAGTCTTTAAAGGAAAGATGATTGCGGAAGTGGTTAATCACATGCTTCTGCAGAGCTGTGGGGCCACATTGATTCTTTTGTTTCAGGGATTAGGTGTGAGATCCTTGAGTGAGCACAGTGGCATCTAACAAGAGCGTCGGGAGGAAGTCAGCACCCCAGAAGGAAACCGCCTCTAAGCGGGGTGGGGGCCGGGGGCGCCCCGCGGGGGCTGCCGTCAGCTGGGGAGCTTGGGCCGCCCCTTGACCCTTGCCGGAGCCCTGCTCCCCGCCCAGCCTCCCCGAGCTATCCGATCTGATGCAGCAGGCCTTCTGGGGGCCCAGGCCGGCCACCCCCCACTCGCCTGCCTGCACCAAGCTGCCCGCCAGGCCCCGCCAGGCCCCGCCAGGCCCGGGGTCGGGGGTGGGGCTGCTCCTTTGCGGGAACCCACCCAGTGCTGCCGCCTCTGTCTGTGCCAGCAGCTCCCCCAGGCTGGCTGGGCCCGCGGACGCGGACGCTGCAGGGACCCAGGGCTGCAGGAAGCAGGGGGCTCTGGAGCCGGGAGCAGAGGCGGGAGGCACTTTCCTGCCCTTTCCTCCCTCTCCTCCCCAGCACCCCTATGGAACTCCTATCTCCAGCTGAGAAGAACCTGAACAAGATCATCTGAAGGTCCTTGAACTCCGTCTTCCCAGCATGAACCCCCTTCCTGGGGTTGGGGGCTGCAAAGTCACGCATCTGCCCCAGTGCATGAGTCCAGGCCAGCCCCTTGTGGGCCTCTGGCGCCCTGCTGGTGTCCGCGGCTCTGAGCTGGCTGCCCGGCCTGCGCAGAGCCCCCATCAGGGTCTGCGGAGCCCCCGGCTGCGGACAGAGCCCCCGTCACTCTTAGGTCCGCTGCCATAACCTTCTCACGATTGAGCTTGTTATCTAATTCTCGGAGAGTTCATCCTTCACCAAGTGCCTGGCCTGAGAAGCAGACTCTCCGTGCATGCGGCCGCCCCGGCCTCCCAAGCCCTTCTCTCCAGCACCGCTCCTCCCAGGAGGTGACACGGCCCCCACCCACCCGTACCTGCCAGCCGCAGGCTCAGGGCCTCAACCCCCACCCCATCTCATCTCAGCATCTGCTGCCAAGGTCGCTACCGTGCCTCCCCGCCCCCACTCCCCCCGACCCCGGGTCTCCCCGCCCCCACTCCCCCCGACCCCAGCCTCCCTGCCCCCACGCCCCCCCACCCCGGGTCTCCCCGCCCCCACTCCCCCCCACCCCGGGCCTCCCCGCCCCCACGCCCCCCCACCCCCGGGTCTCCCCACCCCGGGTCTCCCCACCCCGGGTCTCCCCGCCCCCACTACCCCCCACCCCCGGCCTCCCCGCCCCCACGCCCCCCCACCCCCGGGTCTCCCCAGCCGTGTTCCCGCCTCCCCGCCCCAGGTCGGATCTGCCCTCCTCAGTGGCCACCTAGTCTTCGATGCATTTCTGTCTCCTTATCCGTGTGAGAGTGTCAGCCGCTCAGTCTTGTCGGACTCTTAGTGACCTCAAGGACTGTAGCCCGCCAGGCTCCTCTGTCCGTGGGATTCTCTAGGCAAGGATACTGGAGTGGGCAGCCATGCCCTTCTCCAGGGGATCTTTCCAACTCAGGGATCAAACCCGGGTCTCCTGCACTGTGGGCAGATTCCTTACCATCTGAGCCACCAGGAAAGCCCGTCAGATGATGCTTTAATGACATAAATGAGATCCTGTCACTCCTCGGCCCAGAGCCCCCCTGGCGACTGAATGCCCATCACCCCCAGAAGGAGACGTGGGTGCCTGGCTCCTCCCAGCTTGTTTGCCTGGCCGCCGGAGACCCTGTTCTGAGCCCCAAACACCCCACGAGTTCTTCGGTTCCCGTGGTTGCCTCTGGCGCTTCTTCCTGGAATGCGCCTTTTCTAGCTTACCACGTGGCCGAATCCTGTTATCTGTGTGCCCGGAGCAGCTGCACCCTCCCAGAGGCCATCCCGACCACAGGATTCTCAGCATCCACTGCCTGGCCCACAGCCCCGTTACCCGCCACCCTTACTGGGATATTAGAGAAATCGTCCATAATTAGGAAACCCCAGCCCTGAGTGACTTGAGGAAAAGGGGAATCAATGGCTCTTTTAACCAGAGAAGGACTGGTTTGACCCCGGCCGCAAGTAGGGACCCATCAGAACCTCCGCCCTCCTCTCGCTGGGCCTGTGGCGGGGCTGACCTCCTCGTTTTGGGGCAGGGCTGTGGGGGGCTTCCTCCATGCGCTCAGGATCCGATGAGCAGCTGGTGGAGAAACCAGCTCTTTCCTGGTTTCCTAAGACAAGGCTCCGGGAGGAGCCGCCTGGCCTGGCTGGTGGCAAGGGCTGGTCCTGGCGTGAAGTGAGCTGACTGCCAACGGTCCACACTGGGGCGTGCGCCCCGCCAGAGCTGAGCGCGGCAGCCCCCGCCTGCTGGACTGAGCATGGCGGAGCTGGGTCCCTCGGGGGCTGTGGTGACCGCGAGGCGGTGCTGGGCCCCCGGAGGCTGTGGACACTCCAGGGCAGGCTCCCTGTCAGCTCCTGCTCGGCGTCTCCCTGAGACGCAGTAGTCTGCCGTTTCCCCTCTGTTTTATTGCCGTGCATCGCCCCACCAGAACGTAAGTGCTGCAGAGCAGAGGCCACATTATTTTGGAAGCACTGCGGTGTACAGCCGGCAGCAAACGTTTGTTGAGTGAATGAGTGATGGAGGGAACGCAGCAGCAGACCCGGGGTCCAGGCTTAAGCTCCTCTTCCTCTTTCCACTGCCTCTCATGTCTCGGGTCTCAGACTCACCAGGGTCAGAGACCCCTTCGAGCTTGCAGGTCCCATAAAGGCGGCCCCATGTTCTGTCAGTGACCACGGGCCTGCCATCAGTCTGTGAGTCGGGCTGACCCTTTGACCCGAGTCCTCCTTGGTGTGAGAAGGGCTGGTGGAGTTTGGTCCTCTGCCCTTGCCATGTAGATCCGTGCTGAGGTCAGCATCCACGCTGAATGAATCAAAGAATGCTTTGGTCCAGGAATTTGGGTCGCCTGCTTTCTGCAGCGTTGCCTCAAAGTAGCGTGAAGGCCCTGGATTCAGGCACTCACAACCCCCTTTCCCTGCAAAACACTGGTATTGATCTACCTGTCTCCTAAGGCTGTTTGAATATTCATTAAGCTCGTCTCTCCATCATGAAAGGATGCATTTCCACCTGTGATTCTATTCAAGGAAGACCTCGTCTCCTCAGTTTGGCTGAGCAGCAATGGCAGAGATTACCGGCTGTTGGCAAAATGCATGTTTTCTTCTTCGCGGGTGCACAGAGGGATGCGGTTTACCGGTCTCCCTGGCAAGGAGGAGTGATGGCACTTAGGGTTAGCTCACAGGATGTGAGCGCGAGAGGCTGGGCCACTTTTGCCTGGCCCAGGGAAAGCTCAACGCAGGGCCCCTCCGCCTGCCAGGGGGAGATGGGCCGGGACAGCCTTGGCGGCCACCTGCTGAATGGCAGTTGGGCCCGGCTGAGATCCTGAAGCCTGTCCTCTCCGCCCCGTCACATGGAGAGAAATGAGCTTCCTCTGTGCTCGAGCCTTTATGCTTCTGGTGGTTTGCTCGTTTCACTAAAGAGACTCTAACTTTACTCCATGATGCCAGTGATGTTGGAAGGAGACTCCAGTGAAATCTCAGTCTTGGGGATTTTGCTAAGGAGAAGCAGTGTCTGGAGGCTAAGTGGATGAACAGAAAGATGGAAATACACGTCAGCGGCTGCTTCCAGATGTCAGCTAGTAGTGAGCTGCCGAGACACTGCACCTGCTCGTTTTCTTGTGCGCTGTAGATCTGTGTGTGTGTGTGTGTGTGTGTGCGCTCAGTTGCTCAGTCGTGTCCGACTCTTCGTGACCCCATGGGCTAGCCCGCCAGGCTCCTCTGTCCGCGGGATTCTCCAGGCAAGAATCCTGGAGTGGGGTGCCGTGCCCTTGTGCGTGCGCTATAGGTCTATATTGTCGTACATGCAGGAATGTGTAAAATGGTGTCCCAGCCCGTCTCCAGATGCAGAAATCTGAGAAGACCCCATTATCAAACACATTTACTTCAAAAACTAGCACCTTCTTTGAAGCTCAGGTTCAGCATTTTTTTTCCAACACAATTAATTGGAGTAACATCATAAAAGATGAGAAAAGCTAAAATATTTTTATGAAAAGTGATACGTGTTATGTGATAATTAAACAGGCTAATTAAGACTTTTGGAACCCCGGATTATAGTCCCAAAGACTGGGGGGGGTGGGACCTGAAGGGGGTCCTGCCGTCCTGGGGGGGCAGCCAGGAGCCCATCTGTGCCCTGAGCCCAGCCCGTGGGGGATCCTGTCCTGCAGGATGGCACTGGCTCAGCCACGTGTCTCCTTGAGCCACCCTGAGAGCGATGGGAGATCCTTTATGACAACCCCAGGGCGGTGTTCACACCTCTGCAGTATTCCGGTGAATGACAGGCTGGGAATAGAGTCCTCTGGAGAAATGGAACCAGTGCAACACCAGTCTGAGGGACTGGCTTGCACATACATGGAAGCTGAGGAGGCCACCTTGCAGGGCAGCTGGCAGGCTGAAGACCTGGGGAGCTCACGCTGCCCGTGGACTCCAAGGGCGTCTGCTGGAGAAGTCGCTCTTGCTCAGCAGAGGTCAGTCTTTGTCTCCGACCTGGGCCTTCACCTGAGAGGATGGAGCCCACCCATGCTGGAGTGAGCCGTTTAGTCAGTCTATCAGTTTCAGGGTTAATCTCATCCAAAAACACCTCTACAGAAACAGCCAGAATGAAGCTTGACTGAATATCTAGACACGTGTGACCCAGTCCGGATAGTCAGACCCTGAAGTGCACAGTTTCAAGGGGTCAGCAGATTTCATCACTAAAAGCAGATCATAAAATCCTGGGCCTGTAAAGTGTGCGGCCTTGCTCAGAATTACTCAGCTCTTCTGCCACGGGGTGAAAACCAGCAATGACAAAGCATAAACACGTGAGGGTTCCAATAAAGTTTTATTCATCTGAGCAGAAGGAGGGCCAGAGTTGGCCGAGTCCTGACACAGATAAATAGTAACAGAGCCCTTGGAAGGCTCTCTAAGTTCTGTCCATGCATAACTGATTAAACCCTTTTAAAAATTCCCTGAGAAGACACAGGCACTGGCATGACTGGGTAAGCTGCCCAAGGTTATTGGCTGGTTAGTGATGGAACCAGTATCCCAGCCAGGCACAATAGCCTGCAGGTCTTGGCTGCCAGGATAACATGACTGTCCCAGCTGCCCTGTTCCCGCAAGCAGAGGGCCCAGCGGAGGCTCAGTGCGGTGTGAGGCCCCCGGCGTCCCTCACTCTCCCCTGACTCTGGCTGCGGACCATCCTGTGATGGGCGCCTCCATCGATGTTTCCAGGAGACGTTTCTCTTCCTCGGAGCCCCGAGGCAGTAGGCCTAGTGACTTTGCTTCTGTGAAGGGGTAATCATGTGACGTGAATAATCACAGCCAGGCAGGGGCCAATGCCCTCTCTTCTCCTTCCTTACAGCAGTCACGCTCCACAAAGCGGCCAGAGCCTGGAGTCAGGGAACCTGAGCCGCAGCTCCTGGGAGACACAGGGTCCGTGAGCCGGTCGGGGCTCCCTGAGGAGCAGGGTGTGCACATGCAGAGAGTGGGCTCTATCTCAGGGACCGACTCCGTGGCGGTGGAGGCCGGGGACTCCTGCCATCTGAGCGGTCACCAGGCTGCAGGCCCAGAGCAGAGCAGGTGCTGCAGGTCAAGTGCAAAGGTCACTGGCTGCAGAATCCCCCCTCGCTCCAGACGGCCAGGCCTCCAGCTGATTGGCCGAGGCCCACCCGCACTGGGCAGGGCAATCTGCTTCACTCTCGGCCCGGTGGACACGGGAAACAGCACCACAGCTTCCTGCCAGCGTCTGGTCGCAGCATCGTTACCGGCCAGGCCGCCCACCACTGTGTGTTATGCGCACTTCTGTCTGGGGACACCCCACTAATCCTGTTGGTGCACTGACGCTGAACGTGGGGCTCGCAGCCCACACTCCTGCCAGCTGGGAGCTTCCCTGTGAGACCTGCCACACCCTTCTTACACCTTGGGCACCGGCAGCACCCCAGTGTGACACCGGGGCCACCTTAGGCAAGAGCACTGGCAAAATCAGGCACCCTGGCGGCTCAGACGGTGAGAAATCTGCCTGCAACACGGGAGACGTGGGTTTGATCCCAGGTCGGGAAGATCCCCTAGAGAAGGGGATGGCAACCCACTCCAGGACTCTTGCCTGGAGAAGTCCACGGAGAGACAAACTCGGCTATGACAGCTTATGGTGAATGGTGCTGGATTCGTGATCTCCAAAGAGGATTTAGCTCTGGGACCAGGGACCAGGCCTGATCACCCAAGAGCTTTTGTGTAGCAGAGTTATACTAAAGTGTAAAAAGGGACAGACAGAGCTTCTGACATGGACATCAGCAGGGGGACAGAGTGCCCCCCACCCCGCTAGTCTTATCAAGGCCTTATGTACTTTACCAGACCCACTCCGGCAACATCCATCTTAAACTGAGAAGATGAAAATCAACAGCAGAAAGGTCTTACCAGACCTACTTCCACAACATATGTCTTAAGATAACAAGATGAGTCAAAATGTTCTCAAGAAGGAGAAACACGTCCTCAAGCATCACGGTGGAGCTGGTGCTTTAGTCACTCAGTTGAGTCCGACTCTTGAGACCCCGTGGACTGTAGCCTGGCAGGCTCCTCTGTCCATGGGATTCTCAGGCAAGAGTACTGGAGCGGGTCGCCATTGTTGTTATATAATCTTTGGTACAGAGTTTAAGGAAAAACATATCCTTGAGCAAGATGAGTTGTTTTGTTGTGCTCTGGGCTTAAAGAAAAAAAAGTTTGTCCTTTTCTTCTCCTTGAGAGCCGCAGACCCCTTTCTCCTCCTCGGAGACCCTGGACTTCTTATCAACCCACCTAGGAATCGCCTCTCTCAACTAGCTACAGTCCATGGGGTCACACAAGTGTGAAGGACATGGCACCGTGTAGACCACGAGAAGGACGCTTGTTCACGTGTGAGCTGACGGGGAAGGTCGCGTGTGCCTCTGACCCAGGGGAGCCGGGCAGTGTGTCCGGAGGCACACGCGTCTCGCTGCTCTGCAGTGGCCGAGGATGACCGTGAAGGCTCGTGGGTGCTGACTGCAGGCCACCAATAGGCCTCACTGACTGACAGACGGACGTGCGAGCACGGCCTCCCAGACCCACAAGGACAGGCTGCGCACCGCCTGGCAGGGACTCAGGGTCGGGTGGAGCTGGGAGTGGCCGTGGAGGTAAGCTGGACAGCCAGGGCCAGGGACACGCACAGGGCTAAGTGACTTTCTCGTGAGCCTGGACGGGGGTCTGGCCCTCTCATTTTAGAACATTGAAAAGCGAGCGACTTGTATTTGTGATGTGCGTAGCTGTTTTCATTTATAAAAGTGGATGAAGAGGGGGCACTGGAACTGGGGGTCCTGATGAAGCCTGCTCCCAGGACCCCGGGAGAGAAGGTGGTCCTCTGTGGGGTGGGGGTGGGAGCGATGGAGCTGAGAGGCATGTCGGGGGCAGGGCTGGAGGAGGCCTTGGGGAGGATTCTGGGGCCTCCAGCCCTGCAGCCCCGGGTCCTGAGCCCCTGCCCAACTCCTTCAACCTGCTTCCCTCTCCCGCCCCAGACTTCCCTGGGAGACCCCAGAGCCCCAAGCTCCTCCAGGGCTGTGTGGTTACCATCTCCCGTGTTTCCCCCACGCTCTATCGAAGGGGCTGCAGAGGCCCTCAGCTGTCCACCAGCGGGGTCTTCCTTCACCCTTGGGGACAGTTCCATTCAAACCTGTCACTCCAGCATTTAACAAATCGGGGCCCTCTGCCCCAGGGTGATGGCTCTCAGTCCTGAATCAGTGGCCTCTGCCCCAGGATGATGGTGTTCAGTCCTGAATCGGGGGCCTCTGCCCCAGGGTGATGGTGTTCAGTCCTGAATCGGGGGCCTCTGCCCCAGGGTTATGGCTCTCAGTCCTGAATCAGGGGCCTCTGCCCCAGGGTGATGGTGTTCAGTCCTGAATTGGGTCCCTCTGCCCTGGGTGGTGGCTCTCAGTCCTGAGTTGGGGCCTCTGCCCTGGGTGGTGGCTCTCAGTCCTGCCTCTGCCGGGAGCTGCCCCGTGAGGCTGGAGGGCAGAGGTCCTCACTTGGCAGCCCCTCTGTGGACTCCATGGCAGGGACAGATCTAGGGGAGCTGCTTGGGCGGCTGCAGGCCTGGCCTTTTGTTCACCTCTGAGCTCTGAGCTGAGCTGAGTCTGGAAATGAATCACCACCCATCCGTGACGAGGCCCGCTTCTTGTCTGCCCTCCATCGGACCCTGAGAGCCTGCGGGCCTCGTCCCCGTCTGTCACTGTCAGCCGCACACGGATGCGCCTTCTCCACCCCAAGTTCATCTCGGGCCTTTAAGATGCTGGGTGCGTGGAGATGCTGAGACGCACGGGGCAAGGAACGGACTTTCCATGATCAGTGGCAGTGAGCTGGGTCTCTCTCTTCTTCCCCGACCCTTGATCTGAGTATTTGCAGGGAATTCTGATCAGATGCTCACTGTCCCAATTAGTATGATTTCATCTGGAAACACAAGAGTGTTTTTATCCAAAATCAGCTATTATTTTGAATCCCATCAGCACATTATGTGGCCAAACACACCAGAGGAAGGTGGCAGGTGACGGCATTTGACATGCTGGTCAGTTATGGGGAGGGCAGTGCCAGGACGAGCGTCCACTCTCTGTGCCATGCCTGGAGCTTCTTCGAGTCCAGAGTGGCCTGCCGTACTCTCTCCTGCCCTCCCCTCTAGGGGTCTTCCTAGAGGGATGCAGGACCCTGGAGAGGGGTCAGCCAGGCGCCCCGGGCCCCCGTACCCATTTTCACTTTTATTACAGTCTTCGGGGGATTGGGCTTCCCTGGTGGCTCAGCTGGTAAAGAATCGGCCTGCAATGAAGGAGACCCTGGTTCTGTTCCTGGGTTGGACAGATCTGCTGGAGAAGGGATAGGCTACCCACTCCAGTATTCTTGGACTTCCCTGGTGGCTCAGCTGGGAAAGAATCCGCCTGCAGTGTGGGAAACCTGGGTTTGATCCCTGGGTTGGGAAGATCCCCTGGAGAAGGGATAGGATACCCACTCTAGTATTCTGGCCTGGAGAACTCTATGGACGGTATAGTCCACGGGGTTGCAGAGAGCTGGGCACGACTGAGCGACTTCGGCTTTCCCTTCCACTCGGGGGTCGCTTCACGCCAGGAGTGAGGAGCAGAGTGCGGGGGGCTGTTCAGACATGCCACAGTGGCTTGACGACCAAGCGGCCGGTGGGGCGGGCTTCTAGGTCGGGGGGGCGCGGGAACAAGACGGGGCCCAGGCAGACTCGAGCGGGGACGGGCGCTGCTGCCTTGAGGGCTGTGTGCCGGGCAAGCCCACCTCTGAGCAGCAGGTCTGAGCCCTCCTGTTCCCCGGAGACCACCGGCTCCTCCCTTGTCTCCCCCCTCCCCTCCACCCCCGCCCTCTCAATGTCCAGTGTCCTGTGCATCCAGAGTGCAGACGGTCTCCTGGGAACAGGGTCGGCGTGCAGCATGTCAACAGATTCACACGCCCTTCCCTCTCTCCTAATTACAGTGAACTCAGAAGGTGACTTAGTCCCATCTGTATGGGAACTGGGGTCAGGGCGTCTCCCGCCCGGGGACTCCAGCAGCCACGTCTCCTGGAGGCTGAGGCTGAGGTTCTCCTGTGTTTGTGGCCGTCTCCCTGGTCCTTATCTCACCAGCTCTGGTTCTTCCTAATATTAAAAAAAAAAAAAAAATCCCAGTCCAAAGGGATACCATCTATGGGAGTTTAATCTGTGAGTGAGATTTTCTTGACATGGTCTTAAGTAAATTCAATATCATGGACACAGAAGAACCTGGAGGAACCCTCTGTTTGTGGGGTCCCTGTGTCCTTGGTCATGACCCCCCAGGTGACAGTGTGGGGTCAGTGCTGGACTCCCGCTTAGCTCTGTCTCTGATGCCAGCTGCTCGCCCCCTGGAGAGCCCCCTCCCCTCCTAGACGATCAGGCTCCAGGGACGTTAGCTGGGGAGAGTAAAGAGCAGCTCCCGGGAGCGTGGTGAGGCTGTGTGAGGAGGGGCCTGCCGGGCTGAAGCGGCCCGGCCCCAGAGGCCCGCTGCTGCGTCCGATGCTCGAGCCCACCCGCACACCTGCCCTCCTGTTCCTGCTCGCGGTCGGCAGCTTTATGCACATGTGGGCTGGCTCCGTCCTCCAGGGAAGGGGCTTCCCCCAGGCCAGGCCGTGCAGGTCCTTCCCTTCACCAGATGATGTATTTGACTCAGGGTTGTTGTGCAGTCTGGCCCTGAGAGGAGGGGGCCAGGACGTCTGGAAGGACTTTCCCTGGAGGTCAGAGAGGAGGCTGGGGTGCCAGGGCCCCGCCCCCTTCCAGGGCGTATCCCC
Organism: Capricornis sumatraensis; assembly: GCF_032405125.1. NCBI lineage: Eukaryota > Metazoa > Chordata > Mammalia > Artiodactyla > Bovidae > Capricornis > Capricornis sumatraensis. The sequence goes on from NC_091074.1 coordinate 120,219,519, forward strand.
GGGAGGGCCGTCCCTGGGGGACAGGCCACACCTACGGGTGGCAGAGAAGTCCTGACCTAGCAAAAGATGGTCAAGCCACTCACACGCCTGCTTCTGGCGTGAGCAAGGGACAGAGTCTAGAAAGCCGTGCCTTAGCAGCCGCCCTGAGACCCTGCACCAGCTTCCTACCGGCCCAGATACGTGACACGCAGTGCTAAGCCAGCTGGAGAAGTTGCTGGGAGATTCTGAACACGTTAGGTTCTTAGCCAGGGTGATTCCACCCGCAGGGGGCACTCGGCAGCGTCCGGATGTGGGGTTGGCTGTCGGGTCCGGGGGCTGCCGCTGTCATTGGTGCGGGGGGATCCCAGGTGCTGCTAGACATCTCATAGTGCCCGGGACAGTCCCCACAGGGGTTACCTGCCTGGCGAGTCAGCACTGCGGGGGAGAGGAGCCCAGGCTGAGAGCCTGCGAAAGCCGGGGAGGCATAAAATCCCTCTAATGCAAGAGGAGGAAGGAAGGGAGAGAGCAGAGTCCTGGGGAGGCTGGAGACGGGCGCGGCCCTTCTGAAGACTGCATGGGAGCCCTCTTGCCACCCGCCTCCCACAGGGGTGCAGGCCCAGGGTCCAGACCAGAGGCTCCCGGAGAAGGGCCTTCGCCGGGTGGGGACCCAGTCCTGGTCACGTGTCACTGAGGAGGAACTGACTTCACGCAGATAGCTGGCGATGGATGGTTCGAGCTTACGGAGGTGAAACTTAGGGTGATGCCTCAGGCCGGCCGCCACGCAGCTGAGAGCCACTCCCCGCGCAGTCTTTCTCGTCAGGACGCGCCTAGCCGTGCTCCGGGCTGGGAGGTTCAGCGTCTTGGTTCTGCTGGTTCTGTCCTGACGTCTCTGTTTTGCCCGCAGACCATGACCTCACCGCAGCAGGCCAGCCCGTCCTGCGCATCCGCACTCCCGCACTGCCCCACCCCGCGAGGCAGGCACTCAGCCACCCTGCCACCGAGACCTATGCAGTCTTCCGCTTTTTCATCTGCTTCTGATCTAAAAAAAACGAGGCGGAAAACTGGTTCATGGTGCGGTTGACAGGAAATGCGTTATCTGCGCTGTTCAGACAGGCTGTCCTGCGGCTCCTTACCATATAAGATTCCATCGTCTAAATAAGGTCACGGCTGCGGGACAGATGATGCCGGGGCAGGCGGCAGGGAGCCGGCTCGGTGCCCTGGGCGAGATCGTGGGGCCGGGGCGCCTGAGCACTTGCCCCAACAGGACCCAGACCTGCCTGGCAGAACCGCTGCAGGCAGAGCAGGGAAGCAGGCGGAGGCCGGCCGGCTGGGGGCTGGGGTGGGACCACCTGCCTGCTGGCTCCCCGCCTGGCCCCTCCCGCTGGGGTCCAGTCTGTTTGTCAAGGGCACTGTCCCTCTGGCGTGTGGCGGAGAGGCTGGTGGTGCCGCCTTCTCTCTCTCTCAAGTGTCAGGACGTGGAGTCCCTGGTTCACACAGCACCGTGGGTGTATGCTCGGCCCGAGGACTGGAGGGGCCCTGCTGGGGTGGGGCTGGGGGGCACGAAGCCAGGTTGAGGTCAGCAGGCCCACCACGGGTGGCGTCCTCCACCTTCAGGGTGGTCTTGGGGGCCAGGCACGGACCCTGCGGGCTGCTGGGTCTGGTGTCCTCGGTTCCTGTCCCGGGGAGGGCGGGGGTTCAGAATGGGCTCAATTCCATGGAAGCCCCCGGGGCCCCCAGACAGGTAACGCCATCCCCAACAGCAGTTACAGGTTTTCAAAAGCCTTGTTTTTGCATGTGCTACACAATTTCCTTTTTAAAGGACCTAGCTTCCCTCTCTCTTTTTTTAAGCCTCCTTAGAAGCGGACCCTCCCTGCCCCTACCCCTGTCCTAACTGTCGCTGCCGTCTCCCCAGCCCCCGCGCACCGCAGCACCGCCGCGGCATCGGCCCAGCGGCCTGCATCTCCGGCTCTAGGTCCGGAGAGAGTGACCTCGGCTCCCCTGGGTCTGGGCGTGGCTACCCCAGTGGCTCTGCCCATGAACGAAGGAGACCGCGTCAGAGCAAGCAGGCCCCGCGGGGGACCCGCCCGCAGAGACTCAGCCCTGACCCACCGGGGCTCACCTGCTCAATCTGGGCCTCCTCCTCTGCCAGGAGGCTGACTTCCGGGCTTCCTGGCTGGCCTGTCACGGAGATTCAGCGGCACTTGGTCTGTAAATCACAGAGCCAGGGACCCACCGCAGGTCCCACCTGCAGGAGAGGTCCCACCCTCTCCTGTTCCCCTTAACCAAGAAGCTCATGCTGGAGCCGGATACTCGGGGCTCAGGACGTGTTGCCGTGAAGACCCCCGACGGGGCCTCCGTTAGGAGGCTGCCTTTGGGGTCAGGGCGCCCTGATGAGAGAATGAGCTGACTGTGACGCGTTGGGCAGCTGAGAAGAGCAGCGTTCTAACAGCTGTCTGGGGAAAGGAGAGCGTTTGCTCGTTATTACTGAAAAGTTTTACAACACACACAATTACGATCATGAAAACACTGACGTCGAGTGGCCACTTGCAGCCCGCCGGCTACACGCTGTGTGATGACGGCTTAGAGGCGGTATTTTGTTTAGTCTTCATGACACCTTTTCTTTTTATACAAAAGAAAATGAGGTGCAATCAAGGTCCGCGGCTTCCTGACCACACACGCACTGGGCCCTGGAGTCGAACCTGGACTGCTCCAGCCCTGCAACCCGTCACTTGCCAGGAAACATGTGGCGACGACTTGCTCTCTACAGGGCTTTATTTCGCTTTTACAGTTTCCTGTTTCCTGTTGTATGAAATGAAGCAAAGCTTGTCACTTGAATTTTTCCCACTGAGACCACTTTCAGTCCGACCCTTCCGCATCATCTCGCGGTTCTTCGTTACCGTTCCTTTCTTGGTCCTCTAGGCTCTGGTGGCTCTTTCTGTTCTTGATACGTCACTGTCCCCATGAAGTTCTTTCTCCTTGTCCAGACCGCACCCCCTCTTCTTGTCTTTACTGAGGGTGGGCTTTTGTGTAAGTCATCATGAGTCACACCCCCTCAGAACTTCAGCCGTGTCTCAGGGTCCTTGTCCCACGCATGCGGCAGAGGGGAAAGAGAGGTGCCAGAGGCGATGCTGATCTCATGGAAGGAGCCCCTCCTCGGTGTGGACGGCCCCCTACAGTCCCACCTGGGCCCACGGAGCGCATGCCCCCAGGTGTCCTGGGGACACAGCTGCGGGGCCTGCTGTTTACAATCAGAGATCTGTGCGCCCCCACCCCCCAGGAAACAAAACCTCCTCTCCCACATGTTTCCTTGTCTCTGTAGCCTGTCTCAGCATCCTCTAACCCACGTGGACTGAAATGTCTGTCCCCCCGGCTTTCAAATCCAGCTGCTCTTCCTGTGACTCTGTGCCCCCAGGTTCCCGACACCCCAGCCTCACCCGCCCTGGCCACGCACTCATCCGACCCGGGATGGCATCCGACCTCCTCATCCGCCTTCGCCTTCTGTCCTGCCCATGCCTACTCTCCGCAGAGCTGGGAGAGCTTTCCAGAAGCATGAACTGCTTGCTGGCGCCTTTCTGCTCAAATCCCCTTAGTGTGTCTAATTTTACTTGGATAAAACCTGAAGTCCTCTTCTTGGCCTCCAGAGGTCCTCAGACGTGCCGGAGGGTCCCCACCTGGGGCCCGCCCGGGCCATTCCCTGGACACAGTGTCCTCCTGCTGTGGGAGGCTCCCTGGTGCAGCCTCCGCTGTCCTGGCCCTCAGAGCCACACACGGAGGCTGTGCTGACGGCTTGTTCCTATTGGCAAAGCCAGCCCACTGGCCCTGGGCCCTCGATGCGTCTCTTCTGCTTCGGCTGGAATTGTCCCCAGTGCCCGGTGTGAGGTCAAAGATGCGAGGCAAATATGAGAACGGACGTTGGGTGTGGGGCCAAGCTTGCCCCACACGAGTCCTTCAAATGCTCCATCTAAAGGGCATCTCCAGCCAAACCTGAGTGGTGGCAAAATCCAGGGCACGTGCCTGATCCCATCTGCCTATGGGTGTTTGCTCACCGCCTCTGGCAGAGCTGGAGGGTGGCGAGGAGGAGGAGAGACCAGGGCCACGGCCGATGCACTGTTTCCTCTGACGAGCGGGCGGGGGAGCCCCAGCCCCTCCTCCAGGCCTCAGGACTCACCTATCCGCACGGCTGGGAATGACACCCAATCCACTTCGTGGAAGAACTGCACGCAGGAATTCAGTTTGGAGGTCTCCACTGCATTATGTCCGTAACAACAGGAACACCCACGTGGATTCAAGAGGGCGGCCCCTCCTGGGCGTCTGGACCGGCCTGACCCGCGCTGGTAGTGATCTGTTCCGCAGCTTTCTGAGAACGTTGATAAAATGCAGAGCCTCCCTCTTGGCTTCCAAAGAACATTAGAGCCCCACACCAAACTGTCAAATCTGGTCTTCCGGCGACTCTAGAGCCTCAGAGATGCAGGTGTGATGAACCGAGGTCTCGCTGGGCAGAGAGATGATGCTCAAGCCTTGCTGTCTGCACTTTGCACTTTGCTCCTCGGATGCCGCAGAAATGGAGAAAGAGCTTCATTAGGCTTGTTGGGGTGTCTTCACTCCCCAGGGCTTCTGCGCATGTTTAGCTGCTTGTTACACCCTCTTCCTTCCCTGACCCTAGAGTCTGCTGTGAGCGAAGCACTTCCCAGCAGGCGTGGGAGTCCCAGGGGGAGAAGGCGGAAGCCAGTGTCCTGCCAAGCAGAGAGCTCAGGACAAGCAGGCAGCTCTGGAGGAGCTGGCTGGGGGGCGACCCAGGTGGGGCAGGGGCGCTGTGCATACAGAGACCGGGGCTGATGCAGAGCTGGGGTACTTGTCCTGCAGACCCCCGCCTCCAGAGTGCCTGCTGGTGAGGCAGTGTGGAAGCCCTGCCCCTGAGACTGGTGTCCACCTAGGAGAGCCTTCCACTCGGAGAGCATTCCCGTAGGTGTGCATTCCCGTAGGTGTGCATTCCCGTAGGTGAGCCTTCCCCTCCGCGTGCCTTCCCCTGGGTGTGCCTTCCCCTGAAGCCCTCCCGCCCAGCCTGCTCCAGCCATGCTGTGATGACCCCTGCCCTTGTCTCCCCCTCCCGCCTTCTGTACCCACTCCACACGGATTTCCCCTGGGAGCTCCCACCTCATGAACCAGGCACCTGTACACAGACCTGCTCTTCAAGGTCACGGCTGGCCAGGCCGGCCCCAGACCCGGGCACAAGGGAGCTCTTGGAAGCTCTGGGCACTGGGTGAAGGGTGCAGGGGCGTGGGGACTTGGGGGCTCGGGGGCTCGGGGAGGCGTGGGCGCGGGGGCGTGGGGAGGCGGGGCACAGGGGCGCGGGGGCTTGGAGGGGCGCCCCGTTGTGCTTTTTTCACCTTTGACTGTGAGCTGGAGAGGGGAGCGCACCAACCCTGCAGGGGTGCTCTCCAGACCCCCTGCTCAGCTTGTCCCCAGTAACAGGAGGGGCAGGGCGCGGCTGGAGGCAGGAGGCTCTGGGGAGCCCTGCCGTCTGTTCCCCTCTCTGCTAGCCCCTAATGCTGAGCCTTCACCTATCAACCTGGGATCAGTGTGGCACTGAATTGCTCTGGTGTTCAGTTGCTTGAGTCGTGTCTTACTCTTTGTGACCCCATAGACTGTGGGCGCCTCGGTCCGTGGGGATTCTCCAGGCAAGAGTACGGGGGTGGGCTGCCATTTCCTCCAGGGGGTCTTCCTTACCAAGGACCGCATGCAGGTCTTCTGCATTGCAGGCGGATGGATTCTTTACCATCTGAGCCACCAGGGAAGCCCAAGAATACTGGAGTGGGCTTCCATTTCCTACTCCAAACTGCCCTCAATACATACACTTAATCTTTAATTCAATCCTCTCACACGTATTTGGCTGTGGAACCGTTTCTGCACTTAACTCTGATGAATGCTCATGGGGAATGATTTTCCACATAGAACGCTCCAAAATCATGTTCAGAGACAGACTCTGATGGCAGAGGAGGGAGGTTGGGTCTGAGGAGTGGTCCGCGTAGACTGTGAACCCCACCCCAAGGCTGCTACGGGGTGTGCAGAGCACTCTGGAGGTGAAGCCATTTCCAGCCGGAGGATGATGGCCAATCTGCTTTCTATTAACCAAGCGAAGTGTGTAATTGTTTCAGATGCTCATTTTTTCCCGACAAGACAGGGCAGAGCTGGAAGTTAGGCGGCTGCTCTGAACAGCCGAACCTAATGAATCCTGCAAAGGCTGAGCTCTAAGGGACGTCCGGAATTGAAGCAGATTGTGTGTTCACGAGAGAACGGCGTTCGGGCATTAGCTGCGTGCCCGAAAGGCAGGGTGTGGTGCAGAAAGTGCCCGGGCCTGGGTGACCCAGTGACATCGCTGAGGTCAGCCCCGAGCTCGGCCACCTGCCTGCAGAGGCGGGAGGCTAGAGTGCCGGCCACAGAGCCCGCTGAGGCAGCCGCTGCAGGTCCGAGCCGCTGGAGATGAGGCCAGGCTCCTCGAATCTCCCCAGGGGCGGGCGAGGAAGGGCCGCTGTGGGCAATGCCCGGCCTGGGCACCTGACTAGGCCTGCATCCCGGGCGGGACACTTCCAGACCCCCAGCCACCCTCCTGGAAGGCTCAGGGGTGAGTGAGACACCTGCTGGAGAGGGAGCTTTCACCCGGGAGGGCTCATAATCCGGGAGGGCACCGCAGGGCGAGGGTCTGCCCTGAAGCCCGGCAGGGGTCCTGTGATGGCCCCACAGAGCCGGGCGCGGGCTGGGTCTCGGCATTGCACTCCTTGCTGGCTGTGGGCCACCTGTGGTCTGCCTATGGTCCTGGGGCTCGGCTGGAGCTCTGGCTCCTGCCGACCTTTCCTTCTTGCCCACTCTCAGCTGGGCTCAGCAGAGCGTTGGCGGGCCCACGGCGTGAGTGCCCCATGTGCCAGGCGCTGAGCTGCAGCAGGGGTGTGAGTGTGGGGCAGCCTCTCCTTGGGAGGCACCCAGGCTTTGGAGGAGAGGCGCTGACTTCCTAACCGAGACGTGGCGGGCAGGTTCTGTGGGGATGAAGGAGGGTCAGTGAGCCTGGGGCTGGGAGAGCGGCTCTGCTTCTCTGGACTGCCGCAGGGCTTGGGTCACAGAAGGGGAGGGTCTCGCAGCCCCTTCCCCCTGGCAAGCCCTGTGATCGGGTCACATCCCTGGGCAGGGGCAGCTGGAAGGGGCTCACCTGTTCGGAAGGTGCCTTGCTGGGGGTTGAACCTGGGGCTCTGAGCTGGGGTCTGCCACAGCGTGGGCTCCCAGCACAGGGCTGAGGGGAAGGCAAGACTCTCAGGACCCACTGACTCTGGGGCTTGGGGGTGGACTGTGGTGTTCAGAGCAGAACCCAGGCTCCAAGATGCTTCTTTGGCTCTGTTCACGGCTGCCTGCTCTGTGAGCCTCTGGCCAGGTGCTGTCTGTGCAGAGTGAGGATCCCCCCGGGATGAACGCTTCCTCTCGTGCCCTTGTGCCTGGCCCTTGACCTGATAATCCAGTTTTCACAGTTGCCCATCTCCCTGTGTTTCCTACACCCCTGGTCTTTTCCCCTGCCACGTTTCCTGAACAAAACAGATGCCCCAAATGACCTCTTTTGCAGGTTTTAGATCCAGAGGTTTCGAACGTTCTCAGAAAAACCTACCACAAAACCCAACAGCCCTCCCTTCCCCCGGGCGCCCTTGGGCGCAGTTTGCTCTGCTGGTATGCAGGCTGATTTTAAAGACCAGCTTCTGTAGCGTAGAAGAGCCATGAGGACCAAGGGGAGGAGAGGGTTTTGCAGGAAACTGCGACCCTGAGCACAAGGCCTGGATCTCACCCCGGGGCTCGAGAGGAGGCTCGTGCCTCATTCACCCTGTCCTGGCGCGCGTGTGGAGCATGGCATTTCCTGGCGCGTGGGGCTGCACCCTGGCCGCAGGGCAGCGCATAGGCCACCCCACAGGCCCGGCGGGCAGAGAGTCCACCGCGTCCTCCGCACAGAGTAGGGGTCTGCGGGGCTCTGGGCAGAGCTCTGAGGTTCAAGCCTAACTTTGGGAGTGAACAAGATCAGAGGTAGAAGCCGGGGAGCAGGGATTCCTGGCCTGGAGGCCTCATGTGCAGAGCTAGGGGCGCGATGCACAGAGGTGGGGAAGGACCCTGAGTGTCAGGATCGCTGGACAGAGCAGGTCAGGGTCCAGGGCCTGTCGAGGGCTTGGAGCTGGGAAGGCAGCGGAACCCGGGTGGGGCCAGACCAGGACAAACCCCTGGCCACTGCGGGTGGATTGTTTCTGGCAACCTGAACCTGCGACTGCCGGGACCTGGCTGGGGCCTTCTGCGGTGTGGACGTGCGTAGCCAGGGCTCCCCAGAGAAGCAGAGCCAACAGGAGGTGTATAGGTAGACAGATGGACAGACAGACACATAGATAATAGGTAGATAGATGGATAGGTAATAGATGGATAGTAGGTAGACGGACAGACAAACAGATAACAATAGGTAGATAAATGATGGATAGTCAGACACGGATGGGAGAAACTGCGTTTTAGAAGTTTTCCCGTGCGATTACAGAGGCCCAAGGTCCCACGACCCGTCTGCTGTCCACAGCTGGAGACGGGACAGTTCAGCCTGAATCAAGGTCCCCAGAGCCTGCGGCGCTGACGGCGTGAGTCCTGATCTGAGTCTGAAAGCAGAGACGCAAGGCTGTGGTGCCTGAGGGCCGGAGAAGTTGATGTCCTCCTTGAGTAGGAAGAGCGAATTCACCTGCTCTCTGCCATTTGGTCCTATTGCAGACCTCCCGGGATGCCGAGGCTCGCCCACTCCCGGGATGCTGAGGCTCGGCCCCTTAGTTTGCTCACAAGCTGATCTGACCTGGAACCCCGCTGACCGGCTCCCCTGACTGTCAGGGAGACACTTGGGGAGGGAGGCGGTGCCCCACCCCTGTGGCAGCACCCAGGGTGCTGACCTTGTGTCTGCTTGTGCCCCTTAGCAAGACAGGGGTCTCTTCTCAGAGACTCTGGGGACCTCTGCAGACCTGGCCTTTGTTCCGCTGGTGGTGGGGAGCATTGAATCTCTGTGTGAATGGGCAGCTGGGGGCCGGGGGCCCTGTGGACAGACAGACTGCTGGAGGCAGACACGGTGACCGTGGGTGCTGACAGCACGTGTGGAGCAGGTGGGCCCGGCTCCAGCCCGAGCGTGCACGTATTTCTCCAACAAGTCTGCAACTCCAGCTGGGGGTCAGTTCAGTGCTGACGTACCTGCCACATGGCGGGGTGTGGCTCAGACCCACACGACTCCCCCCTCCAGACCCTGGGGTCACCACACATTTGATCAATCAGCTCTAAATTCAGGAGTACTTGCACCCCGCCCCCAGGCTGGGTGATTTGCTAGAGTGACTTGCAGAGCCAGGAGGCGTCTCTCCTTGTGATGGCCGGTTAACTACGGAGGATGCGGCGAAGAGGCCGTGGAGGCCACACGGGCCAGGTCCAGCGTGGGGGGTTGAGCTCCCAGGCCCTCTCGGGGACCCCATCCTCCCAGCCCGCGTGGTGCCCACCAGCCCAGAGGCTCCCAGGACTTTCCCCAAGGCTGCACCACGCAGGCGTGATTGCACGGATCGCTGGTTGTCCCTGGTTGAGCTCGGCTCCCTGTCACCTCCACCTGGAGGGTCGGGGTGGGTGGGAAGGTCCAGCCTGCTCCTCAGAAGCTTGGTTTCCCCGGGGCCAGTCCCAGTCCCAGCCTGACATGAAGTGGTCCAGGTCCCCAGGTGGCATTAATAGTAAAGAACCTGCCTGCCAGTGCAGAAGTAAGAGATGGGGGGTTCGATCCCTGGGTCGGGAAGATCTGCTGGAGGAGGGCATGGCAACCCACTCGTGTTCCTCCTTGGAGAATCCTATGGACAGAGGAGCCTGGCGGGCTCACATGGGGTCACAAAGAGTCGGGCACGACTGGAGTGACTCAGCATGCACACAGGCCCCACCTGGGAGTCTCGTTAGCATAAACCCAGGTGTGGTGGATAGGCGCTTGTTGGAGTAAAAGATGCCCCATCTCGGGAGACCCAAGGGCTTATGTCCTCGGTGCTGGGAGCTTGGGAGAAGGACCTCAGGTATTTCCTGCCCCATGGACGACTGAGCTGACGGGGACGCCAGCACCGCTGATGAGATTCTGACCTCGAGCCCCAGGAGGGCGCCGGCCAGAGCGGCTGCTCACGAGAGCCCTCCTGGCCTCAGCGGGGTGGGGGAAGCTGTCTGGGGGCGGCCGGCTTTGCTCTCGCGCCTGCTCAGGCTGGCCCGAGTCTCCCTCCAGACTCGGGTTCCGTTCTGCCCTTTTCCACTGGCCCCAGCCCTGCACAGCTTCCCATGGAAATATGGAAGGAGACACGCGCTGTCTGTGCTTGCGGGCGTCGGTTAGCGGGGACTCTGCTGCAGAGGGCACGTCAGTAACATCTGTACTGCCCTGTTTATGAGGCAAGTCCACGAAATGAAGAGAAAAATTAGTTTCTCCTAATAAATAAATAGAACACAAAGTATTTCATAAAGTCTATGAAATACACAGATGTGTCTTTAGACACAGTTTACAGACCAAGTGAGATTCAAAGAGACGGAGTCTCCCGGAGTCTACATGATAAAATGAAGAGCCGACCCCTGACCCCAAAGCCCCTGTTGCCCCACGAGGCCTCACTCCCAGCAGTTCTACAAGGAGTCACGTGCTGCTTCGTACTCAGCGCAGACCCTGCTTGTTGGGGGGTAAACACATCCCGAGAAAGTCTCCCAAACGCCCATTGTCTGGAGAAAGAAGACACTTCCGTCAACCTGCATTTGAGGCTGCCCTCTACTTGTGGGAGAAAGAGACGCATCACGTGAGCGTGGATTTACCTCGAGTCCCAAGTTTCGTCCGCAGGGAGGGAAGCCCGCATTTCACTGCTTCGGAGGCTGGGGGCACCGGTGCTCAGAGCGGGTTCAGTCCCACAGGAAGCGGCCATCCATGAGGCCCAGCCCCGCGGCTCGGAGCCCTCGGTGGGCCTTGCAGGGACGGCACTTGAGACGGTCACCCGGCCGTGCCTCCAGCTACCATCAAAGGGACCTGTGCAGACTCACACAGACGTCAAGACGAACATGGGTCTACTTCAGTGTTTTCTTTTCTCTAATACCAGAAAAGAAGACAAAGCCTGGGATTACAGGGAAACGCTTGAATTACAGTTCTTTGAAAATAAGGGCCTTATAAATCCACCTTTATTTATATCTGTTTTTATAAGGGAGCTTGTGCTGGACACTGGCAAGGGGGGCCTGGTCAAACACCGTCCTGCCTCCAGGGAACTCAGACTCTGAAGGGGAGAGAATTGTTTGGAAAACAGCAGCAATGGCAGCACATGGGCTCATGCTTCCCTGGGCGCTGGGAGGAGGTGCTTGGTGTGGGGTAGGGGCCAAGGCCGAGGGGTCCAGCAGAACCTGGGGAGGCGTGCACTGGGGGCGGCAGGCATTTCGGGTGAGCAAGGCGTGAGCCCAGAGGCATCACAGCACAGGTGCATGGGCACACTTGTGTGTACTTCTGTGCACGTGCACATGCGTGCGTCTGTGCAGGCTTGTGTGCATGTGTGCTCACGTGTCTGCATGCATGTGTCTGGGCTTGTGTGCACGTGTGCTCACACCTGTGCTTATGCGCCTGAGTGTGCCCAGGTATGCTGTGTGTGCATGCATGTGTGCATCTGTCTGTGCGGACTTGTGCACACGTGTGCCCATGTACCTCCATGTATGCACGTGTGCCTGTGTGTGCATGCAAGCATGTGTGTGTCTGTGTGCTTACATGTGTTCACGTGTGTGCCCACATGTGTATGCATGTGTGCATGCATGCATGTATGCACATGTGCGGTTCAGGTGCATGCGTGTGTGCTTGCATGTATACCTACGTGCCCACGTGTACCCACATGTATACTGTGTGCATCTGCGTGTGCATGCATGTATGTGTGTCTCTGTGTGCTCACACGTGCATATGTGTGCATGTGGGCCCATGTGTGTGCCTATGTGTGTGCATGTGTGAGAAGCCTCGGCAGAATCTCTTGGGGCCCTCGGGGCCCAGCTCAGGTCAGATCCCAGGAGACACGGGTGAGTCTGCTGAGCCTGTGCACCACCTGGGCAGAGTGAGCGCGGATGAAAGGCAGCGTGTGTCCGGAGCCAGGCAGTGTGAGTCTGTGCTGGAGGAAAGTGGTGACGCCCCCAGAGTGGGGTCGCTGGGGTTAGGTGGCTGCTCCCATGTTAAGCTGCAGGTGTGGGCTTTGTCTTGTGGGCTGTGGGGGAGCCGCCGAGAGGCTTTGTTCAGCAAAGCCAGAAGAATGTGATTCTGCTCTGCAGCCTGCCTGCCTCCCGTTTCTGCGGTTTCTTTCCAGGTCAGAGCTGGCCTCTCCAGCCTCTTCTGACCGTGTCAGGGCGGCGGTGCTGTGCTCACAGGAGGCGGGTGGTCCCTGGAGTCAGGGTGGCCCACACTCTGCTCCCTGCCATGCTGGGCCTCCACTTCCACCTAGTTGGGGCCCTGATTAATGAGAGCCACTAATTAGAACCCTGAATTCCCAGAGTTCTGGACGTGGCTGGAAGCCAAGCCTGGAAGACACGATTCCCTGTCAAATTGCTGGGAGAAGCTGGTTGCCCCAGGGAGAACCAGAGGCCAGTCTTGAGATGCTGCCAACTGCCATCACTGACCCTAGCCGCCCACCAGCCGTGTGGGCACCACCCTGCCCAGGGCTGAAGTCCCCTCTCCGCTGGGCTGAGTCCTCCCCACTCTATGGCCTACGTCCCCCCTCGTGGTAGGGGCAAAGACGTCTCTGCACAGACAAGGGCGCGGGGAGGGGGCCCTGTGGGAGGGACACTGGTTGCGGTCATGGCTCAGATGGCCCTGGGGCCCGGGCAGGGTCGTGGTGGACAGTGGTTCTCGACCTCACCTGCTCAGAACCATCCGAGAGCCCCCAGGTCCCTGCCATCCAGCCGAGCAGGGTCTCTGGAGGGAGCCCAGCCCCAGGCAAGGTGATGGCAGGGCCCGCTGGGACCTGCCTCCTCCTGCTTCTCCTGGGCTCTGACAGCTGACGGAGAGGCTTCAGCTGCTTGTTTCCAGCAAGTCTCTGACGTCTGGGGAAGTTTCATACCTTTCCTGGCGCTTATTTCCAAATGTGCTCAAAGTTGGACTCAGGAGATCCCTCCCCGTCACTCTGTCCCTCCCCCTCCCTCGCCCCCGCCCCTCCCCTCCCTCTGCCCCTCCCCTCCCTCTGCCCCTCCCCCTTCTCTCCCCTCCCCATTCTCTCCCCTCCCCCTTCACTCCCCCTCCCCATCTCCTCTTCCTTCCTGGTCTCAGTTTCTCCCTTTTTATAGAAGTGGGTTCCTGAGACCATTTTGAGCCCTTCCATGCGAGAGATCCTCTCAACAGGCAGAGATGGGCAGACACCTCATTTCTGTCTGCTCCCAGGCTGGACGCGGTGGAGGAGGCTGTCAGGCCAGGGAAGGAGCTGGAGATTCATTGAGGTCTCCAGCTGGGGGACCCGGCTCACTCAGCTGGGAGTGAAGGTGGCTGGAGGCCTCAGGGCCCCCACCCCAGCCTGTCATGGCAGCACAGGCCTTGCTGAACGTGCGCTTTCTGAAAAGACCGGGGTGGGGGGGCTATCCTCCTCTGAAGAAGCAACACCCTCCCCACCACCCCCGCGGTGTGTCCTGCCTTCTGGTGAGTCTGAATCATCCCAGCCTGTGTTGGGCGGTCCCTTTCTGATGCAGGGCTCCCAGCATTGATCAGGTACCTGGGGCCCTGGACCTCACGGCTTTGGGTCCCAGACAGACCTACCTGGGTCCCTGGGTGCCTGTCCCGGGTCGGATCTCTCCCGGGGAGACTCGTCCTCCCCCATGACCTTTGCTCTGTGCAGGCAGAACACCCCAAACACAAAGTTCAGTTTAGCCGCTTGTGCAGAACCCTGGGCTGGATGCTGGAAGAGGCACTGGTGCACGGCCGACCGTCTGAGGCCTCCGTTTCCTTCTCTGTACAATGAGAAATGAGGATACATGAATGCAGCTTGGAAGCAGTGTTAGGACTGTGTCAAAGGGGCCAATCCCGGGACTGGCATGCCCTAGGCACCCAATAAATGCTGACTCATGGCACAGAGGCATGCAGCAGGCAGACCACGAGAGGAGTGGGCTCTTGACCTGCCTCTGTGTCCAGATGCTCGTGAGAGTCGTTTCAGAGCTTTCTGAAGGATTCAGGTCAGAGCAGGAGGCTGTTCCTGGTTGAGGGGTGCTGGCGTGGGCAGGAGGGGTGACGTCTGACGGCCCCGTCAGAGATGCGCCCTGCGGGGACAGGCCTGCAGCACCTCTCTGAGACTCCCTCTGTCTGTGCCCCCCGTGTACTGCCCAGCACGTGTGCCCCCCGGCCCCTGCCATCCCGGGGCCACAGGGAGCCCCTGCGTGCAGAGGTCCTCAGGAGGGCCGTCATCCCCGCTCGCCAGACGGCGCCTCTTTTCTGTGCCCCCAAGGAGGCGGCCCCACAGCCCCCATGCTCATCTCCTTTGGGGTCTCATCCTTCTCCCTTTTATGCTTCTGGGAAGTGTGATGGAAAGGTGGTTGCTTTCTCTTGACTGTGCAGGTAACGCCGTCCACGGCTAATCTGATTTTCTCAAGATTGATAGTTCTGATTTCAGGGACAGGACTGGCAGGGCAGCGGGCCAGACATCTCGGTGCGGATCCCACCAGGCTCCCTCCTGTCTGGGATTCCTTTCACACGAAACCAAGGTCTCCGCCTGGGGTTTGTCTTAGAGAACACGCTGAGTCCTTTCCCAAAACGGAAGCACTCATGGGGTAGAGGGCTGGGTGCCCTGGGGACCCACCCTCTTTGTGAGCCTGGGCTCAGCGAGGGGCCGGGTTTGCCCAGAAGCACAGGTGACCAGCCCTGGTGGAGCCACGTGCTCCTGGTGGCCGGGTCGCCCTGCCAGGGGAGGGAGGACCTGATCGATGGCCCTCCCTCACTGAGAAACAGGTTGATGCATCATCTCCCAGCTATCAGCATCTTGGCAGCAGAGGCGAGGGCAGGGGGAGGCTCCCCCAGGGCCTCTGGCTCCCTCGTCAGAGGGCCTTCCCCCGTCCTGAGAGGTGACCCCCTGCACCTTCCTGGAAGCGCTCTCAGGCACGAGATCGGGGCCTGTGTCCTGGGTGTCTCCCAGGTGGCCCTGGAGGAGACCCATAGTGTCCAGGGGTCACTATGACTCACTGGGTTAATGAAGCCCTAGCCCAGGGAGGCACCCTGAGGCCCTGGGGATGGGGGGCGCAGGAGGTGGGGGTGACCGGCATCCCAGAGCAGAGTCCTGGCAGGGAGCACCCAGGCTGCTGGCCTCAGTGCAAACCAGACCTGCTCACACCACCCGAGTGTGGAGCCGGCAGAGGTCGAGTGTGGCTGGGGGCACCCAGCCTTCTCTCCCCGCATGGACACTCCAGGTGTGGATGGAGCCCCGCCGGCCCCCTCCCTCCCGCCTGGCCTGCAGCTCAGCCCCTCTTTGCCACATCCCCCGGCTTCTGCAGGTTCCTAGCTGGCTTCTGGGTGGAAACTGAAATGCAGCTTCTGAGGCTTTCTCTCCATTTGGGAGCCGGCAGTCCTAAACCTGGCTGTCCCGTCAGCAGGGTTAGCCACGAGGGCTGGTTCCTGGGGAAGAGCGTCGGGCGTCATGGGCCTGGGGGGGAGGGGGCCGGGAGAGGGGGAGGGGCCGTTTTCGGCGGGAAGGGCTCTGTGGACCTGCTGTGTTTGCCAGTTTGCACTGTATGTCCTCTTTAGTGATAGGCCCGGGATTCCTGACCCCCAGCATCCTGAGACATAATAAAGTCAAAATTAAACGGCACTGAAAAATTTAGAGGAATTTGCCCTGCAGCCCTGAATAATCCGTAGCCCGATTTCGCGCCGCTTGTGGTATGGCTGGACGTGGGCCCACTCCCTCTGGTGTGTCTCCCACCTTGTCGGGGTGGAGGTCTCGGCAGGCTGGGCCGTGGGGAGCTGCCGGGGGCCCCAGGACGGCCACCAGCCTCGGAGGGCACCTCTGGCTGCGCAGCATGGAGTCGGGAGGACTCTGGCTCAGCTCCGCACCCAGGCACCTAGCTTGGCGTCTCTCCCGCTGCAGGCACTCGGGGGCTGCGGCAGGGCGAAGTCGTGCCAGTGGAGGACCCCCGTCTGCTGGCCTGGAAGAGGTGGCGGCCCACGGCCGCAGGAGGAGCCAGCCCCGAGGTCACGACGGTGTGGAAGGCGGGGCCTTCTGGGGAGAGGGGCAGCAGGCCGGGACCAGCTCCCGGGACGGGGCGGCCCAGTGAGGCGAGAAGGCCCCGCGGACGCCCGGCCAGCGTGGCAGCTGTGATGAGGATGATCCCCCACAAGCAGGGTGCCCGGCTGAAGGAAACCCTGCAGGCCAGTCCCGCCCCGGGGACCCTAGACATGGGCGTGGACGGGCGAGGTGTGGATGGCTGGTGGGAGGGAACCCACTGAGCGGACCTCGGCTTCGAGTGGTGGGAACCCGGGTCAGGGTCTCATCTTTGCCACCTTCTCTGAACCAGCTTCCTGTGGGGAATGGGGAAATTAGGGGAGTTAGCAAGACATGCTGCAGTCGCGCATCACAAAGGCAACGCACCTCCGTCTGAAGACAACTATTTCACAGTCAAGGTGCTGGTGGAAAAGCAAGAAGTGATGCCTGGAGTGGCACAGCCAAGTGGAGAGAACCCCGAAACGCCAAATCCCAGATCGCTGCTTCCTTTCCACGCCGTGGGCGGCGGTCAGAGTGAGGGAAGAGGCTGCAGTTTCCCCAAGAACCACTAAGGCTGTCAGCAAAATTAAATTCTGCTCCGTGTAATCTTTTAATTAATAGACTCTATTTTTAGAGCAGTTTCGAGTGTACAGAGGAGTTGGGCCTGAAGAGCAGAATCCCCACGTTGCCCCAGCGGACCCTCCTCTTATTCACACCTCGCACAGGTTTGTTCCAGTTCCTGAGCGGCACTGAGATGGTGTGATTGCCTGAGTCCAGAGATGTTTGTACCTTCGGGCTGCACGTCCTGTGGTTCGGACACGTTGCCCCCGCAAATGGAGAGTCTCCTCCCCCGGCGTCCTCAGCTCAGACTGCTCCCCGCCCCCTGCCCCGGCAGCCGCGATCTTCTGTCTCCACAGTTTGCCTTTTCTAGAGCGTCATATGGTGGGAACCCTGCAGTCTGCAGCCTTTGCAGCCTGGAGTCTGACTGGATGGCGTGCGTGTCGCTTCCTCGGTGTCTTCCCCTTGCTCTCTGTAGTTTTATTTGTAAACGCCTTATCCTGCCCTTGTTTCCAGATGCTGAGAGCCACCTCACCGTGTTCAAGTGGCAGCCGCAGCCCCCGACTCTGCGGGGCTGATAGAGACAGGGTCCCCCAGCCCCCACCCCAGGGGTCCCCCAGGCCCCCCAGGAATCCCCCAGCCCCCACCCCAGGGGTCCCCCAGCGCCCACCCCAGGGGTCCTTCAGCACCCACCCCAGGGGTCCCCCAGCCCCCACCCCAGGGGTCCCCCAGACCTCCCCAGGAATCCCCCAGCCCCCGCCCCAGGGGTCCCCCAGACCTCCCCAAGAATCCCCCAGCCCCCACCCCAGGGGTCCCCCAGCCCCCGCCCCAGGGGTCCCCCAGCCCCCACCCCAGGGGTCCTTCAGCACCCACCCCAGGGGTCCTTCAGCACCCACCCCAGGGGTCCCCCAGCCCCCACCCCAGGGGTCCCCCAGACCTCCCCAGGAATCCCCCAGCCCCCGCCCCAGGGGTCCCCCAGACCCCCCAGGGATCCCCCAGCCCCCGCCCCAGGGGTCCCCCAGCCCCCCGGCCCACCCGCACCCACGCCTCGCCATCTTTGGCAGGTGGGCTCTCCGTGCCAGGCTGAGCCCTGTGGGTGGTCCTGTGTGGCCGCTCGAGGGCCCCCTCCCCGGGGCAGACCCTGGGACCCTGGGCCCCCACCCCCGGGCCCTCAGGGCACAGCGCTCCCTGGGAAGGGCCCTCTGCCACTCCCTGCAGCCCTGACCTGTGGCAGGGAGTTCTTGCTGCTGCTCAGCCCTGAGCACTGTGTTAGAGAAACCCAGAGGTGGTCCTGTTTCTATGGCGACACTGTCTGGGTGACAGGAGGGGTTGTGGCCGCCCTTCCTTCCTCGTGCAGCCGTGTGTCTCTGCTCCGTCTGGGCGGCCCTCGCTCCCCTCGCGCTCCCCTCGCGCGGGCCCTCTGCGGCTGTCACTCTGCGGAGTCACGCTGCCTCCTGGAGACCCGAGCCCCTCGCAGGGCGGAATAGGAGACAGGCCTCACGGAAGGCGGCTGCCAGGTTCGCGCGCCGGCTGCCTGAGACGCTCCAGAAGAGCCGGGTGTGGAGCCACAGACGCTCTTTGTTCCGCTTTTCCTCGTCGGGCGGGGCTCGCTTCCAGCTGAGCACAGGAGCGCCTCAGTGCAGTGTGGGCAGCTCAGTTCTCCCAGGAAAGCCTGGCAGTGTCTGCCCTGGACAGTGCCCATCATTCGCACACACACATACTCACACACAGACTCTCTCACACACACTCTCTCATACACTCACACACTCACTCATACACTCACACACACACACTCACACATTCACTCTGACACACACACACACATGCACTCACACACACACTGACACACACACACTGGCTCACACACACACACACATACTCACACACAGACACACGCTCACACTGACATTCACACACACTGACACACATTCTCACACACACACTCACATACATACACTCACACACTCACACATTCACACACACACATTCACTCTGACACATACACACACACATGCACTCACACACACACACTGACTCACACACACACTCACAGTCACACACACTCACACATACATACACACAGACACACACACTGACTCACACACACACACTCACATACTTACACAGACACACACACTGACACACACACACAGACACACATTCTCACACACTCACACATACACTCACACACTCACTCTCTCACACACTCTCACACAGACACACACACTCACTCTGACACACACACACACTCACTCTGACACACACACATGCACTCACACACTCAAACTGACTCACACATGCACTGACACACAGACATACACACTGGCTCATACTCACACACACACACATTGACACTCACATTCTCACACACTCACACACACACATACACACATACACTCACTCTTACACACACACTCACACAAACACACACTCAGACACACACATATTCACACACACTCACACACATTTACTCACACACACACTCACTCATACACACACACTCATACTCACACACACACATATACACACACTCACACATACACTTTCACACACATTCACACACACACTTTCTCACACACACACACACACATACACACACACAGATTCACTCACTAGCAAAGAACCACGGAGCCCCAAGTCAGCCACACCTCCAGCAGGCAGCGTCCCTGAACCGCCCTGAGCTTCAGGACAGGGAGTCGCCAGGCTCGGGGCTTCAGGGAGGCGAGAACTCTGCGCCTGCGTGTGGGTCGGGGCTGCTTTCCTCGGGTGCTGGGCACAGGTGAGGGCCCAGCCACTCCGCCCTGAGGGTCTGGGGGCGGGACAGCCAGAGGCAGGGGTCCGCCGGGCTCCCTGTCTGAGAGGTGAGCTCTCTGTCTCTCGGGAGCTGGGTCAGAGCCTCCCTGTCACAGCCGTGAGCGAGCTGGTGGCGTGGAGGCCTCACACGGCCAAGGGCCCCGAGGCTGGGCCCGCTCCTGAGGTCTCACTCAGGTCCTGGGGCCAGCCCCCCAAAACTAGGGCCCCCTCTTGGCTACCAGTCACACCATTCACGGTCCCAGTGCATTTCCCCAAGACAGTGTCAAGGAAATGTGTGTTTTAAGAGGGAGTTAAGCGCCTTGGAGAGACGGCTCGTCCCAGGGCTGAGGCAGGAAATAAACCAGGTGAGCCCGAAAGCTGGGAAGCTCACAAGCAGAAATAAAAGCAGGGCCCGACAGTGATTTGGGTGAGACCAAGGAGCTCAGGAGCCGACTGGAGGAACTTCCCAGGGGCCAAGGCTGGCGCAGTTTGAGCACCAGAACCAAGTCCCGTGGGATTGTAACCCAGAGGATGAACACAGACCCGATGAGCTCAGGTCAGCTCAGTCACTCAGCTGTGTCCGACTCTTTGCGACCCCATGGACTGCAGCACACCAGGCCTCCCTGTCCATCACCAACTCCCGGAGTCCACCCAAACTCATGTCTGCTGAGTTGGTGACGCCATCCAACCACCTCATCCTCTGTCGTCCCCTTCTCCTCCCATGTTCAATCCTTCCCAGCATAAGGGTCTTTTCCAATGAGTCAGCTCTTCGCATCAGGTGGTCAAAGTATTGGAGTTTCAGCTTCAACATCAGTCCTTCCAATGAACACCCAGGACTGATCTCCTTTAGGACGGATGAGCTGGTAGGGATACAAATAAATTTACTGAATAAATACGTAAATGAGTGAGAATAGGCAAATCTCTCGTGTGGAGGAATCCCAATCCATGTAGATGTTCGGGCCCGAAGCGCGTGGAAAGTCATCCCAACTCCTGAAGAGTGAGCTGCGCTCTGGCTCCCTTCCATGAAGGACAGGGCAGGGAGGGAGCGATGCGACCGGGAGGCCAGGGAGGCCCGGCACACACCTGAGGCAGGCGGTCCGCTCCACACTGCAGTGACAAAGCAGGCTGGTACTGCGCCCTGGACGCAGTGTGACGGAAACGTTCCTTCACCCAGGGGCCCTGAAAACCCGAGCGGGGCAGGAGAGGAAAAGGACAGAAAGGGGAGACCCGGGGCCCCACAAGCGTCTCAGAACAGGCCCAGAAGGCAAGAGTGTTGTCCTTTGATTGGTCTGGCTCTCAGCACCGGCACCCAGCAGCTTGGCCTTCCTGGACATTGAGCCACGTTTGGGGGCCCAGAGGCCCGTGGTAGCCCCATCGGCAACCCCGCTGTCTTCCCGTCCATGCTGTCTGCACCCTCCCCTTCCACCCAGAGCTGAGAACACCGAGGAAGCCCCCTGCAGCCCCGGGTCTATAAACCCAGGACCCCTTCACCACCCGGAGGCCGTGAGCCCGCCCCCAGGACAGCAGACACAGCCTCCAATGAGCTGTGTTTCCGAGGAAACACTGGCCGGAAGGAGGGCAAGGACCATCCACACGAATGCCCAGTCCTGCTTGTCTCCCTTTCTTTGCCAAGGAAAGCTGGATGAGAAAGCTCCGTGTTGGTCCTCCCTCTGCGTCTCCCTGGCCGGCTGGGCACGCTGGGTGGACTCCTCCAAGGCTGTCCCCGAGGCCCTGACCTGCCTCCTGGCCCCAGGCCCGTTTTCCTAGCGGCGGTGTCTCTGAAGTGGAGCTGACCTCCGTTCCTTCTAAACGGGCGCTCCTGACTCTTTCGCTTCAGTTCACAGAGGAGGGCCATTAGCGTAATTCTCTGACCATAAACTGAGCATTTCCTATGTGCTGTTTTTTTTTTTTTTCCATATGGCTAAGAAGCTAGAGATGAGCTGGGGAGACAGGAACTAACTCTGATTGATTACCTGCCGTGGGATGGGCTTGTTAACACCTTGAAGAGTTAGCTGTCATCAAACCCTGAGAGACACCTTTTTATTCCCTTTTGGAGGAGAAACTGAGGCTCGGCAAGTGAGATCAACCCCCCTGGTCCTCACCGTTAGGACCTGGCCTGAGCCGAAGCCAAGCGTTGCACAGGTTCTAAGACAGGATCCTACCATCATCTATACTGGTCCTCACCTAAGACATTTTGTGCAGTGGGAATATGAGATCAGGAACAAGCCAGCATAGCTGGGTTTGAAAAAAATCCTTTAAAAAGGGTTCATGCTGACATGTTTCATTTTCTCCAATGAGGACAGATTTAGGAGAACAAAGACAAAAACAGGGGGCCAGCCACTTTCTGAGATGGGAACGGTGCTAACAGGCTAGGATCTATTGTGCTAGGAAGTGTCTTTCCTTTATTAATTCAAGCTTGTAGTAAAGATATTTATTGAACTCTTATACACCAGATATTGTCTTACTAGCTGGGGCCGAGACCCATAGCTTGCCTTCTAGTGGACAGACACAAAACACGCTGTGATGCTAGAAAGTATTTGAGTAGAATTCTGCAAAGTTCTGGAAGGAAGTATGCATCCTGCCCTCTAAGGGAAAAGAGCAAGGATTCATCCAGCCAGGGGCGGCCGTGGGAGCTTCCCTGAGGAAGCGAGGGTCCATCCCTGCCCGCAGGTGGGACGCCAGTTTGCCCTGTGAGGAGGGACGGGGCTCAGGGGTGTAGGAGAGGTGATCCCGGCTCGGACAGCAGCGCTTCTCAGGAGGCAGGAGAGACAGAGGGAAGGCGGGTGGAAGGCGGCAGGGTAGGGGGCAGGCGCTGAGCACAGTGTGCAGGCTGATGGTGGGCGTGCCCCCAGCCCCGGCCTTCCCCGCAGGCACAACCTGCTTGCTCTCTGTCTGCCCGACCTCTCCCCTCCAGGGCTGGAGTCTACCCCATCCCCAGCCCCGCATCTGAGCTGGCCTTGCTTGACCAAGAGAACGTGGTGAAAATGACCGCGACTCAAGAAGCTGCAGTCGTATCTCCAGTCTTAATCCCGCCACAGTCCAGGGAACGCGCTCAGGCAGAGGTCCAGCTACACAAGCCGATGGCAGCCTAGAGCAGCCAGCCCCCAGCTGACGCACCAACAGGCACGGATTCGTGTGTGGGCCCAGCTGAGGTCAGCCCAGCCGGGCCCTCGTTAGACCTGCTCGGTTGACTCAGACACAGCAAGAAACGAGAGGAGGTTGCTACTTTGTTTGCTGAACGTCGGAGCAGAATTTTGGGCTGCAGCAGCAGCTATTCCATCCACGATGGGGAAGAAATTGAGGTACAGTCGTGAGAAGTGCAGGTCACGGGAAGACGTTTGTACTTTATCTTACGGGCAAAGGGAAGCCAGCGAAGGATTTCCTGCAGGGAAGTGACATGATTGAGCTGGTGCTCCAGAAGGATGAGCCCTGAGCACTCAGAGAGCCGCAGCTGCGCAGGAGGTCCCAGTCTGTGACTCACGCGCGACATCGCCAGTGTGTCTCGAGGCAATGTCTGACCCCTTGTCTCTAGCTGCTCGGGTGTTCGTTAGCTAAATTTTATCACTCTCTCTGGGTTTTAGAGCCTTGAGCTCTTAGGGTGCTCTGGGTTAGAGTCTACAACTAAGGTCCTAGAACCCACCAAAATGAATACTTATCAATCCATTCAAAGTACAACACCATCCATCCATCCATCTGTTCAATACCCATCCACCCATCCACCCATTCTTCCCCAACCAATCCCCCACCCACCCACCCACCCTCCTATCCACTCATTTATCCACCTTCACCATCTCCCAGAATTTGCTCAAACTCATGTCCATTGAGTCAGTGATGCCATCCAACCATCTCATCCTCTGTCATCCCCTTCTCCTCCTGCCTTTAATCTTTCCCAGCATCAGGGTCTTTTCCAATGAGCTGGCTCTTCGCATCAGGTGGCCAAAGTATTGGAGCTTCAGCTTCAGCATCAGTCCTTCCAAAGAACACCCAGGACTGATCTCCTTTCGGGTGGATGGTTTGACCTCCCTGCAGCCCAAGGGGCTCTCAGGAGTCTTCTCCAGCTGATCTTCTAGACCAGTAGATCTAAGCGTCTAAGTATTTGGTAAATATTCATTGAATGAACAAATAGCCGCGAGACTACATATTCATTTGCTGAGTACCTACTGTGTGACAAAATCAAACCCGCCAATTTCTCCTTGCTCGTGAATCCCATCACCAAGTTTGAAGAGAGAGGAGTCTGAAGGGCCATGTGCAGGACGGGGAACGTCCAGCCCCAGCGACGCCAGGGGGCCGCCTGGACGTTCCTGCAGGTGAGCTCAGGGCTTGCCCACTCCTCCCTTCATGTTTCAGAAGAGCTGAGAGGCCCAGAAGTGTCTCCTCTTAGCACCCATTTTGTGCCAGGAACTCTTAGATGTTTGTAAAGATCAGGGCTTGCTGTTAAGAAGTGCAGGGATCCTCTTCATCAGAGGGAGGGCTTGGAATAACCCTCCCGTGGGGCCTCATCCGGCTTTGGGACCAGAACATCTTCATCACCCTGTCCTGTGGCTCCCTGCTCTTTCCCCAGGCGCCTCCACGTTCCCACCGCAGACTGTCGGCCTCTGCGCCGATCAGCTTTAAAATGCCAGATGTTGGCGCTCCTGGACTCCCGGTGCGGCTGGAGGGAGAGCCACACTGAATGGTTAATCAGTCCTCTCGCAGCTCCTGCTGAGCCCTGCCCAGGTCAAGGTCAGCTCTGAGGCTGGCTGAGCTCTTTAATAATCACTACCTTTACCGCCCACTCCAAGGGTTCAAAAGGAGGCTCAGTGTTCGCCCCATTAATATTAATTCCTATGCTGTGGGGCTTGTTCTGATGACACATTTTCTTGTTTAATATTCACGGCTGGAGCCAGCGGTGCACCGCAGAGTCGCGGTTGCTGGGAAAATTGGAGCAGATCACCATTAGCTGCTCCTGACAATTGTGCCCGTTTTGTCTCCCTGCCCTTCGAGAGGCAGCCTCCCTGTCAGGGATGACGGGCCTGGGTCCCTCGCTGTCCTTGGGTTCCCTCCACTGTGCAGAGGCCACAGTCCCACGTGCTGCTCAGAAGCGGGCGCAGGCATCGGAAATCCCCAGGATCCAGGCTCCGCCACATCGTAGCGTCCAGTTTTTTGCTGGCTGCTCGGGTGGGAGGAATGAGGAATGATGCTGAGAGGCGTGAGGGGGTTGGGTGCAGGGTCAGCATCGCATGGGAGCGGGGCAGGGGGTGGAGAGGCACCCGCAACACGGGCACCTACTCGTAAAATCGAAACGAGGCACCTACGTCCTGGGGGCAGCTGGTTCTGCTGTGTAGCACTCAGATTCCCGCAAAGACCCTCAAGGTCAGTCTGCTTGTCAACCAACCGTCAGGATTTAGCCGACCGCTCGCGGGATTTCCAGGTCTGCCTGGCAAGGAAGCCCCGATGTCCCTGTCTGCAGAACCAGGGGCAGGGGTCAACACAGAGCAACGCAGCCCAGCAGCCCGCAGACCCTCTGGCACGCCTTCACTCAGTTCTGGGTCTTAAATGAGACTGAGCCAGGCGCTACTGCCTGCCCCACGGACCTGAATTAATACCAAAGGTTTGCAGGAAAAGACCTGGGACAGATTCCTTCCAGCACCGACTCCTGCCTGGGGATAAACCGAGTGCTTTGGTGCAAGAGTCTCTGGGTCTGGAGACCTAGCCCCCGGGTTAGTGGCCCTAAGCCCGGCCACTGCCACCCCTGGCTTTGGTCTAAATCTTCCCTCATGGGTCAGACTTGCCCAGTCCCCCCGACAGTTCCCTCGTCTGACTAACGTGGAGGGACCTGTGGGCCAGTGGCGGCCTGAGTCCTGGAGGGTGGTCAGGTCCCGGCGCCCAGGCTGAGCACGCCTGTCCCTTTGTCTGTCTGTCTGTCTGTCTCTCTCGCGCTCTTGGTTTCTTACGTGTCTCTCTGTCCATCTGTCTTGTTCTCTCTCTCTTGTTCTCTCCCCCATTATCGCTGCACAAATGTGAGCCCAGAGCAGTGTGACGGCTCTGTAATGGCCAGAGTTCCCTCCCTTCCGACTTTTCCCGCTGCCCCCGCTGTTGATGTCCCCGCAGGCGGGTAATGACCTCCCTTGGCTGATGGCAAAGTCAGGTGTGATGTCTCAGCTTGTTCTTGACTTTGTGGCTCAAAGTCTGTTTTCTCCAAGTTTCTTAGTGACTCCCCTGGACACTTTTCTCATTAAGCTTCTGGTGCTAATTATTGCCCATTGTGGCAGAATTTTGTCTTGATTTGATGTCTGTTAACTGGGGACATGCTGTTTTTTCTGTTTTACTTCTAAAATGGAATATAAATATGAGGGATAAAGGGTCCTGTATGTTTTGAGGCCCCTGGGACTTCAAACACCCTTGCGTTGTAGAGCCCGTCTGTCCTGGTCTCTGCTCTGAGCTTCCTCCCCGTCCCCTCTCTGCAGGGCCTCCTGTTCCCTGGGTGCTGGGAGGGTACACGTCTCTAGACATTCCCTGTCATTTTCAGTTGTTGGCCCAGAATAAAAAAAAAAGCCCAGTGATGAGCTATGTCCTGGTTCCCCAAATTTCAGCAGTGACTTTTTCTCTCCAGCCAGTAGATTCCCTGAGCCCATCTCCCAAGTCAGATCAGGCTACCTCCTGGCAGCCTCCTCCTGGCAGATACTTAGCATTCAGTCTATGACTGCCCCCTTAGCACCACCTCCTCCTACCCCAACTCAGGGCCCCACCAATGGACTTGCTCTCCGATTCTTGTAAATCACAATGACAATCAATTCTTCGGGACCTATTATGTTCTAGGCATTTTTCAAAATGATAGCAAAGCAAGGAATTATTTTCCCAGCTGTATAGACGAGGGTCTCTTTTCCACAAATATACAATTTACCATCTTCAGCATTCCTAAGTGTGCAGCTCAGCAATAGAAAGGCATTGTCATGTGACTAACCTCCAGAACTTTTTCATCTTGCAAAACTGAAGCTCAGTCCCCATTAGGCAGCACTGGGCCCTGCCCACCATAGGGCTGACATCAGCTATGGGACACCCCGACCTTGCAGCCAGCCATGCCAGGACCTGGTCCTGCGCATTAGCTTATCAATTCACTCAGCAAAGATGCAGGATACAAAATTAATACACAGAAATCTGTTGTGTTTCTATAACTAACAATGAGCTATCAGATAGAGAGATTAAAGAAACAACCCCATTCACAATTGTATCAAAAGGAACACAGTACCTAAGAATAAACCTACCCAAGGAGAGAAAATCCTTGCAGTCAGAAAACTATACAACACTGTTGAAAGGAGCTGAAGGCGGCACAAACAGATGAAAAGACAAACCAGCTCATGGGCTGGAAGAATTAGTGTGGTTAAACTGTTCACACTTCCCAAGACAATCTACAGAATCATCGCAGCGCCCATTAGAATATCAACGGCAGGCTTCACAGAACCAGAGCAAGTTCCAGTTCCAGATTCAAACATGCAAAAGACCCCAGATGGCCGAAGACTTCTTAATGAAGAACAGAACAGGAGGCACCACTGACTTGAAAAGATTTTGTGAAAGTGCAGCACTTAGAGCTCCACGGCGCTGGCCCGCCACAAACAGACCCACAGGCCAGCGGAGCGGGGTAGGAAGCCCAGAAACAAACCCACAGCTTTGAGAGCTTATTAAGCTATGATGAAGGAGTACAGACCACACACTGGAGAGAAAACAGTTTCTTCAGGAAATAGTGCTGGGAAAACTGGACAGCTCCATGTAGAAGAATTAAACTGGACCACTTTTCATACCATACACAAAAATAAACTCAAAATGGATCGACAATTTAAATATAATACCAGAAACCATAAACATTCTAGAAGAAAATGTAGGCAGTATTCTCTTTGGCATCAGTCTTATCAGTATTTTGGGGGTATATCTCCTCAGGCAAGGGAAACAAAAACAAAAATAAACAAATAGGGCAACACCTCTTGCACAGCGAGGGAACTGTGATTCAGCAAAGTGAAAAAGCAGCCTACTGAATGGGAGCAAGTGTTTGCAAACAATCGAATACGTGGTAATATTCAAAAAACACAAAGAAATACCACTCAACATCAGAAAACAGACAATGCAATCAAAAAGTGGGCAGAAGACCTGAACTGACTTTATTTTTTAAAGCAGATATGCAGATGGCCAATAGGCACATGAAAAGGTACTCAGCATCACCAGCTGTCAAGGGAACGCGAATCCGAGGGGACACCGTCTTATGTCCATCAGAATGACTGTCACCAGGAGACAACAAATGGGAGTCTTGGCGGGGACGCAGAGGAAAGGGGGCTCTTGCACAGTCGTCAAGAGCTTCGCCACTATGGTGCAGTCGCCGTGGAGACAGCATGGAAGCGCCCCAGCAACTTAAAAATAGAACTCTTTTATGATCCAGAAGTCCCCTTCTGGGTATTTATCCAAAGAAGAGAAAACACTAATTAGAAAGGATGCATGCATCCCGATATTCATCACAGTGCGACCTACAACAGCCAAGGGTATACAGCACCGGCAGTGTCCATCCACAGACGACCGGAAAACACATTGTGTCTGTGTATGTGCATGTGTGTGTGTGTGTGTGTCCATCCACAGACGACCAGAAAACACATTATGTGTGCGTGTGTGTGTGTGTGTGTCCATCCACAGACGACTGGAAAACACATTGTGTCTGTGTGTGTGTGTGTGTGTCCATCCACAGACGACTGGAAAACATTGTGTGTGTGTGTGTGCGTGTGTCCATCCACAGACGACTGGAAAACATTGTGTGTGTGTGTGTGCGTGTGTCCATCCACAGACGACTGGAAAACATTGTGTGTGTGTGTGTGCGTGTGTCCATCCACAGACGACTGGAAAACACATTGTGTGTGTGTGTGTGTGTCCATCCACAGACGACTGGAAAACACATTGTGTCTGTGTGTGTGTGTGTGTGTCCATCCACAGACGACTGGAAAACATTGTGTGTGTGTGTGTGCGTGTGTCCATCCACAGACGACTGGAAAACATTGTGTGTGTGTGTGTGCGTGTGTCCATCCACAGACGACTGGAAAACACATTGTGTGTGTGTGTGTGTGTGTGTGTCCATCCACAGACGACCGGAAAACACATTGTGTCTGTGTATGTGCGTGTGTGTGTGTGTGTGTGTGTGTGTGTGTGTGTCCATCCACAGACGACCGGAAAACACATTGTGTCTGTGTATGTGCGTGTGTGTGCGTGTGTGTGTGTGTGTGTGTTCATCCACAGACGACTGGAAAACATTGTGTGTGTGTGTGTGCGTGTGTCCATCCACAGACGACTGGAAAACATTGTGTGTGTGTGTGTGTGTGTGTCCATCCACAGACGACTGGAAAACACATTGTGTGTGCGTGTGCGTGTGCGTGTGTGTCTATCCACAGACGACTGGAAAACACATTGTGTGTGTGTGTGTGTGTCCATCCACAGACGACTGGAAAACACATTGTGTCTGTGTGTGTGTGTCCATCCACAGACGACTGGAAAACACATTGTGTGTGCGTGTGCGTGTGCGTGTGTGTCTATCCACAGACGACTGGAAAACACATTGTGTGTGTGTGTGTGTGTCCATCCACAGACGACTGGAAAACACATTGTGTCTGTGTGTGTGTGTCCATCCACAGACGACTGGAAAACACATTGTGTCTGTGTGTGTGTGTGTGTGTGTCCATCCACAGACGACTGGAAAACACATTGTGTGTGCGTGTGCGTGTGCGTGTGTGTGTGTGTGCGTGGGCGTGCATGTGTGCTTAGTCCTGCCCAGCTCTTTGCAGCCCCATAGACTGTTACTCGCCAGGCTCCTCTGTCCATGGGATTGTCCAGGCAAGAACACTGCAGTGGGTTGCTCTTTCCTCCTTTGCGGGATCGTCCTGACCCAGGGATCGAAAATGCATCTCCTGTGTCTCGGGCATTGGCAGGCAGGTTCTTTACCACTAACTTATCTGGAAAATCATATATATACATACAAACACACAATGGAATATTACTCAGCCATAAAACTTTGAAATCTTGCCATTTGTGACAAATGGATGGACCTAGAAGATATTATTGGGGAAGGAAATACAACCCACTCCAATAGTCTTGCCTAGGAAATCCTATGGACAGAGTCTGAAGCTGGTGGGCTGCAGTCCATGGGGTTGCAAAGAGTTGGACATGATGTAGCAACTGAGCACAGAAGATATTATGGGCCTCCAGGTAGCTCAGTCAGTAAATAATCTTTCTGCAATGCAGGAAACCCTGATTCAACTCCTGGGTTGAGAAGATCCTCTGCAGAAGGCTTCCCGGGTGGCTCAGATGGTAAAGAATCTGCCTGCAATGCAGGAGACGTGGGTGCGATCCCTGGGTTGGGAAGATCCCCTGGAGAAGGGAAAGGCTCCCCACTCCAGTATTCTCACCTGGAGAATCCCACGGACAGAGGAGCCTGGCAGGCTACAGTCCATGAGGTCGCGGAGTTGGACACCACTGAGTGACTTTCACTTTCAGAAGATATTATAAGTGAAATAAGTCAGCCACAGAAAGACAGATATCATCTGTTTTCACTTATATGTGGAATCTAAAAAACAAAAGAAACGGACAAGCATAATTAAACAAAGACAAAGCTACAGATACAGAGAACAAACAGGTGGTGGCTGGAGGGGAGAGGTTAGAGAATGAGTGGAACAGGTGATGGAGTTGAGCAGGCACAGACTTCTAGTTACAAAATAAGTGAGTGACAGGGACAAAGCGCACAGTGTGGGGAGCAGAGTCATACCTGGATGAAGGTAGCTGGCAGGTGCAGACCTCCAGCTATAAGATAAATAAGTACCAGGGATACAATGCACAGTGAGATAAATAAATTAGCATTGCTGTATGCCACATATGATGGAGAAGGAAATGGCAACCCACTGCAGTACTCCTGCCTGGGAAATCTCTGTGGACAGAGGAGCCTGCTGAGCTACAGTCCATGGGGTCGCAAGAGTCAGACCAGACTTAGTGGCTAAACCACCACCACCGAGCTCTATATGAAGATTCTTGATAAAGCACATCCTAAGAGTTCTCATCACAAGGAAATGCACACACACACACACACACACACACACACGTTTCTACTTCTTTAACGTTGTGTCTGTGAGAGGATGGACGTTCACTCAACATGAAAGTGAAAGTGAAAATGAAAGTCACTCAGTTGTGTCTGACTCTTTGCGACCGCATAGACTGTACAGTCATGGAATTCTCCAGGCCAGAATCCTGGAGTGGGGAGCCTTTCCCTTCTCCAGGGGATCTTCCCAACCCAGGGATCGCGCCCAGGTCTCCCTCACTGTGGGCGGATTCTTTACTAGCTGAGCCACCAGGGAAGCCGAAACACTCAACATGGTGGTCTCTATTTCATGAGGCTTGTACGTCCAATCATCAAGCTGCACACCGTAGACTTCAATAGGGCTGTATGTCAATTACAGCTCAATAAAACCGAAAAAAATGATAAAGCTGAGGGGCTTCTGACTTCCCACAGAACCAGCCTGCCCTTCTGTATGATTCTAAAGTCATTGTGATTTTAACTTATTTTAAGCTGTGCCTTCAGGAAGGTGGACTTCCAAAGACCAGGGACTTGCTTCTTTGTTGGGGTGGGTATCGCAGACCAGCCGTCAGTGAAGACACTACCATGTGCATTTCTGAAGCCCTGGACAGGCTGGCTGCGGTCACAGCTGACCTCTGACCCCTCGCCCTGCACATCCTGGGGCTCTTGTCTCCCCGCTGGGCTTGCCCCGTGACTCCAGAGGCCTTGGAGGAGGTGGGCGAGGAGGCTGGACTTGGCCGAGTCGCAGTGGGTGGTTTTCAGGCTCCGAGTGGACCTATGAAGGGTTGTCCTGGCGTGTGCAGTCCGGAGTTGTTCCAGGGGGTCTGTGGAGGAGGGTGGGTTTTCTGGGGGTTCACATGGACAAAGCAGCCTGGCGGGCTGCAGTCCAAGGCATTGCAAGAGTCAGATATGACTTAGTGACTGAGCCACCACCTTATTTGCCAGACACTCTGAATCAACGGACTCTGGCAATTAGCTTCTTGCTGTCACTGTGATGAAGGGACGGGGCTGGCTGCCTCGTCGCGGTGTGCCGTGCTGGGCACGCTGTGTGCACACCTGATACTCTCAGGTAACGACACAGGGCGGCATAAGCTGATGACGCGCTTTGTAACCTCGAATCAGCAGACTTCACATGACATCGTGATAATGCCTCTGTGTTGCACAGAAGGAATGGCTGCTGAAATCCAGGTTAATTGTGCCCGCATTTAATAGGCCATGGTGTGCGTGTGTGTGCGGGGCGATGGCCAGGGAGACACTGTGCAGTCAGCTCACCCCCTCCCCGGTGCTGAGGTGACAGAGTTTCATGCACTCCCTG
Source organism: Capricornis sumatraensis (assembly GCF_032405125.1). Lineage (NCBI taxonomy): Eukaryota > Metazoa > Chordata > Mammalia > Artiodactyla > Bovidae > Capricornis > Capricornis sumatraensis. The sequence continues at coordinate 120,251,452 of NC_091074.1, forward strand.
AGCGGCTGTTTCGGTTGCATTTATTTGTACGATTATAAAAAGCACTTGGGCTTTCTCAGGTGGAGCAGTGACAAAGAACCTGCCTGCCAACGCAGGAGACTCAGGAGACGTGGGTTTCATCCTGGGTTGGGAAGATCCCCTGGAGGAGGGCAGGGGGGCCCACTCCAGTATTCTTCCTGGAGAACCCCATGGACAGAGAGCCTGGTGGGCCACAGTCCGTGGGCTTGCAAAGAGTCAGGCATGACTGAGCGACTGAACACGCACGCATACATACAACCCTTACTTGGCAAAGCAATTTATGCCTCACGAAGTATATTCCCAGAGACTCCTCATTCGATTCTCCGGTAAACGTAGGCATTAGAACACAGAAGAATACTGCCTGTGTCCTTTAGGAATAAGGAAACCGAGGCTCAGAGAGATCAAGCCGACTGTAGTCGTGAAGCTGTCGTCTGGTAGAACCAGGACTCACACCCAAGTCTTTGGACTTTGGACACGGGCTCTTTGCAGGACATGAGATGTGCGGGGGACACATGGGAAGGACAGAAGCTGCCCTCCGTCTGCCCCAAACCGCACGGGCACCACCTCCACCTGGCCCAAGCTCCCCCTCTGGAGCCCACCCTGCAGCACTCGCTGCTTCAACCACTGTGACGATGTCCGCGTCTGGCACCCCGTCCCCAGCGTCTTCAGAGATGGGCAGGAGCCCCACTGCACCACCTTGCTGTTCCAGGGCATGGCCAGGAGGTCATGGTGTGAGTCTGCCGAGCCAAGGGCGTGTCCTGCAGCCTCGACACGCGTCCTCTGAGGGCATGTGACAGAGACACGCTCCCTTCTTTGGCCTCTGACCCATCTAAGTGCCACTCCGCGAAACACAGGCTGAGTCAATTACACCACGGTGTCTGCTCTCTTCTTGAGAAAGTTGTCTGACTTCTCCAAGCCCCTCTTTCCCCATCTTGAAGCAAGGCAGTGACACCAGCCCTAGAGCTCCAGCGAGAGGAGGAGCAAAGTCCTCCTGTAAAGCGACCTGGGACCGCGCCCATCGGCGGCCACCCAGCTTGTTCTCTGGGCAGCATGCACTCTCATGCTTGTTCTCTCTGGGAAAGGAAAGACTCCACGGTCAAAAGTCCACGTGCCGCTGGTCTCTGCCATCCCTGCTCCGGGGGTCCTTCCAAGGTGTTGACGCTGGTCTGACTTCATCGTGGAGGGGAGACAGGAGAGCATGCTGGGAGAGCGGGGCCCCTCCGCACATGGCTGCGCACATCATGTGAACACGTCGGCTTCTTGGATGACCTTGTACTCTGTGCTTTTCACTAACTGTATCTTTGCTCTTTCTTCCCGATCGTTAATAGAAGGGCAAACCCAACCCGAGTTTCTGTCAATGCGTCCGCCTCCGAGCCCCTTCACAGCCGTGCCCTGAAATTGCTGTTGCTTTGATGCTAAGGTCGGTTCTCAAGTCATTACACCACATTTATTTCAGACACAATTATAATCAGCTTCATGGAAACTCTGAAAGGTTAAATAACTGACACTTCATTAGAGTCTAAATATGCTTTATTTATGGCGATTTATCCCATTCCCAAGGGAAGGTGTCATTTGTCCAGCTTCGTGGAGTGATGAGATGCTGCAACTAACCGAATTTTGCAGATAACTGAAGTTTACCAATTTGAGCAGGAAATTAAGTGCGTGTGCACAAACACACCATTTTGAGTTTTAAATTGGGCTTCCCTGATAGCTCAGTTGGTAAAGAATCTGCCCGCAATGCAGGAGACCCTGGTTCAATTCCTTGGTCGGGAAGATCCACTGGAAAATTAAGTCCTAAAATAATTCCACATTTTCTTGTACACAGAATACGAGAAACGTAATTTAATCATTCGTTGATGATGTCATAAATATCATTTATTCCATCCTATAAAACACCAGTGCTCTCGTTAGCACATATGGAACTCTGTCTGACTGCTGTCCCCACGCGGAATGGCCTCGACATCTTAGGATGTTTTAGTCTTCAGTGGGATCCATCTCTCTTCTCTCATGACAGGCTGTTGATAGTTTTGGGAGGTGACTTTTTTCCTTTTAAAATATAAGTAATGTTCGCACATTTCTTTAGTGGAAATGCTTATTTTAAATTAAATAAGTGTGGACGGAGGCAGAGGTAACATGCTCTGGGAAAATAGAGGGAATGTTTGGTGGAGCAGGAGAGGGGCTCTGGGGAGAAGCGCAGGGCAGGAGGGGGTTCAGTAAAGAAGCCCTTCAGACTTCCCCAGTTGTCCAGTGGTTGAGGCTTCACCTTCCAGCGCAGGGGTTGGGGATTCGACCCCTGGCCAAGGAGTTAAGATCCTACGAGACTTGTGGTCAAACAGCCAAAACCTAAAGCAGAAGCAATATTGTAACAAATTCAATAAAGACTTTAAAATGGGTCCACATTCAAAAAGAAGAAGAAGACGCAGAAGAACCCCTGCCTCAGAGAATGACCGCAGTGCTGAGAGATGCGAAATCTCGGGCTGAGCTCCAGAGAGAGCGGTGTGATTAAGGGCAGGGTCCCGGTCCGGGTTTCAGAGCCTTGGCGATGAGCCTCCATCCTGGCTTCCCGCTTAGGCTCTGACCCTGGAAATGCCACCAGGAGTTTCGGATCAACAGGTAACATCCTTTATTATTTTTTAAAAACTTGAAATAACTGAAAACAAACTTTTGTTGCGTGTCTTCACACAAGCCTGAGGATCGATAAGCCGCTGATGCTGACCGTGACCTGCAGGAGCCAGGCTTCCGCCGCGGGGTGGCGTCCATGAGGCGGGCGCACGCTCCCCGTGCCCTGCCCCTGCAGGTCAGTGGAGGGTGGGGGTGCGCTTTCTACGATCACCCAGGGTCCCAGGCCAAGGGAAAGTCAGCGTTTGTAGCTGCCCCACCTCTAAGAAGACCATGCCATTTACTGTCCCAATGGGGCTTACCTGTCGTGGTTCAACAAATCGCTCCACGATTCTCATCCTTCCAACAGCAGCTTAGGTTTCTCAAGGTCTCTCCTGGGCAGGATGGTGGGGGTCCACACGTTGAGGATGCGTGAGCTGGGGCGGAGCTCACGTGGGCCTCACTCTGGCTGGTGTGCGTGGTGGTTGTATGTGTTGAGTGGTGACCCATTTCCCCTCCACCTGTCAGTCTCCCTTGGGCATGGGTGGCTTTGTGGCTTGGTGACCCAGCTTGGCACGAACAGGAGTGGAAGTCCTAGAGTGCAGACCCCACACAGCGTTCCTTCTGCCGTGTCCGGTAGGTCAGACTTGGTAACACACCCAGAGCAGGTTCAAAGAGTAGGAAACAGACCCGCCTCTCAAGGACAGGAGCCTCAGCGTGTGTGGGTGGGCGCTGGGCTGGGACTCCAGTGTGAACCCCGATGCTTCAGGGTCCCCAAAACCTCGCAACACATCCCTGAGGTCATTGCAGCGGTGGACACAGGGGCTTTGCTGGTGCTGAGCTTCCTGTGTCTCTGACCAGAAGCGGCCAGGACGGGACTTGGGTCCCCATGGAGACGCGGAGGTTTCATAAGCAGCCTGTTTGGTTCACCCACTCTGAGGTTGTGGGTCCACATGGTTTTGCCTGTTAACTTTTGCGCAGGGCTAACAATTCCTTCAGGTAAAATCAGCTTTGTGCGTGTGCTCTGCATGGCACCCAGCCCAGCCCTCTGCACATGGGCCCCACGACACTCGGTCTAATTTGCTACTCCTAGAGTGCGTTGGGTTGGCATCATGGCACTCACAGAGCCCTGGGTGTGAACTGGAGTTTTGGATCAACGAGCTACTAGTCATGCATTATTGGGCAATCGCTTACCTCCTCTTAGCTTCAACAATCTTAGTTAGAAAGATGTACATAAGCGATAAGGCCCTACAGTCCAGCACAGGGAAGTATATTCAGTCCCATGAAAACCGCAGCAGAAAGGGACATGAAGTGTAAAGATGGGGAAACAGCGGCTGACTTTATTTTTTGGGGGCTCCAAAATCACTGCAGATGGTGACTGCAGCCATGAAATTAAAAGACGCTTCTTCCTTGGAAGGAAAGTTATGACCAACTAGACAGCATATGAAAAAGCAGAGACATTACTTTGTCAACAAAGGTCCGTCTAGTCAAGGCTTTGGTTTTTCCAGTGGTCATGTATGGATGTAAGAGTTGGACTATAAAGAAAGCTGAGCACTGAAGAACTGATGCTTTTGAACTGTGGTGTTGGAGAAGACTTTTGAGAGTCCCTTGGACTGCAAGGAGATCCAACCAGTCCATCCTAAAGGAGATCAGTCCTGAGTGTTCTTTGAAAGGACTGATGCTGAAGCTGAAACTCCAATACTTTGGCCACCTGATGGGAAGAGCTGCCTCATTTGAAAAGACCCTGATGCTGGGAAAGATTGAGGGCAGGAGGAGAAGGGGATGACAGAGGATGAGATGGTTGGATGGCATCACCGACTCAATGGCCAAGAGTTCGAGTAAACTCCGGGAGTTGGTGATGGACAGGGAGGCCTGGAGTGCTGCGGTTCATGGGGTCGCAAAGAGTCAGACATGGCTGAGCAACTGAACTGAACTGATGAAGAATGTATGTATGTGTATAACTGAACCACTTTGTTGTATAGCAGTAATTAAAACAACATTATAAATTGACTACTTCAACAAAAAATCAATTTAAAAAATGTACATACCATCCTTATTTCTTAAACTTTTTTGGTGTGTGTATGAAATAAGATACCTTTCATGACAATTGTTTGCAAACTTTAGAGTCCTGCGTGCATGTTCTTTACATTATTTGATGAAGGGACATCCAGTTTCTTAACCTTCAAAATGGTCAGCACTGAGACTGCAGGTCCCCTGAACAGACCCGGGTGGTCGGATGGAGTGAAGCCTTTCAGGAATGGTTTCCATCGCAAAGACTGTGTCTTTTGTTCAGAGGGACTTGGGGCCTCTGGGGGCTTGACTGGAAGGGGAGCCAGCTGCGGAGGATGGAGGTTGGGGGGTGGGCATGGGCGGGGGCTCCAGGGAACCAACCCATGTGAGGCCAGGGGTTCAGACAGGGGTGGGCCCAGACGTGGTGAGGAGGGGGCACTCGGGGCGAGTTTCAGGGGTCCACACTCTGGGGTGGACGTGGGGCCCGATGTCCTGGACTTCCTGAGCAGCTGGACACGGGGCGTGTGGAGGAGGGGGCTCCAGTAGCGGACGCTCTGGGCCCGAAGTGTTTTGTGGTGCTGCTGAGGGGATGCCCCAGAACCCGGCCAGGACAGGGGGCTGACCCCTACCTGACCCTGCGGGCCATCCGTGGGGGGCCCCGCCCTCCCGGGGGAGCCGAGCTGGGAGTGAGGGGCCCCCCAAGCATGCAGCCCTCCTCTAGGGGGCGAGGTGAGCTCTGTGAGAGCTCACAGGGACGGCAGAAGGGTGATGGAGACGGCAGATCATGCTGTTTACAGGAACCAGGCCACAGCTCTTGTCGTTACGGAGACCGGCTTAGGGCGGCTGCCAGGAGCCCGTGGAGGGGGCACTTTGAAGGCACTGGGGCGCAATAGCTGTGCGGCCCGTTTTGTCACACATGCAATCTTCTGTGTGTGTGTGTGTGTGTCCCAGGGAGAATACAGAGGTCACTCAGCTGCGCGGGCCTCTCGGCCAGGAGAAGTTCTCGGTGTCCCAACCTCCCTACGGCCGCCTGCACCCTGTGTCTGCGCTGGGGTTCACTTGGGGAATTCCGCTGTGAAGACCGGCGGCTCTTTATGGCCCCTATGGACGCACACTCCCTTCTTTCTGTCTCCCCCGGGAAGCAGGTGGCGTGTGCTGGGAGGGAAGTCTCCACATCCGCCCTGGAGCGGGATCACCCCCAACCCTTCCCTTGTGACCCCTCCCGGAACTGAAATCACAGGATGGGAATCTTTCCCCCGCCGGCCTCCTCGTGCTCTCAGATTCTTCATAAACACCCCCAGCTGGGAGAGGAGATCCCCGGCAAGGCCCGTCTCTCAGCTCTGTTCCTGGCCTGAAACGGCGGTGCTGTGAGCAATGGCCTGGAATGGAGTCACAGAGGCCTCCAGACACGCGCAGGCCTCTGTGTGCAGGCTTGCCTGCCCCACCCGGGAGCCGGGCTCAGGGGGCCCAGGGTGCCCCCGAGCAGGCCCGGGGTGCAGGGGTGGCCGTGAGGAGGCGCAGAGATGGATGGGGGCCGGAGCTTCCGGGCTCTGCTAAGCAGAGGGGAGGGCGGAGGCTCACGGCCTTGCCCCATCTCCTGGACTCTGCTCCTCTGCTGACACCCAGTGATCCCTCTGTTGCCCCCCGGGAGGCCCGGACATCCTCGGAGAGCTGGGAATGGTTCCTCGGTTGGTCCCAGGGACTCAGCTGCCTCCTTGTGTCCCGTGGGGCCCCGGACACACAGACAACATGAGCTTAAGGAACAAGGCCCCCTTCAGAAAGTGTGGGGACAGTGGATGACCATGGTTTGCCAACCCCAGAGCTGGTCAGGGCACTCGGTCACCACGGCCAGGCCTGGAGGGATCGCAGGAAGGAGCCGGCGTCACACCTGAGGGTCACGCGGGGCGGGCTGCCCCCGGGCGGGGACGGTGACTCAGAGACCCTGCAGCCACGCCTCCAGGGGACACAGGCCTTCTTCCCACCCTCCCCCAGTGTCTCCTGCCAGACCCAAGGAGAAGACGGGGAACACGGGGCCCCGTGACTGCGACTCTGCAGTCAGCCCTGTGGGCAGAGAGCGGGCGGGACGGGGGCCCCAGCTCAGAGCTGCGCGCACCGACTGTTTCTCCGTGAGCTGCATTAGCTGCACCTGGAAGTGGACACAGCACGCTGCTGCCCCAGGGACCCCCTGGCTCGAAGGGCGCAGCGGAGAGAGCGCGGCGCAGCAGAGAGAGCGCGGCGCAGCGGCCCACCCGCCGTGCCCTCCCCATGCTGGACCCCGCAGGGGCATCCTGGGAACTCCCCGGAGTGCTGGTGGGGGGCTGGCAGGCTGCTCCTGAAAGGCAGGACCCCGCTCAGTGCCCAGAGCACCAACACTGCCTGTCAGGGCGGGGGGAGGCCCTGCCTTAACCCTGCAGACGGAGGAACAGGGCCTGGGGCGCCCAGCGACGAGCCCGAGGCCACACAGCGTGCCAGCGGCAGGCTCGACGCTTGATCTGGTGCTGATTCTGTCAGTGCTTCCCCTCTCTGTGCTGACGTTTCCTCCGCATGTTCAAAAGCGGTAAATACGTTAGAATCTGAAACACCTAGCAAGGGTGAGCGGCGGTGCGGGAGGCAGCAGCCATGGCAACCGGGCTCCGGGCCCCCCGGGGGCACCTGCGCCTCCAGGGTGTCGGGGGGTGAGGCTCCCACAGGGCATCATCTCAGGCTGGCGGGACCCGCGCTCTTCCGGATTCCGCGTGAACGTCCTTTGACAGGCATGTCAGATGTCCACGGGTGTCCCCAGCCATCCCTCTCCTGGACGCCCGGGGCGGCTGGCAGGCAAATCAGTTGCCGAGACCCAGAGCTGAGCTGACAGCTTCCAGCGAAGCCCTGGGGCTGTGGGCCTGGGCACCTGGGTCTGCTCAGCACAGAGCAACAGGCAGGCGCTGGGTGTACTGTCAGCCAGGCAGGGAAAAGGGACAAAGCGCGATGTCAGAAGTGACACGCCGGCTTCCGCGGGCTTTGCAAGAGATGTCTGCGGTGATGTGACTGCGGCTGACAGCCAGCGACGGAGCGGCTGCTTTCTGGGCTGGCTTGAAACCCATCCAGCCCCCTGCCTTCACAGCGATGACTTCCAATGCTAATTCTTGGCGAGCCAGGCATGAAATATATTCACAGGCGCTGCTCAGTGAGGGCCCTCTGGAGTTCTCCGAGGTACCTGTGATGGGAACATCTGTGCCACTCGCTTCTGTCGTTTCTGTTCCCTCGGTTTCAATTATGCAAAGAATCTCCGGGCAAGAAGGGGTGGGGGGAGAGAGGAGGAGGGGGAGGGGGGCTGCCCTTGCAGCTCTCTTCCTCCCAGTAAGAGCCGCTGCCTGCCTGCTCAGATGTCTGACCAGGGGACGCAGAAGCAGAGAGGGGCACGCTTTCATCTTTGGCAGTGACACAGGAATGCACTCTGCCTGATGCAAATGAGGCTGCTCGCAGAGCACGTCCCGCGTCCTGCCAAGCTGCCTGGGCTCTCTCAGCCCTTCTCTCTGCCTGACAAGGAAAGGGCGAGATTACCAAGAGCACATCTGTGAGCATAAGTAATTGATAGGTGTGCCCGCGGCAGAAGGGTTGGGAGGAGGATGCAGCCAGAGGAAGATACGAGGCCCCGGGCTCTGTGTGCCTGCGTGTGCACGTGCGTGTGCACGCATGCACGTGTGCTTCTCATTTAATCTTGTCTGTGTCCAAGCCCTCAGCCTTGAGAGGCCCTGCCTGTCTGTTTTTTCTCTCACAGGGAGGGTGGGCGCTGAGTGCAGCTCAGAGAAGGGCCCAGGGTCAGGCCCGGGGGGAGACACACTCATGAGGGGCGCAGGCCCTTGCCTCACAGGAATGGGCCGAATGAGCCCTTCTCCTTCCTGACCTCGTGTTGCTGAGCTGGTGGGTCACCCCTCTCCAGGGATCTGGGCATGCCTGAGGCACTGATGCGCTCTGCAGTCCTCTCATCGGGTTGCAGAGCAAGCCCTTGGCTTTGCCATCTGCAGACACGCCCCGGCCATCCTCAGCTCTCCAATCTGACAGCTCCCAGCTTTGCAGATAACACCCTCGATCCCCGGAGCCGCCTGAGAGCCTAGCCGCCCCTTCCCTAGCAGGGAAGTCTGCTCTTCCCTGTCGCTCCCTGGCGAGAATGGCTGCCAGCCAGATACGGAGAGGTGGAGGTCATGGCACCGGGGGTCCGGGAACCCCTGGGCCTCCTTGCAGCCCCCAGAGTTGGGGCAGGCTGCATGGCGGTCCCGCTGCCGAGGGGGCAAGGGCTAAGTGTGTAGCCTCACGCGTGAGGGGCAGCACGGATGAGCCCTGGGCCCTGCCCCCGGACCACGTGCGTCCCCACCCTGCCCGCTACTCTCGGGAGCCTGTTCTCCCTGCAGCTGGCCAGCTTCCGACTGCCCCCTCGTCCACCTGCTCTGCACCCACGGAGCGAGTATCCACCCTCCCGGCCTCTGGCTTCTGACCCCGTCCACCGGTGGGCAGCTCCATGAGGGCTCACGGCCGGGAGCGAGGCTGCGGTGTGGGCGCCTCCCCACGGGGTTTCCGAAGCCTGTGGGCTCCAAGCTCAGGGCCCAGCCCCAGGCAGCCGTCTTGTAACTCCCGAGTTACTCCTGCCGCTGCTGTGACCCGCGAACACAAGCTTATCTCAGCCTCCAGAGGCCGCAGTCCTGAAGCAAGTGTCCGCAGGGCTATGTCCTCTGGGGGGCATCGGGGAGGGCCCGTCTCCTGCTTTTCCGGCCTCCGGAGGGGCCTGCATCCCTTGGCTCGTGGCCCCTGCCTCCATCGTCCAAGCCAGATGTGTGTCCAGAGCTGCCCCCTCACCCTCTGCCTCCCGTCTCCGCCTCCATCCTTCCCCAACTCTGATCCACATGCCTCCCTGTCAGGAGGGCCCCGTGGCAACCCTGGGGAACCCAGACTCTCCTCCCACCTCAAGACCCTCGACGCACTCCCACCAGCCCAGAGCCTTGGCCACACAAGGTTTCAGGCTCACGGGTGTGGGGGACCAGGACCTGGGCGTCCCCGGGGACTTGCCCGCACCTGCCCGGTGCCCACGCTGCCACCGCCAGCCTGGCGCACGCCCTGCTTCCAGGTCTCCGCCCAGACCTTGGGGACTGAGCCGCTCAGCAAGCGCTTCTCAAGGCCTGGCTTCTGCTGCTCCGACGGCTCCTCCTTCTTCCAGCCCACCAGGGCCGCATGGCTTCTTCCAATCAGAGTTCAGGTCCGCAGCCTGGACTCTCAGCATGGCTTCCTGTTCAGAGTCTCTTGAGGGCTGCCCCAGGAGGGTGCCCACCCTCTGCCCGAAGCCCATTCTTTTTTTTTTTTTTGGTTTGTTTTTCCGAAGCCCATTCTTGAGGACCTCAGAGCACAGTGCAGACAGAGCTGCACCCGGGGCTCAGACGGGAAGGTGGTCCTCGGCTCCCTGAGCCCGCGGCCCCGGCTGAGCAGCCGCCCTCACCACCCACTGGCCCCACCGATGTGACCCCGGCACCAGCACTCACACCATCATCCCCTCAGGGCTGCGTCTGCCCCACAGGACCGAGCGCCAGCCCTCGCCCATCCTGGATGCCCGGGAACCCGCACCAGAGACAGGAGCCCCTCTTGACTCTCAGAGCACTTTGCTGGAAGGGCATCCGCAGCCCCCGCCGCCCTCGCTGAGACCCGGAACCGCGCGGGCTGGTTCTGCGCCGCCGACACGGGCGGAGGACGAGGCTGAGCGAGGCGCTCGACGGCGGCGGGACCCCCTGCCCTCGATGGAACGCGGGCTCCCGTCGGGTGTTTCTCTCTGTGGGACCGTCAGCTTCTCACTTCTCTGCCCCCGGGGATGAGCTGGTGAGGAGCGGGGGGAGGAGGGTGGCTCACGTCGAAGGAAGAGGGGGAGCACGCAGGCCGGCGGCCCCTGGAGGAGGCTCCGGCCCAGAGAGGGAGCGGGACGCGGGCCGTCTCTCCTCCTGCTTCCCGCCGGCATCTCCGCGCCTCCCTTTGCTCGGAGACCGGGGACCGGGCTCCCAGCTTGGGGAGGGGGCCGGGCTGTGGGCAGAGCCAGGCTGGGATCTGCTCCTCCTCGATGGACGTGTGGCCGCTGCAACCCTCAGGCTCCTTAACTGTGCAAGGGAGCAGGACCGCCGACCACACGGGAGAGGCGGAGCTGCTCCCACAGCGGCGAGGATGCCACCTCCTCGCGCACCAGGTCAGGGCTGGTCTCAGGGCACCGTTACGTACGCTGGAGGAGGAAGACCCTGCGGGCAGAGGAACAGGGAGGCAATATGAACCTGTGTGGGTGGCCAAAGCAGCCCTGCTCCTCAAACTGGTGGGCCTCAGACCCCCCACCGGGACACCAGCCGCTGGGGGTCACGTGCCTGCTACTGAACGCGTTTGTGTGTATGTATATCTGTGTATGTGTGTGCGCCTGCATGTACGTGTATATCTGTGTGCCTAGGTGTGTGTGTGTGTGCGCCTGTGTGTGTATCTGTGTGTGTGTGCACCTGTGTCTGTGTGCGCCTGTGTGTGTGAGCCTGTGTGTATCTGTGTGTGTGTGCCTGTGTGTGCACCTGTGTGTATCCGAGTGTGTGTGAGCCTGTGTGTGTGTATCTGTGTGTGTGTGCCTGTGTGTGCGCCTGTGTGTATCTGAGTGTGTGTGAGCCTGTGTGTATGTGCGCACCTGTGTGTGTGTATCTGTGTGTGTGTGCGCACCTGCGTGTGTGTGCCTGTGTGTCTGTGTGTGCCTGTGTGTGTGTATCTGTGTGTGTGCTTGTGTGTGTGCACATGCACCTGTGTGTATGTGTGTGTCTGTGTGCGCACGCCTGTGTGTGTGCCTGTATGTGTGCGTGTATTTGTGCCTGTGCATGTGTGTGCCTGTGTGTGTGTACCTGTGTGTGTGTGCCTGTGTGTGTGCCTGTGTGTGCGCCTGTGTGTGTGCCTGTGTGTGCGCCTGTGTGTGTGTGTGCCTATGTGTGTGTGCCTATGTGTGTCTGCGTGTGTGCACCTGTGTGTGTATGTGTGTGTGCCTGTGTATGTGTGTGCCTGTGTGTGTCTGTGTGTGTATGCCTGTGTGTGCACGCCTGTGTGTCCCTGTGTGTGCACCTGTGTGCCTGTGTGTGTGTGGCTGTGTGTGCCTGGGTGTGTCTGTGTGTGTGTGTGTGTATGTGAGAGAGAGAGAGACAGAGACAAGGAGGGAGAGAGTGGTTGCCTTTTTAGAGGGGAGAGGGTGAGGCTCGTCTTCCTCCAACTATTCTGGGCGGCTGCTCACTGTGTCTCCTGCCGCCTGTCTTGACCGCCTCTGGGATGGGTGGCGGCTGGTCTGCGACCTTGGGAGGAAGCGGCTGGAGCCGGGTTAGCTGCTGGGCTGGATGGGGGCTGATGTGGGGCGGAGGCCCGGCGGGTCGTCCGTAGCCCTGCTGTCTCGTGGCCTGGCTGGCTCTGCGGTCCTCACTGAGCCCCCTCAGCAGGCGCCAGGGTGGCCCTGAGCCCCCATCTCTCCACGTGTCACCCTGTTTGGTCTCCAGCGATGCCCGAGGTGGGCGTTACCACCCTCAGCTTCCACCCTTGGGACCTGAGTGCAGGGACCCTCGCCTCAGAGCTGGTCCCTGACGACAGGTCAAAGGTGCTTCCCCAGACGCCTGGGAGGGGGTCCCTTCCAGCCATGGGGGTCCCAGCCCTGAAGACTGCCCAGAAGCCACTCCCGGGGGAGGCGGAGCTGGGCGGATGGAGGAGGGGCACCGTGCAGCACCCGCAGCTGGGACCACCCTCCATCCTCAGCCTCTCCCTGGGGTGGGGGGGCCTCATCACAGCCTGCTCTCTGTCTCTTCCTCCAGAGCCAGCTCTGTCCCCCGGAGGCTGGGTTGAGGTGGGGACTGTCCCAGCCAGGGTTGGGGCTTGGCGGCAAGGGCAGAGGCCACGGCAGGGTGGCTGCTGGCTCTGGGGGCACGATCCTGTCCAGGATGGCTTGTGTGTAGAGAGGACCCCACACAGACGATGCGATCTCAGCCTGGTGGCGCAGAGCTTAGGGGTGACATGAAGTAGGGAGTCTGGGAGCCTGCCTTTCCCGGCTGTAAGGCAGGGTGTGTCATTATCGCCCTGGGGTTCTTGGGGGAGGGCAGGGTGGTTGGGACAAGACCCCGCCTCCAGGTGAGACCACCCAGCAGACACACCTGCCCTGTGGAGGCCCAAGAGCAAGACAGAGGTCCCCCCACCCCTGGCAGGGTGAGGGCCTGCGTTTCCCCACTCGCCCAGGGGGAGGGGCTTTGGTTAACTCTGGTGCCCAGAGGCCCCGCGTCTAGGGCCTCTGCTGGAAGGTCAGATTCAGACTAATTCTGACGGCTCAGCCCACAGCTGCCCTCCAGGTCCACTGCCTCCTCACGGGAGCCGGTTGTGGTCGGTAGGAGGGTTCAGGGCAGAGGCAGAGAGGGGACCCGGATCGCCAGGCCTGTCCTTGTTTCCTTGTTTCCCCACCTTCTCTAAGGGGCCTGGTTACCATCTCAGAGAGGCTTTTCGTTAATATCATCGACCGTAATATACTCACAGTATTTGGTGGTGGTGGTGGTTTACTCGCTAAGTCATGTCTGACTCTTGCAACCCCGTGGACAGAGGAGCCTGGCAGGCTACAGTCATGGGAGTCTCCAGCAAGAGCACTGGAGTGTGTTGCTGTTCCCTTCTCCAGGGGATCTTCCCGACCCAGGAATCGAAGCCAGGCCTCCTGCATTGTAGGCAGATTCTTTACCAAGTGGGCTACAGCATGTTCCTCTGAAAAGATGACATCGGGAAGTGGAGATGCCTTTGATGTTAACCTGTGAGAGAGGAAACAGGCGCCTTGGACCTGAGCGAGCGCCTCCCCAGCGGTGGGCTTTGGGGCAAACTCTGAGAGGCCACCGTTTAGTCGTCTGCACAGTGGCAGAGGTTAGAGTTCCCCACCTTCCGTGTGTCCACAGGCCGTGACCCATGGTCCTGGGGTGCTTGTAACCCCTTGAGGGTGCTCTCTGCCGGGGGACCCTGAGGCCCCTGTCCAGCAGGCAGACGGTGGGGGCTCCCTGGGGTCAGAGGGCCCTCAGCTGCGCCCTGGCCAGGCAGACCCTTGCTGTCCCCGGGGAGTGCTCCTCGAGTCCACTAGTGCCTGGCGTCTGGGTTCACCTTCATTTCCAGGAAGAAGGACCAAGAACTCAGGAGCCTCTAGGGGCGTCTGCAGGATCCAAAGGGTTCCAGCGACTCTGGGGTCAGCCTGTCCTAGCCCTGGGGCATTAACCGTGCAGACAGAGCCCTCAGGCTAGCAACTATTAACTGTCTATTTTCAAATCTAAGGGCAACCAGGGACCCGCTCTAGGCGGGAGAAGGGACTTGAGAGGGGACAGCAGAGGAAGCTCTCGCTCACCCCCTCTGGAGGGACCTCTGGGCCCATTCTGGTTGCATCCTGGGGAGGGTGCCGGGGCGGGGGCGGGTAGCCTCCTCTAGCCTGCAAGCCTGCTTGTGCACCGTGTGTGTGTGTGTGTGTGTGTGTGTGTGTGTGTGTGTGTGTGTGTGTGTGGTGGGGTGGGGGCAAGTCTCCGAGGGCCCCGGCTCTCGACAATAAAGGCGGGCGGGCTGGCTTCTTGAAGGGACCCCCTCGGTGACCGAGCCCGCCGCCCCCTGCCCGCCCAGAGGTGGGCGCTGCCCCACCGGCCCGGCCTCTGCAGTCTCCCCTGTAGCCGTCCCGCGGGGCGGGGCCGCTCTCCCCGGGGTGGCCGCCTCCGCTGTCCTGTCTGAGCCGCCTCTCTCCTGAGAGCCGCTTCCTGGCCCCGCACCGCAGCAGGCGGGCAGAGACAGGCTGGCGCGGGCCCCTCTCCCCGGTGGTCAGCGTCCTTTCCCAGCATCGCAGGTCCCACTCCATCTCACTGTCGGGCCTTGGGCTTGAGGAGGAGAATCTAAAAGCAATAATGAAAGGAAAAGGGAAGAGAAACACTCGCTTCAGCTGCACAGTCTTAACCGTGTCCTTCTGCTACAGGGAGAACGGGGAAAAGGAGTGCAAAACGGCGGTGGCCACAGGCAAGGAAGGGAAAAGCCTGCGAAAATGAAACAAAAGAAGGTCCGAGGACCGGAGTGAGGACCTCAGGTGAAACAAACAACACGCCCGGCTGGCCCAGTTTACACAGGACAGGCCCAGGGGGAGAGAAACAGATACACAGAGGAGCCAGCGCGCTCCCTCCCGCGCGCGGGGGCGCTCTTCTCCTCGTGTCTTGAGATCGACGTGCCCTCACGCCTCGAAGGTGGACTCTCCCTCTCTCTTCTAAATAAAATAGAGCTGTAACACTGATTTGTCCAAGAGCTGCAACACGGTCTATCCAAGACCTGAGCTGCGACACGCCGAGGGGGGGCTTTAATGTCTGTCACTCCAAATCTGTTGTGACGAGACAAAGAATGGAGGAACATACCCTCGCGTGACACTTTCAAAACACGGGGAGAGGTGGGGAGGGGTGGGCTGTCCCCGCAGGGCTCGTGGACCCTTGTCTGGGTCCTGGTGCAGGAAGATCCACGGGCCGTGCCCCCCCGACTCCCCGTCAGACCGGCTCCCCGGCCGGCAGAGACGCCCCCGCGGAGAGGAGAGCGCCTGGCTGGGGTTCCCTTGCCTTCCTTCCCTGGGAGGACCCTGGGCCCGGCGGCGGGGCGGCCGGGCTGAGGGCCTCAGGGAGGGCCTCGCCGCCCCGCAGCCGGCTTATAGCACAGACGAGCGCGTTCTGTGGGGATCTGCCTGACCGTGTCTGTTTCCCTTACAGGAGTGTTAGCCCCGGCTGTTCTGTGTGGTTCCCTCTGTGCAAAGTGGGCCTGAGTCGGTCCTCCAGACGGACTGGCCCCGTCCTGGGCTGAGGGGCGGGGGTGGTGTGTACAGGCTCCTCTGACCCCTGGGTGGGAGCCCCTGCCGGAAACACTGGCTGCAAACCCAGAGCCGCTTGGCATGAGTGAATGGAGCCCCTTGAGGGCTTCTGAGAGCCGCTCAGTGGTGTTTCTCTGCCACCCCCCTGGTCTGTCCGTGGAATTCTCCAGGCAAGAATACTGGGGTAGGTAGGTTGCCATTCCTTTCTCCAGGGGATCTTCCTGACCCAGCCATCGAATCCTCCTGCATTGTAGGCAGATTCTTTACCTTCTGAGCTACCAGGGAGGCCCCGAGGGCTTGGTGGAAACAATTAGGAACCCACTCGCAGTCCAAGAAGCCGTGGGCACAGGAGCACTGTGGAGAAGCTAATGTGCGGGGGTGTGTCTAGCGCACCCCATGCCCCGCGTGTGTGTACTTATCGCCCAGAGGGCCCTGCAGTCTGGATCGAACCCTGAACGTGCCAGGGGGCTCAGGGGGTCTGGACTCCGCGGAACAGCACCAGGCACAGAGTACTTTGTCAGTTTGATCTCTGGTGCCTCTATTTTTTCTAAATCCAGCTTGAACATCGGCAAGTTCTTGGTTAACACACTGCTGAAGCCTCAGCTGGAGAGTTTTGAGCATTACTTTGCTAGCGTGTGAGATGAGTGCAATTATACGGTAGTTTGAATATCCTTTGACATTGCCTTTCTTTGGGATTGGAATGAAAACTGACCTTTTCCAGTCCTGTGGCCACTGCTGAGTTTTCCAAATTTGCTGGCATATTGAGTGCAGCACTTTCACAGCGTCATCTTTTAGGATTTGAAATAGCTCAACTAGAATTCCATCACCTTCACTAGCTTTGCTTGTAGCGATGCTTCCTAAGGCCCATGTGACTTTGCACTCCAAGAAAAGTTGTCAGATGTGAGCCAAAGGACATGAACACTAGATTCTTTGATACCTATTGTTTGCCAGAAACATCGTTTTATTTCCAATTTCAGCTTCTACTGGGGTGTTCAAGAATATTTTTATTGCTATACTCTCATTAGTAACAACTTGTAGTATTACCTCTTTTTAACTTGATTGGCAAGGAAGGAAGAAGTTTCTCTTTCTAAGGCACTCTGGTCCGGTCTGGAGCATTCTGGGATGGTTTTGAAGTGCCCTGGGATGATTCCACGTGCATTCTCTTCATCCTCCTAGGGTCATCATCTGTCTGGGGCAGGCAGGAGGGCACCAGAAACTCAGCCCCCAGCCCAGGGGAGGGAACTAACCTGCTGCTCCAGGCCTGTCATCTGTGGTGACAGGACCCCAGCTACATCTCTGTTCACCCACCTGGAATGTGCTCTTCAGCCCTAGGTCCCGGAACTGAGTCTTTGCCCCTACTGCTGACTCTGTGCCCCTGACCCCTGGACAGGTTCTCGCACGCCCCATCCTTGAGGATGGGACCCTCACCAGGGTCAGTCCCCCTCCCGGGAACCCATCACTGGACGGTTTCCATAGGGATGGCTCCACCAGATCCCTCATGCCCACCACCTGCTCCTGGGCCCTTCAGACAGGGAAACCTGGTCACGTTGGTCCTTCTAGCCTGACGTGTGCCCTTGGACTTGATTGCCAATGCTGCAGCATGGCTGTGGGCCCAGCCACTCGGCTTCAGGACAAAGAAAGCTCAGCCCTGCCTGCCTCATCAAGGCCAGTGTGGTCGCAGGTCCACTTGATACTCAGGCAAGGCTGAGCCAGCCGCTGACAGGGGGCTGCATCCAAGTCACGCAGGAAAATGCTTTCTTTCTGGCCAAGGCAGAGCAATGTTATGAGAAGCAGGGAGTGAAGCTCTTAAAGGGTATTTGACCACTTGGAAAAAAGTGCGTTTAGAAAAACGCAGAGTTACTGGCCCAGAACTTCTTACCTGCACAGGTGGACTTCTCAAACCCCAGGAGACTTTGAATCTAAGGAAAGAAAATTCTTAATTAGTTCTGAGTGGTGGCTCAGACGGTGAAGAATCTACCTGCAGTACAGGAGACCTGGGTTTGATACCTGGGTTGGAAGATCCCCTGGAGGAGGGCATGGCAACCCAATCCGGTATCCTTGCCTGGAGAATCCCATGGGCAGAGGAGCCTGGCATGCTACAGTCCATGGGGTCACACAGAGTCAGACACCGCTGAGTGACCAAGCGCAGCACAGGGAAGTGAAGAGAGAGATTCAGAAATCGGAAAGCATGCGGTGAGCGCTGTCATCTGCAGATCACTCAAAAACCTGGCGCTGAACCGGCCACGGACGCCCGCCCAGGGACCACACCTGCTCTGTCCTGTCTCCCATTCAGAGGGGCGGACGGCAGAGCCGTGCACCCCCCCAGGTGTGGGGCTGGAAGCACAGGCTGGGGTCAGGGGCTCGGCAGATCCCTGTGGGGGCGCCCCGGGCAGAGCTGGGCTCCGACAGAAGCTGGTGTGTCTGCGGAGTATGTAGCGGTGCCGCCCCTGCGGAGCGGCTGAATGAGCGCCTCGGCGTGACGAGGGAGCCGCCCGGGGAGGTCCTTCACGCAGCCGCAGCCGGGACCGCATGTCCCTGGGCGGAAGGTTCTCACGTCTTACTCCAGCTTTATCCCGCCTGAGCGTGGACACTCCAGGCAGACGAGGTGTCTCCACCTACGGTGCTGATGGCTTGGGTGACGGATGGTTCTCAGAACCAATCATTTTGCACAAAGTTTCATAAAAGCTGAACCGTTGGCCGAATCTGTCCAAGAGGACTTTCTCCTGCTTTGGAACCCCCGGGAGTTTAGGCAGAGCAGTGGCGAGGAAGTGAACTGGATGGCAGAGGTAGCCCAGACCCACAGAGGTGGGTGAGGCAGCTTTGCTTTCATGAGGGAGTGAGTGGGAGACGAAGCACCGTGCCTGCCGGGTCCCCTCCGCTCAGCCCGCCAGGCTCAGGGCAGGCGGCTGTGCCTGTGTGGACGAGAGTGCATTGTCACTGAGGGCGTGCGGGTGATGAGCACAGGTCCAGGCGGAAACCGTGCCCCATGTCCACTTCTGCCAGCCCGTGGTGTCCGGACACCTGGACGGTCTGGACGTTGAGAAGGCGTCTGGGAGCACGGAGTCCACGGGAGGAGGAGGACTCTGGAGGGCAGGCTCCCCCAACCCGAGCCCCCGCCCCGCCAGGCGGCCCGTTGCCGTGGAGACACCTTCGGGCGCAGCAGACCTCAGCGGGAACTTCCCAGGGCGCTGCACCTGTGTTTCCAGCTCCTGTTCTGGGCTCTCCTTCCCTCCCTGGCCCTTCTTGGCTTCTGTTACACCATCTCTCTGTCTGGGACGGCGTGTGGGAGGCAAGTGAAGGGTTCCCGCTTCAGCACCGGTGGGGCCGAGCTGAAGGGAGTGTCAGGACGGCCGCCTTGACGGCAGCGTCTCCATCGAGCCCAGCAGGACAGCTGCTCGGTGACCGCGCGGTGCCCAGCATCGCAGGAATGTGCGGGCTCGCACGCTCCGCTCCTCTCCCGTGTGTTCAGCCCACACAGACAGCTTTCTTGGTCTGGTTCCCCAGCAGTGCCCTGACCCGAGGGGTGCAGGTGGAGGAGGCCCGGCCCGTGGCTCTGGGCTGTTCCTCTCCGTCCTTGCCTGGGGTAGAAGGGCCCTGCTCTGGTTAGAAAAGGAAGGCCAGTCCAGCAGGCTGGCATGCTCCCCGGAGGACGGGCCTGTGCTGGGGGAGCCAGGCTAAGACAGACACGTCCCTATCAGCAGAGCCCAGCAATCGGTCAGCGGGGCTTCAGGCTCTGAGCACGCACTCAGAGGGGCTCCGAGCCTTGGATGCTCCCAACGGGGTCTCTGTGGCTTCTGTCCACTGAAGGGGCCGCTGTTGGAGTCTGTCCAGGATGCGTTTGCTCAGACTGGCAAGGAAAGGCACTTTGGGCGGCCAGCCTTTCGGGGGGCACCTGGCAGCCGCCCTGCTTGCTCCATCCTCCTGCCTGAGGGCAGAGACTGAGGAGGACTCGAGACTCTCCGAGAGCTGCGTCCTTGGCTGTAGTCATGGCAACTCATCCCACAAGCACATACTGGGCACCGGCTCCAAGAAGGGCACAACGCCGCCGAGCGAAGGGGTGCCGGCTCCAAGGAGGGCACAACGCCACCGAGCGAAGGTGCGTGTGAAGGCAGGCTGTGCCCAGAGACCCTGCACCTGAGCCACCGCCCCACTGGACGGGGGCCCAGGCTGCAGCTCGGCTTCCCAGGCCGGGTTACCACGGGGGTCCCAGCCTTGCCTGCAGGACACTGCCCCGCCCAGGGCCTGTCAAAGGGGCTGGACCCCAGCAAGGACGTGTTGGCCTGGCCCACAGCCGAGTCAGTCCCTGGGAACCTGCGGATCAGGTTGTGCGGGTCTGACTCGGAGACCCCACCGCAGGGACCCCAGTGGCGCAGGAAGAACTCCCACTGCCCCCCAAGACCCGGGGCCCTGAGCCCAGAAGTGGGAGGCAGGGCCCTGCTCCGAAGGCACCGTCCTGCCCCCCCGGTGTCCAGGCTGGGCCTCTGCCCTCAGCCACGCCCTGTGAGAGTCACAGGGATATTCAGACGGCGTGAGTTTCCGGCAGGTGGGTTTGGAGGTGATTCCCTCCGCCACATGCCCCCTAGGAGTCAGGGCGAGAGGGGTTCTGGCAAGACCCCCGCTCTTGGTGGATCGGGGGAGCTCCAGCAGTGCGGGCTCTGTCCACTGGCGCCGGGTGAAGGCCCGCGTGAGCGCGGGGACGCAGTGAGGAGGCCCTGCGCTCAGAAGGGGCGCTGTCAGCACTGCTGGAGGATTGGCGCCCTGGGCCTCCAGGGCTGACCCCGGGACCGGGCCTGCAGAGGAGTGGTGGGAATAAAGGGTGATTAATTGAGGGGCGGCTGGCGACGGACGGGGCCACGGGGACTGGCAGGGGGAGGGGGCGGGGGCGGGATAGCGGGGGCCTGACCTGGGGGGCACGGCTGGGTCAAGGCGGGGAGGCGAGGGAGGCGTCAGAGGAGAGGAAGCCGGGGTGGGTGCGGCTCCTGGGACAGCAGGCCAGAGGAGCAGACACTCACCAGAGCCAGGGGCCGCTCGCCCGGCAGAGGGCCACCAACGGGCCAGCACCCCCGTCTCCAGGGCCCCCGTCCCCCTCTCGGTCGTTCCCCTTGCTCTGCTTCTCTGGAGAACCCCGGCACTCTCGCTGTGTAACAGTTGGCACACAGTGAGTGGCGTCTGACCACATCGCTCAGGAGCCTGGACCGCAGGCCCGCGAGTCTGAGCTGGTTCTGCTAGGGTCGTGCCGAGCCTCCACGGAGACTGGAGGGGCGGCCTTCCCACCAGACGCCCGATGGTGGGAGAGTCCGCTTTCAAGCCCCCCCGGGGAGTGGGCAGAATTCCTCCGCAAGTGGAGGAAGGGCCTCTGGCCTGGCCATGTGCCGGCTGCCAGCTGGAGGCCGCCCCCTGCTCCCAGCAGTCACCCACAGCCCAGAGGGCTCACCTGGGCCTCCCAGTGGTCACCTGGGCCTCCCAGCAGTGGCCCACAGCCCCAAGGGCTCACAGGCCTCCCAGCGGTCACTGGCACTTCCCAGCGGTAGCCCACAGACCCAAGGGGTCCCCAGGGCCTCCCAATGGCCACCTGCAGCTCCTCGCCCGGGGACCTCTCCCCACATTCCCTCAGGTCTGTAAGGACAGCCTCTAGGGCGTTTGCCAGCAAGAAGGAGGCTAACCCCGTGACATCCCCCACCTGTCTGTTTTATTCACTAACCTTTGTCCCGAAGTCTTTTTCCACTCAGTTGGTTCAGAAACACCCCTTGAGAGCCTCCTGTGGGTTCTGCCCCCAACATGCTCCTGGTGTCTCTAAGGCCTGGCCTCTGCCGGGGAAGCCGGCTTTGGTCTCGGGCGAGCGGGGGACAGGGGCCTTCCCAGCGGGTGTGTCCGGTGGGACCAGACCTGCAGGCTAAAGGCTCAGGAGCGTGAGCCAGAAGCGTTTAGCCATGGACTGTTTACGTCTGTAGACAGCAGGCCCCCTCCATCCATCTTCCCCACACGGTCACTGGGAAGGTTGGGGCCTGGTCCAGCTAGTGTCCCCGGCCCACACTACATGGCGAGTCTGGGAGACAGGGCAGAGGAAGGAAATTGCCTCCCGGGGGAGCTGCCTTGATCGGTTGTCATTGAGGAAACCCCCACCCCCGGGTCCTTCCAGGTTGCTGATGAGGCAGTGAGGAGCCCAAGGCCTGATCTGCGCTTCCCCCCAAATTTATTGCAGAGAAGCAGCGTGTTGATGTGCGTGTCTCCTCGTCGATCCTCAGAAATGAATTCCCTGACACTCAGCTCTTAAACAAAACGTATCTGTGCTGCCTGTCAAAAGGAGGGTTATTTATACATCCTGAGATCCATGGGCTCCGGCAGCTAATCTTCATCCACATTACTTGATGGGCCATTATGGACAAGATTTACTTGATGCTTGTCCTTTTCCTAAATCTGCACAGTTATTTAAAACAGTGTCCTGGACTCTCTGCTGGGGAAGGGTCTCTGGGCCCAGGCAGTGCATACCCGGACGGCTGCCCAGCGTGGTTGTTCAGAAGAGGGTCGTGTCCGCAGAGGCCTCTGCGGCTGGGGGTGGGGAGGAGGCGCCGCGGGGAGTGAAAAGCGGACTGGCTTTCTGCCGAGAGACTGTGGAGCCGGCACAGACGAAGCAGATGGGGAGCGGGGGCCGGTGCAAAATGCTCTGCGCCTCCCGACGCAAGGCGCTCCTGCGAACTCTCTTTGCCCATCTCTGCTGTCACAGGGGAGCGGCTGGGGAAGGTGCCGTCTGTCCAAAAGACGAGGAAGGGAGGTGATGGGAGAGTCTTGGGCCAAAGCAGTGTTTGAGCCCTGCCCCTCAGGGAACCAACCAGCAGCCTGGGAGTCGGGCTGGAACACAGCAGGGTCTGGACGCTTGACTGCGTGGCTGAGACACTGGCCGGGGCCTGGGGGTCAGGGGGCCCAGGGGTGAGCCACGCTTCCTCTGTTAGCTCAGCCACACCCCTTGTCTCCCCACGGTTCTGTTCTGCTCTTCTGTCGGATGAAGGGCTGGGCTGGGCTGGGTGGCAAACAAGGCCCCCGCCAGCCGCAGGCTGACCCGTCTCTGACCAGCTGCCTGGAGCTGGCCCGGGGCTGGGTTGCGCCTCCAGGCAGTCCTGGCCTGCATCCTGCTTGCACACATCCACCCCCAGCTCCCGGGACGCCAGGCCATCTCAGTCTCCCTTCTCCTCGCTTGGCCTGACCTGGGACTCCGTCTCTGCTCCCCTCACTGCCCGCCCCGCTTTAAAGGATGATGGATGAGGACTCAGAGCTGTTCTCCTCAGCGCCCCTGCCCTCCCCAGCTCCCTCAAGGCCAACCTCTCCGAGCATCTATGCCCAAACACCCTGCTTTCCGTGCCAAGCACACCTCTGTGCTCACAGCACAGCAGTGGACATCACAGAGATCCTGCCTGGTGGAGCTGATGACACGCTGCGGGTGGAGACGCTGAACAAGAAACCAAAGGAACACAGACATTGTAGCTCTTGTTGGACGTGACGTGAGTTGCGGGTTGTGCCTTGTGGCATGAGCTGAAGGGCGGCTTTTGTCACTGAAGGACCCTGCTCTCGACAGAACCCGCACATGGACAAGGGGGGGCTCTTGGTGATTCTCCGGCCTCCTTCACCTTGTGGCTTCCCTCCAGATGACAAGCTGAACCAGGAACAGACAGGGCTCAGATGGGGCTCCAGTCACGTTTGCCCCTTGAGATTTCCGGCCCTGCCTGCAGGAGGCTGAGCTGGCCGGGCCGCAGCATCTCCTAATTCACTGGAGGGCAGGCTCTTGCTCACAGGACACGGTGGTACCCAGACTGCCGCAGGGCCTGGGGGCAGTGGGGCCAAGCAGGCTGGCGGGGCTCCGGCCGCATCACAGACGGAAGGTGCAGAGGGCCCGAGTCAGGGGTTCTCCCCACTGGGATCCACCCAGGGAGGCCAGGTGTGCGCTCTCAGTAACAAGGGGGAGACGTGTGCATGGAGTTCCTGTGGCGGAGCAAGCACGTGGCTTCCTGCCTCCTGCCAGCTCATCTCAGCGAGGCCTGGGTGAGGCTCCGGCCCCTACCACCCTCACGGGAGGCGGCTGAGGCCCAGGTGGACAGAGCGCTGGCGGCTAGGACGTCCCAAATGGAGCTCCTTTGACCTCACAGCTGACAGTTCTCACTGTCCCGGGCTATCCTCCCGAACACGGGCCACACAGTTATGGAGAGCGGGGCTGGCGCAGCCTGCCATGGGCTGGGAATGGCCCCGGACATCTGCGTCCAGGGAGGACCCTTGCCTGGCGGTGGATGTGGCCTCAGACGCCGGCGGGGCTCAGACTGCACCCTTGCCTGACGGTGTGGACCTGGCCAGGTGAGGCAGGGTCCCAGGCAGTCTTCAGATGAGAAGAAATGGGGACACTGACTTGGAGAACAGACTTCCGGACACGGTGGGCGGGGCAGCATGGAAACACACACACCGATATACGTGAAGCCGGCAGCCAGAGGGACTCACGGTGGGACTCAGGGAGCTCAAAGTGGGGCTCCGTGACAACTCAGGGGTGGGGCGCAGTGGAAGGTGGGAGGGAGGCGCAACAGGGAGGGGACGTGCACAGACCTGTGGCTGATTCTTGCTGATGTATGGCAGCAACCAACACAATACTGTAATTCAGTTCAGTTCAGTTCAGTCTCTCAGTCGTGTCTGACTCTGCAACCCCATGAATCGCAGCACGCCAGGCCTCCCTGTTCATCACCATCTCCCGGAGTTCACTCAGACTCACATCCATTGAGTCCGTGATGCCATCCAGCCATCTCATCCTCGGTCATCCCCTTCTCCTCCTGCCCCCAGTCCCTCCCAGCATCAGAGACTTTTCCAATGAGTCAACTCTTCGCATGAGGTGGCCAAAGTACTGGAGCTTCAGCTTTAGCATCATTCCTTCCAAAGAAATCCCAGGGCTGCTCTCCCCCAGGATGGACTGGTTGGATCTCCTTGCAGTCCAAGGGACTCTCAAGAGTCTTCTCCAACACCACAGGTCAAAAGCATCAATTCTTTGGCGCTCAGCTTTCTTCACAGTCCAACTCTCACATCCATACATGACCACTGGAAAAACCATAGCCTTAATTATCCTTCAATTAAAAATAACAAATTAAGGAAAAATTAGATGCCTAGTAAGAACTTACTGTGTGACACAAGGAGCTCCACTCGATGCTCTACGATGGCCTATTTGGAAAAAGAATCTGAAAAATCGAGCGTAGATAATTCTCACTTTTTCTGGTCCACTTTGCTGTACACTTGAAACTAACATGATATTGTAAACCAGCTGTACTCCAAAAATATTTTTTATTTTGAAAAGCAAAATATAAAGAAAGAAAGAAACATGGAGCGAGTTCACATTTTCACATTCTGCTTTCCATCAGCATCAACAGATGCTCCGCACTTCACCAAAGCCGGCCAGTCTCAGCCAAGGCTTTCAGAGGTCAGCCCCAAAGGTCGGCGGGGGTAGAAGCCGCGCAAGTGCAGAGGACAGCTGTGGCCCTCGGGGTAGGCCCCCGGCCGGGCGGGCCCTCGCTGGGGAGCTGGTGTCGCCTCAGGGGGCGTGGTGCCTCTGCAGGACTGTGTATCGAGCATTCTCCACCTGAGATTCAGACTTCAGGTTGTGCTATAAATACACCCACATCTGGCTTTGGGGAGAGTCTGGAGCTTATATCTTAGAAGACAAATAACAGACATCTTCCTGGGGGTTTGCTGTGTCTAAAATACACTGTGAGCTTCTTGCCATTTGAGGATAAATTAGTGAAGCAAAGGAGGGGGAAACGAGAGATGGAGCAGATACAGTTTGGAGCGGGAGTAACGTGGGAGGGTGTGAACGCTTAGGAGTTCAGATACTCCTGTCTGTCTATGAACTTCCCAGGGCCCTCAGCCGGCGGCCAGGGCCCCAGCTCTATTCCACTGCCGAGACTCGGGAGCACGGAGAGTAACTCGTTCAGTAACTGTTGACGGAGTCTGCCCTGTGAGGGCTCACCGAAGGCCCCAGAGAAGTGGCACAGCTCAGCTCAGCGATGGGGCCAGCAGATGGTGGAGCTCGGGCTGCTCCTTAAGTGTGTTCACGACGGAGGCCAGCGGGCACCAAGACAGGGAGTGTGGATGGGGGGACTGCGGGAGCACTCACCTGATCCCAGGGAGGAGGGTGTCAGGGCTGGGCGTGTGGACGGGGAGACTACGGGAGCACTCACCTGATCCCAAGGAGGAGGGCATCAGGGCACAGAGCCCAGGTGGATGCAGGGCCCGGGTGGACAAATAGCCCGGGAGGACACACAGCCCGGGAGGATGCAGGGCCTGGGAGGACGCACGGCCCGGGAGGACGCAGGGCCCGGGAGGACGCAGGGCCCGGGAGGACGCACGGCCCGGGAGGACGCACGGCCCGGGTGGACGCACGGCCCGGGAGGACGCACGGCCCGGGAGGACGCAGGGCCCGGGAGGACGCAGGGCCCGGGAGGACGCACGGCCCGGGAGGACGCACGGCCCGGGTGGACGCACGGCCCGGGTGGACGCACGGCCCAGGAGGACGCAGGGCCTGGGTGGACGCACAGCCCAAGTGGATGAAGAGCCCAGAAGGATGCAGGGCCCAGGAGGACACAGAGCCCGGGAGGACGCACGGCCCAAGAGGACGCAGGGCCCGGGAGGACGCACAGCCCGGGAGGACGCAGGGGCCGGGTGGACGCACGGCCCTGGTGGACGCACAGCCCGGGAGGACGCAGGGCCCGGGAGGACGCACAGCTCGGTAGACCCAGAGTCCAAGACACAGGGTTGCCAAGGCCGCCCTCAGAGCAGCCTGCACATGACAGCCCAGGTGAGGGGCCCCTCCAGGGTCAGGGCAGAAATGAAACGTCACAGAGCCCAGGGAGCCTCCTGGAAGGCTCCCCGGGCACAGGGGTGAGGGCAGGGCTCAGGGGGAGGGGACGCGGACCAGCTTCCTCAGGGGCACTGCCGGCGCCTCCCCTCAATACTTTCTGGACGCTTCCTCCAGCCCACAGTGGGCCGTGAGCCGTCCGCACCCACTCCCTTGCAGGCAGCTCCAGAGCACCCAGCACTTCCCTCCTGGCCCTGCAGGGTTGTCGCGCCTTCTCCTGAGTGCCCACAGCCAGCGTCAGGGATCACCTCCCGCCAAGTGCTAGCAGCAGCCGTAGGCGGCGGTCTTTCCTGCGGCCTCACCCAGACGCGTCTGCTATCGGGGTCCTGGATTCAAAGAGTGAGAGGTGAGCCTGTTCTGGAGGCTTCCTCCTGTGCCCCGGGCGGAGACTGGCTCCAGATCCAATTTCTTGGGATCTCACACGGAGCCCCAGAGGCTGCAGCTCAGCCCTGCAGAAATGAAAGGACGAGGCAGACTGCCCTCCGCCTTGTGACGGCACAGTTGCTGCTGTCAACCCGGCACTGCCAGCCGGGCCCAGGGCTCCAGGGTTTGTCACCTACTCCTCGCATAGGTACAAAAAGTTGGGGTCCATAGGGTAGCTGTGGCCACGGGGCCCTTTCCTCCGTGTGCTCCATCGTGTTGGCAGGTGATTCCATGGGCGTGTGCACAGCTTGTGCGAGCCGATGCGGTCAGACAGCGGAGGACAGGGCCGGGTGGAGAGTCTGTCCTCATGGTGGGCTGTCCCGGCACACCGGCACGTCTCTGAAAGCTGGGCTGGTCTCCGTCAGCATGTTTCCCGACTTCTGTCCCCTGACCCCAGTACAGCCAGCTCTTGGTGACCCAAGGGGGAAGGCCCTTTGTCCAGGGCTGTTCCGACCTGGAGCCCTCACTGGACCTGAGGTCATGCACGATCCTAGCATCTGGGTCCCCTCACTGACCCTGGGGTCCCCCGGGCACCTCCCCGTGGCCACTCCGGGAGGGACCCCGCCCCCACCCCTGCAGGCTCCCCGCCCCGGGGTCTCTGTCTCGCCCAACAGACTGACAGACAGTGATGACACAGCATAAGGCGCCTCTCAGCCCCCCGCCCCCTGCAGCTTCCACGCTGCCCCCTCTGAAGCACACAGATCAGCTTCTCTAGGGAAGTTTATCACAACCTGCGAAAAAGCCTGAGGACTCTTCCGGGCTGATCTCCATGTCCACACAAATGTTGAAAATTCCATGTGAAATGTGAAAGCACCATCATTGGGAAAGCACGCGATCAGTAGAGACCTTGAAAGACCCCAGACGTGGCTCTGAAGAAATCACGTGCCATCCCATCCCCAGAGGCAAAGAAGCATTTCAGGCAGCGCGGCTCTCCTGTTCAGGGTCGGTGTTCACGTGAGCTCTGCTGCCATCATACGCTTCCGCCTCTCACTACCCTTCTGGGATCTGAGACAGCCCGGCCACCCTCTGAGTCATCGCTGAGCGGTCTCTGTGCTGCCGTCTCTGCGGCTCCCTAGGGCTTTGGCTCACGCCCGTCCCTCCATCTCTTCTCCTTTCTGCGTTTTCCTTCGTGGCACGACCACGACCTGCTGTTTAATGATGCGGCCTCAGCAGAAGGAGAAGCCCCAGAAGCACAGGCCGCGGCCGAGCTCCGTTGCTGGGCACAGGTGACAGGAAAGAGAAGAAACTTGACAA
The DNA here is from genome assembly GCF_032405125.1 of Capricornis sumatraensis. Lineage (NCBI taxonomy): Eukaryota > Metazoa > Chordata > Mammalia > Artiodactyla > Bovidae > Capricornis > Capricornis sumatraensis. Next base: position 120,279,480 of record NC_091074.1, read on the forward strand.
AATCGCCGAGTGGACGCACGGCCCCCACCAGCCCGCCACCGGCGCACGTTCTCAGGGCTGCACACCAAGCCCCGCACGTCTGCACCTTCGGGTGTGTTTTTGCCGTCCACCCAGCACACGTTCTACAGTGCACTGTTTCCAGGTAAAAAGGTACGGCTCTTGACAGCAATTGCCAAAGTATCAGAAATGCTGTCCTGACTTATAGTCCCAGGAAGTCTAGTGAATTATGCACATATCCTGACCTCTTCTGAAGTGCTCATGGGCACTGCTGCCGTTTCTATCAGCGTGATGGACACAGGGAATAACTTTCGTCTTCATTAGAAATGTGTGTCTAATGAATTAGAATATTTTCTTGTACTTAATGCCCATTTATATCTTCAACTGCCTGCCTAGTTCCTCCCTTGGTTATTTGTCCTTATTTCTTTGTCAGATTTCTTTATATTTAAGGATGTTGATCCGTCACATGGAGCGCGTTACTTCCGTCCCTCGCCGTTTACCCCTGCCACGGTGCTCTCTTCCGCTCCCCACGTTCGCACAGTCAGACACCTTCTCCCGGGGCTTCCAGCGTGCCACGCCCGGCGCAGTGCTCCCGGGTACAGCCCAGCTCGCCAGGGGGCACTCTCCCCACGCGGGGTTTCTCCACGGGCGCAGGAGCGGGAACACCCCTGCTGAAGCAGAGGAAGGAGCCAGAGGGCTCTCCCGGGACGGGTGAAGGTTCAGCCTGCGATGCAGACAGGACGCGGGCCTGACTGAAAGGGTGCGTGGACGGGGGGCTGGGGGCTGCGCCTCGGGGTCCCAGCGGCAGGGAGATGGCAGAGCAGGAACGCGTTTCTGAATCAGAAAAGGCCGCTCCGTCCTGCACACCTGTCGTCTCAAAATTCATCTTAGTCCGCGTCCTGATGCTCTGCCATCTGTCTGCCTGCCTCCCGCCCCGGAAACCAGTCGAGGGCCTGAACCCACTTCTCGCTGCACTGGCCTCGTCTCCTCGTTTCTCCCATATGCTCGCTTCCTCCAAGCGCAGCCTCGCCGTCAGCACGACTCCCCGCTTTATTTCTTTACCTCTGTCAACAAAATATACCTGATGGTCCTGATTAATCCCTCTATTGACATCGCCTCAAACTCTATTAGTTTCCAAGAAAATTGGAGCAGTTTTTGAAAGCCTCATTATCTTACGCACATGAAATAAAGAGAGTGGTCTTCCAATGGGCCGTGTCTCCACCCACCCCCGCCCCCGTTTGGTATGCTGGCCACGTCTCGCCGTGATGACATTTGGATGCTTCTGAAAATGTGGACTTGGTCTGATTCGGTTGTAAACAGAGCTGTTAGAGGCACACAGAAGGCCATCAGGGCAGCGACTCTGGATTCAGAACCCGGGACGCTGCTCAGAGCCAGGGCTCCAGTCACTGGTCTGACGCTCCCCTGGGGAGGTGCCCCTGGCTCACTTCCTGTCACTTTGTGGGAAGTCAGCCAAGACACTGGGGGGAGACCCTCTGGCAGGACCCCCTTGCTGAAGGCGGAGAAATGCAGGTTCCCCCCTTGCTCACGTTCACCCTGCAGCTCAGCCCCTCGAGGTGCCCAGGCAGCCTCCGTGTCTTCAGTCTTTCACTTCAACAGAGCCCAGCGGCCACCAGAAGGCAAGCGCATCAGAAAAAGGCTCCGCGGAGAGGTGCGCACACAGGGTTCTCGGCATTGGGCCGGGAGAGGTGGACTCGGGTGTTCTGGTTCTGTGTCGGAGGGAAGGAGTGTAGTCAGAACAGGGGATGAGAAACGACAATCAGGGACACACAGCCTCACTCGGGCCTAAAGTTTAAGCTACGAAGGGGCTTCGCTGTGTTTGCGTGCTTCGTTTAGTTCCTTAAGCTGCCTTTGGAGTGAGTTCCAGGCCCCAAACCTGCTGGTGAATTACTGCAGTGAGTGGGGTTGTTGATCCCCGATGTCATCCGGTGGGATCTGGTCGGGGCGACACTGGCCGGAGGTGGAGGCTCCGGGTCCTGTGGGTGAGAGCAGCCCTGAGCTGCAGGCTGTGGGGGGCGTCCCTGGGGCCCGAGCGGCGGGGGAAGGAGGCTCATCCTCGGCTCGCACCTGGAGGACCAGGGCCCCACGACTGGGAGCTGCGGGGGAGGGGGACACCTGTCCCCAGAGAGGTGGCGTGACTGGATTTCCGTGCGAGATGCTGCTTGGGCAGCTTGAGGGGCGGGGTGTGTGAAGCCCGCAGGGCCGGGGGAAAGAAGCTGGCGTGAGGGCCCGGGGAGAGAAGCTGGGGCGAGGGCCCAGGGGGGTATGCAAAGCCTGGAGGGCCCGAGGGGAGAAGCTGGGGCGAGGGCCCAGGGGGGTATGCAAAGCCTGGAGCGCCCGAGGGGAGAAGCTGGGGCGAGGGCCCGGGGAGGGGGGAGAAGTCGGGGCGTCCGCAGGGCAGTTGAGTCAGGGCTGATCTGTGCAGAGATGGAGGCGGAAGTAGGAGCCGGGGAAGGAGCCGGACTGCAGAGCACAGAGCCTGGTGGGCGTGCAGCGAGGGTGAGGGAGGCATCTCAGATGCACTCATGCCCTCAGGGCTGTCTCTGGTCTTTAGACAGTTGGGGCCTCTTACTGAACCTGGGAGGTGGGACTCTGTGGAGGGTGGAAGGCGCCTCTGCAAAATCTGAGCTTGGCTTCTGATGATAAGCCCACCTGGTGCCACCCAGTCAGGAGCTGCACCTCCTTCTGGATGGGGATGGGGGAGGGGTAGAGGAGAGGCTGGGGGAGGGGAGGGGGAGGGGTTGGGGGAGGGGATAGGAGGAGGGTGTGGGAGGGGCTGGGGAGGGGCTGGGGGAGCAGCGTGGCAGGGGGTGGACAGGGCAGTATGTGGCAGTTACAGCCCTAAGCTTGAATGAGATCTTCCCTGAAGATTGTCTGGACTGAGAGTGGAAGGATGAGGACGGAGCCCTGGGGAACATCAACACTCATGAGACGGGAAAGCAGAGGGAAGCCCACAAAGGAGACGGAGCAGCGGTGGAGAAGGTAGGCGGTGAACCAGGAGAGAGTGGCTTCCTGGAAACCTGAGAGGCGCCGGCAGGAAGGGGCAGACACTGCAGAGGGCAGAGGTGATGGTATGGCTAAAGTGGTGCTGGGGTCAGGGCGGTGCTGGGGTCTGGGTGGTGCTCAGGGTCTGGGTGGTGCTGGGGTCAGGGTGGTGCTGGGGTCTGGGTGGTGCTGGGGTCTGGGTGGTGCTGGGGTCTGGGTGGTGCTGGGGTTAGGGTGGTGCTGGGGTCAGGGTGGTGCTTGGGTCTGGTGATGCTCTGATGCCTTGGCCAGTTTCGGGGTCACTTTGGGGCTGTGTGGCCAACTCGATGAGCTGTAGACAGCACTGGCAGGCAGTGGGGCGCCCTGCCCAGCACTGGCTGGGGGTGAAGGGGGCTGAAGTTGCAGGAGGAGAGGGCGGGGGCTCAGGATCCTGTGTCCATGTTTTCCTCCTGAAAGAAGCGTGGGCCGGGCAGGAGACGCTGAGCACTCAGTCACTGAGATGAAGGGGAGCTGGAGGAGGGCAAAGTGCAGCTGAGGGGTATGACTGGGAGACGGATTAGCTGGGGGCAAAGCCTCCACAGGAGAGGACGTGTTTTCCCGGGGTAAGGAGGGACGATGAGCGGTGGCAGACCTGGAGGTCAGTGCCCGGAACCTCGCCCGCGTCCTTACTTTTAGTACAACACGGCACCGAAGTTCGAAGCTTGTGGTCACGGCCCTGCTCCCTGAGAGTCTCAGCAAGTCTTCACTCTGGGGAGGTTTCACTCATTTTTCACAACTTTTTCTTAGGTATCAACTCTGCTTGGAGCTGGGCACCCCTGCCCAGCTGACACAGGGCTTTTCTTTCTACTGGTGGAGAGGGTTGGGTCTGTTTTTTTCCTGCGTCTTTTTCCCCCTTCTTCCCTGACAGTAAAACTTGAATTCTTAGCTGATGGGTTGGCATCACAGCAGCCACGTTTCCCTGCTTTCTTGGTACTAAGAGTGGTCTCGAGACGAAGCTCTGACAAAGGCGTGAGCAGAAGGGGTGTGTTCAGTTTTGGATGGAGCCATTTCAAGGGCGTGCACGTATCTGCTTCAGTCTCTTCCTTCCTGCTGGAATGCAGGTGTGATGGCAGGAGGTCAGGCAGCCTTCTTGGGGCGTGAGTTATGAGTCACGTGCAGGGCATGGTGGAGCAGCAGAACTGAGGGCGCCCAGAGCCCCTGATATCTGGGGAGCTGTCGGGCCAGCCCCAGATCGGCGCTAGACTGCGGGTCTCCAAACTGAGGTGGAGATTAGAAGTAGACTTCTATCTTATATAAGTCCCACTTATTTGGGGTGTTCTGTTACACAGCCGAAATTACCCACAAATAGTAGAGAGACAGCCAACACTCGTATAAACAGACTCACGTGTTGTTGAAACTTCCGCTAAGCGACCTGATGAAAAAGAGCGTCGTGCGGCAACACAGACCTAACCGGCAGGAGGAAGGGTCCGTAGACGGCTGTCAGGAGAGGCTCCACCGGAGACAGGCTTTAAAGGGAAGGGGGAGCGATGCCCGCTGCGTGAACAGTGGTGTCCACCTGGGCTGTGGTCCCGCCTCCCACAGGTCCGACCCCTGGTCACTGCTCCACCGCCCAGGGCCCTCTCAGGGTGGGGGAGGGCCCCCGCCGGGCTCCTGACCCCAGCCCTGCCCCAGTCAGGCCGCCGTGAGGGGCTGCTGTCGGCCCCAGTCGTGTGGTGCAGCCAGCCTTCCCGAGCACACTGCAGACCCCCCGGGAACTCCCTGACGCTGCAGCCAAGGCTGGTCTGAGCCCCAGGGCCCCTCCCAGGACAGGAAGGGGCCAAAGTCCGGGCACGGCCAGCCAGCAAGTCAGAGTCCCGGGCAGAGGCGCATGCCAGGAGGGCTTCTGGTGCTGGAGTGGTGGCCAGGTGCGCTCTGCGTCCCTCCTCGGGCCGGAGCCAGCGCAGTTGGTGGCAGGCCGGGTGCGCTCGGCGTCCCTCCTGGGGCAGGCGCCAGCACGGTCGGTGGCAGGCCGGGTGCCCTGGACGAGGGCAGCTTGTGCTGGTCTGGTCCCGCCGGGGGCAAGGTGGGGGCATCTCAGATCCTGCCTGCTCAGGATCCAGTGAGCGTCCACCCCGAGTTCCCGCCCACTGGAGCCCGCCCCCGCCAGCCAAGGGCTTGCGCTGTGTCCTGTGTCTGGAGCTGCCGGGGTGGCCAGCTGGATCACCTGCCCCCGGCTGCCGCTAACGGCTGATGCTGCGCCCGAATGCTCCTGCTTTTCGTGGCGCGGGGGCCGTGGGCTGCACATCGCGGGGCTGTGGTGGGCGTCTACATGGCCGGCTGGCCCGTGAGGGTGGGAGCTGGTGTCAGGAGGAGTCAGGAGGGCTCCCACGGGAGCCTGATGCCGTTCTTTCATGGTCCTCTAGAAAGACGTCCAATTTTACATACTTCCTAATTCGCTTTACAAATCTGAGCAGAAGAAGAACTGTTATAAAAATTCCTCATTCTCTAGGCTCATAGGAAACAGTCTGCACTTAAGAGTGTCTTAAGAGGTGACAATCTTCCAACTATCATTACTGGCTGGGCTTAAATTGCGTGTAAATTAAATTACTGAAATGGGGATAAATACAGTGTAATCAGTAGTAGGATTTATTCTCTGTAACCACACAGGAAATATTTTAATTTAGAATTTTCCTCAGTTAAACCTTGATTTTGAGTCATGATATCAGAAATTAATACACTACAATCTCTCTCTTTCTCGTTGACATAGACTTTCTAACACACCAAACTTTCCTGGCGTATACTTCTAAATTTTCTAGACTGACGATTGCTTCCTGAATACTCTTGTTTGATTTTGAGACGCAAGCCTGTGATTGAACCCTGAGATAATATAGGCTTGCTTCCACAGCTAAAACTACTTGATATTTATTCTGGTTTTATCAGGCCCATAGAGATCTCTAGGATGATTGAGAGACGGCATGAAGCCTTTGCAGCTAAGCCAGGGGTGCTGAAAGCAAGAATGGTGCTCCTGTTCTTGAGAGGACAGGCTCCCTCCAGCTCGGCCAGCTGGGCCAGACTCTCCCGGGGAGCAGACACGGAGCAGGGGGCCACGTCGGATGAGGCCACCGCCTACCCGAGACACTGTAACCAAATTAAACCGCCTGTGATCAAGTCTGACCACCGCACAGACCGCACCCCTGAACCACGCTCCTTTCTGTCTGGTAGGGGTGACGAGCTTCTTCCACAGGGAAAGCATCATCCTGGCTCCTTCTTCCTGCCCCGGCTCCAGCTCATCAAATCACCAAAAGAGGGCTGATCGCCCCACGGCCTGGCGGCCACCTGCCCAGGGCCTGCCCTGCCTCGTCCCGCAGTGATCCTCCGTGGCCCCGGAACGCACAAGGCGGAACGCCAGCTGCAGACACGCTGGAAAGATAAGCTAGCATCAGTCGCTCCGTCGAGTCTGACTCTTGTGGCCCCGTGGACTGCAGCCCACCAGGCTCCTCTGTCCATGGGATTCTCCAAGCAAGAATCCTGGGATGGGTGGCCTTGCCCTTCTCCAGCGGATCTTCCCGACCCAGGGATGGAACCCAGGTCTCCTGCACTGCGGGCGGGCTCTCTACCAGCTGCGCCCCCAGGCAAGCAGGCCTGCTCTGCCTCTTTCCACGGCCGTGAGTGAACTTGCATCTGTGGGAGAGTCGGGGCTGTGAGCTGACAGCAGCTGGGCGGCAGCCTGCAGTCTCTTTCCGTGAGAACGGAGGTTGGAGGAGGACCCCGGTGCCCTCCAGGAGCTGGAGCTGCGGATGCCCCGGGTGCCGTGTCTCAGGTACTGCGATCCCGGGATGGCCCCTCGTCCGTGTTCACAGGGCACGCTGAGCTCCCTGCGCTCCAGGAACTTCAGCGACAGGCTCAAGGTCACGAGCCTCGTGTGGGGCTAAAACAAGAAGGTCCCAGATTCCCGGGAAGACCGCCGGCATCGACACCGTGCGCGCCTCCCTTTGAGATCTGCACTTTTCTCTTTCTGCTGAGACGTGTGACTGCGGAAGGGGTCTGGGCTCTGCGCTGGGTAGGACGGTGTGGGTTTCTAGCCCACGTCCCGCTGCGAACACGGGTCACGGCCACCTTGCTGACCGGGGAGGGGATGAGCAAGACCCTGGTGAGCTGGAGTGGGCGGGGCAGAGGGCCTCTCAGGTGCCCAGGCCAGGCCGACGCTGCTCAGGAGGTGTCTCCTTGTTGGCATTTCATCTCCACCCGCAGAGCTCTGTCTCTCCCACCCGGAATAGCTCAAGCAGGCTGTGACCTCCGCAAGCACCCTTGAGAGGCTCTCCAGGCGCCTTGAGAAATTGCACAGAAGGCGCCCTGCATCTGGGCTGGATCTATTATTCATGCACGCGTGTCTCCAAGAGCTCGGTAATTCAGAGCCTCTTGGCGAGCGCTCCCTGCGGCAGCCATAAACCACGTCTCCTGAGCTCCGGGGAAAACGCTGCTCACCTCGCCCGCTGAGGGCTCACACGAGGGCTTGGCGGATGGAGCAGAGGGGCTGGAGGTGGCCAGACTCACAGCCCCACTCAGGGCGGCTCTTCCCCGGCACTCCTGGATGGCTTGCAGAGCTTCGCTGTGCCCTTGGTGAGGTGAGACTGTGGCTCGAGGCATCCTGACCGCCACAGGCCCCGCCTCCCCCATCGCACGCCCTGGCCCCTGAGTGACTCACAGCAAAGGACCTGATGTCCCCCGTCCCCCAGCAAGGTGACGGGTGCGCGGCTATCCTGTCTCAGGAGCCGGCGTCGGGGCAGGCACAGCAGCTGGTGGGGTGAGCCAGGAGTGTATTTTCTCTGTACCTTTATGTCCATCTTCATAACTCTCACTGGAAAAAGGCACAGCTTTCATGTCTGCGAGCGCGTAATCAATACAGGAGCACAGGTTTCCCCAGAAAACATCGCCCTGGGAGGGCAAATTGACAGACACAGACACAGACTGCTCATGGAAGGGGGTGAGGCCAGGGAAGAGGCCAGTACTCTGAGATGCTGGGAAGGGGGTCAGGGAAAGGCACAGGGGTCTGGGGGGTCGGGCCAGTGAGAGCTGCCGACGTCAGGCCTTTGCCAGGATTGCGTGAGAAACCCCGGGTACTTGCTCCCTGCCACCCCCGAGCCAGACTCTCCCCTCTGCCCCCAGAGCTCTGCCGCTCTCCAGCAGCCTCAGTCTGAGCGAGAGCAGACGGGCTGCCTGGACACCGGGCCCCTGCTCTAGCAAACCTGGACCAGGGGGTCCCCGCCTGCTCAGCGCCTAGGCTCAGCGGGGCTCACGGACGCCTGGCAGGGGCACTCACCCCCCATTCATGAGCAGAGGCCCGTTACGGGGTGAGGGCAGGCTGTGTGCCAGGCCTGGGCCGCTGGGCACGGGCTGCCCTGGGGGCCAAGCACCCCGGGGCTGAGGCCAGGGCGGGCAGGGACCGGCCTCGGGGAAGGCTCCCCTGTGAAGACGGCAGGACCAGCAGGTGATGTCAGGGAGGGGGGCCATCACGAAGGGCTGTGGGAGAACCAGCTTGGGCACACGGGACAGAGGCTGGGGAGGCCGGGATGGAGGCCGGGCCGGGGTCTTCCCGTGGGATGCCGGAGCTGCTCCTGGGAGCTCTCTCACCAGCTCGGGGGTGATGGGCTGAGCGGGGGTGGATGTGGCCGCAGGACTCGGGGACCACACGGGGCGAGCAGGGGCAGATTCGGGAGCCGCGGAGAAGCCTAAGGACTCAGCCTCTAATGTGTGACGGCAGGACGGGGATGGGGGGGCTCTTGTGTGCAGACTCTGGGGGACGCCCTGCCCCTCTGGGCGAGTACTCACCCCCTGGGCCAGGACAGTCACAGAGCCTCAGGCTCCCACAGGGCACCCCGCTCCCCTGGGCAAGTTTCTGATTTGCACTGAAACACAGTTTCTTGTGCATAAAGTCAGGACACGCTGTTCTCAGTGGTGAGGCTCCTGATGTGTGGATGTGATACAATTATGTCAGGAGGCTTGTAAGGGTCAGCACCAAAGCCATGCTGTAAATAAGCTTTCCTTCTCAGCCACCAGCCCCCTAATTCGGCATCTTTGGTCCTCAGTGTTCATTTACACACTCCATCCATGCTGACTGATTGCCTGTATCTTCGGGTAAGTTTTTGACATGGACATCCCCAGGGCGACCCCAGTGTGTCTTACTCTGCAGTCCTTCCCTCACAGAGCAGGTTCTGTGAATTCCTTGAAACCAGCAGTCACGGTGAAAGCACTGGGTTGAATTCCAGGTTATGGCACAGGTGAGGGAAAGCTGCAGATGTGACCATCCCTCTTGAGAGTTCCTTGGACTGTGAAGAGATCAAGCCGGTCAGTCCTAAAGGAAATCAACCCTAAACATTCATGAGAAGGACTGATGCTGAAGCTGAAGCTCCAACACTTTGGCCACGTGATGCAAAGAGCTGACTCACTGGAAAAGAACCTGACGCTGGCAAAGACTGAAGTCAGGAGGAGAAGGGATGGGAATGAGATGGTTGGATGCTATCACCGACTCAGTGGACATGAGTTTGAGCAAATCCAGAAGACAGTGAAGAACAAGGAGACCCGGCGGCTGCAATCCACAGGGTCACAGAGTTGGGCACGACTGACATTCAGTCCACTTCACGACTGAACTGAAATCAGGTGGCGCTAGTGAAAGAATCCAGCTGCCCTTGCAGGAGGCTAAAGAGACACAGGTCTGATCCCTGGGTCAGGAAGAGTCCCTGGGGTAGGAAATGCACCCCACTCCAGTATTCTCGCCTGGAAAATTCCACGGGCAGAGGAGCCTGATGGGCTGCCGTCCGTGGGGTCACAGAGTCGGACGCGACTGCGTGACGGAGCACAGATCACAAGATGCCCCAGTGGGCCCGGTGGATCCGCAGCGCCCTTTCAGAGGGGCCATGGGCCTCCCTGGGTCCAGAGACCAGAAGCGGAGAGGCACCTGCTGGCCTTGAGAAGCTGGCTGCCAGTGCTTGAGGGTCCACGTGGCAGGGATCTGCAGGTGCCTCTGGCAGTGAAAGCTCTGGCTGACATGAGCCAGGAAACAGGCTGTCAGTCCTACAGCCGTAATCATGAGCACTCGTTGGAGACCCCGAATCAGGAGAGGCTTCCACTGCAGCAGAAACCCTACAGCAGCCTGGGGACCTCGAGCTGCAGCCCGGCTCCACCAGCCCCCGCTCCTGACCTTCACACACCAGGAGATAATAAACGCAAGTTGTCTGAAGGTGCCGAGTGCGGAGATCTGTTACACTCCCGGGAGCACTGACACGTGCGCGTGCCAGGCACGCTTTCGACTTTCCTTATCCGCCGTCCTGACAGTCAGTCCTGAAACTGCCTCTGCCACTTCCTCCTTGAATTTCACGGATAAATGTGGTTAGAAAGGGGCTTCCTGGTGACTCAGCGGTAAAGAATCTGCCTGCCATGCAGGAGCCACAGGAGGCGTGAGTTTGATCCCGGGGTCAGGAAGATCCTTCTCACCTGGAGAATCCCATGGACAGAGGAGCCTGGTGGGCTACAGTCCATAGGATTGCACAGTCGGACACGACTGAAGCGACTTAACACGCACGCACGTGGTTAGAAAAGAGAGACTAGCACTGGCTTTTTCTTAGCCTTACCTCTAGAAGTAGGTGAAAGCGCTGAGACCCATCCACCTCCCAGATCATGTAAATCTCTTTCAATCTCAATGGAGCTGTAAGATCTCTAACTGGGGAGAGTGGCAGGTTTGACTACCTTCTTAAGGCTTTGAATATTAATTTTTACCATAAAATAAATGTGACATTTACTAAGACCTGCTTTTTAAACATTTTCTTGGGTTAGAAAATGTTTCTTTGAAAGCACATATTTGGGGCCCTCTGGACCAAAGACAATAAGACATCAGCAAACATGATTAGACAATGCTGGGATCAGCAGTCATAAATTAGGAGTGGCATTTACACCGAGTCGGCCTCTGTCGATGAGCGGAAGTGTGGGCGACGATACTGGGGGCAGAAGAAGCTGCGGGGGGGAAGAGGGTGGGGAGAGGGGATGCCACGGCCGGGAGGTGAGCTTATAGCTGGAGGTGGTGGAAGTTCCCTCATGCTCCGGTGGTTAAGACTGCGTTTCCACTGCAGGGTCCGGGGTTTGATCTCTGTTTGGGGAACTAAGATCCATGTGCCGTGAGGCATGGCCAAATAAATAAATTAGATCAAAAATAAAGCTGAAGGTAGTGACAGAGGAGAGGCGGGGGCAGGAGAGGCAGCTGGGCCCTTGGAGTTGAGGCCCAGACCACAGGGGGATGACTTTAAAGAAGAAAATGGAACAGACGGCGCTTTAGACAATGCCCGGAGCAGACCGCGAGACGAGCAGGAGGAAGAGGAGGGTGGGCGCGAAAGTGGGGGCAGGGTGACAGCAGACGGGGGTGCCCACCGCTCCTGACGACCCCTCCGGCGCCAAACCTCCACACCCTGCGGGCAGAAGCCACGTGGCTGTAGGCGAATCGGGGATCGTTGTCCCTTGCTCCTCTCACGGAGGAAGATCCTGCCAGTCCAGCCGCCCCCCGAGTCCTGCAGGGAACCAGCGACCACGTCACGGCTGGGCGGATGTGAAGGGCGCAGGAAGCCCGGAGGTCTCCGCGTCTGAAGCCTCCTCCAAAGGCCGCCCTAGCCCCTTCTGCTGTCAGCAGCACTGGAGACAATCAGGTGAGTTTCTTCTGTGATTCCAGTTTTTTCACCCAGATTTCTGTTTGCTGTCTCTCCACTTTTTCTGAGCATCTCCTTCAGCGGAAGCTTGGCCTCCTCTGAGGATGTCAAAAGGCTCTGCCTGCAGCGGTCCAGGTGGATAGTAAGTGACTTCCATATCTCTGTTCACTGGCTGGACTGCTCAGGAGGCTTTATCAAAACCTTGCAAACTCTTCCTCGGCTCTTTAGCAAAGGCCTGAGAAAGGGAGTCTATTTGTATGTTAAGATGAGGAACAAGAACGACCATTTTAAAAGATAAGAGTTGGAATTTATAAGCCTTTACTCACGGCTCTTTCTTTCACGGAGAGAAAATAAAAATGGGAGACAGGAAGGAAGAGCAGCGGCGTTGCAGGCAGCGCCGCTTGGAGGGCTCTGAAACCTGGCGCCACTCACCATTGCATGGGGTGCTTTCGTGTGCAAGGCCAGAAGCGACTGACGTTATCTGTCTACATGCAGCCAACTGAATTGCCTCTTCAGAGTCCCAGACAAACATTTCATTAGTCACCATTCATCAGTAAATTGGGATGAAACGCCAAAACACTTCTTCTTAAAAAAAAAGCTGGATTGCATTTCCTACACATGGCGCTTTAAAACCTGATCATTTATATCACACTTTTCTTTCAAGTGTTCAAACTCTGCTGCCTTCCAAATATTTGCATGGTCTCCCTGACCCCCTCTTCAGTCACGAGCATTATCCTTCTCATTTCTAAGGACTGGGGGAGGAGACACAAACTATTCCAAAACATGAAGTCAGTCTGAATTTAGCCGGAAAACCATGGTTTCATGAAAAAAAAAAAAAAGAGCTACTGAATTCACTCAGGCAAATGCTGTGCTCCTTTTTGCCTGAAGTTGGCAGGTGTTTAACCAAAATGACTGACTGACCTCTGACCTCGGCCCAAAACCCCAAAGTGGGTTAGGCAGTGGGTTGAACTTCAGGAGAAGACCGAGGGCCGTGTTGAGAAGAGTCCTGAGAATTCGAGGCTGACGCAGCAGTCAGTCGGGAATACTGCTGGCGGACGGGGTCGCGCGGCTTGTTGCGGAACCCGCACAGCCTCCTTCCTGACGGGAGTGACGGGGACATGGCCCCCGGCTCTCCTGGGGCGGCCACGCATGGCTTCCCGAACTTCATCGTAAAATCGAAGGGAGGATTTCTGTTTGCAGCTAAGACAGAGTCGCTAGCCACAGACCAAAGCTTCACCATGAGCAAGTAGGGGAAAACCATCACTGGAAGAGATCAGAGAGCCAGAGTGCGGCCAGGACCTGAGGCGTGAAGACCCCAGCCGAGGGAGGGAGTCTCTGAGGTCAGCAGAGGTCCCCCTGGTCTCGTGACTGCGAGGGACTCACGGGACTTAGGAGCCAGATCCTGGAACAAAGGCAGGTGCGGGAGGTTCCATCATAAACGTGTGCCTCTTCCCTGAAGGCGTTCACTGCATTCTTAGGGCAGACAGAGCAATGCTAGGAAGCCAAACAAAGCCTTGGAGCTTTTGGTTTAAAACAGCGGGGTTCTCTGTGCAGCGGGACGGCCAGCGGAAAGTGCAGCGGGACGGTCACTGGAAAGCGCAGCGGGACAGTCACTGGAAAGCGCAGCGGGACGGCCACTGGAAAGTGCAGCGGGACGGTCACTGGAAAGCGCAGCGGGACAGTCACTGGAAAGTGCAGCGGGTCGGTCAGTGGATGGTAGAACAGGTAGACGGATGTCACTGATCTTGGGTTTCAGTTGGAAACCTTGAGGGCCTCCCTAGAAGAAAGGAGGACGAGAGGAACCTGGAGACGACAAAACTGCAGAGAGGCAAACAGGCGAGCACGCACAGAAGCAGCCCTGCGTCCTGGTCACGAGTGGACTCAGCTCACGATTAGCAGGAGGACAGCCGCCTCTGCCCGTTTGTGTACCGAGGAAAGACGCAGTCTCTGCAATAAAGAAACACCGTCGAACAGAGCCTCTGTCACGTCTCATATGCAGAGTCCAGCATTTCATAAAAGCTCACCAGGTGCAACCATGGAGAAAGCTAGGGGAAAAAGCCCCAGATTGCCCATTTACTGAAGCTACAAAATCTGGACTTTAAAACAGCTTTGATTAATATATTGAAGCAAAGGTGAGGAATTTAAGCAGAAAATCCAAATCCATAAAAATGTGTATCAATAATTTTAGCAGTAAAAGTTTCAAACATTGAAACCAAGATTCAGTGAAGTCATAATTTACTTTAAAGCACAGAAGAGAGGGTTAGATTCTGGGACAATCGATTGGCTGACGCAGACAGAAGGAAAATGCAGAAAACAGCCCCAGAGATGTGTGGATGCGCGGAAAGGCTAGCCGTGTAGCTGGAGGCTTGGGAGGGGAGGGGCGAGGGAAGAAGTTAGAGAAAGTTGAGAATTTCCTCAGCCTGATCGTCAGGCTCAAGTCACAGGTGCACGAAGCAACGTGTTTCCCAGACAGCACAGACCCGAGGAGGACGCACTGACGCATCTCTTGTGATGCGTCAAACCCGGAGACGGAGGGAAACGCCCCAGAAGAGGCAGAGAGAGAGGAGGGACAAAATCACCAGTGGCTGACATTTCCGCAGAAGCATTGGGAGCAAGAAGACAATGGAACGATACCTTCACGTGCAGGAGGAGAACGCTGAGAACCCGAGCTGCAGCCGGACCAAGTGTCCTTCACAAGCGGAGGCAAGATCAGCACAGTTCCACCACGGACAACCTGAGGGGACTTGGTGCCCACAGGTGTACGTGAAAAGAAATAATAAGGTTTCTTTAGGAAGGAAGAAAATGATTCTGGGGGGAAACACAGAAATCCAGCAAAATGAATATGAGCAAAAGGGAAAAGGAAGACGGGAAACATATAGAGAAATACTAACAAATGTTTACTGCAGAAGAATATATCTGACATGGTCTAACATACGTGGAGAGTAAAACTGTGGGAAAGTAATAGAGACGGCTGAACTTCTGCCTTTTCAGAATGTATCGTTGACAAAGACTCGCAACAGCGTCAAATTCTGTTAGACAGTTATTAATCATGAAGATGCACTAGAATCTTGGGTTTATAATCCTAATTCCTTAAGGAAGAAAGAAAATTTATGAAATTAATACGACATAGGTAAAACTGAAAAAGAGATTATACTGGTCAACTCAGAAGAGGGAAAGGAGCGTGAAGGAGCATGACTCTGGCCTCGGGGCCCCACTCCTCTGTATCAACTCAAAACGCGCACCGAGTTCCCTCAGCGGCACTAGTCCTGACAGCCAGACTGAGGGCCGGATGGAAGCTGCAGTGTGGGGACCAGACACGAAGGCGGACGGAGCCAGACCCGCCACCGGCGGCCTGGTGGCGCGAAGCGTCATCTGGAGGTTTCTCGGACCCAGCATGCTGCTGCCTTGAGCTGGGTGCTGATTGCATAGGCGCATGCACTTTGTAAAAACTCATCGGGTGCACATTTATAATTAGAGCCCTTGTTCGTGTTATCTCTCAATTAGACAAAGACAAAAGTCAAGGTGGGCCTCTCACCCTCCCTGAGCAGCTGGGTGTCCTCCACGCCCGACTCAGTTCCCGTAGGTGAGACTCGCTCCACCCCAGGGATCTCCGTCAACCAGGCCTGTGTCCACATGCCCCACGCCGGGGTTGCTGCTCTGCTGGACTGCATCTTAAACTTTACGCCTAGAGATATATATATATATATATATATATATATATTTGACTGTTTTAGTTCTCAATTTCTAAACACCGACTTTCAGATAAGTCTGATTCCAGGTTCTCCAGGCCAAGGACAAACCCCAACCCACCCTACTGCAGCCCCAGCTATGAGACCTCAGACAGGACTCCCCCAGCCGGCCCCCACTTGTGCTCGGGGCTCTCAGACAGGCTCCCCACGAGGCTCTTTATTCAGGGATGCCGTGGCAACAGTCCAGGACCCCTGTGGAAAGAGCGCCTCTTCCAGCTCTCCTTCTCTTCATCACTGCTATCCAATTCAATGAGAAATTGTTGTTAACTGCTAGCAGAGATGAGCAATTCTCTTTTCCTGTCCCTGAGGATATTATAGTCAATTTCGGACACTGGCAGACGAAATACATGATAAGAGTTACAATAAGGAGCTGTGAGTGGAGAGAGAAGAGGCATCTCACTGGTGATGACTTCCCCGAGGATGTGATGGCTGGGCTGAGCCTCAGAGAATGGGGAGTTACGATACAGGCAAAGGGCAGGAGACAGGGCACCCTGGGTGGAGAGAGAGGCGAGAGCTGAGACACGGGTGGCACGAGGCAGACTCAGGTCTCACGGGACTTTCTGGGCAAGCGGTGGTGACTGGTGCCACCGCTTTGCCAAAAGTAGCCACCCAACAACAAAGCCAGCACAGACAGGGCTCCCCAGGGCTCTGAGGATGACTTAGAGCACCCCACCAGTTTGCGAACGTCCCCGGTGGCCTCAGCTTTCCCAGAGCAATTATCTTGCCTCTGTTTTGACAGTCCTTCCGGGACTGGAGGGCTGACCCAGGCACAGAGGTCAGCCTGCTTGAGGTGCCAGTGGGCACAGTGATGTGTGCATAAGTAACTGTTTAAGAAGAGTGCATGTCTGCATATGTGCACGCAATAGTTTGTTAAGACTGTAACATTGTGAAGGATATGTCAGGCTTCCCTGGTGGCTCAGGGTAAAGAGCCCACCTGCCGATGCAGGAGACATGGGTTTGATCCCTGGGTCGGGAAGATCCCCCGGAGAAGGGAATGGCAACGCATTCCAGTATCCTCACCTGGAGAATCCCTCAGACAAAGGAGCCTGGCGGGCTAGTCCATGGGGTCTCAAAGAGTCGGACACGGCTGAGCGACTAACACACTTCACTAGGAGCGTAATTGGGCTTCCCAGGTGATGCTAGTGGTAAAGAACCTGCCTACCAAGCAGGAGACGTAAAAGACTCAGGTTCATTCCCTGGGTCGGGAAGATGCCCTGAGGAGGGCAATGGCAACCCGCTCCAGCATTCTTGCCTGGAGAATCCCTGGACAGAGGAGTCTGGCGGGCTACCGTCCATGGGGTCACAAAGAGTCGGATGTGACTTAGTTACTGAGCACACACACAAAGGCCATGTCACAATATTTACAGAAGCATTCAGCACATAACACTCACAAATCGTGTATGGAAAGATTGATTCTCACAGTATTTTTGTTCATTTTCTTTAAGACACCAGAACCACAACCCAACTACGGTTTGCCATTTACGGGTGAGTGTAATCACAACACGCGTGCTGGCTGGCGTTTTCGTTTCTGTAACACAGACCAAGAGAGGTGGAGTGGAAACGGTGGCTCTGTGTGTTGGAGCATCCCCCCTGCATCGGTGGTGTGTGTGACTGCTTCCCTGAGTCAGATAGCAGGTTTTGGATACTAAACATTCCCTCGATGCTTTTCACTTTTCACGATGCAACGGCCACAGATACCGTCCCCACTTAAATGGAATCGGTGTCACGCGCCTTGTCACCGCGCTAAGCCTAGAAACCGTCGCGGTGCACGAGCCCGGCCTCAGAGGAGTGCTGGTGTCCGCAGCGAGGCCGCTCACAGCCTGCTAGGTTCCCAGTGCCCACCCTCAGGCCACTGCGTGTGAGCTCGGGGCGAGGTGTGCAGTCACGTGTCAGCGTACATCTCCACGCACACACACGGCAGACGTAAGTAACTCAAGGGACTAGGTGATAGTGAAATATAATCAGAAAGCCAAGAGTTTGGAGAATTTCTTATTTTTTATTATTTTGTTGTAAATATAACTCATTGACTATGTCTCTATAGTTTAACTTTTAATAATGACTGTACTTAATGATGTTAGTTGTGTATATAGCTAGTCATGTCTGACTCTTTGTGACCCTATGGATTGTAGCCTGCCAGGCTCCTTTGTCTATGGGGTTCTCCAGGCAAGAATCCTGGAGGGAGTAGCCATTTCCTTCTCCAGGAGATCTTTGCAATCCAAGGATCTAACCTGTGTCTCTTGTGTCCTTTGCATTGCAGGAGGGTTCTTTACCCACCAAATCATCGGCGAAGCCCTACTTAACAACAGGCTCATGAATTTCTGAAAATTTAAAAGTCAGTATTGCCAAGGCTGTATACTGTCACCCTGCTAATTTAACTCATATGCAAAGTACATCATGTGAAATGCCAGCTGGATGAAGCACAAGCTGGAATCAAGATTGCCAGGAGAAATACCAACAACCTCAGATATGCAGATGGCACCACCCTTATGGCAGAAAGTGAAGAAGAGCTAAAGGGCCTCCTGACGAAAGTGAAAGAGGAGAGTGAAAAAATTGGCTTAAAACTCAACATTCAGAAGACTAAGATCATGGCATCTGGTTCCATCACTCAACGGCAAATAGACAGGGAAATGATGGAAACAGTGGGAGACTTTATTTTCTGGGGCTCCAAAATCACTGCAGATGGTGACTGCAGCCATGAAATTAAAAGATGCTTGCTCCTTGGAAGAAAAGCTATGACCAACCTAGACAGCATGTTAAAAAGCAGAGATGTTACTTTGCCAACAAAAGTCCATCTAGTCAAAGCCATGGTTTTTCCAGTGGTCATGTGTGGATGTGAGAATTGGACTATAAAAAAAGCTGAGTGCTGAAGAATTGATGCTTTTGAACGGTGGTGTTGCAGAAGACTCTTGAGAATCCCTTGGACTGCAAGGAGATCCAACAAGTCCATCCTAAAGGGGATCAGTCCTGAATATTCATTGGAAGGACTGATGCTGAAACTGAAACTCCAAAACTTTGGCCACCTGATGAGAAGAACTGACTCATCTGAAGAGACCCTGATGCTGGGAAAGATTGAGGGTGGGAAGAAAAGGGGACGACTGAGGATGAGATGGTTGGATGGCATCACCAACTTGATGGACATGAGTTTGAGCAAGCTGTGGGAGCTGGTGATGGACAGGGAGGATTCATGGGGTCGCAAAGAGTCGGACACGACTGAGCGACTGAACTGAACTGAAACCGCCCCCAGCACACTGCTGTCAGAGATTTGATCCAGATGATCTTATTTTTCCTTCACCACAGCCTGCTGAGGTCACTGTTCTTTTCCTCCACTTTATAGACAAACCAGGGCTCACGGCCGTAAGAGATTTACAAGGCAGCACACAGCGCGTGGTCAGCAGCAGCTCCTAGCTCAGTCTGTCGCTGCTTCACCACTATTTTACAAAGGCAAGGATGGCAGTTCTAAATGTTGGCCCACAGACGTTCACAATTTCAGCAACACACATCCAAACTCTGTGTGCGCAAGTCCTAAAAGAGGGGTGAGGTTCACCTCTTTGTCCAGAGGTATGATGCTACGGCACGCATGCTCCAGGAAACAGCATCCTGAACTCCCTGATCGCAACACGCATACACTCCTGAGCAACATGCATACACTCCTGAGCAACACGCACATACTCCTGAGCAACACGCATACACTCCTGAGCATAACAACTCTTGGATTCTTCTACCTCAATATGCATTCTCCTTGGCGACAAAGAAAACACACGCACGTGAGTAAGGACGTGGTGTGTGTGACGTGTCTGTGGCTGAGTGTGTACAGGAACCGCAGGAGAGCTGCTACAGTTGCCCCGGGGATGCCCCTCCCCTCTGGACACTGTCCTCCTCCAGCCTCTGGTCCAAGGGGGTCCAGGCAACAGAAATGACCAGCCCTGAAGGTCAGCTGCTTAGGGCTCAGTGACCTCCTTTCCATCCAAGGGGAAAGCAGACCAACAAAATGAAATAAAGTAAGTGAGATGATGTCCTTCCGTTTCCAGGCAGTATTCTGCCTTCTGTCTAAGCAGCCAAAACCACAGGCTTCTCCAACAGGAGTGCCCGGCAGAGAGCTGACCTGAGCAGAGGACCTGTGGGCATCACGGCACCTCCCTGGACACCAGACACGTCTCTTCACCTAGTTTAACCAGTGAACTCACTTGTTCTCCAGCTGGAGTTGCAGACTTTAGTGAAGACAAGGCACTTAAAGAGCCTGGCACACAGCCACACTCAGCAACGAAGTTTCCGCTGCATCGTCAGGGACACGCTAAGTGTTTATGGATTTTCTCACCGGGCGGGCAGCACTCACCTTGTCGTCTCCTGTCTGTCTTTCCGACAGACTGAGCTTCTCAAGGACAAACACTTCCTCTTATTCAGGAGTGTTTCTGGCATCCAGCCTATTGCTTGGCACAGATTACTTCTTAACAAATCAAATAATAAACAGATTTTTGAAGAGATATTGTAGACACATATTTGATTATGTGCAATTGGGTTCATGGTATATAGATACGTGTATGTGTGCTAAGATACGTGTATGTGTGTGTGTGCAATTGGGTTCATGGTATATAGATACGTGTATGTGTGCTAAGATACGTGTATGTGTGTGTGTGCAATTGGGTTCATGGTACATAGATACGTGTATGTGTGCTAAGATACGTGTATGTGTGTGTGTGCAATTGGGTTCATGGTATATAGATACATGTATGTGTGCTAAGATACGTGTATGTGTGTGTGTGCAATTGGGTTCATGGTACATAGATACGTGTATGTGTGCTAAGATACGTGTATGTGTGTGTGTGCAATTGGGTTCATGGTATATAGATACGTGTATGTGTGCTAAGATACGTGTATGTGTGTGTGTGCAATTGGGTTCATGGTACATAGATACGTGTATGTGTGCTAAGATACGTGTATGTGTGTGTGTGTGTGTATATGTTGCTTCAGCTGTTTGATTCTTTGCAACACTATGGACTGTAGCCAACCCGGCTCCTCTGTCCATGGGGATTCTCCAGGCAAGAATACTGGAGTGGGCAGCCATGCCTTCCTTCAGTCCGGCGTGCCTTCCTTCAGGGGATCTTCCCTAGGGATTGAACCTGCTTCTGTTAAATGTCCTGTTGGCAGGTGGGTTCTTTACTACTAGCACCACCTGGGAAGCTCAAATAGATAAGTCCAAAATCATAATTATTCTGGAAGTTCCCCACTGTAAAACATTTCAGAGGTTTATAATTTCTCACAACTGTGAACATCAATTCTGTAGCATTTTTGCGAGAGCAATTGAGTCTCCTGTTTGATATTTGCACATGGGTGATGGCTTAGTGGTAAAGAACCTGCCTGCCAGCGCAGGAGAATTGAATTTGATCCCTGGCTTGGGAAGATCCCCTGAAAGAGGAAATGGCAACCTACTCCAGTATTCTTACCTGGGAAGTCATGTGGACAGAGGAGCCTTGCAGGCTACAGCCGACGACCAAACAACAACAACAAAAACTTCTAGAAGGAGAAATGATAAGCCACAGCTTAAATACGTTTTAAGACTTTCGGTACCTGTTGCGTAATTGGTCTCTGAAAGTTTTCAGATATTTGCTTCTGCATGTGGCTGCTTATTAATGTAAACATTTCAAGTCACTTCCCCCTACTTATTTTCAACCTTAAAGTGAAAGTGAAGTCACTCAGTCGTGTTCGACTCTTCGCGACCCCATAGACAGCAGCCCACCAGGCTCCACCGTCCCTGGGATTCTCCAGGCAAGAATACTGGACTTAAGATCACTCTTAAAGTGGAAAGGTGTACATGCCATCCTTAGTCGTGTCCAGCTCTGTGATCCCATGGCCTGTAGCCCGCCAGGCTCCTCTGCCCCTGGGATTCTCCAGGCAAGAATACTGGAGTAGGTTGCCATGCCCTCCTCCAGGGGATCTTCCCAACCCAGGGCTTGAACCCAGGTCTCCTGCATTGCGGGCAGATTCTTTACTGTCTGAGCTATCAGGGAAGCCCAAGAATACTGGAATGGGTAGCCTATCCCTTCTCCAGGGGATTTTCCCAATCCAGGAATCAACCTGGGGTTTCCTGCATTGCAGATGGATTCTTTATCAGCTGAGCTACCAAAGCAGCCCACAGAATTGTTACATAAATTGGGTCTATGCTCGTATTTGGCTCTTTTTCCATCATCTGACCACTTTTTCGAAGTCTAGTTACACAGTCTTTGTTAGTTGGTGTAGCTTCATGTAGTTCTTAGAATGATTAGAAACAGTATCTTCTATTACGTTTTTCCTTAAATTATTTTCTTAATTATCTTTAGAAATATCTTGGGTTTTTTGAACCAGTTAGAATTTGGGGGGTTCCTGTGGGATTCTTCACTGAAAATGCTAGAATTTACAGATTAATTGGTAGAGAGAGCACTGCACCACACCTTGGATTCCTCTACGAGAACATCGCCTGTTACTCCAGTTGGTCACGTGGCCTGTCTTCTTCATCCAGGTTCAGCAGTTCTCCTCCGCAGGACCCGCTCTTCTCGGTAAGTTCATTCCCGTGCGCTCCACATCGGGCAGCTCGATTTTCTACCTGCGGCCACTTTCTCCACTTGAAACGCCTCCTTCATGAAGAGGTCTCTGCCTCTGCTAGCAATGAGCTCTTTCACCTCTTTTATGTGAAAAGGTCTTTTTCTCGTGTTCATTTTAAAGAGAATGCTTTTACTTGCACCCTCGCCAGCTGATAGGCTGGCAGCTTTTTCCCCAGTAACTTTGGAGATGCTGTTCTTGACTTCTCTGCGTCTCTCGAAAGTCTTGAGTCTTTATCACAGCTGTTCCTCTGCAAACAGCACGGTTTTGCTTTTCTGTTTTTAAGATTTTCTGATTATTATTGGTTTTCAGAAGTTTGATTGTGATGGTTTTTGAACGGTTCTCTTGCTGTTTATTTTGCTTAGTGAGTCACTGAGCTTCTTGTTTATGTGGGTTCATAATTTTCATCAGATTTATATGATTTCTGGCCATAATTTCTTTAAATAATTTATTTACCCCTTTAATTCTCATCCTGGTTTTTTTAGCTTTTTTAAATTTAGATTTAATTTGGACAGTTTCTGTTCCAATGTCCTAAATTCACTACCCTTTTCTTCTGTAGTGTCTAATCTGCAGTTAATTCCGGGCTATGTTTGTGTCTGTCTACATACGTCCATATCCACATCCATGTCTATATCTGGACATCGCTTTCTTCATCTGTAAAAAGTTTCATTTGGTAATTTACTTTTTTATTGTAAAATGTACATAAAAGCTGCTATTTCCGATCATGGTTAGGTTTATAGCTGAGTGGCGTTCATGTTTCTGTACAGCCATCACCTTGCCCATCTCCTCCCAAACTGAAACTCTGTCCAACTGAACACTAACACGCCACCCCCTCCCCAGGCCAGCAACCACCACTGTATTTTCTGTCTCCATGAATTTGCCCGCTGTTGGGGCCTGACGTAAGTAGAACCAAGTCTGTTTGTCCATTTTTGTCTGGCTTGTCCTCTCAGCATCACGCCCATCACTTGGCCAAGCTGTAGCCTGTGTCAGACTTCAATCTGCGTCTCTCCGATGATCAGCAACGCCAAGCAACTTTCTATGTACTTATTGGCTATTTGTGTTTCTTCTTTGGAGAAATGTCTATTCAGGGCCTTCACATATTTTTAAAAGAAGCTGTTTTTTGTTATTGTTGAGTTATATATTCTCAATATTAATCCCTTATCCAATTCATGATTCGCAAATACTTTCTCCCATCCCCTGAGGCGCCTTTCTACTCTGTTAACAGTGTATCTGGACGCAGAGACGGCATCAGTTTGGTGGCTTATGTTTCTTTCTCATTACGGTCGTGTTTCCATTTAAACACTGGAGCGCGTCTATGATGTTATGATAGCTGTGTTAATGCCTGCGCCTGCTAATTTCATTATATCCGTTATTCTTATCTGCTTATACTTACGCTCCCCCAGCATTGCTTGCCGACATCTAGTGACCGTGCCTGTCTATATCTGATGGTGAATGCAGCTTGCTGACAGCGTGCCTTTGGCTTCCCCCCTGCAAAGAAGGCTGAAGTTAGGCTTAGCAGGCGGTCGGTTTCCCCTGAGATCAGATTAATCCTCTCACGGGCTTGTTTGTGGTAGGCAGAGCACCTTTACTCTGGTCTAATTTCACCAACCTGGAGGAGAGATGGGGCCAGGCTGGTGTTTCCACTGCTTGCTGTGGTCTGAACATGTCTCCCTCCCAAATCCTCATGCTGAACTCCTAACACCAACACGATGTTGTTAGAAGGTGAGAGCCTCTGTGGGATGCTTAGGTCTGGGGAGCAGCCCCCAGGAAGGGGACCCCCCCGGTGGTCTACTCTGCCATGGGTGGGCTCAGAGGGAAGTTGGCACTCTGTAACCTGTCAGAGTCCTCATCAGAAGCCCGCTGCTGGCACCTTCCAGAGAACCGTGGGGAGGTTTCTGCTGTCACCTATGAGCCTTCCTGCCCCGCCCGCACCCTGTCTGCAGAATTCATCACGCAGCTGGGACAGACTAACGCCGATCCCTCAACTGTCCACACAGTTCCATTGTCTCCACCCTGGGACTGGACTCCATTCCCACCTCCTTCCCCTGAGTGAGCTTTAGGACCTGCTCATCCGCCACCCACCGCCCCTCACCCCGGAGTTTGCCTCTACCTGGCTTGGTGGAGTTTCACCCTAGACTCGTGCAGACAAGCGCTCAGCAGTGAGTCATGGGGCCCGGGAGGACATCTGGTGCCCGCTCTCTCTGAATCGCCCTCTTTGAGGACATTGCCCAGCCATCTCCTGCCCCCTCCACATTTCTGCCTGTCGGGCTCTGTGCCCTTGGCTCAGCGTGACCACTGCCTTTTGGGGACCACAGTCTAGAACGTGTTGCCAGGCAGGACACCAGCCATGCACGTGTGTCTGTGACTTTGCTCTCTCTCTGTGGATGGTGCGTAACTGCTTCAAGGCAGGTGCAGCTGAGACATAACAGGATCGACCACGTGCATGGAAATACACACGGCCCACCTGTTCTGCGTGCTCGCTCTTTGCAGATACTATTTCAGTGCTTTCCACCGACCGCCCTACATGTCAGTGCTACCATCTCCATTTCACACATGAGAAAGGCAAGGGGGAGACCAGGGAACCCCCTCCCCACCCCATGGATAAATCAACTAACTCGGGAGCTACAGGGCAACAAAACAACTGCAGAGGACGATGAGGGACTGGCCGCGACCCCTCCCCCACCACCCGCACAGAGCCAGGACACTCTGCAGAAAGGGCGCGAGAAGTCACGCAAAGGAAGAAACGAAAGGAAAAGAAGGAAGGGAAGGTTTAGAAACCAGCCTGTCACACGGACCATGTCAAGCTCTACAGGGAATTTCTTCGGATGAAAGGGTTTTGTAGCTAAAGTGCCTTTGCAGACGTCTTAGCCGAAGCTTCCCAGTGGCCTTGGACTCAGCTGGGCCCACCCCCACTCATACGCTGAAGCCCCAGCCCTCAGTATGAGGGTAGCCGGAGGTGGGCCTCTGGGGTCAGGAGGTGTGAATGAAGTCGGGTGGGCGGGCCTTGGGTGGCGCCGTCGCCCTTGGGAGAAAAGGAAGAGGCCCCAGGGGCTCCCTCTGCCCTGCCGCGTGAGGA
This sequence comes from Capricornis sumatraensis, assembly GCF_032405125.1. Classification (NCBI taxonomy): domain Eukaryota; kingdom Metazoa; phylum Chordata; class Mammalia; order Artiodactyla; family Bovidae; genus Capricornis; species Capricornis sumatraensis. The sequence continues at coordinate 120,304,547 of NC_091074.1, forward strand.
CAGGGCAGAACTCCAGCAGGTGGGAGAATGGCCCTCGGACTTTCTGGCCTCCAGGACTGAAGCGGACTAAACGTCTGCTGTTCAAGCTCCCGGATCCTTGGTGTTTGTTACGATAGCCCAATGACGGAGAGGTCATCTCACAGAGGAGAAGCTGAGCTCCAGGCAGAGTGCCTGTCAGGGCCAGGGGGTGACGTGTGGAGACCAGTGAAAAGCAAAAACGCACGCCCCTGGTCCAAAAATGACTGAGAAGTTCAAGACAGGAAAAGCAGAGCATCAGGCCGAGCTCGAGGCGCTTCTGACTAGGGCGCCCTGCGTGACCACTCAGGCCACAGGCCTAAGAAGCTGGCCCTGGTGACGGCCCCAGGCCGAGGGCCTAGGTTCTGATCATGAAGAACTGATGCTGCTCTGTCTTGAGTCAAATTTCTGACTGCCTGCTCCCTGTGCCTCCACACAATAAGGCTTAGCTTGGAATTCAAGCAAGACTTATGGCTTCCTGACGGCTCTGTTCTCAGCCTCTTGCCCTTGCACATAAACCAGAGTCAGGATGAAGCATAACCCCTGGAGGAAGAATAGTCCCGCTTAGTAAGCCGGGCACGTGTCCTGCGGGCTCTGCGGGGCTGGAGGAAGGACAGGCTGACCTTGGCCCCGCTGTCAGCATCGGGTGAGGCGTGAGGCTTCCCCGGGGAACCCGGCTGTGCGAGCCGGGCGTCCTGGAGAAGCAGCTGGAGGCTGTCTCTGCTCCATTACAGCCCGTCCCTGAGAGTCATGCGCTCCTGCCAAGGACAGGCTCCCGCACTGTGCCCCCGCCCCCGGGTCGTCGCTGGCCTGGAGAGAGCTGATGGCCACACGGCTGCGCCCCGGGCAGAGCTGAGGTCGTAGGGGGCAAGCTCTGAGCTCGCAGGGGTCGGAAGGGGCAGCCGGCTCGCTGTCCAGCGCATCTTGACAGCCAGCTCGGTGGAGAGGCCGCCAGGGCGTCTGCAGCCCCGGGCCTCAGCTCACGGTCTCCTAAAGTGTCAGCAGCCTGAGGCCTTCTGTGCGAGGGAGGGGCGCGCACAGCGGAGCTCACGCAGCACATTTACACGCGCAGAATTACAGGGGCCCAAGGCCCGCGGCGAAGGGGTCCCAGTTAGCTGTCCGTGATGCACAAAGAACACAGGCCCCGGCTCCCCCAGGAGCAAAGCCTGACGTGTTACCCAGGCACCTCCTCTTGCTGTCTTTTAAACTGCGTGCTTTGCTAACCGCAGGACCCGCTTCCTGCTCCGGGCACGGAAGGGAGTATCGACCGCAGAGAAGTGGGCAGCCCATCGGCCGCAGCGCGCCGCCCTCTCGGCAGCCAGCATAGGGTGCCCGCCCGGGCCCACCGCACGACCGCGGGCTCCCGGTCGCCCCGCTGAGCTCCGAGTGCACACCGGGACGGGCCGCGGCTGCCCGCTGCATGCTGGGAACTGTAGTTCCTCTCTGCTCCGTGGGCGCAGTGCATGCTGGGGGTCGTAGTTCTACGCTCTCTTCAGCGCGGGCAGGCGCGGCCCCCGGCGCAGTGCATGTTGGGGATCGTAGTCCCGCGCTCCCCTCAGCGCGGGCAGGCGTGGTCCCGGCGCAGTGCATGCTGGGGACTGTGGTCCTCCGCTGGCTGCTTCTTCAGTGAGGGCCAGGCAAACCGGGGGCCGGGGAGATGTCTTCCTCGGCCCCGCCTGGATTCCTACAGTTTTCACTCTCTGCCCCTAGCCTAGACCCGGGAGGTGACTGGGAGAGAGCAGGGCGTGTGGAGCCACGGTTCACCCATGCTGATTCGGGCTGGGCAGACACCTGCTCAGACGGCTGGGTTCGCTGGGGGCGAAATGAGCCAAAAAGAGGACATCTGTGAGAGGAGAAGAAGCTCCAGGGACCGAAGGGGATGCTGCATGTGGGAAAGAAGAAGGCGCTCCTCGGGCTGGAGACCGGAGGGCAGCCCACCTCTGAGAGGATTCGCTTTTAACCAGAAAGATATTCCAACACTCTGGCCACCCAATGCGAAGAACTGACTCATTTGAAAAGACACTCCAAGCCAGGCTTCAGCAATACGTGAACCGTGAACGTTCAGATGTTCAAGCTGGATTTAGAAAAGGCAGAGGAACCAGAGACCAAATTGCCAACATCCCCTGGATCATCGAAAAAGCAAGAGAGTTCCAGAAAAACATCTACTTCTGCTTTATTGACCATGCCAAAGCCTTTGACTGTGTGGACCCCAACAAACTCTGGAAAATTCTTAAAGAGATGGGAATACCAGACCACTTGACCTGCCTCTTGAGAAACTTGTATATGCAGGTCAGGAAGCAACAGTTAGAACTGGACATAGAAAAACAGACTGGTTCCAAATTGGGGAAGGAGTACGTCAAGGCTGTATCCTGTCACCCTGCTTATTTAACTCATATGCAGAGTACATGAGAAACACGGGGCTAGAAGAAGCACAAGCTGGAATCAAGATTGCTGGGAGAAATATCAATAACCTCAGATATGCAGATGACACCACCCTTATGGCAGAAAGTGAAGAAGAACTAAAGAGCCTCTTGATGAAAGTGAAAGAGGAGAGTGAAAAAGTTGGCTTAAAGCTCAACATTCAGACAACGAAGATCATGGCATCCGGTCCCATCACTTCATGGCAAATAGATGGGGAAACAGTGTCAGACTTTATTTTGGGGGGCTCCAAAATCACTGCAGATGGTGATTGCAGCCATGAAATTAAAAGATGCTTACTCCTTGGAAGGAAAGGTATGACCAACCTAGACAGCATATTAAAAGGCAAAGACATTACTTTGTCAACAAAGGTCTGTCTAGTCAAGGCTATGGTTTTTCCAGTAGTCATGATGTATGGATGTGAGAGTTGGACTGTGAAGAAAGCTGAGCGCCGAAGAATTGATGTTTTGAATTGTGGTGTTGGAGAAGCCTCTTGAGAGTCCCTTGGACTGCAAGGAAATCCAACCAGTCCATTCTGAAGGAGATCAGCCCTGGGATTTCTTTGGAAGGAATGATGCTAAAGCTGAAACCCCAGTACTCTGGCCACCTCATGCGAAGAGTTGACTCATTGGAAAAGACTCTGATGCTGGGAGGGATTGGGGGCAGGAGGAGAAGGAGACGACAGAGGATGAAATGGCTGGATGGCATCACTGACTCGATGGGCGTGAGTCTGAGTGAACTCCTGGAGATGGTGATGGACAGGGAGGCCTAGCGTGCTGCGGTTCATGGGGTCGCAAAGAGTCGGACATGACTGAGTGACTGAGCTGAACTAAACTGAACTGAACTCTTAGTTGCAGTTTGTGGGATCTAGTTCCCTGACCAGGTGTCACCCTGGGGTCCCTTGCATTGGGAGAGGTCCCCAACAGTAATCTGTCATTGTTCTGACAACCTGGGTTTTGTTGAAAAATTCCTAGAGCTCCTGGCTCCTCCTTCATGTCTTCAGAAGGATCTTTCAGAGCCATCTGAGAGGCTGCTTCCTGGACTCAAGTCCTCAGTTTTGTATGCTGAATAAAACATAATTTTCAACTTTTAGGTGGTGCATTTTTTTTTTCAATCGGCATGATGAATTAAATAATTGCATCAGAAACTAAGGACAAATTTCTTTAAGTGGACATAAAAAAATCCTTCATGAAAAATCTTTCCATAAAATAGAATTTACCACCAGTTTCAGAAGTCCAGGTGAATAGTGCTAATATGCGCTGGCCCTGGGATCTTGCACTCTTGTGTCTGGACACTGGATTCCCACTCGTGGCTGCAAGATCTTTCAGAAGTGCTGGGTTTCTCATAAACCAAAGGAGTTCATATCTGCGCCTGCCTTGAGTGGTCACTGTGAGGAGGTCAACGTGATCAGAGTGCCTGGCAGGGCCTGACCCATTGTAGGGCCGGGACAGATTGAGGGCAGGAGGAGAAGGGAGCCACAGAGGATGAGATGGTTGGATAGCATCACCGACTCAATGGACATGAGCTTGAGCAAGCTCTGGGCGATGGTGAAGGACAGAGAAACCTGGTGTGCAGCAGGTCATGAAGTCACAAAGGGTCAGGCACAACTTAGCACCTGGACAACGGCAACGCTAGAGGGCAGAGGGCGGTAGCCCAGGTGACAGGGTCCTGAGGGCCTGCAGGTTCTAACAGAGCGGGAGGTTCTCCTCTAGGAAATTCATGCCTGGACTCTGCTTCCATTTCAGGGCGTTTGGTTAGTGGTCAGTGTCCAGCTTAGCCTCACACGCCTGTTCACAGCATTTCCCTCTCGGGTCCTGCAACAGGGGCACGGCTTTCACAGTGTTCCGAGAAAGGGTTTCAGGTCTTAGGCACAGAGGGGGCTCCCTGACTCATGCCTCTAAAGACAGGGACAGCAGCGGCTCCTCATGCACTCTGAACACGTGTGGCTTTTGCATCATGCGTGTGGAGGCGGTGGAGGGAGACGGCCTCCCTTGAGGAGCAGCAGCCGAGGCGGGTCAGGGCAAGGGCACAGCAACCCCGTCGTAAACAGGAGAGCCCCGCCTGGGCTGGCTCTGCTCTGGGCGGGCGTGCGGCTGGGAGAACTCTCCGGGGGGCTTTGGCTGTGAAGGTGTGGGAGGAGCGAGGTTGTGAGGATAGACGGGCTGGAGGACTGGGTTAGGAGGAGGCAGCGTCACCCTGCTCGTGGCTCTGGAAGGAGCGGAAAGTCAGCAGAGCAGAGCGGGCAGGGCTGGGTGCTGCCCGGGCCTGGGCGGGGCAGGGCGCTGTCCCTGGCTCACCATCAGGCAGAGCACACACCGTCCTGCACACCCACGGGTCCACCCCCAGGGGAGCACAGGGAGCTTTCAGCGCACAGTTTCTATTTCTGGGTGTTTGTCCCTGCGGCTTTTCCTACAAAGCTCCCTGCCCATCTCCCAGGAGGTGAGTCTGATCACCTTCCCAAGGGAGGTAGCGTGACTCCTGGAAGCCTCATTCTGAGTTAGTTCCCAGGTGCAGAGACGAGCCTCAGGGATGAGCGTGGTCCTTGCTTTTTTAGATCTCGGTTATTTTAAAGATGCCACGGTCATAAAACAGCTGTTAGAATGTAAGATCAAGGAACATTCAGGAGCAAGTCCAAAAGCACGCAGTCTGGCTGCAACCAAGTTCAACTCATTTAAAGGTCACCTGCTGTCCTGGTGCACCTCACAGCTTCCCTTGTAGCTCAGTCGATAAAGAGTCTGCCTGCAATGCACGAGACCCGGGTTCGATCCCTGGGTTGGGAAGATCCCCTGGAGAAGGAAATGGCAACCCACTCCAGTATTCTTGCCTGGAGAATCCCATGGACGGAGGAGCCTGGCGGGCTGCAGTCTTTGGGGTTGCAAGAGTCTGCGTGACTCAGCACAGCATGGTGTCGTGTACTCCTCACAGCTCACCTGTCACAGATCCCACTCCTGCTGGACGCCTCTCCTCGCCACCCCCAAGAAGTTCTGTGTTTTTCCTTTTCTACTCTTTGCCTTGTGGTTTCCTCCAGCTGGAGGTCTTGGTTATTACTAATTTTTTAAACCCATAGTCTGTACATCCTGCCAGTGCTAACTCAGACACCTTGAATCCAATCTACAGCCCAGTGATATCCCCTTCTGAAATACACGCATCATTGCTCATGTCAGATTGTTCTGAATCCCGTAGAAGCGTGGGGCTGCCGGGGCCATGCTGGCAGGTACTGTACCGTCTGAATCCTCTCCTCTGTCAGCAGCACCTCCTGGGCTCCCTGCCCGCAGCCGGCAGCTCCAGCCTTTAGCTTGTGGAGAACTGGGCAACTGGGGCTGGGCACCCCACCAGCCACCCTGTTCTAGAACATCTTGGGGGTTAGGTAAAGTGGGCACTTTCTATTAATTTTTTAATATTATGTTTTGCCGCCTAAACAGCTCAGTAGGCTGGAATGGGTTTGGAATTCTTCAAACTCGTTCTCTACCTGGTGGACTGCTGTGGCCGGACCCCCACCTTCGGGGCCTCATTCCTGATCTTGGGTCCCTAACTCCAGGCCTCCAGCTGCTGCTGTTCAAAGCAAGTACCCTTGGGACACACAGCCCCATCCGTCCTCATTAGCCGAAACCGAGAACTGGCCGGCAGCCTGGAGTCAGAGCAGCGGGCGGGCGGCTGTGTTCGGGCTCGTGGGCACACCGGGCGGGAAGACGGGGTGGGCGGGAGGAGGAGTGGTCACCGTGGCGGTGACGCTGCGGCGCCCTCGCTGTTCTCGTCCTCATCGCCCCTCATCGTTGCGTTTGGGTTTTATCACTCTCATTTGGAAAGGAGGAAACGGAGACCCAGGGAGAACCTAAACTGGCTGGTTGCCCACAGAGTGGTTGCAGAGGGGGCGCCCGGTGTGGCGGGGGTGTGGAGGTGCGGGGAGGGGCTCTGACGGGCCTCAGGCGCACCTTCTCCAGCTGCTCTGCCCTTGGCTGTGTGCGTCCTCTGTCTGCGAGCCACAGAGGGCTGCCTGGGCTGCCCTTGGGTGTGGGGGGTGGGGGGGCGTGCTCCAGCGATCAGGTCAGAGCCTGGGTTTAGATACAAAGGGGCGGCTCCCATCCCAGGGAGCTTCTCAAAATTGTAGGGAGAGTTGAGGCAGGATGTTGGCAAATAGAGTGGGGAGAAACACGCCCTGGGGAGTGAGCAGTGGACAGCTTGACCCCACCTCCATCCCCACCTCCATCCTCAACTTCAGCTCCATCCCTGTCTCCACCCCCATCCCCATCTACCTATACGTGCAATTCATAATCGTGGTTCTAAAACGATGCTCCCGGTTTGCTGCCTCTGACCGGGATTACAGAAAGAATAATACACCGCAATAGAAGTGTAACAGGCATTTAATCCACTTCTAAAATGGGACCAGAGCTCTTTGATGTAAACAGGAAATGAACGCTGTCTGAACCACCAGGTAAAGGGAACCCTGCCTGAGTGGCCAGGCATAGACATCCAGCCTCTCTGGAATTTGATTCGACCCTCAATCATATCGCCTTTATGTGCCCTCAAAGGCAGGACACCGTTTGGCTATTTGCAAACATAGAGATGTTACTGAATGTGAAGGCTGATGTTGGGGTCGGGTTTTAGAGATCGTCGTCTAGGTTTCTGAATGCTTCCTGATGCTCAGATGTCCTTGTGTGAGGGCACCTGACCCATGTCCAGAGGCATTGATCCTGAATGGAAATCTTCTAGGGAAAACTCAGGAGGCATGATAAATACAAATGTAAATCGTATGTCAATCAGACATTAAAATGGATTTTTAAGAAGAATTTATCTACTTTAAAAGAGAGTGAAGATGATCCTTCTGCTGAATGATTTGAGAGTGTAATTGGCTGATGAGGGAGTAGAAAAACAGCAATAGAAGGGAAGTACATTTAATTTGAGCTTGTCACTACCAGCTTTATAAATTGGTTTATTCCAAATGAATACTCACAGCTTTCAAAATTAAATTACCTTGCTTTTCCAGTTATTTAATTTTTTTCTTCTCCAGCCTTCTTACGTGACCCTTAAACATCTCAGCCGGTGGGCAAAAAGCAGAATATTTGAGTCACCTGTGTGTGTGTATGTTGTAATGTCTGTCAAGGTAGGGAGTTATATTGAATGAAATTGCATTACATTGTTACCAACAGACCCAGGGAAATGTTTGGCTCCAGGTATGTCTTCCTCGGATAAACACTTGTTTGGAAGAATTGGGAATCCTGTTTCCACCGTGACCTTTTAAACCACAAGGCTCAGCTCCCCCTCCTCCCTGGAGAAAACCTTAGCATGTTTCTCGCGATGACAAAGGCCAATTAGCTGTCCTCAGGCAGCTGAGCCCCCAGATGCCCCTGGGACCCTGCGCTCTCGTTCCTGCCCACCAGCCCAGCCAGGCCTCCGGGAAAGCCACACCGGGGGAAGGTGTCCTTGGACGGGGAGCAGCGAGAGGAGGCCAGGAGGTCAGGACCACGGCGGTTCTCAAAGTGGGTCCCCCGAAGGGCGGCGGCATCACCTGGACCTGCTAGGAGTGAACGTTTTCCTCCTCACCCCCACTCCAGCTGCTGGCTGGGAGCTCTGGCTGGGGGCGGTGACGTGCGCCTCATCCACCCCTTTGGGTGACTGAGATGCTCCTTCAGGCCTGGGGGAGACGGGTCTCGAGCACCAGGGAGCTCGCGGAGCAAGCAGTCTTGGGATCAGCTTCGCCACCTGTGACCTGTGTGGCCTGGACTGAGTTACTGAGCACTTTGTTCTGAGCTCCTTCCGGGTAAATGCAGACAATCCAACCGCCCTGGCAGGCTGCGATTCGGTGCCTCACGTACTGTGTTAAATACATTTCCTGGGAGATGGTGCCTTGCGTGTGAAGTAGAGGGTTAAAACGGAAATCGTCCTGCCTGGTCGTCCTCAGAGGCATCCGTGTGATCGCTTCTCTGACACCAGGGTGAGGGCGACGCGCGCACACGAGTACACGGAACGAAGGGAATGGTTCCGAGCGACTCCTCCGCTCTTGAGCCTCCTCCCGCTGGGCTGGGGGAGAGGAACAGGACACGCCGGGCTTGCATTTCCTGTCCTAGTTAAAGAGGCCTCCGGGGAGCGCGGGCTGGGACCCTGGGCTTGAGAAGAGGCTCTGCCAGTGCCCGCCTGAGGCCCAAGAAGCCCGTGGGCTTCGCAGCTGTGTCGACGTTGGCTCACACGCCCAGAGTCATTGCGGTAGGACCTGAGTTTAGGACGCAGCGTGCCGTGGGGAGGACTTGAGGTGGGGTGGTCCATGGAGGGAGATTCTAGAAGGTCTGCCAGGACAGAAGGACTCCAGCCCCACGAAGCTGGAGGTGGCCCCCAGCTTCTCAGGATGATGGAGGAGCCAGAGGCCGCCTCCCCACAGAGAGATTCATCTACAAGGTGGAAGGAACAGCGGGAGAGACATCCCAGCAATGCAAAATTCCGAAAGAACGGTCAGACGTGTCCACGGGAGGAAGAATCAGTTTCAAACATCTGTCAGACCCAGGGTGAGAGGCCAGCACGTGACGGTACAAGTCCAATAAAAAGGGCTTCTGTTCTTTATCACTCCAGTGTCTCCCTGAGGTGGTGGGGATGGGGAGGGAGACCCCAAGACAGAGAACCAGAGAAGCCAGGGCAGCCCCTCTCTGCAAGGGCAGAGCTGATGGGGACACTCAATCAAGCATGCAGCAGGCTGACATCCGGGCTGACATCCCAGCTTCAGAACAGAGATGCTTTGTGACTTGGAGACTCTCACGTTGACACCGAGAAGTGAGCAAAAGAGCCACGCCTTCTAGAGGTCTCCTCTCTGAGAAATGAAGACCACTTTCACCGAGAAGCCCTCCAAAGGGCAGAGATGAGCTCAGTAGTAAGTTCGCATTACACTTGTTCAAGACACACAAACTCACCTGCATGCGGGTACCAAACAACAGCGTCTTGGTAAGTGGAAGCTATTTGCTTCTATTAGAAAAAACATCTTGATTCCTTTTAGCATCAGTCAGATTTTATTAAGTGAGATTTTAGAGGTTGAAGTGTGAAGACAGACCTATCAATAAGCGCTACTTTAACAAACATTAACGTGAACCGGCGGAACTTTTTGTCAGCAAGAGCCTTTTGGTGGATTCACAGAACTGGAGGCTGTAAAGAAGCCTGGAGACCTTTGCTGATATAATAGTGAAGTCAGAGCTTCTTGAGGCTGAGAGGGGTCCCGGGTCCAGGCACTCCTGCCGCACAACCTTAGGGGGCGCTGTTGCACGGCACCCCTAGCGCTGACTGCCCGGCCTGTGTGGCCGCCGCCGGGCCCCTGGAACAGTCTTGGGGTCCCAGCCCCGCTGAAGTCCAAATCTCCTGCAGACAGTCACATGGTGTGTGCGAAGGCCCTGGGACAGGGGCCCTGCTCCTTCCAGAGAGCGCCCCGCTTTCCAGTAGCTGTGATCACTAGCGCATGCTCCATTTCCGCCATGCTCGCCTGCACGCATTTTCTCAGACGTTCCTGCAGAGTCAGAGTGTTGTTACAAAGCTCAGAGCCAGCCTATGAGGCCACACAGGGCCGGTCCGGCCTCAGAAATCCCGGGAGAGGCGATGTCGTCCCCTCCGAGTCGGGCCTTTTGGCACGCTGTCGTCTGGATGCTTGCCCACTGCCTGCACCTGCCCGCCCTGGCCTGCACGCCTCCCGGTGTCCGTGTGCCCTTCTTACAGCAGAGGCAGTGCCTTGAACAGCCAGGTCAGATCGCCGCCTTCTCCCTTTTCAGGTGAGAAAGGTAAGGCCTGTCGAGGATGCTGCCTGAGGTCTCAGGAAAACCGTCGTGGGGAACCGTGTGAAATGATTGTTTCCACTGGGTTGCTCTGATGCCTATCGTGGCCACACGCTGCCTTAATGACGGAATAGGCTGGACTAAACAGAAAGGTGAAATTTCCAATTCATTTCTGCAGTACTCGTGGTTTGGGGACTGTGGTACTTGAAGTTCTTCATGCAGTCATGTGTGGACATCTTGACATTCTAGAGGAAACTAGGGAAACCACATGGAGGGCAGCTCCCGTGAACCTGTCCTCAGCGAGTAAGGAGCTTCAGGCTGGATGCTACTGAGCCCGGGGTCTAGGGACCCGCAGGAAGGAGTGTTCCTGCGCCCAGGGAGGACACCCACGGGGACAGGGAGGGCGGGGGCTGACTCCGGCCAGCAGCCCCAGCCTCCCGGGGGCAGAGTGGGCTGAGGTGGGCACATGGCTTGCAGCCAGTCCGGCGGCGTCTTTTGCGACTCGAAGTGGAAGGATGTTGCAGGGTTGTTCTGACTTTCCCTCTTAGAGCCTGGCCTCCAGAAGGAGGGCTGGGGCAGAGAGGCCTGCTGCTTTAAAGGTGCAGGGTTGGGCTCAAAGTCTGCGCTTTTCGTCCTCACTGCTGTTATCGCTTCGGTTTAGCCCTTTGGTTTGGTTAGGAGTGTCTGGGGACCCCGACCACCGCCAAACATGCCTCTGACGCCCCTGAGAAGCCTGAGGTCCGACTCCCACTCCACCAAGAGCCCAGCGGCCTCCCGGGCAGCAAGGGAGGGCACCCGCAACCTGCTGGAAGGAAGACCCTGGGGAAGGGAGACAGGCTTCAGAGAGGAAACTGCGTGTCCTGGGGCCTTAGATTGCAATACCTTAATTTCCCCCCGAAGTCCCAGGAAGACAGATGGGGGCGCCGGGGGGATGGTGGGGAGAGAGGGGGCTGGGGTGGCCGGCAGGCGCCCCGCTTGGGTCAGGGCTGGTCCTGCAGGCTTCGTGTCCTCGCTGGCTCCTCGGGGCTGCTGTCTTCTCTCGCCCCCAAGAGGTCCTGCCCTGTCCCCAGCTCCTCCAGACCAGCCGGGGCCTGGGTCCTCTCTGGGTTTCGTTCTCTCGGATAACACGCGTCAGGCTGGAGCAGGTGCTCTGGTTTATGACGAAGTCCTGCCCCATGAGAAGGACTAGACACTGAGGGGAAGACCCATTACAGGGACATGGCCGTCTCCAGGTCTCTCCGAAGCCCCAGACTCTCCCCTAGCACGTCGGCCCAGGCCTCCGCGCACCTGATCTGTTTGGCCCTCAGCTCTGAGTTCCCAGCTCGCTTCACCCAAGTCTAGACGACACAGGAAGACCCCAGGGCCTGGTGCTTGAAAAGCCTCTATCAAGGATGGTCAGCCAGACACAGTGTTTAAAAGAAAAGCTGAAATTCCACGCATCCGATGAAGTCAAAGGTGCCTGGCAAAGTGGAGGGTTCATCCTTGGTGTTTGGAATACAGCTTCTGTTTTCACAAATACGCAGGACCGAACCCAAGTGATAAATGGAAACTCTGGGGTAACGGTTCCTTCTCTGCTGATCCATGTCCAAATGGGCTATAAAAATGGTAATGTGCGTGTTCATAATTAACATGCCAGCCACAAATCATCTCGGGGTAAATTATTAAAACAATGATATGCACACGTCTCCATTAGGGGTGGAAATTTGTTTGTGGAGAGTTAGGAAGTCAAGCCAAGCCCATTGAGGTGAACTCCCCTCGACCACGCTGGGGAGGAAGCAGGGAGGCCTGGAATGGAGTGAGTTACTCCACAGGTGAACCTCGAGTCGGGTCAGTGTCTCCACCCGAGGCAGATGTGAAGGACCAGATGAGCCGAACTGTGGGCACAGGTCGGGACGGAGCAGGACGATGCTGCCTGGCTCTGCGGTCATCTGGGCAAAACCCTCAGGCTTACTGTTATCCCAGGAAATTGCCTCCCACACTCCAGTTACCTTGGGAGGGCCCCTCACCTCTCAGCACTCCCTCTTGAGAGGCACGTCCTCCTTAGGGACCTGCTGGCATGCAAGGGCCTCTGTGCCCACCTCGGGAGGCGTGCCGTTGCAAAGCCTCTAAGAGGCTGGTCCTGACTGAGGTCTCGATTATCCAGGACAGTGATCCCTTGAAGGGCCTTTCTCTGGCTGCTGGGTGGGCAGGTCTCATCGGGAGAACCTGGGGTCCAGCAGTTTCCAAGAGGGGGTCCCCCATTCTTCCTGGGAGGGCGGTAGTGGCCTGGAGGCCTCTGGTGATGACAGGGCTCCACAGTATGGCTCCTGTGGCCCCAGAACGCCTAGAGCTGCGGCCCCGAGCATCTCGTCCCACTGGGGCGATGGCAGACCCCACAGCAACGTCGTGGGTGAGAAACTGACTCTGCGGCCCAAAGTGGGCACTAAAGGAGGACGGCTCCCACGGCTGGACTCACTGGTAAGTGAGCGACAGTCAAGATGAAGGGAGTGGCCGTGTCGGAGCAGACGCTGGCCTCGTGTGTGCAGGGGCGCCCGTCTGTGGCCTCAGATGTTCTCCGCAGCTGGAGCCCAGACAGCTGCCCGTGCACCCCGTCTCAGTGGGGGGGCGGGGGCTGCGGGCAGCGGGTCCGGGCCTGAAGTCAAGTCACAGGAAACTGAAGCCATGCTTTCTTGAGAAAGCACACTCACACGCACACACACACACTCACACATTTACACTCAAACACTCCCCCCACACACTTACACAAGCACACAGACACTCACACTCACACAAACACACACGCACTCACACACTCACATACACACACAAACACTCACACATTCACACACTTACACTCAAACACTTCCCCCCACACTTACACAAACACACGGACACTCACACTCACACAAACACACTCACGCACTCACATACACACACAAACACTCACACATTCACACACACAAACACACGGACACTCACACTCACACAAACACACACTCACGCACTCACACACTCACATACACACACAAACACTCACACATTCACACACTTACACTCAAACACTCCCCCCCACACTTACACAAACACACGGACACTCACACTCACACAAACACACTCACGCACTCACATACACACACAAACACTCACACATTCACACACTTACACAAACACACGGACACACACTCACACAAACACACACTCACGCACTCACGCACTCACATACACACACAAACACTCACACATTCACACACTTACACTCAAACAATCCCCCCCACACTTACACAAACACACGGACACTCACACACTCACATACGCACACAAACACTCACACATTCACACACTTACACAAACACACAGACACTCACACTCACACACACACGCACTCACACATTCATATACACACACTCACATACCACACTCACACACACTCACACACACACACTCACATACACACTCACACACATACACACACACTCACACACACATACACACACACTCAAAACACTCACACACACTCATGCACACTCACACACACTCAAAACACACACACACAAAGACACACAAACTTACATCTACTCACACACACACTCACACAGATAAACACACACAAATGCACACACTCACACAAAGACAAACATACACACACACACACTCTCTCACACACACTTGCACACACACACACTCATGGGACAGGGAGGTCTGGGCACCTTTCCCCTGGGTTTGCCCGCTCCCGTATTCCTCTTTCTCAGCCCTGGCCTCCAGCTGCCTCACCGTCCTTAGATAGTCTCATTGCCTCTAAGCCTCGCTCAGGCAGCATCCAAAGACCAAGCAGGGATTTCCTGAGCGGCTTCGAGCTGAGAGAGAAAGGGTGATGCTCAGAGCCTGCCCCTCAGTCTCTCTTCCCACCCTCTGAAAATACGCTGATACATGCAGATTATTAGAGGGAAAGAAGCCAGCCCCCAGAGACGAGGAGTCAGAACCGCAAAAATAATGGTCACGAGAAACAGTTCTGTGCGCACCCGCCACGCCTCGCGAAGCGCCCTGTTTTCTGGCTGAGGAAACCCAGACTCAGAGCCACGTGGGGACGCGGCCCAGGAACCGGAGCCTGGAGCACTCTCCCGAGCGCCGCCTGCCCTGGCGCGCCGCCCGCGCCCTCTCTGGTCAGGGCAGGATGGCCCCAAAGCCGCAGGAGGCCGGCCCACGCCGCGGCCTCCCTGCGCCCCAGGGCTCTGCCCGCAGCCGCCTTGGTGCCCCCTTCTCAGGAGCGGGCGCGGGGGCAGGGGGCAGGGGAGCCCCTCGCACGGGCCCTCAGACAGGGGAGCCCCTCGCACGGGCCCTCAGAGACTGGGGAGCCCCTCGCACGGGCCCTCAGACAGGGGAGAGCCCCTCGCACGGGCCCTCAGACAGGGGAGAGCCCCTCACACAGGCCCTCGGGGGGCAAGGGAGCCCCTCTCAGCGGCCCTAGGGGGCAGGAGAGCCCCTCACAGGTGCCCTCAGGGGCAGGGGAGCCCCTCGCACGGGCCCTCAGACAGGGGAGCCCCTCGCACGGGCCCTCAGACAGGGGAGCCCCTCGCACGGGCCCTCAGAGACTGGGGAGCCCCTCGCACGGGCCCTCAGAGACTGGGGAGCCCCTCGCATGGGCCCTCAGAGACTGGGGAGCCCCTCACAGGTGCCCTCGGGGGCAGGGGAGCCTCTCACGGCGGCCCTCAGAGCCCTGGTCCGAGTGGAATCAGGACAACGCGGCGGAACGTGTGGAAGGACCACGCGGTGAAGGCTGTGCCTTCAGGGGCCTCGAGTGTCCAGTGAATTCAGCCACGCAGGTCGACAGCCGCTCAGAGGGAGACTCCTCGGAGCGCACCACCAGGGGCCCACGCCAGTCAGAACGAGAAGATGGTCCTCGTGAGATGGAGTGCTTCAGCCCAACTCGCTGGTCTAACCTGGTCTTCCGCAGGGAAGAATGACGCTGAAGGTGAGCAGGTGCTCAGGGTGCTAAGAAATCGGGCTGGTTCGCCGTGGGGAGGCTCTGGTTATAGGTCAGTGCCCTCAGGTCCCTGGGTGAGGGTCCACGGGCAGGACGGAAGGGCGCTGGGCGGAGGGCAGCGCTGTCCTAGCAGGGCCCCCAGGGAAAGGGTGGTCCCTGGTCTCAGGACAGGTGCCTCCATCGGAGGCTGCCTCTTCTCCCAGCAGGAGACCATCCACTCCCCCCCACACCGCCCCCCCCAGCTTGCACTGTTGCCTAGAAACCAGGTCTCATGCGGGAGAACGCGGGAGTGGAGGGTGGCTCGCGGGCGAAGGTCTGAATGGCTGTCACAAGATCGATGCTGAGATGGCGGCTATTAATCGTGCGGTTATTAAGTGAGCGGCAACCAACACCTGGAGAACAGGAAGCCCAGCTCACACACCTCACTGCGCACACGTAATGATCCTGGGCAGGTACAGTCGCCCTGACCCCGAAGTACACGGCAGCTGCTGCGTGCTGCCTGGTGTCCAGCACAGAGAATGTCACCGTCCACATGTGTGGATGTAGACAGAGCCTCACGCGTGAGCACAGGGCTGCACACACACACGCATGTGTACACTTAGCTGTATCACCCGACATTCAACTCCCACGTGCCTGGTTTTACTCAGCTGAAATGAGAGCATAAAGAACAAAGACGCCAAGTAATTCAGTAGCGTTGTCCGCAGATGGCTGCTGAAACAGCTCAGCCCGACAGTCTGAGAGTGAGGCTGCGTGAATGGCTGCACGTGCAGACCTGGGTCGGCTCGGCCTCCTTCTCGTGGGCTGACTGCTCACGTCTCCCCCAGGAGACCGTGGCTTCTAGAGCATTCGAACAGTGTTACATTCAGCCTGACCCCGTGGCCTGCTGAGTCCTGCAGAGAGGAGGGTGCTCACAGCCCCTGCGGGCTCAGCCCTGCTCCTCACAGGCGTGGTTTCATTCCAAGTTTCCTCCCTGGGGAACTCCTCTTTGAAGGCATCCTCCTCTTTCACTGCGGGGACAGGGCCGGGGACAGGGTCAGCCCCACCTGGGACCCGGCCCTGCCCCATATCAGGACTCCGGAGCAGCCGGGGAGAATCCTGCCTTTATTCCTTCTCCTGGTCGCCTTTCCCCAGACGCGAGGTGCTGTGCGCAGAATCCAAACAACAGCTGCTCTCCCCCTCCCCGAGGGGCTCGTGTGCCCTTCTGCGCGATTCCCTGCGGCGGGTGGAGCACCAGCCCTCGGCTGCCTCCGCTGCTGGTTCACGACTGGAGCTGACCTCCAGGATGCTGAAGTGCTTCGCAGCCTGAGGCACCTTGCAAACCCTGGCAGCCTCTTCCCCTTTTTTCCCATCCTCGTTCTAGCAAAATGATGTTAGGTGTGAAGGCTTCCAATACACACCAGGAAATTACAAATGAAGGCAGCATGCCCATGGTTTGATCAGACAGAACAGTCGAGGCTTCACGGCGAAGGCCCAGTTCTCCCAGCAGGACGTCGGTCTGCTTTGGTGGATGCGGCCCGAGCTGACGCACTGAGACCCCGGTGCTGGCTCTGTTTGCCCATGCTAGGACCCAGGGCTATTCTCGCCATGGCGGGCCCCACCCAGCAGGAAGCGTTCCTGTGGGCAGTTGTTTCCTTTTCATTTTGAAATTTCTTAGTTATTTATGTTGAAAGGGATTTTGAAAGGTAAGATTTCCTGAATATCTTGTTATAATTTAGTATTATCCATAATTAATATGGATTTCCCAGGTGGCGCTAGTGGGAAAGAACACACCTGCCAACGCAGGAGACGTAAGAGACGGGGGTTTGATTCCTGGGTGGGGAAGATCCCCTGGGGGAGGGTGTGGCAACCCACTCCAGTATTCTTGCCTGGAGCATCCCATGGACAGAGGAGCCTGGTGGCTATAGTCCATGGGGTCGCAAAGAGTAGGGCACAACTGAAGTGACTTAGCATGCATGCATTTTTAATATATTAAATATACATATTAAATGTATATATTTAATACATTATATTTAATATATACATTCAGTATACACTAAGTATAATATTAATAGTCAGTCATGTCTGACTCTTAGCGACCTCACGGACTGCAGCCTACCAGGCTCCTCTGTTCATGGGATTTTCCAGGCAAGAGTACTGGAGTGGGGTGCCATTGCCTTCTTTGATAACTACATTAGTTTCTAATAAATAATTTTATAACGAGATGTAATTTTGATCAAATATGTTAGATATTTATGATTTTAGTGCTCGAATAAATAGTTGAGGATATTTTGAAAGCTGATAAAATAAGGGGGACATGGGATGTGGTCCGTCAGATATAAAAACTGTGACAAGGCCAGGGTGATGCTGACATGGTGGCTCCAGGCAGCACCCCCAAGCCTCTGGGGCGGGTTGGTGGGCAGGGGACCGGCGACATGGCTGATGGAGCTGAGGGCTGGGGAGGCGAGGAGAGAGACCTGGAATTGCTGGGTGTCTGGTAGTGGAATGACCCCAATCACAATCACATGCTTGTGTGCACACATGTGTGCACACACATGTATAAGTGTGCATGTATTTGTGTATGAATTTGCACACATGCATGAGTCTGTGTGCACATAGCCATGTATTAATACAAGTGTTTGGTTCATGTCTTTATAATCATGTGGAGAAACCCCTTCAACCCCAACTCCTGAGATTTTCTTAACTCTTTAAAGGGAAATATTTTAGTGTTTGGAAAATTAACTTGAAAAAGAACTTGTTTTAAAGACAAATTTTTCATGCATGTCCATCTCACAGTCTGAGGACTGCTGGCCTAAAATACGGTTATTTCCTAGTTTCCTCCCGGCGCGTTTTGCACGAGGAGAAGCTGCGTCTCCCTGGTGTGCACTGACCCAGAGTTGGGAGCAACGCTAACTCAGTCACCTGTGCTTCCGACTTCTGCCTTGGGCATTAAAGCAGCGCCTCTGGATGTGAGAAAGTAGGCTTTGAATCTGGCGCTAGAAAGAACATGAAGAAGCTTGCAGATGGTCTCGGGGAAACACCCCGGAACCCAGGACGCATGGGTGAATTCCAGGGAAGAGGAAATGAAAGCTGGGAAGGTGGAAGGAGAGACTCAGACCCGCTTGAAGGGCACGTTTTGGACCCTGAGTTGCTGGCTGCGCCAGCCTCTCTGGAGGGCTGAAGGGCTGTTTGCCGACACTGATTTGAACGCCTCGCAGTGAGGCTGTGCACTGCCTCCTGCAAACAAAGGTGATATTTCAGCGCTCTGCGGGGCGTGATGTTGTGCAGGAGATGAGCGGATCAACACGCCACGAGGATGGCGACTTCCACTGAAACAGCACAGCGCTTTCCGCCGTGCCCGTCTTTACAAATCTCCGTTTTTTTCCTCCATTTTTCGGAACTTCCAATTCGAGTTAAGAGCATTCATGATTCTAGGCTACGGATGCTTTGAGCACTTTTTCCGAGTATGTTCAGCTCAAGCGTGTGTGTCTTTTCTCACGTTCTCCTTCTCCTGTCTTTTTCCGGTTTATGGGAAAAGGCAAAGGGCTGTGATGTGAGTGAATCAGCGTAGGGGTCCACCGCTCCTCATGCCCCCTCGCGCTTCTCCTCCCTGTGCACCCAGAGTAGAAGATGAAAGAGGGCTCCAGTCCCCATCACTTTTGACTTTGTTGGTGGTGGGTTGGGATCCAGCAGGCACCGTTCCTGGGTATCTTCTATGTGGAGAATTTATAACCGATTTATTTTACTCTGGGAGTAGATCTGAATGCATTTGTTAGATGTAAGTATTTTATATTATTATAAAGTCTTTTATATTTTATATAAATATTATATAAGTATTTTATACTATAATGACTAGAGGGAGAAATCAGACGTGTGTGTGTGAGAGAGAGAGAGAATTTCTTTTTTCTGTACAGAGAGCTCAGTATTTCAATTTCACTCTCTTTAGCTTTAGGGGAAAAGCACTCCATTTTTTAGAAAAAAGTGACTCAAATATAGTTGTGACTTCTTTTTATTTAAGAATGTATTTTATATTATTTTCTTAGAAACAGCTTTAGCATAGGGACGCTCTTCCCGGTCAGCCCTAAGCTGAGACAACGCACCGCTTCTTTGTTTCCCCTTCCCACCCCTCCCCTCCCCTCTCACCTTTTCCGCTGGGTCTTCCGCCCTTAGTTTGTCTGGGGAGCATTTTCTACAGGGGAAGGGAGCTCGCTGGGGTACAGACACAGTGATCAGTTCTCTCTTTCATCTCTAGATCTTCATCTTATTCGTTCATTTATTCAAGGAGAAGTGATTGAGTTCTATGTAGCCTGGAGCTCTGACCTGGGTACCCAAAGGTGAGAGCCACACCGTGAACCCTCGTGAGCCTCAGAGCTGCTGGGGAATCAGGGAGATGAACACACGCGAGCCTGGGGAGCCGGGTGCTCTGAGCACAGCTTCTGCTCCGCACTTTCCCAGGGAGAGGCTCCTCCAGACCGCAGAGCATAGGTTTAGAAGAGGCAGAAAACGCAGTCCCTGCGCAGGGCTAGCGCTCATGCCCCATCATGAGAGCTGCCGCCTGCCACCCCTGAGTCACACCCGCCGTTCTTTACTACGGACTGAACAGGCAGTTCAGGTCCAGCACACCCCTCTGACTGAGCTGTCAGGGGAGGGGAGGCTTCTAGAGAGGTGTCTACGGGGCACCTGTGGGGGCAGAGAGGCTCCCCCGGGGAGGAGTGCCGGCCTCGTGCGGGGCGTAGGGACCTTCTGTGCCCAGTGCTGCGTGCGCTGTCTGTGTCCCCAGAGAGATGGCATTAGGAAGTGGAGGTGACGCGGTCAGGAGGCTGGGGCCTCTAATGGACAGTGGCCTCATGGAAGACCCAGAGACGGCCCAGGTGGCCGAGTAGAAAGACCCTGAGCTTGCTTCCTTCCAGGGACACACGGAGACTATGCCTGTTTCAGATCGACTGTTGATGAGATAGACTGAAAAACAAGCAGAAAAGACCCCCTACGACTGAAGACATAAAGAAAGAGCTACAAGATGGGGGTAGGGCAGTCAGGTCCAGCAGTCCCGGGGGGGCAGCCCACAGATGCGGAGTCCAGCAGTCCCGGGGGGAGCAACCCACAGATGCGGAGTCCAGCAGTCCCGGGGGGGAGGAACCCACAGATGCGGAGTCCAGCAGTCCCGGGGGGGCAGCCCACAGATGCGGAGTCCAGCAGTCCCGGGGGGGCAGCCCACAGATGCGGAGTCCAGCAGTCCCGGGGGGGAGGAACCCACAGATGCGGAGTCCAGCAGTCCCGGGGGGGCAGCCCACAGATGCGGAGTCCAGCAGTCCCGGGGGGGCAGCCCACAGATGCGGAGTCCAGCAGTCCTGGGGGGAGGAACCCACAGATGCGGAGTCCAGCAGTCCCGGGGGGGCAGCCCACAGATGCGGAGTCCAGCAGTCCCGGGGGGAGGAACCCACAGATGCGGAGTCCAGCAGTCCCGGGGGGGCAGCCCACAGATGCGGAGTCCAGCAGTCCCGGGGGGGCAGCCCACAGATGCGGAGTCCAGCAGTCCCGGGGGGGCAGCCCACAGATGCGGAGTCCAGCAGTCCCGGGGGGAGGAACCCACAGATGCAAGGGTGTCCACGGCAGCAGAGGCTCTCCCCAGGGAGCAACGTTCTGAGTCCTACATTGGCCCCCCAACCTGGGGGTCCTTTACTGGGAAGGTGGGCCTCAGGTGTTTAGCTTTGAAGGCCAGCAGGGCTTCCTTTCAGGAGACCCAGGGGCTGGGGCAAATAGAAACACTACTCTTGAAAGCTGAACATAAAGCCTCACCTGTTCTGGGACCCAGGGCAGAAGCAGGAATATGAAGGACGCCTGGGTCAGGCCCCCTGCTGACCCTGGTGAGAGTCAGGGAGGCTGGAGGCAGCTGGGGCTGGCACGTGGATGCTGGCAGCAGCCATCTGGGGGCACACTCGTGTGTGGACGCTGGTGCTGGTGAGCCCTCCTTGGCTTGGAGCTGGCCCGACCCTCCAGCTGGACCAGTCTCCACAGAGTCACGCAATGACCAAGATCACCAAAGACGAGCTTTGGTTCAGGGGGCCGAGGAGAGGGTGGCCTGAAAAACCACCTGCATAGTTGTTCTAAATTGCCTGTGGGGCACGTGCTGGGATGGTTCACCTGGTGTACTGCAGCGTGCTTCAATGCCTGAGATTTGATAGGAATGTTCAGTATCAGAAACGTTACAACACATTTCTGTATACATATATATTTTTAATGAACTTTATACAGCAGGGGGTGTGTGTCTCTGTGTGTTTGGTGTGTGTATCTTTGGGGAGTATGTGTCTGCATGTTCATATCTATGTGGTGTGTGTGTATGTATATGGTGGCATGTGTGTGTGTTTGGTTTGGATGTGCGGTGTGTGTGTGTGCTCACGTCTCTGTGTGTATGTTTGTGTCTGTGTGATGTGTGTGTATACGGGTGTGTGTACTCGGTTTGGATGTGTGGTGTGTGCGTGTGCTCACGTCTGTGTGTGCACGTTCGTGTCTGTGTGATGTGTGTGTATATAGGTGTGTGTGTGTACTTGGTTTGGATGTGTGGTGTGTGCGTGTGCTCATATCTGTGTGTGCACGTTCGTGTCTCTGTGATGTGTGTGTATACAGGGGTGTGTGTGTATACGGGTGAGTGTACTTGGTTTGGATGTGTGGTGTGTGCGTGTGCTCATGTCTGTGTGTGTGTTTGTATCTGTGTGATGTGTGTGTATATGGGTGTATGTATGTTTGGTTTGGATGTGTGGTGTATGCGTGTGCTCACCTCTGTGTGTGTATGCTGGGTGTGTGTGCTTTCTCCATCCATGGGGAAAGCCTGGCAATTGAATTACTCAGAAGCACCTTCCTGTTGCCTCCCATCTCCCATCATAGAAAACCTGCTGCTTCGTCACCTCTGAAGCCGTGACTGCACGGTTCTGCCATTTGGAGGGAGGACAGGGCGAGTCAGGAGGAAGCCGCAGGCTCTCAGCACGCGGTGAAGATGGTGTTGCTCCGATTCGCTGTCCGCACTCTGGCCTCCCTGCCCTCGTCCTGTGAGCAGGGCCGGGAGAGGGAGGGACAGGGGTCCGGCTCCTGCTGCAAGCCTTCCAGACCGGTGCTGTCTGGGGCTAAGACGGCGGGCGGAGCCCATAGCTGCCCCCACCCCACGGGGGGCTCCCCGGGCTGACTTTTCCGCCATTAGCAGTCCAGCTGCGGACCCTGGACTTGGCAAGCCGGTGGCGAGGAGGAGACAAGAGGACGTGGGGTCGGGGACAGGGCACGGGAGAAGAGAAAGGGCAGAGAGGCTTCCCTGCAGGGACAGCGGGGCGGGGGGCCGCTCCGGGAAGGGGGCTCATGGCTCCGAGGCATCCAGAGGCCTCCTTCACCGGGGCCTCCTCCAAACCTCCAGCCTCCTGCCTCGGATGCCCCAGGCCCCGCTCCCAGCCCACCGCCGCCAGGAATCCCTCAGGGTCTCTTCTCCTGCGGTGGTCTGAGGGGCGCTCCTCGGACCTTCTGGGTGCCGACCTGTGGGTCACGCCACCACCACTCGGGAGGTTCCTGCCACCAGATCCCGTCTGCACTGAGCACCCTTGTCCCCAGGAAGAACCGGGCAGCAGACATTGGCTCCAGCCTCGCCCGGTGAGACAGGATCACCTGTGCGCCCGGAGGCCCACTTCCCCAGCACGCACTGCCCCTGGCCACACACGCTGGATGCCGGGCAGCTGAGCATGTGGCAGGCCACAGCATCTGTGCTGGGAACAGGGTATCCCCCTGGATGAGGCCGAGGCCCTGGGCGTCCTCAGAGGCTGCGTCCCGCGTCCTGTTGCTGGACCTCAGGCCCGGGGGCTCGGTCACACCCTCGTCCCAGCCCCTGGCTCCGCCCATCGCCCGTCCCAGCACCTCTGCCCCTCTGGGGTCCTCCCTGCGCTCCACCTGCAGCTGGCGCTTTATCAGCAGCAGGCGGCTGGGGTGTCCATCTCCAGTGCACGCACAGCTGCTCTGTCCCACGCGGAGCTGACCTGGTGGGGTCTCCCCACCCAGCATCCCCCGTTGGTTCCCCAGGAGAGAGCTGCCCCCGCCCCCCGGCCCACCCCTGGCGCCAGCACTCGGGGCAGAGACCACATCCAGTCCCTAACTCCGCCATTTCCTGTTGACTGCCGCTGCCTCCCGTCTGCGGGTCCCCGGAGCGCGCTGGTGGTCACATCGTGACCGCAGCTCCAAGTCCCTTCCATCCACTGGCCTCCGTGTGGGGAGCGCAGAGCCTGACCACGGATGGCCCAGAGGTGAGAGGGAGGTGTCAGGAGGGCTCCTCTCCGACCTGAAGCGGACCTTTTGACCTTTGCAGCTTAGGATGCACCCATGTCCGTCCCTGCACATGCCCGAGCTCTGCAGTTGGGGAGGGTCCCTGGTGGGGCCCAGGTTGGGGGCAGGGGCTGTATGCAGCTTGGCACCACTCCTGATGCAAGAGGGGACTTCACCCAGCCTCGGGTGACGGCCGCGTCCGCAGCCCGGCGGGTGTGCCTCCCGCCGCCGACCCGCCAAGCCCCAGACTGTTCTCCTGGGGGCCCCTCAGGCCCCCTGCTACCCTGGTCCTCCCGGACACCTCTGGACTGGGTCCCTCCTCCCTTGGGGTGTGTGTCACAGGTAGCAACCAACTGGATCTCCTCGCACGCTGGGGCTCCCCAGGGCGGTCCCTTCTCCGGTGCCTTCTGGGCTCCTGGCAGGGAAGACAGAGCCTTGGAGAGGGAAGGCGTGGGGCCGTGGGGGTCCTGCCCAACCTGCAGGCCAAGGCGCTCCAGAGCCTTCCAGAGGGGGTGGCAGGACCCTCCCTGTGCGGCACCTGCCGGTTTCTTCCTGAGGCCCGAGGCCCTTTCCCTCGCTCTGACTCAGCACCTGGCCCCTACCTGGCTCTCCTTTTCTTCTGCCAGCCTCCCTGATGTCCGCCGCCTCCTGCTCACCTGCTGCAGAGTGAGGTCCTGTTCCTGCTCTGTGGCCCTGGGGTGTTGTGTGCGAAGGGCAGATGGAGCCCTCTCACCAAGGTGTGAAAACCAGCTCGTCGTGAGCTCTGCTTAGAAGAACCGTCTTCCTGCTCACAACAGACAGTCGAGCCTTTTCGAGGCAGGGTGGGCGGGCTCCTGATCACAGCTTGCCTTGGCGCCGATCTTGTGGGAGGCCGATGCTCGGCCACTCCCTGCAAGGAGGTTGTTTGGAATAACGCTTTCGCCGTAAGGGGTGAAAAAGAAAATTCACCCAGAGAGTGTCGAATCCATGATGCTGCACTCTAGATTCACGAGAATACAAACAAAGGCATCTTACAGAAACCCAAACAGCCAGATTATGCTTTTCCTACAGGGCTTTTGCCAGGAAGTCGAGAAGTCACATGAAAGCTTCAGCACGCTCTGTGCATGTGAGGACAGGGCTCCCCGAGGACCCTGCAGAGCCAGTCCGAGCGCCGAGGCTTGTGGCGGGTGGGCCGTCCCCAGCTGTCCCGTCCCGTCACGTCAGGTCCTGGCTACCTGGGGCAGCCAAGGCTCGAGGCCCCCTGTCTACTGTGCGAGCTCTCTGAGCCACGGACGCTGGGGCTGGGGGACAGCTCCGGCTGCGAGCTCGTGCAGCTGCTCACCTGCACAGCAGCCCTCGGCGCAGCGATGACTGGGAGGCAGGCAGAGCAGTTCATCCGAGGCATTTGAAGGCGTGTGGATGGCACCCGGAGCGCTGATCTGGCCCTTCCTGTCTGCTCACTGCTGTCGGGGAGCACGGGCTCTCCCCAGCCCTGCCTCCTGACACCGCTGGCCTCGGGGGCCCGGCTCCAGGTGGGCAGGTCTGGCTGGGCCCGCGAGCCGCACTTCTGACCGGCCTGCACAGGCTCCAGGCAAGCACCACGAGGGCGCACCCCTGCTTTATGCCCTGGGGATGGAGGCTCCCAGGTGCCAGGACGAGGGGGCTCTGTGGCTCTGACTTCTCCCACCTCTCGGCGCCCCCACCTTCCAGCCCACCTAGCACCGCTCCCCCAGCCCCGCGCTTCCTCTCCTCACAGGTTAATTACAGGCTACCATGGGTGACGGGCACTGTTGCCGTCATTCAGTTGCCCAGTCCCGTCTGACTCTTTGCGACCCCATGGGCTGTGGCATGCCAGGCCTTCCTGTCCCTCACTTTTTCCCAGCATTTGCCCAAGGTCACATCCCTTGCATTGGTGATGCCATCCAGCTATCTCCTCCTCCGACTCCGTCTTCTCTTTCTGATGCCCTCCTTCTGACAAGCACCGAGCTCATACAGACAAGAACCAGGTCTGGTTACTTGCAAACTGCACGCTGGCAGTGCCCGGTACGTTCTACCTACTCTGTCTGGGCGAGAATAGCACATTCACCTCCCAGCAGTGCTCTGTGATGACAGTTGGGAGGCCAGGAAAGTGTGACTTATAGTATAATAAACCGTGCCAAATAGTGACTCCAAACAGTGAAATTAATTAGAATTAAAATATAGGTGACCAGTCTTATTATCATGTGTTGTGAGAACGTGTCGATTTTCTCCCAGTTTTACTGAGATGTAGTTGACATCCGGCTCTGTACCGGTTTACGTGCGTAGTATGATGCTTGACCCACCTGCCTTGGGAGGTGCTGTGACCCACCTGCCTCGGGAGGTGATGTGACTTACCTGCCTCAGGAGGTGCTGTGACCCACCTGCCTCAGGAGGTGCTGTGACCCACCTGCCTCAGGAGGTGATGTGACTTACCTGCCTCGGGAGGTGGTGTGAATGAGGAGGTGATAAACACAATAAGTGCAGTGAACCTCCTTCATCTCATAAAGAAATAAAAGAACATTATTTTTTTATTTTTTTAGTATAAAAAGTTATTATTTATTCCATTTTAGGACTTCCTCTCGCATGGCTTTCACAGACAGCACCCAACACTGTTGATTCTATTAATCTGGTGCCTATGGCCCTTGTACTTACTCTTCTTAAACAGCTGGGAGTTTATAGTTTTGACCACCTTCATCCAGTTCCCCTGCCCTCCACACCTTTTTCTGGAAACCAAAAGTCTGGCCTCTTTTCTGAGTTTTTTTTCTCTGTTTGCTCTTTTTCTGAAGTATAATTGGGGCTTCTCTGGTGGCTTAGTGGGTGAGAATCCACCTGCAGTTCAAGAGACACAGGAGGTGCGAGTTCGAGGTCAGGAAAATCCCCTGGAGGAGAAGGTGAGAACCCACTCCAGTGTTCTTGCCCAAAAAATCCCATGGACAGTGGAGCCTGGTGGGCTACAGTGCATGGGGTCCCGAAGAGTCAGACACGACTGAGCGTGCACGTTGGCTTGGATGGAAGTATAATTGACCTACTACGCTATGTCAGATTCTGTTACACAATGTAAGGATTCAGTATTTCTGTACATTTCAAAATGATCACCATGAGTTTAGTTAGGATCTGTCACTGCACAAAGATAGTGCACAATGGTATCCCCCTCACTGTCCATTTCATCTCTGTGATTCGCATATTTTGTGACTGGAATTTTGTACCTCTTATCTTCCTCCCCTTTCTTTCCTCCCAACCCCCTGAGGCAAACGCCGTTTTGTTCTCTGTGTCTATGCATGTTCATTTTGCTCTTCGATCCCACCTGTAAGTAAGATCATACGGTGTTTGTCTTCTCTGATTTATCTCACTGAGCTTCATGTCCTCTAGGCCCATCTATGCTGTCACAGGTGGCAAGAGTCCGTTTTTCATGGTTGAGTAATGTTCCACACGCACATGTATATGCACACGTCTTTACATGCCCATCTACTGACAGGCATGCAGCTTGCTTCCGTGTCTTGGTTACTGTAAGCCATGCTGCCGGGAGCAGAGGTGTGCATGCCTCTTTCAAAGAGTGTTGTTGTTTGCTCCAGATAAATATCAACAGGTGGGAATACTGGGTCATATGGTCGTTTTCTACTTTTAATCTTGTGAGCACACTCCAGACTGCTTTCCCCAGTGGCTCCACCAATTTACAATCTCACCCACGGTGCCCGGGGTCCCCTCTTCTCTGCCTTCTTCCTAAGACTTGGCACTTGTCTTTTTGACGACAGCCGTTCCAACAGGTGTGGCGTGAAGTCTCATTGCGGTTTTGATTTACTTTTTTCCTCGTGGTTAGTGATGGCGAGCATCTCTTATGTTCTTGTTGGTCACTGCACGACTTCTTTGGGAAAATGTCTGTTCCTGTCCTCTGCCCAATTTTTAATTGGGTTGTTTGTTTTATTTTTCGTTTCCAAGTATGAACTTTTCTAAACTCATTATAAACTTTTAAAAATCTCCGTTTAAAAGCTGTGATGCCCACCCCCTTCTTTCCTGACGGCGTGGCATGGGAGCCTCAGGGAGAGAGACTTGAGTGGCCCACGTTGTGATGAGCACCTACGAGGTCCTGCTCCTGACTGGAGCCAGCCACAGCTCAGCCCCTACAGCGGAGCAGTGGTCACGGGCAGGCCCTGTGCCCTGAGTGTGCTGGCAATGCCTCAGTGACAGCGATGGACACCGACTGCAAGGTGGCCTCCAGCCTCCCCCTCACCTCCCCGGACTCTCCTACCCCAGCACTGTCCCTGGACTGGACGTTTGCACACGCTGCCTCTGTGTGGGGGCTGGGGGAGGATGGCGAGCAGGGAAGAGGGAGGAGGGGCTGCGGTCAGCTCCACCGCCAGCAGAGCTGCCCCACACCGAGCCCCAGACAGGCTGCCCTCCTGCGCCTGCTGCGGCTCTGCCCACCGCGGCTGCAGCCCCCCCGGTCTGCTCCCTCCCTCCTTCACCCTGCCCTCGAGGGGATGGCCGTCTGTGCGCAAGTGAGGTCCTGCTGGTTGGGGCCCCTCGTGTCTGGATGAGACCCGGGTTCTATCAGGCGAGGGTGCCCTGCAGGGATGGGGAGACGACAGGATCGGAACGTGCTTCCCCATGGGAGCTGCAGGGACCCCGCGGACGGGCTCTGCAAGCAGGGCTGGGCTGGTGTCCCCGCCAGCAACCTGGCCCCGGTGCCCAGGGTGGGGCTTCCTGGGCCTTGGGCGCGGTGACCTGGGCAGTCACCTCTGGAGCCCAGCGTCCGCAGCTGGAGGGGCCGGTAGGCAAGCATGATGCCCGTGTGCCTGCCGTCTCCGGGGGCATTGGGAAGACGGAGGGTGATCACGACGGGGACCCTCGTGAGCTCTCGAGGCTGCTTGCTGCCTTTTCCTCCTGAGCAATAACGGTAACAGCAACTGTTTCTAGGGCTACCTGTGTCGCAGACATCATGCCGCCTGAAGCAGGTACATTATTCAGGTTAATCTTTATGCCCGCCCCCCCCCCCCCCCCCGCCCAACAGGCGAGGTGCCCACGTGGTCCCAGGCTGCCTGCAGGGACCAGGGCTGGTGCCTTCTTTCAGCCCAAGGTCACACCCCCAGGAGGGGGCGGGATACTCGGAACGGGGCTTGTCCCCATCGCGTCGCCAGCGTGGTGGCTGAGCTGGAGTTGTGGCCTTGGAGAAGCGAGACGGACGCACAGCCAGTCGGTGTTTGCCAGCGGCTGCGGTGTGGACTCTGGGCTGTGGGCGACACAGCCGTGGGGGGACTCCCGTGAGACTCAGCCTGGGCACCTGACCCCGCCCAGCCCCGCGGAGAAGCCGGGGCCCTGAAGATGCTGCTCCGCACCCCTCCCACCACCTCCCTGGACAGGCCTCTCTGTCTTTCCTCCAGGCCTCAGCCCCTGGCCAGGCAGCATGGCCTTCCGGGAGATGCCCCCAGCCCAGGTCCCTCCCCAGCAAGAAAACCGGTCAAAGGCACCACCTCCTGGGAGGGCTGCCGGGAGGCTGGAAAGGGAGCTGAGACCACACTTGGTTCCTGCACAATCAGCCCTTAACGCGGTCTCCTTCCTTCCACCTTGATGGGTCCCTGGTTTGGGAGAGGGCGGGGCAGGGGGCTCAGAGCTGAAAGTCTGTGGCTCTCAGCGTGGTCGAATGGCAGCAAACATTACACTGCCCAAGGCAGGGGTAGGAAGCTTTCTCTGTGGAGGCCGTCGGCCAAAAGGCAGAGAGGAGCCTGCAGGTGAGGGAGTGTGTTTGGGGTCTGAAGGCTTGCAGTTCCGGAGATGCAGAGCCAGGTGAAGTCTTGCATGTTTCGGGGACCAGGAAGAGTCAGGGTCTCCCCAAGACAACAGGCCCGGCGTTGTCTGAGTCTCCTGGTGGGAAGCGTGGCAGCTCTGACGGGAATCCACAAACACTCGCCCCTCAAGGTCCAGGACTCAGGAGCTGCTTCAGGGTAGGTGTCCCGTCAGGATATTGCGTTTCTGCAGGTGTTCTGGAGGCCGTCAGGAGAGTCTGTGGTTGTGGCCAGATTCCATCCAGGCCGACACGCCAGGCCTCCCGGCTCCGAGTAGGAGAGAGACTCTCAGGGACGCAGACTCTGTTCCGAGTCTCCAGTCTCAAGGCCGGATGGTCCCTGGCTCAGGCCTCAGGGCTCAGGCGTCTCTGCCACACCATCCTGTCTGCCTTCCTTCACAGGCCTTCACAAGCTAGAAGTCGTCCTCAGCTACCACGGAGGAGACGGCGGAGGCCTGGCTGGTGTCCTCGGGCGGTTTGTGGAGTCCTGGCCGAGAAAGCATTAGAGATGCAGGATCCGCGGGCTTATCCATCATCTGCTGACTCAGAATTTGCATGATAGCAATATCTCCAGGACACGCCTATGCATTTTAAAGCTGGAGAAGCAGCCAACTTATTAACAACTAACCCATGATGTCGGCCGGGGCAGAGGCTGTGTGATTTTCCTGTTTGCCATTCGTAGGTTGCTTTTACTGAGATCCACACCTTCCTTCTGCGATCTGTGCCTTGAATTATACCATGAATTGCTCTAGAAGCAAGCACACAAGTCCCTGCAGTTCATCCTCAGAGCAACTCCCAGGGAAGAGCACCTGGGAGCTCTGGGAGTTCAGCTGAGAAGCGTCTCCCGGTGCTGAGGCCGCTGTGCTCGGCTGGCCCGGACGTGGGCCTGTGGTTCGCTTTCATTCGCTCCGGGAGGCACTGGCGCTCCTCCTCCTCCTCCGGAGAGAAGGCGACGGGCCGTCCCTGGTGGGTGCCCCCGCTGCAGCTGATGGCAGAGAGCCAGCGGTGAGGGAGGTGGCGCCCGGGTGGGCCAGGGCCGTCCTCCTGCTCAGGGGGGCCCTGTGTGGTAGCTTGGGGGGCCGGGGGCCTGGTGGGGCTGGGTGACACCCGGCCTGGGGCCTTCAGAGCCCGTGGGTGAGGCCAGGCACAGGACACCCGCCCTGCCCCCGAGGACGGTTCTCTCTGTCTCCAGGACCAGCCCGGCCCAAGGTGAAGAGGAGAAATCTTCCCAGGAGAGCCCTGCGCCCTGCTCCCCCGCCCCATGTTCCAGCCTTTTCCCTCGTCCTTGGCCTTAGGCTCAGGCACCTTCCATCAACACCCTCCAACCGCCCGCATTTCCAAACCTACCCTCTCTACTCCCAGGCTCCTGGGGGCCCCCACCCCATGTCCAGCCTCACACCCAGCCTGTGAGGCCTCCTCCCAGGTCTCCTGGGGCTGGTGTGTCACTGGCCCAGCCGCCTGCCCCCCATGCACCAGAATCCCGGCTGTGCACGCCTGGAGCTTCTGTGTCTGGCTTGTGCAGTGCACGGCCTGCACAACTGTGATAGAAGCCCAGACCCACTGCAAGGGCGTTTATAACAGCACCTGCCAGGAGGCAGGCACCGCCGCTGCCTGGGCACTTCTGGGCACGGCCATCGTGGGCTCGGCCAGCACGTCCCACAGGGTACCCACTCAGCCCTCTGTGGCCGGGAGGTCACACCCTGCCTTGGAGAGAAGCCCCCTCTGGACACTGAGCCATGACCCCGTAGACCTTACAGAGGTCACCTGTCCTCCACCATTGTGACCCACGAGGGTGCTGGCAGTCGACAGTCCCTCGACCCCGAGGCGCCACCATGCAACGCGAGGGCCTCGGGCGGCGCTGGGTGAGCCCCGGAGACGCTTGGTGCTGCCGTTCCCGGCGCCCCGAGGCACGCTGGCCTGACTGTTTTCTGTTCACAGTGAGCACTAACCCCGAAGCAGCCAGTGTCACCCACAGAGACTGCTTCCACTGCTGGGGCGGCTCACTGAGCAGCGGCGGCGAGCCTGCACAGACGCTCAGAGTGAAGGCACACAGGGCGAGCCCCGGGCACCTCTCAGGAAGCAGGGCTTCCCGCAGTGGGGGCCCCGCGTGTCCCCTGACCCCGACCTCCCCGGATCACGGCATCCATGAGATGCACTCACAGCCCGCCAAGTCCCCAGGCCTGGTCCCCGAGGCTGCAGATGGAGGGGACCCGGGAGGGATTTGGAGCTGATCCGACCGGCTCCCCACTCAGCACTCATGACCCCTGGCAGTTGAATTGTTTAACTTCCACAGGCTTAAATCTCCTCAACTGTACATTGCAGACGGGCATGCCTGCCTGATGGACTCTGAACATTGAATGAGGTGCTGGTATCACATCTGTCTTCCTGGGACACATATCAGCATCCACGTCACCCCTGGTCCAGGACCCCTTCTCCCCGCTTTCTCTGCTCCGAGCCTTCCTCACTCCTCCCACCGGCGACAGGAGGTCCCCCCACAGGGAGTCAATAGACATTCATGGAAACTCCCATGGGTACGTGGAGTGACAAGTGTAATATTCTTCAAGTATAATATCCTTGAGAATATTATACAAGATCTTAGAAATATAGCCAGAGCAATGTGTGTGTGAGAGAGAGGGGAGGTGGGGGAGAGAGACAGAGACAGATGCAGAGAGATGGAGAGAGAGGGGGAACTAACGGGGTTGGGCTTGAGTGAGAAACGAGAGGGCTGAGTGCAGGGGGCGAGCCGAGCTGCCTGCCCTTCTTGCAGCCGACGCCCGGGACTCGCTCTCTGCAGCCCTCCAGGGGCCTCCTCGCTGCTCTTCTGTGGGTGCTCCGGCCACTGTCCTCCACTGCGGGCCACCTCCCAGAGATGACCCGCAGGCACTGTCCGTCTGCAGCTCGGAGACCTCCTGGGGCTCGTTCGGGACGGGGCTGTGCCGGGACCTGCGGTAGCCCCTGGGGCTCGGGTTTTGCAGATCCCGCACGTGAGCTGCACGGCCCCTGCTCCCAGGCAGACCCGGCCCCAGACTATCCTGCCAAGGCAGGACCTGCCATGTGTCAGGAGGCTGGCCGGCACACACTGTTAGTTCCATGTCAGCCCCACCAGCCCTGGCCTGCTCGCCGCACGGCCTAGATGTCTGGCACCGCGACTGTCCTCTGAAAAGACGGAGCGCATAAATCACCATGCCGTCCTGCTGCCTCGGGGTCATCTGGGCCCTGAGGAGGTGCCAGGCTCTCCCAGGGCGGGTCTGCAGACACAGTGACCTGCTTCCTGTCCGCCTTCTTTACTGCCGTCTCTACTCCGGGCCTCACGGGAGGGAGATGGGTCTGGAAGCTCTGCCCAAAGAGTCTGGTGTGGAGAAAGGTGTTCGTCCCAGAACGTACCACGGCGTGCAAAACCACGCAGCAAAACTCCCCGAGCTGGTGGGAGCGGAGACATGGCATTCAAAAACCTTGTCGGTGACGCATTAAAAAAACAAGGGACCTCATGAAAGTAGGTCACAGCCGCACACCCGGTGAAGGGCAGAAGCAGAGTCCTGTGACGGGTGCTTTGCCCAGAAGGGGACCTGCAGAGCACGTGGAGGGGCTGTCAGAGAGCGGGCACCTGGGGCCACAGAGGGAGGGGGCCTGGCAGGCGGGGGCACCTGTGACGCCCGCAGGGGCGGGGGAGGCAGGCCCCAGATGCCCAGGGTTGCGGGGCCCGCCCAGCCTGTCCCACTTGGCTTCGCCTCGTGTCTCCCGAGGCTGGAGCCACGCACAGGTGAACTGGCAGGGCCTACCATGGCTGAGATCATTCCCTGATTTCTCAGTCATGTCGGAACAAACCTGCATTTTTGAAACACAGGTTTAGCAGGACAGACTGTGTGTCCTAGTTTGCTGACACAGCCCCAAGGAATGCCTGTGGCCCCCGTGATGGTTACGGGTCCCCCACGACACCCCCAGAGACCCTCAGCCCAGGACGGGGGCTCTGTGATCACCGTGCTCACGGGGCCTGAGGACCAGCTGCGCTACCGAGAAAGTGCAGGCGTCAAATGGAAGCACGGCCTCTGGCCGGGGCTCCCTCCCAGCATGGAGGTGAAGGAGGAGCCCCCTCTCTCATCCCATGGTCAGTTCTGGCCTCTCAGTCCAGCAAGTGATCCGGGGCCAGGGGAATTCGACCCCCAGCTGGAAACACTCACTGCTGCTCCCTGGTAAACTCTGCCCCAGGAGTTTTCAAATTCTAGGAGAGACAAAGGTCGTCTGGTGTGTTCCCCAGAAACACAGATTTCTGGGCCATCAGCAGAGATGCTGACCCCAGGTCTGAGTGGTTTAGGGGAACAGGCATCTGCACAGACACAGGGGTTCCTCTGAGGGTGGACAGCTCGCGCTTTGGGAGCCACAGCTGCCCATCCTGGGCCCGTGGTGGTGGTGCCGGGCAGACAGGAGGTGTGGGTTCAGGTCTGCTGTGAGCTTGTCGCTGGGAGGTTGTGCAGATTTGGGAGGTCAGTAAAGCCAGGGTTTGGGGGCAGAGGGAACAAGGCACAGAGCCTGGCTGCAGTTGAGCCTTGGAGTCACCATCACCAGCTGAGTCACCTCTTTCAAAATAGTCTAAACTCTGTGCCTCCATTATCTCATTCACAAAATGGGCTGCATAACTCTTGGTTTTCGGGTAATTGGGTTGTTGCAAGACCCAAATCAACCTGTTCACAGCTTCTCTCCCCAAAGTGCATATTTAGCGCTCTACTCACCCCCGACTTACTTAGAGGGTGTCGTCCTTGGTGTTTTAAAGGCCAGTAAGCCTCGGAGGATTTCAGCTCCCAGCCAAGCAATGCAGAAGACAGAGAGTGATGGGATCGGGCCAGGCTGGAGCTGGCGGGAAGAGAGGGACACGGGGCAGGTGGAAGGAAGGGGGGGCAGGTGGAAGGAAGGGAAGGCAGGGGCCCCGTTGGCCTCCACCTGCTCGGCAGTGAGCGCCCCCCCTCCTGGCCCAGACTCCCCACACCTGTGCCAACAGCAGAAACAGCAGTGCACGTTCAGAAGAAATGGAGCAGAAGGAAGCCTCGGGGACGCCTGCAAAAGTGCCAGAGGAAAATGTGCTTAGGTGGACAGGGAGGGCGGTGACGTCCCGGAGCACGGAGGCAGGACGGGAACACCCGCAGGTCTGTGGTTTCTGTAAGGTTACGAATCACCTGGGGGTGGAGAGGGACGATGTGTTCTGTGTTCAGCGGGCAGGAGGGGCAGGCAGGAGGGGTGCACAGCCGTGTTGATTTAGGTGGGGGAGGCGGGGCTTCAGCGGCCAGGGTGCTGTTCCCCATGGACTGTCTTGACTTTCCGGAGGCCTCCAGCCTGGAACTCCAAATATCTGGACTGGTCTGGGTTCTCTCCAAACATGCATTCAATTCCTGGCAGTCCCCTGAAATACAACATTCAGCGTTATAGATCACCTCTGCAGATTTTAATACAGTTTAAGTGCAAAATTTGAACAGAAGTTGAAACATAAATGTTGCAATATTTTATTTCTTACCAATTTTACTGAAAAAGAATTCTGCTGAAGGAACAGTGGGACATACCACAACGTTTAAAGCATTATCTGAGATAAAGCGAGCAGAGAAATCACGGAAAACATAAACCCCACAGACTTGATAGTTTCTTCCAGTAGGATTACCAAATTCTGTGATAAAAGGGAAGACGGTAGATATTTGGGTGATTTCAGTAATGTTTGATATACTGTGTTTTCAGAAATAACCCACCTTCATGTAACTATGAATGTCCATTAAAAATGGGCTTCCCATAACATGAACCACAAAGAAACACCACTCCACACCTATCCAAATGAGTACAATTAAAGGAAAGCTGCCCACGATGCATGCTGGGGAGGCTACAGGGGGCCGCGGGTCTTGGGACTGCTGGGGAATGGGAAGGGCTGCATCCGCTGTGGGAGGAAGCATGTCGGTTTCTTAAGAAGTCGAGCACACGCCCCATTTACATGACCCAGGCCTCCAAGTCCTGGGCATTTCCTCACGCGGTAAGGGAATATATACCAGGTCACAAAGACTTTGAGCCTGAACGTTCACAGCGCTTTACCTGTGATGGCCTAGCCCTGGAAATAGTCCGAACAGCAGCCAAAAGACGCGCACAAGGGTGTAAAGCCTGGAGCAGAGGGGAGTCTGAGAAGACTGGCGCGGCCCGGAGGAGCTTGGGTTGGAGAGGAAGCTCTGAGCTGGCAGGGCCGCTGAGTGCAGCCCTCCCGCAGCCCCCGAGTCCTGCCGGTCCTGGAATCCAGCACGCGTGTCCTTGCTGGAGGCTGCAGAACTTGGATTTCCGTCCTTCGCCTAATATCCACTGTCCTTGTATCTTTTTTTTTTTAAAGGTGATTGTTTTCTTCTTGATAAAATAATTGAGAAATTATCCCTTCGTTTCAATTCCTAATTAAAAAATACATAACCTTAAGGATAACCTCAGGGCTAAAAAAGTCAGATTTTTCTGGGTGTTGCTGATGACTATTGTAACTTTTACCAAATGTCTATCTTACTACAAGACAAACCAAAGTAAAGAGAAAGAAGCCAGACAAAGTCAGTCTGAAGATTTATCCAGCTGATAGAACTGGGAACCAGTGTACACAGATTTCAACAAATATATTCGGTTTCAAAACTGAACTGACAGTCAAATTAGTCCTAGCTGCAGAAAAACGCTTCTGTGTGTAAGCCACCTTGGAGCATCTGACCTCCACTTCTAACCAGGTCAAACCTGGGACCAGTTGGTGGCCGTGCCAGCCAAAAGGAGCATATGAAAACGCATGAGGCGGTTAGTCAGCTCCTGAGATGCCCAGGCCCCTCCCAGGCTGGGTCCACAGCCAGAGGAGGCGGCCAACATTCCTGCGACGGAGTGGGCAGCCGGCCCCCACCCGCGGGCCCGCGCCCCGTCCTGCACCAGCTGTGGCCGCCCACATCCATGCCAGGCTGGAGCAGGCTGCAGAGTGGGCCCCGGCTGAGTGTGGTTGGAAGGACACGTGCCTGGAGAGTGACCTTGACTCTCCTTCCACGCCGAATGTCTCTGGGAGGATGCCAGCTCTTGGGCCCAGTGCACAAACACACATTTACACGCACACGGCCTATGTTCCAGGCTCGCCGGGGTTCCTGCACTCCCGAGGGAAGGCAGGGCTGGCCGGCCGCGTGTCTGCACTGAGGTGCCTTTCTGAAACTTCGACCTCTAGCCCTGGGTGGACCAAGGGCCACAGTGCCAATCAGGGTGGCCAACTCCTTCATCTGGGCCTGGACAGGATGGGACAGGTGCAGGCTGACCTCCTCTGAAAGTACCCAGGCGACGGGAAGCACGTCTCCTTTCGGAGCAGACTTTAAGGAGCTCTGCGGCTGGGCTCACTAGCATCCCTAGTGGGGCAGCGGCTGGCTCAGGGCACACACTTTTGCCAGGGTCCATCTTCAGTGGCAGCGTGCGGGGGAAACACACTTGCCAAGATATTCGGTGGAAAAGAATCAGAAGCACCCTCTGAAAGAACAGCTGTCTGAAGTTTGGGTTGTCGGACGCAGCAGAATGCACACGGACCTTATTCTGTCATCTTGAGAATTCTCCATCAAGCCGTCAGCTGGAAAGGTCTCTCTCCACTGTTCAGCTTGCCCCGCTGTGTCTTCTCCCCTTTGAGGGAGCCCCTCTGCCCCTGCTGGCCACCCGGGCGTGGAGCCCCGCTGCCCCTGCTGGCCACCCGGGCGTGGAGCCCCTCTGCCCCTGCTGGCCACCCGGGCGCAGAGCCCCTCTCTCCCGGTCAGCTCCTGGGCTGCTCCACCAGGGCGCTCCTGGTCAGCTGCGTCTTATCTGCCCCCGGTCGTGTCCTAGAGCAGGTATTGCTGAACTCCAGTATTAAGGGAACTAATAACGTCACATGAAAACACAACAGGATGGCGGCTGACACTGACTTGCTAGCTGTAAAGTGAAGGGTGGAAATATTAGCTGCTCAGTCGTGTCCCGCTCTCTTCGATGGCATGGACTGTAGCCCGCCAGGCTCCTCCGTCCATGGGATTCTCCAGGTAAGAATACCAGAGGGGGTTGCCATTTCCTCCTCCAGGGGATCTTTCTGACCCAGGGATCGAACCTGGGTCTCCTGCATTGCAGGCAGATGCTTTACCATCTAAGCCACCAGGCAAGCCGTTTGATTTCATGAAAGGAAGGCCCCGGATGCAGAAGGACATGGGGCACTGTCACGACCAAACAGGACGCTTATCCCGGGCACTGTGTGCCGCTTCCTGAAGCCTTTGCTGTGCTCTCTGTGTTTCCTCCATTGAGCTTGGACCATGGCGGCTAATATGCACCCAGGCCTCAGCCCAGCCCACCTCCACGGGCGGTCGGGGACAGGACGGTGCTTCCTGATCAGGAGGGCTGGAGGCTGATAATCCTCCACGGGGCTGTATTTATTAGCAAGGGGCTGGGCCTTGCACTAACCAGGTAAGATTTCCGGGTGGAGTTTCAGACAGCATGGTGGGCCAGGAGGACCCAACGTTTGCGGAGTTCTTACAGGATCCTCTGCTCGTGACCCCCCACCACGCTGGGGCAGCAGGAAGCCTGAGCCTAGCTCCTAGTGCCTGGTCTCAGCCCAGCATCACTCCCCTCCCACAGGAGAGTGGAGGCCACAGTCACACCATGCTTCTCTCCTCGATGGTCCCCCCGAGAGCTGGCTCTAAATGCTTCATAATAATCACCTGTGTATGGTCAAAGACTTTCGATTCTGGTTAAGAAAGGGCTTCCCTCATGACTAAGTGGGAAAGAATCCCCCTGCAATGCAGGAGACCCAGGTTCGATCCCTGAGTTAGGAAGATCCCCTGGAGGAGGGCCTGGCTACCCATCCCAGTATTCTTGCCTGGAGAGTCCCATCGACAGAGGAGCTTAGCAGGCTCACGGGGTTACAGTCGGTCATGACTGGGTGACTAACACACTTTTAAGAAAGGGCACATCCAGAGTGGAGGGGCTATCCAAGCAGAGTCAATGGAAATGTGCTTTCTTGCCTTAGGACCACAGAGACACAGTATCTCAGCACCAGGTCCCTGACACCCGTCTCCAGTTCGCCTCCTCTGGCCGCAGTGGACACACAGAGCTGGCTGCCTGCTCTCACGGGCCTGCTGGGCACAGATGAGAGATGACCCTCCTGAGGGTTCACAGCGGGATGGACCCATCCAGCGGTGGAGGGAGATGGGGAGCCTTCTCGTGAGCGAGTCCTGCACTGCAGACGCCTGGGCCTGGAGATACCCCCCTTCCGTTCAGTGAGTCAGCCCACAGCGGCCCCAAAGTCTTCATTTGCTCATTCACCATCCACCCATTCATGCTTTTTTCTCAGTTAAGCCAAAGTCAGTTTCCGGGATTGTGCCTTCATACTCTTTACTGACAGGTCAGCTATGACTTGGGAGACTCTTTACCTGACCCTGGGCAGGTGCCAGACTCTCCAACCCACCCCTCCCATAGAGCCAGTATCAGCGCAATATATTCTCGCAAGGCTGTGGGGAGGATTACAGGATTTAATATGGAAAATCACTTGGAAACGGTGATGCTCCTTGCTAATGTTATTCCTTAATAGTCTTTGAGAGGGAGAAGTTGCTTTTTTAAAAAACTCATTTATAATACTGTGGCTAAAATTTTAAATAGGCATCACATAAGAGCAGGCAAGTCCTGGATCCTAGATGTTTGGAAGCATGAAGTCCAGTCACCACCACCTCATTGATGAGCATGACAGAATTATAACAAGAATGCTACCATTTCCTTGGGACCTGGGTTGCATGAAATGCACCTCTTATTTCTGATTTCACTGCAGAGATAAACTGAGGCCCCGTAAGTTAAGGGAGGTGCCTGGGACCCTGAGATGGCGGGAGGATCCCTTCACCCTCCGTGCACTTTGCTTTCACATGGACTCCTGGTTAAAAAAAGGGGAAGTGGGATGACAGAGCAAGAAAACCACAGCGGCCGGGACAGGCGAGCCGGACGTCCTCCTCCGGTTTCGCAGCAGGACAGCAAGTTCAGCTCAGAACCCTGCAAATCGGAAGCTCAACCACTCTTGGAAGACAAATTTGGAGAAGTCACGAGCATCAGTGAACGAAAGCTAAGAAGAATTTCTATTTCAGTCAAAGGTATCAGGAGACGATGACCCAGCCAAGCAGCCGAGAGCTGCGCACACAGTGTGCGTGGGGAGAGTGGTGCTCCCTGAAAACGTGGGTGTTCCCCCTCGAGGTCCTCTTGTCAGGCGATGAGTGTCTCAGGTGAGGTGGCAGGAAATAAGCTTTCCTTCGCAGTTGCTGATGTGAGGGACCACACCGCTGAGTCACCATGCGTCCGAGGGCAATGTGACCCAATCCAGCACCTTGGGTCTTTCTCTAGACACAGAGTATCAGGGTCTGATCTGGGGAAGAGGGTGTGTTGGACGAGAGGGAAACTTTGCTTGAGCTCTTGCACTGATACTGGAGGTCGGTTAAGTTCAGTCGCTCAGTCGTGTCCAACTCTTTGAGACCCCAGGGACTGCAGCACACCAGGCCTCCCTGTCCATCACCAACTCCTGGAGCTTGTTCAAACTCAAGTCCATAGAGTCGGTGATGCCATCCAAGCATCTCACTTCTGTCAGCCCCTTCTTCTCCTGCCTTCAATCTTTCCAGGCATCAGGGTCTTTTTCAGTGACTCAGCTCTTTGCATCAGGTGGCCAAGTATTGGAGCTTCAGCTTCAGTCCTTCCAGTGAATATTCAGGACTGATTTCCTTTAGGATGGACTGGTTTGATCTCCTTGCAGTCCAAGGGACTCTCAAGAGTCTTCAACACCACAGTTCAAAAGTATCAATTCTTCAGCACTCAGCTTCTTTATAGTCCAACTCTCACATCCATACATGACCACTGGAAAAACCATAGTTTTGACTATATTGACCTTTGTTGGCAAAGTAATGTCTCTGCTTTTTAATATGCTGTCATAGCTTTTCTTCCAAGGAGCAAGTGTCTTTTAATTTCATGGCTGAAGTCACCATGTGCAGTGATTTTGGATCCCAAGAAAATAAAGCCTATCACTGATTCCACTGTTTCCCCATCTACTTGCCATGAAGTGATGGGACCAGATGTCACGATCTTCGTTTTTTCAATGTAGAATTTTAAGCCAGCTTTTTCACTCTCCTCTTTTACTTTCATCAAGAGACTCTAATTTAGTTCCTCTTCACTTTCTGCCATAAGGGTGGTGTCATCTGCATATCTGAGGTTATTGATAGTGCTCCTGGCAATCTTGATTCCAGCTTGTGCTTCATCCAGCCCTGCATTTAGCATGATGTACTCTGCATAGAAGTTAAATAGGCAGGGTGACAATATGTAGCCTTGATGTACTCCTTTCTCGATTTGGAACCAGTCTGTTGTTCCATGTCTGGTTCTAACTGTTGCCTCTTGACCTGCATATGGTTTCTGAGGAGGCAGGTAAGGTGATTCAGTATTTCCACCTCTAAGATTTTTCCACAGTTTGTTGTGATCCACACAGTCAAAGATTTTAACATAGTCAATGAAGCAGAAGTAGATGTTTTTCTGGAACTCTCCTGCTTTTTGATGATCCAATGGATGTTGGCAATTTGATCTCTGGTGCCTCTATTTTTTTCTAAATCCAGCTTGAACATCTGGAAGTTCTTGGTTAACACACTGCTGAAGCCTCAGTTGGAGAATTTTGAGCATTACTTTGCTAGAGTGTGAGATGAGTGTAATTGTGCGGTAGTTTGAACATCCTTTGGCATTGTCTTTCTTTGGTATTGGAATGAAAACTGACATTTTCCAGTCCTGTGGCCACTGCTGAGTTTTCCAAATTTGCTGGCATCTTGAGTGCAGCACTTTCACAGCAGCATCTTTCAGGATTTGAAATAGCTCAACTGGAATTCCATCACCTCCACTAGCTTTGTTCGTGGTTATGCTTTCTAAGGCCCACTTGACTTTGCATTCCAGGATTTCTGGCTCTAGATGAGTGATCACACCATCGTGATTATCTGGGTCGTGAAGATCTTTTTTGTATAGTTCTTCTGTGTGTTCTTGCCACCTCTTCTTGAAATCTTCTGCTTCTGTTAGGTCCATACCATTTCTGCCCTTTATCGAGCC
The DNA here is from genome assembly GCF_032405125.1 of Capricornis sumatraensis. Classification (NCBI taxonomy): domain Eukaryota; kingdom Metazoa; phylum Chordata; class Mammalia; order Artiodactyla; family Bovidae; genus Capricornis; species Capricornis sumatraensis. The sequence continues at coordinate 120,345,807 of NC_091074.1, forward strand.
CATCTTTGCATGAAATGTTCCCTTGGTATCTCCAATTTTCTTGAAGAGATCTCTAGTCTTTCCCATTCTGTTGGTTTCCTCTATGTCTTTGCATTGCGCACTGAGGAAGGCTTTGTTATCTCTCTTTGCTATTCTTTGGAACTCTGCATTCATGTGGGTGTATCTTTCTTTTCTCCTTTGCCTTTTGCTTTTCTTCTTTTCTCAGCTATTTGTAAGGCCTCCTCAGACAACTATTTTGCCTTTTTGCATTTCTTTTTCGTGGAGGTGGTCTTGATCACCGACTCCTGTACAATGTCATGAACCTCCATCCATAGTTCTTCAGGCACTCTATCAGATACAATCCCTTGAATCTATTTGTCACTTCCATTGTATAATCATAAGGGATTTGATTTAGGTCATACCTGAATGGTCCAGTGGTTTTTTCCTACATTTTTCAATATGAGTCTGAATTTTGTAATATGGAGTTCATGATCTGAGCCACAGTCAGCTCCCAGTCTTGTTTTTGCTGACTGTATAGAGCTTCTCCATCTTCGGCTACAAAGAATACAATCAATCTGATTTCTGTATTGACCATCTGGTGATGTCCATGTGTAGAGTCTTCTCTTGTGTTGTTGGAAGAGGGTGTTTGCTCTGACCAGTGTGTTCTCTTGGCAAAACTCTATTAGCCTTTGCCCTGCTTCATTCTGTACTCCAAAGCCAAACTTGCCTGTTACTCCAGGTATCTCTTGACTTCCTACTTTTGCATTCCAGTCCCCTGTGAAGAAAAGCACATCTTTTTTGGGTGTTAGTTCTAGAAGGTCTTGTAGGTCATCATAGAACCGTTCACCTTTAGCCTTTTCACCATTAGTGGTGGGGGCATAGACTTGGATTACCGTGATATTGAATGGTTTGCCTTGGAAACAAACAGAGATCATTCTGTCTTTTTTGAGATCACACCCAAATACTGCATTTTGGACTCTTTTCTTGACTATGAAGGCTACTCCATTTCTTCTGAGGGATTCTTGCCCACAGTAGTAGATATAATGGTCATCTGAGTTAAATTCACCCATTCCAGTCCATTTTAGCCCACTGATTCCTAGAATGTCGATGTTCACTCTTGCCATCTCCTATTTTACCATTTCCAATTTGCCTTGATTCATGGACCTAACATTCCAGGTTCCTATGTAATATTGTTTTTTACAGAATCGGACTTTACTTTCATCACCAGTCCCGTCCACAACTGGGTGTTGCTTTTGCCTTGGCTCAATCTCGTCACTCTTTCTGAAGTTATGGATACTGTAGGGAGGATTGAAGGAGGCACCAAGCTGGGAGTTGAACTAGTGCTAATTAAACCCAAGTCCTTATTCCTGGGCCTTGATGTTCTCATTTATAAAACAGAAACAATATCAGTCATCTCCTTCTGAAAGAGTTTTCATAAAAATCAAACAGGGCAATTCATATGAGAACATCTTGTATACTCTAAATGGCATTTTTGATGGATGAAGTATTGATATAATTAAATGCAATGGTTATTTGCTTTTTAATTATGTGCGCTCAGCCCATTCTTAGACTGAGGAACAGGGGAATCTAAGCAGAGGGCTCACTGTGAGGAGAGACTGTTTAGCTTAGCACATGGCCCATGGCAGTTGGTAAGATGGAGGCAGAGAAGAGATGCAAGGTCAAGTGAAGGTCAGAGAAAGTGCAGAGCCTTTTCCTTCCCTTGAAGAGGCAGGAGAAAGAAGGAGCAATGGAGAGCACCGTGTTTGCAGAGAAATGCACGGGGAGCCCAGAGCCCCCCCTCCAGCGGGTGCCCATGCTGAACAAACAGGAGAGAGAAAGAGAAAGCTGCCAGGAAAGCAAGCAACCAACCACCGGCAAACCCCAAAGGAGAGTCGTCGTCATAGAATCCCACGTTTCTTTTGTTTTGTCTTTTCTGGAGAGGATGTGAGGAATGAGACCCCCAATTTACTTTTGATTTAGCCAGAGAAGGTGACAGCAACCTTCCAGAGGGTACCCGGGTATGGTTTTAGAAACCACGGGAGAGAGAATTGCGAGGGACTGGGAGCTTTGTACCCTGAGATTCACCCGTAAGACACATTCATGAAAGGTTCAGCTCCTAAATAAATACTAGGAGAATCTCTTTTTAAAACTGCCACTTCATTCTTCACCTCACCTCTTTGTGTTGCTAGCCTAAAAAATCAACAGAAAGTAGTGCCAACAAGTCCCCACAAGGGAATTTAGAATATGAAACCATATAGTCAGATTATTCAGCTGCTTAAAACTTGATGCAACCTGATTTCATCCTTTATTTTGTTAACATGATGCGTCACATGGATTGCCTTGCAGATGTTGAGCCATCCTTGCCGCCGTGGAGTAAATGCCATTGATCGTGGGGTATGATCCTTTCCACACATTGTCGAACTCTCTTGGCTAATGCCGTGCAGAGGGTTTTTGCATCTCCATGATGCTAAAGCTGAAACTCCAGTACCTTGGCCACCTCATGCGAAGAGTTGACTCATTGGAAAAGACTCTGAAGCTGGGAGGGATTGGGGGCAGGAGGAGAAGGGGACAACCCAGGATGAGATGGCTGGATGGCATCACGGACTCGATGGACATGAGTCTGAGTGAGCTCCGGGAGATGGTGATGGACAGGGAGGCCTGGCGTGCTGCGATTCATGGGGTCGCAAAGAGTCGGACACGACTGAGCGACTGAACTGAACTGAACTGAAGTGTCAGAGACATCGCCCTGCAGCTGTCTTTCCCTGGGGCGTCTCTGTCTGGTTTTGGTGTCAGGGTAATTCATGTAACATGATTTTGGAAGCATGCCCTCCTCTTGTATTTTTGAAAGAGTTTGAGGAGGATTGGTATTAATTTTTTTTTTAATGTTTGGTAGAATGTGCCAGTGAAGCTGTTTGAAAAGGCTATTGTGATGGTTTGTGATGCATCTGCAGTGTTTTGTTACGAGCACGAATTTAATAATCACCCAGTAAACATATTTGGGCTTCCCTGGTAGCTCAGCTGGTGAAGAATCTGCCTGCAATGCAGGAGACCCTGGTTCAATTCCTGGGTTGGGAAGATCCACTGAAGAAGAGATAGGCTGCCCACTCCAGTGTTCCTGGGCTTCCCTGGTGGCTCAGCTGGTAAAGAATCTGCCTGTAATGTGCGAGACCTGGGTTCGATCCCTAGTTTGGGAAGATCCCCTGGAGAAGGGAACAGCTACCCACTCCAGTGTTCTGGCCTGGAGAATTCCAAGGACTGCACAGTTCACGGACTGCAAGGAGTCGGACACGACTGAGTGACTTCGACTTTCAGTAGACATAGCGTCTGGTGTGGTTTTGTACACCAAGTTGCCTTTTAAGAATATCTATAGATGCTGTCCTGGAAAGACAAGAAGGTTGAGATACAAAAGTCATTAAACAGAAGAACCATCTTGTAAACTGAAGCTGGAGGCCAAGAGCACAACGGGCAGAGCCGCGCATGTTTCATTCGGGTTACGGCACAAGAAGCCACTTCGGCCTCAGACAGCGGCCCGGCGAGCATCGCCTGGTACCTCTGGTTGCCCTCTGCAGAATCCCCTCCCTGCCTGATGAAAACCTGCTCCCAGGAAAGGCACTTTCCCAGGGGTCTCTGCAGAATTAAGGTTTTACCTTAATTCTGAAGGATGAATGATAAATGATCACCATCAGCAGAGCTGGCGGGAAAGGTTTTGGCAGAGGAACAGAGCCCTCTGGATTCTCGGAGCTGCTCCAAGTGGCGCCCGCCTGCCACCCCCAGAGCTCAGCCTGACCCACGGCCCCGAGCGGGAAGGGGCCTCCTGTAAGGGCTGCAGGGCACGTGTCAGACTGCTATCTGCATCAGGGTGTCAGACTGAAACATGCCTCCATCCTTCCGCAGGAGAGAAACCCACCCCCGAGAGTGAACCTGGGACCACGGGTTGTGAATTCTAGGCTGCTGGCTCCATCACACGGGGGCTGCAGGGGGTGGGAAACCATCCATCTTCTCTGGGCCCTTCTCTCATCTGCAAAACGTGTCTCTGGAAATCTGTTCTGCAGAGTGATGGGAGGGCTCAGAGGGGTCAGTGCCCATGGACGCGCTGTGAGGATGCTCGGGGCGTTTTCAAGGGCACAGCTGTGCTGGTTGCGGTCCCCACGGATAAGTCTGCACTTCACAAGCTTGGCACTCTCTGGAGACCCTTTCATGGGGCTGCCTGACCCCTGCGCTCAGACGAGTCAGAGGTGAGCAGAAACGAGACCCAGCAGAGGTGTGATTGCGGAGGTCCCAGCGGTCTGCGGCGAGCATGGGGGCAAGAGTTCCGGCCCTATGCCCCCCCCCCCACCCCCGGCTACGTCATGTTTACACAGCACAGGGCCCGAGGCGGAGGGGCTCCGGAGCTCCGGGCGCGCGGCCGGGCGCTGCGCTCTCTGCGGCCCTTCCCCTCCTGTGTGTCTAGCGTCCCTTGGAGAAGACGCCTCGTGAGCTCGTTCTGATCCTGCCGGGCAGCATCCAGCTCAGAGTCAGGCCGCTGCGCACCAGCGCCGCGCTGGTCCAGGTCAGAGCGTGCCGCGGCCTCTCCTCTGCAGACTGCTCGGGGCGAGACGAGCACCGAGATCCGCTCCCTCCCACGCTTTTTAATTTAAGAACCCCGGGTGCTCAGCGTGGGGGTGACGGATGGCAGTGGCTGTGCGGCTGTTAGAATTCTGAGGTCAGAGTGGGGTTGGAGCCAGAAGCCCAGGGATGAAGTATAGCATCAAAAATAATAAAGATTAAAAATATGTAGCCTCCCAAGTCAGCGGAGCAGAGCTAACAGCCCCATATAAAGAAGCTTCGTGTGGGATGAGCCTGTGTCTGGGAGGCGAGAGCCGCGCTGCAGCCGCTATAAATCTCTTTCCTGCACCCGCTGCAGAGCCAGGCAGGGAGGGAGAGAGAGAGGCAGAGAGAGAGGGAGGGAGAGAGAGACAGAGGCTAGAGGGAGAGACACACACAGAGAGACAGAGAGAGAGGGAGAGAGACAGAGAGAGGGAGAGAGACACACAGAGAGACAGAGAGAGAGGGAGAGAGAGAGACATAGAGAGGGAGAGAGAGAGAGACAGGGAAAGAGAGGGAAGGGAGGGAGAGAGAGACACAGAGAGAGAGAGAGAGAGGGAGAGAGAGAGAGACAGGGAAAGAGAGGGAAGGGAGGGAGAGAGAGACACAGAGAGAGAGAGAGAGAGGGAGAGAGAGAGAGAGAGAGGATAGAGGGAGAGAGAGACAGAGAGAGGGAGAGAGAGAGAGACAGGGAAAGAGAGGGAGGGAGGGAGAGAGAGACAGAGAGAGGGAGAGAGACACACAGAGAGACAGAGAGAGAGGGAGAGAGACAGAGAGAGAGACAGAGAGAGGGAGAGAGAGAGAGACAGGGAAAGAGAGGGAGGGAGGGAGAGAGAGACAGAGAGAGGGAGAGAGACACACAGAGAGACAGAGAGAGAGGGAGAGAGACAGAGAGAGACAGAGAGAGGGAGAGAGAGAGAGACAGGGAAAGAGAGGGAGGGAGGGAGAGAGACAGAGAGATGGAGGGAGAGAGAGACAGAGAGAGGGAGAGAGGGAGACAGGGAGACAGGGAGAGAGGGAGACAGGGAAAGAGAGGGAGGGAGGGAGAGAGACAGAGAGATGGAGGGAGAGAGAGACAGAGAGAGGGAGAGAGGGAGACAGGGAGACAGGGAGAGAGGGAGACAGGGAAAGAGAGGGAGGGAGGGAGAGAGACAGAGAGATGGAGGGAGAGAGAGAGATGGAGAGGGAGGGAGGGAGAGACAGAGAGAGACAGAGGGAAATGGAGGGAGAGACAGACAGGCAGAGTGAGGCTGTCCCGGAGGAGGGGAGGGTGCAGGCTGATCAGATGGGATGAAAGTGTTCCTTTCTCTCTCCTGTAGCCTGAAGAGGAAGCTCTGCTTCCTGACTTCAACTCTGCATCTATCGTTTAAAATTGCTGTAAATCAAGATTTCACAACATGGTGGGGTTTTTCCTTCCCGTCTGCAGTCTGGAGCACACCCCTCTCTCAGCCTCGCCCTCCCGCCCTCTCTCTTTGCTCTGCCCCTCCCCTCCCCTTCCCTCCCCTCTCCTCTCTCTTTTCTCTCCTCCTTCCTCTCCCCCCCATCTCCTCCTCTCCTCCATCTCCCTGTCCCATTTCACACTGTTTGTTTCTCATACACCAAGTCCAGCAGGCTCCCTTCTCTTTGAATCTTGCTATTAATAATTTTTCAGGTGACACTTTGCTTCTTTAGGGTCAAAACAATGTCTCTTCTACACCACAGACATGCATTAAAGAGCTGTTACGTATTCAGCTGTAGGTTAGGTGCTGTGTGTACATGAGTTTGGGGTGGGGGCGCAGGAAACAGTGGTGGTTTTGTAGGCTTGGTGCTCAAGGACCTCTGCAGCTAACAGAGAACGGGGGAAGGGTTGGGACTAGGGCAGGAGGTGTACCCACATGACTACAATGTAGCTGGCATAGAATAATCATATCAGAAGTTCACATCAGAGGTGCAGGAGGAAGGGAGATTACTTGGAGCTGGGACGTCTGGGGAAGTTAGCTGAGCGCCATGCAGCTTTCTCTTCATGGGGGTGGAGCGGAGGGGGAGGGCAAGGAAACTGCACACATCTCTGAGTCCACGAACCTGTGGTCCTCGAGGGACACCCATCTATTCGTGTTCCTGAGGAGTGCGCATTAAATTCACTCATTCATTCATTGGAGAGTCCAGCGAATTAATAAAAGAACAGCACTTCCGTTTTCAAATTCTCAGTGGAACAGGGTTAGAGTGTTACTTTCATCATAATTAATTCCGGAAAACAAAGCACTCTGCCTCCAAAGAGATGCCCCTTGGGTGAGCGCCCCCAGCTTCTGGTTGAGACTGGCCTTCCTGCGGGCGCCCTCCTGCCCCGGGGCGGGGCTCCTGGGGTCGGTGGGAGGGGGAGCTGTCCCGCACCTGGTGCTGAACCCTGACCGGCGCTGTCTGGCTGAGTCGATGTTCTCAGTTAACTCATCTAAAATTGTGGCGGTAAAAGCATTGGTACTTTCCAGACAATGCTGGTTGTAAGAAGTGAGAGGGTAAACGAGACAGGGAAGAGCCAGGTCACAGGGTCGGGTCTCCGTGACTGCCACCAGGGTGTCCTCGGGACCCTTCCTAGTGTGGTTCCTTACAGTCGTATCAGTCATGTGTTCCCTTAAAGTTACCTGCCTGTGGGGGTTAGCCATCCGTCTCCAGCTTTAAGCTCCCTGCAGGCAGAGAGGAGCCACGTAGCATCCTCTAGCGGGTGGACCACAGCTTCCAGCGTTAGGGGCCCTTGTGATGAGAATGCTTTTCCAACGCTTCTTGATGACGATGATGAAAATGTCACAGAGCTTACAAGCTAGAAGGTGCTGGAGCTCACTAATCAAAGCTTCTGTCTTTACACGGGCAGAAACTTCCTCTTACATGTCCATGGTTTGTCCTGTCCATGGTCCAATCTCTGTCCATGTCCAAGAGATTGCACGGTTTGTCTTGTTGGCTTTGAGATCCTCCCAGTGGTTGGAGCAAGGCTGGGCTGTTGGATGGATCTCAGGACAAGGTGCCAGAGATGAACGACTGGCCGGGCAGATGGGTGGACAGGTGCTTTAACTTTGATGTATTACAGTGGAAAAATAATGGGGAATGTTATTCTGGGCTGCAAGTTGGTGAAAGGCTTCTATAGAGGAAATCCCGACAAGATTTATAGGTAATTCTTTGTAGGAAATGTTCATATGATGTCCAAGGAGCTATTTGCAAAGAGAGTAGGGATTCAAGAGGAACAGGACGAGGGAGAGCCTGGAGAGTAGGACGTTACGGGCTGAATTGTGTGTCCCCCAGGTCCACGTGTCAGGGTTCCGGCTCCCAGCCCCTGAGGGTGTGACTCTTTTCAGAGACGAAACCTTGATGGAGGTGATTAGATGCAACAAGGCCATTAAGGTGGGCACTAACCAGTTTGACTGGAGTCCTCATAAGACAGGGAAATTGACACAGAGAGACACCTGGGATGTGCCTGCAGAGAAAAGGCCCAGTGAAGCTGCAGGGAGAAGGCGGCCGTCTGCAAGCCCAGGAAAGGGGCTTCCAAGAACCCACCCTGCAGACAGCCAGTTCCCAGAACCTGAGGCCATAGCTGTCTCCTGTCTAAGCTCCTCCCTCCTTGTTTTGCAGCCGGAGCTGACTAAGACACGGGAGAAGGGGTGAGAGGACTCGTCTTCATGCAAAAGGCCTCTGCTCCACGTGTGGTGCTATCTCAGCGAGTCCTCCCCACACCCAGAGGTGACAGAGCACAGGTTCTTGTGAAATAGGAGAGGGAAGAAGATAGCTCCGGGGAGGTCAGGCACCCACAGGAGCACTCACAGCAGGCACGTTTCCAAACCAGGATCCACGCCTGGGATGGGGAGTCTGCAAGGTGGCAGGCTTGCTTCTCAAAGGCCAGGCCCCTGAAGCCAGTCTTGGAAGGAGGATGGGACTGGCTTTTGGGTAAAGGCAGGTGGTACTGGGAAGACAAGGAGGCCCTCGGGGCTGCAGGCTTTGAGATGGTTTCTGTCCCCGCGTGTGGGGTTTGGCAGAAAGCAGCCTCTGAAAGTGGCTGAATACCTGCCTCTTGCTTTCAGAGCAGAGAAGTTATGCCACCTGCCTGGCACAGCCCTCTCCCTCCCCGGGGGGCCCCCAGGCTGCTGTCCTTGGTCCTGATCGCTAGGACCAGGCAGAAGCAGCCTGCTCCGGGGTGCAGCAGCCCAGACCCGACCAGGAGTAGCCGCCCCTCCCATCTGGAGGCCCCGCCCGCTCCCCTCCACACTCTCCCCTCCCATCCCCGCCCGCGGCCCTGGGCTGAGCATGTGCAGAAGGAAGCGCCGCCCAGCGCCAGGTGCTGCAGCTCGGTGCCTGCAATTTGCACAGGGGTGGTCGAGCTATTTCAGGCCCCCGAGGTGCTTGTAAGGTCTGCGTGCAGGGGAAATCGAGACGCATCGCCCCCTCCTTCTTCCACGCCCGCGGAGTCTGGGGCAGTTCAGGGTGAATTTTCCATCAAGGTGACATTGGTTTAAAACAGAAAATGGCGCTTATTTGTTTGAAAGCTGGACAGAGAACTGCAGAAACCAGAAGGCAAATCAATTCCCTAATCTGCCCAGGATTTGCCGAGAAAGGGCAGGGGCATGTCCAGGCTCTGACATGATCCCCAGAGAGGAGGTTGGAAGGCAGATTCTCAGGCGGTCCGCTGAAGCAGGGCCTGGGGCTCTGCATTTCTGACAAATGTCCGGGTAATGGAGCTCAGCTCATCCCCATCACTGAGGGCAGCCTTCCTGCAGGCTCCAGCGTCTGGGAAGGCTGGGGAGGGCAAAGCTCTGCAGTCAAAGGACCAGCTGTGTCCCCGAGTGACCGCCCTGCTGGTCAGCTGCCAGCCGAGCGCTGGTTCCTGGCAGAGTGGCCTCACGTGGTGGGCATCCTGTGAAGCGTGTGGGCCCCCTGGCCTCCAGGAATAGGCTCGTGTTGGCCTAGCCCCTGAGCTGCCCTCACCCTCCTGGGAGAGGAGCCTCTGGATGGCCACTGCAGTAGGCGCCGCTCGGCTCAGAACACCACAGGGACCGTCACAGGGACCGTGACCTCTGCAGAAGGCAGGCCTCGGACACAGCTGGTGTTCTAAGCAAACTGCCCAGAATTAGCGGCTCTGCCTCATCCGAGAGAATCTGGATCTCCGTGGAGTTTAATGAGAGCTCTTGGCTGGTGCTGGCTGGGTGGGGGCTGCACTCTGGAGTTGACCTGGTCCAGAGCCCAGGGCCATGCCAGTCTGTGATCTCCTGGGTGTGAGGACACTGCTGGACCCTGGGTTTCCAACCCAGACAGGAGTTTTACATATTTTTCAAATGCTTTTCAGGGAGATACTGTCCCAGGTCAAGCTGATGATAGCTGCCACCAGAAATGACTGCGAGCGAGCCCCAGAAACCCCGTGGGCGCTGAGTCTCATCTCCGAAGGAAACGTTCTGCTGCGTTTTATTTCCTCTTTGAAATATTTCTGTTCCAGCATCCTGAAGGGAAGAAAGACAGAAAATAGTTCCCAGCTAAATGCAGCATCTTCAGAAATGTGAGCATGGGAAAGTCCGGAGTCTCCTGACCTGCGTGTGGTCCCTCCTCTGAACTCCAGGTTCAAGAGGCAGGTTCCTGCTGTACGGGATGAGGAAGACCCCAAACCCCGATGCACGTGGCCAGCGGTCAGCACGCCAGCCCCAGACAGACTTGTCCGTGAACACAGCACTGGCCAGGGGCTGTTACATGCCTCATCACCTTAAACCTTCACAACAGCTTGACAGCGAGAGACAGGCTGTTACTGCTCTTTTCCATGTGAACTTTACGAAGCTGGACAGTGGCAGTGATTTTCCTAAGAGCCAATTACTGGGCAGCAGCTGAGCCAGGACTTGCAGCAGAGGCTCCGTGTGGTGGTTTATTTTTTCTCTGGGACGGGGCAGGTCCAGCCTCACCTGGGGACCTGCAGGATCTTCTCACAGGTCCCACACCCTCTCACCAACCAGCAAGGAGCAAAGGAGGTCTTGGTTTGCAGGTTCTTGATTGATTTCCAGTTGTGGGCTTGCTCTGAAGGCATCTTGGATAAGGACAGACTTGTGTTGGCACTGAGAACCCACCATGAGTTCACTCTTTACAGTTCAAACATCCTTGATCCAAGTGCCCAGTTAAAATGTGAGCCATCCTTAGAGGGATAAACAGCGATGTCACTCACCTGTAGGGTGAATTCTTTCTTGGGATCTGGTTCTAGAAATGGCTCGTGGTGGGTGGAGCCCCTACCAGTGAGCTTGAAGAAGCCGAGCCTTGCCCAGCGTTGAGCAGCTTGCTCTGGTGTGACCCTGTCTGTGCCCTTGGCTCTGGAGGGCCTCCTCCGGGAGCCCCTGTGTCCAGCCTCGCACCCACTGGCATCCCACAGAGGACTGCAGCTGTAAAGGGCCTGAACTCAGAAAGTTAGTAACCAGGAGAACACACCAAGTCTGCCAAACTTCACGGTGCATGCGGGTCTCCGAAAGTTACAGTGATGTGCGTGGTCTCATCTATGTCCACGGGCTGGAGCGGGGCTTTGTGGTCCTTCTTTCCCACACAGAAAACTGAATGCTCACAGCTAGTGAACAGGTGATTAACGCACAGTGTACCTGCCAGCTTATCACAGAATCGGTCAGGGAGTCTCGGCCCTTTGTGAAGGTACAAGGCTGTCTGCCGGCCCCAGCCCCTTCTCCCCGTCCATGGAGTCCATGTCATTAGGAGGGGGCTCCATCAGAGCAGCTAGACGCTGATACCCCGGCCTCTCTCCCCTGAGAAGCAGGGCCCAGGTCTGGATCTGGCCTGGGTCAGCCTTTCCGCCCCGGCCTCCCTCCACATGGCCAGAGCCCCACAGCCATCTCCGCACCACAGAGGAAAGGTGGGGCCATCCAAGAGCCTTGGGACCAAGTGCCGGACCCCGGCTTTCACTTCTCATCATGCCCAGTAAACACTCAAACACATAACCAAAGAAACAGGCTCACACCTGAACGGTCAGGCCTCTGCTGCTGGCAGCCGCCTTGTTCCCAACCGCTGCTGGGCCTGGCATCCTGGGCTGCTCAGAGGGGCTCCGGAGGAGCAGACCAGTGTCCATGCCCCTGAGCAGGTGAAGACTGGACTGGGCACTCCTCGGGCGGCGGGGAGCGGGGAGGCGTCAGTCCTCAGGGGGCAGCGTCAGTCCTGGGGGGCGGTGTCAGTCTTGGGGGGCCGGTGTCAGTCATGGGGGGGGCGGTGTCAGTCGTGGGAGGGCGGTGTCTATCCTGGGGGGGCGGCGTCAGTCCTGGGAGGGCGGTGTCAGTCCTGGGGGAGCATCAGCCCTTGGGGGCTGGCGTCAGTCCTGGGGGGCGGTGTCAGTCCTGGGGGAGCGGCGTCAGTCCTGGGGGGCGGTGTCAGTCCTGGGGGGTGGTGTCAGTCCTGGGGGGGCGGCGTCAGTCCTGGGGGGGTGGCATCAGTCCTGGGGGGGCTGGTGCCAGCCCTTGGGGGGCAGCGTCAGTCCTGGGGGGCAGTGTCAGTCCTGGGGGGTGGTGTCAGTCCTGGGGGATGGTGTCAGTCCTGGGGGACGGTGTCAGTCCTGGGGGGCGGTGTCAGTCGTGGGAGGGCGGTGTCTGTCCTGGGAGGGTGGTGTCAATCCTGGGGGGGCGGCGTCAGTCCTGGGAGGGCGGTGTCAGTCCTGGGGGAGCATCAGCCCTTGGGGGCCGGCGTCAGTCCTGGGGGGGCAGTGTCAGTCCTGGGGGGTGGTGTCAGTCCTGGGGGGTGGTGTCAGTCCTGGGGGGGTGGTGTCAGTCCTTGGAGGGCAGCATCAGTCCTAGGGGAGCATCAGCCCTTGGTGGGGGCATCAGTCCTGGGGAGCGGTCTGGGTGGAAGGGTGAGCCCACCTCTGCCCTCTCCAGGCACTGAGCACTGGGGACCCCAACACGCGGCAGGCTGGGTGAAGAGGCCACCCCCCCAGAAGCCTCTGAAGCAGCGAGCAAGGAGAGTGAGTGATTCAATTACAGTCTCTGAGCAATCCAGACAGTCAGGCGCTTCTCCGCTCCAATGCCAGCGCCTCCCCACTGGGCGAGGCTGCCGGTGGCAGGGCAGGGACCGGAGCCACCTTGGGCCAGGCCGCCCGCTGACCCTCCCGCCGCCCGCCCTCCTCCCCGCAGGCCTGACCCGCTCCCACTCCTGGCCTCTCTGTGCTGGCTTCTTCTCAGGACCCCGCTCCGGGGCCCTCGTCCACTCCAGGCCCCGGGGAGGGTGAGTACCTCAAGCTTGTAAACGTGCTTCGGAAAGTGGCCTCCAGAGTGAGCTGCAGGCACTGGGCCTGGGTTCACACCCCAGCTCCCCACGGAGACCCTGGGAGCCAGCCAGCGTCTGTGCCTCATCGTTTTAGTCGCTAAGTCAAGTCCAACTCCCGCCAGGCTCCTCTGTCCATGGGGCTCTCCAGGCGAGAATACGGAATGGGTTGCTGTTTCCTCCTCCAGGGGATCTTCTTGACCCAGGGGTCAAACCCGTGTCTCTTATGCTTCCTGCGCTGGGAGGTGGATTCTCTCCCAGAGCACCATCTGGGGAGCCCCTTCCTCATCTAGAGAATGAGGGTCATAACTAGTAGGATCAAGGGACATGAAGGGGAAAGAGTCACAGGTCAACATAAACACTGTTCTTGCCTTAATGTGTTGTCAGCACCATGAGAAGAATAGAGCTGTGATTTCCTGGTCTCGGAAGATCGCTCAGCAAGGACGCTCTTCCAGAGTCCGACGGTGAGGTCAGCATTAAGGGTCGCGAGAAATAATTCGGCACAATACCTTCACTTTACTGATGAGGAACAGAGACAAGAGCGGGGAGAGCGTGGTTCTGCTTTGGACCTGCCTCCCCAGCAAGGCTCTCCTCTGAGCCGTGTCCCTGCCCGTGACACGATGGCCTCCAGGATCTCTGCCATGCTGGCACCTCCCCGGGCAGCCTTCTCTGTAGAAAACAGGATCTTGTCATTAATAGCCATGACTACTTTTTTTCTGGTCCACATTTTGTTACATTGCAGAGGTATAATAACACATGCACAGGAGACTTGGAAAGCACAGAACAAGGTTACATCCAGTTCCACGATATATTTCCATTCTTTTCTCAAGTAGATAAATTAAGATTTTTAGTTGGAGTTTCAATATCAAGCTCTCAAAAATTAATAGAATGGAGAGACAGAAAAGTAGAAGTGTCGAGTAGACCTGGAAAGCGCTGTGGACCAATTCAACAGAATTAAGATTTATACAATTTTCACACAACAGCAGGATACAAATTCTGTCCAAGTTCCCATAAACTATGAACCCGGAGACACTGGGACATATCCAGGGATATGAAACAAGGTGCAAAAATTTCATAGTCCAAAGGTATGGAGATCATACGGCATCTGTTCCCTTATCGCTGTGGAATTATGTTAGAAATGAGCATCAAAAGACATTTGAAAATAACCCGCAGTGACTATTTTTAAACTAACACATGGCTGTAGGTGCGGAATTCAGGACAGAAATGCAGGGAAGGTTGTGATGGGCCCAGACGGGGCTGCCTGTGGAGAAGCAGCAGCTTTAGGATGGAGTCAAGGCTGGGGCGAAGGGTGCAAAACCACACAGTCTTCTCCCTGCAGCGGGAAGGACAGTGTGAGAGAATCACCTGCTATTGTGGGGATGTCCCATTTGGGTCCCTGTTTGACTCAGATGAAAGCTGTTAAAAATATGATCAGTTAATGCATCTGCATAATGTTGACTTTTAAAGACCAAGAGCTGACAGGCAGAAGCAGGGTAAGGAAGACGATGTCTTGGGATGAGAGGCAGAGCTCCAGGTCAGGGGAGCAAACAAGTCTGGTCCCAAGCTGGTCTGACGGGTGAGGGGGCAACCTGTCACAGGAGAAGGCTGGGAGCGAGGCTCAGAGGCGGGGATCTGGCCGTGGTGCTGAAGGCCATTGCTGATTGAAGGGCTGAGCCTCAGAGCTGAGGACGGAGGCCGTATCTGGGCAGGACCTGGGTGGGGAGGATTCAGGAGGAAGGGCTGATCACAGCGGCTGGGCGGGGAAGCAGCCCCTCGGACCGCCGGACGGGCCTGGTGCTCACCCGGGAGGGGAGACCTGGTGGTTCAGTTTGAATCGACTGGAACAGGACATTAGATTGCTGGGCTGTGCAGCTTTGAAACGAACTGCATGCTTTGTTCTCTCAATGAGCCCCCGAAGATGCTATAGTGTAGACAGTGCTGCAAAGCACAGTAACAGCTATGCATCTTTAAAAGAATTTTCTAGAATTTGTAAAGCAACTTGGTCCCTGTGATTCTACACCACAGTCGCAACAGCCTCTGTGGGTGGACACCACCTTCCTCTGGTGACGATGGAGCTGGGATTGTGCGGCGTCCGGCACGGGGCTGAGCCACCTGAACACCTGCTCTGGATTGCAGAGCCTGTGTCCTCTGCTGCTTGGTGACACGTGAGAGGCCAGGGTCCTCAAGAAGTCCTGACTCTCGTGGGTGATGGCAGGAGTGGACGGGATCTTCTGTCTGATACAAGCAGCTGCTCCTGCGTCTCTGAGGCTATTCTAAACAGGATCTAGGAAACAAGGGCTGTTGTAACCAGAGGACAAAGGCAAGTGTGTCTCAAAGAACAAAGAAAACTTGGGGGAAATGGGACAGACCTTTGGGAGAACCTGTGTTAGACTCAAACTCGGAGAGGCTAGGCATTTAAGAAAGTGCAGCGCTTCGGGCTCTGGCCTCTGACCGCACCCAGGCTCCTTTCCACATCTCTTCAGAGCAGCTTCCCTTCCAGCAGCGACCCCTTGGCTCACAGGTGCTTCAGCTTCCCCAGGTTTTGTCCTGAATAGAATGCCCTTTGCCTTTCTTTGTCTAGAAGTGTGTTTTGCTGTTAAAGACAGGATCATTGAGCAGAATTATTACAGACGCTTCTATATATTACTTATACCCCTGTGCTCTGGAAGCTAAATTTAACAAAGTCTTAAAGCAATGACTTTCAGGAATTGGTCCCCATGCAGGAATGTCCTGTTGTTTCCTCCTGCTTCACCCTGTAAGCCTTTTTGTTTTTTTTCTTTTCTATAGCACTTGTAGTTTGTATCTTTTTATTTAGACCGACAACTTATCATCAACTTTTCAATGAGTTTATGTCTTATTCACCTGGCCAATGGTAAATAAAATAAAACCTACATCCCCAGACTTCGCATCTGACTGTTGCAGATCAAATTCTCCACTTGCTGATCTGTTTCCTTCAATGAATCCTTATCCATTCGAGCCCCAGCTTTCACCACTAGTATGGGGGGATGATATCCTCTCTTAGTTATGACGGTGTGTCCATCTACCTAATACATCTTGCAAAATGTTTAGCATAAAAAATTTCTGCATGGAGGACAGACAAAAAGAAGGGTATTAGTGACACTGAGCCTTACAATATTAGCACGGAGGAACAATAGTGCCAACAGACCACACTGCCATTGTCTGAAGGTCAGTAGCCACTCCCCTAAAATAAAAACAAAGCGAAATCAAAGATGCGACCAAAGGAAATAATTGAATTGCGGAACTGATGCATAAGATGACCTCTTAGTAGAAGTCAAATTTGTACATGAGCAGACTTTATTCTAATGTCAAACTCATTATAAGCATATAAAATGTCTTGTTGAATGAATGAGTGGGGAAATAATTCAAAAATTTTGGCAACTGGGTTGGTTTTCGATGAGATACCATTCTAGGTGAGACTCTGCCTTAGTTGGGCTTCCCTGATGGCTCAGTTGGTAAAGAATCTGCCTGCAATGCAGGAGACCCTGGTTCAATTCCTGGGTCGGGAAGATCCCTGGAGAAGGGAAAGGCTACCAACTCCAGTGTTCTGGCCTGGAGAATTTCATGGGCTGCCTTAGTTAATGTATTTAGCACATTAAGGTGGTCATAGGCTGCCTATCTTTATAGAAGTTTGTTGTCAATAAAAATCTCTAAAATAGTCATAATTAATTTGAATGTGTGTGCTTATTACTGGGGGCTTCTCCAGTGGCTCAGTGGTAAAGAATCCATCTACAACACAGAAGAGGCAGGAGACTCAGGTTCAACCCCTGGTTTCTGAAATCCCCTGGAAGAGGGCATGGCAGCCTCCTCCAGTGTTCTTGCCTGGAGAACCCCATGGACAGAGGAGCCTGGTGGGCTACAGTCCATATGGTCACAGATAGCTGGACATGACGAAAGCGACTGATGAACTACGGATGGAGGTTCGTGACATTGTACAGGAGACAGGGATCAAGACCATCCACAAGAAAAAGAAATGCAAAAAAACAAAATGTCTATCTGAAGAGGCCTTACAAATAGCTGTGAAAAGAAGAGAAGCAAAAAGCAAAGGAGAAAAGGAAAGATATAAGCATCTGAATGCAGAGTTCCAAAGAACAGCAAGGAGAGATAAGAAAGCCTTCCTCAGTGATCAGTGCAAAGACATAGAGGAAAAGAACAGAATGAGAAAGACTAGAGATCTCTTCAAGAAAATTAGAGATACCAAGGGAACATTTCATGCAAAGATGGGCTCAATAAAGGACAGAAATGGTAGGAACCTAAAAGAAGCAGAAGATATTAAGAAAAGGTGGCAAAAATACACAGAAGAACTGTACAAAAAAGATCTTCATGACCCAGATAATCACGATGGTGTGATCACTCCCCTAGAGCCAGACATCCTGGAATGTGAAGTGGGCCTCAGGAAGCATCACTACGAACAAAGCTAGTGGAGGTGATGGAATTTCAGCCCAGCTATTTCAAATCTGAAAGATGATGCTGTGAAAGTGCTGCACTCAATATGCCAGCAAATTTGGAAAACTCAGCAGTGGCCACAGGATTGGAAAAGGTCAGTTTTCATTCCAATTCCAAAGAAAGGCAATGCCAAAGAATGCTCAAACTACCTCACAATTGTACTCATCTCACATGCTAGCAAAGTAATGCTCAAAATTCTCCAAGCCAGGCTTCAGCAATACGTGAACCGTGAACTCCCTGATGTTCAAGCTGGTTTTAGAAAAGGCAGAGGAACCAGAGATCAAATTGCCAACATCCTCTGGAAAAAGCAAGAGAGTTCCAGAAAAACATCTATTTCTGCTTTATTGACTATGCCACAGCCTTTGACTGTGTGGATCACAATAAACTGGAAAATTCTGAAAGAGATGGGAATACCAGACCTCCTGACCTTTCCCTTGAGAAACCCATGTGCAGATCAGGAAGCAACAGTTAGAACCGGACATGGAACAACAGACTGGTTCAAAATAGGAAAAGGAGGACGTCAAGGCTGTATATTGTCACCCTGTTTATTTAACTTATATGCAGAGTACATGATGAGAAATGCTGGGCTGGATGAAGCACAAGCTGGAATCAAGATTGCTGGGAGAAGTATCAGATATGAAGATGACACCACCCTTATGGCAGAGAGTGAAGAGTAACTGAAAAGCCTCTTGATGAAAGTGAAGGAGGAGAGTGAAAAAGTTGGCTTAGAGTTCAACATTCAGAAAACAAAGATCGTGGCATCTGGTCCCATCACTTTATGGCAAATAGATGGGGAAACAGTGGCTGACTTTATTTTTGAGGGCTCCAAAATCACTGCAGATAGTGACTGCAGCCATGAAATTAAAAGATGCTTACTCCTTGGAAGGAAAGTTATGACCAACCTAGATAGCATACTAAAAAGCAGAGACATTACTTTGCAAACAAACGAACGTCCATCTAGTCAAGGCTACGATTTTTCCAGTAGCCATGTATAGATGTGAGAGTTGGATCATAAAGAAAGCTGAGCGCTGAAGAATTGATGCTTTTGAGCTGTGGTGTTGGAGAAGACTCTTGAGAGTCACTTGGACTGCAGGGAGATCTGAGCAGTCCATCCTTAAGCAAATCAGTCCTGAATATTCATTGGAAGGACTGATGTTGAAGCTGAAACTCGAATCCTTTGGCCTTTGATGGGAAGAAATGAGTCATTTGAAAAGACCCTGATGCTGGGAAAGATTGAAGGTGGGAGGAGAAGCGGACGACAGAGGATGAGATGGTTGGATGGCATCACCGACTCAACGGACATGAGTTTGAGTAAACTCCGGGAGTTGGTGATGGACAGGGAGGCCTGGCGTGCCACAGTCCATGGGGTTGCAAAGAGTCAGACACGACTGAGTGACTGAACTGAACTGACTCTACGGTTGGTACTGGAGGTACAACATGAGAAATATAAGAATGATCCTGTGCTTCCAGAATTCACTTTGTAGCTGATAAACAATGTCAAAAGATAATAACAATATACGTAGACTCTGTTCCACCAGGATGCGGCTTTCCTGGAACTAGCAGTTGTGATAAACCATCCTAACACTGGCAGTGACTTCCGTTCCTCCAGATCCCCAACGATATGAAAACCCGTGTCTGCAGCTTCACTCGGTGAGCCTTAACACTGCGACTGCTGGCCAATACTCCCAGCTTGAGCAACGTTTATGATGCTCTTCACACTGTTAGAGCCATTCTACCATTCCTAGCTGCTTGTTCATTGTCTTTCACTCTTAGATCACTTACTTGAAGGCATTTTAACTTGCAAAGCTTGAATTTTATCATGCAGGTTAATAATCTTTCTTTATTACATGTTGGCATGTTTAAAAAACTATTTGCACAGTTTTGTTTTGTTTTTTCCAGCCATCATGGATTAAAACTGCTTTAATCATACATTAAAATAAATCCATTTATTTTAACCCACAAAATAAACGTCAGGATGGGGAACAGTGTGGCTCCAGGACGCACTTGATTCATGATGTCATTGAGAGCGTGGGAAAGCCCGTGTATGCCCTGGGATGGCAGGCACTTTAGCGACAGCCTGTTTTAAGGAGCCACTGCCGCGCGTGGCTGCAAGCGGAGCTCTGCGTGACCAGTGAGGGCGGCCGCCACGACAGGGACACAGCGGGGCTGTGGGGGCGGGCACTGGCCACTCCTGGCCTGGGCAGGCTTCCTGGAGCTGTGCCTGCTGCGCTGGGACCCAGGGGGTCAGAGGAGCAGAGCGGGCCTGGCGAAGGAGGGGGCCTCATGGCGATCACAGGGGGCTCCCTGGGAAACGGGCTTTGTGATGAGCCATCTCGGGACCGACACCTGAAGGGAGGAACCGGGCTGCCCCATGGCTGCCCCAGTGCCCCCAGCCCCTCCTGGGAGGCCCTGGAGCTGGCATGACCCTTCCGTGCTTCCTAGGGAGGGATGTGAGCTCAGTCTTCACTGCCCGGCTGACGGCAGTGCTGAGGAGGACGCCCCATAAAGGGGGCTGAGGGTGGACACAACACCGCTCGTCAACCAAACGCGGAGCCTCAGGGTCTCCCTGGTGGCTCAGTGGTCAAGAACCCGCCTGCCAACGCAGGCCACTCAGGTTTGATCGCTCATCCAGGAGGATCCCACACGCTCTGGGGCAGCTAAGTCCGGGAGCCCGGCCGCTGAGCCTGTGTTCCACACCAAGAGGACCATCCTGCCGAGCAGCTGCGCAGCAACCGGCGTAGCTGCCACACTGGCGGCAGCTAGAGAATCCCAGCAGCAAAGGGGCCCCAGCTCGGCAGAAAACAGATGATGATTTTCAGAAAAAGCCGAGTCTCAGAGGGACTCAGGTTCAGACTGTCAGCCACCAGCACCGCTGCCAGAGAAGCAACCGGTCTTCAGCTCTTCAGTGGGGCATGTGGAGGGCAGTCCTCCCATCCCCTCCATCTTTAAAGCAGGTGGATGGCCCAGCCTTGACCCCACAGTTGTAGCCACGCGTTCCGGGAAACAGACTCACTCAGAAGGACAGTGCCGATAGTGGAGTGCGGTTTATTACACAGGCGGGCCCAAGGCAGAGTCTCCTCTTAGCCAAGGACCCCGACCAGTTTTTGAGAAAACCTTGTATACCCTAAGTGTAGATGGTCAAACCCACCTCCCCACATTCTCTGAAACTAGTCTGGACAAGGTAAAAGAGAGATACAATCAAAGGTAACCCATGATTCATGTATCATAAGCCTAGATAGTTAAACAGTGGACTTTTATCAATAGGCCTGTTGGTCCTGTCCCGATAAACAATGGGATTTACGACTCTGTCCTGTCACATAGACAGTTAGCATATTCTTGTAGGCGACAGAGAGTCCAAGTCCTGAGGCTCTTTTATCCAGGGGTCTGGTTTCCCATTGGTGTCCCATCTCTATGGACACCCGGCACGGAGTCCAGAGTCCACTGGGAGGGGGACCGTACGTGTAGCCGCGTGCGCAGCCTGGCCTAAGACGGACTCCAGCAGTGCCGGTTCCCCCTGCACCACACCCCCAGCCGCCTTCCAGGCACGCTTCTTGAGAGCCGCAGCCCCTTCTCCCGCCCTGTGTCCCAGCCTGTTTGCTGCCCCCATCACGATCAGCCACTGCTGTGGCCCAGACAGAGGTGGCCTCAGGCTGCTGGGTTCAGGGACAGCTCTCCAGCTCAGCGAGGATGATGGCCCAGGCCGCTCCGCACACGCCCCGCGGCTGGGCCTTCCAGGCGCCCTCGGTGCCCGCCTCCCCATGCCGCAGGTAGACTGCGGAGCGCCTGCGTCCTCGCCCTGGCTCTGCGCGCTCTCCCAGGACCGGCTGTGTCCTCTCTTCCAAAGCCGCTCCTGTGCCACGAGCCTCCACAGGCTGAGCTCTCCCCCAGAGCTGATCCTCAAGCCAAGCTTCGCTCCCCCGCCGACTCCAGTCTGCCCACACCTGCTCACCGCAGGGTCCCTCTCCAAGCAGCGCTTCCAGCCAGAAGCCAGAGAGCCACGCTGACGCCCTCCTTCCCTTGCCTCTGGGCTCTCTCTGTCACCGCGGGGCGTGGCTTTGTCTCGCTGTGTGTCTTCCACACTCACACGCGTCTCTGCACTCGCCTCATCCGTGCTGCTCTAGACGAAGCCCCTCACGCCTGGCCTGCCTGCTGGCCAGGACCGCTGCGATGGCATCAGGGATTACGCGCCTCTCCTCTGACCCCCGAACCCATCCCTCATGCATAGTCAGAGGCATTACTACCTGACATCTCAGACTTAGAAAGTCACCCGCTACGTGAGGCCCTCAGTGAACTCCTATTACTTTTTGGAAAAAAAGAAAGGAAATGTCCTCAGTGCGTCTCCCCGCGCTGGGGTGCTCCGGCTTCCCCCCGACCCCACGGCCTCCCTCCTGCGTCCCAAGCAGCCAGTCCTGCCCTGGTCCATGCTCTCCCCTCGGGGGGCTCTGTCCTCTCCACTCTGGGACCACCTTTCTCCTCCTCTCCTCCCTCAAGTGCACTTCTTCAAGCTTCAGTTCAGTTCAGTCCCTCAGTCGTGTCCCATGAACCGCAGCACGCCAGGCCTCCCTGTCCATCACCAACTCCCGGAGTTCACCCAAACCCATGTCCATTGAGTCGGTGATGCCACCCAACCATCTCATCCTCTGTCGTCCCCTTCTCCTCCTGCCCTCAATCCCTCCCAGCATCAGGGTCTTTTCAAATGAGTCAGCTCTTTGCATCAGGTGGCCAAAGTATTGGAGTTTCAGCTTCAGCATCAGTCCTTCCAATGAACACCCAGGACTGATCTCCTTTAGGACGAATGCTTGGATCTCCTTCAGTCCAAGGGACTCGCAAGAGTCTTCTCCAACACTAACCGTGGGTAATTAAACTACACTGAGCTGATGAGCTGAACTCATGCTCAGAACCCTTCTCCCCTGTGGACTGGCCAAGCCTCCGTGGAGCGTGCTCTCCTGCCTCTGAGTCTCCTTCCCAGCCCTCCTGGTAGATGAAACGTCCCATTGTTTTGGGAAATACCTGACATTCTCATTCTAGTGTAAGTCCTGAGAGCGTGAACGCAGCGCTCAAGGAGTAGTTGTGGAAGGACAGGTGGTGGTTTAATACCTAAATGAATCCACTGAGACTTGGAACACGGAACATAAACAGGCACCAACTGCCGAGGAAAGACGTGCTCTGGGTGTCGACAGCGCTGACTTGCAGGGGCCTGTGTGAGACCCACGCCCTGCATCCGGTGGGTGATTGAATGTCCACAGATGACGGCCAGGAGGGGGCGGGACCACCGGGGCTCCAGTCCCAGGCAGGACCCTGGGGGTCAGCAGATGGGGGCAGAGTCTCGTCAGGAAGACTTCACGTTACAGGCTGAAGTGTGCCCCCACGTTCCCCTGTGGAAGCCTGACACCCAGAACATCGGGATGTGACCGCCTCTGAGGCTGGGCCCTTCAAGAGGTGATTAGTTACAATGAAGCTGTCAGGGATGCTCTAATCAAACAGCACTGGTGTCCTGTGAGAACAGGAAGCTGGAGCCCACGGAAAGACAGAATGCCCAGGAACGACTGTGAGGACGCAGCCTGCTTGCCAGCCGAGGAGAAGGCTCGGGAGAAACCCGCCCTGCATCCGCCTCGGTCTCAGACTCCCGGCCTCCAGGACCGGGAGAGAGTGCACTGCCGTCCCTGAAGCCGCCTCACCTGCGGTGCTTCGTCACAGCCTCCAGAGCAGACTATCAGACGCGCTGGGCAAGGTGGAACCTGGCATTTGCTGTCAAGGAAGCTGCGGCAGAGACTTTTTCAGTAAACAAGGGAATCATCAACATTTTCCTGTTCTGAAAAGATTCAGGAAAGTGAGAACTGAAAGCTTTTCATTCAGTTTAGCTGGGAGGGGGCCTCGTTCTGGGGGCCCCTGGAGGACCAGTTATAAAGAATTAATGGGGCGGAGGACACGTGGAAGCCACAAGATGTCACATCTCTTTAGGAGGTGAGGTGTGGAGAATAAGGCAGGAAGGCATCAGAGTAAGCATGGAGTTGGAGGGTTTCCCGTCTATCGGGAGGATGAGAGCTGGTGTGGAGAGAGGGCTTGGAGGGGGCAGGTGCGAGCAGGGACAGCAGGGACCCTGGGGAGGCACCTGCCCGGGGCGGAGGCACAGGCGCTAGAGAGAGGGACAGGGAGGCAGCACGGAGACAGGGTGGGCCTATGTCTGGTGGCCGGACAGGGAGGAGGTCTTAGCTGAAGGCTGTGTCATCTCTCTGCAGATGGGAGGACCCCACTGGCCATTCCAGGGACTCCAGGGACACAGCTGAGACGTCCTCAGCTCTGCTGATCTCTGTTCAGCAACGAGAACATCTCGGAAACACCAGCTAAGAACACCAACTTCCGCCAGTCATAGTAACATCTAACTTTACTAACATTTCATCATGCGCCCAATAAGACAATGAGAACTTTGAGTATCTCATTTAATCCTCTCAGTAACCCCCTGAGATCAGTATTATTGCTACTTTTATTTTGCAGATAAATAAGATTCAGAAAGGGCAAGTAAGTTCCTCAAGGTCACACATTAGAACCTGATCTAAAGATAGAAAGGCACAGCCTGACCGGCGGTGAGTCCCCATTTCTGTTGGGGTTTTTGCCTAAAATGTACGCTGACTGCGTAGATCCATAGCAGATGTGTCTTTTAAAAACAGGAGGTGAGTGGAAGGATGATCATTTGACCCTCCACATGCTTAAAATACCGAGTTAGTTTTGCAATAAGGAGCGATTCTGCAGTCCAGCTGAGGTGGGACTGTGATTACGTGGTGGCTGCAGAGCTGCGCATGGAGCTCTGGAGACCACGGGGCCTTCAGCAGGCCCTGGCCCCGTTCCGGGCACCTCACCCTCTGCAGTCAGAACAGAGTGTTCCCACCTGCCCCGGTGCACAGCGGGATCACAAACAAAAAAAAAACCATGGCCCCAAATGGGTGGAAGTCAATGGAATCCAAAAGCGTTCACTTCGGTTCTAGCCGCAGGATTCCACGGGGAGACTTTTCTGGCAGAAATGGCATCCCAGTGCCCAGAACAGAGCTTGGCCACCTGGGCCCCTGCCCGCCCTTCCGGCCCCTGGCAGGACTGCCTCCCTCCGAGGACCATCCCTCAGGGATTCTCTATCTGGAGGGCCCATCACAACCCCCAGGGCAGGTCCCCCCCACCCCCCGAGCTTCTGACTCAATGGCCTGCATCCCTAACAGCAGCAACAGGCCTGGGGGTCTGAGCCAGGGCAGTGAGAGCAGCCTCGGGTCCCAGGGGGACGCAGAAGCTGCAGGCCCCCGCCCCCTCGGGGCAGCGTCTGCCCTGGGGCAGGGGAGGGACCTCCGCTCAGCCCGCCCCGACCTCCCATCCTCTGCCGGGTGAAGTCAGGGCCTCAGACAGGCGCTGAGCTCACCTGGGAGCCTGGGTCAGCTGCTCCTGAGGCTTCCAGCGGTCCTGGCGAGGAGGGAGCAGTGGGCAGGCCTTCGCGGGTGAGCAGTCTGCTGGGGTCTGTCTGGAGCGACTGTGTGCTTGGACTTCTGGACAGCACTGCGGTCCACAGCTGGAGTCCCAGGAGTGGCACCCAGCAGGTCAGCGGGAGACACCCTGCCCTCAGTGCCCACCGCGATGTGCAGGAGCCCAAGCCAGGGCCTCTCTCCTCTACATTCTCTGGATGCTCTGAGCCATCTAACAAACTCGGCTGGGCGGGCGTGGGTTTCAGCTCTTCCCAAAGCTGAAGCCAGCCCTGGGCCAGGGTTGCTGCCTCCATCCCTGCCCCCCACCTTCCCTCCCCCTCCTTCCCCCTCCCCCTCCTTTCCCTCCTCCTTCCCCCTCCTCCCTCCCCTCCCCTCCCCCACCTCCCCTCCCCCTCCTCCCTCCCCTCCGCCCCCTCCTCTCCCCCCTCCCCCTCCCACAGATAAAGGTGCACAGCTGGGCTCCTTTCACCTTTATCATCAGAGTCCTTGTAGCAAGTGCCCACCCAGAGGGTCTGTGGGTTTGGGGAAAGACCCTTTTCTTTCACCTCTGTGTGCCACTCAGCCTTTCTGTCTCGGCCTCAGGAAGGACAGAGCGTTGACATCACAGGCAGGAAGAGCTGACTGCAGACCCGCCCTCCCAGCAGGGCTAGGGGAGGCCTGGGGCATCGGAGCCCTGGGCACCCCTTGGCCACGGGTCAGCTGCGCAGAGTCCTGGCCTCACCCGTGATCAGGGCGCCGAGCAGGAGGGAGGCTCACAGGACTCAGAGCAGCCAGCAGAGGCTCTCCTTGGCAAAGGGGGCCCCGGGCGTGGGCGCCCATGTCCTGGCTTCAGAAGCCTCCTCCTCCAGCTCTGGCGCCTCCACCCGCTCCTGCCCCAGCGTCTGCCGGGTAAGTCCGGGCCTCGATCTGCACCCAGTGGCTGCTCCCTGGTCTCGGCCTTTCCCACCTCCTCCTGCCTCTCTGAGCGCGGGGACCCCTCAACACCACGGGAGCCTGATGCGGCCACTGAGCCTGGCCGGCCTGTCCGGTGGCCAGTGTCCCCCGGGACGCTCTGCAGAGCCTGTTTTCCCAGAAGGACCAGGCAGCTCTTGCGCGGTTTTCTCAGACTGCGTGGCAGCCAGAAAAATAAGTAAGCCTCCTCTGCCAAGGCACCATGGGAGGGACAGAGGGACAGAGTCCTCTGCGGAAGGGCAGGGCTGCCCCAGGGCCAGTGGCTGACGGGCTCGAGTCTGGGGGCCTCAGACGGAGGGAAGGGCCCTTGGCGCCCAACACCTGGGCTCGGGTCTCGCCTCTGGGGTGAGCTCGTGGCCTGAACGAATTTGCGGCTCCTTGAACCCCATGTGGGGGCAGTTTGGGGCGAGGGCCCCGTGGGAGCCAGGAGGCTGCACGTCACGGGCCTTCAGGGAGTTCCTGGTGGCTCTCTCTCCCCATCTCGCCGTCCTGCTCCTTTCGTCAGCGCCGAGACAGCCCTCAGGGTCTCCTGAGCCTCCTCGAGGCCCCTGGAAGCCCCACCCTGCAGAGCCGTGGTCCTTCTCTGGCGGCCTTTCCTCCTTGGCTTCCCCTGTGGGGGAAAGCGGGATGGGTCCTGACCTTCTGGGAGAGTTCCCAGGACTTTGCAGGGGGACGCTTCCCGGGTGTAACTAGACACCCCAGGTGCAGGATGGTCTGGGGGGACTCAGGGAGGGCGGTTGTGACCCTCGAGGTCCCCTGGGCTCTGGCTCCCCTCAGGGGCCGTCAGTTGCCCTGCTGGGCCCTGTGGGTTTTAAGCCCAGGCCGGAGGCGAGCGCAGGGAGGGCGAAGCCAGTGGGAGGCCTGTCTCGGGCCCCTGGGGTCCACGTCCGGAGCAGAGGCTCCCCTTCCGCTGCCGGGGCAGCTCCTGTGTGCGCAGTCCTCACTCCGCTCCCGGGCACTTTCTCACTGGAAGGCAACTTTGTTTCAGACTGTGATGCGCTGAGGACAGGAGAAAGGGGTCCTGGTGGGGCCTCCAGTGGACGGCCAGCCTCCCCGGCCCTGCCCAGCTCAGGGGGCTTAGCGAGTCTTCCTTGGTCTGTCCTGCGACATCGCGCCCCTCAGGCCTGAAGCTTCCCGGCGGCGCTGACTGCAGTCCTTGCTGGTGGACTTGGAGGTCGGCAAGGAGGGGCTTCTTTATTACTCACAGAGAGTGGGGAGGAAGCTGCAGGGCAGGGCCTGCATTTCTTTTGCACTTTGAATTAAACCCGGAGTCCTTTCCTACAGAATGGAAACCGCACACAGCTTCTCATTCCCCAACTTACAGCTCTTGACTCCCAGACACTGGTCTAGGAACTAGGTACTCGTTACTAAGTTAGTCATTCCTAGATGCCAGGTTCCTCTGAATGTGCTTATTTCTGTGTTAGAAAGACACTGAACGTTCA
Organism: Capricornis sumatraensis; assembly: GCF_032405125.1. Lineage (NCBI taxonomy): Eukaryota > Metazoa > Chordata > Mammalia > Artiodactyla > Bovidae > Capricornis > Capricornis sumatraensis. Next base: position 120,372,931 of record NC_091074.1, read on the forward strand.
GGGTAAACTGAACAGCGGCCGGTTTTCTCAGGCACACTTCCGGTCGGGTTGTAGAGCTCAGAACTTGGTGTAGGGTCCCGCCCGGCAGGAAGGACAGTGGTGCCCGTGTCCAGCCCACGACCACCTGGCCCTGGGGCCTGGCCGAGCCCAGGACAGGAACTGGGTTTCCTGTGTCATCGTGCTCCCTGTAGAAGCCGCGAGGCCTCCTGGACAGGGCTTGGCTCTGCTAAGTTTCAGCCCCTCCCCCAGAGGCGCGGACTTTCCCTGGACCCGGACCGACCCGACCTTCGGGGCTGGAGAAGGCGCAGAGGGCCCTGACCGCGGCGCCAGACTCAGGGCTGTTGCTGTGGCTGCAGGCAGGCCCGGCCCTCCCCTTCCCCGTGCGGGCCCCAGCACCCACGGTCTCTGGTGGGCCTGACCGCTCTGTGGACAGCACGCTGGCAGGTACGAGGCCCAAATGGCAGAGGCGTCCAGTGTCGCCCCAGGAGCCCAGCCGTGGGGGGCTGGACTCGGAGGCAGGAGGCAGGGCGGGTGCTCCCCTGGGTCTCCCGGGGACTCATGGACCCTCACTGTGCGGGGCTGCCTGCTCCTCACCGGAGAGAGCGCAGAGCTCCCGGGACGGAGGTTGGTACAAGGACTCTCTGGGGTGGCGCGTGTGGAAGCATGTAGCTTCCCCAGGGACTTCTCGCCCTGCCTGCGGGTCTGAGGGCAGCTGCCCCTCGCTCTTGGGAGCCGGGTTCCGGGTGAGGGTGTGGGTGGTGAGCGGCAGGGCTGAGGGAGCCTGGCCCCACTGACCGGGGGGACCACGGTTCCCCGTGTCCTCTAGAACTGCTGTGAGACTACGAGGAGCGGTATCAACAGGAGGACGCTGCCCGGATACGGCTCCACGTGAGAGTCCACAGGAGCAGTGAGGTCTGGGCTTGGGCCGACTCGGGCTCTGGCGTCTGGCAGACCAGGGGGCTTTGGGCAAGGAAATGCACCTGCACCTCGCTTTCCACCCTCACCAGCCTGAACTGCGGTGGCCAGCCTCTGCAGCCCACTCTGCAAACCAGAGGCTGTGTGGGCACCGGAGCTGACTCCTGGAAGCACTGGAGAGCCCAGCACAGGCGGTGACGGTCACGAAACAGACGGGCCTCGGTCCTGGCCTCAAGAGCGGGCCCCCAGCGCAGAGGACAGACAGATGACCCCACACCCAGAGGACCAGCCCTCCCATGCAGGCAGAGCGAGTGAGGGTCAGGGTGCGTGGCCTCCCCTCTCTCTGCTCCCAGCAGCCGCTTGGGGCCTGGCAGCTTCTGCCGCTCGGAGCTCAGAGCACAGCCCGCTCCTCATCCAGCGGCCCTGCCCCTCGCGGAGCAGCCTGGTCAGTGCTCAGTGAGAGGCACCGCCAGTGAGTGTGTGTGTGCAAGAGCGAGTACGCAGGCATGTGCACGAGTGTGCACGTGTCCATACAGGCAGCACGGGTCCACCACGCGCTCGTGCGTGTGTGCACATACCTGTGTGTGTCTGCGTGCACGTAGGTGTGTCTCCTCATCACGTTACCCTGTATTTTTCACCTACACGCCTGACCTTCGCATCTGTGGTTAAAATTTCCCGTCTCCATCGCTCACTCAAATGTCCCGCCTTCGCTGCCGTTGGATGGACGGGGTTTTGTCTGATACCGAGGCCCCCCTTGGCGGTTCCACTGCCCGGCTGGCCCCTTGGAGGCAGCACTCCCAGTGGCTCATGCCGTCGTCTGTGCATCTGACTCATGACTGGAGAGTGGGGTTCACAGAGAGGACCAGGCCTGAGTCATTTTTGCATCGTCAGCAATTACTGCAATGTCTGAGGCATAAGAGACACTCAGAGAATGAATAAAATAATGAATAAACAAAGTTAATGAAATTACTATATAAATAATAGATGGGCAAAAGCTCTTAACTCGAGTGCAGGCACAGAATAAACTCAGAGAAATAACGCCTGTACATTAGCACAGACATCAGGTAGGTCAGACGTGACGCAGCTCCCTGTTAGATCCGCGTCCTTACGGATTCCTGTCATGTACACGCCCAGAAAACGCGCGCTGTGCTTGGTCCAGAACCACCCTGCAGCATCTTTGCGATATCACTGACACAGAGGACCGATGCAGGTCTTAGGTGTGCGGCTTGGCGGGTGGTCACAGACGAGCGCAGGTATGGCGAGTGGTCAGACGTTCGCAGGTATGGCGAATGGTCACAGACGAGCGCAGGCTTGGCAGGCGGTCACAGACGTGCACACTCACGTAACCACCACCAGACGAGATCCAGAACCCGCCCCCACACACATGGACGAAGGCCTCGCCTTGCACCTCTTCAGAAGACAGACACACCAGGGCGACTATTCCAGACTCGGGCTGTGGCTGTGAAGGAAGCTTCTAGCAGTGTGGGCTGTAGTGTGGTGAGACCCGTCCTCAGCCCCCACTCACCGTGGAGCTCTGAGGACTGGGCTGGCTCCTGCTGTGTGTGGAACTGTGTCCTCCTAAAGGTCTGCTGAAGTCCTCGTCCCCACTGCCCGTGAATGGGGCCTTACTTGGAACTGGGGCCATTGCAGGTGTAACCAAGTCTAAACGAGGTCATTAACTGTGCGTGCACGCTCAGCTCGATCTGACTCTGCGACCCTACGGACTGTAGCCCGCCAGGCTCCTCTGTGCAGGGAATTCTCCAGGCAAGAATACTGGAGGGGGCTGCCATGTCCTCCTCCGGGGAATCTTCCCAACCCAGGGATCGAACCCGCATCTCCCGCATCTCCTGCTTCGGCAGAGGGGTTCTTTACCACTGAGCCACCAGGAAGCCCTAGGGGAGATCGTTAGGATGGCCCTGATTTCAGTGACTAGTGCCCTTGTGAGACCCAGATACGTGCGCAGGTAGAGAGCCATGTGAGGGTGAGGCGGGGGCGGGCTGGCCTGGCTGTGCACCCGGGAAGGCAGGGGAGGCTGCCCGGCACCAGAACCTGGTGACAGGCGTGAGACAGACACTCCCTCCAGCTCCAGGGTCTTCCCTGGAGGCTCAGCTGGTAAAGAACCCGTCTGCAATGCAGGAGACCCTGGTTCAATCCCTGGGTTGGGAAGACCCCCTGGAGGAGGGCATGGCCACCCAATGCAGGGTTCCTGCCTGGAGAATCCTGTGGACAGAGGAGCCTGATGGGCTACAGTCCATGCGGCCGCACAGCATCGGACATGGACACGACCAAGTGACTAAGTGCACGGTGCCAGCCTTAGAAGGAACCAGACCTGCAGAGATCCTGGCTTAGGACTTCTAGTCTCCAGAGCTGTCCGGGGTCACACTTCTGCTGTCAGTGGCTGAGTCTGCAGGACTTGGTTAGGGCAGCCTTGGGAAGCCAGGAGAGACCCACAGTCCTGCCTACAACCACTGACATCTCTCCTTGCTTCTTGAAAACTGCATCACAGCCTTTGTCTTCACTCAGATTCATGAATAATGGGTAACTGTGGGTGTGATGAAAGGTCTAGCGCTCACAGGCTAAGGGCCTGAGGTCATCCCAGTGCCACCTCCCTGGCGCCCCGTGCTCCTGAAGCGCCTACGAGTGAGGACTCAGCTATGCTGCCCACTTGGTGATGCTCCTCCAGACAAGGCTTTACTCATGACGGCAGTAATGTGATTGCCATTTGCTCATAGCAACAGTAATGAGAAAGTTGTTATTTACTCATAATAACAGTAATGCAAAAAAAGAAAAAATACAGGTTTTCTATTTACTGAGTGTCCTAGAAAAGGAGGGTGATGTGAAATTCTCACTTCCTGGGTCACCTTCTCAGGTCCCTTAGGCACGCTCTTGCCCCAGCGCTCTTTCCTAGCTTTCTTTCTGTAACTGGCCGGTTCCAGTCCACGGGGTCTCACAGACTCGATGCGACTGAGCAACTGAACAGCAACGACGTGCAACCGGGTTCCTTCAGGGCGTTTTCCTTCCTCATTCAGGAGCTTTCTGAAGGATGGTGGTCACAACCACAGTCACTTTGCGTGGTCTAAGGACATCCCTCATTTTCTCTGTACAGGACATGCTTCGTAGACCATGGCCGTGAGCGTGGATATAAGTTATTCCTTCAGCTATTTAAGTAAGTAAGTAAAGTCGCTCAGTCGTATCCGACTATTTGTGACCCCGTGGACTGTAGCCACCCGGCTCCTCCGCCCATGGGATTCTCCAGGCAAGAATACTGGAGTGGGTTGCCATTTCCTTCTCCAGAGGATCTTCCTGACCCAGGGATGGAACCCAGGTCTCCTGCATTGCAGGCAGATGCTTTAACCTCTGAGCCACCAGGGAAGCTGGGCATGTATCAGAACTCCAGTGGAGAAAGCGATGACACCCCACTCCAGGGCTCTTGCCTGGAAAATCCCATGGACAGAGGAGCCTGGTAGGTTGCAGTCCATGAGGTCGCTGAGTCGGACATGACTGAGCAACTTCACTTTTACTTTTCCCTTTCATGCATTGGAGAAGGAAATGGCAACCCACTCCAGTGTTCTTGCCTGGAGAATCCCAGGGACGGGGGAGCCTGGTGGGCTGCCGTCTATGGGGTCACACAGAGTCAGACATGACTGACGCGACTTAGCAGCAGCAGCAGCAGCAGCAGCAGCAGCAGGACTCCAGAATGCGATCCAGCAATGGGGAGAACACCCCACGGCCCTTAGAAAGCACACGTCGTGGTGGAATGGAACCATCTATAGATTCTAGAATCTCCTGTGGATTTCAAAAGCTCATTTTTGAAATGTCTTCAGATCATATCAGTATCATTCAGGATATAACATATTTTGTTTCTTGAAAAGGAATGTCTGTTGCGTAATGGGATGGACATTTCATAGAGCTGGAATCACCATCAGCTGAAGGTCACAATGCGGAGTGTGGCCCTGGGGACTTCTTTGTCATCATGATGCTCTTATAAACATCAGCTGCACTGCTGTGCTTATAAGGCTGAGTGTGGTTCTGTGACATTGCTTAGGCTGAAAATGTTGAATCATAGTGAAGCACAGAGAGCTTAGCTGTCAAGGACAGACATTTATAAAATAGGATTGGCACAACTGGCAAAGAAAGTCTTGTTCTTCCCATAAAAGTCAAGAAGTCTCATGACTACGTCTGCCCTTCTCAGTCATGCATTACTAGGTGTACTGGTCACGGCCTCGTCGACATTTTTCCTAAGATTAACCCTCCTCCTGTCTTCAGGATGAGGTGCACACAACCTCCAAGGGGAGACACTTTGATTAACAAACTTTCCAAACCTCCTTTCCACATGGGTCAGTCTCTCTTAACACAAGCAGAATCCATAGCTGAGAATTAAAATATGTCTCTGCTATGCTGCACCATGACTGCCTGAAAAATTCAAGTTGCCCATAAGTCACCTGATTTTAAACGCTCTTATGTTATTTCAGAAGATAAACATGTTCTTGTCTCACAGTACACACATGCCCACTAGGAATTCTCGGACTGAAAATCCTGAATGGAGCATGTATTTGTCTGAAACGTACGCTCATATTTAAAGGTTGTCAACGTCATCCAACAGAGATCAGTTCTTTCTACGGACCTTCTCATACCGCAGTGACTTTCCAAGAAAAGTAGGCTCTGTGTTTAACCCTTCGCCTTTCTGCCTGCTCTCCTGACATGACCTCTCTCCCCCACGTCCCCACAAACACCTGAAGGTCATTTCCACTGCCCCTCCTGCCTCTCACGGGCCCCATCCTCATTCCACCCTGTTTCCATCTGCCCCAGCCCTTGGTGGTGCATACCTGCCGATATATTCCCATTTCCCTTGGGCTCCCTGAGTGCCTTTACAGCAGGGACGAGGTCTTGACGGCACCAGTGGCCCCACTGTGACGACGCGTTGCCTGTGAGAGGAGCACAATGGACTGGAGAATTCCCGATGGAGGGTGTAGAGCCCCCAAAGTGTCTTGCAACGACTGCCACCACAGTTACCACTGTGGAATTAAAAAATGCACAGACTAATCCATCTTGGTCATCTACCGTGTGCCAGGAATGTGCCTGACACTCCGATCCGCTGCTAGCAGTTGCCCAGGTCTGCATTTCCAAACTGTCCAGGAAGAAACAGCGCTTCTCCTGGCACCATTTTGCTTCACCATTTTGACATGCGTGGTGACGAACAGACTTCTGATTCTGCTGTGAGGTTTGCGGAAGTGACAGGTGAGCTTCAAGGCTTAAACATACCCCTTTATGTTCAACCACAGAAATTAACCTCCAGTTTTAATGTTTGGTGCATCTTACACTTTCTAAATGATCTCTGCCTAGATGCACGGAGACTTACAAGACCAACCAGGTTATTTGCTCTATGTCTCTGCTTCCACTCACTCTTCCACTATCCCCCCACCCTCCCAAGGAGAGACACCGTGGAGCTGGGCCCACAGTCCCCACCTGCACAGGTGTGCGCCTCTGACATTCAGGTCCAGACAGCAGTGTTACTGCCCTGGGGCTGCCATGCTGGGGAACTTCAGAACCGTTCTTTGGGTGGCTTGGCAACACCCATGCATTGGAAGCACAACTTCAGAAGCTTTCTATTTATCTGGCATTGGAATTTCTGCAGGATTGATAAGGACCAATCAGAACGGTAGAATGAAGTAAGAAAATGTTGCCTTTCCTGGTTCCCGGGGACTGATGAGGAGTCTTGCATTTCTTCACCTAGGGGGACGTCTAGAGCAGTCTCCACCACACACAGTCCTTTTCTGTGGTTAAAAGCGACCTCGGCCAAGGGGGAGGGATGCTGAGTGTAGGTGGGTCCCAGGGTTTCAGGAGGGACTATGTTCAGGTGACTACTGGTAGAGCTGGCTCAAGGGAGCTGGTCAGCAATAAGACGTGATCAAGTGTCACCCTTGACCCCTTTACCGAGGTCACTGCCGCTACCATATGCCCAGCAAATCATCTTGTCTAGAAACTTCAAATCAGTACACCTCTGCAGTCTCCGAACCAGACCGGCCCAGAACTGGTATTTCATTCCCTTTCTGTCCTGCAAGGTAATAACAACGCCTGCACTGGTGGGGAAAATGCTAGTTTTTAGTTTCAGGAAATTATGAAGGAAATTGTATAGATAAAACATCAGGATCATAACACCTGACATAAACTCATCAACCGTTTTTCCTGCGTATATTCCCTCACATTCAAAACCAAACCAAACCAAAACAGATACCTCCTTTCATGCATTCAGTAAGTGCAGTATGTTACCCTATAACAAGCTAATCTTCTTCGAGAGAACTACAAAGCTTAGTGTTTTTAAAAGAAGGGAATTAGGAGATTTCTAAGTCTGATAAGAATTTAGAAATGATTGCACTTGATGTTGACAGAAATTAATTATATTGATTCATCAAAATCTCTGCAATAAAACTTCCCAGAGTGCCCGGGATCCGTCCACCCACGTGCTTAGTCCCTGGCGGGTGCCTTGCACTCAGCGTTACAGGGACTGGAAGGATGGAGCTTCTGCTCCCAAGGGGCTCATAGGAAGACAGAGCCTTGGCTGATAATTCAACATGTTTCACAGTTGTGCGGGATAGATCATTTTAGATCTCGGCTCCCTGCTTTCAGTCATAAATTGTGCACACATTGCGGAAGGTAAGCCCTACGGAGATGAATGGGATGGAATCTCTACCCCAGTAAGCTCCTTTTTAAGAGTCTCCAACAAATGCTGGCTGACCTCCTGTTGGTCTGTCGTGTTACGTGGACAGTCACAAGACCACAAGTAGTCGCGTAAAAGTCAGCCATTTAAAGGGCTTCAGTAGGGTGAGTTCAGGCCTGGAGAAGCAGGAAAGGGCTTCAGTAGGGTGAGTTCAGGCCTGGAGAAGCAGGGCAGAGATGCGGCCTCAGCGAGCAGGGAGCGGCCTGGGGGCGGGGCAGGGATGTCGGGGGGACTCTGGTGATGAGTCTCCCCGCCCAGGGCAGGCTCTCCGCCGTGGTCCCCTGGTGCTGGGACACTGTTTTAGTGACAGAACGTCACCAGGCTGGTGTGTGTGCACGCTGACCTTGGCTGCCTGTGGGAGAGGGACGGGAGGAAGGCGGCCAGAGAGCTGGTGCCAGGAAAGATGAAGGTGATGTCTGAGCCTGATGTCACTTCTAGATGCCTAGTGCCTCCTGGGATAAGGGGCTTGCAGCTTAAAAACAGTGTGATTTGCTGGGGGGAGGAGGAAGGAAGGGGTGGTGGGCAGAATTGAAAAAGATCAAATTTGTAGGAGTATCACCACGAAATGAGAGCGTGACAGAGAGGCAGGTCGTGCAGTGTATTTACATATAACATGATGCGACTACCCCAAAATGCATAAGGAACTCGCCTGCCAGTGCAGGAGACGTAAGAGAAGCCGGCGGGCTGCGGTCCATAGGGCCACACAGAGGTGGACATGACTGACGCGACTTAGTGAGCATGCACACAGATACTTTTTAAATGTATACACGTAAATCTACGAATAGTATATTTATAAATATTTATATAAAGGTACATAAATGTATATGTAAATGGACTGCGATTTCTCCAATTCATAACACCTTCAAATAGAAAGCAGAGACCATGTCTGTGCTAAAATAACGCTGTCTCTGATGATTTTTCTTTCTGAATATCCATTCTGCAAGAAATAAAACTCCAGTCTCAACAGCTACTGTTTACTAAGTGCTCAGTATGAGCTGGAAACTATGATAAGGACTTTATTTTAAATTTATTTTCCTAGATGACCTGCATATCACATGCTGGAAGTATGTTGTTCTTGTCTAATGGCTAAGAACAGCGAGGCTCGCCTGAGATGAAAGAGTTCTCCACGGCAGCACAAAAGTGGAAGCCGCTGGAGGTGGGGGCATGGCCTCATGCCCTTTGGGAGCCCTCAGGCTCAGGCGTGCAGGCACTGAGGATGGTGAAATCCGATTTCTGACTTGGGATGAACCTCAGATTGCTTATTTGAGCTTCTCACCGCCTAGGTGGGGAAAGAGAGCCGTGGATGGGGCAGTGACCTCGTCCATTTACAGGCGTTGTCAGGGAGGGCTGGAGCTAGAGGCCCCACGTCCTGCTTCCCAGAACTGCGCCTCTCACCACCATAAAGTCCTCCTCAACATCGCGGGGAATTAGGGAGCAGGCACATGGTGGTTTAGACACAGTGTGAAAACAGACGTTTGACCAAAGTGGGGAAGAAACCAATTCAAACGTCATTTTATACAGAATAGAAGCCCCACGGAAGTCATGCGTAATTTACTCCTCTGTGGATGGAATTCTTTACGCCTCTCCCTTAGGGACTGGTCACTCAGCAGTGCCCACAGTTCTTAACTTTAAGTCTCTTTGTTTCTTCCTTCTTGTCAAGGATTTGTGATTTCTTACTGAGATATTGAGAACCTAAAGCAGAGCTGAAAGATTTGGATCCACACGACTTCAGAGGTCTGTGGACACACCTTAACTGCACAAAAAGTAGTGTGTGTGCGTGTGTGTGCACGTGTGTGTGTCTGTGTACACTTGGGTTGTGTCCTTACAAGTTCATTTTCTTGGGAGCTAATTCATATGTTTTTATCAAATTTAAAGAAATGTACCCCAGATGGCCTGTATAAAGGTCAGGAAGCAATAGTTAGAACTGGACATGGAACAACAGACTGGTTCCAAATAGGAAAAGGAGTACGTCAAGGCTGTATATTGTCACCCTGCTTATTTAACTTATATGCAGAGTACATCATGAGAAATGCTGGGCTGGATGAAGTACAAGCTGGAATCAACATTGCTGGGAGAAATATCAATAACCTCAGATTCACAGATGACACCACCCTTATGGCAGAAAGTGAAGAAGAAGTAAAGAGCCTCTTGAAAGTGAAAGAGGAGAGTGAAAAAGTTGGCTTAAAGCTCAACATTCAGAAAACTAAGATCATGGCATCCGGTCCCATCACTTCATGGAAGATAGATGGAGAAACAGTGGAAACAGTGTCAGACTTTATTTTTCTGGGCTCCAAAATCACTGCAGATGGTGACTGCAGCCATGAAATTAAAAGATGCTTGCTCTTTGGAAGGAAAGTTATGACCAACCTAGACAGCATATTCAAAAGCAGAGACATTAGTTTGCCAACAAAGGTCCGTCTAGTCAAGGCTATGGTTTTTCCAGTGGTCATGTATGGATGTAAGAGTTGAACTATAAAAAAAGCTGAGCTCTGAATAATTGATGCTTTTGAACTGTGGTGTTGGAGAAGACTCTTGAGAGTCCCTTGGACTGCAAGGAGATCCAACCAGTCCATCCTAAAGGAGCTCAGTCCTAAGTGTTCATTAGAGGGACTGATGTTGAAGCTGAAACTCCAGTTCTTTGGCCACCTGATGGGAAGAGCTGACTCATTGGAAAAGACCCTGCTGCTGGGAAAGATTGAGAGCAGGAGAAGAAGGGGACGACAGAGGATGAGATGGTTGGATGGCACCACTGACTCAATGAACATGGGTTTGAGTGGACTCTGGGATATGGTGATGGACAGGGAGGCCTGGCGTGCTACGATTCATGGGGTCGCAAAGAGTCGGACAAGACTGAGCGACTGAACTGAACTGAACCCCAGATGACAGGCAACTCGAGAGCATGAAGGCTTTCAGGCCAGTGAAGAGTCACTGATGGAATAATGTCATTTTCTGTGGTGACAGTTTTGACAAAAAAGCTGAGCTTTAAATTTAGACTGAAAGAAAATGGAGAGGTGAGCGTGAAAATGGTCTTGTGAGTCATTTCCTGCATTTGTAAGCGATTCTCCGAGAGCTTCTGGTGCAGGAGATGGGAGCCCTCCCGTGGGTCACCAGGAGTGAGGGCGCCCAGAGGTGGGGCCGCCACGCGCGCCTGTCCAGGCGCCTGTCTGGTGCCTGCTCTGCCATCGTGCCCCCACATGCGTCTGCTCACACTCGCTCACACTCGCTCTCGAGAGTGCTCCCTCCAGTGCTGGAGGGCTTCGAGTACCAGGTCGCCACTCTTGAAGGGCACGGCGCTACCCATGAGGGCTAAGCTTATGTGTCCACTTGACTAGCCTGAGGGATGCAGAAAGCTGGAGAAAGATGGTTTCTGGGCGTCTGCCAAGGCGTTTCCAGAGAAATTCGATCTGATTAGGTGGCATGAGTAAAGACGACTCTCTGACCAACGTGGGCGCGTCACTCAGCCCTGAGGCCTGAGCAGAAATGAAAGGGCAGAGAGTGTGAGTCTGCTCCTTGCTTGGGCTGGGACATCCATCTTTTCCTTCCTGATTCTCCTGCCTCCAGATGTGGCAAGGGACTCTCACTAGAGGCTCTGGGTCTCAGACCTTTGGGTTTAGACTGGAGCTGTCAAGACATCACAGGCTTCCCTGGGTCTGCAGAACTTGGAAACGGCCATTCCTACTCACAGCCTCCATAATCACAAGAGCCAATTCCTATGGTAAATGTATCTCTCTCTGTTCTCTTTATTCAACATGTACCTACCCATCCATCCATCCATCCATCCACCCATCCACCCAGCCTACGGGTGCTGTTTCTCTGGAGAACACTGACTCATCAGTTCAGTTCAGTCGCTCAGTTGTGTCCAACTCTTTGTGACCCCATGGATGCCAGGCCTCCCTGTCCATCACCAACTCCCAGAGTTTACTGACTCATACCCTGAAACTGTTTGTCCTGGTCTCCCCTCCAGGATTAGATGGCACATCTGACGATGCATCTTCCTCATGACAACCACGGCTGTGTCCACCTCCCTTCTGCTGTGGTCCTCAGCTTCTTCCGCTGATCCCCAAATGCCAAGTGATCAGTCCCCCACTGACATCTAACCAGATGAAGTCGGTTACCAGGGATGAGCCCTGACTGGCCCAAAGTAGTCAGGCAGGCACCATTTACCCTTTTCATACCACTACACTTTCCTTTAAAAAGATTGTTAGAAACAATAGCTTACTTGGCTCTTATATCACGCTGAAGGCTCATAGCCAATAAAAAACCATTTTTTTCACATGCTATCTTTAAACTGTGGCTTTTCCCCTAAGCCTCAAATGTCCAGTTATTTTTATGGACAAAATATAGCATTTTCTATTTGTCCATAATATATATTATTATTTAAGATTCATGGCTTTCTATCACAGGCCTCCTGGGACACCTGATGGAAAACTTATGGACAACAATTCATAAGCCAGGAGGCAGGAGTCTGGAGGTGCATGACTGCAGCCACAGTTTTGGCCACTTTTCATTTCTTGCCTCTGCATTTGATCATATTACTGCTCCCTCACAGCTGACTATGGTTTTGCATATACTCAATCCCAAGATACGGTAAACTGAGAAAGAAGAAAGTGAGACGTGTCCCTCATCCTTCTGAAGTCACTGTAGTTAATTTTGCCCACTTCTAAGAAAGTTTATTCTCCGACTTTCTCTTATTATTCCTGTTTTCTGCCTCTCGTCTCCTTCTTTGATTCTCTTTCTTTCCTCCTTACTGTCTTTGAACTGCTATTTCCCTTGAAACAGCATTTCAGGACCCTGGACAGAAGCGCAGGCTATCCGCTCATTCCCAGCCCTTCTGCCCAACCCAGAGCTCACGGTCCTGATCAAGAAGCGCAGAGGTCTCTGGTTTGCTCTGATACTGTCCTTCATAAATACTTTTTTGAAGGACACTAGATGACATAGTGTTTTAATATATAGTGCCGACCAGAGTGATATAGAGATGTCACCCAATTTAAACGTTATCATTTTATATTGGAAACAAAGTTTTATAGTAACTTGGAAATGGGGGGGGGGGTCCCCTTGTTTCCTAGTCCAGTCCTAGTTCCTAGGAATTAGAATTTCCTAGTTCTTGATCCAGAAAATACAGCTTGCTCCATGTAAGGTAAAACTCTGACTTCATTAAACTCAGCCTTCTGGAAGCGAAAGAAGCCTCCAATGCTCTCCTAGGACAGGTTGGTATGAGAACACACCTCGTTCACAGCTGAGCTGTGGGCAGTACTGATGGACGTCTGCAAGACCTTCCTCACTGGGGATTGACTCCACCCACTTTATTTAAAATGCTTATCATTGTCATTACTGAGGTAAAGTTGACATACGACACTGGCACATAATATACTGGGTGTCAGGTTAAAACATGATCCAAGATTTGTTTGCACTGCAAAATGATCAGCATGGTACCTAGCTATCACCTGTCACCGTGTATAGTTATGGTTTTTTTCTTGAGATGAGCCGTTTTAAGACTTACTCTCTTAGAAACTTCCAAATAAGCAGTACAGAATTATTAGTTATACCATCATGCTGCACCCCTCATTCCCAGGATTTATTTATTTTATAGCTGAGCATCTACCTTTGACCCTCTCTCCAATTTCACCGCCCCCCCCCGACTCCCTGCCTCTGGCTACGGCCGATCTGTCCTCTGTGTCTGTGAGCTTGCTTTTTTGTTTGTTCTATGCCACACAATTAGGATCATGTGATATTTGTCTTTCTGCCTTCTTTCATTTAGCATATGGCCCTCAAAGTCCACAGTTTTGCCACAAATGGCAAGATTTCACTTTTTACGGCCAAATCCATTGTTTATATATCCCATATCTTCTTTATCCATTTATCAGCTGGTGACACTCAGGCTGCTTCCGTATCTTGGCATTACTGTCGTAAACACTGCTGCAGTGAGTGAGCATGCACTTGTCTTTTTGAAATGTCGTCTTCATTTTCTTCAGTTAAATACTCGTAAGTGGAACTGCTGGATCATATGACAGTTCTGCTTTTAATGTTTTGAGGAGCCACCTTATGGGTTTATCAGATAGATGATTTCCCAATATTTCCTCCCTTTCTGTAGGCTGCCTTTTCATTTTGGTGTGATTTGCTTTGCTGTCCAGAAGCTTTTTAGCCTGAAGAACAACTGATGTAAAGGACCTTGCCACCCTTGTTTTCTTCTTGGAGTTCTGTGGTTTCAGGTCTTCACATTTGGGGTTAATTTTTGTGTGTTTAGTGTAAGAAGGTACTCTAGCTTCAGTTTTTTGTATATAACTGTCAAATTTCCCCAAAACCATTCATTGAAGACTGTCCTTTCCCTTCATACATTCTCGGCTCCTTTGTTGTAAAGTCATTAGCCACACGCTCATGGGCTCATTCTCTAATCTGCTCCATTGATCTGTGCGTCTATTTTTTATGTCGGTGCCACACTGGTTTGATTACCATAGCTCTGTAATATTTTTGAAATCAAGAAGCATGATACTGCCAGCCTTGCTCTTCTTCTCCAAGATGGCTTGGGTTATTCAATGTCCCTTGTGTTTTCATACAAATTTTAGGATTTTTAATCCATTTCTGTGAAAACTGCTGCTGGAATTTTGATACAGATTGCATTGAATCTGTAGAATTGCTTTGGGTAGTATGGACATGTTAACAATAATAATACTTCCAATTCATGAGTGTGAAATATTTTTCTATTTACTTGTATCTTCAATTTTTTTCATCAATGACTTAGAGGCAGTCTTTACGTAAATTAAGTATTTTGTGTTTATTGTGGTTATGTCTCCATAACATACTCATAAGTTCCAAATATGTTATATTCAATCATTTTCTGAGAAAAATGCATTAATATTTTCTTTAATTTTAAATACAGTATTATTCTCATGTATTTTTCTTCATATTGCTTTAACATGGAAAAGACCAATAAGACATTTTAGATATTGATAATAATAAAAAGAATGGCTATAAGTTATTAGCTTCTTTGTTCACTTATGAGAAATGGAATATTTTTCCCATGCAGATAAATCCCTTAAATAATCATTTTTATGGCTATCAAAAGTAATTTACAAATGCACAAATTGTTAACAAGCAGTTCTCAGTCACACCACATTCCATTTATTTCACCTATAAAACTTTACTGCTTTTCTAATTAAACACCCTCATGAATGTTATCAATAGAAGAGCCGGTGCCTCATTCTCACATAGTAAATACTCACCTTCTTGGCTACTTCCTGCTGTTCCCGTCGGCTCTGTGTACACATAAGGCTTTGATGATCTTTCTGTGTATCAATGTGTTCTCTGGATTTTCAGAAAGGAGAAGAGAGTCTGAAAGGTAATTTAGACAGGAGAAAAAGAGTGAACTCTGCATTTTATGTTTGAACAGTCTTCTCTGAGAATCAGGCTGATACACAGTGTGCTAGAAATGCGCTACGTTGCAGATTCCTCAATTACCTATTTAGAAATCCCAAATATTTATGCAGACACACTAGTAGAATTTAAAAATCTAGTTAGAAAGTTAACTAGTTTTGTTACCAGTCACAAAATCATATATGCACAAATTAATTAGATTCCTATCAGCAACAATAAACAGTAGGAAATAAGACTGATAATAGCCTCAAACATATAAAAATAAGCAAAATCTCTACACTGAAAAGTATGGAGTATAACTGAGAGAAATTAAAACGATAAGTATATGGAGAAATATACCACACTCATGCCTTGGAAACAAATCAGTATTAATTTCAATTTTCTCACACTGATTTGTAGATAGAATAAAATTACAATTAAAGTTATAGCAGATTTTTTTAGAATACTAAAAAATTGTTTCTAAAACTCATTTGGAGGGAAATTCCCTGGTGGTCCATTGGTTGGAATCTTGTGTTTCCACTGCAGAGGCCCAGGTTCGATCTCTGGTCATGGAACTAAGACCCTACAAGACACGTGGTCAAATGAATAAATGAATTGGAAAAAAAAACACAAAAAAACTCATGCAGAAATACAAACGGCTAAGGTAACAATGAAAGTAAATGAATATAACCGACATTCTTCAGCTATCAGAAATCAGGTTGTATTATGAAGTTTGGAAATTAGGACAGAATGGGAGAGTAAAAAAAGAAACCAATCGTGTAAAACAGGGCACAGAAACCAGCCCCACACACGGGACTCGCCTGGTTTACGAAGACTGTGATCCTGCAGTGTACACACACACACACCCACACACCCACCACACACACCACACATGCACACTACATATACATATATACGCACACACACACTATATACACACACACACTATACACACACATGCGCACACACTATATATATATACACACACGCACACTATATATATATACATACACACATGCACACTATATATACACACACACTATATATACACACACACACCACACATGCACACTACATATACATATATACACACACTATACACACATGCGCGCGCACACTATATATATATACACACACACACGCACACTATATAGATATATACACACACGCACACTCTCTATATACACACACACACCACACATGCACACTACATATATATATACACGCACACTATATATATACACACACACACTATATGCACACACATGCGTGTGCACACACTATATATATACACACACGCGCACACTATATATATGTACACACACACATGCACACACACAACACACATGCACACTACATATATATATACACACACACTATATATACACACACACACTATACACACACATGCGCACACACTATATATATATACACACACGCACACTATATATATACATACACACATGCACACTATATATACACACACACACTATATATACACACACACACCACACATGCACACTACATATACATATATACACACACTATACACACATGCGTGTGCACACTATATATATATATACACACACACGCACACTATATAGATATATACACACACGCACACTCTCTATATACACACACACACCACACATGCACACTACATATATATATACACACACACTATATATATATACACACACACTATATGCACACACATGCATGTGCGCACACTATATATATATACACACACACACACGGGCGCACACTATATATATACACACACGCGCACACTATATATATGTACACACACATGCACACACACAACACACATGCACACTACATATATATATACACACACACACTATATATATACACACACACTATACACACACACTATATGCACACACATGCATGTGCGCACACTATATATATACACACGCGCACACTATATATATGTACACACACATGCACACACACAACACACATGCACACTACATATATATATACACACACACACTATATATATACACACACACTATACACACACGCGGACACTATATATATATATACACACACACACATGCACACTATATATATATATACACACACACACACATGCACACTATATATATATATACACACACACACATGCACACTATATATATATACACACACACACACACATGCACACAGGAAATTAATGTAATTTATGTTGCCCCCTACTTTACCAGTTCCCAAAAAATAAATTTTTATGCACTGCAGATCTTAAAGTGAAATATTTAAAATAAATCTTTTAGAGGAAAATAATAGATTGTCTTTATGACTGAAAGTAGGCAAAGATTTCTTAAACAGAACAAAAGCTTGAAAATGAAATATGGATATACATAACTGTAGTGAAAGTAAGTACTGTTTATCAAAATATATCCCTAAAAGCATGGAAGGCAAACTATGCGGAAAAGGAGAAGTACTTGTGATACATCCATTTAACAAAGGACTCACACCCAGAATACGTAGAGATTGATGGAACAAATCAATAAGAAAATGACAAAAGAGCCAGCAAAAAAAATGGGCAAGCAACTTAAATAGATACTTTGCAAAACCTATCCAAATAGCCCATGAATATATGAAAGGTGCTCAACTCCATTTATCCTTGCTGCTGCTGCTGCTAAGTCGCTTCAGTCGTGTCCAACTCTGTGCCACCCCATAGACGGCAGCCCACCAGGCTCCGCCGTCCCTGGAATTCTCCAGGAAAGAACACTAGAGTGGGTTGCCATTTCCTTCTCCAATGCATGAAAGTAAAAAGTGAAAGTGAAGTCGCTCAGCCGTGTCGGACTCTTAGACCCCATGGACTGCAGCCCACCAGGCTCCTCTGTCCATGGGATTTTCCAGGCAAAAGTACTGGAGTGGCATTTCCCATTACAAAATGAATTTGCATGTTTCATTTATCCTTAGAAACATGAAATTCATTTTGTAATTGTTAACCATCAGACAAGGTAAAATGAAAAGTTATGTCAAAGATGGGAAACGGCCAGAACTCTCAGACTTTTCTGGTGAGAGGATAAATTGGAGCAACATTGGAAAACAGGTGGGCAGTGGTACAATACCGTCAGCAGCACCATCCATCACAGCTAAACTCTGGACAATCACCAAGTGCCAGCACCAGCGCAGCGAACCTATAAGCTGTGAGCACTCTGGGACTCTGGCATGATGAGCACAGTCATGCCCAAACTGCAGGCCAGCAGCGTGGGTGACTTATAAACTCAGAGGAGCCAGACGTGGAGGCCGCATGTGTACAGCTCTCTCCTAAATACCAGAAGTGGCCAGAATCGACGGTGTGTGGGTCAGCATAGCGGCTACCCTTGAGGCAGTGTGGTGGCCTAGAAGGGACACAGGTGTGACTTCTGGGGCGCTGGTTACTTTGGTTCTTAGTTAAGGTTCTTGTATATACAGGTCTGTGTTCCATTTGTGAAAATTCATTGCTTCGTACGCTATATAACTATGATTTTATACTTTCATTAATGAATGTTATACTTCAATTAAAAAACCTCCCAAATTATGCCTCTTCACATAAAACAATGTAACCTGAGGAAACTGATGACGCTTCAAAACCTTTAATTTCCAAACTGACTTTTGTGGCTGACTGAAGTTCAGAATTCTCAACTTTGCACGGTACGCTTGCTCACATTAGCCAGCCCAGCTCAGTGATATTAATTCAAATTCCTAGAAAGTCTTCAATACAAAATTCACAAAACCTAGCTCTTTCTTATACTCTGTTTCCAAGGTTGCAATAAATTTTGGCATGTCTTATGCTATGAAGAGAGGTGTTTTCTTGTGAAATCTCTGATGAAGACAGTCCCCCCAGTTGGAATGCGTGTCATGGATGATATTTATGTAATCTGGGTTCTACTTGGGTCTTTGAAGACCACCTCGGTGAATGTCAATTAAAGACAAAGTTTATCAGTGCCTTTTTGGAAAAGCAGAGTTAATGAAACTGTGAGGAAATCTGAATGTTTTGTAAATAAGAAGCTGTCCCTACTCACTGAGGCAGATTTGGTTCTGAATTCCTGGCAGAAGCCCAGCCCTGCTGTTTCCCCGTGTTTTGTCTTCCGTCCTCACTGGGAGGCGTGTCTGGGCAGCTGCACCCTCCCACACTCCTGGTTATGCCAGGCGTGCCCGAGGCACGGATGATGGCCATGGGGCTGGGGTTCAGCCTGCCTTCTGCGTGCAGAGCCCTGTGTCCTGGCGCGCAGTGGCCTTCACTTTAAGCCGGAGGTGGGGTCTTGTCTTGGTTAAAAGGTATGGTGGGAGCTTGCCAGATCTTCTTTCCTTTGAACCAAATTTCTCTTCCTCAGTCTTTCTGTCCCAGAACTACTCTGCCCGTTTAAACTGCTGACTCCTAGACTCCTGGGAGCACAAAGCTCCCTCTGCCCAAGGTTTTTAAAGGGTCACCCTCTCCTGGCCCAGAATGGCCTTGCTGTCTCTGAGCACCGTGCCCTGAGGGTGCCTCACAGGAATGCCGACCGTCGGTAGGTGCAGCCTCTTCCACGTTTCACTGCACAGGTTGCCGGCTGACGCAGAAAACAACCCTGCCCTTGTTTCTTCGATTCTGTGGGTCTCTTTGCCTGCTCGGTCAATCCTCCTGCCCTCGACCCATGTACTCAAATGCACACTCACACATGCTCACACACATTCACACCTCACACGTGTACCCCCTCACACACACACATTCACTCATGGTCACACACTCACACACATTCACACATGCTCACACATGTACACACAGTCACACAGGCACACACACTCTCACACAGGCATATACAAACTCACGCAAGCTCACACATGCACACACGTGCTCACACACATTCACACCTCACACGTGCACCCCCCCACACACACACATTCACTCATGGTCACACACTCATACACATTCATACATGCTCACACACATTCATACATGCTCACACACACACATACAGTCTCACACACACTCTCACATAGGCACACACAAACTCATGCAAGCTCACACATGCACACACATGCTCACACACATTCACACCTCACACGTGTACCCACACACACACACATTCACTCATGGTCACACACTCATACACATTCATACATGCTCACACATGCACACACAGTCACACACACACTCACACAGGCACACACAAATGCATGCAAGCTCACACATGCACACACATGCTCATACACACACACATGCTGACACACACTCACACACATGCACACACACACATGCACACACACATGCACACACGCGCACAGTCTGAATGATTTTATAAACATTCCTGTCCCTGAGTGTTTCTCCCCGTGCACACGCTTGCATTTCTCACAGGCTGGTTTGCTGCTCTGCCTTCTGGGCATGGCCTGCGGAAGTGTCTGCATCCTCACCTGGGCCAGGCACAGGCCCCCTGGAGCAAGGTGCGCGTTGCAGGCTGAGGACGCCGAGGCGGCTTCACTGATGGCGCCGAGTCCTCGGAACCCTCTTTGTTCTGATGCCCTGTGATTGCACGAAGCCATACTTGGGTTTAAGAACTGTCCTTGAGTGCTCTGCAACAAATTATTTAAGTGAAATGTGGAGGAATTAATAAGTTAATAACCATAATTAGGATTAAAGAGTAATTCTGATTTTTAAAAGATGCTGAAAAGGATAAAATGCTCTGTTGTCTCATTTGGCCATTAAAAAGAAGTAAGCCTCCTTTAAGGAAGGGAAGCCACAGGTGGGTTAAATACCACCCTGTGTTGATGTGACAAGTGGCCCTCAGACCTCGGCGATGGCAGAACTCTGGGAGCTTGTGCACAGAGGACACCGACTCTGATTATTCTCCTGGTATACACAGTTGTGCAGAACAATGGGCCAAATCATGCTGAACAGAGAACACAATTCCAGCCCCCAGGTGGGGTCTTAAATTTCAGCTGCAGAGTGACATAGCGTGGGACCCGCCAGGAGTGGGTGTGGGGTGTCCCCAGGCGGGGAATTACGGGAGGGGCAGCGGCTCATAAGAAAGAGAAGGAAGGCCAGAGATCTGGTGGGGTCTGGCCGTGCCTGAAAAACCGAGCACGCTTTTCCTTCAAGAGGAGAAAACAAGGGAACGGGGGGAGGGAGAGTCAGAGCCAGAAGAGGGGCGACACTGAGAGTCGGGCGATGGCTGTGCCAAGCCAGGCCCAGTCCCACCCGCTCTTTAGACAGGGGAGCTTGGCCCTTCCTGCAGAGGCGGAACCTGTGCCGTTTCTCTGCCGATGATTTATCAGGTCTCACAGCCGTTCAGTTACCACGTGGCTTCACTCTTACCTGGGTCTGTGGGTTCCTGGAATCATAGCGTTGTCCTTGTATATTCTTAGCACAGTTCTATGAGTGCTCGGTAAGTATAATACACAAGGATTTTAATTCAGATTGTTGTTCAGCTGCTAAGTTGTGTCCAGCTCTTTGAGACCCCATAGACTGCAGCCTGCCAGGCTCTTCTGCCCATGGGATTCTCCAGGCAAGAGTACTGGAGTGGGTTGCTATTTCCTTCTCCAGGGGATCTTCCCGACCCAGGGATCGAACCCACGTCTCCTGCATTGGCAGCGGATTCTTTACCACTGAGATTCAGGAGGACCCTTCAAGGTCATGCCCATCCATTAAGGACCCGTGGCAAGTCTGAAACCAGAAATTGCACAGCTCGCCCCCCTGCTCCCCTGAACGAGAGGCAGGCAGTCTTCACCACCAAATCTCACGCTTGCTTTCTTACTCCTTTTTATTACTGAAGTTTTACTTCCCAACATCCCACTTATTTCTAGAAGTTTCTAACCTGAAGGGAAATCCAGTCTGGCTCAGAGACAGCAGCTTCCTGGGCACAGGGCCCTCTTTGCAAAGCAGTTCTCTGGGTGTATCTGCAGGGGTGGGGAGGTGAGGGTCGAGGGGCTCCACGTGTGTGTGGGAACGACATGGGTCTGTCTGCCCCTCACCCTCTGTCCCAGCCTCTGCCTCTCAGTGTGGCCTCTCTGCTCACAACAGGTGCAAAAGTTGTCCCCTCAAGGCTCCCCTTTACCTGAGGCTTCTGTGAGAAAATCTGAACTCCTCGGCTCTGTTCCCCCACACCACGTATCTTCAGGCCCATAGATCCTGCGAGTTTATCTCTTCCTTGGGTGTTCAGCACCCCTGCAAACACTCCTTTCCTTCTCAGAAGGCAATTCCTCAGCTTCTTTCTGCAAGTGCTGCCTGAGGTTATGGTTAGAAAATTCTGAGTTTAGAGGAGCGATGCTTAATAAGCTTCATATAAAAAGATTTGAGCTGAAGATTCTTTAAACACTCAGTATTATCTAATTTCATTATGAGTGGATTTCCTTAAATTTCTTTTCTAAAGGTATTATTACAACATTAAGCGTTAATGAAGGCTATTGGTAATGGTGTGTCCTGTTATGATCTTAACATAGCTGAGTTTCTTTCTGCTTTTCACGTCAGTACAGCTTTTCATATACGTAGATTTAATAAGGGCACATATACAATCGTACTGAGTTTTATCAACTTGACGTTGCTGTATTTATTTCTCCTCCTATCCCTCCCCTCATTAATACAATATTAAAGTTTATATTATCATAGGCTTCCTTACCAAAGCTGCAGAGTCATTCTTTTATTGCTGGACACACATTTCTAAAGTTTTATATAAAACTAACAGGATAAAAAAATCTTCATGCTTCATACTATTTTGATTTGTTTTAATTATTTCCTTCAAATAAATGATCAAATAATCAAGTCAAGAAAAATAACACAAATGTCCTAAAATGTTATTAATAAATAGCTACCTTGATATTTAAAAACTTCATTAGGAAATTTCAATAACCATGGCAGTTGATATGGAAAATGCTTCAAAGTACAAACTCCCTAAGTTTTACCTAGAAATATTTGTACACAGGATGACAGAGACCGCTAGGAATGATAATTTAACCATCACCTCAGGTGACTCTGATGCATATATCTAATTACCAAACATAAAGTAAGAAGCAAATAGAAACCAGGGGGTATGGAAGCCTGATGCTTCAACTGTGCACTTAAATACTGTTCTAAATGCGACATTTAGAAACTCAAGTTAACACAACATCAACAGTTTTCAGAACTCTTAAGTGTTTCGAGATGTTCTTGTTGAATGCAGTTTCATCTTATTGAATACTTAAAATGTTATTTTGAAAAAAAGCTGAAAACACTTGGAAGAAAATGTGTCAGTCAGCCAGTCGTGTCTGACTCTCTGTGACCCCGTGGACTGTAGCCCGCCAGGCCTCTGTCCATGGAATTATCCGGGCAAGAATACTGGAGTGCGTTGCGATTTCCTTCTCCGGGGGATCTTCCTCACCTAGGGATCAAACCTGTGTTTCTTGCATCTCCTGCATTAGCAGGCAGATTCTTTAACATTTGAGCCCCCTGGGAAGCCCTGAAAGAAAATAGCATTGCTTAATTATTCATGTATTATTCTGCATGTGAGCAGACAAAGGATGAAGGCAGTCCCAACCCCGAATGCCAATGCGTGCCTGTGCAGGCACCTTTGTAAAGCTCCTGCCTCATAAGCTTTACTGCTATTTAGAGCTTTTATAAAAGCGTGAGAGGATCACACCGTATTTGTCTGCTTCTTGTTATGCTTATTCAAACCTTGCAAATCTTGATTGCTGCTGTGGGTTAGAACCACAAATTTGTAACTTTCTTCCCTTAAGGCATTTTCACCTCCCCCCTCCCCCCAGCTTTTTCAGGAAAAGAAAAGACAGCGTAACCAGCTAGGGGTGGTGTGCTCAGTTTGAGTCGCAGAGGGACTAGGAACTCAAAGGGGAGGTTTTAGAAAGTGGGGGCTGGAGGAGGGCTGAGAATGGAGTTCCCATGTTGTTGGCTGCTGGCTACGTGGCGCACGTGTGTGGACGCTCCGGAGCCCCTGGAAAACCCGGGGGTTGGGGGACTGTGGGCTTGTCGACATTGCAGACGCATCCTGAGTCTACACACAGCGTGGGCAGGTAGTGGAAACCTTATTGGCATGGGACACCCGATCTGGCTGAGGATTAAACAAAACAGGGAGATGCCTAGGTTGGCAAGCTTAAAAAAAAAGCCTTGAGGTTTGGACTTGCTGGGAACGTGTCACCTCTTCCTTCTTTCTTATTTCTCTCTTTTGGGGTGAGACTGTGTGTCCTATGCTTGTCCTGCCACTGTATTTTGGAAACACATAGCTTGTTTGATTTCACAGGCTCGCAGCTGGAGGAGGCATTACCTTAGGACAAATTGAATCTCAACCAGTATTGGGCTTACCTACCCACTGCGTGGACTGTGAGCATACAAGGGCTTGTTTTCAGCAATGGGAGGAGAGTAGACAGAAGCAGTGAATACGGTCCGGAAAGAGTCTCTTGCGTGCGTTTCGGTTGATTACATTTTAACACACGTTCTACATGCTTCTGCTCTGTTGAATCCAGGTCTCCTGGACTGCAGGTGGATTCTTTACTGGCTGAGCCAGGGATGCCTAAGAACCCTGGAGTGGGTAGCCTATCCCTTCTCCAGGGGATCTTCCCGACCCAGGAATCGAACCAGGGTCTCCCGCATTGCAGGCGGACTCTTTACCAACTGAGCTATCAGGAAGCCCTGCTCTAGACTTTCATAAACCAGAGTTTACACCAGGATACTAAGGGTGCATGTTTTATACATGTGTTAATCGTACGTCCTTAAGTTGCTTTTCATTCACCACTTTCGAACCCTGGGCTCATCATGTGTTTCAGCTGAACGCTTGCAAGTCTTATCACCAGCCCACAAACTGGCCAGAACCTCTAACACATCATGGAATTGTCAGAGGCACACTCACCTCTTACGAGGACTTCACCATTGACTGGGCACACGATGATGGCCGTGAGCAGGAGCAAACACGCGGGACATCCATCTGCTTTAAGAATGTGTGAGATAAGACTCTTCTGCATGTTTGGATGGGGCACAGTTTATACTGGATGGGTGGTTGTGGTGGGTCTGAGAGGGCTCCTTCGAAGGCCTCCTAGTTAACCACCCTCAGCTTTATCAGTGCGGTCCCCAGGCCCCTGAGCAAGTCCTCTTATAGGATATGTGCCAGCTCCAGAGACTTGGGGGCTTTAAAAATCTACCCTAGAGGATCCTGTCTGTTTAGACAAGCACCCAAGTGCCAACACCTGTCCTGCGAGTTTTCCCGTCTGGGAAAGCAGCTGATCTAGAATGCTGGGGACGGCAGAAGAGTTCCAGTGTCATGGAAAAGCGGAGGGACATTCTTTAATAGGAGAGAGATTTCTCTTCAAGAAAACTGGTGGCATTGAGGGAACATCGAAAGCAACAGTGGATGTCAAACCAAAGGGACTTGGTTCATTCATGGTTTCCCCTGTTCACTTGGATATCCCCTGGAGAAGGGGGTGGCTGTCCACCCCAGTGTTCTCGCCCACATAAGTTCCCATTCTTTCCACCTCATTGCTACTATTTCATCCTTTAAGCACCTTTCACATTCTTGGAAAGCAGAGGCTATGAAACCAGTAGTAACTTTCTGATTTCTGACTATGTGCCAAACACCGTACTAGGCACTGAGAATATACAATAAAGAAGTTATAGTCTGCGCTCTTAATTTACTAGGGGGAAGGCCGCAGAGGCACTCACCCATTTAGAAAAAACCTAATGAGTATACTAATAGAGATATGATCCATAATGGAGCTACAGCAGAGACACAAATCAATAAATGACTATGAAATGGTAGATGGGGAGGAAAAGCTTCCCATAGGATATGGTATTTGATCTGGGCCTTAAAGGATGGGTGAGAGGGACTTTCCAGGGAGGTGGGTTCACGAAGACAAAGGGCGTGGAAGCAGGAAATCGCATATAATGTTTGCCTTCTTCAATCACGTCAGAAATGTCTATGGCTGGTTCTTGCAGGGGCCACGTTGTCCTTCAGGATATGGATGTATGTGATGTATGGGGGGCCCTGGGCCCATTTTTGAGCCCAGAACAGCGGAAGTGTCATCCAGCTCTTCAACGTGCTGAGGGGATCAATCCAGCCTTTCTAGAGCCATCTTCAGCTTCGCTTGCGTTCAAACCACATCGCTCCTAAAAGCCTCTCCTCTGAAGTTTCCTTTGCATGGAGGAACATAAAGCTGGTTCAGTGGGAAGGTGGTGAAAACCTGGATGCACACGTCCATTCTCTGGACACTCGAGAACACTTGTTGCTCCCCGAGTGGAGGAATCCGAAAGCCAAGCATCGTGTGAGTCAACTGAGTTGATGCTGGGAAGTGTGTTCCCTGTGATCTCTTAATAGCAGAGTATACTTTGAGCCAGCTTCCGTGTCTCTTAATTTCCTGACTCACCAAAATTTTCCAGCTCATTTTGTGCAAGCAATCGAGGCTATGGAGCCCCACTCACGGTATTCTTTTCAGCACTGTGACTCTTTGAACAGGAGATCAATCTGTCTTCCTTGACTTCACCACAGTTACCCTTGCACGGAGATGCAGGCAGTTTGGGAGCTGCAGCTGGCAGCCTATTGTTTGAAGCCATGGCCCATTGTGGCCCCTGCAGCAGTGTTGAGGAGACAGGCTTGTGCTGCAGGGAGCAGCGGCTCCCGCCTTGACATCTGGCTGAATTCCCGCTCAATTGGAAGCGGCTGCGGTTACTTCCCTGTTGTAACGAGTTTCCTGATTACCCGACAGTCTATCTAAACTTGACTCATTGCCGACCTGCCAGTTCTCTCAAAAGTTGTGGAAATGGTCTTCAAACTGCAGCTTTAGCACGTCCTCCCCACACGCCGTCTGCATCGACAGATCCCGTCATGGATGGAGGAGGGCGACCACATGGGTGTGCCGAGTGCACACGTGTGTGCCCTGAGGAGCACGCTGCTGGTGACGCTGCTGGGAAGGCTTCCTGGCCGCAGGACGCTGAGGGCAAGCGCGTTCGTCACTGGCCAGGACAGGGCTCTTCACGCGGGATTGGAAGGTGCTCGGATAACTGGCCTTGACAAATTTTATGTGCCATGCAGCGTTCTGTCCTGGAGGAGGAGATGGCCACCCACTCCAGTGTTCTTGTCTGGAGAACTCCGTGGACAGAGGAGCCTGGGGGGCTGCAGTCCATGGGGTCATAGGACACAGCTGAGCGACTAACACCTTCGCCTGACATAGAACCACTAAAGTGTACGTGAGGTATTCAGTAAAGGAAGACACAGAAATCCAGTATCATGTCTAGCTTTTTTCTTGAGTCCTGATATCAAATGTTTGTCTTCAGATTCCTATTTAATCCCAGGAAAGGGGAGGTGGTTATAAGGGAGATGGAAGCAGTAACAACCCCACACTGCTGGGATCCGGCTTCTTAAGTCACGTGGGAGGTGTTGTTTCTAGATTTAAATCTGCTCATCAGGAAGCCTTGACTCCTCAGACTGTTGGCTTCATGAAGATGTTACGAGCAGCCTCTGTCCTGGGTCACGAAAGAGCCTCTCACAGAAGCTGTGCGAGGAGCCAGGGCCCGCCGGCCCCAGCTCTGCCTGCTGCGCTGTCAGCTTCTCCCCCGGGGGGCCAGGCGGTTCTCGTGTATCATTCTTAACACTCATCGTATTGGATTGTAGTTGTTGAGTTTGTGTGTGCGTTTACAGGGCTACCTCCCCAGCTAAATCCGCATGACCTGGGGTCAAAAATATATATATAATATATATGTATGTTTTCATTCTTGTACACACCTGGCTTAACACGGTGCTTTGCCCAGATGGTATTTAACACACGCTGTGCAAAGAAGGAAGCCAGTAAGAAGAGGAACGTAGAAAGCAAAGGGTCCGGCACCAGTAAGAGGGAGTTATGGATCAAGGTCGAGAAGTGAATTCAAGGTCAACGATGCTGACGACTAGTAGCGGTATTTATGGAAAGACTGCAGCCAGCTTTAAATTGTCTGTCCAGACCTGAGAAATTAATGTTTAGCTTTTCACTTTGAAGTAATTTCAGACATTAACGTTACAAATGATTACATGCTGAAAATTAGACTTGACCTTTTGATTTTAGAAACGATAAGCTTGAATTTTTCAAAGCGTGAACCCAATTCATTGTACTCTAGTTTGCCTTCATTTCTGAAATTACATACAGAAGTGTGGTTGAATTATATCTTATTTTCCACAATGAGTATTTTTCAATCAAGGCATCAAGACTGTATACAAAATATTTATTTTTGCTAAAAATTGATGCAGAATTTTAGGCTAGTTTTATGATCAGGAAGATAAATGAGTGCGTGGAATGCGAGCTCCTCTAAGATGGTCGTGTCCGCTGCGACGCTGCTCTACGTTAATGCTTATTTTCTTCCTATTGTCAAGGCACAGAGCAGGCATCTCCTCTTCAACTCCTCAAACGACGAAGTTAATTTTAATTCACAAGTTGGACGGAAGCCGTGGATTGAATTCTTTCTGAAGGCTTCTGCTTTTTACATATTCCGCATATATTTTAACCTCGTGGTTTGCAAAACCAGACATGTCACTCTCTCTTCTCTACTTCTTTCTCCTGTGTTTCCTACAGAAATTCACTCACTCGCTTTTCATTCACTCCACACGCGTTTACGTGCAGGGCAGGCACTGGAACCAGGGCAGTGGTACAGACAGACACACGCCCTGCTCCCACCAAGCTGGCGCTGCAGTGAAGAGACGCGAAATTAATCTTGGGTTGTCATCTTAATCAGCGATTTAAATTACTTAACTATTTAACTCCCCTCTTGGATATCCTTCCAAGAAGGAACGCAAGGTGCTAGGAGGCTCTCCTGATGGTGACACCCACCTGCCCTGCTGGAAATGGGAAAGCTTCTTGGGTTATGTCTGTGTTGAGCTTGAAAGATAACTGAATATTGCTAGAGAGGCAGGGAGGTTGGGGAGGGGCTGCCGGGCAGGAAGCCACTGATTGTGAAGACCCAGGAGCAGGTCACGGCACAGCCACGTGTGACCCCTGTGCCACCGCCAGGCTGTTCCCAAGCTGGGGGGCGCTCCGTGTCCCCACCAGAGACACAGGGGAGCGGCTGCTCCGGGTAATTCCCTGTGCTCAGCATTAGCAGCTTTTCTGATTGTCTGCATCGTAGGCGAATAAGAGTGTCTCGCTGTGGCTTTCATGTGCATTTTGTCCAGTGACCGACATTGTGAAGCATCTTTGATACACTTAGTTGTGATTTGTATATATTTTAGTGGGTGACGTATCAGTAAGTCTGGCATAGCTGGAAGTGGAAGTCTAGTCATTTCTGGAGCGTCTCATGATGCCATTTCTGCAGCAGCAGCTCACCACGTCCTGCCCATCCCACCTTCCAAACACCTTTTGTGACTGCTCCGGACTGTCTCGTCCCTGCCTCCTCCTGAAACGGAGAGACGGTCGCGTCCAGTCTGGACAGGTCAGTAACTTCCTGGCTAGCGTCTGCTTCCTCTCTCCTGCTGGTCAGTACATCCTCTAATACGCAACCAGCTCCTGAAGCTACGCACCTGCTCACACCGAGCCTCCATCTGAGTCACCAAGCGCCTTGGTGCCCCCGGGGTGAAAGCTGGTGTCGTTTGTAAGCCCCGTGTCACTGTGCGGGGCTGGCAGGCCTGCGCTCCAACCTGGACGGGCGCCAGGCGACGTGGCCTCTTCGTGCCGTGATCACGCTGGCCTGGCTCCTCCTCGGCCCGGCCTCCCCTCGGCCCCTAGTCCCCAGCCTCTTCCCTCCGCCTCGCGGTCTCCCATCCCCAGTCCTTCCCGCGGCCCTTTCAGAGCCTCCGCTGCGAATCCGTCCAGGTATTCTCTTCTCCAGAAATTCTTCCCTGAGCTCCCTGGACAAGTCTTACGTTTCCACTGTTCGCTGTACACCCACAGAACGTGTCAAATCAGACTTCCACAACTATTTTGTGATTCTCTGATTCACGGATACGGCATCCACCACCTCATCTTCTATTCTGTCTGTCCCGTGACTGCAGAGGACACTCCTGCCCTGGCTCACTTGTGTACCCGCCGAGCCAGGCAGAGTGCCGGACTCGACAGGCACTCGATAAGCACTGGTTTACTGAACCAGTGAACAAATGGAAGTAAGTGCATATGCCATCAGAGGGGAATCTGGACTTCAGTTCTTGTAAGAGTTAGAGAAATCAGAACTGCTTTCTTCACAAAGTGGGTGTTTGCAGTGGCAGAGGGCATGGCCAGATGGGAGCTGTGAAGAGAAGGTATAAACCTTCAGGGGCTGAGCCTGGTGCTGACTGAAAGGGTTCATGAACTTGTAAAGTCCGAGCCATCCATCTGTTTGCATTTTTCACATTGGTCAGTTTTAGGCGATCAGTCTCACAGTCATGTCCGACTCTTGAAACCCCATGGACTGCAGCGCGCCAGGCCTCCCTGTCCATCACCAACTCCCAGAGCTTGCTCAAACTCATGTCCATCGAGCTGGTGATGCCACCCAACAATTTCATTCTCTGTTGTCCCTTTCGCCTCCTGCCTTCAATCTTTCCCAGCATCAGGGTCTTTTCAAAGGAGTCAGCTCTTTGCATTAGGTGGCCAAAGTATTGGAGTTTCAGCTTCAGCATCAGTCCTTCAAATGAATATTCAGGACTGATTTCCTTTAGGATAGACTAGTTGGAGCTTCTTGCTGTCCAAGGGACTCTCAAAAGTCTTCTTTAACACCGCAGTTCAAAAGCATCAATTCTTTGGTGCTCAGCTTTCTTTATAGTCCAACTATCACATCCATACATGACTCCTGGAGAAACCATAGCCTTGACTAGATGGACCTTTGTTGGCAAAGTAATGTCTCTGCTTTTTAATATGCTGTCTAATTTGGCCATAGCTTTTCTTCCAAGGAGCAAGTGTCTTTTAATTTCATGGCTGCAGTCACCATTTGCAGTTATTTTGGAGCCCCCCAAAAATAAAGTCTGACACTGTTTCCCCATCTATTTCCCATGAAGTGATGGGACCAGATGCCATGATCTTCATTTTCTGAATGTTCAGCTTTAAGCCAACTTTTTCACTCTCAACTTTCACTTTCATCAAGAGGCTTTTTAGCTCCTCTTCACTTTCTGCCATCAGGGTGGTGTCATCTGCATATCTGAGGTTATTGATATTTCTCCCGGCAATCTTGATTCCAGCTTATGCTTCTTCCAGCCCAGCGTTTCTCTTGATGTACCCTGAATATAAGTTAAATAAGCAGGGTGACAATATACAGCCTTGATGTACTCCTTTTCCTATTTGGAACCAGTCTGTTGTTGCATGTCCACTTCTAACTGTTGCTTCCTGACCTGCATACAGGTTTCTCAAGAGGCAGGTCAGGTGGTCTGGTTTTCCCATCTCTTTCAGAATTTTCCAGTTTGTTGTGGTCCACAGTCAAAGGCTTTGGCATAGTCAATAATAGATGTTTATCTGGAACTCTCTTGCTTTTTCGATGATCCAGTGGATGTTGGCAATTGGATCTCTGGTTCCTCTGCCTTTTCTAAATCCAGCTTGAACATCTGGAAGTTCACAGTTCACGTATTACTGAAGCCTGGCTTGGAGAATTTTGAGCATTACTTCACTAGCATGTGAGATGAGTGCAGTTGTGCAGTAGTTTGAGCCTTCTTTGGCATTGCCTTTCTTTGGGACTGGAATGAAAACTGACCGTTTCCAGTCCTGTGGCCACTGCTGAGTTTTTAAAACTTGCTGGCATACTGAGTGAAGCATGTTCACAGCATCATCTTTCAGGATTTGAAATAGCTCAACTGGAATTCCATCACCTCCACTAGCTTTGTTCGTCGTGATGCTTCCTAAGGCCTACTTGATTTCTTACATAAGTTCACTTTATCTCTCTGATCGTTGGTTGGAAGGTGCTGCCACAGAAGGCATGTGTGTGAGTTGAGCACATGTGTAGCCAGAGCCGAGAGGGTGTTGTCTTCTACCCGGGTGCTGGCCAGGCCCTGGACAGGAGGTGAGCGGGCCAGGAAACTGCAGCCAGAGATGCTCCTGTAGATACGCCTCCTCCCTCTCTCCTCCCCATCACGGAACTGGCAGAAGCACAAAGGAGATGCTATAGTCTCCTTGCAAAAGTAGAATGGAGATTGTTAACTCCATGGAAAATGAAAGGGTCAGGGCGTCTGGCTTGGCGTCCCCCTGCTGGACCGAGGCTCTGTGGGCAGAGGCCAGCCCGCATGCGCGTCTGTCTTATCCCAGAACCCGTGCGAGGCTTTGCAAGTAGAGGTGCCTAAAGGAAAGTGACAGTGAAGTCGCTCAGTCGTGTCCGACTCTTGGCGACCCCATGGACTGTAGCCTACCAGGCTCCTCTGTCCATGGGATTCTCCAGGCAAGAATACTGGCGTGGGTTGCCATTTCCTTCTCCAGGGGATCTTCCTGACCCGTCTGAGCCACCAGGGACGTCTGATGTGTCTAATCAACTGCAATTCTGTCATTGATTTCCCGCTATAGGTTGCATGGGCTTCCCTGCTGGCGCAGAGGGTAAAGCTCTGCCTGCAATGCGGGAGACCTGGGTTCCATCCCTGGGTCGGGAAGATCCCGTGGAGAAGGAAGTGGCAACCCACTCCAGTATTCTTGCCTAGAGAATCCCATGGACTGGGGAGCCTGGCGGGCTGCAGTCCATGGGGTTGCAAGCCCGACGCGGCTGAGCGGCCTCACTTTGCAGACTGCGCCAAGGGTCTCCGGCCTGCCTTCTCACGGCGGAGATGCAGGAGTGACAGGCGCTGCCTCAGCTTCCCATGGGAAAACACCAGGGCTTGTTTTTAAACTGCCCGAGGAAACTTTCCCGACGGGAAAGCAGTCTTCCTGCCGAGGAGGAATTACTGCTGACCACGCTTGGCCTGTGGCCGTCAAAGGAGGCTGGGCTCTGGAAATGGAAAGAGTCGTGTCTGTTTCCACCCCACCCTCCTTTCCAGCTGGGTGGCCCCATGACGCAGCTGTGGCCAAGAGACCTACCGGGGGCTCTCTGGTAAACTCGTGTGTGTGTGTGTATCTGTGTGTCTGTGTGAGTGCGTGTCTGTACATCTATGTTTGTGTGTGTGTGCGCGTGTCTGTGTGTGTTTCTCTCTGTATGTGTCCGTGTCTGTGTCTCTGTGTGTCTATGTCTGTATGTGTGTGTCTCTGTGCATGTCTGTATGTGTGTCTTGTGTGTGTCTGTGTGTGTGTGTGTGTGTGTGTGTGGGTTCAGGTCTATGTCTGTGTGTGCACGTGTCTGTGTGTCTATGTGTGTGTGCATGTCTGTGTTTGGGTCTGTGTGTGTGTGTCTGTGTGTCTATGTCTGTGTGTGTGTCTGTGTCTGTGTGTCTGTGTGTGTCTCTGTATGTGTGTGTCTGTGTGTCTCTGTATGTGTGTGTCTGTGTCTGTGTGTCTGTGTCTGTGTGTGTGTGCGTGTCTGTGTGCCTGGGTTTGGGTCTGTGTCTGTGTGTCTTTGGAGGGTTGGGTGCTCACTGCCGTCCCCGTCACTTCTCTCGGCCTGGACTGTGTGCACGTCTGTGAAGCGGCAGGAGTCTTGTGTCTGGGAATGAGAGCAGCTCTCTGGGAATGGAAGAGCAGATGCTGACGGAGCCAAGCTGCTTGAAGACCCGGCAGAGCCCCTCCCGCAGCCTGGAGCCCAGGCCCCTCTCTGTTGGATATACAGCCCTCCTACGTGTGCGTATACGAACAGTAAGGGCCTCACTCAGTTATGCTCCTGTGGTGAAGCTCTTTTGCTGCGCAGCAGAGAAAACCTGGAAAGGAAAGACTCCTGGATTTTCCCAAGTACCCCGGCCCTTCCCCGAGGTGCCAGTGCTTTGGGATGCCCCCGCACCGGTGATGTAGCCTTGCTCAGCAGCGCTGGGCTCACCTCAGTCGTCACGGCAGGAGCAGAGTTGCTGTCTACACAGCCCAGCCCGTGTGATCCCCGTACACTTGCCTGAAGAGGCCGGGGGAACGGTTTGCTGTGCCTCCAGCGAGCACAGGTGAGGAGGCAGGGAGGGC
Organism: Capricornis sumatraensis; assembly: GCF_032405125.1. Taxonomy (NCBI): domain Eukaryota; kingdom Metazoa; phylum Chordata; class Mammalia; order Artiodactyla; family Bovidae; genus Capricornis; species Capricornis sumatraensis. The sequence continues at coordinate 120,406,820 of NC_091074.1, forward strand.
TGACTGCGGACACAAGCGTGTCCACGTTCCGAGGGCTGCCACCTGCCTTCTGAGGGTCGGGCTCGGGGGCAGACAGAGCGGGGCTTCTGCACTCCTGGTGACTTGATCCACGCGGACCAAACAACCCCAAATCTCCATCTTTAGATTTCCATTTCCGTGGGACAATACATCTAGTTAAGGTTGGATTTTGTTACGTGAAGCCTATATATATTCTGTGTGTGAGGGAGGGAGGATGTTGGCTTCAGTGTCCCAACACTAAAGCCTGCTTGCTCACACACCTATAGCTTCAGTGCCCTGACACTAAAGCCTGCTTGTTCACACACCTATTTCAAACATCTAGTAATGCAAACTGTCATGAGTGCACACTGGAGGGGTGGTCAGAAGTCCCTAGACTTGGTTCTGAAACAGATAAAAAGGATAATAAGTGAAAAAGACTTGCTTCTAATGCTTATGAAGTTGGTGACATAATCAGTTAATTCAATTCCATACAAAACACAAGAGACAATAAGGTGAGGGGTTTTTATTTTATTTGAGCTAATGGATTAAATGATATTAATTTTCACACGTTAAAAGGATCATCCTGATCTCAGTGTGGGAAGCAACTGGAGACAGGAGAGAGGAAGACCAGGTGCCTGCCACCATCTGCCGTCCAGGGCGGCGGCCAGGGCTGCGGCTCCGTGAGCAGAGGTGGGGGTGGGGCGTGGGGCACGGAAGGGACGCGGGGGCTGTCCTGTGAGGGGCGTGGGGACTTGGGGACGTGGGGGCTGTCCTGTGAGGGGACACGGGGTCGTGGGGACTCGGGGACGTGGGGGCTGTCCTGTGAGGGGCGTGGGGACTCGGGGACGTTGGGGCTGTCCTGTGAGGGGACACGGGGTCGTGGGGACTCTCTCGTGAGGGGAGGCGTGTTGTCTGATGGCCCTTCAGCTCCCACGCACAGACGGGCCTCTTCTGACGCCTCTTCCCCAGGAGGAGTTAGGACTCAGGTAGACTGGCTGGCGAGAGGAACTGGTGCCAATAGGGGGTCAAGATCAGGAGGACGTGGGGAACTCTGGGCTGAACTGGGGTGAGCTGGCTCGCCTTTGGGGCAGGCCTATCTGGGTTTGGGGACTGAAGATGCCAGAGACGGACATGGAGACAGAAGCCCTAGAGCAGGCGTGGAGGAGCGCAGACCCAGGCGTGGAGGGGCGCAGACACAGGCGTGGAGGGGTGCAGATGCAGGCCTGGAGGGGCAGACACTCAGGCGTGGAGGGGCGCAGACGCAGGCGTGGAGGGGCGCAGACGCAGGCGTGGAGGGGCGCAGACGCAGGCGTGGAGGGGCAGACACTCAGGCATGGAGGGGCGCAGACACAGGCGTGGAGGGGCGCAGACGCAGGCGTGGAGGGGCGCAGACCCAGGCGTGGAGGGGCGCAGACGCAGGCGTGGAGGGGCAGAGACGCAGGCGTGGAGGGGCAGACACTCAGGCGTGGAGGGGCAGAGACGCAGGCGTGGAGGGGCAGACACTCAGGCGTGGAGGGGCAGACACTCAGGCGTGGAGGGGCAGAGACGCAGGCGTGGAGGGGCAGAGACGCAGGCGTGGAGGGGCGCAGACGCAGGCGTGGAGGGGCGCAGACGCAGGCTGGGAGCAAGGGACTGGGGGTCTGCACGGTCCTGCCGGAGGTGAGCCACGCCCAGCTTGTAAATAATGCTAAGGGCTCTAGTTTTAGGTACTGGTGTGTGGCAAGACAGTAACAATATTAAACTGATAAATATTAGAACTTGGGATTGGGTGTGGGCGAGTTTGACGTGCGCTACGATGAGTTGAGGGCTTCCCAGGTGGCGCTGGTGGCATAGAACCCACATGCCAACGCAGGAGACACGGGAGGCCCAGGTTGGATCCCCGGGTCGGGAAGATCCCCTGGAGGAGGGTGTGGCAGCCCCTCCAGTATTCTTGCTTGGACAATGCTATGGACACAGGAGCCTGGCGGGCTACAGTCCATGGGGTTGCAAAGCATCGGACACGACTATGAAACCACTCCCTGCAAGAGTCATAAACAAACACAAACCTCTCACAAAGAAGGAAGCATCTACAGAGGCGGCCGCCCTCGTGTCCTTAACCGGCCTTGCAGCTGGAGGCTGCGAGTGTGATGTTTACAGTGTCTCCAGTTTCTCGCTGTTATCCTGCTCTCAGGGGTGGAGGTGGCCGAGACCTCATTCTTGAGCAGTCTTGGTCCTTGGTTCTCTTGCTTTTGTTGAATTGCTGTACTCATCTCTTCGCTTTCACTGGGAGGTGGTTGAGACGCACCGAAGAATTTCTTGCCATCGAGACACGTCCCTCCCCGTCCCCATTGTGGAGACAGCTCTATTTTCCCCGATAATTGGGATAACTCGCCCAGACAATGCAACAACTCCTTTCTTTGCCGCAAGAAGCCCCAGATGACAAAGTGGCCTTGTCAGCTTCCCATTCAATGGGAGCTTTGTTGCTGGCACCAGCAGAAGTATTTTCACTTTGAGTTTAGTTGAGTTTAGTCACTAAGTCATGTCTGACTCTTCTGCGACCCCATGGACTGCAGCCCGCCGGTCTCCTCTGTCCATGGGACTCTCCAGGCAAGAATATTGGAATGGGTTGCCATTCCCTTCTCCAGGGGATCTTCCCACCCAGGGACTGAATTCGAGTCTCCGCATTACAGGCATATTCTCTACCCCTGTGCCACCTGGGGGATTAGTAACTCTAAACCAGGGAGCCTGAAGGTCCAGAGACACAGGATAAAGGTCTTTAGGGGACTGCTAGCTGTAGTCGTAAGAGGAGTCCCTCCCAGTTCTCATCCTTGATGCTGAGACCTGTTTTCAGCTCTGGTTCCAGACATGCACTCGAGTCTGCAGCAAGCACCCTGATCCCACAGGGAGCCGGTCGGGTGTAACAGTCCTAAGCAGGGCATTTCCTGACTTCCCTAGCATCTCCCGCATGACGGAGTGTGTGGTGCGGTCGTCCGGGCCGGGGCCCACTGCCCGCCTACCATGCAGACATCATCGCTTCCCCCGTGGGAACCCTCCCCACTCAGAAATATGCCGCCTGAGGGGCTCAGCTTTGTCCTCTTCTGTCCAGACTGGGGGCTCGGCAGCCACCGTGCTGTGGGGTGAGTCAAGTTTGCCAAAAGATACGCTTAAGTCTTAACTCCTGGCGCCCATGCAGGTAACGGTTTTGGAAGGAAGGCCTTTGAAGATGTGATGGCCCCTCCCCCGGTGACCGGTCCTTCTGAGAGGATGGGGGTCTGAGCACTGAGGCCTTGCCAAGAGGGAGGGATGCCACGCGACGATGGAGGCAGGGATGGCCGTGAGGCAGCCAGAGACAGCAGAACCAGGACCGCCAGCGCCGCCCTCAGCTGGAGGGGCCACGGCTGGACCCCCGTCCAGGGGGGCCTGGTCCTTGAGCCCACGCTCCCAGCCTCCAGGCTGAGAGATGGAACCTCTGCTGTCTGCGGCCCCTGCCCGCTCTGTGGCCCTTTGGCAGCCCTGGGAATCCCACAGAGGCCTCGTCAGCCCTGGGGTGAAGAGTCGGCCTCGTGGAGCCCACGCGCGGCCTCACGCCTGCCGCCGCGGTCACTGCGACTCGCCGACGGCACGGGGGCGGGGCCTCGGGGAGAAGTGGGGTGGGCTCTGGGGCGGGCCAGCCCCCCGGAGGGGGAGACCCCTCTGCAGTGACGCCATCACCGTCACCAAGGCGTGTCCACGGGGAGGTGGACATCCACACAGGGAGAAGTGGGGTGGGCTCCGGGGCGGGCCAGCCCCCCGGCCAGGGGGAGACCCCTCTGCAGTGACGCCGTCACCGTCACCAAGGCGTGTCCACGGGGAGGTGGACATCCACACAGCGAAAAGTGGGGTGGGCTCCGGGGCGGGCCAGCCCCCCGGCCAGGGGGAGACCCCTCTGCAGTGACGCCGTCGCCGAGGCGCGTCCACAGGGGCGTGGACATCCACACACGCTCTGTCTGCTCCAATGGGGCCCCTGCACGCTCCCCCACAGACCTCGTCACCGGTCCGCCAGCCCCGTTTCCCCCGGCTGCCGATTAACCCCCACCTGTGAATCCGTGTCGGTCCACGCTCCGGCCGCGGCTCCCCTCCTGGCGACTCTGACAGGCGCTGACAGGTCTCCGTGTCTGCCCTGGGCAGGGTTTTCTTTCAGGATCCCTACGGAGAGGCTGAGGCCCGGCCGTCTGGTGTCAGCTCATGAGGTGGCCCCACTCGTGAGCCAGGCTCCTTTTCTCCCACTGAAGCAGCTTGTTACAGGGACCCCCGGTGTAGACGGGAGCGGGGAGGGAGGCGGGCTGTGACGCATGACTGTCCGGACTGGAGCGCCGGGAGCATGCCGGTTGGTGCCCCATCCCTGCGCACAAGCAGCTCGTGCTGACCGTCTCAGTCCCGTGACGCTCGGGGCTCCACGATGCCGGGTGTTCTGCACGCGTCCTGCTCTCCGGGGAGCCAGGAGCTCTCACAAGGACCCTGACTGCTTGCAGGAGACGGCAGGTTTTCTCTCACGACCCAGGGCCTGTGATGTGATTTCATGGATGTCATCAAAGGCTCTGCACACCCTTGCTTGTCACAGAGGATGGGTGCTTCCCAGATCAGCTGGGCCACACAGGACCCAGACAACTGGGCGGCCTCCTTGTGGCTTGGATCCACCGCCTTTGATCTGAGGCCAGCTCGTTGGACAGCCTTGAGGGGAGGCTGGCTCCCAGTGGACAGCCTTGAGGGGAGGCTGGCTCCCAGTGGACAGCCTTGTGGGTTGCCCAGTAACCGGGTCAGACACCCAGTAACCAGGTCAGACACCCAGTGAAATGCGGCACCGTGTGCCTCCCTGACCCAAAGGAGCCCTGAAAGCGCGTCCCGCTTTGCGGCCGGGGTGTAATCAGGCGTCTGCGTCTTTCAGGGGTGTGCTGACGGGTCCCTGAGCATGAGGACCTGCGGACGTCTGGAAGGCCCACCCCCTGCCGCTGTGGCTTTATCTCCCAGCCTCTGGCTGGCTCTGTCTGAGTAACTCATAAGCAGTTCAGCGTGTCTGAAGGATGCAATCTGCATGAGATACACATAAGTAAGCGGCATCTACGTCTGCCTGTATGCAGCCACACAGGTAAGCAGACGGTGGACCACAGCATGTACTGCACAGCGTGCTGAAGAGCTTAGGACGCACTTGGAGGGCAGTCGGGGGCTGCTAACATTTTAAATCGGAGTTTACATCGTCTGGCTTGTGCTTAGTAGGACTTTCCTGGCATAGTGTGTGGGGAAGATGGGGGGCGTCAAGGCCAGGAGACGGGTCGGTCTGGATGGTCATCACTACAAGAGTTCAAGGGGCACGAGTCACAGTAGGTCAGTGGGGTGAAAGGGTATTGATGGGGGTCAAGTGATATTGCTGCTGCTGCTGCTGCTGCTAAGTCACTTCCGTCGTGTCTGACTCTGTGCGACCCCATAGAGGGCAGCCCACCAGGCTCCCCCGTCCCTGGGATTCTCCAGGCAAGAACACTGGAGTGGGTTGCCATTTCCTTCTCCAATGCATGAAAGTGAAACGTGAAAGTGAAGTCGCTCAGTTGTGTCCAACCCTCAGCGACCCCATGGACTGCAGCCTTCCAGGCTCCTCCGTCCATGGGATTTTCCAGGCAAGAGTACTGGAGTGGGGCGCCATCGCCTTCTCCGCAAGTGATATTAATTATCACGAATTCTCTGGCATTGCTCTAAGAGCTGGGGTAGAAGATGAGGAAGGGGGAGACACGCCTTACAGCGGGTGTCCCCAGCCTCCAGGGCCTGAAACCTGATGATCTGAGGTGGAGCTGATGTGGCAACAATAGAAACACGGCGCACAGTGAACGCGCTAACAATGCACTCGAACCATCCTGAGAACATCCCCCGTGCCCCAGTCCGTGAAAAAACTCTTCCACAAAACTGGTCCACGGCGCCAGAAAGGCTGGGGACCGCAGGGGGCATCCTACTTCGGAAGTGCACATGAAGGAGCCGGTCACTCAGGGAGATGGAGGATTCAGTCCCGGCTAGGGGCGGGTGTGTGTGTGAGCACGTTCAAGGAGCGGAAGCCCCCGGTAGCAAGAATGCCAGGAGAGCGGGGAGTTAAGGATAGGGAGGGAGGGAGGCCAGTTCTCAAAGACCGCTGAGGACGTCTTACAAACGTGTTCCTTGTCTTGGAGCCAGCTGGAAGCTGCTGGAGGGTTTCCAGTAGGCGTGTGTCAGATGCACTGGAAACTGTTCCCACTACTCTCATTGCGAAGTGGGAGCTGGAGGCGTCCAGGGCAGAGGCCGGGTAGGCCAGTCAGCAGGTTCCGTACGGCCCCCAGCAGAGAGGTGATGTCCTGGCTCGCGGGAAGGTGATGAGTTGGACCCCAGTTTCAGGAAGCGAGTTGGTGCTCAAGTGCGAGCTTGAGGCAGTGGAGAGTTTCTTTCCCGGAGGAGAGCAACAGGGACAGACAGTAACAGAGCTGTGTGGGGGCTGGGACTGGGTCCGTGAGCACGAAGCCACCTGGGGATAAACCCCAAGGTGGAGTCGGCAGGAGGAACCTTCCAGGGGACAGTCCCGCGAGACAGGGGCCCCAGCGGGGAGCTCTCTCTCTCACAAAGGTCCTGAGAAACAGTCCCCAAGCCTTCTTTTGTGGTTGGAAGCACAGGCATCCTTTTAGGGTGGGTTTTACTTAGAAGCTGTAGTTTGTCTAGTCTCAGCAACATTTACAAGGACAAAAATCTCCATGTGAAGAAGCTTCGAAATGTGTCAGAATGAGCTCAGGAAAGTCACACACGTGGTGGGGCTGTGACCAAGTCAGAGAGAAGCCTCCTGAAAACAGATACGCTGTTTATTGGTTTTTTTCTGTACTGTGGGAAAGACATCACAGGACTAAGACTTGTGATAATCTGAAGCATGAGCTCCAATTCTAACAGGCTGGTTTTGACAACAAATTCATAGTTTTTGACATGATAATTGTATTGTTTATTTATTGTTTTCATTAGTAAGCTTTACTTTTCAGAGCAGTTGTAAGTTTATAGAAAAGTGAGCAAAAAGTACTAGAGAATTCCCAAACACCCCTCTCCACAAGCTCCCCCTACAGCTTGCCCTGTTATTAGCATCTTGAATTTGAATCAGGATGGTACATTCATCGCTAAACCCGAGGAACTAAAGTTGAAACGTTGTCGTTAACTAAAGTCCATAATTTACAGTTCATTCCGTGTCGTACCTTCTGTGGGTTTGGACAAATACGTCATGTGTTTATAATTTTGGTCTCACAGAAGAGTTTCCTGCCTTAAAGTTCGCCTTCCCCCCTCCCCTCCTTCACGAGTCCCTGGCAACCACTGATCTTTTCTCGGCCTCCATAGCTTTGCCTTTTCCGGAATGTCATATACTTGGAATCATACAGTGTGTAGCTTTTTTCAGACTGGCTTCGTTCACTTCGTAGTGTGTATTTGAAGTTCCTCGGTGTCTTCTCATGGATAGACAGCTCACTTCTTTCGAGCACTAAGCAATATTCCACGTCTGGAGGCACCATGGTTCATTTCCTTACTCACCTACTGAAGGGCAGCTCGGTTGCTTCCAATTTTGGCAATGATGAATAAGGCTGCTATAAACATTCACATGCAGAATCGTATGTGGACATAAGTTTTCAGCTCCTTTGGGTAAATAGCAAGGACTGCGATTCGTGCGTCATATGGTGAGAGTATGTTTAGCTTTGCAGGAAACTGTCTTCCAGAGTGACCGCAGCAGTTGGCCTCTCCACCAGCCACGAGTGAGAGTCCCTGCTGCTCCACACCTCCGCAGCATTCGCTCTTGGCAGCGTCTGGATCCCGGCCCTTCCAACAGGGGTGTGGTGGTCTCCCAGTGGCTTCGTAATGAGAGACGCCCTCATGCAAAGCGCTTCCTGTACTCCATGACGCCAGTGTCTTTCCTTATCTTTTTTCATGCCACTTATGATATGCAGAGTCCTGTTATTTTTCCGCCTGCGTCTTCTCACGTGCCCATTCGCCATCTGCATGTCTTCTGTAGTGAAGTGTCTGCTCAGGTCTTCTGCCCACTTTTTAATTGGGTAGTTTGGCTTCTCACTGTTGAGTTTTAAAGTTCTCTGTTTATTTTGGATGCCAGTACTCTATCAGATATGTGTTTCAGGAAGATTTTCTCCCCGTCTGCAGCCTCTTTGCATTATCTTAACAGAGCCTTGTAGAAGTTTTTAATTTTAATGAAGTCCAACTTCTCATATTTTTCTCTCATGGACCATACATTTGGTGTTAAAATTGTATTTTTAAACATGTTTTAAGTTTTGTTTTTTGTTTTTTTGGTTTGAAAAGCGTTGTTTTCAAAGTGGTGTTGTCTCCGTTTATGTTAATTTTGACAGGACTGGCAATAGATAATTGTGTGTGTGATTTTTAAAAGTGACAAAATCAGCATTAGTCATGAATATATATCCCTTTTGTTGTTTTAGTAAATTCATTGTATTCATTTTTGTTTCTGTTAGTACTGAATGGATATTTTGGCAGAGATACGAGTCACAGTCTCCTTTCTACCCTTGCTGGCTGATGCCTCAAACCCCGGGAAGCAGTCTGTGTACAGAAGTCACAGGTTTGCGCCAGGTTTCTGCAGCAGCACAGCCCGTTCACGAGAGACTTGCACTACAGCAGGTCATCAGTCAGGGCATCGGGAAGGCTGATGCTCTCGCTTCCCCAGTCTGAACCTGGGCCGTGCGGCTCGCCTGCGACTTGGCCCAGAGTCACTGCGCATTAGGCACTACTATTTTGCATCATTTACGATCCTGTCCAGCCTCAAGGCCATTGCAACTGCCTGTCTCTCTACGCAGAGGCCTGTGGGTTCTTCACCTAGACAGCTACGGAGCTTACTGGCCCCCTGCCCCCCGCCGTCAGATCTCCAAATAGCACCCGGAGGACACCGCTTCCGCAGCGTCTCCCAAACAACCATGCATGCCTCCTGTCCTCCGCCGCTTCAGGCCTTGTTTCTCCTCATGCCGCTTGTGATGCTCAAAATCATGTTAGTTTTATGCCCCCTTGCTAGCTCTCTGCTTCTCGCAATAGAACACCAGGTCTTTTTTAGCTCAGGTGGTGCTTGACAAGTATTTTCCAAATTAACCCGAATGAACCATGGACGAGACACTATCAAATCCCTTCTCTTGATACATCAAACGTGCTTGTGATGCAGACCTCTTCAGTCTACTTTGGATAAGGTTGTAGTAAAAGTAACACTCTCTCCCTTTGATTTTGCTATCGACCTTGGGACTAGGCAAGCGGAGGTTTTTGTCTGATTCACCAAAAAGGAAAGTATAATTCAAAAGATATTTTGGGGTTGTTTTATTTCATTTTTTGGTTTGTGGTACTTTCCTGATTCTGTGCTGCCTTTTTTTTTAAGCTAGTGCGAATGTGAATATGAACAGTAGAATTAAGGGAAACGTATTCCATTGTTTCCAAAATGTATGACAAGGCCAGAGCAGAAAGCGCTGCTTTCATTGCTGAGCATCTTGAATAGGCAATGCCCGATGCCTCCCAGGTCAGTGCCGAAGCAGATGGCACAGTAAAGGCTCTGACAGGTCCCTCAGAGGAGAAGCAAAACAATCAGAAACAGGAACGGCTCACCTTTGCTGAGACAGTCTTTCACAAGTTTATTTGATCTCTGTTTTACTTAAAGCTTATCCCTTTTATCTAACATTCCAAAGAACACTCTTTGGAAAATATTGGGGCTTTTTGTAATTTTAAAACATTTGCTTGGAGAAGAAATCAAAGAAGTCAGTATATCTTGAAAACTTTTTTTTTGGAAAACTTCAGATAATTTTCCAAGCTGATAGCAATTAAAGAGGTAAGTAATATTCTTCTGTTATTTGATGTTGTGAGCAAGAATTCACTGTCAAATGTCTGAGTATAGCTCTGGCAAAGAAAGCCTCTTTAATAGTGCACTGATCAAAGACAAGGAGGCGTAGACCGTGATGTAAGTGATTAACCGTCCCTGTGACCTCCACCAGCGGAAGTGGACTGGAGCGAGTCTCAGTTAGGCTCCACCAGCGGAACGTGAACTGGAGCGAGTCTCAGTTAGGTGCAGCCTTAACTGAGAACGCCTTCTGGACAACAGGCAGGTGACCGGTGACTCCCTCTCGCGTAAAAGCTCCTCTCTTCAGGGGGTACCTGCCTCTATGCTCTCGGTCTTAAACAAACACGTCCCGCCCCCGAACGTCCGACGCCCACTGCCGCTGTGCTGCCAGCCTTTACCTCGTTATCATCACTTTTCTGAGACTCAAAGTACCTGACGGCATCTCTGTTTACTGTCTCCCTCCAAGCCCACCATTTCCATACGAGTTCCTGAAGGTGCTCTTATTCACTTCCTCCTACTCAGCAACTGAAAACGTCTTGGAGCCTGACCCAGTAGGCATCTGTGCAAACATGAGCAGGAAATTATCACTCATGGTGCAGCTAGATCACAGCTCTCAGATGATGGAAGAAAAGCTATGACCAACCTAGGCAGCATATTAAAAAGCAGAGACATTACTTTGCCGACAAAAGTCCGTCTAGTCAAAGCTATGGTCTTTCCAGGAGTCATGCATGGATGTGAGAGTTGGCCTATAAAGGACCCCGAATGCCGAAGAACTGATCCTTTTGAACTGTGGTGTTGGAGAAGACTTGAGAGTCCCTTGGGCTGTAAGGAGATCCAATCAGTCCATCCTAAAGGAAATCAGTCCTGAAGACTCTTTGGAAGGACTAATGCTAAAGCTGAAGCCCCAATAGTTTGGCCACCTGATGTGAAGAACTGACTCATTGGAAAAGACCCCGATGCTGGGAAAGATGGAAGGCAGGCGGAGAAGGGGATGACAGAGGATGAGATGGTTGGATGGCATCACTGACTCGAGGGACATGAGTTTGAGCAAGCTCCGGGAGTTGGTGATGGACAGGGAGGCCTGGTGTGTTGCAGTCCATGGGGTCGCAGAGAGTCAGACATGACTGAGCAACTGAGCTGAACTGCCCATATGATGGATTAAAATATGCGATCGTAAGGGCTTTCCACGTGACTCAGACAGTAAATATAAGATCACTTGTTTTAAGTGGACAGACCATAGAAAGAAGGTGCTGAGCAGGTGACCCCGTTTAGTGAAGGAATGGGCTCCCTGCCACTGACGTCAGTCTCCTGCCGAGGACTGAGAAATACTGGCAACACTAAGCAGTGTGTAATCATCTTGCTTAAAACACTATGGGTGCTTTTCATATTTTAAGAGTGTTTGCTCATTGAGTTTATAAGTGTTTACTGAATTTGTTACAATATTGCTTCTGTTTTATGCTTTGATTTTTTGGCCACGAGGCATCTGGGAATCTTAGCTCCCTCTGAGGGACTGAACTCCCCCCATCTCCATTGGAAGGCAAAGTTTTAATCACTGGGCCACCAGGGAAGGCCCTAGGTTTATTTTAGTGAACTCTGGAGGTAGTTGTCCGCTTCAAGAGGACTCAATTAAGTGGCTTTAAAAAAAATCAGATGAATATATCTGTGAGGCTGCTTCTTTTCTGATTCTATCCATCAGTTTATTATATACTTTAGATCCCACATATAAATGATATCATACAGTGTCTTTCTCTGTCTGACATTTCACTTAGCATAAATCCTTCCACAGTGGGGAAGGGGAAGGGGGGGACAATACAGGGGTAGGGGAATAAGAGGTACAAACTGCTAGATATGAAATAAGCTACAGGGAAATATTATATGGCATGGGGAATACAGTCGATATTTTATAGAAACTATAAATAGACTTATAATCTCTAAAAATTATGGATCACTGTATTGCCCTCATAACTTATGTAATATCGTGTAACAACTGTATTTCAATAAAAAAGAAAAAAAAGCTATGAATTTGATAAAATGAATTAAAGCAAAAATAAACTTTTCAAAAGCTAGTCAAATATAAAGACATTTATCGGACAGTTCAAACTTAATCTATTTTTAATTAATCAAAAATGTCAGAATATAGAGACAAATTCCCTCTCTCCTTATTTCAACTGAGCAAGTTTGGCTCAATGAGAAGATCTCACTTGTGAATTGTGACTCTTTGGGGTCGGAATTCTGGTGTGTGAGCACGTCTGCACGTGAGGGGTGTGTGTAGGGGAGTATGGGTAGGGGGCATTCTTTTTAAAACAGAATTCCTGAGACAATTTACGCACCATAGAATTTATCCACTGAAAGCATTCAGTCCAGTACTTCTCAGTATATCCACAGATACGTGTGACCATCGCTACACTCGATTTTAGACCATTTTCACCAAAAACAAAACTCATGCCCTCCTGCCTCTACCACCCTTCTGCTGGGCACAGTTGTGGCCGACTCTTTGTGACCCCACTGACCGGAGCCCATCAGGCTCCTCTGTCCATGGCATTCCCCAGGCAAGATTAGCGGAGTGGGTTGCCATTCCTCCTCCAGGGAATCTTCCCAACACAGGGATCGACTGTCTCTTGTGTGTTCTATGTCAGTAAACAGATTCTTGACCACAGCAGCACCTGGGAGCCCCGCGCTTAGTCCTAACTAATCTCAAACCTATTGAATCTACTTTATAGCTCTACAGGTTTTCCTAATCTGGATATCTCCATCCTGAAGGCATGTGATATGTGATCTTCTGTGACTGGGATCTTTCATTTAACATGTGTTCCCAAGACCCATCCATGTCGAAGCGTTTATCAGCACTCCATCCTTTTTAATGGCTAAATAGTGTTCCAGAAGCAGAAGACACTAAGAAGAGGTGGCAAGAATACACAGAAGAAGTATACAAAAAAGATCTTCACAACCCAGATAACCACAGCAGTGTGACCACTCACCTAGAATCTGGCATCCTGGAATGTGAAGTCAAGTGGGCCTTAGGAAGCATCACTATGAACAAAGCTAGTGGAGGTAATGGAATTCCAGTTGAGCTATTTCAAATCCTAAAGATGATGCTGTGAAAGTGCCGCACTCAATATGCCAGCAAATTTGGAAAACTCAGCAGTGGTCACAGGACTGGAAAAGGTCAGTTTTATTCCAATCCCAAAGAAAGGCAATGCCAAAGAATGCTCAAACTACAACACAATTTCACTCATCTCACAGGTTTGCAAAATAATGCTCAAAATTCTCCAAGCCGGGCTTCAAATTACGTGAACCGAGAACTTCCAGATGTTCAAGCTGGATTTAGAAAAGGCAGGGGAACCAGAGATCAAATTGTCAACTTCCACTGGATCACTGAAAAAGCAAAATAGTTCCAGAAAAATGTCTACTTCTGCTTTATTGACTATGCCAAAGCCTTTGACTGTGTGGATCACAGCAAACTGTAGAAAATTCTTCAAAAGATGGGAATACCAGACCACTTTAGCTGCCTCCTGAGAAATCTGTATGCAGATAAAGAAGAGACAGTTAGAACCAGACATGGAACAATGGACTAGTTCCAAATTGGGAAAAGATTATGTCAAGGCTGTGTATTGTCACCCTGCTTATTTAACTTGTATGTAGAGTACATCATAAGAAACGCTAGGCTGGAGGAAGCACAGGTTGGAATCAAGATTGCCAGGAGAAATATCAATAACCTCAGATATGCAGATGACACCACCCTTATGGCAGAAAGTGAAGAAGAACTAAAGAGCCTCTTGGTGAAAGTGAAAGAGGAGAGTGAAGAAGTTGGCTTAAAACTCAACATTCAGAAAACGAAGATCATGGCATCTGGTCCCATCACTTCATGGGAAATAGATGGGGAAACAGTGGAATCAGTGGCTGACTTTATTTTTCTACACTCCAAAATCACTGCAGATGGTGACTGCAGCCATGAAATTAAAAGACATTTGCTCCCTGGAAGGAAAGTTATGACCAACCTAGACAGCATATTACAAAGCAGAGACATACTTTTTTTGTCCGTCTAGTCAAGGCTATGGTATTCCAGTAGTCACGTTTGGATGCGAGATTTGGACTGTGAAGAAGGCTGAGCGTCGAAGAATTGATGCTTTTGAACTGTGGTATTGGAGAAGACTCTTGAGAGTCCCTTGGACTGCAAGGAGATCCAACCAGTCCATCCTAAAGGAGATCAGTCCTGGATGTTCATTGGAAGGACTGATGCTGAAGCTGAAACTCCAATACTTTGGCCACCTGATGAGAAGAACTGACTCATTGGAAAAGACCCTGATGCTGGCAAAGATTGAAGGCAGGAGGAAAAGGGGACGACAGAGGATGAGATGGTTGGATGGCATCACCAACTCAATGGACATGAGTTTGAGCAAACTCCGGGAGTTGGTGATGGACAGGGAAGCCTGGTGTGCTGCAGTCTATAGGGTCGCAAAGATAGAGTCGGACACGATAGAGTGACTGAGCTGAATGTTCCATCGTATGTTTATATTACATCCTCTTCATTCATTTGGCGATTGATAAACTATTGGGTTGTTCCTGCCTTTTGACCATTATGGATAATGTTGGTACAAACATTTGTATACACCTTTACATCCCGACATCAGTTTTCATTTCTCATGAGTATCTACCTAGGAGTAGAAATGCTCGTTTGTATGAAAACTCTAAATTTAACCATCTAAAGAACTGCCACTCTTTTCCAAAGCAGCTGCACCCTCTTACGCTCCAACCAGCAGTGTATGAGGGTTCTGATTTTCCATATACTTGTCAAAACACTTGTTGTTATCTGCCTTTTTAATTCTAGCCATCCTATTGGATGGAAGCAGTAGCTCATTGTGACTTTGATTTGATTCGATTTAATCTGATGCCTGAAAATGCGGAGCGTCTTTACATGCACATATTGGGCACTTGTGTGTCTTCTTTGGAGAAATTTCTATTCAGATCCTTTGCCAAGTTTTTAATTGGGCTGTTTGTCTTTTTTATCATTGAGTTGCAAGTGTTCTTTACATATTCTTCATATAAGTCCCTTATCTGATGTATGATCTACAAATGTTTTCTCTCATTCTGTGGGTTGTTTTTTCACTTTCTTGGTGGTGCTCCTTGAAGCACAGATTTTAGTCTTGATGAAGTCCCACAATTCACTTGTGAATTGCGACTCTTTGGGGTTGGAATTCTGGTGTGTGAGCACGTCTGCGGGTGTGGGGGGTGTGTAGGGGAGTATCGCTTTCTTGGTGGTGTTCCTTGAAGCACAGATTTTAGTCTTGATGAAGCCTCACAATTCACTTGTGAATTGTGACTCTTTGGGGTTGGAATTCTGGTGTGTGAGCACGTCTGCGGGTGTGGGGGGTGTGTAGGGGAGTATCGCTTTCCTGGTGGTGCTCCTTGGAGCACAGATTTTAGTCTTGATGAAGCCCCGTGTATCTGTGCTTTCCTTTATTTGCCCTTTGGGCGTCATGTCTAAGAATCCTTTACTAAATCCAAAGCCATACAGATTCACCCCGTGTTTTCTTCTGAGGTTTTAGGGACTACATTTAATTCTTTGATCCGTTTTGAGCTAAGTTTTCTGTGTGCTGTGAGATAAGTGTCCATGTTCATCCCTTTGTATGGAGAGCCTTTTATTGTCCCAGAATAAGACTTTTGATTTGTTGAAAAGACTTATTCTCTCCCAATTGGAAGGTCTTAGAACTGCTACTAAAAATATATGGGTTTATCCCTGAACTCTCAATTCTGTCCCATGAGAAAAATGTGACCATTCTTGTACAGTACATCACTGTCTTGATTACTGTTGCTCTGTAGTAAGTTTTCAAGCCGTAGAGTATGAGTCTTCCTACTTTTTCTCTTTTTCAAAATATCCCTGCCCTTGGAAGGACTGGTCTGTCAGTTTCTACAAAGGGACCGACTGAAGTGTGGATTGTGTTTCCACTGAACATCCTCCAGCTCAGGGAATCTTGCCTCGGTGTGTTCAGTGTGCTAATAAGTCCATCAAAGTCTCGTTCCTCGTTTACATGGCAGGGTCTTTGATCTCCAGCATCTGTTTTTTTTTTTTTTTTCTCAGAATTCCCATCTCACTGCTTATGTTACCCATCTGCTTTGGCATGTTGTTCATTTTTTCCATTAAAGCACTTAGCATTTTAATCACGATAATTTTAAGTCCCTGGCCTGGTGATTTCCTCTTCCTGCTATATCTGACTTGGTTCTGAAACTTGCTCTATCTTTTCAAAGTGCTTTTTTTTTTTCCTTTCGAATGTGTTGCTTTGGGAAAAGTTGGACAAGATGTCCTGGGTAAAAGGAGCCGCACTCTGTACGCTTTTAGGGATGAGTGGTGAGGTGTGAGCAGAGCAATGTTTTAGGGGATCAGATCTTCGTCTGTGAGTAAGCCTGAGCCCCTGGACTGTGGATTTCACAAGAGGGTCTCAGTTTTGCCTCCTGTTTGTGTGGGTGAGGATGGCTCGAGGGGGCTGGGGTTGAATATTCCCCCCACCCACCAAGTTAGGTATGTGTTGATAAACTCCAAATAGGTTTGAGTTTGGCAGAGCCATTTCTCCCGGGAGCAGAGCTTGTTAGAACAGAGAGCTCTGCTGCTCTCCCTCCTGGAGAAGCACAGGGGAGTTTTCTCCTATTTTCACTGTGAGCACACCCTCGTAGAGCTCCCGGAGTTAAAATTTACAGAAGCGTGGGGCCCCCACAGGAGTGTTTGCCTCTCAGAGTCATCTTCCATCTGTTTGTCAATTAGTCCAGGGTTTCCTACCCACGACTCAGTTCTGCTTCAGACTCCAACAGGTGGCACTTGCGGTAGAGAACCTGCCTGCTAATGCAGGACGTGTAAGAGAAGTGAGTTCCCTCCCTGGGTTGGGGAGATCCCCGGAGGAGGGCATGACCACCAACTCCAGTCTTCCTGCCTGGAGAATCCCATGGACAGAAGAGCCTGCAGGGCTACAGTCTTTAGGGGCCCAAAGAATCAGTCACAACTGAAGTGACTTCACACATACGTGTGCCCGGGACTGGCTCTGCTTCAGTGAGTTGTAAGTTTCTGCGTTTCCCTGTCTGTCTCTCCACTGTTTTGGGCAGTGAACTCAACACTCAGCATAAAGGGAAAAAAAACAACTCTCCAAAAACTCACTGAAAAAATCGTAGGTGAAAAAAGGAAAAAGAGCTGGAGAAGCATTTGGGCCAAAGAGCATTAGAGAAATGGATCTAAATAAATATTTGTATCTAGCAGAGCTACACGCTGCCATACACCTCCGCCTCCTACAGAACAGAGGAGCCTGTGTCAAGCTCTGGAACTGCCAGGAGGAGGAAAGACACCATTCTGCCATTGTGCGTCTCCCTGCTTTGTCTGGATGCGTTCATACACCTGTTTATGAAGAGAGGGGTTTGTGCTTGATGCTTGCAGACTCCTGGAAGGACTGTGGGAAGCTGCCTTCCTCCTCCTCATGAATTGACACTAATAACCATGAGAAAATTTTAATGATAATAATAAGCTTAACTAAATAGCTGGAAAGCCACACCTACTCGGAAGTGACAATGTCTTAATCAAGGTCTGCTGGCACAGAGGGTGAACCGTGATTTTGATGTGTGGAGCTCACCCCCACAGCCCTAGGTTAGTTTCCTCTTGTTTGAAATTGATGTAAGAAGAAACAGGAATAGATTGCAGTTTGACAAAATCAAAGGAAAAGGCTACGGATGGTCTTCGGAGATATGAAGCCAGAAAATTCTTAAATGGTCTGTGCTGTTCTGAATAGTCTGAAGCTATTCACTGATAAAGACACGAAAGATGAAAACTCAGGTTGTGTGGAAATGTACACGCTGACCCCAGTTTGGAAGGCCAGAGTTGGACAGCGTTTTTCTGAGAACGAGACTGCTGCACCAACAGGCATGGGCTGCTTGAAACCTCAGGGAATCGAGTGGTGGCAGGAGTCTGCAGACTGCGGCGCGTGATTAGCACCAACTCTTTTTTTTTTAAAGAAGATAAATATCTACCACAACCGTAATTAGTGAAAAACCTTCAGTGTTTATGTTTATCAGATTTTCTGGTTAAATTAAAATTGAGAAACTTGTTTTTAGCTATTCTACATGTTTTGCCTTTAATCATAAAATTTTCAGTGTGGGGAATATGATTTATATATTCTTTAAGATTGAAGGTATTTCAATTTATAGACATTATATCTGTTTTGGGGGGAATACTGGAGCAACTGAAACCCTCGCTCAATGCCTGTGGCAGCGCAGCCTCTTTGAATTTGTTTAGCGTTTTGCGCCGACATTGTCCACACGCGTGTGCCACAATCCACGGCTCAGCTTCTAGACTGAACTCGATGGAAATGCACTGAAACACACAGAGGGGTGTTTGTAGCTCAGTTACAACCCCAGATTCCAATCCAAGTGTCCATCGACTCCAGAATGCGCGGGTACCCTGCTGTCTATCAGCATATGCGGTGTGGAGTGATGTGTGTGCCGTAGCATGACACACACAGGGCACGGCATGGAACACCCTGACACGGCACAGCACGGTGTTACGAGACACGATGCAACGGAGAGGGCAGGAGGGGCACGCTACACGCCTGAGCATGTGCGACTCCCAGACCCAACACCAGATACACAGCTACACAGAGGTCGACGGCGGCTTCGGGAGCTCCAGCGGGGAGAAGCCAGCCGAGTGGTGGCCTCTGGCCGAGGCCAGACCCCGTGGGGAGCTGGACTCTCGTGCGGTCGCTCAGGCGTGCCCAGCTCTTTGGGGCCCATGGGCCGCAGCACGCTAGTCTCCCCGACCCTCACCATCTCCTGCAGCGCGCTCCCCACTGCAGAATGGCGAGCCCTTGGAGCACCTTCCCACCGTCTCATCCTCCGTTGACCCTTCTCCCGCCTTCAACCCTTCCCAGCATCAGGATGGACTCTTGGGCATTAGTGATTCGATTCATGACTTGGATGGCGGTCATGTATAGATTTTATTTTGTGATTATTCATGTAATTCATTGCTATAAATTATCTGATATGTTCACTTTTTATACTGTGGGCTTAAGACAACTATTTTTAAATGATTGGGAGAGCTCCATGAGTACAGAAAAAATGCTCAGGGGCTGAGGTCCCAGGGACCCAGAAGGATTCAGATCATGATGTGCCTTTTGGGGATCTTTGGTTTCCTTCTGAGGAATGGGGAGCCCGTGGAGCGTTCTGAGCAGAGGCGGGGTCTGCTGTGATTTATATTTTGGGATGATCATTCTGGCTGCTACGATAAAAATATACCATGGGGTGAGATAAAAAGACAGTGATCATGTGAAGAGTGGATGCATTTCAAACTGTGATGCATGCTGGTAATTTGCTCTCCATAGAATCTGCACAAATTAACAATCTCACTGGCACTTTCCCACATCATTCCCTGCACGACAGGCTTTAAAACACTGGATATTTGTCCCTTCGACCTGGAAAAGCGATACACTGCAGCAGTTTCATTTCTAGTTCTGGGACGGTGGGTGGGGTTGATCTTATTTTCACATTTTTGAGAGCCCCTTGCAGACCTTCATCAAATGTCTTTGCATGCCTGTTCTCGAGTTTCTGCTGGTCCGTTGGTGTGTTCTTGCACAACTGTGCATGTCTTGTATACATCAGGCCTTCCCTGGTGGCTCAGTGGTAAAGAATCTGCCTGCCAAGCAGGAGACATGGGTTCAAACCCTGGGTCGGGAAGTCCCCTGGAGCAGGAAATGGCAGCCCACTCCAGTATTCTTGCCTGGAGAATTCCTTGGACAGAGGAGCCTGGTGGGTTATAGGCCATGATGTCACAAAGAGTCAGACATGATGTAGCAACTAAGCAATAACAAATCACATATCAAGGAAATGAAATCTCCTCTGTGATGTGAACTTCAGCTACCTTTCCCCCTATGCCACGTTTTCAAGTTAAAAGTTCCTCTGCCTCACTGTGGGCTGTGTTCGGATTACCAAGGACTCCATCGGTCTAGCCGCTTCTGACCGGAGGAGCATAGGCTTGTAGAGGGCTACTGCCGTAGTTGACAGCTGGGTGGTCCAGATGCTTCGGGCCTCGTCGGGAGAGTGGGCGAGACGACACAGCCCAGGAAGAACACGGTCGGCGCGCGCTGCCGTCAGCCCCACGTGAAGGCGGACGTCACAATCGCTGCTCTGGTCGAGGTGGAAAGAGCATGCCCAGTACGTCAGCAGTCTGGAGCCGAGGGCGTGGCCATGCTAACTCGCCCGGGCACAGGCACAGGCAGCCCGTGAGGGCCTACAGTCCCTTCACAGACAGACCCAAATGCCCCAGAGGACCCAGTGGGTGGGTTAGATGGGGACACAGCACAGTCACGTCCCCGCGAGCTTCAGCTCCTGAGCGTGGCGCCGATCCTGGCCATCAGCCCTGGGGAGAGACTAGGACGTGCATTTCCCATCTTGGCTGGGTGAGGGCAGGTTCAGTTTCAGAGGCTTCTCTTGGCCTTTCTTTCTACCATGTCTCTGACCCCACAGGCCAAAGACCCCGTGTGGAGCTTCTACCATCTGCCCCATGTGTCTTTCCCAAATATGCACTTGTTGCTCACTCTCCCAGCTGTGTCCGACTCTGTGACCCCGTGGACCACAGCACGCCAGGCCTCCCTCCCCTCACAGGTGTTAGGGGACTGGAATGACAACCTGGTGAGTCCACAGACCCCGTGGACCCAGGACAAGCTGAACATTAGCTTGTCACTTGGGCCCACAGGCCGCAACTCTGACAGAAGGGTAATAATGGCCTAATGACCCTGCAGGTCTCCAGGTATAACTGTCAACTCTGAACGTGTGTCCAGCAGTTCCAGAAGGCCTGGGCATTCCCCTCTACCTGAAGAAAGGAAACGGCAAACGTCCTCCAGTGGAGGGGCTGGGGGCTGTCCATGCGTCCTCAGCGTGAGCTTCTTCCTCCTGGGAACGTGGCCTCCTCCTCAGTCAATGGGCCTAATCCCGACTCAGGTCAGGGACTGCAGGAGGGGTGCCGCTCTCTGTCCTTGAGTTCTTCTGGTGATGTAAGCAGGGTCCTGACTGCCTCCCCGCCCATTCGCCCCTGCTCCCCTCTCCAGAGGGCTGCATTCCCAGCCATCTTCGCAGTTGTGGAGGTCGGCCCATGGTGACTTCTCCTCCAGCTTCGCCAGTTGTGATAGTCACTCCGTCTGCCTGGCTTCTGAGTGGACACAGTGCCAGCCGGCCCCAGCTGTGGCCGGTCCTGCCATCCCCATACTCTCGGCCCCGGCCGTGGCCGGTCCTGCCTTCCCCGGCTATGGCCGGTCCTGCCTTCCCCGTGCTCTCTGCCCCAGCTGTGGCCGGTCCTGCCTTCCCCGTGCTCTCAGCCTCGTCCGTGGCCGGTCCTGCCTTCCCCGTGCTCTGAGCCTGCTTCTGGGACAGCGTCAGCTGCACCTGCCCAGAACCGCTAAAGTGCTGGGGACCGGGTGTCTCCCCTCCCGCATGCTCCTTGCTTTGCCGAGAGCGGGTCTCCCAGGCCTGCCCACTGGCCGCCCCACCTGGCCACGCTCTGTCCCGCAGAGCGGTCATCTCGGCACATCTCCCTCCCCGAGCCTTCCCATCCCGCCTTCCACGCTCGCCACCCGATTCCAGCCTTTCAGCTCCCTCGGCGTGGACCCCTGACTCGTCAAGCTTCTGGGAGACACTCTGGCTGTGATCTCACTCCATCCCCTCAGACTTTGCCGGGTTGCTGAACCCTGGACCCCAACACTGCTTCCCAGTCAGCACATTTTCCCCGAGGTGAGCGTCTCCCAAGGTCTCCTGGTCACGCTTTCCTCAGAGCCCAACCTCACTGGTCACCTCTGACTGCTGCCCGGCCAAGCTGGCTGCATCTCTGACCCCGGCTGTCTCCACCATGACATAACCCGAACTGTGATCTCACGGTCAGAACAGGTGCAGATAGTTTTACCAGAAGGTGGCCCCTGAGTTTTCTTGAAGTAAGGAGTTCTTGCTCTGATCAGGAAGGTGTGGGGCAATTCTGCAGGACAAGCCTCTCAGAGGGGCACAGGATCTCAGGGTTGGCACACACCAAGCTAGATGCCCCCAACCCATGAGCCACTCCTCCACCCAGCTTCCTGACCAGCCTCGGCTGGGGGCTGCGCTTTCTCGTGGGCCCGGCTGCTGTGAAGATCGCTGCCGCGCCTGTGTGAGGCCTGAGTTACACTCACCCCTTGCAAAGGCGCACATGACCTGCCTCAGAACCGTGACCCGCGAGGCTCCACCACAGAGGACAAGAGGTGGAAAAAGGCTGTTACCAGCAGAGACCCTTACAGGGGTCCGGGCAGCACACTCCCTGTCCCTCACACCATGATGCCGACTGAACCATTTTACTGTTTTAAGGGATTTTCCCTCCAATTCAGTATTGTTCACTTACAGACATTGAGATACATGAATTTAGATCAGCTTCTCAATTTATGAAAAAAAGAGGTAGCTGAGATTATAATAGGTATTGTGTTGAGTCTGTAGATGAATTTGGGGGATATTGACATTTTCATATTGAATCTGCTGACTCAAGGTCATGGCATGTCTACTTACTTCAATTTCTTTCAACATGGTTTTATAGTTTTAGAGTATAAATTTTGCTCTTTTATTAAATTTATTTCCAATTTTAAAAATTGATGCTATTGTTTTCTTGATTTCATTTTTGGATTTTTAATTATTTCATGCATGAAATGCAGTTGATTTTATATGTTTACATTGTTGAACTTATTCATGAGTTTTAACACTTTGCAACAGGCTTCTTAAGCCTTTACATGTACACAGGATCGTGTCTTCCATAAATAGGCAATTTTACTTATTCCTTTCTAGTCAGGGTGGCTTTTACTTCAATTTTCTTCGGCCAATAACTTCGATGCAACGTTGGGCAGAATTACTGAAAGCAGGCCTCCCAGGATGGTTCCTGACCTTAGTGGGGAGGTATTCAGTCTTTCACGATTAAGTATGGTGGTAGCTGGATTCCTCATTGATTTCCTCCATCAGGTTTAGCAGGTTCCTTTCTATTCCTGGCTTGTAAAGCCTCTTTGTTATAAAGGTATAGTGGGTTTTATCGTTGACTTTTCATTTATTGAAATAACTGTGTTTGGGTATTTTATAACCATCTCGTGTTAAAGCCAACCTTGCATTCCGGGAGTGAATCCCATCCTGTCACTGTGTATAATCTGTCTTTTGTTGCTAGTTTGGTTTGATATTATTTGGTTGAGGATTTTTACATCTAAGGTGGATAATGCTGTTTTAATTTGATAAATGAGAAGACTTAAGACCTACAGGCATTCAGCACATATTCCAACTTCACACAGCTAGAAGAGGGAAGAGGCGAGAGTGAAGTCCCGGATTCCGCCACACTGCAAACTCATGTTTTTGATAATCTTACTTTTAATAAAGGCTTTGAGAGTCAGTGACATTCTTAACTTCTGAAACTGCACATTCTCAATCAGAATAAGCATATTCTGTATCTTCATGTCCTTATGAAGATTTAGTTTACCTCTAAGAAAGGACATTTTCTGTATTGCTTTCTTTAAAAATGCTAGTTTTTTAAGGTTGATATGCTAAAAAATCAATCAAGCCTTCTGCTTAGCTCTCCATAGATAAAAATACAAAGATACATAGAAAAAAAATTCTATATTGTAATGAGAAACACTATATAATGGCACATTGTAGAGAATTCTTTTGAAATTTACAGATTTAAACTCAGGTTCCTATGGAAAATTAATAGTTTAAAATTAAGTGTAAGCTCCATAAGAATGACACTCTTTAAATAAGATAGATAGAGAGACAGATATTTAAGTCACAATAATACAATAGGTGTCTCTGCATTAAAAAAGAAAAAAAAAAGCAGCGTACTTAATTTAACGACTTCACATATCTATCTTCTGGGGGCTTAGCGCTGTGCCTGCAGTCACAAAAAGGTTTTGAATAAACCTTTTTTTCTTTTGCCATATTAGTGTCACACACCTCATTCCTATTGGCCACAATCAGGCTACCAAAGCAATTCCCTTTAGATTCCTGTGACTTGTTGTAAAATTCTAGATCCAGTACCTCTTTTCAAATACACTGATATTTGGCTTCAAACAAAACTTTTCAATAAAGCTTTTGTTCGGCATTATTTCAGTTAGCCGAGCCAGTTTTACATCTTTCTTGAATTCCCTCAACATCTGGCACAGTTCTGGGTATACGTTACTCTGATTAAACTAGACAACAGATAGGAAATCGCTTTATAATTTCCAAAACACCATACAAATACGCGATGTTGAGAGTGGCGAAAACAGTTGCAGGCAGGCAGTAAATACGTCCCGTTTACATGACTTTGGTTATAACCCTCTTTCAGTTTGCCAGTTCTTAAAGCCTAGAAGTCACGTCTTTATGGATACGTGCTTTGCACGCTTAGTCCTGTCTGACTCTGTTATCCTGTGGACTGCAGCCCACCAAGTTCTTCTGTCCATGGGATTTTTCAGGCATGAATACTGGAGTGGGTTGCCATTTTCCTCCTCCAAGGGATCGAACCTCTTCCCAACCCAGGGATCAAACCCAATCTCCTCTGTCTCCTGCATTGCAGGTGGATTCTTCACCTGCTGAGCCGTCAGGAAGTCATCCACAGTTGACCTTTTATAGAGAACAGATTATATAATTGGCTCTTAATCACTTATTGAGGATCATGATGGATTTTAAAAGAGATGTCTAGATGCCTGTTGACCTGGAAATAAAGTTACACATAACGGTACATATCAGATTTATGCAGAATACCAGGAACAGTGAAGACCAATACTGGCACATTATATATTTCATGTAGATGTTCTGAAGATAAAAACTGACCCTCCATGGACCCTGTTTGGGATAACTTTGAAATGAACTTTAAAGTGAATGCATAGTAAGATTCATGTTGAGTTTATAGACTTGATGACTTCAAGATAAAGTTCACTTCACTGAGTTTTTTACTCGCTAGGACACCGTTGCTAAACCTAACACTTCTTTTGGAAAGGAAGACAGCATA
Organism: Capricornis sumatraensis; assembly: GCF_032405125.1. Lineage (NCBI taxonomy): Eukaryota > Metazoa > Chordata > Mammalia > Artiodactyla > Bovidae > Capricornis > Capricornis sumatraensis. The sequence goes on from NC_091074.1 coordinate 120,431,641, forward strand.
ATTTCCATGACAAACAAAGTTATTTCATTAGTTAGATGTTTTTTTTGAAACAAGTAAATGAAAGTCCCAACCTGAATCAACTTAAAAGTATCCTCATAAGCAAGATGCCCAGAATGGAGATGGTTTAAAGTTGGTTAAAGCAACAATGCTGCTGCTGAGTCGCTTCGGTCGTGTCCAACTCTGTGTGACCCCATAGACGGCAGCCCACCAGGCTCCCCGTCCCTGGGATTCTCCAGGCAAGAACACTGGAGTGGGTTGCCATTTCCTTTTCCAATGCATGAAATTGAAAAGTGAAAGTGAAGTCGCTCAGTCATCTCCAACTCTTAGCAACCCCATGGACTGCAGCCTACCAGGCTCCTCCGTCCATGGGATTTTCCAGGCAAGAGTACTGGAGTGGGGTGCCATTGCCTTCTCCGTAAAGCAGCGTTAAATCGTATAATGGAGAATTCAGTTTCTCTCTACCCGCTGCTCCTTCTTCCTGAGACCGCCAGCTCACCATTCAGTTTAACGATGTCCGTGGTTACAAGAAGGCTGTCATCCAGGCATTGCCTTCAGGCCTGACAACAGTATCTGGAAGAGTAAGAGCAACTCTCCCCCGTGTCTCCCAAGGACACGGGTCTTCGGAGAAGCATCCACCAGACTCTCAGATGTGAGTGGCCACAGGTGTGCCCGTGCCTAAACCCATCATGGGCAAGGGCATTGAGAATGATTGGCTTAAACCAAGGAGGAAGTTTCTCATCTCCCCACATCAGGGCTCTACTCCCAAGAAAGAAATGAGGGGCGAGTATTGGATAGAACCAGAAGCAATCGTTAGCGTTCTCTTCCTAGGTGCTTGCAGCTCCATGCGGTGAGTGTCTCTCTTTTCCTCAGATAAATACTGATGTATATTTTAAATGCATTTCCTTCTTACCTGCAAGATTTACTTTGATGTATGGCTTTTCTGACCCTGAAAAATATGAGTGCTATGAGCCCTTGCAGAAAATAGTGCCAGTGCCAGAACGAGCAGAAAACAATGCAAGTGCCAGCTTTGTAACAAGAGCAGCTTCCCCTGTGGGCTCGACTCCCAGTGAACAGGTGGGGTTGTCCTCGGAACTCCAGTTGCTCCCAGGTCAACCCCCCACCCCGGGACCTCTTCTGATCGCAGCAGTCATTCTCATATGAAGCTTGCATTAAACATGAAATTCCAGCTATTAGAACTGAACCTTCCTTTTCCTGACAAGATAGCAAAAAGCTTAGCTGAGACTCTTAGGATCAACATGAACGGACTCCGGAAGTGGGTAAATAGGTTGACCTGCACACGGCAGAAGCCTTCTGAGATCTGGAGGCCACTGAAAGAGGTGGATTCCCAGTGTCACTGTCAGATAAAAAGAGTCTGAGAGAAAGGCCTAGGCCTTCATCAGAGGGGCCTGGAAATGTGGGCCAGAAGCTGGCCCTATTCTGGGGGCTGGCCCCGTTGGCCACTCAAGGGTTACATGGGCCTCTGTATACAGAGGCTCAGACTGTAAAGAATCCCCCTGCAAAGCAGGAGACCTAGGTTAATCCCTGGGTGGGGAAGATTCCCTGGAGAAGAGAATGGCAACCCACGCCAGTGTTCTTGCCTGGAGAATTCCATGGACAGAGGAGCCTGGCAGGCTGCAGTCCATGGGGTCACAAAGAGTCGGACACGACTGACCAACACTTCACTTTGACTTTCCAAGAACTAGAGAAGTGGGAGCAGTGTAGGGACTCCCATGAATGAAGCCTTCCTGACCATCTCCTTAAGCTTGCCTCGACAGGCTGTCACACCCAAGAGAAACTCACATTCGACTCTAAAAGCTTGAAGAGCCGTGCATCTTAGCGAGTGGAGAATTGGCAGAGAAAACAGCGCCGAGGAGCGTGCACAGCCTCTCCTGCTTTTCTTTTTTTTCTCTGACAGCTCGCAATCTTCCCACGATTTCCCTCCCCTCACCCTGCAATTCTCTGCCCAGGGTTTCTCAGCCTTAGTACTGTGACCCCTGGGGCCAGATAGTTCTCTGCAGTCGGGGCTCCCCTGTGCACCGCGGGGTGTTTATGGGCACGCATGGCCTCCGCCCGCCTGAAGCCAGGAGCGCCCCCTAGCGTATCCACCCGAAGCGAGTGCTGCGCGTGCTGAGCGCTCAGTCCGGCCCGACTCTTTCCAGCGCCACGAGCGACCGTGGCCCTCCAGGCTCTTCTGTCCATGGGACTTTCTGAGCAAGTAAGTGAGTACAGACACGACCAAATTTCCCCTAAGGAACAAAATGCTCCTGATTAAGAACCACAGTTCAGTTCAGTCGCTCAGTCGTGTCCGACTCTTTGCGACCCCATGAATTACAGCACGCCAGGCCTCCCTATCCATCACCAACTCCCGGAGTTCACTGACTCATGTCCATCGAGCCAGTGATGCCATCCAGCCATCTCATCCTCTGTCGTCCCCTTCTCCTCCTGCCCCCAATCCTTCCCAGCATCAGAGTCTTTTCCAATGAGTCAACTCTTTTCATGAGGTGGCCAAAGTACTGGAGCTTCAGCTTTAGCATCATTCCTTCCAAAGAAATCCCAGGGCTGATCTCCTTTAGAATGGACTGGTTGGATCTCCTTGCAGTCCAAGGGACTCTCAAGAGTCTTCTCCAACACCACAGTTCAAAAGCATCAACTCTTTGGCGCTCAGCCTTCTTCACAGTCCAACTCTCACATCCATACATGACCACAGGAAAAACCATAGCCTTGACTAGACAGACCTTAGTCGGCAAAGTAATGTCTCTGCTTTTGAATAGGCTATCTAGGTTGGTCATAACTTTTCTTCCAAGGAGTAAGTGTCAGTAATTCATACCTTTTCCTTAATTCTACCTCCCAAGCATATCCCATTTGTATTCCCACATCCCACAGCTTCCAAGCTAAACTCAGAGAGAAAAAGGAAAATATAAAAACCTCTTTTCTTTTTTAAAGGAATCAACACTTCTTCGTATGTTTTATCATACGTGCTTCCAGGGCCACGCTTATGTTCCCCATGTTACAGGGAATAGGCGTCCCAGCCTATTCATCTACTCCTTGATCAATATGCCCTCCAGAAAGATTAATGAACATCATGACTGTTTCATTTTCTTAAAACTCTTTAAGACAGAGAAATAACTTCCTTTTTTACTCCCCAACAGCAGTATTTCAACAGCAGCAGCCAATATGATGTTTTTACAGCTTAAGTTTACCCTCTAAATAAAGCTCTGATTTAATTTTTATAAACCAGTGCTTCCCTGGTGGCTCAGAGGTTAAAGCATCTGCCTGGGTTCGATTCCTGGGTTGGGAAGATCCCCTGGAAAAGGAAATGGCAACCCACTCCAGTATTCTTGCCTGGAGGATCCCATGGACAGAGGAGCCTGGTGGGCTACAGTCCACGGGGTCGCAAAGAGTTGGACACGACTGAGCGACTTCACTCACTCACTCAATCACTCACTTACTTACTATAAAACCCTCCTTGAAATAAGGGAGTGGCCTTTAGACATCAATGCAAAGCTTGGATTGATTAGGTCATCAATATGTTACCACACCAAACTTGGGTCCATTCACCTGTGTGCAATAAAGCCATCTACTGACCCCGGGTTGTAGTGAAGGGAAGCGTGGTGTTTATTGCAGGGGAAGGTTTTATAACACCCTGTGAGGAGAGGATTGCATGGTGTGTGACTTGCTCATGGACACTCTTCTGATTGGCTGACAGTGAGGTAATCAGGAGTCAAGGTCATTGCCTTCTGGTTTCAACAAGTCTGGATCCTACATGCTTATGGTTAGCGTACACTTAAATTCTTGCCCGTGCTGGGGGTTTCAGTATTTGTGAAACAGCTCAAGGACACGGCTCAGAATGTTATCCACAGACCTTGATGAGGAGCTGAAGGTCTGTGACCTTTTGTAGTGGCCACACTGCCATTATTTCATCTTGCTTTTCCCTTCTCTTTCTGCATCTCCTCACTCCTCTGATTAAATTTGTTCTTTGTGACTCGGGAGCAGCCGAGGAGGCCAATGTTTCTACAAGCAAGAGGCAGGCGGAGGACACCGTGGGGGTCTGTCCCAGGAAGGCCCCACAGGGTCCGGCTCGGTCACAAACAAGGCGCTTACGAACGACAGCGTGTGAGGACAGACCGCTGAATGAGTGGCTGCTCTCTGTCCCTCCCTGACAACCTCCCAAACCAAAGAAAGCATTTCCTTTAAATGTTCCCCTTACAAGTCTCATCAGCATGCATTCTACTAGAAGGTCATGGGTGGGGTTTATGGGTATCCTTGTCCCATGGACAGGTGGGTGCAGTCAAGGATGGAAGGAAGTCTGACACCACGGCTCTAGTACCAGTGTGTAGGGACACTCTGAACCAGGGGCCAGGGCGAGGCATTCACCAGATGAAAACTGAGAGTATGGAGCCCTAAAACCTGGGGAAGGTGGAAGAAGAGCGAGGTGGAAAACCCAGAAAGTTCAGGGCTAGGTTCCGTAAGGAAGAACTGTGCTCATTGCTTACTCTTTTTGATGCCAGTGTTTGCTCGGGAGATGACTCGGGGGAGAGAGGCAAAAAAGAGAAAAACTAAGAGCAGAAAATACCCAAGTTTCACCACTTGCTTGGTTTTTCTTTAACCCTATCAGTTTCTCATATAAAATGGAAATGATGATCGTGAAAGTGACTCAGATTTTCTGGAGCAGCAAAAGAACAGGTTAGAGCACTTTCTGACACACAGTCAGTTATAAGATGGGCATTAAATTAAATTTGCCTGTATTATTCTGATACTATCTCTGTATAAACACATTGGATACTGCATAGTAGATGCTCAATAAACAAGGGTTTAATGTGTTTCCACAGCAAGGTCTTAATTTATCAAGCTATTTTATAATTGATAAGGATGTCTCACACTACTATTGCTGTCAACGTGGTTCCATAATAAGTTTGCTAAACTAGAAAATATTGATTCCACCTTATAGTAACATCATCAGTTACATTATATGTTCCATCTCCTAGACCTACTCTAAAAAATTAGCAGAAACTAACCTAGAGCCAGACATCCCAGAATGCAAAGTCAAGTGGGCCTTAGGAAGCATCACTATGAACAAATTAGTGGAGGTGATGGAATTTCAGTTGAGCTATTTCAATGCCTGAAAGATGATGCTGTGAAAGTGCTGCACTCAATATGCCAGCAAATTTGGAAAACTCAGCAGTGGCCACAGGACTGGAAAAGGTCAGTTTTCATTCCAATCCCAAAGAAAGGCAATGCCAAAGAATGCTCAAACTACCACATAATTGCACCCATTTCACACGCTAGTGAAGTAATGCTTAAAATTATCCAAGCCAGGCTTTAACAGTATGTGAATTGTGAACTTCCAGATGTTCAAGCTGGATTTAGAAAAGGCAGAGGAACCAGAGATCAAATTGCCAACATCTTCTGGATCATCAGAAAAGCAAGAGAGTTCCAGAAAAATGTCTACTTCTGCTTTATTGACCATGCCAAAGCCTTTGACTGTGTGGACCCCAACAAACTCTGTAAAATTCTTAAAGAGATGGGAATACCAGACCACTTGACCTGCCTCTTGAGAAACCTGTGTATGCCGGTCAGGAAGCAACAGTTAGAACTGGACATAGAAAAACAGACTGGTTCCAAATTGGGAAAGAAGTACATCAAGGCTGTATATTGTCACCCTGCTTATTTAACTCATATGCAGAGTACATGAGAAACACTGGGCTGGAAGAAGCACAAGCTGGAATCAAGATTGCCAAGAGAAATATCAATAACCTCAGATATGCAGATGACACCACCCTTATGGCAGAAAGTGAAGAACTAAAGAGCCTCTTGATGAAAGTGAAAGAGGAGAGTGAAAAAGTTGGCTTAAAGCTCAACATTCAGACAACGAAGATCATGGCATCCGGTCCCATCACTTCATGGCAAATAGATAGGGAAACAGTGGAAACAGTGGCTGACTTTATTTTTCTGGGCTCCAAAATCACTGCAGATGGTGACTGCAACCATGAAATTAAAGATGCTTACTCCTTGGAAGAAAACTTATGACCAACCTAGACAGCATGTTAAAAAGCAGAGACATTACTTTGTCAATAAAGGTCTCTCTAGTCAAGGCTATGGTTTTTCCTGTGGTCATGTATGGATGTGAAGGTTGGACTATAAAGAAGGCTGAGCACTGAAGAATTGATGCTTTTGAACTGTGGTGTTGGAGAAGACTCTTGAGAGTCCCTTGGACTTCAAGGAGATCCAACCAGTCCATCCTAAAGGAAATCAGTCCTGAATATTTATTGGAAGGACTGATGCTGAAGCTGAAACTCCAATACTTTGGCCACCTGATGAGAAGAACTGACTCATTTGAAAAGACCCTGATGTTGGGAAAGATTGAGGGCAGGAGGAGAAGGGGACGACAGAGGATGAGATTGTTGCATGGCCTAACTGACTCGATGGACATGAGTTTGAGTGAACTCCGGGAGTTTGTGATGGACAGGGAGGCCTGGTGTGCTGCAGTCCATTGGGTCACAAAGAGTCGGACACAACTGAGCGACTGAACTGAACTAGGTGGCTTAAAGTGGCTTCCCAAGTGGCGCTAGTGGTAAAGAACGTGTCTGCAAATGTAGGAGATACAAGAGGCTTGGGTTTGATGCCTGGATCAGGAAGACCCCCTGGAGGAGGGCAAGGCAACCCACTCCAGCATTGTTGCCTGGAGAATCCCAGGGACAGAGGAGCCTGGCGGGCTACAGGCCACAGGGTTGCAAAGAGTCAGACACGACTGAAGCAGCTTAACAGGAATGCAAGTGGCTTAAACTACCAAAAAGCATCACCTCACATGGACATGTGTTTGAGGAAGTGGGAGGGATTCCAGAGATCACCGGAACCTGGAGAAGCGGCATAGAGGCATGCAGGCAGTATTGTGTGAGGCGCTCAGGCGAGTCCGACTCTGTGACCCTGTGGACTGCAGCCTGCCAGGCTCCTCTGTCCATGGAATTCTCCAGGAAAGAATACTGGAGTGGGTTGCCGTGCCTCCTCCAGGGGATCTTCCCAGCCCAGGGACTGAACCTGTGTCTCTTGCATCTCTTGCACTGGCAGACGGATTCTTTATTGCCAGCGCCACCCATACAGGTATTTATTAGTAGCTTCCTCCTCCCTGACAAGTAAATGATGACTCCCATCCACGGTTTCCCACTTTTCACTGGTCACTTCGGTTGCTATGGATTTCACTTTTTTCCCTAATTTCTCATATTTTAGGAAGAAGGATATGTAAATAGATGTGGTCAATGTGTCATCATTAACCGGAAGACTCAACTGAAGTTCATTTTTAATATTCATTCTTAATATAACTAGAATGTGTTTTATAAAGTTCATGATGTGAGGGGAGGTCCTGCATTTTCTTTGTTAGTTTGGTTGCTTTATTTCAAAGAGCTAACCAGTTCTACCAGCAGCAATATTGTTGAGTAATGATCGCCTTCCCAATGATGTATGAGGCTTCTCTGAAAGCTTTATATGCTCTTTAGTAAATGTTAGATTTTTCTTCAGAAACTTCTCTGTGTCTGTTTAATACATTGTTTTCTTTCTCGATACTAAAATAGTGCTATTTTAAAATTTTAAAAATATAGAAAATTACAACAAAGAAAGTGAAAAGTATCCTCTTCCCCTTCCTCTGCGTTTGTTTCCCCACAGATTAAAATGCACACATGTGCAATTTAGACCCGAATTTGAACCTGCTGCGGATATTATTGGGCAGCCTTTCTTAGTCACTTAACATTATATAGTAAACACTCTTAGTGCATTAATTACTTTTTATAACATGATTTCTAATTGCTTGAGAGTATGTTATCTTATAAATATGGCATAACTTGTTTCTTTAAGCAGTTTGCCAACACGAGCTATTATGTAAATTTTAAGTTTCTGTTTCCAGTTCGAAACTGATTCTTCTTTTAATGTGCATTTTTGAATGACTTCTGAAGTAACATTCCCCTCTCTGTTTACTGAACATACAGTTCTTGCTTTTCTTCTAAGTCCTGGGATCTTCTAGGTTGACTGGTGTCAGAGACCTACTGTTCCAGTTCTGGAGATTTCTTGAGTGTCTTCCACCGTTTCAAGCAGCCACCCACAGCGATCTCCCTGTCGAGTGAGCAGCATCCTCGGCCTTCAGCCTTTGCAGGGCTGTGTCCTCTCCTCATCCTCACTGGGTCTACGCTCACCATCTTCAGTCTTTGCTCAAACAACACCTTCTAAATAAGGCTTACCCTGCTGCTGCTGCTAAGTCACTTCAGTCGTGTCCAACTCTGTGCGACCCCATAGACAGCAGCCCACCAGGCTCCCCCGTCCCTGGGATTCTCCAGGCTAGAACACTGGAGTGGGTTGCCATTTCCTTTTCCAATGCATGAAAGTGAGAAGTGAAAGTGAAGTCGCTCGGTCATGTCCGACCCTCAGCAACCCCATGGACTGCAGCCCACCAGGCTCCTCCGTCCATGGGATTTTCCAGGCAAGAGGACTGGAGTGGGCTGCCACCGCCTTCTCCGAGGTTTACCCTGACCCCTCATTAAATCTGCAGCCCCTCTCTCATCACTCTCAATTCTCTTTTACCTTGCAGGATGTTTCTTTTCCTCTTTCATTCCTATAGCTGTTACCACTTTCCAGCGTGTGCTACGGCTCACTTATTCATTTTGCCTTATTGTTATCACCCTCTCTGCACACCAGAATGTAATTTCCATGAGCACAGGCCACCTTTGCTCGGTCACTCATACACCTGTGTACCGAGAAGAGCGTCTGGTGCATAATAGATGCTTAGTAAATCTTTTATGAATAAATGCATTTTACTCTTTACTCTAATTCTTTTATCCCCTTAAGTATTTACTGAGCCCCTAGAGGGAGGCCCTAACCTGGGAATGGATTGATGTATGCTGCCTCCTCTGACTCCTGAGGACCTTCCAGTTGGATGGAGGGGAGAGACATGAGGAACCACCATCTCAGTGGCGTGCTCTAGGCATCCTGATACAAGTACAGGCGGTGCCGGGAGCCGGAGGGCAAGGCTCGAGGGGAGGAGGCGCATAGAGTGTGTGCAGAGGGTGCGGAGGGCATCGCTGTCCTGAGTCTTGCTGGAGCCAGGGTGCTCCTGCCGCGCAAGCAGGGGGAGGGCGGGGCAGGAAGGACACCCCAGACCACGAAGGGCTTCCCGACCAAGTCTGGGCTTCCTCTGAAGGGAGTTGAGACAGGTTGAGGGGTTTGAAGTTACATGATCAAATGCACGTTTTAAAAGGTCACTTTGAAGCTTGTGAAGGATGAATGAGAAGGAGACAGACCAAGACAGGAGATCGTTGTGTAAGGTATTGCTGTAGTTGGGCTGAGAAATGATCAGGTCCAAGCAAAATTCACAGCGGAGAGCGATGCAAGAAAGGGAGATATTTCACACCGAGCCAAAGGATACAGCTGACAAAGCTTCACGATCAAGTGATTCGAAAATAGATTACAGAAAACAGAGGGGGCAATTCTAGGACATACTCTTGAATTTTTTTTTATTTTAATGACAAGCTAGGTGGTGATATTTCTGCACACACAGCAGATGGGGGCAGGAAGTCATAATTAGCATTTTAATGTGCTCCTCTTAATGCACGTAGCATATGTCCAGGGGAAAGCATCTTGTGGGCAGTTAAGAGGGTGCATCTTAAATTTTAATACAGCAATGTGGAACATAAGTATTTGGGATTTGTAGCCAGTAGGTGCTGATTGAAGCTATGGCTGAATGTAATTACCCAAGATATATATATAAACAGTGAGGAAATATAAAACTCAGAATAAATCTTGAGAATATCAGCAGTTAATTGGCAATCAGGGGTGGGGACCAGAGGGAAAAAAGAGGCGCCCTAAAAGAAGGAGGACCTAGAAAGAAAAGACAGAGAGGAGGAAAGCAAGAAGAAACAGAGCATCGGGGCGAGGGAAGCTGTCAGCTCCCAAGGGGTCTCCATCCCTTAGGGCAGCGTGACCTTGGGAAGCACACATTCCTTGAAATGTGGAGAAGATGCCAAGGTGCCATCAGTGTTTTTATTTTGCTTTAATTTTAAGTGACTTGAACATTTTTAAAATAAAGATGAAGAACCAGAATCAGAAAGGTGTCATGGACCACTTCATCTCCATTTTAAAGAAAACACAAACTCAGAGTGGGACATGCCTCGTCTGAGACCCCACGGTGAGAAGGGCTCAGCTCCGGTCACCTACCTGCCCGCTGGCAACTGGATTTGTTCATCTGGTTGGGATTCTGAGAATAAAACCGGGCTTCTTGAAATGTCTTTCTTATCTACTTACCTAAGTTGCATCTTCGAAACCAGCGGCATCAAGGTCAGAGCAGTCGTGTATGATGGGAGGTGATGGCCTTGACCGTGGACGTTTGTCGCAGGACCCTAAAACTGTTTCTGGGTCAGCCGTGGGACCACCACCCGGGACCTGGACACCCTGGCCAAGCTGTCGTCTGGAGAGCCACGGTTCTGGGGCTGACACCAGGCATGACCTACGTCCAGTGTGAGGCTCATTTACACCAGACCTCCTTTTGTAAAGTTTTAGACAAGCATCTGAAGCATTCACAGCCCTTTCCTCATGGATCGATGCTGCTACAGTGATCCCTGCACCAGCTCTGAAGATGTGACCCCAGCGCTGGCTTCTGTCTTCCTGAAGCCTCTCTCTAGCCACACACGCGGTGGACTTACCTCCGAGCAGCTCTCTGCTCCCTTCTCACCCCCGTTTCCTGCTGGTCCGTGTGCAGCTGCCGTCCAGCTGGTATCTGATTGGCTAATGTGTGAACTCACACCCCAGGTGGTGCTGCAGGGAGCTGAGACCACAGGTGTGACCTGTGTCTTGTGACCGGGGGTCGGGGGGTGGCCCCTGCTCCTGATGTCTGCCAAACATGAGATGGCGCCGGCTGCCCACTGCGTGCCCAACAAATGCCCACTCACCCAAGACTTACCCAGCCCGGCAGGCTGCTCCCATCCCTGGCAGACACAGGGAAAAACAGGGCGGGGAAGCTGCGGGTGATCTGTGGGGGGTTCCCTCCATGCCAGCCTGCGCTCAGGGTCAGAAAGGCTTCTGTGCGGGCGGTCAGTTACAAGTGGAGTGCCCGCGGTACACCTGGCACAGAGTGCTTCCTCTCAGGACACCCTTCATTTCCACTCTCCTGATGAAAGTGAAAGTCACCCTTTTTTACAGCACTGCTGATTAGAAGCCTCTCGAGGCCCCCTCCCCAACACATTTCAGCAGATTTTCTGTCTTCGAGAATCTTCAGCCGCTGAGTGGCACAAATAGCATTTACGGATGGAGCTGGACCATGGTTAATAAAAGCTCCCAAGAAGGCAGCCCGTGCGAACGATGCAGAAGGTGTGAGGAATTTTAAATTGAAAGTGACAAACATTCTGCATGCCTAGGTGCGCCTGTGTTTTCACTACATGACTGGAGCGCCAAAATTCCGGCTTCTTGTCTGAATATTAATTAGTATTTAAGACTCATTAAGCTGGTTTTAGTGATTTATTTCATTCTGTAATTAGATATGATAATTAGATTATCTCTATCAGATTTTCAACTTTCCCTTAATAAGAAAGTGTTCAATAAATGCAGATATAAATTTGTCGAATTGCAATACACCATTTGAATCAGGTTGCAAATCTTGTTTTGAAATCGTTGGACAACAGTCTGACAATGGGGAGGTGTTTTTTGTTTATCTGAACACATATTTCCCAGGGGGTCAGTGTGTCCCGGTGGTATTTTGGGACCTTTGTCAAATGACATAACTGCCTCATGGTATTAAATTTTGACCTTCAGAATTCAGTGGGAAATTGATGGACTGGCACCACACCCGTTTATGGCTGGCCTATGTCATTTATAGCATTCTAAAGAATGGTTCCTTCTCAGACAGAAGCAGTTCCTTACGGAAGACAGCATAGAATAAGACATATGTAATAAACTGGAGTGGGAACCAGTTGATTAGTCCTGGCCCTTTGTTTATGCGACTGTATAGTTGCATGAACGTGTGTATAAGCCACCCCGCAAACCAGGAGTAGACAGATAATTTGTGCCGTTTATGGGAGATAGTCAGATAACTCTGCTTAAGAAGGGATTGGATCTGTCTACTTTGCTATAAATCAAGCAACGTGTCAGGGCTGATTCCACAGATCAGTAAAATAAAGGCCAGGAAGCAGAGACAGAGATCAGAGTGATCTTGGTCTGGCTCCCGGGAGGGCCGGTGTCTGGGGTGCTGGGACCCACGCTGGCGCCGGACCCGGGGCCTTCCCGCGCCTGGCACTGCCCACGGTTCCTGTAGATGCTGCCCTCGGAGCAGCCCCGAGGGCACCCGGAGCCTCTCCGTCTGCTCTGCAGTGTGGCGACAACGGCCAGGTTTAGAGCCGGCAGTGGTGCCCAGGGATTTGGGGCTCCTCTCTCGCTAGAGAAGTGAATGCCGTATTTCCTTAAACACGAGTGTGGACATATGGTCTGACACATGCTCTGAAAATGGGGCAGAATATTTGAAGTCAGGTCTGTTCCAGTCAGTCAGGACATATGGGCACCGTTCAGAGCGACTCTGCATCTGAGTTTCTGGTCTGCTCCAGGCCCAGCAGCCCCAGCTTCATTGGCTGCATGACACTGGGAGCCGCCGCCCCTCTGCGCGGCGCGCCAGTCTCGGGGCTGGGATGCCAGCGCGAGCAGGGCAGCAGCCCGCCCTGAGCATGCCTGCCCAGACCCTCCTGTGCTGAGCATAGACTGGGTAGGATTGAAACGGCTACTTTTCCATAGATTTGGAGGAATCTTATGGGACTTTTGTGTGGCTTAATATTTCCAGCCTTGGGAATTTGGGCAAGAAGTTACCCGTGAAAACATGCCCTGCTGTTCATTTGGCACCAAGGAGGGCCCGAGGGAGGGGCAGAGCCTCCCCCAAGGCTGGGGCGTGGAAGTGCTGGGCTTAGGGGGCCGGGCAAGGACACTTGGCGGAAGGAGAGCGTGAGGTGAGGGCCCGGCTGTGATACAGGAGGGCGCGGGAGCGGCCCTATGCCGAGAGGGCAGCTCGCGGCCTGGGAGCGAGGGCGCGCCTGCAGGCCGGCGTGGGCTGGTCTCCAGGGCCTTTTCTGCACGCGGTGCCTGTCCTGTCCTCGCACCGGAGGAGGAAAGGGAAAGACAATGACGACGGAGGGCCCGTCTCCCGAGGGCTGACCGAAGGAGGCCGCGGGCAGACCGGCGGCTAACGATGCATACAGCGGCACTAGGAAGAGGCAGGTCCTTCCAGACGCCAGCCGGGGCTGGAAGCTGAGTGAGGCTGGCTTGGCTGGGATCAGCGGCACAGCCGAGAGACTGGCCACACCCCGGGCACCGTGGCTGTCTGGCCCAAATCCCAGTGAGCGGCTTCAGCGGGTGCAGGCTCTGAACACCAGTGTCACCCCCGAAGTTGACCCTTGAGTTAATAATGCATGCTAGGCTTCCTTTTTTACCCAGTTTAACCTTGGATTTTTTTTTCTCTTACTCTCTGCAAGCTCTGCAAGTCTGTCCAGCTCCACAGCACGGCTCTACTGGGGAATCTCGTCCCCCACGGTTCCCACTGCTCCCCACCCACAGGGCCGTGCCCCTCGATGTATGTGTTCAGCCCATAGAGCTAGCTCCTTATTCCACTCTGCATCTCCCTTGGATATCTGAAAGATGCATTATTCTTATCTAAAATATTGACAAAATTCTCTCCACACACCAGTACTAAGTATGAAGTCTCTGCCCTCTGACACTCTTGTGGGGGAGAAAGTATTGAACACAGTTGGAGACATGAGTGTGTGACGACTCGATTGGATGAGCCACGCCTGCACAGAGCTGCCTAAGTCATAACAGGAGAACCCGCCTTATTTCAGGTGGACAGGATGCTCTCTGAGAGCAGTGGCGGTGAAGCGGAAGTGGAAGAAAGAGAGAGGAGCCATTCAGATGGTGAGTAGTGGGAGGTATTCCAGGCAAGGGGGAGCAAACATCTTAAGCGGAGAAAGAGCCGCCAATTCGAGACTCTCTTGGAAAGCAGAGAGCAGCCTGGAGCTGCGGTGGGACGGCTCGGCATGTCCCTCAAAAACACAGCACTGTGGGCTTTCGGGTAAGACTTCCTGGACTGAAGGCTCCAGCCCTGCAACTTAGGATAGAAAGACTCCTGGGAAAAGGTCTGCTCTCTTGGCTGGTGCAGTCCAGAAGGGTGGCTGCCCCCAGGTAGGACTGCCAGCATTTTAAGTGGGGCACTGCCGCCCAGGAACTGGATCTTCAGCCGGATTTAATTCTAATTATTAATATTTAAAATATAAAACCCAAGGCTCAATTCCATTGTTGGAAAAGTTTTAAATGTGTTTAGAACAACTTGGGAAGGTGGATCCACTTTTTCAGCAGTCAGCTTCGTGAAATCTAAACGCAGATCAACTATTTCTGATAAGAAGCTGGCATCCAAATTGTGAAGTGCCCTGAGTGTCAGACACACGCTTCATTTGGAACACCTCACATGGAAGAAGAATGCAAATATCTCATTAATAATTTTACATAGATTAAATGTGAAAGTGGTATTTATACATAGGGTTAAATAAATAAATAGATTACAAAAATAAATTTCACCCCTTGCATGTTACTTCTGTCAGTGTGACTGCTGGGCAATTGTAAGCTATGGAGGAGCCTCATGTTCTATTTCTAGCAGACAGCGGTGGTGGAGACCTGCTTGTCCTCACCTCTAAGGTGGGGTGAGTTAGGGCCCGTCTTGCAGGTTCTGTTCATGGGGTGACACAGGGAGGTGAGGCGTGTGGCTCAGTGCCTGCCACACAGCACGTGTCCAGGAGAGGCTAGCCGTCGTCATCCCTGTAATGAAATTTCTCGCTGCTGATGCTCCCAGAATCCTTCTCGAGTCTCTCCCCTCCTCTCTTTGTACCCGCTTCACCCCCGGGACTCATCGGTTTCTCCCTGTGAATGGTTCCCAGCCCTCCCTCTCCAGCATCTCTTACCTCCTCCTCACCAGCCGCAGGCACTGCCACCTTGTGCTTCAGTCAGTTCCGTTCAGTGCAGTCACTTGGTCGTGTCCGACTCTTTGCGACCCCATGGACGGCAGCACACCAGGCCTCCCCGTCCATCGCCAGCTCCTGGAGTTTACTCAGACTCGTGTCCATTGAGTCGGTGATGCCATCCAACCATCTCATCCTCTGTCATCCCCTTCTCTTCCTGCCTTCAATCTTTCCCAACATCAGGGTCTTTTCAAATGAGTCAGCTCTTCACATCAGGTGGCCAAAGTATTGGAGTTTCAGCTGCAGCATCAGTCCTTCCAATGAATAGTCAGGACTGATTTCCTTTAGGATGGACTGGTTGGATCTCCTTGCAGTCCAAGGGACTCTCAAGAGTCTTCTCCAACACCACAGTTCAAAAGCATCAATTCTTCGGCACTCAGCTTTCTTTATAGTCCAACTCTCACATCTGTACATGACTACTGGAGAAAACATAGCTTTGACTAGACAGACCTTTGTTGACAAAGTAATGTCTCTGCTTTTTAATATATTATGTATGTTGGTCATTACTTTTCTTCCAAGGGGCAAGCATCTTTTAATTTCATGGCTGCAGTCACCATCTGCAGTGATTTTGGAGCCCCCCCAAAATAAAGTCAACCACTGTTTCCATTGTTTCCCCATCTACTCGACATGAAGTGATGGGACCGGGTGCCATGGTCTTTGTTTTTTGAATGTTGAGTTTTAAGCCAACTTTTTCACTCTCCTCTTTCACTTTCATCCAGAGGCTCTTTAGTTCCTCTTCACTTTCTGCCATGAGGATGGTGTCATCTGCATATCTGAGGTTACTGATATTTCTCTGGGCAATCTCGATTCCAGCTTGCGCTTCATCCAGCCTGGCATTTCACATGATGTACTCTGCATTTAAGTTAAATAAGCAGGATGACAATATATTGCCTTGACAAACTCCTTTCCCGATCTGGAACCAGTCTGTTGTTCCATGTCTGGTTCTAACTGTTGCTTCTTGGTCTGCATACAGATTTCTCAGGAGGCAGTTCAGGTGGCCTGGTATCCCATCTCTTGAAGAATTTTCCACAGTTTGTTGTGATTCACACAGTCAAAGGGTTTGGCATGGTCAATAAAGCAGAAGTAGATGCTTTTCTGGAACTGTGTTGCTTTCTCGATGATCCAGTGGATGTTGGCAATTTGATCTTGGGTTCCTCTGCCTGTTTTGCATTTGGAAGACCTCAACTGCTTCTTAAATTGGTCCCCGTGTGCTTTGCCCCATAATTCTGAATTAAATGAGAGACTCTGCTAGTAATGAACATGCAGTCATTCGGGGCCCCCGTTGCTCTGGGGTGACATGCCGGTGTATCCCTACCCACCTTTCTGGCCTCACTGTCCACCCTGCTCTCCGCCTGCTCAGCCAGCCTGGACTTCCGCCACTGGCTCAGCTGCTTGGACACTTGCAGTCACCTGTTCCTAGTCACCTGTTTCCACTTTTCTTCTCCTGATGAACACCTGCCTGCCCTTAAGAGCCCCACTCGAGTGAACCCTCCCATGAGCTTCTTCCCTGCATCTCAGAGCAGAGGGCTCTCTGCTGGAAGGCTTCGCAGCTCTGGGCTTCTCCTCCCCTGTGCTGTCCAGAGGGGCCGACTCACCTGAGACCACAGAGCGTCTCCATCGGGGCTTGAGGTCGGAGATGCCACTTATCCCAGCAGTGAGTCACCCAGCTGTGGCCTGGGAGCTATTGTCTGAAAGTCAGTTTTCCATTGTGAGCAACAAGTATGCCAAAAGGCAGTCAACTGAACATCAATTCGGCAAATGACCAATTTGCCAAATGGTGTTAACCAGGAGGTGATTTGCTGAGCCACTGCCCAATTTCTGCACGTGACTTTTTGTTCCTGTAATTTCAGCCCCAGCCCAGGCTCTAAAACCCTCAAACATCCCCATCCTCAAACTGGTTACCCCAGTTTGTGGCAGCCACTGTGCCGTTGGCCAGAGGGAGGGGTGAGGTGAGGACAGGAGTGGGCCGGGGCGAAGCTGTGATGAGCGTGAGGACGAGGAGAATCGCCCCTCGAGAGTGGGCGGCTCACAGCAGACACTGGTTCTAAGACACCAGGAACCTGGTAGTCTGAGGGCTCCAAGAGGGCCGGGGATGGGGTGAGTGAATCGATAGATAACCAGCTGATTAATTCACACAAGACACGTAGCACAGTTCCCGGACCATCAGGTATGCGCGTTAGGATGGAGGACTCTGAAATAACACAGCTTCTTGTCTCTCTAAGGAGTTGCTAATACCCTCTCTATATCACTTAGTAGTGCCTGCCTGACCTGTGTTCTCTGCTTGGTCTCTTCCTTCTCGGGAAGGTCTTCAGAATTGTCCGATTTGTAAACGTCAACTCTCACCAGTTGTGTCCAGGATGTCTGTGTGCTCCCTTCGTCTCAGGGTCTTTCTCAGGGTCTGAGATCCTTCATCTCGTTCGTCATAAGTTCCTCAGCTGTCCCTCCCTCCGGGGTTCTCTTCCTGAGGCATTTCTTATCATAAGCGCAAGCTTCTCTGCGTGGCCTTTGACTCTCTTAGCTTTAAGCTTCTGCTCGCTTCAGACTTTCTAGCCGTCTTTGAGAAGAGTCCTTAAATATTATTCGTCAGCTCAAGATGTTTCACTTTAGGGCAAGATTCTTCCCATATAGTCAATCTGTTTTCAAACAAGCCTGTTAAGAGTAATACACAAATAGAAAAGGCAAGAGCTGTTGTTCAGTCGCTCAGTCGTGTCCGACTCTCTGTGACCCCATGGACTGCAGCATGCCAGGCCTCCCTGTCCTTCACTATCTCCCAGAGTTTGCTCCAACTCATGTCCATTGATTCAGTGATGCCATCCAACCAGCTCATTCTCTGTTGTCCCTTTCTCTTCCTTCCTTCAATTTTTCCCAGCATCAGAGTCTTTCCCAAGTCAGCTCTTCACATCAGGTGGCCAAAATATTACAGCTTCAGTTTCAGCGTCAGTCCTGCCGATGGATATTTAGGGCTGACTTTCTTTACGATTGACTGGCTTGGTCTCTTTGCAGTCCAAGGGACTCTCCCAAGTCTACTTCAGGTTGTCTGAGAGCGCTGGCTTTGGGTGCCCTGTTTCATGCATCAAAGTCGTATTGGTTACGAGAAGAAGGGAGGGGCCTTCTGGATGGGCAGGACACATGTATGCCTATGGCCGATTCATGCTGATGTGTGGCAAAAACCACCACAACATTGTAAAGTAGTTATCTTACAATTAAAATAAATAAACTAATTTAATAAAAAATATATTCGGGGGAGAAAAGAATCTTCTCCACGACGATTTGAAAGCATCAATTCTTTGGCTCTCAGCTTTCTTTAGGGTCCAAATTTCACATGCATACATGACTACTGGAAAAACCACAGCTCTGATTATACAAACCTTTGTCGGCAAAGTAATGTCTCTGCTTCCTAATACAGGGCCTATGTTTCTCACAGCTTCTCCTCCAAGGGGCAAGCATCTTTTAATTTCATGGCTGCGTTCGTTATCTGTAGTGACTTTGGAGCCCAAGAAAATAAAGTCTGTCTCTGTTTCCACTGTTTCCCCATCTATTTGCCATGAAGTGATGGAGCTGGATGCCAGGATATTAGTTTTGTGAATGTTGAGTTTTAGGCCGGCTTTTTCACTTTCCTCTTTCACCCTCATCAAGAGGCTTCTCAGTTCCTCTTTGCTTTCTGCCATTAGACTGGTGTCATCTCCATATGTGAGGTTGTTGATATTTCTCCCAGCAATCTTGATTCTAGCTGGTGATTCATACAGCCTGGCATTTCGCATGATGTACTCTGCATATAAGTTACATAAGCAAGGTGACAATATACAGCCTTGATGTTCTCCTTTCCCAATTTGGAACCAGTCCATTGTTCCATGTCTGGTTCTAACTGTTGCTTTTTAACCTGCATACAGGTTTCTCAGAAAGGAGGTCAGGTGACCTGGTATTCCCATCTCTTTAAGAATCTTCCATAGTTTGCTGTGACATTGTACAGGAGACAGGGATAAAGATCATCCCCTCCGAAAAGAAATGCAAAAAACCAAAATGGCTGTCTGGGGAGGCCTTACAAATAGCTGTGAAAAGAAGAGAAGTGAAAAGCAAAGGAGAAAAGGAAAGATATAAGCATCTGAATGCAGAGTTCCAAAGAATAGCAAGGAGAGATAAGAAAGCCTTCCTCAGCAATCAATGCAAAGAAATAGAGGCAAACAACAGAATGGGAAAGACTAGAGATCTCTTCAAGAAAATTAGAGATACCAAGGGAACATTTCATGCAAAAATGGGCTCAAGAAAGGACAGAAATGCTATGGACCTAACAGAAGCAGAATATATTAAGAAGAGGTGGCAAGAACACACAGAAGAACTGTACAAAAAAGATCTTCACGACCCAGATGACCACGATGGTGTGATCACTCACCTAGAGCCAGACATCCTGGAATGTGAAGTCAAGTGGGCCTTAGGAAGCATCACTACCAACAAAGCTAGTGGAGGTGATGGAATTCCAATGGAGCTATTTCAAATCCTGGAAGATGATGCTATGAAAGTGCTGCACTCAATATGCCAGCAAATTTGGAAAACTCAGCAGTAGCCACAGGACTGGAAAAGGTCAGTTTTCATTCCAATTCCAAAGAAAGGCAATGCCAAAGGATGCTCAAACTACCCCACAATTGCACTCATCTCACACGCTAGTAAAGTAATGCTCAAAATCCTCCAAGCCAGGCTTCAGCAATACGTGAACCATGAACTTCCAGATGTTCAAGCTGGTTTTAGAAAAGGCAGAGGAACCAGAGATCAAATTGCCAACATCTTCTGGATCATGGAAAAAGCAAGAGAGTTCCAGAAAAACATCTATTTCTGCTTTATTGACTATGCCACAGCCTTTGACTGTGTGGATCACAATAAACTGTGGAAAATTCTGAAAGAGATGGGAATACCAGACCACTTGACCTGCCTCTTAAGAAAGCTGTATGCAGGCCAGGAAGCAACAGTTAGAACTGGACAGGGAAAAACAGACTGGTTCCAAATAGGAAAAGGAGTACGTCAAGGCTGTATATTGTCACCCTGCTTATTTAACTCCTATGCAGAGTACACCATGAGAAATGCTGGACTGGAAGAAACACAAGCTGGAATCAAGATTGCTGCAGATGACACCACCCTTATGGCAGAAAGTGAAGAGGAACTCAAAAGCCTCTTGATGAAAGTGAGAGGAGAGTGAAAAACTTGGCTTAAAGCTCGACATTCAGAAAACAAAGATCATGGCACCCAGTCCCATCACTTCATGGGAAATAGATGGGGAAACAGTGGAAACAGTGTCAGACTTTATTTTATTGGGCTCCAAAATCACTGCAGATGGTGACTGCAGTCGTGAAATTAAAAGACACTTACTCCTTGGAAGAAAAGTTATGACCAACCTAGATAGCATATTCAAAAGCAGAGACATTACTCTGCCGACTAAGGTCTGTCTAGTCAAGGCTATGGTTTTTCCTGTGGTCATGTATGGTTGTGAGAGTTGGACTGTGAAGAAGGCTAAGCACCAAAGAATTGATGCTTTTGACCTGTGTTGTTAGAGAAGACTCTTGAGAGTCCCTTGGACTGCAAGGAGATCCAACCAGTCCATTCTGAAGGAGATCTGGGATTTCTTTGGAAGGAATGATGCTAAAGCTGAAACTCCAGTACTTTGGCCACCTCATGTGAAGAGTTGACTCATTGGAAAAGACTCTGATGCTGGGAGGGATTGGGGGCAGGAGGAGAAGGGGACGACAGAGGACGAGATGGCTGGATGGCATCACTGACTCGATGGACGTGGGTCTGAGTGAACTCCGGGAACTGGTGATGGACAGGGAGGCCTGGCGTGCTGTGATTCATGGAGTCACAGAGTCGGACACGACTGAGCAACTGAGCTGAACTGAACTGAACATAGTCAAAGGCTTTAGTGTAGTCAATGAAACAGTAGATGTTTTTCCGGAAGCCTCTTGCTTTTTCTACGAAACAATGTTAGCAATTCGATTTCTGGTTCCTCTGCCTTTTCTAAATCCAGCCTGTACATCTGGCAGTTCATAATAGAAAAGGGAGTGAAACACAAATGGGCATTTTGTCTGTAAATCAAACATCTGAAGCCCCATACAGCCTCCTCTGCAGCAATCTGTCCCCCCACTACTGGTGAATACCACTCCAGCTTCTGCGCAACAGTCTCTCTCTCTCTCTCTTTTTTTTTTTACTGAAAAACTCATGACTCTATTCAGATGAAGGGCCTCTACAGAAAGCAGGGCGCTGTCAGCCGTGTCTGCGACACACTTACAAAATATCTTTGCTTTTTAAAAATTTTGGTCAAATTAAGAACCGTTGATTAAGAACTTTTCCAGTAAGAAGAAAAACATGGGGTAGTAATTTAAAGACCTCAATAAAAACTTCTATTTTTAGTTTTTAAACAACACGCAGAGCGTTCTTCCTCTCAGGGCTCCGTGTGGGCCGTGCCCTGTCCGTGCTGCCCCGTGTGGGCCGGCCACCGTGCCGCCTCTGGGGCGGGTGTTGCACATTGGGCTTCGTGGACGCTCCGCAGCATCGCTGCACGCTGCATCTCTGCTCAAGAGTTTCCGGGCACTTGTCACACATCTTCTGCCCCATTTTCGTTGCTGAAATAGGGGATAGGTGATCCATGACTTGCTGAGGAATATCCTTACTTTCACTGGGAGGCAGATTACTGAAATAGTATCGTGGTACCAGTTGCACGAATAGCTCCGGAGCGATCTCAGAGGCGGTCCTGATGTAGTTGCTGTTGGCGATGCTGAATTTGTGGAAGAGAACCCACTCGGGCATCTTCCTGGCAACAGAGTAACAGGGTGCGACCTGCTTGTGCGTCAATTCTCTTCATAGTCTGTGCTTTTCCTCTTGTTTCCGTATCCCTAAGCAGAGTCAGCACCACCACCATCATCACTGGTAAAAGCAGCCCAGGCGTTGTTATAAGCTCTTTCCCTACAGTAACCAGAGTGCCCTCCCAGCAAACCTACAAGTTACCTTGAACTCTTCACCTCGTTTCACAGATAAATCAATAAAGACAGAGAGTTAAGTTTCATGCACACAAAGATGCCTAGAAAGTAGCAGAGTTGTGAGGCTGTGAAGGGGTTCTCCTCCTGAGCCCTGTGAACTCAGCTACTATGCTTTCTGCATTCTCATAGGTATGTTAGCGATTCAGGATTCAGTTCAGTTCAGCCGCTTAGTCGTGTCTGACTCTTTGCGACCCTGTGGACTGCAGCACGCCAAGCCTCCCGGGGTCTAACCAAACTCATGTCTGCTGAGTCGGTGATGCTGACTCATCCTCTTGGCGTCCCCTTCTCCTCCTGTCTTCTGTCTTCTCAGCATAGTGGGCAGTTTTCTTTTTTCTGTTTTAACTTTTTTTTTTTTTTTTTTTTTTTGCTCAATGTTATGTTTGTAGGAATCATCCATGTTTTTATGTATGGGTATAATTAAGTTTTTATTTTCCTCTTAATGGACATTTGGGTTGTTCCCAGAATTTGACTGGTTTGGAGAATACTACTTTGGATATTCTGTACAAGGGTCTGATGTGCCAATAATGGGATTGTCCAAGGTTGCACCCAGGACTGAGACTGCTACATTGAAGGAGATAATCCCTATCTATCAGCTGGCTCTTTGTATATCCATCTCTATCTATCTACCCATCCTCATCTGTCTGCCTATTTATCTATCAAAAGAAAACAGAAAAGGGCAGACTGGGAGAAAACGTGGGAGTGACAGAGTGTGCCCCCCTGAGCTGATGCCCACCCACATTCACACTAGCTGTGTATGCAAGCGTCCACTTCTCCACCCCCTTTCCGACATTCATCGTCATCAGACCTCTAAGTTTGTAGGGTGTGCAAAGATGCCTCACTTTGTTTCTAGTTTGAATGTCCATGATAACCCATAAGGTGCAGCTCTGTTATCTGTACTCACTAACCCAGGGTCACCATCCTCCAGGTTCTAAAGCCTGCTGACCTGAGGTGGAGTGGATGTCATAATAACAGAAATACAGTGCACAATAAATGCGATGTGCCTGAATCATCCTGAAGCCATCTCTCCTGGCCCTGCCCATGGAAAATCGTCTTCCACAAAACCAGTTCCTGGTGACCAGCGGTTTGGGAACCACTGTTACTAATCAATGAATATTCTTCTTTTCTGAAGAAGTGGTCTGCCTAGTTCCTTTGATTCTTTTCTGATGTGCAGGATTTCTTTTCTAGGTGATATTTTGTTAGTTATATATATGAAGTGTCTTCTCTAATTACGTGGTTTATCTTTTCATACTGTGAATGGTGTATTTCAATAAGTATAAGTTTCTTGTTTTACTGCAGGTGAATCTATCAATGTTTCTCTTTAGAGCTGGTGCCTCAACTGGCTTATTTCAAGTCTATTTACTTCCCCAGTTTAGTTCAGTTCAGTTGCTCAGTCACGTCCAACTCTTTGCGACCCCATGGACTGCAGCACGCCAGGCCTCCCTGTCCATCACCCACTCCCGGAGCTTGCTCAAACTCATGTCCATCGAGTCGGTGATGCCATCCAACCATCTCATCCTCAGTTGTCCCCTTCTCCTCCCGCCTTCAATCCTTCCCAGCATCAGGGTCTTTTCAAATGAATCAGTTACTCACATCAGGTGGCCAAAGTATTGGAGTTTTAGCTTCAGCATCAGTCCTTCCCCAGAGGCAATAACTACATTCTCCCATACAGAATTTTAGTTCACCCACAGTAGAACTTTCATTTGTCTTAAAATGATGTGTGTGTGTATTTTAGAAGATAACTTTAATTTTATGTATTTAAATTTTTTTCCTGTATTTTTAGAAACAATATACTTTCTACACTGAATTAAAGTGCAATCTCCGTCATAAATCAAGAGTCTGCATTTTCACGCGTTTGCTTCTGAGTGCTCTGCTCTGTTCGATTTCTGTATTTGTCTGCGCCTGCACCGAGTCTATCCTTTCTGCCTACCGTGGCTCTAACTAGTCCTGGTGAGGAAGCCCTCGCACCGTCTTTATTCAGGAGCACTGCACCTCTCCCTGACTGCAAACTCCACGCAAGGGTGCATTAAGCTTCTGAACTCAAACACACATACATGCACAACTGTTCATATTTTAATTGAGATAATCTTAAATGTTGAATAAGTTTGGAGGGTATTAACGTCTTAATTACATGGAGGCTTTCAACGCAGGAACATGACATAGCTTCATATAACTGGATCTTTCTAAAAGTTGTCAATAAATTCCATGTTATCTGCCGAATTCTTACCACACCTCTAGTTCTAGTTAAATTTATTTCAAGAAATGTGGTCAATGTTTTTGTTGACATTTTAGAAAATATATTTTTTCATTTAATTTGTTTAACTTTTTCTTCATCAAATTTAATTGATTTTTATATGGAATTCTATTTCAGCAAACTTATTTGCCTAACATTTTAGTTGTTGTAAATTCAGAGAAGAATCTTTGGGATTATCTATGCATACAATCATAGAAAATGTAAAATTATTTTGTTTTTTTCCAAATAGATACCTTCTATTTGTTTTTCTTTTTTTTTTTTTTTCAATTTGTTTTTCTTAACTTACTATCTTGGCTAGAATTTCTAGTAAACTACTGAACAGAAACGATAATAAGCAGAACATTTATTTCATTTCTGATCTCAAATGTACATGCTCACTTATTCACCATTCAGTGTTACAACAGAAAATCCCCAAAGCAGTGCAACTTCTAGCTACACAGACTCAAACTCCACACTCAAAGTAGAAGAAAAGAATGCACCTTTCCAGACCAAAAACCCAAAAGACTTTTTACCTCAGGCTCTGCTGTTCTACTCAAGATACCGGGCTTAAAAAAAGAGAAAGCATAAAAAATCCACAAACTGCAACGAGACAAATAAGCATCAGGACCACACACTGTTGGGATTATCAGACAAGGAACATAAAAAAAAAAATAACTGCATGTAATGTCTCTTGCAGACACAGATGAATATGGTGCACGTTCAGGTGGCTGAATTTTAGCAAAGAGATG
Source organism: Capricornis sumatraensis (assembly GCF_032405125.1). Lineage (NCBI taxonomy): Eukaryota > Metazoa > Chordata > Mammalia > Artiodactyla > Bovidae > Capricornis > Capricornis sumatraensis. The sequence continues at coordinate 120,456,656 of NC_091074.1, forward strand.
GATGCCATAAGAAAAACAATCACATGACTTAAAAAGTCACTAACAGAGATGAAGAATGCCTTCAGCAGACTCATCAGTAGAAGTGACACAGCTGAGAAAAGAATCGGTGCACTTGAAGACAGGGCAGGAGAATTTACCCGGCTACGGCACGCAGAGAGAAAGGAGGGGCAGGGACAACAGAATGTCCAGGAGCTGCAGGAGGCCATCCAGAGGCCTAAACGTGTGCAGCTGCAACCCCAGGGACCGAAGAGAAAGAGGACGGCACAAAAGAGACACTTTAAGAGAAAATGGTTGAGGGTTGGACTTCCCTGGTGGCTCAGACGGTAAAGCGTCTGTCTACAGTGCGGGAGACCCGGGTTCAAGCCCTGGGTTGGGAAGATCCCCTGGAGAAGGAAATGGCAATCCACTCCAGTACTATTGCCTGGAAAATCCCATGGAAGGAGGAGCCTGGTAGGCTACAGTCTATGGGATCACAAAGAGTCGGTCACAACTGAGCAACTTCACTTCACATTTTCTAAAAATGCAGACACCAAACCACAGATCTGAGGAGCTAAGAAAACATCAGCAAAATAATCGCCAAAAGTAAACCTTCCAAAAGGAAACAGAGAAACAGATAAATTCTAATCACTGTCTAATACTTAAGCATGTGTCCATTCCAATTAAACAAGCAGATTATTTAAGTAGGGACACAGAAAATCACTACACACAACAATCATAGTATGCATGTTTTTTAAAAACCATTTACGGAACATTCACCAAAGCGTACCGCTTGCTAGACTACTGTGCTGTGCTAAGTCGCTCAGTCGTGTCCACCTCTTTGCGACTCCACGGAGTGTCGCCCACCAGGCTCTTCTGTCCGTGGGATTCTCCAGGCAAGGATACTGGAGTGGGTTGCCATGCCCTCCTCCAGGGGATCTTCCAGAACCAGGGATCAAACCCAGGTCTCCTGCATTACAGGCGGGTTCTTCTGTCTGAGCCACCAGGAAGCCCTGTTGAACTATTACGCAAGACTGGTCCTGTTTTACATGATCAACACCACACAGAATGTAGAATTAACGTGAGGGTTGTTTTTTAATAATCTTGGTCTATTTATTCGGTGCCCTGTAATGTCCTCATGCACTAGGGATGCACACGGGCCCTAAAGTGGAAAATGCCTCAGCTTAGAGTTTCCAGGTATGGTCACCTAATAGTTAAGCTCTGAGAGACGGTCCCTCCAGGGCCCTGCTCAGGCCACCCCATGCCTCTACGAGTTCTCACATCCTCTGACTGTGTCTGGGGCTCCTTCCCTTCTCTCACTTCCTTTGGTGGTTTCCTTTGTGGCATCCCTTCCGGCTCCCAGGAGCCACTGGATTCAATGGTACCTTGGGCCCCTGCCCCATGCCCTAGGCCTTTCTCTGACTGCTCACACCTACGGAGCACAGACTGAGGTCTTGGCCGCAGTCAGCCAGGTTAGAGTTGGCTGACATTTGAGAGACCTTAGAGATGGCCTCACCGGGTCTGTGACACCCACTGGGTCCCGACGCCACCTCGGGAGCATAGGCAGATCCTCAGACCCACCGAGTCTCGGAGGGAACTCAGGCTCCTCACAGTTAACCCCACCCTGGGGTCACAGTCTGTGCTTCGACAGGACTGACCTCATCCGCATAGTTTTCCCAAAGGAATAAAACTCAGGGGACACTCACAGGAGGATTAAAAGTTCCTAGTGACTTAGGACATACTTCCCGGCACTGCTTACCCAGAACCCCCTTCTGTTCCCAGCAATAGTTCAGCCTGACCTTGTTGAACTGGGAGAAGATGACCAGAGGCTTCAGCGCACCCGTGGCCGCAGGAGATGCAGGCAGTGGCTGACGCCTGAGCCCCGGCGGGCTATCCACTGGACACGGCCCTTCCCGAGCTTCCTCGGCTCTTCTCTGACGCCCGAGCCCCGGCGGGCCATCCACTGGACACGGCCCTTGTCTTCTGCCGCATGGAGGAGTCTCCCCAGCTGGGCGTCTCCTGTCAGCACTCATCCCATCTCCCCATGGCGATAGCGAACGCGGAGTGGGTCGCAGGACGGGGTTGTGGCTCCTCCGGCAGCTGCCTCCGTGCATCCCCGGCCTTCGGCAGCTGCCGCCCTGCGGCCCCCACTCCCTCTGCCTAGGGTGCGGCCGCAACCGTCTTCCTTGATGACTGCTTCCAAGAAGACGTGTGCCTTCCCGCAGAGGAGCCTCTCCGTTCTTTGTTAGTAGATAGGCCCGATTTTCTGTAGTCAGCACTTTCACTTTCCTTATTCACACTGACTTCTTAGCACCCAGCAGGATGGGGGAGCCGGGTGGGCTGCTGTCCATGGGGTCGCAGAGAGGCAGACACGACTGAAGTGACGTAGCAGTAGCAGCAGCCTTCAGACGCCGGGCGGCCTGTCGGGCTAGCAGAGCACGCGGTAAACGTCACTCCCCCCTGAGCTCATTTGAGCAGCCCCACCCGGCTCTCGTTGTACCTGCCCTCTACGTGAACCCACATTCCATAATCCCCTCTTTAATTCAAAGCCATTTTATAGTGTCTTCCCCAACCCCTGCTTGGTGTGTGAAGCATCGCCTCGCTTCTTCTGCAGACTTAGCCTGCTGCCTATCCAGCGCAGATGTGTCATCTTTGGCCTCACACCTAAGACAGGGCTCCCTGGATGCCCTGCAACCCGTCCTGACTGCCCCTTCCAGAGGCGGTAAAGGGACGAGGAGGGAAGAGAGGCACTGCCTCCTGAGAAAGGGTTGGGAGAGAAGGCCCGCTCTGCTCTTTACTCTCTTGCTATTGGTAAACGTCTCCTCCGTCACTGAATTCCACAAGGTCAGGCTCCTGGAGTTAGCCTGACACTAGGTCTTCACACTCTAATCAGTATTACCCGTTGGAAAAGGCAGAGATCTTTGTCAGATGAAAAAACTGGAGTCCAGAATTCTTGAGAATCACCATTTGTGAAAGATAAATGCTTTTGTCTCCATGGAAACTAGGCCCGTCCTCCTCTTCCGCCCCCTCCTTCAGCAGGCATTACTGAAGATGCATAATTGGAGGAATTCCCGGGTGCACTTGCCCTGGCAGAGGGCAGCTATTCCCAGGTGCAGGCTCCCACGGGACGGACACAAAGACTCCTTTAGGCATGGGCAGTCTACATGGGGGTCCATAACGATGTTCTTTCCCTTGAAACATATTCTGAAAAAGCCATCACACGAGCACTGGACAATGGTTCCTGGACACCTAAAATGTAATTGTTTTGTTCTGACAACTTACACCACTAACCTAAACAAATAAGGGAGCATTTCCAACTTTCTAGAAGTTTCAGCTGGCTTGATTTTCTTCTAGGAAGACATGTTAGTAGGAAAGCTAAGAAAGATCAACGTTACTGCAAACCAGGGGTCGGTTGCCGTGTGTGTGCGTGGAGAGTCCTGAGGGCTGGGCCCCTGCTGCTCCTTACCTTGCTTCAGGGGAACCGCTCTCTTGTCCAGCCGCACTTCTGGGTCCAGGGAGAGACCCAGGGAGAGACCCAGGGAGAGACACAGGGAGAGACCCAGGCAGAGACCCAGGCAGAGACCCAGGGAGAGACCTAGGGAGAGACCCAGGCAGAGACCCAGGCAGAGACCCAGGGAGAGACCCAGGCAGAGACCCAGGCAGAGACCCAGGGAGAGACCCAGGGAGAGACCCAGGCAGAGACCCAGGGAGAGACCCAGGCAGAGACCCAGGGAGAGACCCAGGGAGAGACCCAGGGAGAGCTGACAGGCAGTGGACACATTTGTAGGAAGCAAGTGCAGGATCCACAGAGAGGCCAGACTCACCTTTCACCTGGGATTTCAGTCTCTTAAAAAATTGACAGATACATTGTGTGTTGTGTGGCTCCAGACCCCTTCCCTGACTAGCGAAGGTCCCTGATCAGCCATGACTGAATTGTGTAAGGAACCGCCTGGCCTAAATCTATCTTTCTGGACCTCCCTGAATGGCAGGGTCTGCAGGCGGTTCCCTATGATACCCTTGTAGATTTGGGTTTTTATCAAATAACCCAGTAAGTTCCATGAAAACCAAGGGTTATTGAGATAAGTCCTAGTTTTGTTCATGGCTGATTGTTCTTTGAAAAAGAAAAAAAGCATATTCTTCATGCTAGAAGAGATGCTAACATCCACACAGCCGAAACCGACCTTTTTAATAGAGGCAGAAACTATCCTACAGAGGTCGATGTGCTGGCTCTGATTCACAGCTAGCCGGTGGCAGAGAGGCTGGACCGAGAGTCCCCTGGCCTGTCCTTCCTGCTGGATCCGCCCGCATTAGACCTCAGGGCCATGGTGAGGGACCCCGTCATACCAAGGCATCGTGCCCCGTGTGTTCGTTTGCAAGCTGGTGGCTTGGTGTTCAGGAAGAGGGTGTCCCCAGGCTCAGGGTTAGAGAGGGAAGCACACTGCACAGTCGGCCACCAAAGCCCACCCGGCCTGAAGCGGGACGCAGGGGAGCAGAAGCGCTGCTTCGCGGAGGGACTGGCAGGGAACACGCGCAGCATGTTCTGAAAGGCGCGCTTTCCACACAGCCCGCGATTTCCCGCTTTCCTTCTAAAATAGATTTTTAAAGTCCTCTCATTCAGCAGGGATGCTCTGAGTACCTGCTGTGTGCGCACCACCCTGTGGGTGATGCAGGTGTGAACCTCACAGAGGCCACGTCACCGTGTGGAGGCTGGAAAGGATACCGGCGTATTCCACATGTCAGGAGCTGGAAAGCGCGGGAGAAACCATGAAGCGGGAGGACGGCGGGGGCTGACAAGGGAGGCGATGCAGCCTTAAGTGAGATGAAGGTGCAGGCGTCGATCCCCGAGAGCGCCCCGAGGAAAGGGGGTGCAGCAGAGAGACTGTGCCCTGTCCCTGGGCCTGCAGGACCTCCAGCCCAGGGAAGCTGAGGGGATCTGCTGTGAGACCAGACAGGGAAAGAGAAGCCGCTGCATGCAAGGCTTTGTAGACCAATTATGAGCATTTTGCCTTTTATTTTCAATAAAATGAGGGCCATTTCATGACTTTGGACAGAGGTGTAACCCGGTCTGCCGCTAGGTCTTCAAAGGGTCGCTCTGCTTTTTTGCTGCACGTAGACTGTGTCTGAGAAGCAAACAGATGAGGGAGGCGCTATAAAGCTGCTAGGAGAGCTGAGTGGGGAGCGACGGCGGCCCCTCTGGCTGGACGTGCCGGACGTGAGAAGAAGGGGCTGGACTCGGGGAGTGTTGGAAACGTGGAGTTACTGATACAGGCTACAGGGGAAATGGGATTTTGGTCTCTGCTGGAAGCACAAGCAGGGGCGCCCGTCGTGGAGCTGGGGAAGCAGGCGTGAGCGGGTCAGCGCACACTGCCGTCGCCACCACTGCAGGGTGATGCTGTGACGCCTTTCCGAGTGGGGGCAGAGAGGGGCCGCTCGAGAGCGTGGACGGCCTCTGTTCCCTGCGAGCGCAGTCGTCCTTAGCAATGCTAGTGCCCGCGCCTCAGCCTTTGCGAGCGGCGTTCCCGAGACCTGCACCTCCCTCGTGACGACTCCAGGCACGTTGCCTGGCGCAGCAGAGCCTCTCTCTCTTCCTAAGGGGGCTCCTCGTTCTGACGGCGACACGCGGCTGTGATGCCTGAGAAGCGGAGCTGACAGGCGCCTCTGTTGGTTCTGCTGATTCCCATCACATCTGCTGCAGTCAGGCCCTCTCGGGCTAGAAATCCAGAGCAACATTCTAGAGGCGGGAAAAAACCAGGACCAAGCTGCGCAGCAGCATCTGGGGTCTGGAAAGAGCAGATTCCCCACTCAGTGCGTTCAGTCGCATCCAGCTCTGCGACCCCGTCGGCCGTAGCCCACCGAGCTCTTCTGTCCATGGGGTTTCCGAGGCAAACACACTGGAGTGGGTTGCCATTTCCTACTCCAGGGGATCCTCCTGACCCAGGGATCAAACCTGAGTCTCTTGCTTTTCCTTCACTGGCAGGCAGACCGTGCCACCTTATTATTTATTTATTCTCCTTCTGAATTTCACATAAAGGTGATACCATATGGTATGCATTCTTTTCTGACTTATTTCATTTAGCAAACTACCCTCTACATCCTTCCATGTCATTGCAAATGGCAAGATGTTTTAATTTATTTTTGCATGAGTAGTACTCCATTGCGTGTGTGTGTGTGTGACTTCTTTATCCACTCACCTATGGGTGAACATTTCAGTTGCTTCCATAGATTGCCTATTGTAAATGATAATGCTTTGAACTTTGGGGTGCATATACATTTTGGAGTTAGTGGGGGTTTTGTTTCAGATAAATATCCAGAAATGGAATTGCTGGATCACATATTAATAGCAGTTTTTAAGTTTTGAGGGATCTCTATACTGTTTTCCATGGTGGCTGCACCAATTTGCATTCCCCCCAACCAGGCACAAGAGTCCCCTTCTCGCCACAGCCCCACCTGCACCTGCTGTCTCTTGCCTTTTTGATGGTGGCCTTTCTGACAGGTGTGAGGTCACACCTCACTGGGGGTTTCATTTGCGTTTCCCTGATGATTAGTGCTGTTGAGAGTCATGTGACTTCCTTCCATGTGTCTATGCCTCTGCCCATCTTGTGACGGCGTTGTTTTGATGTTGACTTGGGTGAGCGCTTTTATATTCTGGTTTGTAGCCACTCACTGGATGTATTGTCCGCAAATGTCTCCTCTCATCCAGTAGCCTGTCATTTTGTGGACAGTTGCCTTCACTGTGTAAGCGTTTGCTTTTGGTTTGATGTCCCATTTGTTAATTTTTGTTTTTATTCCCCATGCCTGAGGAGCCATTTCCAAAACAAAGTATTGCTGAGACTGATGCCAAAGTGTGTACTCCTTTGTTCCCTTCTGGAAGTTTTATAGCTTCAGGTCTGCGTTTTCAGCCTTTCCTGCACTTGGAGTGTGCTTCTGTGCGTGATGTGAGAAAGTGGTCCGGTTGGGTTTTTGGCCTGCGGAAGTCCAGCTTGTCTAACACCGTTTATTGAGGGGTCTGCCTTTCCCCCACCGTGTATTCTTTCTTGCTCTGTCACAGGTAGACTGACCGTGTACGTGTGGCCCCTCTGGGCTCCCTGCCCTGCTCCCTCTTGTCGACCTATGTGTCTGCTTCTGTGACAGGCCCCTACTGTTTTGATTACTGTAGCTTTCCAGGATAGTCTGAAATCAAGTAGCGTGACATCTCTGCTCAGTGCTCTGTGGTGACCTGACTGGGAGGAGGTCTAAACAAGAGGGCATGTATGTACACATGTCACCGATTCACTTTGCTGTACAGCAGAAACTAACACCGTGTTGTAAAGCAACTATATTTCAATAATTTCTTATAAAAAAACTATCTGGCTATTTGGCCTTTTGTGTTTTTATGCAAATCGTGTATCTATCCATCTATCCATCTGCATGTTTGCTTGTTCTCATTGTTCAGTCACCCAGTCGTCTCCAGCTCTCTGTGACCCCATGGACTGCAGCACACCAGGCTTCCCTGTCCTTCACCATCTCCTGGAGCTTGCTCAAACTCATGTCCATTGAGTCAGTGATGCCATCCAACCATCTCATTCTCTGGCATCCCCTTCTCCTCCTGCCTTCAATCTTTGCCAGCATCAGGGTCTTTTCAAATGAGTCAGTTCTTCTCATCAGGTGGCCAAAGTATTGGCGCTTCAGTATCAGTCCTTCCAATGAATATTCAGGACTGACTTCCTTTAGGATGGACGGGTTTGATCTCCTTGCAGTCCGAGGGACTCTCAAGAGTCTTCTCCAACACCACAGTTTGAAAGTCTGAATTCTTCAGCAGCTCAGTCTTCTGTCGGGTCCAACTCTCACACCCACACGTGACTCCTGGAAAAACCACAGCTTTCACCTCAAGGACTTTTGTCAGCAAAGTGACGTCTCTGCTTTTAATGTCCAGGTTGGTCATGGCTTTTCTTCCAAGGAGCAAGCATCTTTTAATATCATGACTAGTCTGCGAGAAATTCCCTTGATATTTTGATAGGTATTGCACTGAATCTGCAGATTGCTTTGGATGGTATGGTCATTTTACCAATGTACTAAAATTTTTTATTTAGTTAGTTTTTTTCTGACTGTCCCGGGTCTCTGCTGTGGGGTCTTTCCTCTGGCCACAGGCCAGGGGCTCCTCTCTAGCTGTGGCCGCGGGCTCTCATTGCACGAGCTCCTCCTGCTTTGGAGCATGGGCTCCAGATCGCGTGGGCTTCGGTCGCTGCATCACACGCACTCAGTACCAGGCGCTAGAGCTCAGCCTCAGCAGCTGGGGCACACTGGCTTAGCTCCTCCACAGCACGTGGGATCTTTCCAGACCAGGAACAGAACCCATGTCTCCTGCATTTTTAGGCGAATTCTTTACCAATGAGCCACCAGGGAAGACCCATTTTAACAATATTAACTGTTAAAATTGATCCATGACCAATCCGTGACCAGTCCATGACCAATCCATGACCAATCCATGGCCAAAGTGTATCTTTCCCTTCACTTGTGTCCTCTTTGGCTTCTCTCATCAGTGACTTACAGTTTGCAGAGAATAAATCTTTTCCCTTTTTGGCTAGATTTATTTCTAGGCATTGAAACAGAAACAGTGAGAGAATTTATTTTGGGGGGCTCCAAAATCACTGCAGGTGGTGACTGCAGCCATGAAATTAAAAGATGCTTGCTCCTTAAAAGAAAAGCTGTGACCAACCTAGAAAGCATATTAAAAAGCAGAGACATTACTTTGTCAACAAAGGTCCATCTAGTCAAGGCTATGATTTTTCCAGTGGTCATGTATGGCTGTGAGAGTTGGACTATAAAGAAAGCTGAGTGCCAAAGAATTGATGCTTTTGAACTGTGGTGTTGGAGAAGATTCTTGAGAGTCTCTTGGACTGCAAGGAGGTCCAACCAGTCAATCCTAAAGGAAGTAAGTCCTGAATATTCATTGGAAGGAATGATGCTGAAGCTGAAACCCCAATACTTTGGCCACCCGATGCAAAGAACTGACTCATTGGAAAATACCCTGATGCTGGGATAGATTGAAGGCGGGAAGAGAAGGGGACAACAGAGGATGAGATTGGATGGCATCACCGACTTGATGGACCTGAGCTTGAGCAAGCTCTGGGAGTTGGTGATGGACAGGGAAACCTGGTGTGCTGCAGTCCAGACAGAGAGTCGGACATGACTGAGTGACTGAACTGAACTGATTCCTAGGCATTTCGTTCCATTTGGTGCAAATAGTTACACTGATAAACTCTATGCCAATTAATTTGGAAACTTTGTTATGCCCAAGTCGCAAAATCTCCCAATGACCACCAGGGAGCTGATAGCTGATGTAAAAGCAAGAGACTGTTTATTACCAAGCTTGAGCTGGGGCTCCCACCGATACCGACACAGCGGCTATAGGGAGGAGCCCTGGGTTTTGGGTTACATTGCTTATATAGGGAGTGTTCATGGAAGAAAAGATTTCTAGGTAGAGGGACATCTGATTGGTCACTTTCTTTTGAAGGATTGTGTGTTGGTTTTTGATTGGTCCCTATTACCTAGGTAGACCACGAGTTCCTGAACGTTAAGTCAGGAGATTCTGGCCTGGGGTCCGATTGGCTCGTGGGTGGTGGGATGAGGTCAGGGGATTTCCAAAGGCTCTTGGACTTCCAAGGGCTCTTTTCCCAGAACCTTACAAAATGGAGTAGCTTAGGTCCTTCACTCCCCTCTTCTCTAGGATCCAGGACAGACCCAATCATGGGTCTGAGGTCAGCGCTATATTGTCTCCCGCTAAGGGGACCATTGGCAGGGCCGTATATTGGGATCTGCTCAGTAACAAGATAATCAGGGGCCCTACCAAGGAAGATATGAGAGCTGTGAACCAGGGGGAGGACTTGAACCAGGATTCACACCAATTTTTGAGACATTGCTCTTTCTCTTTTTCTCTGACTCAGCCCTTCTCTTATCTTGGCCAGGGACTCCCTGACTACCCCCGAGTGATTCACATAAAAACAACGTTCTTCCCCTAACGCAGCACATAGGCCCCCTGAGACTTCATACTCAAGATACTTCTTGGGAATCGGGCGGAGGTCTCTTTCTTCTGTAACTTCTTCCTGCTGTGCATGGGCGTAGGCCTGCCTAGCAGAGCAGAAGTCTCTCTCTACCTGATCTACGTTGGGGTTTTCCACATCTGAAACCAGCTTCTACCCTTGTAGTAACAGCAATTTAGTTGGCCCCTCTCCGAGATGAAATAGACAAGGGCCAAACAGGAGACCTACCAGGATGGTCGTCTCTGGTCCCTGGAAACAGAAGGCAGCATTCGGGGTGAGGGTTGCAGGCCTTCTGATGGGCTGGTGGTGAGGCAACAGAGCTGTGCTCCAGGAATCTCGTGTTCAGTCTGAAGTCACCATCCTCCACCTGGGTGGGGGCGCAAAGACACTGCTATGCATGTTTCTTTGAGTGGGAACCAGGACGCTGTCTGGAGGCTGCACCAGCCTTTGATTGTTTCTGTTTTTGTATCCCCTCCCTTCCCTGCTTAGCAATTGTTTGGATTCAGGGAAGGCCAAGGAGGCTGAACACAGTCTATATCCTACAGATAAGAAATGGGGAACACAGAGCAGATCGGTATCCAGAGCCCCACAGAGTCCCGCTCAGGTTTAATTTTAGGGAACTAGGCAACTATGACTGTGATAACTTCCTGTCAAAATGGGGCATAGGACTGCCCCAGCTTGGAGTATAGACACTGAATTGGAAGTATTTCTGAGTTCCAAGTTCTAGATCTGAGTCTTGTATGATTAAAATCCTGATCCCTTGGTCTGCCATTTTGATGTAACAGACCCAATTAGAAGTAGTTGGAGGAGTGATAACTGGAATTTAGTAGACAAAATAAATCTCATTTCTTTTTTGAAGAACAGGCCTGAAACCCAGTCTGGACCTGGCACTTCAGGGAGACTTGTAGCCATGTAGCCAGTTGCCTAGTTTTATAAAAAGTAAGGTTACTAGCTTCCAGCAGACATTGTTTTGAAAATGGTGGCATCCAAGCCTGGCACGACTCAGAAAACTCAAGTGTTTAGCAATACAAGTAATCTGAAAGTACACCCATAGATAGCATCACCTAGTTATTTCCCAGGATATCTGAACCATAGCTACTCTATTTTGACTTTTAATTGTAAACTTTTCCTTAATAGCCAAAGCAGATTTCACCGTTAATGACGTCAGTGTTTCTCTAGGTACAAGAAGATGCAAGGACTGGGACTCATAAAATCTTCTCCTGAAAAGATCTAGCTATCTGAAGGCCTGTTCTGCCCGTCTTTCCCAGAGCACAGAGTGCCTCATTCCTGATTGTCACCTTGACCTCCTTTCAGGGGCGTTGAAAGTCAGCAGTTGCAGCGGCCATGATTTAATCTTTGCAGACGTAGATGGCAAGTGTCAGTCTTCAGTTGGCAGAGCCCCTTTTTGCTCATAAACTTGACCATGATTTTGAGGGGGGCATTTCATGACCATTTTATCCCATGGTGCTGAGAATGTCCATTCTCAGGTTTGGCAAAGATTCTGTTGACAGGCCACTCAATGTGCTGTTATTGGACTAGGCCATAAAATGGTATCCAAAATTCTCTGGACCACCTGTCTTACTAGCTTCTTGGTCCAGGAAAATATTCCCTCTTGTTGCTTCTTGCCGTATCTAGAGTTACACTGTTACCATCATCGATCTCATATGGGACTATATATTAGAGGCCTCACACACATATTTGACAGTGCAAGAAACAGCAATTTTGTAAAACAGGTGAAATACAAATAACATAGCCAGCAGTATTAGTAAAGTCACAAATGAGACTTATGTTGAGAACTTCCATTAGATGTAGCCCAGGATATCTCAGGTCATCTGCACAGTGACCTGAATATGACTATAATTTTTTTAACTAAATTTTCTCAAGGCCAACCAGTTAGAGTCTGGTAGTAGAGAAATTTACCAAGGTAACCCAGAACTAGACACAGGTAATTGGCCACAAACCCAACAATTGGATTGGTTTTTAAAAGTAGCATAGGATCAGGCCTGTGATAGAAAAGCATTTGACTTCTATGTAAAGGTCTAAGAAGTTAAGAAAACATAAATGATGATACGAATCAGGTCCCGCATCTCGGGGAAGCTGTCTCCCTCTGATGTCGTCGTCTTCTCATCCTGGTGTAGTGTAGTTTCTCCTGATAAAAAAGTCCTTCCATCCAGGTTGGAGACAGTCCCTTAAATTATGTCTTTTTCCAGTCCTGGTGGCAGGTCATGAGGCATCTGATCTTCATCCAAAGATAGCTTACTGAGATAAGCTTCAGAAACAAACTTAGGGTGTTCTTCAAGAATTCAATTAAATTTTACATCAATATCACATAACAGCAAAGAACTGTCTAAGAGAGGAGTCTTACTAGATGCAGACCTCCATTAACAAACTGGGGTTTAACGTTTTGAAATATCTTTTTCTCCTTAAAGTTACCCTTATTTTTATTAAATATAACCAAATTAAGGCTAGTTTGTTTGCAAAATAGGTCTGTTCTCACTCATTTTGGTCTGATGACTTTTTATAATCATAATTGATTATAGGCTTTTTATCTTGTTGAAACATTTATAGAGTCTCAGACTGAACTTTTAAAATAAAACAGGACTGGGAAACTCACACCAAAGGCTTATCACAGATTTTGCCTAACAAATCTAGGTGAATTCTTCCCTTTTTAAGGTCTCAAAAATTTCTTGAAATTTTTGAACCCATGAGATAACCTTCCTCACTCATTTGACAAACTTACTGGAAACCTAAGAACTTCCAATTTTTGGAGGAGTCAGATAGAAAATATAATTGTTTTGTTTATAACATTTAATTTTACCAAAGTATTGTCATAATTAGTTTGAGAGGAAGATTTTCCCTACTCCCTGAAAACATAAGATTCAAACCCATAATTTTTCAGATAGAAAAAGTTATAAGCATATTCGCTGGTTCATTCAGTCCTTTTAATAACTTTTGTGACATCATCAGGTTTTCCATTAAAATACTAGGACATATCAGAATGTTAAAAACTCCATATAATTTCTAGGATATCTGTATTAATTATTTTACCATACATTATAACATGAGCGGATTTATTACTCATCTGATAATCTTTTCCATGTAATTTAACCAACCAAATAAACACAGTTTAATATCTCTCTTTGGGATGTTCCAGGGGCCCTCTGAAGCACCCCAAAGTTAGCTAGAGATCAAAAGAACTTCAAAAGAGTTCTATTTAGGAAGTTTTATCAAAAAGATCAATTAAAAGGGTTTAGAACATTTGGTCATTTAGTCAATGTTAATGAGTGTATCACTTAGCTTGTTGATAAGTCACAATGGGCGTAAATACCGAGGCTCAAGGTCTAGTGAAAGTCAGCTCCACCATCTTGGATCTAGTTGACTCTAACCAGTTTTTTTAATGGCTGTGTCATTCTTAACAAAATCCACTTATCTAACTAGTTGCAATCCAATTTTAGAAAGTCCTGATCAGGCAAAACTCTTTAGTATTTTATCATACCTTCTTTTTTTTTACTGAAAACATACCTCTCACTTTCCTTTAGCAACCAATAGCTAACTTTTATATTAGCATTTTATAGATTGGTGAGCATAAATACCAGCAATAATTTCTAAAGAATAATTATTCTTAATAGAGCTTATATAAAAGCTCATATTCCATTTACATTTTTTAGAAGTTTCTTCACCTGAGGTAATTTCCTTGTTGACAAACTTGTAACAGATATAATATTTAACTTATATTAAACCAAGGTACAATGAAAATATTCTACTTAACATTAATTACTCTAAGACATGTCTCTATTAGATAGGTCAACAAACAAACATTAATATCAGGTATTTAACATTGAATATTTCCCAGTTCACATGAACCTGGAATTTCTTGTTTAATTTAGAATTACTTGATTTGTAAGCGCTTACCTTTTTTTAAGCCAAATAAATAGAAATAGAGCTCATATACAAATTAACCTCAAAAATATTACCCAGAGACAGAGACACACCAAGATGTATTTGGACAGACACAGCGCAAGATCGAGCGTCAAGTCTTGTTTTCCTTTTTCCTCAGCGTCAGGAGTTAGAGATGGTCTAGATAAGTGTTCCTGAGAGCCCTGGTCTCAAGGCACAGGGAAAGAAAATCAAGTTCCAGCAAAATGGCGGCAGGTCTAAACCACATGGTGGCCAGACAAAGCAAAATGGCCATCAAAAATCACAACACAGAGCACAGAGTTAAAACACACACAGATAAACCCGGCAGTCCTCATCAAAGTGAAAGTGAAAGTGAAGTCGCTCAGTCGTATCCAACAGCGACCCGTGGACTGTAGCCCACCAAGCCTTTCCATCCATGGGATTTTCCAGGCAAGAACACTGGAGTGGGTTGCCATTTCATTCTCCAGGGGATCTTCTCGACCCAGGGATCGAACCCAGGTCTCCCATATTGCAGGCAGACGCTTTAACCTCGGGTCCACCAGGGAAGCCCTTAAATACAAAAATACAGTCTCTCAGGAAACCTCCTATAGAGACACAGAACTTCAGATCTAAGCACTAACATCAAAGATTTCAAGGGAGGAAAGGAAGCCAGGTTGATAAAGAAGGGGGAGGGGGCAGGAGTGGGGGCCAAAGGGGTGGCCTTCCAGACGTCTCCTGCCACCTACAGATACCCAGGCCTTCCGGGACTTTTCCCTGGGCCTCCAGAGAAGGGAGGACTGGAACTCGGCCCTACCAGAAATCAGAGCCAGAATTCGAGTTCTCTGCCAAGAGGAGGGGATCAGTCTCCAATCCTCAGCTCAGGCTGAGGGCCCTTCGACCAGATTCCTGCGTCCAGGACCAGGGGAGGGACTAGAAAAACAGGGAAGGATAGGAAGGGTTAAGGAGAAGAAAGAAAGAGGGGAGGGGAGAGAGGTCAATAAAGTCTCTTGTTCCTTACCGGTCGGGGCACTCTGGCCAGTTGTCCACGTCAAGAGGAGACCAGGGACCAAAGGGTCCCAGTTGCGGCCGCTGGGTCTGGTCCATTGGCAGGCAAGCTGGCCGCTGAGTGCCCCGAGTGGTCAGGACGTCAGTCTCGGCAAAGAAGAATCCCACCAGAGTCACCATTTGTTGCAGGAAGAGGGATCCCTTCCAGGGCCCGAAACTGGGCTCTTGTCTAACACTCGGAAATGAATTGTCCGAGGAGACACATGTGCTGACAAAGCAAGAGACTTTATTGGGAAAGGGCACCCGGGTGGAGAGCAGCAGGGTAAGGAGACCCAGGAGAACTGCTCTGCCGCGTGGCTCGCAATGTTGGGTTTTATGGTGGTTCTGGGAAGTGGACGGACACAGGGTGTCTCCTTTAGACCTTTCCCGAACTCTTCCGGTTGGTGGAGGCTTATTAGTTCCGTATTCCTTATCAGGATCTCCCGTCATAAAACAACTCATGCAAATGGTTACTATGGTGCCTGGCCAGGGTGGGCGGTTTCAATCAGTGTGCTTCCCCCAACAATTGCCCCCTGCAAGATGGGGTATAGCGGCGCCGTTGGTTCAGGCTCCTTGGGATTCTTCGGGTTCTTTCCTACACGTGTCGCCAACACCTGAGCGGTAGAAAATCCCTGTTGAGGCAAAAAAGGTCTTTACCCAAGGAGAGGGGGCACAATATGATATTTTCCCATACTATGATATAGGGAACTTGGTCAGGGTGTCCGATCCGCGGTCAGAAGATGATATCTCGGACTCGGTGTACAGTTCCCAAGTCAAAGGTGCCTTCTGAGGGCCAACCTACGTGGAAGGTAGGCCATTCTGCACTGAAAAAGTGATTAATTTATTCCGCTTAATTTCTACACAGAGGTCATGAGTGTGCGTCTTGACCTCCTTAAACTTATCAGTAACCAAGGACAGTGGTGTGGGGCTAGAATGGCATTGCCCCATCGTCCCTGGATCAGGCAGATGTTGGTAAATTAACACAGACAATACGAACAGCCACACAGACCGACAGAGAGACAGGAGAAATACACCTCCGGGAGTCCGGAGGCAAAACCGAATGACGACGGCCTCCGGCCGTTCAGCGGGAGCGACCCGCTATCGTCTACAGAGAACAGGGGCACTCCGTCCCCCAACGCCGGGGTCGGGGACGTCTCCCAACGACCCTCACCGGTGACCCGTCGGCGTGTCCGCCTGAGTCGTATACCGGCCTCAGAAAATAGGCCCTGCCGGAGTGAAAAGAAAGATGGACAAAAGCCTACCAGCTGCAGATGACTCTCGGGATCGGTCCTCCCGGGAAGCCGGTGGGAGATCCCGGACGAGCCCCCAGATGTTATGCCCACATCAAGAAATCTCCCAGTGACCACCAGGGAGCCGGTATCCGATGCAAAAGCGAGAGAGTTTTTATTATGGAGCTGGGGCTCCCACTGATATCGACACAGCGGCTATAGGGAGGGGCCCCGGGCTTTGGGTTACATTGCTTATATAAGGAGTGTTCATGGAAAAAAAAAGATTTCTAGGTAGGGGGACGTCTGATTGGTCACTTTCTTTTGAAGGATTGTGTGTTGGTTTTTGATTGGTCCCTATTACCTAGGTAGACCACAAGTTCCTGAAGGTTAAGTCAGGAGATTCTGGCCTGGGGTCCGATTGGCTCGTGGGTGGTGGGGTGAGGTCAGGGGATTTCCAAAGCTTCTTGGACTTCTAAAGGCTCTTTTCCCAGAACCTTACAAAATGGAGTTTTTCTGTTAATAAAATGGAGTAGCTTAGATTCTTCAACTTCAATGAAATGGTTGGATTCCTAGAGAAATACATTTTCCAAAATTGACTCAAGTAGAAACAGAAAACTAGAATGGTTCTATCACCATTACAAGACTGACTCACTAAATATTCCACCTTTCATCTGAAGTGGAGAATATGGTTACACCCCTGCTGTCGTCTATTATACATTCGTGGGCTACTTTCATCCTCTAGGTTACATGCCCCCAAAGGGCAAATAACTCAGGTTGATCGCCAGAAAGAGCTGGTTCAAGCTTTGCCCATTTTAGTGGCTTTGTCAACAAATATTAATTTAATTGGCTGAAGCATCAAGTTTTTAATAAAATTAACTAGTGTTCTCATTCCTTATTTATCCCTCTCTTCTAGAGCCTTAAAAAACAAAGTGTTCTCTTTCCAGTCTTCAACATGACGTTATCTTGGAAATGCCTTTGCTTAAAGAACAACAGAGGGAACTAGCTTCCTGTTGTCGACCCCACCCTCAGTCAATGGCCCTGATATTTAGCTTCATTAGCTATTGCTTTACCTTAGTGTTTATCGTTTCCATATGAAATATAAGCACACATACATGCACATTTATGCAAAAATAACATAAAATGTGACCTTGGTTTTTATAGACTTATTAGCACTGATCTTTTTCTTTATTCTTTAAATTATTTTTATTGGAGTACAGTTGATTTACAATGCTGTGTTAGTTTCTGCTTAGAGCAAAACCACTCACAGTTGTACATGTACGTATATCCACTATTTTTAGATTCTATTCCCATATAGGTCATTAAGGGGCTTCCCAGGCGGTGCTAGTGACAGGGAACACGCCTGCCAACGCAGGAGACACAAGAGACCCGGGTTCAGTGCCTAGGTGGGGTAGATCCTCTGGAAGAGGGCATGGCAACCCGCTCCAGTATTCTTGCCTGGAGAACCCCATGGACAGAGGAGCCTAGCGGGCTATAGCCCATTGGGTTGCAAAAAGTCGAACACGACTGAAGCGACTTAGCACGCACGCAAAGGTCACTACAGAGTACTGAATAGTTTTAACTTTAATATTTGATATTTTGTCTGATCTACGGTATGTGTGGAACACTGATTACAATGCTGGGATCTTTCAAAGCAGTCATATTTGATTTCTACACTTGCAAACAGCTCCTTCACGTGGCTCCAGGCCTAATACAGTGAAGTGAGCATACTAAAGTGGGTCAGGAAGGCTTGGAAAATTCTACCCATCTGGACTTCACCACATTTTGAAATTCTGGAAGTGGTGGTGCTGGGTGCCTGGGAATCAGAGGACTGCTCTTGATTGAGACTTGGGTCTTACTCAGCTCTCAGGGGAAGGAGCATAGCATTTCCTAAACAAAAAGAAGCAAGAAAGCAAGAGAGAACAGAGGTCCTTCTGACACCCGTGCTGGAGGGGATCACAGAGACGACAAGTGATGCTGAGCTGTCAGGAGCGTCAAGAGCTCAGCTTTGCCCTTTCTCTGCATGAGTGACAGCTCCTTAGAATCACAGATGAAAGGTATTCAAATAGTCTGCTAGCCAATCTGGGCCACGTGCCTCCTGGAGACGAGAAGGTGTACCCTTGGCAGGAACGAGAGGGCCTTTGCCAGCCGGTGCCCCAGGGAAAGTAGGTGGCACAAAGCGCTGCGTGCCCCGTGAGCCGACTGACGCCCTTTGCACCTGTGAGAAGCCCGGGGCTTCCTCACGAGGACTGCAGGAATCCGGGCTGTCTGCCCTCCATGCCGCCCTGGCCCCCGGCTGGCCTTGGTCAGCCCCTGGGTCTGCTGCACACCCCCGTCCTCCCGTCTCTCATTCTGCCCTTTGGGTTTCCCAGATGGTGTGTCTAGCACTCCTTTTCGTGTTTTCGGCGGACCCTTGCTCCCAGCATCGCTTCCCCGTGCACTGCATTTTGTAACAGCGTTAAAGCGAGTTTAAACCTGAGTGAAAGTCTCGGTCTTGAGCCAGAGCCAAGTTTACTTCGAACCCAGGGGAGCTCAGTGGTGGCTTTAAGTGCCTCTGTTTGTGTTTGTACAGGACTGGGGCCTCTGCAAAAGAAACCTTAAAACGGAGCTCTCAGGGTCATGGAGAAGGTAACTTGGTGCTTGGACACGGTAAACTGTTCACTCCTGAGTCCAAATCTGAGAGGTCAGTCTCAGCACAGATATCCCACCTGTAACTTATTGTTGGCAATCATTTAAAGTGTTTTCTTTTGTTTCTCTCTCCCGTGATCTTCCTCTGTCATCAAATCAGCTAATACGTAACAAATATTTAGATGTAGAAAATTTCAGTTTTATTCACAATATTAGTTAGTTTTACTACCCCCACCTCCAGTAGTTAATCTACATTTGAAACAGCAAATAACTATCTGGCCCAAACCAAATTACCGCATTCAGTTCAGTTCAGTCACTCAGTCGTGTCCGACTCTTTGCGACCCCATGAATCGCAGCACTCCAGGCCTCCCTGTCCATCACCATCTCCCGGAGTTCACTCAGACTCATGTCCATCGAGTCCGTGATGCCATCCAGCCATCTCATCCTCGGTCGTCCCCTTCTCCTCCTGCCCCCAGTCCCTCCCAGCATCAGGATCTTTTCCAATGAGTCAACTCTTCTCATGAGGCGGCCAAAGTACTGGAGTTTCAGCCTCAGCATCATTCCTTCCAAAGAACACCCAGGGCTGGTCTCCTTCAGGATGGACTGGGTGGATCTTGTTTTGGGTTTATCTGTACTGACCTCATCTAGTAGCAATAAGGTTCTAGAACATGCCAGGATCCTAGAACATAGGATCCAATAATTTACACAAGTTCGCTTTATTTGAAGTCCCTGTTAACCTACTGACTGTTAGACTATTCTTCTGTTATAGTTTCATTCGCTTTGATGGCTGATCTTAATACTCTTAAATAGCCTGCATTCCTCTGAAGCAGAGGTCACTAAGCTACCCTAGATTTACTTCTTAAATAAATTGGCAAGTCAAATTAATTAGTTGAATTTACGTTTTATCAGTCTGCGAATCAATGACCTCACTTGCCTTTTTCAGGATTTCTTTAATTATTGTCTATTGAGTCATAGTGTTTGCCGGACCAGCACTCAACACATCTTTGTGATTTCACTGACTTCACCTCTCCCTCTCCTTCAGAAGTGCTTTGGAAAGTAAGCTGAATACGTCACATATTAGTTTAGTTTTTTTTAAGCGTCTTTCACATGCATAGTGGCAATAAAAATACAGGTCTACAATCTGTCACCTGCAATTCAGGAGTCCAAAACACACTGGAAAACTATTTTCTGTGTGTTTGTTTACCTGCCATTTGGAGGCAAACCTGCCGTGCTCCAAAGGTGACAGACAGCCGCACCTGCGCTGGGCAGGTGGGAGCCTCCTCCCGCTCCTCCCAGGACGCTCAGAGAGCTGTCTGCATTTCTATGCGGGGAGCTTTGAGAACTGGGACCTCGGAAGGAGGTCTGAATTTGACACCCATGGAGTTCCAAGGGTATGGGGTAAAGGTTTACAGGCTTATATTTCAAAATAAAATTGAATTTGAGGTTTTCTAGATGGTGATCGTATTGGGTTCATTTTAGTATAAAAGACGAATTGCAAAAATTCGGTCAAGGTCAAAATCATTTCTTGAGCTATAAGATGCTGATTTACTTTTTCACCATTTCAGAAAGGGTTAAATAGTTTTAGGAATTCAGAAATTCTAAAATAAGAAAGTGTTTACTAAGCAGTATTTCCCCCTGGAATTAGGGCTTTGTCTTTAACTGACAATCTTACCTCCTTTCAAGTGAGTTGATGGCAGGCACCAGAGTGACCTGCATTTCATCTGAGTCCCCAGCCGAGGCCCCCGTTCCAGAGACAACGGCACGTTCATAGAGGGAAAAGAAAGAGGAAGAAAACACCCAAGCAAACAATGTGTACCTCGGTTGTTTCAGATCCAGAGGCGGGACTAGCCCCGCGTGAAGCTCTGAGGGAGCCTCTGACTTCAATCCCCCAGAGCTGCTCTCAGCAGACCCCAAAGCCCTGTCTTCCTGCTGGAGCAACGCAGAGTTTCTTAGCTGGTGACTAGTCCCTGCTGAGGGTTACCTTCCAGTGACGACGTCACCTTAGAGAAGACTCCATCTAGGGGACATTTAGAGTCAGACATGACTTAGCAGCTGAACAACAGCAACAGGGTAAAAGGTGATGCTTGGAGAGTCAAACACGAAGTCCCCAGGGAATGAAGGCGTGATGGAGGAGTGGCAGGAGCGGGTGGGCGTCCTGGGGAGGACTCCTGGGGAGGACTCTAAAGCTTCCCAGAGACGCCACCTGGCACACACCGTGCTCTGCTGCGTCACGCCTGCGCTGCGTGCTGCAAATAGATTTGACTTGTGTTGCTCTGGTGTTTCCCTCTCTACATGCCTTAAATGTGTGTGTGTGTGTGTGTGTGTGTGTGTGTGTGTGTGTGTGCATGTCTGTACCAAAAAAAAGATGTCGTCATAGGGGACTGGAATGAATAGTAGGAAGTCAAGAGGCACCTGGAGTAACAGGCAAGTCTGGCCTTGGAGTAGAGAATGCAGCAGGGTAAGGTTGACAGAGTTTTGCGAAAAGAATGCACTGGTCATAGCAAACACCCTCTTCTAACAACATGAGAGACGACTCTAAACCTGGGCGTCACCAGATGGTCGACACCGAAATCAGATTGATTATATTCTTTGCAGCCAAAATGGAGAAGCTCTATACAGTCAGCAAAAACAAGATCAGGAGCTGACTGTGGCTCAGATCATGAACTCCTTATTGCCAAATTCAGGCTTAAATTGAGGAAAACCACTAGACCATTCAGCTATGACCTAAATCAAATCCCTTATGGTTATACAGTGGAAGTGACAAATAGATTCAAGGGATTAGATCTGATACAGTTAAGAACTATGGATGGAGGTTCATGACACTGTACAGGAGGCAGTGATCAAGACCATCTCCAAAAAAAGGAAATTCAAAAAGGCAAAATGGCTGTCCGAGGAGGCCTTACAAATAGCTGAGTAAAGAAAGGACTCGAAAGGCAAAGCAGAAAAGGAAAGATACACCCAACTGAATGCAGAGCTCCAAAGAATAGCAAGGAGAGACAAGAAAGCCTTCCTCAGCGATCAATGCAAAGAAATAGAGGAAAACAACAGAATGGGAAAGACTAGAGATCTCTTCAACATAATTAGAGATACCAAAGGAACATATCATGCAAAGATGGGCTCGGTAAAGGACAGAAATGGTAGGGACCTAAAAAAAAGCAGAAGATATCAAGAAGAGGTGGCAAGAATACACAGAGGAACTGTACAAAAAAGATCTTCATGACCCAGATAACCACGATGGTGTGATCACTCACCTAGAGCCAGACATCCTGGAATGTGAAGTCAAGTGGGCCTTAGAAAGCATCACTACGAACAAAGCTAGTGGAGGTGAAGGAATTCCAGTTGAGCTGTTTCAAATCCTAAAAGATGACGCTGTGAAAGTGCTGTGCTCAATATGCCAGCACATTTGGAAAACTCGGCAGTGGCCACAGGACTAGAAAAGGTCGGTCTTCATTCTAATACCAAAGAAAGGCAGTGCCAAAGAATGCTCAAACTACCGCACAATTGCACTCATTTCACACACTAGCAAAGTAATGCTCGAAATCCTCCAAGCTAGGCTTCCACAGTATGTGAACCAAGAAATTCCAGATGTTCAGGCTGGATTTACAAAAGGCAGGAGAACCAGAGATCAAATGACCAACATCCACTGGATCATAGAAAAAGCAAGAGAGTTCCAGAAAAACATCAACTTCTGCTTTATTGACTATGCCTTTGATTATGTGGATGACAACAAACTGTGGAAAATTCTCCAGAAGATGGGAATACCAGACCACCTTACCTGCCTCGTGAGAAATCTGTATGCAGGTCAAGAAGAAACAGTCAGAACGGGACATGGAACAGCAGAATTTGTTCCAAATCGGGAGAGAAGTGTGTCAAGGCTGTATATTATCACCTGCTTACTTAACTTCTATGCAGAGGACATCATGCGAAATGCCGGGCTGGATGAAGCACAAGCTAGAATCAAAGTTGTTGGGAGAAATATTAATAACCTCAGATATGCAGATGACACCACCCTTTGGATAGAAAGCAAAGCGGAACTAAACAGCCTCTTGATGAAGGTGAAAGAGGAGAGTGAAAAAGCTGGCTTAAAACTCAACTTTTAGAAACTAAGATCATGGTATCTGGTCCCATCACTTCATGGCAAATAGAAGGTGAAACAATGGAAACGGTGAGAGACTTCATTTTCTTGGACTCCAAAATCACTACAGATGGTGACTGCAGCCATGAAATTAAAAGACACTTGCTCCTTGGAAGAAAAGCTATGGCCAACCAAGACAGCATATTAAGAAGTGGAGACATTACTTGCCGACAAAGGTCTGACTAGTCAAAGCTATGGTTTTTCCAGTAGTCACGTATGGATGTGAGGCTGAGCACCAAAGAATCGATGCTTTTGAACTGTGGTGTTGGAGAAGACTCTTGAGAGTCCCTTGGACTGCAAGGAGATCCAACCAGTCCATCCTAAAAATCAGTCCTGAATATTCATTGGAAGGACTGATGCTAGATCCAATTCTTTGGCCACCTGAAGCCCAGAACTGACTCTTTGGAAAAGACCCTGATGCTGGGAAAGGCTGAAGGTAGGAGGAGAAGGGGACGACAGAGGATGAGGTGGTTGGGTGGCATCACCGACTCAATGGATGTGAGTTTGAATAAATTCCGGGAGTTGGTGATGGACAGGGAGGCCTGGTGTGCTTCAGTCCCTGGGGTCTCAAAGAGTCAGACATGCCTGAGAGACTGAACTAAACTGATATACATCTCTATATATTTGCATGCATGCTGAGTCACTTCAGTTGTGTCTGACTCTTTGCGACCCTGTGGACGGTAGCCCTCTAGGCTCCTCTGTCCATGTGATTATCCAGGGAAGAACACTGGAGTGGGTTGCCATGCCCTTCTCCAGCAGACCTTCCCAACCCAGGTCGCTCATGTCTCCTGCACTGACAGGGAAGTTCTTTACCACTGTCGCCGCCTGGAAAGCGTAAATATGTACGGAAGTCCCTTTAGCTTTGCTTTAAGGGACTGTTTAAAAAGATTCAATGAGCAGGGAAGGTGAAGGGTGGTTTCCAGCAGGTAACTTGGCCATGGAATCCAGATCAGATAGGAACTCTTCCCCAAGTTGAAATCTTCTGAAAATCCATCCCTCACACTGTGTGTGGGCTTCACCCAAGTTGCATCCTTAGAGGAAGAGGAGGTGCATCAGGGTAGCCCAGGTGAATGTGTGATTTCTGTCACTTCTCGTGTTCATTTCCACTTGTCTTTCACGTGCTAGCAGCTTGCCATCTGTAGAGTCAGAGCTGCCATCCAAGGGTTCACTGACGCACTTGCAAATTCAGGGCGTGGCGGTGGCTTTAGACAGCAAAAGGGCAAGAGGGCATGCGTGCCATGCAGAGCTTTGGATTAATAAGTTTATAAATGATGTTCTTAAACTAGTCGGAGTGTTTAAAGGAGTTCCTTTATTTCTGTATAGTTGTTTCCAATGGCATATCCAGTCATTGGGAAAGAAGAACCATGCTTAATACCACTCTGCTTCCATGCCGACCTGAAGAAGCTAAGAGAGAGTCCAAAACTTCTAAGTCGTTTTTCTCTACGTAACAGGTTCACAGCAGACCCGTGTTTAGCTTGCAGGCAGTCATAAGATATTTACGGTTTAATAGAAACGAGAGCAACAGAAAATGATTTAAATAACGTGAGCGACCAAATCTGAGATCTGTGTTTTGCGTGCAAAGCTCAAATGAAGCCTTAGGAGGGGAGTCACATGGAAGCAGGAGGAGAAACGTGGGTGGCTTCTGAAAGACTGACCCCCGCTGACAGGCTGTGTGGAAGCAGGGGCACCGGTCCTTGGAGGGCAAGGGGATCAATTCAGCTGCCCGCGGGACGAGCCGGGGAAAGATCTCAGCCCCTAAGTCTCCTGCACATCCCTGCCCGTGTACTCACGAGACACACAGAGTTAATAAAACATGTTTAGAAAGGAGACCTTTGGAGGAATATAGAGGTCCCTGGCAGTATTCTGAATCAGAAACAGGACTTAGGGTTTGTGGTGGTCACGAGAATCTCAACAGGGCTGCCCTGCTGGCTCACTGGTAGACAATCTGCCGGCCAGCACCAGAGATGAGTTTGCTCCCTGGGTTGGGAAGATCCCTGGAGAAGGAAATGGCAACCCACTCCAGTATTCCTGCCTGGGAAATCCCATGGACAGAGGAGCCTGGCGGGCTACAAGTTCATGGGGCCTCAGAGAGCAGGAGGGACACAGCTGAAAGGGCTGAACAACAACAAAGACAAAAGCCTCTCAGTGGGACTCTTTCCTACAAATGGGCAGAGCGTCCTGAGGCCATTTTTCATAAAGGTGTTCAAAGTGAAAGTGAAGTCACTCAGCCGTGTCCGACTCTTTGCAACCCCATGGACTGTAGCATACGGGGCTCCTCTGTCCATGGGATTTTCCAGGCAATAGTCCTGGAGTGGCTTGCCATTTCCTTCTCCAGGGGATCTTCCCAACCCAGGGATCAAATCTGGGTCTCCCGCATTGTAGACAGACGCTTTACCATCTGAGCCACTAGGAAAGTCCATAAAGGTGTTAATTGTGCATAGTTTTAATATTTCAAAGGTTGTAGTCATTTTAGCTCAGAGTACTTACACTTTGAAATCTGATATTATCTCTCTGTGCCTTTATTTCATTTTTATTGCTTATCGCTAGACTCAGCTCAGTTCAGTCGCTCAGTCGTGTCCAGCTCTTTGTGACCCCATGGGCTGCAGCACACCAGGCCTCCCTGTCCATCACCAACTCCTAGAGCTTGCTCAAACCCATGTCCATTGAGTCAGTGATACCCTCCAACCATCTCATCCTCTGTCCTCCCCTTCTCCTCCAGCCTTCAATCTTTCCCAGCATCAGGGTCTTTTCCAATGAGTCAGTTCTGGGCTTCAGGTGGCCAAAGGATTGGAGCTTCCCCTTTAGCATCAGTCCTTCTAATGAATATTCAGGGATGGTCTCCTTCAGAATGGACTGGTTGGATCTCCTTGCAGTCCAAGGGACTCTCAAGGGTCTTCTCCAACCACAGTTCAAGAGCATCAATTCTTCAGCACTCAGCCTTCTTTGTTGCCCAACTCTCACATTCATACACAACCACTGGAAAAACCAGAGCTTTGACTGTATGGACCTTTGTCGGTGAAGTAATATCTCTGCTTCTTAATATGCTGTCTTGGTGGGCCATAGCTTTTCGTCCAAGGAGCAAGAGTCTTTTAATTTCATGGCTGCAGTCACCGTCTGCACTGATTTTGGACCCCAAAAAAATAAAGTCTCTCACTGTTTCCACTGTTCCCCCATCTATTTGCCATGAAGTGATGGGACTGGATGCCATGACCTTCGTTTTCTGAATGTTGAATGTTAAGCCAGCTTTTTCACTCTCCTCTTTCACTTTCATCAAGAGGCTTTTTAGTTCCTCTTCACTTTCTGCCATAAGGGTGGTGTCATCTGCATATCTGAGGTTATTGATATTTCTCCCAGCAATCTTGATTCCAGCTTGTGCTTCATCCTGTCCAGCGTTTCTCATGATGCATTCTGCATGGAAGTTAAATAAGCAGGGTGACAATATACAGCCTTGACATACTCTTTTCTCGATTTGGAGCCAGAATGTTGCTCCATGTCCTGTTCTAACTGTTGCTTCTTGACCTGCATACAGATTTCTCAGGGGGGAAGTAAGGTGGTCTGGTATTTCATCTCTGGAAGAATTTTCCACAGTTTGTCGTGATCCACGCAGTCAAAGGCTTTAGCTTAGTCAATGAAGCAGAAGTAGATATTTTTCTGGACTAGAACTATGCTACGCTAGACTAGAAATATGCTAAATGGAAAGAGATGGAAAATTAGAGACTGACCCAGGTGGGTGAGAAGAAAGCCCATATTTTGGCAGAACATGAAGCTATTAACATAAACCCAATTTCGGCATCTTCAGCATGTTATTTAGTCTTTTTAATTTTATCAAAATTATACACTCTCTTAGATTTAAAAAATCAAGCAGTTCTCCAAGGTGAGGAAAATGATATTCATTAGCTCTTCCATCCTTAGAAGCCACCCCTTACAAGCCTATTTCTGCTTCTGTTTGGCTGTGGTCCTACGCGCCCCTCTGTTCCTGAATTGTGTCCTGTTGCGCTTTGTTTTCTGTTTGCTTGCTCCTGGCTGAGACAGCACGCACGGCCTTTCCATTGCTGAAGACGAGGCTTAGCTCTCTCATCCACAGTCTAAACACACCAACACTCCCCACCCAAACTCCAAAACCATTATACCATAATGTTGAAGAAAAATTACCCAGTGTTTACCTTATAATTGTTACAAAAAATATTCACGACTGAGGTTTGCAGGTACAATGATTTCATGCCCTTCTTGCACACTTGTGTTTA
This sequence comes from Capricornis sumatraensis, assembly GCF_032405125.1. Lineage (NCBI taxonomy): Eukaryota > Metazoa > Chordata > Mammalia > Artiodactyla > Bovidae > Capricornis > Capricornis sumatraensis. The sequence goes on from NC_091074.1 coordinate 120,483,825, forward strand.
TTAAAACATTAGCGTAGTCATTCTCTTCTCGGCTTGTTTACACAGCTTGTTCCAGTTTCTGATTCTGGTCCCAGCACTCAACAGAGGACGCTCTCCCTGTCAGGCAAGCCCTGCCTCCCCTCCTCCTCCTGGAATGCCCCTACAGGGTCCAGGTCTTCCTGATCCACCGTGGCCACCTTCCCTCCAGGCTTGAGGCCCTGGGGTTATCCATGGAGCTCCATTTGTTTTTCTGTTGTGAAATCCTTCGTCCTCTTCCTCAGTCAAATCCCTTGCCCTTCTACTTCTCTGGTCACCACTTCAGTTCGGACGGAGCCCATCCTGCAGTAGCTTCATAAGAAAGAGTGGGTAGAAAGAGGCGAATCATTGGCACTTGATCAGGGTTGAATTTGACTGCTTGTAGCAGAAAATACCCTCAAAGAGTTGAGGTGTTATTTCCGGGTGTCACACAGCAAGAAGCACACAGGCTTGCCGTTCAGGTCTGGCGCGCCATCTGCCGAGTCGTCGAGGACTCCAGTCCGGTCTGTGTCTCCATCACACCTCCTCTGCTCTGCTTCCAGCCTCAAGGCCGTGCGCTGGGATGAAGGGACCCAGTCTTCTCCTCACCAGCTGTGTCCTCTCATCTGAAAGAGGAAGGAGAAACCTCTCTGCAGCAGACTTCGGCATACATGTCACCGGCACGTTCACGTGACATAAACCTTCCTAGGTGCTGGGTTCGACTTGGGGGCACTTCCTTGTTAATAAGGAAGACAGGGGATGGGCGGAGGCGTATGATCAATGAGGCCGACTGCACTTGGCATGTTTACGATTGTTTCCTATTCTTATGCGTGTTAGGTTAACTGGGTAGAATTCCAGGCTGGAAGGCGCCTTTCTTCAGAATTTTGGAAGCGTTTTCTCTTATGCTGCCGCAGAAAACTTGCTGGGCGTCAGGCTCCCGGGGTGTCTGTGATCGCCCCCGCGCCTTTCCCGTGTGTTTGGAGTTCAGGGCCGGGTGTCTTTGTGTTGCTCCTTTTGGCCGCCGGTTTAGGGCCTCACGGCAGCTTCTTACTCTGTGATTCTGTGCCCTTTAAGGGTGTGTGAACGTGATAGTTGTTCAGTCATGCCCAGTTCTTTGTGACCCCTGGACTGTAGCCGCCAGGCTCCTCTGTCCATGGGATTCTCCAGGCAAGGGTACTGGCGTGGGTAGCCATTCCCTTCTCCAGGGGAGCTTCCCTGACTCAGGGGTTGAACCCAGGTCTGCCGCATTGCAGGCAGATTCCTCAACATCTAAGCCACCAGGGAAGCCCCTTCAAGTGTGGGCATATGTGATTTTAGTTCTTGAATACGAGACTTCTCTTTCATCATTCTCTTTTTCTGAATCTCCTATTAGCCAGGCACTGAACTCCACGTATGAATCTTGTAACATCTTATCCTTTTTTCTTTTATTTTACATCTTTTTTTTTTTCAGTTCTACTTTCTAGGAAGTTTTAGAAGATTTTCTTCCAACTCTCCTATTGGAATTTTTGCACATGCTGTCAAATTTTAATATGCAAGGGATCTTTCTGGCTCTTTGAATCCCCTTCCTTTTCATACCAATTCTCATTCTTATTTTAGGTAGGCATCATCTTCTCTTATTGTCCTGAAAATATTATTTCTTGAAGTTTTCTTCTGTAACTTTTGTCCAACAAGTTTCTGAGTTTCTCCTTCCTTGTGTTTGGTTTTGTACCTGCTTTTCATATCGGAGGCTATTCGCAGACGTCTGGAAATCCTTGCCCTTGAAAGCTGATCTGAAGGTCTGTGTGGCTGCAGAGGCTTGTGGTCGCCCAGCCTTGCATGGGCTGGTCTGGCTGAGGGGCTTCTAGGGAAGGTTCAGAGGTGCCTTCAGCATGTCTTTCTCTGGAGACTCTCGGTGTCCTTAGGAAAGAGCCTACGGAATTCTACCTGCGGCGTTCCAGTCCATCTGCCTCACTTCTGAGAAGGCAGTTGTGGGACTCACTTCCCATGAGTGTTCTCCTCCGGGCCTCCAGGCTGCCTCAGGTCTCTGCCGGCCCCTGAGACCTGGGGCTCAGTCTCTCCCCAAACAAGCCTCCAGGTCTCTGACTTGCTGGAGAGTGGCCATCGGGGAGGAGACAAGCTGCATGAACACGACAGCTTCTCAACTCAGGCAGACTCCGGGGAGGCGCCTCGGGCCTCGGCCCCCTCGGCCGCGGCTTGCAAGGTGCACGGCCCACTCCCGCCAGTCTCCGGGTCCCAGCTCTGCCCGCCCCCCCCCCCCCCCGTGCTGCCTGCGGAGGGCCGGGGACCCTGGGTATGGGAACAGCTGCCCTTCATCCACATGCCTTCCTGTTCTGAAACCTCGTCGCCTTCTGCTCCGCTTCACTGGTCATGTCTCCTTGGGGTTAGGCCTTCACGTGACCCCTCTACCATCACTGCTGTGGGCTTTCAGAGGAGCCTTCAGTCAGCCTGGTCTAACAGGGTCCGGTGCTGTGATACCGTTGAAATACACAGTCCTCCTTCCCTGCTTCCCCCTCACCCTTGGCACAGGGAAGAAGCCCGCCCAGCATTCACTGGCATAAGAGCCATTTCTCCCAGCTCCAGCAGACAACCAGCAAGCCCAGGAGGCCGGAGACCAGCACTCAGACGACGGTCCCCAGATCAGGAACCATCGCCGGCCAAGTATATTGAGAAACGGCGCTGAACATTTAACATACGACCGGCCTGAACAAAAACGTGTGACAACAGAGGATGAGATGGTTGGATCGCATCACCGACCTAAGGGACATGAGTTTGAGCAAGCTCCGGGAGCTGGTGAAGGACAGGGAAGCCCAGCGTGTTGCAGTCCAGAGGGTCGCAAAGAGTCGGACACGACTGAGTGACTGAACTGAACTGACCTGAAAATGTCATTGTCTACGAGAGCCTGACTACTGCCACTCATCCTCAAGAGTGAGCATCTCCCAGGCAGCCTAAGTCTGTGGGCTTTGGCCCACCTTCAACCCTGGGACCCCCTACTCTTTGCCTTCCAGGTCTGTGGTTCTAAATGTTCCTGGCTTCACACGTCAGCTCTGACTACGTCTCCAGGAGGTAACCTACCAGTGATCTGAAAGCTCTTTAGATACTTTTCAGGTGGTTTAGCGGATTCTACCTGAGTAATGAAGGCCACCTGGAGACTCACAGAAAAGACAGCCTATGATGCTCGCCGTAATGTTTGCTGTGACACGGATGACAGACCAATCTCAGCAGACTGATCAAACATCCATTCATGTAAGTTCTGAAGAAATGATCTAAAGGAGTCCTGAGGAGTGATAAACTCATTTAAATAGAAAATCTAATAGCGTTTCTGAGAGTAAAGAACAGCTTATTATTTACCCTGAAGCTCACATCATGGTGGAAGAGAGTCGCAGCTGGGCTGTCTACCTGCTTCACGTACTTAGAGCTTGGCTGAGGACAGCTGGGCAGACATCAAAGCTCTCCAAATAGCCTCCTGAAATGGTAAACATGTTTATCTGAAGCTTTTAATCATAAGAGGGTCTTTCAAACGCTCACTTGGAGTCAAGTCTCCTTTATTTGCACACAATTCAAACAAAAATGTTTATCTTATTCTAAAACTGTATAAATGGGAAGAGAAAAAGTGAGTTGCTACAGGTAACTATTTTAATAAGAGAAAACTAAGTGGCTAAAAAGACGGAAGATGTGTCCTAAAATGAAACAGAAGGAGACCAGAGTGGACCAGGCGGTAATGAGTTGGACTTGCAGACGTCAGCATGGGCTCATGTTTGGTTTAGCACAGAAACAGACGGATGCATAACTGTCGGTGTATTCCATGAGATCTTACAGAAAAACCCAGACGAGCTTTGTTGGCTGACCCAGTGCTTTTCAGTTAGTAAACGTAGCGCTCGTTTCCTATATTGTCAGCTGAGAGAGTCTAGAAGAAGTGTTGCCCAGTAGCAATGAACTCACCCAGGAGGCAGGCCTTGGCTTCTGACACTATTCTCCTGAAAGCCTCCCTAGGAAAATGACGGCTTCCAGGAGTAGGGCAGGGAATATACAAGATGAGCTTGGAAAATCTCATGGTTCCAGAAAAAAAGAAACGTACTCAAAGAACACAATGATGGGGACCCGACAGAGGAACACCTGGATTAACCTGAAAGGCTCCCAGTGGCCGAGGGTGAAAAAATTAAGCAGCAGGACAGATGACACAGTGTCGGGTTAAAACCCCGAATATAGACCAGTGGAGAGGGGCACTCCCATGAACAGAGGGTTCAAGAAATAAACGCATGAGGGCCAAACAAATCTCGCATGCAAGAGAACTCCAAGGAAATGACACAGACGATCCAGCCGCAGGAGGTGGGGCACAGCCTCCGCTGCATAAGTGGGCTGAGCACGGTCCTTTCCTTCCAAAGAGGATGTGAGGGGGCATGGGTGTACCTTATAGTAGAGAACTGGACAAGCACAGAGTCAGCCAGATGGTCAAGTTCACCCCCACCGGGCACGAATCATGTTGACAGCGAAGACCCTAGTTTCGGGTAATGAGGATGGAGCCTTATCTCTGGGCCCTCCTCCCAGAAACGTGTTACTGTAGGCTGACCTTAAGGAAACATCAGGCTAAGTCAAGCTGAGCGGCATTCTGCAGAATGTCTGATCACTTCTCAAAACTGTCAAGGTCATTACAAACAGGGACGTCTAAGAGACCAGATGACTGTTCTGGCTCTTCAGGGTCTTTTAGGTTTCCGGAGAAACTCTAAAACGATTTGTTCTAGCTCTGTGAAAATGCCATTGGTATTTTGCTAGGGATTGCGTATCGGTGAATTTGGTGAAATTGCAGGGCACAGAACAACTATGCGGAATCTGTCACGTTTCTAAACACTAACCGTGAACTGCCAGAGGAAGAAACTAGGGAGATGATGCCATTCACCACTGCACCGAAGAGAGTGAAATGCCTGGGAATAAACCTGCCCAAGGAGGCGAAGGGCCTGTGCTCCCAAAACTATTAAGACGCTGATGGAAGAAATGGGAGTCTACACAAGCAAGTGGGAAGACATGCCGTGTTCTTGGGTTGGAAGCGTCAATATTGTCGAGATGACCACACCGCAAGCCATCAAAACACTGGTCAGTGCTGTTGACTCAGCTGCAGACCTTATTCAGGTCTTGTCCATTTTTCTCAGTGCTTAATGTCCTAACATCCAACCACTGTCCAGGTTCCCGTGTCTCCCAGGTCCCCTCTGATTGCTGACAATTCTCCTTCTTTCCTCATCCTGCATGATCTTGATGAAAATGAAGGTTGTGCCCAAAGATGTGAGATTACTGATTGCTCAGTGAAACGGAACATTTCTCTGAGATCATGAACATATTCTTAAAATCAGCTCTTCTCTCCTGAATCCAAGTTTCCGTGTGCCTGTCGGAAGCACACAGGAACCGCTGCTCTGGCGCAGGCTCTGACGGCTGAAGGCAAAGCACATGCAGGTGGAGGAGGCCAGCTTTGTTTCACTGCCATCAGACGCTTTGAAGAAGGAACCCGATTAAATCACAGAATCGGGCACGATTGTGGAGGCCCTGGTCAGCTTGGTGAAGAAGTCTGACACTCACGGCAGAACTGTTTATCTTTGCAATGACATTAAGAAGACGCATTTCGATGGAGCCTGGCATCGTGGACACAGTGCTTGTCCTATATTAAGAAAGCCCGTGGGACAGAAGTGCACTTGGAATTGCCCGCGTTAGACGCACATGTGATTGTTAATCTGTCCAAGCACGCTGTGATGCCCCACAGGAGAGAGAGGAAGCGTTTCCATGTTCACACACGCGCACGTAGAGTAAGTGAACTGCAGAATGGTCGTGACCATGATGATGGTGTATGCAAAAAGAAAATGTGACCACCCACAAAAAATAGATTTCATTTGTTGGAGAACTGCTTTATGAATAAGCCTAGGCCATTCTCCGAAAGGAAAGCTTTGATAGAGTTCTGATTTTTCACTGGATGAGAGTATACTCAGTGAAAATCACAAAAATATTGTGACCATGTAAACATTATTCAGTCAATCTTGTCCTAGAGAAATGTTTATGGAAGCAACAAAATCTACGCGGAGCTTGTTTTAGAGGAAGTGATCAGCCAGTGAGCACGCTGCATTCACAGCTTCCTGCTGTGTCTGTGGGTGGTCATGCGACCGACCTCACACAACACGAGGCATTTGCAGTGAGACAACGGATACGCGTAAAGCTCCCATCCTACCGAGCAGCATGCAAGGCTGTTCTGTAAGCAGTTGCTGTTATTGTTTTTCCAGGTCTCATCTAAGTATCTGGTCCATCAGAGGGGCTCACAAGTCGATATTGTCAGTCAAGTTTGGTAGAAGCCCTGACTGGGTGAGCACGCTGCCAGATCGCTTTTATCCCCCTACAGATGTCTGCGGGTCGGGAAGCGCTTTCTTCTCTCCGGCAGGGCCTAGATTCCATCTTATGGCCCCTGTTGCGACAGCAGTCACAGGGCAACATTATTATCGCAGTATTGAGCTGTGCCCTTTTCAGGACTCTGGTTGAAATCAAGCAATAACCCTTGCAGACCTAGGAATGTCATGGAAATACAAGCGGTAGGGAAACTGTCTTGATAGGCAATCATCTTTAGCATTATTACTATTATTGAAATAGACAAATACAGGCTATTAATGAGCAACAGCCTGGAAAACGAAATGGGGTAGAAGTCGCTCACTGGCTGATCACTTCCTCTAAAACAAGCTCCACACAGATTCTGTTGCTTTCACAAACATTTCTCTAGGACAAGATTGACTGAATAATGTTTACACAGTCACAATATGTTTGAGTATTTCACTGAGTATATACTCATCCAGTGTAGAGAGATGGTTTCAGAAGTGTCCTTCTAAGTTGCCGAGATGCAGAGAGATGCGAGAGAGGGGACACTTCTGTCTAGGATGTCGACCCCGATGCTCATGACTGCAACCTTTATTGAAAGAAGTGGTTCCTGACAACTTTGCCCCCGACAACGCCCGTCCACAAGTGCCCGGCTGCGAGGGCAAGCTTTGACCCCGACAATGCCCGTCCACAAGTGCCCGGCTGCGAGGGCAAGCTTTGCCCCCGACAACGCCCCACAAGTGCCCGGCTGCGAGGGCAAGCTTTGCCCCCGACAACGCCCGTCCACAAGTGCCCGGCTGCGAGGGCAAGCTTTGCCCCCGACAACGCCCATCCACAAGTGCGCAGCTGTGAGGCAAGCTTTGCCCCCGACAACGCCCACCCACAAGTGCCCAGTTTCGAGGTAAGCTTTGCCCCCCGACAACGCCCGCCCACAAGTGCCCGGCTGCGAGGCAAGCACTCTGCTCTACTTGCCCTGCTTGGGTCCCCGAGTGCGCTGAGACCATGGGGAGAGGCAGTCTGTCGGGTCCCCCCTGGGCCACCTTCCACAGCGCAGACAAGGACACAGGCTGGGGAGTGGGCGTCCACTGAGGACCAGGAGTCAAACCGTAGGCAAGAAGGCAAGGCGGCAGGCCTGCTGCTTTCTCTTTCCTCACTCTGTACGGAAAGCCGTGGACGCCTAGAAGGCAGGTTTTCTTTGAAGGAACTGACTAGTAGAAAGGACACCGTATAGTTGAAAAATCAGATGGGGGGCCCAGTGAAAACCCTCAAGAAACGCTGCTGGTCCCGGACGGTGTGAGCTCCAAGTCTGAGAAACAGGGAGCGCCCACAGGGCAGGAGAGCGATTGTGCAGGAGGCCCCTTGCCAGGCAGGAGGCTCCATCATCGTGGACGTGTCGCCATGATTTTCAAGACTTCAGTGCAGCTACTGTGAACGTAACACACAAGAAAAAGTTTTAATATTCATGCTTCGTAACTCCAAAATTTAGTTTAGAAGTTACGCAAGATAAAGAACGTGGTGGAAGTTACTGAGAAAGTGAAAAAAAAAATTGGAGAAACAAATTTCTCTTCATTGCTGTATGTCCTAAAGTTTAAGAGTTGGGGAAAAATAAGTACTTAGTATATCTGGAACAGAATCAAAGTATACTTCAACTACAAAAATATAAGGCCTAAATCTCAATAGAATATTTTAGACAAAGAGAACAAATCTACTAAAATATAGGCTATCCTGTGGTTGTAGGTGAATTCTGCCTGGACGCACTTTCTTTCTGTGAAATTGATCAAAACGACCAAAAAGAATAATGAAAACAAGATTTGGTGTGTGTATGGTGACGCAAATGATACAAGAAATCATGAAACTACGAGAGGATCTTTGTGTTTAATCGTATGTTTATCATTTTGGAGTGGGACAGAATGTGTTCAATAGTTAAACTTGGGTACGGAAGCTCAATGCTTTATTTCTCAGTCTTTCTGCCGATCTACTTTTGACATGTTATGAGTATTTATTTACCTTCCCCATAGTTGGTCAAATATGCCCTCAAATAATAATTTACCACAGATCAAAACCAGCAAAATAGCCATATTTTCAAGACTAATAGTAGGCTTGTTAAGATGAGGGTTTTTTAACCTTTGTTTTCTTTAAATCATTTCTTTGGTGTTCTAATTTGGTTTTATATTTATAAGATGTTTGTGTCTCGTTTTCAAAGGAGGAGAAGGGGATGACAGAGGATGAGATGGTTGGATGGCATCACCGACTTGATGGACATGAGTTTGAGTATTTTCCGGGAGTTGGTGATGGACAGGGAGGCCTGGCGTGCTGCAGTCCATGGGGTCACAAAGAGTCGGACACGACTGAGTGACTGAACTGAATTTTCGAAGTGGGCCCACTGGAGATAATTATTTAAATGGGACCCAGTGGACAGTAGAGGAGCCGAAGTGTTACTGTTGTGTTCAGAAGAGTAATGCATTTTTCCTTAATCTCCACTCAAATCTCATGACCCTGAGAAAACACCCCCTCTTGCTTCACAGCTGTCGAGTGTCTGTTGAGTGTCTGTGCGTCCTCGGTGTTTTAAGCACCATTTTCTGTGTGTGTGCGTCTGAAGCCACACTATCAGATCTTCTAGTCAGCTTACTACACTTCCTCAAACATCCTTGGTTTTCTAATGGTAGTGTGACACTGTGTAGGGTGAGAATTGTCTCCAATTCAGTGTATATTTGAACGCTTACATTGTGTAATAGATGACTCTCGGGTTTGTTAAGGATCAGAGATGAAGCACCCCTACCCTGTGGAGAAAATCAGGTGGCTGTGAAATTGTTCTAGTCCAGGGCGGCCTGTGTGCTGGGCTTAGTTGCTCAGTCGTGTCTGACTCTATGCGAGCCCATGGACTGTAGCCCGCCAGGCTCCTCTGTCCATGGGGATTCCCCAGGTAAGAATACTGGAGTGGGTGCCATCCTCCTTCAGGGGATCTTCCCGACCCAGGGACTGAGCCGAGCTCTCCTACACTGCAGGAGGCTTCTTTACCAGCTGAGCCACCAGGGAGCCCCAGGAATACTGGGTGGGTAACCTATCCCTTCTCCAGGGGAACTTCCCGACCCAGGAATTGAACCAGGGTCTCCTACATTGCAGGCGGATTCTTCACCAGCTGAGCCAAGAGTGGCCCATGGAAAGGGTTAAACCAGAGAAATGACCTAAAAGTTGACAGGAGGGAGAGGGTCGGCAGACCTTCGTGAAACTTGTCGAGGGCCTCGAGAAAGCTTAAATTCTTTGTGTACAGGAAGTCCACTTTCCTCTTCATTTTCTTTGAAAATTGAGAACCCAGGGGTGAAAGAAAAAAACACTGAGTTAATTAAGAGGAATTAGAATCAAAATTAGGATTCTAAAATCTATTCATTTAAAAACAGGTACTTCCAATCCCTCTCTTTCCGAGCGTGAATTGTATCAGGATGTCATGTGGTGTGGGTCGGCCACCTGCATGACGAGCCACAGGTGTCAACGTCAGGGGTGGTTTTTACTCTGGAAAGGATTTTTTGTCCCTTCTCCTTTTCTTTTTCAGAACTGCTTTAGTATCCAGGCCCTGAAAAAGCCTGCAAACATTACCAGTCTGATGGCAGAGATCGTCCTTAGCACCTACGTGCTGTCCCAGAACTACCTCCCCACAGAAGAAACCAAAGTTTCTAAGAAAAATGAAGCAGCAAAGGTGCGGAGTGGATCTGGAGCATCTCGACCTGCAACAGAGAGCGCTCAAAGGCAACGTGAGCCACGTCCAGAAGACTCGAGATTCAGCTTGAAGGGCTCCCACTGGCTGAAGGTGAACTGGCTGAGCTTCAGTGAAGATGGTGATTACAGTCTGTAGAAGCCTGTTAAGGTATGTTTAAATCTGCTTATTAGCAAGAAATTTTAGGAAACCTAACTGGTCCCCTTTGGGGGATGATAGGGAGCAAATTAATTATTTTGACAACAGTAAATAAAAGGATAACATCTAACCCTTACTGTGCCTCTCGTCCACGAAGCCTATTGCGAGACCAGACAGTAGGCGAGTGTGAGCTTCTCCTTATGAAAATATTCTAGGAAAGCAGAAACGCATTGTAGAATTAGAACGCTGGCATTCTGCAGACTTCACTGAATCCCTGGATCTAGCATCATCCCCTGGTAACATCACGAAAACACAGCCAGACTTGAGGAGCTTCCCATCAGGGCCACCACGGGCACGGGCCCCGATCTGCTCAAGACCTGCCCGGCAGAGGCGGTTGGCAGGATGCAGGGGACAGTGCTCAGGCACGCCCAGCTCCCTGTGGCCCCGTGGCTGCAGCCCGCCATGCTCCTCTGTCCGTGGGATGCCCCAGGCAAGAATCCTGGAGTGGGTTGTCATGCCTTCCTCCAGGGGATCTTCTCGACCCAGGGATCCAGCCTGCATCTCTTGCAGCAGGGGACAGAGGGATACGCTGGACTCTACCACGGGTGAGGTCAGGCAAGTTGAGGGGGCTCCACAGCACAAGCTTGAACATGGGGAGGACAGAGGTGACTGGCATCAGAACAGAGCGCCGAGAGGCTTCCTCGGCTTTGGGGCACCAGCCAAGTCCTGGGCTGTGACTTGGGTGGGGGTCAACAGTGTTTTCCTTGTAATAATTCAGGAGGTTCCATCTCTTTTGTGTCATTTTACTGTATCTGTAGCTTAGATTTTTGAAAGGTTAAAAGACAAAATAACAACAAAAATCCCTTGTGTATTAATATTGTTACGTTTGGAGGGGATAACGATGGAAAGAAATTGGTACTAGGCAATGCTGGAGAGAGTTATCCATATTTTAAATTATGATCAATTTCAGACGTGTGGAAAAGTGAAGGAATACTCTGACACCAAGTGTACGTCAACCAAGATTGCCTGATGTAGTCATGCCACCCTTTGGTTTCAAGTTTTAAAATACATAGAATATTGGCTACAAGTGAAGGTCTCTTTGCTTCCCCCCAGAGTCCCATTCCCTTTCTTTCTCATTCCCCCCAATTCCTTCCCAAAGGAAATCACTGTCTTTACTTATATTAACAATGATAGCGATAATATTCTGCAGCATCAATGAAACACGCGCTACGAGCCAGTAGCTCCTGTCCAAATGCTTTCTACACTTTGCATGAATGGAGTCGAATCCTCAGAGCAGCCCTGTGAAGCAGGTGCTGCTACTGGCCTCACTGTGCAGGCGAGGCCCGGAGTGTGGGCGTCCAGGGACCCAGAGCTAAGGGGCAGGCGGCCAGGACAGCAAGGGGCCACGCGGAGACTCCCACGGTGAAGATCTCGCCCTCAGGATCCAGGCTTCACTCTCTTACAGTTCTAAGAGTTACAGATTCTCTTGGGCTTTTGACATATACCATTTTATAGTCTATTTTAGACTGTGGTGCTGGAGAAGACTCTTGAGAGTCCCTTGGACTGCAAGGAGATCCATCCAGTCCATCCTAAAAGAAATCAGTCCTGAATATTCATTGGAAGGACTGATGCTGAAGCTGAAACTCCAATCCTTTGGCCACCTGATGCAAAGAACTGACTCATTTGAAAAGGCCCTCATGTTGGGAAGGATTGAAGACAGGAGGAGAAGGGGACAACAGAGGATGAGATGGTTGGACTGCATCACCAACTCAATGGACATGAGTTTGAGTAAACTCTGGGAGCTGGTGATGGACAGGGAAGCCTGGCATGCTGCAGTCCATGGGGTCACAAAGAGTCGGACACGACTGAGCTACTGAACTGAACTATTAAACAATGTGTGTAGTTTATATATAATAATATAGCTATATATATTCTTAAGATATAACTATGTTTACAGATACAGGTGTAACTCACATGAAATAGTATATCAAGGTAAAATTTCTTCTTTTCTCCTTTTGTCCCAGCACATAAATTAGCTGGAACCACTACCATAAATTCAAACACAAAAATATAAAATCCTGGCCAAAAGGGGACACATTTTTCACACTGTTTTGCCTCCCTTGTGATATCTAGGTTGCTTGTATATAGCAAAGATGTTTGATGTACTGGTTAGCATCTCAATTATTGAAAAGTGCCTAGAAGAGGTAACACTCTTAATTTACTGGGGCCTCCATCTCCTCAACTGTAAAGGTAAGTGAAACATTAATATTATAAGATTCTTTTAGTTTAAAAGTTGTTTGATTCTTCAATCTCCATTTTTTTTCAAATATTGTTGGATAAATACATGATGGTTCAGTTCTCTTAATGTTTGGTAACTAAAAGCTAAAAATTAAAGGATAAAATAGGGATTCTCAAAATATGAAGAGTCAGCTGAACGTATTTCATCGTTGTATGATTAGGATGCAATGTTTAAAAATCTGCGGGCATGGACAGCGTGATGCGACGGCGTTAAAGCTGCATGGACAGCATGATGCTGACGGCATTAAAGCTGCATGGGCAGCATGATGCGATGGCGTTAAAGCCGCTTTGGTAGGATTGTACCTCGTGTTTCTTTACTTCGATTGTTTATCTGCATTCTCTGATTAATGACGATAAGCGAATAACTTGAAAAGTAAAATAGAAAATGAATCTATGATGCTTCAAGCACGCGCACTGCCCTGTCTGTCCCTGTGCACCCCTCTCTCTCTCTGAATCCCCTGAGTCGTGAGGCCAGGCCGGCTGTCTGCTCTCCTTCCCTGGAGCCTCTGTGCCATCCAAGCTCTGCACCCCACCTGCCCCTTTTGGGCCCCCTGCTGTCTCCCCCTGCCCCATGCCGCGGGCCGGCCCCAGCCCCCTAGCAGCCCTTCCTGCAGAGCAGAGGGTGGTGGAGGGCGAGCCCCACGGAGGAGCACCTCCTGAGCGTGCCTTCTAGTGCAGGTTTCTGGCACAGGCGCTGGTTCCTGCTGGAGGCAGTGCCGGCCGACCCCTGGGACCCTGAGGCCCGTGCGCGTCCCCGGCCACAGCTGCTTCCCAGCCCGTCTGCGCCCCGCTCGGCTCTGCTGGCCCTTTTTAGCCGCTACTGCCTTCGCTTCAGCTGCTCTGGTCTCCTCCACGACCCAGGGGCCAGGGACCCCCTCCTCGGCAAGTGACCGGATGACCCTCTGTGCTCGGGTCTGTGCTGGCGAGCACCTGTCTGATGGCCTTGATTGACACGTGTGACCTCGTCTTTGAGATCCGTCTTTTGGAGCCAGTTTGCAGATCTTTGGAGATCTCGTTTTTTGGAGATCCTTGGCAGACGATGTTTCGTCTGAGTTCACGTCCTAGTTTGAGCCATATAGGCTCACAAATAGACAAATGTTTAATTTCTTGTTAACCGAATATTCTTAAATGTCTTTGAAATAGCATGTCGTTTCCAGTGAGCGGCTCTGTCTTATCAGAAGCTCACGCTGGTGTCAAATTGTGGAACCTCCACGCTCTCGGCCTCACTGCCCCACCTCCCACCCCATCATGGAGAGCGAGCCACTCCCCACTACGCTAGGCTCCAGTTTCCTAAACAGTGACAGTGACCGTCCCTAATGTGGCCTTTTTACTTCTAATTTGGTGAAGGAAATGGCAACCCACCCCAGTACTCGCGCCCGGAAAATCCCATGGATAGCGAGCCTGGTGTAGGCTACAATCCATGGGGTTGCAGAGAGTCAGACACGACTAAGCAACTTCACTTTCACTTTTTCCAGAGTTTTAATATCCGTTCATCATATTTGTTAATATCAGCTTTAAAATGAGCAACCCCTTTAAATCAATCTAGACAGGGTGCATCCAGCCATTTCCCTTTCTCGTGGCCTCCAGGAAACAGGGTGGCATTCAGCTCCAGCCCTTGAATTCTTTCCTGGGGAGGGTGAAACAGGTTCAAGGAAAAACAGCCCTGCTCCTGGACACTGCGCTCAGAGGGGACTCTGGAAAGCCCACTGACCCTCCTCCTATAAACCTCACGTCACCCGCAGTAACAATAGTCGGTTCAGGGAGAGGCTTGGAAACCGAGGCTGGAAAAGGCAGATAAGGAAACAGATCACACGCGGCTGTCCACGCTGGACTTCTGGGAAGGCTAGTGAGCAGATGGCAGGTGGAGTCCTACAAAGTTCAAGCCCTGAAACGTGGGCATGGCCGGGGCACCGCAGGGAGAGGGCAAGGAAGACCGGAGCTCACCGGGATCGGGAAGGGTGGGCGGGGTCCCCCAAACCCCAGCGTGCTGTGCTGAGTCTCCCTGCCCGGCTTCTGCGACGCATAGCCAAGCCCTGCAGTAGAGTAAGGGCTAGAGGCCTGCAGAGTGACAGCGAGGCCCACGTTAAGTCAGAGAAGCAGCCGGAGGTCTCTCAGGGCCTGAACACGGCTGAGCAGACGTTCGTCCACAGTTAGCCGCTAACTGTCTATTACTATTGACACCCTGGTGAAGGAAATGGCCACCCACTCCAGTATTCCTGCCTGGGGAATCTCATGGACAGAGGAGGCTGGGGGGCTACAGGCCACGTGGTGGAGAGAGTCGGGCAGGACTCAGTGACTAAACCACCACCGCCGCAGTCGGCAGCTGTGTGTGGAAACGCGCTGGGCCTTCGGTTTTCACCATCGTCACCTCACACTCCTCTGCGAGGACTTCCTCTGAATGCTCTGGACCGGGGGTTCCCACTGGACCTGTGACATCCCAGAGACGGGAGAAGAAAGTGGTGGGTCCTCGCTGGGAGTCTGATCAGCAGTCACAAGGCACCCATGGCTCCTGAGCCCTGGAGGAAGGGCCAGCTCCACGTGCGATTCCTGGGGCTCTGAGGAGCTCTCAGCTGCAGTGACGGGCTTACTGTGGTGACCCCTCCAC
Source organism: Capricornis sumatraensis (assembly GCF_032405125.1). NCBI lineage: Eukaryota > Metazoa > Chordata > Mammalia > Artiodactyla > Bovidae > Capricornis > Capricornis sumatraensis. The sequence goes on from NC_091074.1 coordinate 120,498,911, forward strand.
TGCACGTGCAAACATTGAACCATTACATTGTGCTTGAAACTGGTACAGAGCTTTATGTCAATTATATCTCAATAAAAATAGAAACACAAAAATAGGCAAAATATCTTTTAAATATGTCTTATGCTGGTTGTATTTTGACATAATAGCATTCCAGGTACATCAGCTTTAATAAACTATGTGATAAAAGTTCATTTTCCCCGTTTCTGCTTTCTGTTTATTCGTAGCAACTAGAAAGCTTTCGGTTGCATTTGAAGCTCACGTTGCACTTCTACTGGAAAATGTGATCTAAGCCCATCTTCCTCGAACTTTACACACAAACCACCTGGGAATCACGTTCCAGTGCAGATTCTGATTCCGGAGGTCAAGGTGGGGCTCCCGGGAAATGCCATGGGGCTGGTCCTGATGCTGCTTGCCTGGCTTCTGCGTACGTTTTGAGAAAAGCAGGAGAGAGAAACAAGGCATCTTCACTCTAATTGGGAAGCAGAACCCCTGCTGTGGAGTGCATTAAAAGATTAAGTGGGAACTGTCCCCTTCCTACAAATTAAGGAGATCATACATCAGAGATAGGTTGTTAACATGTCTCTCCTTTCGAAATATCCCCCTTCTCGATGCTGTCATAGGCGGGGAGAAGAGCCAGGAGAGGGGGGTTCGCGAGCTTAGCTTCCAGCTTCATTCCTGATATGATGTGGACTCTGGACCAAAGGCTGCCCTTCCCTGAGGGATTTTCTCACGCAATCGGAAGAGAAACCCTGGATAGAGCGTGACTGCCACGGAGCCTCGGATGGAGAAGAGCCACCCCACGTGGAAGGCTGAGTGGTGTCCTGATGCGGGAAAGGGAGAGGGCGCTGGCCCAGGATTCGGGGTGATGGATGGACGCGTGGGTAGATGTGGTGCTCCTTTCTTCCCAGGCCCCCACGGACACTCACCCCCCGCCTGCCCGCTCCTTCGCTTTGTCTCCAGGCACACCCCTGTGGGGCCGGGCCCCTCTCCCGGGAGTCCCGGGAGTCCCAGGAGTCTCCGCTGCGAGACCGGAGCCTGAGCATCAGTCTGCATGGGGCGGTCCTGGTCTTCCTGGAGCTGCTGTTGCTGAGCCTGGCATCATTCAAAGGTGCCCAGGAATGCCCCCTCGCCACTGCTTTTGCCTCCCCACTTCTGCACGGCGGCGTCCTGGGCTCCCTGATAATCAGGATCAAGGTCCTCAGCCAGTGGCGTTCCCCACCTCGTCCTGTCCTCCCAGTGAGACGGAGGCGCAAGACAGGGAGCCCAGAGCCCAGAGCACAGCATCTTGTCCCGGTCTGTAGACAAAACCCAGACACGCCCAGATGGTCAGCCCCCACCGCTTCCTACAGAGCAGGTCCCCACCTTTTTACTGAATTAGCCTCCAGGCCCCTGGTGAGACTATTCCTTGCCTAGAATTTAGAGGCGATCAGCCCTCCCCTTGAGCCCTTCCAGCATGCTGTCGTTGCCCCATGTCCTGTGTGGGAAGATGAGCCTGTTTTCTGCAAGGCTGTGGAATTAACTTAACCCGAGACAGGACCATGCAACATACTACTGCTCCCGCTACACAATGGGGAAAACCACCTGGGCCCTCTCTTGTGGGGATAAAACCTTTTTCCCTGGATGTTGACTTGCTTTAGTGAAGTCCATCTGGAGCGACACCGCTTGACTAAAAGTGTTCCTGTTCGTCATCACCAGCCTCTGGGGGCTCCTCTCGCACCGGCTGAGTCAGTGGACAAAAGGGCAGGGGGAGCCTCCCCAGGCTGTCTTTCAGGGCTGCAGGTGAGATTTCTCCAGCAAGGCTGCGATGCCTTGGATGTACTGTGTTGAGCCCGTTTGTTAGGGATGGAACGTGGAGATTCCCAAATCATTGAATGTCTTCTTCACGTCTTCCCTTAGAAATCTGGAAGGCAAGGCAGGGAGTAGGGTCCCCGGAGCTAATGTGTCATGAGTCCTCACTTATCCAGTGGACCGCATGATATTCTATGTTCCCAGGAATTTGTCCTGGGTCCAGTGACAGCAGCCCCTCTCCCTGTATGACATACCCTGACAAACAGCTGCAGGGTCATCTAAGAAAGATCGCTTGTTTTTATGATGTTACTGCAAGGTCTTTCTCCAAAGATATCCTTCATTCGAGCTGTCCACTCATTTCTAGGACCAGATGAGGACGTGGAATCTTCATGGAGGGCCTCATATCGGACATCTCGTCACAGATATCAAAGTTCTCAGTTCTGTGAATCCAACAGAAGCTTCTTCTTTGGCTCAGCAGGTCATCACTTGTGACCACGGCGGATGGCTTAATCACTTTGCCCTCAGGTGCCATGACAGGCACATTCCTGACTCGCCAGATTCTCTCGCCCAAGTGAAATAAGCAACTTTAATTCCTGCCGTTTCTCCTGTTTTGACTTGTCTGCCGCATCCTGGGTATCAGTACGTGCATCACTCCGTGTACGTAGTCACAAGTAAACATGCTGGCCGCCAAAGCTGAAAAGACACAGCCACTAGGACATCGCAGTATCAGACTTCCAGGCTAGCTCAGTAAGAACAGTCCCCAAGTCTGCACAGGACAGGGCTGTTCCCACCACGAGCACAAGACAGTCTGTTCTTCCTCCAGGGATTAGAGGTGATACAACTGCCGTTGTCACCCTGGAATGACCTTTGAGGGTCGTGCTTCTTTGTAACCACCCTGCAATTCACCATCTAGGGCAGTCATGTCACAATGGTGAAGCATGTTGCCACGTGGCTCATGTGACCACATCTTAGCTATAAGGAAAGTCAGAAAAATAAGCGCCTAATAATTCTAAAATCCTAGTGAGAGACGTCCCTACCTTTTGAACTAAGGAAACTGAAGCCTTGGGGTGGTCCTGGGTACAGGAAGAAGGTTCAGATGCTGGAGACTCAGACAGAGTGAGCAAGCTCCCTGCACTGTGCGTGACAGAGATACTGGCAGCCACGCTGCCCTGCTCTGTGGGTCAGTCTCTGCTATTTCTCTGGAGCCGTGTGCTTTCTAGATCCTTCTTTCCAAGTGACTTTCAGTATTGAAACTGTTCTGGATATGCATGACACTTAATACCGTGCCCAGGACAGCGAAGAAAACGTCAGCTCTTAGTACAGGAAGGTCTGACATGTGTCTGCAAAGACACAGTGTCAAGTTCAGTGATGAGGCCCAAGAGCGAACTGGAAAAGGAACCGAGGCTCTTTTCATAGCACCTGATTTGTGCCAGCGCCGTAACATGGACTCGCAAGCTAAGATGCATCCGTCCCTTCCCCTCATATAACTCGAATGGTTGCAGAGACATTAAACAGATGATGCAAGGACAGGAGTATGTGATGGAAAGACTCCAGACGTCAGATTTTGTTCAGAGACAAGAGAGCAGGCATCCAGAGGGGCATCTGGGAAGACTTGTCAGAAGACTTGGGTGTCTGGATTTATTGGACTACCAAAGATGAATTGAATTTTTCTTGTTTTGGTAAAAATGTAGATCACGTTCTTACAATTATAAACCTAGGGATGTGATAAATATATTTTATAGATTATCCTAGTTTGCTGGCTTTAATCATCCAAACCTTAAATTCTCAATGGTCTTTTAGAGCTCAGAATTACATTTGATACAATTTATATCTATACGTTCTGCCAAAAAATGACCAGTTCTATAAAATCAGGCCAGATCTATAAAATCATAGGTTCTCTAAAAACCTGAATATGAATGCTTTATTTCTCCAGACTCCCCCGATATCGATTAGCATGCAATGGGACAGTCAGTCCAAGACAGACGCAAAAGCACTTCCGTGAGCCCCTCTGAGCTCAAGGCCAGTCTTTTCAAATCCAGCACAGACATGAGATCACACAACCAACTTCCTTCTGCCCATAACGTACTTGGCATGCCAGCTCCTCCTTGCTAAATGACCCCTAGAATTTATCCATTCTTCTGTTTTCAGTTAATCACCTAAACCTTATTCCTTTTACTCATTTACTCATGAAGACTTCTACAGATGTTTTGACTAGTTGAAGTCAATTATTTGCAGTGAAAATGGGTTTCTCATTTTTATCATTGTCAAATACATGAGTGAAATAGCCCGTATCGCACGCCTGTCTGGCTCTGCAAGTTTAGCGCTGGATGGAGTAGCTTATGTCGAGTGCCACATTTTGCATGGTGTACACTGGGAAACAGAAACATCTGGATTCTGGATTTTACCCATTTCCTCCCCACTGCAATGGCTATTTTATTTGCTGCTGTTTCTCGTGTCCAACAGTCCTCTGTGCATCAGGCCACTCCGCCACTGATGCAGACACAATTCTGAAGCAAAGCAAAGAAGGTATTTTAGGACACATCAGGAGCTTCCTGAGCCAACACTCCGACGGGTCATCTTCCTGGTCCACGTGGAGGGCTGGACCCACACCTGGACTTTAGTGTGAAGCACAGCGTGTGAGGGATGAAAGGGTCCCTGTAGAGACCAGAGGCCCGTGTCTGCCCAGAAGCCCAGAACTGAAGGGAAGAGAGAGTCCTCCTTATACTACGAGAGATCCATCTGTTGTTGGAGAGATCGGAACATGCCTCTGATGGCCGAAAATCAACCAAGGGTGTATTCTGTGTGTTTCATAATTCAGGACACAAGAGTACCTGGGAGTTTCTGTGTGTTAAACTGAGGGACGTACTCATTAGAAGGGGCTGCATACTCAATTTCTATTCTCTTACTAATTAATTAATTATGGAGATAAGCTATGAATTTTCTAATAAAAGCTTTGATCTATACAATCTGTACAATGAAATTCTAAGGGCAGCATAAAGTATATTAGTATTAGCATAAAGTATATAGTTTAAGAATTTGATGGATATTTGGAATCAAAAAATGTTTCATTTTAAGGTTTAATTACAAACTACAGAGAGACTTCTCTTCACAGCAGTCTTTGAAGTGCTCCCAATCCCAGGCGTGTCCTGGAGGGTGTCACTCCACTGTGCCATTCTGCAGAGGCCCGGACTCCATTCTTCCATAAATCACGATTTATTAGGTGCATCTGCAGGGTAACTGCAAGACGCCGACTGCAGCGCTGCGCTGCTGTGAGTTCCGAGGCTTCACGAGTCTCTCATTCTCCCTCCTCCTAGCCCTCTGAGTGCTGCAGGCTCAGTCTCAGAGGGCGGCTGGAAAGAGGACGAATGCGTGGCTGGAGCCGGATCCTGTGTGGGGCGGGTCCATGTGCTGGCCGCGTGGCGAGGGCAGGCATGTGCCTGCTGCAGGGCCCAGCAACCCCCCCGTGAGGTGGGGACCCAGGTGCTGCGCTCCTCTCCTTTCAGTGAAATGCACCTGCAGGTTAGATCCCACAGCTTGTGAAGCAGGGTTGTGTCTGTGTGTACATGCGTGTTTGTGTGTGCGTGTGTGTGCGCATGTGTGGGCGTGTGCGTGTGTTTGTGTGTGTCTGTGTGTGTTTGTGCATGTTTCTGCATGTGGGCAGGAGCCCAGTATTTAATAGACAGTGCATCTTTATAGACATGCACACATGTAAGACGTACATTCCCATATGTAACTTTGTGGTTTAAAATACCATGGCTTAGTGTCGTCAGAGACTTCTTTTCTACTTACTGTAAGATGAGATATTTGAGGATAAAACCTGAACTCACTGCTAACACGGCTAAGACAAGGCAGAGAAAGTCACAGGGGATAACCACGTATGTGTGTATGTATTTGTGCACATGTATACACTTTTCATTTGCTCTTTATTTTTAAATGTGTATTTGGAAGTATTTTTAAATAGTCACATATATTCAAACCCTTAAATAGAGTCCTGGAACTCACTATTTAACCTAAATATCCATTTTTTTTCCTCTAAATTTTATTCTGCCTCTTATTCCGAGGAAGCCTTTGTCCTTTGAAAAATGGAAACCGTTCCCATTGTGTGTGGTTACAGGTCTGCAATGGGTGTGGAGTCCGCCTGACTCCATCGCGACCACACAACCTGCAGCACCGTCCTTTATCAGCACGGCTGGGTGTCTGGGGGGCTCGGGATCAGGGTCTTAGACACAGGAGAATACATGCTCCCATTTTTTTCCACCGACTGTAAATGATGCCTATTCTTTGCTCCATGGAACATCCGATGCGGTGCCCAATCAGCTGAAAAAGCTGCACAGACGTCATTAGTTCTCTGGGTGTGAGAGGGAGGAGGGAGAGGGAGGGAGGCTGCAGCTGCTCGCCGAGTGGAGTCTCCATTAGGGCAGCTCTATTGATTTCTGAATCACAGCCGCAGCAGCAGAGCGGGGCGGGGGCATGGAGCACATCCCCGAGACAGGAGCCACTGGAGGCAAGAGGCGTGTGTGTATGTGAACAGAAGCATGTATGTGTGTGCAGCTCATTGCACAAGGCAGTCATGCATCTGTTGCCAAAAGAAACCAAAATCTAACAGGGCACATTCAGACAGCAAGCTGAGAGCCTGTCAGTCAGGCGGACTGAAATGGACAGGAAAAGCGGAGCAGAATGTCCTTCCTTCTAATTTTTAAGGCATTTTTGCTGAGAGATGATAATGATCTAATTTCCAGAATGCCTTTTTTAAAAAAAACCTGGAAAATTTGACAGAGATATTGAAAAGTATGGTTTATCTGAGGGCAATCTTAAAGCTATACCCAAGAAAATTTTTCAGAAGTCAGAGATTGACTGAATTTTGTTAGATGATTGCATCCGTTCATCACCTTTCATTTTTCTATTTTTGGTGCTTTCTGTTGCATAATATCTATAGGATACAGAAACAGGCTGGTTGCAAATGCTTGAAACAGAAATAGGTTTCTTTGGAGGCTGCATTTCAGAGCGTCCAACTGTGAGCCTGGGAGGCAGCATCAGAGATCTCTCAAGGTCTGTTGCCCAGGATTTGGCTAGAAATGATCGTATCTAGGTGTGAAAAAATGTTGTCTTGGTCTCTTAGGCAGCTTGAGTTTCTAACTGGCTGTTTTACCCCGAGACTTATCGCTGCCTCTCTACCCAGAAGAAAGACAGAGGTAAGTGCGGCTTCACGGTCCTGGTGTCGCCAGGCAGGCAGTCTGTGAGCGAGCAGCAGAGATATAAAGAATCGAACAATTCATTGCCACCTCCCCCGACCACACACACACACACACACACATACACACAAGCACACACACACATAAGCATGTGCACACACACACAAGCACACACAGAAGCGTGTGCACACACAAGCACGTGCACACACAGGCACACACACACAAGCACACACAGACAAGCTCACACACACACAAGCACACACACAAGCACACATACACAAGCTCACACACACACAAGCACACACACAAGCACACACACAAGCACACACACACACACAAGCTCACACACACACAAGCACACACACATGCAAGCGCACACACACACTCCAACACCAGTCGGTTGAGGCGGCGAGAGGGCGATACCTTTTTTTAAAAAAAAAACCCGAAAGGCAGTAAGCCATTATTAGCAAGAGCTATATTGAGCATGCTTGCCAGACAGGCAGCGGAGCTGAGCTCCAGTTCCGCCCAGACATGTGCCTGGCCATTTTCATTTTAATCAGCCTGCTCAGGACGGCTGCTGATTCATTTTGCAGGACGTCCCCTGGGAGCCAGGGTGGCCGCCCGAGGCAGGCTGCTTCAGCCTCCTGCAGCCGCGCAGCCGCCGGGGCGGGGGCGGGGCGGGCTGCAACCCCGCAGCGCTGCCCGCGCGGCCAGGGCGAGGGCCTTCCTGCGAGCGGGTCCGCGGGGCCGCAGCACAGACGCGAAAGGAAAGGAACGCTATGTCGCATCGCCACCTGATTATCCAAGTACACCCCAACACACGCGCGCGCACACACACTCACGCCCCACACGCTCACAGACTCCTGCCCAGAAACGCTTGAAATCCTAGCTCCTTTGTGGTCACTGTGAATGAAGCACGCGCATTTCTGTCGCTTTACCTGGTAACTGGCTGGGGAGGTGTACCTGACTTAGCTGGAGACTTTGATTTGTGGGACTGACAACCTTATTATGCAGGGAGCTTATTATTGATATTATTCTGCTCTCGGTTGCCATGACCACCTTCTGAGAGACATCCAATTTTCTCTCTTCCATCATCATTATCTATGAGGCCATCTGTTGTGGAAAATGAATTCAGGCTCATTTGCATGACTGATAAGCAATTTTTTTTTATCTATTTAACAGAAGGTCATATGCCGGGGATTTGGAGCTCGTGAAAAAAATGTGGAAAAAAAAAGCATGTCGAGAGGATGAGTGGGAGTGTGCGCCGGGGTGTGTGTGGAAGGGAAGCGGGTCCCTCAGGCCCGCGAGCCTGGCGCGCTGCGTCTGTCATTCCTGCCCGGGCGACATTTTTGTTCCCTAAGCTGCTGCAACCTCAACAGGAAGGGAGCTTTCCTCGCAGCCTTCTTCAAGCCCCCCTGGGTTTTGTACTCGTTGTTGGTGGGTGTCTTTTAATTTTTTTTTTTTTTGGTTCCCTGGACAATGGGTTATGATATCAATATTCACTGAAGACAAAAAGCAGCCTTTTCTGCGTCTCGGTGGCAGGCATATTCCTCATCATCCTTTCAAACTTGGGGTGGACTAGGGCTTGCTGGCTTTCTGTCTTTCAAGCCAGCTCAGTCACCAGCCCTGAGCTTGTCTCACTTGTGAGCGGCTGTGGTCATGTCGTGAGGTACGTGGTCTTCGTTAGGTTAATTCTGGGGACTTAGTGGACAGGATCTGTTTTTATCGTAGTTCAAGGGCTGGGGCTGTAATGCCTATTGTTTGCTCCTTTTTAAAGTTATTTTTATAGCATGGCTGGTAGCTGACATGCTCCCTGGCTAGGAGCTTGTAATCCACAGAGTCTCTTTTTGAAGCTAAATGGGCATTATGTTGCATGCTCTGACCGTGATGTTGTTTATAAAAAAGACCTTGCTGCATGAACTGTACTTGGATGATATGCAGGTATTGAAACAAAAACTTCCCAGAGACTTTACTGGATTACTTTACATTGCAAATAAAGCAAGTCATTTTTTTTTTTTTAAACAAAGGCTGTTAAAGCATTAGGTATTCTGGATGTCATGTTATATTGTCCTAATGGTAAGAAAGCTGACTTAGATAATTCAAATTGAGAAACTCAAATAAAAACATTTGAACTATAAGTGAAATGTTTCAAGTTCATGGTAATGAAACAATGTTTCATTCCTAACAGAAATATGCCTTTAACACCACTTAAATTAATACACTAAAAGTTCAAGCTGTAAATTTTATCTTCAAACTAGATAAGAATAAAGTCATAAATATAGACACATAAAAATATTCATATAATGGCTAGCTATTCAGAATATAGAGCTCTGATTTTGAATTTAGTATTTATTTAACCATGATAATTTCTTGTACCTCTAAAATGATAAAAATCTATAGAATTTTAAGTTACTTATTTAGTTAGAGTAAAACTGTTTGTGATAATAGGAGACTTTAGGTGTGTTTGTATTTTTTACTGAACAAAACTAACTTCATAGACAAAAGCACCCTAGTACCACCCTTACAGGCATAAAGGAGGCTTTCTTTCTAATTGTTCAACTTCATGAAAGTCATGTGGCTTTTTAAATGATAAATAAAGGCATGTTTTCCCTAGATGAAACATAAACAGATAGAAATGGGATTATTTTACAAATTAGAAAAACGATTTTTGCACAACACTCCTTTTTGAAAAAACAGCACCACTCATATGTTAATACCTGTAAGTTTTCACCTCTTAAGAACTTTGAATCCAAAGTGTGGATTGTATATAATACATGCTAGTGATTCCTTCTAGGAAAATAAAAGGAAGTTTGTTTTTTCTAACTGACCTACAGGGAAGTGTATGATTCTATCACCTCAAGAGCAATAGGTCAATTGGTCAAAATTCTCCATAAAGTTGTATATAGCAATACATTTTCTTTATCAAATATGATAGACCAGAACTGATATGTTTGTATAATAGCTCTTTACTTGGTGGCACTTTTAAAACTCTCCCTACAGTATCACAGACTTCTCAGAAGCAATAGTAGCTGTTATATAACCCTGCCTTCTTTAATCAGCCATATTTTTTTATATTTTAGCTTGAGTATTAGAGAAATTCTTTTTAACAATTTTACATTTAGAGAATTCAAAACAGTAAAAGCCTGATAGTTTATGAAGATTGTTTAAAGTGACATCACTTTTCTCAGAAGGCTGTGTTTGAAGCATCAGTAACATGATACCCGGATTTATGTTATAACATGAAGGATTACGCTGTTGCCTCTTGATCAGTACATACAGTCTTCAGATTTGTGAAGCAAAATTGTCAACTTCTGGGAAACCTATGAGGTAGCAAAGTTTATTTTTTTTCTCTGACTCCCCCCCACCAAAAAAAAAAAAGTTAATTACCAATCTTGGTTGGATTCTTCCTTGCCTCCCTGACGCTTGACTGCTGCTAATTCACTGATTAATCTCATTAATGTGATGATAGTAGGATTTGGGGTTGGCTGCCATTGTTCTGCAGACAGTGCTATTCAGCCAGAGCACTTGCCACCTCATTCAGTTTTGCTGTGATTTTTAAAGGCTGTTGAGTGAGCTATTGTGAGCAAAGCTCCGGCCCTTTTCCTTTCAGCACCAGGAGCTGTCCACTGCTGATAGCAATTATGTTCAGCTGGGACTGACTTCCTCCCAGTTTGCTGGCAGTGGAGAAAGGGCTCAGTTTCATCACCTTAATGACACTGTTCATGGAGGTGGAGGCGGGAGATGGCTTTATGGTCACAATAGGATGTTCTGAGGAGTGGGGCAGAAGAGATTGGCAATCTCCAGACCCTTATTTTGCACATAAAATTCTTACCCTACTTTTCAAATTACAGACAGGGTTTCATCAAAATTGCTTGCATATATGCAGTTGTGAGCTGGAAAACTGTGAACAGTGACCACGTTGTTTTTCAAATGGAAAACTTATATAATTATTGATAACATTTCATTTTTGAAAAGATGAGCCAGAATTACCAAGATGAACAGTAAGGCAGAAGTACACATAAAACGCAGATTTCAACTTCTCTTGAGTTAAACTTGCATCCTCCAGCAGAACTTAGGCCAATTTCACAAATTTGTGTTAGATACTGGAATCAAGGTTGAAGGCCCAGTAATCTGTGACCATGTATGTGTGGTGTACAAAAATTCCTACAAGAGTGTGAGTATATAATCTCCTTTGGATTTTATGAGCATGATTTTAGGAAAATATGAATATTTTTCAGAGAATGGACTTCAGTATATTACTTTCATTGTTCCTGTCATATTTTCAACCTAATTTACTTTTCGCTTAACATTTGTTCTTTTCACTCTCAGAAATGTTTATATTTCATAATTCATTACTGAATACACCCAATTATTTCACTGTCTGATGCTTTGCAACTCTTTTATACACCAGCTTTCTATAGATAAAGGAATGAAATGGGCTCTTTTGTGGCCTCAAACCATTTTAAAGTTTTTCTATTTGTTAAAACTATATTTAAAATTCAAAACTTAGAGTTAATAATCTGATTATTTGGTGATTTGCTTTTAGAAATACTTTACATGTCTGATAGATAATCCAACCATTTCTCTGAGGAAAATTCATTTTGTTGTCTAAAAAATGCTTTCAAAGTCACATGTATAAATTATATTTCCAGCTCTACCTGTGGGGCAATCTAATTTCAGTGAAAGATATTGCTTGTAGAAATATGTCCTCTAAAATGCTTTTACTCATTAAACAATTTGGTGGCTATATTTTTAACTTCAGACAACTTAAAATTGTATTTCCTCTTAGAAATTTTATATCAAGAAACCCATGCAGTGGGGTAAGAGGGACTAGAAAGACACTCTCCTATGATGACTCCTCTGCCTCGATGCTGAAATGTGGTGTGGCTAGATGGTCCCTGACGACCAGGACTATGGTTTCCAATCAGTGGCCAGTCTTTCAAAAGCACCTGGAACTTTACCGTAACGTCTTCCCTGATGCAAGGTCTCACCACAGCTCTGCCTAAGAAGCAAACGTTGGCAGAGCCACAAAGAGATTTTTGCTTTTCCTAAATTCTAATAGTCGAGTTGTTTACATCATAATTTGATTGCAATAGTATTATGCATTTCTTATTTTCAAGATTTAAAAAAATCTTCTCATAAATGCCTTTTTAAAAATTTTATTTGAAAAAAAAAAACACGTAGCATGCCTCAGAAAAGGGTAATAGAGGATAAACTTGAACAAAAACTTGAAAATAATTCACATATTTTTCACCAAATAAGTTTCATCATAGTGCAATCTTTCTCATAACCCTTACCTGACATTGATTTACACTCAGTTCAAACTAAACAGAAAAGATAGCACAAACTTAAAGAAGAAAATATTTTAAAAATTTTATTTTGAAGTTGTAAAGGGTAAATCACATGCATATGTTGTGTGTGACAGATATAATATACATATATTTTTTTAATTGGAATACCCCACAAATGAAAAACACTGCCTAAAATAGCCATAACTTGTACAAGGAATAATGGCAAATACTTTTATAGTAATTTATTGTAGGATTTTTCAATGTCAGGTTAGCTTAAGGTGGCAGACATGCATTTTTCTCGCATTAGGCTGTGTTTCGCTGCAGGGTGGCTTCACCGGGAAGGGGCTTTGTGTCCTCCGCGTCTCTCTCTCCAGCCCCTCTCCCCACCCGTCCTGCCCTCTGTCTCTAGCTCTGTCCCTAGCTGTCTCTCCGGCTTCCCTCCCTTCTCGCTCTGTCTCTCGCACACCGGCATTGTTCAGGCACACACAATGATTTTTCTATGCCTGTTTTCACAATGAAACTGTGTTAAGCTTTGACATCATAATGAGTCCTTGGGGCATCTGTATAAGTAATCAGAGATGGCAGAGAAAATGTAAGCCAGGTATTATCAAACAAACTAGAAAGAGCGCGTAAATGCTTATTTACTATGTGAGAGACACTGGCCAGCATTGCTGTGTTGGGCTGCTGGGTTAGGAAATTTATCCTAAAATATATCTCTTTAAAAACAACCCCTGCTCCCCACGTGGTGATTATTGGAAACGTTGGGAGGGGGAGGAAGTGTTTCAGCTGAAGCGTGAGGGGCGTTGTGCTGATGAGCCGGATGGCACCCGGCGGTCTCTCGCAAGGTGCCTGCCTCTCAGACCACGGTGACTTCCAGCAGGGCTGGACGGGAAGGCAGTCGTAACCCCTGTGCTAACCAGGATGTCTGGTCTCGAGAGGGCAGGCAGGAGGCTCAGGACTGGGAGGAATCCCCTCTGAAAGCCAGAGGGAGGTGTTCTCGGCGACTTGGGACCTCTGAGCCTCCTCCCACAGAAACCACAGTCAGCGCCTGTTCCGGGGAGCTCGTGCACTGCTTGCTTGGCAGTGGCTGTGCCCTCGCTCTGCCGCGGCACGGCCCGATGGAGCGGCCTCGTGTAGGGGAGTGGGGTCAACATGGGCCCCGGGCTCTCCAAGGCAGACTCAGCCCTGCACGTGTGGAGAAGTAAGCTGCGGAGCCGGGCTGTGCCGAAGGGCTCCGACTGTCCAACCCAAAGGTACCTCTTTCTTCTTCCTTAAAGGCTGCCTAGGATGCGTCTGTTTGGGGCCACTTGCAGCTCTTCAGAATTATTTCACTTGGCTTCTTAGGGACTCTGACACATAGTTGCTTCCTTGCTTACCTGGCCATCTGCAGCTCTTATTTGATGACAAATGATAACAGTTTTTAAAATCGCCTGTTTTGGTGTCCAGATGAACCCACAATGGACCCTTTCTCCAGTGGAGCTTCTTCTCCAGCATAATGTGGTTGTGGGTGCTGGGCATGTGTGCAGGCTGCCTGGAGTTGTTGTCAAACAGGAGTCTGTGTACTCGAGGCCAGTGTCCAGGGAGGGTGGGAGGGGCTAAGTAGCCGCTATGATTTCATATGGCCTTTCAGAGTGGGGAGTGTCTAAGAGAGACGCTTGTGGAGAGGGCAGTGATGTTGTTACCCCTGGAGTAGAAGAGTTGTTGCTAGACCCAAGAAGCCATTTATAAAATCAGCACTTTTTTTTTAACCGGAAAGACACTAATGAAGCCATGTCTCTATGCTCCCTTCTGCGTTGTGAAACCTTATTTGCTCTTGCCTTCTCAGATAAAACTTTTCCTGGCATTTGTTTTCTTCCAGCCATGCTGAAAGCTTGACAATATTTTAACTTTCTTAGAAGAATAGTTCTGTGTCTTTTGTTTGAAAAGAACACGAGAGAAGACGCTCACCCTGAAACAGAGCATAGTGCGGTTGGCAACCCGAAAGAGATTTTAAGAGTCCATTGGCGTTAACTCTTGGGTCACTGTCCTCTCACTTGAAGAAGTGTGTGTGTGGGGGGGCGGGGGGGGGCGGTGAGCAGGCTTGGCACCTCTTGGTGTGTTGTTTTTGGTGCTCAGAAGCAGGGCCGTGGAAGATGCTGTTGGTTCAGTCTACTTTCTGAGGTCTCTTTGGACATAGCGTGTCTTGACCATAACATCAGTGTGTGTGTGTATGCTGTGTGTGTGTGTGTGTGTGTGTGGTCTTTACCATCAGTGTGTGCTGTGTGTGTGTGTGTGGGTCTTTACCATCAGCGTGTGTGTGCTGTGTGTGTGTGTGGGGGGGTCTTTACCATCAACGTGTGTGCTGTGTGTGTTGTGTGTGTTGTGTGTGTGTGGGTTCTTTACCATCAGCGTGTGTGTGTGCTGTGTGTGTGTGGGGGTCTTTACCATCAGTGTGTGTGTGCGTGCTCTGTGTGTGTGTGTGTGCTGTGTGTGTGGGGGGGGGCGGTATATTTAGACACACGCCCCCCCGCCCCCCGCCGGGGGGCTGTTTGCTGCCTGACTCGGGTATTCCGCTCTCGTCTATTACATGAAATACGGCACCGCACATGCTGCGCACTGCGCCCCGGAGACCCAGGGGCCTGTGGGCGCCGAGCAGGGAGCGCACAGCGCGCACCCCAAGCCCGTCTGGCTGTGCTGCAGGCTTAATCAACAGTCAGGCTAGAACCCCGGGTTGAGCCACGGCCCCAGCGTGAAGCGCACCTGGCCGGTGACAGGTCCCCCGGACCGGGGCCGGGGGCGGGCGGTGCCCGCGCCGAGCTTAGCGGAGGCGGCCGGAGAGGAGGCGGCGGCCCCGCGCCCCGGGCCCTGCGGATGGCGCTCGGCGGCCCCCGCCCCGGCCCCGTCGCCCCGCGCGGTCAGCTCACTGGTTTCCATCTCCGGCTCCAGGCCCGCGAGCTTCCCGGCCGAGAGCGCCGCCACTTGCGTCCAGGCGGCAGAATGATCCGCGTGCCGGGGCGCCGCGGCCCCGCGTGCGCGCGCCGCTAGAGCAGGGGCGCGCGGCGACGGTCGGGGGGCGCGCAGAAGCGGGGGAGCCGGTAGTGCTGCAGCCGCTGAGATCTGCTGGGTGAGTCCCCGAGACGGAGGCGGGGTGGCCGCGCCCGCAGCCGGCGGCGAGGCCGGGGAGCCCGGGAATGCCCCGGGATGCGGGCGCGGGGGGCGCGCGCCTGGACCGCCGGGTTGGCCGCGGGCTCTCCGGGTCCCTCCTGGCCGCTCCCTCCAGGTAAACGCGTCCAGCTCTCCCGGTGGCGTCCGGAGCCTCGGCCGGCTCCCCAAAGTGCAGCAAAGTTCAACTCCCGAGCTGGCCAGCAAAAGGGTCGGGGGCTGCTGCTGGCTGGGGGCAACGGCTTCGTCCATTTTCCTGTGCATACGTCTGGAACGAACATGAACTGTTTAGAGATTATTGTTTTCCGAAATTTACAGCAGCCATTATTCAATGTGTTTAATTAATATTTTCTGAAGCAGTGTACCCAGACCAGTAGAATTAGCAAATGTTGTTTCAGTGAAAGCCCAGACATAATTAGTTTTGACTGGTATATATTTTTCCTAGCTGGAAGAAGATTTTAGCTAATTTAACCAACAACTTACTGGAGATTTTGCAAATCGAACTGAAGTTTCTGTTGATCTGTAGAATCTACAGATAGGAGATAGGAAAATTAGCACAAGTTGAGACGTTCAGTGCTTTTCAGAAAAATGGAGACTGTTTCTACAACCAGCCTTCCGAGTTGAGAAATAAGTAGAAAGCCTGCAGGAATTTCCGATCTCCTATTGTCATCACTGACACACACTTGTATAATTCTGTGACTGTAGTGCTGCGATATGGGTGTTTTGCTGTTTAGTTCAATTTACTTTCATCTCAGGGAATTCACTGGTAAATACTTCTATCCTGTTTGCACAATCCCCACTCTCCTTAAAAGGTAAGGTTTTCATTTTAACTGACCTAATTATTTCATCTGCTTTTAAGGTAGAACTTAAGTAGAAATTATCATCATTTAACTGTTTTTATAGTTTCTTGAATATTACAAATCACTTAAGAATTTTATTTTGAGGCTTTTTTTTTTTAACAGAGTTGCTTTACTTCAGCTGTTTGCTTTAGACAATGACAGCAAATATTTGACCAAAAAAAAAAGGCAACTTTTTGGAGGATCATTTCTTCTGTTTAAAACAAAACAATGCCTTTCCAGAAAAGGTGGAAAGAAAATAAAACTACCTTCAATGAATCTAAACCTCAAACATAATATATTGGAAAACATGTTAACCCTTCATATGCCACTTCTAACAGTAGGCTTCTATCATTTTTCCACTCACACTTGAAGTTTCTGCTTATTCACACTGAGCTTGTTTTTGTAAAACAGGTGACTTTTCCTTTGTTATGTCAATGAATATGTATGTATACATATAATACTTTTCTATTTTATTTTGAATTTGCTGGTGTTTTGAATTGAGGCTTTTTAAAAACTTAACCCAAATAATATTAGATACCAAATTATTTCAAAATAAATTAATGAACTCTTATCTAGACAAAAATGATATTTCTTTTATTTTTCCATTGCTATATTTTATTTTAGAGTTGAGCTGAACCTTCTAAGATTAAAATAATTCCTTTTAGATTTGTGATGGGTTGTAACTTTCTTGGGGCAAAATATCAGCTTTTAATTTTTAACCTCAACATGTCTGTTTTCATCCAGACGGGAACACTGGAGTGTTACCTACCACGCTGGTCTCTTTGTGCCTGGCTGCCTTTCAGGGGAGAGTCTAGCTCTTTTTTAAGGGCCAAAATTATGTCATATTAGTTTCACTTGACAGAGTTACTTTATGCCACTCTCTGCCACACTGGTTCTTGGGCATGCTGTCTCTGTGGGCTTGGAAAGGGCTAGCCTTCAAAGACAACGGGAGGTCCCAGGGCTGGGAATGTGGTGCTGTGTGCCGAACCGAAAAATGTGCTTTCCAAGAGCATTTCTCTCTTTTCAGTTTAGCTCTAAGGTTGCCGATCAACTTTGGAAAGAAAAGCAGCCTTTTATAGTAAATTTCTCAAGTTCAGTGAGCCAAAATATTCATCTGAAATCAGGCACCTTTGATTCCAAGAGGAAGAGTGGTCTCTGTGTCCGGGGTGGGGGGGCATTCCTCAGTGGGCTCCTGGTGATGGGGAATAAAGTGGGGCACCAGTATCTTCCCTTTTGAAAAGTTATTGACCTGTTTGTTTACAATTCTGTGCTATGATGTCCCAGCGGTACAGCAATTAACCTCTTCAAAGGTTCTGATAAGTGCGTGGATATATGTGTTTTTAAAATGCCAGTGTGGAAATGTGAGCAGGCTGACCGTATTTGAGCCATTGGATTTATGTGTATGCCATGTAGGCCTCTTTTGGGTGCATTTCGGTGCTCATTAATACAGTTGAAAGGAAGTTTATGACAATGTTACATATTGGCTGCGTGTTTACTGAAGTCTGGCTGCTTAGACGGTGCAATAAAATGGCTTTAAAGACAATTATCCCAAGATGGTTGCACATTTGCTTGAGATGCTTTCAGGTGTGGGATATTGGACTTGGGTTGCTAAATCAAGCAACTCATGGATTAAGCATTTACGGGGTGAGGGGTCTTTTTAGCACACTGACACAGCTTTAAAAATTTTTTCATTTTCTATCAGAGTTTAGTTGATTAACAATGCTGGGTTAGTTTCAGGTGTGATTCGTTACACGTGTGCATGTATCTGTTATTTTTCAAATTATTTCCCCATTTAAGTTGTTACTGATTATTGAGCAGAGTTCCCTGTGCTGTACGTTAGGTCTCTGTTGGTTTTCTATTTTAGATATAGCTGTGTGTACAGAGATTTTTATCGGGGGATTTCTAGCTCAGACACTGTTTTGAGTAGTATCTTCATGCCTGGACTCAGTGTATTTTAATGGCAGTCAACAGAATGGTTTCTTACGAGTCAGAATTACCCCCTCGATCACAGGGCCTCCCCTATCACTGGACCCTGAAAGAGATGGTCGCTCCTTAGAGACTGGCTTTAAATCTGGCCCCCTCCCCTCCCTGGTACCCGGACCCACTCGTGCCATCTGAACAGAAGCTGAGAACACAGAGCGTGGTCGCCATGAAACAATGCTAGCCAGACTGGTTGTGGAAATAACCGAGTCTGCAGGGCACCCCATAGAGAGCCATCAAATCAAGTCTGCTCTGGAGCTGTCTGCTCGATGGTGAGCGTTCAGAAATCAATGCTGCATCTGCCAGTGGACCCTCCGGTCCACTGAAACTCCCACCTGCCTAATGCATCCGGGCAAGAGCTTTTCAGAAGCCAGTTTCCTTCAGGATAAATTTAATACGTCTTGAGGGCCAGGCGCAAGCAAATTGATTCTATCTCTGCACCAGGAAAACTCATAAACATCTGTAAGAACACAGATTTTCCACAACCTCAGGATTAAGGGATGCTATTTCGTGAGAGATCCCAAGCCTACTCCCTTTGTACCTCATGCCAGCATGGCATTTTTTAATTAGGAAGTTGATTAAAGAGGGCATGGTAGACCACGGATGTATGGTCCTCTGGCATGCTTCCAGCTGTTTGTTGTCTGGGTCGGACTCATCACCAGTTGCAGGCAAGAGGGGGGACTGGTGATGAGGCTGAGCATGGGAGGACGGAGCTGTCCTGGGGTGAGTGCTCGAGGCAGCTGGCTGTGGCTTCCTCCTTGCAAGCCTTCTCTGCAGACACGCTTGCTGGCCTGTGTGAAAGCAGAGATCCCTGCACTTTGAGCACACGAGTCCGGCCTGCCTCACACACTAATTCCTCAGTGGCCACTGTGATAGGTCGCAATTTATTTGCATTTTCTGGATTCAAAAATCTGACCTCATGTTGTGGACTTTGGCAAAAACATGGTGCCAGTTCCCGGAATAGCGCTGTGCTGTTTAAGAGTAACTGGTTTTCATTTCTTTCTTTTCTCTTTCTTTCCTTTTTGAAGGGGAAGCATCTTTCTTCACTGGCTGTTTTTAGGGCTGTGAGCATCTTATCGGAAGAATAGATGTGGCCCTTGCGTTACTGTCCCTGTGGCCAGTGTGATGTGAACAAGCGCCACGTGATGAGTGAAGCCCTGCCCCTCCCGTGAGCTCTTTGCAGAGCTTCTTCTCTGCCCAGAGCCCAGAGAGGCAGGGAAGGATGACCAAGAGATGACCAGGGAGAGGCTTCCAAGTGAGCGTGGGCCATGGGCTGGCACCCAGGCCGCTGTGTCCAGGACAGACGCTGGCTCAGGGTTCAAGGTCAGGGGAGTGTGTCTCCCTCCATGGGAATTCCAGCTGCTAGGATAGAGATTCTCTTTTTTGTTCTCTCCTCTCAAGCCCTACTCGCATACTTAAGAATTATGTTCGGATTCCGTGTTTTTAAAGTTTCTTAACAGTCTAGTTAGAGTCAGTAACGAGGACGGGCAGTCCAGGGGCTCCTTCACAGTCTTCCCTGGAAGAAAAAACATCAAAGTCAGTGGTGAAACCTAAACAGAGAGCTCCTGAAACTCTGCTCCCCCCTTCACTTTTAGCACATTAATGAGCAATTCATACATCCTGCATGCATTGAGCACCTACTGTGTACAGACCCAGAAGAGGTAGCACTGAGACAAATTTCTAACCCACAGTGAGTCAGGATTGCATATAGAAAATCATATATATTTATGTACATACAAAGTAAGTATATATTAATGTATAATATATATCTATAGTATATATTTATAAATATAATTATATAAAACTGCAAATTTATATAAATTTATTTTTATATTTGAATATGTACAGGTGAACAGAATCTTATTTTTTTAAAAAAATCTTTAATTCTTACATGTGTAAACATATAGCAATTATGTATATGTTATACTATACATGTAAAATGTTATATTATGTATAGCATACATAATATTTTATATTTATATACTATATGTAGATATATACTTAGTAATCACAATTCTTCTGTGTCTACTTTTTCTTGAATACGTTTTAAATTAGATTAAGCCATTTTTCTTACTTAATAAGAAGAGGAAGATAATCATTGATGTCCATTTCTTAGATGATTAATACTTCAGGGATCCAGGTGATCATTCTGAAAATTAGCTCGCAACTGCATGGGACTGTATTACCATATTTCTCTGTGTAATTGAATATGAGATTTGAGTTTATCCCCTTCTTATGGATCTGAACGCTAAGTGTGGGAGGGCTCTAGGTGGCTGGCCCTAACTTGCCGTGGTCTGTATTAATATTTTTATAGTGGTGTGTGGGCGTCAGTCACCCGGTTGTGTTCGACTCTTTGCGACCCCGTGACTGTAGCCTGCCAGGCTCCTCGTCCGCTGCCCCCTCGTGATTCACAGTTGCAGCTGAGTGACTCTTGGCTTGCATGAGAACGTGCAAAACAGGAAATAGATTTTTGTTTTGAGGAAAGGGTGTTGGTACATGTCAGGTGTCTGTCTTGCCGTTTCTGGACGTTTTAGAGCTGTCGATCCCAGAGACCGGGCACAGAACCCTTGAGGCAGGCCTGGTGAGCGCAGATCGCAGGGGGGCAGCCTCCCATGGCAGCGCCTTCTGACTCGGGTCTGTGACGTCAGCAGTCAGCCCGGACATGGGGAGCTGGGCAGGGCGGCCACGTGGGCACCCACAGGCTCGCCGCTCGGCTGGAGAGACCTGGAGAGAGGAGAGGAGAGAATTCGGGTCAGAACCTGCCCATGCCTTCAGACCCTCGGGTGCCTCGCCACGTTCCCAGGGAGGCAGGTCTGACCAACGTGCCTGTCTGTCCAGAATTTTAAAACTCATGTAAAAAGAAAGTTAGATTAGAATTAGGGTTGTGTACCCTCTCAGGTCTGGAAATTCAAGTAGCTCAGACCTCAGAAAGCTGCATGTCTGTACTTCCAAAGGGAACTCTGAGATTGCATAGAAGTGAGAAGTGCTGGAAATCCCAGATGCTTGTGGAAGCCTTAGTAGATCCGCTCAGATAAATTTCAGGCCCGTTTGTGACTTGTGCTCTGCTGAGCACGGGACACTTGGTACTGAATTAACACTTGGAATTTTCCACGAACTTTGTGTTATGGATCTTTCACTATTATTTGCAATTCTTTCCATAGTCCTGAGAACAAGAATGGAGGCAGTTTCACCGCCCAAATGTTCTTCAGTTAATTTGCCATTACTGTGATTTTGTTAGCTCAAAAACAACCCTTTTCCCTAAGAGACCCACACCCACAGTGCAAGCCAAGAAGTGTTATGTGTGTTCCCCAGGGCCGAGTTAACACACCTGTTTACAACTGGGCTGAGCCACCTGTTCATCTAGTTAATGATCAAAACAGTGTCTGATCAGTGGGGTCAGCTGGATGGGAAGAATGATGAGGTTTGTGAAATTAGATGTGACTTCTCATTTTTAATATGTAGCCTTTCGTGTCTGTTAAATTTGGAAAGAGTTAGAAAATATACTCGGCCTGTGATAGATATTCACGGCTGTCAGCATCCAGGGGTCGGAGGCAGAATGTGTCCAAGGCATTGTTTTTACCAGTGATAGTCTATCCTTGGTGCTTTACAGCTTCCAAACTCATATGCGGAGGGAGTCATTTGTTTTAGCTTCGGAGGTACCCCTAAATGTGAGGGGTGCTGACTGGGCGATCAGCACTAGAACAATAGGCCTCCGTGTATATTTTACAAAAACACACAAGCTTCAGCACCACACGTCCACAGTCCTCTCCCTGCTCAACCCAGCTCCTCACCTGCCCCCCAAGCCCTCACCCCTTTCTCCCGGATGGGGACGTGCCCACTGGCTGCGCAGCAGCATCCGACGTGCTCCTGCCCCTGGGTGTCCAGGCAACTGAGGGAGGACCACTGACGGACCCTTAACGGATGCTCGGGGCTCTCCCAGGGCTAGAAGCACTGGTCTAGCTGGGTGATGTCAGCCAGACTGCACTCGTCATGCTTGTTTCTGACTAATTCTCCAGCGCATTAAAGATGACCAGTGACACTCAGAAAAGTCCCTTTCCCATTTACTCCTCAGAGGGAATTTCCACCCAGTGTTATTCATTTTGGTCATCCTTAGTCATCTTTGTCTTTTTTTAAAAAAAATGTTCCTTTTTACTTTCTCAGTGAGACTTTCCATCCCTAGCTGACTTGGCTGGGATGGTGCTCACACAAAGGCCACCTCATCCTGGTCCAGCTCCCCCTATAATTCAGGGGTGACTTTGAGCGAGCCCTTTCCACGCTCCCTGTCTTGTGTGCGTACTCAGTCGCTAAGTCGTGTCTGACTTTTTGTGACCCCACGAACTGTAGCAAGCCAGGCTCCTCTGTCTGTGGGATTTCCCAGGCAAGAATACTGCAGTGGGTTACCATTTCCTCCTCCAGGCGGTCTCCCTGACCTGGGGATTGAACTCCATCTCCTGCATTGGCAGGTGGATTTTTTTTTTTTTTACCGCTGAGCCACCAGAGAAGCTGCCTATGTCTTGGGATCCTTTCTTAAAATGGAAGGTTGAACTTTATCAAGTCTCAGCTCCCTTTGGTACCAATACTATACGTCTCTGTATTTGCCCCTCCTGGGCAGGGCCTCCTGGGCAGAGCTGTCACTGTGTGTGGGGGCTTCAGGCTGTGGACCGTGACCCTGCTCAAGGACAGTGCCTCCTCCTCCTTACCTGGGGTCATATGTAGGGGAGAGCAGGAAGCAAGCCCAAGGCGAACAGCTGGATGGTTTAGTGGAGGTGCCACTAGATTGATAATCTCACCCAGCATGCCTCCGGTCGGCGGAACTGACACGGAATCCATCCAGAGGTTTCTCGGTCACATGGAGAAGTCACTGGACTGCGTGCAGAGCTCAGGCCTGTGGCTGACAACCAGCTTCCTCTTCAGCTCTTATCCCGCTTCTCTGTGACTTTGGCGAGGATCCCATTACGGTGACGGCACACGGCGCGTCGTCCTGGTGGGGCTCACGCACCCGCGGGTGTGCAGACTCCTCACCCCTGCTCTGCTGCTCTGCACGTGACCCTGGTGTGGCGGGTCCTCTCCACCTGCCATGGTGCAGGCGAATAAAGCGCCTGGGTCAGCATCGCGGGCTCCTTGCTGCAGGAAACAGCCCCGCTGGCTCTCTGTCTTGCCCTCTTTTCAAGAAGCACTGTTTAGATAGTAGTAATAGGCCGAGTACACACAGGTTAATAACAGCACGTTTTCAGCAGCTAGCATCCATTATCCAATGCATGTCCTACTTCCAGTAGCCTGAAGCACCCAGAGTGACAAACAGGATCCTGTGGGCGCAGAGAAGCACCCGGTTTCCACCACAGTAGCCAGTGGCACGTCCAGCAGTTTAAAAAAGTGGGCTAAATGTTGTCCTCAAAATACCCCAGTGAGGTCAAGAAGAGCCGTAAGTCCATCGTGGGGGAGGAAACGGGGCGGGGACTCAGCCCACGGGTGATGCTAGACAGCTCTCCCTGCGCCTGCTGAACCGTGGGCTTCCCCCGGAGTCACAGGAGCCTTTCCAGGTCGCTGTTACCAAGGAGGCTCCTTTGGGAAATTTTAAATGAAGATGTGTTTCATTTAATACAAAACCTGCTCTATCCAGAGCGCAGAACACCATATGCAGAACTGCTCTCTGAGCGCTGGGACGTGCTTCTCACTCCAGAGGCAGAGGAGAGGGGGATGGAGCCAAAGGCGGGGTGGGCGCCCACACACAGTACAGAAATGCTCAGGATCCCGCTTCGGCTGCTTCCAGCTCTAAGCCACAGTGGACGCTGTAAACAGGGCCGACTAGCGAGCCCAGGCTTTTAGAAGGTGAGCCGTTCAGTGCTGGGACTTCCCTGGCAACCCAGGGGTTAAGACCTTGCCTTCCAGTGCAGGAGGTGCCGGTTCGATCCCTGGTCGGGAAACTAAGATCCAAAGCATAAAACAGGAGCAATATTGTAACAAATCCAACACTTCAGAAGGCCCACTGCAAAGACACCTTTAAAAACACCTTTGAAACAGTTCAGTATCATGTGAGAAACCGACAAAAATACTAGGAAAGCACTCTAACAACAGTAATCTTAGCTCAGACTAACAAATGCACAGCGCTGAATGGTTTACTTAAGGATTTTATGTGAAGTCCACGAGAATCTATGGGATTACAGGTACTGTTATTATCTCTATGATTGGAAAAGGGAAAATAATATGCGAATTAAAGGGTTCGGGTTTTTCTATATTAAGCATAAATACCATATTGTTTAAGAAAATAACCCCCCACATGAAAGCTTTTTATTAAACATGAATGTAATTGAAGATTCTCCATATCTATAATTCAGAAATTGTTTGGGCCAACAATCCTAATTTTAAGTAGACTCAGCACTTATTTACAGAATAAATCTAAATATATGACTACCTAGAGGTTTATCACTTCTACTAAATGATTAACTAAAGTCTTATGACATTCAAAAATAATTCCACGAGGTGTCTTATAAAATAGTTAAAAGACATCTAACAGAATAACGAGAATAGTTATTTCTTCTTTGCTCTGGAAATCTCTATGTTTGAGCGAGGATTTTTTCTTTTTTCCATAGAGAAAGGTATGTTACAGATAAATTATAATGAGTCCTTTAACAGAGTAAGGTGTGTGCCCCAAACATGTCCATAAAAATTATGAAGCCATGCAATTCAGGGTTCACTATGTCTTTCGAATTAGTAATCCCTGCTCCTCTATGCTGAGATCAAGTTTGAGCATGACTTACTCTTAGAGTGAGGAAACACACAGCGTTCTCCCTCCCGTTCCTGCGGCAGAGGACAGTGAGGAACCGGGAGCCCACCCTTTGACTCTCTCCTGTGAGCCCATCCTCCTTGTTCCAGAGGTTCTCAGAGCTCCAGCAGGAGGTCGAATAGAGTTTCTTCCTACATGGGCTCTCGGAGGAAAGATGTTCAGCCTTCCTCTTATACTCTTGCGAAATTTTTCAAAAAATAGTTATTTCAAACTACTTTATGAACCAACACCATGCTTCTCTGAAGCCTTCGGAATGTCCAGTCTGTCATCTGCTCTCAGGCCCTGCTGAAATGGGGCAGACAGCTGCCCAGCCAGCTGCAGGCCCTCCAGAGGGCCCATCTCGGAGTCCCTGCCCCCACCGAGGGGTGTAGGCAGGAGTGTTCAGGGAGCTCCTTCCCAGGGCCTGTGGACCTCAGATCCTTCTCTGCTTCCAAAGTTTTATTTTTAGACCAACTGAAATTTTCATAAGATGTGCTAGATGTTATTGGCTTATTATCATTATTATTCTGAACAAGCCGCTACAGAGCCGGGGACACTGAAATAACAGAACCAAACAACACGCAGCTACTTCCTTCCCTGCTCGTCACTGATGCCTCAGTGGCTGTGGGTGTAGAGCCTGTGTCTTATCGCTCACATGTGCTCCTTCTGAAAAGGAAAGTGTGAGCAATTTCTCAGGCATTGAGTTCATGTGCGGAGCAGGCGATGGCGCCCACTCCAGCACTCTTGCCTGGAAAACCCCATGGACAGAGGAGCCTGGCGGGCTGCAGTCCATGGGGTCCTGAAGAATTAGACACGACTGAGCGACTTCCCTTTCACTTTTCACTTTCATTCATTGGAGAAGGAGATGGCAACCCACTCCAGTGTTCTTGCCTGGAGAATCACAGGGACAGTGGGCTGCCGTCTATGGGGCCGCACAGAGTCGGACACGACTGAAGTGACTCAGCAGCAGCAGCAGCAGCAGACTTCATGTGATTCCATGCTTTTGATTTCGCTTCTCTCCACGCCCAGGTCACCCACAGCGTGTGTTTTCTCCGCTTCGTCCGTTCTTTTCCAACAAGGCGGCAACCGGCAGCTCACCGGCCGTGTGGGGAGGAGATGCGCTCCTTTCTCCTGCCCTTCCCCACCTTGGTCCTCTTCCCCTCACCCCCTTTCTGACCAGAACCTCTCGTTATTTCTCAGGGTCCTGCCTCTCCTGATGGGCTCCCCCCGACCCCGGGTGCAGGTGAGACAGCCACGTGCAGTGGTGTTCCTTGCACACCAAGGTGCAACGAACATGGTCCCGTCCGGCCTTCTGTAGCTGGATACAGAGTGTCTCCGTCTCTACAGGACCTAAAAATAGGAAGAACGCCAGTGGGATAAAACTATCCGAAAAGCTGCCTGTGCCCTGCCGCTCAGTCGCGTCCAGCTCTGTGCGACCCCGTGGACTGTGACCCGCCAGGCTCCTCTGTCCATGAGGTTCTCCAGGCAGGAATCCTGGAGGGGGTTGCCGTGCCCCATCCAGGGAAAAGCAACCTTAGAAAACCTCCGAAGCGCTGTATTCTTGTGCAGGGAGAATTGTGGTCTGTCCTTTGTTGGTCAAAGAGAGGACCCAGCTAGGTCAGAAACCCAAGCAAGAAGCGGTGGAAATGCAAGCAGCGTGGACCGAAGCTAAGCGGGGGCAGAGAGAAGGGAGGAGGCGCACGCACCGCGCGGAGGCCCGTAGCTCCGCGCCTTCCGCAAACTCCATCTCACCCCGTGGTCCGGAGCTGCGCTCCCACCGCTGCCAGCCCCAAGCCTGAGCTTCACCCGAGCAGCGTTGTCTCACACACCCCGTTGGAACCTCAGTACTCGTGTCCCAGCCCCGCGGCTCACGCGCGTCCCGGGCTGAGGCGTGGACTCACTGCGGGACCTCAGGACGGTGAGGCAGTGCAGTGGGCACACCCCAGTAATGGCTTGAAGCCGCTGCACACGCGGTCACTGGTGTTCAGGGTTTTTGCTGGGCTGACTGGCCCAGCAATCCCAGGGCAGACCGTCGGCGCCTTGAGTGGAGTATGCCTGTTCTCAAATCCTGAACAGCGAGTGTCTTAAGGGAGATCGCAGGTTCGAAGCACAGTAGGCACGCAGCGTGTTTACTCGGACTGAGCTTCTCGGAGGTGCGGGCACGGGGCTCGCTAGGCCTCCCTGTGGGCCCCTGCTCCCCTGACCAGGGTCAGACCCGCCGGGGAGGGAGGGGCTGGAGGCCGGCCTTGTCTGAGCGCGCACGGTGCTCAGCCTTGCCCTGCGCGGTTCCCGCCGCCTCCCCCAGACCCGCCTGAGGCCCGCGGCCCTGAGCTCTCGCGTCCTCTGCCCCCTTTCTGTTACATCAGCGGATTGGAGAAGCTTTATTAGAAGAGGCAGGGCAGCTACCTGATCTGGGCTGCGGGCCCATCCCTGTCTGGCCGCATCAGCGCCGACGCACAGGGTGGACACAAGCGTGTGTGAGACGTGTGCCGCACGTCTGTGGGCTCACGCTCCGTCGGCCAGGATTTACCAGCAGCCTCCTTTTGATCAAAGTCATAAGGTCCTCATCCGTCATCTGCAGGCTTGAAACCGGATCCCTCTGGTCCTGTTCAGATCAGACCGGGGTGTGGCGGCGACGCAGAGGTGAGCAGGGCCGCGAGACGAGCGGCAGGGCCTCAGCGTTTAACCCAGGGGCATAGTGCGCCCGCAGCCCGCAGGCCTTTGTAGGAGGTTCCTTCTGTTTTCTATTTTTTATTCGCTCACTCTCGGCTCTTGGTAGAGGACTTCGCCTGGAAGCTCCCTTCCATCTGAAAGCTGTTCAGACAATCATTCTCTCACCCCTCTCTTTAACCACCTCTGTATTCGATTAGATGTTGCGGTTGTAAGGAAAAAAAAAAAAAAACTCCACTCCTGTCTGTTCTTAGGAATTTTATAACCAATAGGGAATAAAATACAAGCTTATAGATGACTCCAGTGTGATGTAAAGTTTGGAACAAATGGTTAGGAACCACAAATTGCATGTTATGATTTTCTCAAAGAAGAGGGGGACTGTGTCAACAGGGGTAGAGTGGGATAACGTGAAGATGGTAGTATTGGAGACCCTCGAAAGGAAAGGAAACCTCAGCAGATAATTATAGGAGAGGAGACAATTCAGGCAGGGAAATAAGGTGAGGAGATCGCCTGGGAAAGACACACGTGGCTTTGCCGACAGACGACTGGGAGGCTGCTTCTTGCTGGGAGAAGGGTGTGGGGGGACGCAGAGGACAGACCCGAAGCCAGGGGGGGTGGTCCCAGAGGGCCATGCCTCCCAAGAGTCTTGGTGTGCTGAGATGCTGACTTTGTTCTGCAGATAATGGGGGAATTACTGGAGGGTTTTGTGTGGTGGAGTGGCAAGGCCAGCGCTATTCTCCGGGATAATTACTCTGGCAGCCAATCAGTGGCTACTTCCTGCCAATTCTGTCTCGGAAATAGCTCTCCCAACTGTTTCTTCCCTTCCATTCCTTGCACCGCTCTCGCGGAGTAGACTGTCATTATCTTCCTCCTGGACTCGCAGTCCCCTCCGAGGCCGCTCGCCCACCCCCACACGTGCTCTCACGCACGCCTGTAAATGCAGCTACGTTCCGTTTTTAGACGAATTATTCCAAAGTTCAGCTTTGGTATTTTCATGCTCACAAAGCACCAGGGGCTTCCTGTTTCCTCCAGGATTAAACCCACTCACTCAGCTGCCATCTGAGGCCATCATTACCCCGCCCATTCTCAAGCCTGCCTTCCAGCCAGGTCCTGTCCTCGTTAGCTGCGTGTCTTCAGGGCGGCGAGGAGCTTGACTCTTCCCTAGCCCTTTTCAGCGGTTCTGTTTGTCCCTGGTCTCCATGCGGGCGCACTGTGTCCACCCATCAAAGGCTGATTCTCAGGCTCCCTTTCCTCAAGTCCTTCCTGTTTCTCCCAGAGGAAATCCAGCCCTCTCCCACAAAACTTTACAGCCTTGATCTTGGTAGGCTTCCCACTTCCTCTCCTGTATGGACAGCTATTTAAGTCACAGGTCAGCCTCCCCTGTGAGGCTCTGAACGCTGCCCTTCAAGCCCATCTTCCTACCAGAACATTGAATATGGCTGGTGCTCAGCAAGCCTGCTGGCGGACGAGAGGCTGGTGGGGAGACCTGGAGCACAGCAGTCTTTATTGCTCTCAGTTCAGCTCAGTCGTGTCTGACTCTTTGCGACCCCACAAACCCCACCATGCCAGGCCTCCCTGTCCATCAGCAACTCCCAGAGTCCACCCAAACCCACGCCCATTGAGTTGGTGATGCCATTGAACCATCTCATCCTCTGTCGTCCCCTTCTCCTCCTGCCTTCAATCTTTCCCAGCATCAGGGTCTTTTCAAATGAGTCAGCTCTTCCCATCAGGTGGCCAAAGTATTGGAGTTTCAGCTTCAACATCAGTCCTTCCAGTGAACACCCAGGACTGGTCTCCTTCAGAATGGACTGCTTGGATCTCCTTGCAATCCAAGGGACTCTCAAGAGTCTTCTCCAACACCACAGTTCAAAAGCATCAATTCTTCGGCACTCATCTGTCTTTACAGTCCAACTCTCACATCCATACGTAACGACAGGAAAAACCATAGCCTTGACTAGACGGATCATCTTTGTTGGCAAAGTGATGTCTCTGCTTTTCAATGTGCCATCTAGGTTGGGGCTTCCCTGGTGGCTCAGACGGTAAAGCGTCTGCCTACGATGTGGGAGACCCGGGTTCAATCCCTGGGTCAGGGAAGATCCCCTGGAGAAGGAAATGGCAACCCACTCCAGTATTCTTGCCTGGAAAATCCCATGGACTGAGGAGGCTGGTAGGCTACAGTCCATGGGGTCGCAAAGAGTCGGACATGACTGAGCGACTTCACTTTCTCTCTTTCTTTCTAGGTTGGTCATAACTCTCCTTCCAAGGAGTAAGTGTCTTTTAATTTCATGGCTGCAGTCACCATCTGCAGTGATTTTGGAGCCCCCCAAAATAAACTCAGCCACTGTTTCCACAGTTTCCTCATCTATTTGCCATGAAGTGATGGGACCGGATGCCATGATCTTAGTGTTCTGAATGTTGAGCTTTAAGCCAACTTATTGCTCTCAGAGTGGTCACTATCTCATCTTTTGTGGGGGCCTCGCAAGTCCCAGGTTCCTGCCCTGATCCAGTGTAGAGCTATTTCTGCCAGGAGTGGCAGCCCCCTCACTCTGCTCTGCGTTACTGCGTTCTGTGCCTTGAACTTCGTGACGAGTGTGTTGCCACTGCAGGGAGGGAAGAGCGCGAGGTGCTTAGGACATGTGGCTGAGCCGGTGTGCCCCGACGTTCCCCTGAATCACCAGGAGGTTTCCTGTGGCTGAGCCGGTGTGCCCCGACGTTCCCCTGAATCACCAGGAGGTTTCCTATGAAAAGCATGCCTCTAAACTCCCTGAAGAAAAATTTCATGAGCCAGGTGTACAGACTCCTATTGAAAACCTTAGCCATCCACACACTTTATTTCCCTGCATCTACTTATTCCGGATAAGTGTGTTCCCGTTCGGACCATTTGATACCTCTTAAAAAATAAATAGTTGTGTATCTGCCACTTGAATTCAAGCTGTTGAGAGGACCCTCGAAAACCCAAACTCCTAACGCTTATTCATAGCGATCGATACTCGTGCTGGGAGGGAAGTGGAACTGAGCTCCCAGAAAGGAAGAGCCCTTCCTTTTCCTGAATTTCTCCTCCACCAGAGCAGGGTCTGGGATGGACAGAGGAGGAGTTAGGGGCTCAGAACCCCGGGAGTCGTGCGCGCTGAGAGAGTGTTCCCCAGCAGGGGAGCCTCTGACCTTTCTGTCTAGGCTCAGAAGTGTCATCATTCTGATCCTGAGAAGGAGTAGCCTGGAAGTTAAGTGGGGCGCACTCATGCCAGGCCCGTGAATGCTGGCGTTTCTCATGCTGGGTCATCACGGAGAAACCCACTGGATGCCTGGACCAGCTCTGTCTGCAGAAGTGACCTTAGGCTGGAGCAGTCTCAGTGACACATCTGCTCCTGAGATTCTGTGCTGTGTAATTCTAAGACCAAAAATTTGGTTTAGCAATTTAAATAGTGTGTGAAGGTATTAGTCATTCAGTCAGGTCCGACTGCTTTGTGACGCCAGGGACTGTATCCCACTAAGCTCCTCTCTCCGTGGACTTCTGTAGGCAAGAATGCAGGGGTGGGTTGCCATTTCTTTGCGGATTTTCCTGACCCAGGGACTGAACCTGGGTCTCCCGTATTGCAGGTGGACTCTTTACTGTCTCACACTGAAGTGGGTAACCATCCCCTTCTCCAGGGGATCTTCCCCACCCGGGGATCAAACGCAAGTCTCTCACATTTCAGGCAGATTCTTTACTGTCTGAGCCAGCAGGGGAGCCCACTGAACAGTGTGGCTGTGCTGAATTAAACTTACTCAGGGGAAACAGCCATTTAGGCATGGAACTTTGTTTCTGTGTATTTTCACCAAAAGCTGGTTTGAGGAGTCCACTTTCACCATCTGACATGGGAGAAGCCGAACCTGTGCGGTCCACGTAGGTGAAGTGTGCCCAGGGTGACACCCTCTGCCTGCAGTGTTTACCCAGAACTTGCAGCGTCCTTGCCCATCACTGCTGGGCTCCGCTGAAATGGTGGTGGTTTTTCAGATGGGGCAGGGGTGTGCTGTGCAGCTGCACAGCCTTCGTAACTGAGCCCGTCTCATCTCCAAAGCAGGTCTGAGTTCCCAGTGACATAGACCGACAGATGGCCCGCGGTGCAGGTGCAGAGAGCGAACTGGCTCTGTGGCACTTCAGCAGGAGTGGGGAGAATGGATCACAAGATGAAGGCGGAGAAGAAAACCAGCAGCGAGTGCTTTCTGTTAGGTGCAAGTGACGAGGATGGGGAAGATCCTCAGAGCCAAAGCATAGATACGGCGCTGGGTGCGGGCCAGGAGGCTGAGGTTCAAGGCACCACCCTCTTTCCAAAGTTCAGGCGAGGGCCCTCCTGCGCTGACCTGCTTCATGCTTGGGACCTGTCCTTCCCTTCCTGGGGCTGTCTGTACTGCTCGCCGGCTGATCCCGGGGACACCTAACTTCTCAGGGGACATGTTAGTGAACGTGTTCATTTCCCACCCAAAGCTGGAGTGTGTCTCCTCGAGAAAGTGCGTTATGCCTTAAGTGTGTCAGCCCTACCGTATGGGTTTTCAGGCACCCCACACACGTGCAAGGTGCTCCGCAGATTCTCGTTTGGGGATGAGACTGCTTGCGTGCAGACAGCACGTGTTGTTAGTAGGTTTTAAATCCAGTATGGCCGCGAGCTCTTGGTTTACCTCTTGGTATCTGTATTGCTTTCTGCTTCCGTGTAATTCTAACTCAAAGTTCTGTTCTTGAACAAAAGAGTCTTCGAGAGACCCTGCGAATCAGAAGTATAAAGAAGAAAGCCTGTTATAACTGCGTGTAGCAAGCGTGTGTGAGCGGGGGTCCCTGGCGTGGTTCATTGTGCAGCGGCTCTTCTGTGGGCAGCAGGGTTTGGGGGCGACTCTTGAGAGGCAGATCTGGTCTCCCACTCTGTCCTCCTGGGAAGGAAAGTGGCAAATATTGTTTCAGTTGACGATGGTGTTTTTTACTCACCCAGCCTTGCGCTGTGGTCATTTTCCTGACAAGCTGGGTTTTGTTTTGGTTCGTTTTATCTTCATTCAAGATTTTATAATTTTTGTTGTTTTTTCAAAATTTTTATTGCTGTATAGTTTTTTACAGTATTGTGTTTCTACTGTGCAACAAAGTGCATCGGCCACACGTATGCGTGTATGTCTTCTTCCTTAGATTTCCTTCTGGTTTAGGAACCCGCAGGACATTGAGCAGTGCTCCCTGAGTTATACAGCAGGTTCCCATTAATTGTCTGTTTCATACAAAGCATCAGAGGTGTACACAGGTCAGTCCCCGCCCCCCATCCCTCCCAGCCCTTCTTTCCTATGGGCACCCTTCTTGGCGTCTGTACCTCTGTTCTGTACATCTGAGTCTCTGTTTTCTGCTTTGCAAGTAGGTTTTATCTGTACCATTTTTCCTAGATTCTACATTTGTGAGCAATATCGCGTGATATTTGTTTTCTCTTTCTGACTTACTTCACTCTGTGTGACAGTCTCTAGGTCCAGCCACCTCTCTGGACAGTTTTATTCTTTCTCATGGCTGAGTTATATCCCACTGGACATAGGCACCGCGTCTTCCTTTTGCTCACTCCCCTGTTGATGGACATGCAGGTTGCTCCCAGGTTCTGGCTCTTGTAAATAGTGCTGCCGTGAACACTGGGGTGCATGTGTCTTTTTGAATTACTGCTTTCTCCATGTATATGCCCAGGAGTGGGATTCCTGGGTCACATGATTCTGTTTTCAGTTTTTTGAGAAGCACCCATATTGTTCTCCATAGTGGCTGCAGCAATTTACATTCCCACCCACAGTGTAGGAGGGTTCTCTTTTCTCCACATCCTCTCCAGCATTTATTGTTTGCAGATTTTTTTTGATGATGGCTATTCTGACTGGTGTGAGGTGGTACCTATAGGATGCTTGGCCAGCCCAGTGAGAATTGCGGAGAACTGTGCTGATTCAGTCCGGACACCACCCAGGTGTTCTTTCGGCTGAAAAGAATCTGTGAGCCTGCTGACCACACTGCGGGGATGGGATCCCCCCTCCTGGCGCCAGCCTCACTAAAGGGAGTCTTCCTTCAGAAATAGGGGCACTTGATTTTCAAATTTCGACTATGGTGCTTCTTAACACCTTTTGGTAAACAAAAGTCAGTAGATGGGAAGTTCCTGAGGCCCTAATCTGTGCTGAAGGTGGCGCTGGGTAATTTGAGGATGTGAAGGAAGAACTGGCCGTGACAAGGAGTGAAGGAAGAAGGTGCCCCAGTGGGGAGCGTGAGCTACCGGCTTTGCCCAGTGAGCGGAGCAGGCACACCCCTGCCACTCTCGCTTCCTCCGTCCACACTCCTGACAAACCACTTAACGTCTCCACCTACAAAACGGAGCGTTACATAAAGACATCATGGCCATCAAGGGTCCTGGGAGAGTAAAATAAGATTATATTCGTCAAATGTGAGTTTCACACCCTCTGCTACCGTGATGATGGTCTTAGTTTTCCTTTTTTTTTTTTTTAAATCATTTTTAAACTAAAATTACAGATGGAAACTGACTGCTTCCTCTCTGGCTCATAGTAGATGCTGAGTGAATGCAAGTTGAATAATTTATTGAATGAAAACAAAGACATGTCCTGTCCCAAAAGGGACTTGAGGCCGATTTTGATGGAGGGGCACTCAGAAGCAGCCCCCCATCACAGCGCTCTTACTTCCGCATTCAGAGTCCTGCTCGTAAAGCAGTCAACTGGCCCTTCTCTCAAGGACCTTGTTCACATGTCCGATGATGACTGCATAGTGGAGTGTCTGTAATCTGATTAATCATTTGGGTTTCTGCAAAGTGTTGGATGAGACAAAAGAGCCCATTTACATTCTCCACGAGTTACAGGTATTTGATGAGGTTTCCCCTTTGTGTTGGATTCCTGCTGTGTGAGCACACAGCGCTGTCTGTCTGCCCTGGGTAGGAGGGCACGCCTTGTTCGCTTCGAGCAGACAGACAGCAGCACGCTCATTGCGGGACGGGCAGTGAGCGCTGACGTCTCTGGAGTCTGGAGTCTGAAGTCTAGCAGCCCCTCCCCTTCTCAAAGGAAGAGGGTCCCACGTTGCCAGAGCTCACCTTTTATAGACAAACAGACTCACGTGAAGGAACAAACCAAGCCCGAGTCTGAGCACTTGTTTTACCAATTTGTGCAAAACAGTCTGAATATTTAGACGACATGTCCTGACTAATCAGCTCATGATTCACTCACTCATTCGATCTGCCTAGAAGTTCACCCTCAGGTCTGGCTGAGTGCCTGTTCACAGAATTAGTTTCATTGTTTTGTATTTGTGACAATATTGGTGCATCAGTTTATTTCCCTGCATTTGTGCATGTGTTTTCTGCAGTAGTTATGAAATGTGCCATTGTTAATGTTCGTTAAGGACAATTGATGGAAGCAGTTTTAACTCGTTATGAATAGGAATCTGGGGTAGACAGAGGACTTGTTGTGAGCCTGACTTTTATGAGATGTCACACCATTTTCCTTTATTTTTGTGTCAGCGTGGTCTAGTTCAGTGCCGGGACCATGATGCATGTGTGAAAGCTTTTGTTTGATCCTAGTCACAAACCTGAAAGTCTGGGCAGTATGGGGGATTTACATGATATTCCCATAATTCAGTTGAAAGAAACCTTCTAGAATAGCTACCCTCACCAGCCCTTCAGTTGTGCTTCATTCTCTGATACACCTGGGTGTTGGGAGCAGAGCTTAGCACAGAATAGGGTTCAGAAGTGTGAGTTAGGTGATGAGAAAATAGATGTGTCTACCCACATATGTGAAATGGGACGGATCAGAGTTCAAAAGGAGCCTTCAACTTGTCTGTTTCGAATAAAGTTTCCTTATATAGAGAGAAAATGAGACATAGAGGAAGGAAAAAAGGCAGAGACATGGGCGGGCAGAGACTCGGAAACAGAGAAGAGGGGAGAGTCAAGTGAGATGAAACGCAGAGGGCAGAAAAGGGGCGTGTGGAGTCAGGGAAGAGAGGCGTCGGAGCTGGCCTGCAGAGGGCGGGTGGGGCTGTGGGCTCAGGTAGACGCAGGTTTTCCCTGTGGCTTTAATCAGCATGGGAAGATGGGATCGGTGCCCAGCCAGGTCCTGCCGCTGTGACCACTTCTTCCAGGGGCAGCTGGGCTCTGCCGTCAGTCCTGGAGCAGAGGCCTGACCTGGGGCTGATGGTCCCTGCCCTGCGTTCTCCTGACACCCGCAGATGTAGCATCCACTGCTCTGGGCTCTTTGTGAATAAAGGCAGCTTGTAGAACATCGACTCCCTACGGGAGAACACCCAGAGCTCTCCCCACCTACCACCTGAGCTTAGAACCCCGAAGGAAGAGTTGATAAGATTCTTTTAACTCGTCACCTTACTGAGGACAGACTGCCCACCTCATTGTTTTGGAAAGATGCGCTTTGTTTATGGCGCACTGTTCACCCTGGGAGATGCCACCGTGTACGTACCCGGGAGAGGTACGTACCCACTGAGGATGCAGAGAGAGGCCTGCGTAACGTCCTGTGTCCTTAGATTCCACAGGACTGGCTTATGGAGAACTTTGTGTTATCGAAAACTGATTATACTGGGAGCTGACTATTAGAAGTATTATACTGCTCTGCATAAGTAATTCCTTATGAAACAAGGAAGTTAGGGACGTTTAGATTACAGGGTCATGTCAAATATTCTAGAATAAAAAATACAAAGTCCAGAGGCAATCAGAAACTAAACATTTCTACTCACATAAACTTAAGACTGTGTATTTTGACTATTTCATGTATTGTTCGCATGTTTGAAACCCACCATATCAGTTTTACTCTCAATGACTTGCAAATAATTATTATACACAAAGAAGAAGTGTTTATGTAAAATGATTTGAATTTCTGAGTGAATTTAATTTCCTTTTATGTTGTGTCTGATGTAAAACCATGCTGATCATTCTAGTGTTTCAAAACAATAAACTGACTTTAGGCCAGGTTAAACGGCTTGGGAATCTCTCCAAAGTCACTGACATACCAAACAATCTTGATTTTTCCCTTTGCTTTAAGCTTAATTAAAAGGATGCACTACATTAGCAAGCTGGTAGAGGAGCATCCAGAGCCAAAGTCTGGCCAGAGAAGGGTTGCGATGGCTGGAAGGAGACTGTGATGCGATTGGATGTTCCAGGAGAAAAACCTTGAATGAAGCTCTCCTCCAGTCAGTCAGTGTGTATGGGGGACTCTCACACTTCGTTTTAAAGAGTGGATGAGTCAGCATCAAACGGAGCTGAAGAGAAGCAGATGATTAACTGTTCGGATGCTTGGAGTTTTCAGTTTCATTGATGATTGCGCTGTACACTGTTTACTTGCGCCGAGCCCTGCAGTGGGTGCAGCCCGGCGGCTTCCCTGGGGCCCCTTCTTGAATGCAAGGGTCCTGCACCTTGCACCAGCCCACCCCGCCTCCTCCTCCCCCAGGGCGCAAGCCCGCCTGGCCCGCAGATCCGGGCTCCGCTGCGCCCCAGGCCCACAGCCCTGACCTGAGCCCGGGGAGCGGCCGCAGTGGGCAGGGGCGCTCCCGGGAGCCTGTGGCCGCATCTGTGGCCTGCCTGGGGCGGGGGGACACCCGCACATCCCTAGCGGCGCTTCTGGGCCAGGTGCACTGTGTCGGGTCCTTTGAGACGAGCCTAGTGACCACGTCATGCCCCTTTGAGTAGGCTCGGGGTTCTTACGGCCGGAGAAGAGGCGCTGCACCCTACAAGCCGCGGTGCTATGAACGGCAGTGCCGGGCCGCCCCGCGGGTCTCAGCGTTAAGATGCTAGAACCCGCAGAGCTCACACCTCCCTGATGATGACGGCCTTAATTGACACCCCCTGCCAGAACGAGGATTTTTATTATCGATGGCAGAATCCAAAGTGTTTATTTCTAAAACACAGAGGAATACTCATCGCATTAAGAATTTTGACTCCTTTGTTTTAGAAGTCTTTAAATGAAAGTCTACAAACTTTATCCTGGCAGGGTCTGTATCTTAATTCCAGCTGGGAAATTGTTACTGCAGAAGCATTCTTTAAATCAAATCAGAGCTCCTTCATGAGGCTTTCCTGACAGACCCCATTCCAGAAGGAACGCTTGTTCTTTAGCTGCATGGAATGATTTCACATCTGATTGTTTATCACATAGGATTTCTCTGTTTTATATATAGATATGTATATAAAATTCTGTCTTGTCTCCTCAGAAAGAGATCTGATCTTTGAGGGAAAGATCTGACTTTCCCTGGCTGCTCCCACTGTGTTTGGTCATCAGTACACACAAGGGCTTTCCAGGTGGCGCTAGGGCTAAAGAACCACCTGCCAGGGCTGCTGCTGCTGCTGCTAAGTCGCTTCAGTCGTGTCCGACTCTGTGCGACCCCATAGACGGCAGCCCGCTAGGCTCCCCCATCCCTGGGATTCTCCAGGCAGGAACACTGGAGTGGGCTGCCATTTCCTTCTCCCACCTGCCAGTGGAAGAGACATGAAAGATGCAGGTTCTATCCCTGGGTTGGGAAGATCCGCTGGGGGAGGAAATGGCAGCCTACTCCAGCTTTCTTGCCTGGGGAGTCCCAGGGACGGGGGAGCCTACAGTCCACGGGGTTGCAGAGTTGGACACGGCTGAATCAACGTTACACACGCGCACACACTTAGTATAAAGAGTTACTCAGAACTGCGTGTGCATGTGTGTGTGCGTGTGTGTGCGCGTGTGTGTGCACGTGTGTGTGTGTGTGTGTGCGCACGCGCTAGTCGCTTTGGAAGTTGAATGTCCCCTTATATTTCAGATCAGAATTAGAAACTGGACTTAATCAAAGATCAATGTAATAATAGTCCTCAGAACCCATCGCTACCAATGAGCTGACGGGATACTCGGGAGACTGAGCGTGCTGAAGTTGTTTTGTGGGTGTTTGTTTCACTTAGTCCCTTGCAGAGTTCATCCAGAGTTCCCAAGCCCTCTTCTCAGAGCCTCCCCCCAGGAACCGAAGGTGTGTGGACATGGGCCCTGGAGTGAATGTGAGAAAGTAGAAAGGGGAATAAATGATGGATATGGGGTTTGCGGGGAGGGGAAGGAACAGGTCTTCTGGTTTGTTTGCTTTTGATTCTGGTAAAAGCACATTGGATTACCCTCTTAAATGTTTAGTGCGTGGTGTAGAGTCGTTAACTCCAGAACAACTACAGGAACAAGGCTGTCCAGCAGATCCCTGAGGCCTGTTTATCTTCTATAAATAGAACTCATGGACACAGTGTTATGCCCAAGTCGCGACATCTCCCAGTGACCACCAGGGAGCCGATATCCGATGCAAAAGCGAGAGAGTTTTTATTACCAAGCTCGAGCTGGGGCTCCCACCGATACCGACGCAGCAGCTATAGGGAGGAGCCCTGAGCTCTGGGTTACATTGCTTATATAGGTTATTATCTCGGGAAAAATTCGAAAAACAGAAGTATCCGGGTCTGATTGGTCACCTTCTGGTGAAGGGTTAGGTGTTGAGTTCTGATTGGTTCTCCTTTCCTGGGCTTGATTCGAATTTCCCGGGCTGGCCAAGGGTTCTGATTGGTTCGCAGGTGGTGGGGTGAGGTCAGGGGATTTCCAAAGGCTCTTTTCCCGGAAACTTACAAAATGGAGTAGCTTTGATGCTTCAACAGCACCTCGTTCCCCAGTCCCAGCAACCATCATCCTGCTCACGATGCCTAAAGGCCTGACTGTTTTAGTCATTCTGTGTGAGCAGAACCATTCAGTACTTGTTTCCCTGTGTCTGACATTTCGCTTGGCGTGACGGCCTGCTGGCTCTTCTGTATTGTCATTAATCTTTCATTGTCTGTAAATACCATATTTTTTTATTCATTCGCCCGTTTATGGACATTTATTCTATTTCCAGTTCCTGGATGCTGTGAATAGTGTTGCAACAAGCATAACAGAGATCTCTTTGAGATCACGACTTCAATTCTTTTGGATAAATACTCAGAAGTGGGATTGCTGGGTTCCACGGTGGTCCTATTCCTGTTTGAGGCGCCTCCATCCTGTTTTCCACAACGGCTGCACCAACAGTGCGCTGGTGCCAGAATGCACAAGCTGGTTTTCTTTAATAGCAGCCATTCTGACAGGTGTGCAGTGGTGTCTCGCTGTGGCCTTAACTTGCGTTTCCCTGAGGATTAGTGAGTCTGGGCACTTCTGCATGTGCCTGCTGGCCCTCTGGGTGTTTTTTTGGAGAAATGTCTCTTCGACACATTTGCCTGTTTTTCCTTTTTGCTTCGTTTCTGTTTTATCGGGTCTTGGTTGGGGTCTTAGTTGGCTCAGTTGCCCCAGAGCATGTAGGATCTCAGTCCCCTGACCAGGGACCAAACTTGTGTCTCCTGCATTGGAAGGAGGATTCCTAAGCACTGGACCGTCAGGGAAGTCCCCATTTGCCCATCTTTCGGTTGGAGTCTTTAGCTTTTTTTCTTTCCTGTTGAGTTGTAGGCTTTCCTTGTATACTTTGGATGTGGCCACTTCATCGGGAATATCTTGCAAACATTTTCTCCTCCTTGGTAGGTGATCCTTGTTTCCCGATAGCTCCCCTTGCTGAGCAGAGATGCGGGCTGATGCCATCTCACTTGCCTGCTGTTTCGCTGCTGAGTGTTGTTAAAATGTCCACACCATGCAAAACGAGCTGAAGGTTGAATACAACCTCTTTCACAATCCCAAAGTCATGTTCTACAGAAATAGAGAAACCAGCCCTAAAACTCACATTCAGCCAAAAGATCCCCCAGACGACCAAAGCAGTCTTGAGGAAGGGCCCCACCCTCCCTGATTCAGAACTATGTTGCGAAGTTCTAGTCATCTAAAGAGTGTGGCCCTGATGTAATTCCCGTGGGACAGAATGAGGTCCAGGAATAACCCACCCACATATATACTGTCAATGGGTTTTCAACAGGGGCGAGAAGAATGTGCAATCGGGAAAGACGGTCCCTCCGATAAATGGTGTGCGGAAAACCGGATGCCCCAGTGCAAAAGAATAAAATCCGACGCCCGTCTCACCCTATGTGCAAAGTCAGGCCAACATGGAGGAAAGGCTTAAATGTAAGGCTTGAAAATGTAGGAAGGAAAAGAGGGTTAGGGCTCCATGGCATTAGCCTTGGCCGTGATTTCTGAGAGCAGCTTTGCTTTGCTAAAGCCCAGGGCCCGCGTCTGACCTCGGATGACTCCTGAAGGCGTTCCTTCCATCCTTCTGGCCCTTCTTCCTCCTGGGAAAGTGCTCAGATGGCGCCAGGGAGGAGGAGGAGGAGGACAGAATTTCACTCTGTGCAAAAGGGTCCATTTGTTCTTCCTTGAGAATTCCTGAAACCCTCCCTGGAGCGCTGAGCAGCAAACACGGCTGCTGCTGCGAGGTGGGAGGGGAGGGTGGGGAGACGGGAAATGCGATGAATTATAAGCGCTGTCTCTGGGGGGACATTGATGGGAATGCCTTGACCCACGTACAGAAAAGCCTGCCTTTGTGGAGGAGC
Organism: Capricornis sumatraensis; assembly: GCF_032405125.1. Classification (NCBI taxonomy): domain Eukaryota; kingdom Metazoa; phylum Chordata; class Mammalia; order Artiodactyla; family Bovidae; genus Capricornis; species Capricornis sumatraensis. The sequence continues at coordinate 120,540,029 of NC_091074.1, forward strand.
TTCTCCGCGGACAGCAGCATGCGGTCTGCCCGTTGCAGGGGGACACGTGGTCCGGCAGGCCTGGCACGGTCCCGGGTTACACCCGCCGTCTGGCCACCCCGGCCACTTGTGCCCCACACAAGATGCCCTGGCTGTGCCACCTTGTGGATAGGGTCATGCAGAGGAAAGGTTCGAGACGCTCCTGCCTTGAGCCCAGAGGGAAAATGACTCAGGCGTTTCTAGGTTGTGGGGGCTTCGCTGGGAGGCCCGTGGGAAACAGAAGCAGAGAAAACCCATGGAACTCATGTGCCCAGCACGGCTTGCAGGGACCTGACGGGCAGCCGGCATATCCACGTTGCAGGAGATCCCAGCTGCCTTTAGAGGGTCCTCCAGACTGGGGCAGGGGAGGCAGCCTGAAAGGGGCAGCTTGGCCCCAGTGTGGGTGCCACCCTTCCACGGCAAGGGTCGCTCTTCTCCTTTGCATCAGGGCTGGCGGTTGAGGTCCAAGGAAGCTCACGAGGCTAAGAGCCCACACGCACTGGGCCAGGCAGGCCAGCGCGCTGACCTCGTAAGGCCCACCCAGGACGAGCTGAGGCTTGCTCCTTGTGCCCCCGGATTGCGGGTTTCTTAAGGAATGCCAGGCCCGCCCTGGAGCTTGGGGGCAGCTGGGCGGTCCAGCCACACCCTCCCTGCCCCCGCTGGTCCCCTCACCTCATCACTAACTAGCCACCAGCCTCTCTCTCCACCCACCTTCCCTCCCTCCTCTCCTGGAGTTGATGACCTTAGTGAGAGAGCATCTCCAGAAAAAAAAAAATACGTTGCTGCAGAAATATCAATACAAAGGAAAAAAATCGCATACCATCCACGCGCAAAAAAGAACTTCAGTTTTAATCACAAAGCTCTAATGTTTTAGTTTCGTAAAAAATAAACCTTCAAATGGAGATATTTGTAATGAACCATATCCTTACTCTTAATATTTTAAAAAGAATCATCTAAATGGGAATAATGGCAGTTCAGTAAGCAGCAGAAGCAGTCTTTGTGGAGAACTGGTCTCTTCTCCTGAGTAACTCTTTTTCTTCCATCTGTTTTAAAAGGCATGTTTCCTCTTGCCTCTTAAATAGCTTGTTTCAGGAGCAGCAACAGAGTTTACTTGCATTTCAGGTGACTTTTATGTCGAAGTGTCTTGGCCACTCATGGTTCCTTTTGACTTATCGTGGCTCAGTTACAGGCACCTGCTGGGAAGCCAGAACGAGATTTTCTGTGTTTACCCTCCCAGGTAACTCTGCTCTTGAATTTCTTGCTGCTGTGCCCGGGGGTTGCCATCTTTTGAAATGAACTGGCTCTGAGGGGGGAAGTCTGTCTGGATCCGTCTCTCCGACGATACTCCCTCCTGGCTGGCCTCCTTCCCTCTAGCAGGAAGCGTCGGGGCCCCGGGCGAGCCTCATGCGGCGGTCGGATGGCAGAGTGCTCGTGATGCCTGTGGTCTTGCTACACCTGCTTTGTCAGATGGACGGTGCCCGGCAGAGAGCGCACTGCTCAGGGGACTTCGAACTCAAGGGTGGAAGCTGTGAGCCTGGCTTCCCACGAGGTGTGACTCCAGTCCCCTCCGTCCCGACAGTGCGTCGTGGAACCTGCTCCCCTGGTTCACACTCAGGCTTCAGAGCAGTGCTGCTGGGCCCTGCCCAGCCTGCGGTCGCCCTCCTCTGAGCTCAGGTGTCACTGCTGCCCAGACTCAGCACGGTTAGTACCACAGCGCCTCTGACTGTGTGTTCGTCTGCGGATCCAGTCTCCACTTGAATTCCTAGCACAATGGGGAGATCACTGCCTAAGGAGGCACCTCATTTTCATGGCATGTGACTGACATGGTTCACAGGCAGTGATCGCTTCTGTTCCTGGGGCTCAGCCGCTCGAGAGCTGGGACTGTAAATGTAGGTGTGCAGGGACGGATGTGATGTAGTCTTAGAACATAAAAGCACAGAGATGCCCGTCCCATAATACCCTACAGTGTTGTACGTGTGGTTCTCTTTTCAACCAATACTTAATAATCAATTTCTTCTGCAGTGACCATCAGGTTTACTTGATGAATAATAGGTCCATCTTTATTTCCCTGTAAGTTAGGCACCGCTACCCTGTCTAATGAAAAGACATAAAGATAAGCATAATTAAAACAAGCATATTTTGGTCTCATTTGTAGCATGAAATGACTACTCTCTAAGTGGGAATCCCTTCATTTGTACATTAAAAGGAAAACCAGCCTCCATCCTTAGTTCAGATCTTACAGTCAGTCCAGTCTTGGCTGCTTGACCTCAACACCGTGTGAAGTGTGGGAGGGAAGATCTGACTTTGGAATCATGGTTCACTGAGCTCAAGTTCATATGATCTGGGTCCTCGCTGACTCCTTCCGAATTCTTGCTGAGATGAAACCATTCTCAGTATGCAGTGGGTTTCCTATCCTGGAGCCTGCCCAGACTCAGAGGCAGCAGGTCCCTTTGTGAGGACACGGGCTTTCCAAGCTTGGTCGGATGGCCTGAAGGGGCCAGTTGCCAGGGTCCCTTGTGAGCCAGCGCACTGGTCTCCTAACCGTGTCTTCACCTGTGGCTGGAGGTTTGCTACTAACCTGATGCTTCGGACTGAAACCTGGAGCTAGCTGATAGGATGTGACTGTCTGCACCTTCAGCCCACAGCCCACATTTCAAGCAGCCCATCCTCTGCCCCTGAGGGGACCCCGTGCAAGCTGCCTTCTCCCCCTCATGCCCTCCTGTGAGCCCACCCTCAGCAGCTGCCCAGGAAGCCTGGTTCCTTCCATGGGTCTCCTCCCTACAGCACCCCTGCCACCTTTTTGCTTCTGTGTTTGAAAACCCGTCTGTCTCCTGACAAGCCTGGAGGAGGGTGGTGTCCAGCTCCTGCCAGAGGCTGGCTTGCCTCCTGGGCTTTCTCCCCAGGAGAGGGTCCTAGTGGACACACTGTAGACCCACTTCTCGTAGGCATGCCGTGTGCCCTCCCTGGAAGGCTCTGCCCTCTTAAGCACTATCTCGGTGGGTCTAACGGAAGACATGCTGATGCCCAGGTCCAGCACATCGTGGATGAGTGGGGTCCACACCCGCTCTGTGTGAGCTCGTTGCTCCAACGCTCTGGGGGAGAGGAAGCCCCCTCACTTCTGTGACTCCTGGGCTCCAGGAGAGCGCCCTGAGGTCTCCCACTCTCCACCGAGCTCCTGGCAGACAGCAGGTCTCTCCCACCCTCGCTGGGGCCCTGACCCAGGCTCCTCCCTGCCCTCAGGGCTAGGTCAGGGGATGGACCCAGCACCCAGGACACCCTCCCTCCTGTGTGGGGTCCTGCACTGCCCCCGCCGCTTCTGGGAACCCTGCTCAGCAATAAGCATCAGCTCCACTTCCTTCATCTTGCCTCTTGTGACTTAGGGTCTTTCCCACGTGCAGGACTTGTGAGCGACGTCGGGATACATAACACAGGAAAGTGCTCCTTGTAGCTGACATTCAGAGCAAAGAAGACGCTCTGCCCTCCTCCCTGCTGATCCACACCTGTGTTCCTCACGGGTTCTCCTGCCCTGAAAGTTCTTCTTGATTTGCTTACAGGCTTGAGGCTAATAGAAGAAGAATCAGTCAGGCAGAATACTTTGTTGGGTATTAGTCAATACACCCAATTCGGGGAGAGCAGGTTTTCTTGTGACACACCAATGCAGAGCTGCTTTGTATTGTTTGAACTACAAACATAAGCTTCATTCCACGACTTGAGTGCAGGGTGCCTGTGGCTCAGTCTTGTGCCGGGCTGGGCCCACGTCCAGCCGTGCGTGTCCACCTGTCTGCTCAGGGCTCTGTGCTGCGCCCTGGCTGCAGGCGCCCACCCTCCGCCTGCGCTGGCAGTGTTTTGGATCTCCTCGGGCTCTCTGAGAATCATGCTTTTTTATATATCAAGCACTGCTGCAGTGAAAGCTAGAGGGCTGTGCACAGACACTGTGTACACATTCTGTGAGAGTGACATCACTGTCCTTTCCAGAGCGGGGCGCGTGGGATTGTCTGGCCCAAGGGTGACCCTGTGGCGGGGCTGGCTGTGCGCCCTCACATCCGACTCCTGGGGGCTTGTCACACCAGCAGCGAGTGCACTGTCGCCCCAGGCACAGGCCGGGGTGCCGAGCCTGGGAGACCCTGGCCCAGGCACCTTGTCTTAGTAGGACAGCTTCCTCCCTGCTCCATTAGTGACCGCATCATCTCGTGTGGTCATCTTCCAGACTGCGAGGTGAGCTTGTTTAGGGCAAGGACACGGAGTCCTCCTCCTGGCGTGGTGCCTGACTCACATGCCCCAGAGTCCCCATTTCAACTCTCAGCTGGATTAAATCTGCTAAATCACTGTCTCGGGACTTCCTGTGTCAAGTCCAACATGAAAATCATGGGCTGGTTGCTCACTGTCCTAATCCAAGAGAAGGGCCTGGCAATCCACCCCAGTATTCCTGCCCGGAGAATTCCGTGGACAGAGGAGCATGGCGGGATACAGGCCCTGGGGTCGCAGGATACAGCCCCTGGGGTCGCAGGATACAGCCCCTGGGGTCGCGGGATACCAGTCGGACAGGACTGAGCACACTCAGCGTGAAGGGGCTTAGACCACGGATCGCCGGCTTCACCGTCAAGAATGGAGATGCCACTCCGCAGACTGTAGCTGACACCCAAGGACACGACCCCTCTCTTTCCGATTCTTGATCGTTCTCGCTCCCCATCGATTCCGTGCCTTGCCCATGGCTTTGAGGTTTACTTATCCGGGTCGTCCTGAAGCAAAAATAGAAATTGCATGCAATCGTATTTTTACCAGGCCCTTTCCTTATATTTCCACATTGATTTTCATAATAGACCCATAAAGTCAGTGGGGCAGGTGTTTTTACCATTAATATTTTATCTTTTTCTTGTGTCCCTAACAGATAAGCCAGTTGAGTGGTGACGTTCACACTGCTAGAAAGTTGCAGAATTCAGCTCACACGTGGGAGGCTTCAGCTCCATGATTTTAAGCCTTTCCTTGGAGCCAGCGTTCTCAGCCTCGGCTGCTCGGAAGGGTTACCTGGGGAGCCTTAAAAATACTGACTCCCAGGCTTCCCTGCACGCGGGTCTCTGCAGGTGGAAGTTGCTGTGTCTAAAAGCTCCTGGGTGGTCCTAACATGCGTGCAGGGCTGAGGACCGTGTTGGTTCCCAACTTGCCTGTCAGAGGACGAGCGTGGGAGAAAGATAGTCACTTGTGTGAATGGGCACAGGGTCAGCTAACAGGACTCCAGCGGGCTGGCCAGGCTCTGGAGCCTCCTGGCTGTATGTGCTTGTTGTGAGGAGAGTCCCTTCCTCCACGGTTACCTTCACGCCCAACGTGTGGGGGCTCCGTGTCCCCAGCTGGTCTCTGCCCCCGGCCTCTGCCCCCGGCCTCTGGGCCTCAGGAATGCTGTTCTGTTGGGGCTGGATGCGAGCTGGGTGACTCGGAGGGAGAGAGCAGGGCTCGGGGACAAGGTGAAGGCTCTCGTCTTAGCAGTGAGGAGCGTGACGCTCGACGGGGATTCAGGAGCGAGCAGAGGCGGCGGCACTCAGGCCCGGAATCCCGGCCCCCCGATGCACCGGCAGCATAACTGTGCAGCTGGCTCCGCCACACTCACGCACGACGCCGTGATCGTGGGCTGCCAAGCTGGTGTCAGAGCATAAGCGTCCTGACTCCCACCGGGGTCCTAAGCCTGGCTCGGGGCGGTCTTCCCCAGGGAGCGGATTCCCTTTCACCGCACACCCTCCCTTCGTTCCCCCTCCCGGGACCCACCTCCGGGCCCCTGACGGCGCTGGGCTTCCACTGAGGCTGTGCTTGTGTGGTGACGCAGGTGAGCTTGGGCTTTGGGGACGGGGGCTCTGCAGGTGATTAATTGGGTCTACATCTAAATCTCATTCTTTTGTCTCCTAAGATGCTAAGAAAGTCCCATCATTTCTCAGATACCACATGCTTTAAAGTACCAGTCATGTGCCCATACCATCCAGAGGGGGTTGCAGTTCTGTGCCACGCAGCCTGCTTTCAGTCCACTGGCAGAGCCATGGGGTTGGATTTCCATGGCAGAGCGTCTGGCGATGAGACAAGGGGCCTTCTCATCCGAGCCTTGCAAAAAGACGGCTGTGGAAGTGAGCACAGCGGTTAGCTGCTTGTCAGGACTATTTTATTGTTTTTGCCATAGGTTGTTATGTTTCATATTTACCTCTCACAGTCCAACTTTTCTATAAGGTATATGTGGGAATTAGCTCACTAAATGAAACTAGTCTGGCCTGGAAAAAACATATTAAGCAAATAGTGTACTTTGAAAGACTGAGAGTGTGGATCACTATACTACTCCCAGACTCGAACTGTGAGGGGAAATACGGTAAGCCTGAAAATGACGTGCATAAATCCCCAGTAGATAAGAAGCACATTTAGGCCACGATGCAGAAAAGCTCCAACCTCTCCGCCCCAAGAGCTAGCACGCATTCTCGTGAGCCAGCAGCAGCACCGACCGGGGTTTCCTCAGTGAAGGGACAAGCCACCCTCACAGTGAAACTCGGCCTCCAGGGGACGATTCTGTCTGCAGACAAGCGTCCCCACTACCACTTCCGAAGGGCGCCCTCTCAAGACAAGGAAGCTCTACCTGCCTCTCCCATCAAGAGCCCTGGAAGCCTGCAGGAAAGCAAGAGGATGAGCCCAGGCTTATATCACAATGCAGAACGGCTTTTAAAGTGTGATGACCGGGGCTTCCCTGGGAGTCCAGTGGCTGAAACTCAGTGCTTCCAATGCAGGGGAGTGCAGCTTCGATCCCTGGTGGGAGAGTCAGATCACTTTACACACAACTGTGATTATCTTACACTTTTTGGATCATGGCGAACGCAAGGGAATTCCAGGAAAACATCTACTTCTGCTTCATTGACTGTGAGAAACAACTTTTTGTGATTAATTAATTTTGAGAGAAGAGCTATGAATTTTAAGAAGATACACAGCTAACATTCCTGAGGCCCTCCCACGTGCATTAAGTTGGCCTGTAGCAAGAATGCCTTCCCTCTGAGCACTTGTATTTGGCTCAACTCTGATAAAAAATCCAAGAGGCAGCTCATTGTAAAATGCCTTATAAGTGAGACCCTAGATCAGCCCTGTCCAACAGGAATATAATGTGAGCCACCAAATCACATATTCTGTAATATCACCTTTTCCTGCAAATATTAAATGCAATAAAGATAGAGGGAATTAATTTTAACACTATATTGGTCTCACCTATAATATCATGTCAGTAGGTAGTCACTATATATTTACAAACATGGTATTTTACTTTCTTTTTTTTGTACCATCATTAAGTCTGGTGTTTTGGGTTCGTCGCACCTTAGAGGGACCGAGGTTAGCACCCCGTCGCCCACATGGCTCGTTTCTGCCACACTGGACATCAGGGCTGTGGATGATCCAGATAACAAGCAAACTTTCGTTACATCTTTCCTAGGACTTGGCTGTGTCTAGATGATGGTTTTATTTTTTTAAAGTGACCTCTAATTGCACTGAGGCCTTTGTGTGGTATTGAGCACGTGCTGAGGACCTAGAATGCCGGGGTTCAAATCCAGGTCTGCTATTCACAGACTAGTGACCTTAGGCCAGCATCTGTGTGCCTCACTCTATCTCTGTACAATCAATATTAAGATGCACCTGCCTGGCTGTGGGCTTCCCTGATGGCTCAGAGGTAAAGAATCCGCCTATTGATGCAGGAGCCGTGGGTTCCATCCCTGGGTCGAAAAGATACCCTGGAGAATGAAATGGCAGTCTGCTCCAGTATTCTTGCCTGGAGAAGTCCACGGACAGAGGGGCCTGTGAGTTACACTCTGGGTTGCAAAGAGTCAGACAGGCCCGAGCCGCGAGTGTGCACACGCGCCTTGCCGTGAGGGTTAAAGGCAGCAACGCATGCTCGTTATTTACCCCACGTGTGCCCGCTCAGTCACTCAGTCGCGTCTGACTCTTTGTGACCCCACAGACTGTAGCCTGCCAGGCTCCTCTGTCCATGGGATTTCCTAGATGCAAATATTGGAACGGGCTGCCATTTCCTTCAAATCTGAGTCTCCTGCATGGCCGGCAGGTTCTCTACCACTGCGTCACCTGGGAAGCCACTTAGCACATAGTAAGTCTCCATTTATAGGTTATTATGAGTATACCTTTCCTTTCCCCAGAAATGAATCATAGCACATCAGAAAATGAGGTCTATCTAATGATAGACCATGTAAAAATGATGTCTGTTTGGGGAAGGCTGTAGAGAGGTGCCATTGTGTACTCTACGTGAGCCATCTGCCTAGCAGAGTTCCTGCGGGCAGGCCTTCAGTTCTTCCATCACTGAGTTCCAAGGTTAAACTTGCAAAGTTAGCCAGGTTATTAAAGTGTTAGTTACATTGTTGTTACTATTTCCATAGAAAGTACATTGTTTCTCTTCTGTTTAAAAGTGGTAATGTTGTAGAAATAACCTCAATCTTATGTGTTTAAAGCCTATGAAATAATTATTAACTAACTTAAGTATTTATATAAATTTAAAGGCTGATTTCCCTGACTTTCTGATGACTAAAGCTTAGTTGTAGAGAGAAGGAATCTTACAAATTATCAAATCTTCCAGCCGCATTTTACAAATGAGAGGTCACTCTGTGCTTTTGAAATCTGTTATTTTTCCATCCACAGTAATTAGATTACGTATATCTTTAGATAGCTGTTGTTGGTCAGTCGCTAAATTGTATAGCCCGCCAGGCTCCTCTGTCCATGGGATTCTCCAGGCAAGAACACTGGAGTGGGTTGCTATTCCCTTTTCCAAGGACCTTCCTGGCCCAGAATTTGAACCTGGATCTTCTGCAGGGCAGGCAGATTATTTACCACTGAGCCCCAGGGAAGCCCGTATTTTTAGATAAACTTAACAAAAGATTGGGACTGGCCTATGCTAGTGAACATTCAGCATTTGTATAAACCTTGAGTCGAGTTAGACGTAACTGCATTAGAGCCGGGGTGCTGGTCGCGTGGGATTTAACAAAACGTGTAAAAGATAACAGGCTAAAGCACGTAGAGTCTATTCAGCTTCTGCCCGTGTTTTCAAACTCAATACTCTGTTTTGATAAACCTAAAATCACGTAAGCTTCTTTAGACTTACTGAGTTTTTAAAAGGGAAAAGTAATTGACTAAAGCCAAATCAAAGCAGGAGCGACTTTAGATGAAATAGACGTGGTACGTGTGCGCTTCAGGTCGCTGGGCTCCTGCCCCATTTCCGGGGTGGCCCTGCCTGCTCCACCCAGGGGCCACTTAAGCCATTAGGACATTACTCCTGACTCACAGCAGGCGAGCTGGTCTCACCCGGGCACAAACTAGATTTCCTGTCATTTCCAAAGCGAGATCCCAAGGCCTGAAATCCTCTTAAGTGTCTTCTAATGGGTTCTCTGTTTTCTTTTTCCCGTTTATTAGAAATCATCAGAAACTTGAGATCTGAATTACTTCCACTAAAAGCATACATATATTTCCTCTGATCTTGAGTGATCCAAAATGGTCTCCGCATTTTAATAGCAATGATATTGTCTTAGAAGGGTCGTCAGTTCTATCTGCAGAAGAGGATGCTTCTGCTTGTGAGCCAAAGCATGTTCACAGTTGCCGAAAGTCTTCTTTTAAAATACAGAGGAACTCAGGGTCAGTGCGTTAGAGGGGCTGAGGGACCGCAGGGCAGCCTGGAGATGCAGAAAGAAGCCTCGTGTCAGGACTGGCCTTGAGTCCTAGCTGTGTGTCTCAGTGAGTTTCTTAGCATCTTGAGCAGATATGAGAACAGTGTTTCCTTCCTTTGAGGCAAGAATGAGACAGTGGGCCCCAAGCTATTTTATTGAAGTACAGTTGCCTTGCAATGTTGTGTTAATTTCTGCTGTACAGCCAAGCGGCTGTTGCACGTCTGTGTACATTCCTCTTTATACTCTTTTCCATTGCGGTCTCTCCAGGATATTAAATATAGGCCCCTGTGCTGCAGTGGAGCCTCGCTGTCTGTCCATTCAATAGATCGTGGCTTGCACATGCTGACCCCAGACTCCCAAACACAAGTCTGTTCTCTGTGTGTGTGACTGTTTTTGTTTTGTAGATAAGTTTATTTGTATCATGTTTTTTAGATTCTGTATGTAAGCAATATGGTATGATATTTGTCTTTCTCTGTCTTAACTTACTTCACTTAGTTTGATAATCTCTAGGCCCATCCATGGAGAAGGCAATGGCACCCCACTCCAGTACTCTTGCCTGGAAAATCCCATGGACGGAGGAGCCTGGTGGGCTACAGTCCATGGGGTCACGAAGTTGGGCACGACTGAGCGACTTCACTTTCCCTTTTCACTTTCACGCATTGGAGAAGGAAATGGCAACCCACTCCAGTGTTCTTACCTGGAGAATCCCAGGGACGGGGGAGCCTTGTGGGCTGCCGTCTATGGGGTCGCAGAGAGTCAGACATGACTGAAGCGCCTTAGCAGCAGCAGCAGCAGGCCCATCCACTTTGCTGCAAATGGCCATCTTCTGTTCTTTTAATGGCTGAGTAGTATTCCATCGCATGTCTGATGGACATTTTCTTGTCCATTTGTCTGTCGATGGTGCTTAGATTGCTCATAAGCTGGGAACAGCGCTGCTGTGGACGCTAGGTGCATGAATCCCTTCCAGCTGTTCTGTCTGGACATGTATCCAGGAGGGGGTGGCAGGAACAGCACCCGGCTTCTGAGTTGGGCATTCCATAGTGGGAGCTGTTTTCTGCGTCATCCTTGATGTGGAGATTCTTACTTCCCTCACGGAGTGGGAAGTGTGGTCTGGACAGGTGTGTGAAGACCCAGAGAGGGAGGGCATTCCAGGTAGACTGAGAAAATGCATGCCGAGCTGAGTGCGTAGAATTGCATGTCTCATATTCCCTCCCACGGAGCTGCTAAAATTAGGATGAATAAGGTTGGTGGTTAGAAAAAAATTTGAATTCATTTTCCAAAGGAATTCTTTGCCTTTTCTTCAGTCACCCCATTTTCCACATAACCTAGAAAACAGGAAATACGAGAAACTTCCTGCCTTCCTCTTCCATCTTTCTTTTTACTTTTTTTTTTGTTTTTAAATGACTTCTGTTTAGAGTTTGTCCTGACGTGGCCCTGGGTGAGCAGTCTCACTCTGAGATCCTCACTTGACCCCCAGCACTGCTGTGTGTTAATCTCGGGCACACGGCCTGTAGCCCAGAGCCTTCTGGGGGTGAGTGGCTTGCACCTGCCCAGAGGGCCGTGTCCTGGCATCTGAGCTCACCTCTGACTCATCCCCCTCTGCAGGAGGTCTCAGGACAGAGGCCAGAGACCTCAGGACTGACTCAAACTCCACACACCTGACCCTGTTCCTTAGTTTCTACTGAAGAACTGACTGCTGTCTCAAAATGACCACCCTCTTGAGGCCATACAGGAGGGCTGTGTGTCAGGGCTCAGGACGTTCCTGGGCACGACTGCACAGCCTGCTCTGATCCCCGGAGAGCAGGCTGTGCGTGGGGACGCCATCCAGGCTTGCTGCCACTAACCCATCTCCTGTCCTCTCTCCCGCAGAGAAGCTCACGTGGGGGCCGAGGTGCACGCAACTGCCGCCCGGGCATCCGTCTGACCCGCGTGGACGTCTGCAGAGTCCGCGAGCGCGGTAGGTGAGCATGGCTGGGCTGTGCTTTCTGGGGCTGTCGGGAGTCTTAGCTGGAAACAAGCAGAATATGGGATGCAGTGACGCCTGGTGTCCAATCGGGCTGACTGAGCCAGGGTTCCTCGGTGTTCTTGCCATCTAGATGCCTCGGTTCACTCTTTTGCTTAGTCGATTAAATATGCACGTGTTTAATGGTCCATCGACTCTGACCGGTTCTGATATCTTTACACTGACGAGAATCCCGTGTGTGATCTGGGCATTCCAGGAACGAGCCCAGTGAAGCCAAGCAGACTCTCACGGACAAGTGTGCTTAGATTTCCACACAGTGGTTCTCGCGCCTTCATTTTCCATTCCTGACGCTCACACGCATGGTGTTTTATAGATTTGGGGCTGTTTCCCCTCAGATTCTCTAATGAGGCCTCAGAGAAACTCCACAGACTAATCGGTGGGGTGCTGAGCGAGCCCGTGACCCAGGACCCATGGTCCTGACACCCCTGGTCTTGCAGGTGAGCGAGGGACTGGCTAGAGCTCGGGGGCAAAGGCGACGCTTTGTGAACTGTTCTTTGCTGAGCTCCTCTTCACTGCTGACATACATGAAAAGGCAGACTGAATACGTGCACACTCTCACATGTGAGGGGGCAGGGTGTTAATAAGATCGGTCGGCCCGCATCTTGTGTTGCTTTGTGTTGGGCCTCGGTGTAAACTCCTGACCTGTTGTTTGCGACCCTCGCCGCCCCCTTAAAAAGCAAAGACTATTACCCCCTTGTAACGTGAGGCTCCTGTGCCCAGGGAGGTGGACCCCCCAGCCCGGGGTCACACAGATGTCAGAGAATCCACCCAGCCCTTCGGGCGTCGATTTCCTTTTCCTGGGATGACATGTCCCAGGAGATCGTGTGTATCTCTTTCACAACTTGTCTTGAGACGTCACTTCATTGACCTTTAGCCTTATCAGTGGGGAGCATTCCCTTGATCAGAGGGCAAGGGAGACCCCTGCCCTGTCCATGACCTTGAAGCATACTCAAGGCTTCTCTTTTTCTTTTGACCGTGAGTGGCTGGGTTGGGAAATGTGACTCTTACAAATAAGACAGACTCAATCCCCATCAGGACTGTGAGGAATGAACCAATATTCTCTATTTACCAAATGATTTTTAATTGTTCAAACATCATACATGTTTCAAAGCGTCATCTCTTTACTCTCTCTGATGTTTCTAAGGCACCGTCTTCCAAACATTGTCATTCCTACTAATACTGAACTCCCAGAGAAGGAGGTCTTTCAATTTTAGTTTTCTTCACCTGGTTAGTATACACTCATGCAGAAAAATTAAAATGTTAGAAGGTATTTGTATGTAAAATAAAATCACTGAAAATACCAGAATTCAGAAATAATTACAATTAATATCTTGGTTTAAAACCTTTGCAATTGTTTTCTCTGCATATGATTTTAAAGCAAGATGGCTCAAACCATAGATTTTGTTCTTTACTCTTTTCTTGATGTATCACACGTATCTTTCTACTGTGTCTCAGCAAGTACATTTCCATAACACCATGTTTCTTGATTAATAGTATTCCACTTCATTCCTGTGCTGAAATATATCTAATTGTCTATTGTAATTTTATCAGTTGACTTTTTAAAATTTTGCGAAACTTTTACAAACAAGTTTTATAGCCAATATTTTACCTAAAATCTTTACAATGTTAATTATTTCCTTAACAGACATTCATAATACAAAACCTGGTCAAGAGATGTGTACGCTTTAAGGCAGTTGAGAAGGACAGCACCTCTGAAATCCCCTCCTTTTATGTCTTGTCACGTGACTGCGTTCCTCTGCGGTCCTAAATCAGAGCTTGAATGGTGCCAGATGCCTTTATGAGGTCACCTTTAAGAAAAAGTAATCTCACAGGATGATATTTAAGGTTTTGTTTCTATACGTGGTCTGAATTCCCAAGAACTCAGTTCCAGATCCTACGTGTTCATTCTCCTCTACCTTGATGGACTGCTCATACGAAGGGCCCGCCGCTGTCGGACGTAAGGGAGACCCTGCTGCCTGGTGAATGGCCAGGCGGGGCCCCGGCTGAGGGCTCCACGCGGCAGCAGCGGTGGGAAAGGGCCGCCTGCCAGGGCAGGAGGTGCACGAGATGTGGGTCTGATCCCAGGGTCGGGAAGACCCCCTGGAAGAGGAAGTGGCAACCCACTCCAGCATTCTTGCCTGAAGAACCCCACGGACAGACGAGCCTGGCGGGCTACAGTCCCTGGGGTCGCAGAGAGTCAGACACGACTGAGCGTGCACACACACGCTCTCGTTCCTAGCCGGCGGACACCGTAACCGTGAGGAGTTGTTTCCCCTAAGCTGCTAGCGTTGATAAAGGCCCCCCGAGCTTTTCCAGGTCCACATCATGAGAAGGAGCGGTGCCGCGCCCACTGCGCTCTCCGCAGAGGGTGCGGAGTGGGCTCTCCTCAGCCCTTGGCGCCAGCCCTCGGAGGGCGCTTCCTTACTGCCCAGTTGACCGTGTCCAGGACTGGACAGCCGACTGCCCAGCAAGGTGCCACTCTGCTGTTGGAGGGTCTTAGTGGTCGCAGTGTCATCCGTAACACGTTGAGGTGAAATGACCCTTTCATGTTTTGGACCTATTGTTTCCAGTTTTACCTTCTGGAGAGAGAAAATTCAGTTCAGTCCAAAGATGCTGTTTAAGAATCTGCTATGGGCAGGAACTGCTCCAGCTACAAAGGACGAATTCCTATTTCATGGGATAGTATTTTGAATATTTGATGATAGTGACCATATTTTCCTAAACAGACTCGTGAAACAACTGTCTCTTTCCAAGGCGGTTGAGTGTTAACTTCACTAAACCTGCTAAGTGTCTGTAAAGCAGCAGCTCTTGGCCTGGTTTCCTGGCCACACTCCTGGGCTCCCTGGGGAGCTGAGGACAGCTGTGCGCCCCACCTTCATAAGGATTACCAAAGGTTTTGTTAAAAAGGAAACAAGAGTTGTTTCCCCTATGCTGCTAGTAAGTATGACATGAGAACCCGGTGTGCTCTGCGCATCAAGCCCACCAGATAAGCCTGGGAGGACGCCCAAAACCCCGGGGCTCCGCCTGGCACCTGCCTCCCCCAGCAGGCCCCTCGGCCACCTAACCTGCAGGTGAAGGGCATTGTCGCCTCTGCGGGGGCTCCGACCGCCAAACCTGGGGTGCTGTCCACACTCAGGAAATTCTGCTGCTGCTCAGACTGGGGTCTGGTTTCTGGAAGATTCCTCTCATGCAGGCCAAGCGCCTGCCGTGCTGGGGCGGGCACTTCCGACAGCTCTCTGAGGTAGGAAGGGCGACTGTCCCCGTTTCAAAGGGGCGGATGCAGAAGGCAGGTGCTGGAGGCCTCCAGCATCAGCTGGACGGGGCGGCGCCCGGGCTGAGGGTGCTGCAGGCGGGGCGGAGGGAGGCCCCCATCCCAAACCCTGACCCCCAAGGAGCTCCTTGACTGCCCGGGTGTCTAGAGATGAACACCCACACCCGGGGCGGCTTCTGTAAGCATAAATGCAGAAACCACAGAACGTCGAACCACAAGCACGTGAGCTGTGCTGCGGTGTAAATGGTCTCCAACCAGCGTTTCTTTTTTGTGTTAACATTTTTAAATTTTATTTATTTTTAACTGGAGAATGATTGCTTTACAGTATCGGCTGGTTTCTGCCATACATGAACATGAGTCAGCCACAGGCATACAAGTACCCCTCCCTCTGGAGCCTCCGTCCCACGCCGCCCCACCTCTCTAGGTCACCACCAAGCACTAGTGTGAGCTCCCTCCACCATCCAGCGAATCCCGCCAGCTGTTCACGCAGCATGCGGTAAAGTGTGTGCTTCAACGCTGCTTCCTCCATCTGTGCCCCCGCCCATTCCCTCAAGGTGTCCACAAGCCTGTACTCTCTGTCTGCGTTGCTATCACTGCCCTGTGAATAGGTTCACTGGTACCATCTTTCTAGATTCCATATATATGTATTAATATACAATACTTGTTTTTATCTTTCTGACTTGCTTCGGTCTGTATAATAGGCTCTAGGTTCGTCTACCTCATTAGAACTGATTCAGATATATTCTTTTACAGCAGATTAATAATCCATTTGATGCGTGTACCATAACCTCTTTATTCGTTCATGGGTTGATGGGCATCTCGGCTGCTTCCGTGTCCTAAACCGTCGCAAACAGCCCTGCAGTGAGCTCTGGGGTCCGTCAGTCGCTGCTTTCAAGGCTGTCTCCCTTACATTCCCAAATCTGATACCATGTAATATCATTATCCTATGCTTAAAATCCTCTTTATATGAAGAGACTTAGAAAATCCATACTTTGTATTTTGGTCCATGAGTATATATTAATCATTGTGAATATTTTATTACTTTTTAAGTTTTCTGGCTAACAATATTATCGTTTCACTTTTTCCCTCTTCTAACGGACATGAGTTTGAGCAAGCTCTGGGAGAGCTGGTGATGGACAGGGAAGCCTGGTGTGCTGCAGTCCATGGGGTCGCAGAGAGTCAGACATGACTGAGCGACTGAACTGGACACTTATTTTTGCTACATCTTGTATCTTACCCCTTTCAAATTCCACATAGTTTTCCCACATTAAAGCTTTCGTGTCGTCTACATCTTGTCCATCCTTGACTTTCTGCTGTGTGCTGGACTCTGACTCTTTAGTAAGTAAATCGTGGAAGTGCAGCCTTGTTACAGCTGTTTCTGAATATAAGCGAAGGGGAAGCTGTGCTCAGTGTCCACTTGTTTGATAATATGAACTAGAAATTCTCATAAGCACAGATAAGTGAGAGAGAGAGGCAATGAAGGCTTTCTCTCAGCTCAAAACTAAGCAGTCAACAAACGTGGAGGGTAATTGCACCCACGGGGAAGCAGCCCAGCCCAGAGCCCGGTGCGGGGGTAGAGGCTGAAGGACAGCTTGTCTCCTCTGCCGTTCCCTCCTGCTCTCCGTCCTCCCCTCCGTCCTCCCCTCTTGCTCTCCGTCCTCCCCTCCTGCTCTCCATCCTCCCTTCCTGCTCTCCGTCCTCCCCTGCTGCTCTCCGTCCTCCCCTCTGACTCTGTCCTCTGTGACTCTTGCCACTGGCATGCAGTTTTTGAAGACTAAAGAAGCCATCTGCCAGGTGAATCCCCCATTGTGAGCCTCTCTGGAGAAGGCAATGGCACCCCACTCCAGGACTCTTGCCTGGAAAACCCCATGGACGGAGGAGCCTGGAAGGCTGCACTCCATGGTGTCGTTGAGTGAGACACGACTGAGCGACTTCACTTTCACTTTTCACTTTCATGCATTGGAGAAGGAAATGGCAATGCACTCCAGTGTTCTTGCCTGGAGAATCCCAGGGACGGGGGAGCCTGGTGGGCTGCCGTCTGTGGGGTCACACAGAGTCGGACATGACTGAAGCGACTTAGCAGCAGCAGCAGCTGGTCATTTCACGTTTCTTTGAATCTGGGCAGTGGAGACCCTGCATGCCCCCCTGGGTCCCTGGTCTGGGCACAGGAGACAGAACTCCCTCTGTTCTGTGGTTTGGTGTGTTGCAAGAGTTAATGGTCTTGACTTTTCCTGTATTTCAGGGTTACTTTTGAGAGGGACTATAGTCTCAAGTGTGAAGGAAAATAATTCCTGGTATATATAAAAAAAGCACACCTTATCATCATGAGGCAGAAGGAGAGAGAGATGGAGAAAGAGGAGGAAACAGAGAAGGAAGGGAGGGGGAGGACAGAGGGGAGGACGGAGAGCAGGAGGGGGGAGGATGGAGGGGAGGACGGAGGGGAGGATGGAGAGCGGGGGGAGGATGGAGAGCAGGAGGGGGGGAGGATGGAGGGGAGGACGGAGGGGGAGGACGGAGAGCGGGGGGAGGATGGAGGGGAGGACGGAGAGCAGGGTGTCCCCAAGCCATGTGCCCGAGTGACACCCGAGTCACAGTGACTGAGAGTGAGGAGGAGGGGACTCAGAGGGGCCTGAGGGAGCTGTCCCCTGGTGAGTGGCCAGCACCACTGGGAGCCCCCAAAGCTGGGTGAGGAGGAACCACGCAGGACGAGAGTGGGCCAAGCGATCAGAGGCAATGAGGCCAGCATGCGGGTAGGGGGCACACCCGAGGCATCGGGCAGGCTCTGAGTGGGGTGTCCTTCCTTCTCCATGGCCTGCCCTCTGCATCCAGGTGACAGCACTCTGAACCTTAAATTTTCTCCACCTTATATGTGTCCCTTTACATGAAACACAGATATTAAGATACAGCCAGAAGAAAAACTTATTTCATCCTATTAAAGATTGTGACCTCATACATTGAAATTTAAAATCTGAACTATCTAAGCTATTTAAAATATCAGCTCTACAGTATTAGGGAATTACTGGAAATCTCCCCGAGCTTGCTCAAACTCATATCCATTGAGTTGCTGATGCCATCCAACCATCTCATCCTCTGTTGTCCCCTTCTCCTCCTGCCCTCAATCGTTCCCAGTATCAGGGTCTTTTCTAATGAGTCAGCTCTTCACATCAGGTGGCCAAAATATTGGAGCTTCAGCTTCAGCATCAATCCTTCCAGTGAATATCCAGAGTTGATTTCCTTTAGGACTGACTGGTTGGATCTCCTTGCAGTCCAAGGGACTCTCAAGAGTCTTCTCCAACACCACAGTTCAAAAGGGTCAAATCTTCAGCGCTCAGCTTTCTTTATAGTCCAACCCTCACATCCATTCATGACTACTGGAAAAACCACAGCTTTGACTAGACAGACCTTTGTCGGCAAGGTGACTTCTTTGCTTTTGAATATGCCATCTAGGTTTGTCATACTTTTCCTTCTAAGGAGCAAGCCTGTTTCAATTTCATGGCTGCTATCACTGTCTACAGTGATTTTGGAGCCAAGAAAAGAAAGTCAGTCACTGTTTCCACTTTATCTATTTGTTGTGAAGTGATGGGACTGGATGCCATGGTCTTAGTTTTCTGAATGTTGAGTTCTAACCCAGCTTTTTCACTCTGGTCTTTCACTTTCATCAAGAGGCTCTTTGTTTCCTTTTTTGCTTTCTGCCATCAGAGTGGTATTATCTGCATATCTGAGGTCATTGATATTTCTCCCAGCAATCTTGATTTCAGCTTGTGATCCATCCAGCCTGGCACTTTTTGTGATGTGCTCTGCCTATGAATTAAATAAGCAGGGTGACAATATACAGTCCTGATGTACTCCTTTCCTAGTTTTGAACCTGTCCATCGTTCCATGTCTGGTTCTAACTGTTACTTCTTGGCGTGCGTACAGATTTCTCAGGAGACAGGTAAGGTGGTCTGGTATTCCCATCTCTTTCAGAATTTTCCACAGTTTGTTGTGACCCACACAGTCAAGGACTTTAGCGTAGTCAATGAAGCAGAAGTAGATTTTTTTTTTTAACTCTCTTGCTTATTCCATGTTCCAGCTTGTACATCTGGCATTTCTCAGTTCATATACTGTTGAAGCCTGGCTTGAAGGATTTTGAACATTACCTACTAGCATCTGAAATGAGTGCAACTGTATGAGAGTTTAAACATTCTTTGGCATTGCCTTTGTTTGAGATTGGAAAGAATACTGACCTTTTCCAGTCCAGTGGCCACTGCTGAGGTTTCCAAATTTGCTGCTGTATTGAGTTCAGCACTTCAACAGCATCGTCTTTGAAGGTTTGAAATAGCTCCACTGAAGTCCCATCATCTCCTCTAGCTTTGTTTGTAGTAATGCTTCCTAAGGCCCCGTTGACTTCGCACTCCAGCAGGTCTAGCTCTAGGTGAGTGATCACACCATCATGGCTATCCAGGTCATTAAGACTTTTTTATACAGTTCTTCTGTGTGTTCTTGCCACCTCTTCTTACTACCTTCTGCCTCTGTTATGTCCTTGCCATTTCTGTCCTTCATTGAGCCCCTCTTGGCATGAAATGTTCCCTTGGTATCTCTAATTTTCTTGAAGAGATCTCTAGTCTTTCCCACCCTATCATTTTCCTCTATTTGTTTGCACTGATTGCTGAGGAAGGCTTTCTTATATTTCTTTGCTACCCTCTGGAACCCTGCATTCAGTTGGGTGTATCCCTTTCTCCTTTGCCTTTCACTTCACTTCTTTTCTCAGCTGTTTGTAAGAACAGCATGAATACTATCATGGCTGTGCTTTAAAATAAATTTCTTCTATTTTAGAGGTGCATATTGAAGCATTTCTAGGCAAAACTGTATGATTTCTGGAATTGCTTTGCAAATAATATAGAATGATTATCAGATGGCTGTATGGATGGAATGCCATCACCCAAATGACATTCTCATAACTGACTGATGGGGACGTGGGCTTATTATACTCTTCTGTATACTTTTGTACTGGTGTAACATTTTCCATATTAGAGTGTTTCAGTGAACAGAAAGTTGAGCGGCATCCTGTATCGCGCACCAACGTGTAGGGAATAAGCCCAACTTCCGCCTTTTGGAAGCTGGGGCCAGATGCTCTTTCTGTGGCTCGGTTCGGTTGGTTTTAACCTGTGGGTGTTAACAGTGCGGCCCTTCACAGGGTCACCGTGGAGATGGCGCGAGCTGTGGTGTGTAGCACGTTGCCCACGTGCTGCATGTAAACCCTCCACGGGGGCCTCAGACACAGCGGAGCCCTCCACAGACTGTGGACCCTACCGCTGACGCTCACACAGGCACAACCTCTGGGTTCATTTTCCGAGAACTTCTTACATTGGTGATTGCTGTGTGGAAAAAGCCCTTCACTTTGAAAGCATTTTAGAATCAACAGTTATCTTTTCTATTTTAAAATCAAAACTTGAATCGATTTAGTAATTAGTGACTTCTGTGACTTGTAACATTGAATCTATTTTGAAAAGTATTTCAAGAAATGATATAAAAATGGGTTTAAAACTTGCTGGGAATATATTAACATAATTTTTTTTTTCCCTCAGAGCAGGAGAGCTTAGATTGGTAGATTAAATTGCTTTTCATTTCTTTCTTTTTATTTGGTGCAAAGCATAACTAACTGCATTTTTTCTCTAAATACAGCTGTTGAAGGGCCACTCACGTTCTGTCCTTCCCTAACACCTGAGCTGCAGCCTCTGCAGTTGCGTGAACCATTGTACACGGCTCTTTTCCACAGTATTTAAGTCCTGACCCAGAGCTGTGCCACAAAGGAGCTGGGGATTTGGACAGTCGCCTTTCCTACAGAACCCGCGTTCACTGACACGGGTGGGAGGTGGGAGGGCTGTGGGACCGGGCGCTGTGTCACCCACATCCTTTCCCTGTGTGCCGTCTGCTCTTCCCTTTCCTGCGCCTTGGAACTAACACCACCACCCGGGAAACTGGTCATCATTTCATTGGTGAGAGATGGCAAAAGTGGTTTCCACAAGGTTGTCCTGCTTTGAACACTCACTGTGCCTGGCGAGGAGGGAGGGGAGGAGGGAGGGAAAGAAGAAAGCAGACCGAGCTTTGGGGACAGCAGGTCAGGATTTAGCAGGTGAGCAGGAGCAGTGAGCGCTCAGTGCCACACGCGAGAGCCAGGTCAGCTCTGGGGAGGGTGCGTGCATTCTGACGGCAGAGCTGGGAGGGCGTCCTGGGCATCTGGTGCCGAGAAAGGAAGCAGGCGTGAGAAAAGAGAGAAGTTGTGGGACACACACAGCATCCACTGTGCGCGTCTGGGGAGAGGGCGAGGTTCCGCTTAGACCTGTTGGTCTAAAATAAATAAATACTGAACTGTGCCTCTCACACCCGCCGTGTGGGCCACCCGCTCTCAGGTTCACTGTGCAAGCAGACCCCAGCGTCCGGAGCTCGGAGGGCAGGACCCTGCGCGGAGGACCAGTGGGAGTGGGCGACAGCGAACAGCACGCAGATGCTGGTGCCTCCTCAGTCCCCTTCTGTCCTCCCATCTCTCACCCTCATATTTGTGAAGTCACCTCCATGTGCAGTTGCCAAGGGATTTTTCAAATGAACTGACATGTTTGTGAAACTCAGGAGGCCTGCTTGACGCAGACCCTAAGTAGACTGGTGCCAGATGGGCGGGTTGCCCAGCCTGCATGTTCATGCGGCTGGACAGGCAGGTCTGGGCTCTGGCTCGAGGGCCACGTGTGAAGGTGCCCCAGTTTTGCAGGCGGGCACCCTGCTTCAGGACCCGGCTCCGTGTGTTAAATGGTCACACCTTCCTGGCTTCAATCACAGACACCCCTCCTGGAATGAAAAAGCTCATTCTCTTAAAAGGAAGCTGGAAGCAGGCGTGTCCGTGTAAGCTCTGGAGCACCTCCTGTGTGAGGGTCACTGCTGCGTCCACGCTCTCACAGCCCACAAACAACCAACGGCAGCTGGTCACCGGGCCCGTGGCGGTGGGGAACGTGAGCTGCTGCGGGGAGCGGAGAGGTCAGCAGGGAGGGGCAGGAGAAGCCTCGTCTGAGAAGGTGCTGGAGGCTCTTCCCAGGCAGAGGGTCTTTCCTTCTCCAATGCATGAAAGTGAAAAGTGAAAGTGAAGTCGCTCAGTCGTGTCCGACTCTTAGCGACCCCATGGACTGCAGCCCACCAGGCTCCTCCATCCATGGGATTTTCACGGCAAGAGTGCGGGAGTGGGCGCCATTGCCTTCTCTGAAGGGCAGCCAGAGAGCTCCTTCCCGGGAAGCAGGAGGGAGGGAGCCTGAGGTGTGGGGAGCACGCCGAGTCCTCGCAGGATCCGCTGATTTGAGGGTCCCAGGACTGCCCCCACTGTGCTGTGGGAATTGATCTTATGGGTGACAGAGAAGGAGAGCGCGTGTGAGTGGGAATCATGCCAGTACAGCTGAAACCACAGCAGAGGCTGCCCAGCCACCCCGACTATGTGGCCACGTAGAGACCCGGAAGAGGAGCATCTCTGTTTCCATGACGACGCCAGCCTGGCGCAGGAAGTGCACTGGCCCAGTGTCCCAGCCATGGGCCCGGACCTGGCCTCAATGAAGCCACCCCCCGGCAGGCTGGCCGCTCTCCAGCACCACAGCTGGACCCAGAGCAACACCCCTGGCTGGGGTCTGGTGCTCAGAGCATTGTGCAGACAGGACACAGCACCCGTGGCCAGAGGAAGCACGCAGGGCAGAGCAGAGAAGTGGGTGGAGCCAGGAGGAGCGAACTTCATGGGACGCCTGTGCCACGGGGCTCTGGGTGGTCTCAACTAGATGGTGCTCCAGAACACGCAAGTCACGTACACACCCCACTGCATCTCACACACACACATGCAGACACGCATGCACACGTGTGTGCACACATGCACACACATACATGCACACACAGACACATGCACACATACAGGTACACACATGCACACGTGTGCACACACGCACACAGAGGCACACACACTGCTTTACATCCTCTCCACATTCCCTTTCCCAACGGCCCCAGGTACTCAGGCCTCCCAGCGTCCACTCCTGGAGACGCCACCTCCAGTGCCCCCCACCCTGGCCCCACCCTGTCCTTTCGCAGTCATTTCTCACATCTCTGGGACAGTACTGACCTTGCTTCAGTGGACTCGCAGGATGACCTGCTTCCCTGTCCTGGCCACCTCGTAGCCCAGGGCAGGACTGTGGCCCCCAGATGGAGCTGGCCCAGCAGGGGCCCTGCCTGAGTCTGCCCACGACTCATGCTGGCTGCCTTTCATAAGGACGCATCCATGATCTCTTCTGGCCTCACGGTGATGCGCTCTGTGGGCTTTGTGAGACTCTGTTAGGAGACTTTTGAGAATACGCACGCAGTGACGTCACTAAAGATGTCCTGTGTTGCCGCTGCTGCTGCTAAGTCGCTTCAGTCGTGTCCGACCCTCAGCGACCCCATGGACTGCAGCCCACCAGGCTCCTCCATCCATGGGATTTTCCAGGCAAGAGAGCTGGAGTGGGGTGCCATTGCCTTCTCTGAAAGATGTCCTGTACCCAGCACTAATAGTTCAGTTCAGTTCAGTCACTCATTCGTGGATGTGACCCCATGAACCACAGCACGCCAGGCCTCCCTGTCCATCACCAACTCTCGGAGTTTACTCAAACTCATGTCCATCGCGTCGGTGATGCCATCCAACCATCTCATCCTCTGTTTTCCGCTTCTCCTCCCGCCTTCAATCTTTCCCAGCATCAGGGTCTTTTCCAGTGAGTCAGTTCTTTGCTTCAGGTGGCCAAAGTATTGGAGTACTAATATTTACTGTCTATTTAAAAACATTTTAATCACAGACACCGTCTTTCTCAGACTACTCCCTTTTGTCTCAGAAATTAGTTTAGAAAATAATCAAGCCCACACCTCCTAGAACACTCACAGTTGGTATTACTGCCATTAGAAGCTATGCGGGTTCATATTGTAACAGTGACAAAGAGCATCCTTTCCCCCAATTCCCCTTGATTTTGGGGGGAAAACTTTTAATTTACATCGTGATTAAACGATGGCGTCTGAGTTTGCCTTCCTGCCTCCTCTCCTCCTTCCGTGTGCCTTGTACGAACATATGACGTGAGTGCGGGGAGACTGTTCTCCACACTCATCTCGCAATTATCTGGTTAGTGTTCCCAGAGATCTTTCTATCATAATTTTAATTTAATGAAAGTGGTAAAAGGTTTAAAATTCCCCAAAGAGCATGGGTGGATGCGGGCCACGCTCACGTAACCCCGCCTCCTGACATGCGCAGAGCGGTGGCAGCCTGGGTCTGCTTCCAGTAACCCCGGCCCCGCCTTAGAACTCGTTCAGGCTTGAAGCCGAGCAGAGCGCACGCTCGGCGCTCCCGCAGCGCAGCCACGTGCCGCCTGGCTGGCTGTGCCTCGGCCGGTCCAGACCTGCGGGTTCCTGTGAGTCCTGGGCCTCGGCCTCCTCCTCCAGCGGAGCGAGGTCTGGCTGCAGCGCCGGAAATGGGGCTGTTTTCTGGGAAATGGAAAGCTTTCCAGGTGGAAAGCCTAGTCTTGCTGGGAAGAGCTACAAAATAATGTCGCCGCACATTCTGCAGGGACGCCATGGGCCGGGAAGGGCCTCTGAGACTCCGTTTCCTGCGTTGCTGTCTGCTGTCTGCAAGTGCTGTGTTCACATGTTCTTCAGTCCTGGCGTGAAGTCTCTCTTCTCATTGATTTTTTCCTTTCGCTTACTCTTTGGCTCTTTCTTAATGACTGCTATTGACTAAAATCAGAGGTACAGCTTGAGAGTTGAGAATTAAGTTGTATTTGGGGCAGAATGAGGGCTGCAGCCTGGAAGGCAGCACCTCAGACACCTCTCGAGAGACTGATCCAAAGCAGCAGTGGGCGACGGCTAATATAGACGGTTTTGGTGAAGGCGGAGTTCAGCACCACGTGAACCATGAAACGCTCCTTTTACAAAAGGCTTTTTGTCAGTCATGAGGCTCTGATGTCACCATGAAGGGGAGATACAAGGATCGAGATCATAAAATCTGTTCCTAAAAACATCCAACTATCTGAAGACCCATCCCACCAGATTCCCTGGAGCACAGTGCCTCACTCCACCCTGAACCCCCTCGGGGATTACTGCAGGTCAGCAGCTATGGCAGCACAGGGCTCCGTCTCCGCAGAGGCAGGCGGCAAAGGCCTTGCTCTTCAGTCTTCCGCGGCGCTCTTGGTAAGTGCCAGCTTGTGGTCAACACTGTGTATCATCAGTTTTATATTATTCTTTTTTTTCCTCAGAAAACTAGTGATCACATTAACTCCAAGGATAGAGTAACAAAGCAAAACCCTTGCCTTTAGGGGAAGAGTGTCTTAGTGCGCCTGTGCTTGGCCTTTAAGGGAGGAGTGTCTTAGTGCGCCTGTGCTTGGCCTTTAAGGGAGGAGTGTCTTAGTGCGCGTGCTTGGCCTTAAGCAGCCAGGCGGAAGGGCTTTCCTGGTGGTTCAGTGGTCAGGAACCCACCTGCCAATGAAAGAGATGCGGGTTTGATCCCCTGGAGAAGGAAATGGCCACCCACTCTAGCATTCTTGCCTGGAAAATACTGTGGACAGAGGAGCTTGGAGGGCTATGGTCCATGGGTCACTAAAGAGTCAGACAACATTTAGCAACTAACAACAGCAAAGCAGATATAACTGTTAGAAGGGAGGCAGGAAGCGGGGAGAGGCAGAGCTGGGGCTGGAGGAGGCGAGGCGACCCTTCACGTGCAGCCTTTGGAAGGGCCTAAGAGGAGACTCCGGGCAGTATCAGGGAGCAGCCCAGCAGGGGGAGGGTGGTGCGAAGGCCCTGAGGCAGGCCCACACTGAGGCACTTAGAGACACTGTCAACAGGCCCCTGGGGCTTCAGAAGACTGCAAGACGGAGGAGGTTGGAGAGAGAGCAGGGCAGGAATCAGATTCCAGATGGTTCAGTGTGTGTGTAACACTTGTGAGAGCTCTGGCTCTTACCTCGAGTGTGACGAGAACCACTGGCGTGCTGGGCAGAGAGGTGATGCATCCGGACCGGCGTTTTACGAGGCTTCGGGGGCTGTGGGGGGAGAAGGACTGCGGACGTGGAGGGAGGGAGCACGGGGGACCTGGCTGGAAGCCCTGGGAGTGAAGAGCCCACGGGGGGACCAACGAGATGCTGGTGGAGGTCGGGAGGCGTCAGGTCGCCACTGGGACAGGGAGGGGCTTTCGCTGGCCGCTGGGCTCGCTGCAGGTCCAGCAGACGCGTGGACAGGCCGTCCTGTGTCCAGCAGAGACACATCCTAAACCCCACCTCCCAAGACCGGCTGTGGCCTGGAGTGTGGCTGGGCCAGGGAGCCTCTCAAGTATTCGAGTTCGCAAGTCCTGTCATTTCTAACGTGTGCCAGCCTTGTGCTGTGAACGCAAGAGTCCACCTTTATCGCCTGGAGCACACGAGAGAAGAGCGGCCCCCCCAGGTGGTGACCTCGGGTGGGCCTTCTCAGCCTGTGTTGGTGACGGGCATTTGACATTTAAGGATTCTTCAAAGATCTGATTCAGAAGTCTACACTCTGGGTACTGTGTTCACCTGTGACCTGATCGTGACCTCAGAAACAAAGCAAACAGAACAAGATTACCGGCTCACCTCTTCTTACAGGCAGAGGCCTCAGTGTTAGGATGGCAGGAATCCTTACATACACACACACGCACACACACACATGCACACACAATCCATGCACATGCACACAGGCACACACACTTGCACACAAGCACACACAGGCACACATGCACACAGGCACACGCACACACATGCACTGTGCACACATGTGTACACAGACACATGCACACGTGCACACAGGCACATGTGCACACAGGCACACATACATGCACACACAATGTGCACACAGGCACACACACAATGCACACACAGGCACCCACACACACATGTATGCACGGTGCACCCACGTGCACACAGGCACACATACATGTGCACAAGGTGCACACATGCACACACATGCACAGGCACACACATGCACACACAGGCGCACACATGCATACACAATGCACACAGGCACATGCACACACAGGCACACACATACACACACATGGGCACACAGGCACATGCACACACAGGCACACATGCGCACACATGGGCACACACAGGCACACACTTGCACACACAATGTGCACACAGGTGCACACACAGGCACACACAATGCACAACCAACCAGGCACACACACACACATGCACATATTTGCACACACAGTGCACATATCTGCACACAGTGCACACACAAGGCACACACTTGCACACACAATATGCACACAGGCACACCTATGCATACACTTGCACACACAGTGTGCACACAGGCACGCACACACATGCACACAGGCAGGCATGAGGGCCCTGAGTGGTGTCCTCCCAGCCTCCCGAAGTGACTGCCCTTCTTCTCCGTTCTCCTGGGGAGCAGGAACAGAAGCCAAAGCCTCAGCATCCTTGGTCGGGAATCTGTATCTGACATAATGAATCCAACCGGATGACCAAGAAGGCCAGAAATGTGAAGTACGTTCACTTCAGCTCATGTTAAGGGAATGAAGGTCTGTATTAAGGGGACCCTGGGGTGCCATGCCACATGCTCCTTGCTGTCTCCTCCATCCCTAGCTGGCCTGGCAGGCGAGAGGCCCGGAGTCCTGGCCAAGCTCAGGCGGGGCTTTGGGCCATGGGAGGTCATGCTCTATTTTCTTTATTAATTGATTTTTCAGTTTTATGTGCTCTTTGTGAACCCAGAACTTCCAGATGTACAAGCTGGGTTTAGAAAAGACAGGAATCAGAGATCAAATTGCCAACATCCGTTGGATCATAGTAAAAGCTAGAGAATTCCAGAAAAAAAATCTATTTCTGTTTCACTGACTATACTAAAGCCTTTGATTGTGTGGATCACAACAAACTATTAGAAAATTTGTAAGCTATGGGAATACCAAACCACCTGCCTACTAAGAAACCTGTATGCAGGTCGAGAAGCAAGTTAGAACTGGACATGGAACAACAGATGGCTTCAAAATTGGGAAAGGAGTACGTCAAGGCTGTATATTGTCACCCTGCTTATTTAACTTATATGCAATGTATATCATGCAAAATTCTGGGCAGGATGAAACACAAGCTGGAATCAAGATTACCTGGAGAAATATCAATAACCTCAGATATGCAGATGACACCACTCCAATGGCAGAAAGCAAAGAGGAACTAAAAATGAAAGAGGAGAGTGAAAAAGCTGGCCTAAAACACAACATTCAAAAAGCTAAGATCATGGTATCCAGTCCCATCACTTCATGGGAAATAGATGGGGAAACAATGGAAACAGTGAGAGACTTTATTTTCTTGGGCTCCAAAATCACTGCAGATGCTAACTGCAGCCATGCAATTAAAAGGTGCGTGCTCCTTGGAAGAAAAGCTATGACCCACCTGCTGCTACTGCTAAGTCACTCAGTCGTGTCCGACTCTTCGGGACCCCATGGACGGCAGCCCACCAGGCTCCTCGGTCCATGTGATTTGCCAGGCAAGGGCACTGGAGTGGGTTGCCATTTCCTTCTCCAGTGCATGAAAGTGAAAAGTGAAAGTGAAGTCGCTCAGTTGTGTCGGACTCTTCGCGACCCTGTGGACGGCAGCCCACCAGGCTCCTCGGTCCATGGGATTTGCCAGGCAAGAGCACTGGAGTGGGTGCCATCGCCTTCTCCATGACCAACCTAGACAGCATATTAAAAGCAGAGACGAGGACCAAGGTCCTTCTAGTTGGTTTTTCAAGCAGTCACGTACGGATGTGAGACGTGAACCATAAAGAGAGCTGAGCGTCGAAGAATCGATGCTTTGGAACTGTGGTGTTGAAGACTCTTGAGAGTCCCTTGGACTTCAAGGAGATCATACCAGTCCATCCTAAAGGAAATCAACCCTGGATATTCATTGGAAGGACTGAAGCTGAAGCTGAAGCTCTAATGCTTTGGTCCTAATGCGAAGAGCCAAGTCACTGGGAAAAAACCCTGAGGCTAGGAAATATTGAAGGCAGGAGGAGAAGGGGACAACAGAGGATGAGATGGTTGGATGGCATCACCAATTCAATGGACATGAGTTTAAGCAAGCTCCAGGAGGTAGTGAAGGACAGGGAAGCCTGGTGTGCTGCAGTCCATGGGGTCACAGAGCTGGACACGACTGAGCGACCGAACAACAACACAGTGTAGTCTGCAATGCCCTTTGGTCAGTTTTCTTAGAGACTGCCTGCATGCATGGAGAACCAGTTGGGGACACGCTTCTAATCTCTCCTCTGCTTGTCTGTTCCTTTCGGGCTCACCTCAAATGTGCCAGATGTATGATTAAAGGACAGGCCTTCCCTTCCTACTTATCCCATCCCTAAATCTGCCACATGGTGGGACTTGGGAGCACCTTTTCCTGGGAGTAAGTCGCTGTATGTGATACAGAACGTGCGGCGCTCACAGCAGAAGTGCGGAGAAGCCAGCACAGGACACTCACAGTGGCTGCCGTCTGTACACACAGACTTCTCACTGGGGCACCTATCACTTCTAACATTGAGGTGACGGCCACAGGTGCCTTTGCAGGCACTGGTGAGACCCTGAGTGCTGTGGGGGCAGCAGGAGATGGTTCTGGCTGAGAGACCCACAGAGGACGCGGTTCCTGCAAGTGTGGAGGGGTGGGCGTCCAGGCAGAAGGCGCCGCAGGGGCAGACGGTGGAGGCGGCCAGAAGCACAGGATTGTTCAGAGGGCTGCGGTGCCGGATGGAGGGGAAGCGGAAGGGGAAAGCGCGCCACGTGGTGAAGAGCTCCGAAGGCCGGCTAAGCGGGGAGGCCCCGCCATGGTGACTGGCTTCCAGGACGTCGCTGACCTGGGAAAGGACAGGGCTCGGCTTTGAATGCGGAGGTTGGTTGGGATCTCTGTGCAGCCTGCAAGGTAGAAACAGAGGAATCCAAGTGAGAAAGGAGAGTGAGGGAACGAAAAACCAACTGTCAACAGCGACGAGCCCGCGCCTGCCTGGGGCAAAGCCTCACACCGTGGTCTCACTTAGCTCTCCCAGCTTCTGCTAAGAGATGGGGCAGTCCTCAGCCCAGGCCAGGGCCACACACAAAGCACCAGAGCCCGTTTAGAAAAGCCCGTGGCCACTGGGCACTGATGCGACATTCACATGTGCGGTGTTTTCCCAGAAGCTCTTTTCTGCTGCATTTTATGAAGTAATTGAATTGGATTTTTAATAATCTTATGCTGCACCTCCGATGTTTTGGGAAGCACCGAGCGATGTTCCGCGTGAGATCACGGTGGTGGCTCAGCAGAGCTGAGACGTCACGAAGCCCTAAAGCTGGGTCCTTACTGATAGCAGACAACACAGTCGGGCCTTGCCATCTCTTTGCTAATATTTCAGCTCGCTCTGTAGCCATCCCACTGTTCTGTGTGAACTGAGAAGGAACTGAAGGGTCCTTCCCATTTGCCTTGCGGACGGATTGTTTGTCCCCCCCCCCCCCCCGCCACCCGGCTGCCCTACAGATTTATCTTCATAATTATATTTTACATGGGCTAGTAATTAAATCAGTATGAATTCCCTAAACGTATCATGGCTGATTTCGAGGCAGAGGTGATGTTAGCACGTGAAGGGAAGCTTTAGTCCAGGATGGAGAGCTGCAGGGTGTCCGCCAGGCTGAACACAGGTCAGGAGGGAGGATGGTGGTACTTTGGAAATTCATGACAAAGAGGATTTTTGGGAAGAGTTTCTGTTATGATTTCCCAGGACCATGGGTGCGTGCTTAGGCACTCACACTGTCCATCTCTTTGGACCATACCCACCAGGATCTTTTCAGGATTTTTCAGACAGGAATACGAGAGGGAGCTGCCATTTCCTCCTCCAGGGGATTTTCTCAACCCGGGGATCAAACGCGCATGTCATGTGTCTCCTAACCTGCAGATGGATTCTTTGACCACTGAGCCACGGGGGAGCTCAGCTTGATCACCACTGGTTCCCATTTGCCAATCTAGTATTCGCCATCATGCTTCCCAAACATAAAAAAAAAAAAAGTTTAGTGTTAGTGTTAAAGAGTGATTTTTGTTATACCTCTGGCTGTTTCTCAAGTTAAAAAAAAAAAAAAGACTTGTGGGCTGTGTCGTTCAGTTGCTATGGCTTGGTCTAAATGTGGAAAGCTGGGCCTTAAATGATAAATTTTGTGTTCCAACCAGAAATTTCCCCATTTTTTCTGCTCCTTCTCTTTTCTGCTACTTCTTCTATGTGGGTAGCTGGTTGCCTTTTGTGCAAATTAACTAAACACTAGCTCCACCCACCTCACTGGTTCTTTATGCAAAATGTGTGGAAATTAAGTTTTTGCGTTTCAAAGGGGGATTATATTTTCCATACTTTCATCACTACCTTTCATTCCTAGTGAACAATGACAGAGAAGCTGATCATTTGCAGTTCAGAAAATAAAGTATTTCCATCCAAAGTAGGCATCTACAGGAATGAAATATATCCGGGCTTTGGGGAAATTGGAAAATGACCTCTTTTTAAACTCTGCTCCGAATCTCACAGATCTATTTCTAGAGCTTTGGAATTCCCATCCGCTCTCCCCCCAGCCCTCACCCCTGATTAATATTAATCAGAAGACTGAGTCTGAAATGAATTTTCAAGCCAGGCCTTCAGAGCAAACATTAGATTCACAAACTCAAAGGGAATCCAGTGAGGCGGGAGCTACGAGGCTGTTCTGAAGGCTCTGTCCTTGGTCATCCCACGTCTCATTTTTTCACGCCTGCTTCGAGGGTGGTGTCTGTTCCACAGCCTCATCTCCCATCTTTGCAGCTGACTCTCAGCTCCCTGTTC
This sequence comes from Capricornis sumatraensis, assembly GCF_032405125.1. Taxonomy (NCBI): domain Eukaryota; kingdom Metazoa; phylum Chordata; class Mammalia; order Artiodactyla; family Bovidae; genus Capricornis; species Capricornis sumatraensis. The sequence continues at coordinate 120,571,842 of NC_091074.1, forward strand.
AGGCTTCTGGGATGCAGACGTCCAGCTGGCCCCCGGCCGGGTATTTCCATGTCAGTGACTCCGGATACCTCGAGCTCAGCATCTCCCGACCACACCCAGACTCCTCCCGCCAGCATCTTCTTGGGTTGAGTCCACACCGCTGGGTCGTGTCTCCCCGCTCTAGCTGGCCAGGTGCAGAGCGCAGCACCCGTCTGCCTGCCGGCACCCTCCCTGAAGGTGCAGCCACCTGGGCGGCCCCGTTTCCCCCATCTGGGAGGCGTCTTCCTCGGTCCCCCCACGGCCCTTGTTCTTCACAGTCTGGTCTAGTGTTGCATTCACTTCTCACACGGCTTCCAGTGTTCTTTCTAAAACAGAACATAAAGCAGGCGCTTTAGGTCATTCACGTGGGTTCAAACCCAGTCTGTTTGGAGGCTTTGGGAATTCACTGACCTCTCTGAGTGTCGACGTCCGCATCTGAAATGATGGAAATGATAGCTGATATGCAGGCTGCTGTGAAGCTAACCGGTGTGGCAAAGCCCAGGCGCTGTTTGGCAGGGGCCATCGAGGTGTGTGCGAGGCAGCTCATGGAATGGTCGCTGCGGGCACTCCTCCCGCTCAGACACTTTCTTTCCCGTACTGTCTTGCACATCAGCTGGACCTGGGGCCACTGCCCCCCCAGCCTCACCACACGCCTTTCATGATGACCTCTAACCCCTGCCCGGGCCACTCCCCTTCACCCTGTTGGTGGGACAGTGCCACCTGCCTAAGGCGCTCTCCCCAGACCACTCCCTCCTCCCCCCGCCCCCCGGTGCCATTCCTGCGCTGTCCCGAGCATCGTCAGGTCGGAGGGCTGAGCGTGCAGCCCGCAGACCCGCCCCCCCTGCCAGTGCTTCTGTGGAGCACTCCTGGGCTTCCTGATGTGGCCCTGAAACCTCCAGGGTCTTAGACTTGCTCACCCTTCGTGCACAGCTGGCGGAGATATTCAGGTCTTACCATGTGAACCCATCCAGGCTCCCAACACAGGTTCCCAGGATTCCATTATCCCTGGGATGGGTTAGCCCCTTGGGGAGCATTGTCACATTTCAGGGGAAGCACAGATGTTGAAGTCAGAGAAATCTGAGTTTCCAGCTTCACTCTGCCATGCTTTAACTCTGTAAGCTTTTATCGAGCTCTGTGACTTTGCTGAGAATCACCTTATTAATCTATAAACTGGGCGCAATGCTACAACCTGCCTTGCAGGGCTGCCAGAAGATTAGACACTGCTTGTCTGGCTATTATAATTCCTGAGGCACAACAAGGTGGTTGAGGGCTGGGCAGAGTTGCTGGACGTGCGATAGGTGATGCTCTCAGCAAACCCCAGCATGCCTGGGGCACCGAGGCCTGGACTGGGGCTGTGTGTATGGCACCCCCAGAGCCAGAACCAGACCCAGGCTCCAGGCACACCCACGATCGCTGCGTGACCCACTCCCGGCGTGTCAGCTGAAGGTCTCGCATCCTTCAACGTTGCACTCCCTTCACCGATGCCTTACTGAGGTCTACAACCCCATCCCCTCACGCCCTCCCCGCCCTGCTCATGGTCATTGCTAAAGCTTGATGCACTGGTGGCTTTCTGTGTACCGGGAACCACTCTTCATCTTTCATTCCTATTAAACTTCGTGCTTACCCTACCCTATGAGGTGTGGACCCTCCACGATCAATATTCCACAGATAAGGAGTCATCACCCGAAGGTTAAATAATTTGTTGACGTTCACAGAGCTGCAGAGTGCAGGCTCTTACAGATGAACTTCATGTGCTGAATTTGTGCGAATTCACCTGGACCCCCAACTGAGCACAGTAACGTTAGCCCATCTGAGTCCCCAGAGGTCATACTCTGCACTCACTGTACGCCCTGCACCCACTGGGTGCTCTGCACCTGCTGGGTCCCCTGGGCCTGCTCTCCGCCCTGTGCCTACTGGGTACTCTGCTGCTGCTGCTAAGTCACTTCAGTCGTGTCCGACTCTGTGCAGCCCTATAAACGGCAGCCCACCAGGCTCCCCCGTCCCTGGGACTCTCCAGGCAAGAGCACTGGAGTGGGTTTATACCTGCACCTACTGGGTACCCTGTGCCTGCTCGACACCTGCACCTGCTGGGTACTCTGATTGGATTGCACTTGGATTGCTGTTAGACCTCTTTGAGCCCTAGGGACAGTATGTTACTAAAATAAGAAAAGCCCCCACATATCGAACTTTCTTTGTGTTAGACAGTGCACTGCGTCTCTCGCTCACACCATCCCATTTAACTCTAATGACAGCTTTCAGAGGTAGATGTCATTATTCTCATTTTCAAAGAAAGAAGCTGAATTCTAGTTGCCCAGGATTTCACAGGCATGAAGTGATGAAGCAGGGATTTGAGCCCGAGTCTGACCGACTACAAACGCCATGGTTCTACTTATCACCTCTTTCTCTTCGCCAGCTCTGCACCCCCTTTAGCATTTGCTCTGGCTTCTTGCCCCTCAGAAACGCCCCAAAGAAACCCTTCCAGGTGGATGTGGGCCCACTGTGTGTAGACGTCCACACCGCCGTCAGAGAGCACGGAGTGTCCGCAGATGTTTCTTGATTGCCCACAACCTGAACCTCGTTTCAGCTCTGACCTTTGACATTCAAAACTGGGTTCTGCCACATCAGCCATGCACCCCGCTCTTACTGGGCTCCTGGAGGAATGGCCCAGCCCGAACAAGACCAGTCCATTCAGGGAATAGACTGCCGTCCCCTCTGTGGCCTCAGGTCAGCATCGCAAGGAATCTGGAATTGAGTCCGTCAAGGTCAGCCACAGCAGAGAGAGTGCAGGGCTGTTTCCGTGGCCGATTGATGTTACGAGGTTGTGTGAGCACCGGGCCATGCCCTGACTGTCCAGCTTTCATCTCTGTATAAAGTAACAGAGAATGCTTCTTGTTAGTTTGAGGCTCACTGGTGTTTGGAGGGGAAGATGGAGTAGGAGGAATCAGGCATAGTATCTCTGTTGATGTCCCAGGATGCTGCACGGATATAAGAAAAGAAGAAGGCATCCATGCCTGGGGCTCAGGGATCTTGGCAGGTGAGGGTTGGAGGGTGGGCTGGGGGCAGCACAGACACTGGGTCTCCACCCCGAGCTACCTGAGAGGGCGGGTGTGGTTTTGGCCAGTCAGGCTGCTGCTGCTGCTGCTAAGTCACGTCAGTCGTGTCCGACGCTGCGACCCCATGAACCGCAGCACGCCAGGCCTCCCTGTCCATCACGAGTTCCCGGAGTTCACTCAGACTCACGTCCATCGAGCCAGTGATGCCATCCAGCCATCTCATCCTGGGTCATCCCCTTCTCCTCCTGCCTGCAATCCCTCCCAGCATCAGAGTCTTTTCCAATGAGTCAACTCTTCACATGAGGTGGCCAAAGTACTGGAGTTTTGGCTTTAGCATCAGTCCTTCCAATGAACACCCAGGACTGATCTCCTTCAGAATGGACTGGTTGGATCTCCTTGCAGTCCAAGGGACCCTCAAGAGTCTTCTCCAACACCACAGTTCAAAAGCATCAATTCTCTGGCGCTCAGCTTTCTTCACAGTCCAACTCTCACATCCATACACGACCACAGGAAAAACCATAGCCTAGACTAGACGGACCTTTGTTGTCAAAGTAATGTCTCTGCTTTTGAATTTGCTATCTAGGTTGGTCATAACTTTCCTTCCAAGGAGTAAGCGTCTTTTAATTTCATGGCTGCAGTCACCATCTGCAGTGATTTCGGAGTCCAAAAAAGTAAAGTCTGACACTGTTTCCACCGTTTCCCCATCTATTTCCCATGAAGTGATGGGACCAGATGCCAAGATCTTCATTTTCTGAATGTTGAGCTTTAAGCCAACTTTTTCACTCTCCTCTTTCACTTTCATCAAGAGGCTTTTTAGTTCCTCTTCACTTTCTGCCATAAGGGTGGTGTCATCTGCATATCTGAGGTTATTGATATTTCTCCTGGCAGTCTTGATTCCAGCTTGTGCTTCTTCCAGCCTAGCGTTCTCATGATGTACTCTGCATAGAAGTTAAATAAGCAGGGTGACAATATACAGCCTTGACGTCCTCCTTTTCCTATTTGGAACCAGTCTGTTGTTCCATGTCCAGTTATAACTGTTGCTTCCTGAACTGCATATAGGTTTCTCAAGAGGCAGGTCAGGTGGTCTGGTATTTCCATCTCTTTCAGAATTTTCCACAGTTTATTGTGATCCACACAATCAAAGGCTTTGGCATAGTCAATAAAGCAGAAATAGATGTATTTCTGGAACTCTCTTGCTTTTTCCATGATCCAGTAGATGTTGGCAATTTGATCTCTGGTTCCTCTGCCTTTTCTAAAACCAGCTTGAACATCAGGAAGTTCACGGTTCACGTATTGCTGAAGCCTGGCTTGGAGAATCCTGGCTCTCTTGGTCGCTGCATCTGACCTTGGACGTGGGGCAGCTCCTCTTGGCCGCGCTTCTATTCTCCTGCAGTGTAGCTCCCTAGAAGTCAACAGCATTCAGGAACTCAGGGAGATCTCGGGAACAAAAGGTGAAATTAGAGTCAGGACCAAATTAAAGGGTGACAAGGTGTCCTCTGTGCTCCTCCCAGGGTTCTGGGCTGTGAGCTGCTCTCGGCTCCTGGGGGCCCACAGAAAGAAATCCTGCTGCAGGTCCTGCTGCTGGCTGTGTTCTCCTAATCCAGGGGCCTGCTCAGTGTCTTGTGTGCAAAACGCCACTTTAGAAGTGGGGTTCCAGGCATGCAGAAGTCTCTCTGCCCCACACGGTTCAGCGTCCATCCACTTTGCATCAGGAGGATTCCCGCGCTCCTGCAGGATGACCTGGGGTCAGCGTGAACATGTGTGTTGACCCCTCTTTCTGGGGAGCAAGTCAAGGACCACGTGGGTCTTAGAACCAGGACGTGGCATGTGGTCCAGCTGGCACCTCAGGCCAAGGAGAGTTTCTGCTCTTCCATTTCCAAGGTGCATGTAAGCATGCTATTTTCTTGAATACTGGAAGAGAGACTATTTATGGGAAGTATCCTATAATTAGCCAAAAACAGGAGTTACACTGGTGATTCAGGTAAAAAAATGAATGTATACACCGTCTCCAAGGGCAATGGTGCATCTCCTTTAGAAGTTTTTAGTTTCAATATGTTTTATATTTAAAAACACATTTGTGTCTTTCGTCCTGCCTTTTGAAAACCTTGCTTGTCCACGTTATGCTCGTCTCGGCTGAAGAGACAGATTACTCATTGTTCAGTTCCTCAGTCGTGTCTGACTCTGCGACCCCGTGGACCGCAGCACGCCAGGCTTCCCTGTCCTTCGCCTGTCTCCCGGAGTTTGCTCAGACTCACGTGCTTCGAGTCAGTGAGGCCATCCAACCATCTCGTCTTCTGTCGTTCCCTTCTCCTCCCGCCTCCATCTTTCCCAGCATCAAGGTCTTTTCCAATGAAATTATTTGTTACCTATGATTGATGTATTTGTCTCCTCAATATAAGTAGGACATCAAAATCCTTCTCAATTCACTGAAAATAGAAAAGACCTCTGTCCACAGCATCATTTATGAAGGAAAAACAAGCTGTGAACTAAAAAGGTTGTCTTTATATGAATTTGAGCAGAAATCATTTGGTCACTTAATTTGCTAGAAAATTCAAGTGAGTAGCAAAGGCAATCAGGTCAAATGTTACAGTCGCAGCCACCATAATTATTAATGAAAATGTTTTATTTGTCGACAGTAAAGAAAATTGGAATTTTATGAAGAATTTCAGAAGGTTAGAGTACGTGGGAACTACGTGATCCCTGGAGCAATTCAGTCATTAGTTTGTCCCGAGCTTGCCCGGCCCCTCCCTCCCGCCTCTCCCCCTCCCCCCTTCCTCCCCTCCCTCCCTTTCTTTCTTCCCCAAAAACAGCGCATTCGGGCCCTACTACACGGCAGACCCCATCTGTTCTAGGTTAGAGTCCAACAGTGACTAAAGAGAAAGCACACACCGCGCAGAGACTTCCACCTCCTGAGCTGCCGTTGGGGTGACCCAGCCCTTCAGCGGCCCCAGGGTCACCGCTGCACCACTCTGAGTGGCCCGTTCTGTCACGTAGCCCTGTTGCTCACATCCAGCCTTTAAGGAAGGCAGACCTCGGCTAGGATATTCCACAAAGCCTGTGTGTGAGTCAGTGTACTTGAATTTTGTCTCCTTCCAACTGGCTTCCATGTGAATTTTTGAAGTTTATTTTTACTATTGTAAGAAATGAAGGATGTTCTCGGTCCATATTCTTTCTGGCTGGCTCCAGAAAAGATTATTATCCCATCTATCATAAGTTTCCTGAAGTAGGTTTTATTTCAGTCTCATTTTACCAGAAGTGCAACACATCCAGCCACTCCTGCAAACCTGATGGTTTGAACGATCTCCATAACTGTTACATTTTCACTGCAGAAGTGGTGCTGGTATCTGCACAGTGCTCTTATTCATCTTTAGTTTTCTTCTACCATAAGTAGGCTTTGCACCTCCTTCTGCTTGCTGCCTAATTTGGCCAGGTCTGAAGCTCCTCATCAGCCAGTGTCCGATTGAAAACAGAGTTGAGGGCTCGGCAGTGGGAGGTAATTCCATCTCACACCCAACTAGGAGACAGGGCTATGACCGTGGCTCCCACGGGTGCTTGGTAAACTACCTTCTTTGTTCCAGTCAAGTGATTCTGAGTCCATTTAACATTAGAAGGTGATACAGTTATATTCCTAGTGTATGCTATCCCATCACCATTTCTGATTTGTCTAAAAGATTGTAATCACATTTATCATTAAAAGGAGCAAAACTATCAAAAGACATAGGTATAAGAGCATTGGAAATGTCGTTTTCTGTTTTGATTCGATAATTTCCAAGAACAACGCAGTGGGAACAATTTGTAAAGAGCAATGTTTGAAAAATGAAACAGAAATCGAAAACCAAAAAAGCTCCTGGAGACCCGTGCAAGATATGATTTGGAAAGACCAAGAAACAAAGGGTCCAACAAACACGCGCGTTTGGGAGGAAGTTCGCCGGAGCCAGGCTCGCACTGCCCGGCCAGCTTCCTATGGCAGGACGCGGCGAGGCTTGGTTTGCGTGAGTAGCAAGTACACGGAGCGAGGGTATGAGATTATTTTAGGATGACGGACAGAAGTTTTAGGAAGGAGATCACAAGACCACGGCGGGCCTCCTGAGAGCAGCACGTTTAGAATCTGGCAGATTTTCTCCAGAGAACCGGGAGGAGATGTCCCAGTGCTTCAAAATGACCCAACGAAACAGGAGGGATCGTCTTCCCTCTTCCCCGGCTCACCTGAGTGGTCTGGTGAGGGTCTGGTTCCTGGTTCTGAGAACACTCAGCAGGTGGTGACACCTCGTAGATGGGAAACTGTGTCTCGACTGTGAGCATGGGGCTCAAAACGACAGGACACCAAAGGAAATTTAGGAAATTGACATGGATCCGGGTCTCGACATCATGTAGCCAAAAAATATAATTCAACCACAAATTAAGCCGGTAAGATACGAAGAAAGCTGCAAGCTAAAGAGAAATAAGGAAATTCTGCCTGAATCCAGAGAGCTTGAGCTGGGGACTGCTTCAGTTACTCAAAACTAGAAGCAAAAATGACCCGAATCTGTGATTAGTCACAACCACTGCATTCAGTTTCTGGTTAGAAGTTATGACTCTTTGACCAAACCTGTTACTTTCATTTGTGAGACAGCAGCACTTCTTAGAGTTGTGATATAGTAGGACGCTTGGGAGTCTATCTGCCCTTCATATTGCAGTAACTCACCCGCAGACTTGATCGAGTTCAATCAGGAAAACGTTAGAACTCGAGTGCCCGCTCTGCAGAAGGGATCACAGAGGCACAGAATTGGACAGTGATTCCCCAGGATCCTGTGCCAGTGGAGGAGGAGCCAGGCGTGAGCCCAGGCTCTGTGCGGCCCTGTAGCATCCTCTCCTGCTCGTGAAGTGGACTTGGGCGCGTGGAGGAAAGCGGCGGGCACGGCTGCTCGTTGCGGATGGAGGAGGGCCCGTGACCTGTGATGACGACGGCAGGGGAATGGTCTCCCCCGCTCTGTGCACCTGCTTGCCCGGAGCCGTGTTGGAGCAGGCCACAGGCTGGCACTGGCTGTCTTCAAGCATCTCTTCACGGGCCGACTCATGTTGTCTTCAAGACACCCCCGTGTGGGTTCAGACACGCAGCCGCGTCTGACTCTGTGTGACCCCATGGATGGTAGCCCACCAGGCTCTTCTGTCCATGCGATTTCCCAGGCAGGAATACTGGAGTGAGTTGCCATTTCCTCCTACAGGGTGTCTTCCCGTCCCAGGTAGTGTTACTAGCATCTTTTTAGATCAGAGAAGTTGGGGCTCAGAAAGGTTGGTGACCCTGATCTAGCACACCCAGATAGCTGTGACATGATCAGACTGTACGGAAGCTCCCCGTTCACCCTGGCTTTGAAGCCCCGAACCGTGTGGGGTGTGGTACGATCAGCACTTCACTGCAGTGATCAATGCAGGATGTATTTCCTGTCAGGTCAGTGGCCAGTCATGATGTGGAGTATCTTTCCATTGATTCTAAAGATTTCCAAAAGTCTGGATTTCCGCTTTGGGGGTGCCTTCCTGATTCTTAGTCTTTAGAATGTTGCACTTTAGCATGAATGTCAAATAATGAGATTATCCAGCTCCTCAAATGTTCTACCTAAGTGAAACGATTCCTGACATTTGGCATTTCTCTCCAGGACTTGCTCCTTCTTTGGCTGAAATTATTTCCCTGCTTTCCTTGTGAACGTGCCCATAGGTGGGACAGGCATTGCTGGGTCTTCCAAACCCAAGAGGCCCACAGAAGTCTGGAAGTTCAGGAGGTAACATTCTGCAAAGTCTGTGCAGGAGGGGGTGTCCTCTTAGTGAATCGTTTCCTGGTTCAAAGGTCTCGTGTGATGCCTGAGTTTTCACTTAGGGAGACTGGTTCCATATTTCTGAAGAACACCTCTTTGGAGAATTTTCAGGTATTTTTCACTGGGCTTATAAGTCTGGGTAATAAATTCAAAACCATAAATTCCTTCAATTACTGTAAGGATCACCTGATGCAACCTTTGGTAAAGATTTACAATTTCCTCATTGATTCAAACTGTTTGATTTTGCAACTATTTCTTTACTATCCCTGTGGGCTGCAAATCGAGAGTCAGTCAACAAACGTGACTTCAGATCTGATCGGTGCCCTGGCATTAATTGGAGTAGAAATAAACATCAGAAGACATGAGAGTTTCATCTCAGCAGGAGCAGAGTCAAGGAGGTGACACTTTCTCTTGTTAGATTAACCAGTGACACTTTCATTTATACCAGCTTCAAAGTCTTATCTTTGTGGAACATACTTTGCAGATGCAACCAAACAGAGAAGTTCTTTTTCTTAAGGAATAAAATTATGTAAAGTAATGGAAATAAGTCATGAGTACAAGGTGGAAAGACAGTTTAGTTTAACTGGGGTTTCTATGTATTTTCTTTTTTTTATTTTTACTTTTCGTAGAAATCCTGGACATGTCATCATATAACCTGTTATAACATGCTGCTTTAGAGTCTGTATGTATCTGCTAGATGTAATATACTGGACTTTTCACAGTATGGCACCCGCCTGGTACCCACGAAGACCACACTCAAGCCACGAGTGTGGCATGGAGATGGAGCAGACCTGGGAAAGACCTTGAACACCTTCCCATTCTTGAAAGAAAGTGGAAGTGAGGCTGCTCAGTTGTGTTGGACTCTTTGCAACCCCATGAGCTGTAGTCTACCAGGCTCCTCCAGCCATGGGGTTTTCCAGGCAGGAATTGGAGTGGGTTGCCATTTCTTTCTTCAGGGGATCTTCCCGACCCAGGGACCAAACCTGGTCTCCCGCGTCGCAGGCAGACACTTTACCATCTGAGCCACCAGGGAAGCCCTCCCATTTTCAGTCATGAAGAAAAGCTTGATGACAGTTTAAAATATGAACGCTGAAATCAAAGTCATAATCTCAAGTCCCAGGGCACTCTTTTCACTTGAATTAATTCCTGCTCTGTGCGAAGTGGGGGGTGGGGGTAGTGACTCAAGTTAGTAGCAGTGATTCTTCTTTTGGGCCGAGTTCTCAGCGGGGTGCCCGCATCACCCTCAGCAGCAGCAGCACCTGGAAACGTGCCAAGAAAGCGCACTCTGGCCCATCCCATATCTGCAGACACAGGGACTTTCTGGTGGGGCCTGGTAGTCCGAATTTAATCCTCTCTCCAGGTCCGCCCGCAATGCGGGAGACCCGGGTTCAATCCCTGGGTGGGGAAGATCCCCTGGAGGAGGGCATGGCACCCCACTCCAGTATTCTCGCCGGGAGAATCCCATGGACAGAGGAGCCTGGCGGGCTACAGTCCACGGGGTCTCAAGAGTCGGGCCTGACTAAGCACAGCACCAGGTGAAGCGACCTGAAGAATGATACTAAAGAGCAGGTTGGGAATGTAGACGTGGGAGAGGAGGTGTGGATGCCAGAAGCCGAGCCAGAAGGTAGGGCCCGTTCCCCGCACAGCCTGCGGTCCAGGACAGCGCGGAAGAGGGCGACGGGGCGGAGCCTGGCCGGGCGGGGCGGGGCCTGTCCTCGGAGGGAGGGCGCCGCGCAGCTGCCCGGAGTCCGGGCTGCAGCGCGAGGGTTTCCACCAGGAAGCACTGGAATAGCGCTTTGTAATTCTGTGTCTCTGTCACTTCTCTGGGAGCTTAAGCCGGAATAACCAGATAACAGTAGTGATGAGAGCTGAGCTGTACTGCCCTAAACGCCAGTGAGGGCTCGCAGGACTGACCACCGAGAATTAATTCAGCCGTCGTAACGACCTGTGTGAGAGCGGGAGCCGAGGCCGGGCGGACCCTGATAGGGGTGGGGGACGCCCCAGAACCCACGGCCTTGCGGCGCGCTCCCCGAGGCTCGCCATGGTGCCCCACCTGCAGCTCTGGAAGCAGCGCCCCACAGCCTCCCTGAGGCTCTGCTGCTGCCCAGCGACTGGCTCATCCCCCAGCATCGGACGGCGGTGTCCCGTGTGGACCCCGGTCCTGAGGGAGTCTTCCCACTGACCCACTCTCAAGAAGACACACGCTCTGTTCAGCCATCAGTTTTGTGTTTGGACATGTGTGCACAGGCGTTCATGTGTTCGTCAGCAGAGGGCACCCTGTCAGTCGTGAAATACACACATCATGTAATCAGTGGAGTGGCCGCGCGCGCGTGTGTTCTGGAACTTCTGCCTGAGACTGGAGTCTTCTACCGGAAAAACTGTCCTGATCAAGGTTTGCTGCTGTTCAGTCCTGTCCAACTCTGCGACCCCATGGTCAGCACGCCAGGCCTCCCTGTCCATCACCAACTCCCGGAGCTCACTCAAACTCATGTCCATAGAGTCGGGGATGCCATCCAACCATCTCATCCTCTGTCGTCCCCTTCTCCTCCGCCTTCAGTCTTTCCCAGCATCACGGTCTTTTCCAACGAGTTAGTTCTGGGCATCAGGTGGCCAAAGTATTGGAGTTTCAGCTTCAGCACCGGTCCTTCCAAGACACCCAGGACTGCTTTCCTTTAGGATGGACTGGTTGACCTCCTTGCAGTCCAGGGCACTCTCCGGCCCTGCGGGAGGCTCAGGCGCACTAACCCAGCCTGAGACGGAGAGCCTGACGCGGGGGTCTTCTCGCTGTGCCCGGCCCCGCCTTCTCCGCTTCCTCCTCTCGGGGTCCGCTGCTCTGACCTACTTCTCTGCTGCCGCCCAGAGAGGTTCTTCTCGGGCGCTCTTGAGAACTGTTTTTCACAAACACGTTTCCAGGCCTCCCTGGTGACCGCGCCCCTCTCTCCTGTGGACGCGAGGCGTGCGCGCGGTGTCTCGGCGTCTCCGGGTGAAGCCGGCATTCTGCGGCTGCCTCCGTGCAGCGCCCAGTTTTGATGATCACCCAGAACTTTCACGCGCTGACTCAGGCAGAAGTGGAGGGGAAGAGAGTGCTCTGACACCGTCCTCAGCACCTTCACGGCGTAGTCGCTATAGGAAATGCCAGCGTGTCTTCTGTCCGTTAACGTGCAGGGCGGTGTCCCGTCTCAGAAGCAAAAGGTGACGGTGGATGAAGCCAAGCGCGCCGGCTGGAGCCAGAGGCCAGGGGCAGGAGGCTGATCCGGAGGTCACGTGCCTTAGTGGGTGGGTTCCCCCTTCCCTCCCTCCCTCCCTCCCTCCTTTGGTGCCAGAACAACACAAGCCAGGTTATTTTTTATAAATTCTTCTCTTTGATACACTCTAAAATGTTGCACAAAAAGTCACCTTTTAAAGTAAGGCATGGAAATTTGGTTTGGATATGTTTTCCTTTCTTTTAAAACCGTTTAAGACATTTCTTTGACTGTATATGTAAATAAAAATTTAGGATGTTGAGCATGAAGGATTTTGGCCAGAAGGAGGGACTGGTCTGGCATGTGTGATTTTTAGGCAGCAGAATGTTCTAGAAAGGTCCAGATAGACGAGGGGGTGGGGAAAGGGAAGGAATTTTGGAACCTTGGGCACAGCGTGGAGTCCACCCAGAAATCACCTTGGGGCTGGGGGAAGCAGAGGGAGGGGCCCTTCCTCTGTCTAGCGGACACCGACCTGCTGCGCTGGGACGGACACATGCCCCGTTCCTCGGCCGGGGTGCGTCCTCCCTTCTTCCCCCGTCCAGTCCACCTGCGGAACAGCTGCCCTCGAACGCCTGTTCTTGTGTGCAGGAATTTAGGAATCAGCTGTGGGGACATGTTGTTGACCCTAGGTCGCAGGATTGAGCAGTGCAGGCCCATCCCTGAAGGGCAGGAGCGCCACCAGGCGCAGTGTGGACCGGCTTACCTGGGTGGGGAGACGCCTGAGAACATCCTCGGGCTGGGAGGAGGCCCTGCAGGGGCGGTTCCGGTCCTGGAGTCCGGGGCCTGTCCTGTGGTGAGAGGGGGCGGGTGGGGGCCGGGCGTGTGGGCGTGGCTCGTGGAGGAGGGCTGAGACCTGGGGAGGCGGGGCTGGGGGAGGCGGGGCTGGGGGCCCCCTTCCAGGCCGCTGACCCAGGAGCGAGGTACTGCTAAATACAAAGGCTGGGCTTTGGTTTGCATTTTGCTCCTGACCGAGACCAGGGAAACTTTAGGGAATTTTCTTCCCATGCTTTGTATTTCTTATGCAGGCCCCTAAGAAATACAAAGCATGGGAAGAAAATTGTCTAAAGTTACCCTGGTGTCCAGAAAGACATCTATTTCTGCTTTAGTGACTACACCAAAGCCTTTGACTGTGTGGATCACAATAAACTGTGGAAAATTCTGAAAGAGATTTCAGAATCAGGTGGTCCCCACGAGACCACCTGACCTGCCTCTTGAGAAACCTATATGCAGGTTAGGAAGCAGCAGTTATAACTGGACATGGAACAACAGACTGGTTCCAAATAGGAAAAGGAGTACGTCAAGGCTGTATATTGTCAGCCTGCTTATTGAACTTCTATGCAGAGTACATCATGAGAAACGCTGGACTGGAAGAAACACAAGCTGGAATCAAGATTGCCAGGAGAAATATCAATCACCTCAGATATGCAGATGACACCACCCTTATGGCAGAAAGTGAAGAGGAGCTAAAGAGCCTCTTGATGAAAGTGAAAGAGGAGAATGAAAAAGTTGGCTTTAAAGCTCAACATTCAGAAAACAAAGATCATGGCATCCGGTCCCATCACTTCATGGGAAATAGATGGAGAAACAGTGGAAACAGGGTCAGACTTCATTTTCTGGGCTCAAAAATCACTGCAGATGGTGACTGCAGCCATGAAATTAAAAGATGCCCACTCCTTGGAAAAAAAGTTATGAACAACCTAGATAGTATATTCAAAAGCAGAGGCATTACTTTGCCAACAAATGTCCGTCTAGTCAAGGCTATGGTTTTTCCAGTGGTCCTGTATGGATGTGAGAGTTGGACTGTGAGGAAAGCTGAGCGCCGGAGAATTGATGCTTTTGAACTGTGGTGTTGGAGAAGACTCTTGAGAGTCCCTTGGACTGCAAGGAGATCCAACCAGTCCATTCTGAAGGAGATCAGCCCTGGGATTTCTTTGGAAGGACTGATGCTAAAGCTGAAACTCCAGTACTTTGGCCACCTCATGTGAAGAGTCGACTCATTGGAAAAGACTCTGATGCTGGGAGGGATTGCAGGCAGGAGGAGAAGGGGACGACCGAGGATGAGATGGCTGGATGGCATCACTGACTGGATGGACGTGAGTCTGAGTGAACTCCAGGAGTTGGTGATGGACAGGGAGGCCTGGTGTGCTGCGATTCATGGGGTCACAAAGAGTCGGACACGACTGAGTGACTGAACTGAACTGACCTGAACTGATGGTCCCTGGCGGCTCAGATGGTAAAGAATCTGCCTGCAATGCAGGAGACCCTGCTTCCATCCCGGGGTTGGGAAGATCCCCTGCAGAAGGAAATGGCAACCCACTGCAGTATTCTTGCCTGGAGAATCCCATGGACAAGGGAGCCTGGCGGGCTGCAGTCCATGGGGTCGCAGAGTCGGCCACGACTGAGGGGCTGAACCCCACCACATTCATTAAGTGCCGACCATTTCCTGAAGTGGCTTGCTTTCTTCCTGTTCCCATATTGACCCTAGCCCTTATAGATGCTTCAAGAAAGCTCTTTAATTGGTCATAAGTAAGTTTTCTGTAAGGTCAAGGCATTCTGGCCCATGCTCTCAGACCCTAGTATTGTATCTTTCACGGCTGGATCGATTATTCACCAGAGGTTTTGGATGTCCCACATCACATGCACTGATGGAGACAGAACATCCCAGGTGTCTGGCGTGTACCCTTCATCACGTCTGGGCTCCTCCTGAATGTGCCCCTTGCAATGACTGGGCTTCCTAAGGAGGGACAGAGGACGCTTGTCTCGGGGGGCAGGTGGGTCACCACTGACGAAGACTTCTCTTGTGATTGGAGGCTTGGTGTGGGTGGGCCTCCGTGCCTGGAGGTGAGGGGCCTCCGGGGAGCCTCTCAGGGGACACCAGGCTCCGAGCAGGAGGCAGACCTTGGGGTGGGGTGGGGATCGAGGCCTCACAGATCAGGCAGATTTCTGCTTCCAGTGCATTTAGAATTTTTGCTTTATTTGCAAGAAAATGACAGAAAATAAGGAAAATATAGGAGAAAATAGAAAGCGCCTCTAACTTCACTATTAGAGAGAACAGCTTCCAACATATATTATCACTTAATAGATTCTGACGCTTCCCCTTCTATTATGTTCCTGTCTGGTGGCTGTAGAGTCCTGTGTAAACGATTCTTCTCAGAGTCTGTAGCTGTTTTATTCAGTTCAGTTCAGTTCAGTCACTCGGTCGTGTCTGACTCTTTGTGACCCCATGGGCCACACCACGTAAGGCCTCCCTGTCTATCACCAACTCCCGGAGCTTACTTAAACTCAGGTCCATTGAGTCAGTGATGCCATCCATCCCCTTCTCCTCTGGCCTTCAGTCTTTTCCACCATCAGGGTCTTTTCAGATGACTCAGTTCTTCGCATCAGGGGGCCAAAGTTTTGGAGTTTAAGCTTCAGCATCAGTCCTTCCGATGAATATTTAAGACTGAATTATTTAGTGAACTTACCCTAATTTACTGAACTGTTTTCTAAGTTAAAACATGGTATTTGGCCAGTGATTTTCAATAATAATTAATGCTATGATTTAGCTTTTTCTTCACATTTTTGTCCTATGCTCTTTTAGTGTGAAAGTGAAGTGTGTTAGTCACTAATCATGTCTGACTCTGTGACCCCGTGGACTGTGGCCGCCAGGCTCCTCTGCCCATGGGATTCTCCAGCAAGAATACTGGAGTGGGTTGCCATGCCCTCCTCCGGGGGCTCTTCCCAACCCAGGGATCGTACCAGGGTTTCCCATGTTGTAGGCGGATTCCTTTCAGTCTGAGCCAAGCCAGGAAGCTCCTATTAGGATGGGATGTTAAGAGGAGAATAAGGAGCTTGGATGTGCTGGGTAAGTGACTCGGATCACTTCTGGAACAGCCACGCCAACGGTGCGGCCCCGTTAGGCAGCGTGTGGAGCTGCCTCCGCGGGATGAGCCTCCGGGAGGCTCTGACTCCGTGTCCTCGCTTTCACACGCTCTCGGGGGACGATCGCCCGAACCTTGGGCACTTTGGCTGCTGCTGAGTAAGCGGTCGATAAAACTGAGCAGCTTTTACCTGCGGGGGTAGGTCGAGGTGGATATTTTTTTAAAACCTTCAGCCCTCACCTGGCCCAAGAGCTCAGCCTACTTCTGGCTGATTCCTACTGGGTCACTGGGGATTGCTTCGCATCAGTGAGTAGGAACACTCTCTGGTTTCCTAAGGGAGGCTGGAGGGGGCTCGTCACACTCACATTCCTGCTGTGAGGCTCCAGAAGCTTCCTTCTCCTCCGGCCGATAGGACGGTCCTCCTCAGCCCCCCAGGGTCCATCACCTCCCCTGCCCCCATAGCCTCACCCCAGCAACCTCGGGCTGGGGAGACAGATGCTCCTTCAGGCTGAGACCCCCCAGACCCAGCCACCCGCCTCCCTCCTGGCCCTGGATGCCCTGGATGTCTTCTTGACACGCAGAGATGAGCCAGGTGCCCCCAGGTGGACGAGGCTGCACTAGGTGCCTGAGAAGCCGGGGACTCTGCCTCGGTGCCCACGGTGGCCGTGGCAGGCGACCACTGACTCAGTGCTCAAAGCAGTGCAGACTCACGGCCTCGAGGTTTCACGGGTCAGAAATCCCCGGTGACCCCAGCTGCGGGGCAGATGGGGGAGGCAGGGCTCCTCCTCCTGCAGGCTCAGGGCCGCGTCCGTTCTGTGTCCTCAGCTTCTCAGGCGCCCGCGTCCGTGGTCTGGGGCCCCACCTCCACGCTCCTGGCCAGCAGCTCCTCAGCTCCTCCCGTCTCTGTCTGACTCTGGCTCTCCTGCCTCCATCCTTCTCTCATAAAGACCCTTGTGATGACACAGAGTCCTGCTGGGAAATCCGGAACACCTTCCCACCCCGTCAAGGACGGTGACAATCCGAGGTTCCTATGGGGGTGACAGTGGACGGCTCTGTGGAGGCGGGGGGCGGGTGCTGACCTTCTGCCAGGTCGTCTCTGCAGCCCACAAACGTGGTGTGCCTCCAGAAGACATTCCCGTCAGGTTACATGGTGTCAAACCCTCAGAGGTCATTCTTACCATCCCTTTACGCAGCCGTTTTATTTGCATCTTACTTGGGTCCGTTTCTGCAGCGACTGTTTCAGGATGTTTTAACGTCAGAGTCCAAGCGCACAGAGGAAGTGCTGCCACTCCTGTGCCTCCCTCTGTGAGCTGACTTCTGGGCTGTGTGCTGGCTCAGAATCTGTGGGCCTCCCGCCCTGTAAGGGTGAGGACTCGGGACTCTCGTGCTTACAGCAGCTCTGAGTCCTGAGTGGAACATCCCTGGGTGAGAAATCCACTGGGGACGGTTGGAATTGTGGAAATTTGGTGAGTATGTTTACAGTTTGCTCACCGCAGTTTCTTCTTGACGTTATCACAATAGTCACGACAGCAAACGGGCTTTTTCAGGACCACCTTCCAGGCACTGAATTAGGCATTCCCACCCAGCACTTTGTGTGAGATTCCCGAGACCCTGTGTCGTGGGAAACGGGCACAGAGCCAGCGGCTGCAGCTGTGTTTCTGTCGCTGGTCCCCTCTGCCAGCCCTGCCCTGCGAGCTGACCCCCACCCTGGAGGCTCAGGTGGAGGCAGAAAGGGCCCCGTGTTGATCACCAGGGCGTGTGCCCAGAGCTGCGCCAGGTGCCCCCTGCCGGGACCTCCCGCCTCAACCCCGGAACGCCTGACCTTTGATACTGGAGACTAGGTGTCCGCATCCGGAACCTGCCGCCTGGTCGGTGTGCCTGCTGTATAGACGTCGGAGGGGTCGTCCACATTTGCCCGGGGGAGCAGGCTGTGGCCCTCGTCTGTCTGAGAACTCTCTTTCCTCCTCACTTGTCCCCAAACCAGGAGCCTTGCAAGTGTTTCCTGTTTAGTTTTGCAAATGGAAACAGACAAAAGCCTGAAGAACATGGATCGGACTTTGGGGCAACCACCTTCTATCCGCAGAGACGGTGGCTTTCCCCCAATTCCGTGCACGTGTGTGCCGGGACACATGGACAGTTTGAAGGAGCTCGAATGTTGTCTTATGGACTGGACACACAGCGTCAGAAATAGAAACGAATTTGAAAGTATAATCTCCAGGCTCCTGTGAGAGTTCTGTCATGGAGACTGTGTTTAATTGCTTTGGGGCATGTCCAAAAGGTAGTCACTGAGACACCTGAGTCTGTCAGGCTCTGCTGCGGCTCCTGCATGTAGGCTTTCTGCGGAAACAACCGCTAACAAGGCTGCCAATTAGGGAGGATGTTTTTCTGTGATGTGAGCATTTTTACTCCAGAAACTAGCTCGAGAGTCAGAGCTGGTGCATGCATTGAAACAGCTAGTGTAACCACGCTGCTTGCAGCTCTCACCAGAGTCCAAGAAAGCAACAATCCCACTGAGGCGATTTCAAAAGCGGAAGGGCAGTCAGCCATGCGGGAAACACGCCATTCAGTTACCGCATATTCTACGCGTCTGATGCGTCCTGTACACAAAAACAAGCTGGAAAAGGATACGCATGGACCAGGGGTCTCTGAACCTGGGCATGGCAGCTTCCAGTCCCAGAGTTTGCCCTTCTCTGCACCGTAGGCAGCTGGCTGCCAAGGACACTGGGAGTTCCCAGAACACTTGCCACAGCCAGCTTTCAAAACATGCCTCTCAAGTCCTGAAGTTTGTGTCTCTCAGTCTCTGTGTCCATGTCTGTGTCTGTCTCTCTGGCCCCAAATCCAGCTCTCCTGATTATGGAATAGGCTGTGTGAGTCTATGGTAGTGTTTAAGCAATCATCAAAAGATAAAGTTTGTGGAGTGGATTACTTTACAAAAGAATTATTCACAAAAGAATTCAGCAAGAATGGTTTAGAATTCCATATCTCTCTCAGGGCCTTCAGAATCCAATTAGCCGGCCGGAAGCTCAGTTTTAAGCTTGTTCAGGAAATGATGATGAAGTGGATTTTACGAAACTGAAACCTCATTTGTAACGTCAGCCTGTGTGTCTTCTCCCTCTTATCCGCTGATTGTGTGCAGGCCCCTTCACACCTCCTCTGCGGTGGGACCCTCACTCTCTCTCCCCCTTGGGCCCCTCGTTTATCCTCTTCTACAGGTTTTGGGGGCCTCCTGGGCCCCCAGACGCACCTGGGCTTCAGGCCTATGGGCACCTCTCCTGATGCCATGACCCCAGCCTGGCTATGGACCCCCTGTAACCGCATTCTTCTCCGCTTCACCGTGAGTGAAGATCACACCCGCCCCTTAGACAAGATCTCCCGGAGGCCCTGGTGCTTTCTGAACCAGGCCTTCCTCCTGGCTTCATGGTAGGAACAGTAATTAGAGTGGGTCATGAAACATGTTAGCCTTACTTATGTGTCCATTTCAGAGGTGCTTGCTGGGTCTCTGCTCCTCGGGTGTTGAGCTCACTGAGGACCACAGGGGCAGGGAGCAGTCTGGGCATGGAGCTCACGCACATCTTTGTAGGAAAGCTCTGTCCGCTTTAAACTTCCTGATGGCTCACTCTGAGCTTCTAGTTACTCAAGTGGTAAATTCTGTACTTGTGACATTCTTTCTCCCTTTTTTCCTGCCCTCTTTCTTTCAATTAACCAATCAACACACATTTCCCCAGACACAGTGAAAGACGTCGTGGTGGTTGTCTAGTCGCTGAGTCCTGTCTTGACTCTTTTGCGACCCCATGGACTGTAGCCTGCCAGGCTCCTCTGTCCTCGGGACTCCGCAAGCGAGAACGCTGGAGTGGGTTGCCATTCTCTTTTCCCAGGGAGCTTCCTGACTCAGGGATCAAACACCCGTCTCCTGCTTGGTGGGCAGATTCTTTACCACTGAGCCACCAGGGAAGCCTGGAAGACGCGGTGCAAAGATGCATTTACCCTTGTCCCTGGCCCCAGAGCAGCGCGGGTGGCTCAGAGGAGGCAAGGGTCCTGCTCAGGAGCACTGATGCCTTGCTGGGACACGGTGCAGTTCCCGGGGTGAGTGACAGGCAAGGGCTGTCTCCTTCCTTCCTTTTTTCCTCTGTATCTCTCCCAGATATGTGTAGTGTTAATCCTCAGACTTTTAAGTTCAATCCTGAGAGCAATGTGCAAATCTATGAATGAGAAATTGGATGTTACTCTGATCCTGGTTCTTGACAGTGTAGCTTTATGTATATATATAAAATTGAAACAGAGTTGAGTCCCAATGTTGTGTTAATCTCTGCTGTACAGCAAACTGGCTCCGTCTTCTATGTCTGTGTATATATATGCATAAGCATACTGTTTTTCATGTCCTCTTCCACTGTGGTCTATCCCAGGGTACTGAGCACAGCGCCCCGTGCCGTTCAGCAGGACCATGTTGCTTGCCTGTCCTATGTGTACCGGTCTGCACCGTCTAACCCCAGGCTCCCAATCCCTTCTCTCCCTCGCCCACCTCTCCCTTGGAGTCACAGGTCTGTTCTCTCTGTGAGGCTGTTTCTGTTTTGTAGATAAGTTCACTTGTATTTTAGGTTTCACTCTCCAGTGTTACCATGGGATATTTGTCGTTCTCTTTCCGAATTACTGTTTGACAGTCTAGTATTTGACTTAAACATCTAAGTTGTTGAAGAACTCCATGACAATGGTAGAAAAAGAAAGATGCTTTCAACGGCTGGCTGAGGGTCTCCTGCCTGGGGACGGGCGGGGGCGGGGGGCCTTGAGGATGAGGACATTGTCCTTGACCTCCAGATGCTGCCTCTGAGGGAGAAAGTCTCCGGCCTGTTTAGAGGAGGCTGTAACATCCAACCTCACTTTCAAATACGTGATTCAAGGCGATTTGGAAGTAAGGCACATCCATGTTTTCCCTGTTTTGTTTAGAGACTTACGTAAGGAGTTATGCATATATTTCATTTGTTTGCTGTGAAAAAAATCTAATTCTGTAAGGTTTTCAAAGTAGCAATAAAAAAGAGAACCGCTCTGAGTCTCTCCTTCTAGAAAGAAGCACTGCTGCCATTTTGGGGTTGACCCAGCCCATCTTTTCCATATACATGTCAGACTTACAGTCAAGACTCCGCATTTCAATCAGGTTTAGAGCATGACTGACATACTTTATTCATGAAAAATGTCACAGGCTAAATCTACATTTTGGTTAATAAGGTGACCAGTTAGTGGAGGAAGACACAGGGGAAATGGAGAAAAAAGTGGGGAAAGAATGAAGAGGAAATGTCAGAAAAAGAGTAAAACGTCAGAAGAAAGAAGAGGCTGAATGTGAAGGGATGCAGGGAGAGAAGGGGGCACCCGCCAACACCCGTCTCGGGCGCAGAGGTCGTGCGTCCGCTTTGTCCAGGACACAGCCCATCAGCTGAGCTCCAGGAGCCTCTGCCCTGATGCCGCTGCTGCTCGTTTTGGGTGGCTTTGCCAGAGAGAAGGGAGGGGAACCAGCCCTGTGTGTGTGTGTGTGTGTGTGTTGTATGTGTGTGTAGTGTGTGTGTGTATATATAGTGTGTGTGTGTTGTGTGTGTGTAGTGTGTGTGTGTATATAGTGTGTGTGTGTAGTGTGTGTGCATATATATAGTGCGTGTGTGTGGTGTGTGTGTGTGTGTGTGTGTCGCATGAGGGGACAGTCTGGGCCGTGAGGGGCACCAGAGCGCAGACTCCCGAGAGGGTGGACGGAGCCCAGCTTCTGTCCCCGACCTGCGATGCGGGCCCGTCCTCCGAGCTGAGCGAGGAAGGGGCCCTGCCCACCCCCAGCTCAAAGCTGGGCTTCTCCCTCCCGCTGGGACTCATCTGAATCTCTGTGTCTCTAGCGCGCTGCTTCTTCCTCTGGAAGCTGGTGCGCTCGCTTCTCTGCACCCAGAACCGGAGCTGGGTGACCCGCCGGCGGTGTGTGCTGACCGAGGCGGCCGGTGGCAGCAGGGCTGTGAGTGTGGGCAAGTCTCCGCTCTCGAGCGCGGAGCTCTGACCCGGTGCCGCGGGAGCGGCGCGCGCCTTCTCTTTGCCTCCGTCGCCCACATCTGTGCATGTGCGCGGATGTGTGGATTTGCGCGTTGCACAGCGTGTTCCGTGTCCCCTAAACTGGCTGGGGATGCTGCAGGGAGGGACGGACACGCTGGCTCCAAACCAGAAATAGTGTCCTGCTTTCACGTCCTGTTCTCGGGTTAGCACGGCTCTTGCACGCCCGTTCTCAGGTCAGGAAGTCTAAGTGGGGTCTGCGGTCGTCCCGTCTTTAGACTGGGGAGCAGTGTGTGAAAGGCGAGGCCCTGAGAATGATCCTGTCTCCACACCCGGGCCGTGCCTGTCCACCCTGTCCCCTGGTGCTCCAGACTGCAAAGACCAAAATGAAGGTGAGCCCTGGCTGCCAAGAGATGGGGGCACCCGTGGCTCGGGGGGTCCCTGAAAGGGGCTCGGGCAGAGGGTAGGGCCGCCCCGTCCCGTGTGCTCCGCGTGGAACCACGAGTATGTGCTGTGGCCGCGATGTCTATATTTGCAAGAAGCCCTGCCGTCACAAGCCAGTCTGCAGGTTTGCTTCAGCATGGGGCTCTGATGCAGTGATTCAAGCCGGGAGCCTTCAGCTGTGTGCTGGGCATGATTCCTGCCCCAGGCTCTGATTTTCTCTGAAGATGTTAAGCCCCCAACTTCAGGTATGAGCGAGGGGACCCCTGTTATGCCCAAGTCGCAAAATCTCCCACTGACCACCAGGGAGCCGATATCCGAAGCAAAAGCAAGAGAGTTTTTATTACCAAGCTCGAGCTGGGGCTCCCACCGATACCGACACAGCGGCTATAGGGAGGAGCCCCGAGTTTTGGGTTACATTACTTATATAGGGAATATTCCGGTAAAGGGGGATTTTCAGGCTGAAGGACATCTGATTGGTCGCCTTCTTCTATAGGGTTGTGTGTTGACTCCTGATTTGTTTTTACTTTGAAGGTAAATCACAGGTTCCTGAACGTAAAGTCAGGAGGTTTAACCTGAGGGCCGATTGGCTCGTGGGCAGTGGGGCAAGGTTGGGTAATATCCAAAGTCTAAGTCTTTTTGCCCGGAATTTTACAAAATGGAGTTCTTTTACAAGATGGAGTAGCTTAGGCTCTCCACCCCAACAAGTAAAAGTGACCGTCTTGCTCCTGTGACCCAGCGCACTGATTTCAAACACTTAGTCAACAGTCATCTGCAAACTCTGTTTCGGCGAGTAAATATTTGCTGAAGTCGATACCTCTTACAGGGAAACCTGGAGCTCCACTTCCGTGCACCCCTGATCTCTCCTCTTCCTGATGAAGGAGTCAGTGTCTCCCCCCAAGCCCGGCATCCACACTTTGCATGTTGGGAAGTTGAAGTCCAGAGTCACAGGGCAGTTTCATCCCCATCAGATCTTGGCCTTGATTAACCTTTGTCCCTTTAAGACAAGCACTGCAAATTAGATTTTCCCTGGATTCTGCAGTCAAGAGAAAAACCTGAGACCCAGTGATCTAATGAATAGCTCAACTAAGAACCCTAAGGCTAGTCTCCTTCAGCATTCAATGCCCCCGTCTTTTATTAAAATAGTACACTTTTGGTCAGGAGGACCTGGAACATGAAAACAAAAGGCTGTGGATGCTTGCCTCCACGCCTTGACCTTTCAACATGCAGCTGTCGAGATGGGGTGACCTCTCTGAGCTCTGCCAGAATCCAGGCTTCCCCAGGACATTAGTCCTTCCCTAACTGAGTGAGGTGGGACCCAGCTTTAAAAATCACCATGGCCCCTTCCGGAGCCCACCCACGTGACTCCTAGAAACAGTTTCCACTTGTGGGCTTTCCCCCTCTTTGGGGGAAGGACTCTCCGTCCATCCACGTGCTGCACGAGGCCCGGCACGCAAGTCACCTCCACGCGACAGTGCTCACCACCGGCACTTCCAACCTTCCATTCTCCCTGGCCTTCTGTGGACATCTAGAATAAAGGAGTCATTAAGAGAAAGTTTAGAGAGACTTCCCGGGAGGTCCAGTGGTTAAAATTCCACTCTCCTAATGCAGGGACCCAGGTTCCATCCCTGGTCAGGGAACGAGATCCCTCGTGCCACAAGTAAAGATCCTGTGTGCCAGAAAAAAAAAAAGAAAGAAAGAAAATGAGCCTTGTAACCCAGAAGAGAATAAAGTGAAGAGAAATCTTAAAAGATAAGAGTTTGGTGAAATGGGGCATCCCGGTCAGTGCAGCGCACTTACCAGAACTGCTTTGTGTTAGGAAAGAGAGTGGTGCCCCCGGGCTGGGCTGCTCTCTGTTCTAACCGCCGGCAGCGCCGCGTGAGGGGGTCTTGGTGCCGACTGTGGCCGCTGACTGTGTGGATCGCAGCAAACTGCGGAAAATTCTTCAAGAGATGGGGGTACCAGACCACCTGACCTGCCTCCCGAGAAATCTGTATGCAGGTCAGGAAGCAACAGTTAGAACCGGACATGGAACAACAGACTGGTTCCAAATAGGAAAAGGAGGACGTCAAGGCTGTATATTGTCACCCTGCTTATTTAACTTCTATGCAGAGGACATCATGAGAAACGCTGGGCTGGAGGAAGCACAAGCTGGAATCAAGATTGCCGGGAGAAATATCAGTACCTTCAGATATGCAGATGACACCACCCTTATGGCAGAAAGCGAAGAGGAACTAAAAACCCTCTTGATGAAAGTGAAAGAGGAGAGTGAAAACATTGGCTTAAAGCTCAACATTCAGAAAACGAAGATCATGGCATCCGGTCCCATCACTTCATGGCAAATAGATGGGGAAACAATGGAAACAGTGTCAGACTTTATTTTTGGGGGCTCCAAAATCAGTGCAGATGGTGACTGCAGCCATGAAATTAAAAGATGTTTGCTCCTTGGAAGAAAAGCTATGACCAACCTAGACAGCATATTAAAAAGCAGAAAGTTTGCCAACAAAGGTCCATCTAGTCAAAGCTATGGTTTTTCAAATAGTCATGTATGGATGTGAGAGTTGGACTCAGAAAGTTGAGTGCCAAAAATTGATGCTTTTGAACTGTGGTGTTGGAGAAGACTCTTGAGAGTCCCTCAGACAGCAAGGAGATCCAACCAGTCCATCCTAAAGGAGATCAGTCCAGAATATTCATTGGAAGGACTGATGCTGAAGCTGAAACTCCAATCCTTGGGCCACCTGAGGCAAAGAACTGAGTCATTGGAAAAGACCCTGATGCTGGGAGGGATTGGGGGCAGGAGGAGAAGGGGACGACAGAGGATGAGATGGTTGGATGGCATCAACAACTCAATGGACATGAGTTTGAGTAAGCTCTGGGAGTTGGTGATGGACAGGGAGGCCTGGCGTGCCGCAGTCCATGGGGTCGCAAAGAGTCGACACAAGTGAGCGACTGAACTGAGCTGCACTGTGAAGCTCTGGTCTTATCCTGGCTCAGTTGTGATGAGCCATTTGGGACAGATGGCATCCCCCACGGCAGGCTCTGGATGGTGCCCACGTGTGGCGATTAATGGTTGGATGAAGAATCTACCTGTCAATGCAGGAGACCCAGTTTCGATCCCTGGGTCAGAAAGATCCCCTGGAGAAGGAAATGACCACCCACTCCAGGATTCTTGCCTGGGAAATCCCGTGGACAGAGGAGCCTGATGGGTTACAGTCCATGGGGTCACAAAGAGTTGGACAGGACACGACTGAGCGCGCACACATGATGGGAATAACCCAAGGCTGGGAGGAAGAGGAAAAGAAACAGGAAGGGGTTGGGGCGGGGCAGGCAGCAGGGGACGCAGGATCCAGAGGGAAACGAGGGATGAACGCTTCCTTCTGGAAGCACCTGCCATCATAGGCAGCCATGCCGAGGAGCCTTCAGCAGTTTCAGGGGACGACGGGACAGTTTAGAATCCGCCGCAGTGGTGAGAGGGCTGTGGGTCACCTGTGGATTCCCGGGTTCCTTGAAGGATGTGGGGGAGCACAAGAACGCACTGGGCCAGTTTGCCTCACGGGCTCAGACGCAAGGCACACGGAGTGAGCGGTCTTTCCCTGCGGAGCAGAGTGTCTGCCCCTCTCCTGTGAGCAGAGAGGCCCATGCACGGCCGCGCCCACCTGGGGCTCGAAGCACCTCACTTCACTCAGGATAAGGCTCTGTGGGGGGGGCTGGGGACGGAAGTCAGTGGAACAAAGTGAACTCATCCTTCCGTCGTGGGAACGAGCCAGTTACGGGAGGGTTCTGTGTTGCCAAGGTGTGAGGGGCTTCACTGGGTGGACAGGGGCTGAGAGGGGCTGCACCCTGAGCCCCCGCCCCCCTCCCCAGGTGGATACAGGCTCCCAAGGGTCCTGAGAAGCAAGGAACACCTGTGGGAACATCATGCTGCTCATGAGGCATGTCAGTAAGAGGACGGGGAGTCCAGGGACCCAGGGCCAAGGGTGGTGTCGGCCAGCTGAGAAATGCACCTCCAAGGGGAAGGTGTTTGCCCACAAATCCAGCATGAAAGGACGAGGAATCCATGGGTCCTGACAGTCGCTGTGGGGGGCAGACAGGCTGGAGCAGGTGGGGTCCAGACCCGGGGCCGCAGACACAGGAGACCAGGCGTCGGGATGAGAAAGGCGCACCCGGAAAGGAGGGTCGGTCGGAGGGAATGAGACGTGTCCCGAACGATCATTTCCTTCCACATACAGACAGCAAAACAAAGCCTGCTCTAAAGCACCATGGAGATTATACACCGCAGTCTCCCAAGCTCCCAAGGCCCCTGATTTCGTGTCTCCCGCCAAGATCTAAACCTTGGGAAAGACACCGTGACTCGAGCCAGGGAATCCTTTACTCTCTCGGAGCCCTTGCTCCTCAGAACCCACCACCCTGAAGTCCTGGAGTCCAGGTGAAGTGGGCCCTCTGGGGACGAGGTGCCCAAGGCTTTGAGGATGGGGTGGAGCAGTGTTACGGGCTCCAGCATCAGAAGCTCCAAGCCTTGCGGGCTCTCCCCGTATCTCTAATGCATCCATCTCAAGCACTAATACACAGCAGACGCTCATGTTATAGACCCAAAGGTCATCTGGAAAGCTTCTCAAGGCTTGCCCCCTTGAGAACGTGTTGTCCTGGGTCCCTGCAGGGCTGCAGGAGCTTGGTGTCCAGCACCCCTCAGGCCCTCCATCCTGGCCTCCGGGGGGCTGCATACTGGGATTGCCGCCCCTCCCCTGACCTATGGTCCTCAGAGCAGGAAAGCCAGGATGAGTGTGAAGCTGTAAGCTCATCCACCACTATTATTTTTAATTGAAAAGATCTAGGAAACAGCGGCGTGTAAGAATTGTGTTCTCATTCCTTGGTACGTGCTTAATTCCAATTTGCAGTGAGCAGCATGATGTGAGCAGATGAAAGTGACAGAGATGCCCTTGCATCTCACAAATCTAGCTTCCTGACCTGATAAATATAAGCAAGCTGCCAGTTAACACGTAGGGAGTCGGCTTCCTTGGCAGACTGATTTCACATTTTCTCATATAAAACACGCGCGGGCTTATGTGAGGGTCAGAAGCCTGGTTATGAGGCTGGGGCCTTTGCATATCCACCGTTCTCTCAGCCTCACGCAAAAGAAGACCAAAACATGACACAGGTCTTCCTGAGCAGCAGGCTTCCTCCTGTTTTCCTGGCTGTCATTCTGTACAGCGAAATGCTAAATTACTGACATGCTAAAGCAATATAAGAATCTGGACCCCTCTTGGCAGCCCACTGTGGATTTCTTTCTGTTCAACAGTTCAGTTACTAAAATTGCCTTCTAAGCCACCCGGCACAAGTCATCGTCTTTTGTGCCAGCTTTCGGCCTCCTGTGGGGCAAGTAGGCGCTGTGGCTCTGAGGTGTTCGCTCTGTTGTGTGTGCCAGAGGCTGCCACTTTCCCTCCCTCCTTACATGCCGTGTACACACCGCTGGCCACTGAGGCCAGTGGTCACCCAGCTCAAGGCCAGTCTGCACGGGACGTGCAGATGCTGCCAGAAGCCTCGAGGCTGAGGGAACGCCCACGGAGGCACCACAGTGTACTGACTCCTGAGGAGGCAACTCCATGGGAGTCGCAGAGTTTTCGGGTGCTGTCTTTACAATCCCCAAGAGCGAGTCAGAACACTGTTTCTGCAGCCATTCCTGTCCTGGGCCGGGCCGTGTTTTTGTCTGCCTCCTTCTGGGACTTACGCTTGCTTCTGATTCGGGTGTAGGTATGAGGGCTGCTTTTATGCCCAGCATAACCCCCAGCTGTGCCAGTTTTAACTCTTTAGTGCAAGAAAAGAAAAAGGTTGCACAGCTCCATGTCAACGTCTGACCCCCTTTTGCCACTCTTTGTAACACTGGCTTCAATTTAATTAAATGCAAAACCAACATATTCCAGTGAAAAGAACACAGAGTTGGAATTAAAGTTTAGTCCAAACACTGTTACTAGTTCATTAAATGACCTTGAGAAAGCTCAACTCTGTGAAATAATTTCTCTGACATTTCCAAGACATGAAATGTGAGAGCTTTTCAAATTGTTCATTCATTCATTCAGAAACTGCTTATTGAGCACCTAGTACATTTGGGGAAGGAATAAGTGCTATTCAGTGAATGCAAGCTGGGCATTAAGCCAAGTGCTGTATAAACATTATCCGTCCCAATCAGCAGAGTCATTCTGCAGCTGAACTCTAGTGCTATTCCATTTCACGGAGGCACTCTGAAGGGCTCAAGGTAGAAAAAAAGTACAGCTTAGGAGGAAATATGGGTCAAGAGGCTGTACAGATAGAGTCAAGGAGAGAGGAGAAGGCAGCCCTGGAGAATCGTCACCTGCGGGGTCACAGTTAGCGAGCAGCGGTGTGAGAACTCCTGTCCACCTCCGCTGCCCCGGGTCCTGTCTCTGCCTCATCGCAGGGGACCACTTTCTCGTGGCGACGCGTGTCATCTCCGTGAAACCTCCCGAAAGGGGAGCCCTGCACCCCTTCCCTCATCCTGCTGTGATTCACAGTCCACAGAGCATTTGGCACGGTCTTCTTCCTAGGGGTATTTGCAAAATAAGCCTTTGGTGCAAGTGTGCAATAAAAATTCCCCCTTTTGTTACGTGGAGGGGTGGCATCGGTTTTCCAGTATTCCTTCAGACAGAACGTGTGCAAACCTCTGAAAAGAATCACTAGAACCAGGTGCTTCTCCCAGTTCCTTTTAAGATCAAACCAAACCAGAAGGTAAAGGACGAAACGAGAACAAAAGACCAAACGGGAGGCTAGCGGGTGAGCAGAGGAGGCGGACAGAGACGCGCTCGTGTGGGTCCTCAAGCCGGTCAGCACTGCCGTGTCGATATTTGTGTTGTTCTTCCCTGATGAGCCTTGAGCATCTTGGATGAGGCAGTCAACTTATAAATGTTTAGTCAACGGAAGACAGAGATGAAGAGAAGTAGGCGGCAGGCAAGTGGGCAGGCAGCTGACGCACAGGAGCAGAGCGGTGATGGCTTCCCGGGGGGCTCAGGGGGACACACCCGCCACGGCGGGAGACGCGCAGGGCGCAGCGTCGACCTCTGGGTCGGGAAGATGCCCTGGAGGACAGAGTGGCAGCTCGTTCCGGTGTTGTTGCCTGGGAAATCCCCAGGGACCGAGGAGCCTGGTGGGCTACAGTCCAGGGGGCCACAAAGAGTCAGACACGGCTGAGCAGACGCACACGCAGGGCGACGATGGAGACAGACACAGGGACGCGGAGACAGAGAAACGGCCGTCAGCGAGTCAGGGACGCGGCGGCGCGTAGATGACGCCCGGAGCAGGGGATGCGCGCTCGCAGGGGAGACCGGCTCCCTTCGCCGCTGCGCCGTGCGGAGCGCCGCTCGCTGCTCGCGCTCTGCCTGTTGACGTCTTCCTCCCCGTGCAGTTCACTACCCCGGGAGCCACTGAGGTGGGGAAGGGACTGGCTCCGTGCCCCCCGGAAGGGGTGGAGCCTCACTCTCCTCTCTGATGCCCTGGAGGAGCGCCTTGGCTGTGTCCTTGCGTCAGGGGAGAGTTTGCTAATTCCCTCCATGGACCAGTCGCGGCACGACCCTTTGACGTGACCTATGAGTGAAAGTCCACTTCATCGTGTAAAGCTCGTGAAACCAGGCACCTCTCAGGGCGTGTATGCGTGCTAAGTCGCTTCAGTTGTGTCCAATTCTTCGCGACCCCATGGACCAAGCCCACCAGGCTCCTCTGTCCATGGGATTCTCCAGGCAAGAATACTGGAGTGGGTGGCCGGGCCCTCCCCTGGGGGATCTTCCTGCCCCGGGGATCGAACCCGCGTCCCCTGCATTGGCAGGTGGGTCCTTGACCACTGACACCACTTGGGAAGCCCTGGAAGCTCGGGTGTCTAGCTTTTCGCTGTGAGGATGCACCGAGCACTCTCGGGAGCGTTTCTGCAGGCGCTGTCCTCTGCCCCTGGGCCATAGCAATGTCCAGCCTCCGTGCGTGATGGAGCCGAGGCGGCGCTGGGCCGTCGAGCCGTCAGCCCAGCTGCCCTGCACCCCCAAAACCCCACGACCAGCTGAGCCGCTGGGAGGGAGTTTCCACACTCGGTGTCCAGGCCCGGAGCCGGCTTCCTCTGTCACTTGTTACCTCCCAAGCACTGGGCTCGCGGGTAGAAATGGACGTAGCTCGGGGAATTTTCCAGTGTTACCAGCACAGCACAGTGAGTGAGACCCATAAATAGTCACGTACGAGACTTCTGCGTTGCGCATGGAGCGGAGGCTTGCAGCTTTGAAGTCAGCCTGTCAGTTAACTCCCAGGGAATGAGAAACACAGATTACTTAGCATGCGGGCTAATGAATTACCTTCCGGAATCTGGAAATTCAGTCCCTGCCAGGTAAATAAGACTGTCTTCAAAATGCTCCTCTGTCCATCGAATTCTCCAGCGAAGAATACCAGAGCAGGGTTGCCATTCCCTTCTCCAGGGGGTCTTCCAGACCCAGGGGTCAAGTCCAGCTTTCCCGTCTGAGACCCAGAGAAGCTCTTCAAAGTACTAAGAAGTGGGAAAACCATGCTGCTGAGAGCTGAGTTCACTCAGCACCCTCTAAGTTGTTTGTCGCCATTATCACAGGCTCAAACAGCTGTCTGACTTTCCTTATCATTTCTATAAATATGGTGTTCAATTATAAAACAAAGTCAATCGCCTGATTTTTCAAGTTGATAAATCACCACTCACCACATAAAAGCGTCCGAAGAACCACAAGGCTCCGTCTGCTGGCGGGTCACTGTAGAATCCAGGATGGAATTTAGGTGAGGACAAAGGGAAATCGTCTCGGAGTCAAAGCTATGCCTGGCAAATAAACAGTTAAAAGGGAAATAAACAGAGTGCCGGCCACGGGTCCTTGCTAAAGAACATCAAGGACTTTAAAACAAATTTTCTCCAAAAGAGGTTTTAATTCACAGGTTTGTAAGCCTGGTTTTCCTGTTTTAACTGAGATAACGCATCACATTGTCGTGAAAAGACAGCGGCTCCAGAGGCAGTAAGCCTGGGTCCAGATTCAGACTCCGCTCCTCCTTAGCGGGACAGGTGGAGTCACCGGGCTTCCAGGCGAGCTGAAAACAGGACTGGGTGTGCGCACCTGGTGGGCCTGGGTGGCCTTTGCAGATGCTGGCAAACCTGTAAGTAAGACAGCGCCTCGCCTTCACCCTCCACCGCTGTGTGAGTGAGCGCAGCATGGAAGCTCCTTGCACAGTGAGCCTCCTGTCAAGAGCACAAAGGACTTGCGTGCCGAGGTCCTGCTTGCGGGTTAGGGTTAGTGCAAGTTGGTGCAATCTGTTTGGTGCTAAACTGGTAAATGTCAGGCAAATGTCAAACGTGAATGTCCTTTGAAGTGGCAATTTCACCGTTCTGTTGACAAAAATTTATCTCATGGACACACCTTCACAATACCCAAGGATTCATGGCTAAGGATGTTGGCTGTGCTGCATGGATAGTAATAAGACCACAGAAACCGCTGCTGTGTTCACACGGACAGCGGAGGATGACTGAGTATTGAGCCAGATATAGAAGGGATGCTGTTCATTGGGGGAAAATGAAGCCGATCTAGAAATGCGAATAAAGATTGTGTGTGTGTGTGTATATCAATTATTTACATATAAAGATCTCAATTCAACCTTGTTGAGTTGTGGGTCCTTTTGTATATAAAGCTATGCTAAACTTGTATCTATTGGATACGTTTCCCGTCTTAGGAATAGGAAATATCTCTCACATAGACCTGTGCACGTGTGGTCTCCGGCTGTTACAGCACACACACCGATGTGTTTACAAAGGTACGGCACGTCCCCAGCCGCATTCCCAGCGAGCTGCTTTCTGCAGAGGAGTGGGAAGAGGCGCCTTCCTGGGAGCTTCAGACTTCACGTTCCACTCAACACCTCTGCTACTGCTTACAGTTCTTGGTATCCGCTTGCACTTGCCCTCATGGTTTAAAAGCTCTGTAGTTAATATGCACAAAGACCGGCGCAGCTGCCCTGTGATTTGCTAGTGTGACTGGTCCACCTAAAGCTTGGGCAGGCCTCTTTTTGTGTTCGTCAGGTAAGCATTCAATCCTGACCACTTACCTTCCAAAGAAGTGACTCAAATGACACGATATTTTGTGAATCTTAAGGCATCACAGAAGATGATATGACGTATTTACAACTCATTTATGTAATATTAAGATTGAAACTTTTTTTTGCACAAAAGTAAATTACATAAATGGAGGCTATTTTAATGTTTTGTGACGATAATGTGTTCCCAGACTGTAATGTATATTCTTAGCTTAAAAGGATTTAACTTTTTTTCAACTCAAAAAGCATTTATATAAAGATTAAATATCTTTAAAGTAAGATTTAACCAAAAAAAGTCTCTCAGCCCCCTTCCAATTCTAAAATTCTCTGTATCTGTGATTTGGGCAAATAAATCTTTTGCTAATGGACAACAGTATCAAACGTGTCTGGTATCATTTAGACAAGACACCATTCATTGGCTGATACTGAATTTCTTTTCCATTTGACTATGAAAATGTAACTCAGTGGTAATTGAACTCTGCCCCTAGTTAAGTCACTATTTTAAGCCTATTGCACAAATTTTAAATATATCACCTTTGATGATTTGGAAGTTTTAGGATAGGTTTCTGCATAGTTTTACTCTTTTTTAAAAAAACTGTATTTTATGAAAAAATGTCTTTATGGAAGTATGCTCGATCTACAGACTCGTGTAGATCCCTACTGTGCAGAGAAGTGGTTTGATTATGCACATACGTGCCTCTTCCATATACTCCGCTGTTCTGGTGTCACAGGATATTGCTACAGTTCCCTGCACTACAGGGCTGTGTTGTTTACCCATTGTATATACAGTAGTCTTCTTCTGCTAATCCCAAACTCCCAATCCACCCCTCCACCGCTCCCTTCCTTAGCAACCAAGACTCCCGGCCCGTCCCTCCCCCGACGCCCGTCTTGGGAACTGCAAGTCTCTTCTCTTGCATAGCTGCCTCTTAAGCTGATCCTGAGGCTAAAGCACCTGTCGCCATGTCACACCTGCCAGGACACACGCAGACCGCACCCTGCCCTGTCTCTGACATTTAGCGCTGACTGTGCCGGCTCCCGCCCTTGCCCAGGGATGGGCCAGGTGTGCACATCAACAGCGTTGGGCCCGATCCTGAGGGTTCACCATCGTGGTGAGCTGCATGACACTGGGTGGTTCCATCAGTGTCTCTCAGTGCCCATCTTCTCAGCTAAGAGATGGAGTTAGTAGCCTGCGGTTTCAGAGCGTCTGGAGGCTCAGTGAGCACACGGGTCAGAGGGCACAGTGCCTGGGGAATAGGTGGGGCCAGCACACACCCACGCCCCCTCCTCGCAGCCCCACCCTATCCTAGACCCTGGTGGGCTGCTCGGTCAGACTGGCCTGGCAGCTGTGCGGGAGCCATGTGTCTGTGGGACACCAGGGGTCCTGGGGTGGACAGTGAGGTCTGAGATGCCACTTATGTGCTAAGTGCAGATGCCAAGGGGGTGGCCTGGAGTTAAGAGGCAAGGACCAGTCTGGAGCGATGCTTTTGGGAGTCAGTGATGTAGAGATGGCATTGAGCGCCCTGAGACCAGAGGAGATCGGCCAAAAAAAGGAAGTAGAGAAGGAAAGCGGAGAAGGCGATGGCACCCACTCCAGTGCTCTTGCCTGGAAAATCCCATGGACAGAGGAGCCTGGTGGGCTGCAGTCCATGGGGTCACTAAGAGTCAGGAACGACTGAGCGACTTCCCTTTCACTTTTTGCTCTCATGCATTGGAGAGGGACATGGCAACCCACTCCAGTGTTCTTGCCTGGAGAATCCCAGGGACAGGGGAGGCTGGCGGGCTGCCGTCTATGGGGTCGCACAGAGTCGGACACGACTGAAGTGACTCAGCAGCAGCAGCAGAGAAGGAAAGAGGTCTGAGTGCTAAGAAGGCCAGCGCAAAAGCCTGGGGCAGCACTCCTTCAGGTGGAGGGGCCCCCAGCACCCCCGGGACCGTGATGCCCGGAAATGAAGGATGGGGCGCACTTCTGGGAGCAAGGAGTGGCCTGCTGAGCCAGAGGCTGGTGACCAGTGAGGCCAGGGCGCTCACCATTGAGAAGAGCTCTAAGACAAAGCGGGTTCTGAGTTAGAGAGCACAGGATGACCTCTATTTTTACTCAGTATGGGAGGACATCCTTCCGTGCTTTCTGGGAAGATACAAGGTGTTAAAATAGGGCCGGAAGCCTACCTCCAGCTGAGTGGGCCTCTGGGCTGGCCTCGGGAGGTCACGTCGGGCAGAGCAGATGCCGCTGACCGTAGAGAGAGGCCACGGCCTGGAGGCTGGAGAGGTCCACGGGGAGCTCTCTCTGCCCTGGCTGTGGGGGGTGCTCACAGTGCAAAGGTCCCCAGCAGGACAGACACTCGGGGCACACCGCCTGTAGGGGAGCACAAGGACTCAGCTGGAGATGCCCGCAGCCGCTGGGTGAGGCTCTGGCGAGCTTCTGAGAACTCTTGAGCACTTGAAATGGGTTCATTTTGTTGTAGGTAAATTGTTTTTCGTTAATCTTCTATTTCATTATATAATTCATGTATTTTATTACTCATGATGTCTGACGTTTAAACAGCACTGAGAATGTGCCTGGACCTGTTCCTGATTTTCGCGTGTGATGGGCAGACTGACACTCTGACAGCCATCCAAACAGTCCTCACAGTTGTTAGTGAGCGGTTTGGGTGTAATCAGTTCAAGCAGCGGGTCCTGGCCTCTCTGTGGGCCTCTCCCTGCCCTGTGGCCCCGGGGCCTGGATGACAGAGGCGCTGGTAAGACAGATGAGACGCTAAAAGACCAGGAGTGGACCCAGCGTCAGTCCCGCCGCCTCTCACCTCGTCGTGACTGAGCGCACGCAAACCCGGAGTCTGGAGCCAGCCGGCGCGCGTCCAAGCCCTCCCAACCCCTCACCCTCCGAGCGGCCGCGGTTTCCCCCTGGAGGATGCGGCCGGGAGGACTCCCGCCTCCCAGGTTGTCCCGAGGACCCGCTAAGCCCAGACGGGCGCCCGGTGCGGAGCGGGCACCACGGAAGGCTGGAGACGCAGAGTTGAGCCTCGCTCTCGTTTTCAGAGACTCACCCTGCTCGACGCGGGGCTCTGGGGGACGCTGTTCCGCCGCGAGCCTCCCCGGGGACTCCTTTGATTCGTGTCCTTAGTTCGCACGTGCTGGTCAAGCACCTGCGTCAGACGTCGCCTCCGTGGGGGACGTTAGCCTGGAAAACCAGAGTGCGCGCGTTGGGGAGCTTCGCGCCGGGAAGGAGGGTTCAGCTCGCAGGCCCTGCGCCGCGCAGGCTCCTCCGCCCCAAACCCCGAGGCCGCAGGCTTCTCGCGGCCTGCTGAGCCTCGCGGGGCCCCGGGGGCCTGCGGGGTGCCTGTCAACCCGAGATCAAGTCTCGTCTGTCACCCTCATCCACCAGCCTCCTCCCTCCAAACCCCGACTCTCCTCCACTGATGAGAAGGAGATCAGCCTGTTGTGGTGTCTTCAGGCAAGGTTGGAAAGTGATCCCAAGGTCAGTGTGAGCCCCTCCAGCCCCGCAGCTGGCAGGAAGGCGGAGGCGCTGGCCGAGTCACTCAGCTTTTATCTAAATCCAGTGCGGCCGCTCCTCGGGGCCGGAGCCCTGTGCTCCCTCCCGCCCCGGCTCGCATCCTCATCCCGGGGTTTTTCGCACCTCGGGACCCCTCTGCCACCCCGTTCCCAAGGCTGCTTGGCGCCTGGCGGCAGGCTCTGGGGGCCTGTGCTGTGATGCCCTGCTCTGCTTGAACGCGGGCGCAGAGAGGCTGTGTTTGTTTCCCCACCGGCGTCTGGACGGTGCAGGGACTGCCGGTGCGGAGACCCAGGCTCACCAGGACTCAGGTTTCCTTCGCTCGCACCGGGTGAGCTGCTGCGTGCTTGCTGGTACTCCTTCCGGTGTGGTGCTCCAGTGGACGCCGGGGTGGCGGGACCATCCTTGTCCGCGCCTCCCGGGCTCTGCCTCGGTGACACGGCTCTGCCTCCACGGGGGCCACCCCCAGTGCCGGGCCATCCCCCCTGCACCCGCCGGAGCCCGAGCTCCTCCCTGCCGCCAGGTACCCCCAGCTCCGCCTCCCCGCCCCGGGGTTCTCTTTCTCTCAAATCTGCACAGATCGCCTAGGAGCCAGTTTGTCCCTGGGAAGGCTGTATGCCAGCAGTGTGGACATGCAGGTCTGCCGCTGGGTGTGAACGTACGTGTCCATGTGTCTGTCTTGTGTGCATGGCTGTGGGTGCACGTGTGTGTGTGGTGTGTGTGTGTTGTGTGCACATCAGTGAGTGTGTGTTTGTGTGCACATCTGCGACTGCATGTGGGTGTGTGTGTGACTGCACGTGTGTGCGAGTGCACGTGTGCGTGTAAGTGCAAGTGTGAGTGCACGTGCGTGTGTGTGTTGTGCGTGTCTGTGAGTGTACATGTGTGGTGTGCATGTTGTGTGCACACGTGTGGTGGCAAGAGGGAACAGCAGGGAGAAACAACAGCACCTGTTCCATCACTGACCTCTGACCTCTGACTTGGCCAGGCCCCACCACCCAGGAGCTCACTTTCTAGTGATCAGACAGCTGTCTCCCCTGAGCTCTGGCCGCTCGCCTTCCTGGGGTTCTATGAGAAATCCAGATATTATTTTCTCCTGCCACCAGAGAAAGGGCAGCATGGAGCAGAGGGACTCTTCATAACATCTGCGCTTGCAGTTATGGGAACAAGTCAAGGAAAGTCATGCTGGAGCTCCCAGACTCCCCACCAGAAAGGAGGGCGAATGGCTCGAGCTGCGGGTGGAGCTGGAGCTGGGAGTTGGGCAGAAGGAGGCTGGGTGGCAGGTGCCCAGAGAATCACCTCTGGAGCTTCCAGAAGCGGGAGAGTCCAGACGTCTGATCCCACCTGTCACTCAGATGCTTGCAGTGAGGGTGGGAGGGTGAGCCTGCCTCCTTCCCGGGCTGACCACCCCTGACGGACAGGAGAAGCAGAGGGGAGCTTCTGACTACTCAAGGGGCTGAGGGAGGCTAAGGCAAGGGCAGACCTGGGCGTCAGCTCACGGCCAGTTAGCAGATCTGGTGTGAGGCCAGGAGACTGGAGAAATCTTTCAGCTTTAACAGAAAGAGGAGGATGCCTGGGCAGGGCCAGCAGCGTGATCTGTGGGGCCTGATGTAGCATGGCGACACAGGGCCTCTGGTTCAATCCTTGCTGAGGAATCCAAGACGGCGACCGCAGAGCCTTCCGCAGGTGCAGGCCCTGAGCCTGGCCTTCTGACTGCGTGGTCTGGGACCTTCCTCAACGCTTTCAGGCGTGTCCTTATTGATCTTCTCGATGGAAAAGTAGACGATGCTGCCCCAGTTCCCTCCCTTCTCACCTGCAAACATTTAAAATTAGAAAAGAGCAGCGCTTTAGTCACCTACTTCTCTCCATCTTTCAGGGATACTAATTTTGCACAGTGAGCATGGAGCCCGTCAACGTTCATCCTTTGCTGTCTGTTAGAGAATCTGGGCTGGACTCCTTTTCCGGGCTGCCATCTGTTGCTATGACGCCTTCTATTTTTAAATAAGGAAGAGCGCTGATGGCTCTGTGAGAGGCAAGGAGGGAGGGACTTTGCATGGAACGTTTCCTTATAATGAAGGCAGAAGGTTCAGTTCATTGGGATTTTGTCTCGAACTGGCTTGTTCTCCTTAAATGACTCCTCTATCCATTACATCTCCTTCCCAAAGGCATATTTAGGCGATAGTCACCTTACAAGAGCGCCACACATCAGACGCGCCTCACCTCTCAACTCAAAGTCACAGAACTCTGCGAGGGTCACACCAGCCTTGACCTGATCAACGAGTCTGACTTACATCAAAGTCTTCCATCATAGACCCGCTTGGGGTAGGCTGATGGTAAAGTAGTTTCAACGGCGAGCTTGTTTTCATATGGAGCCTTCCTGTGTTTGCAAAGCTTTCCCTTAAAGCCCTCTCTTTTTTTTTAACTAAGAAAAAGACAAAAAAACAAACCATTCCAAAATGAAAATAAAGAAACAAAATAGGCAGGGCTGATACCTTTCCCATCTGAAAGCTAACTGCAAAACAGGCTTCGGACTTTGAATTTCTAGTTACTTTTTGAATCCTGTCTTGCAAAGATAGAAATTTGCCTATGAAGTCTTGCAAAAGTGCATGAGAGAATATAGTTGAACATGTGGGGAAAATAATTTAAAAATTTAAAATTTCCTGCACTCTAATAAGTCACCTTTTTTTATTTTAGAAATGCCTAATGCCACATGGCATTATGGAACCAATCAAGAATTAGTTTTTAAATCACAAAATGTTGAATATTCTTTGTAGGAGAAATGTTAAAGTTTATGAATCTGACTTCATTTGTGCCTGACTTAACTTTAAAATAAATAAATGCACTTAAATTTCTCTTTTCAGATTATCTTTAATAGAGGAATTTTATCTTCCACAGCAGCCTGAGGGAGACCTGTATTAATACGAAAAGATATGGAGGGGCTGGCATTCGGTCTTGTTCACCTCCTCTAACACTTTCATCCGTTGTTATCTCCACTTGTCTGGTCTCAGATGTCATCTTCAGAGGTGGCCCACGGTATAGGCTGGGGACTCAGGGGCCGCCAGCTCAGCCCAGACAGCTTCCCAGGGGCTGGCTGTCCTCCGCTGGTCACTGGATGGGGCAGGGGAGGCCACGTGCCACCCACCACACCCGCCCTCATGCTGGGCAGGGCGTGGGGACCGTCCCTCACAGTGGACAGGAGGAGGCCCGTAGTCTCTGTACAATGAAAGACGCTGCTTTTTAGTTCTGTACTTTGTCTTGTAAATCTGCCTGATTTATGACCATTTCCAACGTCATTTTTTAAATGTCACCTGTAAGAATTATTTCAGGGAAAAATCTTGCTGTTTACATTCTGTCGCCTTTAGATCCCATTAGGGTTTCGGCATGACAAAGCTTTATTTAAGAGTGTACATAGGAATTGTGGAGTGTGAGGTCCCTCCTCTCAAGAAGGTGGGGAAACCCAACAAAGCTGTGTGTCCCTCTGAGGCCCAGCCCTGCCCGGCCCATCGCCTCTGAGGCCCAGCCCTGCCCGGCCCATCGCCTCTGAGGCCCAGCCCTGCCCGGCCCATCGCCTCTGAGGCCCAGCCCTGCCCGGCCCATCGCCTCTGAGGCCCAGCCCTGCCCGGCCCATCGCCTCTGCAGGCCCAGCCCTGCCCGGCCCATCGCCTCTGAGGCCCAGCCCTGCCCGGCCCATCGCCTCTGAGGCCCAGCCCTGCCCGGCCCATCGCCTCTGAGGCCCAGCCCTGCCTGGCCCATCGCTGAGGTGGCCTCACGAGCAAAGAAGGGGCCGCTGCAGCGTTCTCTTCCCTCCTGACAAACATCTCTATAAAATACTTGACTCAAGTTCATAAACCTATAACTTGCAGAAAATATAGGGTACAGAAACAGATTTCTAGAATGATACTGAACTCTTTCTCATTAAGTCTTGATATTCTAAAATGTACTATAATCCTATATAGCCTATGTACTTTATATTAATGTTTTATTTATATAAAATATGTTAAATATTATATAATTTTAAATATTACACAAGATATTATATAATATTGAAAGTTATATCACTGACTCAATAGACATGACTTTGAACAAACTCCAGGAGATAGTGAAGGACAGGGAAGCCTAGTGTGCTGCAGTCCATGGGGTTGGAAAGAGTTGGGTACAACTTAGTGACTGAACATCAAAAATAACAGATACATTGTATTTCCAAACATGACAAGATCTGAGCTGCATTTTTGGCCAACTCATATTCTATACATATGCAGATATGTGTGTTTCATAACCCCAAAGTTCAGTAGCCCTTAAAGTACAATGGGGAGAAAACGTGCATCAAGGCTGTATATTGCCACCCTGCTTATAATTCATATGCAGAGTACATCATGCAAAATGCTGGACTGGATGAAGCACAAGCTGAAATCAAGGTTTCCAGGAGAAATATCAACAACCTCGGGTATGTGGACAACATCACCCTTATAGCAGAGAGCAAAGAGCAGCTAAAGAGCCTCTCGATGAAGGTGAAAGAGGAGAGTGAAAAAGCTGGCTTAAAACTCAACATTCAAAAAACTAAGCTCATGGCATCCGGTCCCATCACTTCATGGCAAATAGATGGGGAAACAATGGAAACAGTGAGAGACTTTATTTTCGGGGGGCTCCAAAATCACTGCAGGTGGTGACTGCAGACATGAAATTGAAAGACACTTGCTCCTTGGAAGAAAATCTATGACCAACCCAGACAGCGTATTAAAAGCAGAGACATTACCTTGTCAACAAAGGTCCATCTAGTCAAAGCTACGGTTTTTCTAGTGGTCATGTATGGATGTGAGAGTTGGAGCATGGAGAAGGCTGAGCATCGTAGAACTGACGCTTTTGAACTGCGGTGTTGAAGAAGACTCTTGAGGGTCCCTTGAACTGTAAGGAGATTAAACCAGTCAATTGTAAGGGAAATCAACCCTGAATATACATTGGAAGGACTGATGCTGAAGCTCAAGCTCCAATACTTTGGCCACCTGATGTGAAGAACTGACTCATGGGAAAAGACCCTGATGCTGGCAAAGATCGAAGGCGGGAGGAGAAAGGGACGACAGAGGATGAGATGGGTGGATGGTATCACCGACTCAATGGACATGAGTTTGAGCAAGTCCTGGGAGTTGATGGACAGGGAGGCCTGGCGTGCCGCAGTCCATGGGGTCACAAAGAGTCAGACATGACTGAGGGACACAACAGCAGTATCCGCAATGAAAGCCTAGGAAACGTCTCCTGCTGATAACGGCAGAGAGGACAGCACACAGTGTCACCTGGCTGACTCCAGGCAAAGTTGCAAGCCCCGGTTTGTCCATCATATACTTCTCTGTAAGCTTGTGTGCTGTCCACGGGCTTGCCCACTGCTGCCCTGGCAGGCAGGGCAGAGTCCACAAGAAGTGCTTGGCATTTTACCAAAGGGCTACAATGCTTTTCCCAGGAATTGTCTTTAGACCTCTACTCTTGGGGAAATTTAAGGCTTTTTCATCTGAAATTTCTCCTTTAGTGCCCATCTCCCTAAGCTATTTATATTTCAAGGTGTGTTTATTGTAAGCAGGGGCTCCCTGCTGACTCAGCTGGTAAAGAATGAGTCTGCAGTGGGGCTCCACTCCAGTATTCTTGCCTGGAGAATCCCCATGGACAGAGGAGCCTGGCGGGCTACAGTCCATGGGGCCGCAAAGTTGGGCATGACGAGTGACTAAACACAGCACAGTCTTATTACCATTTAGTTAACGAAGAAGGGGTTACAGGTTACGCACTTGGAGACAGTTTCTGTCTCAGGAAAACTAAAGCTGAGCGGACTTCTCTGGCGGGAGGGATCTGGCCTTTGCCTCCTCTCTCCCCGCCTCCTCCCCTCCGCACGCCATTACTCAGTCACAGTCTCGTGGTTCCCATTCTGCTACTCTTCTCTCGGTGGCTGTGGCTGGACACGATGGCTTTGGGGCAGGCCAGGCCCCAAACAGGGGCCTCAGAGGCCTTCTGCATCCCCTGCAAGCCCTGACCGGGACTTTCCTCCGCCCGCATCAGACTTATGGCGCCAATCCTTATGAAAATATGAACCTGAATTCAGTTAGCTCGGAACGGTCATCAGGCTTAGACTGCACGAAAGTGCCTGTGTGGCTAGCTGTTGAACACGGCAAGAGCTTCTGCTCAGAGCTGTCCTCTGGGCCCCGGGAGTGAGAAGACGCCGCCGGGGCTCGTTGAGCCAAACCCTAAGGCTAGTTTCCAGGACCCTCAGCCCTGCGCTTACCTGGACGCCTCCCGGTGGGCCGGTGCCCTCCTGACTCAGCGCTGGGACTAGCGGTCTGGTCTCCCCTCGACCACGGTCCTTGTGATGTCGTCGCTCAGGGGCTCATGTCTGTGCACTTTTTATCTCACATTATGGAGGGAAAGGCCTCACCTCTTGATCTGTAAATTTACCCAACCTCTCACCGACCAAGACCGTTCGAGGAGCTGGAGCTCCACCACGCCGTGCCCAGCATGAGCCCTCCTGGTAAAGATGTCTCAGGTCTTTGAAAGGAGAGGAGGGACAGACCCTGGAGACAGAGCTGGGCGTCCGCACCGGCTCTTCTGCTTGACCGACTCCTCTTGTTTCGGCAGATAGGTTATCGCTGATGTAACGGGAACTCCGCCCGTGCTCCATCACAGACCTTCCCGGGCTCACTGTCGTCCGCATGTCTCTTGGTGAGGACTCTGTCCAAGTCATTTCCTTTTTTTTTTTTAAATTGGAATGGGTGCTTGTTGTGCTGAGTTAAGACTTCATGTATTCTAGATATAAGACTTTCATACGATCTGCAAATATTTTCTCCCAGATTGTGGTGTATCTTTTCTTTCTCTCAACTGCGCCTTTTGAGGAAACGAACTTTTCCTTTTAATGAAGTCTGAGTGAAGAGTATACTCTTTTATAGATTGTACATTTGCTACTCTAACTAAGGATATGTGCTGACTCAGAGGAAGATCTTGTGTTTTCTTCCAGAACTTTCCATGCTTCGTACTTTACTGTTGGTTTATAACCTATTTTTATTTATGATGCAAGGTATGGATTAAAGTTGATGCAACTTTTTATTATGGTCGTTTGTATTATGGCTCTGTGTTGAAAAGAGTGTCCTGTTGCCGTTTCCTCTTAGTCAACAGTCAGCTGTCCTCACACGCGGGTGTCTTTTCCTGCGCTCTCCATCGCGTCCTGTTGCTCAGCACGTCTTTGTGTCAGCGCTGTGTGGCCCTGGTTGCTATAGCTCTATAATACATATCGAAGTCAGGTGATGAGTTTCTTGTGCAAAGTTGCTTTGGCTAATCTCGGTCCTTTCCTCTCACATGTGGATTTCAGAATCAGGTTGTCAATTTCTTTGGCAAATGGTTGCTAGGGTTTTGATTGAGAGTGCACTGGAGCTGTAACTATAGAAAAAATCAGCAAGAACTGCCATATTGAAAATGCTGGATCTTCTGAACACAAGCATGATATGTTTGTACATTTATGTAGGTCCTCTTTAACTTCCCTGCTGCTGCTGCTGCTGCTAAGTCGCTTCCGTCGTGTCCGACTCTGTGCGACCCCATAGACGGCAGCCCACCAGGTTCCTCCATCCATGGGATTTTCCAGGCGAGAGTACTGGAGTGGGGTGCCATTGCCTTCTCCACTTTAACTTCCCTAGGATGGTTTTTTAACTGTCAGTGTACAGATCCTGCAATAAGATTACTGTCAAGCTTCTACCTACACATTTAACAGTTTTGATTCTATGGTAGTTATTATAATCTCAGTTTCTGAATGTTCGTTGCCAGTATAGAGAATTAAAGTTGAATTTAGTGTTGAACTTGTCCTGCACCCTTGCTAAATTAATTTGTTCTAGTAACATTTCTGTAGATTCTAACAGATTTTCCACATACACCATGATGTCACTACTAATACGGAGTTTTCGTTTCTCTTCGTCAGTCCAGTTGAAACGCGCAGTATATTGGTATTAGAAGTGATAATAGGAGAATCCTCCTTTTTCATGATCTAAGGGATACATTAAGCCTCAGATTTTAAGTAGATGCACTAGGTTGAAGAAGTTCCCTTTTATTCCTAGTTTGCAATTTTAATCAGAAATGCATGCTGGATATTATCACATGGTTTTTCTGTATTTACTGAGATGATAATGTGGCTTATTTCTATTTTTGCGTGTACTTGTGGTGAGTTACTTCAGTGGATATTCAAATGTTACACTAACCTTGATTTAAGCCCACGTGGTCCTGA
Organism: Capricornis sumatraensis; assembly: GCF_032405125.1. Taxonomy (NCBI): domain Eukaryota; kingdom Metazoa; phylum Chordata; class Mammalia; order Artiodactyla; family Bovidae; genus Capricornis; species Capricornis sumatraensis. Next base: position 120,616,084 of record NC_091074.1, read on the forward strand.
TATAGCTTATGCTATATCGTGAGTTTGCATTGTTACATCTTGGTTAGAGTCTCTGTGTCTGTCCATGAGGCTCTGTGTGTCTCTTATCATGTAATATCTCTATCAGACTTTGTAATCCATGAAATTCTGAATCACAGAATGAATGAGAAGTATTCCTTTCATCTACTTTTCCTGGAAGAGTTTGTGTGTAATTGGCATTACTTATTTCTTCATGTTTGGTACAATTCATCAGTGAAGCCATCTGGACCTGGATTTTGTGGGAAGGTTTGTAACAGCAATTTAATTTTTTAAATTTATGTATAGCCTATCTATCTAAGATATCTGTTTCTTCTTGAATAAACTTGATAGCATCTTTCAAGGAAATCTTCCCACTTCACCTAAATTGTTGAGTGTATTGGCTTAGGTGTCCAGGATGCTCCTTTACTATGCCTCAGTGTGCCTGTGTTTTTCTCCCTGACCATATTTGTAATTAACTATCTACCACCCCCCCCATCTCTCTCTCTCTCTGTGTCTCTCTCTTATGATAAGCCTCACTGATTATTTATCAACTTTATTCACAAAAGAACAAGGATTTGATCTCGTATTTTTCTCCATTCATTTCCTCTTCTATATTTCACTGATTTCTACTCTGATCTTTATGATTTCGCTTCCTCCACTGACTCTGAGTTTCATTTGCTCTTCCTCTAGCTGCGTGAGGTGCAGCTGAAGGCATTAATCTGAGCTCTTGTCCGACGTGCACATTTAGTGCTGCAGTCTCCTCAAGTCCTGCTTTAGCAGCGCCCACAGCTCAGTAGGTTGTGGGGCATCTTCTTTTTTCTTTTCTTTTTTTTGTCTTTCATCCAGTTCAAAATATTTTCAGATTTTTCTTTTTATTCTTATTTGACCCATCGGTTATTTAACTTCGAAATATTTGTAGATTTTAGAAATAACCTTCTATTACTAACTTCCTCCTAATTCCACTGTGGTCAGAGACTATTCTATAACTTGAACCCTTTAACATTTTTTGAGAGTGGTCTTATGCCCCAGATTTTGTTTACTTTGTAAGTGTTCAACGTGCATTTGGAAAAAATAAAATGCGCCTTCTCCTGCCATCGCATGGACTCTTCTGTGCGTGTCGGATCTAGGTATCTGGTTGGGGGTGTTGTTCCAAACTGTGTCCTTGCTGATCTCTCTCCTTGTTCTACAGCTGAGGAAGAAGTGTTGGAAAAATTGTGAATTTGTCTATTGATTGTTGCAGGTCTCTCAGTTTTTGCTCCGTGTAGCTTAAAGCTTGGTTATAAGGTGCACAGGTGTCTAAGGCTGCTCTTTCTCTATTAATGTCTCATCATGAAGTGACCTTCTTTGTCTCTGATAAAGTTCCTTGCTCCGAAAGCTACTTTGTTTATAACATAGTTCAGTCGCTCAGTCGTGTCCAACTCTTTGCGACCCCGTGAATCGCAGCACGCCAGGCCTCCCTGTCCATCATCAACTCCCAGAGCTCACTCAGACTGGCGTCCATCAAGTCCATGATGCCATCCAGCCATCTCATCCTCGGTCGTCCCCTTCTCCTCCTGCCCCCAATCCCTCCCGGCATCAAAGTCTTTTCCAATGAGTCAACTCTTCGCATGAGGAGGCCAAAGTATTGGAGCTTCAGCTTCAGCATCATTCCTTCCAAAGAAATCCCAGGACTGATCTCCCTTAGAATGGACTGGTTGGATCTCCTTGCAGTCCAAGGGACTCTCAAGAGTCTTCTCCAACACCACAGTTCAGAAGCATCAATTCTTCGGCGCTCAGACTTCTTTACAGTCCAACTCTCACATCCATACATGACCACAGGAAAAACCATAGCCTTGACTAGACGGACCTTAGTCGGCAAAGTAATGTCTCTGCTTTTTAATATGCTATCTAGGTTGGTCATAACTTTTCTTCCAAGGAGTAAGCGTCTTTTAATTTCATGGCTGCAGTCACCCCTGCCTTTTTCTAGCGTGTTAGTATTAACACGCTACATCATTTTCATCATTTTATTTTAACCTATTTTTGTCTTTATATATGAAGTGTCTTTCTGTAGATAGCAGAGAGTTGGAGCTTGCTTTTTTAATCCAGTTCAGCAACTTCTGCCTTTTTATTTTTGTTTTTAGCCTATTTAGATTTAATGTGATTATTAATATATTTAGATCTGAATCTACCATCTTGCTTCATGTTTTCTGTTTATTCCATCTGTTCTTTGTTCTCTTTGTCCTAATTTTTGCCTTATTTGGGTTGAATATTCTATTTTATTTCCTTTTTTGTCTTATTAAATATAAATATTTTGTAGTAGGTATTATATCAGTTGTAGCCTTGAAAATGAAAGTGTTAGTTGCTCAGTCATATCTGACTCTTTGCAACCCCGTGGATGTAGCCTGCCTGGCTCCTCTGTCCGTGAGATTTCCCAGGCAAGAATACTGGAGTGGGTAGCCACTCCCTTCTCCAAGGGATCTTCCCAACCCAGGGATCGAACTTCGGTCTCCTGCATTGCAGGCAGATTCTTTTCTGTCTGTGTCTTTGGGTTTATACATTTTACTTTTTTATAATTTACCATTAAATGATACTGTACCACCTCACACGTAATACACAAGTCTTATGATGTAGACTTCGGTTTTATCCTGTAGGACCTTGGTACTATGGCCACAAAGTTTTGCATATGTTATAAATGACACACCACGTTATTTTTGTTTCTGTTCAGTTCAGTCATTCAGTCGTGTCCAACTCTTTGCAACCCCATGAACCACAGCACTCCAGGCCTCCCTGTCCATCACCAACTCCTGGAGTGCACCCAAACCCATGTCCATTAAGTTGGTGATGCCATCCAACCATCTCATCCTCTGTCATCCCCTTCTCCTCCTGCCCCCAATCCCTCCCAGCATCAGAGTCTTTTCCAATGAGTCAACTCTTTGCATCAGGTGGTCAAAGTATTGGAATTTCAGCTTCAACATCAGTCCTTCCAATGAACACCCAGGACTGATCTCCTTTAGAATGGACTGGTTGGATCTCCTTGCAGTCCAAGGGACTCTCAAGAGTCTTCTCAAACACCACAGTTCAAAAGCATCAATTCTTTAGCACTCAGCTTTCTTCACAGTCCAACTCTCACATCCATACAGGACCACTGGAAAAACCATAGCCTTGACTAGATGGACCTTTGTTGACAAAGTAATGTCTCTGCTTTTTAATATGCTGTCTAGGTTGGTCATAACTTTCCTTCCGAGGAGTAAGCGTCTTTTAATTTCATGGCTGCAGTCACCATCTGCAGTGATTTTGGAGCCCAAAAAATAAAGTCAGCCACTGTTTCCACTGTTTCCCCATCTATTTCTCATGAAGTGATGGGACCAGATGCCATGATCTTCGTTTTCTGAATGTTGAGCTTTAAGCCAACTTTTTCACTCTCCTCTTTCACTTTCATCAAGAGGCTCTTTAGTTCCTCTTCACTTTCTGGCATCAGGGTGGTGTCATCTGCGTATCTGAGGTGATTGACATTTCTCCCGGCAATCTTGATTCCAGCTTGTGCTTCCTTTAGCTGTCATTGATTGTAAAAACATTTAAATAATGAAAAAACTATGATCAATAATAAATAGATAGATGACAGATGATAGCGTTTCTGACATTCTTTGTCACCTTTTAGGGATCCACATCTGGTATTAGAGTCCTTCTGCTTGAAGAATTTCCCTAATATTCCCTGCTGGTCCAGCCTGCTGATGATATATACTATTTAAGCCTTTACGTGTCTGAAAAAGTCTTTATTTTACCTTCATTTTTGAAAGATCTTTTCCCTGGGTAATTCTAGGTTAACAGAATTATTTTTCCTTTAAGAATTTAGAGATGGTGTTCTCCTGTCTTGGTGAACTTTTTGGATGCTATATATATATAGCATACTATTTTTCTCTTTGTCTGCCTTAATATTTTTTCTGTGTATCACTGGTTTTGAGCAATTTGGTTCTTATTTAATGTGTGCAATTCTCTTCACGTTTCTTGTGCTTGGATTTGGTTGGATCTGTGGGTTTGAAGTGGCCACATCTGGACAATGTTAAATCACTAACCTCCCTTTTTTCTGGTTCCCCGTCTCTCTCCTCTCCTCTGGTTATTCCAGTTCCATGTCTGTTAGGCCACTAGAAGGGTTTTGTTTTTAAACTCTTCTTCCTCTTTCTCTGTGTGTTTCATTTTGGATAGTTTTCATTACTGTCTCTTCAAGTTCAATAATCTTCCATTCTTCAAGGACAATCTGTCATTTATTCCATCCAGGACACTTATATCTGACATAGCTTTTATTTGTAGAAGTGTGATTCAGGTGTTGTTGTTTTTTAATCCAGTGCCTCAACTTGACTTTTTGAATACATGGAGTCAACTGTGATTGCTCACCGTCCTTGTCTGATGACCCTAATGTCCGTGTCAGTTCTGCGACAGTCTGACTTGATCGACCTTTCTCCTCACTATGAATTTTACTTTTCTACTTCTTTCCATACTGAGTAATATTTAGCAAAATCCTAAATATTGTGGATTTTTGCCTTTTTGAGTGCAGGATACATTTTCCTTCTTAGAAATATTTTTGAGCTTTACTCTTGTAAACAGTAAAGTTACTATTTGATCCATCACACAATCTAGCTTTTAATTTTTTTCAGGCACCATCTAAGCAATATGCAGTGTATGACCGATTACTCCTCATGATTAAGTCAGCATTTTTTGAGTCCTTGACCCGATGTCTGTAAGGTCTGAGGTCTGACACTTGAGCAGATGGGGCAGCCTCACTTGTACCCTGAGTGTGCACTCCCCCTTAGCCTCAGGGTGTTTCCTTAGACTTGCAGCAATTACCCCCCGCCCCCAGTGAGCACCCTGGGGGCCCCTCTGCCCACTTCCAGGGCTCTCTGGGGGGCTCCCTCTTCCCCAGGGCTCTGTCCCAACGACTCTGACCTTCTTGGGGTCCTTGGACTCTCACTCAGCTCTGTCTCCTTGACTCTGAGGGTCCCTGGGCTCTCCTGGGCCCCTCCCCGCTCCAGCATCCTGCAGACTCTCTCAGGACAGACGCCGGGACGCTCGGGGCCCCGCTCTTGCTCTCCTCTCAGGCCCGATGCTCCTCGGGTGTCTAATGCCCAGGTCTTGAGAGCCGTCCGTTGGTGCTTTTGTTCTTGTTGTTTCCGATGAGAAGGTGAGTCCAGTCTCTGTTGCCCCGTCTTTGCTGGGAGCGAGAGTCCTTTCCCTTAACTCATGTTCTAGTTCTTTCACCCCAAAGTCTCCAGCTGATGCGAGTGTAAAGCCCACTGTCCCCTGCTCTCTTTTGCCATGTGTGAAAAGTGAAAGTTGCTCAGTCGTGTCTGACTCTTTGTGACCCCATGGACTGTACAGTCCATGGAATTCTCCAGGCCAGAATACTGGAGTGGTAGCCTTTCCCTTCTCCAGGGGATCTTCCCAACCCAGGGGTCAAACCCAGGTCTCCTGCATTGCAGGAGGATTCTTTACCAGCCGAGCCACAAGGGAAGCCCTGTGTGTTTGCCATGTGCATTTCCCTTTATTCCCTTCACAGAAGAGAGCTCAGAGCAGACAGATGGCAGAGCAGACAGACGGACTGAAGGGACTTAGCATGCATGCATAATATTTTATGTGTGTGAAGTCACTCAGTCGTGTCTGACTCTTTGCAACCCTGTGCACTGTAGCCCGCCAGGCTCCTCTGCCCATGGGATTCTCCAGGCAAGAACACTGGAGTGGGTTGCCATGCCCTCCTCCAGGGGATCTTCTCGACCCAGGGATCGAACCCAGGTCTCCTGCTTTGCAGGCAGACGCTTTACCCTCTGAGCCACCAGGGAAGCCTATAATATTTTATATATTTATATTTATATATATATAAGTTTAAAATCATGCCTTTTGTTCATAAATTAAGAAACAGTGGATCAAACTGGGCACTCACTAACCATCCTGAGTTATAAACTGATCCTTGCTTATGGAGTAGGTCATTTTTGGGGAGTTTGAACACTGATGTGGGAATCTAGGAACTGATGGTCAAAGCAGAATGCCTGTGTTTCAGAGGACTCACAAGGTGCTGGGCTGTAAGAATCGTATTAAAATCAGTAACTGCACTCAGCTCTCCTGGCTGGGCACACACACCCCCTCTTCCATACGTCAGGTGTCAGGAGGCCCCCAGAGGTCCGGGTGTCATGCGTGGTGTCTGCAGACAAACTGAGCAGCATGAAAAGCAGGGTGTGAAACTGGGAATCTCAGGCTTCCATTGGCTTTTGGCATTTCTCTCTGTACTGCAGTTATAAGGCTCTCAGTAAACAGATTTATCAACTATATTGCAATGTTTTATAATAGTTTGTGATGAAACGGAGCACTAGTGTGCACGTTGCTTGTACCACAAAGATGTCTGCTTCCTCTTATGGTCAGATTCTGAGCGTTGTCAGCCTTCAAGCTTCACTAAACTGCTCTTTCATAAAAGGACACGTGCTCCGAACCTGCCATGTGTGCGTGAGGACAGAGGCTGAGTCAGCATGGGACCAGCAGCTATTTGTGAAACACAAATACGTTTACTCTTGCTTGAAAGCAAAGAGGGCATTCTAACAATTAGTGAGAATCTCTTTAAATAGAGATGAGAAGGACATGGCAACTCACTCCAGTATTCTTGCCTGGGAAATCCCATGGACAGAGGAGCCTCATGGTTATAGTCCATGGGTCGCAAAGAATTGGACATGACTGAGCGACTAACACTTTCACTTTTCGCTGGAACTTTGGAGAGAGTATTTGAAAATGAAAATTCAGAAATGTTGTCATTGTAATGTTATTTTAAAATTTTTGCTGTAAATTAAATATGAACTGTTAAACACTCAAGTTTACCCTTTTTAAAAACTTACAAACAAAAATCCTTAAGCAATCTTTCTAATTTGTCAAAATAAATCACTTCAGTGGGTTTTGAATTCATCTATTTAAATATATATTTAATACTTTCTGATTGGTTTGCAACAGCAAATTATGGCATTTGGGATCAATGGAAATTGATCAGTTGAATTTCATAAAAATCTTGGCATAGCCCATAGAAACAGTCGAAAAATAAGTATCATGACTTAGGTGCAGGAGCCAATATGGAAGATACTCTTCCATTTTCAGACGAGTGGCTATGTGATGTTGGGCTTTCCTGGGGGCTCAGAGGGTAAAGAGTCTGCCTGCAGAGCAGGAGACCCGGGTTCGATCCCTGGGTCAGGAAGATCCCCTGGAGAAGGAAATGGCAACCCACTCCAGTACTCTTGCCTGGAAAATTCCATGGACAGAGGAGCCTGGTAGGCTACAGTCCATGGGATCTCAAAGAGTCGGACACGGCTGAGCGACTTCACTTATCTTCACAACTATGAGAGTTCTTAAAATCAAGTATCAATATAAATGGAGCTAAGAAATAGGCTAGATTTTTAAAAATAATGTCATATTTAAAGATATTTTCCTCATGTAAAAATATCCTTAATGCATTTCAAGAGAAATTCTGTACTGTTTGTAGATAAACTAATTTTAGACCCCCCTGCTGAACTGACGTGCAACTGTAGCAAAATGGGCATTCGCGTTGATGACATCTTTAGGACCTTATTGGGCTTCCCAGGTGACTCAGATGGTCAAGAATCTGCCTGCAATGCAGGAGACATGGATTCAATCCCTGGATAGGGAAGATCCCCTGGAGAAGGGCATGGCAGCCCACTCCAGTATTCTCGCCTGGAGAATCCCATGGCCAGAGGAGCCTGGTGGGCTACAGTTCACGGAGTTGCAAAGAGTCAGACACTAACATAGATAAAACTAAAACAAGCATTTTTAAATTTAATTTTTTATTATATACATGTTCCACACTTATATGTCAGTACATAATGTGGAGATATATATATATATATATATATATGCTGCTAAGTCGCTTCAGTCGTGTCCGACTCTGTGCAACCCCACAGACGGCAGCCCACCAGGCTCCCCCATCCCGGGGATTCTTCAGGCGAGAACACTGGAGTGGGCTGCCATTTCCTTCTCCAATGCATGAAAGTGAAAAGTGAAAGGGACGTCGCTCAGTAAGTGTCCGACTTTTCGTGACCCCATGGACTACAGCCTACCAGGCTCCTCCGTCCATGGGATTTTCCAGGCAAGAGTACTGGAGTGGGGCGCCATCGCCTTCTCCTATATATATATATATATATATAATAAAGGATCATTCACTTAAGAAAAGAGTTGTTGCTGAAAAGATGGCTGACCAGCCAGGTCTGAAAGGCTGCTGTGGTCGGGGTGCCCAGCACAGCCCCGGCTGCCTGTGGGCCGGCCGCGGACAGGGGAGCGGCCTCGGGGCCCGGAGCTCAGCGGGCGCGGGGCACACGCGTGGGCTCGTGGGCCCTCCCGCAGGGAGAAGACCGGGCGTCGTCCCCACGTTCCGCCCGGAAGCCTTCCTCTCGGGAGGAAGCCGGGCGCTCACCGCGAGGGCAGAGCTGGCGGCACTCAGGCCCGCGGTGCGCGGCCCCAGGCCGGGCGGCCCGCCCGCGAGAGGCGGTGGGCGCAGCGGGGAGGCGGGGGCAGGCTGGTGGGGCGGCCGAGTGTCTGCAGCCTGCTGCCTCGGACCCCGGCCCCGGCGCCCCGGGAGTCCGCGCGACGAGAGGGCGGCCAGGGGGCCGGGGCCGGGGCGCGCTCGGCCGGGTCGGTCAGAGGACGCCGGGGCGCGCGGCGCTTCCCGGGGCCAGGCCGGCGGCGAGCAGGGCCGGAGCGGAGGTCCGCGGCGGGGCTCCCGCGCCCGCCTGCCGCAGCCCTCGCGCTTCTTACCCTGGATGCCGGACTGCTTCTCCGGGAATGGACGTGCGTCGGGCACTTCGTGATGCCTCAGAAAACGTGTGCAAAGCCGCGTGGGTCTGTGCGCTTGTGTGTTTAGACGGAGAAACCCGTGGCCTTTACCAGACCCTGACGGAACCTGGGCAGAAAGCAGCCTCCCCGAGCCCGCAGTGACTGCCGCCTTCGTGCAGGGGGCTGGCTGGTCATCCCGCCCAGAGCTGCGTTCTCTGCCCCCTCGGGGAAGAGCAGCGCTCACGGCGAACCTCGTCGGGTGGCTGTGTACCTGGAACAGAGGTGAAGACCTAACACTAATCTGCGAGCTACGCTGGACTTGCGGGTGACTCAGCAGGAAGAATTCTGCCTTTGCAGTGCAGGTGAGGCGGGTTCAGCCCCGGGTCGGGCGGGCCCTGGAGGAGGAAAAGGCAGCGCACCCCGTACTCCGGCCTGGAGGACTCCACAGACACAGGAGCGACTGAACAAGAGGAACCACGGAGAAGCCTGAGCCAGACTGAGGCGGCCAGCCTCGTGCAACGTTCCGAGATGTCTTTCTCCTTCACAATAATAAGACGGGACACGGAGCCATCAACAGCCCTCCTCATGAACCGGTGGGGTTTTAGGTGGGAAAGGACATCACCGTGTTTGTCTTGTCTGTGTAGTCCGTGTATATATGGAATTGTGCATGCCGCAGCTGATTCTCTTCTTCATAGCTGCTATGTTTGTGTGTCGCTGCGGATCTCACGTAGCAAATTCTGAACCTCTGTGCCTGCAAGAACCAGGAGGGTAGGGTCCTGCCAGCGTCTGCTCACATTTTCATCAGCCAATCAGTACACAGCCTTGTTTTTGGTGTGAGGTTATTTCTGTTTGAAGACACCTTGTTCAATGTATATGGTTTATTCAGGAACACTGAGCTCATGGCCAGCAGCCCACAAGCTGGTCCCGAGTGAGGTGTCTCTGCTTCACGTGTTCGCTTCATAAGGCACATCCCAGCCTCCTCATACTCAGGAGCCAGGCCGCACTGCAGTCCTGTGCTTGGAGCCTTTCGCAACCGAGAAATCGCATCAAAAGCACAACAATGCGGAAAGCATGGCACTAAATAGACCACCAGAGAGGACGTTTATCTGCAGAGAGTGAAGCAGGAGGCAGTGTCGCCTTCCTCAACCCCAGCTGGGACCGTGAACTTCAAGTGACTCCAGTTTTTTTGCTGTTCTGTTCAAGACTGTGGAAGGTGGAGAAAGCACAGCAAGTATTGAACTTGAGGTTACAAGTAAACTTTGGCGAGCAGGCAAGTTCACAGACCTGGAGCCGTTAACGGTGAGCACCGTGTGCGCACCCTAGCGGCTCTGCAGCTGCATCTCAGCGAGGCAGCACGCTCGTCATCTGTCAGGATGAGCTAGGCAGTTTCTACGCTTTCTCTTACTTGTTGCCACGCTCTAATTTGGCTTTTGAGTCCCAGAGGTTGTATTTGGTGACGAGACAGAAAGACCCGTGGGACACAAGTCCTTCTCCTTAGAAGTTTACACCCCAGGCAGGGACACAAAAGGTAAATTCAGTGCAGTGTGAAGGTGAGCTGAAGTGTGGACCAAACGCCACCTTCATTTCTCGCCAACACCAGAGAAGTCTAACCAAGAGAATTTCCAAAACAGGCTGGGTTTTTAAGATGGCTATTCCATCTTTAGAAAAGCATCAGGAAAAGGGAAGGCAAATCGTGGGGATGGATGTTCACAGACATGAAGCTGCGACCCAGCTGAGTGTGTCTGGACGGTCACATGGATGGTGACCTGGCCCCCATGTCAGATGCTGGGTGGGGATGGAGGCGCTGGTGCAGAAAGCATCGGCGAGAACCCACTCAAGGGGCTTGGCTGGCTGCCTAAAGGGTTTGGAGTCTGACTCTCGGGGAGGAGAGAGGAGGATGGAGCCACGTCACTAGGAACGTGCTTTAGAGAGGGAGCTCCAGTGGCCCTGAGGAGAGCAGGTCGCTGGCTGCCGAGAGAGCTGGCCGTGGATGCGCTCGAGTCTGCTCTGGCCCCTGCCAGAGAAGCATGGTAGACAGCTGAGCTGAGCACCTCGCTGGCCATGGATGGAAGGAGGAATCCTAACAGAGCCCACGCTGAGGCAGACAGTCTGGAAATCAGAGGACGAGCGTCACCCAGCTTGGATTCTCCTCTCCACATGCCACAGGCATCCCTGCATGCGTCGTTCACAGCCTTCCTCCTCCTTTTCGTCAGTAAAGGAAAATCAGACATGACAAGCTTAGGGTACATTAATAACCTCTACTTGACTTGAATCCAGAAAGGGGCAGATTAAGATTTAAGTTGTACATGATAAGAAATGAATAAAATAAAAGTTAAACATGAGAAAAGCAATTATGGTGTACAAAAACTATTTCCTGGAGAAGGAAATGGCAGCCCACTGCAGTGTTCTTGCCCGGAGAATCCCAGGGATGGGGGAGCCTGGTGGGCTGCCGTCTATGGGGTCGCACAGAGTCGGACATGACTGAAGTGACTTAGCAGCAGCAGCAGTGCCTTGCATGTAGGAATGTTTACTTTTAGCCATTCCCTTCAGTAAAAAGCTCTGCTTCTTGCTTCTGAAATAATGACCAAAGGCTATTAAATACAGGGCTGCAAGGGACGATCGTGGAGGGTTTTAGTATTTTCAAAATGTAAAAGTTAATTTGTCATTAAACTTTTTTAAAGTTTAAAAAGAGCCTAGCCATTAATGGCAAAGATGGAAGATTTTTGAATAAGAGATTGGATCATATCTAAGTTGGAAAAACGGCCTGAACCATCAGGACGGCCGATCCACCTCAGCGCCTCCGTGAGCACCTGGCGGTTCCTCACCTGACTCAGACAGGAGCCTCCAGTAACGGCCTCTTTACTCACCCACGCACACCGTCTGTGTTTCCGAGTCAGGTGGTGTCGGAGTTTGGACCTATTTATTCTGCTTCAGTAATTGGGATGGCAATGCATCCAGCTTACTGCAGGTCCCTCACAGGGGGTCAGGGCACTCACACGTAACGCGCAGCCTGCCATGTCTTCCTGATTAAATATTAATGTGCTCTGTTCACTTCTCCAAAACACACTGGTTTGGAATGGCTGGCGCCTGGCAGGTATCTCATCTGCTACAGCCCAGGCAGGAACTGAGGGCCCCGGGGCACACAGAGACCTCAGCCTCCCGTACTGGCAGCTTTCCCCGTGCGGGGCAGAGCGAGAGAGCTCTGTTCTATCACACATCTGCGCTCAGCAGGCAGGCGCCAGGACCACCTCGTTTTCTACAGTCGTTACTGTTGCTTGTGGAATTCTCTCTTCAGGAGAGACGTCACTGTAGAGTGGAAAGACTTGGCCACCTTAGAAGGCTCAGACTCCCCCCTCGATATTTATATATATATAAATGTATAAATTATATATAAAATCATTGCATATCATGACTGCAGCAATGAAATTAAAAGATACTTGCTCCTTGAAAGAAGAGCTATGACAAACCTAAACAGCATATTAAAAAACAGAGCCATTACTTTACCAACAAAGCTCCTTTTTGTCAATACTATGGTTTTTCCCGTAGTCACATATGGGTGTGAGAGCTGGACAACAAAGAAGGTTGAGCACTGAAGAACTGATGCTTTTAAATTGTGGTGTTGGAGAAGATTCTTGAGAGTTCCTTGGACAGCAAGGAGATCAAACCAGTCCATCCGAAAGGAAATCAACCCTGAATATTCTTTGGAAGGACTGAGGCTGAAGCTGAAGCTCCAATACTTTGGCCACCTGATGTGAAGAGCCGACTCACTGGAAAAGACCCTGATGTTGGGAAGATTGAAGGTGGGAGGAAAAGGGGACAACAGAGGATGAGATGGTTGGGTGGCATCACCAACTCCATGGACATGAGTTTTAGCAAACTCTAGGAGATAGTGAAGGATAGGGAAGCCTGGCGTGCTGCAGTTTGTGGGGTTGCAAAGAGCTGGACATGACTGAACAACAACTTATATACCTGATGTGACGAGCTGACTCACTGGAAAAGACCCCGATGCTGGGACCCTGGGACTGAGTAGCTGAGAAGGCTCAGACTCTCCTCTGGATATTACATATATGTGGAAGGAAGAGCAGTGTCACCCCAAAGATGCCCACGTGCTGACCCAGCACCCCCTGGGACACACGGACTCTGCAGATGTGACGTGGTTAAGGACGCCGTCCTGCACCATTGGCTGGGCCATGTGAGGTCTCGGGGCCTCCTGTAAGAGGCGGCAGGAGGGTCCAGAAGCAGATGGGCCGTGGGAAGCAGCGGGAGGAGGGAGGCAAGGGAGGGACCAGGAGCCCAGAAGTGCCTCCGGAAGCGGAAAGAAAGGAGCAGAGGCTGCCCCCGCAGGGACTGGGGTGCAGGCAGCCTGGGCGTGGCACTTGGTGCCTGGGCTCGACCTCTGGAACCTGAAGAGACGAGCGTGTTGTCTTTAGCCCGCTGCCCTGCTCGCTCGCTCCAGCGGAAGGAAGCCGACACGGTGAGGAGCGACCCCCTCCGTGGGCCCGATCCCGCCAACGGCGGGGCGCCTACCCTTGCCCAGGGCGCCCCCGTAGGAGTCAGACCACACGCTCCAGACACGCGCGCCGTCGCCCGTCAGACCTACGGCGCCGCGAGGCCGAGGCCCCCGAGGCCCGCCCTGCAGGGGCTGCCCCTCAGCTGTGCCCACGCGGTGAGCCCGGGAGCCGCGCGCCGCTGTGGACGGGAAGCGGGCGCCCCCCGAGCTCCGCCTCGCGCTGGACATCGCCCCACCAGCGCCTCTGTGCCCCTGCCCGCCTGTGACCTGCGGGGCCCAGAGCCTTGTGCCTGGCCCGCTGCCTGCCCCTGAGCGCGGGCCTGCCCGGCGGGGACCGCCGCACTGGGCGCTCTTCAGAGAGGGGGGCAGGCGGGTCAGAGCGGGGCTGAGCAAACGGACCCGTCGGGAGGGGAGCGGCTCTGGCTGCCCGTGCTCAGCCCGACGCGCAGCAGCTTGTGCGGAGGGCGTCCTGCCCCGCGGCCAGCCGGGGTCCTGCCCGCCTTCGCCAGGGGCCCGGCCGTCCTCCGCGGCCGGCGGGTGGAGCGACGGCTGAGCGGGGTGCCCGGGGTCAGCCCTCAGATGCCCGCCGTCGGGGGCCTCGCCTCCCGTGAGGTCAGCTGTGTGGTGGGAGGGCCCAACGGGGCACCTCTGCCCGTCTATCTGACTTCAGGCCCAGCTTCTTCTGGAAACTCCATTACCCGGAGAAACTGGCATCTCAAGATCTCTCAAATCAAACGGAGTGTTTGCTTTTCAAAGCAAAGGCCGGGCATTTGATGAGACGCAGACCCGCACTTTGCCCTGGTATGAGGGCACCGCAGAGAGCTCACGGCTGTGTGCCCCCTACCTCTCAGCCTGCCGCAAGCCGCTCATTTCTTGATGATCTAGACCAAAAAATCCCTTAATCTGTGAAGAATAGATTTGCCCCTCTTCCATTACCCGCCTTTCACGTCTCCAATCGATGTTTTCTTTTCCCCTTTTCTGAGTTTTTTCCTCTTCTCTCGTTTCATAGTTGTTTCTATACATATATACAACTTTTTGTAAATCATGAATTAAGGAAACGTACTTTATCGTTTAGCGGATAATAGCTTAAATGCTGAATAAATGAGGGCTGAAAGGATTCTGACGAGTAACTTTCTCTTCTGACCTCAGTTTCCTCGTCGGTAAGACGGGGTCACTGTCGCAAGCGTCACTGTCTGCTGGGGTCACCATCGGCGCCTCCGCCTGTTTCTCGGCGGCACCACCGGCGTGGGGGTCTCAGCTCCCTGCCCAGGGACTGAGCCCAAGCTCCGGTCAATGGGGGCGCGCTGTCTCAACCACTGGCCCACCAGTGAAGTCCTGTCCTATGCACTTTTAATAATACAGTTACATGTAGCCCAGGCAAGACTCCTAAAATCTCGATAAACTTAGACCTTAGCATCCAGACGTTTTAAAAAAAACCGTGTAGGAGGCTGTGCTGGTTATGTTGTATGTGATTCTTGAACCCTCTGTGCCCAGTCACCCTGGGCCCCTCGTTTAAGGTGGGGCTCTTGAAACCAGCAGTCTGTTGAGCTTTGCGCTTGGTTCATCCAACAATCTCTGACTCTTGGTAGAGTTTAGTACTTTCACACATCACTGTGAGCTTCTCCAGTTTACCCTGGTTTTCTATTTTTTCCCGCTGCTTCTGTGGCCGCCCTCTTGACTGTATTTGGATTTAGTATCTTACACTCTTCCTTTTTGCTGCTGCTGACTTGTTCGTCTTCCTTTCTTTTACTGCTCCTTGCTGGTTGCTCTGGAATCACCGTGCGCTCCTGGCCTGTTAAAATCCAATGTCAGTCATAGTTTTGTCACTTTCCAAAAACTCAGTGACCTTGTGAATTCCCTAAACCCATGGACACTCACCTATTTTATGTGCTATTAAAGGGGAAGAAATACATCTGATCGGAGAAAGCGATGGCACCCCACTCCAGTGCCCTTGCCTGGAAAATCCCATGGATGGAGGAGCCTGGTGGTCTGCAGCCCATGGGGTTGCAAAGAATCAGACACGACTGACCAACTTCACTTTCACTTTTCACTTTCATGCATTGGAGAAGGAAATGGCAACCTACTCCAGTGTTCTTGCCTGCAGAATCCCAGGAACAGGGGAGCCTGGTGTGCTGCTGTCTGTGGGGTCACACACTGTCGGACACGACTAAAGTGACTTTGCAGCAATACATCTTATAAATATGCATTAAACATATTTATTTTACTATAAATCACATTAATTATGTACAGTCAATGATCACTTTGATTTATTCACATGCACAGTTTTGATTGATCTTCATTTTTTATGCATAAATGAGCTACAATCATTGTTTTCCTTCTGAATAAATAATTTTTAATATCTGGCTTAATGTAGATCAACCAATGACAAAATCTTTACCTTTTATTTGTCTGAAAGTGTTCTTTCTTCACTTCATTTTTGAAAGATGTTTATTTATTTATTACAAAATTGGAATTTAGTTTCATTCAGTTCAGTTCAGTTCAGTCGCTCAGTCGTGTCCGACTCTTTGCAACCCCATGAATCGCAGCACGCCAGGCCTCCCTGTTCATCACCATCTCCAGGAGTTCACCCAGACTCACGTCCATCGAGTCTGTGATGCCATCCAGCCATCTCATCCTCGGTCGTCCCCTTCTCCTCCTGCCTCCAATCCGTCCCAGCATCAGAGTCTTTTCCAATGAGTCAGCTCTTCTCATGAGGTGGCCAAAGTACTGGAGTTTCAGCTTTAGCATCATTCCTTCCAAAGAAATCCCAGGGTTGATCTCCCTTAGAATGGACTGGTTGGATCTCCTTGCAGTCCAAGGGACTCTCAAGAGTCTTCTCCAACACCACACTTCAAAAGCATCAATTCTTCGGTGCTTAGCCTTCTTCACAGTCCTACTCTCACATCCATACAAGACCACAGGAAAAACCATAGCCTTGACTAGACGGACCTTAGTCGGCAAAGTAATGTCTCTGCTTTTGAATATACTATCTAGGTTGGTCATAACTTTTCTTCCAAGGAGTAAGCGTCTTTTAATTTCATGGCTGCAGTCACCATCTGCAGTGATTTTGGAGCCCCAAAAAATAAAGTCTGACACTGTTTCCACTGTTTCCCCATCTATTTCCCATGGAGTGATGGGACCGGGTGCCATGATCTTCGTTTTCTGAATGTTGAGCTTTAAGCCAACTTTTTCACTCTCCTCTTTCACTTTCGTCAAGAGGCTTTTTAGCTCCTCTTCACTTTCTGCCATAACATTTTTAATATATAAATTCATTGTTTTCTGAATTCAGTTCTTTTTCTTAAAAAATTAGCTGTAAGTAATTGCTGGTAATTATTTTTTCTTTTCTTGGTATGGTTTCCAGAAATTATACTATGAGGTGCCCAGGTGTAGCTTTGTGTTTACCCCATTTGGGATTTCCAGTGATTCTTGAATTTGTGGGTTGGTGCTGTTCAACACTTTGGAATATTCTTAGCCTTAATTTAAAAATATTGTCTTACTATTTTTGTTATTTTATCTTTGAACAGTAATTGTTATGTCTTATGATTTACTGTTCAGCTTACTAATTTTTCTCTCTTCATCCAGACATAATCAGTTAAAACCATTCATTAAGTTCCTAATTTCAATTATTTGATTTTTAAAATACTAAAATTTCCATTTGATTTTTAAAATACTTCCCACTTACCTCCTGAGAGCTAACATTGTGTTCAGTTGCTTTGCCGTAGTCATCACAACTGGCTGGGACTCTTGTCGTGGGATCCCAGCCTGTCTGCCTCCCTGGTGTTTTTCCCTGGGTTCTGGTCCCATCTGCCTTGTCGTGCACCCTGTCTGCTTTCTTTGAGCAACAGACACTCTAGGTGAGAGTCGCAGCTGCGTGTCGAGGCTGTGTGTCGTGTCGCCTGCCTCCGGAAAGCTTAGTTATGGCTTCCTTCAGGCATCTAGATTAGGGGAAAATCACTTCAATAAAAGCAGGAATTGAAATGGCTCCAATGCCCATGCAAACTGCGTGCATTTGCTTCATTTTATCAAGTTAAAAAGCCAAAAATATAGTCCATAATGAACCATGTGCAGCAATAGAAGGGGGCTGGGACTCAGGATGCATTATCTCACTGTGTTTCCAAACATTTAAACATTTTCACGATTCTTAGTTATTAGCATGTTTTGGCAAAGGCATGGTTTTCATTCTCAGAGTGCAGGGAGACGAATGATTTTCCAGTCCAGATACTGACTTGGAGACTGTGGGAGTCCATGTTTCTCTTGGGATGGAATTGGCAGATCTAACTTTGGAAAATGGATCAGCAGTCTGCACTGGAGTTGAGCCGTGGTACTCTGGCAGCTTGGGTGGATGTTGAACGACTGGCTTCCTGAGATCTGGGCTAGTCTACACTGGGCTCCTAATCCCAGTGAAAAGCCAGTGGCATTTACTCGACAAACTCAGACCTGACCTAGTCTTATGTTTTTCTTTGACCCGATTCTTTACAACCTACTACCTAAAAGGGGCCCAAGATACTCAAGATGATTCTTGGGCTCCCGCAGTTCATCTGTCCATCCTAAACCACCTAAGGGAACATCTGCCAACTCCCAGGGTTTCCATAAGTATCCTCTGGCATGACACAGCCTCCAGTCACCAGAGGAGACCTCACTTAAAGCATCTTAGACAAGAATCTGCTACACACTTGGATGTGGACAAAGAAGCTGCTGAACACTTACTGTAGTATCTGTTCTGAGATGTGGCAGCCCTCCATCTGCTTGGATGCTGACTTTTCACATTTTCACTGGGCACCTTCTGTGTGCCAGGCATGGTGAAGACACCAGCAATTAAGTTAGATAAGGCTGGGGCTTCAGTGAACTTTCTTCCCATAAGAGAAGAGAAAGAGGAAAAATAACCAATCAAGGAAAACAGAACTTGAGGTCCTAAATAAAGGAAAATTGCAAGACTGATACAGAGAATGAGGCAGAAGCCAATGCCAGAGGGGTAACTGAGGGCTGGACCAGATGTTCCCAGCAGAAGAAGCTGCACGTGCAAAGGCCCCGAGGCAGAGTTCAGTGCATGTGGAAGACAGCAGCTCGCAGAATCCATGCTGCAGGTCAGTGATGCCCAGGGGTTCTGGATTCAAGGCCCTTTTGCACCCTTCATGCTCTGAGGCTCTCACAGAGACTTCATTTATGAGCGTTATATATACCACATTAAAACAGGCTTCTTAAAATGCATTTATTTTCAAATTACAATTAAAAAGCCATTGCATGTTAAATCAGTAATGTAATTTTTTGAAAAATACCTGTATTTTCCACAACAAAGAAAAATTATCAAAAAAGAGTCAGTGTTTCACATTTAGCAAATCCCTTTAGGAGCAGCTGAGTTCTTTGAATCTCAGTCAACAAGTTACAGTAAATCATTTGGACTGAAACACATAAGATGGTCCAGTCGCAGATGATGTCATTGGATGAGGGACAGCCTCACAAATTCTTTGAAAGGGCCGAAGGACCCCCCGCCCCCCACAGGGTAATTTGAATCCCACTTTGAGAACTGCTACGGTCAAGAAGAGTCAGTTCTTATGACACATCATAGGCGAGATAGAGTGTAGGATTAGGCTTGCGTGTGACGCACTAGGAAATCACTGAAGACCCAAGTGGGGAGAAGCACAGAAAAATTTAATTTGTGGAGAAATTGCCTTCCCACTGGGTGGAGGATGGATTGGAGGAGGCAGGAACGGACTTGGAGGACCCACGAGGACTTGTCCCTTGTATCTTGCCTATGATGTGACGAGACGCCCTCTTCACATTCGTTTCTTGACTCCGTGAGGGTTTGTCCCTCGAATCCTGACTATGATGTGAGGAGATTCTGTTTCCACGTTCGTATCTTGACTGTGTGGGATCACGCGCCAGTAGCCTAGATGGATCTCCTCACGTTGTTTCCTGAAGTAAACCTGTCTGCTTTCAGGCAGGGGTGAATGCATCTGCAGAGACGGCACTTCCGAGGTCTTCAGGGAAGACCAGGGGTCCCAGGGAAACCCGATGTCCGTCCACAGCAGAACAAGGCTTTTGTGTTTTGCTTTGCCTTGGAGATGGGTTACAAAAGTCACATCACTCAGCAGTCTGACTCCCCTGCCCTGGGCCAGCTCACTGGCAAGAAATCTCTTCATTTGAGTTTCCCTGAGCCCCCGTGTCCGCCGTAAACAACCCGCTAGGAGCAGTGAGCATCTGGCCGCCCCAGCCCAGGAGGATGGAAGTCAGGACGAAAAGGGTGAGAGGAAACGCAAGGAGCTGGGACGTCCTGTCGAGATGGGGCCCTGGGCAGGCGCACAGGGCTGACCCTCCAGGTCACTGAAAACAGGTCAAGAACCGTGAGAGCCCTGGGGAGCACCTTAGCGCTGAGTGCTCACGGGTCACTCCAGCCCGAGGGCCTGCATCTGGCTGTCAGCAAGCCTGAGGTGCATCCAGCCTGGGGCCCTGACGTCTGGAGCCCACGCCTGCAGCGCGGGTTCCCCATTGTGTCCCTGTGACCCCGCTACCAAACACTGGAATCTTTTTAGAACTTGAGACACAAGAATTCTGGGTCACCTACTTGTGTGGGGCTGTCAGTATAACAATGGAACTTTAGTGATACTTAGTGATACTAAGGAAAACACATTTGGTGTTCACTTAATACATAAATATAAGTGGGCTGATAGATGAAGTGTGCGTGTGCAATTCTTGCCAGTAAATAGCCATTTATTTTTAATGCATAGGCTTTATTCAAAGATGATTAGGCTTGCAATTAAAGGTTAATATCCCAGTTTCTAGAGGATATTTTGAACTGAACTTTTGATATTTTAATGTAGATATAAGCATCAGTTCAGTTCAGTCACTCAGTCATGTCCAACTCTTTGCAACCCCATGAATCACAGCACGCCAGGCCTCCCTGTCCATCATGAGTTCCCGGAGTTCACTCAGATTCACGTCCATCGAGTCGGTGATGCCATCCAGCCATCTCATCCTCTGTCGTCCCCTTCTCCTCCTGCTCTCAGTCCCTCCCAGCATCAAAGTCTTTTCCAATGAGTCAGCTCTTTGCATGAGGTGGCCTAAGTACTAGAGCTTCAGCTTTAGCATCATTTCTTCCAAAGAACACCCAGGGCTGATCTTTAGAATGGACTGGTTGGATCTACTTGCAGTCCAAGGGACTCTCGAGGGTCTTCTCTAACGCCACAGTTGAAAAGCATCAATTCTTCAGCGCTCAGCTTTCTTCACAGTCCAACTCTCACATCTGTAAATGACCACAGGAAAAACCATAGCCTTGACTAGACGGACCTTTGTTGGCAAAGTAATATCTCTGCTTTTGAATATGCTATCTAGGTTGGTCATAACTTTCCTTCCAAGGAGTAAGCGTCCTTTAATTTCATGGCTGCAATCACCATCTGCAGTGATTTTGGAGCTGCACAAACAGTCTGACACTGTTTCCACTGTTTCCCCATCTATTTCTCATGAAGTGATGGGACCAGATGCCATGAGCTTCGTTTTCTGAATGTTGAGCTTTAAGCCAACTTTTCACTCTCCTCTTTCACTTTCATCAAGAGGCTTTTTAGTTCCTTTTCACTTTCTGCCATAAGGGTGGTGTCATCTGCATATCTGAGGTTATTGATATTTCTCCTGGCAATCTTGATTCCAGCTTGTGCTTCTTTCAGTCCAGCATTTCTCATGATGTACTCTGCATATAAGTTAAATAAGCAAGGTGACAATATACAGCCTTGACGTACTCCTTTTCCTATTTGCAACCAATCTGTTGTTCCATGTCCAGTTCTAACTGTTGCTTCCTGAACTGCATATAGGTTTCTCAAGAGGCAGGTCAGGTGGTCTGGTATTCCCATCTCTTGAAGAATTTTCCACAGTTTATTGTGATCCACACAGTCAAAGGCTTTGGCATAGTCAATAAAGCAGAAATAGATGTTTTTCTGGAACTCTCCTGCTTCTTCCATGATCCAGCGGATGTTGGCAATTTGATCTCTGGTTCCTCTGCCTTTTCTAAATCCAGCTTGAACATCTTGAAGTTCACGGTTCATGTATTGCTGAAGCCTGGCTTGGAGAATTTTGAGCATTACTTTACTAGCATGTGAGATGAGTGCAATTGTGCGGTAGTTTGAGCATTCTTTGGCATTGCCTTTCTTTGGGATTGGAATGAAGACTGACCTTTTCCAGTCCTGTGGCCACTGCTGAGTTTTCCAAATTTGCTGGCATATTGAGTGCAGCACTTTCACAGCATCCTCTTTCAGGATTTGAAACAGCTCCACTGGAATTCCGTCACCTCCACTAGCTTTGTTCGTAGTGATGCCTTCTAAGGCCCACTTGACTTCACATTCCAGGATGTCTGGCTCTAGGTGAGTGATCACACCATCGTGATTATCCAGGTCATGAAGATCGTTTTTGTACAGTTCCTCTGTGTATTCTTGCCACCTCTTCTTAATATCTTCTGTTTCTGTTAGGTCCATACCATTTCTGTCCTTTATCGAGCCCATCTTTGCATGAAATGTTCCCTTGGTATCTCTAATTTTCTTGAAGAGATCTCTAGTCTTTCCCATTCTCTTGTTTTCCTCTATTTCTTTGCATTGATCGCTGAGGAAGGCTTTCTTATCTCTTCTTGCTATTCTTTGGAACTCTGCATTCTGATGCTTATATCTTTCCTTTTCTCCTTTGCTTTTTGCTTCTCTTCTTTTCACAGCTATTTGTAAGGCCTCCCCAGACAGCCATCTTGCTTTTTTGCATTTCTTTCCCATGGGGATGGTCTTGATCCCTGTCTCCTGTACAATGTCATGAACCTCCATCCATAGTTCCTCAGGCACTCTATCTATCAGATCTAGGCCCTTAAATCTATTTCTCACTTCCACTGTATAATCATAAGGGCTTTGATTTAGGTCATACCTGAATGGTCTAGTGGTTTTCCCTACTTTCTTCAATTTGAGTCTGAATTTGGCAATAAGGAGCTCATGATCGGAACCACAGTCAGCTCCTGGTCTTGTTTTTGCTGACTGTATAGAGCTTCTCCATCTTTGGCTGCAAAGAATATAATCAATCTGATTTCAGTGTTGACCATCTAGTGATGTCCATGTGTAGAGTCTTCTCTTGTGTTGTTGGAAGAGGGTGTTTGCTATGACCAGTGGGTTCTCTTGGGAAAACTCTATTAGCCTTTGCCCTGCTCCATTCCATGTTCCAAGGCCAAATTTGCCTGTTACTGCAGGTGTTTCTTGACTTCCTTCTTTTGCATTCCAGTCCCCTATGATGAAAAGGACATCTTTTTTGGGTGTTAGTTCTAAAAGGTCTCATAGGTCTTCATAGAACCATTCACCTTTAGCTTCTTTGGCGTTACTGGTTGGGGCATAGGCTTGGATTACTGTGATATTGAATGGTTTGCCTTGGAAAGGAAGAGATCATTCTGTGGTTTTTGAGATTGCATCCAAGTACTGCATTTCAGACTCTTTTGTTGACCATGATGGCTACTCCATTTCTTCTAAGGGATTCCTGACCACAGTAGTAGATATAATGGTCACTTGAGTTAAATTCACCCATTCCAGTCCATTTTAGTTTGCTGATTCCTAGAATGTCGACGTTCACTCTTGCCATCTCCTGTTTGACCACTTCCAATTTGCCTTGATTCATGGACCTGACATTCCAGGTTCCTATGCAACATTGCTCTTTACAGCATCGGATCTTGCTTCTATCACCAGGCCCATCCACAACGGGGTATTGTTTTTCGTTTGGCTCCATCCCTTCATTCTTTCTGGAGTTATTTCTCCCCTGATCTCCAGTAGCATATTGGGCACCTACTGAGCTGGGGAGTTCATCTTTCAGTGTCCTATCATTTTGCCTTTTCATAGTGTTCATGGGGTTCTCAAGGCAAGAATACTGAAGTGGTTTGCCATTCCCTTCTCCAGTGGACCACATTCTGTCAGACCTCTCCACCATGACCCGCCCATCTTGGGTTGCCCCGCAGGCATGGCTTGGTTTCATTGAGTTAGATAAGGCTGTGGTCCTAGTGTGATCAGATTGACTAGTTTTCTGTGAGTATGGTTTCAGTGTGTCTGCCCTCTGATGCCCTCTTGCAACATCTATCATCTTACTTGGGTTTCTCTTACCTTGCACGTGGGGTATCTCTTCACAGCTGCTCCAGCAAAGCGCAGCCACTGCTCTTTACCTTGGACGAGATATAAGCATGTATACTCAATAAAATTTTAAGTAGTAAAATATATACAAATGATATACAGAGGAGTACATTGGGAACTTGTTCTGAAATGTTCTCAAGTTGATTATAAGAAAATCAGAAATAGAAGCAGTGCACTCAGTGTATTTTAATTTGGGGAAACTTTGAAGAATGCTGTTGGAAAAGAAGGGGTTCAGGAGGATGGACAGGGGCCCCCATGGACTGAACGCGGCTGGCCACAGCAGGTGCGATGGTGTTGAGTCAAGCGATGGGCTCTGGGTTGAGTGGTGCCGCTTGGGGACTTGTTTTCAGCTGGCGCTCAGGTACCGCCCCCCTTCCTTCCGAGTTATTTTTATTCCCAGAGCCGGTGCCCTCTCCCCACAGCCCATCAATAGGGAGCTGATTTGGAGCTGAGCTGTGTAATAATCAGCCTTTCAGCAGCCAGCCCCGCGCCCGCCTTGTAGTTAAGGCCTGATGGCTGTGTGGATGGCAGATGAGAGGAGGTGGCTTTGTTCTGGGTGCCTGGGCTCGATGGCCGGTGCTTGCGCTCACCTGGATCCGACCCGTTTCGCGGCGTGCTGGTGATTGCAGTTTCCACGGAGCGCACTCTGTGCGGCTCTGGAGGGAGCCGGCGGGATTGACAGCAGGCAAGCTCATCAAACGAGGATTTAGGGAATGCCTGGGAGAGAGTCGGAGCCCGCGACCAAATACCAAGCTTCTCCTCTGACATTTGCTTTCACATGAACGGCTAGTGCCTGCAACCTGGCCTGCCTTCTGTCTGCCATCCAAAAAGGCTGGGTTTGTGATTATGAATTCCCTCTTTAGGCTCATTAAGGCCAAGTCTGGGCAGCATCTTTTAAAGAATTGTGTCTTCTGTGTTTCTCAAGAGGGGGATCAGAAGCAAATAAGAATAAATACATAGAAGGGACTTGTCAGTAAGGAGACCAGCCGCTTTATTTTGTCTATAACGTGCATTGCTTAAAATGTGTGCATAAGTTTAAATTATCTTAATCAAATGCCATTATGCATATCAGAACTCACTATTAAAAGGAACATTTTAATCACAGCTTCAATTATTTAGAGCTGGTAAGGGCCATAGAGACCTTTCTGTTGAACGTGGTATTTAAGCTTGAATGGAGTTGCCCACAAACTGGAACGTCTGTCCAAGGTCACCGAGGTCATGAGGAGCCGAGTCAGGTGCAGGAGCACGTCTTCCGAACGCTTAGTGGCTCCAGCGCCACCTGTGCCCTCCTGGCGTAGGTGACTGTCCCCGGTGCCGCATGGGGCTCTGCACACGCAGAACCTCACCGATGCTGTCATCCTTCAGTAGTTGGCCCAGCAGCTTCTTCTGCTGTTCATGCGTCAGTGTGGACGCGCCGGCCGGGTGGAAGAAGGGGGCATCTTGCCGTCTGGGTCAGACCCCGCTGAATGGCCTCGGACGGGTCCGTCCTTTACGTGTCTCACTTCCAGTTTCTATTCGCCATGAAAGGAACTTTTAGGTGTGTGATGGTGCAGACTGGTAGTCACAATTTTGATGTGTTTCTTTTTTTTCACAAATTTACTCAAAGCTCTGCATTCTTCATTGGGCTTTAAAATTAAGTGGACTTTTAAAACAATTGCAGTAAGTATAAGAGAAGAATTTTCTCAGACTTATTTACCCACCGATGGTTGACGCACCAGAATGCGGCCTGATGTTACCATTCTGACTGAAGCCAGGCGTTCTCGCTTCCACACCCGTGTGTGGAGGATCAGTCTGTGGAGCAGACCCACCGACATCGCTGCTCAGGGACGCCTGCTCCAGGAGGAACTAGGGGAAGGTGGTCACCAGGGGCCTCAAAGCCAACCTCCAGCCCTCCCCACCACTTGCCACACCTCAGTGGCTCCAGAGCAGACGCACAGGTGTCCATTTGCAGAATCACGACCTGCCTGGGGCCAGCTTAGTCCTTTGTGAGGCAGTGTGGTCTCAGGCTTACTTGCACTTTACGTGCTTACCTGTGTGTGTGTCCCACTAACTGGCTGCGGTGGTTGCTTCTTCCCTTGTTTCTCATGCGAATTACTGAGCTTGGTTACTTTTGTGGTGGTTTTCCTACTGGATGTAACTGTAAGTTGATGGAAGAAGGAGCCAACCCCTTTCTGAGCACCTGCCTTCTGGGCGTGTGTCCTCAGTCTGGTTTCTAACTGTTTTAACAAAAACTTATAAACATTCAAAGGGCAGGGGCAGAACGCCTGCTTTGCTAAGTTGTTTCGATGGAAAGATCACTGCTCTAGGGAAGCTTTGCTTCATTTAAGTTATAGATCTGTTTATCAGTTAATAAAGAGCAGGTGGAGACCTTTTTTCATTATAGGCTCCTATGCCCATGGGATTCGGAAAGAATATGGGAGTGGTTGCCATTTCCTGCTCCGGGGATCTTCCCCATCCGGGGATCAAACCCACGTCTCTCACACCTCCTGCACTGGCAGGTGGATTCTTTACCACCTGGGAAACCATAGGTACTGGTACCAGCCTGTGATATCTCAGGATTGGGATGTAAGACTTCGACTGTTCATTGTAGAGATTTGTAGCCATCTGTTTATTATGGACTTTGCTTCTGTGCTGTTTATACAAATATCACGTGAAATGCGAACAGCTTTAGAAGCCAGGGAAGACCTGAGGCCCTTCCCCGCAGGGCGGGGTGGGTGGTGCAGACGCTGCCATTGCTGCTGTTCAGGGCCTGCCTATGCGTGTGCCCGCGACGCATGGGAGGGGAGCTCACGGGTGTGAGCAGGCTCCCCAGGCAGGACGCTGGGATCTGCTCCGTCTCTGGGTCAGGACCCGTGCTTCTCTGCGTGATGCACATGGCCTTGGCTTCGGAGGCCCATGACCAACTTCTTCCCGGTGATGAATGTGGAGTCCAGGGAGGCTCAGGGCCACCCCTGCCGTGTGGGCACCAGCTAGGTGGGTATGTTTGTTTGCAAGCGATACAATTTTATTCTGAGCCCTTCACTTTTTACAGAGCCTTTAAAATACAGGGAAGTAAAAAAACAAAGTACTGAATAATCTGTACATTTCAATTACATAATACACAAGCGTTGTGTAAACGCTGTATGTTAAACCTGCCCTAATCTCCACCTAAGGGCTTCCCTGGCGGCTCAGCGGTAAAGAATCTGTCTGCAGTATAGGAAGCCCAGGTTCGCTCCCAGGGTCGGGAAGATCCCCTGGAGAAGGAAACGGCAACCCACTCCAGTATTCTCGCCTGGGGAATTCCGTGGACAGAGGAGCCTGGCGGGCTGGAGCCCCTGGGGTCGCACAGAGTTGGACAGGACTCAGGGACTGGAGCGCAGTGGCGACCCCCGCTTCAGGCCCTTTGTGTCACTGTTCTTAAAGGCCACGCCTTCCGTGAGGAGCCCGGTGAGAGCGAGACGCCTGCTGGGTGCTGCTGCGTCCTCCCAGAATTTATCACTGGAGCCGTAACCCTGAGCGACAGGGCTTGGAGACGGGCCTTTGGGGGTCGAGTGGACGGGTGAGCGTGGGGCCCGCATGGTGGGATCAGCGCCCTAGTGAAGAC
The DNA here is from genome assembly GCF_032405125.1 of Capricornis sumatraensis. NCBI lineage: Eukaryota > Metazoa > Chordata > Mammalia > Artiodactyla > Bovidae > Capricornis > Capricornis sumatraensis. The sequence goes on from NC_091074.1 coordinate 120,643,091, forward strand.
ACAGGACCCGCCGAGAGCCCAGCCCTCTGCGACACTCGTGACCCGAGGGGCTGAGACGGGAGGGGGCGGAGCACATCCCCAGATGTGCCCGAGACTGCGGCTGAGGACCCGGGGGGCCGAGAGTGCGGGGCTTCCCGACCATCCGGCCGCGTCCGCCCGGTGCCTCCTCCCCGCAGGCCTGCCCCCGTGGCCACAGTCACTACCGACAGCATCCCCACCGCGCGGAGGACGAAGCACGTGTCCCCAGACGGTGGCGGACGGGCTGTGACCCCAGCACACCCGCCCCCAGAGCCTCGCACCGCGGGGCTGAGCAATGCCGCCTCCCCGGCCTCCCTTGGCCTGCAGGAGCCTCAGCCCCGAGGTCTGCAAGGTGAGGAGACGTCCTGGAGTCAGGCCCCCTGCGCAGGGCGCGGGGCTGCGTGGTCATCACAGGAAGGACCCGGCCCCGAGCCCACAGCCAAGGCAACCCTGCAGGACCCGCTGGCTGGCCTGGCCCCGCGGGGCTATGTCTGCAAGGTGGGGCGGGGGTGCAGGCGGAGGCCCCGCCACCCACACCCCTGTCACTGCCCAGAGATGTTCCTCCGACTGGACACAAAGGGCTGGGCAAATTGGAGCCTCTGGAGGCTTTTGTTATAAAATTATCCTGTGAAACAGTCTCACACTTTTAAAAGTTTTGTAAATACGACTTTGCCCCCTAAGAGGTCCATTTTAAACTGTATGCACTTAAAGTGGGCTTTCCAGGTGGCGCTAGTGGTAAAGAACCCTCCTGCCAAAGCAGGAGACTCAGAAGGTGAGTCCCATCTTTGGATCGGGGAAGATCCCCTGGAGGAGGGCATGGCAACCCACTCCAGTGTTCTTGCCTGGAGAATCCCATGAACAGAGGAGCCTGGCGGGCTACAGTCCACAGGGTCGCAAAGACTTGAACACGACTGCGCGACTTAGCACACGTGCATGCACACGTCAAACGTGTCTTTGCATGAAAATCATCACAGGCGGTGGGAGCCAGGTCGGCCCCGCCCTCCTCCCCTGCCCTCCCCTGCCCTCCTCCCCTGCCCTCCGCTGGGATGCTGGAGCCTTCCTGTCTCCATCCGCGGGTACTGGCACTTTCTGCTTGTCGATGGCCATTTCTTGTGAACAGTTACAGGCGTTTACGCTGAAAATGTATCTGCCACTTTGTTCACTATTGTTAGCGATTATATATTTGATGAAATCAAAACGGTATGATTTTCTAGTGATTCTCCTCTAGGTAGATATCCCAGTGTTTCCCAAATTTTAAACTATTTACAACCTTCCCTTCATCTATGTTGAGCGTGTTTTCCTCCTTCCAGCCTCTCTTCCTCCCTCCCTTCCTTCATTTCCTTCTCTCTTTCTTCTTACCAAAGGGGTGAAGTTATTTGACAAAGAACTAGCATCCACAGACATTTTTAAATCAAAATTTATCACAAAGGAATTTTTACCTTTGTACTTTTCTGTAGATTTTTTAACTGTTTCCAAACTATCTTTTCTAGTATGTATTCTGAAAGAAAATAAGTCTAGAATTCCGAACAGCTGTATGTTGATAATCTTTGCAGACAGCTGCTGCTAGTCATAACCCCATAAGGCACAAAGTACGGTGTGATTTCAAAAGTCTAAGACATTCCTCACTTTCCAGCTTTGTGAGCTCGAGGGGGTTTTCTTGTGTATGGTTCCAGAGCCATGAAAATAAAGCAAGCCTGCGGCACAGGAGATCTGTCTGGTGCGGGGAATGGGAAGGACACCGCCCCAGGGGCTCTCCAGGCCCGGGGCTGGACGCCTGGCCCTGGACTCCCTCCCACGGGACCCTTGGCCCCCTGCGTGGCCCGGAGCGGCCTCTCCACGGCTCCCGCTTCAGCCCTCCCGGGTGCTTCCCTCTGCCCTGCGCTGCTTCCCGCAGCCCGACCGAGGCGCGAGCCTGCCCATCGCCCCTGAATGAGCCGTGGCGGCCTTGGGACCGTCCTCTCTCATCACCCCCGCCTGGGTCCCGAGGGCTTCCTCCCCTGGAAGTGCCCTCTGCTCCGTAGTATCTCGGGACTGTGGGAGCCGCACAGCTCAGCCACTGTCCCTCCGAGAGCCCCGCCCGTCTGGGCGGCCACGCACGCCTCGTCTAGGCCTTTCTGGCTGGAGCGTGACGTCTGCCTGTGCCCTCGCGGCCCCCGGTCGCCTATCTCCCTCTGGGCCTTGGGCGCTCCTCCCCGGGGCTTCGCCCCAGCCGGGGAGTCCCCGACCAGCCCCACGCACCCTCGTCCCTGACCCGGGAGCTGTCCACACAGGCCAAAGCCACATGCGGAGCGGCCCGCCTCTCGGGCAGCGCAGAGCACTGATCACAGCTCCGCTGGGCTTCGGTAAGTCTGGGCAGCCACACGCGGCTCAGCCCCAGCTCTCCCTAAATCCTGCGTCCAAATCCCCATCGTCACTGAGCTCGGGGGTCTCCGTGGTAGAAGGAGAGAGGTTGAAACCTGGTGTGAGTGTGTGAGTGTGTGTGTGTGTGTGTGTGAGAGAGAGAAAGAGTGTGTGTGTGTGAGTGTGTGTGTGAGAGAGAGAGAGTGTGTGTGTGTGAGAGAGTGTGTGTGTGTGTGAGACAGTGTGTGTGTGTGTGTGTGTGAGAGAGTGTGTGTGTGTGTGAGAGAGAGAGAGTGTGTGTGTGTGTGTGTGTAAGAGGAGAGACAGACCAGAGAGAGAAGAAAGACAGCTGACCCCCGCCAGCCCCACCATCCTCCCTGCTGTGTGAAAAACAAATATTTTTTGAGTCAGTGGTGACTAAGTATTACCCATCGCATGACTATTTGCACTTTATAAAGACAAATTCTTAAAATCAATGGTCAAGGGAAGGGATTTCCAGTGTGTGGGCTTGGGGTTAGTGTGGGCACTGGTTTAGCCATCTGGAATGAAGGCTTTTCTAAGCTCTTGAAATGCCATCCCACAGGCAGGCGCGTCCAGGTGTGTCTTCTCCACCTTGCACACGACACCCCCGATCCCTCTTCTTCTTGGTCGTAGTTCTCGAGGTTCACTGGAGTCAGATCCAGGGGTCAGTAAGCAGCCCCTCCTGAAGGGAGTCCCTCACAGTCTCAGGAGAAGCTGAAAGTCTGGGGGTCTGTAGATGGCCATCTGAAAAGTGAAAGTCGCTCAGTTGTGTCCAACTCTTTGCGACCCCATAGACTACACAGTCCCTGGAGTTCTCCAGGCCGGAATACTGGAGTGAATAGCCGTTCCCTTCTCCAGGGGATCTTCCTGACCCAGGGATCGAGCCCAGGTCTCCCGCACTGCAGGTGGATTCTTTACCAGCTGAGCCACCAGGGAAGCCCAAGAATCCTGGAGCAGGTGGCCTATCCCTTCTCCAGGCGTTTGGTTTAAGTTGAACCAATGACATTCAAGTTCACTCTGTAATCACAGACCCTGACAGACAGTACTGCGTGTGCGTCCTGAGAGGAGGGCTTGCTGCTGCGATTCTGGCTCCCCCTGCAGGTTCTGTGGAGTCCAGTGAGCGGTCAGTAGCACAGCTCAGCCCCCAGAGTCTCTGCATCTCAGGAGCAACAGCTGTGAGAAGGACTCATTGTGCACACGCCTCCATCAGGGTGCCTCCCGGCCACAGACACTCACTCCTGGGACAGGCTTGATTCAGAGGGGTCCCTCCATCCTTGTCTTTCGTGATGAGGCTGTTGGTTATGTTTTGAAAGATGGCGCTGTGTTTTCAGTGTCTGGGTCCCACACGTGCACACATTGAAATCCTAACACCAAGGTGACAGTGTCTAAAGATGAGGTCTTTGAGGGGGGCGGTGATTAAGTCCTGGGGCTGGAGCCTCTACGATGGGATTTCTGCCCTCACGAAGAGACCCGAGGGAGTTCCCCCATCCCTTCCACCCTACAGGGCCACATGGAGTGTCTGCAGGTCAGGGGAGGGCCCTCACTCAACCAGGCTGGCAGCTGATATCAGACCTCCAGCCTCCAGAGCCATCAGAAATAAATTTATGTTGTCTATAATCCACAAAAGGTCTGTGGATTGAAACAGACTGAGACCAATGGCTCACACTTTCCCAGTTGACCAATAAGTATTTAGGAGCACATCACGGACATTAAGTTGAGTAAACTCTGGGAGATGGTGAAGGACAGGGAAGCCTGGCATGCTGCAGTCCGTGGGGTTTGCAGAGGGTCGGACACAAGCAATGGAACCGCAACATGTGATAATGAGGAACCCACAGAATAGAGACCATCTTTGATGCCCCAGGAACCCAGCCTCCTTATTACTGCTGTTATTACAATTCACTCAGTTAGCCAGTCCCCTCTCTCCTCACACCTGCTGAGGCAAAGGTGAGCAGATGCGACCCCTGCCATCAGGAAATAACATCGTTTATAGCAGTAACAGCAGCAGCCAAAGCCAGAAGAAGCAAAAGTCAGCCAGTGGCGCCAGACAAGAGGTGGGCACCACCCACACGCATGGCCCAGGACCCCTGACAGCCGGCTGGGGGTGGCCAAGTCCATCCTCCAGAAACAAGGCCTCCTTCTGAGGGCTCGAGTGACCTTGGGGTCTGTGGATTTGACATGAGGCTTGAGGAGTCTTTGGTCTTTAAACAGAGGGAGGGAATGATGTGGACCAAAGTGAGAAAGTACCTCTGTACTCAAGGGACAGTGGGAAATAAGACGTCTGAAGCTAAAGGTCACACCAAGCAGGAGTGGGGCTTAAGACCTGTGATGATTTGGAAGTGAGTTTCACAAGCCGTGGAAGCCAGGTGGGCGCCTCTGGGGCGACTGCTTCCAGCTCTCGAGAACGGACAGTGTGCTCTGAGCCTCACTTTTCCCACCTGTACAATGGCCATAACTTACTTACTTATTGTATGTGCAATACTTTTACCTTTGACTTGTGGTACCTGAGTCAGACCTAGACAGCATATTGAAAAGCAGAGATGTTACTTTGTCAACAAAGGTCCGTCTAGTCAAGGCTATGGTTTTTCCTGTGGTCATGTATGGATGTGAGAGTTGGACTGTGAAGAAAGGTGAGCACCGAAGAATTGATGCTTTTGAACTGTGGTGTTGGAGAAGACTCTTGAGAGTCCCTTGGACTGCAAGGAGATCCAACCAGTCCATCCTAAAGGAGATCAGTCTCCTGTGTTCATTGGAAGGACTGATGCTGAAGCTGAAAATCCAATATTAGGCCACCTGATGCAAAGAGCTGACTCATTTGAAAAGACCCTGATGCTGGGAAAGGTTGAGGGCAGGAGGAGAAGGGGATGACAGAGGATGAGATGGTCAGATGGCATCACCGACTCAATGGACCTGGGTTTGGGTGGACTCTGGGAGTTGGTGATGGACAGGGAGGCCTGGTGTGCTGAGGTTCATGGGGCCGCAGAGTCCGGAGAGATTGAACTGAACTGAACTGAACTGAACGTGTGTCAGGCGTTACAGTGGTAATGATGGCTGCTAACATCACTGTTATTTGCTGAGCAGTGGTGTGATGTAAAGGGGTCATTATTAACAGAGGGGGAGGAGCAGGATTCGAGGGGCAGGCTGGGAGGTGAAGTGAGCTCAGGTAAGGGGCACTGACGTCTGTACCAAGGGGCTTCTAAGGAGAGAACGGAGGGCAGGCTGATGTCTCTGGGTCTCCTGGTTGGGGATTATGTGGACATCCCCTCGTGGGAAGCTCTGATTTCAGTGCAGACCACTTGTTTCACTGGCAGGCAAAGGGTTTGAGCCTGAAAGGCTTAGGGCGTGGGTGTGCCCAACCCTGGGGTCCAGTCTTGTAGCCACCCACAGGGTGTGCACAGGCCGGGTCAGCCCTCGTGTAGTAAATGAACCCCAGACACGTGATGCCCTAAGATGAACCACAGAGCCGGAAACCCACTCTGCGGCTGGGTGGTCCCCACGCGACACCCACCTCACCACACGGCAGGGGTCCCCACGCGACACCCACCTCACCACACGGCAGGGATCCCCACGCTACACCCACCTTACCACACGGCAGGGATCCCCACGCTACACCCACCTCACTGAATGGCAGGGGTCCCCACTATACACCCACCTCACCACACGGCAGGGGTCCCATCCTACACCCACCTCACCACACGGGCAGTTGTCAGACCTTGAAGACAGTAGGTTGCAGTGATTGTTGAGAAGGTTAACAGAAGTGCATTCTCAGATTTCTCTGAGATAGTTTCCCTGTAGCTGGCAGTCTGGGGATAGTCCCTTAGGCCTGGTCCCGGGCACACTGCTGGCTCAGCTGCTGGGGCTGGGTCCTGGGTCAAAGCAGCCCCTTCGTCCCCGCCCTGATTGGCCTTTCTTTTAATTACCTCCATGTTTCTATATTATTTTGCTTAATCTGTAAGAATGTTTTAATGAGCTAGAATGATATAATTGGGCCCACATATGATTTGCTTGTACCATTGTTTATTGGTGTGTAAACAGCAGACCCCGGAACTGCTTATAAAAATACTGTGAAGCAGTGAACTGTTGGCTTTTAGGAGAGTTCAAGTTGCTTCTAATTATTATGTGACTTTGGAAGGAAAAATGTTTAACCTGAATTGCTTAATCATTTTTTGCAGCAATTGATAGGTAACTTTGGAAAACAGTGATAGATCTGTGAGACAATAATCACGTATATTTTCCTTTCTGTGACGCAAAACGTTACATCGGTTTGCTCTGGCAATAAAATTAGAATTAAGTTAGAGCAATTAGAATTATTTAAGTGAAAAAGTGATAGTCTTCAGTTCCCCACTCCTGTTCCCAAAGACGAGCCTTGTTGGCCGTCGGGTCTGTGCTCGCGTAAACGCTTCCTGGGCTGAGACGCACGTGCGCGTGGAAATGGACCGCGCGTCACCAGGTCTCTGACCTGCGCGGTTGTGGGCGGATGGAATTGGCGCTATCTGCTGCTCTGCGCGGTTCTGTATCAGGCGGCCCTGCCCCGCGCTGGCCGTGCTTGTCGAGACTCACAGGCGATCCTAGACTCTGTGACGGTAATCTGGCCGGTGTGCCGCTGGCGGTGTTTCCTGTTTGATTATTCACAGTGCGGCGCTGGGCTGCTCTCTGCAGGCCTCTGTGGCTGCCAGGAGCTGGCCTTGTCCTCACGCTGCCCAGCTCCTTACTGTGCAGAGCCTGCTGCCGGCCCTGGGAACCGCCGCACGGGCAGCCTGCAGCCCCTCTCCTCCGTGTAGGGTCCCCATAGCTCCCCTAAAAGCCCGCGCTGTGAGAAGCGAGCTTCCTTTCCAGTGTGCATTTTGAGAACCCATGAGACGCTGGCTTTAGATGCTGGTGCAAGGCTGGGAGCAGCTAGTGGCAGACCCGTCTGCGTCTGGAAGGCTCCACGCCGCAGGCTGCGTTTGCCGGGACCCTTCTGTGGCTCTGGCGCTCATGCTGGAATCAACTCTGCTGCCGAGAGCTCTAGATGGAGGTCACGCTCGGAGAAGCGCCCAGGAGACCGGAGAGAAACGGGGGATCCGAAAGCCCAGGCACGGGTGGGAGAGTCAAAGTTACATCCCAACCCTCTCCGTAGACGTCACGAGGCAGATACCTGGGAGGGCCGACTCAGGACACACCGAGACAGGGCGTGTCCTCCGGGCGTGAGCGGAAGGAGGATGAGAAAGCCTGCGCCACTGCCCGGGTTTCCCGCCGTCTCCGTAGGATGCCCTCACGCGGGACCACACGCTTCCCCTCCCTCATCTACCTCCTCAGCTCTCTTCTGAACGCGGTTGTATTTCTCTTCTCTGAAAACCAGAATCAGACAGGAGTTCACAGCCCACCGGAGCTGAGCTGTCCCTGAGGAACGTATTCTGGAAGGAAGGATGTGAGCCAGGGAGGGCCAGGGACACACCTTGAACTTGGCTCGGGGGAAACAGGCCTTCTCTTAAGAGCTGCTGCTCACAAGCGAAGGCTCGTCTCAGCCTGGCTGCTGAGCGATCGTCCAGCTTCCACTGATGGTTACACACTCACACACGAGGTGCATGCACAGAGTGTCGAGGGCACCGTGACCAGGGCCACACCCAACCCGGGGCTGAGACACGACTCTCTTCTGACCATCAGCCATCCCCGATGCGCCCACCAAGCCACGCGGAAGGCGTACAGGGCAGCCCTCCCACGCCGCCAGCCCAGGCGAGGGGCCTGAGAGCAGCAGGGTCTGGTGGGGGCTTTGGTTCCTTCCTGAGCCTCCAAGTTGGCTCCTGGAGAAGGATTTGCGTCTGACTGAGCCGAGCAGGGTTTGTCTGGCTCTTGTGACTCAGTGTGGTAAGACTGGGGAAGAGGCGCTGTCAAAATATGCCCATCATTTTTATCCAATCTCATATAGAAATTTTAGAGAAAGAAAAAACGGCAAGAAGCATCTCCACTGGCACAAGCCCACAACCGTGACTCAGGGTGCCAGGAGGTTTACGCGTGTGTCATCTGAGCAATACTTAGGATCCTGAGGAAGGCGCCAAGAGCAGGGACCTGGTGTTCCCAGCCCAGCGTGTGGGCCCTGCAGGGCAGAGAGCAGGGCACAGGGCCCGCGCCTGCCAGCAGCTGAGTCCTGCTCACTCAGGAGCACTGCGGGGCAGAAAGGCGCCTGCAGGGTTGTCCTGGTGGCCCTCGGGTGGCGTTCAGAGCCACACAGGTGCGCCTGCGGTGCAGACGGAGGAGGAGGCCCGAGTATGCTTGCAAGTGACGGAGACACGGCCTGCGCGGACGGCCCTCTGGCCAGGAGTTCACTCCCAGGCCCGACAGTAGGTATGCTGCAGACAGTAGGCATGCTGATACCTGGAGCTGAACATTTTTAGTTCCGCTCTATTGTTATCAGAGAACGTGAACTCCAGGGAGGTACATAAATGTTCACACCACTGTTGGTTAAAACGGGTCTGGTTAATCTAGTGATAATACATCTGTTTACTAATATTCCATGGAAAGAGTAGTTCTGTTTTTAAACCGTTGTATTATGGTTTCAGCATCAGTAACGTCAAGTCTATATGGAACTGCCTTAGTAGGATTTGGTAGAGATGAAGTGGGCGGGACCCTGTGGAGCCCCAGGCAGGAATCCTCCCAGTGCCCCTCCAGCCTCTGACCTTTCCTGAGGTCCACAGGAGAACAATACAAAAATGACCTTCACGACCCAGATAACCACGATGGTGTGATCACTCACCTAGAGCCAGACATCCTGCAATGCGAAGTCAAGTGGGCCTTAGAAAGCATCACTACCAACAAAGCTAGTGGAGGTGATAGAATTTCAGTTGAGCTATTTCAAATCCTGAAAGATGATGCTGTGGAAGTGCTGCACTCAAGATGCCAGCAAATTTGGAAAACTCAGCGGTGGCCACAGGACTGGAAAAGGTCAGTCTTCATTCCAATTCCAAAGAAAGGCAATGCCAAAGAATGTTCAAACTACCGCACAATTGCACTCATCCCACACACTAGTAAAGTAATGCTCAAAATTCTCCAAGCCAGGCTTCAGTGGTACATGAACGGTGAACTTCCAGATGTTCAAACTGGATTTAATAAAGGCAGAGGAACCAGAGATCAAATTGCCAACATCTGTGGGATGACCGAAGAAGCAAGAGAGCTCCAGGAAAAGTCTACTTCTGCTTCATTCATTACGCCAAAGCCTGTGACTGTATGGATCACAACAAGCTGGAAAATTCTCCAAGGGATGGGAATACCAGACCACCTGACCTGCCTCCTGAGAAGTCTCTATGCAGGTCAAGAAGCAATAGTTAGAACTGGACATGGAACAACAGACTGGTTCCAAATTGGGAAAGGAGTACATCAAAGCTGTATACTGTCACCCTGCTTATTTAACTTATATGCAGAGTACATCATGTGAAATGCCAGGCTGGATGAAGCGCAAGCTGGAATCAAGATTGTTGGGAGAAATATCAATCACCTCAGATATGCAGGTAAAAACACCCTTATGGCACAAAAAGAAGAGGAACTGAAGAACCTCCTGATGAAAGTGAAAGAGGAGAGTGAACAAGCTGACTTAAAACTCAACATTTGAAAAACTAAGATCACGGCATCTGGCCCCATCACTTCATAGCAAATAGATGGGGAAACAGTGGAAACAGTGAGAGACTTTATTTTGGGGGGCTCCAAAATCACTGCAGATAGTGACTGCAGCCATGAAATTAAAAGATGCTTGCTCCTTGGAAGAAAAGCTATGACCAACCTAGACAGCATATTGAAAAGCAGAGACATTACTTTGCTGACAAAGGTCCATCTAGTCAAAGCTATGGTTTTTCCAGTAGCTGTGTATAGATGTGAGAATTGGACTATAAAGAAAGTTGAGCCCTGAAGAATTGATGCTTTTGAAGTGTGGTGTAGGAGAAGACTCTTGAGAGTCCCTTGGACTGCAAGGAGATCCAACCAGTCCATCCTAGAGGAGATCAGTCCTGGGTGTTCATTGAAATGACTGATACTGAAGTTGAAGCTCCCATACTTTGGCCACCTGATGGAAAGAGCTGACTCATTTGAAAAGACCCTGATGCTGGGAAAGATTGAGGGCAGGAGGAGAAGGGGACAACAGAGGATGAGATGGTCGGATGGCATCACCCACTCAATGGACATGGGTTTGGGTGAACTCCGGGAGTTGGTGATGGACAGGGAGGCCTGGCGTGCTGCAGCCCATAGGACATGACTGAGAGACTGAACTGACTGACTGAGCTCCAAAGGGCAGATTTGAGCAGTTGCTAATCAGGGGAGGGAAGGGAGGAGGGGGAAAATGAAGAGATAAGGAAGGGGCAGCCAAGAAACACTAATGCAGCCTTCAAGCAGCAACCCCCTTGCCTCAGGGGACATACAGAACAATGTCTTTAAGCTCTTTAAGATGTCAGCATTCTTCATGCCAGAAGAAAGCCCGCCTGAGGCTCCGTTAAAAGAACCAGAGAAGCTCAAGAAGAGTTCCAGAGACCAGATTGGAGGACTGGAGACCCCGGGGACACACTGGTCTTATCGGCAGCCCCTCCCTTGAGCAATTGCTTTAAACTCTTCTCCAAGCCCCCTCCCCACTGGGCTGGGACACAGTCTTCCAGGACAGGAGCCCACTGTGGCCCTCTTTGCCAGGCAAAGCAACAGGGCTAATCTTTTCTACTTCACCCACAACCCGTGTCCAAGTTTCTGTTTGGCGCTGGTGCACAGAAGCCGAGCTTTCGGCAATGGAGAGCCAGCTTGGATTTCAGAAAGTCAAGTGATGGGCTGCCAGCAGGAAGTGTGCACCAAGCACACACTGGCCTTCCCCAGGCTCAGCGCCTGGACCCAGAACACGCGTCTGCACTCAGCCTCCAGCGTGGGAGGCGGGCTCTGGACTCTGAGCTCTGGAGACCAGAGTGCGGGACGGCGGGTGTGGAAGACGTGGGTGCTCATCCTGGATGGAGACTCGTCTCTGAGTCCAGATGACCTGTGGGTGTGAGCCGACAAGAGCCTGGCTCGGTGCGCCTGCCTCTGTCACTAAACATTAGGTTTACAAATTGTCCTGTACACGGAAGAACCACTGGAGTTGAAAAGGAAACTGTGTACTCCCAGCATGTGTGTGCATGTATGTGGGCATGTGTGCATGGGGGGGTGTACATGTGGCCCTGTGTGTGTGTGTGGGCATGTGTGTGTGTATCTGCATGGGTGTGTCTGGATGTATATGTGTGTGGGCATGTGTTCATGTGTGTGTATGTGTACACGTGTGGGTGTATGTGGGTGTGTATGTATGTGCACACATGTGCATGTGGGGGGTGTATGTGTGGGCCTGTGTGTGTGTGTACATGTGTGGGCCTATGTGGGTGTGTATGTATGTGCACATGTGTGCATCTGTGTGGGGGTGTGTACGTGTGGGCCTGTATGTGTATGTGGGGCCGTGTATGTGCGTGTGTGGGGGTGTGTGTACATGTGGGCCTGTGTGTGGGTGTGTGGGGGCATGTATGTGTGTGGGCATGTGTTCATGTGTGTGTATGTGTACATGTGTGGGTGTATGTGGGTGTGTCTGAATGTGCACACGTGCATGTGTGTGTCTGGGGTGTGTATGTGTGGGCCTGTGTATGTGTATCGGGGGGCATGTATGTGCGTGGGGGGGTTTGTTTGTGTGGGCCTGTGTATGTGTGTGTGTGTGTACATGTGGGCCTGTGTGTGTACGGGGGTGTGTATATGTGTGGGGGGTGTATGTGCGGGCCTGTGTGTGTGTGTACATGTGGGCCTGTGTGTGGGGGGGGGGTGTGTATGTGTGTGTGTGTACATGTGGGCCTGTGTGTGTGGGGGGGTATGTGTGTGTATGTGTGTGTGTGGGTGTGTATATGTGGGGGGGGCATATGTGCAGGCCTGTGTGTGTGTGTATGTGTGTGGGTGTATGTGGGTGTGTATGTATGTGCACACATGTGCATGTGTGTGTGTATGTGTGGGCCTGTGTGTGTGTGTGTGTGTGTGTGTGTATGTGACAGATGAGTTTTGACCACAAAGCAGATTCCCTCAGACTTTTCAGTGTCATTAGGTATAAATGAAATCACAAATTGCAATTTGTATTAAAAGCAAAATATATATTAAAATATTACAGGGTAACTCCATATTAATGAGTCTAGACTTTAATACACACAAAAACTTACCAATTCTCATGCTAATTTTCAAACCTAGTTTCTCAGGGTAATTTTGAAACCTTTTCCGCTCCCTGTGCATGTTTCTGAACCGCGCTGTTCTTCATGTGTTTGGGTGAGTGCTCAGTAGAGAAAATAATGACAGCTGCATGGCTGCCTATGTGTCCCATGGGAAGCTGTGGTGTCTTCCTGCAAACCCCACTTGCGAAGCCCCTCAGTGTGTCTGCATATTGAGGTGTGACCAGGAAGCAGAGGACAGTGTGTTCTAGAGGATTTACGGTAATGCTGTGGGAGGCGCTGATCTACAGGGGGACCCGGGGGTCTCTCCACTTGCCTGACACACTCCGCTGCCACCATTAACACCTGGGCTGCGGGAGCCGCAGACTGGGCTTAATGAGCATCGCTGAACTTGAAGGTTCGCTCCAGAAACAATAGTGTCGACAAGGAGACCCCTAGTTCTCTCCACTTTCTGATATTCCAATTCAGCCTTTTTCGCTTAAACAAAGTACGTTCTCCCCTTGACAATCAGGATTATGTTGAAATCACCTTGATATTTTTTTTTTCCAACTAAAACTGTCCCTCACACTGAGACACTCTTGCAGAAAACCTTGATGGAAAGTTGATAGATAAATTCTAAATTTACATCAAATAAGAAAATATATTTTGTTATTGTTCTTTTAAAATAAAATTGACTGGACATTCAGAAACATCCTTGTCATCAACAGACTCTATTTGGTTATGAATGAAGTCACATTATTTCTAGGAAATACTTACACATCTCAAATATTTTTCACTTATTAACTTGTTTCTTATTTGCATCCAAGTGTTAAAAAAGGATAATAATCGTACAAAGTTGGTGATGATTGGTCAATTTAAATATAAAGTGCACTCGTTTTACCTTCAAAACCAGATGTGTATTTAAAAGTATTAAATATCTTGGATTTCAGAATAAATTGATTCAAGGCTTAGAAGCACGTTCTGCTTGTCCATCATCCCCTCTCGTGTCAGGATTTCGGAGTAGAGTCCTGTGCGGCCCCCGCGTGCGGTTGGCTGGCTGTAAAGGTGTCCTTGTGCCACAGAGAAGAGGCGCCTGTCACTCAGCTGCTGTTGTGCTGTTGTTTTGCCCTCTAGAAAATGAACCCAGAGGAGAGCTGGTGAGAGCACGCCCGTGGGCCTCTCCGGACCCCGATCGACAGAGGGAGAAAGTCAGACCCACGGAGCACCTGCCCGGCCGCTGAGTTCAGGTACCCGTCGTCCGCTCTCGAGGGGCTGAGGACAAGCGTCTCCTTTCCCTGTGCCCCAAATCGCCCCTGAGTCCCCACCCCCATCTCAGCTTCCTGGTGCTGCCAGGCTTCTGGGAGGCAGATGAAATCCTGTCATGCACCCTTTCCAAACAGACACTTTGTGCTAAAAAGAGCCCTTGGCAGTTAAATAAGACGCACGCCTTGTTCTTGCTCCTGAAGCCACGCAGATGCCTGCATCCCTTGGGGCGCTTTGAGGGGTCCCTGGGACCCCCAGGGTGGGGGACGTGGACTCTTAGGTGGAAAGGTGTCATCTTGAATCATTGCCCCCAAATCTGCATTGCTCAGTAAGGTTTACTGACTATGGCTCAGAGCTCGGGGGTGGGGTTGGCAGACGGTCTGGGGAGGCCGTCAGGCAGTACAGTTTCCGGGGACTCTCACCGCCCAGAGTCCCCACGCCTGTCACGTGAGTCCATTCCCGCCGGGGCAGAGCTCAGCCTCAGAACATGTGCAGGAAACTGGCCTCAGAAACACTCGTGGTATCTGTTCTATAACCAGACTCGGGATCCATTTTCCACCTGGGACTTCGCTGGGGGAAATGGGAAGGTTCTGGCGTGCTGGTGGTTTCCGAGAACTCTGGCAAGCTTTGAAGGCTCAGCGTGTGATAGCAATTTGTCTGTCTGCCGGCTCCCCATTTGCCTGTCTGATAACAGAGCTCCTCACTGTGACGTGGAGTGAGAGGCTGGGACCCGCTTCCAGACGCCCCAGCCTCGTGGGTGCTGCCGTCTTCAGAGTGCTGTGAACTGGGACAATAGGTCACGCTTGCTGTAATTATTTTCTCGTCTATATTTCGCTCCCTTTCCCTAAAGAAACCATTTGCTGTCTTAGTTTGGGAAAGGCATTATGTTTAATCATCACTTGCCTGGAGTTTAAGGAAAAAAAGCTATGCTCATTGAGCATTAAGGTAAGAGCTGACTTTAAGGTCAGTCCAAGTCTCTGAACTGTAGCTGCTCCACACAGAGCGGTTATGTTGTTCTGTCCAATCTCCTTGTGCTTTGGTCACGAATTAAAGAATATTTAGTGGAATATTTCACATGGGTCTGAATTAGCGTTTCTGGCATGGAGTTAAGTGTTCAACATTTAAATAATGGTTGTCAGCGTGGTGTACTGCAGTGCATTCAAAGACCAATCTCAATGGAGATTAGACAAGACAGATAAATACAGAAACAAACAAACAAATAAGCTAGTTTACCAGTTTACACTCAACTTGTGGCTTTGCCTGGGCTTCTTGGTGGAGGCAGGATGTTTGATTCTGAGACCTGTGCATTTTCAAGGCAGGTGGTTGGACTAGCTCAAAAAAGGATTAAAATTCCTAGCCTGCCCGGCCTCTGGCCAAGTGTCACAGGCCCTGGAGGTGGTGGACTCTTGTGGGTGTGACGCACGCTTGGAGGCCCCGAGGCCGATGGGAGAACAGTCACAGCAACAGCAAGAGCAACACTCACACATCGTCTCACCCCGCCCTGACCACGTCTCGCCCCCGTGGGCTCTGGTGACAACACCCAGGGGGCCGACGGGGCACAGCACCAAAGGCAGGGCACACCCACACTTGTGCTCTGATTCCTGGATATTGTTATCCGTTCTCTTACCCTTCAAAGATCCGTGTTTGGCCCTTGGGGGATAATCGATATGTATTTGCTCTCAGTGTGTCATAAACACCTAAGTTCCTGGGCGATGAAATAAAACAGTAGATTGACGTGAACAGATTAGCATTTTAAAACGGGAGCATGGGTGTGTCATAACAGTAGTTTCTGGGACAAAGGGTAAATCTTCACATGCCTGTCTGTAAGAGAAAAAGGTATAAATCATCAGACGGCTTAGATCAGGGTGGCCCAACTTCTCACACGAAGGGCCAGGTGGTAAATGCCTCAGTGTTAGCGGGTCCTGTCGTCTCCACTGTTGTGAGAAAGGAGCCAGGACGGCGCATCAGCAGAGCTCGGGGCTGTGTCCCAATAAAACTTTATTCACAAATTGGTGGCAGGCGGCTCCGGCCTTGAGGCTGGGATTTACTGGCCTCTCAGTTCAGTTCAGTACAGTCACTGAGTTGTGTCTGATTCTTTGTGATCCCATGAACTGCAGCACACCAGGCCTCCCTGTCCATGACCAACTCCCAGAGTTCACCCAAACCCATGTCCATTGAGTCAGTTTTGCCATCCAGCCATCTCATCCTCTGTCATCCCCTTCTCCTCCTGCCCTCAATCTTTCCCAGCATCAGGGGCTTTTCAAATGAGTCAGCTCTCCACATCAGGTGGCCAAAGTACTGGAATTTCAGCTTCACCATCACTCCTTCTGGTGAATATTCAGGACTGATCTCCTTTAGAATGGACTGGTTGGATCTCCTTGCAGTCCAAGGGACTCTCAAGAGTCTTCTCCAACACCACAGTTCAAAAGCATCAGTTCTTCAGCGCTCAGCTTTCTTTATAGTCCAACTCTCACATCCATACATGACCACTGGGAAAACCATAGCCTTGACTAGATGGACCTTTCTTGACAATGTCTCTGCTTTTTAATATGCTGTCTAGGTTGATTATAACTTTCCTTCCAAGGAGTAAGCATCTTTTAATTTCATGGCTGCAATCACCATCTGCAGTGATTTTAGAGCCCCCCAAAATAAAGCCAGCCACTGTTTCCCCATCTATTTGCCATGATCTTAGTTTTCTGAATGTTGAGCTTTAAGCCAACTTTTTCACTCTCCTCTTTCACTTTCATCAAGAGGCTCTTTAGTCCTTCTTCACTTTCTGCCATAAGGGTGGTGTCACCTGCATATCTGAGGTTATTGATATTTCTCCCGGCAATCTTGATTCCAGCTTGTGCTTCCTCCAGCCCAGTGTTTCTCATCATGTACTCTGCATATAAGTTAAATAAGCAGGGTGACAATGTACAGCCTTGACGTACTCCTTTTCATATTTGGAACCAGTCTGTTGTTCCATGTCCAGTTCTAACTGTTGCTTCCTGAACTGCATATAGGTTTCTCAAGAGGCAGGTCAGGTGGTCTGGTATTCCCATCTCTTGAAGAATTTTCCACAGTTTATTGTGATCCACACAGTCAAAGGCTTTGGCATAGTCAATAAAGCAGAAATAGATGTTTTTCTGGAACTCTCTTGCTTTTTCCATGATCCAGTGGATGTTGGCAATTTGATCTCTGGTTCCTCTGCCTTTTCTAAAACCAGCTGATAGAATGTGGTCCAGTGGAGAAGGGAATGGCAAACCACGTCAATATTCTTGCCTTGAGAACCCCATGAACAGTATGAAAAGGCAAAATGATAGGACAATGAAAGATGAACCCCCCAGGTCGGTAGGTGCCCAGTATGCTACTGGAGATCAGTGGAGAAATAACTCCAGAAAGAATGAAGGGATGGAGCCAAAGCAAAAACAACACCCAGTTGTGGATGTGACTGGTGATAGAAGCAAGGTCTGATGCTATAAAGAGCAATATTGCATAGGAACCTGGAATGTTAGGTCCACGGATCAAGGCAAATTGGAAGTGGTCAAACAAGAGATGGCAAGAGTGAATGTCGACATTCTAGGAATCAGCAAACTAAGATGGACTGGAATGGGTGAATCTAACTCAGATGACCATTATATATACTACTGTGGGCAGAAATCCCTTAAGAAGAAATGGAGTAGCCATCATGGTCAACAAAAGAGTCCGAAATACAGTACTTGGATGCAATCTCAAAAACGACAGAATGATCTCTGTTCGTTTCCAAGGCAAACCATTCAATATGATGGTAATCCAAGTCTACTGGCCTCTAGTAAATATCTGAATAAGAGCTCCTAAATGGTTCCTGTTTTATGTGGGAAAGAGGGTATAACTCTGACTCTCTCCTCAAAGGTTATTACTTGCAAACTCAGCCAGTAGAGTCCACAGGGATGACGCTCCATAGACAAGCGCTTGGCTGGCGTGTGAGCCGGGGAGTCCCCGGAGCCTACCAGAGTCTGCAGGAAGCCGGAAGAGCAGCTGTCACACCTGTAGCAGGCGGGGCAGGCCCGCGGAGCCCGTGGGGTTTCAAGGGGAGAACGCTTTCTAGTGATTTCGTCCCTTTATCAACTGGCCTGCCAAGAAATATCCTGAAATCATCCTGAACATGGTGTGGGTTCAAAGTCAAGTTAAAACAAGTGCTGGAGCTGTCACCCCCTCTGTACACACAAGGGGTTGCGTGTGTCAAGCCTCAAAGCCAGGAGAGCTCCCGTGTGATGCAACCAGCGACACTCCTGGGGGTCAGCAGCACTGTGTTCTGGGGCCGGGCTGCGGGGCTGGCAACACCGCACAGGCTGGTGAGACGTGGTCTTCAGTTTGGTTTTCCAAATCCTCTGTAACTCCAAATCCATAGTGTTGTCGCCGTCCGGTTGCTAGGTCAAGGCCGAATCTTGGCTGCCCCATGGACTACAGCACGCCAGGCTGCCCCATCCTTCACTGTCTCCCAGAGTTTGCTCCAACTCATGTCCACTGAGTTGGTGATACTGTCCAAATACATGTTGTTGTTGTTTAATTGCTAAGTCATGTCCAGCTCTTCTGCAGCTGCATAGACTGTGACCCACAGGGCTCCTCTGCCCGTGGACTCTCCAGGCAAGAGTGCTGGAGTGGGCCGCCATTTCCTTCTCCAGGGGATCTTCCCAACCCGAGGGTCAAACCTGCATCTCTGAATCGGCAGACGGAGTCTTCACCACTGAGCACCGTGGAAGCACATATATAGTCACATACGTGTCCCAACGTTGATGTAACAAAGGTATATATATTTACTGGGGGTCAAAGGTGGAAGGGATATTTAACTTTCACTTTATGCCATTATTTTCCACTGAATTTCCTGGAGTGTGTGTTACTGTGTTAATGTGATTCGATGCGTTCAGTCCTACACACCACCCTAGGCCTTTTCCATGAAGCACCACACTGCCATGGTGCCTTCCTGAATGCCATCTTTTCTTTGCTTGGCCCTACCCCTCCTGCAAAGTCGATGTTCATAAATCTACAGACACTAACCCTGCTGACTGGAGCCCTTGCGTTTTCTGGAGTGTTCCTGAGTCTGTGTTTCCTACAGGTACCAGTGAAGGGAATATATTTGACCCACATTTAAAGGCAATGCTTGCCTGTCTTTTCAGCATTTCATTTGTTCGCTTTCGGCTGTGCCGGGTCTTCGTTGCTGCGCCGCTTTCTCTAGCTGTGGCGAGTGGGGGCTGCTCTCCAATCGCCAGCACGGCCCCTCGCTGCAGCGGCGTCTCCTGTCATGGAGCCCCGCTCCAGAGTCCAGGCTCGGTAGCTACAGCCTGTGGGCCTAGCTGCCCCTCCGCCCGTGGGATCTTCCTGGGCCGGGGGTCAAGCCTGTCGCCTGCATTGGCGGGCAGATTCTTAACCATTGGACTACGAGAGGAGTCCCTTGTTTTTTTTTTTTTCAATTATTAAAAAAGGTAAATAAATTATTGCAAGCATCATCCATACACAGAACTGCATTTCTGTAACATTTTTGACTCAGCTGCTCCATGCAAATAGTAGAATTAGGGAATTCGGCCGCATATCTGTCCACATTTAACCCTTTAATGGTGAGGGGCACATATACCCCCGAAACACGCCACACACTGTGGAGAGAGCTGCAAGAGGGGTGTGCAGAAAGGGATAAAGTCTAACTCACCCTCAAAGTGGGAGAAGCTCGGTGCTCCTGGGGAGGCCGTGTGGATTCCTGGGGAATTAACACACACTTTGCAGACAGTCGCGGGTGTCACAGAGGAGGCTCCAGCATCTGCAAAGACCCAGGGGTCTGAGGGTGGGGCAGGAGGGGGCGTGGCTGCCGTGAGTAGGGGGTGAGCTCTGTGGGTGGTGAGGAAACCTGAGCAAGGAAACAGACCGCGGGAGGGCACCTGTCCTCGGCAAGACAGTGAGGACCGCAGTTCAAAGGTCCACGCGGTAGGCCGAGGTCTCCCCCAGGGCAAGCCTGCTTGCGAAGAGGTGGGGGTGGCCGTGGAGGCAGGCAGGACGGTGTGTAAGTCCGGGTGAGATGCAGACAGCATTGCATGGGACGGTAAAGGACCGAACAGCCCGGACTAGGGCGCAGGAAGAAATGACACGCTCAGTCGTCTAGAGTCTCAGTATTCCATCTGTAAAACAGGCTGGATGTCTTCTGCTTTCTCTTCTGTTGAGGGTGGCCTGAAACTACACCCTTGACACCCAGGGCTGAGTGCCTCGGGCCCCGCTCACCCTCCTTCATCGTAGCCATTGTGATTATCATTCATAAAGAACCACGACACACTCGCTTCGCCGTCAAAGATAAGGCAGGAGTGACCTGACTGACATCTGTGTTCTGCTTTTTGCTCTTCCAATCAAAGCGCCTTCTCTTGCCTTGCAGCTGCGTAAAAATGAAGAAGCGCTCCACGAACTGATGTAGACAGATTTCAGGGATACTTTGTTAAAGAAAAAAGCAAGATGCCAAAGAGAAGCAGAAGTCTGAACCGCATGTCTCTTTGCTTGTATTTGCGTAGAAACTTCTGGACGGTGGACGGGAAGCCAGTAGGAGTGTCTCTGTGCCGTCACTGTGCGGAGCAGGCAGAATTCAGGGGCGTCTCCGTTGCTCTTACTCATTCGTTTATTCATGTCTCACTTATTTTTGAGCCACACAGATATAAAGGAAGGAAGGGAAGGCAGGCCACGGGGGAGGGCGGAGGAAGCAAGCAGGGGGACGGGAGGAGACGGATGGGAGCGGGGAGGTGAGTGAGGAAGGGCAGGACCCAGCCCAGCAGCCCGGGTGACGCTGGGGACGTGCGCACAGCACCTCTGCGCGACCACATGTCTCCCGTGAGCCTGCGCTCCGTGCACGCTCCTGTCCCTAAAATCCTCTAACTAAAAGTTTGTTTTACAAAGTATGAAACAAGAAGCTATGCCACTGCTTGTCCACTTATTGAGTAATAAAGTTATAATTTCAAGGTCAGCTTTCAAGATGATTTAAGTGTTTTCCAAAATAACGTTCAGGAAATAGTTATGTAATGACAAAAAGTGGAAAAACATAGCAACATACTCTTTAGAGATTCTTTAGAGTATAAAAATAAGGTGATTTTATATCTTAGCTGTATTTTTTAATACGGCAAAAGAGCTACAGAAAATATTTGGGAGTAATCAGGGGTGTGAATATGGCATGAACGTTTTCTGAAGTGATTGAAACAATAGTAACTTTCTTTTTTGTTAAAATTACTATTGGGTTATGTAGGATAATTTTTTGCTCCCTTAGAAAATAAATATTGAAGGTTTAGGCCTGAGTAACTGTGACCCCTACAATCCACTTTCAGAAGGTTCAGGAGGACGTGTGAATGTGTATGTGTGTGTGAGAGAGAGCATGTGTGTGTGTGCCTCTGCTTAGGCTTGTTTGTGTCTGTGTGTCTGTGCAGGCCTTGGTGTGTGTATGTTTCCGTGTAGGCTTATCTATATGTGTGTGTCTGTGTAGGCCTGTGTGTGCACGTCTGTGTAGGCCTGTGTGTGTGTATACCTGTGTAGGCCTGTGTATGTCTGTGTAGGCCTGTGTGTGTCTGTGTAGGCCTGGGTGTGTGTGTGTGTGTGTAGGCCTGTGTGTGTGTGTGTATATCTGTGTAGGCCTGCGTATGTGTGTATGTATCTCTGTAGGCCTGTATATGTGTCTGTGTAGGCGTGTGTGTGTGTGTGTTAGTGTGAGCATGTAGGCCTGTGTGTGTATCTGTGTAGGCCTGTGTGTGTATGTGTATATGTGTAGGCCTGTGTGTGTGTGTGTCTGTGTAGGTCTGTGTGTGTGTGTATGTATCTGTGTAGGCCTGTATATGTGTCTGTGTAGGCCTGTGTGTGTGTCTATGTAGGCGTGTGTGTGTGTGTTAGTGTGAGCATGTAGGCCTGTGTGTGTGTGTGTAGGCGTGTGTGTGTGTGTGTGTGTGTGTAGGCCTGCGTATGTGTGTATGTATCTCTGTAGGCCTGTATATGTGTCTGTGTAGGCGTGTGTGTGTGTGTGTTAGTGTGAGCATGTAGGCCTGTGTGTGTATCTGTGTAGGCCTGTGTGTGTATGTGTATATGTGTAGGCTTGTGTGTGTGTGTGTCTGTGTAGGCCTGCGTATGTGTGTATGTATCTGTGTAGGCCTGTATATGTGTCTGTGTAGGCCTGTGTGTATGTCTATGTAGGCGTGTGTGTGTGTTAGTGTGAGCATGTAGGCCTGTGTGTGTGTCTGTGTAGGCGTGTGTGTGTGTGTGTGTGTGTGTGTAGGCCTGTGTATGCGTGTGTTTGTGTAGGCCTGTGTGTGTGTGTGTGTCTGTGTAGGCCTGTGTATGCGTGTGTTTGTGTAGGCCTGTGTGTGTGTGTGTGTGTGTGTGTGTGTGTGTAGGCCTGTGTGTATATGTGTATCTGTGTAGGCCTGTGTGTGCGTGTGTCTGTGTAGACGTGTGTATGTGTGTGTGTGTAGGCGTGTGTGTATGTGTGTGTGTAGGCCTGTGTGTGTATATCTGTGTAGGCCTGTGTGTGTGTGTGTGTGTAGGCCTGTGTGTGTGTGTGTGTGTATATCTGTGTAGGCCTGCGTATGTGTGTATGTATCTGTGTAGGCCTGTATATGTGTCTGTGTAGGCCTGTGTGTGTGTCTATGTAGGCGTGTGTGTGTGTGTTAGTGTGAGCATGTAGGCCTGTGTGTGTCTGTGTAGGCGTGTGTGTGTGTGTGTGTAGGCCTGTGTATATCTGTGTAGGCCTGTGTGTGTGTGTGTCTGTGTAGGCGTGTGTATGTGTGTGTTTGTGTAGGCCTGTGTGTCTGTGTGTATCTGTGTAGGCCTGTGTGTGTGTCTGTGTAGGCGTGTATGTCTGTGTAGGCCTGTGTGTGTGTGTGTCTGTGTAGGCGTGTGTGTCTGTGTAGGCGTGTGTGTCTGTGTAGGCCTGTGTGTGTGTGTGTCTGTGTAGGCGTGTGTGTCTGTGTAGGCGTGTGTGTCTGTGTAGGCCTGTGTGTGTGTGTGTCTGTGTAGGCGTGTGTGTCTGTGTAGGCGTGTGTGTCTGTGTAGGCCTGTGTGTGTGTGTGTCTGTGTAGGCGTGTGTGTCTGTGTAGGCGTGTGTGTCTGTGTAGGCGTGTGTGTCTGTGTAGGCCTGTGTGTGTGTGTGTCTGTGTAGGCGTGTGTGTCTGTGTAGGCCTGTGTGTGTGTGTAGGCCTGTGTGTGTCTGTGTAGGCCTGTGTGTCTGTGTAGGCCTGTGTGTGTGTGTGTGTGTGTGTGTGTGTGTGTGTAGGCCTGTGTGTGTGTGTAGGTGTGTGTGTGTCTGTGTAGGACTGTGTGTGTGTGTGTCTGTGTAGGCGTGTGTGTGTGTGTGTTAGTGTGAGCATGTAGGCCTGTGTAGGCCTGTGTGTGTGTGTGTCTGTGTAGGCCTGTGTGTGTGTGTGTGTGTGTGTGTGTGTGTCTGTGTAGGCGTGTGTGTCTGTGTAGGCCTGTGTGTGTGTGTGTGTGTGTGTGTGTGTAGGCCTGTGTGTGTGTGTAGGTGTGTGTGTGTCTGTGTAGGACTGTGTGTGTGTGTGTCTGTGTAGGCGTGTGTGTCTGTGTAGGCCTGTGTGTGTGTGTGTGTGTGTGTAGGCCTGTGTGTGTGTGTAGGTGTGTGTGTGTCTGTGTAGGACTGTGTGTGTGTGTGTCTGTGTAGGCCTGTGTGTGTGTGTGTGTGTGTGACCCGCACTCACCAGTTCTAGGCAGTGGGCATGACTCGGAGGCACACGGCAGCTGCACAGCGTCCATTTTGCTCAAGCGTTCTTTCAGCCTGGGCCACGCTGACAGCAGCGCTGGGCCTCCCCTTTACTGCCTGAGTGAGGATCAGCTCTGGGTGGGGTGTCCTGGGCCGGCTCCCAAGCCGCCTAGGGGAGCTGGTCCCCATCCAACAGAGCTTCATCCTGGGGTCACCCGACGGGCCGTGACCCCCGCCCACAGCAGGACTTTCCGAGGCCAAGCCCTCACCCGTCACAGAGCTGCAAGTAAACTCTGAGCCCGAGGCTCCTTCCTCACTCTGGCACTGCGTCTTCTTGTGCAGTGTCTGACTAAGGGAAGCGGCTGTGCCTGCGTCCGCAGTGTGATAGTGTGTGTGCGTGAGACAGCAGCTGGAAAGGCCCACGATGGCACAGGAAACTCCTCTTTGTGAGAAGCAGCGTGTGTGCTCTCCTGAAAACCCCGTCTATCGTCCATAACTCGACCATCTCTGGCTTTCACATGCTCTGGAGTTGCTAGGCAAAGTGTCAGAGCTGTGTGCACCCTGCCTTTAATTCATTCTCACACAGAAAGCAGAAGAGACTGTTAGCGTCCGAGCGCCCCGGGCACTCACGGCGCCGTTGAGCTGGGCCCCCATCCCAGGAGCATGAACAGAGCGGGGAGCCCGGCCGCCCCGGCATCAGACACGGGGTCACGGCGAGCGTGGACCCCCTGCTGCCCTGACGCCCTGGCACTGGTTCCCTGGCACACGGGCTCCTGCAGCCCCAGGGGGCGCAGAGAGGGGCACAGACAGCCCCAGAAGTGATGGCCTGAGCGCAGCTTACTCCAGGGATCTAAAGAGCAAACCGAAGGTGATGGCAGCCTCTCCAGTGCTCTCGCCTGAAGAATCCCAGGGACGGGGGAGCCTGGTGGGCCGCAGTCCATGGGGTCGCTAAGAGTCGGACACGACTGAGCGACTTCCCTTTCACTTTTCACTTTCATGCATTGGAGAAGGAAATGGCAACCCACTCCAGTGTTCTTGCCTGGAGAATCCCGGGGACGGGGGAGCCTGGTGGGCTGCCGTCTATGGGGTCACACAGAGTCGGACACGACTGAAGGGACTTAGCTTAGCAAAGAGCAAACCACAGGAAGGAAGGAAGGGAGGGGAGGACAGTAAAGATCAAAGCACAGACCTAATTCTGTAAGAAACAGCCAACCAAACCATTTACCTGTCTGGCCTCCAACACGCAACGTTATCGCACCATTCTTGTAAAGTAAAACAAACATCCTAAGTAGCCGGATTTATCGAGAAGGGCTGGACTGTGGTCTCTGTTCTTTGTCCCGGGCTCCCCTAGGTGTCTCAAGCGGTAAAGAACCCACCCGCCGACGCAGGAGGTACGGGAGCTGCAGGTTGACCCCTGGGTTGGAAAGATCCCCTGGAGAAGGACATGCAGCCCACCCCAGTATTCTTGCCTGGAAAATTCCATGGACAGACAGGCCTGGCGGGCTACAGTCCATGGGGTTGCCTAAGTGGGACACACCTGTGTGAGTGAGCACACACACACACACACACACACACACACACACATTGTTTTCAGTATCTGTAAGAAAATTGTATTTATATGAAATGTAGGTTTATATCTCTAAATTATAAAAATAGGTGCCATGCTGTGGAGAGACGCTGAGATGACATTTGCTACATTAAATGGTAGCCCACCTAACTTCCTGCTCTAACGTGAGCAAGTGTATTTCCTGCTCACACCACGGCCCTGCTGCAGCTGGGCAGCCCCGTCCTTCCTCCAGCCCTTCTGCCGCCTGAGCTCACGGCTCTAGAACATGGCGGGAGGAGGTCAGTGGGGAGCTGAGAAGTACAGGGTTTGTGGGGCCGGAGTGAACCTCCCATCTCTTGGAAATCAGGTTCTAGACCCAGTCCTGCCTGGAGGGGAGCTGGTGAGCGCAGACCCCCAGATAGGGACCCCGGCCCCAGGCCCATGCCCTCCTGGAGCAAGTCGGCAGGGCCAAGTGACCTGGTCCACTATGCGTCCAGACCACGGTGCGTCCGTACAGACCCCCGGTCACACAGACACGCGCTGCCCATGGCTCCCCTTCCTGGTTCCACGCCGTCCCCGTAAGGTCACGGATGCCATCTGGCCCACCGGCCTGCCTCCCAGGCAGGATGCGGACTCGGCTCTGAAGGTCATTTCTGTTCCCCTCAGATGCGCTCAGGCTGACTCGCCCCTTAAACACCGTCTGTGAACTTGGAACTTGCTTAACGCCGGTTCGTCCTGCGGGTAGACCATCAGGAGAGTGTCTGTTTCTGAAATAGCAGGCCTGGCCCTAGACTCGAGATTTTCAGGGCACCTCCAGGACTGCCTACCTGAGCATCACCTGGGGTGATTGTTTTCTCCATAAATTTGTGATCACCATCTGTGACCTATTATATCAGTGAGGACCCAAGTGTGAACTTTTAAATGAATACCCCACAGATTCTTATTGTGTCAATGGAGGGTGTTTGTCCTCATCCACAGCCGCTCTTCAAGCTGGTGAACCCCTGGCCTCCCCGTGCCCCCTCCTGCACCATGACCCCTGGAGGCTGGCTGCCCACCTCCACCCTCTTCATGCCCGCAGGCCCAGTGAGCCTGGTTCTTCTTCTTTCCTTAAATCTCATTCCCTGTGATCTACGACCTGCCAAATATAATTACTTATCCTCTCTTTAACATTGTCTTAAATCTTTTTATTATGGGTGATTCAAAGAGTAGCCAAACTCACTTTCTCTACACCCCATCAGCCTTGCCTCCCCAGACGTACGTTACTTTGAAGCAAATCCATGCTAGTGTGTAATTTTATCTAGAGATACAGCAGTATAAATTGCTAAAATATGAAAGTTCTTTTTTATAAAAGCATAACCACCTACCAAACCTTTAAAAAAAAAAAAAAAAAGGCTTCATTATAATTAACTATTCAGGCGGGACTCAGAGTTCCAAGACTGTCTCACAAGCTTCTTTGTAGAGTTTGAGTCAAACTCGCACTCAGGGCCTCTTGCCGGGGTGACTGCAGCACCTCCGTTGCCCACATGAGCGCCCCCTCTCTTCCCCCCATGTAACTGCAGCGGCAAAGCTGCCCGCTCGGCCTGCAGAGGGGCCCGCCAGCTGGACCTGGCTGGTGTCGTCTCTGGGGTGTCATTTGCTGTATTCCTCTGACCTCTGTGTCTCTGCAAACGGCTGGGTCAGAGGCGGCGTGAGACTCAGATGTGGCTTGTGTGTCTCTGCTTCATCAGAAGGAGAGGGAAGCCCGTGAGGTCTGCTGTCCCCGCCTGCATTGCTACACATGGACGCAGGTCACGCGTCATCAGCCTAACCATCTGTTAGAAAGTCACCCGCCGACCTTTTCAGTTGGTGATGCTCGTTACCGCCCCCAGAGTTTCTTCGGGTTTACGGACTGGCCTCTCCCATTTACCTTCACTGATTTGCTGGAAGCTTTCGTGAGGGGATGCTCCCTCCTCTGCTGTTTGCCTCCTTTTCTATAAGAAAACACAATAAATCCTTCTGGCCCTTGACCCCTTTCCCAAATAGTGGCAACCCTTCTCTTTCCATGAGGTCTATAAACTCTGAGGGGAAAGGTCTTTATTTGAGAAAAAGTTGGTATCTCAGGAAGTTTTCCTAGTGCTTGCTAAGCTTGCATCTTCTGACTTTTGTACACTGTTTATACTGATGAGGACAAAAAGGGTGGGTCCCTAGCAGGCATTAAGTGCTGTGTGGTTGGCATGTACATTGTCCCATTAAAACCCCTCCACAGCCATGAGGGGGACGCTCCGATTCTTTCTGTCTGCAGTGAGGAACCCAAGGTGTGAAGTGGGCGGGTGGGGTCTTGTCCACAGTTGTTCACCTGTGGAGTTGGAGCCCCAGTTCTGAGAGCTGGTCCAGCACCGTGCGTGGCAGACTCTGGACTCGTGAGCGTCTTCCTGCATGTCTGTGGGGCTGTCTTGGGGCGAGGGGAGGACAAGGAGGCACCGCCCAGAAGGATGTTCAAGGAAAAGCTGCTCCCAGCCATTCCCTGCGGAGGGTTCAGGCGCTTAGGGGGGTGGCGTCTGGGGTGTAGGGTCATCTGGGTGGCCCACTGGGCTGGGGGCTGCTGGGGGCTCCAAGTCCAGAAGTTGCTCCTGGCTTCTCCATCCCACAGGTGTACTTATTTACACAGTAGCAGGTCGGGGGCCCCACAGCTTTGTGCAGGGCTCACATGCCCACCTGCTGAAGCGTGGCGTTAAGTGTCGGCTTTGTTGGCAAGTGGGCATGGGCGTGGGCGTGTGCAGGAGGGCAGCTGGCCCGAACATAGGCAGCACCTTCGTCTGTACCTCCAGAACACCTGAGACCTGGAAGGGACGCTCAGGCCACACACACACACCTGCTGTGCAGAAAAGTTCAGGGTGTTTCCAGTCCTTCAGGTGGACACCCCCCACCACCTCTTCGTGCACACCTGTGACCCTAGTTACAGCATGCAGTCATGTTGTAGCTGGGGTCTGTTCAGTCTTGGTGCCAAAGAGTGCAGAGGAGTCCAGAACCCTGGGCTTTGTGGGGAGAAGCCCAGGGGTGGCAGCCTGAAACGTGCACATTCCTGGTGAGGTGACTCCCTGCTAAGGGCACTGCTTCACGGCTCCCTGTGAATCTGCCAAGTCTTTCCTTGCAGATTTTCTCCCAGGAAACGAGGGCAGGGAATCAGAAGCATTTTTACTTAAATCTGCCTGGCAAGAGCCAAGGCGTATTTAAGATTCATCTCACTGACAACACTCCAGAGCCCACTGGCAGGGCTCCAGTGTGATCTGGGCGTGCCGTTTGCTGCTTTGGCTCGCAGGACAGATGTGATGCAGGAGAATAGAGCTTTAGGGACCTAAACCACCTGAATGCAGCCTTGAGAGCTGCCAGCCCACCCAGACAGCGAACACGATCTTCTCGAGGCCACTGGAGAGAGAGGACTGGGACCCAGAACAAGGACCCAGGTGTGGAGTCCCCTCCGGGGCTCCGTGTGTGACTCACATCCGAAGCCTTTGAGATTCTGAGCATCTGCATGGCGGTTCCTTTGTCTGCTTTGGTTAAAGTTTATGGAAGTAAGACCCAATCTAGTCCTAAGAGAGTCCCTGACTACTGCTGACAAATCTCAAAGACTAGCCAGTGTGATAACAAGCTCAGCATGAAACCACATTTCTATAGCAACAGACATTTTCTCTTAGGTGAAAGCAAAAGCAAAGCATCCCACCCTATAAGGAAAGCATATAAAATTATGAGAAGGAAAACCATGGCATTTTTGCTTCTTTGGAATATTCATGAAATGTGTATGGGTTTCTCAATTTCCATCTGGTGTCTTTTCTCATATGTCCAATTCATATGTCATCTGAACTTCTCATGAGTTCTGACTTTGTCAATAAAAAACATATTAAAAATGGTGTTCTTTGTGAAAATCATAGTGAAATTGAATGTATGGATGTGAGAGTTAGACAATAAAGAAGGCCGAAGAATTGATGCTTTAACTGTGGTGCTAGAGAAAACTCTTGAAAGTCCTTTGGATAGCAAGGAGACCAAGCCAGTCAATCCTAAAGGAAATCAACCCTGAATATTCACTGGAAGGACTGATGCTGAAGCCAAAGCTTCAATACCTTGGCCACCTGATGGGAAGAGCCAACTCATTGGAAAAGACCCTGATGCTGGGAAGATTGAGGGCAGGAGGAGAAGAGGGTGACAGAGAATGAGATGGTTAAATGGCATCACTGACTCAATGGACATGAGTGTGAGCAGGCTCTGGGAGTTAGTGAAAGACAGGGAAGCCTGGTGTGCTGCAGTCCATGGGGTTGCAAAGAGTTGGGCACAACTTAGAGGCTAAAACACAACAGCAACCATTAAATCAGTATTAATTACAACTTACTCTCACCACCAGCCATTTCCCTTAAAAGTGACAGGAAACTTCAGAATGACAAGATAATTTCATTAAATGCTTGTCTTATAGAAGTCTAATCCATGGGCATATTAAGTTTGCTTAATTACTTGATAAAATGATAGGCTACTTGATATATTCTTATTAACTAAGTTATGAGTAATAATAATAATGCTTCTTATCTGTCTGTCTATATATATATATCACTTTTCCTTTGAAAAGTGCTCTCACTACACTACATAATTTCATCATAGAGGTTTAAGAGCCAAGATAAAACCTAAAAACCAAAACTGATAATTACTCTTACAATTTTAGACAGTGCATTCACTGATCAGGATTATTTTTTTATTTTATAAAAACATCATAAAATTCCATGTTTCTGAATGACTGCGTAGCCATAATATCTAATTGGAGCCGCTACTTAATCAGCATTTTAGTGGAACACGTATTTTGCCAAAAACCATTTTACCATGATCAGAATGCTATGGTCCAAGATGGGCTTGATAGAAACGGACAGAAATGAGCAGCAAAGAAACACAGTTTTCTTTTCACTAGAAACCCTAACAAAGTTCGATGAGAACGTGCTTGCTTTTCCTCGTCTCCCCCAAGGTCCTCCGCCTGACCTCCTGTCTCAACAGGGACCACCTGCAGCATCTTTGTTCCCACCTGGACCATCCACTCTGCCTTGAGGGGAGTCTCTCATGTGCCATCAGGCTGCCCCGTGGCCCAGAAGCTGGCTCTGACCCCACAGTCCCCTCCTCTGCCCCGACCTTTGCTAACTGAAAGACAGACGTCAGAGGATGAAAACCAGCCTCATGCTCTTTCGGGAGGGATCAGAACACTTTAATGGCTCCAATGAATCAAAATAAACCGCAATAAATCCCCAATCTCATTTAATTTTTAAATTAGACATTTTTCACACTTGCTCATGAGAATTGAATAGTCTGAATTTTTTGAAAATTCTACATTTTACATTAATTTTACATAAAAACATGTAATTCTCAGTTTGCATGTGCTTATATAGATATTTGGGAGTCGACTCCTTTTTTTTCTGGTCAAAGCATGATTCCTTTCTTGGGGTGCTCTGGAAAACCAGAAGACCACCTTTTCAGGAAACGAGATTTCTGTCTGGTGAATCTGTGCTTTGTGCTACCTTGATGTTTGAGGATCTAAGTGGTAGCCACCCTGACCTTGAGATGAATAACTAATTTCTGCCTCCTCCCCCTGCCTGTTAGCTGCTGAGAGCATGCTTTTCCTTCCAGGTTGCAATTGAAAATACAGAGGCCCTAAGATACATACAGGCCTCCTACAACCAAATAGATGTCCTGAATCCATGAGCTATAATTCAGAAATTATAGCTGAATTATAACTCAGAAATATCCTCTTAGAGCTTCCCAGCCTCCTTATTCCGAAGTTTAAAAATCATATTTACAGGTTTTATGTGCAGTTTAGAAATCCATTTTGTGCCAAGGAGCAACATATTTGAACTAACAGTATTTTGAAATCTGTCTGTCTTCTCTGCTGCAGGTACCTGTTAAGTGAGTTGATGTTTATTCTCACTTGATCACTGTTGAGGGCCTAGAGATATTACCACCTCCCTTTGATCACTATTGAGGGTCTAGAGACGGTACCATCTCCCTTTCATGTATAAAAATGTGAGGCTTCGAAGAATGAAGTCGCATAGGTAGTAAGCGTTGGAACAGGGTTTTGAACAACCAGATGCCGGAAACCAGCGTCTACTGACAGAAGCAAGAAATGACACTCACAGAAAATAAAGCTGTGCAAAGCTGACATCAGATGTGGAGAGTCAAGCAGTCTGGGAGCTTTGTGAGCAGAGAAAATGGGTGCAGACAGCTCCGTGAGGTGCCAGCAGCAGGACAGGCAAGATGCCGTAGGTCACCGACAGGCTTCTCCAGTGTCCAGTGCACAATATTTGGTGAGTAAGAAGGCTTAGAAACTGAAGACAGTATATCGCCCTGGAAAGATCAAGGGTTTTGGAGTCAGACAGATCTGGGTCCAAATCCTGGCCTGGGACAGACGGCGGCAGGCAAGTGTGATTTCATGATAACACCGGGCGGCTTTAGGAAGCCTTCTTTGTTTGTGCCCATTCAGTGGACCCTCAGTAAGTGGTGGGTTATCTAGAGACAGAAAAAGTGTTTATTGGAATATAATTGCTTTTCAGTGTTAGTTTCTGCTGTATCGCTTTGTGAATTAGCCATATGTATTATGTCACAGTGCTTATCTTAAACATAGGACTCCAGAAGCACCGTCGGGTCCTATCTAAGTGTTCTGAAGGACAGAAACTGTAGCCTTGTGGACAATAAATCCCATTCATTTTAACATCCAACAGTGACATGGAACCACTTCCAGGAGGAAAGTGACCTTCCTTGGGTACTTTTGACGTGGGTGATTTTAATGC
The DNA here is from genome assembly GCF_032405125.1 of Capricornis sumatraensis. Lineage (NCBI taxonomy): Eukaryota > Metazoa > Chordata > Mammalia > Artiodactyla > Bovidae > Capricornis > Capricornis sumatraensis. Next base: position 120,674,900 of record NC_091074.1, read on the forward strand.
ATATGAACTTTTTTCATTTTACCAGTTATAAAAATCCAACGCAATACTTTTTGAAGAAAGTCATCCTAAGCAAAGACTTTTGAATCTGACTATAGTATTTCATTCTTTAGGTAATCAGTCGATGCCTCATTAATTTCAAGTGCCAGAGTGTATTACTTTTAATTTTCCTAAGCTATCGAGTTAATACATCTTAATTAATGTAAGTATTATTTAGGCAGAGTGGCTCAGCCAACAGGTGGTGAGAGGGTCTCAAGCCCCGGGGCTGAGGAACCAGCATGTTGGAAGGCTTCTTCCATCACAGTCTGAGTAAAATTAAGCCCTTCCAGTATAAACGCGCACACAGGAAGCAAAGCATGTACCTCGCCCTGCGAGGTCTGCTAAGGTGCGATGCCTCCACTGAAAGTTATCAAATTGAACGCGGACGGTTGAGAAGTACCCCAGGCGCTCCTAGGCTAGCACCCCCTTCGCAGCCAATCCCAGGCCCTCTCCTCTTCCGCTCTGCCCCCTCCCCGCTCCCCCTCTCACCATGCGCTCCGGCCCACAGCATCCCTTTCCTCAGCCCTTAGGTTCATCTGCGCGTTCTCCTGTGGGCCCCTCCTTCCACCTGGTCACCGCCTGGCCCCCTGGAGCCGGTGCGCAGTGAGTCCACGTTGCTTTCTCCTTCAAACCTCTTCAAAAGGTGGTTTCAGCTCTTTACTTTGCTTTGAGTCTTCCACGGACTTCCTGAACCTCCTCCAGCTTCAGCCGAACTCATTAATGTCACTGAATTCTGACTTCTGAATCCAATTTACATATTTTAAATCCATCTTGATGGGCCTCCCATCAAAGTGCATGCAGGGCCACTGGCCACGTTTCAGCGAGATGCCCTGTGCACCCTCCTCCCTCTTCCCTCCCTCTCTCTTCCTTCCCTCCCTCCCTTCTCTCCTCCTTCCTCTCCCCCTATTTCCTTACGTCCTATGGGCACATTTCTCACATTGGAAGCTTGGTTGTGTATTTTGCATCTTTGAAGAAAAATAAGACTGAAACTGTTACACCAGTCAGATAATAGAGGGAATTCCAGGTGTTGGAATGAAACAGATATTCGGATGTTATTAATGTTCAGAACAAACAAGCATCATCTAGGATGCAATTCCTAAGAAAAAATTTACTTGCAACAAAGCCAGTGGGCGGGGGCGGGGTCTGAGGCTCTTTTGAAAAAGAAGCCAAAGTCAGCAGGTCAGAGAAAGAGAGGGCTCGCCGACTTCACCTCCAAGCTGCGCTTTCTAAGCTAAACACTGGCTTCAGTTCAGTTCAGTCGCTCAGTTGCGTCCAGCTCTGCAACCCTGTGAACTGTTGCCCATCAGGCCTCCCTGTCCATCACCAACTCCCAGAGCTTGCTCAAACTCATGTCCGTTGAGTTGGTGATGCCATCCAACCATCTCATCCTCTGTCATCCCCTTCTCCTCCCACCTTCAATCTTTCCCAGCATCACGGTCTTTTCCAAACAGTCAGTTCTTCACATCAGGTGGCCAAAGTATTGGAGCTTCAGCTTCAGCATCGGTCCTTCCATTGAATACTCAGGACTGAATTCCTTTAGGACGGACTGGTTTGAGCTCCTTGCAGTCCGAGGAGCTCTCAGGAGCCTTCTCCAAGGTTGCGTAAGTAGACATTGACCTACTTCCTGTATCACCGAGTGCGTGCAGTAGATGGACACCTAAAACATGAGTTAGACTTCAGTGACTAGCGTTAAGAATGGCTCTATTTGCTTTAGTTTTAAAACATGTCCAAAAGTTGAGCTGAAACCTAAGTTACCAGCAGTGTGACAGGTCGGCTCATCACTTATCTGAAGGTCTCCTCTGCTTCCTGGAGGGATGACCCGGGCCCGGAGAAGGGAGCACTCAGGGACTCCTCACAGCCCAGCCTCGCGTCTTCCTAGGGGTAACTGAGGCCTCAGACCTCAGCTCACCCGTCACCCCCTCAGTCTCTGCCTCCCCTACGGGGAGGGGGGCCACGGGTGGGAAGGGACAGCAGGTGGCAGACATGAACTCCGGTTATTTTAAGATGTGGACGGTGCAGAGGCTGAGGTGAAGACGGTGGGCAGCTGGGCCGGGCTGGGTAGCGGAGGCCTGGGCATGCACTGGAGCACAGTGAACCCGCGGTGACCTTAGGGACAGTGGGCGCAGGTGAGCTGTGCCGCAGACGTGGACACGGGGGGCCTGCAGCGTGGCGGGGCTCAAGTCTCAGCCCCTCACCCGCAGCTCAGCGTCCTGCCAGACTGACCACGTGCTCCCTGCTCCCTGCGGGGCTGCTGAAGGCAGACGAGCCGCACAGAGCCACGCAGGGTCGGGGGACGAGGCGACCTGTCAGACCGGCAGGGGCTCTGAGGGGCTTGGGGTTCGGCCTGTCCGAGCCGCTCGGCTCCGGCGCCTCGGGCACTGGAATCCGCCGCATGCTCAGCAGTGTGAAGACATGTGGGCCTCAGCGGTGATGTCCTCCCGGGGCTGTGTGTGTCCGAGCGGAGCTTCCTGTCTCTGAGGACGGCTTCCTCACGCTCACTTCACCCCAGCAATGTCTCAGGGGTAACTCTGTGTGCTTTAATAACTTGCTCCACCCAAGGATATAATCGGAAAACAATCACTTGTTTCCGAGAAGGGGTGAAAGAGCAGGAGGGAGGGAGGGAGGGGAAATGCGCAGGGTGCAAAGTCCAGGGAGCTCGTCTGTGGACCCAAGTGTGCCCCAGTCACCGGGCCAAGGGACACATCAGATCTGGGCAGGAGAGCGAGGCTGGTTCCAGCTGCTGGAACTGCCTGGACCGAGGAGGGGACAGGTTTCCTGGGCAGTCTGTGAATGACGGGGACACCATCTGTTGTTCCTTGAATGACCCGGGAGCCACCAGGAAGCCACCCGAGGAGCACTGACCCTTCGGTGGCCCACCTGGGGTGTGACCTTGGGACACGATCTCTCAGGCTGGCACGTCCTCTCTAGGGTTTCCAGTGTCCAGGGAGTCACAGAGGACAGACGGGGACGCGGGCAGCCTTGCCCTCTCTCCAGCTCCCCTGGGCCCTGCCTGCTCCGGCGGTCTCGTTTGGGAGCCATGCCAATCACCGCTGTACTCAGGCCTCCTCTTTGTGCCTTTAGTGGAGAAATCATTATTACACATTTCTGCCACTCTGCTCTATTTTCTAGTAACTTACTCGGGACCATGAGGCCCTGTAGGGTGTGGGAGGTGGACTCTGTGTCCCCTCGGGTCACAGGGGAGCTCTCTCCTCAGTGGCCCCTCAGTTGCTTCTGACCGCATTCTCTATCTGGCTCTTAAAATGACAGATCCAGCTGGGGTTTGAAGTTTGTGATGTCTGCGTTTCTTTCTTGAGGAGGAAGTGAAAAGCAGAGTTGTTAAAATTCAAAGCTGGAACGGCTTCTGGTGGCCAGGAGACAGGGCGGCAGATGGGCCCGTGTCTCAAGTGGCAGCGATGCGCTGTCTGGTGAGGGGTCCCAGGTGGACGGAGCGGCCCACCGTGTGCCCCAGCTGTGTCGTTGCGACGCCAGCATCCGGCGGCCGCTGTTTCCACTTTTGGAAGGATCAGCGGCCTGTCTGCAGGCTGTCAGCCTGTGAACCACAAACCTGCCGCTCCAGTCTTCTGGGGCAGAGAGAACCCGGAGTCCTTGGGAGTCACTGTCAGGCCACAGCTGAAATTTTCTTGGCAGAGTCGGTGGCTTCCACTGAAAAGGATGTGTACCTGAGCAGAGTGAGCTGGAGGTTCCTGTGACTCACTCACCTTCAGACTCCACAAGGCCAGACCCTGCCTGGGGCACAGCTGACAGGCAGGCGTCCCCCTCCGCTCCCCCCGCATACCTGCCCAGGGCCATCGCCAGCTCGCCGGCGCCGCTGTGTGCTGCTCAGGGCTGCAGCCTGAGTCCTGCCGTGGCTTTGACAGCCTCTGACCCTGGTGCAGACTTGAAAGCCTCTGGGCTGCAATGGCTGCCTGGCTGAGGGCTTCATTATCATCAAGAGGCGAGTGTACATCGAACGTGATTTGGTCATGGAATGTTCATCTCCAAAATGCCTCTGTCTGAGAGATTTGCAAGCCCTGGATCTTTTCAAGGCTGCTAGCAGCTGGAGTTCAGCTGCAGCTCCCGATGGGTTTTGAATGCTAATCACTGCGGTACCCAGTTGAGGCCGAGTCTCATTGCTGAGGGAGACCATCCATCGTGGAGCCGTCACGAGCCTGTGATGGCTTCAGAGGGGAGGTAACAAACAGTATAGATCCGTCCGTTCCTGCTCCACGTATCACACTGACAAGAGCCTTATATTTAGAGCAGGCGGCCTTGGGGGACGTTTAAGGTCACGCTGAGCCGGGTCTGGAGTTTCGTTGCAGAATCACCGCTATCAAGCAATCGTGTGTATAACACGGTTGCTGTTTAAATGGGTGTCAGCTCACTGATTAATCCAGAACCAATGCAGGAGGAGAATCAGAGAAAGCACAGAAACAACGGGGCAGGTTTATTGTCAGACATGCTTGTTCACGCCAGCAGGACTTTTATTCCTCAATCCCAAGGACAGTTCCTGGGCAGGATGCACCTGGTCGGGACACAGGGACAGCCCACAGCCCCTACAGACATGCCTTTTCGCCCACCTAGCTCCGAGGCCACACACGCCTGCAGGGGTGGGTGAGCAGGCAGGGCACTGCACACAGCAGGCTGGGTGGCCCCTCTCACCAGCCCCAAGAGGCGGCCCCAGGAGGGCGGGGCTGGGTCCTCGCCACCCACTCCTGGTACTCGGGCATCACTGCCAGCCCCTCTCCACCTCGGGCATGCGTGACGGGGAAGGCATTTCATTCTGACCCTAACATCCATCACAGCCGTTTCCTTGATGTTTAAAGGAAGAAGATACCCTAATCTCTAAGCCAGACTGCACAATGCATCATAAAAATTACTCGAAAAAATATAAAACACGCTCTGAATGTGCCTATTCAGTAGCACAGCATCTGTGTAACTTGGGCTGTGCTCATTAGAACCAGCTCCAGGCATTGCCAAGTCTGACCTCATGGTGCCAATGACTCTTTTGTCAACATAAGAAAATAAGCCTGAAAATATTCCAGGTTGTCACTGGCTGGGAGGGACTGGACAATCATTTAGGGTTCCTTATTTTCTAGATACAAAGGCCAGAAGTCCTCTGGACAATGATTCGTTTTTTTGAAGTAACCGTTATAAAAATCCTTGCATAGCCATCTCTGTGCATCTTATTTCAACACTCCTAAATTACTGTCAGTATTAAGCCAAACTTATGCAATTAATGCAAATTTATCAAAACTTTATGTTAGATTTTATATACTTAGAATATGTAAATACTTGTATGTGGATATATAAATATTTACATAATATGAATATATATTTACATATCATTATATTTATATTGTAATAAATAGTATCTATTCATCTAGGGATTCCCAGGTGGCTCAGTGGTAAAGAATCTGCCTGCCAATTCCAGAGACATGGGAGACACAGGTTCGATCCCTGGGTCAGGAAGACCTGTTGGAGAAGGAAATGGCAGCCCATTCCAGTATTCTTGGCCTGTAAAATGTCATGGGCAGAGGAGCCTGGCAGGCTATAGTCCTTGGTGTCGCAGAGCAGGACATGATTGAGTGACTAAGCATACATGCATGTGTGCAGATAGCATCTGTACATGTACATGTGCCTAACATTTAAGTTTATACCCAAGTCACCATTTCAGGCCCACCTTCCTGGCAATACATGCATACATAATTAGGCTCCCTCTGCCTTTTCTGTATCGTCTTCTACTCCTGTCGTTTTAAAGCTGTGCATCAGTCTTCCTTTCTATTTAAATCCAGCCCCGCGGAAACCTTTTTTATCCAACCAGTGCGCGGCAGTGCGGCGGGTTCAGAAGCAGCAGGAAGGAAGCCATGAAGACAGGGCTGTTTTGTGGTTTGCTTTCATCTGTGCTGCTATTTCGGTCTCTGCTTCACACACAAAGGGGCTGGAGTGTTGGAAGGATCTTCTGCCCCGTCAGAGGAGGCCAGGACCGGTCCTCACGGTCAGGGAAGGACGCACTGCAGGCTCCCTTTCCTGTCCCCAGGGCCACTTTCACTGCCCCGGGCCTCTGGATATTCTGTGTTCTCTTTACATCATAATCTAACTGAAGGTCATTCGTCCAGGCCAAGTACTGGCTGTGAGTCCAAGGAGACCATACCTCAGGGCACATGCAGGAGCTGCCCAGGGCCTGGTTGCCCTCGGCCCACAGCCCTGGGGTTCACACAGATTCTCGCCCTCCCAGTTGTGTGTGTATCCTTTTTTAAGACAGAAAATATGAAGATAACTGCGATCCAAGATATTATACTCATCGAATTATCTTATTTTCTCAGTTCAGTTCAGCCACTCAGTTGTGTCCGATTCTTAGTGACCCCATGGACTGCAGCACACCAGGCCTCTCTGTCCATCACCAACTCTTGGAGTTTACACAAACTCATGTCCATTGAGTTGGTGATGCCATCCAACCACCTCATCCTCTATCGTCCCTTTCTCCTGCTTTCAATCTTTCCCAGCATCAGGGTCTTTTCCATTGAGTCAGTTCTTCGCATCAGGTGGCCAAAGTACTGGAATTTCAGCTTCAGCATCAGTCCTTCCAATGAATATTCAGAATTTCCTTTAGAATCGACTGGTTTGATCTCCTTGCAGTCCAAGGGACTCTCAAGTCTTCTCCAACACTACAGTTCAAAAGCATCAGTTCTTCAGCACTCAGCTTTCTTTATAGTCCAACTCTCACAGCTATACATGACCACTGGAAAAAACATAGCCTTGACTAGACGGACCTTTGTTGGCAAAGTAACGTCTCTGCTTTTTAATACACTGTCTGGGTTGGTCGTAACTTTTCTTCCAAGGCATGTCTTTTAATTTCATGGCTGCAGTCACCATCTGCAGTAATTTTCAGTTCAGTTCAGACGCTCAGTCGTGTCCGACTCTTTGCGACCCCATGAATCGCAGCACGCCAGGCCTCTCTGTCCATCACCATCTCCCGGAGTTCGCTCAGACTCACGTCCATCGAGTCCATGATGCCATCCAGCCATCTCATCCTCGGTTGGAGCCCCCAAAATAAAGTCTCTCACTGTTTCCATTGTTTCCCCATCTATTTGCCATGAAGTGATGGGACTGGATACCATGATTTTAGTTTTCTGAATGTTGAGTTAAGCCAACTTTTTCACTCTCCTCTTTCACTTTCATCAAGAGGCTCTTTAGTTCCTTTGCTTTCTGCCGTAAGGGTGGTGTCATCTGCATATCTTACTTTCTATCTAGTACATTTTATTTTTCTAGAAAAAATTTATACGGATGATTACACAATGAAAGGTGTAATTCATTAGGATATTCAGAGTTTGCCAAGCAGGAGAAGCACACACGTCACGTTTACTCTGCACTGAGTAAGCTGTGGCCTCAAGACAAGGCTACCCCGTGAGAGTCAAGGAAACATGAAAAATGGGAGAGCATATTGTAAACAGTCTCCCTCCTTTGGTCCCTGAAACCTTTTTCCAGCGGATCTAAGTCCACGACCAGGGCATTTCCAACCTCCAAAAGCATGTCAGCATATCATGTCTTCCCAAGTCACTGGGAAGGTCACTGTGGGATTCAGCCAGAGAGGCCCCATCACGTCTCTCACCTGCAAAGCGTCATTTCCCGCTTTTCCTCCCCAGGCTGATGAAGTCCTAGCCCTAGCGATGAAGCGTGAGAGTTTTACTCTCTAACCTTCCTATTCGCTCATATTCCTTGAAAACCCCCATGGATTGGGCTGTACGGTGAACAATAACCTGCTCCTCTATTTCTTGCTGCAGAGCACGCAGTGTCCTCTGACGCAAGGAATGGAACACGTCCAGACGGACAGACTGGCAACCGGCCTGCTCGCCAGGCGGCGACGAGAGTCGAGGAGTCTGTGGGAGACTTCCGGCCGGAAGCTTGTCCCTCGCTGAGGTGGCGGGCGCGGCCGAGGTCGGGAGCGGAGGGGCCCTCCCCTCAGGCTGAAGTGGGGCGGCCACCGTCGGCGCTCGAGCCAGGACGTCCTCGCCCTCAAACGCCAGCCAGGCTGCGGGCGCCCCTGAGGCAGCGGCAGGGTGCGGTCGCGGTGGAGGGCGTTAGGCGGCCACCCCCACGAGTGTCCGCGAGCCCCTTCCTCCCAGCTCTTCTCACCCGGAACAGCCGCCCTGGGAGCCCACAGCCGCCTCAGCCGCCCACACGGGCGCCGGCGGAAGCCGCCTCGGCCCAGCGGCTCCGGCAGGAGGCGGCGGGGCGGGAAGCGGAGGCGGCGGGGCGGGAAGCGGAGGCGGCGGGGCGGGAAGCGGAGGCGGCGGGGCGGGAAGCGGAGGCGGCGGGGCGGGAAGCGGGCCTGAGCGGCAGCCGGAAGTTGTCCGTCCAGGGCCTCCCTCGTGGGCGGGACCACAGGAAGCGGAGGCGGCCGGGTCAGCGGTCAGACTCCTCCAAGGTGATGAGGTTCGGGATTGCTGTGTGTGAGCTGGCAAAGCGGTGGATGAGGCGGCCGCAACTCTCGCAGCCGGGCTCCTGTAGGCTTTGCCTCCCAAGATGGAGCAGGAACACCTGGGCATGCCTCCTGACCACAGGTCCCCATTCCCACCTGCCGCCTTCTCTGCACGGAGACAAGGGTGTGTTCCCCGTGATCCCTGCTCAGGCAGACGAGCGTTCTTACAGCCTCTGCAGAGTGAGCGATGCACACACGCGCGTGCCCGTCTGCAGCAGTGGGACAAGCTGCTGCTGCTGCTGCTGCTAAGTCGCTTCAGTTGTGTCCGACTCTGCGACCCCATAGACGGCAGCCCACCAGACTGCTCTGTCCCTGGGATTCTCCAGGCAAGAAGACAAGAGTGACGGCCAAAGGTTGTTCACGGAGGAAGATGGGCCCGCCGGCACAGCCTGCCTCACCCTCAACCGTATCCTTGTTCATCTGAGGTCAGCGACTGGTTCTTTAGAAGAGATGGCTGCAAGGAACAGCAGGAGATGACATGCTGGATCTAGAAAGGAATTCACGTCGTCCTGAAATAGAAGTTAAACAGGCAACTGAGATACAGTGCTCACACCATATCTGTGCCATGCAAAGAAATCATAAATGACATTAATTCTGAACTTTTGAGAAAAAGTAGACAAAAATATTTTTAAGGAACGATTTTATTTTCCTATAATGCCTGGGGGTGGGGGGAGCATCTAACTTACAGTAGACTAAAGCCAGAATTTCACAATAACAGATGAAAACATACTTAGGTTTTTTGTTATAACTTTTAAAATTCTCTGGTGTGTCACCGATGCTCCAATTCCAGAAATTCTGTGGCATCTGAAAGTTGTTCTGTCACCTTTTGAGAACATGCTTCTGAATGCAGACTTCACTCTGGCTTATGGGCTGCTCGCCAACATTTAACTGCAAGCTCCGGTTCTGAGTTCTAACTCTTGACTTGCTGACTGTCATGGCCTCTGTGACCTACAAGCTATTTGTGAGAAATCAAACAAGACACAAAAGTCCTCAGAATGAGGATTCATGACATTCCAAAGGACATGATCAGCCCTGGGGGATTTCTAAAAATATTTTAAGGAGCTGTCTCTTCTCCTGATGTTGGGGGTTCAGTGGGTGTGTCTCTCCTGGAAGTACTTTGCCTTGTCCATCAACAGTAAGAAACAGGACATCCCAGAAGCTCTTTCATGGCTCGGAAGCTGAATCTCCAAAATGTATCTCACCGAGATTCTAAAAAACACACGCACATATTAGACAAGGGGATGCATTCTCCCTAGTGGTTTACAATGCTGTGTCTATTTCATTTATACAACAGGGTGATTCCGTTAGATTTATGTATGTTTTTTTCGTATTCTTTCCCATTATAGGTCATTATAATATGCTGAATGTGGCTCCCTGTGCTGTACAGTAGGACCTTGCTGTTTGTCTGTTTTGTCTATACCAGCTTGTATCTGCTAATCCCAAACTCCTAATTTATCCCCACCCCTCATTTCCACTTTGGTAACCATAAAGGAGGGTCTGTTTGTTTTGTAAATAAGTTCATTTTTATCAGCTTTTAGATGCCACACATCAGTTAGATCCTATGGTGTTGATCTTGCTTGTCTGATTTACTTCACTTAGTATGGTCATCCCTAGGGCCATCCATGCTGCTCTAAACAGCGTTATTTCTTTTTTGTGACTGAGTAGTATTGTGTGTGTGTGTGTGTGTCTGTGTGTGTGTGTGTGTGTGTGTGTGTGTGTGTGTGTGTACTAAGTTGCTTCAGCTGGGTCTGACTCTCTGTGACCCCCATGGACTGTAGCCCACCAGGCTCCTCTGTCCATGGGATTCTCCAGACAAGAATACTGGAGTGGGTTGCCATGCCCTCCTCCAAGGGATCTTCCTGACCCAGGGATCAAACATAGGTCTCTTATGTCTCCTGCATTGGCAGGAGGGTTCTTTACCAGCAGCACTGCCTGGAAGCCTCTATATCCATTCATGTATGTTGGACATGTACATTGTTTCTGTGTCTTGGCGATTATGAACACTGAGGTGCATGGATCTTTTCAAAGTAGAATGTACTTCAGATGTATGCCCAGGAATTGGATTGCTGGGTCATATGGTAGCTTTATTTTGTTTCTTTAGAAACCTGCATGCTATTCTCCATAGCGGCTGCACCAATTTACATTCCCAGGATAGATCACATGCTGAGCCACAAGGCAAGCCATGGAATTTTAAAAAATTGAAGTCACATCAAACATCTTCCCTGACCAGAACACTGTGAGTTCCTCACTTAATCTGGATTAAATTTTCAATTGTCTAGGGACACATATTTAAAACATTTAACCCAAGTTAGCGATGACTTTACGCGTAGCAGTGACATCCATGAATGTGTGCCAGTACTTGCTTGTTTTGAAGGCCTTAGAGGAGTCTCTTCAATTAGGATTTCAATTTGCAGATACTCCTGTGTCGCAGCAGATCACTGACTGTTAGGGAGAGATGAGCGAGGCGTTTCGTTGCCCCTATGAGAGGCTCCTTCCCAGCCCGGTTTATATGGCATTTCACATTATGCTTTACAGTCTGTATCACATGATCCAGAAGTTTGGACCGATCCTGTCCCCCTGATCTGAAATGTTACACTTAAAAACTGAGCAAAAATAAATAAATAAAATAACAAATCTGAGATGATTCACACATGTTTTTCCTTCTTGAGGCTACAAGTGGCTTTAATCAAGAAAACAGTTTTTTTTTCTTTTTTTCTCAAAATGATAGTGCTGTTTGCCATAATGATAGAAGGAAGGTTAGTATTTCCTGCTTGTTCTATTTTGCTTGGTCTGAAGCCTAACATTACAACTTATTTCTCTTCTGTGCAAGGCTGGACCCCCCCCCCCCCCCCGGGCGTTGTCAGGTCCTCTACATGTGGGTTATTTCATATATGCATGTTCTTCACCTGTGTTCTTGTTGGCTCAGCTGGCTACCATGTGAATAATGACAGTGAGAATTTTGGCCTAAAGTGAAGACTAGAATCCATACTTCCCCTTTTAAGGCCTGGACACGTAGAGTGGATACCCTGTAGCCCCCTCCACTGCAGGAAGTACCCCCATACACCCTCAGCTCCTGGACAGATGAGAGCTTGCTCCCTGGGCAGCATCCTGAGTCCTGGGCAGGAGTAATCTCCCACTAGAATCAGCCAAGCTCCTGGATAGAGGAGCTGTTGGCACTGTGCTTCCCGTTCACAGCCACCGCCTGGGTCAGGATGGCCTGCACACTCAGCGATGGCCGTGTCCACTGTTGTCCAGGCAGAAAGCCTGAATAGGGCTCTGGGAAGTGGGACAGCTCTGATTTCTAACCATCTTCATAAGTAGTGTGTGTGGTAGATTAGTGATTGCTTTGAACGCTGAGGAAAACCTAAACAGTAAAAATTACACGGGTTGACTAAAATTGAAGGTTTCATGACCAGAAATGAATAAAGAGCACGTATTGATTTTAAACCAACAAACAAATCGGTGATGCTGAGAGCCAGGGACGCCCCCATGACTGACTTGCAGGGTCCTCAGAGTGGAATCGGCTGCCGTATCTGAATCTCTCGGCACCTGTTACTTAGAGCTGAGAAACGCATCTGCCTGTCAGGAAAATTTTCATCCCAGGCTTGAAGGCTTCAACAGTTTTCTGGATGTCAGACCTGATCTTGTTGGTGGAAAGCGGAAGAATTTAGATTCTTCACTCTTTGGTAACACGTTAACTCTTTCAAACCACAGCGCGGTCTGAACTGCAGAGACTGCGGCTCCGGCAGGGGAGGCTAAGAGACGTGCAGTGGAGAAAATGCTCTCTGGGGAGAGCAGGTTCCTCTCTGAGGGTTAGGTGTAGCACCTTCCCCGCTGGAGAAAGCTTGTAAGGCTTCCACTCACAAGGAGCTTGGGGACGACCAAGCCTGCTGGACCCACACTCCGCTGGTGACGGTGGGGTGAGAGAGATCTTTCTGGCCACCCCTCCCCTGTCTCTCTGGTCCTTTCACAATGTACTGATGGCTGCACCCGGCAGCACTGCAGTGTGTAAGGACACCTTTTCCCACAGAATAAAAGGCCCAGCATCCCCATCTGTCATGCCCCATCACTCTGCCCATCGAGCCATCCACTCAGCATCCACTCTTCTTTTCCTTAGTATATTCTTCCATTCACTCATTCGTCCACCTAGTCACTCATTCATCTCTGCAGTCAATCAACAAGCATTTTTTGGACTTGTGTTATATTTGGGAGAGAATGGCTAAAAAGGCAGGAAAGTTCCCTGACCCTGCCAAGTCAACGCATGACTAGATGACACGGACAGCTCGATAAATAATTGGAATAAACTCATAAGTGCTGGTATTCCCTTGAGGCTCAGCTGGTGAAGAATCTGCCTTCCATGCGGGAGACCCGGGTTTGATCCCTGGGTTGGGAAGATACCCGGGAGAAGGGAAAGGCTCCCCACTCCAGTATTCTGGCCTGGAGAAATCCATGGACTATATAGTCCATGGGGTCACAAAGAGTCAGACACGACTGAGCGACTTTGACTCCCTCACTCATAAGTGCTGCTCAGGATGAGAACAGGGCACTGTGATGCTGTGGTCGGAGGGGCCCGGACTCGTCCGGTGGGTGAGAGGCATCCTAGAAGTCGTCCGGGAGCAGAGGGCGCAGGGATTGAGTGTGAAGACTTGAAAGTGAGGAGCAGATGGCACTTGGAAGGAGGGCGAGAGGTTTGCCTGGGCCAGACAGCCGCTGTGCCAGGAGTGCTGAGAACGAGGCGCTCCTGGGGAACCCCCGTGAAGGGGATTGAAGGTGTCGCCCCAGACAAGGGGAGAGGCGGCTGGCTTTCATCAAGTCAGCGAGAGGCACGGTCTCCCCGTTGTCCAGTGACGCGCCTCCTCTGGGGAGGCGGTGCCAGGGCACGGACTGCAGAGAAGGTCTCAGGGACTTTGCAGCGCACTAGACAAGGCACGCAGGCGGTGCTGACTGAGCTGACAGCGAGGGAGGGGGAGACTGGGCCTGGGGGCAGGCATGTCGGGGTGGCGACGCTGTGATGCAGACGCCCAGCCCAGGGGAGGCATGGCTGCTTCCCAGGCAGAGCCCCTGCAGGCGTGGTGACCCTGCATGGACAGGCTCTTGGGGGGAGGTGGCCGGTTGCTCTTGGAGGTGCTGACTTTGAGTGTTGTCATTGCATGGAGAGCAGAGGGCTTTTAGAGGCTGGACTGAGGGTCTGGGGGGCCTACAGAGCCCTGAGGGGAGCAATGAAAAATTTCCCCCCAAACTGAAATGTTTATTCTGCTACAAAGAGATGAATATTGTGATGCAAAATTTAGAGAAATTCTTTGTTTTCTTAACTCTCAAAGCAGTAATTTTGTGTCTGTGGGGGCTCTGAGTGCGTCCACATGCCCGGGCACCTAGTGACGCGTCGAAAGAGCAGCCTCAGGCGCCGAGGGCGCTGGACCCACCAGGCAGTTTGTGGGGTCAGGGCCCCTCCTGGACACGGTGCATCCCTGCTTCTTCACTAAGTCACATCAGCACCAGCTTAGGAAACAGGAAGTCTGTTGTGATTCTCCACATAACTGAAAAATCCTGCCGCTCTTCATACCCTTCCAGACTGTGGCTCAGAGGGTAAAGAATCCGCCTGCAGTGCAGGAGATGTCGGTTCGATCCCTGGGTTGGGAAGATCTGGAGAAGGAAAAGGTAACCCATCCCAGTGTTCTTGCCTGGGAAATCCCATAGACAGAGGAGCCTGGAGGGCTGCAGTCCGTGGGGTCACAGAGAGTCAGACACGATCTAGCAACTAAACCACCACCACCAAAATTAAACATCTTCTGTGTCAAGCTAAGAATACAGGCGAAGACATCTGGGGCATAGAATATCTGTGCTTTTGACTTACACTGGGGTGATTTGAGGAAATTCCTTTCCTTGGGATTTAACCAAGAGAAATGGCAGAATTAACACCATAAAAGAAGTACATTTGAAAATTATGAGGGAAGTGACTTATTGTTTCCCCTGAATTTTTTCCTTTTTTTTTTTTTTTGCTAAATTCTCCACTGTATTGTGTACCTCATCCCACATTTTTTTCCTAATTTGAGAATGTCGAGAGAAGCTGGCTTGATTAACATTAATTGGATGTAGGAGGCTCAGGCTTGTGGCTGTAATGAGCCCACTTAGGACTCACTTTATATGATGCACTGTGATCTTCTGAAACATAGAGAAGAATCTTTGGAGATGAGCTCATTTGGGCAAGATTAGCAGGCTCACCCTCATCCTCAACATTCAGGAAACACCATTTTCTAATGTGTGCATTCTATCCCTGAAAGAGACTGTAATCGCAAGACAACATGAGGCAGGGAGAAGGCCTCTCTCCTGTTATGATATTTTTCATAAATTAGCAATTGTCAGCAAATATAAAGAAAGGAAGCTGTGGCCAAGAATAGGGGCTGAGGATAGTTTTAAGCCAAGTTATCAAGAAACCCACTCCCGATTCAGCCACAGGGAGCACTTCGGGTGATGGTAGTTGCTTTGAAAGGGCTTAATTTTTTCTTCAAATAGCTCTCTAGACTTAATCTCTTGATATTACATAGACTGGCTCCTGAGTCCCTTAGACTCTGCCAAAATATGACACATACTTAGAGTCAGTAAGCTCCAGTACTTTGACCACACGATGCAAAGAGCCAACCCATTGGGAAAGACCCTGATGCTGGGAAAGACTGAAGGCAAAAGGAGAGGCGGGCAGCAGGGGTTGAGATGGTTGGATGGCATCACCAACTCAACGGACATGAGCTCGAGCAAACTCCAGGAGATAGCGAAGACACGGAAACCTGGCATGCTTCTGTCCAGAGGGTCACAAAGAGTCGAACGTGATGTCACAGACTGAACAACAGCTTAAGAGAGCCATTCCAGAATCCGAGGCCTGTACTTTCTGCAGAGGGTGTGGTTTCTGCAGTGTCGTTTGTCACACGGGGAAGCAGGAAGCCTGGGTGGGCCCCGACATCCCGGCTTGGTAGACGCTGTACAGTCGCACAGTGAATTCTGACATCACTGCTGTTGGAAGCCCCGCCCCGCCCACTGCCCTGGAGTAGACAAGGCTGTCTGGTTCTGAGCGGAGTCTGTCTGTCCCCTGACCGCACGCCGTAAGCTGAGGCCATGCCTTGGCCTAACTGCAGGTTTTGCCACCTTGTCACCCTTATGCCCAAAGGCTAACAGCAGGCATCGCACTGATAAATCTAATCAGCAAGTAGATACACTCTCCATGTAGCTTCTTCACCAATAAAATGCCATCTTCCATTTAAGAAACTATTTTAGAGAGATAAAGTGGCATCTGCCCCGAGAATTAAGAATACAGTTGGGTTAGGCTTCTGTAAGCTGGTAATTGCCAGTCTAATTCTGTCCTGAATGTGATGTCACAGGCTGTTGATTTATCTCCGCTCTGAGCGAGTCTCAAGCAGTGTGCTCATAACACAAAAGCTGTGGTCTCTTCATAGCAGCCACGTGTGAACTGCCGTGGGCGGTGGGTGAATGAGGTCCGTGATGAATGAGGTCCAGCCCCTCCAGTTTAGGATGAGGTGGGCTCGGAAGGGCTGTGCCCCTGTGGTAGGCTGTTCTTACTAAAGATGCTTCGTTCCTGCTTCCGCAAGGCTGTTGCAGCGCAAGCTGTCCATCTTTAAGCTCTGAGTTCAATGACTATTTAGAGGTGAGACCTTTTCCCGTTTAAATATTGACTAATTCTTTTTAGCATTTTTAATACTGAACTTTCTGATTGGATTCATAAACATTAGTGAAGAGAACTTTAAAGGTTTTTTTTTTTTTTCTTACTTGGATTTGTTTTTTGAATTTAAAAAAATAAGATTATAACAAAGCAAACACAAGCCTATAAAGACAAAGCTAATATTATTCTTCTCATTCTGTCTAAAAGTTCAGGTTTAATTGTGTTCACTCACAACAGTGTCTATGTAGGTAGAAAACAGTTTTTTCTTGCAAACAGTGGGGCTACCATAAACTCATTCTCTGTAACTTCCCTTTCTTACTTAACTGTGAATCAGGACATCAGTCTGATCAAAACATCATGGCCTATCTCAGTTTTTACACAGGAGAATATTCCACAGCATGGTCTAGCTCTAATTCATTCTACCGCTCCTTGGCCAGAAGACCTTGGGTTGAGCCCAGGGCTCTGCCTCTCCAGAAGGTACCCTTGTGCAGCGGTGCCTGGACACCTGGCTTTTGTTTCTCCAGGAGGGATCTCCACATACTGGGCTGTTGGGTTGATGGGAACATCATTCAAAATTTGAATCAATCACATCAGATGTCTGCCAACCATGTTATACGGATCTCTTCTCTCACCAACAGCTGTGGATACTGTCAATCTTTTGAACTTTTTCCAGTTTCATTGGTGGAAAATGTATTATTTTAAGGGACGTGTGTGTGTGTGTGTTCAGCTGCTTAGTTGTGTCAGACTTTTTGCAAACCCATCGACTGTAGTCCACCAGCCTCCTCTTGTCCATGGAATTTTTCAGGCAAGAATGTTCGAGTGGGTTGCCGTTTCCCCCTCCAGGGGATCTTCCCGACCCAGGGATCTAACAAGCATCTCCTGTGTCTTCTGCGTTGGGCAGTGGGTTCTTTACCACTGAGCCACCGGGGTTACAGCTTTTACAAACGTTGATCTTTGTTCAACATGGAATCCATCTCTGTGCCCTTGCAGCGTCAGTCTGTCCGTATTTGCTCCCAAGTGGGTGTCAACTCTGTGGGCACCCCTGCTGAGTGAAGCCACCCTGCTCACAGAGAGACGAGGCCGTCTGCATCACTTGTTTCTTGCTGTGTGTTCGAGACTGTTTCTTGGGTCCTTATTCCTTGTAGATGGCCTGTGATTTTTCGTTCCATTTGCATTTTCCCTAATCAGTGCCGTCCTGATCTGATGCTGTTAGCTCCATAGAGAGTTTTAACTACCAGTAGAACGTGATCTTTATATAATTATTTAACAAGTATCACACATTTATTTTTCCAAGTGAACCCTAAAATGAACTCATCTAACACTCCGCCTGCCCAGATTGACCTGTCCGGGGGGAGACTGGGGATGCGCTGAACTGCGTTGATGGGTTTGGTCCCCTCTCCTCCTCCTGCTCCTCTTCATGGGCTCAAGACACACTGTCAGCTTCCGTCTACCTTCAGTTTCTGTGTCAATGTGGTGGCCACTGATGAGGCAAAAAGCTGTTAATCATGGTGTATTTTCTTGAATCTGACCACCTCAGTGAGTTCTTGCTGGTTTTAATATTTCTTAGAAACGTTTTCCTCCTATTTCCTTGGTATAAAAGCCTTTCAACTGTGACTAAGCATCCTCTCTTTCAACCTTTATGCACGTCCTGTTGGGCAGCTAACTCCCATGTTGACCTCTAAGTAATTTCACTACCACTGATGATGACACCTTTTTCCTGATCTTGGTGGTGGCTTAATCACTAAGTCATGGCTGACTCTTGCAACCCCATGGACTATAGCCTGCCAGTTTCCTCTGTCCATGGATTCTCCAGGAAAGAATACTGGAGTGGGTTGCCATTTCCTTCTCCAGGGGATCTTCCCGACCCGGGAATTGAACCCAGGTCTCCTTCACTGCAGGCAGATTCCTTACCAACTTGGCTACAAGGGAAGACCTTCCTGATCTTAATTCAGCGCTATTAATAGGCAACCCACTCCAGTACTATTGCCTGGAAAATCCCATGGACAGAGGAGCCTGGTAGGCTACAGTCCATGGGGTCGCAAAGAGTCGGACACGACTGAGCGACTTTCCTATAATATTGTATCACTGAGTTTGGCCTATGCTCTTGAGCTGTGGTAGCTATTTGTGTCTCTTCTATATTAAAAGTTTCCATAGAACTTTATCTATTGCCTTTCCACCATCTATTAATCTATTTTAAAATTTATTGGTATAAAACGAATGTTGGCAATTTTATTTAAGTGAATGTTTTAATGAACATATACAATTCAGATATATTAGCTATATTACGTTTTTTTACACAGAACAATCCCTGATGGTGGATCTCATCTTCAGAGGTCATGTCTGCTCAGATTCTTGCACAGCCTGTAAAGTTAGGCACTGAAAATTATTCTCTTCCCATTTTGACATGAAAGATTTAGAAGCAAAGAGACTTTACTGAAACATCACAACTAGAGAACTGGGAACAAACTCCAGATCAGGTAATCTTTCTAGTTTCTGCTGCTGCTGCTGCTAAGTCACTTCAGTCATGTCCGACTCTGTGTGACCCCATAGACAGCTGCCCACCAGGCTCCGGCATCCCTGGGATTCTCCGGGCAAGAACACTGGAGTGGGTTGCCATTACCGTCTTCTAAACATCCAGAAAGGAGAGTTTTGTTTGTGGGTTGTTTTTTTTAATACTTAGAACTTTTATGATACTTTTCAACTAAAAATAATTTTATATATTATTTCATCAAGTTACCACAATAAACCACAATAAATAAATCAGGTATCGCAATTAGTACGATTATTTTGAAAGACTCAGGATTAGTGATTCACGCAATTTCATGAGACTTGTGCATGGAAAGCTGAGCTTAAACTCTATTCTCTGACTCAGAAGTCCAGAATCTTCCTGTCACATTACTAAGCAGGTGTGAGTTGCCATGTGGATGCAGGGCAGTGTTATTACGGCTCTGACCTCCAGACCCACAGATGCTCACACGCGCACGCGCTCATGTGCGTTTCCATCAGTCTCTGCTCAGTGGCCCATTGACCCAGTGGGACACGCCTCGATGACAGAAGCACAAACTACTGATATTTGAACAGCATGGCTCAATCTTGCAGAGTTATGTTGCAAGAAAAAGACAGGACACAAAATTGTTCCCGTTGTACAAAGTTACAGAGCAGAAAGAGTGGAGGCTGCCAGTGGAGCCTGCAGTGCTGGTCTCCTGGGAGGAGCAGGAGTGCTCCAGAACGCTGGCAGGGTTCCCTGGTTGCATGTTCTCTAGGGTGACCTGCTGGTAATATGGGGACACGCATAGGGAAGCTTCATGGAATCCTGCATGAAATACTAGACCATGTTACCCAGTTTGCTGCATGGATGGTAAATCTGGGCAAAAGAGCTTTTAAAAATTTGTTTTGTGTGCAAATAAAAAGTATTGCCTTTGGTGAGAGGGTTCTTTGACTAGCTGTGAAAAAGATGTTCCTGTGATGTGTGTGCACGTGTGTGTACCAAAGTCTGGTGCTACTGAAATACATATATGGTTTAATTTTAAATATAATTTAAGTACATATACTGCTTTAAAATAGGCAGAATCCACTTATTTGGTAACTGGTACATGGCAATTTAGCGCTTTAGAAATGTATACACAGAGTCACGTGGGGCAGAGCATGCGGAAGTTCCCCACACTGCTGGCCTGAAACGTACGCGATCTATCCGATGCGTGCAGTAGGGCCAGCGGTGCCTGTGGGTATAGACCCTCTGAAGCGCACAGAAAGGGACTCTCGGCGTCATGAAGACTTGCTTGCTGGGTGCTCTGCGCTCTAGGAAAACTCAGTACACAAACACGTGAATTTGTAAAACACATAAATTAAGACGTCATTTCAGACACCCTCACAGCAGTAGGTCCAGCCCTTGCCCAACAGTGTCCAGTGAGAGGGCAGGTCATTTCCAGAAGGAGCCTCATCAGGGTGAGAAAGCCTGCAGCACATGGCTCATTGTTTTCCATCGGCTCAGACAGATCACACACCCCCTTCTGAATCACTCCTTCTGATCAGGACAAGGTCTCTGCAGATTTTCTCAGGCCCACCTCTTCCCGACCAGTTCCGCGTGCAGGAGAGGAGGTCATCCTCATAATCACTGTCCATCAGGCACACTGCTTACTCTGGATCCTGATGGAACAGATAGGACCTCCCCGACTCCCCTCCAGTCACTTCAGAGGGCACATCTTCCAGCAGCAGAAGTGCTCCTCACAGCTGGGATTACAGGTTCATCTCTTGTTGCTGTTTAGCACTCAATCATGTCCAGCTCTTTGTGACCCCATGGACTGTAGCCTGCCAGGCTCCTCTGTCCATGGGGATCCTCCAGGCAAGAATACTGGAGTGGGTTGCCATTTCCTTCTTTCCTTCCCCTTCCCAGGGGATCTTCCCAGTGCAGGGATCAGACTTGAATCTCCTGCATTGCAGGCCGATTGTTTACCACCGAGCCATCTGAGAAGCCCAGTTCCTTCAATGCAGAGCAAATCAAGTGAAAGCATCCACCATCATGCTCAATGTCAAATGTCCAAAATGGATCTTGTGTGACATGAGCGTGATTGTGCGCTGGGCACCAGCTCACTGTCTCTGGGTCTCAAGATAACCCACATAAGGAGGCCCTGAGGTCTGAGAGTGGGTGGACCAGGAAGACAGTGAGGGACTTTCCTCCCAGTGGGACCAGGAACAGGAGCAGAGCCGGGCTCCTACTCTTCCTGACGAGGCAGAACCATTGTCCACGGGGAAATATTGTTCACCCACATCCTAGGGGCTGGACAAGAACCAAATATACACTTCGTATGAAAATGTTCCATAACTGAGCGTTCGCCACTGCTCTGATTCTTGATTTGTGGTGTTGCTGCCAGAACAGATATGTCTCTTGGGCTGTTTGGAAAGTCAGTGCAAACAGTATCAGATTCTGCTCTGGCCTGGCTCCACAGCGCTTGAGGCTGTCTGGGTTTACTTCTGATTTCAGTGGTCTTCAGCTCGTTACTTCCTCCATGCTTTTCTTCTGAATCTCTCCTCTAGCTGCAGCACAAACAGGCATTTTACAACACTCACAATTATTTCTTTTGAAAACGAAAATGTTTTGTAATATTTCTAATTACTTCCTATTCAGCTTCTTTGTTACCCTTGGATATTTGTTTTCTGGAGGGAAACCCAGGGTGGGGGGCAGGATTTCCTGCCCTCGGCTGGATCTCCACTCTCCACCACGTCTAACTACCCCGGACACTGCCCTCCTGCTTCACTCTCTGCTCTCCCAGCGGCTCTCCCCTGCCTTTACTGAGACCTCGGCCACCTCTGTCTCCTCCGTCCCAGCCCCACAGCTCTGCCTGAAAGTCCAGGCACCCACTTGACACAAACAGGATCCCCAGATGCTGGGGAAGAGCAAACCCAGATTCTCTCGGAAGAGGAGGAGGAGCAAGTCTGAGCTCTCTGCACATTTGATTGGTGTTGTCCATGTTCCAGGATTATACAACAGCCCACGCACAATTAATTCACATTTTCTTAAATAATCTATTTTGTTCAGAAGTTGGGGATTTTGAAGACTTAGATCTTGTACACGAATCACTTTGAAAAGCTCAGGGTGTTGTTGAACAAATGCCGTGTCACTCCAACCATTATGCAGAGGAATGCGGCCTTATTTTTCTATCTGCCCAGCGGGCACACCGCCTGGCACATGCAGACACTCGGTGACGGCCACAGCTCCTGAGCAGGAGCGTTTACCACATTCTAGGTATGGTTCTGGGTGCTGCAGGAGCGTGAATGCTTTGAGTCTTCAGCGCCCCTGCGGTGGAAGTCAGGGGTTATTCTCACGCTACCGATGAATAAACTGAGCACAGAAGGGCCACGTAAACCACCCTAGACAGCATTTAGAGAGCGAGGCGTCACCCGGGTTCACATCCGGACGGCCTCAGGCCGGGGCCCGCGCTGCTCCTTCCGCAGCAGACGCTGACCGCATCACAGCATCGCAGCTTCGCACAGCGCGGCAACGCGAGCACTGCAGACACAGCCGGGCCAGCCCGGCCCGGAGGGAGAGGGGAAAGCCGTTCACAGGAGGAAGATCAGAGGAAAGGGAAGAGATCGCAGCTCTTCTCGGGGGCGCTCCCAGGACCCCAGGCGCTGGCCCTGCCGCGCGCTCCCTCCTGTTCCTGGGGGTCTCGGGAGGAGGAGACTCGGGAGCTGAGAAAGAAGGGGCTTGAGACGCGCCCTGCCGGCTGCCCGCGGCTCGGGGCGGCCGGGGCGGTGT
Source organism: Capricornis sumatraensis (assembly GCF_032405125.1). Taxonomy (NCBI): domain Eukaryota; kingdom Metazoa; phylum Chordata; class Mammalia; order Artiodactyla; family Bovidae; genus Capricornis; species Capricornis sumatraensis. Next base: position 120,697,340 of record NC_091074.1, read on the forward strand.
GGGGGCCTCGCGGTGGCTCTGTGCCCCCCGGAACCCGAAGTCGTACAGAGAGACTCGATAAGAACGACTGTCGGGCACAATCGTGTTTAGTGCCAAATAATTTTTAAAGGCTTAAGTCATGCAGTGATAGCACTTTGACAGTAAGCCAGTTGGACTCCGTCAGAGGCAGCTTGTCTCGCGGAATCAGCTCCTCTCCAGGGTCCCCACGGCCTGTGGAGCCGGCGGGATGTGGCAGTCCCCGCCACCTGGTGGCCGAGGGCCTGACATGCAACAGCTCAGGACCGACTTCAGGTGGAATCAGCAAGAGGGGTCCGCGTGGGAACGCCAGCCAGAGGGCCGGCAGGCAGCGGGGTGTTCCCCGCTCAGCTCGACCCGTGAGAAGGGGTGATAAGCTGTGTGTGCATGCGAGACGTGTGTGTGCATGCGAGACGTGTGTGTGCGCGCCTGTGCGATGCAGCCTTTTCCCCAAGCAGGGAAGGTGGTGTAATCCCCTACAGCCTGCAAATACCCGGATTCCAGGTTGTCGGCGCCTTCTGTCTAAGCTCCAGGCTGGCCGGTGTCTGCACGGAAACCGCTCCGGGAGCCACCGCCTCCCCTCACTCTTCGCACAGCTGCTCAGGCAGACGCACCTGCCTTCAGGGCGCGATCACTTGAGAGAGCGGGATGGAGAGCAGCGCTAGGCTGACTTTACAATTATTTCAGAACATAAAAATAAATAACGGAGCCCTTGGTGAAAGTTTAATGTAGTAGACAGAGGAGACAGCAGAGAGGTCAGTGCTCTTTTTTGAAACGAGTTAGGCTGTGGTCGAGCCATTGGGCGCCTTTCCAGCAGGAAATGAGTCAGTCCTTGTACCTGCATCGCCCGCAAAGAGATGGGCCCGTGTGGACCTGAACGTTCCGGATAGAAGTAGCGGACGGTGGGCGATCTGTGGGGGGCTGGGCGTGCAGGGGCAGACCACCCACAATCAGGGCCAAGGTGAGGAAACACAGTAATCAGCTTACGTTCTTCTGAGACCACAGGCTTATGGAACTGAACGTGATTATTAGTAAAATGGTATGTTAATGAGAGTGAGGGCTTGCTGGAGCAGGTGGCTCCGCCCGTGGTGAGCCTAATGTCCTCCCAGATCCGCGATGAGCCGGGCAGTTCCGCAGGTCCGCTTCCTCTTCTCATCCTGTCTTGTTCACATGGCCCTCCGCCACTCACACACACTCACACACACACACACTCACACACACACTCACACACACACACACACGATTCTCCTCTTGGTCATGAATTCTTTTAATGTGCTTTTCATAGTTAATATGCAGGAACGTTAATGTAGTCTAGCTTAGACATTCAGAATAATAACTTACAATTAGATTAAAGAAAGTGCACGTGCAGAAAGGTGTCCGCTCAGGGGTCATTTCCAACAGGATGAAGTTCGTACCAGGGTGTCCTGTGGCCAGGCTAGTTGTGATGTCCTCTTCTGTCACCAACAAGGGACAAATAAGGGATCACTTGGTTCTTGGCCAAGGCCCACCTGGACGGGGGCTGCCCCTCAACACCATGCCCTGCTGTCCCTACTGCCCTGGTGAGGATGAAACTTGCCTTACAGTGTGGAAAAAATGGCCATTTAATCCCTGAACCATGTGTTAGAATTCAAAGCCACAATCCAGTGCCCTGCACTGAGATAAATTTTTAATATATCCTTTACACCAAAACCAAATTTTTAGTTTGCCTTAATTGCTTGGTGGTTAATGACTTCCAAATAAAATATTTATGAGTTTTTACCTTACAACACATCTTTCAGAGGTTACTATTTCTTTATGGTAAGCATGGATCCCTAAGTGTCTCTCTACGCAGGCGAAGAGCACTGTGGACTATTTAAAGCGCCCTTATTACGATGTTATGACTCTTACTCACCCCTAGCAATTGTTCTCATACTGTTCTCATTCTCTTACATTCGGCTGTGTTATCCCTTCTCTGCAACTGAGGCACGTGCGCGATCCTTTCTCTTAGTGCAAGGCCGTGACTGTGGGTCAGCAGAGGCCTGACCCGCTGGGACGACAGCCCACCCACCTGGCGGATACATTATGCTCATCTGAGAATTCTTACCCTAAGCAGGCGGCTGACAGTGTAAGCTAACGGACACAAGGGCAAGAAGACGGGGGTGACTCAGCACCCTGAAATCTACTCCCTAGTTACACACAGGTCTCCTGACTCCTGCACCTTTGTCCTGGACGATGGCTGGTCATCCTATTAACCTCCTTTCATTTCACTAGGAAAATGCTGGTGTTTTTGAAATGACTGCTGTACAATGTATACTTGGAGTTTTCCGTGGTAGTTGCCTTGGGGTGCGGAGGGAGTGGCATCGGATGAATATTTCTAAATGTAGATGACCTCCCTTCTGTCAGCAATTCAAGTTTCATTTGAAAAGGAAAACCTCCCAGAAAAATGGAGGAATTATTTTATATTGACTGGTAGTATCTTGAGGTCTATGCTTGACAGAATTTGTTTTCATTTCACTGTAGCATTTAAAATCTGAAGAATGTTCCAATATTTCAAACGGCAGCCCACCATTATGCCAATTTATGACTCTGCTTTATTTAAATTATTGTTGCTGTTCAGTTGCTCAGTTATGTCCGACTTTTGGGCATCCCATGGACTGTGGCATGCCAGGCCTCCCTGTCTTTCAGTATCTCCCGGAGTTTGCTCAAACTCATGTCCACTGAGTCGGTGATGCCATCCAACCATCTCATCCTCTGTCGTCCCCTTTCCCCCTGCCCTCAACCCTTCCCAGCATCAGGGTCTTTTCCAATGAGCTGGCTCTTCACATCAGGTGGCCAAAGTATTGGAGTTTCAGCTTCAGCTTCAGTCCTTCCAATGACTCTTCAGGGTTGATTCCCTTTAGGATGGACTGGTTTGATCTCCTGACTGTCCAAGGGACTCTCAAGAGTCTTCTCCAGCACCACAGCTCGAAAGCATCAATTCTTTGGTGCTCAGCCTTCTTCATGGTCCAGCTCTCACATCTGTACATGACTGTTGGGAAAGTCATAGCTTTGACTCTGTGGGCTTTTGTCAGCGAAGTGGTGCCTCTGCTCTCTAGCACGCTGCCTAGGGTTGCCAGACCTTCCTTAACACTCACCGTGTGTTGTTTCCTTGGGCTGCTTGGGCGATGTCAGGAACAGACGAAAGCGCGGCTCTTCTGGAATTTGCATCCTGGAGGTACTCAGATAACAGCATTGTAAATAGCTGAATGAGACAGTTTCCAGTGCAGTGAAGGAAGTAAGACAGGCGACAAGCGGCAGCGTGTGGGGGCCTAGGGCTGGGTAACATCCCCTCCGGGGCTGGTGTGGAGGCAGGCGGTCTCACAGGAGAGGCTGGAGCCGTGCCGACCACAAGCAATGCAGGGCCCGAGCCCCAGGTGAGGTCCAGGAGGACCCGGGCCCGAGCCCAGGTGAGGCCCAGGAGGACCCGGGCCCGAGCCCAGGTGAGGCCCAGGAGGACCTGGGCCCGAGCCCAGGTGGATGAGGAAGGCAAAGGGGTCTTAGAACCGGGGGAGGCTGTGCATAAGCTGCGTTTTTTGAAGAATGAAGTAGGAAGAGGGTTGGTCCCACAGGCCAGACGGAGAGCAGCAACCAAGGAGGTGGAGAGTACCGTGGTCTGTGTGCAGCGTGAGGAGCCTGGAAACCAGGACGTGACCCGGCGCCTGAGCCGACTCTCACTGGGGTCTCCTTCAGGGGCCTGGGGTCTGGGCACCTGTGTCCTCCACTCATTCACCGAATGTCATTCATGCTTGGAGGAGGATCTGTGGAGAGCCTCAACATTCCAGAATGTGGATGATGGACTCGACGTAGGGCCCTGCTTTAGGAACATGTATGGTTTCGTGAGATAAACATTCATCAAACACCCGGAAGTCAGCCAATATCTAGGTTCTGAGTATGAGCAGTTCCTCGGGGGAAAGAGGGCAGCCCAGGCAGGATGTCAGGGAGCCCGTCTGGGAGGGAGGCTCGTAAAGCCTCCAGTGGAGGCAGCATCTGAAGCCTGAAGCCAGGGGGATGAGGGAGGCATTCCAGTCTCTCATGTACCAGCGTAAGATCGACCTCCGCAGCCTCTCGGTGACTGTCAGGAGAGGAAGAAGGCTTTCCCTGCAAGTCTGGGGAACGGCACGGGGATTCTGAGGAAGAAGAGATCGTTCACCCCATGTGTGATACAGAGTGGAGAGTCCCTGCGAGGTCACACGTGGAGAGGGCCCTGCGGCCGGCAAGGTCACGGTCCTCATCTGGATGGTCGTACAACCTGTGTGAGGGTTAAATGAAGCAAGGTCTGTAAAGCCACCTCACCTAGATTGTCAGGCAGGTTTCCAGCGTGGCACGGCCGAATCTAACCAGCTCCCCGAGGCCGCAGGCTGGGGCGCCCACCTCCCGCATCCTCGCTTCCACAGGACTGCCGTGGGCTCGAGCAGACAAGCCTCTGTGCAGTGAACTTGGACAAGCCCCAGGCGTCCCCAGGACGCACAGTGGGCCTCTGGGGCAGGGCTGTCTCCTAGTCTCAGGAGGGTGTGGCTGTCACTCCCCTGTCCTGCCCCAGAAGCAGAGCAGAGGCTGGTCTCCAGGGTCCGTCTTGTCTCGTCTGTCACTCGGCCGCAGACTCGGGAGGAGGAGTCAAGACAGAGTCTGGCGGCCTCAGTCCCCACGGGGGACGGCGTCAGCGCCGCGGTCATCATGGTGACCGTCGTGGGACAGGGCAGGGAGTGTGTCCCCGCCACACGAGCTCCGTCCACGGTCACCCCCTGAGCCCCCCTCCGCACGTCGTGCAGACGAAAGACCAGGCGGGCTCCCTCGGGGCGGGGCCGCCCCTTCTCCCCTGGGCCTTCCCCCCACCCCCAGCTTACATACAACGTGCCTGAGGCCGGAGCTTCGCCCGAGGCCCGGCCCATCTCTGCTGGGGCTGCAGCCCCCGGTTTGACACCCCCCACCACCTGACCATCTGTGCTGGGTGCCCGTGACCCAGGAGGACACCTGTGCACACACATGCCAGGCCAGATTCCTCTTTGCAAGAACGGCCTTTCCACGCCCGTGCTGGTGAATCTCACTTGCTTTTCCACCTGCTCTCCAAAGTCATACACGGACAAGGCTTCCAAGGCCTCAGGGAGGCGTCTTGTCGGCCCCACCCCTCCCTTCGCCTCACCTACCCTCCACCGGCTCTGGGAGCGAGGCCTGGGTGTGGGGTGTGAGGGGCTGGACGGACACCTCTGCGTGTCCTGTTCAGGCGGAGGCGTTCGGGAAGCTGTGTTGCACCAGGGCAGGAGCTGGTGGCAGAGCTGAAATGTGCCTCGTGGGGACCTCGTCCTTTAAAGGCTCTCAGTGGCCCTGACTGGGTCCCGAAGGAGCTGACACAGTGGTCCTGGGCTCTGGTGCTGCCCAGAGCCTGCTCAGCATCGCCTTCCCGCTTCCAGCTGCCCAAGGCTCAGAGCCAGTCCCCCGGGGACCAGTTCCTGGTCAAGGTCACTCCTCAGGGCTATGCCCCCTCCCGGGGGGTCCACCAACTAACAGAATGTCCCTTCCAGCAAATGTGTGCCGCTCGGCGTATGGATGACTCTGGGGCACCCTTCCGTGGACCCCTCCGTGGTAAACACCCCGAAGTGGTGCTGGTGGACCAAGCCTGAAAGCTTAGCTCACAGCCCGTGAGGACTCCGTCTTTATAATGAGGGCTTTGCAATCAGAGCTTTTCCCGTGATTACTGTAATTATCTCTGAGGGACTGCGTTGACATCAGTGAGGCGGAGCCCACAGCCTTGCAGCAGTTAGCACGTGACTGAGGCGACCTGCCCTTGCCCACATTAGGAACCGCCGCAGTGCGCGGAGGACAGATGGGAGGAGGGGCAAGGGCTGCGCAGGCCACGTCTGCAAACTCACGTGCTCGGTGAGCAAGTCTCGGCCGCGGCCATCTACAGTGCGCCGCGCGCCTTCTCCCAGGGCCAAGCAGGTACAGCGAGCACCACAGGGCTAGATGACAGGATGGGCATCCAGTGTCCAGAAGGGAAAACCAGTTGCTGCAAGCGGTATAAAATCTGACAGTTTACACAGTTCAGTTCAGTTCAGTCGCTCAGTCGTGTCCAGCTCTTTGCGACCCCATGGACTGCAGCATGCCAGGCCTCCCTGTCCATCACCAACTCCTGGAGTTTACACAAACTCATGTCCATTGAGTTGGTGATGCCATCCAACCATCTCATCCTCTGTCGTCCCCTTCTCCTCCTTCCTTAAATCTTTCCCAGCATCAGGGTCTTTTCCAATGAGTCAGTTCTTTGCATCAAGTGGCCAAAGTATTGGCGCTTCAGAAATCAGGATGATACAAATAAGTGAGAAGCGGCCCTTCCCCAGCAGTCCTGTGGTTAAGACTCTGTGCTTCCGCTACAGGGGGCAAGGGTTCTAAGGTCAGGGCACTAAGATCCCACATGCAGTGTGGTGAAGCCAAAAAAAGTTAAAAATAAATGAGAAGTAATAAGAAAAAATGGGCTTCCCGCGTGGCTCAGTGATAAAGAATCTGCCTGCAATGCAGGAGACTCAAATTCAATCCCTGGGTCAGGAAGTTCCCCTGGAGAAGGAAATGGCAACCCACTCCAGTATTCTCACCGACAAAATCCCATGGACGGTCGGTCCATAGGAGCCTGGCGGCCCGTAGTTCACAGAGTTGCAAAGACTCAGGCTTGACTTAGAGACTAAATAACAACAACAAAGAAAGCTGCTGACCTCGTACAGCGACGTTCGCGTGGTTCAGGTCGGCCCCACTCGCTGCTGCCTCTGCCAGGGAATGGCCTCGTACAGCGACATTCACGTAGTTCAGGTCCGTCCCACTCGCTGCTGCCTCTGCCAGGGAATGGCCTTGTACAGCGACATTTGCGGTGGTTCAGGTCGGTCCCACTCGTTGCTGCCTCTGCCAGGGAATGGCCTCGTACAGCGACGTTCACGTAGTTCAGGTCCGTCCCACTCGCTGCTGCCTCTGCCAGGGAATGGCCTCGTACAGCGACGTTCACGTAGTTCAGGTCCGTCCCACTCGCTGCTGCCTCTGCCAGGGAATGGCCTTGTACAGCGACGTTCGCGTGGTTCAGGTCGGTCCCACTTGCTGCTGCCTCTGCCAAGGAATGGCTTCTGTGGCTTTGGCATCACAGACGCAGTAGGAGAAGGCGAGGGTGTTGAAGCTGCCCATCCACCAAGCCCTCTAGGAAACTGGGATCAGGGGCAGGGGAGACAGTCCTGCTGAGACAACACAGGTAAACAGGCCACAGGAGGCGGTAGGATGCAGCTCCGTGGAGCAAAGTGTTTGCAGAATCAGGTGGTGTTTCGTAAGTCGAGACCCAGGCGGGGCACGTTGTTGAGCCAAGATGCTCAACATCCCTAAACGCCTGCTCACCCTCTGCTGATGCTGAGCCAAGTGCAGACCGCAGGGCCAGGCTCTCTGTTCCTGCACCCGGCCCCCTTCCCGGGTCAGGGAGGCTCTTCTGAAGGGAAGCCCTTCTCCATGTCCTGGGCATCCAGACCACAAGCCAGCCTGTGGGTCACGTTGGCAAGAGTGAAGCTCAGCCACGGCTGACAGCACCCGCTTCCACACACACACACACACACACCCGCCCCGCCCCACAGACATGCGGCACCATCTCCAGGAAGGAGTCCAAGATCAGATTCCAAGGACATGCCGGATGGCAAGGCTGTCTGGATAGCATGGCTCGTCAGGGTCAGTGGCGGGTGTCTGGGGATCCCCGGGAGAGGCCTGGCCATCACAGGTGCCAGGGGTGAGGCCTCCCTGCACCCTCTTCACCATCACCGCCACCCCCATGGTGTCCGGTGGGCTCTGAAGGTCCTGCTTCCCTCCAAACTGGAAATAATACAATTCTTCGTTCTTGGGAAACTAGCTCACAATCAATGGAGTTTTAGGATACTGTTATTGTACAATGCCTGCTATCGTTTATCAATACAATGGGGCAAAATAAAACATGCTGTGAAGACCCCATGGACTAAAGCGCTCCTGAAGGTCCCCAGGAGTTGGTGATGGACAGGGAAGCCTGGCGTGCTGCAGTCCATGGGGCAGCGAAGAGTCAGACACGACTGAGCTGAACTGAACTGAAGTCTGTCCCATGGCTGGAGATCAGCTTCTGCCTCTCAAGACCAGCAGCTCCAGCAAGCTGTTCTGGCGGCCTCGGCTGCTCAGCTCTTGACAGAGGCGGCAAACTTGTCTTTAAGGATCAGATGGCAAATATATGAGGCTTTGCGGGTCAGACAGCCTCTGATGCGACTGCTCGTCTGTGCCCTGTGGCATCCAGCAGTCAGTCAGCGTGGTGATGAAAGGTGCACTGTGTGCCAATAAAACTTCATTTATAAAAGGAGACCTGTGGGCTGGCTGTGGTCCCTGGACCACTGTTGCAGAACCCTGGGTTACTGTGCACAAGGTGTTTGATGCCACTGGTGGGGTTTCCTGGTGAGTTGACTCCCTGCCGTAGCTGCATCATCATCAGCTTCAGTTCAGTTCAGTTGCTCAGTCGTGTCCAACTCTTTGCAACCCCTTAGACTGCAGCACGCCTGGCTTCCCTGTCCATCATCAACTCCTGGAGTTCACTCAAACTCATGTCCATTGAGTCGGTGATGCCATCCAACCATCTCATCCTCTGTTGTCCCCTTCTCCTCCTGTCTTCAATCTTTCCCAGCATCAGGGTCTTTTCCAATGAGTTGGCTCTTTGCTCCAGGCCTAAGTACTGGAGCTTCAGCTTCAGCATCAGTCCTTCCAATGAATTTTCAGGACTGATCTCCTTTAGGATGGACTTGTTGGATCTCCTTGCAGTCCAAGGGACTCTCAAGAGTCTTCTCCAACACCACAGTTCAAAAGCATCAATTCTTCAGTGCTCAGATTTCTTTATAGTCCAAGTCTCACATCCATACATGACTCCTGGAAACACCATAGCTCTGACTAGACAGATCTTTGTTGGCAAAATAACGTCTCTGCTTTTTAATATGCTGTCTAGATTGGTCATAGCTTTTCTTCCAAGGAGCAAGGTCTTTTAATTTCATGGCTGCAGTCACCATCTGCAGTGATTTTTGAGCCCCCCAAAATAAAGTCTCTCACTGTTTCCATTGTTTCCCCTTCTATTTGCCGTGAAGTGATGGAACCAGATGCCATGATCTTAGTTTACTGAATGCTGACTTTTAAGTCAGCCTTTTCACTTTCCTCTTTCACTTTCATCAAGAGGTGCTTCAGTTCCTCTTCACGTTCTGCCATAAGGGTGGTGTCATCTCATATCTGAGGTTACTGATATTTCTCTGGGCAATCTTGGTTCCAGCTTGTGCTCCATCCAGCCCGGCGTTTCTCATGGTGTCCTCTGCATGGAAGGTAAATTAGCAGGGTGACAACGCACAGCCTTGACGCGCTCCTTCCCTTCAGATTTTATCCATGTGGTTCCTGCTTCGCCAGCACTGGCTCCTCCTGGCCCATGGGCCAGACCCCGGGCTGGTGCTTCCTAAAGGGTGTTTAGTGGACACTGGCTCTCAGCACAGCTGTGTGGGGCAGGCCTCGTGGTCTCTGCTCTACAGACGAGGCTCCTCACGCTCCCTGAGGTCAGCTAAGCAGCAAAGCCCGTGCTGAGCCAACCCACCCCTGCTCTGTCTGATCCCACGGCCACGCTCACAGCCACCACGGCTGAACTCTGGGCAGTGAAAGGCCCTCCCAAGCCCAGGGAGACCACAGGCTGCATGATGTGGGGCAGGTTTAGGGGCACACAGTAGACCCAACTTTGGGACATATTGAACTTGAAGTGTCAGGAAAACATCTGGCACCATTTCCAGAAGCTGGGAGGGTGTGTACTGAGGACTTCAGTGTAGCTGTCTAAGTGGTGGACCTTTCACTCCTGGGCATGAATTTTATTTTAATCAGAGTCATATACAGATGCTGTACTGAATGTCCCACCCAGTGTAAAGGGGATAAAGGCAGCCAATAACCGTAGACTCTTTATCTGACTCTCTCTAGCATGTTCCCCTAAAAAAGAAAATGAGTTTTCCCCAGGTGCACACAGTGCTTGCTCGGGGTCAGGCCAGCGCCGCGAGTGTTTAGAGCGGTCCCCCAACAAGGCAGCCAGGCGGAGCCTCACAGGGCACAGGTTCCTCTCAGCGCACCAAGCACGGCGCAAGTCACAGAGCTGATTCAGTCAGAATGTGTTTAACTTTGGTTTCAACCAGCCATTGCTTTAAAGTAATGTGCATCCCGAGTTATCTTAATGATTCCTGTGTCCTTGGTATAAAAATGCATCGCGCGTTAGCCTAATCTTTTTATTGAAATTCATTAAGTTGGTTGTTTGTTTTTCTCAAAACGAACCACAGAAGGCACACAGAAAACTCCATCTTTGTCCCGTGTTGCTTCCTAAGGTGATCTGTTGGGAGCCTCAGCTCTGGCAAGACTCTCTAAACAATTTACCTCCCAAACGTCTATTCATTCTGCAAACACGCAGAAGTGCAACAGTGATTCGTAAGGAATCCTTGAGCGTGTATCACGTCTTCCTGTTAGAAGATGTGAACACTCTCCGAGGGACATGTTATCTAGTCCCCACTGATAGAGTCTTGCTTAAGAAAAAAATAGCATCCTGTCAGAGGGGAAAAAAAATCCAAAAATGAGAACATAGTGAACACAGGAAAGAAGGCAATTGCTCACATGCCCAGCAGAAATGAGGGGGAAAAAAGGGTATTAACAAAGTCTTACTCTCCCTCCGAAGGGGAGGAAAACAGAAGCGGGAGGGACAGAGGCCGTCCTCCAGGAGCAGCCTGGGCGTGTATGTAGGCCTTTCTTCTCATGCCGCTACGCTGCAGCAGCCCCTCCTGGTGTGGAAACTAAGCCCTCCTCCCAGCCCCTCTGCAGCCCTGGTTTGCCGTCTCCCACACGTGGGTCCCAAATGGACCGCTGAGCTCAAAGCTTCAGACCCGCCACGGGCCACAGTCACACATTTCCTTCCCTCCACTGACACCACACAGGAGCTTGTGCAAAACTACACCATCAAGTCACATCTTCTAAAGATTAACTGGGCCCTTCCTGTCTTAGGTGTAGTGTGTAATCGTCCACAAACACGAGAGATGGCGCCACAGAATATGGGAAAATAAGTAGGTACTTGGGCAGTGACTAAAAGGGCTACAGCTATGGCCTCGTGTCTTGTTTTCGGCGTCCCCCACTGAAGAACGTTGTTATTGTGCTGACTGCGCTGTGAGCCCGCTCTGGACTGGTGAGGCTTCTCCAGTGACGATGGCTATGGACTGAACTTTGGGTGGGAATAAGGAGCCTTATGGACTCTCAAGTATGGCAGCAGACACCTGGCTACCTGCCCACCCTGGCCTGAGGATGAAAGCGAGAGCTGCTCCCCGTGTCCAACTCTTTAACCACGTGGACTATTTAGTCCACGGGATTCTCCAGGCCGGAACACTGGAGTGGGTGGCTGTTCCCTTCTCCAGGGGATCTTCCCAACCCAGGGGTCAAACCCAGGTCTCCCTCATTGCAGGCAGATTCTTTACCAGCTGAGGCCTGAAGACCCCCCAAAGTCTCCATCCAAGCTGGCCCTGCCTGGGTACCCAGCGGAAGGAGCCAGGGAAGGTGCTCCCCACGTCACACTCGAAGTCTTTACCACTGTGACCGGTGGAAGACGACCCCAAACTGGACAAACCACAGGAGGCGGCAGGAGTCGCGTGAGTGACCAAGCACGAGGACCTTCGGCGTCCGTGACGGCCGCTCAGGCCCCAGGCAGCCAGCCCCGGGTCAGTGCCGCTGCAGACGAGGTCCAGCCACTCTGGACCGGCCCCTGCGGTGCCCCATCCATGCAAAGTGTGTGCAGGGGCCGCTCACTCAGGAAGAGGCCCATGCTCTCAGCTCCCCCCGCCTCCACCCCAGAGAGTACTGCTTCATTCGATTTGAAATTGTAACCTTCTAATTCCACCCGCAGTGTGGTGTCTGGGTCCAGCACCTTGAGATCACTCGGGGCAGATTTCCTCCCGCCTTCGGAGAGCTGTGAGTCTTCCTGGAGGACCTTGCCTCCGGGGCTCATGTCGCCCCACTGCAGCGCCTTTGCTGTTGTTCTTGGTTGACGCCTGTGTTTCTCTCGTGACTTCATCCGTATCGAGCGTACAGTCTGCCCCGTATCGAGCTTACAGTCTGCCCCGCTGCACCCGTATGGAGCACGCGAGGTAGTTCCAGCACGACCTGCACAGAGCCGTTTGTTCCCGTGTTCAGAGTGTTTTAAAAGTCCACCAGTGACTCACAGGAGATGCCAGAACTGGAAAGCCTAACCTCTCCTAAAAGGAGTCTCACACCTAATTGAAAAGGATTGGCCAGAGGCGATGGCAACACGTCAGTGTCTGCCCTTTCCAAGGAGCCAGGAAGCCAGTTCTGTATTCACAGCGACGGTCTGTGCCAACTTCACGTCCACCCCAGGAGCCACCCCTTTGCTGCCCTTTTACTGTGCCCAGAAACCAGTGCGAGATCGGCTTTTGTTCCTCCAGGAGGAGGGGGCCCAGTGTCTGCAGGGCGGGTGCCCACAGGAGCAGGAGGGGAGAGGGGGGCAGGAGGGGAGGGAGAGGGCAGGAGGGGACAGCCAGGGGGAGGGACAGGTGGGCCTGGGCTGGCACGCTGCTTGACCAGATGCGGAGGACATGCTCCTGCGCACACACATGGGAGGCTGCAGTCATCAGAACTCAGGCTGCTCATCGTAATTGGTCCAGTTCACCCAACGTGGCGGCTCTCAGAGCGTTGGGTGATGCCCTTGTCGTCTCACTGGCCACTGGCCAAGCCGTCACTCAGAGGCTGTCCCCCTGGCCCCCGCCGTGGACTCAGAGCTTGGGGCTAACCTCCTTATTTGGGGAGCAGGAGGCCGGCTGCCTGGGGGGACAAGCCGCTGCCTCACTGTCTTGGGGCCTGTTGCCTGACTTTGAGGACAGCAAGGCTGCAGCCCTGCAGGGCGCCGGCACAAGCAGGGCTCAGCTCCTTGTGGCTGTCGAGGGGTGATTAATTTTTTAATGTGGGTCCTTGTGGAGGACATTGTAAATATATTTGTCTCATGGCTGCTTTGTTGCTGGGGCGGGTGAGTCTTTTTTCACCCCAAACATCGAAATCCTCACATGTAAGCCACCCCATGCAGAGATTTCTTTGCGAATTAAAGGGAAATATGCAGACTTGTGAACGCGCAAAGGAATTTTCTAAAGCTCCTCTTGGGGATGGTGTCCATAGCAACAGTAGGCTCTGCGGTGGAGGAATTCTCAATTAGCACTAAATACACGGAGGCTGGGACCAGGTTTCCATGTACAGAGCATCCATCTTTACAGGGATTTTGAGATATTTTGTACTTTATGACATTACATGATATTAAAATAATATACTTTCACGCTGTTTGCATTTATTATGCGCAGGACTTCCGTGCCGGCATGTATTCAACAGGAGAGCTACCGTAGATGCTCTGGGTGGACGCGGTTAGATGCAGACAAGGTCAAGGGCTCCTACTGAGATGAAAATCTGGGCTCCGTTTGACCTGGACAATTGGCTTAACCTACGCAGGACCCGGTGCTTGAGGGTTCAATTAATTAGATTATATATATTCCAAGATGTATTGTCAAGTGAAGAGCGAACCAGAGCAGTGCAGGGCAGACAGACCGCTGTCTCTGTGATAAAGGGGAGAGGACGGGAGGCTTTTGTGCGTAGACATGCGGAGAATGTCTGAGGCCCCCTCGGAATCCGAGGACAAGGTTTACAGGCACTAGGGGGCTAAGAATCCGGCAGACGCTGAGAGATGAGGAAGGAAAGATGTTTCACAGTAGATCCTGACTGCCGTCTGGTTTTAAACCATGTTAACAACTTGCCTATAAAAATTTAATTTAAAAAGAAAATACAGATTCGTTTCATCCATGGCCAGAACCAGTCTGTGAACGGTAATTCTCGTAACAGTGCTGTTCAGGCACTCACGGCTCACGGAATATGCACATGGCTTTCTGCCAGGATCGTGCACAGGCGAGTCAGGTTTCCTGCAGGGGAGGTCTGGGAGACTGGGGCAAGCTCGAAAATAACTCAAACAAGTCCACGCGGCGGTGCTGTGTCTCCCGGCAGGGATTCAGTGAACTAGAATGGCAGTCGGGCTGGGGGATCAGAAAGGTTTCTTGCGTGCGTGATCTGGGAAAGGACGCAGAGGATATGGAGAGGGTGCTCGATTTGTCTGGAATCAGGACCCACAGAGGCGCTTGGAATGGGGATGCTTCATCACAGAGCCTGCTTTCTGAAAAGGCCGTGACTGCTGATTCTCTCAGATGAAGTCATCCAGGAATAGCTGCCAGTTCACAGTTCATAGAACAGACGCAGGATGAAGCATCTAAGTGCTTTATCTCCTTTAATCTTTAAACCCTATCAGTGGATGGGTAAATGGATGGCTGGATGGGTGGATTTAACATTTGGGGAAATTCACTTTGCTTCAATGTTACAATTTCATTTTACCGATATTAAAAATAGTGCTTAGAGGGGTGAAGCAACCCACACGAGGTTCATGCCAAGCCCACGGTGGAGGAGGATCAGGTCCTTGACACGAAGCTTTTCACATCTGAGCACCTGGAAACTAGGCTCTCACCCTGCCCGCGGGGGAGAGAGAATACCTCCCACATAAAAGTGATTTTATAAAGCGTTGGTTGCGAACTCACGTTCTTTCGAGGCCTATCCAGAGACAATGTAAATAGCGTTTAAAAGATCAATCAACCGTAATCAGGAATTATTTTAAGATGGCGGTTACTCTGTGTCCAGCTCTCCGGAGGGCAGTGGACAGTGCTGCCGGGCAGCCGGTTTGCAGGAGGGAAGGCCTTGCTCCGCCCAGCCCGGCGACAGGCCGCCTGTGTGTGTGTGTCTGGGGGGCCCTGGGCTCCAGGAGGGCCTGGACCTTTATGCTCCTGCACTTACACTTCGTGTCTTTCGCATCGGAAGTGCGGCAGGACAGTGCTGAACTGTGTCAGCGTTTATGCTAGTCTTCAGTTCAACGTGGAGATGGAAGGTGGTACTTCATTTGTGCCTCCCTGCCGTGAGTTTTGAGCCAGGGCTTAGCAAAGAGAGTCGTGAGCAGGGACTGGTTGAGCAGAAAGGATAAATATAAGTGCCAGGACAGACGTGCTGCCAGAGGAGGTGACGCACCCAGAGACGGTGGCTTCTGCGAAGAGAACCAAACCAAGGGTTCCAATCCATGGGCTCCTCTCTGCGTGTGCTCTCGTAGGTTCCCTAGAGTTCATCTGGATTTTTATTTCCACCTCCCACGCTGCCGGGTCCTTCCTTTTTCTTGGAGATTTTTATCTGAGATCTCAGGGGCTCCTGTGTATGCGGCAGGGGCTGAGGAGGGAGCGGAGGCCCCTCCAGCCCTTGACGTCATCAGCAGCATGGATGACGTCATCGGCAGCTTGGATGATGTCATCGGCAGTGTGGATGACGTCGCCGGCCGCATCACCAGGATTCCCTGAGCTGTGGTCAGCCGTGGACAAGGGTCCACCACCCTCCACTCAGGCCGGCCTCCTCGAAGGGTCCGGGTTTGGGGTGATTTCTCCTGGACTGGTCTCTGCAGTGAATCCTTCCCTGATCTACTGAAAGTTTGGGTTCAAAGCCTCGGGGAGATTTCCTGACTTCTGCTGACACCTCTCTTCCCAGAGATAAAAGCGTGAAGCCTGGCCTTCCGGGTGATTGTGGGACCTGGGCAAGCTCAGGAGCAAGGGGCCTTGGAGCTTTGACCCCTCAGCAGACACTGCTGTTTCTTATTGATCCGAGGTCTTTCCCATTTCCTTCGGCTTCCGATTTCCTGTCTATGCTGATGGACAACTTGCCTACTCAGAGTTTCTGGAAGGAAGCAAGATGGAGTGAACTGAACACTACTTAAAGATCCTGGCCTTTCTAAGAGCCTGTGTTGGTTATAAAGCTCACGGTGTCCGCTGCAGGGCGGCACAAGTTGCCTTGCAGGAAGGTGTCCGTGACCTTGGCAGGCTGTCTCGCGATCTCAGGCTAGTTGCAGACAAAGGCTGCACACAAAGGCTACACTATTTTCACTCTTTTTGAGGATATTTTGGTCAGCATTTCAAGTGAAACAAAGTGGATTTTGACGAGTAAATGTGTGGGCTCTCCCTCCTCACTACAGTAACAATCAACTCTTACGTAATGATGTAAGTGACGTGAAAATAACCTGCCTGGAGAAAGTGCTGGAGGGACTCTCGTGGTGGCCCAGTGGTCAAGACTGCATTTCCACGGCAGGTGCACAGGTTCGATCCCTGGCCAGGGAACTTAAGATTTGGCATGCCGCACAGTGCAGACAAAAAGAAAAAAAAAAAAAGGCAAAAAGAAACAAGCTGCTGGATATCCCTACAGCCTTTATTTCTTTGCACTAATTCTTCGAAGGAGATTCCATTTTGAGATCTATTTGCCATGAACCTTCCACAGGCTTTTGTGTATTAGTAGCCAATGGTTCCCTATTTTTCTTTAATCATCTCTACTTTTTTTTTTTTTTCAAAAGTGAGAAGAAGCAAATGAGTCCAAAATTGAAGCATAAAATCCTCTGTTAGGACTGCAAGCAAAACGTTCAGTTTTATTTTGATGGAAGCAGACCCAGTTCCCTGTTGAAAGTCACACTGTTGGTTGCTCAGTGGTGTCCAGCTCTTTGTGATCCCATGGACGGTAGCCGCCCAGGGTTCCTCCATCCATGGGATTTTATAAGCAAAAGTACTGGGATGGGTTGCCATTTCCGTCTTCAGGGATCTTCCCAACCCAGTGATTGAACTCCAGTTGCCAGCATTCCAGGCAGTTTCTTTACCGTCTGAGCCGTGAGGGAAATGGGGAAGGTGGTAAGAGTCGGAGAAAATGACCTGGGCGAGGGTCACCTGTGTGGCGACAGTGATTTAAACCTTGGGAGTGGTCATCTCAGCCAGAGGACCGTGTCATGGGGGGAACGTGGATGAGGGTTGGAGGTTTCCGGCCTTTGGGAGAGTGAGGTGTGCTGTGCTGCAGAGCCTGTGTCTTTGTCTCCAGACGAAGCTGCTTTCCATCCACTGCCCCAGGGGGGCTCACGCTGAAGCTCATGGTCCTGCCAGGAGCCTCTGCTTTCTGGGATCCAGGATGTGCTCCAGTCTCGGCCCCATGCCGCTCGAGGCTGCTGGGGAGCAGGTGTCCAGTGGGTGGTCCGGCTCCTGGTGCCCTCCCTGCAGAGGTGACCGGTGCCGCATAAGCTCACCCAGGCATCGACGTGCAGGCGGAAGATGCCTCCAAACCCACCTTTCCTGCGACCTCTGCTTCTCTCACAACTGGCGTCTTGGCCCCAAGAAGCCAGCTCTCAAGTCAAGTCTAGCTCGGGTCTTTGTTTTCCCAAAGGGCACCCCAGGTTGTGCCCTGGAGGCTGCTGGGCCAGGTGATTCTCTGTAGTGGGAGCCGCCCTGGGCTTCCTAGGGCACTGGGCAGAAATCTCAGCCCCTCCCAGCAGACCCCGGAAACCCTCCACTTCTTCCGGGGTTGTAACACGCTAGACGTCTCCACATCACCGTCTTCCGAGGGAGGTGTGGTTGCCTGCTAGTTAGGAACAAGGCAGAACTCTAACGGTTCAAGATGACCTAACGAGTCGTCGACGTGAACCCCGCCTCGGTCATGTGACTCGGGCCTGGCTGAGGGGTTCAGTCTCCATGTCACATTCTTTTATGTTCAGACTCTGAAAAAAAGCACAAAATATTGGTGTGGTTGGAAAGACAAGAACTGTCTCCTGAAAGAAAGAGAAATCATTTCTGAAGGCCATGATAAAAGGAGTTATGCAGGTGTCTCTGATATGTGGGCTTATTTATCAGAATAAATGTGATTATAAATAAAATGCTTATTGTGTGTCCAGTGAATGAGAGGGAGAAGTAGGGACTCCTGCGTCCACTCTGCTGTGTCCCTGGAGGCAGAGGAGTCACTCACCTCTGCAGACGTGGACAGGCACTTACTTGCTGGCTGCCTGCCACCTAGGGTCACTTGGAGGAAACCCACTGTCAGCTGGAAGCTCCGAGTGCATAGCAGTGTGTTCAGAGCCTCTCACTAGTCCTGCCAGTGGTCCTGATGACCTGAGAAGATACGTAAGCTCTACATCTGTCCTCAGCAAGCCTGTCCTCACGCCGAGAAGGTGGAATGTTGCCCTGAGGAGTAAGAGACAGGAGCTGAATGCGCGCAGGAGAGCTGGACACCTGCTGGATGCCAGGGGCGCCGGGGCTGCAGAGCTGACCACCTGCTGGACGCTGGGGCCTCCGGGGCTGCAGAGCTGACCACCTGCTGGACGCCGGAGGCTCCGGGGCTGCAGAGCTGACCAGTGCTGGATGCCGGGGGCGCCGGGGCTGCAGAGCTGACCACCTGCTGGACGCCGGGGGCGCCGGGGCTGCAGAGCTGGCCACCTGCTGGACGCCGGGGGCGCCGGGGCTGCAGAGCTGGCCACCTGCTGGACGCCGGGGGCGCCGGGGCTGCAGAGCTGGCCACCTGCTGGACGCCGGGGGCGCCGGGGCTGCAGAGCTGGCCACCTGCTGGACGCCGGGGGCGCCGGGGCTGCAGAGCTGGCCACCTGCTGGACGCCGGGGGCGCCGGGGCTGCAGAGCTGGCCACCTGCTGGACGCCGGGGGCGCCGGGGCTGCAGAGCTGGCCACCTGCTGGACGCCGGGGGCGCCGGGGCTGCAGAGCTGGCCACCTGCTGGACGCCGGGGGCGCCGGGGCTGCAGAGCTGGCCACCTGCTGGACGCCGGGGGCGCCGGGGCTGCAGAGCTGGCCACCTGCTGGACGCCGGGGGCGCCGGGGCTGCAGAGCTGGACACCTGCTGGACGCCGGGGGCGCCGGGGCTGCAGAGCTGGCCACCTGCTGGACGCCGGGGGCGCCGGGGCTGCAGAGCTGGACACCTGCTGGACGCCGGGGGCGCCGGGGCTGCAGAGCTGGCCACCTGCTGGACGCCGGGGGCGCCGGGGCTGCAGAGCTGGCCACCTGCTGGACGCCGGGGGCGCCGGGGCTGCAGAGCTGGCCACCTGCTGGACGCCGGGGGCGCCGGGGCTGCAGAGCTGACCACCTGCTGGACGCCGGGGGCGCCGGGGCTGCAGAGCTGACCACCTGCTGGACGCCGGGGGCGCCGGGGCTGCAGAGCTGGCCACCTGCTGGACGCCGGGGGCGCCGGGGCTGCAGAGCTGGACACCTGCTGGACGCCGGGGGCGCCGGGGCTGCAGAGCTGGCCACCTGCTGGACGCCGGGGGCGCCGGGGCTGCAGAGCTGGACACCTGCTGGACGCCGGGGGCGCCGGGGCTGCAGAGCTGGCCACCTGCTGGACGCCGGGGGCGCCGGGGCTGCAGAGCTGGACACCTGCTGGACGCCGGGGGCGCCGGGGCTGCAGAGCTGACCACCTGCTGGACGCCGGGGGCGCCGGGGCTGCAGAGCTGACCACCTGCTGGACGCCGGGGGCGCCGGGGCTGCAGAGCTGGACACCTGCTGGACGCCGGGGGCGCCGGGGCTGCAGAGCTGACCACCTGCTGGACGCCGGGGGCGCCGGGGCTGCAGAGCTGGCCACCTGCTGGACGCCGGGGGCGCCGGGGCTGCAGAGCTGACCACCTGCTGGACGCCGGGGGCGCCGGGGCTGCAGAGGCCTCTCGGGAGCCGCAGGCATGGCATGTGGGGGATTTGAATCAGTTTCACAGCCCGTGCTGTCCAGGCTTGTGGGCCGCTATGGCAGCAGGACGCCCATCCCGACCTCTGCTCCAGGAGAACATGGAAGGCTCTCCTTCCCGTTGGGGTGTCACGGATGCTGGAGGCGGCTGGTCCCCCGGCCCTGAGGGAACCTTCCCCGAGGCAGCCTGAACCCTGCCTCGGGGCCTCCAGGGTGAATGCCCTGCCCAGCTCAGATCTGCCATCAACCTTGAAAAGCTGATCTTCCCCCGACATTGCAGACACAGCAGGAAAGTTGAGTTCCTCCCAGAGAGGAAGTGGCAGCAGAGGGCACAGGGGAGACCCCAGGACGGGGCGGCACGGGAAGGAAGCGGGAAGACACGGGTGCGACCAGGCCTTCCCGGGGAGCGGGACCTCAGTGCAGACCGCACGCAGGCCCCTGCGCCCCCTCCCGCTGCACCCACCTCCTCCCTGCTCCGGTAACCGGGATGTTCTCAGGCCCGGGCCATGCGGACGTGCTGGGCTGACCGCCACCCCGAGACACCCGGGCCACACCCGCTGTGAGGTCAGCGTCCTGAACACAGGGCTGCGAGCCTCATGACCGAGTGTCTGTCACAACAGCATCGTCTGCTGTGGTTTTTTATCTGGTGAACTTTATGGAGGACAAAATCTTATGAGGGTCCAGCTGCCAACAGGAATACCATGGGCTCCTGGACTGATTTCCTGATGCATCTTTTCCTGCCTTCTAGAGAAATCACGGTCACACATCACTTTACCTTGGGGGTGGGGGCAAAGGTGCCCCCGCCACAAAAACCCAGTCTCCCTCACAAAGGGCCTCTTCCCCTCTGGCCTTAAAAGAGGCTGCGCGCGGCCCCGCTCGGCCGCCGCGGTGAGGAGCGTGTCCGGGCTGCTCACCCGCTGCCCGCAGCTCTGCTCTGTGCACTGAGGTTCTTCATCGCTCCTTCACTCTTCATGAGCGTCCTGAACGCTGGATATTTCTTTACAGCTGCACGTAGAAACGAGATCGTCTGAGATGCCATCAGAAAGGTCAGAGGCGGAGGCCCACCAAGGTGACTGTGGCCACAAGGCCGGCACGGGGCCAGGACAGTCGAGGCCGAAGAGACCTGATTCTGTACGGCTGTGGTTTCCGCACGAGGGGCGCCTGGCCCCGGGGCCCGGGGACCTCAGCTTGCTGGAGCTCTGGGTGGGAGAGGGCTGCCCCCCGGGTGCCTGGAAGCCTGTCAGGAGCAGCCTGGGCTCCTCCAGCGTCCAGGGTGCGTTAGAAGGTAGATGGCTTTCTCCCTAGTGACCTTCTCTCACAGTCCTCCTCCTGTTGCCAGGTAACAAAGTCCAGCAGCTCTTAGAGGCTTTGGGGAGCTGCCCTGACAGTCTCTGGCTCTGCATGTGGGGGAGCCAAGCTCAGCCGAGCTGGACCCCATCTCGGGCTCTCCCAGGGGGCAGGCAAGCTGTCAGCTGGGACCGAGCCTCCCGGAGTCTCCGCTGAGGCCGGAGCCACATCCCAGAGGAGGTGCCAGTGAGGATCGGGCCCTCGGGGGCGGAATGAAGCCTCCACTCACTGCCGGCGGTTGGCTCCAGACTGCTTGGCCCCAGAAGAGCTCGAAGACAACCAGAACCGGGGACCAGTGACGGAACCCTGGTGCCTGAGGCTCAGCCTGGAAGGGCCCCCTCGGCCGAGTTTTGTTTGGATAAGTGAGCCCCCGGCCTGTCACACCCAGAGAAGGGCGTCCCTCCTCTCAGTGAGCGCCGGGTGGGAGCCGGCCGCCCTGAGGGCAGGGGCCGGGCCTTCCGTCCTGCGGTGGCTGGCACTTGGCCTCTTTGCTGAGCCACACCCCCCCACCCGCCCCCAACGCACCGAGGCTGGGCGTCTCTTCTCTGATCCATCCCGTCCTCCTGCCGAGGGTCCCAGCCCTCCTCCTCCCTGGGGCTGATTGCGCGGTATTTTAGGATTCTAGGTGCTGGAGAGGTGGCTGGCGGTTACTGGTGAGGGACGAACGGCACCCAGTTTGACATCGGCAGTTCAGCAGCTGCAGACAGCACTGTGGTGGAGGCCTCTGCCCGGGGTGCCTGTGGCCGTCCCCCCAGAGGGCAGGGACGACAGGGGTGTCCGCCCACTGCCCACCCCAACCGCCATGCGCAGAGCACCCCTCTGCCAACCAGGCCACCTGGCAGGAGTCTAAGAGGCTGGCAGGCCCGTCAATCACCGGGTCTCAGCTCAGGCAGAGCCGGGCAGGGCTTGGCACTCGGAGCCTCCCAGCCCTGAAGGTGTCCTGGGGGCAGTGGCGGCAGGTGGCGAGGGGGGTTTCCTGTGAAGCGGCTGCCCCTGGACGGAGAGGGCGTCATGTGAACTAGGAAGGACCGTCCGCACCGTCCTCACAGCGTGGGCAGGTCTCCAGGGAGGCTCATGGGTCTTCCCAAGCCTCACCTGCAGGGGTCCTGAGACAGCCCAGCAGCAGACCACGAAGGCGTCCTGATGGGGGGCGGGGGGCCCGGGGGCCAACAGGCTGCTTCCTCCCGGCAGTGCTGTGCTGCAGGCCCGGCCGAGGGCTGGTGCAGGGAACTGCTTGGGGTGGCGGGCACAGAACTGGAGCTGACAGCACCTCCTGATGCCGCTGGCTTTATTCCTAACCACGAGGGCACCCTCCTTGGCATGCAGGGACCTCTGGGAGAGCTCGCGCTGTGTTCTGGAAGGTTGGAAAGCATCTGACTCCAGCGTGAACTTGGCCTACGCAAGCAGCCTTCTGATGGAGTCATGAAGCATTATTTCTGAGACTGTCCCCTCGCGAGCGTGACTGTTGGACGTTAAGTTCCAACAAAACGCTTCTGTGTGATCGTGTCACTATGAACGGTAGAATGCTATACACCGTATTGGGGGGAAGCCTGTTCTTTCACTGTGATTGATTCTAAAATGATTCGTTCCTGAGTTTTTGCTAAAAGAAGCATCGTCTGATGGCTGTGGAGTGGTCAGAATCTCTGATGTGTGGTCTTGCGTCCACAAGCGATGCTGGCCACGGACGTGCTCGTAATCTTTTGCTGATGTAAACAAGAAAATGGGTGAGTGTTCAAACAAGCTGCCGGCAGGAAGTCCTGGGACCAGATGCACTGACTTTACAGCAAGCACGGCAGGGCCCCTCTGCCTGACGAGCCTGGCGCAGGGTTCGGCTCCTTCACCCCCGTGGGAGGGCTTCTGTGAGGTCCTGTCTCCAGTTTTGTGGGTCACCCCCCCCCCCCACCGCCGGCAGGTGCAGCACTGATTTTATCCCAACTGCTGCCCTCCTACTTCTCTCCGTGGCTAATTCTTGTCTGGGGGGGAGCTTTTTCGGTAGTTTCCAGCGTCTTTTTCTGCTGATGGTTGTGCAGCAGTTGTGATCTTGGTGTTCTCGGGGCAGAGCACACGCCGTTTCATTCTGCCGTCTTGTCTGGGACTGAGGTGTCCGCTCTACTTATTGCTAAAATAGGTAATAAGCCAGTGCCTACTGTGCACCACAGGGAACTTTACCTAAAGGGGAAAAGCGTTTGAGAAAGAACACATACATGTGTATGTGTAACTGAATGTACCATACACCTGAATCTAACACAACTTTGTTACCAACTATACTCCAATATAAACTTAAAAAAAACAAAAACATTAAAAACACACATAAGAGCCACTTGGCGCAAAGGCTGAGTCTCACGCTGAGCCCATGCCAGCCAGGAGGCAGTTCTGCAGGACACCTGGGATCGGCCCAGATCCGCCTGAGGGGCAGCTGGCCCGGCGGGGGTGGGAGTCAGGAACGCTGCCCACGCCAGAAGCACGTTTATGGTCCCTGACGACCTTTGGAAACTGAAATGAAAATGCCGTGACTAGAGAAAGAGCCCCCTGTATCCCTGGCTCGCTCTGCCCTGGAAACGCTCTGCATTCTTGATGCCTTTATCAAGATTATTCCAGATGCCCCAAAAGCCCCCATTAAGAGCATGTAGCTCGGAGCTTCGGCGTCCACAGAGCTGTGCAGCTCTCGCTGTGACCCAGGCAGGACGTCAGCTCCCCAGCAGCAGTGCCCCCCTCGGCCCACGCCCCTTGCCCCTTCCCCAGCCCTTGGTAACCGGGAGGCTACTTGCCATTTCGAAGGGTTTACCTCTTCTCTACTTCTTCCATTTCACATAATTGGAACCAAACAATCCGAGGGGGTTTCGTGATTTGTGCTTTTTTCATTTAGCGTCATTTCCAAGGCTCATCCCTGGTCTGACGCTGATCGGAACTTCATCCCTTTCTGTGAATGAGCAGTATTTCTTTGGCTGCGTGCATCACAGTTCATTAGTTGATGGAAATTGGAGTTTTTCCTGTATTTAGGCTATTAGAAACCCTGTTTCAGTGAACACATACGTACACGTTTTTGTGCGGGTATGTCTTCATTTCTCTTGGATAGAAGTGAAATTGCTGTCATGTTAATTCTGCGTCCAGTATTTTTAGAAACTGCCAAGGTATGACCAAAGTAGCTGTAATATTTTACATTTCCACGCTGATTTCTTCACATCCTTCCTACCAGCTGTTATTTTCCTTTTTTTTAAAATATGTGTAATAGGCATCGTATTGTGTATAATAGATATTGACCATAAGTGTTATGGCTTATTTCTAGACCATCAGTTTTCTTCTGTTGATTGACAGGTCTGATCTTAAACCAGCATCACACGGTTACAGTTACTTCCTTTTTGTATAATTTTGTTTGTTTGCTGGTTTAATGATTGATGCATTGACTGGTGTATTTTTGACTATTCTGGGTCTTCATGGTGGCACAGGCTTTTCTCCACTTGTCATGAGCAGGGGCTGCTCTCTTCAGTGTGGTTCACAGGCTCAGCAGGGCGGCTCCCGGGCTCTGGAGCGCAGGCTCAGCGGCTGTGGTGTGTGGCCTTTCTTGCTCTGCAGCAGGTGGGATCGTTCCAAACCAGGGATCAAACCCGGGTCCCCTGCACTGGCAGGCGGATTTTTTTACCACTGAGCCACCAGGGAAGCTCTCAGTTGCTCTTTAGTTTTTTGGTTTTTTCTTTTTTGTAGCACTAACAGTAGTAGTTTTTGAAGTTAGGGAGTTCGATTCCTCCAACTCTGTTCTTCCTTTTCAAGTTGTCTTGCTTATTTTGGATTCTTAGCATCTCCATATGAATTTTAAAATCAACTTAGTTTCATTTAAAAAACAGCTGGGCTTTTGTTAGAGTCTGTTCTGAATCTGTAGATCCATTTTGGGAGTATTGCCAAATTGGATGTGGGGCATGGGGTGGCTTTCCATCTAAGTTCTTACAACAGTATCTTGTGATTTTTTGTGCATGTCTCTTGCCCTCTTTTGTTAAATTCTGTGCATTTTTTACACCTTGCATTGTGTGGCCTCCTGCACAAGACTGGAATTTATCAGACGGACTTTTCATCTCAATCACTGAGCGTGTCTTCTCCTGCTAAACAGCCTTTTCTCTTCTTCTGGACGCCACCTCAGCTGTCTCAGCACTGGCTTCTCAGGGGCACACCTGCATTTCTGCCTGTGTTTAACACATTCCTTTTAACTGGACCAGTAACTTATTTCTCCTTTATTTCTAACCATGCTCCACCCACCCTATGGGTTTCTCCAGGCCTTGACTGAAACTCTCATTCCCAGGAGGGCATCTTTGTTTCTGGGTTTGTCTGCAGCGTAGACTTCACCTCTCACTGTATTTAATGAAGGTGCGAGCACGTCCTGTGTGTGTTGCAATAAACTCAGACTCGCAGTGGCCCTGAGTCTCAGGCCGGCTAATAGGGAACTCAGTGGAGTGTTTGTTATTTCTGTTGACTGAGGCTGAACAGCACAATTCAAAGGAAAGAACATAACTTTTGTGTGAAGCTAAAAATAAAACAGTTGGCATGTTTAAAAAAAAAATTGCTTAAGAGCAAGGATTGTTAACGGACCCAGGTTACAGAAGTAGGGGAGATTTCTATCATGATTTATAGTTTTCCGATCACCCACAAGATAAGTGAAATGGTTATAAAATTGGTTTATTCTATTTCTATTGCTCTGGAGTTTTTAAAACAGTATAGTTTCATCAATATTCACTGAGTAATTTCTTCTCATTTAGCCTGGGCCTTGCTTGGAATGTGTGAAGCTACCACAGTGTCCAGACCTTAAGACCCTCGTTGGCGAGACAAGGGATTCCGGTGGAGGCTGTCGGGAGGAGGTAGAGGTCAGGGGGTCAGAGCTGCAGGAGAGGGGGGCAGCCCTGCCTCGGCTCACGGGGACTGGGAAGGCGTGAAGGGAGGCTTTTCTGGAAACAGGGTGACCCCTCCTCTCAGGCTGGAGGACAAGTTAGGAAGAAGGGTGCATAACCACGTGGCCGTGTGCAGGTGAGAATCGGTAGGACGTGTGGCCTGGGTCATGGAGGCTGGAGGGAGAGGCTGAGAAGGGGCTCCCGGGCCTGCAGAGGGGTTGGGGTGGCCGCGGAGCAGGGCTGCTTGGTGTTTGTGGTCAGGGGAGCCAGAGAGCGCATTTAAAGGTGGGGGAAGTGGGTGGTCACTGAGACGCTTCATGGAGGCGTGCATGGGGCGGGGGACACACAAGGGCAGCGAGCAGCGTGGGGGTCTCTGCCCCACTATTGAGGGGGGCGGGCCCTGGACTCAGGCAGGAGCGAGGGGATGCAGAAGAGGGTGAGGCCTGGGAGGTCTCAGTTACAGCAAGAGCCAGAAGGAGCAGAGAGCCCGTCTCCGATGCCCCTGGTGGGGTGAGGGGAGTCCTCTGCCAGAGGAGGACCCTTGGGGACCCAGCAGGGAGACCCAGCAGGGTCCTGATTAACTCAGCTGGCGCGTGGCGAGTCTGGGGACCCGGGAGACACCCCCCAGGTGGGTAATTTCAGATTTGTGGACCCACAAGTTTGAAATCCACTCAGGTACTCAGGGCACCCTTGAGAACTGTCGGCGCAGAGATAGCGCAAGACTCTGAGAGCAGGTGCTGCCCAGGGAGGGTGAGAAGGCCGGCCAAGGCGGCTGCCCGAGAGAGGAGCCTTCACGGTGGAGGGCGGAGAGAGGGACCACCCAGGGCTGTCCCGGGAGCCGCCACACGTGGATTTCACAGGATGTGCCCCTTGGGAGACTGCGAGAATCTTCCAGGGGAGCCGACTCGAAGTGTGCTGAGGAGGGCAGCATCTGATGGTGGGGCGGAAAGCCCCGATGCTGAAATCTGTGCTTGCGACTCTGTACTAATGCGTGTCTTCGCCCGGAGGTCCCAGACTTACACCAAGCCAAACCAAACAGAGATCACCTTCCTCCTGCTCCCTGTGACTATCCCCCGTCCCCTCCCGAGCCCCGACCCCATGCCTCCGAGCTAGCCTGCCTTCCTCCAGAGTCACATCCCTCATCAGTTCTTCACATTTCAGCCAGAGTGAACTTCAGACGATGCAAATTCTCTGAGCTAGGATCCATACTTACAAATCTTTCATGGTCCTCCTGACTTGCATTAGAACAAAGTTTCATCACCTTCTCCACCCTCTTTTTCAGCTTACCCCAGCTTACCCGGTAGGTGTTAATGTGGGAAGTCTCCCCCCTCCAGAACTGAGAAATGCGTCCTTCCAGGGTGAGCCTGCAGCCGCCTGTGGTCCCTAGGTCACAGCAGAGGTGATGTATTGGTAACGCCCCTTTCGCTTGTCAGCATCCCCCGCAGTGGACAGAGAACTCGCCAAGGCAGGCCAGTCCTGTTTCCGTGTTTGTGCCCAGGCCTGCCTGTAACTCAGCACACAGCACTGGGTAGATACTTGATTAAAGAAGTGAGTCAGTGATGATTAAACATTATCCTATCCTCGTTATGAGTGGAGACCTCACAGCACTTTTACCAACCGCTGGCTCCTATGACTATATACACTTTAAAGAAATAGAACTACACTTCTTTTAAAACCTTTCAGAAATTCAAATTGGCTTTCCTCCAATTAGCCAGGATTTGTGAGGTTTTACTACATATTAACATTTTTATTTCCGCGGCGTAAATCGGAAGGCCACCGGAGGATCGGATTTATCTGTACATTTCACTCTGAAGCACCACTCTTCCCTGCTTTCAGACTTGAGCCCATCTCTGCTTTTCCCACTGGTATTATTAGTAACACCACTCCTAGCATTAATCCTTCCTACATTGTGTCAGTGTCATTTCATACATTCTAAAGTGTTTTTCCCACTTTTGTCCCAGGTTGATCTTCAAAATAATTCATTGGGAATGCAGATAAAGTATAATTATAGACATTTACCGCATGTACATATTCAAATAGGGGTTAAATGACTTTTTCAAGGACGGTCAAATAAATAATCATGCCTATGAAACCAACATATCCCGTGCTCATTCCATTCAGGCAGCTTTTGTCTTTTCCTTAAAATCCACGTTAATATTAGCGATTATTATTGATTCCTTACTTCCGAGCTGGTGAACTGTTGAAACTGCTTCTGGTCTATCCGAATAGCTGAGATTTGAGAGGGGACTCAGGTTCGTTCATTCTGGCACAGTTGCTGCAGTGGACGTGAAGGTGTGTTCAGCACGAGCAGGGTTCACAGTTCTCTCTTACTCTCCAGCGCAAAGTGAGTTGAACCTGCCTCCGATCCCACGAAGAGCAGGCCGGCTCCGTGCCCGGCCCCGTTCCCCAGGACCGCGCGCGCGCGCCCTCCCACGCTGCGGGCAGCCCGCCCCGTTGGGCTCCGAGCGTGCGGAGGGGCCGGACGGGGCGTGTGCGGTCCTGGCGCGCCCTCCCGGCGCAGTCCCTCTGCCAGCGGGCAGGGCCGGCAAACCGCGGAGAGGCGGACGGAGAAGTGGGCGGGGGCGGATGGACGGACAGGTGGACAAGCTGCGGAGGACGTGACGAGCCGGACGGCGCCTTGCAGGGCAAGGAGCAGAGTGAGGAAGCTGCCAGGCTTACTCGGATAGCGCTCCCTGCTTCTCCCGGGAGACGGCGGAAGGGGCAGCAGGCACGGGCAAGACGGGCTTCCAGCAGAGGAAGCCCTCCTCCCTGGCCGCCGACGGGGCGGGACTCACCAGCGACTGTCTCTCTCCTATTTCCCGTGTGTCCGTCGCCCCGCGCGCCTGTCTCTTGGCCTCTCTGTCTCCATCTTCCTTTCTGTCTTACACACTCATCAAAAAAGGCAAAAAGGACACAGGTATTTATTTATCTCTAAAGTGGTAAATAATTGTAGTGTTGGACCACAGAAGGCCAACCGTAGTCTCTTAAGATGTGAGCTAGGCCCAGTTTGTACGAATATCTTCTTTCCTTGTGAAAGTAAAACTAGGAAAAGAAACACAAGAAAACAAACCCTTTCAGAGCAAGCGTCAAAGTCAAAGTTGTTTCCTAAAAAACATCCACTCGATTTACAACAGTGGCTGAAACTTATGCCTGGTCCATGCCAGAGTGCGAGCCTGGAGGGGCCCCCAGAAGCACCTCAGAACATGCTTGGGTGTGGGGGTGGGGAATCTCCTCTGTTCATTTAAGACGGTTCATTCCATGGTGCCCTGGAGATCTTATCCCCCAGTGTCTAGAGAGCTGACATTTTTTAAAAGGCTGTTTATTGAAGGCTTTTTTTTTTTTTTCCTATTTTTACAAACAGCATTTTTTTGGGAGGCAAAATACTTAGAGCCCTGACTTTATAAGCAACTTCATTAAACACCTTTTTGTTACCCAAAGGAGAGGTGGTGGGCCCAGCTGCTTGCCACTCAAAAGCCAGTAAACAGGCCAGGTGGGTGGAAAGGAAACTTGGCTTCATTCCAGATGCTGGCAACTGGTGGGGAGGGTGGCGGACACCCGTCCAAAGGCCGATCCTGCATCCCAGGGCCCTGGACAAGCTGGGAATGAGAGCGTTTACAGACCGAGTCAGGGGAGGTTACATGTGGAAAGAGCGCCGTCATCCCCAGCAGTCATCTCCAAAGCTGGCCATCGGTGGGGGGACTAGCCTCACCGTCATTGCTCAAGGCACGGGCAGTGTTCAGCTCCGGGTGCACTTGCTCCCGCTTCTTTGCCGTCAGTTCTCAGAACTGTGGCGGCTCAAGTCCTGGGTGCAGTCTGCCCTTCCAGTACTGCACCTCTCTCCCGGGGGTTTCCGTGTCCGTAAGAGCCCACAGGATTGGCTCAGAATGTTATCCACAGCCCTTGAGAAAGAACCAAGAGCCCTTGACTATGCGTAATGGCTGCTGCTGCTAAGTTGCTTCAGTCGTGTCTGACTCTGTGCGACCCCATGGATGGCAGCCCACCAGGCTCCCCTGTCCCTGGGATTCTCCAGGCAGGAGTTCTGGAGTGGGGTGCCACCGCCTGCTGCAATGCATGAAAGTGAAAAGTGAAAGTGAAGTCACTCAGCCGTGTCCGACTCTGTGCAACCCCATGGACGGCAGCCCACCAGGCTCCCCTGTCCCTGGGATTCTCCAGGCAGGAGTTGTGGAGTGGGGTGCCACCTCCTGCTCCGTGTGTAATGACTACAGTATCATTATCTGGTCTACTTTGCTTTCCTGTTTCCACGTTTCTCCTTTCTCTGATTAAACTTATTCTTTGACTAAAGTTTCCCACAGGCAGAAGGCAGGCAGACGACGTGGGGTTGGGGGCAGGGACCATATTCACTGTTTCGGGATACGGAGGCCAGAGAGCTGACGTGGAATCACCGCCTGAACTCGTCTGAGACTTAGACGCGTCTGCTGGCTGAGCCAGTTTCCTCGAAGGACGCAGTTCTTTGCCAGTGTTCCACAGCTGTCTCCTCCCCGCTCTCTCATCTCACCATCTATGCTCCATGAAAATGGTCCTGCCACAAACCCAGGGGCCTCTGTCTGGGAGGAAAGGCCCCGGCCACCCAGACACAGAACCACCTGCTCTTGAGTCGCCCCGTATCAGGAATGGGGGAGCCTGCAGCGTCTCTGAGTCCCTGTGCTCCGTGCAGGAGCGTCTGTACTTGACAAACAGCTTGCCAAACCCAGAGACAATCTTGTCCACTCCAAATCGCCCTTCTCTCAAGTCCTTGACTTGCTGGCATCCCAGTTTGACCTCAGATTTTGAAGATGAGACTCTAGTCTTTATCTGGAGGTTATTTTTGTGGTCTTGTGGTACAACAGGAAGCTGCTATTACCTTTCAGACATTCACTTTACGGTAAATTGTTCAGAAATATGGTTACGTGTGGAGCTTCCCTGGTGGCTCAGACAGTAAAGAATCTGCCTGCAATGCAGGAGACCCAGGTTCGATCTCTGGGTTGGGAAGATCCCCTGGAGAAGGAAATGGCAGCTCACTCCAGTACTCTTGGTGGGAAATCCTGTGGACAGAGGGGCCTGGCAGGCTGCCGTCCACGGGGTCTCAAGAGTCGGACACGACTCGGCGACCGGACCACCAGCACCCTGTTCACGTGTTGAGCAAGTAGTGTGTTCCGTTTATGTTTGTTGAGGACACAGAGCTCACACTCCAGAATTTCAGGGGGTGTGCAAGTACCCAGGAATGTTGTTCGCTCCCTTCCTGGCCTCATCCCAGGAAGCAGGCAGTGGGCTGCTGGGCAGCAGCAGGAGGTTGGCCGGGCATGGCTGCTCTGCCTGCTCGGGACTCCGCTCAGTCTGGGTCTGTGTTTGCTCGCCCATGCAGGGAGGGCACTTTTGTACCGAGCTTTCGAATGTTCTAGCCGCAGGACTCTCCCTTCTGTTGATGACACAGGAAGCTCTTGCCATCAGGCTGGAGTGGGCTCCATCAGGCACGCTCATGGGGTTCCCCACTCACCCCTCCACACCAGAGGGCCATCAGAGCTCACAGGTGAGGTCACTGGACCCAGTGCCTTCTCAGACCCTTCCTAGTGCAAGCATTCTCTGACGCTCATCTTGATAGGAAATGAAGCCTCTGAGAAGACACTGGCCGTCATCTCCCCAGCACTTGGCATCATCAGACTTTCCAAGACTCTCAGTCAAGAGCTGGGAGAATCGGATCTCATCTTTGATATCTTTGATAAATAATTGTTAACGATCTCTCCATACATGGATGTGTTTCCTGTTTGTCAAAATGCTTATTAATGCTTTCTGCCCAATCTCTCATTGTACTGAGTATGCTTTTCTTATTTATTTTGGGGTCTTTGTATATTCTTTATGTGAATCAAGCGTATGTCCTCCCTGAGTTTGTGACTTGGCTTCCCACTTTCGTTCAGGTGTCTTTTATAAGAAGGTTTCAGTTTAATATTGTCAAGTTCAGCCATCTTTTCTTTCATTGCCAGTGGTTTTGTTGTCTTACTTGTTTTTCTTACTTTTCCAAGATCTAAGAATATTTTAATCTACATTTTTAAGATGAGTGTTGAGGTTTTGTTTTCAATATTTAACTCCTCAATCCACTTTGAGTTTACTTTGTAGAAGATATAAGAATCCAACTTTGTTTCTTGCCATCAGATGGTCATTTTTTTATCCCTTTTGTTGGAGAGTGCCTCTTTTTTCTCTTTTGACAAGGCTTCTCCCCCCGGAAGTCCTCCCATGTAACAGGTGCTGACCTGTATACAGACTGTACCCTATTTCATAGGTTGGTTTGCCACTGCACAGCGTTATCCCCTGGGCTTGAATGCTGCAGCTTCAGAACCGATGTCTGGTTAGCGACCTGGCCCTCTCTGATGGCTTCCTCACAAGGCATCCCTGACCCATGGCTTTTCATATAAAACTGTCAAGCTTCTTGCAGCACCCGCGTGGTATTTTGGTTGAGAGTGCGCAGTCCGGCAGTCTGAGTGGGCCTCCGGCGGGCCTCCTCACGGCGTGGCTTGTCCCTCCGCTGACCCAGATCTCCTTGACGTGTCTCGGTAAAGCGTTCTCGCCTTCCCTGCAGAGGGGCTGCACTTCTTTTGTTAAACGTATGGGCTGCTTTGTATCCTCTCACACTCATCTGAACGCTGTCCTGAATGATGGTCCTGTGAACGACAGTCTGTGCAGCTGCCTCGCCACGCCCTGGTTCCGCGTCTGTCGGTCCTTCTGAGGACGAGGCAGAGAAAGCGGGAGCAGGCTCCGGCGGCTCCTTCTCGCCGTGCCCTCCCACACCGAGGGCCGCTCTCACCGCAGACGAGACCACCCCACGCAGCCCCCTTCTGAACACGGCCGCCCGGCTGGCGTTGTTTCTGGTGCCGGCCCTGGAATCCTCCTGGAACTGGCCTTGCTTCAGACTCAGTGGCCTTTCCAGTTCAACCTCCTGATATGTTTGGGTCCACCTGGACAAAATTAATCACCCCGCGGGTATGACATCAATGATCTCTTCAGCATCCCCATTGTGCTTTTTATAATAGTAATATTCTTATCATTAAAAAAGGGAAAAGCACTTGTGTGCTTTAACTTAAAAAGTTAAAGCTGAGTTTGCACACAGTTGTTCCAACTACAAATCTTTGAGCAGAAATTGGCAACAACTGTAGCTATGGTTGTGCAGTAAATGCATACGTGGAAGGTTTGCCCAAAAATGAAATAAGCCTCAACTGGAGTTGATGGAGGGAGCATTATTACTACCGGACAAGTGCACCCATGGGACGTGAGTTTTAACGTGTAAACTAAATGGAACTGGTGGGGGAGTGGCTGAGACCAGTTTGCAAATCACCAAAACTGGGCAAGTGCGCCCACTGAAGGAGCGGTGCAGGCCGAGGGGCCGTGAGGTGGGCAGTGCGCTCCGTCGGTAGCCATGAAGGGTCCGGGTGAGGATGCCGGGGAAGGGTCTGCCCTGGCAGCCAGCGGCGCCCCTCCGCCCGCTCACGCCCTCGCAGTCCCTTCACCCCATGAGGATGCGCAGACCCGCCACACGCAGGGGCCCCTGCTTCTCCCGAGGGACGAGCTCTGTGTGCAGGGGCACCAAAGCCCCGCGGAGGGAGCAGAGGGACTCGGAGAGGTCTGGGTGGAGGAACTGGGGGGCAAATCCCAGCTCGGCCCTGACTGGACCACCCCACGGAGCTCCTCCCTCCCAGCTCCCCAAAGAGCCCTCAGTTTCCCTCGTAAACTGGAAACACATCGGTCTTTGCCCGAAGCACCCCGTTCACCATGGAGGAAACGGCGCCCCGGGCAGTCAGCCTGAGTCACCTGAGAATCAGACCCTGTTTCCCAGGACCGCTGCTGAAAGTGAACCTGCTCTCTTCCCCACACACCTCAAGTCACATTTTTGGGAAGTCACTTAAGTTATTGCACAAGCCTGTGCCAGTCCCAGCTTCCTGTTCAGAATCCATGTGCTTGAGTCATCAGTCCCACCTGAGGCAGACGCCCTGCTGTGATCCCGCCGTGGGCTCCCACTAACCATCACCAGAGCCCCAGGAGGCCAGGAAGCTGGGCCTTGAGGGGCACGGTCGCCTGTCCCGGGTCACAGGGTGTCCGGGGTCACAGTGTGTTTGGGGTCACAGGGTGTCCGGGGTCCCACTGCGTCTGGGGTCGCGGTATGTCCGGGGTCCCGCTGCGTCTGGGGTTGCGGTATGTCCGGGGTCCCGCTGCGTCTGGGGTTGCGGTATGTCTGGGGTCCTGGTGTGTCCAGGGACACAGGGTGTCTGGGGTCCCGGTGTGTCCAAGGTCGCAGTGTATCCGGGATCACTGTTTCTGGGGTCCCGGTTTGTCTGGGTCGCAGCGCCAGTAGCATGCCATCTTTCTTATCCTGACTCTCTCCAACCCCAACCTTTCCACGAGCTTTCTCTCCTCAGGCTTCCTGAGACGCAGACCTGGGAGGGCTCCATCGCTTCCCCCGGGATGCACAGCTCCATCCGTGCTCCTGGGGGGAGGGGCGGGGTGATGCTCCAGAGGGTGGCCAGACACAAGGGCAGCAAGCCCGCCTAAAACCGAAAGTCAGTCAGCACGGCTGAGGCTGTGAGTCATCGGGGAAGCGTGTGCTTTCCCTGAATCCCGATGCTGAGGACGAGGGGGCACCTGGGCATTACTTCTGAACCCCCTCTAAAGTGGGGCAGTCAGGGCAGTGGCGGGGAGGACACGGCCAGGATCCCCAGGAGGAGGAGGGCAATGGAGGGACACGTTCCAGCAGCCTAGGAGAGTCGCTCCACCTAGATTCTTCACTCAGATAATTACTGTGGAAGTGGGGAAAAAGGAAAAAGACCTCCCAGTGTCTTTCTCGCGGACGCGATGGAGGGAACGCAGAATTGCGTCCCTGAGTCTAGGCTCAGGAACCCGACAAGCGACTGCACCACAGCAGGGGAAGACAGAGCGTGCTGGCTGGATGAGAGCCTGAGGGTCTGCGGGAGGTGAAGACAGAGCGTTCTGGGCGCTGCCGCATGAGACCCTGGAGAAGAGTAGGGGACACGGGGGCCTGGGGGTCTGCGGGAGGCCACAGGGCTCGCATTGCACGTACCAGCTGTTGGCTCTGCAGGGCCTGGTTTCTGCCCATGTTCTAGAGACAAATGTAAGTGGGCCACAGTCCCATGAGGGAGGAAGCCTCCTGTCATGCCCGAGGAGGAGGCTTGTGGAGAGAAAGGCCTCGACACCAAAAGGCAGAACTGATACGGAAAGCTGGCAGACGTGGGCCTGGAAGGTGTGGAAAGAGGACATTAGAAGGGAAGGGAGAGGGGACTGGCAAAAGCTGGTGCGCGGCGGAGAAGAGATGCAACCGAGAGGAAGCCACTGTGGCAACAGACGATTGAGGCAGAATGAAAAAATCCACTCATTGGTCTCAAAAGCAGAGCCATTACTTTGTCAACAAAGATCCATCTAGTCAAGGCTATGGTTTTTCCAGTGGTCATGTATGGATGTGAGGGTTGGACTGTGAAGAAAGCTGAGTGCCAAAGAATTGATGCTTTTGAACTGTGGTGTTGGAGAAGACTCTTGAGAGTCCCTTGGACTGCAAAGAGATCCAACCAGTCCATCCTAAAGGAGATCAGTTCTGGGTGTTCATTGGAAGGACCGATGCTGAAGCTGAAACTCCAATACTTTGGCCACCTGATGCGAAGAACTGACTCTTTGGAAAAGACTCTGATGCTGGGAGAGATTGAAGGTGGGAGGAGAAGGGGATGACAGCGGATGAGATGGCTGGATGGCATCACCAACTCAATGGACATGAGTCTGAGTAAACTCCGGGAGTTGGTGATGGACAGGGAGGCCTGGCGTGCTGCAGTCCATGGGGTCGCAAAGAGTCGGACAGGACTGAGCAACTGAACTGAACAGAACTGAACAGGCATAAATGCCTGTACTCAGTACAAGAATCTAGTAAGAGTCAGCTCAAAATAAAGATGGGTTCTAGACGACTGTTTTCTAGGAGGAAAGGATTGGGGAAAAAAAAAAAAAAACAACCTTCTGTGTTTTCTCTGTGCTCCTCCCAGAATGCAGCTTTCCTGTAAAGAGATGGAATAGACGCTAGACTTTGCGTGCTCAGTAAAAGATGGCAGATTCAAGAACGCTGGCTTCTGCTCTCGCCTCAAGTCCCACTAAAATGACAGAAGAGTCGTGGGCATTAGAAAAAAGACACAGAACAGAGGGGAGCCGATGGCGACCCGTCTGAGGCTAGCGGGCAGGGACAGGAGAGGAGGGAGGTGCAGGGAGGCAGGTGGGCTCTGACCCTCCCCAGGACGCTCACACCTCCAGGGCCGGCAGGTTCAGGCCCCGTGGGGGTGGCACGGAGCTGCACTGTTAACCGGTGAGTTGGTTGAGAGGTTAAAAGCCATGTAGACCCCAGAGATCTTTTCCTTCCAGCAGAGAACTCCAGGTTTACTCTCTGGTGGAACAGAGCAGAGGGCTCTTGGGGGGCTGAGGCTGGACACTGTGCAGAAAGCTGGACCCAGAGGAAGGGCAGAGGCTGAGTATTCAGCCCCTCGCAATCCCCCTAATCTTCTGCCGAGCAGATTCCTCAGTGACAGGTGCTCGTTTATCAACTGACTGGTTCAAAACACCCTTCTGTAGCTATCACTGTGTAGCAGACACAATCCAGTAACATGCCACTTTTTGAAAGTTTTATGAACTGTTCATAAGCTCTTCTGTGGTGACCCCTTCGCAAATGGTGAAATTGATGCAGAGAAAAAATTCCGTAACTCACCAAGAGCGCACAGGCACCCGTGGGAGGCTGGACGCGAAGCCCATGCTGCCTGCACACGAGTCCAGTTCTCACTCACCACACGCGGACCACACACGTGACACAGAAGCCCAGATCCAGGTACATCTCCCATATGAGCGTGAGCAGGGCATCCATCCAGGAGACACGCCAGTGCTGCCCAGGTAAACGCCAGCAACCGCCGAGGGTCCTCAGACGCCTGAGAACATCCTCCAAGAGGAAGGAAACCAAGCAAGCCACAGACAGAAAGGAAAAGAGACCAGCGAACTGGAGGAAAGACGGCTCGCAACCGCCAAGGGTCCTCAGACGCCTGAGAACATCCTCCAAGAGGAAGGAAACCAGAGCAAGCCAACAGACAGAAAGGAAAAGAGACCAGCGAACTGGAGGAAAGATGGCTCGCAACCGCCAAGGGCCCTCAGACGCCTGAGAACATCCTCTAAGAGGAAGGAAACCAAGCAAGCCAACAGACAGATAGAAAAGAGACAACAGCTAACTGGAGGAAAGACGGCTCTCGAGAGTCCCTTGGGCGGCAAGGAGATCCAACCAGGCCACCCTAAAGGAGATCAGTCCTGAAGATTCATTGACGCTGAAGCTGAAACTCCAACGCTTTGGCCACCTGATGTGAAGAACTGACTCTTTGGAAAAGACCCTGAGGCTGAGAAAGATTGAAGGCGGGAGGAGAAGGGGACGGCAGTGGATGAGATGGTTGGATGGCATCACCGACTCAGTGGACATGAGATTGAGCGAGCTCCAGGAGTTGGTGATGGACAGGGAGGCCTGGTGTGCTGCAGTCCACACACGTTCACAGGGGCAGAGTCCTTGCACTGCTCGGCACAGAGAATGGTCCACCCTGCTCTCCACGGCACACTCACGGGGCAGAGTCCTCAGACTGCTCGGCACAGTTTCTCTGATGGTCTTTTTAAAAGGTCGGAAGAAAAAATTAGAGAGAGTGAAAATTATATCACAGTAGCTTTTTAACCACTTTATACACATAATGAGACTAAAGGTGACGCTTTTATGATTTGTTACAGATGGAGAAGTGCTTCCAGATTCCAGCCTGGAATATCCTCTCCCACCTCATCACCAGGAAACACATTTTAAAAATAGCAAAAGAAAGGAGGGAGGAAGGGAAGGAAGAAACAGGGAAATGTGGTTTTCTCCCATCCAAAATGCGAACATTTCAAAGAAAGGGTCATGTGTGTCTATCTTTCACGACAAGATGAGTGACTGAATTTCAGTCTCTCTCTTAATATATAGTCAGTCCAAAAAGGAAGTTATCGATCATCCTTGAACTGGGGACAAAGAATGCTCTTTATTCACTACATGACTCATGTAAAAACTAAACAATACCTCGTCCTCTTAAATGGAGAAAGTCAAAATCTGTCTTAGGTCATGAATATTAATAAAGTTAAAATGAATTTTATAATACAGCCACTTATAATGCAGTGGGTCTAAAACTGCGTTTCTACTTCGGATCGCTTCTTCACCATGTACTGTTATAAGATGAGACAATGATTTGTGTTCCTGGGAAGGGAATCCCCCACCCACATGAACCCCTTCCTCACCACTGCCCGCCACCCCGGATGCCCGGGGCGGGTGAGCCCACGGCGTGCTGGGCACAGGTGTGATCGCTGGCTCAGCTCTCTGCACCACTCTTACAGCTGTATGTGGATTATCTACGATTGTCTCAAAGCAGGTAGTTTAAAAGAAAGGGAAAAGAGTGCAGTTCTTCCATACAACACGGCGCCATAAGGAAAGCCCGAGCCTCATCTGAGTGACGTGGGTGAGGGGAGCTGTGACAACGCCCAAAGGCGCCCCTGCTGTTAGTGTTACTTGCGTTTGGCAACTAAGCTACTCACTAAACACTTCGGGAGCTCGTCCTGGGGAGTCCATCTCAAATCACCGCAAGCAGCAGGGGCAGCAGGCATGGAAGCAGGCAGGACCACGGGGGCGTGGCCCTCTGGCCCGCACCTGAGCACCTGGAAGGCGGCGCCTTCTGAGCGTGTCCCCGAGGGGCTCCACCGTACAGATGCTCCGACGTTTCTTACACAATGAGACGCGTTTTGTTCAAAGAACTGGCTCGGGAGCCTTCTTTCTGTTTTTTGAGCTTCTGCCTTAAAGAAGAAATTTCTGTTTTACATCTCAGTCATCTTAAATCAAAACAGATAATGCATTTAGTCAGAAGCGTCAAATACCCTTCAGGGGCATTTAGCCTGGAATCCATCTGTCAATGAGTTTTTAATCTACATCCGACACATGGCTAGGGGGTGAAGACCCCTCTAGGGGTGACGTGGTGTCTCCTGCTGACAGCCACCCTAAGTTCTGTCTGTCTTCCAAAAGGGGACAGGGTGTCTCATGTCTGTGGGGAACCCCAGCTCCCCGTGAGCCTGAGGGAACCAGGGAAGGCTGTCACAAGGGTGGAAGTGCAGACTCAGTGCTATTTGGAGGAGCGGGTCCGAGAAAGGCTCAGCAAGGTGGTGTCTACACGGGAAGGGAATGTTTTCTCAACTCGCCGATTTATTTCTGAATGTGAGGGTGGAAAACAGAGGATGCACCGAACGGAACGTCGTCCACAGATTCGGGTCTCGTAGATCCTAATCGCGCTCCTGGAGAGCCTGTCCCTTTCCTGACTGCCCCTCAGGGTAGGCTTTGTCCTTGCAGGGTAGAACCTCACGGATTCCCTGTAAAGAAGGGCAACCATGTGATGCTGCCTGAGCCCTTTAGGAAATGCTTAGAGCCACAGCGGTGGCTTCCTGGGATTACCAGAAAAGTGAAATGTGTAAATTGTTCGCTGAAACGTGATTGTTGAGCAAAGTGTTGGCAAAGTAACAGATGAAGTGGCTTTGATCATTAATATATCATCTTTTTCACTTATTTTTCAATCGCGTAATTGTTTTGCTTTGTGTTGGCTGATTTATAAGATTTATTTAAATTTGTCTACTTTGATGTTCTTCATATGATGAGAATTAAGATGCATTTTCATAAAACCACTGCCTCGAATCCCATTCAAACCACTGGTAACCAATTTAGTAACATCTCAGAACATCTTCAGAATAACTGTGCCCAAATGCAAATACTCATCATAGAAGATTATGCTCAAAGGCCATTTTAAACACTACATTTGGTTGTTGCTTTATAGGTACAACAAATAAAAATTTTTAATGAATGCTTAAGAGGTTGTACTTTGCTTTCCTTTTTCATTAGCAAATAGCATGTCCTTGTAAAGCCTTTTCTGTGGGAAGGACTATAGCTTATTTACTGTCCTTTGAATGGAGAAGATGAAAAAAGTAAAACCGCATCTGACAACCTATGACCTAGAAGCTGTGTGTTGACACACGGACACATTATTCTGCATCCCTAATTCGCTTCTAAATACTCCATACTGGCTTTACGATTTCCAGACTCAATCAAAAATAGCTCTTACACTTGGTTTTAGGAGAGCACAGTTGCAGTTTTGTGTAATCTTGACATCACAAAAGTAGTTTAGTTTTCTAAAGAGATTTTCCTACAAGGAATCCTTGATGGAGAGTGAGTCCACCGTGACACCGTCCCGGTGTGCCCCCGGAGCGCCCAGGCGTGCCCCCAGAGCATCCCAGCGTGCCCCCGGAGCAGCCCAGTGTGCCCCCAGAGCGCCCCAGAGTGCCCCCAGAGCATCCCAGTGTGCCCCTGGAGTGCCCCGGCGTGCCCCCAGAGCATCCCGGCGTGCCCCCGGAGCACCCAGGTGTGCCCCTGGAGCCTCCTGGCGTGCCCCCCGAGTGCCCCGGTGTGCCCCCCGAGCGCCCCGGCGTGTCTGTGCGCCAGCTGGTTGTCATCAGCTCTCCTCCTCAAGGCGAGCCTCCCTGGTGTCTGGACCCCAGGTGGGACCTTCCTGCACTATGGAAATCAACTTTACTCCTCTGCCCTCTCTTCCCTAGACTGACCGCACCTCGTGGAGGAGGAAGAAATGTAGTTATCGGGTCCCGCCAAGAGCCTGTGCCTCTGGCATATCCACAACAGCCCGTCGGGGAAGGGTCCAGGTGGTCCCCAGACGCATGGCGCTCCAAGGGCCACGGAAAGGTAAGGATCCGCGCCCTACTCCAGGCTCCACGTGCAGACATGTGTGTGTTACCTTAACATGTACTTGAAAAAGCGCAAAGATAGGTTTGTGACGGAGGATTCTGTATTTGATCAAGGGTAGAATGTCCTTAACCTTCATACACTCAGTACAACGTCAGAAATTATCACTATTACTAAACAGAGACTCAAATGGTTTTTTATGCAATTACAACATTATCTAGAAAGTAATTTCACAGCCAGATTACCAGGTCTGTTCGGCCTTTGTTGGTGGTATGGGGGCTTCTTTGCACAGCATGCCTGCTCAATTGCTTCAGTTGTGGCCGACT
The DNA here is from genome assembly GCF_032405125.1 of Capricornis sumatraensis. Classification (NCBI taxonomy): domain Eukaryota; kingdom Metazoa; phylum Chordata; class Mammalia; order Artiodactyla; family Bovidae; genus Capricornis; species Capricornis sumatraensis. The sequence goes on from NC_091074.1 coordinate 120,738,347, forward strand.
CTGTGTGACCCCATGGACTATAACCTGGCAGGCTCCTCTGTCCATGGGGCCCTCCAGGCAAGGATACCGCAGTGGGTTGCCATGCCCTCCTCCAGGGTGTCTCCCCCGCCCAGGGATCGAACCCAGGTCTTCTGGGTCTCCTGCACTGGTAGGTGGATACTTTCCACTAGCCCTACCTGGGAAGTCCCTTTGTACAGAGTTGCTGAGCAATCAGATCTCTCTTTCCACTGCTAGTCTACTCAGGGACTCTGTCTTTAAGGACGGTAGACGTGTCTTTAGTGAGGGCCTGTGTGCACTGTCCAGGGTCATCACAGGTCACTTCGGTCAGGGATGGTCAGCCTCCCTTGGTGCTGCTGTGCCCCATGAGAGTCAGGGCCTTGGAGACGCCCAGTGATGCCTAATGTTCTTCCTTAAGGGTTTTTTTTTAATTGTGGTGAAATACATAGAATGTAAAACTGACCACCTGAACCATCTCTAAGTGCGCAGTTCAGCAGCGTGGAACACATCTATGGAGCTGAGCGCTACCCTCACCGCCTGTCTCCAGAACCTGTTCATCTCCCCAGATTTAAACTCTGTCTCCGCTAAGCACTCACCTCCGCAGAATTATACAATATCGGTCCTTTGGTGCTGGTTTAGTCACTAAGTCGGGTCTGACTCTTTGCGACCCCGTGGACTGGAGCCCACTAGTGGCTGGTTATTTTAACAGCGTGACATTGTAGCTGGCGTCAGAATCCCCTGCTTCTTTAAGACTGAATAAGATTCTGTGGTAGGCAGAGACCACATTGGGTTTATCCACTATCTGTAAATGGACGTTTGGGTTGCTTCTACCTTGTCGTTGCTAAGAATAATGATGCTATGAATGAATGAATGGGTTGTGGAACCCTGGGCTTCCCTGGTGGCTCAGAGGTTAAAGCATCTGCCTGGAATGTGGGAGACCTGGGTTCGATCCCTGGGTTGGGAAGATCCTCTGGAAAAGGAAATGGCAACCCACTCCAGTACTCTTGCCTGGAGAATCCCGTGGAGGGAGGAGCCTGGTAGGCTGCAATCCACGGGGTCGCAGAGTCAGACACAACTGAGTGGGTGTACAAATATTTGTTTGAATCTCTGCTTTCAGTTCTGCTCATGGGTATACCCAGATGTGAGACTGTTTGATCGGATGTTAATTTTTTAAGGAGATTCCATGCTGTTTCCATCATGGCTGTGCACTTACGTTCCCACCATCCATGCACGAGGGCTCCGGTTTCTCCGCATGCTCACCAACGCCTTGTTTCAGTGGGTTTGTTTTTGGTCACAGCCATGTGAATGGGTGTGAAGTGGCATCTTACTGTGATTCTGACTTACGTTTTCCTGATGATAGTAAGGTTGAGGGTCTTTTCATGCACTCATTGGCCACTTGTGTATCTTCTGTGGGTAAATGTCCACTGAAGCTTCTTGCCTGAATCAGATAGCTTTGTTGTTGTCACTGAGTTATAAGAGTTATGTATATATTCTGGATATTAAGCCCTTATTAGATAAATGGTTTGTAAATATTTTTTTTTCCATTCTGCAGTTTGCCTTGGCATTTGGTTGGCAGTGTCCTTTGATAGCGAAAGGCTTTTAATTCTAACATAGTCCAATTTATCCTTCTTCTGTTCTGTGATTTTTGGTCTCATATCCAAGAAATCATTGCCAAGTCTAACATCGTGAAGATTTTCCTATATATTTTCTGTTCAGAGTTGTATAGCTTTAGCTCCTATGTTCGGTTCTGAGTTTTAATCCATATGGAGTGACTTTTTGTATATGGGGTAAGGTAAGGGTCCAATGTCATTCTTCTGCATGTAAATACCCAGTTTCCCAGCACCATTTGTTGAAAAGACGGCCCCTTCCCCTTGAGTGGCCTTGCCACCCTTGTCGAGAGTCGCTGGGCCGCGTGTAGAGGGTTTATTTACGGGCTGCCTCTTCTGTTCGTTGTCTGTTGGTGTCTTTTTGCCAGTGCCGCACTATTTTGGTTACTGTAAGTTTGTAGTAAGTTTTGAAATCAGGAAATATGAAACTTCCTAATTTGTTCTTTTTCAAGACGAGAGCCCATATGAATTGTAGGATGGACCTTTCTTCTTCTGCAAAACAGTGACATTAGACTCTTGATGGGGATTATTTTGAAAATATAAATTGCATGGCCAAGTTTCTTAATCAGACAGAAATAGAGGATTTTATACTTTATGGTAGTGAATTTTCCTATCCAATTTGAACAGGCAACATTACCATAAATACATGTTTTTTCAGTTTTAAAAAAAATAAGATTTTCTTTTCTTTTCTTCTGATCCTGGTCTGGAAAACAATAAGCAATTAAACAGGAATGATAAATATAAACTTTTACACAAATCTTCACTGAGAATGAAGAGACAATTTCTGTTAAAGTTCTTAAAACTCAGAATTTTGACATCAGTAGTCCCTTAGCAGAAAACCACCAAGTCATGGAAGAGTCCACCCGGTCTCTTCCATCGGGTAAGCTTTCTGGCTGTTTATTCACAGTCAGCCTAGAAGACACAAAGCTCAGGTGTGATAGGGCACCACTCAAAGCCACAGGCAACGGTAGCCGGGGGGAAAGGTGCCGCGTGTTTGAATGTGTGGTTAATGCCCCTCCTGTGTCATTTTTGACGCAACAAAGCCTACCAGTGACCGAGCCTTGCCCTGTACATCAGCGCCGGGTAGGCACTAAATTCCTCCCGAATTCTGCGAGTCTGAGTGATGATTCTTCCCACTTCAGAGCTCAGTAAAGGCGAGATTAGAGACCGTAAGTGATTCTGCTAAAAAGCTGTAGTTAATAAGTAGCCAAGACCACACAGACACCAGATGTGGGTGGCCAGTGATGGGATAGAAAGGAATTTTGTTCAGAGATCTACATTTTACACAAATCACCAATTTCAAGGAGCCTTCCCATTTCAATCACTAATGCAACTCTATTTCCAAGCCCAGTGAAAGTATTTCAGAAGTTAGCAGTCGCGTAGATGACAAACAAGGACGCAAAAGAAAGGGTTTGTTCATAACTACCCTTGCTGTCCCATGTGCCCAGGGAGACTGTGTATGGATCACATGTTCCCCACTGTTTCAGCAATGCTGAGTACCTATTTTGTGCCACGAACCCGTCTAGGCTCAGGAGATACAAGATGAATGAGGCATGGTCACAGTCCCCAGGGGGTCCCCATGGAGAGGACCACAGTAAGCAGGCCTGAGGCTCCTTCCTTCGGGGCAGGGCAGAGCCTGGTCATCTCTGCTCCCAGCCCCTGTGAGGAGCTCGGTCACTTCTCCTGGCAACCAGAGACCTGGGGAAGATGATTTAGGAGGATGAAAAAGAGAGCTTCGCTCTGATTACAGATGGGAAAGATGTCTTTGCAGAGGACCCAGAATTGGGTCTTGCAAGGTTAAGTCGTTAGACGTATGAATTGGGAGTGACCTTCTATGCAGGAGAAAACACAACCCAGAGATGCAGTCAAGGGACAGGAACGGATGCCGGTCGCTCAGCAGGGGCCGCTGCTTGGGACAAAGGATTCGATTCCTCCTGGCTTTTGTTTGGTGTTGGTGAAACGGGTGTGACTTCCGCAGCCCGCGGGAGAGAATGCGGGCTGGCTCCATCTCCCGGTCCTTTTGGAGGGAGCCTCCAGAATGGTCCGATCCAGCGCTCTTCATCCCAGAAGCTGCCGGCTGGTTGCTCTCACTCTGCCCACCTCCCTTTCCGCCTCCAGCGCCCAGCGTGATCACAGTCGGCCATCCAGATTCTTACCGCCTGCCGCCTTGGAGCTGTAGATTCCCAGGACTGTGCTTTCCCTGGTTCTACCCTTTAGGTTATAGCTCAGCACCAGAAGGACGCAGGTTAAGGGTCCGTGGTCCCATCACCATTGCTCAACTGGCAGTGACCCCTGGTACCCCGTGGACTTACTTCCTGTCCACAGTCCCAGATCCCCGAGCACCCCCAGTCAAGAGGACTCCGGGGCTTGCTCTCACGGGAGAAGTGAAAGTGCCACTGCACGAGGCTTAGATCTGGGGCATTTTCCGTCCGTGTGGCCCAGTTAGCCACCACGGCTGCGAGCTGGGCACATGTGGCTGCCCGCAGCTGCTGCTCCAAGAAACCGAGTCTCCTCTGAGCCCGGGCCCAAGGAGGAGATCGCACTCCCAGCCAACGTCCACACTAAAGATGTCACTCAAAATGAAATCAATATCTACTTCCACCCAAAAAACTGCATGAATTGTGTTCCGAATGGTGCCTACTTTAAAGAAAAGTGCACTGTTCATCCAGAAGGAGGAATCTGCTGGAATAGCTCCGGCTTCATATATCTCTGCTCTCTGACCCTTTGAAGCAGATTTCTTTAAAACAGCTGACAAATACTGTTAGTTTTGTCCTAGCCCTGCCGATTAACATTTGTATTCCTCTGGGAAAATCCCTTCAAAGTCTTACTTTCTTTTTCTGTGAAATAGGGATAAAGGGCTAGATCGAGTGGAGCGGAGCCCATGGCAATACTGCGGACTGCAGACGCTGGTGATAAGTGCTGAGGGCTCATTGTGTGTGTGCACGCCCAGTCGTGTCCGGCTCTTTGCAACCCCATGGACTGAAGCCTGCCAGGTTTCTCTGTCCATGGGATTTTCCAAGCAAGAATACTGGGTGGGCTGCCATTTCCTCCTCCAGGGGATCTTCCCAACCCAGGGATGGAAGCTGCATCTCCTGCGCCGGCGGAGTATTCTCAGTATTCCCACTGAGCCACTTGGGAAAGCTTGTGTTCCTTAAGTATCCGCTAGTACCAAACTCTGCCCTAGTGATACCAGCCAAGTGCAGAAATCTAAGAAAAACTAAAGAGCCTCTTGATGAAGGTGAAACAGGAGAGAGAAAATGCTGACTTAAAGCTCAACATTCAGAAAACTAAGATCATGGCATCTGGTCCCATCACTTCATGGCAAATAGATGGGGAAACAATGGAAACAGTGAGAGACTTTAGTTTCTTGGGCTCCAGAATCCCTGTGGATGGTGACTGCAGCCGTGGAATTAAAAGACACTTGTTCCTTGGAAGAAAAGCTGTGAAAAACCTAGACAGCATATTAAAAAGCAGAGGCATTTTGCCAAATTTTAAAGGTCCATCTAGTTAAAACTATGACTTTTCCAGTAGTCATGTGTGGATGTGAGAGTTGGACCATAAAGAAGGCTGAGTGCCAAAGAATTGAAGCTTTTGAACTGTGGTGTTGGAAAAGACTCTTGAGAGTCCCTTGGACAGCGAGGAGATCAAGCCAGTCCATCCTAAAGGAAATCAGTCTTGAATATTCGTTGGAAGGACTGATGTTGAAACTGAAGCTCCAATACTTTGTCCACCTGAGGCAAACTGATTCATTGGAAAAGACCCTGATGCTGGGAAAGACTGAAGGCAGGAGGAGAAGGGGACGACAGAGGATGAGATGGTTGGGTGGCATCACTGACTCGATGGACGTGAGTGTGAGCAAACAGAGAGATAAGAAGGACAGAGAGGCCTAGTGCACTGCAGTCCGTGGGGTTGCAAAGAGCTGAACATGACTGAGCAACTGAACAGAAGTACCAAGCTCTGCTCTCAAAGAACCTCTCACCACATCCCATTCAGTCCTCAAAACACCTTGTGTTCCTCTTCCATCTATCCATAACTTCTATCAGAGGAAACATATGTATAGAAAAATTAAATAAAAGGCCCAGCATTGCACAGAAAATGGCACAGATGGGATTCAAGCTTACGTGGGCGATTAGGCTCCTGACTTAAGAGCTGGGACTAGCCTTTCCACCATGTCCCTGAAGCCCTGTGCAAACATCACACATGACTACCCTTGTGTCTACTCCACATGTACTCACAACAGATATTACCTGTGTGCACATGTATTGTGTGTATACGAGCTTGCACACCAAGAATTTGTAAAACTGCTAGGTTGCTGCTAAATCACACAGTTTTGCCTAACGGGGCGATGCTGTTAACAACACTCAGAGTCCACCGCTTTTGTGCACCCTTCCCAGAAGACAGCCCAATAATTTCCCGTTGTGATTCGTCTCAAGATCATCCCTAATTCACCACATAATGCTTTTTGATCATTTTCATAGTGGTTCGTCAGCATTGCTTAAATCATCTTTATACCTTTTATATCTGCCATTATAAAAATATTTATTAAGCGTGATGTTATAAGGTACTACAGATAGTGAAAAAGAAAGAAAAGGGCTTGGTTTTTTTCTGAAATTTGGGTGATGGTGGAACTCTGCTTTCTCGTGACTTTTCTCAGAGTCCGGGGCCACCGCTGTCTTGGAAAGCAGCGGCGAAGTGACTAATCGCTCCCCGACTCCAGACTGCGACGGGAGCGTCTGATCTGACAGTCCTCTCCTCCCAGCAGAGAGGAGCTGCCTCTGGCCATGGGCATTTGCTTGGAGCTGGAGTGGGGAGCAGGCGAGGCCGTGCGGGTGGGGGTGACGGGGGCCCCGAGTCCCCCTGCAGGCCCAGGGTCACCCAGGGAGCGTGCCCGGGCTCCACGGCCGTCCCGCTGCCAGGAGCGAGGTCGGCTCCTGACCCGCGGCCATGACCTCACGCGCCTCCTGACCTCCCCCAGGCCTGTGAGCACTTCAGGGTGGCATGCTTTTCCACACCAAGCTGCAGAGTCGGGATGCCCTGCCTCCCATTTCCCCCTCGCTGAACCCGGGAAACCTCCGAAGCCAGAGGTGCCCAGGGAGCCCCGACCTCACAGGGCCGCCCGGAGCCGTCTGCAGGGGGAGCGGGCGGAAGGGACCCAGGGGCTCCCCGCCCCAGGAGTTCTGAACATCAGACTGCATGTTATAAAATTCCAGAAACACCCCAAGAGCAGAAGCGCCCCCAGAGCAGGTGCAGCACGTACTGCGTGGCTGTGCCCTCCACGTGCTCCGGGTCCGTACCTGCCCCAGGGTGCTGGGGGCGCCCCTCTCCCGTCAGGGGCTGCACACACCTGCGGGAGAGTGAAAGTCCGCGACGGGTGAGACACGTGCATCCCGAGGCCTCGCTGGGGCCCTGTGTGGCACCGGTCAAAGCTAAACGCAGACCTTGTTTTAACCTTCGTATTTCCTCCCTAATAGCAGTTCACACCCTCTCCTTGGGTCTCAACGTTTGTTCACCATTTTATTTATAAAGCTCTACCATCGTTTGTGTGTTTGGAGAGACACATTCTGCTTAAATAACTGGCAACATCTTCCATGGAAGAGGTTTTATCATTAAACCTCTGAGTCTGCTAGTGTCAACAGTCCCTTCTATATGGAGTTAGTGGAATTTATGCTTCCATAAAGAAGTAATATGCCGAGCTTTGAAATTTCCTGCCAGACAATGGACATTGCAGCTCGATGTAGGAGCCTAAGCCTTGTGTAGCGGGTGCTGAAGAAGGGAAGCTGAGTGACGCCCCACTTCCGTCTCACACCTAGAAGGGGGTTTTCAAGTAGCCGCATCCCAGAGAAGTTTCTAGAATGGCCACTGGAGGTTCATGTATTTTTTCCTTGGGGGAGGAGATACAACTGTCCTCTCTTGTATCATTTTCTTTCGCCTCGTGGCTATGTTCTCATTTGACCAGAATGAAAATCATGTTAGCCCTTATCTCATGGGTGGCTTTCATGCACAACTTAAATCCAATGTAAAATTCACGGGTGGGAATTAACAGACAGTTGCCGAAGCATAGTGAAGAAGGCATTCCAGTCTTGAAAGTGGTGTTAAATTTAAACCCAGATAGTATAGAAGTTAAATGAATAAATCTTCCCTGGTCAAAACTACCTTCAAAAGATGGAAATTGTAGTGCATGCTTGTTTCAAGGTTGCAGTAACAAACAAACAAGGAACAGACCCATTAGAGCCGAGCAGGAGCAGGCAGACGGTGACCTACCAGCACGTGAAGTGTGACAATTGTTAGCTACACCTGGGAAGGGTATGGGAAGCTATTTCAGGGAAGGTGCAAGTGGCTTTTCCATTGGAAAAGGTGTTCAGGTCCATGAGTGTCGTCCACGTGACAGAGTCGCAGGGCCTTGGCATCGCACCCACTAGCCTTGCTGCAGCCGCGCTGAGGAGCCTGGGTTATAGACAGGAGCAACGTCAGCGAAGCTTAGCAAGGGCCTTGCCTCCGTGTTAGCTCTTCCATGTCTGTGGACTTGGTGCACCGACACGCTCAGGAGCTGCGTGTGTGTGTGTGAGACGCTGTCTGTGTGGCGCTACAGTGGGGCAGCGCCCGCGAGATCCACGTCCAAGCTTGCCTTTGGACAAGCTACGGTCACTCGAGTCTCCGTCTCCCTCTGGACGTCAGGCGTGACTGCGCGCATTTACCTTAGAGCCTGGCGGGCAGGACTGGATGAATCTAATGGCTTTGTCACCTAGTTAGCATTTTAGAAGACTTGGCTATTTTTCATTACACATTGTAGACTTGTTTGCAAGAGCAGGATTTTGTACACAACTATTTGTCCACAAAGACTGCTTAAAGGAATTTCCTGTATTCCTGCAATGGAATGCTAAGAATTAGTTTTGAAGGCAGGAGCCTGTATAAACTGCGGCCCAGCATGTGTTGTGAAATGAAAACTCACAGGGCGCAAAGCCCATGAGTGTCGCTGTGTGTACACTTTGAAGGCGTGTTTCTACACAGAAGCTTATTGGTGTTGGAGGAGGCGGGAGGACAGACAAGTCTCCTGGGGTTGGGGGAGGAATTTCTTCCCACGTCGTGGCCTGGGGATACCTAAGGATCCTGCCCCCCTTGAAATTCACCGTCCGTGTTTGTATCCACCGAGTGTTCGTGGAGAGCCCGCAGAGGCCCAATGCAGGACAGACATCCCGCAAGGCCAGCAGAGGGGACCCGGGGCAGATCCGTGGGAAAAGAGTGGGCAGAGGGACACTCGGGGGAGAGGAGAGGCGTCCCGGGGATCAGACAGCCCTTCCACCCTGGAGCCTGGCGGAGACGGAATCTCCACCAGCAGCGATGCCGGGAAAAAGGCAACAGGTCTCCTTCCCGGCATGTGCAGAGCCTGCCAGGATGCTGGGGACAGTTGGTTGCTGGGAATGCGTCGTCTGTCCTCCTGAGAGAAAGTGTGGAACTATGACGGGCGGAGAACCCATCTGCGCACGGCGGGTCACTGGTCTCATTGTGCTCATGGGGTGTCATGAGCAGGAGGGCGCTCTGCCTTAGATCTCTGAATCCTGCCCGCTCGTGCTGATCAGCCTCTCCGCCCCCCCGCCCCGCGCCCTGTGGCTCCGTGGGGACCCCTCCTCCCCAGGCCTCAGCACCTCAAGGGGAGGCGGTCTGTCTGCTCGAAGCCTCCCTGGAAGCCACGTCTGCACGGTGATGGATGGGGCTGATCCCCTGTCGTTTCATGGGAGATTTACATGCATGAGTCTCATTAGCGCTGATGGGAGTTTCTTGCATAAATCTTGCATGCAGAAGGTGAGGAAAAAAACGGTTTTCTGCTGTATCAGTTTCCTTGCTCAAGGCTTCTCCCTGTAGTCTGGGGCTGGCTTGGATGTCTTACCAAGTGCCTTGCACAGAAGCTGCGGGTGCTCTTCATTTACATGGAAATGGACCCTAAACGGGGTTCTGAACTCACGGGTTTAAACACCTCCCCCTTGCGCATTCACCCTCCCAAGTACAGATACCCAATTAGTGCCACTGAGCCAACAAATTTCCGTGTGTCAGTGGTACCTGCTGTGAATGTCATTCTGCTCCGTGATAACAGGGCTGGCGTCCCAAAATAGAGGTGGGGGAGGGAGAGGGACACCGAGTCCTTGTTGTGAACTGAGTTATTTTTAAAGAGACTCTGGATCTCAGTCCTGTTTAAAGAGCCAGCCCATCCCTGCAGCCAGGCTTGGGTTTGGAGGGAGGGAGACTAGACTGGTCCCTGTCGCTCAGTCACCGTCCTTGCCTTCAGGTCTGTTAAATCCTGATTCCCTTTACAAAATGAAGGCCAGAGGACGTCTGAACTGACAGACACAGGCTTAACTCCACCCTGCATCTGGGCGGGAGACTGGCACTTTCCAAAGCCTGTTGGATCTTTTCTGTTATCGTTTTGATCATGTGCTGGTTGACCATCGTATTCACAGCAGCTGCGCCTTCTGTCGTGTGAGGTGGAAGATTCTTGGGGGGAGTTTTAACATTATGTAGTTCTCTTTATTTGTATTTAAACACTTGCATATGTAGCTGCTGACAAAAATTAACTTCAGGTACATCTAATTCTGATGGTGAGTCGCAAGTATGGTGGCTTTAAATTACAAAGAAACTTTTTCTTTATAACTGTAATTGTGCACGATTCACACACAGATATTAACGCAGACATTGTCTTACTGTTTTCTTATCTGTTCATTATATGTAAATGTGTAACATGTTAAGGCACAAAAGCAACACATATGTGGGTGAGACAGACACATTGATAGAAGATTGGCTCAGTGGTAAAGAACCCACCTGCAATGCAGGCCACGTGGGTTTGATCCCTGGGTCAGGAAGACGCCCTGGAGAAGAAACCGGAAGCCCACTCCAGTGCACTTGCCTGGGAGACCCCATGGACAGAGGGGCCTGGCGGGCTGCAGTGTTCCTGCCTGGGAGACCCCATGGACAGAGGGGCCTGGCCAGCTGCAGCACACGGGGTCACAACTAAACAGCAACAACAGGAAAAGAGATAACAAAATAATAACTTTAAAGTCTTCATCCGGGAAACCAGTACTTCAGTTAGTTAGACTAATAGCGCAGGAGAAGTACCTGTCTGGGCTTTTTCTTCATTCATTCATTTTCTAGGGGAAAAAATTCTGTTTAATGGAATCCTTCTCTGTGAACCAAAATGGTAAAAATCGTGTCTTCCTGCCTAGCCCCATGCCTCTATTCCCATGTGGCCGATCAGATTACCCTTCAGTCAAACTGTGAGCCCATCTTCTCTGTAGACCACTTGAAAATTGACGTTCATTTGTGCCAGTGTGTGGATAACTGGCTACCTCTTGTGTGTCCACAGCTATTTATTCACTTATCTAACATTTATTACTGAGCACCCCTGAAGGGATGGGCACCCCAAGATGCCAAGGACCCCATGGAGAGCAGAGCAAACCCCTGTGCTCACTGAGCTCGGTTTTACGGAAGACAGGTGCAAAGGAGAGAGGGGCAGGGCAGGGAAGGAGGCCATCTGCGGTGGGGGTCTCCTGACAGGAGGGCACGGGGCTCCGCTGCAGACAGAGAGCAGCCGTGAGGACCAGAAGCGGCCCGGCAGGCGCAGCTGCAAGGCGGGGGGCAGGTAGGGGCCAGAAGCCGGAGGCGGGGCCCCTGTGTGGAGCCGTTTCTGTCTCACTGATGAGGTGTTCACTTCAGCTCAGCCACTCAGTCGTGTCCGACTCTTTGCGACCCCATGGACCACAGCACGCCAGGCCTCCCTGTCCATCACCATCTCCCGGAGTCCACCCAAACCCATGTCCATCAAGTCAGTGATGCCATCCAACCATCTCATCCTCTGTCGTCCCCTTCTCCTCCTGCCCCCAATCTTTCCTAGCATCAGGGTCTTTTCTGATGAGTCAGTCCTTCGCATGAGGTGGCCAAAGTATTGGAGTTTCAGCTTCAGCATCAGTCCTCCCAGTGAACTCCCGGGACTGATCTCCTTTAGGATGCACTGGTTGGATCCCCTTGCAGTCCAAGGGACTTTCAAGAGTCTTCTCTAGCACTACAGTTCAAAAGCATCAATTCTTCAGCGCTCAGCTTTATTATGGTCCAACTCTCACAGTCATACATGATGAGGCGAGGCCAGGCCATTCCTGGGCTGGAGGGGAGGAGGATCCGCGTGTAGGGAGGGTCAGGGGTGATGGAGAAGGAGGGATGGAGAGCTTGAGTCACCAGCAGGGTGTCGGTGACGTCAGGTCACCTGGACGGGGCTGGAGGGTGCAGGGAGGTGGAGGGCAGGCTGCCAGGCGAGGGGCTGCAGGGGGCGGAGCCTGGTGGTGGGAAGCACCCAGGACGCCCAGTTGCCCAGGGTGATTTCCAGAATGAGGCAGGAGGGGGACAGTGGCTGGTCTGTGAGGCTTAGAGGCTGAGGGAGGGTCACCCGAGAACCTGGAGGGCGGTGCTGACCTCGGGGCTGCTGGCAGGTGAGGTCGGAAGGGCAGAGCGGACGGGGGCCTGAGAAGCCCGCTTCCCCCAGCGGTGATCACGGGTGAGGAAAGCGCAAGCGGTCCCACCGAACGACCATGGCGATCTCGCACCAACTCCAGCTCATACGCTAGAGCTGAGCTCCTAAGAAGGTACAGGGGCCGGTGTGAGTAAGCGTGCGATGTGTAACCTTGTGACTCTGGGCACTGAGTCAGCTGACGACTCAGGAAAGTGTCACGGGAGTCACACCGCTCATTCACGTCGTCTGTCCTTCACGCGTCCTTCAGAGCCTACACCTGTCCTTCAGAGGCAGTGCAACTGCCTTGAAGACAAAGTCCACAGTTCAAGTTAACATAAGCAAAAGTGAAAGTCGCTCAGTCGTGTCTGACTCTTTACAACTAACTCCATGGACTCTACAGTCCACGGAAGTCTCCAGGCCAGAACACTGCAGCGGGTAGACGTTCCCTTCTCCAGGGGGTCTTCCCAACCCAGGGACTGAACCCAGGTCTCCCACATGGCAGGCGGGTTCTGTACCACTGGGCACCTCGGACACCCTGGATGTTTGGTAACAGGGCTAAAGGGCTGAAGCGCGGCTACATGCAACGGTTTCCTTACGAGAACTGAAATGCAGTCCTTGCACCCTGAAACCTCAGCAGAAGGCAAGAACTTTCCTTCTGTCGAGACCGTCAGGTTCTAAGCGACCACACACGAGGGCTTCAGTGGGAGCACTGCTGTTGAGAAAGATGTTGGCTGGACCAGCGGCTGACGAGTCCCTGACACCACCTGCTTTGGCTGCGGGACGCAGGTTCCCTGAACCCCGCCCTCCTCCAACAGCCCGCCAGCCTGCCACAGGGACGCACCCCTCCGGGAAGCAGGGGAGCAGGTCCAGGGCAGCCACACTGTGTGCTCCTGCTGTGGGGGTGCAGTGTCCCACCCCCAGCCCCCTTCCCCAGACTGAGAAGACACGCGTATGCTGGAGGAAACGTTTGGTCAAAGACGACGGACGTCTTTGTAGAACTGAGACTCACCGAAGCGTGATCCAGCAGTGACTCCCATTCAGCTCATGAGCAGGGCAGACGCTCCCCGCCAGCCCAGCGTGAAGCCCCAAGGTGGGCCTGCCCCACAGGGGACGCTGGGCTGGGTGGGCAGGTGTCCCCGAGGAAGCCAGGCGGCAGAGGCGTTGTCTTCACCAGCAGCCACCAGCCACACACCAGGAAATCCACGCACGTCTCAAGTCCTGCCTTTACTCAAAGCTTTAACTGAATTAAAAAGAACGAGTTACCAGCAACAAAACTAGGAGCAACGGTGGTGTGTTTTCACGTTCACTTACCACGTGAGATTTTTGTAGAATGAGCCCCAGGTCCTTTGGATTTTTAGATAAGTGCATTTTTACAAGCAAACATATCCTTCCAGAGAAGGTGAAACCATCAAAACTGTGTTCTTCATGACGACTTACCCTGTTTTTCCTTTTGGCTCATTTGTCCCCAGCTTTTCCTGTTTCATAGCACGTTTGTTACTGTCGATACGTTGTTGGCATTAGTGATTGAACAAATGCAATAAAAAAATTAGCCGATCACTGAGTGGTTTTGACCTGAAATTGATAGAATAATAAGTGAAATAGAAGATATTTACATCTAATAGAAAAAATTTTACTTCAGAGTTGCAAATAACTACCTCATCCCATGATCTGCCCCTCACAAATGACTTACTCTTTAGAAATTGACAGAAAATAAAGCATCAGTATTGTTCTCACGTAACTGTCACAATTTTTATAAGCTGTTTGAGAAGAGGTTAATTGATTAAAAGGCCATGCATGTTTCAAGTTCCTTCCAGAACTTGAAAATGTGAATAAAAAATTCATTTGCAATCGATTTTCTGACCTGGATGCACACAGCTGCACATTATAAGTGCCTGGCTCACTTCTGGGCAGGACGATGTCCCAGGTCGTCAGCCGCTTCCCTGGGCCCTCTGACTGCAGAGGCTGTGTGAAATCGAGTGGGGAAGGGTCCTCTGCGGGCTCCTCTCCTGGCCCCTCCCCTCCAATCACCCTGGCCCCTGTGCCCAGGGGACATTTGTTCACAAGGACTTGCTGGATGGACCAGGTGTGTGTAGGTGTGGGTGTCAGATGCACACGGACTTTCGCTCCTTCCGCAGGAGTCCAGCAGAGGCAGGTGAAGTGCTAAGGGAGACGGTCACCCTGCAGGTAGGCCCTGGTCCCCAAACGCAGAGCCTGGTGAGGCCAAACCAACCCGGAAATCTGGGCAAACACGGTGAGCCCGAAACGCTGCCACTGCCTGGCGTGACCAGCTCGTCCTGCAGAGGTTCACACACACCCTCACACTCACACTTTGACTCACACGCTTGCACACACTCGCACACTCACACACACGTTGGGTCCAAAGTCCCGACTATTCCTCAGCGACAACCAAGCTCATCCTCAGTGAACCATGTTTGCCCCATCCGCAGGATCAACTTTGAATCGTCCTTCAGAGGCTAAACTTCCAGTTTCGCAACAGTAGTAAGTCAATCCACTGACTGACTAGCGTATGGAACCAGCAGTTTGTCCATAAACAAGTAAAGGTCATACGCGGGTTTTCATCAGATGTCCCTATGATGCTGGGAGGACTGAATGCCACAGTATTTGAGAGACTCGTGAACACAGAGTCCCCAGTGGTACTAAGAGCGGGACAAGCACTCAGTGAAATGCTGTTCTCTCGACGAGCGTTCCCTGGCCGCCGGCCAGGCAGGCCGGGACCGTGAGGATGGACGGCACTCGGAGCAGAAGGTCCTGTAGTGGCCGCGCGTGGCGGGCGGGGCGGACGGCTCAGCGCAGGTCGCTTGGCGGCGATACAGGACGCCTGGCTGTCCCCGCCCTCTCTTTCCTGACCCCGCCTTATTCCCGGGGGGCTGCCCGAGCCTCACTACCCCTGCCTTTGTGCTGGGTCCATTCTCCTCTGCTGGATCCCCCAGGACCAAGACGGGGTCAGGGAAGGGAGGGCAGGGACAGTGAAGGGTCCCGGAGAGCCTGGCGGGTCCTTCAAAGCAGGTGGATCCGAGGGGGAGCTGGGCCTCCTCACGAATGACCCTGAAGGCATGTCGGAGCTTGGACGCCATTGTGAAGGTTGCCGGGGCGTACACATGGCCGGCCTGTGACTGAGGCCGCGGCAGACGAATCAAAGAGGGGGAGATGCAGCCGGTGGCAGGACCAACAGCGAGACTCGCACGGGAGCACAGATGGGTGAATACGGCCCCTGACCGCACGGCAGGCCGAGCCCGGCCACCTGAGAGGCCCCTGGGAACCCGGGAGGGCAGGGGGGGATCTGGGGAGGATGGCAGACATCCAGGTCCTGGGAAGAAGGCTGGCCGGCCACGCGTGCGCGTGGGAGTCTCCACTCCGCCAAGACCACTCTTCCAGTCGCGCCCTTGACGTGAGAGGTGTTTGGGAGGCAGAGCTGTGCAGACTGGTGGATGTGCGGACTCGGGAAGGGAGGGATGGACGGTGACCCTGTTTCCGACGTGAACAGGTGTGTGGGCAGAATCGGCTCCCCGGGTGCAGAAGGCGTTGGGGAGAAAGGACAGGGTGGGAGCCGGGGGCTCCAGGCCGACCCAGGAAGCCTTGAGTCCGACGTCACGTTCTGGGTATGTCCTGTGTCTGGGCGTCTGAATCCTGTTGATAATGACATTCTTTTTTGAGCGAATTTCCGTTCAGTGTTTGTCGGACTTTTAGAAATGGCTGTAAGAGAACATAGCAAGTTTTAACCCTCTATCTTGTTTTTAAGATGAGAGGAACTGAATAGCTCGCCCGCAGGCTCCTAGAGTCCTGACCAGCCCTCCCAGCGCCCACCTGTGAGCGCTCCCTGCTCGGGTCCTAAAGGAGCCGGTGCGGTTATCTGTCAGGATTGAGCCCTCCTTACCGCGATGTGACTGTGAACAGAAGTTCGAATGGGACACTGAGTCAGGGAGGGGGTCCTCGCTGGGCCCCGCCTCAGGGCGTCCAGAGTGCACACACCCCCCCACCAGGGCTTGGCGAGCTGTTCAAGTCTCCGCGTCTTCCAGAATGTCTGGATGCCAGACAGAGCAGCCAGGACAGAGAGGCGTCTTTATCCCGAGACCCCCAGTCCCTGTCATTTCTGTTAGAACATGAAAGTGAAAGTTAGTCGCTCAGCCGTGTCTGACCCTTTGCGACCCCGTGGACTGTAGCCCACCAGGCTCCTCTGTCCTTGGGATTCTCCAGGCAAGGATACTGGACTGGATTGCTGTTCCCTCTTCCAGGGGATCTTCCTGATCCAGGGATTGAACCCAAGTCTCCTGTGCCTCCTGCATGGCAGGAGATTCTTACCCACTGAGCCAGCAGGGAAGTCAGGAAATACCCGACACGTAACCGAGACAGTGAGCATAGCTGCATCCTCACCACATGAGACCCTGGAGGCCAGTGCTTTCATCAGAGTTTAATGTAGATTTTACAAATCTGATTTAACTTTGAAAAGTGAAGACATCTGGGCCAGGTGCCCATCAGCAATGAACTGTATGGTCACTCTGCGTAGTAGTCAAAACAGAGACATGGTTTAAGGCCGCTGAAATGTGTAACTAAAGCGATGCACAGATCCTGTTGGCTCAGACTGCTTCATCGTTTCCCATTCACTTACACTGTACTTTCAGGGGCCTTATTACACAGTCATGATCTTTCACCTCGATATACTTTTGAAGAAATCAACATCTGTAACTCCTGCATAATTTCTAAGGATACACATTCAGCTTACAAATACCTTTCTAATAAAGCTAAGAAAAAAATATCTTAAACTGATTTATATTTGTTTAAATTATAGTTAGGCCAATTGCTGTCTCTTATTCCTTGACATGAATCTTTAGCATTAAGAACAACAGCTGGCAAACAGTAGGCCTGCAGCTTGTATTTACAGAGTGAAGATACAGGAATGAGTGAGTGAGCACATCATAGGTGGGGATCAGAGGTTAGAGACAAAATATGAATCTGGATATTCTAAGACATTCTGAATCGCACACTGTAACTGCACTCCACCAGAAGGTGGTCTGTGCTTGGTACCCTGCCTCAGAAGGAAGAAGTAACCTTAAAAAATTATGAAATATGCAAATAAGCTTGGATAAATGTTAGATGAGCAATTAGTAAGTGTGGTGTGGCTTTGTGTATTTACTTTTGTGTCGTCTTACACCTAGAAACGGGTTTGGTCAGGATATGTTGACACACAAACATTGTCAGATGCCAATAATTTTGCAATAATTTTGCAATTCTTCAGTTGGCAGTTTTGAAGATAATTTATTAGACCTATTTTTAATGAAATACAACCTAGATTATCTCATGCACAGGAAGGTAATTCTAACACATCGTAGCAGGCACGGTGAGCCTGTGAAGTGAAGCTGTAACACTCGCGTGTGTGTGCCTGCATGCACAGCCGTGACGTGCACGTGGTCATATGTGTGCCAGCCCTGCACTCACGTAGCTTACCGCCGCTTTAGTCTAAAGTGGAAACGACTGCCTTGGGTGATTACACATCTTTACAAAAATCACCTTTCGCCTTCTGATACATTTAGAACAGGGTCCTTCACTCTGACCTGTGAATACCTAGAAGCTTTCTCAAAAATTCTAAAATGTTAGAGCTGAAAAAGACTTTCAGAAAAACTTCCATTTTACAGATAAGGAAATTGAGGTTCAAAGGCTCTTGCTCAAAAAATAACATCCATCTAATCATCCTCCTCTCAGGAGGGGTCCCTGACTGCAGACTGCTCTGGACGGACCACTAGTTGTCTCGGGGCTGCATGCGAGCCCTTCCAGGACCCTTGGGCCACTGACACGGCTTCTCATCCTGGCCGTGCCATTCTGCAGTGACCGCAGCGTCTCCCCGGGCCATCCTCACTGTGAACGGGAGCTCGGCTGGCCAGTCGGGACCCTTGCCTGGCTTGGCCACGTTGAGCCAGCCTCTGAAAGATGTTGCTGGTGATCGTATGGTATCTCTCCTGTACATTACTCTCTTAATTTGCCTCCCTGATGTACGAACACAGTCAGCTCATATCCGACCGCCGCTTTCTGTCCTGTGATGCTAGCAGTACCGTTGAATAAGCTGACGTAGTTCGCGGACACCTACTTAGCAGGCCCTCTTCTCAGCGTGTTCAGCCGGCTGTCAGGGAGCTTCTGTCCTTCCCAACCAGGTTTCTGGCCGCTCCCTGGTGACGCTGAGGCGAGCTTGCCTGTGTGTGGATTTCCTGCACGACCCCTCCCTCCGGGGCCCCTGTTTCCTTTGCTCGTGGCTTGACCCTTCCTGCTCAGTGAAAACCACTCACCCTTCGAGAGCACACCCACGAGGGCTGACTCTGCCCTTCCTCGGGGAGCGGGGGTGCTGGCTTCCTCAGCGGCCACCCCCAGGGCCCGGCCAGCAGCCGCGCGGGCGGGCGTGTGCACCTCTCCTCTGGGGGTGGCCGTGTGGGGGGCAGGGGACAGCCAGCGCCTCCCCCTCTGCGGCAGCAGGGCTGACACGGAGGCCACCACGGAACCCAGGGGTCCCCCCACCTCTCAGCCTCGGGTCAGGAAGGCTGACCTCCGTGATCGGCGATGGCCAACCATGGCCCCTGACCCAGTGCCGGAAGACGGACTTCTGAAAGCAGCCACAGCAGTCCGGCGAGAAACTGCAAGTTCAGTGAGGCCAGCGCTTTTGGAGGGCGGTGGGAAAGCAGCGCCTGGGGTCACCCGGGGGCTCACGTGCACCTCTCCTCCAGCCCTTCCTAATGCCCTCCTCCCAGCTCCTCCGGCCACCCCTCCCCCAGGGCAGGTGGGACTCGAGGTCCGAGATCAGCACGGCCCCCAGAAACCCACCCAACCCTCCTCTGACCTGGTCAGGTGGACAGCAGAGGACACGGACGTGATCTGACTGTCACCCACAGGGCACCTGGAGAAAGGCTGGTTCAGACTGACAAAGGTCACGTGTGGTGGGGACAGGACACTGGAGCTGGCCTGGTTTTGTTCTATCAGCAAAACTGGAAATCAGACGTTAAACCCTAATGCAGAACCCAGCTCGCTGCGGTGCCCAGTGAGGTCTAAGTGTGAGGCGCTGGGCACTGCCCCTCTTTCAAAGCCCCGGCTGTGAGAAGACATGCCCCTCACCCAGCTAAATTCTCCATCTCTCCCTGAGGCTCTGCCTGTCTTTGTCGTAATCAGGCACGTAATTGATTGGTTTAGATTTGTGTTTTGCTTCTTGGATCTTGCTCTGAATATCAGGTTTGAGTATAATTGCCATAGGTCACACTACCTTATTTAAAAAACCTATCCCATATGCAGGTTTGGGAGCTGGGTGACAGGAATGCTGTATGTAAATGGATGTAAATGGATGCTCCTGCCCCTTGGCGGCCGCAGGTGAGTCAGAGGGCTGTCAGTCCTCACAGGCCAGCCCACCGGGAGCCCCCAGAGCTGCCAGCTCTGCCGGCTGCTGCATATTCATATTTATACACCCGTTGAAAACAATCCAATGGCTGTTCTCAAGAGATCTCAAAATTCCCCCAGTCTGTTCCCCTTGATGAGAAAAATCACGCTGCTGATCTTCCCAGTTATCTATGCCTTCTTTTGTGTAGAAAGCAGACTGGATGTCTCTTACATGTGCTGGGTTTTAAGGTGGTTTCAATTCAATAGTGCCAATTCCACAGGGCGCTTTTCGGTGTGAAACCCCGTGCTGGGTAAATGTGCCGTGGAGCACGTTTCAGGGTCCCGCCGTTCAGTAGGCGGCACTGCCGTGGGGTTGGAACTCAGACCTCGGATGGGGGGAGTGCCACGTTCACGGCGGTTTTGGGGTGGACCACCCCAGGACTCTGAGCGGAAGGGACTTCTCAGCTAGACTCTGCTAAGCCTCAACTGAGAGAGCCAGTGAGACCCCCCCGTCCCACCTCACCTCATCCTGAGTGTCATCTCATTTCCAGCCATCTTATAGGTGGGGTTTCTGCACAAGATTTTTAAAAGTTTTCCCGTCGTGAAAACAGCAAAGTGCTGAGGATGGTTAAGACTGAGGGGTGGCCGGGGCCGAGGCAGTGCAGCCCAGAGCCCAGAAGCGTGGGGGCTGTAGGAGGGACAGGGCAAGACCAGAGGGGAGCTTGAGAGTCACCTCAGAGCTGAGACCGAAAGACTGCAAAACCTCGCAGCTGACTGGAAATTCCAAGGGGCGTGGAGAGAGTCGGCGGTGGTTTTCTGCTCAAGAAAAGTGACTGCGAGGGTCAGGATGGTGTGGACAAACCTGGGCGATACGTCTGAGGAGCCCCTGGATTTCTGGGTTGAGGGATGCGGCAGACACTTGGAATTCAGGAGAAGCATGACGGGAAAGCAGGCTCGGAGGTAAAACTTTGTGTTGTTTAATTAGAGGTAAGAGTTAAATTCATGCAGTGAAAGAAATTGCCAAGGGTGAGGTGAGAGGCTCAGGAACAGAATCTTGGGAGTGTCTCAATTTGGGGATAGAAAGCACAGCTTGGAAATTAGGCGGTGAGTTGCTTCAGCCGCAGAAAGAAGGGGCCCCCAGGCCAGTAAGAGGACCATGTGTCCGGTGCTGCCTGAGAAAGACTCGGGGTTTGGTGGGCTTGAGAAAATACCTCAGTGAGAGCCGCCGGGAGACACAATATGTTAATGCTGTGTCTGCAGTCAGGATCAAAAATTTCAGAATTATTTGAAATTGGCATTTGTTTTGAGGCAAGTATTTTTAAATCAGTGTAAAATATCTTCTCAGTAGAGAGTCCAAGTTTGCCAGATATAAGGAAAGCGAGTTGGCAAGAAAGCCTTTGCCTTGAATTTTTGTTTTAATTGAGAGACTTTAAAATTAGGTGGTTTCGAAGATTCCTAAGGCAGCCAGTCATGTTTAATCTTATCAGAGCTTCACGTTTCTCTTCAAAGGATGGCCTCACCTCAGGAAACATATCCGTGTTGGTTTTAACGCCTGCGGCTGAAGGCGCGGGTTGATTGTGAGTCTGGACCAGAGGGTCGCAGAACCTCCGAGCAGGAGGAGCGCTCACTGGGAGCTTTCTCGGGCCCCCTGCCGTCCGACTGGGCGCTGCCCCGCTGTCCGAAAAGGAAGAGGCCGTGCGTCCTCAGGGGCAGCACCCGGCGCTTCGCCCCATGCTCACGGCCGCGGGTCTCCTCTGCCCCAGGCCTCTGGGCCGCGCGAGCCTTCACACGCGGGCCCGCAGGGGCGGCGACAGAACAGGCTCGGAACACAGCCCGCGGGTGTGGGGAAGCCACAGGCAGGGCCCAGGCCGCCCCGGGCGAGACGCCGGCGAGAACCCGAGGGCCGCTCCGGACACGCGGGCGCGGTCCAGCCTCTCCCCGAGGCTCGCGCCCGCACAGAGCCCACCCGGGGCCGCAGAGATGCCCGCACAGAGCCCGCCCGGGGCCGCAGAGATGCCCGCACAGAGCCCGCCCGGGGCCGCAGAGATGCCCGCACAGAGCCCGCCGGGGGCCGCAGAGATGCCCGCACAGAGCTCGCCCGGGGCCGCAGAGATGCCGCAGGCCCTGTGCCCCGGCGTCCCTGCGCCCGCACAGAGCCCGCCCGGGGCCGCAGAGATGCCCGCACAGAGCCCGCCCGGGGCCGCAGAGATGCCCGCACAGAGCCCGCCGGGGGCCGCAGAGATGCCCGCACAGAGCCCGCCCGGGGCCGCAGAGATGCCCGCACAGAGCCCGCCCGGGGCCGCAGAGATGCCCGCACAGAGCCCGCCGGGGGCCGCAGAGATGCCCGCACAGAGCCCGCCCGGGGCCGCAGAGATGCCCCCACAGAGCCCGCCCGGGGCCGCAGAGATGCCCCCACAGAGCCCGCCCGGGGCCGCAGAGATGCCCGCACAGAGCCCGCCGGGGGCCGCAGAGATGCCCGCACAGAGCCCGCCCGGGGCCGCAGAGATGCCCCCACAGAGCCCGCCCGGTGCCGCAGAGATGCCCGCACAGAGCCCGCCCGGGGCCGCAGAGATGCCCGCACAGAGCCCGCCGGGGGCCGCAGAGATGCCCGCACAGAGCCCGCCGGGCGCCGCAGAGATGCCGCAGGCCCTGTGCCCCTGCGTCCCTGCGCCCGCACAGAGCTCGCCCGGGGCCGCAGAGATGCCCGCACAGAGCCCGCCGGGGGCCGCAGAGATGCCCGCACAGAGCCCGCCCGGGGCCGCAGAGATGCCCGCACAGAGCTCTCCCGGGGCCGCAGAGATGCCCGCACAGAGCCCGCCCGGGGCCGCAGAGATGCCCGCACAGAGCCCGCCCGGGGCCGCAGAGATGCCCGCACAGAGCCCGCCCGGGGCCGCAGAGATGCCCGCACAGAGCCCGCCGGGGGCCGCAGAGATGCCCGCACAGAGCCCGCCCGGGGCCGCAGAGATGCCCGCACAGAGCCCGCCCGGGGCCGCAGAGATGCCCGCACAGAGCTCTCCCGGGGCTGCAGAGATGCCGCAGGCGCTGTGCCCCGGGGTCCCTGCCAGGCCCCCAGGCCCTTCACCCCCACCGCCTCTGGGCACCTGCGCCCCAGCGCCTTCCCTCCACGCCCTGACCCGGCGCTGACCCTCAGGGATTCACTGCGGGAGTCGCAGCCCCTGAGCGCTGCCCGGTAGGACTTAATCCTCCTTCGGGTCATGGACAAGGCTGAGACTGACAAGGAACTGTGGGAAAGAAAGATAAATAAGTGATGTTCCAGGACGTGCTCTTTGCAGTCACACCCCACCATTCCGCAGAGACAGCTGGACAGTTTCTGGGGCTTGATCTGAGGGTTAAAGGGCAATCTGAAGTTTGCCTAAAAATGCCCCTCGGCCTGGAAGGTGGAACCAGGGTCACGGGCCTCATGGTTGGATGTGACTGTGACCTTTCACCTTTAGCTCCACCAAAATGAACAGCCCTCAGAGGGGGTCGTCGGTGATGGCTTTTAAGTAAAAGCCGGGAAGGCAGTGAGGAGGGTCAGGTGGGGTAGAGCCATCTTCCCTGATCCCAGTGTTGGAGGGGCGGGGCCTCGGAGGGGCGGGGCCTCGGAGGGGCGGGGCCTCGGAGGGGCGGGGCCGCGGAGACCTGTGATTGCGCTCAGCAGCTGGGGCAGCCCCGGGCCTAAACAACACGGTCAGTGTCTCACGGTTTGGAGGACAGGCTCGTACCCAGGACCCAAGCTCAGGCTGGGCTGGTTCCTCCGAGGCCGCGGGGAGGAGGGGGTGCCCCAGGCCCCGCCCCCAGCCTCTGGGGCTTTGCTGACGACCTTCAGCGCCCTTGACTTGTAGACGCATCGCCAGAGCCCTGAGTAACGGTCCCAAGACCCTCTCCCTGCTGGCGTTGCTGTGCCCACGTTCCCCTTTCTATCAGAACACCAGTGACGCTGGAGCGGGCCCACCCTATCCCGTGTGCCCTCACCCCCACTTGATCTTCAGCAGCTCTGGTTACAGTCAAGGCCACGCTCCCAGGTCTGGGAACTAGGACTTCCACCCACGACCTTTTGAGACCCAACTCAACCCTGTCAGTCAGGCTGAGTGAGACATCGACAGCCCTTGATGCTGATGGTGGTGATTCCACAGCGCCAGAAGCTGTTCCCACGTGGGTCTGGTGCTGAGCATCTTGGTCGTCACCTCATTTAACTTCCCACCACCTAACGGGCAGGATTTGGACCCACGTCAGGAAGAGAACCCGGGACTCGGAGCAGCTGGGTCCACAGACCTCAAGCCTGGGGGCCGCTGATCAAGGCAGAACCCGAGGCTGCTTAACAAAAACCGACTCACTCTCCCCACTCACTCTGGAGAGGATGAGTGAGAAACCCACCGCCTTCTGTGTTGCTGGGAATTAGGCTGCTCTCTCATTTCCACCATCCCGGGGACGCGTGCCGGGAGGAGAAGGTGGGGAGTGGGCGGGAGAGCAACGCGGCGTGTGTCGGGTGTGCTCAGGGAAGAGAAGCCTCAGGGATGCGGCCACGGCGACTCCGCGCTGAGTCCTGGGGCCTCGGAGCCAAACAGCAGCTGCTGGTCTTCCTCCTGGGACACGGACTTGGCTCGGCCCTCTCCTCAAAGGGGCAGGTGTCAGCTGCTGGGGGCCTGTGAACTCTTTATCACCACCCCCTTCAGATCATTTAAGCAGGTAGATGCTGCGTAATTGCCATCGGCATCCTGAAGTCCACACCAAGACAGGTAGGGGCTGCCCTAACCCGAGGTAACCTGGCTGCTCAGTGTGTGAACATCAGAGCTGAGAATGACTTGGGGGATCAGACACTTGGGATGCACAGGACAGCTGGTCCTGTGTGGCTTCAAGCTTTTATATTGTACAAATAAGTCAGCAAATACTGACATAAGCATAGGTCCATCCTACGTCATTGTCCAGCAGGCCTGCTTCTCGCTCGACTCTAACGCCATTTTCCCCCTCTTGTCTTTATACGCGACCTGCACGTAAGTCCCCCCACCCACCCCCAGAGGCCACCTGGCCATCAGCACCTGCCGCAGCTGTCCTGCAAGCTCCCGGGTGCCCTTGACTTCTGCAGAACCCTGTGCCCGGGGGAGCAGGCTGGCCCACAGTGTGTGGCGAGCATCCTTGTACTCAGTCCCCACCCGGCTTGGGTTGGGCTTGAGAGGAAGGAGGGGGAGTCCCCTGGTCCATCCGAGGTTCCCAGGGGACCTCCCCAAGGGCCCTGCCCGCCCCCGCCCCTCACTCTCCCTCCCCAGCCCTCTCCCCGCTCAATCCCGCCCTCCCAGGGATTGACCATCTATCCCGCCAGGGTCCCCTGAGCAGGGTTGCTGGCTGGCTCTGTCCTTGCCATCCCCAGCACTCGACAGACGCCTGATGGGACACACTCCCCACACCTCGTTTCTGGAGGATCTAGTCACTTAATTCTCACCAGGCTCCAGCTGAACCACAGTACGTGCGAACGCTTCTTTCTCAGTTGGTCTCATGGAAGGATGTGTGGCACGTCCATGTCACCAGCCTCGTGGCCATTTTGTGATTCCTCCTCTCGTCCAGCCTGGTCGGACGGCAGTGACCACACTGATGCTGGGGTCCCCACGGGGCGGCTCCAGCCTTGCCTGGAGGAGCTTCCTCGGCAGAAGGGGCTGAAGACGCTCCTTCAAAGGGCTGTCGAGAAGCAGGGGCACCACATGTCCTCGGTGCGCTGTTTCCTGTAAATGTCCAAGATGTGAAAGGAGGGTCCTGCAGCACTTCAAGCACACAAGGAAGCGAGCTGTTACGCTCCCAAGTGGCGGTGCGCTTTTGTCAGAAATAAGCGGCACAAAGGAGAAGACGGGAGAGACATGAGAGGGTGTATGATGCGAGTTCTGGGGTAAAAAGGGTCACGAGACGCCGGGGGAGCTCAGTGAGGGCCCCTGAGCCCGCCTAGCGGTGGGGCTGCCCTCGCTCCACCCAGAGGGGGACAGGGACTGCGTCTGGGGAGAGAGATGGTCCTCTTGTGAAGACAAACAATCACCAAAATAAATGCAAACGTGTGACCGAGGCAGAAGCCAGTTTGGGCATATAAAATAGGACTCTTGAAATTTTAAAATGCAGTTGAAGAACTGAAAGCTATATTTGGAAAAACTTTCTGAAAGATGGAGAAGAAAGATAAAGAATGAAAAGAAAAAGAAAAAGCCAAGCATAATAAGACCCACTTATCAGCAGGATGCCTGAGTGCTACGTGCTAAGGCGCTTCAGTCCTGTCCATTTCTTTGTGACCCCACGGACTGCAGCCTCCAGGCTCCTCTGTCCGTGGGATTCTCCAGGCAAGAACACTGGAGGGGGTTGCCAGGCCCTCCTCCAGGGGACCTTCCCGACCCGGGGGTCGAACCTGGGCCTTCTGCTTGCAGGTGAATTCTTTACCGCTGGGCTACCAGGACGGTACTTGTGACAATTCAGATGCACTCAGCAGACACTCACAACACACGCACACACAGTAAAGACAGTGAAGAAGTTAAAAAGGAGGGAAGAAAGAAGCACTTTCTCAGCAACCAGCAGGCTTCACGGCGTGTGTGCACCGAGCGCTGAGCAGCGGGAGCGGAGAGCGGGTTCCTCAGTGACCCGCATGCTTGGAGCGAGGGCGAGGGCAAGGCCAGAAGGCCTGCACTGCTGGCAACGAGGTGGAGCAGAAACCCAGGGAGCGGCCCTCGCCCCGCCCTGGTGTCCCGAGGGTGAGGCCTTGAGAGCCCCCTGGGAGCTGCGTCTCCTCCTTGAGCGCGCTCGGTGCAGACACGTGTGACGCACGATTTTCAAAAGCAATAATAATAATAATAATCCCTCTGAGACTCTGATTTCCTAAATAAATGTACCAGAGGGAATGTCTGCCACTGACTTTTACACTTGATCTTAGGGAGAAGACCAGAAAGGGATGCCGTTGACTTTTAATGTTAAAGAAAAAAAAAAAACAAGCTTGGCTTCCGCGAAGAGGGAATCGGTTTGGTTCTGAATCCTGGCGGCACCTGGGCAAGACGCCTGACCCAGTCGTGGCCGCAGGAGTGGGTGTGGGTGGAACTTGGCCTGTCCCTGGGAGGGAACCTCTGTCTTCCTGCAGCAGAGCTTCGGGTCTGGCCGCAGGGAGCCGCCTCCTAGTTCAATGACGTCATCGTGCGCCCTCCAGGGGCTCCGTGGCCTTGACGCCTCTGCTCTCCCACGTCCTCTGAAGCGCGACTCTGGTTTCCAGAGCATATGCCGCAGGTTTATGTGAGAAGTGGAGCAAACCAGAATCTCAGACCCAGTGTAACTTATGCTGAGGATAGGAGCTGACCCATAATTACCAGCTTGCTTGTCATGTGTTCATATATAACTTAATTGTTTAATTTTTAATTATTATGAGCTATTTACATGTGTATTTCTTGATAGCGTTGCTCACACTGAGTTGAATGTTTGCTGCTTGTAAAGTGCTCTTATAGCTATGGCTTTAGGAACTGTTTTAGAAAGGCCAGCATCCACACATGTCGTAGCACCAGAACCGAGGGTGTTGTCAATGTGCTAACTTGTTTTAATCTGTGTTTTAGTAGATTTGAAAAGTGAAAGTATTAGTTGGTTGGTCGTGTCTGACTCTGTGACCTAATGGACTGTAGCCTGCCAGGCTTCTCCATCCGTGGGATTCTCCAGGCCAGACTACTGGAGTGGGTAGCTATTCCCTCCCCCAGGGGATCTTCCCAACCCAGGGATCGAACCCGTATCTCTGTGTTGAAGGTGGATTCTTTACCATCTGAGGCCACCAGGGAACCCTTCAGTGGATTATGTTCCCAGTACCTATTGGAGTGATAGGTATGGAATTTCTGTTTTACCCAAACCTACTGTTTTAAAGTTTGGGGGGATTTTTTTTTCTCAGTTCTTTCATCCTCTCTTTTTCTTTACACCCAAAATAAACTAGTTTTTGCATATTATAGGTACCACTGTGCTGCTCTAACTCTTCATCATTCTTTCTTCTGTGGTTCCCGGAAACTCACATAGCAATGTCGTATCTATCTTGTTTTATACTGAATCACCCAAGTCTAGCAGAGTGCAGGTGAGTGAGCCCCCTAGAAATGCTAGTTAACTAAAGACATCCCCATTTAGGAGCTATTTACATCACCGTGGCTGTAAATGAGAAAGTGGAACTCAGAGATATTATGTAGGCATCCTAGTAAATATATATACAGGGATACTATGTAAACTTGCTGCCATTCACTGAGCCTTTATGGTTAGCTAGATCCATCTTGTGTATCATCTAATTTAGAGATTGAAAAATTCCAGGAAATTCATGCTTATGAACAACGAGCTCAGATTACGAGGAAGTAAGTGGTAGTGCTTTTGTGAGCCAAGTTCTTTTGACTTCAGAGCTTTTAACCATTAAACATTTTACTGGTCACTTGTAGAACATAATCTGCCCAGTTAGATTTAGGATTCATCCTGCACCAGTGCCCGGGAGTACTATCTTCCTTTTACCGTCTCTCGCTTCCTTTTTCTTTTCTCTGTCAACAAAGCCGTTTTAACCAGCCTCGGGTGCGGCACCCAAGACAAAGACGGGTGATTTGGCTGCTCCAGAGTCTTGGGGACCCGAGTGCTGAGCCCTGGGACAGATGAAGCAGGAGAGTTTGGGGAAAGGTATCCCAAGGAGGAGACGGGGGGAGGTTCTTTTGTTCTAAATGGCAAAGTTGAAAAGAAGGAAGACAAATCTGGTCTAATTCCTTGCTCTTTCTGGGAATTTATGAATTTAAGTCCTCTGCGGTCTGTGTCCTTGTGTTCCTGGCAAGACACACAGGTGCAGACTCTTAGTCCTTGTCTGTGTGATGAAATCAGGCCTTGAGGAGATTAAGTGTAAACGGGAAGGATTTACAGCTCAGTCGTAAGGTCAACAGAGGCAGACGGGGTGATGGGCTCCCAGGTAACGGAAGGATGCTTGAGTTCCAAGGACAGTGACCCAAATGCCTCTGACTCTTATTTGACTCAACTACCTAGTTGCCTGTTGTTCAAAACAGGAATTACAAAGCTAGTTGATGTCCCACTTGAGCATTTTGCTATTGTCTATGACAAACCAGTTAGTGTGCCCAGAGGTTTTCAGTTCCTATAAAACAGGAGTGAGTGGCAGTGGGCCCTTTAGAATGACAAGCCAGTATGACGGAGTGTCCACAGCACCTGTTGGGGTGAAACATTTTTGGGTGAAAGTCACCACCCGAAGGCTCATCTGGGACCCTAGGACCCGATGCCCGGTCCTGGTCTCAGCCCTTCCAGTTCTTCCCATGGTGGGGGGGCAAAGAGGGGGCAGTGTAAACACCCAGCAGCCCTGGGACAGTCCTTGCCTGGTGGGGAGTGGGGGTGTGAATACCCGGGAGCCCTGGAGATTCCTTGCCTGGTGGTGGTGGGTGGGGCAGTGTGAATACCCGGCAGCCCTGGGACAGTCCCTGCCTGGGAGGGGGGAAGGGGACGGTGTGAACACCCCACAGCCGTGGGACAGTCCTGCCTGGTGGGGAGTGGGCGGGGCAGTGTGAATACCCAGCAGCCCTGGGACAGTCCTTGCCTGGTGGGGAGTGGGGGGTTATGGTGTGAACACCCGGGAGCCCTGGAGATTCCTTGCCTGGTGGTGGTGGGTGGGGCAGTGTGAATACCCGGCAGCCCTGGGACAGTCCCTGCCTGGTGGGGGGAGGGGGACTGTGTGCACACCCAGCAGCCCTGGGACAGTCCTGCCTGGTGCGGGGAGGGGGACGGTGTGCACACCCGGCAGCCCTGGGACAGTCCTGCCTGGTGGGGGGAGGGGGACGGTGTGCACACCCGGCAGCCCTGGGACAGCCGTAGAGCTTCAAGCAAGTGTGCGGGGATTCTCCATGGCTCTCCCAACAGCTAACTGTGGAGCTTTGAGGAAGTGTCTCAACCTCTCGGAGTGTGGGTTTCTTCACTCAGAAAGTTAGGGTCGTTTGGCGGACAGGTAAATGATGTAATGGACAAGAAAGTGGTGTTGAGCAGAGTCCCCTGGCTCCACAGACGTCACAGAGACCAGCCTTGTCTGATAGCCCCTGAGCCCCTGGAGAAGTCACAGACTGAATGAGCAGGGGTCACCCTCAGATGCTGGCTTGGAATGACCTTGCCGTGCACCAGGGCCTGCTCCTGCCCCAGACGTGGAAAGGAGAATCCAGTAAGGAGGCCTGGAGGGCTCGGCACTGGTCCCCCAGACCAGGAGTTCTAGAACCTTCTCAGTTGGAGAATGTCCCCAGCCTGCACAGATGACTTGGCTAGCAGGGAACAAGTCTTCCCAGACAACCCAAGGGAGACCCTTTCTTGGAGTCTAAGCAGGAGCCCCAGGTCCAGAAGGACACTTCTCTCGGGGACCATTGTCCATCGATAGGACAGCAGATACCATCCCTCGGGAAAGCCGGAGGGCCCGTGGAGGCTGCAGAGGGCCCGTGGAGGCTGCAGAGGGCCCGTGGAGGCTGCAGGGGGCCCGTGGAGGCTGCAGAGGGCCCGTGGTGGCTGCAGAGGGCCCGTGGAGGCTGCAGAGGGCCCGTGGAGGCTGCAGGGGGCCCGTGGAGGCTGCAGGGGGCCCGTGGAGGCTACAGGGGGCCCGTGGAGGCTACAGGGTGCCCGTGGAGGCTACAGGGGGCCCATGGAAGCTACAGGGGGCCCGTGGAGGCTGCATAGGTTCCGTGTAGGCTGCAGGGGGCCCGTGGTGGCTGCAGGGGGGCCGTGGAGGCTGCAGAGGGCCCGTGGAGGCTGCAGGGGGCCCATGGAGGCTACAGGGGGCCCGTGGAGGCTACAGGGGGCCCGTGGAAGCTACAGGGGGCCCGTGGAGGCTGCAGAGGTTCCGTGTAGGCTGCAGGGGGCACGTGGTGGCTGCAGGGGGCCCATGGAGGCTGCAGAGGGCCCGTGGAGGCTGCAGAGGTTCCGTGGAGGCTGCAGGGGGCACATGGTGGCTGCAGGGGGCCCATGGAGGCTGCAGGGGGCCCGTGGAGGCTGCAGGGGGCCCGTGGAGGCTGCAGAGGTTCCGTGTAGGCTGCAGGGGGCACATGGTGGCTGCAGGGGGCCCGTGGCGGCTACAGGGGGCCCGTGGTGGCTGCAGAGGTTCCGTGTAGGCTGCAGGGGGCACATGGTGGCTGCAGGGGGCCCGTGGAGGCTGCAGAGGGCCCGTGGAGGCTGCAGAGGTTCCGTGTAGGCTGCAGGGGGCCCATGGAGGCTGCAGGGAGCCCGTGGAGGCTGCAGGGGGCCCGTAGTGGCTTCAGAGGCACATCCTCTACTCGCGTGCCCTCTTGGTGTCATCACAAGTCACTAGGTGCTTCACCATGTGGTCCCTGTTTTGTAGATGGAGAAATCGAGGCACAGAGAAATTAAGTGACTTCGCCACAGTTGCAGGCTGGGGAGGACCCGAACCAGAGCAGAGAGACCTGACTGTGGGCCTGTGTCCTGCCCACGGAGTCACACTGCCTCCATTCCTGGGAGAGAAGACTTCCTGCAAGGTAACCCCGCTTCCCCGGCCGCTACTCAAGGATGCCTACATCCATCATCTCTGGTTCTTGCTGATCTTTCCTGGTAGATTTCTTATGAACCCAAACTTCCCGGAGTCTGCATTGAGATGAGGAAGCAGCTTCCATCATGTAAAGCTGTACGTGGAGCCGGGTCTCGGTTACCTAGGAGACGGAGACCGGGGACAGGGCAGCTGGCGGGAATGGCTCCACTCAGCTTGATCCTCAAGCTTGGTGGTGCCAGAAGCACCTCGTTTCTCTTCATTACACCTTCCCTGACTATCCCACTGCCACACAGCTCCCACCGCCACCTGCTGCCTCCTCCCCGCCTGCTGATACTAGAGCAGTGAGTGGCCGCAGGTTGGGGGCAGCGGGTGAGAGGCAGGGCCGGCTAATGGCTGATGACAAAGGGGCCTGCTTGTGAGTGGCCGGGGAGTGGAGGAGGGAGCTGGGAGCTCAGGCTCTGGGTCAGGTCTGAGCTGCCCACCACGGAGGCCGAAGCCCCAGGGTCCCTCCTCCCCGTCTGCGCAGCGGGAGAGCCTGATGGTGGGGAACGCAGGTCAGGAGGACAATGGTCCTCGAGCTCTTGCACCCTGCGTCCAGCCCCTCCTGGGGACACAGCTATGGCCTGGAAGTTGCTCAGCCTCCAAAGCTTGATGGAATCTGTGTATGTGCAGCTTTTTGGTGCAGCTAATATTCTGTTATCTTCAGTATGGCTCAGCCTGACCAGTGTGCCTTTTACTACGGGAATCGAATAATAAAATAAGTCCTGCTTCTGGATGTAAAGTTCGCAGTATTCACTGAGTCATTCTACGGCTTTCATTGGCTCAACAGTAAATTTCTTACATTCTAGGCTTTCAGTATAAAACCATTTAAAGCTCCCCCAAAAACCTCTCTTTATTTTTAAAATAAACATTGGGCTTAAAAATTTTTTTTAATGTATGCTGAAATAGTTCCTTCATGGTGATTTTTCTAAGCATGACTCACTAGAGAGAGAATCAGAAACCCAGGCAGTGGTACCCGGTTGCCCCTTCCCCAGGCCCAGGGGAGTCCAGAGCCCGCACGTAGGCCAGAAAGCCTGCATACACCACTTCCGCATCACCAGTGAAGCTCCTGCAGCTCCAGTCTCAGTCCCACCCGAAGAGCAAACTCAAAGCATAGCTTGCCTGAACTTCCGATGGAAAAGGCTGGGTGACCATCGGCGGGATGGGCACGGGGCAGGGGACCTGCAGGGGCAGGGGCCTTGCCCACACTCCCGGTGTAGACCTGGGCAGTGCAGACCCCCGCACACCTCGTGCCCTGAACGGTGCGCACCTGGCTGAACCTGAGCCCCTCTGGGAGTTTCCGGACGTCGAAACGTGCGGGAGAGGGGAGTGTGCCTGTCTCACCGTTTCACTCAGCGGCCCCCCGGCGGGTGGAGGAGAGACTCCCCCAGCGCTTCACGTGCAACCCCCAGTGCTTTGCTAGGCGTGGTTTACAAGTTACCTCCTGCAGCCTCCACAGAAAGGAGGCTTACTCTTCTCCAAGAACATATGAAGTATTTATATGTATGTGTTCTTCAAACTGAAGTATAGCTGGGGCTTCCCTGGTGGCTCAGACAGTAAAGAATCTGCCTGCAATGCAGGAGATTCAAGTTCAGTCCCTGGGTCGGGAAGATCCCCTGGAGAAGGGAATGGCTACCCACCCCAGTACTCTTGCCTGGAGAATCCCATGCGCAGAGGGGCCTGGGGGTACACAGTCTGTGGGGTCACAAGGAGTCAGACGTGACTGAGCGACTAACACT
This sequence comes from Capricornis sumatraensis, assembly GCF_032405125.1. Taxonomy (NCBI): domain Eukaryota; kingdom Metazoa; phylum Chordata; class Mammalia; order Artiodactyla; family Bovidae; genus Capricornis; species Capricornis sumatraensis. The sequence goes on from NC_091074.1 coordinate 120,771,077, forward strand.
TTCGCAGTTAATTTACAATGTTGAGCTGGGAGTGTACAGAAGAGTGGCTCAGCTACGCGTAAATCTGCATATGCGTTCTTTTCGGGTTCTGTTCCCTCACGTGGGATTCAGTCCCCTGTGCTACATAGTAGGCCCTTGTGGGTTATCCAATTTATATATACTCATGTGTGTATGTTTATCCCAGTGTTCACGGAGGCTTATTTCTCAGCAAAACACACCACAGAGCCGGGAGCTCAAACAGGGCTGGCCCTGGAATAAACAGAGCGGTCCACAGAGGGACCAGCTGGGATGGAACCTGCCCACCAAAAGAGGCGCGTGTTAGTGGGGGGCTGGTATTCATTAATTGAGGGGTTAGTTGCAGGATTAACTATCCACCTAGAAGAAAATAAGTTTGTCCCCAATATATACGAAAAGGATGAAACCCTAAATGTAAAACATAGAGCAGTTCTTAGGCAACTAGCAAGCGAGCCAAGGCTTTTGACTCCATGCTCACAGAGTGATGGCCTCCATGCCCTGTGGTGACAACTCCCCGCCTCAGGTGGTAGCCCAGGCTTATCTCAGGTGCAGCAGGACCATTCATGACAAGGGGGAGTCTCCCCCTCCACGGCGTGACCGCCATGCCCCTCTGAAGCTCTGTGAGGTCCGCACCCCCAGTAACCCTGAGCGCCCAGGTCCCCTGAACTGCCCAGAGCCTTTGCACATCCTGTTCCCTCACCTAAAACATCTGCCCCAGCCCCTTTTTTTTAACTTGAAACCTGAAGTTTTCCCTTAAAGCTCAGCACACATTTCAAACACTAAATGAGCTTGTGCTTTTTATTATATGTATTTTTACCACTCTGCACACAGAGTGATGAGTAGGTATTTGTTGGTATGAAGGCGCAGGCCAGAGATGGCCCTGTTCTCCCGGGATTCTCTGCAGAGTCTCGGCTTGCTGTAGCCTTGCTCCAACAGCAGGTCCAGCGGGCCTTTCTGTAACGTCAGCTAGCAGAGTCACAGGAGTCTGACTGGTCTTCTCCCGATTCTGACGCTTCTTGTCATAAATTGTGGAGGTGAATTCTGCATCCGTGGTGTCTCCTTTACATTTTAATTTTTTTTAAATTCTGTTGGCGTACACCTGAGTTACTTGTATTAATTTCCTATATTAATTCCTGTATTAATTTCTGTTGGTGGTGGTTTAGTCACTAAGTCATGTCCGACTCTTGTAAACCCGTGGACTGCAGCCCTCCAGGCTCCTCTGTCCACGGGACTCTCCAGGCAAGGATACTGGAGTGGGTTGCCATTTCCTCCTCCAGGGGATCTTCCCCACCCGGGAATCAAACCTGGTTCTCCTGCATTGCAGGCATATTCTTTACCTACAGAGCTATGAGGGAAGCCCAGTTAATTTCTGCTGTACAGCCAAATGACTCGGTTATAGACACGGATAAGTAGATAACAGATTATTTTTCGTATTGCTTCCCATTATCGTTTATCGCAGGATATTGAAGTCTCCTGTGCTATCCAGTAGGATCTTGTTGTCTGTCTGTGCCGAACATTAGTGGAACAGTTCGCATCTACTAATCCCAAACTCCCATCCTCCCCCCCAACCCCTGCACACAGGAGATTTTGTCATGTCTCTTCCACCCAGACGGAGAAGGCAAAGGCACCCCACTCCAGTACTCTTGCCTGGAGAATCCCATGGACGGAGAAGCCTGGTGGGCTGCAGTCCATGGGGTCGCTAAGAGTCAGACACGACTGAGTGACTTCACTTTCACTTTTCACTGTCATGTATTGGAGAAGGAAATGGCAGCCCACTCCAGTGTTCTTGCCTGGAGAATCCCAGGGATGGGGGAGCCTGGTGGGCTGCAGTCCATGGGGTTGAGAAGAGGCGGACACGACTGAAGTGACTTAGCAGCAGCAGCAGCAGCTCCCACCCAGAACACAGCTCTGACCACACTGGTACGTGTGTGTGCCCAGTCACTTTGGTCGTGTCCAACTCTTTGCGACTCCGTGGACTGTAGCCCACCAGACTCCTCTGTCTATGGGATTTTCCAGGCAAGGATACTGGAGTGGGTTGCCATTCCCTTCTCCAGAGGATCTTCCCGACCCAGAGATTTGAAGCCCCGTCTCCGGCTGGACAGGGTGGCAGAGGCGCAGGCCAGAGTGGGGTCTGGTGAGAGGGCTGCCGTCGTTCCTGCTCTTCTCTTGTTGGCCCTTCTGAGGTGCTGCGCAGCGTTCTGCAACGAGCAGTTTCTCTGTGTTTAAGTGACTTGCATTCACCCGTCCAGCAGTGTGTTCTTGACCCAAGGAGGAAGTGTAGACAGTGGCGGTTTTGGGGGCCCTGCACCAACGCTGCCACACGGATGATCTTGGGCAAGTCCCGGGTAAAGGGAGCAGAATGTAGATGCCACCCTTACAGAATTGTGTGAGGATTGTGCAAGGTAGCAGACGGAGACACCCTGTGACCTCCAAGTGTAAGTCCTGCCATGACCACCAGGAGGGGCCACGACCCTGGAAAGCGCCCTGATGGTTCAGACCAAGGTGGCTCCAGCTGCCCGCAGGGCTAGACCAGAGAGAGCAGCCGCCAGGAGGGAGCATGTCCTCCTGGCACCCCCCACTTCCCACGTACGTCCCTGACCAGGTTACACACTTCAGCTACAAGGAGAAGGCGGACACTACGTGTGAACGTTTTTCCTCCCTGCAGACTTCACCGCTGTCTATTGTATTCTCCATACGAGTACAACTCAGGTTGACGGACCCCCACGCGTCCTCATTAAAGTCTTTCCCTGCAGGGCCAAGGTCTTGCTTGTTATTTTTAAACATCGCGGGTAGACTGCCTGGCCCTTCCCCAGCGGCCGACCCCCCTTTACAGAGGGACATTGTCCCTAAGACCCCAGCAGGGAGCACGCTGACCGCCTTCTCTCCCTGCAGATGGAGGTGGACGCCGAGGAGAAGCGGCATCGCACGCGGTCCAAAGGGGTCCGAGGTACGCCCGTGCCTCCCAGCCCCCAGGGCCCTGCTGGGGTCACCTCCATCCTGCAGAAGCCCTCGGGCTGGGCCTCTGGGTGGTTGTCTGTGGCCGGGGCGGGGCGCGGCGGCGGAGGGGGAATCTAGCGATGGAAGAGAAATGAGCGTCTCTTTTCCTCTCTCTGCAGTTCCCGTGGAGCCGGCCATCCAGGAGCTGTTCAGGTCAGTGGTCCGCACGTGTGCCCAGCGGGGGTTCAGAGAACGCACCCCTGGATTGAGAGCGGGCTTCCGCGCTCCCCGGGCCGGGGCCTGCCCCCGCCCCCGGCCCGCCGTCCAGGGGCACCTGAGTGACCCGTCCCTTCCTCTTGCAGCTGCCCCACCCCCGGCTGTGACGGCAGCGGCCACGTCAGCGGAAAGTACGCGCGACACAGGAGGTAAGGCCGCGGGCTCGGCGCGGGGCCGCGTGACTGGCGGGCGCCGCCTTGGCGAGGCTCCCCGCGCGCCCGGCCCGGGGCCCTGGGCGAGGCTCCCCGCGCGCCCGGCCCGGGGCCCTGGGAGCCGCTCGGACGGCCGCCTGGGGCAGCGTGTGCCCGCGCGGGGGCCAGGCGGGGTCGGCGCGGCGCCTGCCCCTGGTTCGCGGGGGGCCGGGCGTCTTCCTCCTTCCGTAGCTCAGGATGGTGACCCTCGGGTGGTGGAGTGAAGGGCGGCCTTCCTGGTCTTTCGGCGGGAGCTCGACCGGTGCGGGGGAGGAAGGCCAGGCCCCAGGCGGCCGCGGGGGACGGTCTGGGCTGGGAGGGCCGGGCCGGGCCAAGCTCCAGGGGCTCTCGGGCTCTGGGGCTCAGGTGGTGTTGCTCGTTAGCCCAGATTTCAGACACCGGGAGCACGGGGCGGGGAGGGGCTTGTGGCGGCGAGGCTTCAGCCGAGGCTGCAGGGCAGGGGCAGGTCGCCGGAAGGTTCTCGTCTGGTGGGCCCCGCGCCCTGTGGTGGGAGGCAGCCTCCCCTTTCTGCGGAAGGTCGCGGCCCCGGTGCGTCAGAAGCGTGCACCGGCCGGGGCTCACCTGTGGCCGACTCCCGGTGCCCGGGCTGCGAGCCTGTCACCCGGCCGGGCAGCCTCCAGGGGCCGCGCCCGGGTTCGCGGGCCCAGGTGCCGCGGCAGGTGCTCCAGCCCCAGGCGACGGTCCTCGAGGCCTCGCCCACTCTTTCCTTTTCAGCTGAGCGCTAATTTACCGGTGAAATCAAGCAATTATGATGATTGTCCTTCAGCAAAATCAAGGGAAAATTACAAATTACTCCAGAATCCCCCGTGCTAGCGTTTAGGGAGGCAGGGAATTTTAATGGGCACCCACAATGAAACGGTTTCAGACTGGAGGAACAGCTAGCCATGCTTAAGAGAATTGTGTGACTTAAATTATTATATTTAATGTATTATATTATTATCTTACTGTGCAAAATTATCGAATTATCTGATTTAAATACATGGCTTATTATTTCAAGTATTTGCTATTTGATGAAGGAGTATCTTCTTTTTTAAAAATCCTGTTTTTAAAACCTGACCGGTTTATGTTTACGATGGAGAAAAACAAGTTAGCCAACTATGAGTGAATTTTTCCCCCTAATCATCTCACGTGTGCATGCCTGCTAAGTCACTTCAGGTGTGTCCTACTCTTTGCAACCCTACGGACCATAGCCCACCAGGATCCTCTGTCCATGGGATTCTCCAGGCAACAGTACTGGAGTCAGTTGCCATGTTCTCCATGGGAACTTCCCGACCCAGGGATTGAACCGGGGTCTCCGACCTCTCCTGTATCGGCAGGCGAGTTCTTTACCGGTAGCCCCACCTGGGAAGCCCAATCATCTCATGATTAATCAATAGTTAAACTTGATTATATTGCTGCTAGAAGGAATGATTAAATTTGGCTAAAAAGTTTTAATTAGATGTCAGCTAGTTTTAATTAGGTGTCATAACCACACTTTTGCAGGAATACTCATGAATCTCCCAAAGAATTGACTCAAGCCTTTGCATGTCTACCCACAGTGCTCCCGTGATCCTGGGCCCCATGATGGGTCCTGTGGGAGGCGGGCTGTGGGTACCTCCTCCCCGGGGTCCTCTTCCTGTAACAGAAGATGGTGCTTAGGCTGAGACTGGGCCAGCTGAAGTCAGCCAGGCTCCACCCTCCTCTGAGACTCGATGCTGATGAGAGCACAGAATGCCCTCAGTTGTGCAGGAGCGAAGTAGATGAAATTTTAGAGAATATTCACAGAAGCAGCCAAACTGGAAATTTTTAAAACAAAAATAATTTTAATTTTTAAATTTAAAATGGCGCTATTTTTACCATGAATCCTAATGTATGCAATTACTGGAATTTCCACTGTTTTACTAGTGAAAGGGGTTAGTGAATCAGGAGGCGTATTGGGGGCCCCAGGACACAGACTCTCGGCTCAGTCTCCTCTTTGCCACTAGTGACCCGGGGGCTTTGGGTGAATTATTTACCTTTTGTGTGTCCTTAGTCACTCGGTCGCGTCCCACTGTTTGTGACCCCGTGGACTGTAGCCCACCAGGCTCCTCTGTCTGTAGGATTTTCCAGGCAAGAATCCTGGAGTGGGTTGCCATTTCCTCTTCTGAGGGATCTTCCCCACCCAGGGGTCAGGGATCAAATGCTCATCTCTTGTATCTCCTGCATCGGCAGGCAGATTCTTTACCAATAGCGCCACCTGGACTGGCTTCAATTTCTTCGGTTTTAAAACAAGAAAGTCTCAGACTTTGTTGCGTGCCTGCTAAGTCACTCAGTAGTATCCAACCCTCTGCGACGCCGTGGACTGTAGCCCAGGAGGCTCCTCTGTCCATGGGATTCTGCAGGCAAGGAAGCTGGAGTGGGTTGCCATTTCCTCCTCCAGGGGATCTTCCCAACCCAGGAATCAAACCCGAGTCTCTGACATCTACCTTCATTGGCAGGAATGTTCTTTACCACTGAGGCCACCTGGGAAGCCCACAGACTGTGTTCTGTGAAGCTCATTGCCATTCAGATTGCTGTGTCAGAGATATGACTCCTCTCCCAGGAATCTCACTGAGGTGTAAGGCTTTCTAAGTTCTGTTTTTCAATGGCTATATATTATCAGAAATTTTTAACTAAGAGGTGACATTTGAATTTCTCAGACTGCAAAGGTGGTCCTTGTAGTAGGTAAGATTCTTGTACACATCAACATCTTTTGACTGTAGCTATTTCAGATTTGTGAGATTTCAATTATATCTGGCTTTGTTTCTTTCATTTTGAAAAGATAGTTTCTGCACTCTGACAGCTGCTCGTGCACGTAAATGCCTGCACCGCCCCCAACACAGGTGCCACCTTGCCCCCCTGCTGAGGCTCAGTGCACCTGAGACATCTTCAGATAGGACCAGCAGTTTGGGTCTTGATGAAATTGCCCATCATTGCAGGTTTTTACTTGGAGGAGGACATGGCAACTCTCTCCAGTGTTCTTGCCTGGAGACTCCCATGGACAGAGGAGCCTGGCGGGCTGCAGTCCACGGGGTCGCAAGGAGCTGGACACGACTGAATGGCCAACACTTGGGTTTTTACTGACGCACTTTTCAATGGATGTGCTCCTGTTAAGGCCACAGTTTCACTTTACTCACTCACCGTGTCAGTTTGTAGCTGAGTATGAAGGCGTTCTTCTAGCATGTCGATGTCTCGCTATTTGAGCATGCGGAAATTAATTTGAGGCAAGTGAAGGGAACCAACAATGTAAAAAATGAAATTCTTTGGAAATTTGATTTCTAGCAGTAAGATGAAGTCCGCCAGGTAATCTTTATTTTAGCATAGTTCCTAAGAGAGTCAAATACTGGTCAGAGTTTCAGCGTGCTGTTTCACTGCTTTGGAGGGCCCGCATGGCAGTGGTGGTGGCCCTGGACAGTGGTCATGTCCCTGGGCAGTGGTCATGTCCCTGGGCGGTGGTCATGTCCCTGGGCGGTGGTCATGTCCCTGGACAGCGGTCATGTCCCTGGGCGGAGGCCATGGCCCCGGGCGGAGGCCGTTGCCCCGGGCGGTGGCCGTGGCCCTGGACAGTGGTCATGTCCCTGGGTGGAGGCCGTGGGCCTGGGCGGTGGCCGTGGCCCCGGGCGGTGGTTGTAGCCCCAGTCGGTGGCTGTGTCCCCGGGCGGAGGCCGTGGCCCTGGGCGGAGGCCGAGGCCCCGGGTGGTGGCTGTGTCCCCGGGCAGTGTCTGTGTCCCCGGGCGGTGTCTGTGTCCCCGGGCAGTGTCTGTGGCCCTGGGCGGAGGCCGTGGCCCTGGGGCATGGTCTTGCCACTGAAGTGGGGATTTGGTTTCCTGTGGATGCTGAGATGGGTGACGTTTTCCCTTGGTAAGGAAGGCAGAGCTGTGGGTTCATAAGAAACCGGAAAGAGAGGGCAGAGGAGGACCAACCACTGGGTGATACTTGTGAAGTTCATCAATAGTCTGAATTCCCAAGGAATTCATGATTTACAGTTCTGGTTAAAAACGAAGGGGTGGGAGTTAAACTTCTAACATTATTACTTTATTTGGTTGGATGTTCTGCCTTATCCAAAAGCCATATCCTTGAACTACAGATGATCGACTCAGGGTATCTGTTTGTGTTCATCGTTCACAGTTTGAGCTGCCTGATAAGCATACACACAACTGCGCAAAGGGTGAATCAGAGAGAGAAACTGGGGGAAACATAAGGGAAATGAAGACACAGTTTTACCAGAAACTCCAGGCACATCAGGGGGCTGGACGTAGTATCCCACGTGGTGCTGAGTCGCCAAGCAGTCGGGGTGAAAGAGAGGAAGAGCAGTGACCGAGCCTCTGCGTCTGACGCAGGCACCACACCCGTCCCTCCTCCCAGCCACCCTCCTGGACCTGAGGCCCATCTATCTCTGGATCCCTGCACACTGACCACAAAGGTCCCAGCTCAGTCAGCACTTCTATGCCCTGATGCGTGTGGGCAGCGTCCCTGGTGGCTCAGGCAGTAGAGAATCGGCCTGCGACGCAGGAAACCGGGCTCCGTCCCTGGGCTGGGAAGGTCCCTGGGGGAAGGAAGTGACCACTCACTGCAGTATTCTTGCCTGGAGAACCCCAGGGACGGGGAGCCTGGTGGGCGACGGGGGCTGTAAAGAGTCAGACACGACTGAGTGGCTAACACTCTCACACCCACATGATCAGGGACGAAACCACCAGCCTTGATCTTCCAAAGCATTGCCAGTATCCAGACACACGGCTGATTATCTAGGCTCTGTGTTATTAGCACATAGTTCTGACGGGATCATCGTGGAGTCTGCGGTCAAGGCCAGCAGTAATCTCTTTCTTGAACCAGAATGCGGTGTCAGTCTCCGCCCACAGCAAATCCCACCTCTTCCTTTCCACTCAGGTCTCACATCTCTTGCACACCTGACTCTGCACACTCCACGGCCCTGAGGACACACGGCTCTTCCAAAATGGTATTGATGTGAGAGATGCCAAAGCTAGCATCTCAGGCATGGGGGCCAGTCCCAGAGCTGTCTTTGCAGGTGCAAAACTAACCCTCCACCATCTAAGTGAGTTCCCGGAGTCTGGTTCTTAGACACCCAGGTTCAGGCAGAGGCGCATTCTGGATCCCTGCTCTCCTCCCGGGGCCACCTCCTTCCTGCTGTGCAGGCAGACAGGTGACCTGTAAGCGTCTAAGACAGCCGTGGGTGAAAAGAGCATTTCCAGGCCTACAGCCTGGGTGGCAGGAAGGAAATGAAAGACATGGAGGAAGAGTCCGTGACCCTGGAGTTGAGGAAGTCACTGGGCTCTGGGTTGGTTGGCTGGAAGACCGCCTGTAGGCGAGGGGTAAAGGACACAGGGCCAGCCCAAGACTGGGGCCCTGAGCCAGCAAGGACAGGCCAAGTGCAGGGGAGCTGCCCAGTGCAAGACCGCGGCTGACCGCACGCCTTGGGGACTGGGGTCTCTGCCTGTCCTGGGTTGTGTGCGTGCTCCGTTGCACCCCATTCTTTTGCAACCCTGTGGACTGCAGCCCGCCAGGCTCCCCTGTCCACAGGATGGATGCTCCAGGCAAGAGTACTGAAGCGGGTTGCCATTTCCTACTCCAGGGGATCTTCCAAACCTGGGGATCAAACCCGCGTCTCTTGTGTCTCCCGCATTGGCAGGCAGATTCTCGATCAGTAGCACCACCTGGGAAGCCTGAAGATGGGCATCTTATGGACAGAGACATGGAGTCAAGAGGCCCCAGTTCACTCCATCTGTGATTGCTTTCGTTTGGTTCAAGTACCTGAAAAAGAGATTGTTTAATAAACCAGAGAATTGCATGACCTTATTACAAGGATAGCCAGAATGTGGGACGTGAAAACTTTCCTGCCAAAATTCACTCTTGAAAATTTGACTGAGATTGAATATGCTAATGCCTTATAATCACAATTTTCTGTCCCCAAGTTGATATAAAATATTGTGTTAAAGATACAGTGCAACTTGATGTTACAAAGGGGTAAATAAATAGATACTAAATTCGTTGTCAAAATCAGGGCTAGTTTATTGTTCCACTGCTACTACCGTAAGTATCTGTTAGTCGCTCAGACTAAAGCCCGCCAGGCTCCTCTGTCCTGGGAATTCTGTAGGCAAGAACACTGGCGTGGGTTGCTGTGTCTTCCTCCAGGGAATCTTCCCAACCCAGAGATTGACTCCAAGTCTCCTGCATTGCAGGCAGATTCTTTACCATCTGAGGCACCAGAGAAGCCTTATTGTGCTAAAGTCTTTATAAAATTTCCTAGTAAAAATTAGAGATGGGAACAATATTTATTAGTATCTATCACAGATCGGGACTTCCCTGGTGATCCGGTGGTTAAGAGGCCACCTTCCGGTGCAGGGGCCGAGGGTTCAGTCCCTCCTCGGGTAACCAAGACCCCATGTGCCTCTCAACCGAAAAACCAGAGCATGAAACAGCAACAGTATCGTGATAAATTCAATAAAGACGTTAAAAATGTTCCACAGCCAAAAGAAATCTGAAAAAAATCTATCATGGATTAATAAATATTAAGCAATGTAGAGGAATTTGACATTTTAGCTTTCCTTTTAGCAGTCAGATGCATGCTGGACCATTGAAACTGCCTGGCTTTACTTCCTTCTTTCTGAACAGCGATTTTTATATAAGTCTCCAATGAAGGAGAATGTGTGTGGGGGGTGGGGGAGTCCCTAATGTGGGTTTATTCTTCACATCATCTGGTTTGTGAACCCTGTGAATTTACTTCTGACATTTAACGGATTTTATTCACATTTGCCCTTCACAGCTGTTTTGTTCAGGTTATTGTTTGTTGAGCAAAGGGTTCTGGTGAGATAGTTGACCTGAAATCTAGCTGTAGAGTCTTGCAAAAGCCAGTTGATGGCCTTGGTATTACATTTAAATCCTTCCCAATTTAGAAAATTCAGAATGAAATCAATTTATCCTAAAATTAAAAGCTCCAAACGGTAGACTTCTTTCCTATTAGAAAATTATTGGATTCTCTCTGGCTCGGGCTGCATGCTCCTCCTCCGGATTTTTCCACCTCATAGACCTTCGCACCCACCAGTGTGGCTGCCGTGGAGGCAGCCGCGGGTAAATAATCGCCTGTCTTCACGGGAGCCTGTTCTGGAGCTGGAGCTGAGGTGCACGCACGCCTCATTTGGAGGCTGCCGGCAGCCTGGGGGCTGTATTATTCATGCCTTGACAGAGAGCTCTCACTAAAAGCCTTGGAACGGAGCCAGGCACCAGGAGAGACAGCGGTGGAACTGAGAGGAGCCTGGATAATCAGAAAGAAAGAAAGAGGCAGAGGAAGAGAGAAAAATAGGGATCCTGCACTTCCCGTCCACTGGTTTCACAGGGATAGAATTTGCATTTGCATTAAAATAAAAAAAAACCCTAAAAATAATTGCATTTTTTTCTAACCACGCTTGAAAGTTTAACACAATTTTCCACATTTAATTGCAAAGCTGATTTTAATTAGTAGGGCCCCGCGTGTGAAAAATGAAGATCCGCTTGGGTACGTGGCAACACTGCAGTGTCTGTTTATGCTCCAATTAATGTAGGACTGCCGTGCAGCAGGGCGCACGCCTGGGTGTGGGCGAAGAATTCTGTGCGCGCAGCCACCCAGCTAGGAGCCAGGGCGCCCACAGCCCCTTCATTCTTTATAAGACATCGCTGGGCACTGCTCATCCCTGAGCTTTACGGCGTGCCTGTCCTTCCTACTAATATTATAAGTCAGAAGCTAGGGCACACCTATCTTACCATTTGATAGCTTGCATGCATGGTTGCAGAGAAGCTAAACGGTGGAGCTCTAGGGACTGGTCTGTATAAGTGAGGGTTCGGAGCAAGTGGGTTTCCCAGACTCACCGTCGATCGACGCCTTATGATGAACTGTCTGTGTGCAAACACACACTTCAGGACTGTGATGGCAGTTCACCTTTACACACAGTAAATCCTCTATTTAAAAAAAGAAAAGCCTCCTGGCCATCACCCCAAGAAAACAAAGTGTGTGCTGCCCGTCTCCAGCAGGCCTGCCCGGTGGCCACCTTGCTGGCCCTGGCCGAGTTTGTTACATATTTCAGAAGACAGTGTGACTGATTCGGTGTGTTTTAAACTGTCAATAAAACAGGTAATGCATTTCAGGGCAGATGTTTGACACTGGATAAAATTAAATATACTTTTAAAATAATTCTGCATTCAAAGATAAGAATATAGGTATTTTCAGGCAAGTACTTGGAGAATCTCTCATATTTACAATCTGTATTGGTTAAGATGAAACAAAGGAATTATCATCTAGGCCTGATTTCTTGACTGATGATTGCAAACGTATAACTACGGCTTTGAAGCCGCTCAGCACATGCAGCAGACGTGGGTGTGTGGTGCGGCTCTGGTCAGGGATGATGGCTCCCTCCACTGTCTGTGGTGGGTACTCGGCCACTACGTTTCAGAGCTGATGTGTGGACGGGGTCTTGGCTGAGGCTGGGGCTGGAAGCTGCAGACCCTGCCACGGGATCACAAGCCAGGAGCCCTGCATCCCTGCCGACAGCTGGGTCCGCGGCCCCAAGCTGGTCTCCAGAAACTGTCTAGCATTTGTTTTTAACTTTTCCGAGTTATAGGTCAGGTGGGATAAGCGTCTTCGCAGATAGTTTTGTGGCTGCTGGCCCCTTCCTCGGGGTAGACTGCCACAAGGAGGAGCGGAGCTTGAAGGACGTGAGGACGGGACTGGTTTCAAACAAACTGGAGTTTGTTTCTGGCAAGACGGGGCCGTCTGAGTTTCCAGGAGCGGGGAGGAGGTGTCTTTGTGGCCTTCAGCAAATAATATGAGAGAATTGTTTTTAAAGCACTTCCTTCTTATTCAGAAATAAGTTTGTGGGTTTTTTTTTGTAAAAGGATAAGTTTTTAGAAGATTGGTAATTTTTTAAACAATGCTATTGCTAGAAAATTCTGGGGAAAGGCATGTTTTGAAAGGTAAGCCGTGCTTTCCTCCTCTTAAATGATCTCGCTCTTGTGAGCGGATTCCAGCATCCTCCCACCCCCGAGACTGAGCCTTGGCTGAGACCCTCCGGAGCTCAGTGAGGGGCAGGTTCCGGGCGATGCTCAGGGCCAGGTGGAAGGTGAGAGGCTCTGTCCTCTGTCATGGCCACCTGCCCCCACCCCCCGCCTCACGTTCCAAGCCTGGGGGCAGAGGCCTCACCAGACCCACAGCCAAGGGTGTCAGGGAGGGTCAGAGCCCCTGAGGGGGACACTGCGCCTGAACCTCTAGACAAGTGGCTTTAGATTTCAGATGAAAAAAATGCAGGCCTGCAAGGACAGCAGGGGTGGGCATCGGGGCCCAGCACCTTCACTGCCCGGGGCTCCTCCAGCCCCGGTGGGGCTCCAGGTGCGTCCGAGTCTCTCTGACCCCCCGGCTGCGGGTATGAGTAGCCCCACCCAACCGCAGGGGTGCTGGGAGCTTGGAGCAGCGAGCAGACACTTCTGCGGCCACACAGAGGCCCTGGGGCCACCCGAGGGCTGCATCTCAGACGGCCCCACCCTTGGTGACCATCCCTAAGGCCACACGCCAATGACACGAGGCAAACGGATGCTTACCAGTCACTGCACAGCACGGAGGTGGGGCCATGGAGAAGACGCCCAGGACCAGGAATGAGCGAGCAAGCGCTCAGACTGGATTTCGGTCTGGTGGGGAGACTCACCCTGTTGCTTATTTCAGAAATGACCGCTTAGTTAAGCAATTGCACAGAGGTAGGTGTGCAGGGGTCACCTCGTGGCCAGGTAGAATACGACACTCCAGGCCGCATCGAAGATGCTCTGATGGTCTAATTACTGAGTGTTCACGGTACACACCGTCATCCAGCAGAAGGGATATTTCGGGACAAAGGGACACCCGCCCTTTGACGTAAGGTGTGTGACTCGTGACAGCGATACACACGTACGTCCGGACGTGCAGGGTGCAGCGGAGGATGTGCCCAGAGAGGCAGGAGGAGGGGTCCTGGGAGAACCCTGGACACACGGACACTCACGAGAGCCTGCAGCGTGGGGGCCCCAAAGCGCTGAGCAGGGGACAGGGCCGGAGACAAGCGTCTCCCTTCCTTCCTGCCACTTACAGATGCCACAGGCACAAGACACCGTGAGGGTCCTTCTCGAGCAAACTGAAGCCGAGGCCCCCTCAGCCACGCGTCTCTCAGCCTGGAGACCGTGGCGACTCATGGGAACCCACGCGTGGAACCGCCGCAAGCTCCCAGTGTGCCCGAGGTCGAACGCATCATGGTGTCTCTTTCCGATTTCTGAAGACACGATGAACCAGTGGTGCGGCGGGATTCCTACGGAGCAGAAGGCGGGGGACAAGCCCCTCCGGGTGGACGGTCCCGCGGGCACCCTGAAGCAGGGCCGCGCCCTCAAGGCGGGCAGAGTCGGCTGGCGGACCCCGGGTCCCACGGCCCAGCCCCACGTGCAAACCGAGGGAAGCCCAGCCACTCTGCACGGCTTGTCCTCGGGGCCGACTCCACCCGCTGCGGGAGTAGGACCCTCAGCAGGGGCACGGCCTGCGGCACCTGGTGGGATTCCTCATCATCCCTGCGTCCCTTTAGGGAAACCAAACCCCCCTGGGCTGTGGGCCTTCAGGAGGCACCCTCCTGGAGGTGGCATGCCTGCTGAGCTGGGCCTGAGCCCGAACTCGGGGGACCCACCCCCCAGCAAGGCTGGGCCCCCGTCACTGTCCTACTCCTGAGACAAGCAGGGGGAGGCTGGGGCTGGGGCCTGCTGCCTCTTCCCTCTCGGGACCAGCCTTCGGGTCCGAGTCCTTGGCCCCAGGGGGAGGAGGGGGCGCGGGGTGGCCGGGGCGGGTGGTCCCCCCACAGGAGCTGCCATCGGCTCCAGGCCACCCCTCAGGGCATGGAGGGACCTGTCCTGAAGGGACCTGCCTCTGGCCTTTGGTTTCCCGCCTGTGGTTGCTGCTTTTCCATAGGACAGACACGTGACACCTTTGAGCCGTTGTCCTTCAAATGCTGAGAAGCTGACACCCACAAAGGGGTCCACGCTCTCTACACCAGTCCTTATTCTTTTCTTTCCAGTATCTGATGGCTTTTGATTGATGAGAATCACCTATTTTTTAAAAAATGCGAGGAACCGGATGGCAGTAGGCACCGTGGAAGGGCGCAGCGCGGAATTCTAGAATGAGGAGCCTCAGCAATAAGGCCGACACCCCCAAGACCCCTCCCCACAGAAGCCTGCCACGGGTGGGGGCGCCCCAGGGAGCAAAGGCCGCACGGCTCGGGTCCAGAAAACGCCCTTAGAGGCCCCGGGGGAGGGACTGCCTCTCCCCCCTTCAGACGAGGAGCTGAGACCGCCCCCAGGGCCGCACAGTTAGCAGGAGGCTTCACGTCCAGCTCCTCCGGTCCACACCTGCGTGGAGGCCTTCCACATCTGCGGGGCTAAGACGCGTCTTCCCGCTTGACGCTGGGGAGGTGGGTGCTCGCTGAGGAAACAGAGAAGAGAAGCAAAGTCCTCGTCCGCGTGGTGTCAGTGAACACGGAGACGGACACACAGACAGCGTCTCTGCCCCCGTCGGCCGCTGAGGCGTCTGACTCCCAGGAGGTGCTCCCCGGGGCAGTCGGGCACGGCTGCATCCCCTCCCAGGGCCCTCGCGGACCTTCCACAGGACGCGAACGGGGCAGCTCTTACCCCCGAGCAGGGCAGGCCCCTCCACGGGCCCTCAGACCAGCTCGCAGGCCTGCGGGGGGCAAGGCGCGGCGAGGCGGGTTAGCGCCTTCTCGCAGGGACAGGCGAGCCGTGTCCTCCTTGACACCAAAGGAGGTGGTGGGGGCCTCACTGAAGGGTGCAGGGGCTGGGCCGCGCAGCCTCTGAGCAACCGGAGAGGCAAGCGCCCTTGCCTAGAGCCGGCGCCAGGGTCAGGGAGAGGAAGGGACCGCACGCGCGTGCACGCACGCACGCACGCGTGCACACTCAGACCTCGCAGAGAATGGCCTGTGGGACCCCTGCCCACACCACCGGCTTCTGCCACGTCGTCTCTGACAAGAGGGCCACAGCCTCTGTCAGAGCCGGGCTCAGCGTGCCCCCCAGGGGCACCCCTGTCATCCACGTTCAGAACGAGGGTTGTGGAGCTGGGAACAGCGGGGACCCGGTCCTTGAGGTTGGAACCCTGTGCCCAGGGCCAGCCCGGCAGGGTCGCTGGGCCCCGGTCACGTCTGCACGCGGGGCGCGTCTGAGAGCCCGGTGGCAGACACAGTCAGGGAATCTGTTCTCACAGTGGGACCTCACGTTTCCAGTGGCTGTTAGAAATGTAACTGCAGTAAAAATAGCTGAGTCCAGGTGAGCCACCGTCCAGACCCTGGGTGGGGAGCCATACAGGCACGATTTGGTTATAAGTTGATGTGTGTGTGTGTGTGGGGGGGGGGGGTGTTAGTTGCTCAGTCGTGTCCAGCTCTTTGTGACCCCGTGGACTGCAGCCCTCCAGACTCCTCTGCCCATGCGATTCTCCAGGCAAGAATCCTGGAGTGGGTTGCCATGCCCTCCTCCAGGGGATCTTCCTGACCCAGAGATCGAACCCAAGTCTCCTGCAGCGCAGGCAGATTCTCTACCATTTGACCCACCAGGGATGTCCCTACAAGTTGATGCTTCCAACAACAACAAAAAAAAGTGCAGACTCAACAGCTTGTAACTACCCATTGCCAAAAGAAAATTAAAGGCAAGGCCGTTTCGTGGAGAAAACATACTGAATCCTCTTGATGACGACCAGATTTTAAGGCTGATTATTTGTAGCCTGACGCCCAGTAAACTACAGTCTAGGCCTGTAGCGCCCTGAGCGCGGGCGATCGCGTCTGATCACAGGACAGCTCTGAACGTCCATGTAGCGTAGGAGCTTGCATTTCTCTTGCAGGAAATGGTTAGAAAATGCATATTTAAGAAGCTTTGTCATCTCTGTAAGGGATGCATTTTGCCCAGAGCGAGTGTCTGCGCGCGCGTATTCTGCATGCCTGTACATATAGTATGTGCAGGTGCAGCTCGTGTATCTCTATCAGGTGTTTAGATGCGACCCCAGGAGTGGTCATATTTCTCTGAGCTAGGGAGGTTCACAGGCATGCCCTCCATCCCAAGCTGAACATGTAAAAGCTCCATCCTTCAATTACCAGAACTTTCAATATTCCACAATTGAATAATTTCTTACCATCCCTACAAAGACAAAGTACTCTGTCCTGAGCATCTCAAGGAGAACTCCAGTATATATTTAAGGGAGAGTAAGAAATCGTTAGCTTTTCATTTGCATCTATTTGCTTGTATATTTGTCCCTGGGGGAAAGACACAACTGGCAAAATCATAAATTCTTATATAGCTTGATTCTTGATTCTTGATTCTTCCTATCAGTCTTTTTCATAAGTGGAGTACAGCTGATTTCCAATGGTCTTTTAATTTCTGCTCTACAGCCGAGTGATTCAGTTACAAGTTTTTTCTTTTTCATATCTCTTACCACTATAGGTCGTTACAAGACATTGAATGTAGTGCCCAGTTCTGCACTGTGGGTGTTTACCTATTTGTGTACAGTACGTGTATATTGCTTATCCGTCTCCGTCGCCTTTCCCTTTGGGTAACCAGAAGTTTGTTTCCTATGCCTGTGAATCTTTCTGTTGTGGAAATAAGTTAATTTGTATGTTTTTTAGATTCCACATGTAAGTGATACCATATGACATTTGTCTTTCTCTGCCTGACTCACTTTATTTAATATAATAATCTCTAGTTGCATCCATCCATTCGTCTTTGTGGCTGAGTAATATTCCATCGTGTATACGTACATCTTTTTTGTCCATTCATTTGCAGACGCAATGTTCATTTAAGATGGAATATCAAAGACAGAGCCTCCTGAACTCTAGACTGACCTGGAAGGACTTTAAGGAGAGAGTAGATTGAGGTGGTCTTGGAGAGTCAGGAACAGAGGAAGCAGATGAGGACGGAGGGGCGGGGGGAGGACGGAGCAGGGGAGGACGGGGGAGGGGCGGGGAAGATGGAGGGGCAGCTGGGGAGGACGGAGGGAGGGGTGGGGAGGGCGAGGGCGAGGGCAGGACGAGGGGGGAGGAGGGAGGGGCAGCGGGGAGGGGTGCGGAGGAGGGAGGGGCGGGGGTGGTGGGGGCAGGACACAGGGGTCGGGGGAGGACAGAGGAGCAGCGGGGAGGACGGGGGGCAGCGGGGAGGGGCTGGGGGGGACGCGGAGGGGTGGGGGGATGCGGGCGGGGGGGGGACGCGGGCGGGGGGGGGGGACGCGGGGAGGGGCTGGTGGGGACGCGGGCGGGGGGGGGGACGCGGGGAGGGGCTGGGGGGACGCGGGCGGGGGGCGGGCGGGGCGGGCGCTGGGCTGCACTCACACCAAGGCTGCTCCCTTCGCGTCTTTGGGCTTTGGAAGAGCAGAGACACACAGGCTAATCCAGGTGAAAGGAACACGAGGGGGAGCGCACTGTAAGAAGTTCAAGAATTGTTTTTAATACGAAAACAGTCTCAGCAGCCAGATAACCTCATCTCGTGGATCGGGGTTTGGGAAAAGGGGGCCAGGTCCTGGGCGCCTCCACCCACCCTCCCCCGTGGGCCAGGGACCCACCAGGCTGCCGCCTTTCCCTGCGGAAGCGTTCCTTTTCAGTCAAAATAAATTACATAGTGATTATGTTTTATTTGAATCTTTAAACTGCCATTCAAGGCAATAAATATTTAATAACAGGCTACATCATTTACAATTATATCAAAAAGTAAAGCAAATCTCTGCCTTACAGAAACAGATTTTTTTTAATTCTCTGAAGCAATGGGGTCAAGTAAACATTTTGAAAAATTATTCACTGAATGTCTTACAATTCCTAGAACATTTGTGTCACATTTAACTTAAAATATATATACTTTTCAAATCAGTCTGGCTCTTGCTTACAATAGTATACAGAGAATAAAAGAAAAAAATTGAGGAAATATGTCAGTATAGTCAAAACTGAATTGGTTTTATTAATATATATGTTCTTGGAAAGATATCAAACAGACATCTGGTATGCTAGCCACTTAATTGAATAATTCAGTTAATTAGATTACTTCTGAAGTAGTCTTAAATGCCTTTATATATTCTAAGGACATGCAGGAATGACCCTTTAAAAATTCAGTGGTGAAAAGGAATGGCAGCTGTACGTAAGGCAACATGAGGAGGGAGAGAATAGCAGAATGAGAGCCCCTCCACACAATCAGAAGGGGTTCTGTATATCTTTTACATGTATCATTTGCTGCCAAAAGCCGAAAATAGGAATTCCTGTGCCCATCTTACAGATGGAAAACTTGAGGCTGATAGGGATTGAATTAGCTACCCAAAGTTGAATAGCTGTGTAATCTTGAGCAAGTTACTTAAGCACATGTTCTCAGCAGACTCACTTTTCTGTTGATGCAGCTCCAATGCTGCTCACAGACTCTCCACGTGCGTGATGGCCGGACCCTCGCTGTCTGTGTAGACATGGCCCATCCTTCCAGGCCACATCCAAAACCCAGCTCCCAGCACAACACCCATCCTGGCCTGGTTACTCTTCTCCTGCTCGGGTGGGCTCCCAGAGGCCTCTGAGAGCTGTCCCGAGCTGCAGGTCTCTCCACGGCTACCGCTCCAGCAGACCGGGACTGCTGGGGACCAGCGCAGACCTCCTCGGAGCCCTGGGCACGCGGATGGTTCTCTGTCCTCCGCGTCTGCTCCTGCTGACCCTCCTCCCCTCCCCTGCCTCACACACCCCCGTTCCCGGATGTCTGTCTACGCTCTCTTCTCCTCTCTCCACCCTCCCAAGGAAGCCAGCTCTATCCCACTGAACAGTGACCCCACAAACCAAAGATGCAAGCCAGCCCACCCCTGACCCAAGTCCCCTCCCCCAAGTCCAGCCCCCTCCTGAGCCCAGCCCCCTCCTGAGCCCAGCCCCCTCCTGAGTCCAGTCCCCTCCCCCGAGTCCAGTCCCCCCCTGAATCCAGTCCCCTCCCCCGAGTCCAGTCCCCCCCTGAGTCCAGCCCCCTCCCCCGAGTCCAGTCCCCTCCCCCGAGTCCAGTCCCCTCCCCCGAGTCCAGCCCCCTCCTGAGTCCAGCCCCTTCTCCACACCGCAGCCTTAGGAACTGTTTCCAGTGAGCCCACCGCTCTCCTGACCTCGTCCCAGTGCCCCCAGGAAGCTGCTGACCAGCAGTGATGGGCGCCTCTGTGTCCAGGGCTGTCTCCGTGCTCCTGAGCAGCCACTCTGCACTGTCTCTCTGACTGTGTCTCTCCTGCCCCCTCCATAGGCGGCCCTCTGTGAAGCTGTCCAACCCCCATCCTCTCCAGGAGGGTAGCTCTCTCTGCTCCTGTCCTGAGAGATGAGGGCCCTTTGTGCCACCGCTCAAAGCGTCTCCTGCACAAATGAATCATTCAGCCTAGTTATTCAGCACAACCTGTGGGGAGCCCACTTAGCATGTGAAGCCGTCACAGAAGCAGAAACGTCACCACATGAATGAGGTCTCGCCACACCCCAGTAAGAGAGGCGGGCATGCGTCTCCCTCTTTGGAGACTGGAAAACCAAGACATGGTGAACCATGCCTGGGCAGGGGATCAAATACCTTGTGTGAGGTTACTCAGCCTTGAGATTGTCAGCATATATCCCTGAGTATCTGTCCCTCAAATACGGAATTAAAAGAGCACCCATCTCCGTGGGTCACTGAAGGGTTTCCTGGATCCATACGTGTAAAGATTTTAGGAAACCAGGCTCGGGATAAGTGTTCTGTGAGCGCTGGGCCGACAGTAGAGCCCAGCACTCCAGAGTCTTGTTTACACGGGATTTCCGTTCTTCCAAAATAACCATTCATCCTCGACACACTGAGGCTCTGTGAGCAACGCAAGAGAAATGCCCGCCATCAGAGAAGAGACCACACAGAGCACCCGTGGGCACGGGGCTGGCCTCGGCTTCCCTGTGCTCACGAGCACAGGCCGCCTCATCCTAGACCTCGGGTCTCTGCCCGCAGCTGTGATGCGTGAGCTGGGCATGGGGCACAGCCAGCAGGTGTGTTCTTCAGTGTCAGAGCCCCTGTCCCCATTTGTATGAAAACTGGAGAAGTGAAAATGTCAAGGGAAATATTAAAAGCAACATGGAAACCAGCCTCGAGAGCACGCAGTACACAATATTTTATACGTGTGTGTTCACAGCGCGGTCTCGTGGCAAGTGACCAATTGTCTAGAATAACCTTACACAGAAGACTAAACATGGTTTAAATCAAGTTAACGTCAAAAAGGACTGCGAACACTGCAGCGTCTGCAGGATGTATGAGGTGCCCAGAAGCTCAGGGCAGCTGAGAACGGCAAAGCCCGGGGTTCACAGGGCTCAGGCTGCAGCCCTCCCGTCCGTGACTCCCAGCAGCTCGTGGAGCTGAAGCACATGCTGCCGTGACCCTCAGTCATCACACCTGCTGCCCCTCTGAAGTCTGCACCGTGGGGAGGACACACAGGACGCGTCTGCGGCCACCTTCGGCTGCTGTGTGTGCTGCAGACTGAGGGGGTGCAGGGGCGTGAGGAGCGGTCCTGGGGACCCTGTGGACAGTGCCCAGGCCTCGGCTCGCCTCTCGGCTCGGAGGTGGGCAGAGCCTGCAGGCCTGACTGCTGCCTCCTGCTGAAGCATCTCAGCTCCCGCGCGGTGCCCTGTCCATCAGAGCGGCCGAGTCTGCTTCTGTTGTGCTTATCTGCTTTGTCCCCTTGAGCGGCCGGAATGGAAGGCTGAGCTTTCCTGCTGTCGGCTTGTCAAGACACTGAGCTGCCCCTCAAAGCTCAGCCCCGCTCCACTCAGCCCCACTCAGTGCCCAGGTCCTTCCCACAGGGCTCTCACTCAGCAGGCATTTACCCAGAACCTACTGTGTCCAAGCTGGCATAGCCACAAGCCATCCGTGGCTCCTGGACACTTGAAATATGAAGAGTGCCTCTGAGCAGTTCATTTCAAAATCTCCTTTAATTGTCTTCAGTGGCCGTGTGTGACTAGTGGCTGCCCTGTTAGACGCTGCGGCTCTAAAAACAGAGCGAGCGTTGACCTGTGGCCCACGGCTCAGTCCTGCGAAGGAGAAAGACAGTGTGTCAGCCCATAATCATGCTGGATGTGGTAAGTGCTTTCACTACTAATAAGTGAAGAAAACTGTAATGCTCACACCCGAGGTTCCCTCGGCAGCTGTGGGAAAGGCAGCCGACGCCTGGTGGAGGCTGATGGCAACGGTGAGAAACAGGAGTGAGGGCACGATGCTGACATGAACGCCACGCCCTGGAGGAGCCCAGACCTGCCCGCGGGTGGTGAGGGCCAGCCCTGGCGCCGGCCGCGTTCATTCCTGGGGCTTCCTTTTGGCACCAGATTGCCACTTTTCCCTTAGACTCTTCTGCCTACCCTGTCCTGCTGGGACATTCCAGGACTGTGGGGGATGTTGTTTTTTAGAAAGACCCGTATGTGTCGGTGGACGGGAGCCCAGATGAGTCTGGAGGAGGCAACAGCTGGGAGGCCGGCTGGCTTCTCCAGCTCTTGGACCACAGCTGCTGCAGGTGGGAGAGAAGCAGAGAGCACACTTCCCCAGCTGGGCGTGTCCTGTCCTGCCCACCCCCTGCCAGCAGACAGGGGGTCCACGTGCGGGCATAGGAGGCACCATGCTCCCCTGTGTGTGTCCCAGGGTTTCCTCCCAAGGATTCACTTGGAAATGTTTCAGACCACTGGGCATCGTCGATCAGAAAGCGTCTGCTAATCACGGAGGCTCTTCATCCTGGCCCACGCAGCCACAGTGTCTGGGCTTCCCTGGAGGCTCAGACAGTAAAGACTGACTGCAATGCAGAGAATGCCGGTTCCATCCCTGGGTCAGGAAGATCCCCTGGAAAATGAAATGGCACAACTCACTCCAATATTCTTGCCTGGAGAATCCCATGGACAGAGGAGTCTGGCAGGCTACAATCCATGGGTCACAAAGAGTTGGACACCACTGAGCGACTAACACTTTCACTTAATCCAGGAGCTGTTTGACATAAATAAAGTGAAATCTGGCCTGGGGGCTTGATTGTCATGTCTAAAATCGATACCAGGAACTCACAGTCTGATTTTGTTTGTAGGTGGAGCACAATTTTATTTATAGTTTACGTTAGTAGCTATAAAGAAAAAAAAAAAAAACTTGAGCATCAAACCATGTTAAACTGGCAGAAGACACTGGAGGCTTGAGGCCGACTAATTCCAGAAAGTTGGAAAAAATGAATCCAGATGGTTTACAAAATGCAGGAGAAAGAAATAAAGGCAATCCACGTAAAAAGAGAAGGCAGTCTCCATCCCCTGCTCTGAACTTTACAACCCCACCATCTCACGTCTGAGCGTCTGGGGATTTCGGGTGGCAGAGAGGGGAGAACCAGCAAGAAGCCCAGTATCGTGTTGAGTTAACACCAGCGTGCTGGGTTCACACCGGCGTGCTGGGTTAGGGTTTTCACACCATCGTGCTGGGTTCACACCAGCGTGCTGGGTTCACACCAGTGTACTAAGATCACACCATCATGCTGGGTTTACACAGGCGTGCTGGGTTCACACTGGCGTGCTGGGTACACACCATCGTGCTGGATTCACACCAGTGTACTAAGATCACACCATCGTGCTGGGTTTACACCGGCACACTGGCGTGTTGGGTTCACACCAGTGTACTGAGATCACACCATCCTGCTGGGTTCACACCAGTGCGCTGGGTTCACACTGGTGTGCTGGGTTCACACCATCGTGCTGGGTTCAAACCATCGTGCTGGGTTCACACCGGCGTGCTGGGTTAGGGTTTTCACACCATCGTGCTGGGTTCACACCATCATGCTGGGTTCACACCAGTGTACTGAGATCACACCATCGTGCTGGGTTCACACAGGTGTGCTGGGTTCACACTGGTGTGTTGGGTTCACACCATCGTGCTGGGTTCACACCATCGTGCTGGGTTCACACCAGTGTACTGAGATCACACCATCGTGCTGGGTTCACACCGGCGTGCTGGGTTCACACCATTGGCAGACCTTCCCATTGCCCAGTGGAGGTGGGCCATTCTGAGTTACATCAAGGTTAGCTGGCCCATCATTTGCCTGTACCTGACCGAGCCTGAGGGTGACAGCAGCCTGGCTGTCTGTTCCAGTGAACACCTGGTGTGCTGTTAGCTTTGATGCAGGGCAGACACACTGAAAGGTTGTTGCTGAACCATGAAAGACGCTGGGATTCTTGGCCTCTGGAGGAGAGGAATTCAATCCAGGGCCAGAGATGAGGCTTGATCTCTCTGCCCCCTTCTGATGTTTATGTCAGAAGCTTTCCCTATCTCTTTTATACTTTAATAAAACTTTGTTACACCAAAGCTCTGAGCAATCAAGGCTCATGTCCAGAAGGACAAGACTACTTATTGCTACACTCACTGACTTACTCAGATAAACACAGAGTGAATCCATCAACAAGTCCACTGAAATCCAGGACCACATCTGGAAGACATGGGTTGGAATGGAAATCGGACCTGACCAGTTGTCAGGGACGGAAGCCAAGAGGCTGTGGCCATTCATGCAATGGAATGTTTGTCCCCGATTATCGACACAGCTTCTCCCCAAATCCATGTAAATATTCCCATAAGAGAAATCTCAGATAGCTGTTTATTTCCTATTAGAAACGCTCTCTAGACCAGTATGTGTTTCCTTCAGCTTCTCTGATTCCAATAAATATTATCCTGGGGTTGACTGTTGTGTTTGAACAGTCAACAGGCAGAAGGCCCATCACGCTGGGCTCACGGGGAGGCTCTGTGCCTCCTCCACCCCCAGCGCCTCCCTCCCACCCGCCGTGTCCTCCCTGCCGAGCCTGCGGCACCTTCCCACGTGCAGCTGTGATCGCGGCACTGATTGCATGAGAGAACTCAGTAGCTCCTGTTTGCTGCACCCAACCCCGAGTCCCTGAGCAGCCTGCAGGCTGCTCCAACCCCACTCGGCTCTCAGATCCGCGTGCTCACCCCCGGGCATCTGTGTATGGCCCTCCAGGCCCATCTCCAGGGCCTCTTCCCGGGGATGCCCCAGCCCCCTTGACTTGTCGCCCCTCTCCTTATGACGTGGCCCCTCGATGTTTCAATCCCACGTCTGCCACTCTGTGTCCAGTCGCTCAACAGCCTCTTGGTGCCCCTGACCCCCTGGGTGCTGGGCGCACCATGGTAAACACTGAGCAGAGCTTCTAAAGCAGAATCACGGCCAGGGCTGAGTCCTGTGGGACCAAAAGTGACCTGAAAGGTGGATCTTCGTCCTTGACCTCTGAGTCTGCTGCCCAGCACAGGCCAGCACGGAGGGGGCTGCCGAGATGATGACGCACTGGGTGGGTTTTGACTGAGTGAATTCCTGGGTCCAAAAGTAAGCTGATCCTGGTCTGTGGGAATCCCCTGCCACCGTGTTCAGCTATTAGTGGGGGTCACACACCTCATTTAAGACTCATGGAATAATCAGGAACAAAAGGACTATATTCAGCACTTTGGAGAATTGTTCTTTTTCAAGGAAATGTCATGCGTGCCTACCCTGAGGGTCTCGCCCAAGTTTGATCAGTTTCAGCATGATCAGTACTGGATGCTAGGTCAGCTGAGTGCTGTCTGCAGTGCCGGGGCGGGGCCGACGGCCTCTGTAGACTTGAAGCTTGTTCTCATCGGTAAATGTTGCGGTCTGTCTTCTCAGAGTGTCATCCTGTCTATACAAACAGTGTTATCTTGAGAATATTCAGATCCAGATATATCCAGAGCTCTTCCACAACCTACATATTTTCACATTACACAGTAATGTCTATGTGTGAATGCAACGTGCAGGACTCATTGTCATTTCTAAATGCAAGGGCTTCCGTTGTGGCTCAGCTGGTAAAGAATCCGCCTGCAATGCGGGAGACCTGGGTTTGATCCCTTGGTTGGGAAGATCCTCTGGAGAAGGGATAGGCTACCCACTCCAGTATCTTGGCCTGGAGAATACCATGGGCTACAGTCCACGGGGTTAAAGAGAGTCGGACACACCTGAGCAGCTTTCACTTTCTGAACACGTGTTACACTCGGGTGCACGCGGGTGTGTTTGGAGAGACGGTTAGTAGACTCGTGTTGTCAGTTACGGGGTGCTGCGCGCGTGCTTCGTAATGTCCTTGGGGATGCTGCGAGGGTCGCCGGGCGATCGCGGGGGCGGTGCTGACGGGACCGAGAGAGGAGGCCCTGGCCCGCTGGGTTTCTGTGTGTTGCTGCTCCGTGCACAGCTGTTGCACACGCGTCACAGCCCGTGTGCACACACCCTCTCTGCACTTGTGCTGAACCTCAGCCTCTCCAACCACGACTCCTGAAGCCCCGGCGCTCAGCGGCAGTAACTCAGGTCTTCTCTCTCTCTCTTTTTAACAGCGTGTATGGTTGTCCCTTGGCTAAAAAAAGAAAAACGCAAGACAAACAGCCCCAAGAGCCTGCTCCCAAGCGGAAACCGTTCACAGTGAAGGCGGACAGCTCGTCAGTGGACGAGTGTTACGACAGCGACGGCTCAGAGGATGCAGACGAGAAGGAGGAGGACGAGGATGAGGAGGACGAGTCGGACGAGGACGAGGAGCAGAGGGAGGAGGAGGAGGAGGAGGACGGGGACCGCGAGGACGAGGAGGAGATGGACGAGGAGGACGAGGACGAGGAGGACCACGAGGAGGAGGACGAGGACGAGGACGACGAGGACGAGGACGAGGACGACGAGGAGGACAACGGTAACCCTCCGCGGGCCCCGGGCTCAGGCGGCCGGGCAGCGCCACGGGCACAGCGGGCCTCCTGGCTCTCACTGTCTGTAGCGAAGTCTGTTGAGCACCCCTTAGACCTTAGGTCAGAGCGGTCATCCCCGAACTTGCTGAAACATCTGCGGTGTGCTCGCTTGTTTAGCTTGGCCGCTTTCATCCAGAAAGTTCAGTCTGCGTTTCCCCAGGTGCTCCCCCCGAGAGGTCCCGTGCTGAGCCACTCCGGGGGTGGTGGGGTGGACGTGGCCCAGCCCGCGGGCCTCCATGGGACCTGGAAGCTTGGTGTGACCCCTGCGCACAAGCTGGTGAAGTAGGCTTTGTCCTGTAGCTGCCGAGGCTTAGTGTCAGTGACCATCGGGCAGGGCTCAGGGAGGAACGCGGCTCTGTGAAGTGCTGGATTAACCCGTCGTCCGCTTCCGTGTGGGAGAACCATGCTTCTAATCTGATGAGACAGACAGGTCAGAAGCCCTCTGTGCTGGGTGGTGGCATCTTTGGAGCAATAAATTTCAGATGGCTTTGCTTTTACATCCAGCTTTCTATTAGGGTCAGACTCAGAAAGATCAGAGTTCAAATGCCAGTTCTTTCTCAGAAGTTGTCTCTTTTCTAGAGAGAAGTGGGAGGTTTGTGAAGAGCCTAGTTCTAGTCTTTACTGCCTTGGAGTTTGCCTCAGAGAAATGGCAAACCACTTTAAAAAGCGAAAGGAATCTTTTTTCCCCCTTATGCTTCTTCTTTGGGCTCAGTTCTCTTCGAGAATCTGAATTTGGAGAAGCGCTAATTTTCCAGCACAAAGGACAGCAGTTTCCATTAGTGGAGAGAGTTTTCAGGTCCTGTAGATGTGAGCAGGTTATTGCTAACCCGCGGGGTGGACACAAACCAACATCCCTCCTTCCGAGGCCATACGGGTCAGTTCCAGGAAACTGAATTTTTGTGACATGATCCTCGATTGCTCTCGTGAGTTGGGTCCTTATGAAAGGACCTTATGAAAACCATTAGACGCATTTACATGGATAATCCGAGCGTACCTAGAGGTACCTGTACACACACACACACACACACACTCCTCATGGATTGAAACAGGGTCTCCCCAGCTTATTCTCCTTGTCTCGTGGTGCAGAGGCCGCCTGGGCATCAGCATGAGGGCACCCCTGCATGCGGACACCGCACACTCTGCTGAGCAGACTGTGCTGTCATTAGTGAGAAGCTGGGACTTCCATGCTGAGAATTAAAAACAGCAGCTCTGGGCAAGAAGGTTGTGGAATGGGAAAGCTGGAGGTCTGACCAATTTGGAAAGTCATTTCTGGACGCCGTCTCCAATGGGTATCATTCTGGGTGAAACCGTCCATTGTTGAGGCTGCTTCGTGACTTGCAGCTTAACTACAGCTTCGCATGAAGATGGTGTGAAATACTGCTCTTCCCTACCGTCTCTCGGTGTCTCAGAAGCAGCAGCCGTGGCCATCTGAAGCGGTGGAACTTCGGGTGCCGGATGGGTGAGGGGGGGAGAGATGTGCACGCACGGGAGCCTCATTTATCCAGGCGTCTTAATCAGAGTGCAGATTCCGCCCTCTGTCTGCTAGAACGAGACTGGCAGTTCTAGCTTACTTAGGGCTACGGTTTAAATAAGCTACTTTTAAAAACGCAAAGTAACATATTTCGCAGAAGTGAACAGAGCCTTATTGAAACAATAGGCTTCAGCTTGTGACTGTATTGGGTTTGTTTGCTCGGACTTGAACGCTTAGAATTGCTTTAAAAAGTGAGAAAGCAAAGCTAGAGTTTTCTAGGAAAAGTCAAGTAAGTGGGCGTAGAAAAGGGTTCATGAAACAGTTGCATGATTATAACATCTGACCACGTGCCATCACCTGGCACCCAGCACCCAGTCAGTGGTCTGCAAACATCGAGTCCATGTCAGAGGCATGTAAGGAAGTTGGTTCCAGAAAGAAAAGGCCGAGCAGAAGGATAAATGATTGCCTGCCGGCTCCTGGTGTCAGAATTCACGCTCAGCTCTGGATTCCCCAGCTGAGCCCCAATTAGAATCATTGATTACGTGAACTTGAAAGGAATCAACTAGCGCTACTAATGAGAGGTTCAGCCAGGCTGCCCATACTGTGGATCACTCAGCCCATACTGGGCTGCCTCTTCTGTTATAGGACGAGTATGTCAGTTTGACCAAATAGTTTGACAGTAAAGTGTAGTCAGTTACTCCCTCTTGGATAGGCTCTCATCAAATCCTACATCCCAAAGAGCCGTTAGCTCAAAGATGGCCCGTGTGACGGACCTGGCACCGAGGTTCTGATTTACACTAAGCTCTGGGCTGGGGGCATCACAAGCTCGCCTGATTTCTAAGTCAGACAAACGCATCCGTCCTAAGAAGAGCCCACTTCCGAGGCCTGGTTCCTGGAGAATGTTCCACAGAGCTTCTCTGTTCTGGAGAGAAGTGTCCACTGCAGGAGCCTGTGAACAGGCGTTCCAAGACCCCGGCCACCCCCGTGAACACCTGCCAAGTAGGCTGAGGAGCAGGAGTTCCCTAACCCCAGGGCCAGGCATTTCCAGGAAGGTTAGACCCCAGGAGACATAGCTGGGCTGATGAACCGTGTCTTCCACATGGTCAGGCTCCTAGCTGGGGCCGCTTAGGACAGGCAGGCTTCCAAAGGCGTGTGCCCGCCTGCTCCTGTTTTTCCGTCCTCCCCACGTGCGCTGTGCTTTACCTGATAGCTCAGTTTGCTGCCAGGATCACCACTAGCCAGTGTGAGTTCTGCCCCCCACGGCCACGTCTGTAACGTGGGAAGCTCAGAGTGACTGCAGGACACCCCCATGGAGCGCGCCTTCCTCCCCTCCATGTATTGGCAGAAACTGGGCATTTCTGAAAACCTGGGGAAAGCGCCTCTGTGTCTGGTGACCGGAGCGCTGGGTCAGCGTCTTGAAGGTGCTATTGCCTGTCCTGGTGGGCACTCTTGGTGACCGTCATTCTCCAAGGGGGGCCTGAGCCTCTTTCTGAGCCAACAGCGCAGACAGTGACCAGTGGCTAACGGAGGAGGAGGCAAGGCAGGCAGCGTGCAGGGCCGGGAGGCCTGGGGGGCGCTGTGGGGCTGCTCAGGACGCCCATCCGCACGCCGAGCGTCCCCGCCAGAGGGGACCCGGGCTGCTCGGGAGCTGCAGGGATGAAGCTGAGCTGCCCTCAGCCTCACCAGGGGATATAAAACCTCAGGTTATTTCTACCAAAAGGATGCTGTTTTCTTTCCCCACCTCTATTATCAATTGAATGTGGAGTTTACTGAGAGGTTTTGTTATAGAGAAAACAAATGTATACAAACCACCAAATTTTTACATAGGCACCCACTGATCACAGAAGAACCATTGTAACTTGCAAATGAGGTGTTTGTTTTAATCCTGAGACTCCTCTGGCAGTGTAGTCACACAGGAATCAAAATATTACTAATAATGTGCGCTTCCAGTCAGCATAGTGGTGTGAGTGCAGTCCTTCAGCTTCATGGGGATTGTGCAAGAAGGACAGGCTGGGTAGACACTGCTTCCCTGTCAGGGTGCTAATGAGATAGACACCGAGGCTCAGAAAGACCGGATTGTTTTCGGTAAGAGACAGGTGTGTGCTTAGACTCTTGGTTGTTCCTCTTTCTCCAGAACTCATGTTCTTTATATCGCTTTTTGCCTGTTTCAACAACAGGAAAGGATATCTTGAGTAATTCATTTTGGATTACATTAGATTCAAAACTAATTAACCAAAATTATATTTTGTCCAGTCGACCTATCATAGGCTGGACTTTTGCATGAAGAATTTTATTTTCAAAATGCATATGGTGGCTTAAGTCTGTAATTATCAGATTAAAGCTCCCTTGTTATCCTAAAGTTAAGAAAATGATTATACAGGGGTTGTAGATTATGAGAGCGGATTTTGTGCATGGTGTGGTTAGTACCTTTTCAGAGTCTCGTGATTTGAGACATACAGATTCAATGGTTATTTAATGCCGGGTAAGTCATGGTCTATTTTCATAGTATAGCCCACTAAAAAGAACACATCTTTAAATAATAGATACACACATAGATGTGTGTATAAAATAAGTGTTTGCACCTCTGTCTCCTCTGGAGCACACATTGCATCTGCCTGCTGACAGGAGAGGAAATTCCCTGAGGAAGAATATAGGAGTGTGCTGTCCCAACTAGAGCAGACCCTCACGTCCACTGCCATATTCAACCCGTAATTTCTTAATATATTTTGTTTCTAAAACACATTTATAAATATGCAAAGTCCTTTCTTTGCTTACCCTTTACTTGAATCTTGGGGCTGTCTTGACAATTCAACTTTGAGAACAGTCGATTTGCCCAATTGGGTCAAATGAAGTGAAATTGGAAACACCTTCCTTCTCTAGAGATTTCCTCGCTTCATGTTCTGTGTATGAATCAGCCAGAGATGTGTATGCATGCCTGGAAGTTCACGTCTGAGAGGAACTGAGTGGTTGGAAGGGAGTGTGGGTCACCACGCTGAGGGCGTCTGCATGCGGGCTGCTCTGAGCAGGGGAAGGAGCTGGGTGCCGGGGTGGCGGTCCATGCGGAGCAGAGCCTGCTGCTCCCGCCAAGGACCCCTTCACGGGGGGCGGTCAGCGCCCGTCCCGTTCTGACTCTGGGCTCTGTGTGCACTGCCCGCCCCCACAAGCGGCCCCCAGCATCCTCCAGCTGCTCGGCAGACACTCATCCGTCTTTGAAGGGAACTCAAGACAAAGCCCACCCTCACAGAAACAACTTTTTAAAATTGCCCGGTTTCCAGGGTTTTTTTTTTTTTTCCGTTCACGCAGGGTAATGTACTGGGTGTCACATAATTAAAACATTGTGACAGCTTGCAGTCAGTGGGTCTGAGCGTGGGGCTTCCCAGGTGGTGATGATAAAGAATCCGCCTGCAATGCGGGACATGCATGAGTCTTGGGCTCAACCCCTGGTCAAGAAGGGCCCCTGGAGGAGGAAATGGCAGCCCACTCCAGTATCCTTGCCTGGCGCATCCCATGGACAGAGGAGCCTGGCGAGCCACGGTCCACGGGGTCAGAGAATCAGACCCGACTCAGCAACTGGGCACACACACACACACAGGCCCGAGCTTCCCGAAGACGAGGCCAGATGAGGAGGCGAGGGTCTCCCGCTGAGGCCCCTGAACCTCCCTCTTGACGTGGAGTTCGCGCTGATTAGCCAAGTACCCTCTCGCATCCTTCCCAGGAAACAGCCCTGATGAGCGAAGTGAGTTGGAATGCAGACAGACTGTGAACATCAGAATTAGCCCACCAGCTTTCTCCCGCAGTCAGCAGAAAAAAGCATTGCGTTCTGAGATCAGCATGAAAACCAAGATGTGTTTAGAAGGCAAGGTCTCAACTGTTCACAGTTGGGAGAAAGAATATGATAACTTTCTATCTTAAAAATTAATCTCTCCCTTCATCCATGAACATGTTATTTTAGGAAGCTTAGTATTCAAATACAGCGAAGCGTATGGCTCTACCACTTAGAAATGAGTGAGGGCAGAATTAGACATTTCTAGATATCTGTCTGTGATAAAAGCTAACTTTCTCCTTTCAAGCTAATTTTACAGAATTAGAACATATAATTATATCTTATATTTCATGAATTTTCAGATGCTTGAATACAAACCAGAAAATTTGCTAACAAAGTGAAGTCATGTACGTTTGAGTTGCCAGCAACATGCGTAACGTATGGGGAAAATCTTTTCACATAATAGTGAGAAATGGTCAACATAAGAGAACAGGTCTAACACGTCTTTACTCAATCTGTTTTTAAAGTCTGCTTGGAGGGATGACCAGCTTCTGTCTTTGTCTTCAGTTCAGTTCAGTCACTCAGTCGTGTCCAACTCTTTGCGACCCCATGAACCACAGCACGCCAGGCCTCCCTGTCCATCACCAACTCCTGGAGTTTACCCAAACTCATGTCCATTGAGTCGGTGATGCCATCCAACCGTCTCATTCACTGTCGTCCCCTCCTCCTCCTGCCCTCTTTGTCCTAATTTAATTTTTATTCCACCTGCTAGCCTGGTGGGGTATGGAGCAAGGTGTGAAGGCACGTCCTGACACCCTGGACACACATCTCTCTCGCTGGAGTTCAGTCTGGCGTCCAGAGGTCAGGATGATAATACCAGCCCTTTG
Source organism: Capricornis sumatraensis (assembly GCF_032405125.1). NCBI lineage: Eukaryota > Metazoa > Chordata > Mammalia > Artiodactyla > Bovidae > Capricornis > Capricornis sumatraensis. Next base: position 120,803,414 of record NC_091074.1, read on the forward strand.
CTCACCTTGCTGCCTGCTTGCGAAGCCTAATGCAGGTGCCATACAGATCGAAGCTGAAGAGAGGTGAGCAGTCCAGAGTGGCTGTGTAGCAACTGATTCAGGTAGTTTTTGCAAGAAACTGGGCTCCCAGGCACAAACTCGAGCCCCTCTATGATCCTGAGGCCAAGGCCCGCGGTGACGCCGAGCAAACATGCCGTGTCCATCAAGGCTGAGTCACCTTAAAGACTCAGAGCTTGGTGACAGCTCAGGTCAAAACGTGGGGTGAGTTTTCTGTGCACACAGAAGCGCACAGGGCTCCGTGGGAACCAAAACCTAAACAGGCACCATTCTTTGCCCCCAAAACATAGTAGAGTGTGGAAGAGGAGTGTGTACTTGAAAACCCATGCATAATAGTTCTTCACAAAGGGCAGAATTTGAAGCCATGAGCCAAGAAGGAGGACTGAGAGATTGGAGTTGAACGCAAGAACTGAAGCTTCCAGATGATGAAGACTGGTGAGTTTCATATTAGAGTTCCAAAGAAGGTGGTAATGTTTCTGAAAGGTCTTTTCTGTCTGATACAGATGGAATATGCTTGAAGAGGAGAAGGGGGTCCCTGCACCCCCAAGTTCCTCCCAATCATACTCATAGGAACAGCCACATCCAACCTGTCTGTAAAACAGAAGGACCAAAACTTCCAGACCTCTCTGCACTCCGTGGTTCACAGTGTCAGCAGCAGTCTTGTTCTACTGGGTCAGGGTGTTCAAGGTCGACCAGCTAATTCGGAAAGTCTCCAAGCTGTGTGTGTGCATACGCGTGTGTGACAGACACACAGACACACAGAGCGAGAGAGGCAGTTGGTAGTGTACTCTCGTCTGTCTCAGTCTGAAAACTACTGATTTCAAAGCAGCTCTGGTCTGGGTGGGTTGTGACTATTCTATTCTGCAGTCCTCAAACATAGATGAACCACAAACCTAAAATGTCATCAAGTAGGAACGTTCTCAAAGCAGCAAATAAGTGAAACTTTATTCACCCACATTTCTAATTAAGATCCCTAATGAATAAAAACTTTAAGAAGCATAGTGTGCACAAACTACACTGAAAAGCAGTATGCAACTTGGATCCCTTGTGAAAACCATTATTTTTTGCTTCAGTTTATCTCATTTAGCTTGAAAGGCATTTTAAAATCATGCTCCAGCTTAGGCAATGGACAAAATGTAGAATCAATAAGACAATGGAGCTCTTCTGAGCGGCTGTAGAGACGAAACATTAGCCTGCTCTTTGGATGCCATCGGTCAGCTGTCCACGCATGAGGTCTGACTGGGGTGGAAAGAGATGATGCGTGGCCGTGGGCAGGTGACGAGAAGGACCACACTGCAGATGCGGGGAGGATCACGCTGCAGACACAGGGAGGACCACGCTGCAGACGCAGGGAGGACCACGCTGCAGATGTGGGGAGGATCAGCTGCAGACACGGCGCGACCTCCCCTCCCCCGCTGCAGCCCCGGGCAGCGGGCTGCCCCTGGAGACAGGACTTCTGCCCTCGGGGCACCCTTCCGTCTGCCCCAGGGAGTCGAGGCCACACGGCAGTCAGGACCAGAGCATCACCTCCAAACCAGGCCGGCTAGCCAGTGCCTGCCGCCGGACCCCAGACCTCCCAGAGCTGTTTCCAGACCATGCAAGGATCTGGTGGCGGGCGGTCCCTGTCAGTCCACGTCACTTAAATGCAAGTGTAAGTTAAATGCACACATAGGCTATCAAAGCCGGAAGCAGTGCTCAGCTCCCGCTGCGCTTCCGTGCGCTGGCGCTGCACTAGCCACCTGGCAGCCCCTGGCCACATGTGCTTATTTACATATAAACACCCGGAATTTGAATTTAACTTAAGGAAGCTTGCAGCATGCTCTGTACCACCGGCTCCCCACCGCTGCCGCCTGCTCCTGGGGTGCACGCCCCTCATTCTCCAGTCCCTGCCCTGAGGCCTGCCGGGCCGACTCCGCCTGACGTGACCTCCGCCCGGGTCTCCTGTCCCTCAGGGTCACCACCGAACCGCAGACTTTATGTCGACTTCGTTTGCTTCTCTTCCGGCGCCGACGCCACGATATCCCTGTTGCCCATCCCTCTCCCGGGGTCACCCATCTGCCCCAAACGCGGCTCAGTAAGCAGCAGTGGAGGGAAGACACGGCCGTGCTCTGTCTGGGTCAACCAGGCCCATCAGATCTGGGACACTTGGGACCTCGGCTGGGGACGGGGCACAGACGTGCCCTGCAGTATCCTCTCTGACCTTTTTGAAGCTGGAGGAAGCCATCTGGAAAAGCAATACTTGACCCGAGGAACCAACAGACGGAGGCGCCCCCACACCTGCACCCCAGCCCCCATCCAGTGCCACCCCTTTCCACCCCCGTCTGCGCCCTGAGGTCACTCTGGCCCCCCACGACGGGGACGATGGGGACAGGCCATGCGAGTCTGTCTCGTGGGGTTCATCTCCCGCCAAGGAAGGCTTCCGGCAAGGTCAGGAGCCGACATGGTGAACGTGCAGAAGCCCAGGGCTCGAGGGGAGCCCGGCGTGTTCACCAGGGACCCAGTGCCCGGGGTGCGCCCTGCCGAGCCCGGGACAGCGGGACGTGGAGAAGCGTGTGTCCACTGCAGGGACGGAGCCTCCGCAGCAGACACACAGCAGGAGCGAGTCTGGTCCCGCGAACCGCTCCTTCTGGGAGAAGCAAGTGGAGCCTCTGGCGAGCAGACAGGGGCAGAGAGGAGACCGCAGCGGAAACGGCAGTGGGAGCGGCAACGCAGAGCTCCGAAGGGAGGGCTGCAAGTGTATTTCGGGTGATTGCGCATAATTCACCCAGATCATCTCCGCCGTGATGAGCTCCGGTGAGGACAGAGAAACTGCTGTCCGACGTGAGAGCAGGGACAGACGGCCCAGGACCAGGGGCAGTGCTGATGGCGAAGGACGCTCCTTAGGGGAACTGTCTGTCCTTCCCAACCTGCAGGGCGTCGTGCCGGCGGGGGGGCCCGTCTGGCTCTCCTACCTCTGAGCTTTGCCTGCATTCCGGCAACTTCACTGCGGTGGGCAGGAGACGAGGGGATGATGCCCCGTGAGAGCAAGGCCCCAGGTGTGGGGGGCTGCCCCCCAGTAGAGCACCTGCAGAAGGAGGACTCACCTGTCCAGGCCTCGGCGGGGACCACTGTGCCCCTGAGGAGCCTGTGAACTGGTCTCTGGGCGTCAGGGAGCCTCGGGTGCACAGAGTGAGGGAGACTGACCGGTTGGCGTGCAGCCTCAACCAGAAGACCGGCCCGGGGAGCCCTAAAGGCTTCTCACAACCAGCAGGGGAGTCTTGTGCCAGATAGCAACCATCCATCTTAAACAGCTTTTAAGAGAGATGCTGAGTAACCCGGGCATCAGCCTTCCCTGGCGGTCCACTGGTTAAGAGATGCCGAGTATTTCATTACCGTAACCCAGGCATCAGCCTTCCCTGGCGGTCGCTGGTTAAGACTTCCAGGTCCAGTGCAGGCGGTGTGGGCTCCATCTCTGGTCGGGGAGCTAAAATCCCACCCACATGCCTCATGGCCAAAAACCCCAAACATAAAACAATACGATAATGCAGTCAATAAAGACTTTTGAAATAGTTTTTACATCAATAATAATAATAATGTCTTTTTTTTAAAAAAAGGCAACTCTCCAGGTCCACGCTTGGGGTCGCTGCAGTCTGTAGGTGCAGCGCTGTGCCTGGCGCCCTGGGGCAGGTCTGACCTGTGCTCGTAAATGTTTAGCCAGCGCTGGACGCTCTGGGATTGCACAGGGCTGGTGATGGTGCAGAAATGCCTGTTGTTTGGAGGAAGAAGAAGAAAGGAATTGCATGTCTGCATCTAAGAAGAAAATAAGCGGCAGTGGATTCTGGGGGAGAGGCCGAGGGGGCCCTGGGCCAGCTCTCAGAGGCCGATTCATGGCTCTGCCCTTCGAGAACCCACCCCGAGCTCTCAGAATTTGAGCTAAGGAACCCAGGACACCCAGGAGAGGGCCCTTCCACTCTGCAAAGGAGACCTCAGTGTCCACCCTGCCCCATGAAGTCCTGGGCTCCCCCTTGGTGCTCAGTACAGTAGGGAAGCTGGGGGGGGGGGTGCCTCAGTGAGGTCAGTGGGCCTCTGGTCCACGTGGCCCGCTCTTCCCAGCCTCCACCCTTCTCACCAGCAGAGGAAGGGTAACACCCAGGAGTGACCTTTCCCGCATGAAGGGCCGGAGGAAACTGTGGGCTTTTGTGATTTGCAACCCATGGAGGGTGGACTCTTAGACCACATCTTCTGTGACCTGGCGGACTAGAGAATTTCTGCTGTGAAGAAGGGTCTCTTCTTCCTGTTCTTCTCCGTTGTTGTTTTAATCTGTTGTCTACTTGAGAGATTTTAACGTCTGGAAAGAACAACGGCAACCTACCTTTTGATTCTAGACACTGAAAGAATTGAAGGGTGGGTCTCAGACTAACCTTTGGAGACAAAATGCTCGCTGAAGTCTGCACAGAGTTCTAACCACATCAAATTCTGGTTATGAGGATGGAGAAGAAAAATTTTCCTACATGGCTCCAGTTTTTAGAGAATTTTTTGTTGCTGTTTTCTAGTTGTAGCTTTGAGCATAAATTGCTTATAACAATCTGACTCAAAAGATAAAGTTCAGACCTACAACATTTCACAAAGCTCACACTGGGATCCAAAAGATGCATAGAATCCCAACAAAAATCCCGGCGCACTCGGCGAGCAAACGCTGTGGAGACCCCATGGGCTGAGCTCCCGAGCCACCTGCGCTTCCTGGGCGCAGGGCCCTCCCCGGGAGTGGCTGGGTCCACCCTCCTCCAGTCTCCAGAGGCGTGGACACGCTGGGAACCCCTCCCAAAGGCGAGTCCAAGGCTGCCCCCTGCACGTGTCCTCCCCGTGAGTTACCGCAGCAGCTCTGCTAGAGGAGAGACTCCAGCCGGGTAGAAAGGCCACAGAGATGCGGGGCCTTCTCCTTAAACCTATGAGTGGCCGCGCTCTTTTGTTTAGAATGTGGACCTGAACTTTAAAATACTTTTCTGGTAAAGCATCTTTTCTCATCGCAAACACACTCTCCCTGTTTCCTGGAGCATTCATCACATGAAGAACTGCCCCCACTGACTCCTGAATCTCTCTGGATTGGAAATTCAGTTTGTGGACTATCAGGACCACGCTGGTAAGGCCTAGCTGGCCCAGAGACTTCTGGACCATTTCCCACTGCCCACTTCCACGTGGGGTCCTTTTTATCATGAGCCTCAGCAAAAACACAACTAGAAGGGTAAACTGCCCGAAAGCACAAAGTCAGAGATGGAAGTCCAAAAGCTCACTGTGAATGATTTTGAATTCCGGAGACTGAAGCTTCAAACCTGCTTGATGGCAGGTTCCTGATGGACCCCCTCCATCCATCCACATCATTAGGGCTTGACTTTGTCTCACATGCGTTTTTAAAGAGTTAAATACTGATAACTTGAGAAAGTCTGTTACCCACGAGGATCTTCCGTGGCTGGAGCCGTCTCTCCTGCCATCCCCTTGCTCACGGCTGGGGCCCAGCAGCCTCGAGGACACAGAGGGTGGCCTTGTGGTTTTGAGAGCCTCCCGCTGGCTGTGAGTGATGTACTCTTAGGTGAACGCTTCCTCGGTATTTCTGATGTGTTCACTGGTTTTGTTTTCCTTTTGCTGCTCTTTGGGAAAGCATGTATGCTCCTTCTCAGGCTATCGACTCCCAGAAAGTATCCAAAGCAGTGACAACGTTTATTTCATGCAATTAATGATACTCTCTGACTAATACATGAGAAATTTGATTTGCTGATGTTTAGAGAGATGTTAAATTTCAAAAATGTGTTGGTTCCACGTGTGGGCCAGCAAGGATGTTGTTTTCTGTTACTAATGTGTTGATGTCCGACCCCGTTCACCAACAAACACCTTTTCTAAGGAGACAGCACAGAGTCCATAAAGAAAACACTTGGGCCCCCTGACTCAGCTCTGAATCACCCAGTATATTCTACGAATCAATACGCCTCATTTCCTCACTAATGCACTTGTAACATTCTTCTTACTCTGGTTTGTTTAATCATAGATACAAGGAGTATATTTGAAAGTGGCAGGCAGTTAACCAAATCCAACCTAAAATGGGCGGGGGAATCCATTTGCAAATCCATTTAGTATTATCTGTAATTTGCAATATGTGTGGTAGTGATCGCATAGCATGAGGGGAAACGATGCATCCTCTCTAAATATCCCTTTAGAGTTAGCATATGTTTCAGAACAATTCAGTTCAGTCACTCAGTCGTGTCCAACCCTTTGCGACCCCATGGACTGCAGCACACCAGGCTTCCCTGTCCATCACCAACTCCCAGAGCTTGCTCACACTCAGGTCCATCGAGTGGTGATGCCATCGAATACAGGGGTGAGTGTAATTTTTAACATGGTCCTTTTAAAATGAGTATTCCCGAATTCTTTTGAGTGTGGACATGACATTCACCCGCACGTTCTATGCGCCAGCCCACACGGTGCACGGGCACGGTGTCTCTGCCAGCTCTCCCCGGGCTTGCCGCGGCACAGGGCAACCGCAGCAGGCGCTGGGTGGTGTGTCATTGGCGCCAACTCACCGCACTCCTGCATTTAATGGGTGTCTGGCCGCTGTGTACTTCTCCCCGTCCACCCTCTCCAGCCCGCAGAGATACAGTGAACCAAAGTTCCTTCTAAGTTTGGCTGGGGCTTGTTGCTTCACAGTGTATCTTGATAAACTGGCTCTAAGGTAGAAAATTCAAAGCCACTCTCAGCCCCAGCGTGTGCTCTTGGTACTGACTGCCCAGGGTCGGTGTTGGCGCAGAACCCACCAATGTTGGGATGTCGGCATCCCGGCAGGACCCACCAGAACCTTGGGCTTTCTTCTGTGCTGCCCAAGCATCTCTGTGAAAGCAATTTAAAAGCAATTGCTGTGAACATCTGCTTACAAGGTGATGACAAGTTCACAGACTCTTAGAAAGCCTAGTCGTACCATGGATGTCATTATTATGCACGCGGTCAGGCAGTAAGTAGAGAAATCCAATTTTAGAAGCAATGCTTAAAATTTAGAAGTGATGAAAAAGTAATACTTTAAAATTATATTTAGGCTTCCCAGGTGGCTCAGTGGTAAAGAACCCACCCGCCAATGCAGGAGATGGAAACTCGATCCCGGGGTCGGGAAGATCCCTGGAGGAGGAAGTGGCAGCCCACTCCAGTGTTCTTGCCTGGAGAATCCCATGGACAGAGACTGGCAGGCTGCAGTCCGTGGGGTTGCAGAGAGTCAGCCAGGACTTAGCAACTAACAGCAACAAGACTGTTTACCCTATCCAGCGGCTTGTCTGTCAATTCCGGGAGCTCCTAGTCTGTAGCAGGTGTCGTACCCAGCGCCCGGTGCCCTGAGCACACGCCCCTTTTAATGTCCCTTCCGCCTGCGGACCTGCAGGGGGACTCCAGGTCCCCGACGGCCGCGCCCCGAGCTTGCCTTCTGCGCTGTTGCAGCCACACGCTCTAGCCGCGTTCCCTCTTGTTTTCTCGTGTGTCCTTCTGTCTGCTCTCTCTGCAGAAGACCACCAGCTGGGCTGCCACGGCGCGCGCGCGCTGCAGGACGCGGACAAGGACGACAACAACAACGACGAGTACGACAACTACGACGAGCTGGTGGCCAAGTCGCTGCTGAACCTCGGCAAGATCGCGGAGGACGCAGCGTACCGCGCGCGCACCGAGTCCGAGATGAACAGCAGCACTTCGCACAGCCTGGAGGACGACGGCGACAAGACGGAGGCCCCCGGCCGCAAGGGCGAGCTCAGCCTGGACCTCGACAGCGACGTGGTCAGGGAGACGGTGGACTCCCTGAAGCTGCTGGCCCAGGGCCACGGCGCCGTGCTGGGGGACCACCCGGGCGACCGCGCCTACGCGGACGCGCTGGCGCCGCCCGACGGCCGGACCTTGAGCTACGGGATGCTGGGCAAGCCGGCCAACAACGGGCTGGCGGACAAGCTGGTGGAGGAGAGCGACGAGGAGGTGTGTCTGAGCAGCCTGGAGTGTCTCCGCAACCAGTGCTTCGACCTGGCGCGCAAGCTGAGCGAGGGCAGCCCCCAGGAGCGGCCGCCCCCGCCCGGCGCCGGCCCACGCGCGCACGGCCGCCCGGAGGACGACTTCCCGGGCCGGACGCCGGACCGCAGCTACTCTGACATGATGAACCTGATGCGGCTGGAGGAGCAGCTGAGCCCCCGGCCCAGAACGTTCTCCAGCTGCGCCAAGGAGGACGGCGGGTACCGCGAGCACGACGACGACGCCGCCTCCGTGACCTCCGACCGGTCGGAGGAGGTGTTCGACATGACCAAGGGCAACCTGACCCTCCTGGAGAAAGCCATCGCCCTGGAGACGGAGAGGGCCAAGGCCATGAGGGAGAGGATGGCGCTGGAGGCGGGCCGCAGGGACAGTCTGCGGTCCTTCGAGGACCAGTCCCCGCGGCCGCTCCCTGGGGAGGAGAGGAAGCCTAAGTCCGCTGACAGCCATGTCAAAAAGCCATGCTATGGTAAAGGTAATATTTCTACCTCACGTAAGTGGCCTCGTGGAAGCGGGAGCTATCGCGGAAGCTGTCAGGCGTAGGCTGCCGCTCAAGGAGGCATCTCCCTGCGATGCATCACCATGCATGCTTCTCGCAGGCGATTCCAGAATTAGGCCTCACGGTTATGTCTCCAAAGAGCAAACAAAATATCTGTCTGAAAAATGCGCAAAGCAGCTTAATAACATGGTATATCAGGGGAAGACGCATGTCTTGGAGATCCAGGGTGAGAGCGCACGCCCATCATGTGATAGAGAATGTTAGGATGAGCCTGTTTTCTTGCAGGTGAGCCACAGTCTGCGGAGTGGCAAGGGTTTACGTGACAATTAGCCAAGGGGAGTGAAGCGTGCATTTCAAATTGCATTGAGTAGGTGGCCTCATGATTTGTGAAAGTGAAGTCGCTCAGTCGTGTCCAACTCTTTGCAACCCCGTGGACTGTAGCCTACCAGGCTCCTCCATCCATGGGATTTTCCAGGCAAGAGTACTGGAGTGGGGTGCCATTGCCTTCTCCAGGAGATCTTCCCTACCCAGAGTTTGAACCCGGGCCTCCCGCCTTATAAGCCGACGCTTTACCATCTGAGCCACCAGGGAAGTCCTTGATTTATGAAGTTATCATCCGTTATAGTTACTGATGAAGCCTCCCCCATGGAAAACATCCCTGCTAGAAACTGCACGGTAGCAGCAGAATGACCACTAGCCTGAGGCGGGGGCAGTGACTCCCCTTAGAGTAGCTGGTCAGTGACGGGAGCCGCGTGTCCCCGGCGGAGACCAGTAGTCGTCCTTTTGGCGTGCCCACCCCTCCCTGTCCCCAGCCACCGTGGAAACAGTCATGGTGCTTGCTTTATCAGGAGACACTCGAAACCATCCTCTGCCAGAGCTCCAGCTAGGTTTCCAGTTGTGAGATATGTGGGTGCATATCTGCGTGGGTCTATGCATTTAGTCACATACATATATGGTTGCTACACCTAATACGTGTAGGTGTATATTTCCAGCCTGAACAGTCGACGTCAGCTTTCCAGTAACAGCCATGTTCGCTTTCTGTATGAAGCGGATCATAATTTGACCTCGTGCAGTTCCTTGTGAAGATTCTAGTCTCAAGACTCTTTCAGAACCAAGTGAGAAGCAGCAGCTTCGAGAATGGAATGGGTGACCCCTGGGCCCTTCCCTAGTTGGGCCAAAGAGTCCTTCTGTCTTGTGCGCTCTCCTATTCCTTCTGAATATTGTGTCCTTATAATGAGGTTCAGATTTTGCTTTGGAAATCAGTTGCTAGGGAACGTCACACAGTCAGAACCTACTTTTTCTGCACGGACACAGGTCTGTATTCTCCTCTCGATGGGCATGCACCCCCAGGGGCGCATTGGGCTTTTCTTTAACCAAACTCCACTGGAAACAGACCTCAGCCAGAGGCCTGCTGGGCCCTGCACGTGCCAGGTGCTTGGGTGCTGACGGCCGTTTCAGTAAGGCAGGTGTAGGCCAGACCCTGTGAAGTGCAGCTTGTGAAGAAGGGTCCCCTCCTAAAGACCGTGACATGGAGCTCAGGGGACCATCAGGCTTGCTTTGGGTGTTGCAAGACCCGGAGATGCAGCAAGTGTGTTGATAATGAACACAGTCTCTTAGAAATCCGTAGTTGGGTATCTGAGAATCCCAGGTGGCACTAGTGGTAAAGAACCCACATGCTAATACAGGCGACATGAGGGACGCAGGTTCGATCCCTGGGTTGGGAGCACACTCGTGTTCTTGCCTGGAGAACCCCACGGACAGAGAAACCTGGTAGCCTAGAGGCCACGGGGCCACAGAGTCGAACACGACTGTTAAGTCTAACACGCACGCAGACAGGGAACACTTAGGAAGAAACGGTGTCCTTCCCTGTGGACTGGGTCAGGGATGGGCGCGACGGCTTTCTGCAGAGCGTTTCAGGCCCGAATCCGGCTGCGAAGGCCGCCTTGCGGGCTCATGCACGCTGGGCTTCCTGCGCCTGCGCTGGCTTCTGCGGTTTCTTCCACCCCAGCAGCTTACTGAAGATTTTCACCCACTTTGTTTTGTTACTGTTGCTGTGTGTTGTTTTGGGAAGAAGTGGAGTTCAGGTCACTTGTTTCCCCTCAATATACAAGGACAGAAAGGCAAGAAACAGTAAGATCCCCACACGGAGATGCCCTTTCTCCCTGAGAGGGGACAAGGTTGGGGACTGGGCTTTCCTGATGACTTCAGCCTCTCCCCAGGTTTTCCACACCCTCCCCCTCTGGTCAGAGCACACCTCCACTTCCTCTCAGTGTGTTCCACGTCGCTCCCAAATTTCTTTCGAAGATGTCATAGTTAAATGCAGAACCAAATAAATAAAGCCAAGGAAGGACACCAACATGGGGAGAGAGAGAAGTGGTCTCCTATTTTTAAAAAGCTTTCTGCCCTCCTGGGCTTCCCTGGTGGCTCAGACAGTAAAGAATCTGCTTGCAGTGCAGAGACGTGGTTCCATCCCTGGGTCAGGAAGATCCCCTGAGAAGGGACTGTCTGCCCACTCCAGTATTCTTGCCTGGGATGTCCCAGGGACAGAGGTGCCTGGCAGGCATGGCCAAGTGTATATCAACAATCTATGGTTAGCTTCTCTGCTGCTTTATTAAACATGGAGAGGACACGCATACCAATTCTCATCCACACACAATCTTTTCAAAATTATTTAAATTATAGATGAGTAACTTTCCAAAAGCTTGAGCTAAAACAAAAGTTCGCCACAAGACTTCTTCCACCTTCTCCGCAAGTGTCTGCTCCAAAGGGAGAGAGGGACGGGCCAGATCTAGCATGCGGTGTTCCTAGATGTTGTTGCAAGGTTTGGGGTAGATTGTTGGCCTGTTTTGCTTGCTTGGTTGTTTTGCGTTTGCTCAAAGATCTGTTTTCAAGATGAATTGGGGTTGTGAGAAGGGAGAAAGCAAGGAGGTGGGGGTGTTGGCGAAGGCAGAGGTGACCGCCCTCCCCCAGGACACAGGCCTCGAGAGGAGGGTACACCGTGGCGTCTGCAAACCTGCAGTGGCCGGAGCCGCACGGTGTTCATACAAATCTGCGCTGAGCTTCAGAACACGTTCAAGGTCGTGACATAGTATAATTTGTTAGGAAACGGTACAAACTCATGGAAAAAGTCACTTAATGATCCCTAATAGTTATAACTTACGTTTTTATCCTTTAAAGTCGCTTATATCTGGTTTATCGTTTTAAATCTCTAATTTATGATCTTAAATAATATTTTCCTTTGAAACAGTTACTTGCACTTGCTATCTTATATTTGCACCCATTCAGTTATACCTCTAGTTTTATGAAATTCAGTTCAGTTCAGTCGCTCAGTCGTGTCCGACTCTTTGCGACCCCATGCGTTGCAGCACGCCAGGCCTCCCTGTCCATCACCAACTCCCGGAGTTGTATCTAGGACATATCTCTCCCTGGTTTAAGAGATCCCAGGACCTGAAAGAGACATGTAAGAGAATAAAATGTTAGCTAAACAATAAAAGGAAGGATTTTTATGCAAACATAAAAGTGTGTGTATATATACATATATATTCCTGTGAGTCCTATGTCTATTTCAAGTTTACGTAAATGATTGAGAAAAAATTTTATGAAAGTTCCAAAAATTCTAGACCAGCCCTCTTTCTTGATATAAAATGAGTCCTCCGAAAGCAAAGCGCTTGCTTTCTAGCTGCTTCACTAGGCAGACTCCTGGGGTCGCCCTCTGTGGTGCATCTGCGCATCTCGCTTTGAGAACTGGTTCGAAAGCAGCGTGTCGCACACTGGCACGACTCTGGTCTGGGCTTCCTCGTAGAAACAGGTTCTGGGGTTATTTTCTGCACATCACTGAGCTGCGGCCAGTTCTGGTCTAGGGTTAATTTTGTTGGCGATGTCACTGCACTCTGGCATCTGGCGTCCGCCCCGTGGGCACCACAGCGCCCCCAGGCTGCCCAGAAGCGCCGCCTCTTAGTCTGGCGCATGCTTGCACAGCTGTCCAAGCCTTCCTCTGGCTCCAAGCGCAGACGAAGAGATCAAAACACATTACTGCTCCAGCAGCTTCTGAAACATCTTTGATTGCCCATCACCTCTCTCAGGTGGGAGTCCTACCATTTCGGTCATTTGCTGGCAGTGCCTTCTGAGAGTTCAGTCTGTCCTGAGAAAAGCATTGAATTTGTGTCCTAAGAACAGTGTTTCAAGAGAAGACATTTCAGTACCAGTAAAATCGTGCAGTTAATGGCGTATACAATCAGAGAATTCAGTAAGAAACTCTGCTGCAGAGTGCTTAAAAGACGTTATGTTTCCTGGTTGGATTTCACGAAGCAGTTGGTGAAGGATTATGGAGACGTCTTGTTCTCTGAGAAGGTCACTGTCTCATCATTATTTTTGTTGATTTCTTTGAGCAATAACTTATCATGTAACACACGGGAAACAATTAATCAAGAGTTCAGGTAGGGAGAGCATTTTTTTCTTTAGCATCGAAAGTAAAATATGATTCATGATTACACCGTTTAAGGTTAAAAAAAAAAAAATCACCTGAAGCCAGAGAATGGCCCAGGATGCCACAGTGTGCCCCCGACACCTGCTTTATGTCTTTATGTATCAAGGTCTCTTCAGATTGTTAAATAATCACAGTTGTCTTCGGTTGGTTGAAAAAAAAATTCATTCTCTTGACACCTGTTATCGCTTTTAGATCCCTCGAGAGCAGAAAAGAAAGAGAGCAAGTGCCCCACCCCCGGGTGCGATGGAACGGGCCACGTAACCGGGCTTTATCCGCATCACCGCAGTCTGTCCGGATGCCCGCACAAAGATAGGGTCCCTCCAGAAAGTAAGTCGGTGTCTCCCCAGCGCCCTGGCGCGCACACGCCTGCACCTCGTTTCTGCGTCCTCCTCGCCTGCCATTCCACCTCCGGTCAGTGCCGCCCGACGGGTGTGTCCTCCTTGTCCGAGGGGCAGCTCGGCCAGGACCCCGGCTCCCCCCACCGCAGCGTCCCCTCGGTGCGGTCCCTGCACACCCACCTCGGGCCCCAGCTCCACATCAGTGTCACCCCGCCACGGCCCCTGAGCAGACAGCCTGTTCCTGCCTTCATCTCGAGCTCGCGGCACTTCCCTCCTTTCCTCCCCACAGACTGCAGCACCGAGTCTAGATAGCCTCTGAGACACCCGCCCCGCGCCCCACAGCTCTGAGCCCCAAAGAAAAGGGACTCCGAGGTAGCTTTCGCCCAGTTAGCTGAAGTTCTCCGTCCACGCTAACCAGCATTTATGTGTGACTGCATTCTACTTAGTGTCTATTTCGTACTGTCCCAGCATTTCTACACGATAAAATCCTGAGGAGGTTTAACTCAAGTTGGATTTGATCTTACGAATCTGTTTGAGTTCTGAGAACATGCACCCATCTATGAAAACAACTAACTTTCTTTTAGAGCTGAAATGATGCCCCTTTTTTGCTTATCTTTTCTCGACACATAAAGTGTGCCAGCTATGAAGCTACCATTAGAACTGATGGCTCAGGGAAAAGGCACGCTTTCAGGAACGACTGTGTCAGCCCCTGATTTGGGGTCTAAGGGGGTGGGGGTCCCTCGTCCTGTAAGACGTGGTTTCTAGTGGGGACCACTCATCGCCCGGCTGGAGAAGCGGCAATGGCCAGCTGGTGGTTGAGGGGCCCTTCTGGGGACTTCCCCGTCACAGCAGCCAGCTTTGGGGGGGGCAAAGAAAGCTGTGCAGCTTAGAGGACAGGTTGAGCTGAGTGTTTTCAGATGACATATTTGTAGAAGCTGCTGTGGCTGCAGGCTTGCAGGTGACCCCTGGCGGTGGGAAGGCCGTGTCTCTCGGAACCATCCTGCGAGCGAAGGTGCAGGGCTGTGGCCGCAGCGAATTGCAGAGAGGCCGCGCCCGTGTGTTACATGAGCAGAGGCAGCTCGCTTCACCCCGGCTGCTTCCGCCCAGCACCCCTGGGTCGGGCACCCGCTCGCACTCATCCAATCCCCAGTACACCTGCAGGGGCATTGGCCCTGTTTTCAGATGAGGAACGGGAAGGCCAGGCGCCTCCTCCTCCCCTGGGAATCGGCTCGGCACCTGGCACCCTGAGGACTCACGCCACTTTCTGAGCTCCTCTGAGCAGAGAACAGAGCTCAGACCCAAACCCACCTCTGTCCCAGCCCCGAGCGCAGCTGTCTCCGTGGAGACCTGGGCTCGGCCTTTGGGCTCAGTCCTGACCGGCCGTGTCGTGGGGCAGGAGACCTGCGCTCTGTGCCACTAGTCCTCATCTACAAACAAGGCGGGAGGGCCCGCGCTGGCGCGTGGAGAGCAGGGAGCTTCTCTGTGCGCTGTTCTTTGAGACGTCGAAGTAGAGCATCCGTTCCTTCTCACGGCTGAGCGATCCTCCTGACTCCCCATTTCCCCAAGAGCAGCCTAGGGCAGTCTTCTCTGCACCCCGACCCCGCATCAGCCTAGGGCAGTCTCCCCTGCACCCCAACCCCGCGTCAGCCTAGGGCAGTCTCCTCTGCACCCCGACCCCGCATCAGCCTAGGGCAGTCTCCCCTGCACCCCAACCCCGCGTCAGTCCAGGGGAGTCTCTTCTGCGCCCCGACCCCACGTCAGCCTAGGGCAGTCTCCCCTGCACCCCAACCCCGCATCAGCCTAGGGCAGTCTCCTCTGCACCCCGACCCCGCATCAGTCCAGGGCAGTCTCCCCTGCACCCCAACCCCACATCAGCCTAAGGCAGTCTCCTCTGCACCCCGACCCCGCATCAGCCTAGGGCAGTCTCCCCTGCACCCCAACCCCGCGTCAGCCTAGGGCAGTCTCCTCTGCACCCCGACCCCGCATCAGCCTAGGGCAGTCTCCCCTGCACCCCAACCCCGCGTCAGCCTAGGGCAGTCTCCTCTGCACCCCGACCCCGCATCAGCCTAGGGCAGTCTCCCCTGCACCCCAACCCCACATCAGCCTAGGGCAGTCTCCTCTGCACCCCGACCCCGCATCAGCCTAGGGCAGTCTCCCCTGCACCCCAACCCCGCGTCAGCCTAGGGCAGTCTCCTCTGCACCCCGACCCCGCATCAGCCTAGGGCAGTCTCCCCTGCACCCCAACCCCGCGTCAGTCCAGGGGAGTCTCTTCTGCGCCCCGACCCCACGTCAGCCTAGGGCAGTCTCCCCTGCACCCCAACCCCGCATCAGCCTAGGGCAGTCTCCTCTGCACCCCGACCCCGCATCAGTCCAGGGCAGTCTCCCCTGCACCCCAACCCCACATCAGCCTAAGGCAGTCTCCTCTGCACCCCGACCCCGCATCAGCCTAGGGCAGTCTCCCCTGCACCCCAACCCCGCGTCAGCCTAAGGCAGTCTCCTCTGCACCCCGACCCCGCATCAGCCTAGGGCAGTCTCCCCTGCACCCCAACCCCGCGTCAGTCCAGGGGAGTCTCTTCTGCACCCCGACCCCACGTCACCCTAAGGCAGTCTCCCCTGCGCCCCAACCCCACGTCAGCCTAGGGCAGTCTCCCCTGCACCCCGACCCCGCGTCAGTCCAGGGGAGTCTCTTCTGCACCCCGACCCCACGTCAGCCTAGGGCAGTCTCCCCTGCACCCCAACCCCGCGTCAGTCCAGGGCAGTCTCCCCTGCACCCCGACCCCGTGTCAGTCTAGGGGAGTCTCTTCTGCACCCCGACCCCACGTCAGCCTAGGGCAGTCTCCTCTGCAACCCGACCCTGCATCAGCCTAGGGCAGTCTCCCCTGCACCCCAATCCCGCATCAGTCCAGGGGAGTCTCTTCTGCACCCCGACCCCACGTCAGTCTAGGGCAGTCTCCCCCACACCCCGACCCCACGTCAGCCTAGGGCAGTCTCCCCTGCGCCCCGACGCCGCATCAGCCTAGGGCAGTCTTCCCTGTGCCCCAACGCCACATCAGTCCAGGGGAGTCTCTTCTGCACCCCGACCCCACGTCAGCCTAGGGCAGTCTCCCCTGCGCCCCAACGCCACATCAGTCCAGGGGAGTCTCTTCTGAACCCCGACCCCACGTCAGCCTAGGGCAGTCTCCCCTGTGCCCCAACGCCGCGTCAGCCTAGGGCAGTCTCCCCTGCACCCCAACGCCGCGTCAGCCTAGGGCAGTCTCCCCTGCGCCCCGACCCCGCGTCAGGCTGGGGCAGTCTCCCCTGCGCCCCAACGCCGCGTCAGTCCAGGGGAGTCTCCCCTGCGCCCCGACCCCGCGTCAGGCTGGGTGTGCCTTGTTCACGCGCCGTGGACTCAGCTCTGAACCAGAGTCACTGTCACCCTCTCGGGCCCCCAGGAGGTCGTTTCCAAAGATGGGCTCATACGGGAGTCTCTGCCGTAGAAATGACCAAGAGTCAAAGCTCCACAGAAGCGTGTCCTTTCCTACTTTTGATCTGTTAGCTGTTTTCGGGGCAGCGCACCCTAACCGCTTTCCTGTCCAGCTGAATTCCATAAAGCAGCCTGTACCCCAGCTTTCAACACACCACGCTAGAGACACAGAGGACTCACGGAGCACGACATGAGGCAGGAGCCCCCAGCCCGGCTCGGCGGGGGCCGGCCGCGTGCACGAGGCAGTGCGCCCACCTCACCAGCAAGTCCCAGCCGCTGCCACGGGCATCAGGGCCAGGGCCACCGGGGGCTCCACACGGGTGCCACTCGGGCCGTCCTGTCTGAGAGGGAGCCCTGGGTGTTCTCTAAGAGCTGCCGTGATGGTCCATGTGGGAGGCCAGGCAGGAAGGAGGTGGTGCCAGAGGGTCGGGTCCAAGGAACGCTCCAGAGACAGGCTGGCAGGACAGGATGTGAGAAGGAGAAAGGGAGGCAGGTTGAGACGACGCCCGGGAGCCTCCCCCAATCACCAAGGTGGGGAATCCAGAACAGGGCGCATCCAGCAGGGAGTCCGGTGGCCTGGACTTCTCCAGCTGAAGCCGGACGCTGTGTGTGACAGTCCCCAAGGGCCAGACCGCCAGCTGGGACTCCTGGGCGAGGTCAGACACGTAGGAGGTCAGTCCTCTGGGCAGCGTCAGTAAAATTAGGATGAAGCTGCTCAGAGAGGAGGCTGAACAGGAGCCCAGACTGGGAGGTCTGGACACAGGTGTGTAGGAAGGTGGGCAGAGGAGGGGACGCAGGAGCGGAGACACCCCAGGGGCAGAGGACGGGGCAGAAGGCGGTTTTTCCAAGAGGCCTACACATGCAGGGGGTGCCTGAGAAAAAAGTCAGGCAGAAGGTGATGCAGAGGTCAGCGAGTTTGCCGAGAGAGGCTGGGGCTGACCCCCGAGAGGGAGACTGGGCCCTGGAGGAAGCCGAGACCCCTGCAGAGCCAGGGCAGCACAGACCCCATCCCAGGGCATGCTGGGTATGGAGGACGGAGCGGGCGTTGGCAGGAGAGAGTGGCCCACCGTGCAGGCAGGAGCGGGACGTGTGCCGTCTCCAGGGAGACTCAGCCCTCGGAAGGTTCAGTCTTAGGAGGAGAGGAAGCCGTGTCACGGGAAAGGTCGAGAGCAGTGCTGGGAAGGTGATCAGGTGCCAGGGAAGGACCAAGAAGCGAGCCGAGGCGGGGGTCAGACAGCAGGTGGCGGGGGCAGGGTGACGCCCCAGAGAGGAGACCCCCGACACCTGCTCAGGCCGCGTCCTGGCAGAGTGAGCCCCCCGGCCGCCCTACACGGATCGAGCCTGGGCTGCTGGAACAGACAGGGCTGCGGGGGCACAGGGCCCCGTTGGGGGATATGGAGGGGCTTCGGGGAAGCGAGGGAGGGTCCCCGAGATGAGATGGACCGTAGGCATGAGTGACGCACGGAGCTCGTGCGGACAGCGTTCGCCAGGTGCCAGGGCACCCTCGCCACAGAGGGTCAGCACGCTCGCTGCCCTGGTCCCACGGAGCTCAGGGGCCACCGGGCGGGGGGGGGGGAGGGGAGGCGGCCACAGCGCTGCTCACCCCTGGTGGACCCCGCTGTCCAGGGCAGCGATCGGTCAGTGAGGACCAGAAGGGAACGCTCGAGCACCGGTCCAGGGCCGTGACCTCCTCGGGGAAGCTCGGGCTGGCTCTCCAGACAGCGTGGCCTTCTCCGCCCTGTGGGCCAGGCCCTGCACCTCCTTCCTGGTCTCCCCTGGGCCCGCATAGCTCTTCCATCCTTGTATAATCAAGAATAGGATGCCCAGTTCCTAGATGAGAAGTCATCATCTATCTCTCTGTATGCACATTCGGGTTTGGGAGTGCCTGTTCACCCACGACCCCCTTGCGTGTGTTTCCAAGGCAGAGGCTTGTTTACAAGCTGCCGATCTGCGTGCTGCAACACGGCTGACCCCCGCCCCGAGCTTGCGCCTGAGGGCCATGCAGGGACCCGGGTTTCCTGCCCCGGTAGGAGCAGCCCTGCTCCCCCACTGCCTGAGCCCCCACTCGTGCCCAGCGCATCCTGCTTTGCATGCTGGTCAGAGTCAGGTGGAGACCACCTCCCCTTCTTCCTACCTGTGTCTCCCTGCCCATGTCCATCTCAGACGTGTGTAGGACTGTCTGTTGTAAACTAACCCAGCCTTTGTTAGAATGACTGCATACACTTGTTCTGGGACCATCTCTGTGTTTTAACGCTGGGCTGTTTTCTCTGCCTCTCCTTGTCAAGTTCTCGCCATGCATGAAAATGTTCTCAAGTGTCCCACTCCAGGCTGCACGGGGCGAGGGCATGTCAACAGCAACAGGAACTCACACAGAAGGTAAGCAGAGCTCCTGCGTCCTTGCTGCAGGGAGCCGATCGGGGCAGCCCCTCCCCGTGCCCTTGGGAGGGTGCGCAGCCCTGCGGGGCAGGGCCCTGGGCATTCCCCTCAGGAGGGGGAGCTGAGCCAGCCCGGGGCACCTGGCAAAGCTCAGGGCTTAGACACCCGAGTCTGCAGGTGTCTCCCCAGCTCGTGATGGAGTGACAGTCCCCCGGCAGGTGTCCTCCTTGAGGTCGGACCCCGGATGGAGCCGTAACCATCTGCAGTGACTCCAAGGAAGGCAGGACCCGCTCCCTTAGCTTCCGGGGGTCAGGAGGTCCCCTCCTGTCCCCATCAGATGGGATAGCAGCTGCAGACCACAGACGGAGCACAGTGTGACCTCACTCGGCAGCCCCGTGACCCCGACTGGCACCCCGGTCATCCGTGTGGGTGTCAGCAGGCACCGGCACGTGTGCAAAGAAGATGGTGAGGGGACAGGCCGGGAAAGGGGCCCGAGGAGCCACTCTCTGCTCGGGACAAACCCCGCTCGCTCTTGTGCCTCGTCCCGACTTCTGCCAAGTGGCCTCTCATACAGTTCCCAGCAGGTCCTTTTTACCCGATAGCCTGAGAGCGATCCTGTCCAGTTGTTTCTGTCCTACCGTCTCAGCTTCACGAAGTTGCGTAGAGTTCTATCTGAACAGGAAGCTGTTACGAGCTTCACTGTTATTGTCGCATGTCTGGTGAACTCGGTTACTTGTGCTAAGTTTATAATGAGTGAGTACTTGTGCTAAGTTTATAATGAGCAAGTACTTGTGCTAAGTTTATAATGAGCGAGTACTTGTGCTAAGTTTATAACGAGCGAGGTCACAAACCTGTACCCCTCGGCAATGTTCCTGGGCGTCCTCTGGAGGACCATGATGTGATGGCTGGATCAGCCCCCTGATGCCTGACTGCAGGGCTGACAGCATCAGCTCCTCGGAATCCTCACCAGAATCACACCGATTCCGGACTCTGTGTGTACGTGGGTGAAGCCTCTGCTCTCTGAGCAGAGATGCACACAGCAGACACCAGGGTTTCACGAAAAATCAGCTCAAACACAGAAGAGCACCCTTCTGTCTCTTCCTGTAAATACTTAGGTTCAGAAAACATTTTACAGGAGCATCGAGATCTTTCTCCCTTCCTCCCTGTTCTGGGTATCTTTCTGGGGAGGAGACAGCCGGGCTGGTCAGCCTATGTCCACCGTGCTGAGGTCAGCAAGTGCCAGAGAGCCCTGCACTTGGGGTTTTCAGAAACCCATCCTACCTAGTGGTCAGTTCCCCAGCGAGCATCCCAGAACAGACGCTGTGTCTAAGATTCTGTGTCCCTTGAAGGATTCTGCCTCTGTTTTGTCATCCTTGAAAGGGGCTGTGCATTCGCTGACGTGACGCGGCCGTTAGCATGTCTGCTGGAGCTAGGGGGCAAACATGCGAAGCCCCTTCCTGGTTCACTCCATCCCCGAGGCTCAGGAGCCTGATGCTGTGAGAGGGAGGGAGGGAGGAGCTGATGGGGTCGATGAGGGGCGCTGCGGAGGACGCTTAGACCCCTGTCTTTGCAGCCTTTCCGGATGCCCTATTGCTGCAGCAGAGAAACTGGCCAAGGCCCAGGAGAAGCACCAGGGCTGTGACGTGTCCAAGTCCAGCCAGGCCTCGGACCGAGTGCTCAGGTACCGGACGTGCCATCGGGATCCCTGCACAGCCCTCCCCACGGGACGGGCACCCAGACGCCCCCAAGGGGTGGCCGTGCCTGGTGCAGGGCGGGGGAGCCGGTTCAGTGAAGAGATCTCACTGGGGCCCCGAGCCCCACCACCGGTGCCATCCAGCACCCCTGGGTCTCCCCGAGCCCTGGGGGTGCAGAGGGAGCCGTCTCTGGCTCTCCTCTGGCCCTGATGCTCCAGGCCCTGGCTGGAAAGGCAGCTAGAGAATTCACGGGGCGCCCCAAGTCACTGCACCTCAATCTGGGGGGGAAGGCAGCACCCCCGCTCCAACCTTTGCGTTCCAAGGGCGCCCCGTCCTCAGATGCCCCCAGGAGGCGGGCGGGATGATGTCGCCTGTGTCGACATCCCCGCTCGGCGCTGAGGGAAGCAGGGTGCAGGGGCCGAGGAGTTACCTGAAGCCACTTGGTCGCTGGCCGTGAAGACGGGGGTGGGGCAAAGGTCACCTGGCGCCCTCCACTGCGACCTTCAGGACGGCTCCTTGTGGCCAGTGAGGAAGAAGCCTCGCTTCCCTCAGCACTCGTTTCCAGCCCTCACCCAGGTGCAAGCTGGTCGCCCTCCATGTTTAGTCAGGGCCACAGCAGCAGCCTCCCCATCCTTACGAGAATTGCACCGTGATCCCCACAGCTGCTGGTGCCCACGGCGGGGCACACCTGTGCTGGAAGGGCTTCTAGCCTGGCACTGAGGGCAAGTCCAAGCTGACTCCAGAAGGGCAAGCAGTAAGCACACATGCACACGTAAAAGCACACATGTGCACACACTCGCACCTGCACAAACACGCACGTCTGCACACATACACAGATGTACACACATACCACACACACGACAGACATACACAAACGTGCACGCACACAATGCCCACACACACTCACACATGCGTACATGCACATGTACACAGACGCCTGCACACACACACCCACATTTGCACAGACATGCACACCCACCTACCCAGATCGAGATGCACTCACACAGATACACACACACACATGCACGCGACTTTGCTTCTGTTAAATTATTTCTTTGGGATAAATCACCTGGAAAAAATCACTAGGCAAACGATACAAACACCTCCCTGGTTTTGTCATGTATTACTTCCCATCTTCCTGAAAGGATTTTACCATAGTCATTAAACTCCGTTTTATCTCTCAATAGAAAAGTTAAAATCTTTACAGAAAATGAGAAATGCTTCACTGGACAGAAATAAGAAAATAAAAGCCTTCTATGATCCTACTGTTTAGAGAGAAAGCTCAGTAAATTCTGGGGTGCGCCCCTCTAGACACTTCTCCTCGAGGTCGCTGCCCACCTAACATGTCCCCAGGTGCCCGTGACTCAGCCTGCTTACAGGTGCGTCCACACCAAAGGCATCCCTCCCCCCTCCCTGACCCCGGCAGTGTGCATTTGGGGAGGAGTGATTAACCACAGGAGAGTCTGAGGAAACGGAGAGATGAAGGGGGGCTTCTGTTCAGGCCCCTAACCTTGCACAGGCCCCCCAGGGCTGGACAGGTCCCATGCCCACCTCCTTTCCCCCATCCTGGGCTCAGCTCCAAGCTTGCCTCTCACTGAGGCGCTCACTGGCCACGTGGCACGGATAAGACACATCGGAAGTGACAGACATGGCCTAGTTCACAGAGAGGCCTCCTTTCTGCCCCCGAGCCTGGGCCCCTTTCTCCACGTAGTGTGATCGGAAGCCACGTCCAGTGACAGTGAAACAGAAGGCCCTGGGCCAGCCCATCTGCAGCGATGACCCTCCCCCCAGCCTTGGGCGAGGAGTGAAGAGGCAGAATGAGGACAGGCCTGGGGGCAGCAGCCCCTCAGCGGTGCAGGAGGCACGGGGCCGGCCAGGCTGGGCTCGGCTCTGCAGCCCCCAGGGGTGCAGCTCGACGCTGATGGCCTGGCCATGAGCGGGTCTGGAGGCCCTGGCCCGTCCAGTCACTTCACACTCCCCAAATGCCTTCACGAGGGGCCGTGCATTTGGGGCGGCGGGGGGACGGGAAGACAGGAGGAAGCAGGAGAATTTCAACCCACGATCGTTCAGCTACTTTCGCTTTTAAGAGTCTCAGGCAGGTGGCCTAACAGGTCATTGCCACTTAGGTGGGGGCTGCGGTCCTGCCCTACGCCCTCCACACACAGAGCCCTGCTCAGGCCCCAGCACCTGCTCCATCTCGTCACCAAACGTCCCTCCTCGATGCCTCTGCTGCAGGCACCCTCCCTCAGAGCTGCTCCCGCCTCCTCAGGGCTCAGGGGTCATGCCTTCCATGCCCACGTCCTTTGTCCTGGGCGAATGGACAGTCCCCGCCTGGGCCCGCCCACCCTGCCTCCTGCTGCACCCAGAGAGGCGCGGGCCTTTCTTGTTCCTTATCGTTCAATGATCCTGATGTGTTTCCTGCCCCGTCCTGGATCTTAACTTTGACAAACTCCACCTTCTCCCTTAAAACTGAATGGACTCGCATGGCTCTGGGTGTCCTGCATTCCCCGGGACCCTGAGAGCCCTTGGGCTCCTGAAACAAGATCACAGTCCAGGTGACCTTTGAGGGCAAGGCCTAAGCTTTCGTTCATTTATGACCCACCCCACTGCCTGCTAAAATGCCCCAAATAATAGACATTTAACTAACTGTTACAACTTTTTGGTGATTTGAGAAGAAGTAAATAAGGTAAATTAATGGTGTGAAGTAAATGTGCTGGTGATTTGATAGGTGAGCGTGTTAACATGCAGAGAAGTTTGGCGCAAAAAGTCTAAGGGAATTCTCTGCACCAATTTCCTGTAAATCTAAAATTATTTTTTATAAAAGTCTAGAAGGTCCTTTGAGGTAGATGGATACACGAAAAGCAAGATAGAATGTTCATGAATATGTGACCGAGAGTTCTTCCATTTAAATATCTTATTCCGCAGTGTAGAAAGAGGGATGACTACTAGGCGACGGCATTGCAGGTACACAGCGATATTTGCCAAGCGCATCAGGACGCGTTCCATTCTGTTGTCCAGCTGAAAACATCTCTTTGTAGCATCTTCCACATCCTTGAGACTCTTTCTCTCACTTCCTCATATTTTGTTAAGGGAGCTTCTTCTCTCGCTTCGCCCTGCGTGACGCTTGCAACACTGTCTGAAAGCCCCACAAGAGGAGACCCAGGGATCTGAGATCCCTTCCCACATTCACTTTACATTGCCTTCTCCACACTTTCTTAGACTCTGAAAAGGAAAAAAAGGGGCAGGGGCAAAGGTTAAGTATTTTATTTTCTGTTCTTTTTATTTCCAAAAAGTCAGCATCTTGGCAGAAGCCAATTTAATGTTGTATCATTACAGCACGCTTGGCCTTTTCTCAAGAAAACAGAACTGGGATTTTAGCGTGAGATTCCGGTTTCTTAACACAGCTAAGAAACAAGATGTTCTCGTTTTAAGATGAACCACGTCTCATGCGTGGCCGTGAGAAAGCAAGCTGTCCATTCTCTCTCTCTGCTTCCAGGCCCATGTGCTTTGTAAAGCAGCTGGAGATCCCACACTACGGCTACAGAAACAGCGTGCCCACCACCACGCCTCGCTCCAACTTGGCCAAAGAGCTGGAGAAATATTCCAAGACTTCGTTTGAGTACAACACTTACGACAGCCACACTTACGGCAAGCGGGCCATAGCTCCCAAGGTGCAAACCAGGGACATATCCCCCAAAGGATTCGATGGTAGGAGGTGCCCCCTCTTCTACATGAGCGTCACGCTTGCCGTTGATAATGTTGTTGTTGTGCATATCCATTGCCTACAAACCGACCGAGCATGGGGTCGCTCACTGGGCACCAAGGAAAGCACGCCCGCAGCCTAGGCGGGTTTCCTGCGGCCCCAGGTACCCGCAGGTGTGGGCGAGCAGGTCCTCGGAGAGGGAGGGGGGCAGGGAGGGAGGGAGACCCTTTCCCCGTCATCCCCAGGGAAGAGCGTCGTCCAGGCGCCGGCAGGTGGTGGAGACAGACAGCCATGGGCTCGTCTGCTCCGTGGCGCTGCTGAGACATGTCCTCATCTCCACCAGCTTCCCCTGATAGACGCCCCGACACAAAGCCAGGAGAGCCGGGGTAGCTGCCCGGCGTCCATGGTCCTCCGGAGAGTTCTGTGCTCCCTGCCTGTCCTCAAGTCGGGATGCGTGGTGCATTCATTGGGGAGATTTCTAAATTCTCGTGTCTGTGGCTGCACCCAGACCAGTTAAATCTGACTCCCCAGATGTGGTCCCTGTGGGCAGCATTTTTAAAAAGTCGCCAGCGACCCTAACACGCAGCTTCCACGGGCCCCACCAGCCTTCCTCCAGTAGCTCAGACCCCAGGGTGGGGCCCGGGGTGCCTCCTGTCCTGGCTCTGTGACTCTCTCACTGGCCTCGCTCGTGGCTGCCTCTGTGTCCACCAGCAAAATAGAGCCCAGAAATAGAGAAACGTGTGCTTCAGGGGGAAAGGCCGTTTATTTTCACTCGCGCATATTTGAACCCAGAAGAAGGGGTGCAGACTCTAAACAGACTAGTTCCCATGTCCTCACAGAGCTAATTTGGTAAGTAATTGAAACACAGAGGGGAGACTGCGTTCTGTGACTTTCCGCATCTATCTAACCACGTTTCTACTTTCAGTTCTAGGATATATGGGCTTAGTTGGCAGTTGTTACCGATGGGGATGTGGGTTGTGTACGCTGGGTGATTTAGGAGTCTTATCTTGGTGTTCTCCAGCAGAGGCCAGGAGAAAGGGTTTGGAAGATTTCGGAGCAGCTCTCTGAAAAAGATATTTAATTAAACTCACAGCACACCAAAAAAATCCATTTAAATTGAATGCTTGGGGAGTTCCAAAACCTTTTTACAATTCCATATGAGTTGCTGCACATTTTTCTACATTATTTTAATCATTCTTTACGCTAATAGCAATTAATTTGCATGGTGAATGAAATTAATATTTCTTTGATGTATCTCAGATTGATTACCCTTGCGTGTATCAATTCTAAATACATAGGAACAAAGATGGAAGCGGAGAAAAGGGAGTGGCTTAGGGTATACCGTAATAATTGAGGGCTTTGTGGTAATAATTTGCTAACTTCAGGCTTTGTTATAACTTCATTCATTTGATGCTAATGAGGGGTCTGAAGAACTTGAACTCTTGAACCACACAATTAAGGTCTGCACTTGGAGGGTCCCCAGTTCACTGTCGTTTTATAGGGTCTGGTGGCCGCTTCTGCACACGGCCTGTGCTGCTGTCCTGCGAGACCCGATTTCCTGTCCTTTCCATTGTGTTGTTCTGGTTGGACCTGTGAGGTCATGACCAGGATCACTATGGTCTTTCTCAGCTCTTCCTTTCGTAGCCTAGCGGTACTAGACACGCGAATCCTCCCATGAGGTGGTTTCCCTGAAAGCAGAAGGAGCAGTTGTTCAGCCTGCTGGCTGACTACGCGCAGCTCAGCCAACAAGGCTACGGAGGGGACCCTACACATACCATTGGCCCCCAGAAAAGACCCCTGCTGTTGCTATGGTCTTCAGCTGATCCCCAAATTAAAAGAGCACAGAAGAGACACTTCAGCGCCAGGTCTTCCAGGGACTAAGGGAAAGGGAAAGGCAGCCTTCGTGGTGTGACCGGCGTCTGTGGCCGCCCCCGAAAGGGCTGTCTCCAAGGCGTGCCCCAGGCGCACGATGGCGGGGCCATTGCCCCCAAAGACAGTGGCGCCTCCGCTGCGGGAGGGGAGCATAACGCCTAGTTGTGGGGCTCAGGGTCTGGGGTGCATGGAGGCTGGAAAAGCAGGACTCTTGCCCCAGGCTCTGGGGTCGTCCCTCACATTCCACCAACCATGGCCAAGAACAGTCAACACACATCGATCTATTCACCCACATTCTCCCAGATTCTCAGAGTGGCCGTCTGTGTCTCTCGTCTACCTGTCTATCTGTCCCTCTCTCTCTCTATCCATCCGTCCGTGGGCCCACTCTCTGTCCACCATACGTCTATCCATTTTCTCCCTCTTCTTTCTTTATAACAAGCTTCAAGGAAGAGACTGTGTGTCAACAGAAGACAGTGGAGCGCACCCAGGCACAGTGAAGCAAGGTGTCCATGCTGCCTGAAGGGATTAGCGCGTCTTACCAAAGTGGTGACGTTTAAACTTGGTCTTGAGTGGAAGCTACCAGAAGTCAGGAAACCCACGAGTGAGTGAAAGCGGCCAGCCAGCCGGCGAGGAAGGACTTGAGGCGTGTGAGAGAAGGGACAGGATGACCCGGAGGCGGTGAGGAGACGACTTTGTGTCAGCCTCGGGGAGGAGGACACCGACGTCGGGCATCCCAGTGCGGAGGTGACGCAGGAGGGAGCAGGCCCTGCAGGCTGCCAGCCCTGCGCCTCCGCAGCCCCTGGCTGGCATCTCCCCGCCTCCCCCCAGGCCTGTTTTATGGTGAGCTAAGAATGGCATTTCCACTTTAAAATAGATGGGGGAGAAAAAAACCAAAGAAGAATTCAAATTTCAGTGTTCAGAAGCAGTTTCCCTCACCCGTATCGCTGGTGGCTGTTTCACAGAACAACAGCCCGATGTGCAGTTCTAGCAGGGACCTGTGACCGCCAAGCCTCCACCACTGCCAGGCCCTTCACAGAAAAAGTTTCTGACCAGGTCTAAGCCATCCCGCTGTGTCTCTGAGCAGTTTATCACCACCCTCAGGCTTTGTTAAAAGCCTACGTTCTCAGCCCCATGCGGGCCCCTCTCCTGAGCCTCCCTCTGGGTTATTCCCAAATTCCACGTTCTCCTGACCATCGTTTAACCACTCTCTGTTCAGGAAATCAACTCTGAATTTTCACTGGACGAACTGATGCTGAAGCTGAGGCTCCAATACTTTGGCCACCTGATGTAAGCAGCCAACTCATTGGAAAAGACCTTGATGCTGGGAAAGATTGAAGGCAGGAGAAGGGGATGACAGAGAACGAGATGGTCGGATGGCGTCACCGATGCAATGGATATGTGTTTGAGGAAAGTCAGGGAGACGGAGAAGGACAGAGGAGCCTAGTGTGCTGCAGGCCACGGGGCTGCAAAGAGTCAGACACAGCTCAGCAACTGAGCAGCAGCTGCTCTTCAAAGGTCTTGTCTCTGAAGCTCCCACCTCCCCATCACCTGCCCTCCCTGCCCAGGCCCCATCACTGGAGTAGGGAGGGTCCCTGGGCGAGCCCTCCTGGGCCTCCAGGTCCCATCCTCTGGGCCAGGCCTCCCTGCCTCCACCCCCACCCTCAGGCCAGCCTCTCCCTGGAAGACCTGCCTCCCCATTCTCCTGCCCCCCCACACTCAACCTCCACCTCCAGAAGCTTCATCCCCAGCCATATCCCTGGGACAGATCGCGCCTGGACTCAGAAACCTGCCCCTAGCCTCCTCAGACCTGCTCATGCAGAAGGAGGGGTCCAGGCCTCCCCCTGCAGTGCTGGGTCCCATGTCCCACCTCCCGAGACCCAAACCCCACTGGCAGGTGAAGCCTGGGCAGACAGGAGCTGGGCAGAGGACACCCAGAGTGAGCAAGCAGGAGGGAGACCACTGGGAATCCAGCCCTGGTTTAGACGTGATAAACCCTAAACCACGTGAGCAAACTGCCTTCGGGAGGTGCCGCTGTTCCCCTGAGGACTCGACATCCATGTCTCGGCTTGCTTACGGGAAAGTCCGGCCAGACTTGACGGGGGCACAGGCCCAAACGGGGGGCGGATCCTCAGGAAGCATATCTCTGTCTGTGCTCCATTTTGTCTGCCTTTCACAGAAATTCGGGTCGGAAGGCCATAGTGATTACTCCCTACGGAAAATGGTAATTCAGAAGGACAACACACCCACGTCGTAAGAGTCTTTCAGGCAGAGTAGACTAAATTGGAAGGTGGTTGGTTGTTTTCCTGATTCATCATCTTCAATCACTGGAAACCCCAACCTGCTTTTCCTTTTCCTGCACAAGAGGGCAGGGCACTTGAAGAGGACCTTGTCAGCATGGGGTGAGATCAGGTGGACTCCTGACTTCGTAAATGCGAGGGCCTCTCTCTGGAGTAGAAGCCATTCTGTCTCCTGAGTCCAGGGATGCGCTGGCATCCAAGGGACATTGCTGGTTGATTGGGAAAAGCTTTGATGGGAAATAGCTTTGTCAAAAGAAAGAGAAAGCACGTTTTTACTTGGTTAAAGTGGAAGGGGGCTGCCCCAGGGCTGGGAGTGTGGTAGAGTGCTGTGGCACCCCCTGGTGTCCACGCAGTGAGCCCCAGAAGCTCTGAGTGTGCTGTGGTTCAGTTGCTAAGTCATAGCCAAGTCTTTGCGGCCCTATGGACTGCAGCACGCCAGGCTACCTTGTCCTTCACTGTCTCCTGAAGTTTGTTCAGATTCACGTCCATTAAGGTAGTGATGCCATCCAACCATCTCACCTTCTGCCGCCCTCTTCTCCTTTTGCCTTCAATCTTTCCCAGCATCAGGGGCTTTTCCAATGAGTCGGCTCTTCGTGTGATTGGTCATAAGGATTACTGACACTAACAGCTTTGTAAATATTCTACAGATAGGAAATAATGACTGAAACCAAAGAGCTTCATTATCTGAGAGACTTGAAGTACACAGACTCTCATTTGCATTTGGAGCAAGGAATACATGATTGATGGCCCGCAGGGAAAGGATGCTTGAGAAACAAATGTTCTGCTCGCCTTCCTTCTGGGTCATGTGAGCTGACGGGCACATCAATAAATTGTCCAGTTCCATCAGCTGCTAAAATTCTGGACAAGGCCCATCAGCTTGGCATAATCCAGAGGAAATGGAGTCTTCCGATTTAAATATTTGGTAAAGTCAGTGCCTTTTACCAGAAGTTGCAGAGTGCAATCTGTTGCATAGAGACACGTATGCCGTTTACTTTGTTTTAGAAACTGAAATCCCCTCATTGCAAAACTAAACTTTTTTTCTTATTTATGTGGACCGTATTTCTTTTCCTGAACCAGAAAAAAAAAAAAAATCCCTCTTTTCACTAAGGGGGAAAAAAAATCCATCCTAAGTGGTATTTCATTTCTCCCAGTTTTTAATATTCATGTTTTTATAACAAAACTGTAAACGACGTGAAGCCACAAGCTTGAGTCCTTTTGGCAAGTCTTGTGAGCTGCCGAGGGGCCGGCTGCCCTGGCTTGTTTACAGAACCCACTGGAGGTGCCCCCACGCGGCCCCAGCCTCCCCGCCTGTGTTCAGACAGGAGACCAGGGCCCCCTGCTCTGTCTGCGGCGCTGAGCAGGTGTGCTCACGGGGGAGAGAGGAGGGAAGAAGGGCAGACACACACACAAGCGTGAGGACTGGTCCTCGAGCTTGACCGAGTCTGATGAGCAGGATGGAGGGCGTTCCTCGCACTGGGCGGGTGTGTGTGGAACTGAGCCTGCGCCCACATGTGGGGCTGAGACAAGGCCGGCAGCTTCCCTGAGGCGGCTACATGTGCAGAGCCTCCCCACGCCACGTCCTTGGGGTCAGGAAAGCTCAGTCTTCCGTCCCAGGTCGGAAGGTGTCGATGGTGAAAGTCCGTGCTTCATTCGTGTTGGAACAGGGCGCTTTGGGGCCGCTCTTGGGGGTGCTGTGATGACCAGCAGTGATGGCTGTGAGGTTGCAGTCACTTGCCGACCACACCTGGGCGGGGCGCCAGGTTGCAGGCACCAGGATGGCAATGCTGAGGACAGGGGAGCAGCGTCCCCTCCCTCTTTCGGAAGAGGTGACGTGTCTGCCAGAATGATCTTGATGGGGCTCTCACGTGCACACAGGCAGCCTTGAACAGGACTGGAGCCCCCTCTGGGCTCCCCCGCACCTCGGCCTCTGTCAGGGTGATGGCTGAGCTCCCTGCAAAGGGGCCTGTGCCCTGTGAGGGGGTGGCACCCTGCAGACCCTGCAGTCAGCTCTCCTGGCTCCCTCCAGGCTCCCCTCGGAGTAATTCCTGCCCCCTCTGCAGGGTCAGGCGAGCTGCTGACTGCTAAGCAAAGGGCATCCTGTGTCTTTAATGACCCCGGGCACATCCTAATCAGTCCGTCGGTCATCTTCCTGTCCTTGCGCTAAAGGAGGTGCAAACAGCTCCGGAAGCCACCCTTGCCCTATGGGCCCGAGTGGGTGGTCAGGAGGCTGGCTGGTTGGGAGGCTGGCTGGTTGCTCAGAAGGATCCCTGAGCGAAGCTGGTGGCTGGGATGCACAGGAGGGCAGAGCGGCAGGGCCCACCCTTCCCAGAGCACGGGTCCTCGCAGACCCACGAGAGCCCTCCCTGTGCATCTGGGCCTTCTGCACAGGACAGGACGCCCCAAAGGGCTGCTCGGCCTTGCCGGGCGGGACAGGCCGTCCAGCCTCTAGAGGGATGAGTGGGCTGCAGGCTCCCCGTCTCCCGGTGAGAGTAGGTGAGCAGCCAAAACAGGAGCCAGCCTTGGGCTGTGGTCACCCTGGTGCGGCCAGTAGCTGCCCATGCGTCTCAGTGGCTGCGCCCGAACCAGGGCTGGCCTTTAAGGGATCAGTTCCAAAGCGCCCCTGGCCCTAGCCCCCTCCTTGAGAGCCTCGGTGCTCTTCCTGCGGGCTCCCGGCTCCGCCCACACAATGGGAAAGAAGGAAAAAGCAGGAAAAGCCAGGCTTCTTTCAGGGAATTAGCTGGTGGCAGGTGCCCTGTCCCCCTGGGGACCGACGCACAGGTGTGGGCGCACAGGGCGGGCGGGCGGCGCGGGGCGCGCTTCTGCGGCCGCGGGCCTGGGCGGGGCCCCCGAGTCACCGCCGCGCGCTGTCTCCCCAGCGAAGCGGTACTGCAAGGACGCCAGCCCCAGCAGCAGCACCACCAGCACCTACGCGCCCAGCAGCAGCAGCAACCTGAGCTGCGGCGGCGGCAGCAGCGCCAGCAGCACGTGCAGCAAGAGCAGCTTCGACTACACGCACGACGTGGAGGCGGCCCACATGGCGGCCACGGCCATCCTCAACCTGTCCACGCGCTGCCGCGAGATGCCGCAGAACCTGTCCACCAAGCCGCAGGACCTGTGCGCCGCGCGGGTACGGGCGGGGCGCGCCCGGGGGCGGGGCCTGGCGCACCTGGGGCGGGGCCTGGCGCACCTGGGGGCGGAGCTCAGCTGGGGGCGGGACCTGGCGCACCTGGGGCGGGGCCTGGCGCACCTGGGGGCGGAGCTCAGCTGGGGGCGGCGCCTGGCACACCTGGGGCGGGGCCTGGCGCACCTGGGGGCGGAGCTCAGCTGGGGGGCGGTGCCTGGCACACCTGGGGGCGGAGCTCAGCTGGGGGCGGGGCCTGGCACACCTCGGGGGGCACCTGGGGGCGGGGCCTCGGCCCACCCTCACCCCCCACCTCCCTTCCCGGCCGCCCCGACCCGGAGGTCCCGCCGGGCGCCCCCCGCGGCCTCCTTCGCAGACGCCCGCGCAGACCGCACGTCCCCCGGCGCTGCTCCGAGGAAGCCTGACTGCCCAGGGCCCTGGGGACACATTTTCCAGATCAGTCCACCCGTGCAGTTAGGAGCACCGCCCCTCCCCCTTTTAGGACCCACACCTGGCTCCCCTCCTGGCGATCCCGAGGGCAGCACGGAGACGAGGGACCTCGAGGGGCCTTGCGCCCCGGCCCTTAATCAGCGGAGGGTGTGCAGCGCCGCGGGCGGGCTGGACCGCGCCCTCCAGCCCAGAGCTGGGGAACAAAGAAAGGGCAAAACTCCCGTTTCCCCGCCGGCTCCCAGCCAAGCAATTACAGTCAGCTTCCATTAGTTCAGAGCGCCGCAGATGCCAAAGCGGTGAGCAGGGCCAGGGCGGGTCCTCGTGACCGGCTCCCGGCAGGAGAGGGAGTCGCTCGGCCCCGCCGCGCCCGGAGCTGCCCAGAGAGGCCGCCAGGCGGCCAGGGGCCCGGGCGCGAGCGCGTCCTGCCCACGCCGGCGAGCGGGCGGCTCTCGTCTCCAGAACAAAGGGCCGCCCGGTCACCCAGCGCCGCTGGGCACGCTCCTGAGCACACCACACTGACCGTAGTTGTTAGAAATAGGTGTGATTTGTGTGAATGGAGAAAGGTCAGTAATTTTATGTCTTGCAAATGCTTTCTTCTCTATTAATATTTTTATTCCTGGATTTTGGAGGAGTGTCAGGGGCATGCAATTTCCATGGTGATCAGGGCTGCTAAAACGCCAGGCTGCCATGGAGGAAATTCTGTGGCAAGGGGAAAACAAAAGACAGTGGCCCCTTCGATTTTTTTTTCGCTTTATTAAATATAAACTAAGACCGAGGGAATTACAGTCCGACATGGTGAAGGCTGTATTAGTCTGAAAGCTGGAAACCAGAGGTGCACTGTGGCAAGGAGGGTTCAGGCAGCATAGTGCGCTGGGATTCACCCCGTAACAGCGCGGAGGCTGGTGCCAGGCACCATCCCTCTGCTGTGGCATCCTGAGGAAAGAGACGCCAGACCTCTGAGTAGGCAGCGGCGTTCACGCCAGCTCTGACATCAAACTGCTCAAGAGAGTATGACTCTTTGAGGGAGAAAAAATGGAGGATTGTCGGGGGTATTTTGATTTTTCTTTCCTCTGTCCTCCATCTGCCCTTCCCTCCTCTCCCCATTCCCGAGAGGAGGATTCTCAGGGATTCTTGATCTGTTTAAAGCATCAAAAAAAAAAAAAAAAGAAAGAAAGAAAGAAAAGAAAGCCCTCACCCTCTTCTGCTTTTGTAAAGCTGGGTAACTAAACTGCAGGTTTGCTGACCCTTAAGCAGGTCAGCCGCGATCACGGCTGTGGAAGCGTGTTGTACTGTGATTGCACATTTCCCTGCCTTAAAATAGAAAATCCTCTTTCTCACATATGATAAGGTTTTGTGTTGGAAAGTAAGTTCTGTGTGTGGGGCTTTGTCTTGATTTGTTCACTACTGTATTCCCAGAGCCTGTACCTGATAGGACTCAATTTGATCCCCCCCCCCAAAGAAAACAAAAACAAAAAAAGGAAGTAAATTATAGTTCCTCTCCTCCATCCCTCTAAATTCTTGTATTTTCTTCATCTCCAAGTCTGGGAGTATTAGCATCAGTGAAACTAAAGGAGAATTTTAAATCTGTGTACATTTTTACGTATATATGTATAATTTGTACACACATCTAATTCTGATCTCTTAAGAGGTTTTTGAACTGTGATAGACTTGAAGTCAGGCATTTGTTTTTCTTCTGGTGCGGCTTATTTCTAAAAGCAGAGACATATTAGGGAAAACAGATACAGATCTATGATAGTTAAGTGAGAGAGAGATGATAGATTAGTGGATAAGAGGCAAGAGAGAGTGAGAGGTGGTCCGTAGATAAGCGGAAAGATGGATGCCCTGTGCACCTGCCAGCCAGTTTCAAGCTTTCGCAGCGCGGGGAGCAGGACCGATGCGGGGACCGCTTCTCTCACCTGGGGAGCTTTTGCACGTGAGGCTGCCCTGAGGCATCTGAGGCTTGGATTCTGTCCTGGCGAAAGGGCTGTGGTCTGGAGGGAGATGCGCGTGGTCAGCTTGTCCTTCCATCTCGCAGAACCCTGACATGGAGGTGGATGAGAACGGGACCCTGGACCTGAGCATGAACAAGCAGCGGCCGCGGGAAGGCTGCTGCCCGATCCTGACGCCCCTGGAGCCCATGTCCCCCCAGCAGGCAGTGGTGAGCAGCCGGTGCTTCCAGCTGAGTGAAGGGGACTGCTGGGACCTGCCCGTGGACTACACCAAGATGAAGCCCCGTAGGATGGACGAGGACGAGTCCAAAGAGATGACCGTACGTCCCCTTCGTGGACCCCTGCCCACCCAGCCCACCAAGCGGGCACCACTGAGGGAAAATGCCCTGGGTGCACGCCTGAGCAAAAATGGTCTTTTCCCTTTAAATATGACTTTTAGCTGACTGGAGCTTAGAAGACATTTTTGGTTAACCCAGGAGAGGTTTGGGAGTAACAGTGATGAGAGCAAAACAAACCATTGACTCCTTTGAACGATGAATTTTATTTTCCAGCAAGTGTGTTTTGTTGCAAATGACTTCTCTAAGAAAATGTGCGAACAGCTTACTGATTCATTTTTCTGGGTGATAAATTGATAGAATGCAGGGTTTTCCTTGCAGGTAAGGAATTATAAGGAGACTCTTAAATGCTTACATGTTTAATTCTGTGTTGCTAATTCGCTAGCTCCTTGAAGCTAGGGACAGGGAAGTGAAAGTGAAAGTCACTCAGTCGTGTCTGACTCTTTGTGACCCCGTGGACTGCAGCCCACCAGGCTCCTCTGTCCATGGAATTCTCCAGGGCAGAACACTGGAGTGAGTAGCCATTTCCTTCTTCAGGGAATCTTCCCAACCCAGGGATCGAACCCAGGCCTCCCACATTGCTGGCGGCTTCTTTACCCCCTGGGCCCCCAGGGAAGGACGGGGTCTGTTCTCCAAAACACCCAAAATATGCAGAAGAGCGCCCTGGAGCCTAGAATGAATTATCTCTGTGCAGTCACCCAAATCTTTGCTGACTACAGCGTCACCACAACACCTATGTCAAGAATGTATTTTTGAAGTAGTTACAATTTTCAAATTCAAATTATTAAAATTGTTACAGTTTTCTTTAGGCTAAGAAAGTAAATGAAAAAAGAATTGTTATTAGACTGACTTTTTATCCAGTGTTCAATTCTGAAAGTTATGACATCTCCTTTATTCCCTGAAAAATGAAAATTCTTTTTGAACACAATAGGGAGACCACCATCAAAGCGATAGCATCTTACAGAAACAGAGGTGGAGTAATAGGAAGCATTAGCCACTTGTAGGAATTGTCAGGGAAGGTGCCTGTTTATAAGGCCGTTGCATCTGAAGCCATTGTGTTTATTCTTCAAATTGATTTAAGTATCCAGGAGAATAGAATCTGAGTGGCAAGCTAAATTCCAAAGGACTTTTTCTTTCCTACAATGTTAAATCGTTACTACCAAATAAGGCATAGTAGTTGAATCTCCGAATTTATTTTAATTAAAATTAAGCCCCCGTAAAGACAGCAGCTTTGCCCTCGTCAAGTGTCACACAAGGGAAACCCTGCACTCAGGAAACACGTTTGCTGAACATCGCCACCTATAGGAATTTTTAGGTTACTGCAAAGGGCCCCTCTTAGCCAAAGAATATTCTATTTAAAAAATTTTGTTTTAATGCTGCCTAACTAAGGTCCGTCTAGTCAAGGCTATGGTTTTTCCTGTGGTCATGTATGGATGTGAGAGTTGGACTGTGAAGAAGGCTGAGCGCCGAAGAATTGATGCTTTTGAACTGTGGTGTTGGAGAAGACTCTTGAGAGTCCCTTGGACTGCAAGGAGAACCAATCAGTCCATTCTGAAGGAGATCAGCCCTGGGATTTCTTTGGAAGGAATGATGCTAAAGCTGAAGCTCCAGTACTTTGGCCACCTCATGCGAAGAGCTGACTCATTGGAAAAGACTCTGATGCTGGGAGGGATTGGGGGCAGGAGGAGAAGGGGACAACCGAGGATGAGATGGCTGGATGGCATCACTGACTCGATGGACGTGAGTCTGAGTGAACTCCAGGAGATGGTGATGGACAGGGAGGCCTGGCGTGCTGTGATTCATGTGGTCGCAAAGAGTCGGACACGACTGAGCGACTGAACTGAACTGAACTGAACTGAACATGGGGTCACTAAGAGTTGGACATGATTGAGCGACTTCAGTTTCACTTTTAACTTTCATGCATTGGAGAAGGAAATGGCAACCCACTCCAGTGTTCTTGCCTGGAGAATCCCAGGGGCGGGGGAGCCTGGTGGGCTGACGTCTATGGGGTCACACAGAGTCGGACACGACTGAAGCGACTTAGCAGCAGCAGCAGCAGCAGTAATTTAAACTCACAGCATCAGTCTGTGTTGGTCTCCCCTTGCCTTGGGACTTAAAGCATGTGGAATACTTCCACAGTGTAGAACACTCAGCAGAGATTGCAGGCGCCCCCGGTATCTTGGCGTGTGAAGCTTAAGCTCTGCCTGTCGGTGTTGGGTACAGTGCTGTAGGCCTTGAACGCAGCGAGCAAGGTCCACTGAGCAGCTGGTTTGGCTGCCCGGCCGCCCCTCTGCCCCTCCTGTCCGCGCAGCTGCAGGGATCAGGATTTCCGCACTGAACTAGGGGCTCAGAGCAGGTGGTGAGAAGCAAGTGCCGCGTGGGCCAGAGATGCTCTTTGGATGGAACTGGGTTTGCATCCTCGCAGCGAGAGTGTGTTGTGATGTGAAGGGTGAGGTTGGGACGGGGCGGGGCGCGGGGGCCGGGGGTGGGACGCAGCCTCCGGTCTGTGTGTCCAGTGTCTTCTGTGGCCCTGAAGCTGTGTTTCACCCGCAGCCAGAAGACTTGGACCCCTTCCAGGAGGCCCTCGAAGAAAGAAGGTACCCAGGGGAGGTGACCATCCCGAGCCCCAAGCCCAAGTACCCCCCATGCAAGGAGAGCAAGAAAGACCTGATAACGTAAGCACGGCGCGCGGCGGGACGGTCGCTCCCCCGAGCCCCTCCTCCGGCTCACCTCTACCCGGGTCTGTATCTGCCTTGCCGTCTGAGCATGCGACACGCACAGCGCGCAGATGTCCCCAGGGGCCAGGCGGGCGGGCGGCAGGCCAGCCGTGGACGCTTGTTCTGAGCGCTGCTCTGTGCTATGGAGGCGCCATTTCCATGTGACCCCGTGCATCTGCAGCTTGGCTCCAGGCAGCTTAAACCCCGTGCAGACATTGCAGCTAAACTGGAAACAATGAAACTTTTTTCAAGTTTTTTTTTTTTTTTTTTGGGGAAACATGCTTACTACTTTGGCTGTTTTTGTTTTTGTTTGGTGGCAGATGTCCAACACCAAGGTGTGATGGGAGTGGTCATGTGACTGGTAATTACGCCTCACATAGAAGGTGTGCCTTCATTTTTCTCATGGTGGATTCTGTCTTTTCAATTTATTGTTTTCAGCTTACCTCAACAATGCTGTCCCAGTACAAACGTTGACTTCTGTGTCACCCCTTTAAGTGCTGTATGCTGACCTTCAAAAGCATGCTGATCGACATGTTCGATAAAGTCTTTTATCTCAAAGCAAGCTACCTAAATTTGTAATATGATTTACAGACATTGAGACCAAAGAGCCCAAATATTTGAATCTTACTTTTCAAATGGTTTCTGCAAAGACATGCTTCCTTAAATTTCTATGGAAACATGAATTAGTTCATTGCACCAACAAAATTCAATGTACAGCACTTTCCCCATCGCTTTTCTGCATTCAACCTTTTGATTTCAGTTTTGTGTTGTGTCTGTTGGGGACGCACGCTGGGCCTCGGGGCTTCTCACCGGACTCTCCTGGCCTGTCTTACAGTCTGTCGGGCTGCCCGCTGGCTGACAAAAGCATTCGAAGTATGCTGGCCACCAGCTCACAAGAACTCAAGTAAGATTTAACGAAAATCCTCTCTTTCTGAAATCTGTTCACTTAGTGGTAACAAAAGGGGTGTGTCGTTTGCAAAGAAACATGTGTTTACCAAGCCACCTGTGTGCACCAGCACCTCAACTCAGCACTCGTGAACATTCTTGAGGATTCTGGTCACCTGTGTGGGCAATCCAGCTGCCTTTTCCCTCTCGTTTACCTCTAGCTTTTTCATATCGCATCCTTTCCATCTTGAATTTCCTAAAGCATAGATATTTTCTCTCCAGACATGCATGCCCGTGGAAGGGGAGTTTTACAGTGTTACCCAGACTTTAAGGAAGTGATTGTCATGTGAAAAGTCAGAAGCTGATTTTTTTAAAAGTCAGTGCTTAATATGATCATTTTTAGGATGGATATTTAAATAGGATGAATAATTGAACCCCACCATGATCCTAGCTAATTCCTTCAGGGCATTGTGGTCCTAGCTACAGACGCTCATCAGGGCAGCCATAACCCCGCTAAGGCTTCACCAGCACTCACAGCGTGGCCCCCTCTCCTCTGCACCTGTAACTGTCTCTGGGTTTTCAGCGTGGGTCTGGTGAGCCGCATCCACACCGCCAGACTAAGTGTTCTCTTCTCTGTGTCTCTGTAGATGTGAGTAGGTAGATGGGCGTATTCACATTCAGCTCCTAGGCAGGTTTTAGAAGAAGTCAGGCCAAGCCCCAGCCCGTGTATTAAGACCTGCTGTCATCTATTTGGAACGGACATTTGAGTATCTGTCAGGAGAACAAGGGCAAGACGAGCTTTCCACAACCTGATGAGAACCAAGATTCTCCAGTCATCGTTTTTAATTACCTAGCCTTTTATAAAAATCATCACGTCAAATTGCTTGGCTTCCATTTCATTTGGAAAGGGCTTTCCTTCTGATGCAGAGAAAATTCTGCTTTCAGACCCCGTTGGGCTCCCTCCCCCAGGACCCCACCCCACGACAGAGCAGGGCATCGGTCCGCGGGGTGCAGGCCCTGTTTCACTCCGTGTCGTTTCTTACAGGACCCCTGTCCAGGGCCCTAGCGCCATAGGCCACCTGCTCATGTTCAGTGACCTCCTGAACTAGCCCTCCCACCACCAGACCCTGGAGTTCTCTTCGTGGCGGCATGTAAACACCGGGAGGGCAGCCTCTTGCTTGACGGCTGTGCGGTCTGTAGCCGTCCACGCAGTGCCTGGCGGACACATAGCTTAGGACCTCAAATGGACAGCATTAGCAAGAACCATTCAGCCCGCTCTGTTAAGACCTCCTTTTCCGTGGTTTGAAACCATGTTCCCCTCACGATTGAAATGGGGTTAACCGTACTCGGACCTTGGCTAACACCGCGGCACACGGCGACTTCCATCTGCCTCTCGCTGAGGAGGGCGTCTCCAGTCCCAGCAGGCCAGCTGTAAACGGGACAGCCTGGGGACAGCTTCCTGGGAGCGCGGCTTCTCCTTGGTGGCCTCCAGCTGGAGACCTGAGCTGGCTTCCGGAGGGTCTGGCTCTCCTTGGTTTGCCCCCATGGCCTTTGGGCTTAGAAGGTCATGTCGATCTGAAGCTCCAGGGAGACCGGCCCCTCCTCCAGGGTGGGCACTTCCTTCTTGCCGCATCTCTCCTTGGAGGCCGGTGTGATATCCACACCGTCAGCATCTTCAGAGGGGGTCCACCCTTCACAGCCTCCTGTGCAGGGTGGACATCCCTTGCCCCCTCCCTGGCCCTCCCGGAGGGGAGGCCACAGGGGCCTTTCCTGCTTCCAGCTGTCTAAAAGCCTCCGTCACCTGTAACTTGTCTTTGCAGCAAGTAAATCCCGTTTCGACTGACCCTTTTCCCGGGAAATCCAAACTTGACAAGTTTTCTGAAATACCCTGTTTCACCTCCATGTCTACTATAAATAATCTGATATTTAGACAACCGTCTTTCACTTGATGGTGAGTCTTTCTCAGCTGAGGATGCCTTAGATTATGTCGTGGCTTTTTCTCGCTAATCTTTTAGAGGATGACGCTCCTCCATCTCTGGCTCTCCCTGCAGCCACGGAGGCTCTCCCTGCACGGAAGCAGAGATTAACCCTTTGAGGGTTTGCAGCTGCTTCCTCTAGAGTGATTCACGCTCGTGCCCCTTTACTAGCTTGTTCTTCCCACGCATATTTTCAGCGATCTGGTTGAATCTCGCCGCACAGCCCCTTACCTGGCTAAGAGCGTGTGAGTCAGTGTCGCCGCCTCTTCATACAGACACCTTTGGGTCTCAGTTGCCTCAGAATTTGTCCTGTCTTCTGCATCAGCCGAGAAACAGAAGCTTCTGAGAACGTTCCTCTTGTCACTTCTAACGTGGACTTTTGTTAGTTGGCTGTTAACAGGACATTCTTGATTGCAAACAGGCAACGAGTTTTGCCAGATGCACTCTGGGTCTTGGGTCACCCATCCTCTTGAACTTCGTGAGATGACACTTACCCAGAGCAGCGCACATGGGATAGTCTTAAGAAGAAGCCGATCATTTTGTCGACTTGTGTACAATATGTAAACTGAACGTGTATTAAAATGGCATGTGTCCGTGAATATCATTCAGACTCTGCAGCTATTGCTTTTTCGTCCCTGGTCCGTGGGCCATGGAGGGCAGGTCGGTGACCAGGCAGTGAGGCAGGTGATGGCCTGCGCGAGGTGGGCCGGAGGCAGGCGGGATTCCGCAGCCTCCCAGGCCGACGCTCACGGCCGGGCGTCCCCCACACCGCGCCGCCCTCCGTGAAAGGGCCCCTGACTGTGACAGAGTCTTTGAGACCCGGCAAGGGGAAAGAAGGGAGTGAAATCGTCCAAACAAACGTGATTTTTTTTTTGGTGAGAACTCCGCCTAATGTAAGTCAGCTCTGATGCTCAAGGGGAGGCTCTTCCCTAAAACTTTCCCTGGCTGAGATCACCTGAGCGTAGCCACAGAAGAGACCTCATAAATCACAGCACATCATCCTCAGGGCTTTGTTGTGTTTTGTTTTAAAGAAACCACATCCTCCCAGCAGGAAGTTCTTTTTCCTACTCCCCAGTGCAAGATCAGTGCTGACACGGGCATGATGTGAGTGTGTTAGCAGCTCTGTGACCAGTTTAAACTGAATCAAAGCTGATTCAAACCAGAAGCAATCATCTCTAGTAATGGGCCCCCAACTGGCTCCTGTTTACACTTGGAGTTGGGGGTACACATTAGACCCCCTTGTTGCGTGAGTCTTTGTCTTCCAGACCCAGGACCTCTGTGGTGTATGCACGTCCTGGCAGGAGAAGGAACTGTCGCCCTTGGTCCCCTTTCCTGCTGACCCTGAACTTGGACTCAGTCCTCGGGGGTGAGGGTGAGCCTTCCTCTTGGTCTCTGCCCTTCAAAACATCCTCGTGTGTTCTGTCCTTCTGAGGCACCTCCCTTGGGTATTTTCACCTTAGACATAGGAATTTTAATCATGTACGTCACATAACATTGTTTTTTAAAACCTGGTTACATTTATTTAAATTGAAGATTAGAATTCTAAACTTGAGCCGAGATGCGACTTTTCTCTAACGGTTACTTGTTGCTAGAACTTTCAAGGATTTCCTCATCAGCTGTGGATGTCGTGCAGGTGTTGGGAAGTTACTGGCCGGGACCAAGCAGAGCCTCGGCCCCTAGCTCCCGATGTTCTGGGTACAGGAAGTTCACTCACCTTCACCACAGGCTGAGTTTTGAGAAACGGTCCTCATTTCTAGCACCTCCCACCCCCTTGGTCCCCAGCAGTGTTTCCAGGGAACCTTGTGAATCACTCCTGCTGTGGACTCGAACCATGGCCTGCACAGAGGGTGTGTGCCTGTGTGGAAGGAGGCACGGGACCCCCGGACAGCCAGCTCCCCTCAGCAGAGGTCGTCCTGAGGCTTCAGCTCTCACGTTGGAGGAGACAGGGAGCACCCCTCGGACACCCTTCTTTCAGTTAGAAAATCATTTTATTCTGCAACAGCAGAGCCAGCTGAGTGCCTCACTGCATGCATGAGGGTCTGTACGGAGCTGGCCTCAGGCCCCTGGGGTCACATCAAACCACAGACAAGACCCACCAGGACCCCGTGAGCCCGGTGCGCCCTGAGATTTGCAGGGCTCCCCGCCCATAGCAGTACCGTGGATGGTGGAACAGGCCCCCTACACCCTGTGAGAAGGGGGAGAATTGGGCCCACCTTGCAGGTGTGGAAACTGAGGCTGGGTGGTCGGCGGCTCAGTAAGTGGCTCAATTGCCT
This sequence comes from Capricornis sumatraensis, assembly GCF_032405125.1. NCBI lineage: Eukaryota > Metazoa > Chordata > Mammalia > Artiodactyla > Bovidae > Capricornis > Capricornis sumatraensis. Next base: position 120,845,924 of record NC_091074.1, read on the forward strand.
TTTCCACACTTCATGCTGCCTTTTCAAAATTAGTAACCCTGTACTGGGTCTGGCTTTGGATGAAGAATTAAAGGTTTGTGCTTAACTGCGTGGACATCCAAGCTCTGACTTTCTTCTTTCTTCGGAAGGTTTCAGCTTTAGAGCTCATGCAGTTTTCTCACGACCCACAAGGGGAACTAAACGGGTGTCTGGCCCATGAGGCTAAGCTCCCAGGTGGGGCCTGGCAGTGGCTGTGGGAGACTGTTCCTGGGGTCTTCTGTCATCCCCGGAGGGCCTCCCCCACTGTCTGTGTCCCTGCGTGTGTAGAAGGGTGATGAAGTCTGCGCGGCGGCATTCTTCTAAATATATCCTAAGAAACGCAGCTTGTTGTAGGTGCGTTGTGTTTCACCATAAGGAGGGCCAACTTAAAGTGTTTCACATGGGAAATGGAGGGGAGCGCAGTGTAGGGAAGCTACTGCAGTAAGAGGGCCTCAGGACAACTCCAGTTACACACAGGCATACACATACTCACACACTCACACAAATGAACACACACAAGTCTAATAGAGCAAAGCCGCCCTGCTCAGCTACAGGTCCCGGAGGAAGGCCGGGGCTGCTCTCTGTTTCCGGAGCAGACTGTCCCGGCCACAGTCAGCCCCGGAGGGCCTGTCCGGGGGTTGCTGGCCCCGTGGACCGGCGTAATGGGACTGTTTGCACTTACAACCAGAACTGACTACCCGTAAGAACTCACATGTTCTAAGAGCCTCCCTCCTGTTCCTTCTCTTTCTGATGGCTGCTGTTAGGCCCAGGTTACTAAGGGAGAGACCCAGTGGTTGGGTTTGGGATTATGTTTTAATCACCTTTAACCGTGCTCACGCGCAAGTCAACCGAAAACAAGGCGAAGCGAAGAAAGGAAGACAGAAAGGTGCTGCTGCGCCCTTCCTTCCCTCTATCCCAGGAGCCGCTCTTGCGGAAGCGCCTGGAGCCCCTCTGGCAGGGCCTGCGATGCAGTCTGGGGTGTGTGTGTGTTCTCCACCATCTGCCAGGTCTGGAGGCAGGTTACGAGGAAGGCTGCAGCTGAAAAACCAGGCTTAGGTTATCAAAGGAAGGCTCAGATGCAGCAGCAGACTCTGTGAAAACAAAGCACCGAGCGCTGCCTCTCCCGTCAGAGGCGTCAAGTCCTCATCTGTGAAATGGGCGCGTCTGGCGCCCGGCTCACTGTCGACGCTCAGTGATTGTCGTCACCACCGTGGCAGCACACACACGTCCCACAGTTCAGGGTAGACTGCTGGGTTTTCTGGCAACACTAAGCAGAAGGAAACTGCAAGCGCTAATTTAATGTTTACCAAATGACTTTGTGACCTCCTTGGAATAAGGAGTACTTCAGTTCACTCTGAACTCTTCTGAGCCTCCAGCTCTGGAGAGCTTTATAGCAGGTCCTTTAATTTCGAAAGAGAAATAAGGAGAGGAAAGACACTGCAGCAGTCACACCTGCTGGAATGCCTCGGGCGAGGGCTGTTGCAGATGGGGGTGCCCAAGGGCTGGGTTCTCCCTGCCCTGTTCCCGTGTGTGTGCACCTGTGCGTGGGTGCTGTGCACGTGTGTATACATGTGTGTGTGCACGAGCACATGTGTATTGTGTGCAGGGTTCACATGTACACGTGTATGTGTGAGCATGTGTGTGCCTGTATGTGTGTTCATGTGAACACATGCACATGTGTATATGTGTGAGCTCACATGTATATGTGTGAGCGTGTGAATGCATGTGTGCCTTGGGTGTGTGTGTGTGCGTGAGCATGTGTGTGTGTGTGTGAGTGTGGACATGTGTATGTGTGAGCAGGTGTACGCATGTGTGCCTGTGTGTCACGTGTGTACACGTGTGTGTGATCATGTATGCATCTGTGCAAGTGTGTGTGTGAGCATGTGTATGCATGTGTGCTTGTGTGTGTGTACATGTGTGTGTGAGCATGTGTATGCATGTGTGCCTGTGCATGTGTGGGTTGTACATGTGAACACGTGTGTGAGCATGTGTGCCTGTGCATGTGTGAGTGTGTACCTGTGACTGTGTGTTTGTGAGCATGTGTGCATCTGTGTGTGGGTGTGTGTGTATGCATGTGTGGATCTGTGCGTGCATGGGTGTGTACATGTGGACATGTGTGTGCCTGTGCATGTGTGGGTGTGCACATGTGTGTGCATGTGTGCATCTGTGTGTGTGGGTGTGTACATGTGAACATGTGTGTGCGTGAGCATGTGTGCATCTGAGTGTGAGCATGTGTGCATGTGTGCATCTGTGTGTGCATGGGTGTGTACATGTGAACACGTGTGTGCATGAGCATGTGTGCATCTGTGTGGGGGGGTGTGTGTATGCATGTGTGCCTGTGCATGTGTGGGTGTGTACATGTGAACATGTGTGTGCCTGTGCATGTGTGGGTGTGCATATATGTGTGCATCTGTGCGTGCGTGGATGTGTACATGTGAACATGTGTGTGCATGAGCATGTGTGCATCTGTGCATGTGCGGGTGTGTACATGTGTGTGCGTGTGTAGGTGCAAGCACATGCGCCTATGTACCTGTGCGTGCACACTGTGCACGGGTGCGTCTGCAGGCCAGCACGGGTGTTCTCGCTTCCGGTTGTTGCCATCATCATGTGTGCAGCCTCCTGCTGCCCCAAGGCCCTCTGTGCTCACATCCCCTCAGTAAAAAGGGATGTTGTGCAAAGTCCTGAGCTTCGAGGTGGAAGCAAACACCGGGAGAGGGCATTTCCTGGAAAACCATAAACCGAGCTGGTCATTCTTTCATTTCAAAAGCTTGTAACCCACATCCAGAGATAAGGCCCGCCCTCTCTGCCCTCAGGCACCCAGAGGGGAGTCCCGGCAGATGGAGTGGGGGCCTGGTGGGAAAGCCTCCGGCAGACAGGGGCCTGGAGGAGGCCTTGGGGGGTGGGGGCATGGTGGGGCTGAGGGGCTGGGCAGAGCTGAGGGTCTGAGGGCCCGGGCAGGGGGACTGGAACCCTGGGCCCTGTGGTTCGGGTCGGGGGGCGGTGCAGAGTGGAACCAGCCATCCAGGCTACCCTCCTGGGTGCCGAGTGGACGCCCCTCCATGGGCCCTGGCCCAGCTGGCAGTTGTGAGTTCCATCCAGGACCACACTTGAATCAAGCCTCATCGCAGACAGTCATCAAGAGCCTGGCCCCTGGCCTCCCAGGCACCTTCTCTGTCACAATCAGGGATTTGCCGGACAAGCCACGAGGCTGCCCAGAAAATCTGGTCTTGTCAGCCCCAAGAAATTGAATCTTTAGGCTGTTTCTTGGTGTTTCATCATCCATTTTCATCAGAACTAAATGAAACGTAATTAATGAGGCCAGATCCCCAACCCCTCTCTGCTCAGTCACACAGTAAGTCTTATGTGGAAGCCCTGTAGGTCTGAACGGGTTTCATCGGGGCCCCTGGCCCAGGGCTCTCATCGAGCAGACCCTCACCCCCGCTGCCACTGGTAGACGCAGCATCCTCTTCTGTTAACGTGGGGGTGGGCCCAAGGGCCCCACATTTCGCGTCACCTTCAGCCTGCTGTGTGCGCTGTCTTCCAAGAGGCCAAACCAACCTCTTCTGCCGCCTGGACGGCCCGCTCACTGGCTGTCCACAGACCAGCTGGCAGTGACCACTGAGTCTCACCCGAGAAACAGGAGCCCTGAGGGACAGATCCCCCTCCTGGGGAAGGGGCTGGGTTTCTAATGGCAAAGCTGGCCTTGAGCTTTTTATGTTTTTTATTGTGACACACTTGGGGAAGATTTAAGTCCAGAAAAAGGCCATGAGGAAGACCTTTCTTAAGACATATTTCTGAACATTGCTTTCCTCCATTTTGAAATGGTAACATTTTAACACAGACATCAGACTGTATTGAATGATGTTAATTATTTCTAAATAAATAGAACACAATTTGTAATCTAAGCTAAGCTGAAATAGCCCATGCTATACAATCTATTCGGAGAAGGCAATGGCACCCCACTCCAGTACTCTTGCCTGGGAAATCCCATGGACGGAGTAGCCTGGTGGGCTGCAGTCCATGGGGTCGCTAGGAGTCGGACACGACTGACCAACTTCACTTTGACTTTTCACTTTCATGCACTGGAGAAGGAAATGGCAACCCACTCCAGTGTTCTTGCCTGGTGAATCCCAGGGACGGGGAGCCTGGTGGGCTGCCATCTATGGGGTCGCACAGAGTCGGACACGACTGAAGCGACTTAGCAGCAGCAGCAGCATACAATCTATTTAAAAATTACTCCTTGAATACATTTAATTTTTAACTGCAAGATTAATCTTCTTTGTAAAATTAAGAATGTAAAACATGAAGCATATTTGGTGCATGTGAACAAAAGGAAAACAATGACTTTCCTTATAATTTCAAATCCTGCAGTTTTAAAATATGGATTTAAATACACTGTATGTCAGTGCGTGAACACACATGTGCATGAATACAGGTATGTTGTCTGTGTCATTAGGCCAGGATTCAAGGCCAGACACATGGCCCTTCAGAGAGCACGTTGGATTCCCTGAATCTTCCTTGTGCATTACATCTGGTTAACCTTGGCCTCTCCTAATTATTGGGAAGCTAGTCCCATTTTCATCTCACCCTGGGCTCCTCTGGGCGACTCTGAGCAATGACCTTCCTTCCCACTCAGCGGCTAGCCTGCCCCGGCCCCAAGCTGCCGGAGAAGCTGCTTCTGTGCAGGAAAGGAAGTTCTGACCAGGGAGGTTTAGGTTGAGTTGGCCTTTCACTGTGAATTTGAGGTTTTATTCCAGTAAACACTTCACTAATTTATAGTTCCCCGGAGCAAAATGAGCGAAATTGGAAATAAAGTAGATGTTCCCTCTGGGAAATCATCGACAAGGATTTTGGAGGGCATTTTTCCTGGCAGTTTCAGGAGAGAGGACCATTCTCTTCAGGTTTCTTTCTTAATCGGAAAGACCGACTCTGAGGGGGTGAAGGGGCATTTGTGGGCCGGGGGGCCCGTGAGCAGAGATGCCCAGGAGCAGATTCACCTGTGCATTTGACCCTAAACGTGACCCCTCATCCTCCAGGAGCTGCAGTTCAAGGAAAATCACATCCCTTCTAGTCTAGTGTCTCTTTTTTGCATTTTTACAAAGAGAGACAGGTCCCAGGTACCAATGGGTCTTGCTTAGTTGTCTCCAGGTGGTTCAGGTGCTCAATCCTGTTGTCTGCCCACAATAAGAGATGGAGACACCCTGCTGCCTTCCCAGGGGATTCGAGAATACTGTGATAGAAGAAAGACATGAGAACTGCCTCTCTAACCTGACCTTTTCAAGAAAAACATTAAGTGCAAACACTTTCTGATCATCAGTACGAAGGTGTGATTCGGCTTTTATGATGTGAGTTTCTACTAGAGTGTCCAGCAGAACTTTCTGGGGCTATAAAAATGTCCAGTCTGGCAACCATGGCCACGCGTGGCCCCTGAGAGGGTGACGAAGCTGAGGGACTGCATTTCTGGTGGCATTCTGCGTTATTGATCCAGATTTAACACCCACACCTGTCAAGTGGACAGTGCCGTGTAGAACCTTGGACTTCACTGACCCGTTCTTTTTTAACATTTGCTTCGTTTGGCTGCATCGTCTTCATTCTTCGGCAGGTGGGGGGGGGGGGGCGGTTTCTCCCTAGGTGCAGCACATGAGCTTCATTGCCCCTTGACCTCTGGATCTTAGTTCCCCGACCAGGGGTTGAACCTGAGTCCCCCGCACTAGAAGGCAAATTCTTAATTAGTGGACCACCAGGGAAGTCCCAGTACTGTTCTTTGTATATAGTTTTACTGTATTTTAATACACATTCAGGAATATTTTATTCCTGCAACCAAAAAGTTTACAAATTTTTAATCATCTGTGTCCTAAACATTTTTGTGGTATTATTAAGACACTGACAAATAGGTTAGTCCTTTTATATTTACATTCTGTCCTCTTTTTAATTTCACGCAATTTAGACAGATTAAAACTAAATAGTATACAAGTTTCACAGTGTTTTTTTTTTTCAGAATAGAATATTTGCATGTTGCACCAAAACCTCCTTGTTTTGGACCAGTCAGGCAGCATTCGATACAATGTAGTGGAAAGCCTCTATTATTTTAAAAATATATTCAACTTTATCACTTTCAAACTTGTACACAAATTCAAATCTGGTTAAGCAGGTGTCATCAAAGAGCACCTCGGGCTGCTTCTGTGGTGACTAAATAAGCCTGGCTGATAATTCGCGTAGACATTATTAGTACCTGGGGTGAGGAAGTGGTCAGAAGCCTGCTCTCTGTTCATGGCTGGAATCTTCCTATCGCAAGCTTGCTTAGTTATCCCCCTAATTAGCCTACCTGTCAGGAGAGCTGATCCACGGAGGGGACCTTCAGCCCCTCCCCATCCCAATTATCCTTGGCGTCTGGATCCTGAAGATGCCACCACAGAGCGCAGGGCAGAGTCTTGGACTCAAGACCATAACTTGATTTTGCTCATTTTCAACCCCAGGGCCGCAGAGAGCAGCTCCGGCTCGGCGTCCACGCTCAGGGGCGTGTGGCCACACGGCCCCTGCTCCGTGAACCCTGCCCTGGCCTGGGGACATCAGCTCCACGTCCCTCTGCTGGCGTCATCCTGTGGGCAGGGGCCTCTGGTGCCGTCTTACTCCTTCCTTCGGTTGCGATAAACTGTACTGGGGTGTGCAGTCACCCACCACAGGCATGTGTGAGTGGATCTTAGCTGAGAGGGGGCATCGTGCGCTCTTAACAAGACCAGGGAATTTGAAAATGACTTTTTGGGAGTAAGGCTACTATAAGCTCAAAACATTGAGAATGTAGGGGAAGAAAAATTACATATAATATCATCTCTCTACTAAATATGAGTTAGCTTTTTTATTAATCACATCTATTGAGGATCTTGAAGGCTGCTTCTTCATGTACCATGCAGGTTATGGAGTCTTTAAAAGGTGCATCATATTCCTGGGGGTGGGGGTGGTGATTCTGTAGCTTCCCTCTTGACATAGAACAATGATCAACCACAGACACCCTGCCCAGGAACGCGGGTGGGTGGCGCGTCAAGGTCCACCCGTCCTTGTTGCCAGCAGTGGACAGTTAGGACCGCAGGTGGGTCACAGATGGCGTGGCACCCTAGGAAGCCAGGTGATGAGCTCCGTACACATACGTCTCATTTTATAGATCCGCCAGCTCCTGTAGTCAAGCCTTACACATGGACGACAGGCCAAGGGTGTGTGCTGTTCTCCGGATTTGCGTGTAAACCCCTGTGTGGTCTCTAGGGGCCAGGGAGGGGCAGCCCGGGGAAGGTTCTGGAACATGAAGCAGCGAATCAGGGCCCAGACCCCGTCAGGCCTCCAGGACTCAAAGCTCCAGTCCGAGAAGGTGGGTGTCAGCACAGAGGGGGTGTCACCTGAATCTTTCACCCATTACGCCGGCCTGTGTGGAAGATGGCTTGCAGGTTGGCAAGGGTGGGGCAGAGACCTGTGGGGAGGCCTTGGTGACTGCCAGCGTTGGAGGTGATCCCAAAGTCGAGGTCAGGATCAAAGCTGGTGCCAGGAGCAGTCAGACTCTGGGGGTCCTGCCAGAGGAACGGTGTGAGCAGGTGGGCACCCCCAAAGGTGCCCCCACCACCTGCATTCCCCAAAAGCAGGGAGCCTGGGGGGAGACTCGGAGCTGGTGAGGGTGCAGCGGCAGAGAGCTGACTGTCCCAGGCAATCGGAAGAGGGCCCTGTGAGCGCGAGAGGCGCTCAGGGGGGCCTGGGGCTGCAAGCTGGTCGTCGGCATACATGTGGCGACTAACGCTCCTGAACTGGAAGAGTGAGGCACCAGGTGTGCTGCTGACGGAGGAAGCCAGGCCCGCAGCTGAGCCCCGGGGGTCGCCTTCGGTTCAACTCCGCTCTGGAGGAGCCCAGGGCCGCCCGATCACTTCCCGGAAATGGACGTTGTTACAGAGCGTCCACGTCCCGCCACACACAGGTTCCCTCCGTGGCCGGCCGGCCCTGAGCTCAGCAGTCCGCGGGTCCCCTCAGGCCCCGGCAGCACAGAGGTCTCCCGCTCACCAACATGGCGGCCGGCGGACACGCCACGGGCTGCCTTGCGAGGAAGCGTTTTCCGGCTGTGAGTGATGACGCAATCTCCCCTGACACGTCATCAGAGCGACAGGGCTCCTCCCGAGCCGGCGGCTTCACCGTCCGCACTCCCTGGACGCTTGCTCTTCCTGCCGAGGCTGAGCGGACAAACCGGGAGGGGGTGGGAAAGTGTGCCGCCGCGGGTCCTCCGCCGGAAGCGGTCCCGCCAGGCTGGTCATCTGGCGGAGCCGCTCCCACGCGCCGCCCTGAGGACGGCGGGCCCCGCTAGGCCGGACGACCCGTGTGTCCAGCAGCGGGGAGGGCAGTGCCGCTCGGCAGCCTTTGCTGGGAGAAGAACCTCGGCTACACCTCAAGCATAGATTTACAGACTATTTCACCTTAGGATTCCCTGGTAACTCTGCCTGCAATGCAGGAGACCCAGGTTAAACCACTGGGTCGGGAAGATCCCCTGGAGAAGGGCATGGCAACCCACCCTAGCATTCTTGCTTGGAGAATCCCATGGACAGAGGAGTCGGGGGCAAAGAGTTGGATATGACTGAGAGACTGACACTTCCGCTTTTTGTTTTTCCCCTTGAGCCCTAAAGATGGGTTAAGAGACCCTGAGATGCACATGTCTCTTAGTTCTTCGGGTAACTGTCTACCGTGTGTGCTTACTTCACGGTGCAAAACTTTTCTGGCACTCTCCCTTGCGTGGCCCTTTGCCAAGCCCTGGAGCTGACCTTTCCTGACCCTTCTCTCCATCCAATTCCAGACTGTCTCCAGGAGCCCAACCTCGGAGCTGGGTGCGCCCTTCGCAGAGCGGGCTGACCCCTCACCGGGGCTTGGGTTCCCCCACGGGCCCGGCACCCCGGCTCTTCTGCAGCGGTCGTGTTTTGTCTTGCATGTCGCGTGGTCACCTGCTCCAAGCGCAGGACAGAGGCTTCTGAGGGCACCTCTTGCGGCTTCAGCATCTGCCTGGCCCTCAACAGCACTTGGCACTGCGCTGGGGATGCCAGCTATTTGAGTAAACAAGCTAATGAATGAATCGGAGTAAGTTGATTTGTGCAATGCAGTCTTATAAGGAGCCTGCAATCCTACAGGGGGACACATTGGTGTCAGCAGGCAGGCTGACCAGGGGACCCTGGGTGCAGGCAGCCACGCGTCTGAGCCTCAGGTTTCCCCTGGGAAAGGAGGGGCTTCTACAGATGATCTGGAAAGTTCCAGTCAATTCATAAACGCTGATGCCCTGGATGGGAAGGAGACAGTGGTCAGGGTCGCGCTCTACAAGGTCAGCCTGGGACAGAGGACAGAGCTGTGCGTGGACGGACGGTCTTGGTGACAGCCACATGGAGCCCTGGTGACTCGGGCATGACCTGGGTCCAGCCTCACTCTGCTGAGTGGTGTGTGGCGTCTCCTGCACCCAGACCATGATTTTCCGAGTGAAAAGCAAAGGGGTAGAAAGCTGGGACGGAAGTGGCATCACCGTCCAGCAGGAAGCTGAGTGGCCGGTCTCCTGTGCCCAGCGCCCGAGCAGACAGGCAGCTTGCCTGCAGGCGGCAGGGACGAGCCCCAGGCCCCCCAGAGCCCCCGCAAGTCACGGAGCTGGACGGTCTGAGCTTGACTCTGAAAAGATGAAGAGGAAGCCCCTCTCCCCCAGATGTAGTCCCCTTGGTCCGTGGCAAGGAGGGGTGCACACCCCCGTGAAGGCAGGGACCCAGAGGCTTGTGGGAGGAATCCTTGCACCTTTCCACTGCTTCCTGCCCCACGTTTAAAACTCACCAAAGGAAAGGAAGGTGACCTCGGCCTGTTTCCAAGACCAGGGCTGTCTGTGGAAGCAGTGAGAGGCTCGTCCTCTCCCCGAGGGACTCGGGGTGCCGCCGCGGGTCCCCTCTGTCCGCTTCCTGCCTCCCGTCCTGGCTCCTGTCTTCCTGAACCGCGCCGGCCCGTGGACCCTGCCGTCCGCTGCTGTCTCTGGCGCTCCCTGTCCACCACCCGTGACGTGTTACGCTGGAGACGTTAGTCCCTTCTGGGACTTTCAGTTGGAACATTTTTAGGCCACATAGCTTTCCTGCGTTCTCTTCTCCAAGGTGTTTGTCTCCCAGGAAGGGGGCAGCTGCTCGTCGGGTTTCCATTTTGTTGGTTTGTTCTCCACTGAGCGTGGGGCGCGCTCAGTTCAGCTCTCGCACCACGTGGGGTCAGGGCTCCCGGGGCGCCTGGCGAGTGGGCAGAGGCGTCGGGTGGGTGGGGCTCAGCACGTGCCCGCGGGGAGTCTGAGCAAGCGTCAGTTGTTTCTGTCAGTCCTGGCCTTTCCCACGGGAAGGCTCTTTCCGCTTGTCCCGTCAGGATCGTCCCAGCGACTCGGCCTTGCTCCCTCTTGCTCTTTGCTTCTCACCAAGGCGTCTCTGCTTCTTCCCCTTTCCCATCTCACGGTGAGACCTGTTCACCCTTGAAAATGTGTGTTTCTGGCTTTCAGTCCCTCAGGGAACTAAGTGGAGCCAGCTCTTAGGTTAAGTAGAAATCATTTAAGATTTTGTTCGTCCCTTTGTTGCGAGTATTTGTGATCCATTAGCCAGCTTCTTTGGAAAATTCCTTTGGAAATCTAGTCAGGATATTTCCATCGCACTAATAAGGACTGTCAAAGACGTGGAAGCATGTCAACACCTTTGGGTTTCCAGGAGTGTGATGTAAGGAGGGCAGCAAGCATCTCGAGATGACCTCTTCTACCTCCAGGGGTCTGGGGTGGCTCCTTCAAGCCCCTTCTGGGGAGTCAGAGCAGGGCCAGGTCTCGGCAGTGAGGGCCCCCGCAGCGCCTCCGGATGCGGGTGACTGCTCACGACCTGCTGCACACACGGCAGGCCGAAGCTGGCGCTCACACCACGGCTCACTGCAAGGCTGAGACGCACCGCGTCTCTCAGGTGCCGGCTGCAGACTGAGAGAAGGCCTTCTGATAAAGGACTGGGGTCTGCAAAGAGACGGGGAGGTGCGAACGGCCCGCCTGGGCCTGGTGGGCCAGGCCAAAAGGGCTTCAGCAGGCTGGGGGCCAGCGGGCTGCAGGGGGAGGCCAGGAGGAAAAAGAGACAGTCAGCACCTAAAGTCTGACCCAATTCCAGCACCATGTGGATGAAACGCAACTTCTTATACTCAAAACCCCAACACCCGAGATCAAAATATTTCAGAGATAAAAGGACTCCATTTTCCTAATATATCTTTTTCTGCCTCTTGTCTAATATGGTATTATTTTAAAATGCTCATATCAGACTTGCAAATCAGGTTTAAGATCATCAAATAAAAATGTCCATCAGCCCATCAAACCCTCATCAGATCTCATCCTCACTCACTAATCTCACTCTCTTCTCCCCACTTTCTGAATTCTAAAATGTTCTCCCAGCTGGCGTATTTTGATCATCTTTCGCTGTCATTTCTTAGCTTTCAGTCTGCCTTGAATACTTGCTTCAGTTCCCTTGCTTTTTTGGGTGACATGTGTTTTTCAGGTGGAAGCAGAGGCATTTTCGTTACCTGTGCCTTGTCTGAGGGTCAGAATGGCACTGGAGATGTTGAGAAACCCTCTCTTTATTCTCTGCCCATCTCGTAGCTCCAAGCAGACCAGACCCTCACATCCTAGGCAGTCTTGTCAGCAACAGATAAGCATTGTAACGTTCCTGGTCACGTGCCGCGCCACCTGGAAGGGGCTGTGCCATGTCGCCTGGTCGCGTTATCAGCCAGTGTGCTGGGGGCCATGCTGTCGTTTCCCCACAAATATCGCGTCTCCCGCAAAGCCCCTTTTGATTCCTCGAGTTTCTGAATTTTGATTCCCAAGTTTCTGTCTCGGGAGTGACCTTCCAGGAGCCTCTGATGCTAACTTCCTGGTATCAGAAATGATGATCTTGCTTTAAATCTTACATTTCATAGTATCTGAGGCCTGTGGCCCTTGAGTCCCTTCAGAAAACTCTGTTGCCGTTTCTCCCATGTGACTCTCTGGCCACCGGCCTCAGCTTCGTGTGGCCTCAGGCCCTGAGATGCTGAAGGCAGACAAGGCAGGCAGCTCCCTTGTACCAGCAAACAGCTCTAGCAGAGGGCAGGGTGAGTCGGGTGGTAAGGCCAGCGGAGAAGAAACGACCCTTAAAACCCAGATAGCTGGCTGGCAGGCCTTGTCAAGCTTTCGGGCCTCCACACACTGGAAAGCATTCTGTCAACAGGAGACTGTCCCAGCTCTGTACGGCCTCTCAGAACGAGTATCAGCTTCAGCTGAACTTCCAAGCTGCTCTTCACACAGACCAGACTGCAGCCCCGTCGTCCAGAGACCAGAGGAGAAAATGGCCCAGCAGGCATTTCTGCTGTGTGGTAGGCACTGATAAGTTGCATAAGCAAACGTGAAAATCACAGAAAATGCCTCTTCAGAGTCCAGCCAGAGCGAGTGATTCGGGGCGGACAGGGAGCTTGCATCTGATGAAGGCTGGTGTCCGGGTCCCAGAGAAGAAACTCGTGCTCGTTGTCTTCCGCTCCAGGTCGGTCTGGTCCAAAGATAGCTGGGAAGACGCGGGGCACAGAATCACGGTCTGGGGATGCTTCTGCAAGGCAGACCCCCACCCACCAGCAGCGGAGCGGCCAGACTGGGGAGGGGTCTCCAGAAGCTGGGGGCAGCTTCTCTAGGGGCCCTCAGAGGCAGGGAGGCTGTGACCTCTCTGCGGCCCCCGTCAAACACAGAGGTGAGAGCAGCCACGAAAGGCCAGTCCCCAGGCGGCCCACGGTGCGGGCTCTCAGGAATCCATGGCACCTTTCTGGCTGAAGCGCATCTTCTTTGGACCGGGAAATAACTTCATGAACAGCCTCAGCAAAGAAAGTCTCACGATTGGGTGTCAGTACCCCCAGGAGCCTCTCTGAGAGCTGACATTGTACGCAAGCAGAGAACAACCACACGCTGGACTCCCCAGCCTCGAGGACGCACCAGGCCCCCATCCCCTCTGACAAGCAAGGATGCAGTTGTTTTACGTTTGATGTCCTTTGAGTTTCAACAGCTTGTTAGGTCGATCACTCTTTCCCTGATATGAGAAGTGAGCATCCTTGCTATGAGGCAAATGCAGGCCCCGGGTCCTCACAAATTAGCATCCAGCCCGGTGTGGCCACGTGCTAGCCGGGCACCTGGACTCATTGGCCTCCTTCTCTCCCGTCTCGGCCTGGAGACGTGGCAGCTGGGGAGCAAGTCTGGGGAAGGCTGATGGGAGGAGCATGTCAGGGCCTGGGGTCTGCCGTTCCCCTCAACAGAGCACCGTCAAAGCCCAGGCACCCCAAGGTCCTCACCTCTGCAGAGCGAGCCCCTGGGCCTGGAGGCTGTGGATGTGTTGCACTCACACATGCACACCCTGCCCGGCATGGAGAGGGTGGGGCTACAGCCCCAGAGCCCCGGCACCCAGCGCAGAGTCCATCCCGAGGGGTGACCCAATGGGAGTCCCCAGGCCATGCAGGCATGCTCTGTCCCCAGTAGCACGTGTCTGCAGGCGGGTCTCCAGTCTGTGTCTCGGGACACAGCTGTATCAGCAGAGCTTCCAGGCGCTGTAACTCAGACTATCCGGCAGGCCCCGGGGGAGCCTGGCTGCAGGGTGGCCTCTGGTCCCCCAGGCTCTCAGACCCATGGTTCCTGAAGCTCTGGGGGCCCAATAGTGTGTCTGTTCCAACAGTTCCTGACTCTGGTTGTGCACCGCTGTCCAGGCAAGAGACTGGTTTGACTGAGCCCTGCTCCCCGTGAAAGGCCTTCCCTGCCTCCCTGGGATGCCCACCCCTCCCCGCCAGCTCCCCATGCTCAGAAGCAGGCTTCCCCAGTTCTCCCACACATCACAGAATCAGCAGCACCAGGGGGTGTCTGAGGGAGGAGGTTTCCATAGCAACCGGCTCGCTCATCCTGTGGTACCTCCCAGTGTCGGGTGGGCCCTGCAGTGCCGTGGGGCCTCCCACCCGGCATGAACTGCCAGAGAGCCTTCCTCCCAGGGGGGCAAAACTTGCCCTGTCTTCTGGGCCAGAGAATGGGCCCCCACCCCAGAGATCTCCCCAGGCTACTGCTGATGAAGCGGGAGAGTGACCGATCACCGCATTCCTCTCCTCCTGTAAGAATTCCTAAGTAAACATGTTCTTTCCTTTCCTTCTTTCTCTTTTTCCTTCCTTCCCTTCTTATTTTTTCAGAAAATGATTCTCCTTTACAGCTAACATAACAAAAATCATTTTTAAATGTGATTCATTTCCTATAAACTCATTTGTGGTTTGTGATAAGTGAAGTTTTTATAAAATATGCTCTGGGATAGCCATGTTTTAAAATGATTTCCTTAAAAATCAGATCCAGGCTGGTTTCCATTAAACACAGATAGTGTTGATATTTAGCAGACTCCACGACGTGGTTTTATTTGTAAGAGTTTCCTCCACACGTCGGAATGGAGAGCCCTCAGTGGCAGTGTTTCCATGGTGAGCGGGATCCCAGGTCTGTTAGTCTCCCTAACAAGCCCATCTGCCCCAAGCCCACTGCCCTGCCCACAGCCCCATGTGGCATCCTGCGGGGAGCTGAACCATCCACAGAGCCCCTGCCACCTGAGGTCCACTCCCAGGACACCCAGGCACCACCTGGAACCCTCCGTAGGCAGAATGTCACAACCCAGGACCGGGACGCTGTCCCCACAGAGGACTGGAAGCATCTGAGCCAGACTTCATGGCAGGGGGACCCAGGATGCTCTGCAGCACTGGGGTTGTCATGAGCCAGGCAGAGGAGCGTCCAGAGCCAGAGCCTGTCGGTGGCTGTCGTGGCGCCTCTCCAGGGACACCGCCCACTGTCCATCAGCCTGCCCAGGTTAAACCCACTGGCCCTCCAGCAGGCAGTGGCCTCTGAGGCGGCCGGGGGCACATCTTGGGCACCTCTGTGCCTGCTTTGTCTGCGAGATCAGCCAAAGAGAGCAGACCCAGCACCCAGGGCTGCCGGAGAGAGTGGGTGAGCAGTTAGCCGGCCTCCAGCTGCACAGAGGCCTTCATGGTCGCTGACGCTCACTGCGGGATGCTGGGTGGTCAGGGACAGTGGCCGTTCTTAGGAAGCACCCTGCACGGAAGCCTAACTGGGCTCTGAGCCCATCCTCAGTGCTAGGGCGAACGTCATCAGGCTCCCTGAGATTCAGGATCTCCGTGAACCGGCCCATCTGGAAAGAAAAAAAATAGCTGTCGTATTCTGCATTTTCATACAGTTCATGGGATTCTCGAGGCAAGAATACTGAAGTGATTTGCCAGTGCTTTTGAACTGTGGTTCTGGACTCTCTTGAGAGTCCCTTGGACAGCAAGGAAAACAAACCAGTCCATCCTAAAGGAAGGCAACCCTGAATATCCATTGGAAGGACTAAGGCTGAAGCTGAAACTCCAATACTTTGGCCACCTGATGCGAAGTGCCAACTCACTGGAAAAGACCCTGATGCTTGGAAAGATTGAAGGCAGGGGGAGAAGGGGCGACAGAGGATCGGATGGTGGGACGGTGTCATTGACTCAATGCTCATGAGTTTGAGCAAGCTCTGGGAGATGGTGAAGGACAGGGAGGCCTAGTGTCCTCTGTCTCAGAGTCGGGCCTTGGGGTGGGGAGGGCTTGGGAGGGCCGGTTGCCAGGCTCACTTCATCCCTATGATCACAGAGTCCCTGTGATCACACCCAGCTTCACACACGCAGATGCTCAGGACCTATGACTTAGTCCAGGCGCAGCCCCGCTCGTCAACAGGCTGACACCCACCCAGAAAGCATCCTCAGCCCTGCTGCCCACAGGAGTACCCAGGGCGGAGGGGCAATGCTGGCCGACTGAGCAAGGACAGGAGACGGCAGTTCGCCAGCTCCAGCTGGGAGGAAACCCAGCACTCGGGTTGAAGACCAGATCACTTCCCGGGACACAGCCGGACCATCCCCCGGCCACTGAGACCAGGAGGGCCCCGAGGACAGGCCCCTCGAGAGCACACACCACCCACCCAGGCGTCCTCACTGGCTCTGGGTCACCGGGCACCTAGCTTGCTGAGCGGAAAACGGAGGAGCACAGCAGCCTCTGTGAGCGCTGGCCGCCGAAGCCCACGCTCGGAGGGAGAGCCTCCCCTCCATCTGCCCCGGGGCAGGGAGCCAGGCAGACGGGGGCCGGCCGTGGGCCCTGAGACCAGCAAGGACGGGCACAGAGGGAGGGCCCTGCTCTGCCCCACGGGGGTCTCGGGGGTGACTGTGGGGGCGTCGGGTCTCAGGGGTGACTGTGGGGGCACAGGTCTCGGGGTGACTGTGGGGGCGTCGGGTCTTGGGGGTGACTGTGGGGCGTCGGGTCTCGGGGGTGACTGTGGAGCGTCGGGTCTCGGGGGTGACTGTGGGCTTCGGGTCTCAGGGGTGACTGTGGGCTTCAGGTCTCGGGGGTGACTGTGGGGCGTCGGGTCTCGGGGGTGACTGTGGGGCTTCGGGTCTCGGGGGTGACTGTGGGGCTTCGGGTCTCGGGGGTGACTGTGGGGCGTCGGGTCTCGGGGGTGACTGTGGGGCTTCGGGTCTCGGGGGTGACTGTGGGGGCACAGGTCTCAGGGTGACTGTGGGCTTCGGGTCTCGGGGTGACTGTGGGCTTCAGGTCTCGGGGGTGACTGTGGGGCTTCAGGTCTCGGGGGTGACTGTGGGGCATCGGGTCTCGGGGGTGACTGTGGGGCATCAGGTCTCGGGGTGACTGTGGGGCATCGGGTCTCGGGGGTGACTGTGGGGCGTCGGGTCTCGGGGTGACTGTGGGGCGTCGGGTCTCGGGGGTGACTGTGGGGCGTCGGGTCTCGGGGTGACTGTGGGGGCGTCGCTCCTCATGGTGACCTTTCGCTCCTGGCCTCCTCGCCGGTCAGCTCACCTCATTCCACTTCTCTTTCTCCCTCAGCCCCTCTCTCTTGCTTCACTCCGAGTGCTTCTCCCAATTTGCCCTTCAGACACGTCCACCTGGGGGAGGCCTTGCCTCTCGGCAAGGTTCTCAGCGAGGACACCTGCTTGTGGGCTCCGTGGCCCTGGAGAGGTGAAGGACACCCCTGTGCTCTCCCTGCAAACAGTGTGCCCCAGGCTCACCTCCCCAGGGGCAGTGACCTCCAGCGGGGGCTCCAAGGGGGCCGACGGCAGGCAGTCTCCACTTCAGCACACCTGGAGACCTGCCACAGTCACAGAGGGGACCAGGTCCACCCTGTGTCCAGCGCCCCCAACCCGGCCCCCTGCACTGGCCCCAGGCTGATGCAGGCGTGTCCAGGAGCCAGGTCCTTGGCACCTGCTCTCGTATCCCCTCACTTCTCTACCCTCTCCCTGCCTCGTCCCTGCCTGTCATCCCCGCTGGGTCAGGCCTCTCCTTGACCTTCCTGGGCACCTTCTGGCGATTCTGGGCTTTTCCTCAGTGGAAGGAACCTTCCTGAGTCCAGACCTGCTCTCCGGGTCACCAAGTCTGGACCACGCAGGTGGTTCACGATCTGACACCCCTCTGTGCCCTCGCCCCTCCCATAATCGGAGGGAAGTCAGGACCATCCGTGACTTTTGGACCCTTCTCAGGGCCATGCCCTCCATGCAGGAATCACAGGAATGGGTTTCTGTTCTCTCCCACTTGTGAGACACCCAGAGGGCCACAGGGGTCAGTAGATTGCAGAGAGAGGAGCAAACAACCTTCTGTGTCTTTGAACTTCCCCCAGATGAGGGCTAGACCACACAGTAGGGTTGTAGGCTCGGAACTGTTCGCAAGAAGAGGACATTTACAAAGAGACTAGTGGAGTGAAGAAAGCAGCAGGGGAGGAGAGGTTTCTGCTCTGCTCTCTGCGGCGTGCCTCCCGAGTGACCCTAAGCGTGTAGCTCGCCTGTCTGGATTCACCTTCTTGGCTTTAGATAAGGATATCTGATGAATCTATTTCTAAAAACTTCTGCGAAACTCAGCATCTATGAAACCATTTAGAACTTGACAAAAAAAGACGTGAGACAGGGAAAAGGCAGATTCCATAGAGGAAGGGCGGGCACACCAGAGACTAAGATGAGAAACCAACCTGAAAAGTGTTCAAAACCCAGACAGTTGTGAGCAAGAGGCTCGGGCCGGAGGCTAGACGCGGGCCAGGGGGGTGGGGGTGGACAGGAAGAGAGAAGGCATACAACATGAGAGTTTGCAGAAAACCCCAGGATCACTCAGGTAGAAGATGCGCCAAGAAATCTTTTTAATTTTCTCCTGTTTAGAATAAAAGACACTTTCTCTGAGAAAAGATGAGGGCTTCAGCAAATGAGAGACCCACAAGCATGACAAGTATGAGAAAATAAGGGAAACGGCAGCGACAAGAGCGTGACAAGTAGGCGCAAGACTGCAGCTGAGAGGGGCGATGGGACTGGCCCCGGGGCCCCTGCCCCGGCCCTAGACTGTCCTTTCCTCTGCCCTGGACAAGCCTCCTCCCAAAGGCTCGCTGCGGTCAGCAGCTTAGGAAGCGGACTTGCTTTTAAATTCGGCGGCCTCTGCCTTCTGCTCCCTCGAGAGGGGCTCTGTGCCGCCCATGGACAGAGCAGTGGAGCTGGCTCCGCCAGTCCCCACCATCCTAGCAGGGAGCCTGGCCGCTCCCCTGCTGCAGACGTGCATGTGCCCCGTGGCATATCCGCACCAAAGCCTGTGCCCGCCCAGTAGGCGGCACTGCGCCTCAGGTGCCCGTGGGCTCGGGGGTGGGCATGGCCCGTGCACGCCTGCCTGGAGTGTCCCTGGCATGGTGGCCCTCAGCCTCCTCCCCGAGTGCAACGCCACTGACTCCTGGCGTTGAGAAGACGGGCCTGGACAAGCCGGCAGCCCCCTCCCTGCCCCCTCCTGGTCGATGACCTTTGCCCACCGTCCATTCCCCAGGGTCCACTTCTTACCGCTAAAGCCCAGCCGGATGTGGTCACCTGAGAGGTGCCACCAAATGCTGCCTCACCTGAGCAGCAGGGACGTGGGTGGGATGCTATAAGGGCAGGAAAGGGCACCCCCTCCATCCCCCTCCTGCTCCGTGGCCGGAGAGGGTCCCCTCCCAGTGGGCACTCGAGTCCCTAATGCCCGTCTTCCACCCCGTGTAAGTGGCGTGGCCGTCCTAGCGCTCCGTGCAACCGCGGAAGGTGAGTACCCCCAGGCGGCCCTGCCCGCGTCCAGCCCCCAGGCCCAGCATGCCCGTCACAGGCACAGCGAGCGTGGCAGCCCCAGGACACGGGGACGGCTGGCTGGGGTCAGCGGCGGCTTCTCCAACAGTCACCTTTCTGTATGTTCTTTTTTGCATGGGTCCTCCGCGTCCAATTCCAATTCTGGCCGCGGCCGCCGCAGCTCCGGCCTGGCCGCCCCCTGCTGCTGGACGTGCATGTGTTCCCGCAGCAGTGCCCCAAGGACACGCCCCGTTATTGAGAGGGACGCCAGCACTGCTAGGTAGGTCGGCCGCCCTGGACAGGAGCCTGTCCCCGATGACCTGGGGTGCTGGGCAGCGGGCAGTGGCTCAGAGTGGCGCCTGGGGTCCGAGCCAGCACCCGGCCCGATGGGGAGGCCTGAGAGCAGAGATGCATGATCGGAGGATGCCAGAGAGCATGCAGCATGAACTGCAGGACTGCCCAGCCCCACGCTCCCCAGACCGCCAGAGTGCATCCCGAGTGTCCCCAGAGACGGGCCCAGGAGAGGGCCAGGCCCAGCCCAGTTCCATCCGTGGCCAGAGCCCCAGAGCCCTTACGTCAGTGTTGACAGCCAGGACCTGGGCAGCGCCCACCCTCCAAGGACATGCAGGGGCCTGAGTGGGGGGATGAGCAGCAGGCGGGTCTCACAACACTCGTTAAAGGTGACCCCAGGCTGATGCAGGCGCGTGGGCCTCTAAGTCAGAATTTAAACCCGTGAGGACATGCCGTTTACCAGTGGGTGGCAGGGTACGTGTGCCACCCAGCTGGGCTTTGCAGACTACAGCTCTGCTGTGGTCAATGAGTCGCTGGGCATCGAGGCTCTGGTGAAACCTGCCTCACAGGCCACCACCCATGCCCACCTGCTGCCCCCCGACCACACTGGGCTGTGGGCAATCAGCAGCCTGGGGGCCCCTGTAGCCGCAGCTTTAAATTTGATCTGCAAGACCACACTTTGCTCTTAGTAACCTGAGGTCTAACCCATTCCAAAACGCTATCTGAATCATCAAAATGAATGTTTTTGAATAATTGTGTGAAGGGTACTACATTTTATGATTCTTTTTCATTGATTTGTTTGTGTCTGAGTGTGATCTAAAAAGAAAAGTGCTTGGAAGCAAAAGAAAAAGGTGATTTTGGTTCACAAGTCATGTATGAAAGCAAGCCTTTCTCCCCAAGTCTGCTAATATCAGGGCTCGAAATGTGTAGACATTCAGGATGCCGGAAGGCCAAGTGTGCAGGATAAAGGTCCTCACGTGACTCGGGAAGGGCGGAGAACCGGGGATGGGGAAAGTTGGGGTGCGTCCTGTGGACAGGCGCAGCTGGAAGCCCAGTCTGCAAACGCCTCTCCCAGGCCTGGGAGGGAAGGGCGCCCACCCACCCCCTCTGCAGGCCAGCAGGGGCCATGCAGGTGGCATTACAGGGGCCGGGACCCCCGACCTTGCCGAGCCCCCCGCCCAGGAAGTAGCCTTGGCATCCGGGCTTTGTCCCCATGCCCGCGGTGTGTGTCTGCAGTGCTCCTGTGTCTTTTAACAGGAGGCAAGAAAAAGGACGAGGTGAGACAGGGGCCTCGAGGTGGGGCCGGGTCGGGTGGGGGGATGGGAAGGTTCCCAGTGAGAACCTAGGCGGGGGCTAGGTGGGGCCTGGGCGGAGGAAGGTCGAAACTTGTCTCCTCCATACCAAATTCAAAAAAAGAGAAAATGACTGGCTGTCATGCAAACTAAACATCAATTCATAAGACACTTGCTTTCCCCCAGTTTCAGGAAATAAGCCCAGGAAACTGGGTGGAAGAGATGCCTGTTGCGTCTAAGTGACGTGGTTTCTTTCCGTTTGGGGAGAAGATTTCAAAGTCAGTCTGCATCAGCTTTCTGTTTTGAAGCACTTTTATTTTGTACTCCTCTGCATTTCTTTACTGTTTCCCATTTATATGCCCAAAAATTCAAAATTAAGAGATGCATTTTTAGAACCATATCTCTTTAAGTCAAAAGAAGATGTTTTTGCATTTTCACATAAATGTTTTTGACTTGAACTTTTCGTGTAAATGGGACAGGTCTTTCACAGAGTTGACGTCAATCGTTCCAATTACAGTTCACTCTTATAGATGAGTCCTAATTTTGCATTTTCCTGATTTCATTTAAAATTAAGAGTATTTAAAACTGAGAGTATTTTGTGTTTTACTTAACAAATGCCCCTGGTAGGATGAGTGTGAAAGAAAGAGGCAAAAACAGGCTTTTACAATGGGGGACACATGTACACCCAATGAATGGCAAAAACCACCACGATATTGTAAAGTAATTAGCCTCCAATTAAAATAAATAGATAATTTTTTTTTAATGAAAAGGGCTGTCAACAGAAGCATGCCACGAAATTCTTCAAAAGTCTCCCGGAACCTGAGTCTGACCTTTGGCCCTGTCATCCCATAGGTCCAGTGAGCGTTTCTCTGCCGGCTTTGCTGCTGCCGGCAAAGCCAAGGCCTGTCTGCAGGTTGACCTCACAGGGCGGCTCACTGGTGAGGTGAGGCCCAAGGACAGGTCAGACCTGCAGGCAGGACTTTAGCCTTTAGTTATAAGATTTTTAAAAATAAGCAACCGGTTTTATCAAGATGAGAGACCTGAGTATGCTGAGAACGCTGTCCCTGTGGACCGGCCCTGGGGAGGCGGCGCAGCAGACACTGGGCAGGCTGGCCACACAGACCGGCCCTGGGCAGACTGGCCACACGGACCTGCCCTGGGGAGGCTGGCCACACGGACCGACCCTGGGCAGACTGGCCACACGGACTGGCCCTGGGGAGGCTGGCCACATGGACCGGCCCTGGGGAGGCGGCACAGCGGACGCTGGGCAGGCTGGCCCCCTGCCGAGCAGCCCTGGGGACGTGGCGCAGCAGACGCTGGGCAGACTGGCCACACGGACCGGCCCTGGGGAGGCTGGCCACACAGACCGGCCCTGGGCAGACTGGCCACACAGACCTGCCCTGGGGAGGCTGGCCACATGGACCGGCCCTGGGGAGGCGGCACAGCGGACACTGGGCAGGCTGGCCCCACGGCCTCGTGTGGCTCCTGCCGCCCACCAGTGATGGCGCCTCCCCCGGCCAGGGGCTGCAGAGAGACTGACCGGCTCTGGGTCCTCACCTGCGTCACGTCCGGTGACCTTGATCCCTGAGAACAAGCATCTGAGGCCACGCTGGACACCTGCCTGGCCATCCGCTGCCCCCATCAAGAGGCCGATGAGACAGCTCCCTTCCTGAGCCCAGGGTGGGCGGCTGCACAGACTCAGGGCCCGTCACCGACAAGGCCCTCCTGTTGCGAAGAAGATGCCCTACTTTAAATGTCTCACTCAACAGAACTACTTATCAAGCCCTCGAATTTCTTTACAAAAGAGAGAGAGGATGAGCAACAAACACAAAAGAAAGAGGATGACGGGACACAGAGGAGACGCTTTAAAGATGTCCATCGGGGTAATTAAGTGACATAGCACAGCTTCGGTCAACAGATTAAACCACGTCTATCCCCGCTACACCCTGCATCAGGGTCCCGGTTCTGCAAACAGGAGGAAAATGACAGCAAGGGGTGACATGTCCTGCAGAGGATGCATCGGAGGCGGCCTCTGCCCCGTTTGTGATGTGCGATCAGAGGCTTCTCCTGATACAGGCCGTGACACGTGGAGAGGACCTCTCCTGCGCTGGTGGGGCTCGCAACCCGGGGAAGTGTGAGCTGCGGTGGCCCCTCTGGGGGCAGATGGTCGAGAGGAAGTCGGAGCACTTGGGCCTTACGCCTTAGACTCACAAAAGCCACAGAAACCTTTTCTGTCCCTGCTGAGAGAGGCTAGTTCTAGGCAATCCAGGAGTTTGTGAGTGGTCCTGAATTTTTTTTTTCAGACTTGCCTGAATTTTGCAAAACATAAACGTGGTTTAAAGATTTCATTATGATTTTTCCATCCACCCTCTTAAATGTCTACACAGGACCAATTTTATGAACTACCCCGAATTACTTTCTCTTGATGTGGATTAAATCCCAAGGCAATTCAAGGTCACAGATAAGGCAAAGGATCATGGATATTTTCGCTGGGAACAGACAGAGATTCTAAGATTACGGGTTCACTACTTCCTGTCTCAGAGTGTTTTTCCCATGGTACCTTTGGACTGGAGAGAAAAAAAAATGAAGGAGCTAGTATTTTATTTATCAGAAAGTTACAGCTCTAACCACAGGCCTGTAAAACAGACCTGGGGGAGCGTCAGTGACAACCAGCCGGACTCAGGGAGGACCGCTGGCTGGGGTGGCCTCACCCAGGTGCTGGAGCACCAGCCTCGTGGGGAGTTTCCATGGAAACCCAGCCATGCTCTGCTGCCCTTTCCGAAGCCAAGCTGTGTCGTACGAGCGGCCTGCCGACTCCATCCTCAGGGGTGTGGGTGGTCCCACATGGCCTCCCTTCCCGGAGGAGACGCGCCCTCCCCAGAAGCCCATCGAGCTTCTGTGCGTTGATTGTGCAGCAGCCTGAGCTGCTGACGGAGCTGATCCGCTGACAAGCAGAGACCCCTTTTGTTACACGAATGGCCGCTTCCTCATTCACCAACTTCAGAAAACAGTGTATTTTTAAACGCTGGGACGTATTAAAGCGAGGAAATCTGTATGCAAATCTCAGAGTTTGTAAAAGCCTTAAAATCTCGAGCAGTAACACGAAAATGAGCTCCACAGCGCTGTTAGAGAATCATGAGTCCCCATCCCAGACTGCCTCCTGGGGTTCAGAAGCACTCCCTAAAGAAGAAAACGCCAAGCCACCGCCCTGCGGAGGGCCCGGGCGGGCTGTTTCTGGGATGGGCGACCATGAGCGCGAATTCGCAGCCCCCACTGGCCCGTCTCCTTCCCCCAGGTGAGGGTGTGACCGCGGAGGGCTTAGCTTCTCCACATTGGCACAGCCAACAAGCAGCAGGCCAGGTACTGGATCTCATCTACCTAACTTGAACCTCTGAAGATAAAACAGCAAACTTTTCCAGAAAGCCAGGCTGCTTTCCGGAAATGTTTTTTTCTTTCTTGACACTGTGAAAGCTCTGAAAATGACCCAAGGCAACATTTTCTTTGTTTTCATGGTGACAGAGGGTGTTTTAAATGCATCTTTTTCTTCAAATGACACTTTCATAAATGGTTTAAACGCACAAAACTACTCCAAAATCCTGTTCTCTTTT
The DNA here is from genome assembly GCF_032405125.1 of Capricornis sumatraensis. Lineage (NCBI taxonomy): Eukaryota > Metazoa > Chordata > Mammalia > Artiodactyla > Bovidae > Capricornis > Capricornis sumatraensis. The sequence continues at coordinate 120,870,297 of NC_091074.1, forward strand.
TTATAATTAGTAAAGATCTTGTTTTCATTTGCACAGTCTTGGTCGTGACGCCTCAATTAAACCGGAACAGGGTGTGTCAACCTCCTCTTGCCTCTACCAAAAAAAGTCATTAAAAATTTCTACTCATGTTTAACTGAATATATTTTAAATAAATTTGCACTGGGAGCTGAAATTAGGAAGAGTTGAAGGGTTTCTTTGCCCACAAAGCAAGGCCACGAGTGCATGATTGGCTGGTGGGAAACGTTTCTGTTTCTTGATACATTTTCAAAACACAGACGTGCATGGAGAGTTGCTTTTCTTAGAATGATTTTTATTGCTTCAAAATTTCCTCCCTCCGGGGTTGGGGGGGTCTCTCCACATGAGGTGCCATTTGGGAAATCAGCTAGTTAAATTCAGTTACTCACATTATTGACCGAATAGTCTTGTGATCAGACTTGAAGTTCATGAACAGCTGCTACTTTGGCGACAGTCAGGTCCGCAGTCTGATCCGGGTGTTGTTTTTGATGAAAGGACAGCATCCTTCGGCCTCCGACTCCAGTTTTTACACCCTGACTCCGCTTACACATGTCGACGACTTCTTCTCAGTGTTTGCCTTCCCCCAGAGTGCAGGTGGTAAATTAAACTTTCATCCTTCAGAGGACACACCAGCCCTATGCTTGAGGTCGGTGACTGTGGTCCTTTCCTCAGGACTAGATGAGAATTAGGCAGTTCCTAACATCAAAACAGACTGGACGTCTAAGTGTCAAGATATGACATTCACACCCCTGGGCTCAGCCCGGGTCTATGTGGGCCCATCACACGTGCCCTGACACGCTCACTGACCTTGAGAAAGTCTGTCTGTGAGCAAGTAATTTTCTGGCCTTGGCCCAACATCCAATACCCAGGTGGCTTTCAGAGTGGAGAGCAAGCTGAAATCACCTAGAAAGCATTTACACTTATTGACTGTTTTATATTTGTGATCTGTGTCCCTGCCAGGAATTCAGAGGCTCACTGAGTATGGATGTTGGCACAGGGCCCCCTCCAAGAGTCCCTCCTGGGCAGTAACACTGCTCTCATTTTATCCTTGCTTCTTGAGAGCTGACATTTCGTAAAAAGAACAGACGTGTTTTCCTCTTTTGCCCTTCATTCTCACCCTCCTGGCGGCTACAAGCGCAGCTGAAGTAGCTGGAGCCAAAGCGTCTTTGCAGGACTGCTGGTTCCCGCGATGGTGGATTCAAGGCAGTCTGCAGAGGCAGGACTCAGGGAACTCTCTTCACACACAGCATCTGCCACGAGCGCAGCTCTGATATGGCAGAGAGACTGCAGGGAGCTCCCAGGAAGGTTTAAACACGGGCCCCCTAAGCGTCCAGACCCCTCTCATTATCTCAGTTGACTTGACCTACGGACCAAGACACCTCGGTGTCAAAGCAGAGCTCCCCGAGTGCCCACGGAGGGTCTGAAAGACCCCTGGTCCTACTCCCTGGCCTAGCACCGGGGTGCCTGCACCAGGCCCCATGGTCGATCAGGGGCAGGGCTGGGAGGGGTCAGTGTGGCCGGGCCCTTGTAACGCGTTGTTTTGAGTTTAGACACAGACCAGCCTCGGGCCAGCGTGTGTGCCTGTTCCTGTGAAAATCCTCACATCGTGCGCAGAAGGTGCAGCAGCTCGCCAGCTGTGCCTGGCCCACCGAGCTTGAATAAGAGACGGGGTGGGCACGTGGGGCGTGTGGAGCAGGGGAGACTGCAGGCTGAATATCTGGGGACCAAGTGCTTCCCCGAGACCCCTGGCCCCCGGGAGTGCCGCCGTGTGCAGGGGGGAGGTCCGGCCGAGCCTGGAGGAGATGGGGATGGGGCTGCTCCGTGCGCCCAGGGGCCCTCCAGCTCTGCCTTGCCTCCGTCACCAAGGGAGGCTCAGCACCCAAGAGCCTTTGAAACTAGATGAATAAGGAAGCTACTTGTTCAGGAGATTGATGCCTTTCCAGTGAACCCCTGTGTGTGTCTGTGATTGCAGGTGCCCCACACCTGGCTGCGACGGCTCCGGGCACATCACCGGCAACTACGCTTCCCACCGAAGGTACGTGCTCGGGCGCGAGACCCTCCCCCCGAGCCCCTCCCCCTGAGCCCTCTCAACTCAGGCTTCACACATGCTCAGGTGACCCCACCAGGGAACTGAGGGTCTAGAGACCCTTGACCACAAAGCAGGCTGGCCCCAGCCAAGGCGCCCTCACTCAGAACACCAGCTCTCGGGCCCACAGGCCCCTCGGACGCCCCCGATCCCCGGGCAATGGTGCCACCAGCTCCATCTCAGGAACCCTTTCCCAAGTCATGCAGGGGCACGCCCCTCTAAACTGACAAAGGATGAGGAGGAGAGCCAGGACATTATGAGCTCCCTGAGAGCAGCCACTGAGAGGCAAGCTTGCTAATCCCACTGAGAGCTGATCTCCTAAATATTGAGATTAGAGCCACAAAGCTGTTTGGTTATTATAAGCAGGGATCAGCAGAGCTGAGCACACAGAAATGCTTGACCTCACAAATCCAGGCCCGCCGGTCCCCGAGGGCAGGGACTTCTAAGGGCAGCGTGGAGATTCCGTCGTCTGAGACGAGGGGGGCTCCAGGCCGGCTCGCACCCCCGAAACAGCTTATGAAGCTCCGTTCTACACCAGGAGCCTCCCAGGTGGCCGGGTAAAGAGTCTGCCTGCAATGCAGGAGACCCAGGTTTGATCCCTGGGTCAGGAAGATCCCCTGGAGAAGGAAATGCCCACGCACTGCAGTATTCTTGCCTGGAGAATCCCATGGACGGAGGAGCCTGGAGGGCTGCAGTTCGTGGGGTCCCAAAGAGTCAGATATGACCTGGCAGCTAAACCATGACCGCAGCAGTTCTACAGCAGGCCCTGCTTTAGGAGGTTAGGAGTGCAGGGACGGAGCCTTTCAATCCAAGGTCTGCGCAAAGAAGGGTGTAGACCCTGAGGCCCAGAGCAAGAATGCCTCGTCAAGTGCAGTCAGGATCAGCAGGCCGGGGCAGGACGAGAGCCGGTGTGAACGGAGACCCTTGTAACACAGAATCTCCCACGAAGGGTGCAGAGCTGCCTCTAACAGAGAAACAGGCAACGACACAGCTGTCAGCCTGCCTTTCTCTAAGATCAGGTCATAGCCTGGGCAGCGGATGAGCCCTTCAGTTTCCCCCACAAAACACTGAAGGGAAAGGACAGAGGAGAGACAGGGAGGGAGGAGTCAGGAGAGCCGGGGGTCACCCCGGGGCCCGTCGGCCACCAACCAGCCGGGTGGACCGTGGGGGGTGGGCTGGGGCTGCACCATGTCGTCCTGGGGCTCCGGTCAGGGCCGCCCCCAGCTGGCTGTCTGGGCTTGGCTCAGGGACGCAGCTCACCAGGGAGGCTCTCTCCTCGTTAAGGTCCTGCCGCAAGTCGCATGCCTCTGTGTCCACCTCCCATCCATTCAGGAGCATCCTTTAAACAGCGTGGGTCTGGGGACGCAGGGGTTAGGAAGCCCCACTAAGAAAACCGGATGGCGGCCAGACTCTTCACCCTTGCTCGACGGAAACACCTCAGTCTCTGTCTGGGGCTGTCCGCCTGGCACTGTGGATGTCTGGGGTCTGACCCTCCTTTGCCCTGGGACCGCCTCGTGCATTGTCGGGTGTTGGGGGACAGCGCCAGCCCACCTGCTTGTTGCCGTGGCACCCCCTCCCCATTCCTGACAACCGAGTGCCTCCAAACACACCCGATGTTCCCGGGGCCACTGCCACGCACATCAGGGCCCAGAGGAGCCTCTCCGGATCATCTTGCTGGTTTCACCAGGCCGCCCAGAGCCAGCTGCTGTACCGTGAGTGCAGAGCAGGGTGACTACCTCCAGAAGGGCTCCCTGCAGCAGCATCACAGCTTCAGGGAAGCTGAAATCAAACGAGCTCAAGCTCAAGCTCAAGTTAAGCGTCTAAGCCAAGCGCATTCTGGGCTGCTCTTGGGCTCGTGTCGGATGTATCTCTCACAAGGCCGCAGCTCCCAGTGCCGAGCAACGCCTGCAAACCGGAAGCGACCTTTCCTGGCCATTTCACGCCCACCCGTCAGTCTTCCTACTCTTTGTCTTTTTGGTTTGGCATGACGTAAATTTATTCAATTTAATTTTAAACGTGTATGCACTCACATTTTAAAACAGGGTGTATGTTAGTATAGTATGAACTTGTGAGTAAAATGTAATTAAAGCTTGACTTGAAGCCCCTCTCTAGGGCTGGAGTTAACAGTACCAGGATTAGTCCACAGAGCTGAGAAGTAAATTTGACTTGGTTTTCAGCGTGCTTGCGAGCTATACACAGCCCTGCAGGGCGGCATGTTCCACAGCATTGTTCATCTGAGAAATACGCTCCGTGAGTGCAAGTCAGAGTGAGCTCAAGCCACTGGCTGAGGAGGGGCCTGCGTGACAGCTCCTGGGCACACTGGGCGCCAGAGAGGGACAGAGGCCCAGCGACCCTCAGAGGTCACAAGTACACACAGAAACACGCCTTTCGAGGTGTCCCTGGGGGCTCTCCTGCCTGCAATGCAGGAGACCTGGGTTCGATCCCTGGGTTGGGAAGATCCCCTGGAGAAGGGAAAGGCTACCCGCTCCAGTATTCTGGCCTGGAGACTTCCACGGACTGTATAGTCCATGGGGTCACGGAGTTGGACACGCCTGAGCGACTGTCATGTCCTGGGCATGTGAGGTGGTGTTCCCTACTTGCAAACCTCAGGGAAATTCCTCCCAGGGAGCAGACCCTCACTCAGCCTTATTCTAAACCCTGCCAAGATTCCAGCCTGTCACAGGCACCTCAGAGATACGGTGGATTCCGTGCATCTGGGCCACTGACTCGAACGCTGTGAACACACTAACCGTCATCTGAGCCCTCAGACTCGAACGCTGTAAACACACTAACCGTCATCTGAGCCTTCAGACTCGAACGCTGTAAACACACTAACCGTCATCCGAGCCCTCAGACTCGAACGCTGCAAACACACTAACCGTCATCTGAGCCCTCAGACTCGAACGCTGTAAACACACTAACCGTCATCTGAGCCCTCAGACTCGAACGCTGCAAAAACACTAACCGTCATCTGAGCCCTCAGACTCGAACGCTGTAAACACACTAACCGTCATCTGAGCCCTCAGACTCGAATGCTGTAAACACACTAACCGTCATCCGAGCCCTCAGACTCGAACGCTGCAAACACACTAACCGTCATCTGAGCCTTCAGACTCGAACGCTGTGAACACACTAACCGTCATCTGAGCCCTCAGACTCGAACGCTGTGAACACACTAACCGTCATCCGAGCCCTCAGACTCGAACGCTGTAAACACACTAACCGTCATCTGAGCCTTCAGCGAGCTGCAGTTATTTTGTAATCGCAATATCAGAGGTCACAGGTCCGCACAACAGATGTAACAATATTGTAAGAGGTTTTAAACATGACACAGAGACGTGGAGTGAGAGGTGCTGTTGGCAAAATGGAGCCTATAGACTTGTTAGAGTGGCTGCAACCTTCCAATTGTGAAACACGCAAGGTCTGCAAAGCATACCACAAAGAGGGGTGTGTGCCCCTCCCTGGGCTCCAGGGAGGAGAGGACTGGCCCTCGGGCCCCCCCGACACCCCCACCAGAGGCAGGTCCATCTGCTTCCGGACATCACCTCTCCCCAGGGCTGTGTCTTGGACGCTGCCCCAGGAACCAGGAAATGTGCCCCCCGCCATCCTCAGAGCACCCTGAGCAGCGGGAGGTTCATTTCTGTCTCTGCTGAAGGAAACAGGCTCTGAGTACTTAGCTGTCAGAAGCAGGACTTGGCCGAGAGGCCACCGCCAATGTCCCGGCTGATCGTGGACAGACTGCCCCGGGATGGCCCGAAACGCTCCCTCGGGGAAAGGCAAGCCCGCCCTCCCTCCCAACACAGGCTGTGACTTGCCTGCGCTCTTGCTGCGGTTGGGGTGGTGGTGTGATTTGCTGTCTCTCCAGCACTTCTGAAGCGTTCTTAAGCTCACTGTAATCAACAATATTGACCATCTCTGCTGCTGCTGCTGCTGCTAAATCACTTCAGTCGTGTCCGACTCTGTGCGACCGGATAGACGGCAGCCCACCAGGCTCCCCCGTCCCTGAGATTCTCCAGGCAAGAACACTGGAGTGGGTTGCCATTTCCTTCTCCAATGCATGAAAGTGAAAACTGAAAGTGAAGTCGCTCGGTCGTGTCTGACTCTTCGCAACCCCATGGGCTGCAGCCCACCAGGCTTCTCCGTCCATGGGATTCTCCAGGCGAGAGTACTGGAGCCGGGTGCCATCGCCTTCTCCGACCATCTCTGATGTCCTATCAAAAAAACACAACCCATAGTCAGAAACTCTGTCCCCTCTGACATCGGCAGAGAGACCTCGCTCCGCGGATGGAGGCGCTCAGGCCGTGTCCCAGGCGTCTGGTCTCCAAACCACAGCCTCGACAGCCCTTTCTTCAGCTCTCCCGCAAACGCCCTGTTTCCAGCCGCCGCGGTCTTTCCCGGACCCTGCTCCAGGCTGGCTCCTTCCGGCATGTCAACGCGCCGGCACAGCAATGTCTCTGGGAGGTCCTCCCCGGCGGGCTCCCCCGGCCTCCCCGACGCCACCCCCCCCCACCCAGGACAGAAGTCCTGTGGCCCAGAGCATGCGCAGCGGGAGGTCCCGCCTGGGCAGCGGCACCCCGCGGGCTCCAGGCTCTCCACCAGGACTGCGCCGCAGGAACCCATCCCCGGACCCTCCCGTATGTGCCGAGAGCATTTCTGGGAACTGCTGCACTCTCCTCCAGGGCTGCTTTGACCCTCGGGGCATGAGCACAGGGCACAGGGACGCCCACCCCGTGAGGTCTGGTCCTGGTTCCCAGGCACGTTAGCTCTGCTCTTTCACAATAAGGACACAACCAGTCCTCCCTGGGGACCGGCGCAGCACAGGGCTGAGATGTGTCACTTGGTCCCCTGAGCTCGGGGAGACCAAGCTAGAGCCCCACATCCTCCCTGCCCCGAGGTGGACGTGTCCCCCTGTCCCAGGGAGGCGAGGGAACCAGCCTGAAGAAGCTCAGACTCCAGCAGGGAGGAGAGCCCCCTTCTAGGCTCCCCAGTACCAGCACAGATCAGGACTGGCAGCCTTCTGGGGGGCACTGGCCCCATCCAGAGGCTCTTAATGGGCCACAAAGCTCTACACGCAGGCGGCCACATGCACAGCTTCTCAAGGGCAAGAGCCAGCATGCAGGACCATCACTCGGACACAGCAGGGCCGCTTCCTACCCAGAGGCTGGCCTTGCTGAGACTGGCAGAGCCTGGGAGAAACTTGCCAAGCCTGGGAGAGCCTGGGAGAGCCGGCTGTGGACTCTCCCGCCTTGGACACGATGCCAGGATTCCAGACCAGCCCCTGTGTCAGAGCCAAGTTTTCCTTGGAGTCAGAGTCAGGTCCAGACTGGGCTCCCTGAGGCACCTCTTGCTCTCCTTTGGCTCTGTTCCAATTTCTCTTCACTCCCAGCCCCATCTCGGCGGGTGGGGGCCCGGAGCCACACCTCCCCCTGAAGTTCAGGGTGGAGGAGGGAAGGCAGCAACAAGAGGGAGGCAGGCAGGACGGCCAACACCGCTCAGCCGCAGGGCGCAGGTCTGGGCTCCAGACCAACCTCTGCTGGGAGGTGCGGCTTCCCGGAGAGGAGCCAGGCAGCTGCACAAGTGTGGGACACCGCTAGGGAGACGGAAGTGATGGGGCGAGGGGCTGAGGACCAGCATGCTCTGGGGAAGCAGCCCCAACAAAGTCAGGAAGAGGGTCACAGCGGCACACCCGCCCAGACCCCGCCGGCCCCCGCCGCTGGCCCCCTGGGCAGCTCCAGAGACCGCCCAGGGCCCAGTTCTCTGGTTCCTTACAAAGATTCCCTATCATCCTATATAATTTCACACCAAATATTCTCGTATTACCTACCGCTGAACAGGAAAGAAAATCATATAGACATTCCAGCTGGAAATTTTCCTTTAGATAATGGGAGCTGTTAGTTCTCCAAACTGCAAAATTAAATAAAATCAGCTTGGTCAGTTTGCACTGCGTCTTCCGAAGGTGCCAAGGGAAGTAGTACGTCAGGTAAACGGGGCCAGAAGGCAGGCGCACACCCCTCCCAGGTTGGGGGGCTCTGTGATGCGTCTGCAGGCACGGCTGCAGGAAGGAAGAGGGGCCTGTGTGTCTCCGCACTGTAGCCCCTCTGTGCCGAGAACACCCCCACCAGCGCAAGCCAGTCCCGCCTCTCCTGGGACTCGGGACCGCAGGCTCTGGGTGCCCTTCTGGGGGACCTGCAGTGTCTGAAGGCCCCAAGGGGCTCCTGCGCCCGAATGGGCCCTCCCCCAGGACTTTGTCTTCATGCCAAGAAGCGCCAGTTTCTGCAGGAAATTGGGTCAAAGCACCATCAACGGTGAAAGGAGCTCGAGGGTAAAGGTGCGGGCTAGCTTCTGAAGTCACCTGTCTCCTTAGCCTTTCAGGATGCCCCAGAGCCAAGAAGAGCGGCATCAGGATAGCGCAGAGCAAAGAGGACAAGGAGGACCAGGAGCCCATCAGGTGCGTGGGGCGGGGCGGGGCGGGGCGGGCCGGGCCGGGGCGGGGCGGGGCGGGGCTCGGCGCGGCTGGACTAGGGCGAGGTCGCAGCTTCTAGAGCAGAACCACGCAGACCCGCAGTCGGCCAGAAGCACCCTCCAAGTGACAGACGAGGTGACAGCCGAATGTCCATCCATCTGGCGTGTACAACCAGTTACACGGAAAGTCCCTCTACCCTCGCTGGGAGAAAGAGTTAATTTACTGGGTGTATTTGCATACATACTGAGCGTATTTACATACCCTGTCAGATTCATGAGAGTGTATGAAGTTATTAACCACAACACCCAGCATACGGCTGAGTCTCCCGCTAATGCAAGGCATTCCGCTGCCGGTCCTCTGCTTCTTGCTAAGGAGGATGGAGACCATCGGGGGTAGAAGGCCAGCCCCCCCACCCTCTCCCTGCAGGCAATGGTCCTGAACCTCTTCCCAGTGAGCCTCAAAAACCTGTGATACAAATCCAATGCTGCTGCTGCTGCTGCTGCTGCTGCTAAGCCACTTCAGTTGTGTCCGACTCTGTGTGACCCCATAGACGGCAGCCCACCAGGCTCCCCTGTCCCTGGGATTCTCCAGCAAGAACACTGGAGTGGGTTGCCATTTCCTTCTCCAGTGCATGAAAGTGAAAAGTGAAAGGGAAGTCGCTCAGTCCTGTCGGACTCCTAGCGACCCCATGGACTGCAGCTTACCAATGCCACTTTCCTGAAATTTTAATCTCACTCAATGTCTTTGGAGAAGAGTTTTGATGAAAACAAACAAAAAAATTAAAATAAGAACGTGCCTGTGGTTTAGCTGTAAGTCCTCGGTGCTTTGCCATAACCTGTGACAGAGAGGCTTCAGAGGCACTGCTTGATTAGCCTGTTACTGAACGTTAGCTCCAGTTGGTGAGCTTCCCATTTATTACAAAAATAAAAAAGTGCCCCTGGAGTACCTTGTAACTAAACCACCTCTGCTCCTCACACCCCTGTCTGGCTGGCGGGGAATCCTGTGGTCTAGAAAACACGGCCAAACAAATAGGTGTTCTCCAGCTTCTGAGAAGAACACGGGTTTATAATATAATCTTTAAAAAATAATCCCAAAGTCAATTTTCCATTGTTGCACATCTCCTCCTGGAGGCTGAGACCCTGTCTCAAAGCGGTGCCTCTCAGACAGACACCCGCACCCCAGCTGCTCCAACAAAGGAGTTCTTTTCCTCGCGCGGTATGGGCATCCCTCCCCAAGCCGGGATGCTCTGCTCCAGGGAAGCTTCTTGCGCCTTCCCTGGACCAGTGTTTCCCAGAGGGTGAAGTACCTCACGGCTCCACTAGGTGGTGCCTTTGAGTTGTCTTGTTTTAATCCCACTGGAACCGGAGAAAAAGATGCTGGGTTTTCCTTCGTGTCAGGTTACTTTGACTTGGCGGCGGGGCCACCGGGCATCCGGGGGCGAGACAGTCACGTGCCCCCTCTGCCTCCAGGTGCCCGGTGCCCGGGTGTGATGGCCAGGGCCACATCACCGGCAAGTACGCCTCGCACCGCAGCGCGTCCGGGTGTCCGCTGGCGGCCAAGAGGCAGAAGGACGGCTACCTCAACGGCTCCCAGTTCTCCTGGAAGTCGGTCAAGACGGAGGGCATGTCCTGCCCCACGCCCGGCTGCGACGGCTCGGGGCACGTCAGCGGCAGCTTCCTCACCCACCGCAGGTGAGTGCACCTGCCCCCCTGCGTGCCAGCCTGGGGGAGAGAGGACTGAGAACACACACCAGCTCACAGTGCGCCGAGGCGCGGGGAGGAAGCAGCAAACGTGGGCGCATTTTGCAGAGCACACACTCATCCCCCAACATCAGGGTATACGGAGAGGCTTCCCAATGCCTTTGATTGGGATCCACAGAAACAGGCTGTCATTTTACACACGCACACACACTCGCAAGAGTATCTGTGGGTTTAATTATTCGTTTTGGCTGAATATGGCAAACAGGTCTCACTCAAGGACAAGGTGGCACGTGGTTACAGGAGCCTCATCAGATACATCAGAAAACCTCCAGAAAAACCAATCACCCCCCCCCCCACGGATTATTATTTGCTTAATTTTAAAATATCTGTATATACAATTACACCGACTCAGAAGAAGAGGCAAGTGGCCCCCGTGGGCGTCAGGATGAATGACCGATGCAGACACATCTCAGCAACCCCCAGCTTTCTGGGAGCCACGCGGGAGACACAGCACCTCACGTATAACATAAACCCATGGGGCCTCATGAGCCCTCTAACCTCAAACCCCGGCACCTCGCCTCCATCTGCAAAACCACATCAAACACAGAATAAGCCAAAAGGAACGACATATGGCAATGAGCCTTAACGTTCTTTAGGAAGTTTGGTTTTTATTGTAAAGAAGTTCCTGCTCAGGCAGAAACTCAGGGCCCAAAAGAGACAGATGAGTGTCTTTCCCTGACCCTCCCCAGGGCGGGGTGGGGGGTCCCCGCTTCTCCCGTCAGAAAGCGCCCGTGACCAGAGAGGCTTGCATCCAAAGACGCAGAGGCCCCCAGCCCACAGCACACACGGGCTTCCTCCTTTGGGTAGAAACAGATCCCAGAGCTCCACAGCTGTGTGCGTGGGGTGGGGCCAGCCCTGCACCCAGACACCCGGGCCAGGCTGGCCACAGCGTGCACTTGGCGGGACAAACGTCTCACTCCGCTCAGAGCCACCCCCCTTCCCAGCGGGAGGACTTGGCCTGCGCCCCCAAACTCCACCCTAGACGGGGTGTTACTCAAGAGAGCTCCCTCTGCTGACATCTGTGCATCCTTGTGCCAGGCCGTCTTCAGGACACAGTCCCAGAGGCAGAAATGCTAGTTTTCACATGTTGACAGGAAGTGCCAATATGCCCTCCAAAAAGTGCCAATATGCCCTCCAAAAAGTGCCAAAATGCCCCCCAAAAGTGCCAGAATGCCCCCCCAAAAGTGCCTGCTTCCTTCAGTATCTGGCAATCAAAAACATTAAAAAAAATTTTTTTTTAATCCTGCCTACATGATCTATGGATAAGGGTCACAGATAGGCCATACTCAGACACAGATGAGGGCAAGCTCCACTTCTCTGATGACATAAGCACTGGGGTACCTGGAGAAGGGCATGGCAACCCACTTCAGTGTTCCTGCCTGGAGGATCCCATGGACAGAGGCGCCTGGCGGGCTATAGTCCATGGGGTGGCAAAGGGTTGGACACGACTGGGGGACTTAACTCACGCGCACGCTCTCGGGGACCAGAAACACCACCAGAGGACAGATAGGACCGTGACTGCTCCTGGTGCCGTTTCCAAGCCGCTGACTGGGCTGTTGCCCGAGAACCGGGTGACCTTCATGGGGAGCCACCCAGCAGCGTGCACCCCCCACAGGCTGGTCACTGAGTGCCCCCTTGGGGCCTGTGGGGCGGACCCGGGCCCCGGACTCAGGCGCTCCTACCAAGTGGGACCCTGGGCCCCTCCGCGCACCCCTGACACCTTCTTACCCTCCTGCTTGACACTCAGGTGCCCGGACCCAGCAATCGCATAAAGACGCCCAGGCTCTCCAGGTCTCTAGCCTTCCCCGTCTCTGTTCCCCTAACCGACACTCCTCCGCACGGTTTCTGCCCAGGACGGGGCTTTGATTCAAAGGCACCCTGTCTTGGAGCGGGAGGGAATCTTGGGGCAGGTCCAGTGAAGACAGACCCGTGACTGTGAATCTCTCCGTCCAGAATCCCCGTGATGCACCCTCGGGTCTGCAGGCAGCTCACCCAGGGCGCCGAGGGGGTGCCAGGAGGAGACCCTGAGTCCAGGGCAGGAACGGTCAGTCCACCCCATCTAGCACTGGGGGCGGAGCTGTGGTCCGGCGGCTCCACTGTAAGACAGAGCCGGGAGGCGGAGCCACTGTGGGCGGAGCCTCAGTATCAGAGGCCCCTCCACGGTGGGCGGGGCCCTGGTCGTGGTGGGCGGGGCCGCAGGGGCGGAGCCTCAGTATCAGAGGCCCCTCCACGGTGGGCGGGGCCCTGATTGATTGTGGTGGGCGGGGCCGCGCGGAGATTTAGATGCTTCGTTTCTCTGTGCCGCTCATTCAGCGGTCTGACCCATTACCCCTACCCGCTCTGAGGAGGGAAGGGACGTCCATGCTGCGTGGAGAGTGACAGGAACCCCCAGGTGGCAGGTGGCGGGCGCTCTTCTGGGTATAAATGTGTCTTGGGGGACAGGGTGCAGGGGGTTAGAGGGTGAACAGGACCCTGGGAGAGCTGACCTCCACTTTTAAAATTGTGGTAAAAAACAACATCACATTTACCGTCCTACCCACTCTTAAGTGTCCCGTTAGCGAGCGATAAGTAGAGTCTCACTGTTGTGCAAGCACGTTCACCCCCAGAGCCCTCACCTCCAGAGAGAAACCCTGTGCCCACTGGACGCACTCTCCCAGCCCCGTGGCCCCTGGCACTGCCGTCTAGCGGGTCGGACTCTGGTCCTCACCTAGGGGGAATCACAGGCTGTCTGTCCCATGGTCCTTTATCTCCATCAGCACAGCCCCCAGGTCCCTCCACATTATAGCCTGCACCAGGTCACCTTCCTTTTGAAGGCTGAATCGTGTCCTGTCGCATGTTGGCCTGCAGCTTTCAGCTGTTGAACAAGTTTTCATCTGTTTTATTGTATAGATGAAATGTTGTTCCCTGGTGGTGTGAGAACCGCATTCCTGGCTGGCACACAGCTGAGGCACAAACACGGGCTTAGCAGAGGGTCCTGATGCCTCCTCCTGTGAAGTCCTTGGGCCCGGCCGACTGTCTGGAAGCCACTGGTGGTTCCTCAGACTTTTGAGGCCTGGGTGTGGACAAGCATCCCAGAAAGGCATAGGTAGTGGCTTGAGGTTCAGGCTGTTTATACAGCCCACATGCCACAATAGCACAGCAGCTTTTAGAGCCAGAAGAGGAGACGAAGGTGGAAATCCCTGTTTGGTGCCTTCTCCCCCGCAGGCCATGACCACCCAGTGGGATGAGGAAGGGCCGTAGAGGAGAGGGGGCACCTGCCCTGGCTTCCGGGTCCCAGGACTCCCACTCGCCCTGCTCTCCTCTTCAGGGAAGTGACCACACCGACACGCCCCCTGAGTGCCATGCCCCCATCTGCTGCGAAGTCGTTTCCATTCATTTCTTCCATATAAGGATGCGGGGGACCTCCTCCTACCCCCTTTCTCCTCAGTAGAGCCTCTGTGAAGCTCTAGGAAGTGCTCACTCCATCGTTAGGACTGGCTGAGTCAACAGCTGCAGCTGAGATGAGCAGCAAGACCTGGGAGTAAGTGTAGCCTCTCAGGAGCAAAGGAGGGCATTCTTGGAAGGGGCAGCTGGATGTGAGCTTTATCTGAAGGAAAGAAGCCAGGCAATGGAAAGAATTAAAGGCACAGGGCAGTCACAGGGACTTGACGGGCCAGATCTTGAGACGCAGACTGACCACGGCACCAGGATCTCACCAGACACGTGACGAGGTGCCTGGAATGGTTCCAGATCAGATTCCAGGATCAGGGTCAGAGGTGTCAGGGGAAGGGCCGGAGAGAGGACACCCTGGCAGGGTCTCACCGGCCTCCGGGGGGTGGGGACGATGGCTCAGCTGACTGGAAAGGCCCCCCAGCCTGAGTGGGGGTGTCAGGACTATGGAAACTGTGGAGCCTCCTATGCAGGGGAGACAGAGGCCAGGAGGGAGGGCTGGGGAGGGGGTTTCTGTAACTGTGGAACTGCTCTGTGTGCGAGTGTGCTGGCCACACTCTGCTCTCACTTCAGTCTCATTCCACTTTACGTCGAGTAGGAAGATTCTCCAAAATTAAAGCTCTAATCCTAACAAATAAATACATAAGTGATCTTAGAAGTAAGTCGTCTCTCACTGGGCTTCATCTAAATAATTTTTTAAAAAATTACCTCCCAGACCCTCTTAAACCTCTTCCCACCTGGACCACATGACCTAACTTATTTGTTTTCAGTTCCTCTACAGTCCTTTATAAATGAAGAGATCGCCTTTTTTAGGATATTTATTGTGCTTGATGTTTCCCAAGAGAACTGTAAAAATGTCACCATAGTGAGTGACTTCTATGAGTTATTTTTGTAATCAACCTTTTCCTTTAATGTAAATGTGAGCTGGATACGCAGCCTTAAGAATCACTCCAAAGACTGGAGGTTCCTTTCTTGCTCACAGGACAGAACAAGATGAGGGGACAGCAGAGGTCTCAGTCACCTTCAGCACCTTCTTCAAGGGTGGTCTTCATTCCACAGCCCAAGACGATGAGAATGCGGAGGATCCCCCTGGGAGTCAGGAAACACGGATTACTTCCTTCTTACCCCACGGGTGGAACCTGGTCCACAGCATTGCCTAGTGCAAGGGATGCTGGGAAATGTAGTCTGCATGGGATGCTGGGAAGTGCAGTCCACGTGGGATGCTTGTGAGTCCAAGGAGAAGAGAGCCTTTATGCACCTGCCTTTCTGTGATGTGGAAAAGCCGTAGTTTTTGTTTTTTGGGGTGTTTTTTTAACCACAATTTATGTCAACAAGCAGCCACAGCTCCCTGAGGTCTGCATAGTTCCATTTCAGAGATGCCAGTAAGGAGAAAGCTGGACAACCAAGGACTATCTGGGCTCTTTGTCCGTGGACCACCGGCATCTCAGTCTGTCTGTCTGTATATCTGCAAGACCAAGGCCAAGGCTGCCGCAGGGCAGGCACAAAAGAAGCCTGGTGCCGTGGGATGGACCCCAGGGAGACGGAGTGAAGGGGGCAGACCTCTTCCTGCTGAGCCATCCCACGGGAGGAGTGCCCACTGCCCTTGGCCTCGGCGGATGGGTCGCTATCTGCCCAGGAGCGTGGACGTGGGCTCCCTCTCAGGTTGAGACCATGGCCACACTCCCCCAAACCCCACGTGTGGACATGGGACACTGAAGCAGCCCCAGGGTTCCTGGCTCGAGACCGGCTGGAGGAAAACCCGGACTTCACAGCATCGCAGCCCCTGCGCGCTGGTCTGGCCACAGTCCAGCCCTGCACCCGCTCCTACTGGGCTCTTGTCCAGCCCCTGGACACTTGCCTCTCCCCAGGGCCATCACACACCTCTTCCTGCCTTCTCCAAACCTCGGCTCGCACTGCCTCCTGGCAGCGGGGTGGAGAGAATGGAAGGCGTGGCAGGGCCTCCAGTCTGGCTGGTAGATTTCTATTTGAGGAAAGGACGTTGGAATCATGGCAGCTCACTTACGAGAGGAGACGCCTCCATTCTGGATTCTCTGAGATCTGCAGGAGGTGAAGGGGGCGGAGGGTCCCAGGCCTCTGGAGGAAAGATGCTGCGGGTGTGGAGATCGTCTCCCTGGAGCAGACCCCTGTGCTGACTCACCGTGATTGCGGTACTCCTCTGGGGGAACCAGCCAGGCCCCCGTTTCACGCTGCAATCAGAGTCTGCCTCCTTGGGAGGAGAGAAGGAAGCCAACAGGCCCTGTTCTCTGGGGCAGGCCTCACACCGGGCACCTCGGCCCATCCCCTGTCCACCCACCTTGCACTGGCCGCTGCCCCTGCAAGCTCCTCAGATGTATGAACTCTTTTACTCCAACCTCCACATTTCAGTACTTCTGAGAAAGCACTAAGAAGGGAAAAACTCAGATCCCACATCTGTTCCAAACCGCGAATCCCACAGGGCCCGTGAATGTTAGCAGCTGGGTCACAGCGCCGGCCTCCTGGGCCCGAGACCACATGGGCTGGGGGCAGCTCCTGCGGAGATGCCACCACGCTTGGTGCTTTCAGACTTCCTCCTCCGGAAGCGTGTGCACGTCCATCCACCCGCCGCCACTCCGTTTGCAGGCCCAGGGTCCTGGACGTGCGAGGCTGCTGGGCCCACGGCTGATGCTCGGTCAGCACGACGCAAGAGCCGAGGCTCCCCAGTGCTTGGTTGAGTCCATGCAGGCCCACATGTGCGCAGCGCATGGGTGGGGGCTCCCACCTGGGACGGCGTGGGGCTGAGCAGCACCCAGGATGCCCTGCAGGCCCCATCCGAACCCCAGTTCCCTTGCTGAAGCTCCGTGGCCCTGAGTCCTCCGGGCTCACCCTCTGCTGCCCTCAGCACCTGCCTGCTGGGTCCCCACTCTGGGAAGCCACTCTGAGCAGCCCTCGTGGGCAGCCAGGGGCCCAGCTGGGTGAGGACCTGCCCAGCCACGCTTGTCACCCCCTGCCAGGAGCCCAGGCCCCGTGCACTCTCACCTGCTCCTGCAGCACCTCTGCTCTACGTCCTCAGTGTTGGGGGCCCCCTGCACTCTCACCTGCTCCCCGAGAGGTGCCAGTGCCCCTGAACTCATGGCAAGAAAAAACCACACTCACAGAACAGCGAACAGTTTTCATATCTGAAAACAGAAATAGTATAGCAAAATGGGAAATGCGGATGAGGAGCCCAGGACTGGTGAACAGATATGATGGTGTCGATTTCCTACACTGCCTGACACACACCACGACCTACTGTGTTCCGGTGTTAAGGCAACAGTTTGTCGTCTCGGTGTCAGAGGTCAGAGGTCAGAGTTCGCGACCCGGGCGGGCTGCGGTGGGGGGAGGGCAGTTTGGGGCACCGCCTCGTCTCTGCCCTCTGTCACACATCCTTCTTCTGTGTCCGGGTCCAAACACCCCTCTTTTCTCTCGTGAGGTCACAGGACAACCCCCCCACCCCTCCAGCACCATGTCACCTTGATTCAAGGGTGCCTCACAGGCCAGTTTCCCACTGGGTCCTGTCAGTTCTGGACTCAGGGCATCAGTGTCCTCTGGGGACATGACCACCCACAGCAATGATTTACACTGGACTGATCCCTGAGCTTCTGATCCCTGAGCCCCCTCCCCACAGGGGCACCAGCCACGCCTTCGTAAACAAGCATCACTCTCGGCCACGCCAGTGGGACACTTGCCCAAGGGAAGAGTGCTGGAGCCCCTTCGTGAGCAGCGCGGTCCCCACGCTGCCAGGGAAAGCTCACCTGATCCTCCGAAGGCCATACTGTGGGCGGTCTGACTCCACACCTGCCCTCAGGCTCCACAGCAACTCCGGGCAAACAGTGGGTCAGAGCGGCAGTTCTCTCCAGGAGTGTGTGCAAGCCCCTCAATTCCCCGTCCTTGGAGAGAAGGCCCCAGCAATCCTGTTATAGCTGCTGCCCAGGCCCCCAGACCCTCACAAACAGCTGATTCCCCCGTGATGCCATCAAGACGCACGGGGGGAGGGGCACCGAGCCGGGGAAACACTGTGATTGCAGAGCCTGCCACTCTCCCGTCTTGCCCGCAGCCCCCTGCTAATTAACACCTGTGACTGGGACACCCCAACTGCCCTGAGGCCCAGGTGTCTGGGTGCAGAGCCTGCTGTTCCAACACTGCCCTCTCTCCAAGGCTCAGGGCACACATTTGGCACCAAATGGTTTGGGAGAAACTCAAGAATATTTTGGGGGAAAAACTCCAGCTCTGCGTCATGGACTGAGAAAGGGCTGCAAGGACAGCCCTTCACACTGAAATGGGAGCAGATCAGACAAGTGAGGGGAGGCAGGGATTCTCTGGGGGTCAGAGGACAGCCTGTGCCCCCATACCCGCCCTGAGGTCCCAGGAAGCCAATTCAAAGCCGGCTGCTCCGCGGGCATGACATGCGCCCTTGCCAACGCCGGTGCCTCGTGCCTGCCTGCCGAGCCGCACTCCCATCCCCCCAGTGCACAGGTGGCGCGGCCCAGAGTTACCTCGCGAAGGCGGCGCTAGCGTGGGAGCCGTGTGCTGTGTCCTCACGGGGGCTTTAGCAGCAATGGTGAAGTCACAAACGGTGGCACAAATGAGGTACCAGAACTGCAAACCCGCCTTTCCCGACAGAGACTGAGGCGGGGCCTTGCACCAGGCCAGGGCCCACGGTTCCCAATTCCCAGCCACTCTGGGCCGTGAGCAAACCTCGAAGCAATACCACCCCACTGCCCTGTGTCTCTCTAACCACCGCCCCACCCTGGGAATGTTATGTACTGAGCTATTTTCATGGCGACATCCTCCTGAAGGGAGTTCCTCTGGTGGGCGGGGGTGGGGCGGGCTGGGGGTTGTTGTTCCGCTGCTCAGCTGTGTCTTGTTCTTTGCGACCCTGTGGACTGCAGCACAGTGGGGGTGAATCCTGATAAAATGCCGGGCCCCCATCCCCTCCGTCCCCTCTGAAGCCCTGGCAGCGTTTGCCCAGAGCCCTCCCTGGAGTTCCTGGTGGAGCCGCAGCCAGTCTGGGGCCCAAGTGCGGGCCCTGGGGCAGAGACCAGTTAACTCCTTGCTGCTGGAATCTGGATCCTGGTCCTTTCTGGGCCCCTCCAGGAGAAGTGTGGCTTTCATCAGCGATGTCTCCTTAAGGGCTGCTGGGTCTCCCCCCGCCAGGACTCCACCCCCATCGCACTGAGACCCCCAGAGTCGCCCCAGCAGGCCCCACTGCGTGGGCTTGGCCCTGAGACCCCTGGACCAGCTGGGACCCTGGCACCCGGTGAGGTTGGCGCGAGTGGCCGCTAGATGGCACTGCGCCCTCGCCGGGGACCCAGCCACCCAACACCCAAGCTGAGGCTGCCTACCCAGGGCACTTCCGAATTTGGGCCGCGCTGGGCTGCAGTCACAGGGTCGGAATGGGAGCAGCACAGAGCGGGCTTGTGTGCACAGAGCACGTCCATCTCTGGGCCTCTGTCTCCTAATTTAGTTCCCAGCTCCGGCTGCAGGGCGCCGTTAGCTTGTCACTTCCGGCTGGCGCTTCACTTAACTGGAAACTAGGAGACACTGCTGCAGACTGAAAGCTAATTCTGATGCTCTGCGTGGGTCCAGGAGCCCCTGTGTGAGACCGTTTGCAGGTCATCCTGCTGCTGGGCTGACGGACGCCTGGAGACACTGCGGCCCTCCCTGGCTTCCGTGTGGCTGGGCCGCCTCCTTTCTGTCCACCCTCGCTCTGTCCACCGCTCCCTCTGACCACTCGGTGTTCAGGTGGGAGGGTTGAAGTGGACGCTCACCCTCAGCACACAGCTTTCAATCCATGAGCATCCCGGAGCCCCTGCCTGGGGACACGCTGGCCTCCGATCAATGGGCCTGGGGCTGATGGTCCCAGGGGTGCAAACAGGAAGCAACCTATTTGTCCCGCCACTCCTTTCCCTGTGGATCTAGAAGCTTCCTGAGCGAGTCTGGGGCCCATCGAGGTTCCAGGAGAAGCGGCAGGCAGGGCAGTCACCCAACCTCCGGGGGGAGAACCCTGTACAGTCGTCAGAGACAAGCGTCCCCTCGAACCCGCAACTGGGAACTTCCTTATTGTATGAAGACCTGTCCCCCCTACCAAACACCTGCCGAAAGCATATCGGGAAAGTGTTAGAGAAGGCGTCAGAGGAGGCGTCCGGAAGCTCACTGAGCCGAGGCAGACGTGTGGCCTAGTGACCCCATGCTCCGCCCCTGGGTGGGGTGGCCCTCAGCATGGGCCCAGAAAGTAAGAAATGGGGAGAGGCTTCCCGCAGAGACACAGCTCAGACCCGGGGCCCAGCCCAGGGTGCAGAGCACGCAGGGGACCTGGGCGTGCGCGTGAGGAGACAGCCCACAGGTGTTCACAGCACGCGGCTGGGAGGCCGACCCTGAATTTCTCCCAGTAACTGTGGGGAGGGGACCTGCTGAGTCAGCATGAGTCTGGGGCTCCTCACTCCCTCTTTCACTTCGGTACGTTTTGCAACCAGCCCTTGTGCAGGTTTGAGTCTTTCCGTAAGGAAGTTTTTAAAGAAGGGGGTTCCTCCGTAAGAGTTCCGGAAACCCTAAAGGCGGACGCGGCCTGAAGGGGCTGCTCTGCCTCCCCGGAGCCCGGCGGCCAGACCTCGGCCCGGCCATGCCGTGGCCCTGGTCTCCGAGCCAGCCCGAGCTCCCTGGTCCCCGCCGTGCCTGCCCGCGTCCCGGCTGGTGTCCCCTCTGCCAGGCAGGGCCCCGGGCTGCTCTCCCTGCTGCTGGGGTCCCCAGCGCGTGACTCACGCCGTCTCCTGTCTCGCCCCCAGCTTGTCGGGATGCCCGCGGGCCACGTCCGCCATGAAGAAGGCGAAGCTGTCGGGAGAGCAGATGCTGACCATCCGGCAGCGGGCCAGCAACGGTAACAGCGCCCCCACCCGGCCTCCCCCATCTTCCTGCCCCAGCCCCTCGTGCAGGGGGGGCTCTGGTCACTCCCGCGTGTCCAGAGCCAGTCCACGGGGGGCGGCCTCCCAGGGAGCCAAGTCAGGGGTCCCCCGGCCACATGCAGCCTGCCCCCACCCCACTGTCCTCTGGGGCCCAGCCTTGCGCCTGTCTGTCCGTGCACACAGCCCTCCTCCAGATGCTCCCCTGCAGGGGCACAGCGGCGCAGGCGGGAAGCCCGGGCGCACGCCAGGGCACCAGCCCAGTCCCGGTCTATCCTTGCGGCCCCCAGATTCCACAGCGGTGGGTTCGCCTGCAGAACACTCAAGGCTGTGTTCTGACCCCCAGTCAGCCTTCTGGGCACTTCCAGGCCCCTGGGGCGTGGGTGTGGGCGCGGGCGGGGGCGGGGGGAGCCCCCTGGTCAGTTTCCCGTGGGGCCCCCTCTCGGCCTCCTCCCACAGGGGGTCCCTGATCAGGGCCCTCTTCCCGCGCGGCCCCTGGGCGCTGTGTGTTCCCGGTTTGTGTGTTGTCCTCTTAGAGACATCACGGTTTAAGAGGCACCAGGCAGGGCTGTGGTGCCACCTGGGGTCCTGGGCACGAGGAGGCCGTGACAGGCCTCCGTCTTAAGCCCCGTCTTAGGGCTGCTGGCCCTAGGGTTTCCAGTGTTAACAGATCAGCACATGCGTTAAACAAGGACGTCTCTGCAACAAACACACAGACGGATGTGCTGACCACAGCCCGGTGGCCCAGGCTCAAGGGGGTTGACCACGCGTGTCCCAGGGAGGGCCGGTCCTCGGCCGCCGGGCAGTGCTTGTGTGTGATCCCGGGCACTGAGGTTCTGTGCTCATTGGTGAGCAGAGCTCAGCGCGACTGCGATCGGGAGTCCGCAAAGTGACCCGTGAGAGCCTCCCCTTCCAGACTCCTTGGGGGGACTCTGGGGAGCGGGGCTCGGGCAGAGCAGGTTTTCCGTGGGAGTCGTGCATCCGGGCTCTGGGCAAGGCGCCTCCCTGACTCTGTGTCCCCAGAGGCGCGGCCACCCTGGGCTAGAGGCCTGGGCGCATCACAGGAGCCCGGCCCCCAGGACAGGGCGGCAGTGGAGCCCGGCCCCTCCTCCTCCACTTCCTGGGCTGGGGTCCACGCAGACCAGGATCCAGCCCTGCCTCATGCTGGCCTGATGGGGCTGGGAGCCCTAGCCACCATCTGGAAGCTGCCGGCACTCACTGGACATTCATTTTCGGTTCTGAGGATGGCTCAAGGGGCGCAGAGACAATGGTCCTCAACATGGGCCCCATCACCCACCAGGAAGGCAGCCAGGGCCACGATGCCTCACCTGAAGTCTTGGTCCCATGAGGCCCACGTCTGTTCAAGGCGGCTGCAGGCTCGAGACGCAGGACCAGCTGGACAGGAGCCTTCAGACCAGCCCACCAGCCTGACGGAGCCGGTCTAGAGACTCCAAGGTCACCAACATCCCGTCTCACTCAGCCGTCGAGGGGCACATTGCCCCAAGGAAAGCCGCATCCACTGAGCTCTTTCCGAAATGTTTAGCACGACATCCCACCTGCAGACGCCCCTGGAGCTGAAGCAGAAATTCTTCTGCAAACTGACGCGAGCCCGCACCCGCTTCCGACTCCGATAGATGGAGCAGGGCAGACACAGCGAGGAGCGGGGTGAGCAGGTCTGCACACCGCAGGAGGAGCCTCCCGCCGGGAGGGCGGCCGGAGCTTGGGGAGGCCCCGGCTGGCGTCTCTCCTGTGGGACGTCTGACCCTCGGAATCCTCCTTCCGTGTCGGCCAAGCGCAGCTGGGAACCAGAAAGGGGGGGTGCCACGTGGGCGAGGAGCCCAGGCTTCATCTGGCTGGACGCCCAACTCCAGGCCCAGCCCAGGTCAACGGGGCCGCCCTCAGGGGTCGCCATCGGCTCATCTCTGCATGCGAGCTCAGCTCCGTGACTCCAGATTTCGGAACGTGTCTTCCTGCTGTAGGTTCTGTCACACGCTTGCCCACAGACAAGGACCTTGGGAGCCCAGGTCACCTGGAGATGAAGCTGCAGAGTCAGGTCAAACCCGGGTCTCCCCAAGCCCAGTCCGTGCCGAGCCCGGCCTGACAGTCCGCTCTCTCCACACCTGTCGGGGCGCCTTTTCTGCCAGGACTAGAGGCATTTCTTACTGAACCCAGAGCTGAGCACATCACTCTGCAGATAAATGGCCTCATCCCTGTGTGTCTGACCCAAGGGCAGGACTCAGGAGATTCTTTGGGGGCTAGGGGTCAGTGGTCACTGCCCACGTCAGCCACACCTGCCCTCCGCAGTTGAAGGCATGGCCCTCGCGGTGTGTGAGGAAGAGACAACCTCTCACTCTCTTCTCTTGAGCATCCGGAGGGTATGCCTTGTCCAAGGTCACTCCGTGGCCAGGCCTGCCCAAAGCCCCGGGCTGGCTCGGGCCAGCAGCTCTGTCCTCAGTCCAGGCGTTCCCCCACCCCAGGCGTTCATCTGAACGGGAAGGAGCACGTCTGAAGGTCCCAAAGCCTCTTTCCGGTTCTAAAATCCAGTGTTCCCTCTTTCCTTCTGAAGTTTAGAGAAGAGGCTGCTCCGGCCTCGTCCCCCAAAGCCCCTCATTGTTCTGAGTGACCCCGTGTTGTCTCTGAGTAGCTGGAGCCCCGCACAGTTATCGGGGTCTCCTCTGGGACCCCCCGCACATTCACTGAGGGCCTGTGAGCCTCCCTCCCGGGAGCTGTGCGGCAGGGGCTTTGGTTTTCCTGTTGTTTGGCGTGGTTTTGGGCAAGCGTTCAGGAGAGAAGGTGGAGGAGGGCCTGGCAACCCACTCTAGCACCCCTGCCTGGAGAATCCCCACTGAGCCTGGAGGGCTACAGTCCTTGGGGTCGCAGCGTCGGACACGACTGAGCGTCTGACGCACGCTGTCAGGAGGGAGGGAAACGAAAGAACTGCCCCCTCCCCTCGTGTCTGCTGTCGGGGGCGCTGGGCTGAGGGAAGGGCCCCCTCCCCTGCCCGCAGCTCTGTCCGGGGATGTTGTGCACTGATCCATTCAACTCATCAACAGCCCGAGCCTGACGTTCCCCATTACCTAGAAGGAAAAGGAAGCTCAGAGGGGTGAGGGGGGACGCAAAGGCAGGCCACCTGGGAGGGAACCAGAGGCGGCTCACCGCCGGCCAGGGCCCCGCTCTACCCGGGAGGGCTGAGGGGACCTGGCCCTCTCTCCCCTCCGGGAGGGGGCTTCGAAGCGGGGCTCTCATGCCCTGGGGGTTCTCAGGGGTGACCTGGGCTCTGAGGGGTGACCTGGGCTCTGAGGGGCGACCTGGGGCTCTGAGGGGGGACCTGGGCTCTGAGGGGCGACTGGGCTCTGAGGGGCGACCTGGGGCTCTGAGGGGCGACCTGGGCTCTGAGGGGCGACCTGGCCTCTCAGGGGCGACCTGGGCTCTGCGGGGTGACCTGGGCTCTGAGGGGTGACCTGGGGCTCTGAGGGGTGACCTGGGCTCTGAGGGGTGACCTGGGCCTCTCAGGGGCGACCTGGGCTCTGAGGGGTGACCTGGGGCTCTGAGAGTGACCTGGGCTCTGAGGGGCGACCTGGGGCTCTGAAGGGCGACCTGGGCTCTGAGGGGCGACCTGGCCTCTCAGGGGCGACCTGGGCTCTGCGGGGTGACCTGGGCTCTGAGGGGTGACCTGGGGCTCTGAGGGGTGACCTGGGCTCTGAGGGGTGACCTGGGCTCTGAGAGGTGACCTGGGGCTCTGAGGGGTGACCTGGGCTCTGAGGGGTGACCTGGGGCTCTGAGAGTGACCTGGGCTCTGAGAGTGACCTGGGCTCTGAGGGGCGACCTGGGGCTCTGAGGGGCGACCTGGGCTCTGAGGGGCGACCTGGCCTCTCAGGGGCGACCTGGGCTCTGCGGGGTGACCTGGGCTCTGAGGGGTGACCTGGGGCTCTGAGGGGTGACCTGGGCTCTGAGGGGTGACCTGGGCTCTGAGAGGTGACCTGGGGCTCTGAGGGGTGACCTGGGCTCTGAGGGGTGACCTGGGCTCTCAGGGGTGACCTGGGGCTCTGAGAGGTGACCTGGGCTCTGAGGGGCTACCTGGGGCTCTGAGGGGTGACCTGAGGCTCTGAGGGGCAACCTGGGCCTCTCAGGGGTGACCTGGGCCTCTCAGGGGTGACCTGGGCTCTGAGAGTGACCTGGGCTCTGAGGGGCGACCTGGGGCTCTGAGGGGCGACCTGGGCTCTGAGGGGCAACCTGGGCTCTGAGGGGCGACCTGGCCTCTCAGGGGCGACCTGGGCTCTGTGGGGTGACCTGGGCTCTGAGGGGCTACCTGGGCCTCTCAGGGGTGACCTGGGCTCTGAGGGGTGACCTGGGGCTCTGATAGTGACCTGGGCTCTGAGAGTGACCTGGGCTCTGAGGGGCGACCTGGGGCTCTGAGGGGCGACCTGGGCTCTGAGGGGTGACCTGGGGCTCTGAGAGTGACCTGGGCTCTGAGGGGCGACCTGGGGCTCTGAGGGGCGACCTGGGCTCTGAGGGGCGACCTGGGGCTCTGAGGGGTGACCTGGGCTCTGAGGGGCGACCTGGCCTCTCAGGGGCGACCTGGGCTCTGAGGGGTGACCTGGGCCTCTCAGGGGTGACCTGGGCTCTGAGGGTGACCTGGGCTCTGAGGGGTGACCTGGGGCTCTGAGGGGTGACCTGAGGCTCTGAGGGGCGACCTGGGCCTCTCAGGGGTGACCTGGGCCTCTCAGGGGTGACCTGGGCTCTGAGGGGTGACCTGGGGCTCTGAGAGTGACCTGGGCTCTGAGAGTGACCTGGGCTCTGAGGGGCGACCTAGGCCTCTCAGGGGTGACCTGGGCTCTGAGGGTGACCTGAGCTCTGAGGAGTGACCTGGGCTCTGAGGGGAGACCTGGGGCTCTGAGGGTTGACCTGGGCTCTGAGGGGTGACCTAGGCCTCTTAGGGTTGACCTGGGCCTCTCAGGGGTGACCTGGGCTCTGAGGGTGACCTGGGCTCTGAGGAGTGACCTGGGCTCTGAGAGGTGACCTGGGCTCTGAGGGTTGACCTGGGCTCTGAGGGGTGACCTAGGCCTCTCAGGGTTGACCTGGGCCTCTCAGGGGTGACCTGGGCTCTGAGGGTGACCTGAGGTCTGAGGAGTGACCTGGGCTCTGAGAGGTGACCTGGGCTCTGAGGGGAGACCTGGGGCTCTGAGGGTTGACCTGGGCTCTGAGGGGTGACCTAGGCCTCTCAGGGTTGACCTGGGCCTCTCAGGGGTGACCTGGGCTCTGAGGGTGACCTGGGCTCTGAGGAGTGACCTGGGCTCTGAGCGGTGACCTGGGCTCTGAGGGGTGACCTGGGGCTCTGAGGGTTGACCTGGGCTCTGAGGGGTGACCTAGGCCTCTCAGGGGTGACCTGGGCCTCTCAGGGGTGACCTGGGCTCTGAGGGTGACCTGGGCTCTGAGGAGTGACCTGGGCTCTGAGAGATGACCTGGGCTCTGAGGGGTGACCTGGGGCTCTGAGGGTTGACCTGGGCTCTGAGGGGTGACCTAGGCCTCTTAGGGGTGACCTGGGCCTCTCAGAGGTGACCTGGGCTCTGAGGGTGACCTGGGCTCTGAGGGGCGACCTGGGGCTCTGAGGGGCGACCTGGGCTCTGAGGGGTGACCTGGGGCTCTGAGAGGTGACCTGGGCTCTGAGGGGCTACCTGGGGCTCTGAGGGGTGACCTGAGGCTCTGAGGGGCAACCTGGGCCTCTCAGGGGTGACCTGGGCCTCTCAGGGGTGACCTGGGCTCTGAGGGTGACCTGGGGCTCTGAGGGGCGACCTGGGCTCTGAGGGGCGACCTGGGCTCTGAGGGGTGATCTGGGGCTCTGAGGGGAGACCTGGGCTCTCGGGGGGTGACCTGGGGCACACTCCCATGGAGGGCCTTGGGAACTTCCCTACCAGACCCTCAAATTCGCCCTGACTCTCCAGAATCTGACAGACTGAGAACCCACCGGTCATGGGCCTGCCCTTCCCCCTACCGCAGTCCCCACTGTCAGCTAAGACAGGACTCACCTGGACGGAAGCGCTCCTGAATGCTGGGCTCCTGAGGGCGCATCCGGGAGGCAGAGGGCAGGGGACGGGGGAGCAGGGCTGAGCTCAAGCGGAGAGAGGGAGGCAGCCTGCTCTGCGCAGTGCACCCGCACGCCCGCCCACCCTCTCTTCCATCCACCGTCCACCGTCCATACGCTTACTAACCTCCTAGACCGAAACTCAGAGGCACGAGGGCTGTCTCCATGGGGGCCCAGGCTAGTGTTCTTATTGGATTTAAAGTGAAGATGACCTCCATTGGAAGGTTGATCTGATGTGCAAATTGTTTTGATAATGAAACCTGATTTGCCACTTAATTTACACAGTAGATTGTTTTCATAAATTAAACACTTGACTCAAGGGTTTGATGGAAATATACTGAAGATACTCTGCAACATACCATTTTCTAGAAATATCTACATTTTTGACAACTATTTAACGTCACAAGAGAAAGCTTTAGGTGACGATTTTAGGGCTTGTGAGGAAGAGGTCGTTTGTTAATTTTTTAATTCAAAGTATTGAAGCCCACTGCACTAGAGCAGATGCAAGATTTTCCCTTTCAGCTAATTTTTTAGCTCCCATGACCGGGTCAGCAGGACAAAACCAGTTTGCTCTACTTTGCAGCCAGAGCAGAGACGTGCCTGCAGAGGCCTGGTGCTGGTGGGCCACTCGGACGGCAGCATCTGGCGCTTTTCTTTGGCCCCTGTCTGGCAAGTCTCACTGAAGGTCAGGCATCTGACACACAGTTGATTTCTTAGAGCCACTGTGTCTGACAGGGACCATTTGTGATGCAAGCATTTGGGGTTTTGAGGGATTAAGGAGAGTAGTCATCACCGGACTGGTAAGTAGCAGATATGGATTCAGATTCCAGGTCTGTCTGTCGTGTTTGGAAAGCCAGCCTTAAACCCCAGACTGCTAACCCTCTCATCAGGGCAGCTCAGAAACGCCTCCAGACTTCAGGACGTCTACTGGTCACATGATCTCTGTCCCCTGCGTAGACGCTGTTTTTCCATGAAAGTCGAAGAAAACGTGATAACTGATGGATGCTCTTTGATGAAAGTTCAAAACAGTGAAACAGGCTCCTAAGATTTCACCTATATTCCAGAGAGACCATATTCTCATCTCATAACTTTATCAAAATTCTTCTAGTTCCCTTTTGCCAGAATCTGGCCCCAAGACTCTTTCCTTGGGCTCCAGAATCTCTGCAGATGGCGACTGCAGCCGTGAAATCAAAACACACTTGCTTCTTGGAAGAAAAGCTATGACCAACCTAGACAGCAGAGACATTATTTTGCAGACAAAGGTCCGTCTAGTCAAAGCTATGCTTTTTCCAGTAGTCGTGTATGGATGTGAGAGTTGGACTAGAAAGAAAGCTGAGCACCGAAGAATTATTGCTTTTGAATTGTGGTGTTGGAGAAGACTCTTGAGAGTTCCTTGGACTGCAATGAGATCCAACCAGTTCATC
This sequence comes from Capricornis sumatraensis, assembly GCF_032405125.1. Classification (NCBI taxonomy): domain Eukaryota; kingdom Metazoa; phylum Chordata; class Mammalia; order Artiodactyla; family Bovidae; genus Capricornis; species Capricornis sumatraensis. The sequence continues at coordinate 120,898,470 of NC_091074.1, forward strand.
CTAAATGAAATCAGTCCTGAATATTCATTGGAAGGACTGATGCTGAAGCTGAAACTCCAATCCTTTGGCCACCGGATGTGAAGGACTCACTGGAAAAGACTCTGATGCTGGGAAAGATTGAAGGCAGGAGGAGAAGGGGAGGACAGAGGATGAGATGGTTGGATGGCATCACTGACTCAATGGACATGAGTTTGAGTAAACTCCAGGAGTTGGTGATGGACAGGGAGGCCTGGCGTGCTGCAGTCCATGGGGTCTCAAAGAGTCGGACATGACTGAGCTACCAAACTGAGCCCCAAGACAAAAGTGCTGACATGCTGGAGTATCTCACAGGCTTCACTGAATATGAAGTACCATTGATAGAGCATCCTGACAAGCCAATCAGGCAAGTTCAATGGAAACCCGAGGCGTGCTAGTCTCCCTGCCATCCCTGGGTCTTGTAACAGTGTTGTGATCTTCAGACTGCCAGCCCCGACGTGGATTGTTCCACTGACAATCACACTCACACACTCACGACTCAAGGGAAACGTGAATCTCGGATTGGATACAGGCAGATGCATAGCGTGTTTTTCACCCTTCTTATCACTAATTATCCAAACCCTGGTCTCTTAATCAAGCGGCTCTGAGGGTCACAGAGGGTGGTTCCCTGGGACGAGCTCCACCGGCCTCATGTACAGACCCCAGCATCAGGGACCTTCCTGACACGCAGTCACGTCTGCTCACTGACACTCGCGTGTTACATGCAAGTAAAAATCAGACGTTGTATTTTCCCTGTGAGAGAAGACTGCTTCATCTTTACCCATGCATCCTTACCGAGAGGGTCAGAGCTGCTACCTAAGGGGCCTTGGGGAGACGTGCCCCGCAGCAAGCATCAGAGCCTGCCGCAGTGCCTTCAGCCAGTGTGAATCCGAAAGAAGATCGCTAAATCTGCAAAGGCAGCTGGGCCTCAGGGGTCGGGGAATAGAGGCGGATTCTCTGTGATTCTTAGAAAAATGTGATAGCCCGCTCTTCACATGGCTGGTCTTCAGCTGAAGCTGCAAAGCACACCTGGAGAAGAGAAGACTTTAAATTGTCCAAACCTAAAAAACAAGAAGTACAACCTGGAGAGCTTGTCCAAAAGTCTGAACAGAAACCCACTGAGAAAATCTGACCTTCACAGCCCAAAGATCCAGACGGGGTTGTGACGTTTCCGCAGGTTTCATATGAGATGTACTCGCTGCGCCTGGATGGGTAGGGAGTTAGAGGAAGTGAAACTGTTAGTTGCTTGCTCATGTCCGACCCTTTTCAACCCCATGGACTGTAGCCCACCAGGCTCCTCTGTCCATGGAATTCTCCAGGCAGGAATACTGAAGCGGGTAGCCATGCCATTCTCCAGGGGATCTTCCCAACCCGGGGATTGAACCACGGTCTCTTGCATTGCAGGAGGGTTCTTTACCACCTGAGCCGCCAGGGAAGCCCTTTAAGGAACGTAAAGGAAGGCCCTGGCAAACCCTCATTGCGTGGTAAATTAACGCATGGTTTAGCTGCTTTACAAGTCAGGCCTCCTTACGTGGTAAATTAACGCATGGTTTAGCTGCTTTACAAGTCAGGACTCTTAGTCACTTGTCTTGATTGCTTTCATGCATTCTTGCCTTGAGCTGTGCCTGACCTTCCGCCGCAGAAGCGTAACCTTGGCCATGGCCTTGATGGAGACCTCCCGAGGGGCTGCTTTTGCATACGCTAATTCAGCTGACCCTAGCTCCTAATTTTGAGAGATTTCCATAAAGGCCTGGTCACAGATTCAGAGGGGGAAACAGCGGTCCACCGCTGAGAAAGCGTAGACCTCGTTTCAGTACTGGCAGTATCGTCTATTGTGTCCTTGGGCTGCTTTTTGGGAGCATTTGGTGAAAAGGCACATTTCGTTGCTGACCCTCTGGACCCTGAAAGAGGCTGCAGAGAAGCGCCTTGCAGACCTAAGGGGCTGATGAGGGCCATGGACACGGGGTCCCCGGGTCACGGTGGGAGTGTGGCCGAGGGAGGGGGGCGCTCGAGACCATCTCACCCGTGAGGCTGACTTTCCCACCTGAGACAGATCCATGGGAAAAACAGTTGGGAAGGAAGGGTAATTAAAGGGAAATCAAGCTGAGCGCAACGACACGTCCCACCTGATCACATTCACAAGGAAACGTGATGTCCTAGAAGAAATGGGCTCCTCCAGAGGAGGATGTTTTACTCTCGTGAGTCTTTTTTCCCTTCATTTCACTACAAACAGCAGCAAAGACCCGAACCCCCTCTCTCTCTTTTCTCGATTCCTGGGGGCTGGCGCCGGGTGCAGCGTGCGCAGAGTTTCTGGGTTGTCAGAGGCCCTCCGTTTGGGGCAGACTGGACCCCTCTCTGCAAAGCTGGACAGTGGCCCCCAGTCTCCCCCAGTTGCCGGGCGAGTGACGGGAGCGGCCGTCCTGCACCCGTGCCTGCAGGATTTCTGCTCTACCCTGGGGACTCCCAACCACAGGAGACCAGGGCAAGCACCACGAGGGCCAGGGCCTTTCTGACCCCGGCGAAGCCTCGCAGCAGCAGCCGGCTGGGAGACCTGGCCTCTAACGCGCCCCTAAGCATTCCGACGTTCCTCCCTGCAGCCCGCCTGGGCCCCCTCAGGAGCTGGTGCCCACAGTGCCCTCCTGGCCTCCCCGAACTCTGCCCCACAAAGCCCCACAAGCTGGCTCTTCAGATGAGGGTTGTGCCCACCAGTCAGGGTCGGTATTCCGGGAGCTTCTGAGACCACCACCTGGAGCCGGTCCCTGCGCCTCCCACAAGAGCGCCCGCTCAGCACCCGGCAAGTCAGGGCTTCAGTCGTGTGTGTGTGTGTGTGTGTGTGTGTGTGTGTGTGTGTGATGAGTCTCATCTGCAGAACCCCAGCTTGGGGGGGTTGCGCCCTGCTGTCTTCTTTTCAGATACAGCAGCCGCCTGGCTCCTTCTGAGAGTCGGGGGAGAAGGGGGTTGGGGGACAGAGAGGCAGACCACACGCAGAGCAGACAGGTCACGGCCAGAGCCGGGGACACCCATGCCCAGGACACGGGGTGACCGCCGGGTGCAGAGGGGCATACTTGCAGGCTCTGGTGAACCGTCTCAGTTTTCGATGAAGATGAAAACTTTCCGTTTGTGAGGGTCCATGACCTCCAGCTGATTCCCCTGTTTGTAGGTGCCATCACTGTGAGCATGGCAGTGGGGACAAGAAGACCCACAACCCATGACCGTTTCGTTTTCATTCAAGAGTCTGTTTTCCCAGCAAACTGGGCTCCCCGTCTGGAGGAGTGACGGTGCCCCAGTCCTCCCCATGGCGGCCCGGGGCCCATGTCTCTGACCCTCCCATCCTCCCCATGGTGGCCCCGGGCCCAGCGTCTCTGACCCCCTGACCTCCCCACGGTGGCCCCCGGCCCACGTCTCTGACCCCCCTGTCCTCCCCGCAGCGGCCCCGGGCCCAGCATCTCTAACCCCTGTCCTCCCCGCGGCGGCCCCTGGCCCACGTCTCTGACCCTCCCGTCCCTGCAGGCATAGAGAATGATGAGGAAATCAAGCAGCTGGACGAGGAGATCAAGGAGCTGAACGAGTCCAACTCGCAGATGGAGGCTGATATGATCAAGCTCAGAACTCAGGTAACAGTTTCTGAGGCCCCCAATCGAGCCTCCAGGCCCCCAGAGGGCGTGCATCCCCTAGTCTTAGCCCAGTCTTCCTTACTCTTTCACCCTTTTCTTGGTCTTTTATTGAGGCGATTTCAGTGGCAAACTTTGCTGCCCCCGCAAGGCCCCTGGTGGACTAGTGTTCACTTGTGCCGGAGTTTCAGTGAAGCGCGGTTCCCAGCAGTGGGTCCTGAGGGTCTCCTGTCCCTGCAGGGGGAGAGCTCATCCCCTGGAGGCCAAAGCTGGGCCACCCATCCCTGGGCTCCTGGCTCCCCTGTGTCCACGCAGAGTCCCGGCGAGGCTGCTGGGCGGGCCAGGTCCGGTCTCTACTGAGCCCCTGCCGGAGGCCTGAGTCCAGGTGCCTCGTCCTGACCCCATGTGCCCGCAGCGGCCACACAGGACGTGCGCACATCAGGCCACGCGTGTGGCCTGCAAAGGCTGAGCTGAGGCTGCACAGCTGCAGGTCCCGGGCGCCCAGCTCAGCTGACCACAGGGCTGCGCCTCACGAGGCTCCAGGGTGGGACACCCCCGGTGTGGTCACAGGTGACACTGGGGGTCCCCGTCCTGCTTGGACCCCCCTCCCCGTGGCCAGGTCCCCCCTCGCCAGCCGTCCCCTCCCAGTGTAGTCAGAGGTGATACTGGGGTCCCCGTCCTGCATAGACCCCCCCCATGGGTCAGATGGCCCCTCCCCAGCCATCCCCTCCGGGACGCTCACAGCCTTTCTGGGACCCTCCCTACGCATCCAGGGACAGGCTGCTGCTGGTCCTTGCCCCCCGGGGGCACAGCCTCTCCAGGGTGGGAAGGTTGGAGACCCCACCACCTGGCTTTCTGGTGCCCCCACGCCCCGCTGCCCCCACAGCGCCAGTGACACCCAGGAAGGGAGGGGGCCTTGCCGCTGTGCTGTGACCGGAGGTGAAGGCAGAGCTCAGCGGGGTCCCCTGACCACACTGGACACCCAATGATGGTTACGAGGCAAAGGTCGTGGCGCCTGCCACCCCACCCCCAACCTGGGACCCAGACCACCCGAGCCTCACCCTTACCTGTGTTACCTGCGGTTCCATGTGAGCTTTCAGTGCAAAAGCAGGCTCTGGTTCTGCTGCTTCAAAGGCATGAATGTCAGTCTGACCTGCATTTTACTCCTGCAGAGGCTGCGAGAGACCAGGGTCCCTGCAGGGTCCTGGGTACCGAGCTCAGAAGAGCTCAGTGGTCTCTCCATCAGAAGTGCTCAGGACGGGCGCTTCCCTGGGGGTCCAGTGCCAGGACTCGGCATTTCCAAGGCAAGGGGCACAGGTTCAGTCCCTGGTCAGGGAACTAAGAGCCCTAAAGCTTTGTGGCTTAGCAAAAAAAAAAAAAAAAATTCAAGTGTAGAGTTATGTAAACGTTTTGTTTCATCAAATCAGTGATTGCTCAGCTCTGTGTACGTCTCTAACACGTCTCAGCTCTATCCTGAGCCCAGGCGAGAGGTCGTGCACACACGCACACACTGTCCTCAGGTCCTCGTCCCTCCGCTGCAGGAAGCCTGCTGCTCGTCACACAGGTAGACGAGGACACTCCCAATAGCAGGGGGCCTGTCCCCAGGCTGAGGACCTTGAGCTGAGAGCACGGGGCTCCTAACCCACAGGACAGGCTGCCTCCAGCCCCTCCCCGAGCCCCAGGTGCCCCGGACAGAGAGCAGGACCATTCCTCCATCACAGCCAGCCTTGGCCTCTCCCGGGCTGCATGCTGCCAGGCGCCCAGTACCCACGGCTCCTCCCTGCTACTGGGAGCCCCGCGGCAGTGCGGTGAGCCCCTCCACCCCGAGGGGCCAGCCACGGGGGATGCTGACCCCCTGGCAGCACTCTGCCCGCCCCCCGTTCCACCTCTGAGCAGTTCCTGGGGTGCTGGCTTTTCCTCTGAACCCTGCTGGGTCAGAAGCCCAGGACAACGAGTGTCCTTCCACGGGAAATACTCTCACCTAGAGACGTGCCTACTGACAAGTGTTATTGCTCTTGAATCCACAAAGAGCCAGATCTTGCCTGGCAAACCTGGGAAAGCTGAAGTCAGGGACTCCCTCAGACCCCAACTGCTTGGGATCCTTGGATGTGAGCAGGGACATCCTACCTGAGAAATCAGAGTTTAGAGCTGATGAGCAGAGATTCGGATAATTCAGGGCAATCGGTGGTTGCCATTTGGAGGCGCCAGGCTGTGACCTTGGCATACGGCAGACAGTCCTGTTTCCATGCAACCCCTCTGAGGCCAGCTTGGGGACCCACAGAGCCCAGCACACACGCTGTGGCCTCCAGGATCTCCCTGTTTGGTTCTGTCGCTGAGGGTCCCTCACCTCCCTTTGCAGAGCGGGCAGCTCTCCAGCCTGCTGTGCAGTAAGTGAGGACTGGTCGTCTGGCGGCAGGTGGAGGCCAGGAGGCTCCACAGCAATGGTTACGTTCTCTGTGGGAGGTTAGAGGAAGGGAGAGCAGTCAGGAAGCCATGCCAGACCCTTCTCTGAGGTAGGGAGGCAGTGATACCATACAGGCCGCTGAGGACCCCTGCCTCGTGACTACGAAGAGGATCGGTTCTGTCGCTTAGTCACGTCCAACTCTTTGGGATCCCACGGACTGCAGCACGCCAGGCCTTTCTGTCCATCACTAACTCCCGGAGTTTGCTCAGACTCATGTCCATTGAGTCAGTGACGCCATCCAACCATCTCATCCTCTGTCGTCCCCTTTTCCTTCTGCCTTCAATCTTTCCCAGCATCAGGCAGGGTCTTTTCTAATGAGTCAGTTCTTCACATCAGGTGGCCAGAGTATTGGCGTTTCAGCTTCAGCACCAGTCCTTCAGATGATTATTCAGGGCTGATCTCCTTCAGAATGGACTGGTTGGATCTCCTTGCAGTCCAAGGGGCTCTCAAGAGTCTTCTCCAACACCACAGTTCAAAGGCATCAATCCTTCGGCACTCAGCTTTCTTTATAGTCCAACTCTCACATCCATACATGACTCCTGGAAAAACCATAGCCTTGACTAGATGGACCTTTGTTGGCAAAGCAATGTCTCTGCTTTTTAATATTCTGTCTAGGTTGGTCATAGCTTTTCTTCCAAGGAGCAAGCATCTTTTAATTTCATGGCTGCAGTCACCATCTGCAGTGATTTTGGAGCCCCCCAAAAATAAAGTCTCTCACTGTTTCCATTGTTTCCTTATCTGTTTGCCATGAAGTATTGGGACCAGATGCCATGATCTTAGTTTTCTGAATGTTGAGTTTTAAGCCAGCTATTTCACTCTCCTTTTTCACTTTCATCAAGAGGCTCTTTACTTCTTCACTTTCTGCCATAAGGGTGGTGTCATCTGCATATCTGAGGTTATTGATATTTCTCCCGGCAATTTTGATTCCAGCTTGTGCTTCATCCAGCCCAGCATTTCTCATGATGTGCTCTGCATAGAAGTTAAATAAGCAGGGTGACAATATACAGCCTTGACGTACCCCTTTCCCAATTTGGAACTAGTCTGTTGTTCCATGTCTGGTTCTAACTATTGCTTCTTGACCTGCGTACAGATTTCTCAGGAGGCAGGTCAGGTGGTCTGGTATTCCCTTCTCTTGAAGAATTTTCCAGTTTGTTGTGATCCACACAGTCAAAATCTTTGGCGTAGTCAATAAAGCAGTTTTTTTTCTGGAGAGGAGAGTGACTCACAAATGAACCAAGATTTCAGGAGCTCTCTGTGCAGTATTAGCTTCAGCCTTGCACTGCAAGGAGATCCAACCAGTCCATTCTAAAGGAGATCAGCCCTGGGATTTCTTTGGAAAGAATGATGCTAAAGTTGAAACTCCAGTACTTTGGCCACCTCATGCGAAGAGTTGACTCATTGGAAAAGACTCTGATGCTGGGAGGGACTGGGGGCAGGAGGAGAAGGGGATGACAGAGGATGAGATGGCTGGATGGCATCACCAACTCGATGGACGTGAGTCTGAGTGAACTCCAGGAGTTGGTGATGGACAGGGAGGCCTGGCGTCCTGCAATTCATGGGGTCGCAAAGAGTCGGACATGACTGAGTGACTGAACCGAACTGAAGAGGATGTGTTAGCCCCACATCCTAAGATACTAATCCAGATAGATCGTCCTGTCACGCCAGCAGAAAGGCCTGGGTGGCACAAGGCCAGTCCTCACACGATCGTCTGTGCACAGTGGCAAGAAGACCTTTTAAAAACTGCGTGAAAGCTGAGACAGCCTGGGAACCTAGCCCGCCTTCATGCATCGGTTCCTTTTCAGAGAGACCAGCTGTTAGGGTCCAGTTGCCAAGTGCTCGAGTGTGAGGACTCAAAGCGCACGAAGTGACCCCTTCAGCGTCCAGGCCTTCACATGGAAACCTCTGGACTGGAGTGAGGAGGCTGCGCCCCCGCGTGGCCCCCAGGCCTCGCGCTGGGGGCGGCTCGTGTTACATGACCGAGGCCTGTGTGTTTCAGATCACCACCATGGAGTCCAGCCTCAAGACCATCGAGGAGGAGAACAAGGTGATCGAGCAGCAGAACGAGTCGCTCCTGCACGAGCTCGCCAACCTCAGCCAGTCCCTGATCCACAGCCTCGCCAACATCCAGCTGCCGCACATGGTAAGTGACCGGCGCCGGGCGGAGGCCCCCGGGGCCGCGCGCAGCGCTCATCCTAGCGTAGCTGTGTGTCTGTTCTGTCCTCGTGGTTCTCAGACCTTGGATGCTTGCGGTTACCTCCCCCAAGCCGTAACGTGAACCGCTCTGGTGGGGCTGATCGGTAAATCCCCTAAGGCTAAGTTGCTCTGCAAGGCCTTTTAAGTAAGATAAGGACAGTGGCGTTAGGCTGGGATACTATTTTATGCTGATGTGAATATCCTATTAAGAAAATAAAAGTTGCATATGAACTACTATTTAATATCTCGTAGGATCCAATCAATGAACAAAATTTTGATGCATACGTGACTACTTTGACGGACATGTATACAAATCAAGACCGTTATCAGAGCCCAGAAAATAAAGCTCTACTGGAAAATATAAAGCAGGCTGTGAGAGGAATTCAGGTCTGAACAGCTGCTGTAGTGGTGGAATCTTGCTTAAAAACGATGCCTCTTGTTCTTTGCTGCTGTAATTTACCAGAAAGTGTTCTATATTTATTTCTGTTTGAAACAGTGTTATGCTTACAAGACTTCATAATGATTTTCTGTCTTGCTTTAAAGATAGTACCTGCAGAATAGTTTTGGAATACATTCACATTTTTGTACGTTTTCATATAAGCTGACATAGTGTGACATGCCATGTAATGTTTATAGCTGCTGATGTATGCACATTTGGGGGTCTATATATTTCTGAAGAGGTAAGCCGATCAAAATAAATAGAGTGCACATTCTTTTTAATGCTTTAGTGATTAAATGTTTAGTATTTTGAACTGAAATGGACACACACACACACACACACACAAACAGCTCTGAATGATCATTTGGTGGCCCCGCAGCCACTTTTTAGATGTTATCGTTTTGCCTCATGTTGGAGGATCTTACGGAATTTAAGAAATACATTTTGTGTGCATATTGTTTCATAGCAAGAATTGGTTGCAAAAAAATGCTTTATTTTTGAACAATGCTTGGAAATATTATGTGATTTTTTTGTTTGTTTGTTTTAGGAGGATGGTGTATGGTGGGGGCAATAAATGAGGTTTTTTGCATTCCAAGGAAATGGCATATGGATTAACTGTAAGAAATGAGATAAGTAATTTATTGTAAGACAACATCAAGCCATGGAAACTTGGCAGAAGATTCAAAGCAGCTTAAACAGCACTTTTAAATTAACTCCTGAGCGTTGCATGGTGTGACGGTGGGACCTTCAGCTAAGACAGGGGCAGAGTAGAGGTGGACGACCGAAGATTCCTCCTCCTCTCTCGGGCCGCTTTGGAGCAACCTTCTCCTCCCTCCCCGAGGGCTCCTCGCCCTCTGAACCGTCTGTTGCCCAACAGAATCCGTGTGTTTTCCTTTGCGCTCAAAGATCCTTTGAGACTCTCTTTCCCCTTCCACCTTATCCAGTTACCATTCCTGTTGTCGCTGTCGTGAGTTTCCCGTGGGGGATAAAGGCAGACGGCGTGCCAGTCCTCGTGTGACCGGGCTGAGCTGCGGGCCGGCCAGGGTGGGAAAGCGGCTCAGACAAGCGCCCCGCCCAGCGCTGGCTTCGAGGAAGCCCGCGTCCTGCTCAGAGGCGGGGCGCGCGCTGCACGGGCCGCCCTCCGGAGGCCCGCGGACCGCAGGTTCGCGTAGCCTCGTCCGCTCGGTCGTGACTTGCTCTAGGAACGAATGCCATCAGATGGTGGGAGTAACTAAACGCCCTTCAGCACTTTCTTGCTTTACACTAGATCATCGCAGACTCGTTTCCACCCTGGAGACTGACTGTTCCCCCGGCGACCCGCACTCCGCGCTGCGTAAGACCGCTCTCCGCCGCCGCGCTCCCCTCTCCTCACGCGTCCCCGGGACGGCCTGTCGTGTTTTCGATTGCTGTTGACTTGATTTACATGTGATAGCATTCTCCCTTCCATGTCTTGATGTTATGCAGGAAGTACAAAAGTACTTTAAAATTTTGTTATGAAAAAAAAAAAGATGGGTTTTGTAAAAATTAAAAAAAAAAATATTTTTAGCAGAACAGGACTTACAGGGTCATTGCCCCACAATGTGCCAGTCGGCTATTTGCACTCACCTTGTCCCATGTATCCGTACGGAGGCGTGCAGTTCCCGTGTCAGTAGCCTCGCGACGCTGACCCTGGAGGAATCTGAGGAGGCCTCCCCGCTGGCCTGATGATGCTACGACATTACAGGGGCCTCACTGCAAATGCTCTGATACAATACTCAACCTCGGTATATATATGTGTATAATACATGTACATCCCAGCGGCACTTTATACTGCTCACTGTACAAAAGCTTACAGTTTTCCAGGAGGACTTTACTACTTAGCTGGGAGAAGATTGTGTGATGACTCAGGCGCCGCAGCGCCTTCCCTGCGGGGCCCTCTTTCTGTTGCGTGATTCGTTGTAGCTGCCCTGCTCAGAATTGCCTTTTTGAGAGCTGAAGCCAGGTGCGCCTCGCGACCTGCGGCCGCATATCCCGTCCGGGGCCCCAGCCTCCCCGCAGGCCCCCGTTGTTCGTATCGGCACATGCATCTCCCCGCCCCGTCGCTGTCTGCAGCTTCCTTGCCAGTTATAGTGATGCTTTCCGTAGCGTAATAGGTAGTATCAGTTTGGGATTCTAATTGTTCTCACCTATGTACAATGGAAAGGGGTTTTAAGCACAAATCTGCTGCTCATCTAACGTTGGTACATAATATCAAATCAAAGTTATCTGTGACTATTATATAGGGATCACAAAAGTGTCACATATTAGAATGCTGACCTTTCATATGGAATTATTGTGAGTCATCAGAGTTTATTTATTATAACTTATTGTTCATATTCATTTCTAAGTTAATTTAAGTAATCATTTATTAAGACAGAATTTTGTATAAATATTTATTGTGCTCTCTGTGGAACTGAAGTTTGATTTATTTTTGTACTACACGGCATGGGTTTGTTGACACTTTAATTTTGCTATAAATGTGTGGAATCACAAGTTGCAGTGATATTCATTTTTAAATTGTGAACTTTGTACAAATTTTGTCATGCTGGATGTTGACACATCTTACTCTAAATAAAAAAGGTGTTACCACATTTGTAGCACGAAGGGTCTCTAGCTGCGTGTGCATCTTCACCGAGTCTGGAAGCGCGTGGGGTCTGGGGCAGGGGGTCTTTCTCCTCAGCCACGGCCGCTCCTGCGATGACGTTGCTGGGGGCTGACCCGTCCACCCCGAGGTCCATGAGCACAGATGAGACTGTTCCTGGAGGCGCTGCCCCTGAGCTTGTCAGGAAGCCACGTGACACCTCTTGCCGTCACCCCTACTGTCTCCTCCTGAGGTCACGTCCGATGCAGGCGTCCCCCCAGAGCAGGGACATCCTCACAGACGCAGACGCCCCTCCCGATGGACACAGCCATCACGCAGCACGCATCCACGTCCCAAGGTCCGCACCTGTCACAGATGTCCCCAGGCCTGGGGTGCAGAGGCTCACAGCTCTCCCAGCTGCCACAGGGCCACCCCTCGCCCCTCGGCGCCGGGCGGCTCACCGGCCTTCCTCTTGCTCCGAGATTCCACGGCCTCTGAGCCTGTCTTCCAGCAGGTGTTGCCCGTATTTTACACCTGGCACTGGGTCAGCTGCACCAGGGGGAATGGAGTGTGGGGTCCTGGGGGGGGATTTAGGGTCCCGCCACCCCGTCTCTTCAGACCATGGGGCGCACCTGTGAAACGGCGCGTCTTCAGGATCGTGGAAGTTCAACAGATGGCGGGACATCGAGGAGCTGCTGTCGTGACTGAGATCTTTCAGCCTGGTGGTCGGAAGCATCTTGCCCTGAGAATCAGTGTGAACGTGATGGAGAGCAGGTTAGCACGGTCAGAAATCTTACAAAATTCCTGACCCAGTAATTCCAGATGTCCCCCCTAAAATGCCAGAACGACTGGAAATGCACTGAAATGAGTGAAACCAACCCCCAAGGTCCTAGTGCAGAGGGAGGTTGGAGCAGAAATGAAGGCACTTTATGGAACACGATGGTGTTACCAGAAACGACGGGTACAATTCCGCACTAATAGGATGCTTGTGATGACGTGAACAGTGCAGAAAACAAATGACAAAGAGGTCACGAAGCAGCTGAGTGGCAACAAGGCTGGGTCACATCGGTGTATGTTACTGGTTCCGGTGGTCCCGCCAGCTCCCCGCGCCTGGGGAGGTGGCGGGGGGGGGGTCTGTCCAGTCCTTCTCTCCCCCTCAGCCCCGAGTAGCAAACCAAAGCTGGGGAACCACTGGCCCTGGGAAGCCAAAGTTGGGGGCAGGGAGGCAGGTCAGAAGCCAGGGTCCGTCTAGTGAGAGTGGGGAGATGGGGCAGCAGCCCACACAGGTCCCGGGCCTCTGGTCTGAACCCGCCCTCCTGATGGATCTTGCCAGGCACGTACCAACAGGGCCGGCTGCGACCACACTTTTCTCACCCCGGACCGTGGAGCGGTTTTTCGGAAAGTAAACAGGCAGAGTGAGGATTCCAGGGTGTTTGGGAGAAGAGGCTCCGGGGGTACCCCACACTCCTCACCACATGCCCCAGGGGGCACCCCACACTCCTCACCACCACGTGCCCCCGGGGGCACCCCACACTCCTCACCACATGCCCCAGGGGGCACCCCACACTCCTCACCACCACGTGCCCCCGGGGGCACCCCACACTCCTCACCACGTGCCCCCGGGGCACCCCACACTCCTCACCACGTGCCCTGTAGCGTCACCCCACACTCCTCTCCACGTGCCCCCGGGGTCACCCCACACTCACCACCACGTGCCCCTGGGGTCACCCCACACTCCTCACCACGTGCCCTGTAGCGTCACCCCACACTCCTCTCCAGCTGCCCCCGGGCTCAGCCCACATTCCACACCACATACCCCTGGGTCACCCCCATTCCACAGCACATGCCCCAGGGGGCACCCCACACTCACCACCACGTGCCCTTGGGGTCACCCCACACTCACCACCACGTGCCCCCGGGGTCACCCCACACTCACCACCACGTGCCCCCTGGGGTCACCCCACACTCACCACGTCCGCCCCAGGGTCACCCCACACTCACCACCATGTACCCTCCAGGTCACCCCACACTCCTCACCACATGCCCCTGGGGTCACCCCACACTCCCCACGTGCCCTCGGGGTCACCCACACTCCCCACGCGCCCCCCGCCCCGGGGCAGTGAGGCGGCCTGGATGAAGCGGACGCTCTGCGCTCCCACGACGCCATCGGCAGCTCCCCTCTGGAGCCCAGAGCAGCCTCCCGGCAGAAGCCTTAGTGAGCCGGGGCCTCTCGGCTCCCCGGGCCCTGGTCCCCGGTCCCCGTCCCTCTGCGGCAGGAGGCCCATTGCTGTCAGGGCCCTGGGACGGTCCACTCCCTCCACACTCAGCTCTGGCGCTGCGGACCTTTCAGCGCAGCAGAGCAACGGGGAGCCCCGGGCCCGAAGCGAGTTAAAAGGTGCATCAAGGAAAAGAAACGTGGCTCTCTGTCCTTTCTCCTTTCACGTGTGCACAGCTTTAGATCTGGAAGTTTCCTCTCAAAAACCATCGCACACGTTCTCTCCGAGTGACCAGATTAGCAGCCTGGTCTCCTTCTGTGTGGTCGCCCCTCCCACCCCAGCTCTGCCGGGAGGTAATCGACACGCACCGCTGTGCCCGCACAAGGCACGCAGTGAGACGGAGGGGCACCTGCACCGTGAGCCGGCCCCGTCACAGACGCCACGCAGAGAAAGGGCCTGAAAGAAGCAATAGCCCTTTCCTTCCTCTGGGATGAGGGCTCACGGGGCCCATGCCTCAGGCCTTACAGCAGCTTGAGCTCTGCTCCCGGCTCTGTGGTCGTCCCAGCACCCACTCACCCTGTAACTGGGAGTTTGCACCTTCCTCCCATTACCTGGGTTGGGAAGATCCCTGAAGGAAAAGGCTCCCCACTCCAGTGTTCTCAGGCTTCCCAGTGGCTCAGCTGGGAAAGAATCCGCCTGCAGTGCGCGAGACCGCGGTTCAATCCTGGCTTGGGAAGATCCCCTGGAGAAGGGATAGGTTACCCACTTCAGTATCCTCGGGCTTCCCTTGCGGCTCAGCTGGTAAAGAATCTGCCTGTGTTGTGGGAGACCCGAGTTAGATCCCTGGGTTGGGAAGATCCCCTGGAGAAGGGAAAGGCCCCCCACTCCAGTACTCTGGCCTGGAGAGCACGGACTGTATAGTCCCTGGAGTCGCAAAGAGTCAGACACGACTGAGCGACTTTCACTTCCACCAAAATGCCCCAGAAGTTACTGGTCACTGTCCAAGCTGAACGGAATGTAGAAACATGAAGATCAACTCCCTCCAGGATCAATGCAGCTCAGGCAGGCCTGCCTGATACGATGAAGCCAGCACATCCCAGCTCTTGGGGGCTCCTTTTCCGTGCCCAGAGCAGCATCCTGTGCCAGGACCTCTCAGCTGGTCCCAAGGAGCCCTGGCTCACATCCAGCCAAACGCTGCGGTCTCCTCTCTATCTCTAGAGGCGTCTCCAGGCTCTGATCTCCGCCTCAGTTCTTCACTTTCTTCTGACTTCTTCCCTTTCCCTCCTCTGCGTGTGCTTTTTCTTCCCGTGTAATATAAATGCTCCTCACGGACTGCAGCCCACCAGGCTCCTCCGTCCACGGGATTGGAGTGGGGTGCCATTTCCTCCTCCAGGGGATCTTCCCAACCCAGGAATCGAACCCGGGTCTCTGGCATTGCAGGCAGACGCTTTACTGTCTGAGCCACAAGGGAAGCCCCGATATAAATACTCCTCAAGTTGCCTCAAAATGATTTTTTGAGTAAGGAAAAATTTTTGAGTTGAGCTTGGACATGGGAAACGATTTGGGATAAATGACAATCCAGTTGATTTTTCTTTCCAGTTTCACAGAAGTAGGCTCTTGATTATAAAGAAGCAAGAAGGTAATAGATTACCAGCAGGAGGATCCGGAAAACAAGAAGTTAAACTTGGTGAACAATTGATCAGTCGATCTAAGAAAAAAATGGAAAGCTTTATTTGAGCCAGAGTCAAGGATTATGACCCGAGGAGCGTCTCGGAAAGTCCTGAGAACTGGTCCACCCACCAGAAATCAAGGCACAGTTACGCACGAGTTCGGAGACACAGGACTGTACATCAAAGCAACAGTTCTTAGTCAGATGCAAACTGCTCATTGCAGTGGGTCATGTGACCTCTTCTGAGATTACCAACAAGTGCTGTCGATAAAGAGTCGTCTTGCTGATGCTGGCGGGAGGCTGCTCTTTAGCTGGGTGGGTGTTCCCGCCAATGTGGTGGTCCAGACGATGCCCAATGCAGGAGAGGAGGCCGGAGGGCAGAGACTTCTCACGCTTACTTTTCCTCGTCTCGCCATAAGACGTGAGTTTTTCTTCACACCGATACTCACAGGCTGCTCCCTTGCCTGCCGGTGCAGACCCCCTCGCGTCTCCCTGAGATCTCCCTTTCTCGCCCACCTTGTGTTCTACCTGCTGCCGCAGTGACGGGGCCAGACCGGCTGCTTAACCGGAAGCAACCAGACTTCCTGCTCCCGCCTTGCGTCTCCAGGGCTAGAGGAGCCGGAATTCTGCAGCTCACTTGTGCTGGGAATCACGTCTTATCATTTGCTGTATTGCCAAAATACAAAAGTATTTCTGGGAATCCAGTGAAGTGTTGATTCGAAAATGTTCTTAAATACTTTCGGCTTATCTGATAAAAGCTCGAAAGATTAGCTCATGGGCACATTTTTGAATTTTTTCTTTCCTGCAGAACAAGGGGGAGAATCCCTTTCTCTTTCCAGAATGAGAGCATGTCTCCTGAGTCTGGATCTGAATCTCGGCCTGTCTCATCCTTGATCCACGGACGGGCTCAGTATCTTAGCTCCTCCTCACCCACCTGAGGCTGCGTCTCCCCCAGAGTCTGATCCTGCCTCAGGCTGGGGTCCTCCACGTGCTACCGAAGTGATCTGTGGGGACCCTGCTCAGGCCCCAGCCAGGCCGCGGCTCCCTGCCTTGGCAGGAGACCTTCCTTTCCCATTCAGGCTGGAGCAGCTAAAACCAAAGTCGAGATCAACACAGCGCAGACTGTATTCAGTGGAAAGAACGGAAAAGCAGGAATCAGGTTCAGGAGCAATTCTCACCCCACCTGGAGAGGGCGGTTTAATTCCCAAGAGGAGAGACAGAGAAGGAGCAATGCTGAGGACGGGGAGGCGTCGGGCTTTTCCGAGGGAGAGGGCTGCCAGCCTGTCTCATGCTTTTCCGGTCTGCACCCTCCCACGGCCGCTGCTAGGTTTGCCATCTAGCACCTAAAGCAGTGAAAGCAGCTTCAAGTGAGACTCGGGCTCTGCTGGAGGTCAGACTCGCCACCACCGTGGTCCCCGCCGCTTCCAGCCAGGCTTGTGGCCGCCACTCTCATCTCTGGACACTTTACCTCAGAGTTTCACGTCCACTCCTGCCGAAGGTGAGGGTTTCCAGGTTCTGAGTGAAGACCTGCAGTCGCTCCGGCAATGTGAGCTTTGTCCTTGGCAGCTCACCCCCTGGCGCCAGACTGGGCTTGCAGGGCTGTGAGCGAAACACGCTGCTGCGTATCAGCCCCTGCAGGTGGCGCCAGTGGTAAGGCACCCACCTGCCGAAGCAGGAGGACCCCCCGGGGGGAGGCAGGACCACCCGCTCCAGTGCTCCTGCGGAGAATCCCGTGGACAGGGGGGCCTGGCGGGCTACAGTCCATGGGGCCGCAGTCAGACACGACTGAGTGCCTAGCGCTAACGAGTAGACCAGTAATGCTGCAGCCACCCAGCCACCACAGCTGCCCCAGAAAGCGGGTCCTGGGGGGACTCGGAGTGCAGACAGAGGGGCCGCAGCCACCCCAGGGCAGAGCGGCTCAGGGTGAGAGAGCCCAGGACACTGGCCCAGCAGGTAGCTGAGCTGCACATCAAGGGAGTGGCGTCTGTGAGCCGACTCTCGCCTCTTCCCATTCACAGGAAGGGGCTAAATTCACCAACCTGAGATGCTTGGTTTTCTGTAAGTAATAGTATCTTCCCATGCTCCAACCACCTGGTCTTTGTTGCAAAAGCTCCCATGGATCCCAGCTCCTCCCTCACCTCTTCAGAGCTCTCCCTGAGAGCCATCTGAGAGATTTACGCCCGGCAAGTCCTCAGCGAGCTAGCCCAGCAAGGCAACACCCTCACCCTACCCTGGGAGTGTCCTCATTCCGGGCTCCCTGGGGGCTCACCACCGCGGTACAAGGGCAGTTTCAGAGGCCGGCTGTCTGCAACATTGTTTACTGATATGGCAGCAATGCTTTTTCATCCATAAGGGAAATCTCTGTTTGTAAGGGAGTCTCCTGTCTGAGTCAGGAGAGAAGGCTGATACCAAATCAGCGGAGACTGAAGTCTGCACAACTGTATCTGTATCTGTTAATCATTGAGTCCCCTTCCTGCGACTGGCCTCCACACACTTTCTCAGCCTTAACTGAAGATGCTGAAAGTGTTAGTCGCTCAGTCCTGTCTGACTCTGTGACCCCGTGGACGGTAGCCCGCCAGGCCCTTCTGTCCATGGCAGTCTCCAGGCAAGAATACTGGGGTGGGTAGCCATGCCCTCCTCCAAGGGCACCTCTTTGAGGTGCTCCCCACCTGGGCGCCTCCGCTGTGGACAGGAGGTGCCCCCGTGGGTAAACGCTCGATTTCCTCTTGCTAATCAGTCATATTGCAAGGCCCCCAGCTGACAGCCCAGGAGTGAAAACGGTCAGGAGCCTGTGGGGCCCTCTCAGGTACGAAACCTTTCTGCGTTCCCCCATTTCTTCCTGGAAAAAGGATTCAGCCTCCTATACCTTCTCTTTCCTCCCAAGTGCAGATTCCAGCAGTAGCCAATCAGGGAAGGGAGGGGCGCCCAGGAAACAAAGGTGCAGCCTTGGTGGGGGGAGCAGAGTCCTGTGCCCCCAGGACTCACACCCGGACGCGCGGCGCTGCTGCAGGGACAGAGGCCCCCGCCCCGGAGGACGGACTGCAGGCTGAGCCCAGGGTCCCAGGCACTGCCCTCATCTCCCACGCCCTCCTCGAAGGAAGGCACACACCCTGCAGCCCTGCCCCACATCCCGCCCCTAAAACTGACTCCTCAAGCCCACTGGGGAGTCTGGGTCTCCTGAGAAGAGCCGCCCAGCCCTCTGGCTCAGCCCCGTGGTGAAACTTTCTCTGCTCCAGGCTCTGTCGTTCCGGTTGGCCCGGCCTCGTGTCGTGTGCAGGGCCTTCAGCAGGAGGGCAGGAGCAGGCCCCCAGCTCGGGAGCCCAGGAAAGCGGTGTTGAAGGGACACCAGGGAAGCTCTGACTCCTTGGAAAAGACCCTGATGCTGGGAAAGGCAGGAGAAGAAGGGGTTGACAGAGAATGAGATGATTGGACGGCATCACCGACTCAATGGACATGAGTTTGGGTAAACTCCGGGAGTTGCTGCTGGACAGGGAGGCCTGGCGTGCTGCGGTTCATGGGGTCACAGAGTCAGACACGACTGAGCAACTGAACTGAACTGAACTGACCGAAGGAAGTTCTACTCTCAGCCTGGCTCCTCACAGCAGACACTGACCCTGCTGGGCTCCGCTAAGATTTTCTCAAGGAGACCTGCAGGCCGGCTGACTCGGGGAATGCTGGTGGACATCCTGCTTAGGGCTCCGCCGGCGTCCGGGTCTGGGCCCCTCAGGCAGCAAGAGCTCTCCCACCTCCCCTGCCCTGCGCCCACACGTGACATTCCTTCTGGAACATTCCTCAGTGGCCCAGAGCTCCAGTCAGCGCAGGGGAGGGGGCGGAGGCTCACCTGCCCCTGGGGCGGTCAGTGACTGTGGACACTGCCCTCTGGAGTCTGTGCTGGGAGAGCCCAGAGTCGGGGAGCGCGGTGGAACCACAGGCTGAGCTTGCCTGCGGAAGATGACGATGTCCTGTCTCCTGTTTCTTTCGGGCATCTGTCTCAGGCCTTTGCACACGCGCGTGCACCGTCTTCATGGTGGCAGGGAGCCCAGGACCTGAGAGCCCCTCTCTGGCCGTGACCCTCTGGACCCGGGCTTGCCGTCCGGCCCCCAGGCAGGGGATGGGCCTGCAGCCAGAAGACCGTGAGCTAGAGCGGGCGGTCCACACTCAGACACTCAGACACTGTAAGCGGAGGGTCCCCCCCTCTGTGGTCTCCGGGACAGTTGCCTGTGAGCCATCGCCTCGGGGCTCAAAGCCATGGAGGGCGGGAAGCGCGGTCCCTGACCCTGGTGGCTCCGAAGGGCAGCCTGTGAAGTGGGCTGACTCCAGGTGGGGAGGCAGGAGAGGAGGTGCAGAAGTCAGGTGGGGGTTGGGAGAGCGTGCACGGGGGTCCTGGGAGAAACGCACGGGCCCCACCCCGAGAGACAGAGCGTGAGCAGCTTCACGGGGAGGGGAGGGTGCAGGCCTCGAGGGGCCCTTGCAAGAGAGCCGGTCTTGGAGGCGGGGTGGGAGGGTGGCAACTTGCGACAGTCCGTCTGGGTGCGGTTCTGTGACACAGCCGTCTGGGCGTTGAAACCCTTGGGGAGGGGCCCCCAAACGGTAGAGCTCCTGCTGGAGGCCTGCGCCCAGTGCCAGCAGGGCTGCGGGGGGTGAGAACTGCAGAAGAACACAGGAGCCCTGCAGACACGGCCCCAGGGAACCTGGGCTCCAGGGCTAGGCCCACGGCCGGCCGACCGCCACCCCCGTAGCCATGCAGGCCCGGCTCCAACGGGGCGGCCAGAGCCCCAGGGCCAAGCCCACTGGGGCTGCGTCCATCTCAGGCTAAAACGACTCTAAGCGGGTGTATTTAGCCATCTGTTCTGACTCAACCAACGTGAGTTTGAGCAAACTCCAGGAGGCGGTGGAGGACGAGGAAGCCTGGCACGCCGCAGGCCACGGGGTCGGACATGACTTAGTGACTGAACAACTTTCCTTTTTAAAGGTAAGAAAAGAGGCTCTACCTGACGTGAGGCCAGCGGCTTCTCGGCAAGTGGGACAGGCAGGACAGGCAGCAGAGTGGGTCACGGCACACACGGCACACACGGCATACATGGCACACACGGCATGTGTCAGCCGGGGGGGCTGCAGCCAGCGGCACGCTGACCGCAGGCCCATTTTGCTGAGGAGCAGTCTTCTCGTTCAGGATGATAAAGGGACGCCACGCGCACAGGGCTGAGCGCGCGCTCCTGGGGTGGGAGTTTCCAGCGGCCCTGAGGCGGGGACGGGGCCCAGTGTGGCCGAAGTCCTTGTCTGGGGTGAGACACAAGCGTGCAGGTCCGCGGGTCCTCCACAGACAGCCCTGCCCTCTGGAGGCTCAGGCTTATCTGCAGATGTTTCTGGAGCGCAGAGCCGTGCCTGTGCCTGAGACGGAGCCACACCTAACCTGGCATGACACCCCCGCCCCCCCCATCCCCGCAGGGCGCTCGCTGTGAAGCAGGCCCCGGTCCCGGTGCTTCCCTTCCTTCAGTGGGGGCAGCCTGGGGCGGGGCAGGGGGCCAGGGCCCCGGGCTCATCACCACCCTGTCTGGGTGTCT
Organism: Capricornis sumatraensis; assembly: GCF_032405125.1. NCBI lineage: Eukaryota > Metazoa > Chordata > Mammalia > Artiodactyla > Bovidae > Capricornis > Capricornis sumatraensis. The sequence goes on from NC_091074.1 coordinate 120,919,240, forward strand.
GTCCAGCACCCAGTCCTGCCCGGAGCTCGGGGCGTGACCTGCTCTGGAAACAGGCCTGCTGCAGACGTGGCCAGCGTCATGGGGGGCGTCCTGGGCCCTAAGTCGGCATGTGCCTGCAAGGACAGGGAGACGGGGATGAGGACAGACCGGGGGAAGCTCCCCTGGAGACGGGCCGCGGCCGGCCGGCGCGTGCAGCCCGCTAGCAGCACCAGGGCCTGCAGAGGGGTGGGGAGGAGTGAACCTTGACCTCTGGCCTCCAGGACTGTGGGGTCAGCCTTCTGCTGGCCACCGAGCCACCCATGATGCCCTGGAGCACCTCCCAGGAGCATCTCCCCGGAGCACATCCCCAGAGCATCTCCACGCCCTCCTCACCGGCTGCCAGCAAGTGGGCTGGCGCCGGGCAGGAAGATGTCGGCGAGGCCCTGGGGAGGGGGGCGGTCTCAGGCACAGCCAGGTTCTCCAGGGCTGACTCACTGTCTGGGAATGGCCCCCCGGTCTCCAGACCTGGGAAGCCTCCCCGCCAGGAGGACAATCGTCCCTGGGGGGGGGCGCGGCCCCCACACCTCTCGCCGGGCCCTCAGCACTGCCTGTGAGTGTGAGACGGCCTCCTCCCATGACAGATGGGAGCCCAGGGCTCTGAGAGGGCGAGACAGTCACCAGAGTCAGGGAGTTTGGGAAGCCGCTGGCCAGTCTCTCTTGTTCCAAACCCCATGCTCCCTTCCTCATAGACTCCTGAGGAGCGATGGGCAGAGAGAAGGCAGGTTCACCCTGGAACTAGCAGGAAGTGGACTGTCCCTGGGGGCCCCTGGGCACTTGGGTGTCTCCTCAACACAGCCTGGGCGCCTGGGGGGGGGGTGGAGGGTGGCCACTGAGTGGGGAGAAACTGGCCATCAGTCACCTCTGCAGGCTTGGGGCCGTGGCTGCGGGGGTGCCTGGCGTGGGGACCAGAGGGGCACTGGCCGGGCCTGGTGACCTGCAGGAGGGGCCCACCACCAGCCAGCTCAGTAGGTGAGGTTCAAGGTCAGGGCCTGGCAAGGGTGATGCCAAGTCAGCATGCCGCCCCCTCCCTGCCCGTCCTGAGTGATGGGGCCTGGACAAGCTATGCTCTTCACTGAGCATCGGGTTTTGCATTTGCAAACTGGGGACACTCACATCTCTTCGGGATGTCACTGAGCTTAGATACTCAAGTATGCGGACAGCAGTCACATGCAGGCCCGGCCCTGAGCAGGTGCTCAGACGGTGGGCGGGTGGGCACAGCCGCGTGACGCTGCAGAGCTCGGGGTGCCACTCAGAGCACCGAGAATTCCACGGGGATCCTGGTCTCTGAATGCATGTCTAAGCAAGCAGCACGGTCGCACCAGGAAGGAATGTTTACTGCAGGCAGATAACAGGGTCGCAGGCAGATAGCGAGGCTTGGGAAGTGGTCAGCAGAGAGAAATGCAAACAGTCACGTGGGCTTGGGCAACAGAAAACCCAGGAGGCTTTGATGGCCACAGTGAACCGGGAGAAAGGCAAGATCCCCGAGGTGTGAGGCCTCCCTGGGCCTCTAGAGGGCGGACGCGGGACACACGGCCCAGGAGGTGCAGAAGCAGAGAGCCCAGTAGGTAAGTGTCCCTGCTGAACTGGGAGGAGGGGAGGCTGGGAGGGAAGACTGCAGGGGCGGACCGGTGAGGGTAGAGTTCACAGAACCCCTCCTGCAGCATGGGCACTGCTGCAGCACGTTTCAGAGGCAGGCCAGGAGGCTGGGAACTCAGGGGCAGCGGATGCTGAGGCCGTGAGGCACAATCTCTTCTCCAGGAAACCCCAGTGGTTTCTAAAGACCTTCAGCTGAGTGGATGAGGCTCCCCACATCACGGAGGGAGCTCCTCTTTGCCCAGGCTCACCACTGTCAAACTCATCTACAAAACACCTTCAGCACAACACTTGGACTCATGTTTGATCAAACCACTGGGGGCGACAGCCCAGCCTGATGGACACGTATGAGCCACAGTGGTGGTAACCGGACGGAGAGGCAGAGGACGTGTGCTGCTGCGGACGCCTGCTCCCCGGGATGGTTGGGAAGCAGCCTTCACCCACTGAAACCTAAGGGGCCTGGAGACTTTTGGCTTGGGGAGCGGCGGCAGGGTCAAAGCGGCAGCACATTCTCTGCCCACGGCAGGGAGGGGGCCAGCAGGCCCAGGTGGGGTCCTAGCGGGGGTCCAGGGCAAGGGGCAGGGCCGGGACTGCTGGTGGTTATTGGTAAGGAGGACGAAGAGCAGAAATTGACCCACACACAGGAACAACTGGAATCCACGGGGATTTTCAACTCACACCAGTGGCTGAGGCCCTCAGGGGCGACTGCTGGGCTGGAGGGTCTGATGAAACATTTTAGAGGATCTCATCAGAGATTCAGAAGAAAACAGGGACAGCGAGGTTTGGGATTTCTGACCTAAGTTTGAAATTCGTGCAGGGCAATCAGACAGCGTTTGGGAAGGAGTGTGAAGCCCTGGGGGACTCGTGACTGTGAGCACGCAGGCCGCCTGGCTGGCGTGTCCGAGCCCCTGGAGACTGGGAAGGCTGCTCCCAGTGGTTCCAGCACGCCAGCTTCGGGGGAGCCGGGCCAGCCCCCAGCTCAGCTCCCCCAGAGCCAGGCCCTGGGGACCACGGAGGCGCGGCAGTCTGCTGACACAGGCAAGCGTCCGCCACCCCATCCCCACAGCAGCCTGGGGAGACCACCTCTCTGCCAGTGGTCAGACCGGCCACGAGACAGTGGGGGTCGGAACAGATCCAGGCTCCTCTCCGACGCTGGGACGTGGTGACCGTGGTGACCGTGGACTGGACCTCTTCAGCTGTAACTGGACCCTCAGGAGTCAAGTGTTAGAAAAGAGTGGCTTGGCCCAAGGCCCCTGCTGTGTCTTCTGGGGGCTCCAGCAAGGCCCTCTGGGGAGGCCCAGTGGGTTCCTCCACCCGTGGCCACAAGGGAGGAAACTAAAGGACAGTGAGCGTCCACCTGGGCCAACCCTGCACACAGACCTCTACCCAAACGTCTTCTAGGCTTCTCACCCTGTCCTGGGGTCCTCAGGACAGGGCTGGGGCTGGCGCGGAGGCGGACATGCGAGGAGGTGCGGGCGCTTAACAGGCCTCGTGGGCCCAGGCAGGGAGCCCGACCCCTGGCTCTGATCCCCAGCGGCTTGTCTGGAGGCAGGTCTCGGAGAGACAGCCAGACAGAAACAGAGAGACGGAGAGAGACGCGGTGGAGGCAGGGGGCGAGAGAAAGGCAGAGAGGGGAGAGAGAGAGAAAGCGCTTGGAATCCTGCCTGGAACTTGCGAAGTCCTCTAAGAGTGTTTTCTGAAACAACAAAAGCTTCTATTGCACACGTGTGGCAACGGCCGCTAGGCGAGGCCCCAGACGCGGACCTGGGACTGGACCCCGGGGGCCCAACCTGTCCTTCGCAGCCGGGGCCGCCCGGCCGCCGCGCTCCGGGCGGGAGGTCCTCGCCCCGCCCCGGCCCTCGGGGAGGTGGGGGCGGGAAGGGCGGAGCCGCGCGCATGTGCACAGCTGGCGCCCCCCGCCCCCGGCGCACAGCTGGGACGTGGGCCGCGCCTGGGCGGCGGGCGGGCGCAGTCCGGAGCCGGCGGTGGACGCGCCGGGCCTTCGCAGTCGGTCCGCGCGCCCAAGCGCCCCGCGCGCCGTGGGTCATGGCCGTGCGCGCCGCGCGCCCCTGCCTGCTGGCACTCGTTCTGTGCTCGTGCTGGGGGGCGCTGGCCGAGGTCGCCCCCAGGCCGAGCAACGGGTGTCCCAGCCGCTGCCTGTGCTTCCGCACCACGGTGCGCTGCATGCATCTGCTGCTGGAGGCCGTGCCCGCCGTGGCGCCGCAGACCTCTATCCTGTGAGTGCCGCGGGGCGCGGGGCGCCGGGGGCAGGGCCCCGGGAACCTGGGCGCGCCGGGCGGCCGGGGATCGTGCGGCGGGGCCTTTGTCCTCCGTGGCCGGACGGGGGGCGGACCTGAGCGCAGAGCGCGCCGCCTCCGGAGCCGCCTTTGTTTGGAGCTCGGAGTCCCGGCGGGCCGGGGGAGTCGTCGGGGCCGCCGGGGAAAGCCCCCAGCCCCGCCGGCCCTGATGCTCGCCCGCTCCTCCCCAGCCCCGCTCGGGCCCCCTGCGCCCGGAGCCCGGCGCCCCCCTCGCCCGCGTTCCTTTCCCCTCCCCCTCTCCTCCGCCTCGGCGCTTCCCCCTCCTGCCCGGGCCGCCGTACCCCCGTCCCGGCTCCGGGAGGCCCTCCTGGCGCCCCCTCTCTGACCCGCGTCCGGCGGGGCGCAGAGAGCCTCCGGCCCGGGCCCCGGTGGGCGCACGGCTCTCTCGGGCTCCCCTGCGCCGCGTTCCGGGAGGGGCGCGCTCCGAGTGCGGGAAGGCGCGGGCGGAGCCGAGTTCCGAGCGGGTGTGCGCGCGGGGCCCGTCCCCGCCCTCGTCTCCAGCTGGGGCGCCGCGGCGGGGCCACTGGGACCCGGCGCTCCACTTGGCACCGCGCGCCCACCCCCGCGCTCCCCTGGGGATCCCGCCCGCCCTGCCGCCCCTGATTAGAGTTTCAAACTCCGAAAAGGCAGTCCGCGATCCAGGCGCCGACTGCGCTCGGCGGCCCGCAGCCGCCCTTCTGGATGCCAAAAATAGTTTCCACTCCTCTCCGAGCCCGAGTGCTCCTGGCACCGCCGAGGCGCCTGCAAAAGGTGTAGAGTTTGGGGTGAGCTATTCAGCAAGTGGGCGGCCAATGTTCTTTTAAGACCAAGCAGGCGGACTCTCCTCGTGGTCGCCCGCCTGCCGGCCCTTCCTCGGGGTCCGCGGTGGGACTCACCCCCGGCCCTGGAAGCCCTCTCCCCGGCTGCTTCCCCGGCCGCCCTCGGGGGACGGGGCCGGCGCGTAGGAGGCGTCCCCACAGGCCGACTGAGGGGTTTCTGGAGGCCGAGATTTAACTCTTCGGTGAGTCAGTGGGAAAAACGCGGACCCTGAAGCCGTTCTTCACGTCCCGCCAGAGTCAAATACATGGACCACATGTCAAACGCATGGCTTTGCCCTCACGCCTTAATTGCTTTTTTAAAAAGACAGTATTTTAAAAGATGACTGTGGTAGAGCCAGAATGGGCCCAGCAGCGCCCTGCGGGCGGTGAGGCTCCCCACAGAACCTCCCGGAGTCTCATGAAGCAGCCGAGGGTGGGCAGGGCGGGCAGCAGTGGGTGACACTGGCGAGAATTCAGAAGCCCTGCTTGTTCCTGTGCCCAGAGATGCCGAGAAACCACCTCTCGTGGCCTGGCGGGCTCTGTGAGCAGGCGGGGGTGCTGAGCTTGCCGGGCCCCTGCGAGCCCCCAGGGTTGTTGGTGGTGTGAAAGTGAAGTCGCTCAGTCGTGTCCGGCTCTCTGCCACCCCGTGGACGTAGCCCACCAGGCTCCTCCGTCCATGCGGTTTTCCAGGAGTGAGTACTGGAGTGAGGTGTCAGTTCTTTCCATCTTCCTGACCCAGGGATTGAACCCTGGTCTTCTGCATTGCAGGCAGACTCTACTGTCTGAGCCACCAGGAAATCCTAAATTGGGCTTCCCTTGTGGCTCAGCTGGTAAAGAATTTACCCGCAATGTGGGAGACCCAGGTTTTATCCCTGGGTTGGGAAGATACCCTGGAGAAGGGATAGGCTAGCCACTCTAGTATTCCAGCCTGGAGAATTGTGGTGTGAACACACACCTGTCTTACAGCTGTGTAGACACAGGCACCTGGGGAGGAGGCTCCCATCCGTGCCAGTGTAGACCTGGGATGCGGGAGAGCTGAGTCCTCCGTGAAGGGTTCCGCTGGGGGTCAGGGACTGCGAGCCAGGCGGGAGACGGCGGCGGGAAGGCCCGCTGGGGAGCGGTGTTGCTGTGGGGTCTGGGGTCCAGTCTGGAGCCTTCCTGGGGGGCTGCTCGTTGCGCCGCGGTGACCGGCTCCGCCCGTGCAGAGGTAGCCTGCGCGCACTCTGGGCTCCTCTGCCGGGCTCTGCCCTCCGGCAGCTGCTGTTCTTCCCCATCCAGAGTAAGGTCCAGGAGCGACTGGGGACTGACAGGGTGTGAGGGTAGGCGAGACTTTGGCCCCAGAGTCCGTTGGCCGGTCCAACCCTCACTTATCCCTCGGCTTTCAGGACTCTCCCCTCTCCCCCGTCCCCTCGGCCCCCGGGAAAGACTGACTGAGAATCACCAGGAGCATCAGACTTGTCCCCCCATCATGGTGTCTCAGGGGTGTGCCCACATGGGGCCCGAGAGAGGATCGTTCTGCTTCGTGGTTGGGGCTTAGAAATCCTGGTCTGAGAGCAGGCCCTGGTCCAAAGCATGTGATCCTAGTTTGACCTGGAACCTTAGAAGCAGGGTCCTGGCCACCCCGCCCTCTGGACTCCCTGCAGTCTGGCGCTGCAGCATTTCGGAGCCCTTCAGCAGGGGTCATACGCTTAGCTCGACTGTTGTAGAATTAAGTGTTTAACGTTTGAGTGTTTCACTCTGCTCAGCACGGCAGTAGAAGCTCACCATGGTGGGGATTGAAGAGCTGGCGGTGAAACGCGCGGTGGCGTCCTCACTCTGCCCGCTCTGTCCTCCCCTCGGCCCGGGCCTTGGGGGGTCTCCTTCTATGCCTGCTGCCTCACGCGTCACCCTCTGCGCCTCACCCCCTTCTGATCTGTTCTTGTTGCCTCCTTTGTGAGGCCATGGGAATCACCCCCTCCCATAGCCCAGGCCACTCCAAAGCCACCGTCCACGTGACAGGAAGCCCTGGTGTTGGAGGGGGCCTGGGGACGTGGGCTGGGCGGCCCAGGGGAGTGCAGCCTGGCCCACAGCAGGCAGGGGGCTGGCAAGAGCGCCTCCCCAGGGTCAGGCTACTAGCCAAACAGCTGGCCCCACTTCCACCCGCTTCTGAAGGCCTCTGGGCCCGAGCCGCGTTGCAGCCCCCACCTTGCAGGGTCCCTCGTCCACGAGGGCACCAGGGAGGGAGGCCCCGTGGCCCTGTAATGAGGCTGACCGCTCAGGTGCGCCTGGCCAGGGGGACTGCAGGAGACTGGGCGCACCCGTGGTCTGAGCCTTCTACACACTTGGAGAAGGTACTGCTGGGGCCCTGGTATGGGTCGGGCCCCTGCCTTCCTGTTGGCCCTGCACTGAACCTGGCTGACGGGAGAACCCAGCTTCTCACGAGCTCCTCTGTGCAGGGCGCTGAGGTCTCTGCCTCTGCCAACAGGTGGCAGGAGGGAGGGAGAGGGGTCCCGTCAGGTCAGCAGGGGCCTGGGGTCTCCAGCAGGGAACTGATCACCTGCCCCGTCTCCTGTCTTCCTGGGGCTTGGGGAGCTCCCTCTCTCTCTGCTGACCTGGGGATGCACTTGGCCCTGGCCGGGCTGGCCTCTCCTCCCCAGGGGGGTGAGTGATGGACCCAGTCAGCCGTGACCAGGGCCGTGATCTCTGCAGGACACCCATGCCAGCCAGGACCTTGACTGTAGCCTGAGGCTCACCTGAAACAGATTTCTGCTTTAGACAGCCTGCTGGGATGAAGTCAAAGCTTTTATTAATACAGCTCAAATGCATTTCAAAAGCACCATAGGAACATTTTTTAAGTACATGCATGCTGGTGGTTTATTTTTCCAAAATGGTGGTGGACCAAGTACCTCCTCCCACCACTGACACCCCTGCGGTATCTAGAGCCCTCAGCTCCAGCCCGCTGTGGGCAGAGGGGAGATCTCAGGCACTGAGGAAGCTTCCAGGGGGCCCAAGACACCGCTGCTCGGGAGCAGGACCTGGGTCCCTGCTCGGTTGGGACACAGCTTGGCTTTGGCAGATGCGCCCTGGGAAGCTGCAGCAGGCAGGCCGTAGGAAGCCCCCCTCCTTCGTGTCATTAATGAGTCAGGAAATAGTTGTAAAAAGACAACACCACACAGGCGGCTGACCCTGGAACCAGAGGCAGCTCTGGCCTCATCCAGGTTCCAGACGCCAGGACTCGTGGCTCCTTCTGCCCCCTGCCCTCCCGGGCCCCCCGCTTCGTCCTGTGACTCAGCCTCTCTGCCTGGCGACACCCTGGCCTCCTCCCTGAAGGCCTCAGTGAAGGGGACGAGCCTCGCTCACAAGCAGGGCCCTGGGGACTGTGCCAACACGTGTGTGTGTGCCCCCCGGACCCCCGAGGTGGCAGGCGGGGGCCCAGGAAGGCTCTGCGCCGCCCAGCAAAGCCAGGGCTGGAGGGGGGCGGGTCCCTGCCTGGGGAACGCAGGCCCCTTGTTCAAGAGGCAGCTAGCTGCACAGAGCCTCCGCGCACACATTCCAGGTGACAAACTCGAGTGTCAGCCGAACAAACACAGGATCCCTGTCTCTGGAGCAGCTTCTCATCAGGTCGGAAAACTGGGTGAGAGTTGGAAGGTCCTCGCCCATGTGCCGATTCCCACTGGCCAGACAGGCTCTTCCGGGGCGCGGGCCACAGGAGGACGCTGCCGTGGATGCCGTGGTGAAGGCCTGGGGGCCGCGGCCCTGGGCAGGGCTAGCGGGTCGCCCCCAGCTCCGGCTGGGCCGGGTCCCCGCCGTTCCCTGCGTGCTCCTGGGGAGGTGCTGGGGCCTCCGGCGCCCGGCGTGTCAGATCTCCCAGCTCAGCGTCCAGGCTTAACGAGCATCTCAATCGTGACAGTGACGTGTCCTTTGGAGTGCACAAGAGTGTGCGGTTCGGGGTGAATTCCAGCTGAAAGCAGTGGGACAGCCGTGGAGCTGACGCTTAGGCAGTCGCTCTGGGCTTCCCACGTATTTAGTGTGTCTCTGCGGGCTGACTGCTCCCTGGGATTCCTCCTTGGACTTGAACTGGTAACTGCATACCACGTGTCGCCTGTCAGTGGGTGAGAGAATGCTTTTGGTGTGTAAAACAGCATCATCGCTAACTTCCGACCTAAGTTCGTAAGTCAGGGATTCATGGTTTTTTTTGTTTTGTTTTGTTTTTACTGTTGTTCAGTTGCTCAGTTGTGTCTGAGTCTTTGCAGCCCCATGGACTGCAGCACGCCAGGCTTCCCTGTCCATCACCAGCTCCCGGAGTTTACTCAGATTCAAGTCCATCGAGTCGGTGATGCCATCCAACCATCTCATCCTCTGTCACCCCTTCTCCTCCTGCCTTCAGTCTTTCCCAGCATCAAGGTCTTTTCCAGGGAGATGGATATTCACATCAGGTGGCCAAAGTATTGGAGTTTCAGCTTCAGGATCAGTCCTTCCAGTGAACACCCAGGACTGATCTCCTTTAGGATGGACTGGTTGGATCTCCTTGCAGTCCAAGGGATTCTCGAGTCTTTTCCAATGCCACAGTTTGAAAACAATTGTTCAGCGCTCAGCTTTCTCTATAGGCCAACTCTCATATGCATACATGACTACTGGAAAAACCATAGCCTTGACTGGATGAACCTTTGTTGGCAAAGTGGTGTCTCTGCCTTTCGATATTTAATTTTATTTAATTTAATCTTTCCTTATTTGGAGTTAATGTGGAAAGACAGGAATCACGCTTGTCCCTCTTGATCAGATGCCACCTGTCTGCAGACAATTCAGGGAAGCCCAGAGACGGCTCAGCCCAGCAGTTACTCCCGTGACTGAATCAGAACCGGCAGGAAGTTTAGGTAAGCCTGTGTCAGTTGTTTCAGGACTTAATTCTCGGATCCCCTCCCTGGCTCGGACACAGGGTCGGCTAACCCTGCAGATTTGATTAGTTCCTCTGTTCTGGACACTGTTGCCTTTTCCCCTTTGCTTTTCAGCTCCCTCAGGGGTAGGGAGGAGGAGACACCGACCGGAAGAACTTTCCCCACAGACCCTGGGTGGACACTGTCCCCAGGCTCCCCTTGCCCTTGCCCGGTGTCCTTCAGGCGCCTGTGTTGATGGGGGCTTGTCCCAGTCCGGTGGCCGCTGGGTGACCAGCTCCGTTAGGAGAGGGGTGGCGTCTGGATGCTCAGCCTTGGGGAAGCCGGGACCAGGCTGGGGCGGGGATGGTGGGAGCCTCTGGAGCTCGGCGGCACACAGGCCTCTGGCTCACTGGTCAGGCCAGCGGTAGGAGCTTAGCCAGTGATGATGGCCCCCTTTCTGACCGCTGTCTGGGTGGGTTTTCACTTGGAAAGGGAAGAGCCTCCTGGAGATCCGGCCACAGGAAAGCAGCCGCTCGTGCTGGGGGTGCACACCCGGGGAGCCTGCGATCGGCGCTCTGCAGCCGTAGCCACAATCGGGACAACGAGCCTCAGCGCCCCCCGCGTCCCGTCCCCCCCCCCCCCCCCACACGCCTGCGTCTGTTCACCAGGGACTCGGGCTTTGTTTTCCTTTCCTGGAATGTCTTTGTCTGGTTTGCATATCACAGAGGGAGTGCAGGGCACCGCCTCCCGTCAGGCTCTGGGGAGAGCTCGTGTGAGTAGAGGGGCTTAGCAGTGCTTAAACGTCTGGTCCTGCTTCCCAGGGAAGCCCCCGGCTGCGCTCGCCGTGGCTTTGTGGGAGGGTTTTAAACCGTGACTTCAGATTCTTCAGTAAACACAGGCCTGTCAGGGCCGTTCCTTCCCCAGTGAGCCTGGGGAGCAGGGAGCTTGGGCACGTCACACGGGAGGGTTGGCCCTCGTCATCCTCTCAACACCGAGGGTCTGTGGGGATCAGGTCTCTCGCTCCCAAAGTCAGAAGTGCTTTTTTCCTGATCAGTCTGCCTAGAGGCTTTTCAGTTTCATTGATCTTTGCCAAAACCCAGCTTTTGGATTCTCTGATTTTTCTTTTGGGATTCTCTGATTTTCTGTCCTCCTTTTGCTGCCCTCTTCTCTGGTTTCATCGTCCTCACGCTTGAAGCCCCGGGTTCCCGGTGTCTGTCCCTGGGCCTCAGTGTCCTGGAGGCTGGGCTCTCCCCAGGCGTGGCGCGCCTCCTCTCTCGGGCAGCGGCGTGGGGCGGTTCTGGGCTCGCCTCCTGAGTTTACTCCGGCGGGACCCTGTCCATTGCTGACCGACGTACAGGATCTTGACGGTAGCTGTTTCATGTATTTGGTCAGCTTTTTGGCTGTTTCAGGCAGAGTAAGTCTGGGCCCTATTTGCCCGCCTTCTTCAGAAGTCCTCATTGTTTTTGTAATTTTATAAAAACATTCATTAAATTTTTCCGCACCCGTGTCTTACAAAGCAAGTAATCAGATAACGCACTCACAAGCCCGAGTCTAGAGTTTATAAAACTGAGGCTCACTCAGCCCTGCTGTCCCCGTCTGCCTGTGGGTGCTGTCATGCTGGGCGGGGCCTGCAGCCCGGGGGCGATGAGCAGGTGCAGGATCTTGGGGGATTAAACCAGCGCAGGTCCTGCCTCCCTCACGAGGCCTCTCGCTGGGGTCTCAGCTCCAGCCCAGCTCTGCAGAACCCGCCCGTGGACAGTGGCCTGGGGTGCCCACCACCCCTCTGGCTAGAAAGGCAGACTCGCATGGCTGGGACACAGCAACGCCTTTCCTGTCTGGCCCTTTAAGGCAGCAGCACTCTACCAGCGACCCAGGACCCAGGCCTGTCCACCCTGAATCTGTGGCTCTAGGCTGAGCCAGGGGACAGGGGTGGCCGGGGCAAGAGGGCGATGACGGTGAGGGGCCAGGGCTTCGGCTGCCCTTGGGACTCATCCTGGTTGCCTGGCGGGCACTGGGTGCCCTCCGCGCCTGGTGCGCACGCTCTGGGGCTGCTGCTCGGGGCCTCTGTGCCCAGGAAGACCCAGTCTCTGGGGCACCTCCCGCTTCCCTGGAGCCCAGGCTGGACGGCGGCTTCTGGCCGCTGCCCTCGCTGCGTTCTCCTCTCCGGGCGCCATGCCTCACGGGGGCCCCTGGCTCCCTCACTTGGGGAACAGAGAGGCTGCTGTCCGTGCCCTCAGTCGTCCAATGCTTCCTGCCCTGTCCCCCTTGGCTTAGACCCCTCTGTGGGCTGCAGTGGACACCATCACGGGTTAATCGAGGTGGTGGTTGTTCAGTCCTGTCCGATTCTGTGACCCCACGGGTTACAGCACCCTAGCTTCCCTGTCCTTCACCATCTCCCAGAGTCTGCTTAAATTCATGTTCACTGAGTCGGTGATGCCTTCCCACCATCCCATCCTCCATCACCTCCTTCTCCTCCTGCCCTCAAACTGCCAGCATCAAGGTCTTTTCCAGTGAGTCAGATCTTTGCATCAGGTGGTTAAAAGCTTGAATCTCCTTCTGACAAAGGTTTTGTACATCTCTGAGTTACCCCGTGTAATCATCGTGGCAGGCGGTGAACAGCCTCAGCGCTGTGACCCATAGATCCTGGCTGGATTGCTTGGAAGCCAAGTGCTGGACCCAGGGTTTCCTCCCAGGATGAGGCAGCGGGTTGGTGTGGGTCCTGGGGAGTTCCGGGGCGACGGGAGAGGCGGTATAGGGGCTGACGGGTGCAAATGGGGGATCCCCCATCCTCAGGGTGGGTCCTCTGCGTCTGGGCTCCAGGAATCAGCCCTGTTTCTGAGGTTCTTGCCCAGGATGCCAGCAGCATCTCCCGCCACCGGGCGCCAGCCTGACGGTGCCCGTGGGTGCACCCTGCCCTCTGCCCGGAGGCACCCCTCCTGCTCGACAGCCGTGTGCGAACGGCCAGGGTCCTTGGGAGCTTGCTGGCTGCCTTCTCTCAGGGCCTGCTGTCCTTGCGGGTGGAGGTTGGCCGGAGGCACAGCAGTTACCGGCCGGTTGGGGGTACCCTGTCTCCCCAGGAGGCGACAGCAAGAGCTGTGAATGCTGCCCTCACCTCCTGTTCACCTTTCCTTCACATCTGCCGCTGCCGCTGCCGCTGCCGCTGCTGAGTCGCCTCCGTCGTGTCTGACTCTGTGCGACCCCACTCCTGTTCACCTTTCCTTCCCTGCCGCCGCTGCTGCTGAGTCGCTTCCGTCGTGTCCGACTCTGTGCGACCCCATAGACGGCAGTCCACCAGGCTCCCCCATCCCTGGGATTCACCAGGCAAGAACACTGGAGTGGGTTGCCATTTCCTTCTCCAGTGCATGAAAGTGAAAAGTGAAAGGGAAGCCGCTCAGTCGTGTCTGACTCTTCGCAACCCCATGGACTTTCCTTTACTAGGCGCTTTTAAATATTTTTATGTGAGCTATATGTGTTCATGGTAGAAAAATGTGAACATACAGACAGAAACACCAAAATAAGTGACTCACCTTTCTATTATTCGAGGAGAGTGTCAGCCTGTTGGGCTCCCTTCAGATACACAAGCAGTCGTGAGAGTGCACCCGGGCAGGAAGCCGCGGGGCCGTCTGTGCATCTGTCCACGCCGGCAGCTCTGTCCGTCCGTCTCGTGGGTCACCTGCCATCTGTGCGTCTGTCCACGCCGGCAGTTCTGTCCGTCCCTCCGTCTGCATGTTGTCATCTGTCCGGCTACGTATCAGTCTCCGTATCTGCTCCCCCACCTACCGGCCACCTGTCTGCCGACATCAGATGGGGCTCTGTGTCCAGCTCTCCACGCCCACTGCATGGGGCGGCCCTGTGCCTGCAGTAATCAGAGGCCTGCGCCGTTTGTTAATGGCACTCAGTGTTTATTTTTGGAATTGCCGACTTCATTGAACCAAATTCTTTCTGCGGGTCATTTCTTTGTTTCCACTCTTCTGCTGTTGCACACCTACCTCAGAAGGCCTCCGTGCGCCTTGTGGGTTACCTGCCTGCTGACTCTGGGGCACACGTGTAACCTGCTGACTCTGGGGCACGTGTGTAATCCGCGGGCCTCATGGGTTATCTCCCTGCTGACTTCGGGGCACGCGTGTAGGCTGCTGACTCTGGGGCACGTGTGTAATCCGCAGGCCTCGTGGGTTATCTCCCTGCTGACTCTGGGGCACGCGTGTAACCTGCTGACTTCGGGGCCCATGTGTAATCTGCTGACTCTGGGGCACGCGTGTAATCTGCAGGCCTCGTGGGTTATCTCCCTGCTGACTTCGGGGCACGTGTGTAATCTGCTGACTCTGGGGCACGCGTGTAATCTGCAGGCCTCATGGGTTATCTCCCTGCTGACTCTGGGGCACGTGTGTAAGCTGCTGACTCTGGGGCACGTGTGTAATCCGCAGGCCTCGTGGGTTATCTCCCTGCTGACTTCGGGGCCCGTGTGTAATCTGCTGACTCTGGGGCACGCGTGTAATCTGCAGGCCTCGTGGGTTATCTCCCTGCTGACTCTGGGGCACGCGTGTAACCTGCTGACTTCGGGGCCTGTGTGTAAGCTGCTGACTCTGGGGCACGTGTGTAATCTGCAGGCCTCGTGGGTTATCTCCCTGCTGACTCTGGGGCACGCGTGTAACCTGCTGACTTCGGGGCCCGTGTGTAAGCTGCTGACTCTGGGGCACGTGTGTAATCCGCAGGCCTCGTGGGTTATCTCCCTGCTGACTTCGGGGCCCGCGTGTAAGCTGCTTGGTCTGAGTCAGCGACAGGTCCGCGTGTTGTGGGCTGCTCCTGCTCCAGCTCCTCCCTGGACACAGTACATGTTTCCGTGAGGACAGGTGTCCCCTGTTTGCACCACGGCTCACCTCCCACTGAACCAACAAGCTTAGGCCAGGCCGAGCGTGTGTCTGCGGAGGGAGCAGGTGCCTGTGGCGACCGGCGGGGGGCGGGGTCTCCAGGATGCCTCTCACACTGACCTTGGGGACGCGGTGTGCACACGCATGTCTCCTCGCTCGTAGCCCTGCTCTGACGACCGTCACTGGCTCTCTCTCCGGAGGCTTTGGTCTCAGCACATCCCCAGAGCCGCGCCCTTCCCTGGGCTCCCTGCCTCACGCTGGGTCTCAGCTGCCCCAGCTGCGGCCCGTCTCCTGCGGGGTCTGAGGTCTCTGGCCCAAGGTTGGGCGTTCCTGCTGGGCTGCTGGTCACCTCAGGGCCCTGAGCTGTGGGGAGGGAGGAGCAGGGAGAGTGTCAGGCTGATTCTGGTCATTCTTGTGAGCGCTCGCCACCGGGAAACCTTGCCCCAGCAGATGCAGGGTCAGCGTCCAGCCAGGCCCGGGCCACAGCGTGGCCACCACTGGATCCGTGGTTCCCTGAGCTTCCTTTTCCAGACGCCTGTTGAGCATCTGTTGTTGACTCATCAGTGCGGATGGGGCTCAGGACAGAGCACACAGCTCGTGCCTGCGGGGGGGCATCCCCCACGTGGCGTTTCTCCGCGACCAGATGCCCTTCAGCACTATGACAGGGGAGGTTTTAAACAGCAGAGCCACCAACAAAGGGCATGAAAATGCAAGCAGTGTGGCACCAGATAGGCCCTGAAAAGGACACTCGCTCACATGCCTCGCCTCTGGGCTCCCGGACGACAGTTGCTCGAGGACAGGGGGCACACAGGTGGGCGTCAGCAAGTGGGGCCTTCTCAAGGCGGGAGTCTGGGGACGACGGGCACACGGTGCCCTCCATGCTCCAGGCGGAGGCACTGTGCCCTCAAGGCCTGGGGACCTGCTGCCCCCGTCAAAGTCCCCCTCGCGCCCCCAGGCCCTCCTAGGGGTCAGGGTGTCAGGGCTTACGTGGCAGGTTAGGAACAGGCCGTAGGGCAGGACTCCTGCAGTCTCCGCCTGACCCTCAAGGGAGAAAGTATCTTGCCGTTGAGGTTCCATTAAGTTCAGAGTCGCTAAATTTAGTTCTTCTCTGAGACAGGCCAGGAGGACCCTTCAGGGTGGAGCTGTTGCAGGCGTGGACGTGGACACAGCTGCCTTCGGTTTGGTCTCCTGGGCGGGGAGAGGCAGCTAGAAGAGCCATGGTTTTTAAGAGCCATGGGGGGACAGACACTCGCCGGGGGGCAGGGACAGCTCGGCTAGCCCTGTGGCCTTGTAGGATGTGGCCTGGGGCGGTGGCCTGTGGGCGTGATCTGTGGGGTGTGGCCCGCAGGGCGCAGTCTTCAGGGGCGTGGCATGTGGGCGTGGCCTGCAGGGCATAGTTGGGGGCGTGGCCTGTGGGCGTGGCCCGACCCTGCGGGCTCTTATCCGAGCTTTGCGCACGCGCTCTCTGGAAGGCAGGTCCACACCAGCCCGGGCGTCCTGGGCGTGGAGAAGGGGATGCACCTGCATCTCCCGACACGGCCTGCACGGTGGATGCTCTGCCGTGAGAGCTATTGTTCTGGTCACATCTGTGTTCTTTTCCCTACAGACAGGAAGGTGACTGTGCCTGAGGAGTTCTTGGGAGGGAGCTGGGATACTGGGGCTCGCGCAGGGTTGGCCAGCTACCGTGGGCCCTGCGTTTAATTGGAGCAGACACGTGTGATGCAGACAGGAGATGCTGCTAGGCTAGTTTTCTATACATTTTACACAGGCAGCTTTCTCCGAGGGGCCAAACCCAAATGCCTAGGAGACACCTACAGCCCACTTGTGAGTCAGCAGGTGGAGGGTGTCCCCCTGGTTCTGGGACCAGGAAGCCCTCTGTGAGTGTGAGTTCCTGCACTTCCCCACTTTCCTAAAATGCCTTTTCTGCACAGCTCTGATGTATTTGTTGAGAAGTAAGGATGTGAATGAAAGCTCCGAGTTACTTTAAACAAATGAAAGAGATGGGAAGACTTTGCCTCGGCACTGTTTGGATTGCTATTTTCCCTTTTTGCAGGAAAAAGGGAGACCGGGCACAGCGCTTGGGGGGGAGTAACCTTTATGCAGAGAGAGACAGGACTGACGCGGGAGAGTGAGCGTTCCCCTGGGAGCGCGGCTTGCCTTATTCACAGCACTGGTTGAATTCATGCTTCCCTTCCTGGTTGCAGCTTCCCTTAGGGGAAGAGCCTGGATTAGACTTGTCACTTCCTGCAGTGGACGGTATTTCTAAAATTCCAGCTGAGCAGCTCTTTAGCTTTTAAAAATAGCCGTTGAAGTGGGTGCAGTTGGTCATCATTGCTGCTTATTCCGACATGCGGGATGTCTGCACTGGCGTGGCGTCAAGGGGCCTGTTGTTAGTCCTGAGTGTTTTTCTCTTGTGCGTGTTACCGCGTTGTGTCATTTTCCAGGCCAGTGCCTATGTCGCCCCATCTGCCCGTCCATCCGTCCATCCACCCATCCATTCACGCATCCTTTCTTACCCAGCCATGCACTCATCTACCCCTCCATCCATCTGTCCTTCCATCCACCCATCCATTCACGCATCCTTTCTTACCCAGCCATGCACTCATCTACCCCTCCATCCATCCGTCCATCTGCCCGTCTGTTTGTCCCTCCCCCCCCCAACATTTTGGTGTCCTTGGTGAGTATCAGGCACGTGTGCTGAGCTGAGTAGACCCCACTGCTGTGAGACGCGCTCCATGTTGTAGTCAGCTCCTCCATCTCAATGCAGATCTGTCCCTGGTCCTTCCCCTCTCCACCCCGACTGCCCCTGGTTCACGGGTGGGATTGGAAGCCCAGCGGAAGGTTATAGAAAGGAGACAGCCAGGGAAGAGATCCTAGACCCAGGTCTCTTTCCTCCTAAGCTCGGATGCACTGACTTTAAAGTCCGGCTTCCTCGTTATTTTCCTTAGCCCGAGAGAAGCCCTGTTCTCATTTTCTGCAGTTTCTCAGAGCTCTGTGTCTGGTGGCCTTGCCCAGCTAGGTCTGGGGAGAAGGAAACCCAACAGGAAATGATCAGAGTGATTATTTTCTCAGTTCTTTTCAGGATCCTGGAGCTGAGATAACCTAGTTCTTTGTATACAGTTGGTGCTGCATTAAAGCTTCTCGATTTCTCACTAAGAAGGACTGTGAGACTGTGAGAAGTCTGAACATCAGTGCACTGGGAGGGCTAGGCCAGCATTCCTGCCAAGGAGAGGCCAGCGCGGCGGGTCAGGCTGGCATCGTGGTCCCTGGAGCGAGACTAGAGGGTCCCTGGGCTGGGACTGGAGGTCCCCGGCTGAGACTGGAGGTCCCCTGAGTGAGTCTGGAGGGTACCCGGGTGAGAGTGGAGGTCCCCGGGCTGAGACTGGCAGTCCCCTGAGTAAGTCTGGAGGGTCCCCTGAGGCTGGGGGGTCCCCGGGCTGAGACTGGAGGGTCCTCAGGTGAGAATGGAGGTCCCCGGGTGAGTCTGGAGGTCCCCGACTGAGACTGGAGGGTCCCCGGGTGAGTCTGGAGGCCCCCGACTGAGACTGGAGCCAGGCTCCGGGAGGGACCGCCTCGCCTAGGGCCGACCTCTGTGTCCGGCACACGGCTCCCTTGGGTGCCCCTCCCTCAGAGCCCTTCCCGACGACTCACTGCAGACCCAGCCCTTCTGAGTCCTCTTGGGTTTATTTAGCCCCACACTTCTGTTGTCCTGTGCTATTTTCTGATTGATGAGATGACCTCTTTGCTCCCTAAAGTGTGTTCTCATTCAGTAATTGTCTGGGGTTGCGTGTCCTGTTTCCTGAAGACTTAAGTTCTTTGTGTGCAGGAAGCCGCCTGGGTGAGATGTTCCCGAAGGCTCTGGGTGGAGGGTAACTGCTTGGTGCCAGGATTTGTTGATTCCGTGTTCGGTCCGTTTCCTCCGTGGTGTTAACTGCAACAGCAGGCGAAGGTCAGCCTGTGTGGTGGAACCAGAGATCCCCTTCCCAGGCCTGGTCCGGGCTGGGGCCCGTGACTGTCCGATTGCCGGTCAGCCAAGTGTCGGGTGAGCATCCGGCGGGATAACACGATGGATCTGTTTACTTTGCTGAACTCAAAGGCGCATCTGGCTGCCTCTGTAGGAACAGCCTCACCCGTTCATGTGTGTGAGGGGTCACGCTTGTCGTAGCCAGCAGGCTGCGTCTCACGCCCGGGTGCCTGTGCTGGTCAGTGTTCCGGGCCATCATGCCTGGGACACAGTTCCCAGATGCTGGGTCAAGTGTTATCCTAGAGGTTTCTGTGAAAATGCTTTCAGAGGAGATGGATACGTACGTCAGGACCTTTGGGAGACCTGGAGTGCCCTCCACAGTGCAGGGGGGCCTCCTCCCGAGAGCTGAAGGACTTCGGGGGAAGAGACGCCAGCTGGGCCTGGGGGCAGACAGTGGCCCTTCCCCGCGCGTCCAGCCCCCTGGCCTGCCTGCAGACTGTGGACCTGCCGGCCTCACTCCACAATAAGTCTGCCCTTAGCAATGATCAGTCTCAGCCTCTCTCCACACACATGCACACACACACTCTGATGGCTTCAGGTTGTATTGCTGGGGGCTGGCAGGCTGGGCCAGGAAGGAGGGTCTTAGGGACACAGGGTCAGCGTGGAGGATGAGGCCTGACGCCCTCCTGGGCTGCCTGGTTGGGCTGTGTGGTTTCAGGCCGGTGAACTCCCTTCTCTGCGCCTCTCCTCTGAGTGTGAGGTGCAGGCCCCCCCACGTGCAGCAGGCGTGGCCCATCCCTGTCCGCAGGCATCCCTCTGTGAGCTGTACCCCCTCCCCCGGCCCCCCCCCCCCCCAGCTCGTCAACAGCCAGTCTCTCGCTCTGCTGGTCCCACTGTCACGGGAGCGGTGTGGCCCCGTCCCCTTACTCAGTGATGAGCAAACTGCGGATGGGAGAGGTCAAGGCTTGGTCCAGCAGAGAGCAGGGCGGAAATTCGGACCTGGATGCCTGTGCTTCCCCTGGGCAGTGACCCCGCCTGCTGCCAGACTGGGACACCGGGGGACCCCCTCAGCCTGGCTGTTGGGGGCCCCGAGGCTGTCAGAGGCGTGTCCGTGGACACGTGTGGTCCCCGCTCACAGATTCCTCCCACCTCCCACGCGAGGCCTGGATGAGCCCCTGGACGGGGCTCCTCAGGCGCTGAAACCGCACAGCCCCGCCAGCAGCCCAGGAGGGCCCCAAGGCCGGCACCCAGCCCCGCGTCTTCAGCCTCGCAGACTCGGGCTTCCAGAGACCGAGCAGACGCCCGAGACCCTGCAGGGCGCCACGGCGAGCTCCTCCCGCGGGGAGACGCCTCCCCCGCGCCTGTTTTCGCGGCTGGAGGACCCTCCGCCCGGCAGAGCGGCAGAGCGGAGCCCGCTTCCCACGCCTGGGCGGAGCTGGCGCGGCTCTGCTGGGAACCGGCGTGCGCGCTGCTCGCTGGGCTGTTGCTAATCAGGAGGACGTCGGGCCGCCGTGTTTGCTCTGACTCGCTGAGCTGGGCAGCCCGGATTTCACGGTCGTCCAGGCCGCTGCTCCGGCGCGCCATGTGCCCGGGAGACGGGCGGGGGGGCCCTTCCCCTGGCCACACGCTGTCCTCGGCTTCACCCTGCTGGGGGGCTTCCCGGGACGCGCAGACTCGGCCCTGGGGAAGTCTCTGGTAGACGGCGCCGGCCAGTTTGGGTCTGGAAAACAGGCGAAATGCTGATTTCATTTTTAAACAGCCGTGGGAGAAGCTTGGGCGAAACCCAGAGGACTGACGCGCGTGCACCAGCAGACGCGCTCTGTTCCTCTGTGAGGCAGGGCGGGCGGTGGTTAGGATTCGCGTTTGCATGAGGCCTGAGAACGGGTCAGACGGTGAGGCCCCCGACGGTTCATCTCCTGGGCCGTCACCACACCCCCTCCAGACCGCGCGCCCGTGGCTGGCCGGCCCTTTCACTGTCCTGTGAACCTTCATTTATTTTAAAAAATAAATTAATTGATTTGTTTTTGGCTGTGCTGGGTCTTTAGTTGCGGTGTGCGGACCTCTCGCTGCGACGGCGACTCCCCTTGTGGATGGCGGTGTCCGGGGTGTCTGCGCTTCAGCGTCTGCGGCTCCCAGAGTCTGGAGCGCAGGCGCAGGAGGCGCGGCGCGCGGGCTTCTCCCGACCAGGGACTGAACTCGTGTCTCCAGCCTTGGCAGGTGGACTCTTCACCACTGAGCCACCAGGGAGGCCTCTTGCATCTTTTTAAATGGTTGAAAACAGAAGAGTGATGTTTCCCGACGTCGTAGTTGCAGACCCTGGTGCGTGGACGCAGGTGTGCGTGTGCCTCGGCTCTGTGGCTGGACGGCAGAGTGGCGGGGTCGCCATGGCGACCACGTGCGCCTACACCCGAGCGTCTTTCTGCTTGGCCTCTCGGGGGACAGTCAGGCACACCCGTCCTGTGGGGCCTGGCCGTGGAAGTGCCCGGCGCGGACTCTGCAAGGGGCAGCAGGGGACCCTGCTCTGCCAGAAGGAGGTGGCTTCCTCAGCCCGGCCGGTGCGCCTTCATCCGGGGCCTCCCCGCGTCCCGGGGCCGGAGGAGCTTGGTCTGGGGGAGGGGTTAGGTCCCTGCGAGTGCTCACTGGGGGCCCAGTGACGGTGACACCACGGAGATTTGTAACAAATGACACAACCAGCTGAGTGCACAAGCAAGTCTGATGATGGAGCTGGTCCAGATCTGAACAGTGAGCTCGGTGCTGGCTCCGGGGCGGCTGCGGAGGTTGCAAAGCTGGAGTAGCCACTCCTGGACTGTTTTTTTAGTTGCCGAGGGCTGCTCCCAGAGCCCGCATCTCTAGAACCGCCCGAGGTCGTCAGGATCAGTGATGTTTTCCGGGTGAGGGACGCGATTGCTGCGCCGTGGTCCTCTCAGGCTGGCAGGTGGAGACCGGGGTCCTCCCCACGCTGTGAGCTCTCCTCTCCCCCCGTTTGCTGAAGCGCTCTCCGCTCCTCCTGGCTGCTCTTTCTAGCAGCTGGAACGCTAAGGCCAACCCACAGAAGCGCGTTTGCGCGCATCCTTCCGGTGAGTGAATCAGGGCCTGAAGTCCCCGCAGAAGCGCGTTTACGCGCATCCTTCCTGTGAGTGAATCAGGGCCTGAAGTCAGTTTTCTTTTGAAGTAGTCCTGTCCTGTGCTTTGAATCATTTTTTTCAGTGTTTTTAAAAAGTTTCTGTCAGAACAAAACCGTGGCTTTTTGCCTTGCTCTCTATTCATAGATATTAGCTGGTGAACCAAACTTGGCCGAATTGATTGGTTTTCTCCTTCAGGACCCTGAGCTGGCGTTCCTCTCTCTGCTGAAGGGGCTGCCGTCTTGTCGGAGCTCCGAGCCCTGTGTTAGCCTGGAGTCCTCGGGTGGAGGCCTCTCAGGAGGACCTGTCGGCCAGGAGATGGTGGCGGCTTGGGAGCCGTCCTGGGTCCTTCCAGGAGGCTGTGCACCCATCAGCAGAGCTGAGGGAGCCCCCCAACCCACCGCTTCCCGAGCGAGTTCTGTGCCCGTGAGCTGAGAGAGGGCCCCTTGTTTCCTGAGCTTTAAATTCTGGATGGGGAGACGACAGAAATGGGGCTCAGCATGCCACGTCGGGCATGCATGTCCCGCCCCTGCCCACGTGGCCTTTTCCTGGGAGCTGCGGTTCTGGATGGAGAGCGGACACGGCGGGAAACTTGGAGCTCTTCCTGGGGATGGAGGGACCCGCCCTGGTCACCCCCAGGGGCCTGCACATTGCCCACCCCTGGGAGGGCTCCAGGGGGCTGTCCTCTGGGTGACGGTCAGTGGAGACTCCGACACCTGCCCTCCTGGTGGGAACCACCAGCCCTCAGGGAGCACGATTCCACTGGGGCCGTGCCCCCTGGCCCTGTGGATTCTGTTGGGGAAGGGCCCGCGTGTCCTCCAGTGCCCTGGACTTGTCCCGCCATCTGCACAGCTGACCCTGCAAGGACTCTTTGTCCCCCAGAAACACCGGCGCTCTCCCTGCAGACAGACACTGCTCCCATGTCAGACAAGGCTCTCTGTGTTTTGCAGAAATCTGCACGGCGGGGGGAGGAAAAAGCAGACCCTGGAGCCTGGCCTTTTGCCCTGCTGGCTGGACACCCTTGACCTCTGTGACTCTGAGCCCGTCTGCTTCAGGGTTGGCCGTGGGTCACCTTGTGCCACAGCGAGAGGGACAAGGGTCGGAGCCTGGGTAGCCAGGACTCCCCGGCTTGGGACGGCTCCATCTCTGAAAGTGAAGCGGTCTTTAACAGGTGTGGGGCTGAGAGGTGTGCCCTGGGCGCGTGGGAGGGACCGCCCTTCTCGTGGTGCAGGGGACACTGAAATGCCCCTTGTCTGCGTGGGCCCTGTCCCCTCAGAGACGGCGTGTCCAGCCCCCCTTCAGCAGGACTGCCTCCCGTGACGGGCGCAAGTCCTTCTGCCCTTGCCCGCCTTTCTCAGCGCTTGTCTGCCTGCAGCCTCTGCCCCAGCTCTGTCCCTAACCTGCGTGCACTTCACCAGCAGACGCTGCTTTCGCTTCGCTGACCTCACTGCTGTTTCTGTTGGTTTGTCTATTTCACTTGAATGTTTTTGGCTGTGCTGCAAGGCTTGTGGGAGCTTAGCTCCCAGACCAGGGATGAAACCTGTTTTCTCAACAGTAAAAGCTGGAGTCCTAACTACTGGACCACCAGGGACTCCCCTTTGTGGTTTTAAGTTTGAGTAATTTGGGTGCAGAGGGGAGTGGGCGCCTGCTGCACCCATCGGTGACACGCTTCTGGGGCAATCAGCGAGTCCTTGACACAGATCTGGTCCAGGGAGACGTCTAAGGCCAGGAGGACACGCTTGGCTACACAGGGTGGAGCTTTGGAACTGCTTCCCCAGGCCACGCACTGAATCCTGCTGCCGTGTCCAGGGCCAGGGGCGCACCCGTGCAGGGGCTGGGGACCTGTGCTCGGAGGGTGTGCCTGCCGCCACGGTCCACAGGCCACCCTGACTTCTCCTCCCATGTGCTGCCCTCTCCCGGCTCTGGGGGTCCCTGCCCCCAGCCCGGATGGTGCAGCCACCCTCAGCCACCTGGTCCCCAGGCTCTCGCGTGTCAGCCTCAGGCTCCTGGGGCCCTCGTGGCTCCGCATCCTTCTGGGGGCAGAGCCCAGGTCTGGACCCCGAGGGCCGCCTCCCGAGACACTGGGCAGATTCTGAGACCGGGCTCCCGAGGGCCGCCTCCCGAGACACTGGGCAGAAACCTACCGAGACACTGGGCAGATTCTGAGACCGGGCTCCCGAGGGCCGCCTCCTGAGACATTGGGCAGATTCTGAGACCGGGCTCCTGAGGGCCGCCTCCCGAGACACTGGGCAGATTCTGAGACCGGGCTCCTGAGGGCCGCGTCCTGAGACACTGGGCAGATTCTGAGACCGGGCTCCTGAGGGCCGCCTCCTGAGACATTGGGCAGAAACCTACCGAGACACTGAGCAGATTCTGAGACCGGGCTCCCGAGGGCCGCCTCCTGAGACATTGGGCAGAAACCTACCGAGACACTGGGTAGATTCTGAGGCCGGGCTCCCATGGCACACGGGATATGTGGCCCATGAGTGTTTGTGGATTGATGGGCGCTTAGCAAGTGCATAGATGTCAGCAGGCAGGACGCGTGTTTATCCTTCAGCCTAGCAGCAACTCCTCTAAGAGTCAGCTCTATGAAGACATCAGTGACGATGTGAGTCTCTGAGCCTGTTGGGAAGTGACGGACCAGTCATGAAGGGATGGGCCAGTGGGGACTGATGGGTCAGTGGGAAGCAATGGGCCAGTGGAAACCGATGGGTCAGTGGGGAACCGATGGGCCAGTGGGGACCGATGGGTCAGTGGGGACTGATGGGCCAGTAGGAACCGAGGGGCCAGTGGGGACCGATGGGTCCGTGGGGACGGGTGGGTCAGTGGGGACTGGTGTGTCAGTGGAGAACCAATGGGCCGGTGGGTCGGTGGGGACCGATGGGCCGGTGGGAAACGATGGGCCAGTGGGGAACCAATGGGTCCATGGGGACTGGTGGGTCAGTGGAGAACCAATGGGCCAGTGGGGACCGATGGGCCGGTGGGGACCGATGGGCCGGTGGGGACGGGTGGGTCGGTGCAGTGCTGAGGACGGCTCGGAGTGGGGGGAGGGAGGAGGGGGTGCTGGGCACAGGTCGCGATCACTCCCTGAAAGGACGTGGGGGCGTGTCCAGAGCTCTGAGGTTTGTCCTTTGAAGAAAAGTGTGTTCTCAGCGAGCAGCCTTCTCTGCCAGAAAGGGAGGGAAGTAGACACATGCTCTTGTTTGTATCTTCAAAGAGCATCAGTGGAAGGTTGAGGAAGCGCAGTCTCAAAAAGGGAGGAGGTGAGCTGTGGGGGACAGAGCGGGGTCTCGGGATGTACCGCCTCTGATCATGAACGGCAAACACTTTCACCCTTTCTGTGACGGAGGAAACGGAAACAGGCGTTAATGCTGGCTGTGGGACTGCCCTGGTGGCCCAGAGGGTCAGAATCCTGCTGCCAGGGCGGGCACACGGGGCTGACCCCTGGTTTGGGGCGATTCCACATGCTGCAGACAGCCACGGCCACTTCGGCTCAGCAGCTGAAGCCCAAGGGCTCTCCTGCAGGACTGCAGAGCCTTGCCCCCGCTGCTGAAGCCGAGCCCCTCAGCAGGAGACACCCTCGCATGGGAAGCCTGAGCTCCAAACCGGAGAGAGCCCCCACTCCTTGCAGCTGGAGAAGGCCCGCCCCCATTGCGGCCAAAACAGCAGTTAAATTAATTAGAAATGATAAAGCTGGTTATGCACTGCTCTGGGAGTGGCCGCCCTGCACGGTCCACTTACGAGGCTGCGGGCTGCAGGCCTGGTCGGGGGGCTGCATGTGGCCTGGGCCTCAGGAGGGCTGTGGGCAGCATGGGCCTGCTGGGCTGGGCAGTCACAGACGAGTCGGATCCCAGGTCCGGTTTGCAGACTCAACCGGGCCCTCGGGGCTCAGCTTGGAGAAGTCGGGTCTGGCCAAGTGTCGCCGGCAGAGGAGGTGGAATCAGCGCTGTGACTTGTCTGGAGGACGCTGGGGCCTCCTGAGGCTGCCCGGGGGTCAGGGCCTGGGGCAGGGCCGCTATGGGCCCCACTGAGCTTCTGGCGGACGGAACCTGGTGACTGTGGTGCCTCTTTGGCTCGCTGACGTCGAGAGAAACACTGGCACCTCGGGGAAGGCTGGGGTCCCGGAGAGCTGCTCCTGTCTGCCCCCAGCTCCTCCCCAGGGAGCCGCCCGTGCTGGCCTGAACGTGAGTGTGGATTACTGTTTATTAAAGCGCAAGGCTGTCTGTGCAGGGGTAGGGGGCTCCTAGGGAGCATGTCGGTGGTGACAGGGTCATCACGGAGCCTGAGCTTGGGAGCGGGTCCGTGCTGGCCGTGGTTGCCCAGGTCCTGAGAACTTGACCCAAAACCCACAGGCAGTGTGCTTCACTTGCTGCCCAACGTGGACACAGGCGGTTTCAGGGATTCAAACACTTTCCCAAAAGGCTCTTACCCCGCCGTGAACTAGAACCTGTTCTGTCATCAGTTACAGCTATAGAACCGATGAGATTCCTGCCAAGGTTTTGAGCGCTGCATGAGCTCAGCCAGCATCCCAGGAGAGCTGCCCCAGAACCCCCGTGAGCCCCTGTGGCCGCCCTCACAGGCCCCCGTGACGGGGAGAAGCAAGGCTTAGGCTGCAGCCTTCTCTCGCTCCCAGAGGCGCGCACCCAGGGTCAAGGCTGGCCCCTTCTGCGGCCGTGGCGGGGCCCTGAGCCAGGCCCCAGTGCTGGAGACCTGCAGCAGTCCTTGGCCTTCCCCCGAGCCGGTCTGCAAGGACACCAGCTGCCTTGGAGCAGGGCCACCTCAGTGACCTCACTTTAACTCGGTCACCCCTGTAAGGACGCCTTCTCCAAATAAGGTCAAGCCTCAGGCCCCAGGAGTCTGGCGTCAGCCTGTGGATTTGGGGGGACACGGTCCAAGCCGTAATCACCCCTGTCGGACTGAATGGAAGAGGTAAAACCAGTGAGTGAGGAATTTTCATGTTTCTAAGACTCTTTGGTAAAGAAAGGGGTCTTTGTGTCTCATTTCCAGGGACTCTCTTGCTTGTTCAATTGATAGATTTTTAACTCAGGCTGGAGAAGGGTGGGAACAGGCAGCTTAGCAGATCTGCTGTCCCTCACGCGGCCCCGGGCCCGACTCCGGCCGCTCTGCGTTCGCATCTGGTGCCACCCGCTGGCTCCCAGCTGGGGCCCTGGTCTCTCGGGTCCTTGGTCTAGCCTCTGTTCTGCTCATGCATTTATTTCACGTGCTGAGAGGTACATGTGAAATAGCCTCATTTCCCAGTTCGCTTGGTGAGTGAGCTCTGTGACTCTGAGTATCGGGGCCAGACCCCTTCCTGGAGCAGCGAGGTCCAGCTCGGACGTTACAGGAGGAACCGCGAGTCTCCACGCCTGCCCGCAGGCGACGCCCTTCTCCAGTCCCTGCAAATATGTCCTGCTGGTTGTCTTAACACAGACCTGAGCATTCCCATGGGCTGCTGGGGGCGGGTGGATGAGTCTAAAGGGACCTCTTATCTCTCCAGCTGAGCTGTTTAAGATCCTGCAAGATGATGCTGTTCAAGCGCTGCAGTCAGTGTGTCAGCAAATTTGGAAAACTCAGCAGTGCCCACGGGACTGGAAAAGAACTAGAAAGGGTCGATTTTCATTCCAGTCCCAAGGAAAGGCCATGCCAAAGAATGTTCAAATTGCCATACAGTTGCACTCATTTCACATGCTGGCAAGATTGCGCTCAACATCCTTCAAGCTACCTATGGCTGATTCACGTTATGTATGGCAAAAACCAACACAATATTTTAAAGCAATTATCCTTAAATTAAAAATAAATAAAATCCTTCAAGCCAGGCTTCAGCAGTACATAACTGAGAACTTCCAGATGTGTGGCTGGGTTAAGAACAGGCAGAAGAATCAGAGATCAAATTGCCAACATTCTCTGGATCATAGAGAAATCAAGGTAATTCCAGAAAAACGTCTGCTCCATTGACTGCGTGAAAGCCTTTGACTGTGTAGATCACAACACACTGTGGAAGATTCTTAAAGAGATGGGAATACCAAACCACATTACCTGACTCCTGAGAAACCTGCATGCATGTCAAGAAGCAGCAGTTAGAACCTTCCATGAGGCAACAGACTGGTTCACAATTGGGAGAGGAGTACAACGAGGCTGAGTATTGCCACCCTATTTATTACCTTGTAGGCAGAGTACATGTTGTGAAATACCAGGCTCACAAACTCACACACTGAATCGAGATTGCATGAAATTAAGACACTTGCTCCTTGGAAGGAAAGCTATGACAAACCTTGACAACATATTTGAAAGCAGAGACATTACTTTGCCGACAAAAGTCCATACAGTCAAGTATGGTTTTTCCAGTGGACATGTACGGATGTGAGAGTTGGACTATAAAGGAGGCTGAGTGCCAAAGAATTGATGCTTTTGAACTGTGGTGTTGAAGACTCTTGAGAGTCCCTTGGACTGCAAGAAGATGCAACCAGTCCATCAAAAGGAGATCAGTCCTGGGTGTTCTTTGGCAGGACTATTGCTGAAGCTGAAGCTCCAATGCTTTGGCCACCTGTGAAGAGCCGACTCACTGGAAAAGACGCTGATGCTGGGAAAAATTGAGGGCGGGAGGAGAAGAGAACAGCATCTCTGACTCAATGGACATGGATTTGCGTCAACTCCAAGAGATTGTGAAGGAAGGGAAGCCTGATGCGCCGCAGTCCGTGGGGGTTGCAAAGAGTCGGACACGACTTAACGACTGAACGTCTCCCCGTAGTTACCTTTTAAACAAACTGTAATGTGAACAGGTTCGCCTGTTATTCAGACAAATATTTGTGTCTTTATCAGTCTTTTCCCAGAGCTGATTCAGCCAAGGATTGAATTGGGAGACTTAATTTCTTAAATGCCTTATTGCTGTTTGGAAACTGAATGTTTAAAGATGACACAGAAAGTGACACTGGCAGATTTCTCTGTAAATAATCCATCGCTCGTTTCTTCACAGGGATCTTCGCTTTAACAGAATCAGAGAGATCCAGCCAGGGGCCTTCAAGGGGCTGAGAAACCTGAACACATTGTAAGTCCAAACATCTCCCTGGGAACTGGTAGGAAAAGGTGCACAGACCATCACTGCTTTCCCCTGTGGGCAGATCCCAAGTGCTTGGGGTCCCCATCGCCCGCAGAGGGTGGGCGTGGCTGAGCGGGAGAGGCCGGGTCTGCCAGAGGGGTTTGCACTGGAGGTGCCTGCCAGAGGGGTTTGCACTGGAGGTGCCTGTGGGTGGCCTTGGTCCTTGTCTGTCTCAACTGGCAGCTGTGAGCCTGTCCATCCTCTGGGTGTGGTGCAGGCCTGTGCTGGCCACGCCTCCCTGGCAACTCACAAGGACGGCCCTCCTCCCCAGCCCTGAGCCCCCATGGATCCCGGCGGGGTGTGGTGCCATCCACCTGTGTCCCGGTGTTTAGACCCTGGGTGGACAGAGGGAAGCGGCCCGACTCCAGGCTTCTGCAGGCTGTGCTGAGCGCCATGCAAAGGGGTTCTGGCTCTCCCCCAGGAGGTGACTGGTCCATGCAGCGCGCTGTGCCAGGCCTGGGGGCTGTGAGCCTGGTGGGGACATGTGTGGCTCCGCCCCTCACTGTGAAAAGGCTCCCTGGAGAGAGACCCCCTTGAGGACGCCCTGCACCTCCACCGGGGCCTCCCAGCTGGCCAAGGGGAGGACGGGAGAGACGCAGGAGAGGGGGAGCCCTCTGAGCAGGAGCAAGGAGATCGTGCCTCCTCGGCACGTGGAGCCGCTCCTGTGTGCGGGTGTGGGCACCGTCCTGTCCACACCCCCGCTGCTCCTGGTTGTGTTGGTTTGCATTCAGTGAGTGTCAGTATTAAGACCTGTGGCATAATCCTCATGTGACCTTCTCCAGAGCAGTGGAAACGACCTCCACAACACAATTCAGAAGTGTCGTTGTTTGTGAAATTCTTACTGAAACGTTTTTTCACAGGCTTCTCAACAATAATCAGATCAAGAGCATCCCTGGCGGGTCGTTTGAAGACTTGGAGAGTCTGAAATACCTGTAAGTATGACCAGCTTCCTCACCAGAGTCTGTCATCTGTGTTTGGACTGTTTAATCTTTGAGCTAAATCCCATATTGTTATGAATTATTAAAAATACATTTAAGTGAAAAAGAGGTTTTGTTTTCAGAAGGTGAGTGAAATTTTGGCTGGAAGTTTTTAAGTGAGTTGTTACCAGGGTCAGGTGCTGCTCTGTGTGATTTCTAGGGTTTATCTGCTAAGCCTTAAGTAAATCGGTTGGATGAAATTAAAAACTGCAGTTCTGAAAATCACTGTCTGGTAACGGTAACCCCTGTTGAGCCGTGCAGCTGCTGCTGTGAGCAGCTGACGCGTGTTTTGTGGGTCTGTGCTTTCAGGGCAGTTTTGGGTTGTCCTCAGCTGTGGGCTGATGGAACCTGGAAATGACGAATCCCTTTGGAATGTCACTAATTCGTGAATAACTTTCCCATCTTCGCTGAGTGATTTCATCTCTTATTTTTGTGTAAACTTTATTTCCCTTTTAAGAATTTATTTGACTTAATGAGTTTATTAGCATTGAAAGCATTTGCTTGTTGAAGTGAGTTTTGCAGTTAGAAAATGGCCCACTCGCTTCAGTACTTAACAGGCACTTTTTCTGAAGTTGAAAACTTTAACAAAACCCTGGGCACATTGCTGGTTCTAACAGATCAGAAGTGAGTGTCTTGTGCTTTGAGGAAATTACTCTCAGTTTTAGGACTTTAGAAAACTGTTCAGCTAGAGCCCTTTTAATGAGGGATTTGTGTCAGTGATTTTGGGAAGACGTGTAATTCATGTGAACCTGAGTGTCTTCGGGCCTGTTACGTTTAGATGAGGGGGTGCTGCTGATCAAGAGCTAACATTAATTCTTCATTAAATGCATTTTCCTCCACAAAGCTTCTTAAAGTGTAAGTGTTGTTTACACAGTTTTCTCTATCACTTTAGTAAAGTAAAGTGAAGTGAGGTCGCTCAGCTGTGTCCAACTCTTTGCGACCCAATGGACTGTAGCCTGCCAGGCTCTGAGGAGCCTCTCAGCCCGTGGAATTTTCCAGGCAAGAGTACTGGAGTGGGTTGCCATTTCCTTCTCCAGGGGATCTCCCCAACCCAGGGATCAAACCCGGGCCTCCTGCACTGCGGGCGGACGCTTTACCGTCTGAGCCACAGGGCAGCCACTATCACTTGAGGGGCAGTATGTTAATTTTTCATTAGCAGGGTTCACACTAAGCCTTGTTGCTCATTTTTAAAATGAGGGAGAGTCCTCCTGTTTATCCTTGAGTTTTCGTCTGTTTACTTACGTTCTGGTTTTTTATTTTAAAGCAGTGTAATCTCCTTAAGGGGCTTCCCTGGTAGCTGAGCTGGTAAAGAATCCGCCTGCAATGCAGGAGACACTGGTTTGATTTCCTGAGTCCGGAAGATCCCCTGGAGAAGGGTTAGGCTACCCATTCCAGTTTTCTTGGGCTTACCTGGTGACTCAGATGCTAAAGAATCCTCCTGCAATGCAGGAGACTCAGGTTCGATCCCTGGGTGGGGAAGATCCCCTGGAGAAGGGTTAGGCTACCCATTCCAGTATTCTTCCTGGAGAATCCCCATGGACAGAGGAGCCTGGTGGGCTACAGTCCATGGGGTCACAAAGAGTCGGGCACTCATGAGCGACTCAGCACAGCACGGCACAAGCTCCAGCAGAAAGCAGAAGCAGAGTCTGTCAGCTGATCGCCAGTGTCTATAGTGTGTGTGCAAGTTTAGTCTTTTTTATTCTTTAATTTTTAAGCTTCCGGGCGGTTTGAATTACCGAAGAGCAACTTATTATTTACTCTGTGATTACATTTCCTGATAAGCAGTTTGGGATACTCCATTTTTCACTTAAGATAATTTTTAGAAATAACATGTTTAATCCTTGTCTGTTGGCGGGATCCCTCCTTAGGTGTCCACGTGCCAGCCTTTCCCTGCTTCCAACCTGAGGGCATCTGAGACACCCACAGCGGCGGGTCCCGGGCTCACCGGGGGTGGGCTGAGAGGTGTTTGGCGATAACAGGAGGAGGTGGGCTAGGGCAGGGCTGCAGCTGTGGAGAGAAGGGGTCCTGTGACCCCACCATCCGGCTCCTGGGGTTCCCACCTCCTCCCCCAACTTTCTGGACCTCATCACTAGGGTCCATCTTGACAGGCACTGACCTAGGAAACTGGGCAACATGCAGTGTGAATGTTTAAGAAGCTTCCGGAATTGATTATTTTATCCTTAGTTCAGTTCAGTCACTCAGTCGTGTCCGACTCTTTGCGACCCCGTGAACCGTAGCACACCAGGCCTCCCTGTCTATCACCAGCTCCCGGAGTTTACTCAAACTCATGTCCATTGCGTCGGTGATGCCATCCAACCATCTCATCCTCTGTCATTCCCTTCTCCTCCTGCCCTCAGTCTTTCCCAGCATCAGGGTCTTTTCAAATGAGTCAGCTCTTTGCATCAGGTGGCCAGAGTATTGGAGTTTCAGCTTCAACATCAGTCCTTCCAATGAGTATTCAGAACTGATATCCTTTAGGATGGACTGGTTGGATCTTCTTGCAATCCAAGGGACTCTCAAGAGTCTTCTCCAGCACCACAGTTCAAAAGCATCAATTCTTCGGCGCTCAGCCTTCTTCACAGTCCAACTCTCACATCCATACATGACCACAGGAAAAACCATAGCCTTGACTGGACGGACCTTTGTTGGCAAAGTATGTCTCTGCTTTTTAATATGCTGTAGGTTGGTCATAACTTTTCTTCCAAGGAGTAAGCATCTTTTAATTTCATGGCTGCAGTCACCATCTGCAGTTATTTTGGAGCCCCCAAAAATAAAGTCTGACACTGTTTCCCCATCTATTAAAAAGTTGGCTTAAAGCTCAACATTCAGAAAACGAAGATCATGGCATCCGGTCCCATCACTTCATGGGAAATAGATGGGCAAACAGTGGAAACAGTGTCAGACTTTATTTTTGGGGGCTCCAAAATCCCTGCAGATGGTGACTTGCAGCCATGAAATTAAAAGACGCTTACTCCTTGGAAGAAAAGTTATGACCAACCTAGATAGCATATTCAAAAGCAGAGACATTACTTTGCCGACTAAGGTCCGTCTACTCAAAGCTATGGTTTTTCCTGTGGTCATGTATGGATGTGAGAGTTGGACTGTGAAGAAGGCTGAGCACTGAAGAATTGATGCTTTTGAACTGTGGTGTTGGAGAAGACTCTTGAGAGTCCCTTGGACTGCAAGGAGATCCAACCAGTCCATTCTGAAGGAGATCAGCCCTGGGATTTCTTTGGAAGGAATGATGCTGAAGCTGAAGCTCCAGTACTGTGGCCACCTCATGCGAAGAGTTGACTCATTGGAAAAGACTCTGATGCTGGGAGGGATTGGGGGCAGGAGGAGAAGGGGACGACCGAGGATGAGATGGCTGGATGGCATCACGGACTCGACGGACTCGAGTCTGAGTGAACTCCGGGAGTTGGTGATGAACAGGGAGGCCTGGCGTGCTGCGATTCATGGGGTTGCAAAGAGTTGGACACGACTGAACTGAACTGAACTGAACTGAACTGAACTGATGGGACCGGATGCCACGATCGTAGTTTTCTGAATGTTGAGTTTTAAGCCAACTTTTTCACTCTCCTCTTTCACTTTCATCAAGAGGCTCTTTAGTTCCTCTTCACTTTCTGCCATAAGGGTGGTGTCATGTGCATATCTGAGGTTATTGATATTTCTCCCAGCAATCTTGATTCCAGCTTATACTTCCTCCAGCCCAGTGTTTCTCATGATGTGCTCTGCATAGAAGCACATATTTCATCGTTGGTGTTTATTTAATTGGTGAGCGTTCCTCACCTGCTGGAACCCCGGTGACTTCTGGTAAGGAATGACCCTTCCCCTGCACCAAGATTTCCTCATGATGAAATGAACCCTTGAGACAGAACTCATAATCAAAGGGTAAACTCTGATGACGTAGAGAATTGTTTATGCTTTCTTATTAGCTCATGACCAATACCCAGTTATTTTTCAGAAAAATGGATTATCCCTGATGTCTTTACCAACATGCAGTGGTTCAGCTGTTGCTCATGTTCTTCGAAACAATTTCTTTACTCTCATCTTTTTGAAGTTCGTGCAGGGTGATGTCAGTGTTGACGTTTTGCTTTGCTTTTGGTTCGTTTTTGAGAAGTGGGCACAGAAGCCTCCCTTCAGACTTACCTCCCAAAGGAGCAGCAATAGGAGGGCTAACGCAGACCCAGGCCGGAGCCACCACGTGTGGGGCCGCGTTCCAGAGCCTCTGTGTGTTTGTGGAATTTCAGCGACTGATCCGGAAAGACCGCAGTCCCCAGCCTTTTTGGCACTAGGGACCGGTTTTGTGGAAGACAGTCTTTCCCCGGATGGGGGTGGGGTGGTTTCAGGAATGATTCAAGCGCGTCCCGTTTATCGTGCCGTTTATTTCTGCTATTATTGCGTCAGCTCCACCCCGATCATCAGACGTCTGATCCCAGAGCTTGGGGCCCCCTGCCGCAAGGCACCGCTGTTCCCTCCATTTCACACAGGAAGAAACGGAGGCAGGGAAGCGTGCGTTCTTATTTAAGAGTCAGCGTTCAGTGGCAGCCCAGGTATTCAAATCCCCAACCTGGAGAAACAACGTCCTGTCAGGCTGGCACCAGGCCTCCCACTGGGGGCCTTCTGGCTGGTTTAGGTTCAGGCTTGCAGCTCCTTGTGACGTGGCCTCCGCAGGTTGGTGCCCAGTGAGAGGAGAGGGCGCCGGGGAGGACTGCAGCCCTGGTCCCGCTGGACTCCCCGCACAGACGGCGCTCAGGGAGGGCACGTCCTGGGAGTGCAGGACTGAGCCAGAGCGAAGCTGCTCGCCAGGCGGGAGGACAGGGGCAGCCCAGCCAGGGGGTGTGCAGAGCAGGGCCCGCCCGAGTTACTCTGCAGGGAAGTGTGGGATTTGATTTTCTGTCAGGGGTGTGCAGAGCAGGGCCTGCCCGAGTTACTCTGCAGGGAAGTGTGGGATTTCATCGTCCGTCTACCCACAGCAGAGATGGAGGGGTGCCCGGGGCAGGTGTCTCCACGTCTGCATGTAGGTGGCTGCAGCTGAGATGTGTTCTGAGGTCCTGGGCAGACAGGCAGACTCAGAGCACATGGGTTTGCAGGGTTGGGGAATCGGACGCTTCCGTGTGAATGTCTTCATCCTCGATGGGCCCCTTCCGGAGCTGGCAGACTCCTCCTGGAAGCACTGGGCAGCGCACACCTGAGGCCTTGAGGACCACAGGGGTCGGTGTCCAGGGAGCACAGTGTCAGCCACAGGTTGCTAACACAGCTGCATTTTCCGACACTGAGATTTGAATTTCAGATGATATTCACGTGTCGCCAAATATTCTTCTTTAGAAATTTTCAGTCATTTAAAGACATAAGAACCATTCTTATCCTGCAGGCCATATGGAAATAGGCACCAACCCGTTGCGTGGTTCTCCGACTAGCCTTGGTTGCTTCTGTTTTAGAAGAATGGGATTTGAGTGGATGACTGGGTCTGGACAAATTTAGTCTGTACAATTTCTATTCCCTAGATTATTTCTGGGCATTTGAAAGTGGGCTTCCCAGGTGGCTCAGTGGTAAAGAATCTGCCTGCTGATGCAGGAGACGCAGGTTCGATCCCTGGGTCGGGAAGGTCCCCTGGAGGAGGGTATGGCACCCACCCCAGTATTCTTGCCTGGAGAATCCCGTGGACAGAGGAGCCTGGCGGGCTGCAGTCCACAGGGTCATAAAGAGTCAGGCGTGACCGAGCAGGGATGCACACGTTTGAAACTCTATCGGTGTCAGTCGCAGAACCTTACCTTCAGTGCGTTTTACCTGTTTGTCAGGAAATTTTATTTTCTTCAGGCCCTGAAGCGTGTGCTCTCTCAGGCGTTCATAAACTGCCCGCCACCAACCCGTGAGTCTGGGGAGTGGTGGTCTGGCGTCTCCAGGAGGAGGTTTTCCCCAGATGAAGAGCGGAGCCCCCGTGGAGGAGCTCTCCTTTCTATGCAAGCGTTCTGTCTGTGTCCTCACGTGACCTTGAGCGTGGACACTGTCTCCAGGCCCCAGCGGAGGTCTCGTCGCCCTCCGAGTGCCTGCCTGGCGCGTGTTAACCCCGTGTTTCTTGTTGCAGCCTGGCGCGTGCTGACCCCGTGTTTCTTGTTGCAGCTATCTGTACAAGAATGAGATCCAGGCGATTGACCGGCAGGCCTTCAAGGGGCTTGCCTCTCTTGAGCAACTGTAAGTGCCCCCTGCTCTGGGTGTCTTGGACTTCACCTGCCCCTCGCCTCTCGCCCGGAGCGCGGGCCCCGTCTGCTGCCTGCACGATGCATGTCTGTGCGGGGGGACACGGGGCTGCATGCAGACCACAGAGCCGCGGTGCCCCCCTCCGCCTGCCCCCACCCATCCAGGCATCTGCGTCGCACCCTGGGCCCTGTGCTCCCAGACAAGGGCCAGCAATACCAGCTGACCTCTGCCCCTCCGTGTTGGAGACAGCCTCGCAAACAGCTCTGAACAGCTGGAGGTCTTCTGGGGAGAAGTAGGGACGAGGAGGCGGTCGTCCTTGCACAGCATTTCCTGTTTGTGAATCTGCACGTTGAGGCTACTTCCCTCGCTCATGACATCATTATTTTGGAGAAAAAAATTTTCCCCCATGTGTTTCCAGTTAGGGAACACCGGATGCCGTTTCTGGGGCCTCATGTGAAGTCCTGCTCTGCTGTGAAGTCAGCCTGTCCGTTTTAAGCAGAGCTCCTGGTCAGAGGCGTTTCTCTGGCCTGCTTATTACTTGGCCAGCCCTGGGCTGTCCAGCACTGGCCTGCAGTCACCGTGTGCAAGGCAGTTTCGTCCCGCGGTGCCGCGGTGGAGGAGGATGTCTTTGGTGTTTTGTCGGTTGGCAGGACACGGAAGCTTCCCTGGAGACCTCGAGGCGGAACTGGGGAGGCCTCACCCGAAGCAGGAGCTTCCGAAGCACACGCTGGGCTCGTGCTTAAATACCTGTTTATTTATTCGGCTGAAAGCTGCTTTCCCAGCCCGCTGTGCTTGGCGTGGACTGGATTGGAGGGAGGTTGGCCTGAGGGCTGCGTGCATAGAGGTCAGGCCATTGCAGGGACCCGTGGGCGTCTGGAGAGGCGCTGGGGAGGGAGGCTCCCTGGAAGCATGTCCCCACGTCCCTCTTGGTGTGAAGGGCTCGGGCTGGGCAGGACACGCTCTCAGGAGCCAGGTGAGGCTCCGGCCTTGGGGTTGGGGGAGTGAGCTGGGTTGTTTTGGAGGAAAACAGAGTCTGGGTGGAACAGGGAGGAAGGGAGTGGCACCCCCCGAGGCGAGATGAGGTCTGCGTGGACGCCCGGTGACTAAGGCCCTGGGGACTTGGGGCGCGTCCTGCAGACCCCGGGGAGGCGCTGGGCAGGGGTCTCTGCTGCTGAGACTTGGGGGTGAAGAGGCAGGCGGCTTGGACCCAGGCCTACCCGCGCAGAGGCCCCTGGGAGAAGGGGCGTGTCCCCAAGGAGAGCAGGCTCAGGTCTGCCCCCAGCGTGTGGCCAGGCCCAGGCCTCCATGCCCCTCGGCTGAGGGTGGGGCTGGTGGGGGGCGGAGGCCTAGGCCCTGTCTGCCCAGCAGCTCTACCCTCTCGGGCCTTAAAGGAGGAGGGCAGGCCGGTGTTTAGACTTTATTTAAGTGAATCGATTGGTGGGGGGGTCTCACTAATGGGCCGTGTGCACACGCCCCCCGCCCCGCTCCCAGGCTGGCCGAGGCCGTGGAGCCGGTGCACACGCAGAGCGGGGAGGCTCGTGAGGGGCTGCGGCCTCGGGTCGCCAGCTGCCTGGTGTCCTTCGTGCTGGTCTCTGCCCCTCCATTGGAGCCACCCGGGCTCCCTGGAGGCCGCAGGCCGGTGTCAGGCACTGTGTCGGGTGGGGCCCCCTTTCCTGCCCTGGGCCTGTTTCCTCTCTGTCGGGGATGGCCTTGAGGCAGCACCCACGGCTGGCCACCTGCGGGGCCGGCTCGTGGGTTTTTAAACCCAGCTTGCATGTGGCCCCTTCTCTCCCTGTTGTTCTCGCCCAGGACTCACCCCGGGCCTGGCCGGCGGGCTTCCCTATCAGCCCGGCTGGGCCTCTCACACTGACTGCTGGGGGCGCGTCCTCGGTAGTTAGGATGGAGCTCTCCTCCCCTGCCTGCCCTGAGGCCCCCACGCAGGCGGGGCGGGCGCTGGGCACAGCGCAGCCCCACCAGCCTGCCGGGGGAGGCAGCCCAGCAGCCTGGCACCCGCGCGGCCACTGTGTGTCCTCCCAGCGTCTGGCGGGGGGAGAGCGGATCCCGGCGGGCTAGCGTGTCAGGAGGTGCTCCTGCGGAGACACCCGTTAGAAGGTGACTTAGCCGTTCTTCTGAGGGGAAAATCCCTCCGGCTTTCACAGTGGAAGAGCAGTATTCAGGGAAACCAGAAGAACTTCGTTTTACGGAAACCGTGTCCGTTGTAGAAAGCGAGGGCTCGTCTCGTGTGGACGGTGTCTGGGCGCTGAGGCTCTGTGCAGCCCAGGGGCGTTCAAGGAGGCTCAGTGTCCGCTCGGGCAGCTTTCTTGTCTTATCTGTGTGGTGGTTGTTTCTGCAGCTGAGAAACAATGTTTCCAGTGCCCCCTTGAAGCGTGAGTTAGGCTCCTGAATCCATCTGTGAGTTAGACGGCTGGAACGCAGGCGTTCACATACCTGCGTGTGGGGTGAGGTGAAGATTCTGTTGGGTTTTCTAGAAAGGTCCTGTGGAGCTGGGCGTCCCTGGCCCTGCCCCCGTGGCTGGGGAAGAGGCCCGGCGGGCAAGCTGGACCCGTCCTCTCACCGCTCCGTCCCCATGTAAGGTCTGTGCCCAGTTTTCCGTGGCCTTTAACCTTCCTGCTGAATGACTTCATTTGATCTGCATACAACGTAGGAGCTCTAGAGAGTTATCTATTGATGTGTGGATTCAAATGACTTAGAGAAAACGTGTGTTCAGCGAAACTCTGTAGCTCTGTAGAAACACAGAATTGCTTACTTGTTTCTTGTCCCCCTTTTTTGAAAACTTCTCTAGATACCTGCACTTCAATCAGATAGAAACTTTGGACCCGGAGTCATTTCAGCATCTGCCAAAGCTGGAGAGGCTGTAAGTCCTGTCTGCCTCCTGCGGTTCTGGAGCTCCTGGCTCAGCCCTTCCCCTGCAACAGAGAGAGCACCTCGCCTGTCCAAACTCCGGGCCATCTCAGCAGGAATCTGTGCTTCTCCCCTGACAGCCCAGGAGTGGAACAGCGATGAGATGGGGGGTGTAGTTATTGTCTCTACTCAGTGGCATTGCTCCCAAGTTCATGTGTATTGAGCGCAGGCAGTCGCCAAGGTGTTCTTTAGAAGCTGATTTGTTTGACTGTGTGTACTCTCTTCTGCATGTCTAAGCGGTATTTTAAAGGCTCTCTTTGGTTTATTGTCTCTTTCAACAGGTTTTTACATAACAACCGAATTACACATTTGGTTCCGGGGACATTTAATCACTTGGAATCTATGAAAAGATTGTAAGTATACTGACCTTTATGCTGTCTTTCCAGCAAAGACAGCTTCTCCATGCCATGCATTTTCGAGGATTTCATCACATTCTGGGTGTGACTCAGGAAGGGAGGGTGGATTAAAGCATCAGAGCCACAACCCAGACCTAGTTGACTCAGGAAACGTGGCCTCAGGTTAACACATTAGGCAAGTAAGACTATCTTAAAAAT
This sequence comes from Capricornis sumatraensis, assembly GCF_032405125.1. Classification (NCBI taxonomy): domain Eukaryota; kingdom Metazoa; phylum Chordata; class Mammalia; order Artiodactyla; family Bovidae; genus Capricornis; species Capricornis sumatraensis. The sequence continues at coordinate 120,958,544 of NC_091074.1, forward strand.
CAATTTTAAATGCTTCAAATTAGTTTTTAATTCCATGTTGACATATTTTAGTGATGGAAATAAAATCTGCCTAGAGAGAATCTCTAAGCTATAAACCATTCCTTTTCTTTAGGCGTACACACAACTGAATTCGTCCATTTTCAGATCTCTGGAAAGAAGCTATCTCCACACTGATCACTTCTGACAGGACCGATGACAGGCCGAGGGGTTCTGACAGAACCGAGGAGTTCTGACAGGACTGAGGACTTCTGATAGAACTGAGATGTTCTCACAGAACCGATGACAGACCAAGGTGTTCTGACAGGACCAAGGAGTTCTGACTGGACCGAGGAGTTCTGACAGGACCGAGGAGTTCTGACAGGACCGAGGAGTTCTGACCGGACCTAGGTGTTCTGACAGGACCGAGGAATTCTGACTGGACTGATGACAGAACCGAGGAGTTCTGACAGGACTGAGGACTTCTGATAGAACTGAGATGTTCTCACAGAACCGATGACAGACCAAGGTGTTCTGACAGGACCAAGGAGTTCTGACTGGACCGAGGAGTTCTGACAGGACCGAGGAGTTCTGACAGGACCAAGGAGTTCTGACTGGACCGAGGAGTTCTGACAGGACCGAGCAGTTCTGACAGGACCGAGCAGTTCTGACCGGACCGAGTGGTTCTGACAGGACCGAGTGGTTCTGACAGGACCGAGGACAGGCCGAGGGGCTCTGATTGGACTGAGGACAAGACCAAGGGGTTCTGACAGGACTAGGGGTTCTGACAGGACCAATGACAGGCCGAGGGGTTCTGACAGGACCGAGGAGTTCTGACCGGACCGAGCAGTTCTGACAGGACCGAGGAGAGGCCGAGGGGTTCTGACAGGACCGATGACAGGCCGAGGAGTTCTGACCGGACCGCGGTGTTCTGACAGGACCGAGGACAGGCCGAGGGGCTCTGGTGCTGGTGGAGGACGCTGACTTGCGTCTTGTGTGTGTCTCTCTCTGCGGCCTTGGCGGCCATTGTTCCTCAGTTAGATGTTACTGAGTGTGAACAATGAATGAGACTTGAGAAAGAGAAAAGTCGCTGCCGAGCCCGGACCCGGAGTGGCTTCTGTTTCTCTCCTCAGTGAAGTAAGGCACAGCTTTCCTCACAATTTACAGTCTGTTTCTTTAGGATAAAGAAGATAAATCTCTAGCCAAACGGCAAGCTGCATTCTAGGTGCCGGATAAGATAGCTGCTGCCTCTCTGACAGATAAGAGGGCAGGGAAGAGGCTGCCAGGCGTTACCTGGACGGGTCAGGGCAGACGGGGCCTCCCTGAGTCCGGCCCAGGCTGGCCGGGCTCTGTCCCCCGCCTTCTTTCTGCCCCTCGGTTCCGCCCTCTGGGCCCTGGCCTCTGCCCGTCTGGGACTCACCTCAGACTTCTCGGCTCCGTCGAGTTCCCCCCGACCCCCGGGTGGCCGAGGGGAGCGTGCAGCCGGGGGCTTCCAGCCAGTGTCACCCACTTGGGCCCACCTGCCCACCCACTATCCCCGGGGCCCGTCCTCAGCACAGAGGCCCTGGTGGGGCTGAGGTGTCAGCGGGCACCGGGCAGGTCCCTGTGGCGGGGGGAGCTCTGGCGGGTCTGTGTGGAGCCCCTTAGACCCCGCTGGCCGCACTCATCAGAGCTGACCGTCTGGAGAGGGGCCAGCCTTACCTGCCGCTCCCCCCACCCCGAGCCAGCCTCAGAGAGACGCTGGCGGGAGGTGTGACATCGGGCTGGGCTCCCGGAGCCCTGGCCCATGGGGGTGCTGAGTGGATGCCTGCGGGCAGCCCCCCAGCTCTGGTCCCGGGGGCCCCCTGCCTAGCGTGGCCAGCCTGCAGCTGGGGCCTGAGCAGGGCTGGTTTCCAGCCTCTCACCAGCACGTGTCGGGTCAGGCAGCCGTGGCTTCTGGTCCCCCTGTTACACCCCTCACTTTGGGCTCCATCGTTCCAAGGGCGGAGGCGACACCCTGCCTGTTCCACTTGTTGGGAGGGTTGTGTCCGCCTTCATGGGCCCCCTCCCCGCTGGCTTGCAGGATCGTTCAGCCCCTGAGAGGTGCCCCTCGGGGGTGTCGGTCATGTGAGGCAATCCCGGAAGACGGCGCGGGTGGTGCTGGGTTTGGGGATTCGCACGTTGCCGTCTCACACAGGCTCCCATCCTGCCCCGACTCCGCCAGCCCACGTTGGTCCTGCGTCCACCCTGCATCTTACGCCTTTGATCGCTCTCAGCACCACCCTTCACCGTGTCCCTTGGGCTCCCTGCTCCCCGGCTCTGGTTCTGCCGAGTGTGGGTCCCGCCAGGTTGCATCCTGATCGGGCAGGACCTGCTCAGATTCTGTCGTCTGCAGCCCCCACACCGCGGGTCCATCTGGGCTGGGTCGGCCCTGCGCATCTACGTCCCACATCTCACACGCGGCCTCCTTCTTGCAGGCGCCTGGACTCCAACGCACTTCGCTGTGACTGTGAGATCCTGTGGCTGGCAGACCTGCTGAAGGGCTACGCGCGGTCAGGAAACGCGCAGGCCGCGGCCACCTGTGAGTATCCCCGGCGCATCCAGGGCCGGTCGGTGGCCACCATCACCCCGGAGGAGCTGGACTGTGGTGAGTGCCTCTGGAGGGCGGGGCGCCTGCAGCCCTGTGTCCGTCTGGCCCTGGTGACCGCACGAAGCGAGTCTGGGTGGGCCTCACCGGTCCCTACTGCAGAGTCTGTCTCTGCGGTACCTGTAGGAAACTATTTGTAATAAATGTGGGTTTCATTGTCAGGTTTCCCTGCAAAAAAACAAAGCAACATGAAATGCATCAGGCCCTCTGTTGCTCCTTCCGACCGTCTGCCTTTAGAGGCTGCAGCTGCCGGGCGGCGGGGCCCATGGTGGGAGGGGGCGGCTCCTGGGGGAGGGAGGCTGCTGGCTGGCTGGGAGCTGGCCGCCTCCTGTGTCTGGAACTGGGCGGTGGCCACTTGGGGTGGACGAGGCTGGGCTCATCCAGCCGATTGCCCTGCGGGTGCATGACCCCTCACCACAAACACGAGAAAAGAAGCAGTCAGACCCCGCAGGGCAGAATCTCCCACATAAGTCAGTGCTGAGGAACTCAGCTCCTCGGTGTACCACGCCGTTGGAGTGGGAAGATCGGCTTCTCCAGAGCATCATCTTTATATTCATATATTAAAACCAGAATCGACTGCAGTCGAAAGTCACGCCATTTCCTGGTAACGCAGCAGTTATGTCGGCTGCCCACCGTTTGTGACCTTTTATGGACGATCCCTTTGCAGGCGGGCTCCTGGCCCTTGGTGTGTGCAAGGGACTGATTTCAGCCCTGGGGCTGCCCTGTGGCCTCTCCGCGTCCTGCCCTCATCGGTGAGGGCTCGTCCGGTGGCAGGGGTCCCGCGGTGGGCCTCAGGTCCCGGAAACGCTGTGTGGTTCGGCTCTAACACCATCCTCTCCGTGGAGAAGCCCACTGGCTGTTCTCACGGGAGAGTTTTTGGTTTGAACATGTGCGATTTTCTCTCGAACCAAAGGGACTTGCTCTGGGTTCTTGTTCGCACGGTGGTTTAGGACCAAGGCAAGAGGGTCTGCTTCTCTTTTGGCGCAGAAAGGCCGCGGATCACGTCAGAGCCGCAGGATGCCGACGTCACCCTGGGCAACACTGTCTTCTTCACCTGCAGAGCTGAGGGCAACCCCAAGCCCGAGATCATCTGGCTGCGGAACAAGTGAGTGCTTCTGGGCAGGGTGCTGGGCGCTGGGTCCTAGACGTTGGGCAGGGTGCTGGGCGCTGGGTCCTAGACGTTGGGCTGGGTGCTGGGCGCTGGGCCCTAGACGTTGGGCAGGGTGCTGGGCGCTGGGTCCTAGACATTGGGCAGGGTGCTGGGCGCTGGGTCCTAGACGTTGGGCAGGGTGCTGGGCACTGGGTCCCAGCCGTCAGGGGTGCTGGGCGCTGGGTCCTAGACGTTGGGCAGGGTGCTGGGTGCTGGGTCCTAGACGTTGGGCAGGGTGCTGGGCACTGGGTCCCAGCCGTCAGGGGTGCTGGGCACTGGGTCCCAGCCATCCCAGTGCCCCAGAAGCTCCGCGGTGCCTGCCCACCCTGACCTTTCCTGCTCCTCGCTGGAGGGAACGCAAAGAGGAGGAGACGTTTCTCTGGTGCCTCAAGTGCTCTGTGCCTCGAGGCCAGGGTCCCTGGGCCGGGACCAGACACCTGCGGAGGACTGGTGTTTCCTGTGCTTTGGGGGCCTGAGCCAGCTGGGTCTGTTGTTATAGCAACGAGCTGAGCATGAAGACGGATTCCCGCTTGAACTTGCTGGATGACGGGACCCTCATGATCCAGAACACGCGGGAGACAGACCAGGGCATCTATCAGTGCATGGCGAAGAACGTGGCTGGGGAGGTGAAGACGCAGGAGGTGACCCTCAGGTACTTCCGGTCTCCAGGTAGGCACAGAGCTCCTCGGACACTCAGTACCCCGAATCCCCTTCCTCCCGTCCGCCCCCCTCTCTCTGCACCTGGTGGCGAGGGACAGACACCAGCGTCTCGGCTGGAGCGCCGGCAGCAGGGTCGGCTCAGGGTCACAGGTGACCCCCGACCGTAGCTCTGGCCCACCGCCAACCCTTAACCCAGGTGGTCACTCAGAGTGGCCGTGGGTAGCCGCTGCTGGGATCGCTGTCCAGAGGGCTGTGGACACCTGGGAGACAAGTGTCCCCGCCCAATGCCTCCGCTCACGGTGGTCCCAAGGGCATCTCACTGGCTGCCCCCTGGCAGTGGGCTTGCTCTTGCGCTACAGGCCTTGGCTACTTTAAAAGAAAAACCCCAAATCTGAATTTTGGTGCAAAGTTCCCGTATCTGAGATATTGGTACCTGATTTGAAAAGACAGTTGGAGCCAAAGGAAGCACAGCTGTGTCCTTGGATTGGCCTGGGCCGCACCAGGTCACAAACCCCGCTCTTGTCCGAGTGTTGACCCTGGGGACTTTGGCCGGAAGAGGAGCTGGCCCTTGGAGAAGAGCCGGGGGTGGCCCTGGTCCCAGGGCCGCGGGACACAGCACAGGCGGCCGCGGTGCCTCCGCGGCTCCGGGTCGTCCTCGTGTGAGCGCGCCTGGTCTCTGTTTCTCTCGTGCTGTGGGATGCAGGGCCTTGCAGCACCCTCGGTGGCAGGATGAATGATTTCTGCGTTTCTTTGTTTAGAGTCTTGCTATGAGAACTTTGTATGCTCAGTATATCCCAGCAGAGACATAGTCCAGATTTACTGATGAATGAGAATCCCCAGCTCTCAAACACCAGTTCAGAGGAATGCGCAGGACAGATAACTGCAGCCAAGTCGAATCCCTTTAATCCCAGGTTCCCCGAGTGGAACAAGGCGTCCAGGATCTCTGCAGAGCCGCACGGCTGAGTCTGCCAGACACGACAGGGCTCCTGGTCACGAAGGAGCTTGTGCTTTGCTTGCGAGGACCAGGGAGGCCCGTGTAATGTTGATCAGAGTGGGGCAGTGCTGGAGGTGCGCGTCAGAACAGAGGGGACGGCAGGTCGTGAGCAGCGCAAGTCTTTAGCACAGGGGCCGCTGATCCCTGGATGGGAATAGTAGAGTCTCTCTCTGGCTCAAGAGTTCCAAATCTAACCTCTTTTGATCTGAATTTTCATTTGTTTCTCAGGAACAAGAGCCTTCCTTAGTACACCAGTCTGAGCTTGTTGGCCTTGCTCCCAGAAATGCACGTGAAGGGTCTCCTACAGGGGGATGGGAAGGTCACTGCAGACCAAGGGGTCAGCCAGTGGCAGCCAGCCGGCCTGGACCAGGGGCTGCCCAGCCTGGACCACTGCCTGGTTTTACAAGATCTTTACATGAAGAATGTGTTTCACCTTTTTTATGTGATTGAAAAAACTTAAGAATAGCATTTTAGAATACATGATAATGAAATGAACTTCAGACTTCAGTGTCTATTGATTAAGTCTTTTTTAGAACATAATCACACTCAAAGATTTATGGCCTGAAAAGCCCAAAATACATGGGCTGTGCCCCTTTATGGAATTCTGGCAGTCCCATGATACAGACGATGATGGACCCCGAAGTAAGTCTCCATGAGTTACAAAGGGGTAAATGTTCTTTATCTATTTTGAAGCTCTGTTATTAGGGGCATATAAGTCCACAGAGTTTATCTTCCTCATTAATGAAACTTTGATTATTAACCCTTTCACTTCTGTCAGTGTTTTTTGCCTTCAGGTTGATCTGATTTTATACAGAGGCAACCTTTTTTCTTTTAATTAGTGTTTATCACCTGCACCTTTCCCACCATTTTGCTCTGCTCTAAACTGTCACAGAATCTCAAATAACATCATAATCAGTATATAAAATCCCCTTCAGCCCTCTGAGTTGTTCAGTAAGTGGAACAGATGAAGACTGCAAGTAGCTTTGGGCTAGATAGATCAAGGTTTGTAAACAGAGAAGTTACAAAAAGATTACTTATTTTTGGAGGGTTTTGGGTTGGAAAATTGTGGGTAAGGACGTCAGCCCAAAGAAACGGCGCAGTAATAAGTCCTTTTTAAATAACATGTATTGTTCTATAAGCTCATTGAAAGGTTGTTGTTGAATTACGACGCTGGGATTCTTGGTCCCTGGAGGAGAAGAATTCAATCTGGGGCCAGAGATGAGGCTTGATCGCTCAGAGCTTTTGTGTAACGAAGTTTTATTGAAGTATAAAGGAGATAGAGAAAGCTTCTGATGTAGGCATTAGAAGGGGGCAGAAAGAGTACCCCCCTGTTAGTCTTTAGCTGGATGTTATATAGTCACCAGCAGTCTGTTAATGAAAGAAAGGAATGTCTCAAAACTTAGAATGGCACCAGGCCCCTCACCCATAAGATGTATTTTGGGATAATCTTGGCTCCAAATGGTTCATCTCGGGCCATAAAAGGATTAACTTGAATCCTGAAGAAGGGCAGAGCACCATACAAATAGTGTCGTTTACACAGATTAGAGGAACGATATCGGAGTATAACACACTGGTTTATCAAGTAGGTTCTGAGCCAAAAAGCGGAACCGACTCGAAGACAGTTTGGGGTAAATGCGTAGCACATTAGCATAGCTTAAGATAAGCATTTCCATAAGGAAAAGGCAATGGTTAACTTCAAGTGAAACCAGGTGTCGTTATGCAACACAGAATTTTAAGAGAAACCGCCTTTTAAATTTGTATAGAGAAGGAAAAAAAATATTGCTAGTTAGTTTCTTCCTGCCGCCTTAGGGAGATAAAAATGTCTGACGCTTGCAGGCTGTTTCCTCCATTTGGAGCCCCCTGGCCCTCCTGCCTGTTACCCTCTCATTATTAAAATACCTACGTGGTAAAGTCCTAGCAGGGTGATTTCTGGGCGGATGGTGAGTGAGTTTCCAGGTTTGATGTACCCGGCCACGTCTGTCCTGGTGGACGAGGCAGTCTGTGCTCCTGACATGTTAGAAACATGTTTCGTTTCTGTACATACTCATCTCAAGAGCTCAGTAAGAAATGTCTGGATTCTTTTTCTGGATTTAGAGTCGAAAACTATTATCACACTATACATTTGTATTTTCCTTCCTGTGAGGGAAATTTTTTATTTCTGTATGTTCTGAATACCCTTTGAAAACAGTGTTTTATTACCAGTAAGAACTGCTAGCAAGGCTCACTTACTATCAAGACTGACAAAATGCTTCTAGAACCATCAAAAGTGAGACTGCGCCAGAATTCAGTCCATGTTTGGAAAAGGAGCCGGTTCCGACTGGTCAGCCCTGCTGATGCTGGCTTGACCTGACGCCGTGCACCGTCTTTACGGGCTGCGCGTGCCTTTGGAAAGGAAAGGGGACGAAGCCTGCCGTTGGGCTGAATTGCTTCTACTCATTCTAGACGCCAGTAGGTAGAGCGAGTAGGAAGCCCAAGCAGAAGCGTCTGCTAAGCTGGAGGGTGTTGATTCCAAATCTGTCTCCCACGGCAGCTCGCCCGGCGTTTGTAATCCAGCCCCAGAACACAGAAGTGCTGGTCGGGGAGGGTGTGACCTTGGAGTGCAGCGCCACGGGCCACCCCCCGCCGCAGATCACCTGGACCAGGGGCGACCGCAGCCCCGTGCCCACAGACCCCCGGGTGAGCATCACCCCGTCCGGCGGCCTCTATATCCAGAACGTGGAGCAGGAGGACAGTGGGGAGTACACCTGCTTCGCCTCCAACACCGTGGACAGCATCCACGCCACAGCCTTCATCATCGTCCAAGGTGAGGCCCGTCCGCGTGGAGCCCCGCCTTCCTGGCCTCCCTGACCTGCCCTGGAGCGGCCCCGGAGCTCCTCCTGGTACCCCCGTCCCAGAGCCTGCGCATCTTCTCCCGTCCCCGCAGACCCTCCGTGGGACTGCTGACATGCTGATTTTCCGCCCGGAGGCATCAGGCGGTCAGGGCTCTGGTTTTCTGCTGTGTCCTCCACGTGAATGTAGGTGAGCGTGCCAGTTCACTGTTGTCTGGAAGTCTGGCACACATCTTGGAATTTCCTTAGGGTCGATTTCTGAACTCGGAGTCTGAGAGTATATATAGTTCTAAGACTTGTGTGTTTCCAAAGTCCTTAACTGGCTAGAATGAGTTTGTGAATAGTTTTCAAATTTAATTGCAAAGTGGGACTTTGGTTGACAAGTGCGAGGACGGCACAGGAGAGTGAATGCAGAAAGCGAGTTTTCCCCCCTCCTGCCTCCTCACCAGCTTTCCCAGCCTCCGGCAGAAGCAGACTCACTGGCAGCTGGTGACTTTTCCTCTGCCCCCTGGCTCGCTCTTTGCGCGTGTGGCCTTACAGTCACGTTGTTTGGTTTTGACTGTGGCTGCTGTGTGTGTGCTGAGTCGTTTCAGTCGGGTCCGGCTCTTCCTGACCCCAGGGACTCTAGCTCACCAGGTCCTCTGTCCCTGGGATTCTCCAGGCCAGAATCCTGGAGGGGGTTGCCATAACTCTCCTCCAGGGGACCCTGCTGACCCAGGGATTGAGCCCCCGTCTCCTGAGTCTCCTGCATTGGCAGGCCGTTTCTTTACCCCTAGCGCCGCCTGGGAAGTTGGCTTGTTGCTTTTATGAAAATGGAGTTATGTGGGACATATTTATCTGTAATGTCCTTTGGTGTCTCTCACCCAGTAATAATGGCGTGACTCCTGGCACGCACACAGTTGTGCTAGATGACATTTTACCCACGTGCAAACACATTGGTTTAGGCTGAGGAGGTGAATCTGGGCCCTTTGCCGGAGCCAAGGTTGGTCATCAGCGAGTTCTGTGCTGCTGGACTAACAGTCTCCGCACACGTGGCCATGTGATGCTGAGAAGCACCTGGGGGTGGTCGTCTTCCTGCCCCACATCCTGTTCTCTGGCCTCTTCCTCCCGCCCTGGGATGCCGCGCCAGCAGAGGGGTCCTGGTGGGCCCTGGGGGCGGCCTCGCTCCGGGGAGGAGACTGGCTTTGCGCCCAGAGCTGTCCCCTAAATGCCTGTTTCTGCGTCTTCCCCCCCGTAAGCGCTTCCTCAGTTCACCGTGACGCCCCAGGACAGGGCTGTCATCGAGGGCCAGACGGTTGAGTTCCACTGCGAGGCAAAGGGCTACCCGCAGCCTGTCATCGCCTGGACCAAAGGAGGTGAGTGGCCTGCAGGGCAGTGACCCGCTCTGCCCCCCCCCATCACTCCCTGGGGCATGGTGCCCTGGGCAGGCCGCAGCAGTGGAACCAGACGTGACCCAGCGCTGCGGCATGTCCGGCTGGACCTGTCCTCACCAAGGACCAGGGCGGCAGGCCCGTCTCTGGGAACACGGACCTGGGGACAGAAGCTCCTCAATCCTTCCGTCCCTCAGTCAGGCCTCTGCCTGGCCCCAAGGAAGGCCAGGCTCTGTCCCTGCGTCCATGTCACTGAGAGCGCATCTCCACCTTGCAGGGAGCCAGCTGTCGGTGGACAGGCGCCACCTGGTCCTGTCGTCGGGGACGCTGAGGATCTTGGCCGTCGCCCTGCATGACCAGGGCCAGTACGAGTGCCAGGCCGTGAACATCATCGGCTCCCAGAGGGTCACCGCACACCTGACCGTCCAGCCCCGAGGTAGGCGGTGGTTCCTCACTCTCCCCCAGGGGACCACCCCTGGACTTGCATCCTGAGGCCTCAGTCATAGCCGGAATCATCCATGTCAGCTGTGGGGACCCTGCTCATGGGGGGCGCGGGCATGGTGGGCACGGGCATGGTGGGCGCCTGCAGTTCAGTGGGCTGGGCTTCCACTGCTAATTTGTGGCCCTGGGTCGTGGGTGGCCTGGCCTGGGAAAGGGGCTGGAGGCTCTGCCTGCAGAGTGTAGATAGGGGTTGGGGCCTGGGTCTGATCCAGCCGCTGGGCTCTGGGTTTCCTTCCAGTCCTGAGCAGGCAGGACGGTGAATGACCCGTGAGTGGGACCGTCAGCTGGTGCCCTGCCTCCTTCCTCATCACCAGCTCCTGGGGGTCGAGGCCTTGGACTCGCACGCAGGGCAGGAGCCACATGGACAGGCGGGCCACTGCCCTGAGGCTGCCGCTCACGGGGAGGCTGGCAGCCCCAGAGGTCCTGTCTGGCTTCTTCTTGGCAGGAAACGGGGTTGCGGCCCGGCCACAGCGAGGGTGCTCGGTGCCCTGGGCCTGCCCCGACCGGGGGCGGGGCCTCTGCCGCAAACCTTGAACTGCCTGGGTTCTGTGCGTGGCAGCCCCTGTCCTTGCCTTGCAGTCACCCCGGTGTTCACCAGCGTCCCCAGGGACATGACGGTGGAGGTGGGCAGCAACGTGCAGCTGCCCTGCCGCCCCCAGGGCGAGCCGGAGCCCGCTGTCACCTGGAACAAGGTAGGGGCCAAGGCATCCAGACCTGCCTTCATGGGGGAGACAGCCGACCTGAACAACACAGACTCGGGACATTTGCCCGTACACGTCCTTCTTGGTGACAGAATCGAAAACGAAGTCCCTCTTGCTAGGTCCTTGGTCCAACACTCGCTGGAGAGATTTTCTGGTGTCCCATTTCACTGTGTTGTTCTTACTGAGCCCAGCACAGAAACGCTAGTCTGTGTTCAACTGTGAACAAATTGTTTAATACAAGCCGCATTCTTGGAGGTCGTGAAGAGGTTCCCTGGGAGGGAGGTGGGGTCCTCGGGGCCTTGACGCCTCCGCCTGCCTTGCTTCCTCCTCGTCCTGGGAGGTCACCTGCCTTCCTCGGTGACACACACCTGCCCTGGCTGCTCGCACACGCTGGGTTCCCCACCCTGCACCCCCAGCCCAGCACACATCCCACGAAGGTGGCCTTCTGTGCCCTGGGACCCTGCAGAGTCCACACAGCGAGGCTTGTCTCTCAGGCTTTCTGGGTCTTCCGCCAGCGGGCAAGAGGGACTCCTGCGCTCGAATCTGCACTGGGCAGGGGCGTCCCAGTGTCTGGCGGGCCTGAGAACAGCCGTCAGGAGGGCTCCATTCACGAGGCCCCGGCATGCGGTGCCCTTCCCCTAGGAGAGACCCCTCGGGTCCTTAGTCTGATTCCCACCGTCCTCTCCGCTTATTTTGCTCCAGGATGGGGTTCAGGTGACGGAAAGCGGGAAATTTCACATCAGCCCCGAGGGGTTCCTGACCATCCGCGACGTTGGGACCGCAGATGCTGGCCGCTACGAGTGCGTGGCCCGGAACACGATCGGGCAGGCGTCGGTCAGCATGGTGCTCAGCGTGAACGGTGAGGCTGCGGAGTGGAAGCCCCACGAGCTTGGAGGCTGTTAGAGGGCAGGGCACGTCCGCTTTGCAGAGAGGTCTGCGCTGCCCGGAGGCACAGCTGCGCCCCTCCACTGCCCTGGGCTCCGAGAGCGCTGTGGCGGCCCACTTGGAGGGCCTCCCCGCTCTGGGTTTTGTAGTTGGTTTAGTGGTTGCCCAAACGCTCTCGAGTTCTGCAGCATGTAATTTGCAGCCACCGTTTGGCAGAAGCACAGGCGCAGCTCCTGCTGTGGAGTCTGGGCCCCTTCGTTCTGCTTTCTGTCTGTTCTGAGTGTGTGTGGCCTCGTCTGGCCCTGGGGTGTGCTCAGCCTTCATCCGAAGCCCACTCGAGGGCAGGGACCACCCTCCTTCCCGGGTCTGGGCCTGGTGGGCCCGCTCTGTGCTGACTGGCAGGGCCTCTCCACCATCCCAGGGCTGCACACCTTGGGCGTGCTCCTGGGCTCCCAGCAAACAGGGTGAAATGCAACCCTGTAGCTTTTCGTAAGTCTTACAGTTCCACCCAAACCTGTGCTTGGTAAGTTGAATCTGTTTTTTCCCAAGCAATAGTCATAGAAAAGTAATTCAAAAACATATTTACGTACCTTAGAAAAAAGGGTAAAGAAAATTCACTAAAATGTGGTTAGTTTGGAGATTGTGGATGGGAGATTATTTTTATATTTCTTGTGTAAGTAATCCATGTCAAAGCAACGTTATTTTTCAAGTATAAGAAAAATGGAAAAAGCACCGTTGCATATATGGGTGCCCGTGGCTGCCTGCAGACAGCAGTAGAGGCGTATTTGCATGTCTCTTTTTTTCATTTTTTCTTTTTTTTTAATGTTAAATGACCTTATTTTCCCATTATGTTAGACTGGAGTGATTAAAAATTAAATCAGTGAATTTCTGATTTAAAAACAAATTCAACTTAAGTCACTGGTAATAACGAAATGTTAGGTGATAAAATTATGTACGATTGTCCTGTCCGTTTGTCTGACTTGTGGCATTAGATGCATAAAACCTATAAAAATATTAGGTTCTAAACATCACCTAATGAGGGGGCTTCTGGTTCAAGATGGCAGAGGAGAAGGGTGTGTAGAGGATGTCGGCTCGTCTCCTCCTGTGGCGGCCAAACAGCCATTGACGGGAGAACACGGAGCCCACCAAAAAGATAGCCCGCGTGCAGGGACGAAGAAGCCACAGCGAAGTGGCGGGAGGGGGGCAAGCACAGGAAAATGAAATCTCATGCCCCCAGGGTGGGCGGCCCGCGACACGGGCGACGCCAGAGGCGCTCTCCCGCTGGGGGGAGGCCCTGAGCCTCTCGTCAGGGCCCCCAGCCTGGGGGTCTGACACGGGGACTGGGCGCCCCCGGGAGCCTGACCCTGAAGGCCGGCAGGGTTCGGTTACAGGGCTCCCACAGGACTGGGGGAGGCAGCGTCTCGTCCTGGAGGCACACGCAGAGTCTCGTGTGTGCCGGGAGCCGGGTGAAAGGAGCAGTGACCCCACGGGAGACGGAGCCGGGCCTCCCGGCCTGTGTGGGAGGGTCTCCTGTGGAGGCGCGGGCCAGCCGCGGCTCCTCACAGGGACGGGGGTCCTGGCAGCGGGGGTCCTGGAAGGGGCCCTTGGCCTAAGTCCCCGTGGAGGTCACCACTGACCCTACCGTACAGCCTGTAGACCCCAGGCCGCACGACTCACAAGGTGGGATCAGTGGGTAACTGGATTAAATTTTTACTGACCAAGACCCAGTTTTTCCCACCACCAAGTCACTCCCGTCAGGAAGCTTATACATGCCTGGTGGCCTCATCCGCCAGAGGGCAGACAGAAGAAGCAAGAAGGGCCACAATCCCACAGCAGCTCAGAAAGGTAACCATGATGAAAAGACTTCGTCCCAGATGAAGGGATGAGATGAAACCCCAGAAAAGCAACCAGATGAATTGGAGATAGGCAGCCTTCCAGAAAAAAATTAGAATACTGATAGTGAAGATGATTCAGGATCTCTGAAACATAGTGGAAAAGATGCAGGTAGTGTTTCCCAAAGACCTAGAGGAACTAAAGAACAAACAGAGATGAAGAGAGCGCCGGGAGGGGCCAGTAGCAGATTAACTGAGGCAGAACAGGGGAGCGGCCTGGAGGACGGAACGGTGGAAATCACCGCCACAGAGCAGAATGCAGAAAAAGAATGAAAAGAAATGAAGACAGCCTGAGACATCTGGAACATCAACGCACCGACGCTTGCGTTACGGGAGTCCCAGAAGAAGAGAGAGAAAGGACCCGAGGAACTATTTGAAGAAATAGCTGAAAAATTCCCTAACGTGGGAAAGGAATAGTCCACCACGTCCAGGAAGCGCGGCGTCCCAGGCGGGATAAACCCAAGGAGGAGCACACCGAGACACGTGGCGGTGAAACTGACAAAAACCAAAGGCAAAGCTGAAACACGAAAAGCAGCAAGGGAAAAGTGACCGACGACAGCCAGGGGAGCTCCTGCCAGGCCGTCAGCAGGTTCCCAAGCCGGAGGGAATGGCGTGACGCATTTAAAGTGATGAAAGAGAAGAGCCGGCACCCGAGAGTGCTCTGCCCAGAAAGACTTCAGTCAGATTTGATGGGAAATCTAAAGCTTTCCAGACAAGCGAAAGTTAGAATACATCTGTAGCAAACCAGCTGTACCACGAATGCTAAAGGGATTTCTGTAGGCAGGAAACAAGAGAGGGAAAAGACCCACACGAAATAAACCCAAAACAATTAAGAGCATGGTGATGCCGTACGTGTAATCATCGTGAGGTGAGGTGAAGTCGCTCAGTCGACCATCAGAGTCACACCACGCCCTGGAGAAGGACAGTGGCACCCGGGCACCTGCAGTCTCCAAGCAATCCGAGATGACCTACTAGGCTTCTCCGTCCATGGGATTCTCCAGGCAAGAATACTGGAGTGGATTGCCATTTCCTTCTCCAAGGGATCTCCCCGACCCAGGGATCGAACCCGGCTCTCCCGCATTGGAGGCAGACGCTTTAACCTCTGAGCCAGAGATAAATGCCTTAACCCTAAGCGGATTAAAGGCACCAGACCGGCTGAGCGGCCGAGGATGTGTGCACGGGTGCATTTCCGCGTCGTGCTACTTAGCCCTAAACTGTGCAGTTTCTGTGTCGTTAGGCTGATCATGTTCCCTTCAGGGCTTGCAAGTGTGATTATGTTTCGTGTTTTCTCTGGCTATTGATTGTGAAAAATGATAAACATCTGTTAGCATTATATTTTTGCTGATTACAATAATTATATCACAACTGGTCAACAGAAAATAATAGCATTCTATATCATCGAAACTACCATTTAATAGAAAAACTTCTGAAAGTGAAAGTCGCTCAGTCGTGTCCGACTCTTTGCGACCCCATGGACTGTACACTCCGTGGAATTCTCCAGGCCAGAATCCTGGCGTGGGGAGCCTTTCCCTTCTCCAGGGGATCTTCCCAACCCAGGGATCAAACCCAGGTCTCCTGCATTGCAGGCAGATTCTTTACCAGCTGAGCCACAAGGGAAGCCCCAGAATAATCACTTTCTAAAATGCAGATGCGTAACAGGTCATCTCGGACTGCTTGGAGACTGCAGGTGCCCGGGTGCCACTGTCCTTCTCCAGGGCGCGGTGTGACTCTGATGAGCAGCTGGCCTGGGCTTGCCTTCTCCAGGCTGTTTCCTGTTCCCCATTTCACTTAGTTTGCATTTCTTCAATTTTTCCTTCTTTTGTTTTTTGCTGTCCTTCTCTCTCAAGCCTTTATGAAGCATACCAGGAAAGCTTCTGTGTATATATATTATGTTAAAATAGTATTGGTCCTAGAAAATTCATGAGTTTTTGCCTAGCTGAAAAAATTATGACATTTTGATTCAACTCGTTGAACTTAGTATGACTAGATTTCTAATTTACATTCACTGAAAACTTTGATATAGCTCCATGTATTTTACTGCTAAAAGTGATTAGTGATTTAAAAATATTTGAATGGGACTTGAAACTTCGATTACAACTCTGAGAATATGAAAAAATAGTGTGTTGAGAATGCTGTGCTTTTCAGGCTTCTGCTCAATGTTATGTGGCAGCCTGGATGGGAGGGGAGTCTGGATACTTATGTGTGACTGAATCCCTTTTTGTCCGCCTGAAACTACCACACATTGTTAATCAGCTATTTTACAATACAAACCCGACTCGGGCTTTATGTGAGGTCAGGGCCAGGAGGGGCTGCGCCCAGAGGAGGGGCTGCGCCCAGAGCAGGGGGTGCGCCCAGAGCAGGGGGTGCGCGCGGAGGAGGGGGTACGCCCGCAGGAGGGCCTGCGCGCGGAGCAGGGGGTGCGCGCGGAGGAGGGGGTGCTCCCGGAGGAGGGGCTGCGCGCAGAGCACGGGGTGCGCGCAGAGGAGGGGATGCGCCCGGAGGAGGAGGGCCTGCGCGTGGAGGAGGGCCTGCGCCGCGGAGCATCTCACCAAGGGCGTTTTCAACCATCTCGAGTTTTCTAGAAGGTTTGCATATTTTGAAGGAAAATATTTGCCATTGAATTTGTTAAAGTGCACGTTCTTGGTGACCTGTCCTGAGGCATTTTTAAAGATAAAAGCTTTGTTGGAACAAAGGTGTTTTGTTTAGCAAACTCTAAATACTAGAAAAGTGAAATGCTATTAAGTGGAAAAGGAATGAAGAAAGAACAGTGGAAAGGAAGCGGTCACTTCAGAGGTAGCAGGTTCCGCAGCCGTGTGTGTGTGTGTATGTGTGTGTGTGTGTGTATGTGTGTGTGAGCACAGTGCCATGCACACAGGCTGGCTGTGGGATGTCTGATCCTCCATGAGGTTAGGACGGGGGCAGCAGAGCCTCGGGAGGCGAGTGGGCTGAGGTCCAGCAGCGGGAGGCATCGCAGCATCCACCGGCGGTAAAGCCCAGCCGGGCAGGGCGGCTGCTCAG
Organism: Capricornis sumatraensis; assembly: GCF_032405125.1. NCBI lineage: Eukaryota > Metazoa > Chordata > Mammalia > Artiodactyla > Bovidae > Capricornis > Capricornis sumatraensis. The sequence continues at coordinate 120,975,145 of NC_091074.1, forward strand.
GGGACCTGCATCGGCCTTCCTGTCAGCTGACACTTCGCTAGAAGAGCTTCAGAGTTTTCAGTTACAGCTTCTTTGACCCTTTGTGGGGAATCCTGTGATTTTAAAGCGTCTACCTGGTGGCTCAGAGGTTAAAGCGTCTGCCTCCAATGTGGGAGACCCAGGTTCGATCCCTGGGTCTGGAAGATCCCCTGGAGAAGGAAATGGTAACTCGCTCCAGTATTCTTGCCTGGAGAATCCCATGGACGGAGAAGCCTGGTAGGCTACAGTCCACGGGGTCCCAAAGAGTCGGACGTTGACTGAGCGACTGACTGACTGACTGACATCTTTCGTGCAGTTTGAAAACAGCTCCTGGTAGAATTTGTGATAAAGAAATGTAAGGGTTGGAGGGAAAAGAGGAAACTGCGCTGGAGCGGAGTCTGCGCTGTGGCGTCTGGCCTTCGTTCTGTGCCCCGTGTGTGTGTCTGCTGGTAACCCATGACCTCCTGCCTCCTAGTTCCCGATGTCAGCCGGAACGGGGACCCATTTGTGGCCACGTCCATCGTCGAGGCCATCGCAACCGTGGACAGGGCCATCAACTCCACACGGACGCACCTGTTTGACAGGTACGTGCAGGAGCAGCCAGAGCTGCGACCTGCTCGCGGGTGGGCTTGCGAGGGCGTGCGGGTCTCCTGCACCAAGTCCTCACCTGTTTCTTGTATGTCAAGCAGTGTTTTAATCTGCAAATCATGAACAGCGTTGTGTTAGCTTTCCTGGGGGCCAAGATAACAGAAAGGTGTGTCCTTTCCAAGCAGAAGCTGACCTGTGATTCACAAGTAGAACATTTCAGAAAACTTTTGACTCATTCCTTGGGCTTGTTTCTCAGTGAGTTGGCAAAAACAAAGTATTGCTTAAGCCATTCATGTGTTTGCTCATCTTGGCAACCCTCAAGTGTTTTTGCTGCGTTTGAATTAAAATAGACTATCTGTGTTTTTTTTCTTCTATTGACGTAACGACTCGTTTATTTTTAGTGTCTTTGACTTTGTTCCTTTGCTTTGTTGCCTTCCATGGGATGAGTAAGGTACGGTGCTTCGTGTCCATGGAAATGTAGCCGTAGAGACAGTTAACCACGGTGCTCCCTGAGTGACTTGTGTTCTCGGTCATCTCTTCCCCTCTTGCCTCCTCACCCCACACGCCCGCCAGCCGCCCTCGCTCCCCGAACGACCTGCTGGCCCTGTTCCGGTACCCGCGGGACCCCTACACGGTGGAGCAGGCCCGGGCCGGGGAGATCTTCGAGCGGACGCTGCAGCTGATCCAGGAACACGTGCGGCACGGCCTGATGGTGGACCTCAACGGAACCAGTCAGTACCCCGCAGCGCCCCCCCCCAGCCCCTTCCCGGGGCGGCCCCAGCCCGCCTGGCCCCTCGTCTGTGGCGAGCATCGTCACTGCAGTTGGCCTGAGTGGGGACGGTGCTGTGGTTCTCACGGGCCTGGTGGGAGAGCGGGTGGGGACGAGACGTGTGCTCAGCTCAGGGGCTGTGCTGGCCCGGCCCTGGGCCCTGGGCCGTGATCCTCAGGTCCTCTGGGCAGAAGGGAGCTCTGGGAGGCCCTGGGTCCAGGTCAGGGGTGCTGGGAAGGGTGCTGGGGGAGCCCTAGCAGGTGCTGTGTGTCACGCCTCCCCCCCGGCCCTTGGCATGGGCCCCCCCCCCCACCGTGAGGCTCTGTGGGACCTGAGGGGGTGAGCGCCCGGGCAACGTGTGGGAGGCAGCGCTTCCCGGGCCGGGCTGGCTCTTGGGCCCAGGACTGGGCTTACTCCGGGTGGCTATGACTGAGCAGAAGGCCACCCTTGCTTTCTCTCTGGGAGGCGGGAGCTGCCAGAGTTTCGGGTCTGAGCCTGATGCTGGATGCCAGCTGGCACTGGGAGCCCAGCGTCCTGTCTGATACTGGATGCCAGCTGGCACTGGGAGCCTGGCGTCCTGTCCCTTCAAAGCTCCTCTGGCACAGCCCACCTCCCCAAGTGTCCAATCGCCTCCCCCTGGCCCGGACAGACTCACCCCCGGGTCTTGACTGCCCTGTGTGTGGGTCTTGACTGCCCTGTGTGTGGGTCTTGAGGACCCTGTCCTCTGCGGAGGGGCTCTGGCCCCCGTTCCCTGTAAGTCCAGGTCTCGTCCATCCCACTGGGCTCTGAGGCGCTCCGGGTGTGTCCAGCCAGAGCGTGGACGAGCGTGGAGCCCTGGGCGTCTGGCCCGGGAGGGCCTGTGGCGGGAGCAGGCGCTGGTGCGTCAGCTCTGCTCCTGCTGGAACCTGCTCACTGCCCTGGCTTTCCCCTCCCGGGTCCCTGCACGAGTCGGGTCCAGCAGGCCCAGCCTCGGGTCGCTAAGCCACGTCTCCCCCCACCCCGGCCAGGTTACCACTACAACGACCTCGTGTCCCCACAGTACCTGAGCCTGATTGCCAACCTGTCGGGCTGCACGGCCCACCGGCGCGTCAACAACTGCTCGGACATGTGCTTCCACCAGAAGTACCGCACGCACGACGGCACGTGCAACAACCTGCAGCACCCCATGTGGGGCGCCTCGCTCACCGCCTTCGAGCGCCTGCTCAAGGCCGTGTACGAGAATGGCTTCAACACGCCGCGCGGCATCGACCCGGGCCGGCGCTACCACGGGCACCCACTGCCCATGCCCCGCCTGGTGTCCACGGCCCTCATCGGGTCAGAGGCCGTCACCCCGGACGAGCAGTTCACACACATGCTCATGCAGTGGGGCCAGTTCCTGGACCACGACCTGGACTCCACGGTGGTGGCCCTGAGCCAGGCCCGCTTCTCCGACGGGCAGCACTGCAGCTCGGCCTGCAGCAACGACCCGCCCTGCTTCTCGGTGGCCCTGCCGCCCGACGACCCGCGGGCGCGCAGCGGGGCACGCTGCATGTTCTTCGTGCGCTCCAGCCCCGTGTGCGGCAGCGGCATGACGTCACTGCTCATGAACTCCGTGTACCCCCGCGAGCAGATCAACCAGCTCACGTCCTACATCGACGCCTCCAACGTGTACGGCAGCTCCGAGCACGAGGCCCGCGCGGTCCGCGACCTGGCCAGCCAGCGCGGGCTGCTGCGCCAGGGCATCGTGCAGCGCTCCGGCAAGCCGCTGCTGCCCTTCGCCGCCGGGCCGCCCACCGAGTGCATGCGGGACGAGAACGAGAGCCCCATCCCCTGCTTCCTGGCCGGCGACCACCGCGCCAACGAGCAGCTGGGCCTCACCAGCATGCACACGCTCTGGTTCCGCGAGCACAACCGCGTGGCCACCGAGCTGCTGGCGCTGAACCCGCACTGGGACGGCGACACGGTCTACCATGAGGCCCGCAAGCTGGTGGGCGCCCAGGTGCAGCACATCACCTTCCAGCACTGGCTGCCCAAGGTGCTGGGCGAGGCCGGCATGAAGATCCTGGGCGAGTACCGTGGCTACGACCCGGGCGTCAACGCCGGCATCGTCAACGCCTTCGCCACGGCTGCCTTCCGCTTCGGCCACACGCTGGTCAACCCCGTGCTGCAGCGGCTGGACGAGGACTTCCGGCCGCTGGCGCTGGGCCACGTGCCGCTGCACAAGGCCTTCTTCTCCCCCTTCCGCATCGTCAACGAGGGCGGCATCGACCCGCTGCTCCGCGGCCTGTTTGGCGTGCCTGGCAAAATGCGCGTGCCATCCCAGCTGCTCAACACGGAGCTCACCGAGCGGCTCTTCTCCATGGCGCACACAGTGGCGCTGGACCTGGCCGCCATCAACATTCAGCGCGGCCGCGACCACGGCATCCCGCCCTACCACGAGTACCGCGTCTACTGCAACCTGTCGGCCGCCCACACCTTCGAGGACCTGAAGAACGAGATCAAGAGCCCCGAGATCCGGGAGAAGCTGCAGCGGTGCGCGTGGGGGCCGCGTGGGGTGGGGGGCGGGCTCTCGGGAGCCGAGGTTCCGCCCATGCCGGCCGAGCCCGGGAGGGTGGGGTGCAGTCGAGTTTAAAGAGGGGAGGCTGCTGAGCGCACCTGCTGTGGTCCCGGAGCCCAGGCAGTGGCCCCAGTGCCGGCAGGACGCTGAGTCCTGAGCCCTGAAGTTTGTCCACGTCCCCCGGGGCCCTGCCCCACAGCGGCAGCTTCAACCCCTCCCGGGAGAGATGTCCCTGGGCTGGGGGGACAGAGGTGTGAGGAGACTTGCCGCACAGAGCAGGGGCCCCGGGAAGCCCTGGGCAGCCTGTCCTTCTGGGGGCAAAGCAGCGGCCGAGCCTGGGCTCATCAGGCCTGCTGAGAGGGGCTTCCCGCCACGCCAGCCTGCTTGCCAGGCCCTGTGCATCCAGACCGTGGATTGACCGAGCTCTCAAGACCCACCAGCCTCTCTCCTTGTGTCCAGTCGACTCTGGCTCCTCTGGTCGTGTGTTTCACATCCTTTGTCCCGGTGTTTCTGAGCTGGTCTTTGGTGGAGGTGACCACTCACGGGGACCCTCACAGCCGCTGGTCAACTGGCCCCTGTGACTGTGCAGTCGGTTCCCTCGGGTTTGAAAGAGTCGTTTTAGAAAGAAAAACGATGCTTTCTTGTAAAGGCTCACTCTCGGTGTGCTCCGGACTCTCCTGTTCCGTAGAAGGTGGGCCGCTGGCTCCTAAGTTACAGGCTTAACCCTGAGGCTCAGCTGTGCTCCCCTGGGGCCGGGCCCATGCTTTCTGGGGAAAGTGGCGCCTTACTAATAATTCACTGCGTTTGTAAGTTAAGTGAGCATTGTCATCTACTCAGCTTCACATGCTCCAGTCTTGGTTTAAGTCAGTGTCAGGTGGCTGGGTTCACAGACGAACACCCTCCTGTCCAAGACCTTGCCTATGGTCTGTGTCTTTCACGCTTGAATATCCTCTGTTGTTCTCGTCCAGAGGGACAAGGTCACTTCCCCAGGGTTTGTCCCTTGCCCGACTTACATCACCACCATGCGGAGGACCTGCTCTCCAGCCCAGCCCTGTTGGGGGTCGCAGGCCCTGGGCCGAATGCATGACCCGCCCACACGGGGGTCCCACGTCTCCCCTCCCCTGCATCAGGCCCGACAGAGTGGGAGTGAGAGGGGTGTCCCAGAGGAGAGGCGACACAGGACAGCGGGCCCCAGCCTCGGCCCGCGAGCCCGCCAGGGAAGGGAGGCCTCTGGACGGAGGTGCAGGAGCAAGCGGCCCCTGCTGTGTCGGTGACGTCTGACCAGATCTGTTCCCAGCAGCCTGGTGTGAGTGGAGGGTGAGCTGGGCTGGGGGCTGTGATCAGCCAGGTGCCCTCTCTCTGCCTGAGTCTGCGCCCCTAGCGTGGGGGCCTCCCTGCAGGCCGATCGTTCAGGTGGGGGCAGACAGAGGGGGAGCCCCACCTGGGAACGGGGTGTCTCCTCTGGGAAAAGCCCCCTCAGGCAGAGAACCAAACTCGCCTGGCCCTTCCTGACAATTCCCATCTGAACTGAAGTTCAGCGTGCAGGCCCTTGAACTTGGGGGCGGTGAGGGCAGCCTCACGCTGAGCCCACTCCCGAGACGAGCAGCTCTGCAGAAGGCCCTGCCCGCCCTTGCCCAAGGTCAGCATCCCGGGGCCGAGGAGGTGGAAGAGGCTTCTCAATTACAGGATGCGTAGGACTTGGAAGAGTTTGATGAAAGAGCTCGTTCCTGAATGTTTAAGCCGTGCTGACTTAGTCTTCGGTACGGTCGGTGCCTGTTAGTAAGTGGTTTCCTTGCAGGAAATACCTTTTCTGTGTTGGGTAGAAGGCCAGCGTCTTCGGAGCGTGTGTCTTCAGCTGTTCGTAGCTTCGTCTCCATGTGCGTCTGTGACAGGGGCTGTGGAAAGTTTACGCTAAGACCTCAGGTTGTCTCTGAGCGGCCAGGAAAGTTTGGTTTTAATTTCCTTCCCTGTGTTTTCTGGGCTTCCTTAAACTTTGTATAATAAATATCTCTGTGTGTGTATTTTATCATGTGTAAACAGGAAGCAGGAATGTTTCTTAAAATACCACTGATAGATGCTTTAAAGAAGGAGCTGGATTGTCATTGTTAAATAAAAGTCTGAATCACGTCAGATGGTGATGGTGAACAGCATGAGGCTTCTTCCATTCTTGCCGTGCTCTCCACCACGTCAGGATGGCCGAGCAGTCCAGGGCTCTGGTTCAGGTCGCAGCCTTCCCTGGAGGCGTGGGTTCAAATCCCACTTCCGACAACACTCATCTTGGGGTTCCCTGGTGACTCAGATGGTAACGAATCTCTCTGCCTTGTGGGAGTCAGTCCCAGATTTGATCCCTGGGTCGGGAAGATCCTCTGGAGGTGGAAATGGCAACCCACTCCCGTATCCTTGCCTGGAGAATCCCAGGGACAGAGGAGCCTGGTGGGCTGCAGTCCGTGAGGCCGCAGAGGGTCGGACACGACCGTGCGCCTGGCGCTCCCCGGGCCCTGGCACTGAGTCTGAGGCTCCGCTCTGTCTTGCAGGCTGTACGGCTCCCCACTCAACATCGACCTGTTCCCGGCCCTCATGGTGGAGGACCTGGTGCCCGGCAGCCGCCTGGGACCCACCTTGATGTGTCTGCTCAGCACGCAGTTCAGACGCCTTCGGGACGGGGACAGGTAAGCCCCTGGAGCTCAGCGGGTGCCCCGTGCAGGGGTGTTCCCGGAAAGTGGCTGGTGCTGGTTCAGCAGTGACCGCTGCTGATCTTAGTGTGGCTTCTCATCTCTGCTTTACGGGTTGCTCAGAGCTCTGGCACCTAAGCACGTGACTCTCAGGTCTGTGTTGTGAGCAGAGCGGAGCGTGAGGATGGTCTTAAGCAGCTGCTGGGGCTGCGGCCTCGCCAGGCTCTCTCTGACCTCGCTCTCGCTCCGGGGACGCAGGCTGTGGTACGAGAACCCGGGGGTCTTCACTCCTGCCCAGCTCATCCAGATCAAGCAGAGCTCCCTGGCCCGCATCGTGTGCGACAACGCCGACAACATCACGCGCGTGCAGAGGGACGTGTTCCGCGTGGCCGAGTTCCCGCACGGCTACAGCAGCTGTGACGAGATCCCCCGGGTGGACCTCCGAGTGTGGCAGGACTGCTGTGAAGGTGGGCTCAGGTTCCCATCCTGCGCTGACAGCCGGGCGGAGCACGGGCTGCGGTCAGCACAGCAGGGGAACCAGGCAGAGACTGGGGGCCTGGGGGGCGGTCCACTCTGGGCGTCCCCACTGGGCAGCGCTGTGGAACCTGGACGTGGTGAGTGGCTGTGACGAGTTTGTAAAGCTGAGAGAAGGAGTTAGTATGAGAGCTGGTACTCAGTGAAAGAAGCAGAGGGCAGAACGTTAACGCAGGAAGTGCCTGGTGCTTCCTGACAGCCTCCCGCGCGTCTGCATTTGATAGCCTGCCTGCTTGTACCCATGGGCTTCCCCGTGGCTCAGTGGTAATCTGCCTGCAGTGCAGGAGAGTCCGGTTGGATCCCTGGGTTGGGAAGATCACCTGGAGAAGGGATAGGCTACCCACTCCAGTATTCTTGCCTGGAGAGTCCCATGGACAGGGGAGCCTGGTCTGGTGCCTACTGTCCATGGGGTTGCAAAAGAGTTGGCCACAACTTAGCGACTAAACGAGGATGAATCGAACCTGCCGGTAAAAGACGAATAAGAAACACGTGAAAAGTGTGTCAGACATAAAGCTGGTCCTTTTAAGTGTGTGCTGTGTGTCCTAAATGCCTAGAATCACTTCTGTAAGCAGAGGCATGCTGTGAACACTTCTGAGGATGCGAGGGCCCATTGCAGGCACCCGCAGGCCCCTGAGAGCCCGGGAAGCCCGTTTCTGGGTGTGCCGTCCAGGCTGCGTGGGGGCCACTGTCGCCCGGAGGCTCCTGCTCCGCATTCTGGGTCGCGGTTGACCTTGACTGCGCGTTCTTGTTTGAACATAGCTTTGGCTTTATTCAGACTGTGATCAGAGACCCAGGGAACATTGCATCAGGGAAACACTGAGGGCCCGTTCCTGTGGCGAGGTCTCGGGGCTGCAAGCCTGGGTGACCCCTTGGGGCACACAGCTGTGGACGAGGTGGCCCCGAGCCCCAGCCCTTGGCCCGCTGTGCCGGTGGACACAAGTGCAGAACCCAGTTTTCTCTCCCATGTCTTCTCCTGAAGAAGTCCAGCCTAGGTTGTTCCCATTAGTAATTGGGCTTAATCCGTGGTTCTTTTCATTAGCAAGTATTGAAATCTGGGTTGATACATGTTCTGTGTGTATGGGTGTGATGTGTTTGTGGCCTCTCTCTGCACATATATGACATTTGTATAATGTTTAATATGCTAAATATATGTGTGTTTGACGAATGTAATTTGCAATGTTGTAGAATTCACTTAAGGTTTAAAGTTTTGCTCTGTATGTGCCCAAGTTTGCAAAGCATTTAATTCTTATTTTTATAGTTCTTGTGAACTTGGGATCTTGTTTTTGTTTCTTAAAAAATAAAATACTTTCATTTATTAAGGTTGCAACAGTTTTCCACATATATGGCAAAGAATTTCGTTTTTGTGTTTACAGAAAGCAGTTCCATTTGAAAATCATAGGGAAAAGCCAGTTCTTTTTAGACACAGAAACTCCATTTTCTGATAGCTTTACCAGACTCCCTGTAGCTGTCGAGAAAGGGACGAATTCAGGTTTGCTGTTTTTTTGCCCCAAACCCAAGTCCTCCCAGAGCCTGGACCCTGATCCAGCCTTGTCCTCTGCCCATCCCCAAGCCTCTTCAGCTGGACGGCAGAGATGTAGGTACTCAGCGTGGCTCTGACCTCCTTTCTTCTGGATTCCTCTCTTAGCTGTCGAAGGCACAGCCCTGGGGCGACATGACTTAAAAGAGCTGCTTTAGGAGCTTTACCGGTTTTTCTTTTAGTCCAGAAGTCATACCGGACAAGTGGCAGGGAAGAGTTCAGTTCACAGGACCAAATGTCGGCTGCTGTTAGCGCCCCACTTCCCCGAGGACGACAGGGCCGCTTGACACAGCCTTGAGCTGTGCTCAGTCCTGATTTTGTTTAATCCAAGTACGGAAGTAGCACATGTGGGAAACCCAAGAAGCTCCATCTCGGAACATCTTTTTCTTTGGATCAAAGTGATGAATTTCAGCTTCTCCGTGGGCTGATGAGTCATAGAGAGGAATCCACTCCCGTGTGCCGTTTTGAAATAATCGTAGGAATTACTGAAATAGAGTCTCCTGGGTCTGGCAGGACGGCAGGTGTGTGCCCCACTCGGGGGCTGGGCTGTGCTGGGGGAGCATGGGGGGCCACAGGCTCCAGGCCCCTCACCCAGGGTAGCAGGGGGCTGAAGGCAGGGTGCCTCCGCCCCCTGCGATGTGAGCGCCCCTTGTGTCCTTCAGGAGGGATGGTTCTCGCCCAGACTTCTTGATGTCCTTGGTGAGAGTCGCCGACCCTGACGTGTGCACATTTTGCTCACAGACTGCAGAACCCGGGGCCAGTTCAACGCCTTCTCTTACCACTTCCGAGGCAGGCGGTCTCTTGAGTTCAGCTACCAGGAGGATGAGCCAGCCAGGGAGACAGGGCCCGGGAAGGCGCCAAGGTACGACTGAGCCCCCGGTGGCCCTCGGGCGTGCGGGGTGCCCCGTGCGTCTGCCCGTCTACGCGCCTCGCGCGGCAGCCCCGGAGCCCACGCCAGCGGCTCCATCCCTGAGCGCCCCTTGCCTCTCTGAGCAGAGCCAGGAAGCCCCGGGCACCTCCCAGTAACGCCACAGACCCCTCCTTGGAGCAGCCGCGAGGGGCAGGGACCAGCGACTTCCGGGAGTTTGTCCTGGAGATGCAGAAGACCATCACGGACCTCAGGAAGCAGGTGGGCGGCTCCCCGTCCCCACCCCACCCCGCCGGGCCCCCGGCCCCCCAGCCTCCCGTCCAGCCTGTGTGTCTCCCCCTGTGGCTGTGAGGAGAGTGTGTTTGGGCAGCCCTTCGTCCCCAGCCCTGGAGCCTTGGCGAGGCCACGTTTCTCTCTCTGCTTTCGGCCTGGCTCCAGCCAGGCCTCACAGAGCTGTGCTTGGGCTTACAAGACTGGGGGTCCTCAGCATGAGAAGGGGCACAGGGTCCCCTAGAATGCTGGGCAGAGCGGCCATGGGGCCCACACACTGTGAGCGGCTCAAGGGCAGGGCCACGCAGAATTCAAGCCTTGAGTCCTGCCCAGACCTGCCCCTCCAGGGATGGCGGTTAGGCCCCTGCTCCCAGAGAACGGAGGTCGGGTGCCCTTGGATGGTGGGGTGGGGGGCGGCTACACATCCTCAGGCGGGTCCTGGGCCCGTCCCTGAGGTCTGCAGAGGGCGATGCCCCACCCCACCCTGGGGCACACACGGGGCTCTCAGTGTGCCTTCTGTAGCGGGAGTGGGGAGTGAGCTGTCAGGCTGAGAAGTCCGCAGGTCTCAGCTCGTCCTGAGGGGGGTTTTGGATCCTGGAGGTCCCTCCCGCCTCTGGGAGCCTTGGTCCTCAGCTCGGGGGACACGGCGTTTTCTGTTCAGCCCCTAGTAGAGGTGTGCTGGCCACTCCGCAGCTGCTGTGTGTCTGCCCTGTGGCATCTCCTCTGCCCTGGGGGCCCTGGGTGCTGGCTGAGCCTGCCGCAGGCAGGAGGGAGGGGTCAGGGAGGGCGCAGCCCGGCTCAGCACCCTGCAGGGTCGCAGCCCGGGCGGGAAGCTCCCCCGCGCCTGGAGCTGTTGACACAAACCCTCGAAAGCGAGGGCCCAGCCGTGGGGGCTGCACCCGGCGTGGGGTTGGTGCCTGCGTCCAGGTGGCCGGACCCCCGACTCCCGAGAAGGGGCGGAGGGCACGGTGGGGGTTCAGACCACTCTGCTCAGATGCGTCAGGCTGCCCGAGGAAGGAAGGAGACAGGCAGGGCAGCGAGAGCCCCCCCAGCGCCTGTCCCGGGCCTCAGACTCAGTGGTCGGCCCCCCACCGGCCCCGCCCAGCGCCTCTCCTGGGCCTCGGTCTCAGTGGTCGGGGCGGGGTGGGGGTTCTCCCCTCTCGGGTGCCCCCGAGGAAGCCGGGCCAGGGCTCTTGGACCATCACGACCAGGGCCCAAGGGCCCCCAGCCTCTGTCAGCCTCAGCACTGCCCTCAGCAGGGCCACGTGCCATCGGGCTCCGGAGTGGTCCCAGCCCAGCACTGCTTTGAGAAGCCGCTGAGAATGTTTTTGTTGCCCAGTCCGGCATCAGCCTCCTCGTTGCTCCTGTCTGAGGGTCCTCTCCTCCTCTTTACGCACCACTGAACCGCGTTTCTGGCCCAGGCACTCCTGGCCTCAGACACGGGGGTGGGGGGGGCGTCAGGCAGTTGCCATGCAGGTTCGGGACGTGCTGGAAGCTCCAGGAAGGGGCTTTGGGGTCTCTCAGCCCCGTCGTCTCTCTCGGGTGTGGGGTCTCTCTCGTCCGTCCTGAGACGTTATCTCGAGTGGCGGAGCGGGAGCGAGCGCTGAACTGTGTCCAAGCACCCGCGCGTCTGTCTTGCTGCAGATAAAGAAACTGGAGTCTCGACTCAGCACAGACTGCGTGGACGCAGACGGCAGCTCGCACGCAGACGGGGCTGAGTGGACGCGGGATCCGTGCACCGCTTGTGAATGCCGCGTGAGTGTGTGCCCGGGCAGGCCCGGGGGGTTGGAGCTCTCAGCTGCGGGGTCCCCTCTTTCTTCCCTAGGGATCTGGGGCTCTCCCCCGAGAACCATACGTAAAGGTTCACGGGCTCTCCCCCCAGAACTGTACGTGAAGGTTGACGGGCTCTCCCCCAAGAACTGTACGTGAAGGTTGACGGGCTTTTCCCCCAGAACCATACGTAAAGGTTGACAGGCTCTCCCCCTAGAACCGTATGTGAAGGTTGATGGGCTCTCCCCCTAGAACCGTACGGGGACCCCGCTGAGCCTGGTCAGCATGGGGGTGTCCACACAGGCGAGGAGGGGCAGCTGCCTATCTCAGAGCGAGTGGACGGAGCAGGCAGCGGGGGCCTTGGGGGCCGGCCTGGCGGCAGCCCAGCCCACAAGGGGCTTTGGGGTGGAGTTGGGAGCCAGCTGGGAACGGGTCTGTCCCCTGGGCGGGCAGAGCAGCGGTCTGGGGTCCCTGCTGTTGTCTGGTTTAGACACAGCCCTGCCGCCCAGCTCCTCCGTAGCCAGTCTGCTCAGCATGCAGGGATGTGATCCCCGGGCCCCCCAGGGCAAGGCTGACAGCTGGGGGCAGCAGGGAGCCTCTGGAAGGAGCGGGGTGTCCGCTGTGGAGGAGAGTCAGCCGCCCTTTAACCCCAGAACCCCCCCAGGAGGCCAGCCGAGTGGGCCGGGCACACCCAGGGCGGCTCCCGGGGCTGACGGCTCCGTGCTCTCCCCTCCAGGATGGGCAGGTCACCTGCTTCGTGGAGACTTGTCAGCCGGCTGACTGCCCAGCACCCGCCAGGGTCGGCGGGGCCTGCTGTCCCGTGTGCCCAGGAGACTCCACGGGGACGCAGCCCTGAGCGTCTGCGAGCCTGGAGCTTGTCCCGGCCCCCGGGAGCGAGGCCGCACAGGCGGCGAGGCTGGGGTACGGGGACCACGGCTCGGGGAACCCCAGCCTGAGCGCTCGCCAGCAGACCACGGGGCAGACATGTGTCCTGACTCCATGTTGAGCTTTCTCAGGTTCCTATTTAATTTTTTTAAATGAAAAATTGGTGCTACTATTAAATTGCACAGTTCAATCATTTAGGCTCCTAATTGATTTCACCTAGTATCACCGTTTCTTCTCAACTGAAAGTTAGTCCCGCTGGTCCCGGCGCCAGGAGCGTGCAGAGCGGAGCTGGCGGAGGAGGGACGCAGGATTTGAAAGAGAATCCGTCCCTGGCAAACAGCAGTCTGCACGGACGTGTGGCGGCAGCGCGGGCGGCCAGCACAAGCCCCCCGCGCCCCTGCCCCCAGCCCCTGCAGCTCCGCGGCCCCGCTGGAGAAGCCGCTGCGCTCCCCTGTGACCAGCACACACGCTGCCGGGTGTGGACCAGGCAGGATGGCACCTGTCCCCACCAGCATCACCCACGGCCTCCCGGCTTCGCCCGCCAGCGTCCACGGATGAGCCGCCACGCTCTCCATCCCTGTTCCAAGGACGGGAGGAACGCGAGTGTCGGGGACTTTCTGACTTCAGGTTGTGAGAGTGCGTTCAAGAAAAGCAGCCGGTCCCTATACCTCATTCGTATGCCCGCCGCGTGTGATGTTGGATAAAATCTCACCCATGTTTTAGCTTAGATACGGCAGAAACAGCACGTCCGCGCCGCTCAAGTTCTCGTGGATTCAGTGAGAAACAACTTTCATACCTCACAGCCCCTGTCTTCTTACTCGACCAGAACCTCCTGTTTGGTTCCAAATGCAAAGTGGTCTGTGTTCTGAGAAACAGGTCCCTGGGTCTCCTGCTCGGTTCTCAGACCTGAGTGTCCAGCGCCGGCCACACGGTGCCCGCCCACGCTTCCTACTGGAGACCCTCTGGGGACCTGGCCGCCTCGGTCCATGTGGGCGAGTCCGGAGCTGGTGGCACCCTGTGCAGCCTGTCATGGGCGCGGGGGAGAAGAGGCAGGTCTCCAGGAGGCGTCCAGCAGGTGCCAGGCGCTTTGAAAGCCTGGTTCCAGCCCAGCCCTCTCCTCCCTGCAGCAGGAGACCCCAGTGCCTGCTGGGCCACATTCCAGCCGGGGAGTGAGCGGCGGCTCTACACACGGTCGGCTGGACTTGGGAGCGCACATCGCTGGTGATCGGATCAGTACAAGCTCCAGTGTTCCGGGCACAGGGCTTGTCTTCACATAGCAGGGCAGACTGGGTAAATAATCAGACCTTGGCACCCATCTCTGCAGACAGGAAGTGGTTCGCTTTGTCTGAGGTGGACGATTATGTAAGTTGCTCAGGTATGAGATCCCACGTTCTGGAGCATGTGGAGTGTGAAGGCGCCCTTGTGCAGAGGGTGTGGGGACTGGGGTGGCTTTGTCCTGCCCACTGGGCGGCTGTCTGAGTCACCGGGAAGCTCTGCGGCTGGGGCGGTGGTGGCGTGCGCGCCCTGCAGCGGCCCCGCGGAGGACACGGTGCACACATACTCCCTGGCCCTTCCGACCAGATGTTCGCAAGTGCCTTTTTCCTGTTCACTGTAATCAGCCCGTCACCAAAGAGACGTTTGCACTATGTAACGATGCCTTTCGGTTCCAATAAACGGGCCACGTTCCCAAACAGAGCACTGGTCTTCCTTTCATGAGCCGATCGGGAGACGGGTCCCCGAGGGGCTAGGCCCTTCACAGAGAAACGGGAAAGGGGAAGGGCAACTCAGGGATATTTAAAGAGGACTCATCTTTCTTCCCTGTGGCTGGGTGCTGTCCTGGGGACCGAGCTGGCCACCTTGTTGAGAGTCTCGGGCGGGTCAGGGTGAGCTCCCAGGAGAAGGCTGCAGCCCCTGCCCCACCCCCGACGTTTCTGGCTCTGTGGCCGGAAATGCTGTGGACAGCTGTGCAGCCTGTGGTGCCCTGGGCCCAGGCGGGATACAGGATGGGGTCCTGAAGGGACCTGAAAGTCATATGAGGGGTCTTTGCAGGAGCATCATGACTGTTCATGGAAATACTATTAGAAAAAAATAGATCAGGGGAAGATTGAGGGTTGAATTTTTTTAAGTTGCCGAACCTTTCAGAGCTTGTAACAAGACCCTTGACCTTCCACAGTCATGCTGAGTCCACGCCACTGACGGTCTCCTGGGGGTCTTGTGGGTCATGGAGGCGGGTAGGGAGAAGGACTCAGCTCTTTCTTCCAGTGACAGAGGGCACTTGACAACTCTGTGTGAGGTGAAGACACTTCCCTGCGCGTGCGCTTGGGTGTTTCAGGATCGCTAGGAGCCAGAGCCCCGAGACCCGGGTGGGACAGCTGCAGAAGGGTGTGTGGGCAAAGGTCGACAGAGACGCTGGCTGAGGGGGACGTAGGGGCTGGGCTGTGGGCCTGGAGCCTGGCCGGCAGGACGTACCCCACTTCCCCGAGACCAGCTCCGTGGACGTGCCGCCGCGCTGACCAGCCCTGGAGCGGGGACTGGCCGTGGAAGGGCAGCAGTCTGAGCTGGGGAGTGAGGGAAGAGCCGCCTTCGGGCAGGTTCTGAGCAAGCCCAGCAGAGGGGCGCAGCTCCGACCCCCCCCCCCCCGGGGCACCTGGGTTTCAGGGTCAACGCTGCTCGCCTGGAAGCTGCCTCAGCCCGAGGATGGTGCCCGAGGGGGAGGGGGTCAGCTCACTGGCCCACCTGAGCTCACTGCTCACCACCCAGCAGTCACCAGGAGACAGGTCAGGCCCTGCCTGGTCAGCGGCTGGCACAGAGCTGAGCGCCATGTGTCATTCCAATGGGAAGAAGATGGATGCTGTGAAACCGGCTAAAGCCATCTGCACCTCGCTTTAGAAAGTAAGGCGGGAGATCGATATAAAAAACCAACAGGGAGATTAGATTAGGCGGAAGTTGAAAAGAGGCACGTGGAGGGCTCTTGAGATGATAAAGTGAAAGTGTTGCTCACTCAGTCCTGTTCGACAATTTTTGACCCCGTGGACTGTGGCCTGCCAGGCCCCTCTGTCCGTGGGAGTCTCCAGGCCAGAATCCTGGAGTGAGCTGCCATTCCCTTCTCCAGGAGATCCTCCCGACCCAGGAATCGAACTTGTATCTCCTGCATTGCAGGCAGATTCTTTACCATCTGAGCCACTAGGAAAGCCTTTTTTTTTCATCTTTGAGATGACTATGACAACATGCAAGTTCCTGATCTTGGTGGTTTTCATGAGTTTCTTTATAATAATGTATTAAGCTGTCAATTGGCTTTTAGGTATTTTTTGCACATTTTATTTCATAATAAAAATCTGAAGTCATTAGATATTACAGATTTAAGCAATATCAACAACTGGGGAGCAGGGACATCTCTGTACTTTAAATTTTCTTGTAAGCCTAACATCTCCTTTAAAATATAAGGTCTTCACTTAAAGAAAAAGAATGTATGGAAACATTCCTGCTGCTGCTGCTGCTAAGTCACTTCAGTCGTGTCCAACTCTGTGCGACACACCCCAGGCTCCCCTGTCCCTGGGATTCTCCAGGCAAGAACACTGGAGTGGGTTGCCATTTCCTTCTCCAATGTATGAAAGTGAAAACTGAAAGTGAAGTCGCTTAGTCGTGTCTGACTCCTAGTGACCCCATGGACTGCAGCCCACCAGGCTCCTCCGTCCATGGGATTTGCCAGGCAAGAGTGCTGGAGTGGGTGCTATTGCCTTCTCCAGGAAATATTCCTAGTGCCTTCTTAAAATATTTGCAACTGTTTCCTGTGGGGAAGAAACGTGTGCTCGGGGCCGTAAATGGGGCTTCCCAGGTGTCTCAGTGGTAAAGAAACTGCCGGCCAGTGCAGCAGACACAGGCCCGACCCTGGTCGGGAAGGTCCCCGGAGGAGGGCGTGGCAGCCCACTCCAGCGTTCTGGCCTGGAGAATCCCGTGGGCAGAGGAGGCTGGCGGGCTGCAGTCCACGGGGTCACACACAGTCGACCATGACTGAGTGAGCACACGGGCAGTGACATAAATGGCTGCGCTCCATTTGCCGGAAGATTTGCCGGAAGATTCTTTCATGTGCTTAGTGAATCACATGCATTTTTAATGTAATTCAGGGCAAAAAAAGTGTTTTCTAACAAAGTTTCAGGAAAGCATCTGAGGTTTTTCTGGCTTTACCCCCTCATCACCTCATCACCTGCCGCAGCTGTAGCCTCGGGACCCCAGGACCTTTGAGACAGGAAGTTAGGGAGCAGGACAGTGATCGGGATGGGTCTCCCCAAAGTCGCCAGAGCTCTGGATGCTCTGGATCCCCACCACGGACAGGGGGAGCCCTGGCTTCAACAGTGGCGCGGGGCGACCTGTAATTGCAGAGGAGAGACAGTGGGCAGGAGGTGGGGGTGCGGGCACCAGGCCCACCCTCGGGGAGGGAGCCCTGGGGGGACCCAGATCTGAACCCACCTGGGTCCCTGCAGCCCGGCCCACGCCTGTCCTCTGTCCTGTCCTGCCCCTTGTCCATCCTGTCCCGTGTCTGTCCCGTGTCCATCCTGTTCCGTGTCCGTCCTGTCCTGCCCCATGTCTGTCCCATGTCTGTCCTGATCCATGTCTGTCCTGTCCTGTCCTCTGTCTGTCTCATGTCTGTCCTGTCCCGTGTCCGTCCTGCCCCATCGGCTCCCCTCAGAAAATGTTCCCTCCTTTGCAGGCGCCCCTTTGGGGACCATACTGACTCGAGCGCAGCTCCTGTGGTGAAGGCCTTGGGCAGACACGCTCTTGCTTCTGCAGGTGTGGAGTGTTGAGCCTTCCGCTCGAAATCTTGTGGATTCTCCACCTTTTCTGTTTGTGGTAACAGATACTCTCAAACCCAAACCTTGACCATTGACAATGAGGTCACATGTTTGAATTTGGAAGGTTCCAGAAACTCCAGAGGTGCCTATTTTAACATCTGTGAAATTTGTTAAAAGTGACTCAGTCGTATTTTCTCCTTCAGCGTCTGAAGTTTTTTGTTCAGAGGCAGGAAGCCCAGCCGGGTCTCAGGGCTGTTCCCCAAATAGCTCTGCCTGGTGCTCTGACTAACAGAGTGGGCTTGGAACCGGGGTTTGCCCCTTTGTGAGTCTGACTGTCAGCCCGGTGTGGGCCCAGTCACCGCTGCCAGGAAGCCTGTCTGGCAGAAACAGCTGCTCTGTGGGCCTGCGGTATCAGTGGGGGTGGAGCGTCCTTTGTCGCTGGCACAGACCTTCCGAGGGTGGAAGCTCCGAGGGTGGAAGCGTGAGCCCCGGGTGGCTTCCCGGTCCTGGAGGTTTGGGGAAGGAGGGGGTGTGGGGTCGTCTGATCTCCACTGTATGCTCCCTTTTTGCACATGGAGCATCACCTCAGGCTTCACAGAGAAGGTCCTGCTGGATATGTTTTACTGAAGCCGAGTCTCTCAGCCACGGGCTTGGATGGAAGCCCCACGTTTCAGGCCGTGAGACGCCCGCGGCCCTCGCCTTCCCGTCACCCTCGCCCCTCCCAGCACAGAGCCACGCTCCTGTTGCTTTGTCCTCTTTGAGCAAAACAAAGCGAGGCCCACGGACGGAGCCTCTGCTGGGTGGCTTAGCTTGCAGCTGTTCTCACGGGAAGTTCCTGGAAAACACTGCCGTTTGTGTTCTTTAGAAATTACGGCGCCAGAAATTAACTCAGAGAATAGCCAGGGTCATCGCTTCTTGTAAACGTGCTTCGGTGTCAGTGGAGTCAGAGGGCCCGGGGCGTGGTACCACCCTGGCCTCTTGTCCACGGAGCGTCTCCGCCAGGCTGGGTCACCCTCTGTGCCCGAGACCCCTGACACTCACACATGTTGGGAACTGGGGACCCGAGACTCAGACCCGCTTCTTGTGACACTGAGGCCAGAGCTCTTCATTTCAGCAGACTCGGGGACTATGAGCACGTATGCTAACTCGACTTCCTGCCATGCTTCCCCCCAGATGCCGCCAGAAGCCCCGAGTTCCCTGCGTGCCCTGCAGACATCGCAGTTCTGTACCTTCGGGAGGCTGGACTCTTGAGATGTGACTTCTGATTTGTGCTCGGCTGCAGTTGTAGCTACGTTCCTATTAGCTTACCAGGGCTTTGTGCCCAGGCCGTTTATATATGTGGTTTAATTCCACACCACCTGTTCCTGCTCTGCAGACAGCGGGGGTTCAGGCCGAGTGCCTGGCACGGCCCAGGCTCTGACACATGAGTGAATGTGGCCCTAACACACGCGTGAGTGTGCCCAGCCATGCTCCTGGAGCCTCTGGGCTTAGAGAGCCACCCCCGTCCCACCATTAGTTCTTGAAATAGCAGTCAGCGCTGACTTGTGTTTTCCTGCAAACAGGAAAGGGAGAGGATGCTGAAATATTTCAGAGGCTGCTTGAACTGAAAGGCAACAGAGTTTTAATGAAGAAGTCGCCTCGTTTGACCCAGAGTAACTGGAAACGGGAGGCCGACGCAGCGTCTGCCCCAGCCTCCTCCCCGTGGGACTGAGTCCCGGGCCCTCCCCCGCCCTGCGTCTGTCCACACCTCGTTACCTGAGCTATCCCCGTGACCCTGCACCCTCCTCTGCTCCCCACCTGAGCCCCTGGCAACCGAGCCCTCCGGAAAGTGCTCCGCGCGGCTGCCCTCCTCTCACCACGTGTCTTTCCTGAGCTCTTACGTCCTGGCCAGTCACAGACTCCTTAGGGACCCCCCTCCCTCTGTCTCCACGGATTCCTACTTGGCACAGATACGCTATGGACCGCTCCCCAGCCGTAAGAAAGAAGCAGACAGTGCCATTGGCCACAACAAAGATGGGCCTAGAGATGATCGTCCTCAGAGAAGCAAGTCAGAGAGAGACAGACGCCATATGATGTCGTTTATATGTGGAATCTAAAAACGGAGCAAGTGGACTGACGACTCAGCGACGACATAGAAAACAAGCTCACGTTGCCAGAGGAGAGCGGCTGTGGGGAGGGCTGAACCTGGGACTAACACACACACCCCTGTACATGAAACAGTGACTAATAAGGACCTACAGGGTAACGCAGGGAGCTCTACTCAACACGCTGCAGTGGCCTATATCGGAAAGTGGCCTAGACGCCCTCCCTATATGCGAGACGATGAGGCTGCTGGAACTGCGTTAGAGGCATAATGTGGTGTATAATTGAATCGCGTTGCTAGATACAAGTATTGTGAATCAGCTATACCTGCGTGCATGCTGAGTTGCTTCAATAGTGTCCAACTCTGCAACCCCACGGACTGGAGCCCGCCAGGCTCCTCTGTCCATGGGATTCTCTAGGCAAGAACACTGGAGGTGGTTGCTATGCCCTTCTCCAGGGGATCGTCCCGACCTACCTCTCCATACAATGAAAACTGAATTTACGAAGGAAGTCACTGCTGATTCTGATCTTCATGTTTCATCAGCAGCGGCTCTGGTGCTCTTCAAGGTGAAAACCTTCACCGGGAGGCTGACCATGGTGACCTTGTTTTTGCAAAGAACATATCTGAAGACAAGAGGCACGAGAGGAGGAGGTTGCTGGACAGCGTTAGAAGCCGCGGGCCTGGGTGCGGGGAGCAGGGATCCCGCTGCCAGCCACCGCGCGGCTGCGGCACGCCCTGTGGTCACGGCAGCTGCCATCCTGGCCCCTGGGGTGGGACAGTCCCTTTCGCCTTGTGCCATGATGCCAGCAGCCCTCCTTGCGCGGGGCGGACTTGCCACCCCTCACTGAGCAGACGAGAAATGCGCTTCCTTCCTGCTTCCTCCTGGCCACGGAGACGGAGCCCCAGAGAAGAGACGCCCCAGGGAGGTCTTGCAGGGCCTCCCCTGGTTTTCCTAAGAGTGAGCTGAAGCAGCCCCACCATCAGTTCTCCTTGAACATCCTGTTCTCAGGTCCAGGGAAAGCCCTAGAAACTCCGTTTTCTTCTCTAAATCTTACAACGAGTCCACTCTAAACTCCAGCCTACCCACTGGACGACCAGGCGCAACCCCTGGAGTCAGGCCCTCAGCTGGCTTTCTGGAACACAAGGGGCTCCAGACCTGCAGATCCCTGGGAGCTGGGGAGGCAGCCGGACCAGGTCAGCACGCAGGGACCATGGGGAGCATGACTGTCCGGGTCTCGGTCTGGTCCAGCTCTGCGGACCACCCATAAGCCCATTCCTACCCCTGGCGAGACCCCGCAGGGCCCGGGGGAGCCCAGGTGCTCTTGGCCTCTGGGTCCTTCTCCCCACTGTGACTCACCCACGGCCAACACTGCTGCAGCCTCGTGGGGTCAGAGAACAGGAAGGAGACCGGCTCTTGGGGATGATCTAAGCTTCACCTGTGGTTTGGGTATTTCAAGGACTTCCCGGATGGCTCAGTGGTGAAGAATCCGCCTGCCAGTGCAGGAAACATGGGCTCAATTCCTGGGTCAGGAAGAGCCCCTGGAGAAGGGAATGGTAACCCACTCCAGTCTTCTTGCCTGGGAAATCCCATGGACAGAGGAGCCTGCAGGGCTATAGTCCACGGGGTCACAAAGAGACAGACACGACTGAGCAACGACTAACTCCACCACAAGGGTGTCTCAAGCTTCATCCTTTCATCTCTGGGCTCAGAGCTTCTTTGATTTCCTTCTTGTTCATTACAAGAGTCAGTGTGCTGGGCGGAAGCCAGCCTGCTCTTCGTTATTCTCCTGACACCTCCATTCCATCTGCCTGCCTTTTGGCCTGGCCTGACGTTTCCGGGTTCCCTTTCTCTTCGTGTGAAACAAGACCGAGAGCGCCTTCCTTGTGCAGTGAGACGTCACTGGGTGTGGGTTTCCTCTTCGCTTCCACCCCTGGAGACAGACACCGAGCCTTGTAGACGCCAGGCGATGTTTCAGAGGCTGAGCTGACACCCTCTGGCTGAAACGCAGAAGGTGTACGTGGAGTCCCAGCATTATATCCTAGAGCCATCAGAATCTCGCTGCCAATGACCAACATGTAGCTCAGGCCACGGAGGGGACATGAACTTCCCTGGGAGGTCCATGGGAAAGCGAGAGCACTCAGGGAGGCTGGCCGTGGGCGAGCTCCTCCCTGCATCCTCTCGAAGCTGCCCCGACTCTCAGCGGAAGCCGTGGATCTCGGCGGCCTCCAAGTTCCCATCATCGGCTCCCACAGAAAGATGAGCTCCATCCCCCTTCAACAGGCCCTGTTCACAGCCTGGGAAATGGCTGTGATCGGGTGGTCTGGGGCAGTGCCCTCCACCGGGGCTGCCCCCGTGGACTGAGGACACGCCCCCTCACATACAAAACCCCTCCTGGGGAGCGAGCCACCCTCCAGCAATAGGGGGTCTTTGGGCATGCTGGCCACAGTCAGAGCCGGGGTGCAAGCTGTCATTACAGCTGTGTTCAAGTGCCGCACAGGCAAATCGCGCCTTTAACTACAAGGGAGCCGAGGTCCTTGGCAGGAAACACAGCGCGATCAGGCATGTGCTCTCGGGACAGCTGGCAGCCGTCGGTCACCTCGCCCTCCATTGGGGTTTCTCATCTCAGGGCAGCGGTCAGTGGATCTTACGAAACTCAATGTGTTTCCTGCAGATTTGCCCGCGGTGCCCTCGTGGGAAGCTGGTTTCCTGGCATTCTTGTGATCACTGGTGCGCAGGAAACCATTAGCAACCTGGATTGTCCATAAACCGGGAGTGATGGCTTCAGGCCCATGCAGGCTCCTGGCATCTCCCAGCCGGGCCGCTGGACCTGCAGTGCGGTTCCGTCAGGAGGCTGCGTGCTGGGGCTCTGGGAGGCGTCTCTGGTGTTTGGCTGGAGTTGGAGCTGTTGGCGCTGAAGATTAGTCCCAGCACCGCTGGCACGCGCTACCTGGGCCTGACCTTGCCTGGGGCTTTCATCTCAGCAGACGAAAGCTCCTGACCAACCCCTCTCCAGCTTTCTGGTTCACCTGCCGCCCCAGCCTGAGGCTTCATCCTGCAGGGATTCCCGTTCCCGGGACACAGAGCCACAAGAGACGCTGACCCAGGCAGAGCGGCCGGTGTCCCAGGGCTGCGTTTGCTGGGTCCTCACCCGGCATCCTGACCTCCCTGCAGCGGGAGGACCTGGGGGCAGGCCGGCAGAGTCCTTGTTCCACACGCCGCAGCATCAGTCTGTGGATTTCAGGCCTGCGGCCGGCCCCGCCTTGCTGGCGCCGCCTCCACCCCGCCCCTCTCTCGCCCTGTCCGCTCCGTCCAGGATGGCAGCGCGTCAGTTCTGAACTTGGAAACTGGTCGATGCCTCAGATGACAGGGACATCTTGGGGGAGGTGCCGGCCATCCCACCTGGCTCAGAGCGGCCCCCAGCATCCCGGGCAGCAGCCCCCGTGCTGGGCGGAGGCCCGGTTGGATCTCCAGTCTCCCCTGAACACCCTCCGGGACGGCTGCTTCCCCGGCGCTCAGCTCGGCGACCTTCTCGGTGACCTGGAAGCCCCGCCCGAGGGGCTCTCCTTTAAGCAGCCTGCCCCGCCCGCCGCCCCGCACTCAGGGTGTCACCCTGCTTCTGCAATGGAAAGTCGAGCTGGCCGCGGCCTCTGCCCGCGCCTGGAGGGTGGGCCAGCGTAGTGGGCCCCGGGCATCTTGTGCACCCCAGCTCGACCTGCCCCGACCTTTGGATCCAGAGGGCCTTCTTCTGGCCCCAGCTTGGCTCCATCGGTGCCCTTCGCGCTCACATCCGCCAGCGCGTCTCCCTGGTTCATGCCTGTGTCGTGGTGACTGGGTCTGCCCGCCGGGTTCCCCGTAAGAGCACATCAGTGAAGTCAAAGCCACTCAGTCGTGTCTGACTCTGTGACCCCATGGACTGTACAGTCCATGGAAGTCTCCAGGCCAGAATACTAGAGCGGGTAGCCTTTCCCTTCTCCAGGAGGTCTTCCCAACCCAGGGATCGAACCCAGGCTTCCCACATTGTGGGTGGATTCTCTACCAGCTGAGCCACCAGGGAGGCCCACGCCTGCATTCGGGCAGCAGGAAGCTAAGCTAGTCATGCTGTCTCACAGAGCGGAGCCTCTGGAGCTGGGCAGCGAGTGCCCCTCTCTGCTGTGCCGTCCTGGTGGTAGGGCCCTTGTCCCATGGAGAGGACCCTCCTTCCCCACCACACCAGTGGCCGCTCTGACGGGGGGCTGCCCCCGCGTGAGTGTTTCTGGGTCTGTGCCGCGTCTCTTTGCTGCAGCCTGCACTGTCCGAGCTGATGCAGGGGTGGGAGCATCTTCTCGACGCCTGGGCGGAAGTGACTCAACTGAGTCTCTTCTGCAGGACCCTCCATGTCCACAGGGTCCTGGCCTTTCCCAGCGTTTTTTGGTTTCAGCCTGTTGACTCCCTGCAGCGGTTAGGGTTGGTATCGCATTGAATCCAGAATTTAATCTCAGTTCGGTTGACTTTGTAAACACGGAATCCTCCCATTCATAAACATGACATATTCCTACATTTTGTAAAGGCTTCTTTAATAGGCTTTGACAAGGATTTATGGTCTTTTCCAAAGATTTTACACATTTTTCTTAGGTTTTAGATTTTCTACACATCCAATCTTTTTTTTTTTTTAATAAGGACAGTTCTGATGGTATCCTTCCCATCTTCTATGGCACTGGGTGCCCTGCTTGTTCTTGGCCTGGATGGTGATTTGTAGGTGGTCAGCCTCTGTTCTTTTTTTTTTTTTTTTGCATAAATAGAGTTGGTACTCAGAAATGGGTTGTTGTTTGAGAAGTTTTGAATCTATTACAGTAACTTGGGACCATTTTTCTGCCTTTTTTATGCCATTTTGAAGATACTACTTTTGCAACATGTAACTGCACCGAATTATCTAATTGAGCAACTTCATGGTTCAAAATGTCGAAAGTTCACAAATGATAGTTTTTCCGTGTATTGCTGGACTGTTAAGCCTGGACCATATGAACGGCTTCCTTTGTGTTAACAGTAGCTGTCTTGGTAACAATATGGCTCAGTCCGAGGGCCCCGGGTACCTTCGCGGTCTGAACGGGTCGGTAGAGTCACCTGCACTGAATCACCAGACTTCTGTCTGGAGGTGTGCAGCCTGCTTCCTGTAGCCCGTGGCTGAGTGCCCGGCGCAGGACGGGGGCGGGGGTCAGAGAGCGGGTGGCACCCGTCTGAGGGTGGGCCTCTGACCTGGCGCAGGTGATACACAGGCTCAGCTCCTTGTCTCCCTGATTCTCGTCCAGCCAAGCAAGCCCAGCCCTGACTTGGCAAGTGGCCTCTGTCTGGAAATATTCAGCTTCACTTTCCTGGTGTGGAGGGTGGATCGTGGTGTAAGGGGCAGAGTCTTGGGGTCCCCAGGGCGGGGTGCTGGCAGGGCCCCCCAGGATGCGCTTCACTGTTTTGTTTCTGCTTCTTAGCCTTGCCAAGACAGAGGGTGTTTGAGTCACCATGGGCGGGCCCCGCGGCGGCCAGTGCTGTCAGGAAGGCCGGCTGCTCAGGGAGCAGCTCGCAAAGCACTGTGGCCGAGCAGGAGGCCAGCAGGGCTGCGCATGCACCCCAGTGGTGGGTGGCTGACTGCTCCCAGGGGTGCGAGTCCTTGAGCCTGAAGTGCTCAAGTCATAGTTCCCTTGTTCTCCTTGGCCCTGCAGATGCAACTGAGGATGCCCGTCAGGGCGGCATGAGCAGCCCTGGCCACGCCGGGGGACAGCCCGCAGGGCTGGAGGCTGTGAGGACAGAGGATGGGTCCTCAGGGCTGCTGAGGGCAGGCTGGGAGCCGCGGGGCTGGCCAGCCCTTCCCAGACCCTCCGGGCTGACGCACCTGCTCCTGCCTTCAGGCCAGGTGCTGGGGAAACCCGGACACGGCTCGGGAGGTGATGAAACAGGGGTTGGTGGCTCTGCTCCAGCTGACCCGGGGCCAGCCTGGGGTCACTCCGGCCAGCAGGGGCGCACACAGCCTCCTCCTGCGCCTCTGCGCAAGGACGCCATATTAATACAGACGGCTGAGGGGCCGTGCTCTCTCGGCCAGCAGCCCGGCTCCTGCGGGACGCTCAGCTGACATGTGTTTGCTCCTGAGGCACGTCACTGCCTCCTGGACCGCGGACCCCCAGGCCGCCCGGCCATGCTGTGCTTGGGCCACTTTAAACAGAGACATCTCCCCGAGCACAGAACTACGACAGCGCCCAGCGGGGGTGAGGAGGCCCTGCGCCCAAGCCAGCTGGAGCAGAGGCTGGGCGCCGACCACGCTCGGTGATGCCCGTCGGTGGCCTTGAGTCTCGATTCGGGGTCACGAATGCGTCTCAGAAAATAGGTGGTTTGCAGACCTGGAGGAGACCTAGGAGGGAGGCGGCTGGCCACGTGGGGGCAGGGGCGGGGGTCCTGCCGAGTCCGGCGCCCCCTGCTGGCCCCGTCAGGGAACGGCGATCCTGGCAGGGGGCGGTGGTCCTGGGCGAGTCTAGCGCCCCCTGCTGGCCCCGTCAGGGGCCGGTGGTCCTGCCGCGTCTGGCGCCCCCTGCTGGCCCCGTCGGGGGCCGGTGGTCCTGCCGCGTCTGGCGCCCCCTGCTGGCCCCGTCGGGGGCGGTGGTCCTGGGCGAGTCTAGCGCCCCCTGCTGGCCCCGTCGGGGGCGGTGGTCCTGGGCGAGTCTAGCGCCCCCTGCTGGCCCCGTCGGGGGCGGTGGTCCTGGGCGAGTCTAGCGCCCCCTGCTGGCCCCGTCAGGGCCGGTGGTCCTGGGCGAGTCTAGCGCCCCCTGCTGGCCCCGTCGGGGGCCGGTGGTCCTGGGCGAGTCTAGCGCCCCCTGCTGGCCCCGTCGGGGCCGGTGGTCCTGGGCGAGTCTAGCGCCCCCTGCTGGCCCCGTCGGGGCCGGTGGTCCTGGGCGAGTCTAGCGCCCCCTGCTGGCCCCGTCGGGGGCGGTGGTCCTGCCGCGTCTGGCGCCCCCTGCTGGCCCTCTCTCCTCCGTGCAGGAGCCGAGGCCGGGCTGTGCATCTCCGGTTCCCGCTTCATTGGAAGGCGCGGCTCTGCTGGGCCCCGGGGCTCTGTTCACAGCCCCCCGACCCCGTGCTTGGCCTGCTCCACGGAGGACATTTCACCTGGAGCGGAGGGACCACGAGCTCCCCAGCGTCTGAGGGGCCGGGGACCTGGCATGTCCCCCGAAGCGGGTCTGGGCTCCCTGAGCTGACCCAGAAGCTCCCGTTTTCCCAGAGAGCCGCTGCAGGGCTGACCGCCTCCCAGGCCCTCCGGGGTGGGCCGTCCACCTCCCAGCGCCTCACGCTCTGACTCGGAGCAGGAAACGCACACTTATTTTGGCTGGAAACCAGCAAAACCAGTCAGCGCTCCACACACACGGAAGCACTCCCCTGGGTGAAACCGCAAACCCCGGGAAAGATTGGTCTCGACAACCGTGTCAGCCCAGGCGTTTCCAAACGAAAATTGTTTTTCCAGTTTGGGGGTTGGAGAAAAGTGGATTTAAACACTGCCAACAAAAAATAGTTCACATGGCAGTTTGAGACAACTCTATTTTCTCAAAAAGGATTTTTACAGCCCAGAGCCCAACCTTAGAGAGATTTGAATGAGCTTGTGCTCAGCGTCCGAGATGTTTGTAGAAAAGAGATGGGAAACTACGGCCAGCCCACCAGCGACCTGGGTCCCCCTGCATGGAGACTCACGTCAGGACCCCCAGGGTTGCCACTGGCACCAGTTAAATTAATAATTTTATATTGGCGTATCGTTGATTTACCGTACTGTACAGCTCTCATAAGCACAGCGAAGTGGTTTATTAGGTTTTATATGTGATCTCTACGTGTGCACTTATTTATGTTCCTTTTGGGTCACTTTCCACTATAAGTCATCACAAGATGCTGAATGCAGCTCCCATGCCACGCAGCACGACCTTGTTCATCTGTTTCATGGTGTGTCTGCGTCAACCCCAAACTCCAAATTTACTCCTCCCTCAGCTGTTCCCCGCTGGTAACCACACACTGTGTCCTCTGGTCTGAGTCTGTTTCCATTTTGCAAATAGATTCATTTGTACCTTTTTTCCTAATATATTTTACACGTAAGTGATATCATGTGATACTTGTCCTCTGTTTGACCCCCGTCACTTGGTGTGATCATCTCTAGGTCCATCCATGCGAAGGCATCACGTCGTTCTTTTTGATGGCTGAGCAACACCCCACTGCCTGTACCTGGCCTTCTGTCCCCACTCCTCTGGTGAGGGACACGGGCTGCTCCGTGTCCTGGCTGCGGTGAACTCTGGGCTGTGTGCATCTTGTCAAGTTAATTGTCTCCGTCATCACTGCAGTCCCACTGAGCCTGAGAGTGAGGCGACCGGAGGGGGCAGAGTCTGGGCCCCACGCGGGACACCCAGAGATGGGAGCGGTGTTCAGGCAGGCTGCTCTGAGCGTCCCTTCGACCACGGGCAAGGGAGTAGGGCTCTGGGACCAGCTGCTGTCTGCTCCAGACCCGAGACTACCCACCTGCTCTCTGCCTTCAGCGCCGAGCTCCCGGAAGCAGCTGGAAGGCTCCTGTGAAGCCCGGCGCCCCCTGTTCCCCTCCCCAGCGGATCTGCAGGTTTTTGGAGTTTGGGGGATGAAACAGCAAGTTCTCTGCCCTGAAATAACCTCCCAGGCCCCAGATGGAGTCGCTCCTCCCGGGACCCTCAGGCACGTCCATGTAGAGACCCCGCTGCCCCCAGGCCCAGCACCGTGGTCGGCACACCCCCCGCGCCAGGCCGGCACTGGGCTCCTCACCCCAAACAGGGCTGACGGGCGCCCCAGACACTCCCTGCTTCTATTTTTCAGTCTTTCTTTTTGCAAAAGGTTCCTGCCCCCACCCCACCCCTCTGCCAGTTCTCGCAAAGCAGGCTCTCCGCTTGGTGCCGTGCTGAGTGACGTTTAAGTGATGGTTGCTGCCATCACTTAAGCGGTCCCTCGACTTCACTTCCTGTGACACCCCCAAGCTTCACCGGCCGGGGCCTCTCTGCACACCTGGCTGACCGGGGGTTCCGTGTTCCCAGGTCCCGCGGTCACCGGTGGACCGCGTCTGTCTGTCTGTACTGAGCCTGTGCAGCGACAGATGGACAGAAGTAGCTGCTGAGGTGGCCGGGCTGCTGATCGCAGGCAGGCCTCGGAGGTGGTCAGCCTGCCCCCAGTGATGAGGCCTGGGGCCCAGGGGAGGCCGGTGTGGAGCCTGGAGGGCCGCCGAGGATCCCAGACTCCCGCACTCCCGCTCGCGGGGGCAGGGGGCAGGGGAGCGGCTCTGAGACTCATAGTCCACCAGACTGGGTAATTTTCCTCATAAAGTTCTGTAACACAACCGCAAATGTAAGTGACCCTCTCAGCCCCCGGTTGGGTCTGTAACATGAGAGGAAAGTCATTTATGAATCTGAAGAGACGGATTCCGGCTGGCACGCGTTGTAAAGCTCTGCACAAATCACCTCGCGTTCTCTCTGGCAAAGCCGTGAGCTGCTGCCAAGCTCAACACCCCACCCCCCTATTTCCCCCAAACCTTCCTTTTCTGGCGGTAGATCGTCGCGGCCTCAGCCTCCTCCCCTTCCTCTGAATTTCTGTGGTCCGCCCTGGCAATGGCAGCTTCTGAAGGAAGCATTTCTTACAAAGAGTACCATGTCCCCCCGATGATGAGCTGCCCCGATGCAGGTCGCTGTAAACCTAGGCCTCGGCTGGAGAGCGGCCGCAGACTGCCGTCCGCCCCGGGAGTGCAGATGGCGACGGTCAGGGAGGCCGGGCCGTGGACGCGGGCCGGGAAGGCAGGCCCCCGAGCACAGGCCCGGTGGGGAGACCGCCTGGGTGCCGCCCGCGGGCAGGGTGCCCCCTGAGGGCCCGGGGGCCGGGGCCAGAGGACGCAGCGGCACACGAGCGCCATGCCCCATAGGGCTGCCGCTTGCACCGGGAGGGCACGCTTGCCGTTTCTCTGGTGGCGTTTAGCGCACCCTGCTCGCTCATCTCCGACGTGTGGGGCTGGGTCCTAACGCTGCGCACCCCGGGGCCAGGCCGGGAGAGGCCTCGGCGGATGGGAGCCCCGGAGAGGCCGCAGCCGCACGCGGTCCACCTGGCGGCCTGCCAGCGCCCACGGCGGGCCCTCTGCGCTCTGGATCAAAGCGCCGCGGCCTGGCCCCAAAACAAGTTCCGGAAACTGGAACCCGCTTCCTTACGTCTGCGGAAAACATCTCCAGGAGTGCCTCCGCCCGCTAAGAAAATAGGTTTCCCAGCTGAGGTTTCCACTGCAGCCGCAGGCCACTGTTGAGGGACCGTCTCCGGCTTCCCAGCAGGCCAGCCTGGGGGTCTGCGGGCTGACCCGGTAGCCGCTGGCGAACGCGGTCGAGGCTGCACCGTCCACACCATGCGGCGCCACCCCCCCCCCCCCCCCCGGCCGCAAGTCCTTGCCGGGTTTGGGGGACGAGCGACCACCCTAGAGAAAGCTACTCCCCCACCCCACCCCCACGGCCGTGGGGCCAGAGGCGCAGCCTTGAGGGGGAGGTGGGACAGGGTTGCCCTTCTCCAGCGCAACTTCCCGACCCAGGAATCAAACCAAGGTCTCGACACGGCAGGTGGATTCTTCACCAGCTGAGCGACCAGGGAGAGTGCTACCCGTTTCTTTTGCAACGTAAGTAGTAACTGCAAAACTCTTAACAGAAGTCGTAGCAGAAGTCTCCCGACCCCGGGCTGAAACATGCGTGGCCCTGCGGTTTTCCGGGCCCTGCGGCCCCTCCTCTGAGGACACCTTCTCGCCTCCATCCTCCCAAAGCAGCACCGACACCAGCCGGGGCTCGGCCGCGTCCATGCGACGCAGGACGCGGGCTCTGAAGAGGGCGCTGCACGGGGTGGGGCCTGTGGGGCACGAGGTGCGTGGATGGACTCGGGGGTGGCCATCCCCGGGGGGAGCCCCCACTTTCATTCTTGGAGATTTTGACGCCACTGTCTACCCAGTCTCGATTCTGCTGAGTGTTTACTATATTTTTTCTTCTTACGAGCTCAGCACCAACTAAGCCGAGTGTATCTCAGTGCAGAGGGTGCCTGGACACAGAGTCCCCTTCACCCGCAGGGGAGGCCGGGGGTGGGAAGGGTTCGTGCAGGAGGGGACACTGGCGAGTATTTCATTTTGTCTTCAGACCTACAGGTAAGACGCCTCCTGAAGTTTATCACTGATTAAAAACAACTGAGAGTGTTCGCAGTGAAATAAACTCTCTGACTCCTGCGGGAATCTTTCTGAGAACATTCCCTGCATAGGAAGTGGTTTTGTCCGGAAGTTGGGGCATGTGGCAGGGTGGCCCTCACGGTGGGCGCATGCCTGTGCGGTCCCTGGAGGCCGGGGCGGGATGGAGGGGTTGGAGCAGAGCAGAAGGGCGCTGACACGCACTGGCGCCCTGCCTCGTTCTCTGGGCCTGTCTCCCGTCACTTGAGTCCTGCTCTTCAAGAGCCGAGTCAGAGAAACACTGCTGTGTCCAGGGACACGTTTCATGGCTGAAACTCATTGTGGAGAAGTTCGCTTTCAGCCTAGAAGCCTTGTGAATAAGCAGAGGTAAGTGTGGAAAAGTGCTTACAACTCAAGGGCTTGTGGGACCTTGGACCAGCCCAGAGGAGAAGCCGAAGGACACGGACGTGCTGTGCGTCCGTAAGGCTGGGGTGCTGAGTCTGCCCCACACGTTCACCCCAGTCCTGAACCCTCCGCTTCCCCTTCGCTTGTACAGATGAGCCTGAATTCCACCCCAAGTTCAGATGGTTCTTCAGGACGTCGGCCCACTTTGCTCTCCGTCTGCTGGCTTCTGAGTAAAGCTGCCATTCCCGCCCCACCGCCTCACCTCTCGACCTGCTGGCCCGCTGTGCTGTGACTCCAGCGGGACCTGGCCCCTCGGGGTGAGAGCCGACAGGGACGGCGATGAGACTCGAGTCCCAGGAGAGGACGCCGGTAGAGGCAGAGGCTGCCCGTGATCGAGGCACAGATGGGAAAGACCCCGATGCTGCGAGGAATTGGGGGCAGGAGGAGAAGGGGACGGCAGAGGATGAGATGGCTGGATGGCATCACCGACTCAATGGACATGAGGTTGGGTAAACTCGGGGGGTTGGTGATGGACAGGGATTCCTGGCATGCTGCCGTCCCTGGGGTCACGAAGAGCCAGACACGACTGAGCGACTGAACTGAACGGACCCCAGAGAGGCAGTCCTCTCAGTGGACACCTGGGGGCGCTCAGGCAGACAGCCACGGGCAGAGATGCCCGCGTCCCCCAGCAGGTGGTGCCATCCTCCCACAGAGCGGGTGGCGCAGGGACCAGCTTCCTCTCAAGGGAGGGTGGTCGGGGGTCTCCTGTGGTGGCCTAATTGTTGTTTAAGGGGTCTTATATCAACAATAAGAACTTAGGAACACGGGACAGGCTGACCTAGGACCTACGAGAGGTGGTATTTTCAGGTTACAAAGAATAACAGCTGCTTCTCAGCGCAGCACCTTAACACGCAGAGCAAACCTTCAGTTCCCGGCCAGCTGCCTCCTTGTTGGCACAGAGCTGAGCTGCAGGGTCTTGTCTGTCCCCACCGTCCCGTGGTCTCAGATCCCGACAGGCGCAGGCCACAGGCACCTCTCTGCCCGGTTCTAACCAGGAGGAGGCTCCCTGTGTCCTGGGGAAGGAAGGACCCAGCGGGGTGGGGGGGGCCTGTCTGGGGCCGAGCCCAGCACCACCTCCCAGCTGTCACCCCCTGCCCAGTCTTACCGAATCACCAGCTCCCCGTGTGAACGGGGTTGACGCTCCCCCAGGACCGCCCACGAGCCCACGGTGGTCCCTTGGAGGATGATCGAGCTGAGGAGGGGACAGGGAGGGGCAGAGAATGCCTGGAGCTGTGGGCATGGGGCTGGGAAGTGGGGCCTGGACTCCAAGTCCGTCGGCAGGTTCCCAGATGACCGGACGACTCCCTGACCCTGTCCCAGCCTCAGCCGTGGAGGACAGGAGGGAGGGACGCGGGTCCAGGTGCCCTGGGGTCGCAGTGCGTCCAGAGAATCAGCGGAGGAGAGGAGGGGCGGGGCTGCGCGGAAGCCCAGTGGAGGTGGGCGGTCACGCAAGAGGGAGCAGGAAGCAGTGAGACAGTGAGGCCCGTGTGGGGGCAGGGAAGCGACCTTTGTTCCTCTGGTGGAGGGGAAGGTTCGTAAACACGTAAAATTCTAAATCCCTTCTCATGCCCCGCCCCCAGGAGGGGCCCATCGGGCGTGTTTACTAAACATAAATAGGCATAAGACGTAAATACATTCTCATGGCCGCCCCCTCCAGGAGGGACCGCCAGGGGTGCTTACGAAAAGAGTCAGGCGACCGGAAGGTGATGGCATTTATTCACCCGGCCTGGGCAGCGTGCCCTGATCAGGCAGCGGGCAGCGTGCGAGGGTCCGGTCACTCCGCCCCACGAGAGTCCAGGTGGGCGTAAGCGCTGTCTGACTCTGGCCCGTGAGCGGCACACGCGCCCCGCACAGGGGTGGGGGCCTCCTACTTGCAGAGGAGCACTTGGGGTCCACAGGGCGGGCCCTAGGGAGAGAGGCCCTGGTGAGCTTCAGACCAACCGGAAGCCACGTGCCGGCCCCCGGGGGCTGGTGAAGCGGCCGCCCGGGCGCTGCTCTGGGGTCGCTACAAGGGCCTGTTTGGGGGCCTCGCAGCCCCTCCTCGCTCGGGGGGAGGGGTCAGTATTCTTGGTTCCAGGCTTGCAGGCAGGTGCCAAGGCTGATTCCACTCCACCTCCAAGGACCGGCTCGTTTTAGCTCTGACCACCACCTAGCCCTGAGTTCCAGGCAGGCCCCGGGGAACAGCAGTGACTTTTTAAATGTAACACCATTGGGGTCATTCATGCTTACAAGGTAAAAGTGGTGAAAAGCAAGCTTAGACTGATTTTTTCACACTGATTTTAACTGTTTCCTTTTCTTAAGTAGCGCACTGTGAAAGTAGATGCTTCCTTTCAGCTTCTGGCTCCTCTCCAGGCAGCAGGCACTTGGGACCGTGGATGCTGCCGCCTGAGAGGGACCCGTGGGCTGGAAGCCTTTCGTACAAATGAAAAGCATCTCCAGTCCTTTCCCTCCGTGTCCTTGATTCCAATGTGCCTCTGCATTTTAAAAAGTAGGTTAACACTTTGACAAATTAGCATCTCCAATGAATGCAGTTCATAGGAGAAGGAACCGGGCAGAGGGAAGGTGCCTGGGGGTGGAGATGGTGTCAGATAGAAACAGGAGGGCCAGGCTGATGAGCCCGCAGCCCCAGTGCTTCCGACGACTTCCTGGGTCTTGACAGACACCCACGAGGCTGCAAACCTCAGGAAGGCCCGCTGTGAACCCACCTGCTCTGCAAGCCCCGCAGGAGCTTCCTGCGGCGGATTGCACACGTCCCGGGGTTTCCCACGGCCCAGCCAGGAAGGTCCTTCTCCCTCTCCCTCCACGGGCAGCAGCGAGGACTTGGGGTCGGCGAGCATCCTGTGGATAAATGTGCCCTCTCAGGGGTCGTCACCCAGAGGGGCCCGCGCTGGGCAGCCTCCAAGGGCCCCTCCTAGCAGCACCAGCTCGCTCCTCAAACATGGAGACGCGCTTTAGATTCAAGCCAACATCTTGGTTTAGAAAACAAAACTGGAAATTCCGTGGAGTGCAGCTGGAGGCAGATGCCAGATGCCTGGCCCTGCTGGAGCATGCGAGGAGACTCTGCCTCGGGGAGCCCAGCACCACCCCAAGTGAAGGGTGGGAAGGACAGCAGAGGTCATGGTGTGGAAGTGGGGGTCACTGGACCGCTTCTCAGACACAATCTCATGCTGAGCCAGTGGGGACCTTCAGAAATGTGTCCAAAGAGGTGAGGACGCCTGACTCAGGGTGGGCCATCAGCCTTCAGTTCCCAGCGACCCTGGGGGAGGGCGTTGGGGGGAGGGATGGGTGTTGAAGGGGCTGGGTCCCAAATAGGGGGTCCCGGGGCCCTGTGGGGGTAGGAGGGGAGGAACAGGGGATCTGAGACGGGACCCATGGAACACGGCATCATGGGCTCTGCCGGGCCAGGGGCCACGTGGGACACCAGCCTCCCTGGATGTCAGGACAGGACACCAGAGTCTGGGTCCCCTCACTGGACGGCAGGGCAGGAAAACGGGGCTGAAACTGCCCCCACTCAGCCCCTTAACACAGAACACAGCTCTGTGCTTTTCTCAAAGAGAAACTGATAAATAGCGAAACAGCTGTACTCTGCAGGACAGGCCCAGGCATCTGCAGCCGCTCTTACAGCGACAGTGAGGGGTGTGCTGACTCGAGGTGTGTGCACAGAAGGTTAGCCCTCGGGCCCAGGAGAGGCTGCCCCGCCGGGTCCCCATCCCAGCTTCTCCAGGGTAAGTGGGAAGCGCGCGAATTGACGCTTCTCTCCCGCCACAGCTGCATTCCAGTAGAATGCAGCTGCCGGCTGCCTATGGCACCGGATAAGGCTTGTCCTAAACAAAGAGACTCTGAGGACTTCCACCTCAGGCCCTGAGACTCAGGGTGGGAAATTAAACTTGGGACAGACGATGAAACAAGCGCACGTGGGAGGAGCTGAGGTGTGCGCCCCACGGTTCCCGCCGGCAGACTGACAACTGACTGGGAAATGTGATCTGGATGAAATGTACCCTGAAAGGTTGACCTGAGGTGTTCAGACAGCAGGAGTAAGTAGGCAGAGAAGCTCTCAGGACTGGAGACTGATCAGCAAGATGGATGTGCCCAGACAACTGACCGCAAATCAGGCCTTCAGTGCAAAAGTCACAGAGAAAAACATTTATCTCAGCGAATATGATTCAGTGAGATGGACAATGTAAACAGCCGTGCTTCTACTGCAGGAAGAAAGCTGCTCGGACAGGTGGTGTGACGGCGTTCCCTGTGGATCCGTCTCTCAGTGGAAACGTGTCCGTGCTGGTATATTCCTGGCTGAGATTATGTTAATCGCCATCACCCCAAAATGCACAGGCTTAGATCTAAAATGGTAGGGGGGAATAAATGTGGGGGCGGGAGAATCGACACGGAACGAAGGTCAAGGCCCCCGGAGCACCTGAGAGGTGTCCTCAGAGGCGTCTCTCGGTCTCTGTCTCTCCCTGCGTCTCTCTGTCTCTGTGTCTCTCTCTGTCTCTGTGTCTCTCTGTCTCTGTGTCTCTCTCTGTCTCTGTGTCTCTCTGTCTCTCCCTGCATCTCTCTGTCTTCATCTGTGTCTCTCTGTCTCTGTGTCTCTCTGTCTCTGTCTCTCCCTGCGTCTCTCTGTCTCTGTGTCTCTCTCTATCTCTCCCTGTGTCTCTCTGTCTCTCCCTGCATCTCTCTGTCTCTGTCTCTCTGTCTTCATCTGTGTCTCTGGCTCTGGCTCTCTCCCTGGTCCCTCTCTGTCTCTCTGTCTCTGTGTCTCTCTCTGTCTCTCCGTCTCTGTGTCTCTCTCTGTCTCTCCCTGCATCTCTCTGTCTCTGTGTCTCTCTCTGTCTCTCCCTGCATCTCTCTGTCTTCATCTGTGTCTCTCTGTCTCTGTGTCTCTCTCTATCTCTCCCTGTGTCTCTCTGTCTCTCCCTGCGTCTCTCTGTCTCTGTGTCTCTATCTCTCCCTGTGTCTCTCTGTCTCTCTCTCTGTCTCTCCCTGCATCTCTGTCTCTGTGTCTCTCCCTATGTCTCTGTCTCTGTGTCTCTCTCTGTCTCTCCCTGCGTCTCTCTGTCTCTGTGTCTCTCCCTGTGTCTCTGTCTCTGTGTCTCTCTGTCTCTCCCTGCGTCTCTCTGTCGCTGTGTCTCTCTGTCTCTCCCTGCGTCTCTCTGTCTCTGTCTCTCTGTCTTCATCTGTGTCTCTGGCTCTGGCTCTCTCCCTGGTCCCTCTCTGTCTCTCTCCCTGGTCCCTCTCTGTCTCTCTGTCTCTGTGTCTCTCTCTGTCTCTCTGTCTCTGTGTCCCTCTCTGTCTCTCTGTCTCTGTGTCCCTCTCTGTCTCTCTGTCTCTGTGTCCCTCTCTGTCTCTCTGTCTCTGCGTCTCTCTCTGTCTCTCTGTCTCTGTGTCCCTCTCTGTCTCTCTGTCTCTGTGTCTCTCTCTGTCTCTCTGTCTCTGTGTCCCTCTCTGTCTCTCTGTCTCTGTGTCTCTCTCCGTCTCTCTCCACTGTCTCTCTATCTGGCTCTGGCTCTGTCTCCCTGTCTGTCTCTCCCATCAGCCCCCTCCCTTCCGCCGGGCTGGAATCATCAGGGCCCCAGCGTGCAGATGCGCAGGGACTCAGAGGAGCCTCTGGGAGGAGGGGCTGTGGTTTAGGCTCCTTCCCTCGGGGCTCTGAGGATGCAGAGTATCCAGGGCCCCGCGGGGACTCGGGGGCTCACGCAGAGGTTCGCGTGGTCCCATAAAGAACTCCTGCCCCGCCCCCCGCCAGCAGTCTCCCTCCCCCATGGGCTGACAGGGGGCTCAGGTAAGAGACACTTTGCAAATCAGAGGCGTGTCTGTAGAGGATTCTCCAGGCTCCAGAGTCTGCAGTCACGTATGGCGGGCGCTTCCCTCCCAGAGTCCCTCAGGAAGGTGCTCATTTATATTGACGCAAACAGCTGTTTCTCCCAGTCGCAGGGGGAGGCACAGCATCCTCATAACAATAAGGGGACTGGTGTTTGGCTGCAAGCTCTGCAAACGCAAAGCTGCACCGAATGCTCCGCCGTGGCGACACCAGCTTCCCAGCGGGAGTGTTCAGCAGGTGGCTACAGGGCTGCTTGCCTAATTTTCATTGCCCGTCTCATTTTCATTGCTTAACTGATTTCTCGGTATCCAAGGGTTTTAAGAACTGGTAATAACTAAGCTTGCAGGACCAGGGGATTGTGAAAACACAGGCGCCATTCCCTGACACCACACCCCTCTAAGACTCCTGGTCTGCAGTCAGGGTAAGTCATCTACCGGTGTGCGGGAGGCGCTGAGCTCCCGGGAAGGCAGGCGCCCAGCACAGGCCTCTGGGAGCAGAGGGTCAGCGTGACGTGTGGACACGGGCTGGGGGCTGCACCCAAGTCTTAGAAGCAGGACTCCTGCAGCAAGCAGGGGAGAGCTGGCCCCAGGCTGACCTGAAGGTCTGCTCTTGAGGGAAGGGGGAGGAGTGAAGAATTAGGTTTTACTCAGGAAAGACCTCTCTGCTCTGAGAAGCCTGTGTAAGAACAAGAACCTTCGTCATTCAGCACAATGGCTTAATCGGACCAGCGATCCGGTATCACCGAGTCTCCATCCAGACAGCGGACACCCTCTGCCGTGTAGGCTTGCTCACCCTCATTATTTGGAACTGAAGGCAGGTCAGGAAGCAAATGGCTCTAGACACAGACGGGCACCAGTGGAAACAGCTGGCGATCGCCACCAGCTTCAGATCAGCCGGGCCCAAGGTGGGGAGCCGCTGCAAAGTGGGGACTTACCACCTGCAAACCACCGTCCAGGTGAGGCCAGCCAGACCGCAGACGAGCACGGCGCCCAGCACCAGGGAGACCACAGACGCCCGCGGGAGCCTCCCGGAGTCTGGAACAAGGACGGAGCTGGTCGGTGAGCCTGCCCACCCAGGACTGGGGCCAGCCTGCCCGCCCGACCCCAGCCCCGGCCCGGGTGCGCCAACCCTGGGAGCCCGGCAAGCTCTGCCCCGCTGGCCGTCCATTCCCAGCTGGCCTCTGCTGCTCTTGGAGCTGAGCTCTGCTCCTCCCGCGGGAGTTTACTGAGATGTCTTGCCCTGGTAACAGGTGTTGTACAGGAGCTGGAAGCCAAGTTAAGATTCCAGACCTGCAGCTGTGAGGCTGTGTGACCACGAGCAAGTTGCTCACCCTCTCTGTTTTGCACACGGGTCTCAAACAGCATGCTTCCCCCTCAGAGGCAGTTCAGGGGGGCTAAAACTGAGCGTCTGCAACAGGGTCCGCACAGCACCCCGGGGGTTCACAGCCTTCTGTGTCTCAGGCACACACCTGCGGGCCCTGCTCCCACCCAGCGTCCGAAGATGTGGCAGTGGGGAGAGCAAGGCCGGACGATGACCTGCAGTCACCCCGAGTGCGGGCACAGACACCCCCGGCGGGCACAGACACCCCCTGGTGGGCACAGACAAACCCGGTGGGCACAGACACGCCCGGCGGGCACAGACAAACCCGGCGGGCACAGACACTCCCGGCAGGCACAGACACCCCCTGGCGGGCACAGACACCCCCGGCTGGCACAGAGGCCATGGCCTTACCCACACAGGTCCTGCCGTCCTCGCCGGGCACGTGGGGGTCGCGGCACTCACACTGGAAGCCACCCTTGGTGTTCTTGCACCTTGCGGACGTGTGGCAAGGGGGGTCCATTCCATCCTCACACTCATTGATGTCTGCACACGC
This sequence comes from Capricornis sumatraensis, assembly GCF_032405125.1. Classification (NCBI taxonomy): domain Eukaryota; kingdom Metazoa; phylum Chordata; class Mammalia; order Artiodactyla; family Bovidae; genus Capricornis; species Capricornis sumatraensis. The sequence continues at coordinate 121,013,807 of NC_091074.1, forward strand.
GACGGGAGGTCAGTGCCCAGCCTCTGTGCCCCTCCCCAGGAGGTCAGCCCCTCCCCAGTCCTGTGTCTAGGCGGGAGCAGGGGGACGTCACCCCAGGCCAGGGCCACACCTCCTGGCTCCTGCCCTTTGAAGAACACTCCCTGAGCCCCCCAGAGGCCATGTGCCCCTCAGCCCCTCAGGACTCTGCTCGGCCCGTGGCCGCATTCTCTCGCCCCGTCTACGGCGGCCACCAGGCCCGTGACCCCCCACTTGGCCTGGGAAAAGCCCCTGGGACGTGGCCTGGAGGCACAGATCATGCGGGCCGCTGGGCCTTGCTCAGATGTGGAGACTCGGCCTCCCTGGGAGACACTGGCGCTGTCCGAGTCAGCCCATCCCGAGCTACAGCCTCCAGCCCGATGGTCCACACGGGGCCTCCACCACCGAGGGAACGCTGGGCGTGCAGCGGGAGCGGAGACCTGCTCCCCGGGCTTGAGCTGAGCTCCCAAAATGGGGAATGTGTGCAGCCCCCGCTGTCTCCCTCCTGAACCCATGACTATGCCAAGTCCCCAGGTCCCCGTGTCTAAGTAACAAGCCCCCTATTCGGGCCGATTCCAGGAGACTTGGGCTGGGGCAGGCGTCAGAGATTCTACGTGACCTACGCACGCACTGCGTGACCACACACCACCCCGGGAGGGGTGCAGAGCTGGTTAGCACAGAGCTGGTTAGCGCAGAGCTGGTTAGCGCAGAGCTGGTTAGCACAGAGCTGGTTAACACAGAGCTGGTTAGCACAGAGCTGGTTAACACAGAGCTGGTTAGCGCAGAGCTGGTTAGCGCAGAGCTGGTTAGCACCGAGCTGGTTAGCGCAGAGCTGGTTAGCACAGAGCTGGTTAACACAGAGCTGGTTAGCACAGAGCTGGTTAACACAGAGCTGGTTAGCGTGGCATCAGACGCATCCGGACGTCGCCCAGTTAGGCCCAGCCGGGGTCCTGGCGAGCCACACTCTGACGGAATCTGGGAGGGAGGCCTCACCCGCCATCCCCCCCCGAGTCCACCGCGCTCATGGCTAAGCCCTCACCTGACGGGGAGCCTGCCCCAGCCACGCCCTCCGGGGCAGATCTGGACGTGTGACGAGGCAGAAATGCCCTCACCCCCTCGGTTTCCAGGCAGCGACCTGTGCCGCCGGCTCGTCTGCAGCTGGAACCTGGGCGTCGCCCGGAACCCCTCTCTTGCTGCCTGGTCACCCTTCTCGCACCTGGAGGGAGCATCCGCCCCTTCCCTGCTGCAGCCCCCGCCTCCCCCAGGTCCCCCTCCATGACTCAAAGTCTAGAGGCTGGGGCGCTTCTGAGACAACACTTTTAGAGTCCCCAGAATTGGAATGAAAATCTTGTATTGTGACGACCTATACACAACAGGAAAGTTATCATCTTCCCTGCTTTTCAGGGCACATTCTGGTCGAATTAGGTACCTTCACAGACCGTCAACTAGGACCACGCTCCATCTCCGGATGGTTTCCTCTTCCCAGATCGAAACTGTGGAACTGAGCAAACTGGGTCTTGCTGGCATTTCATTTCCTGTGAACCGGCCCGATTCTTGCCTGAGCCCACCTCCCTCGCTCTGAGGTCCTGCTAACGTGGCGGACGAGGGGGCGCTTCTCCCGCCCGGGAGGCGTCCTGCTTCCGCTCCGTGGTCTCTGCTCTGGGTCCCTCCAGGAGCAGGAATGCTGGGCCCCCGCAGGGAGGAGACAGGTCTCGCCGGGAAGCAGCGACCTCCAGGGGGGACTCGGCTCCCTCGATGCCTCCAGTGAAAATGCTTCTGCTTCACTGCAGGACTGGCTCTGCCAGCTCCGTCCCACGAGCCTCCCTGGGGTTCCAGCCTCTGCTGGCGGCTCTGTCCTTCCCTGGTCATTCACCTGTCGGCAACTGTGAGGTGGCTCCTGGGGCTTCCTTTCTAGAAAGACGACTTAGGGACGGGGGCCCCTGGGAGGGCACCCTTTATCCAGGCAAACAGTCCCTGGAAGGCAGTGATGCCCACAGGCACTTCTGCATGAGGGCAGTTATGTGTGTATGCACTGGGGGTTTCCTTTCAGTTCTTAAGTTGAAGTATAGCTGCTGTAAATATTATAAAGTTATTTCATATCATAATATTATATGTCATATTATACAAGTTATAATGGGTTGGTGCTACTGGTAAAGAACCCGCCTGCCAATGCAAGACATACAAGAGACACAGGTTCCATCCCTGGGTCGGGAAGATCCCCTGGAGGAGGCCGTGGCAACCCACTCCACTGTTCTTGCCTGGAGAATCTCATGGACAGAGGAGCCTGGAGGGCTACAGTCCATGGGGTCACAAAGGGTCAGACACGACTGAAGTGGCTTAGCACGCATGCATGCACACAAATTCTATTACACAATTTATATTATGTTCAGTTCAGTCGCTCAGCCGTGTAAGACTCTATGTGACCCCGTAGACTGCACCATACCAGGCTTCCCTGTCCATCACAAACTGCCAGAATTTACTCAAACTCAGCTCGTCCATTGAGTCAGTGATGCCTCCAACCATCTCATCCTCTGTCATCCCCTTATCCTCCTGCCTTCAACCTTTCCCATCATCAGGGTCTTTTCAAATGAGTCAGCTCTTCACATGAGGTGGCCAAAGTATTGGAGTTTCAGCTTCAACATCAGTCCTTCCAATGAATATTCAAGACTGATTTCCTTTAGGATGGACTGGTTGGATCTCCTTGCAGTCCAAGGGACTCTCAAGAGTCTTGTCCAACACCACAGTTCAAAAATATCAATTCTTCGACGCTCAGCCTTCTTCACACTCCAACTCTCACATCCATACATGACCACAGCAAAAACCATAGCCTTGACTAGATGGACCTTTGTCGGCAAAGTAATGTCTCTGCTTTTGAATATGCTAGCTAGGTTGCTCACAACTTTCCTTCCAAGGAGTAAGTGTTTTCTTATTTCATGGCTGCAGTCACCATCTGCAGTGATTTTGGAGCCCCCCCAAAATAAAGTCAACCACTGTTTCCACGGTTTCCCCATCTATTTCCCATGAAGTGATGGGACCAGATGCCATGATCTTCGTTTTCTGAATGTTGAGCTTTAAGCCAACTTTTTCACTCTCCTCTTTCACTTTCATCAAGAGGCTTTTGAGTTCCTCTTCACTTTCTGCCATAAGGGTGGTGTCATCTGCATATCTGAGGTTATTGATATTTCTCCCAGCAATCTTGATTCCAGCTTGTGTTTCTTCCAGTCCAGCGTTTCTCATGATGTACTCTGCATAGAAGTTAAATAAGCAGGGTGACAATATACAGCCTTGACGTACTCCTTTTCCTATTTGGAACCAGTCTGTTGTTCCATGTCCAGTTCTAACTGTTGCTTCCTGACCTGCATACAGATTTCTCAAGAGGCAGGTCAGGTGGTCTGGTATTCCCATCTCTCTCAGAATTTTCCACAGTTTATTGTGATCCACACAGTCAAAGGCTTTGGTGTAGTCAGTAAAGCAGAAATAGATGTTTTTCTGGAACTCTCTTGCTTTTTTGATGATCAAGCGGATGTTGGCAATTTGATCTCTGGTTCCTCTGCCTTTTCTAAAACCAGCTTGAACATCTGGAAGTTCACAGTTCACGTATTGCTGAAGCCTGGCTTGGAGAATTTTGAGCATTACTTTACTAGCATGTGAGATGAGGGCAATTGTGCGGTAGTTTGAGCATTCTTTGGCATTGCCTTTCTTTGGAACTGGAATGAAAACTGATCTTTTCCAGTCCTGTGGCCACTGCTGAGTTTTCCAAATTTGCTGGCATATTGAGTGCAGCACTTTCACAGCATCATCATTCAGGATTTGAAACAGCTCAACTGGAATTCCATCACCTCCACTAGCTTTGTTCATAGTGATGCTTTCTAAGGCCCACTTGACTTCACATTCTAGGATGTCTGGCTCTAGATTAGTGATCACATCATCATGATTATCTGGGTAGTGAAGATCTTTTTTGTATAATTCTTCTGTGTATTCTTGCCACCTCTTCTTAATATCTTCTGCTTCTGTTAGGTACAGACCATTTCTGTCCTTTATCGAGCCCATCTTTGCATGAAATGTTCCCTTGGTAACTCTAATTTTCTTGAAGAGATCTCTAGTCTTTCCCATTCTATTATTTTCCTCTATTTCTTTGCACTGATGGCTGAGGAAGGCTTTCTTATCTCTTCTTGCTATTCTTTGGAACTCTGCATTCAGATGCTTATATCTTTCCTGTTCTCCTTTGCTTTTCACCTCTCTTCCTTTCATAGCTATTTGTAAGGCCTCCCCAGACAGCCATTTTGCTTTTTTGCATTTCTTTTCCATGGGGATGGTCTTGATCCCTGTCTCCTGTACAATGTTTGAACCTCCGTCCATAGTTCATCAGGCACTCTATCTATCAGATCTAGTCCCTTAAATCTATTTCTCACTTCCACTGTATAATCATAAGGGATTTGATTTAGGTCATACCTGAATGGTCTAGCGGTTTTCCCTGCTTTCTTCAATTTAAGTCTGAATTTGGTAGTAAGGAGTTCATGATCTGAGCCACAGTCAGCTCCTGGTCTTGTGTTTGCTGACTGTATAGAGCTTCTCCATCTTTGGCTGCAAAGAATATAATCAATCTGATTTCGGTGTTGACCATCTGGTGATGTCCATGTGTAGAGTCTTCTCTTGTGTTGCTGGAAGAGGGTGTTTGCTATGACCAGTGCGTTCTCTTGGCAAAACTCTGTTAGCCTTTGCCCTGCTTCATTCTGCATTCCAAGGCCAGATTTGCCTGTTACTTCAGGTGTTTCTTGACTTCCTACTTTTGCATTCCAGTCCCCTATGATGAAAAGGACGTCTTTTTTGGGTATTAGTTCTAGAAGGTCTTGTAGGTCTTCATAGAACCATGCAACTTCAGCTTCTTCAGCGTTACTGGTTGGGGCATAGGCTTGAATCACCAGGATGTTGAATGGTTTGCCTTGGAAATGAACAGAGATCATTCTGTCATTTTTGAGATTGCATCCAAGTACTGCATTTCGGACTCTTTTGTTGACCATGATGGCTACTCCATTTCTTCTGAGGGATTCCTGCCCACAGTAGTAGATATAATGGTCATCTGAGTTAAATTCACCCATTCCAGTCCATTTTAGTTCACTGATTCCTAGAATGTCGACATTCACTCTTGCTATCTCCTGTTTGACCACTTTCAATTTGCCTTGACTCATGGACCTAACATTCCAGGTTCCTATGAACTCCGGGAGATGGTGATGGACAGGGAAGCCTGGCATGCTGTGATTCATGGGGTCGCGAAGAGTCGGACACGACTGAGCGACTGAACTGAACTGAACTGATGCATCGGACCTTGCTTCCATCACCAGTCCCCTCCACAACTGGGTGTTGTTTTTGCTTTGGCTCCATCCCTTCATTCTTTCTGGAGTTATTTCTCCATTGATCTCCAGTAGCATACTGGGCACCTACCGACCTGTCTCTCCCATCAGGAAGCTTCCATAAGCCTCTTATCTGTCTCCATCAGAGGACAAACAGACTGAAAACCACAATCACAGAAAACTAACCAATCTGATCACCTGGACCCCAGCCTTGTCTAATTCAATGAAACTGTGAGCCATGCCGTGTAGGGCCACCCAAGACAGACGGGTCTTGGTGGAGAGCTCTGAAAAAACGTGGTCCACTGGAGAAGGGAATAGCAAGCCACTTCAGTATTCCTGCTTTGAGAGCCCCAAGAACAGTATGAACAGTATATTAAGTTACATTATAATATTAATACACGTTAGCCTTAATTTGAAAAATGCAGACTCAGGGGTCGAGTCTTACTGAGACACACCCATTGAGCCACTGACCTCGACAGATGGGGGGCTGGGAGTCCCAGCCGCGCCGGGTGCAGGTGAGCTGCTCGGGCCCTTGGAGCTGGAATCCGTGACGACAGGAGAACACCAGCAGCCTCCGCCCAGATTCGTTGCAGAGCAGGAAGCCCCCATTTTCCACGTTGTCCGGGAAGCCACAGGCGTCGTCTGGGCGAGGTCGGCCGGGGACCACAGTAAGCGCAGCATGCCTTCCAGTCCCTCCGCTGGGGCTGCACCCCCCAGCCTCCCAGGAGGGTCAGGTCCCCAGGCTCCTCCCTCCAGGCAGGATCCCTGCCCAGCTCTGGCCCTCCCGCCACCCCCTGCCCCGGTGAGGCCTCTAACTCCTCCCCTCGTACCAGCCTTGCCCAGGCTTCCCGCCAATCCCCCGGAACCCCATTAATCAAAGGTGATCACAGTCCACACCGCACATGGCGGGGATGGGTCTCAGGCATCTGACCACGCTCCCGAGCCCGGGAGTTGCAGTGGCTCCTGGGCAGGCCCAGGCTGTAGTCCAGGGAGCAGCTGAGCAGGGGGACGCCCCCAGACAAGCCTCCCCTCCCCTCCCCTCCGAGACACGGGGCTCCCGCTCCCAGACCCCGACCTTGACCTTCGAAGAGAAGCTCGCGATTCTGTTACCTGGAGGAGGGGCCTCCCGCCAGGCACGCAGGTCCATCCCCGGGATGCGGTCACATGACTCGAAGTCCTGGGGCCACTGCCCCACCCGGAAGGCGTCGCGGGGCACGTGGGTGAGGCCCGTGTTGTCGCAGATGACGCGGGACAGCGAGTGCCGGCCCAGCTCCCGCCGCTGGGCCTCAGTGAACACCCCGTGGTGCTCCCACCAGAACCTGCAAGGACAGGCGTGAGGACACTACTGTGAGAGCCCAGGCCGGGCCCGCGACCACACCTGCCCACCCTGGTGCCCACCCTGCCCCCGCCGCAGGGCACCGCGCCCGGCCGTCCAAGGCCTCGGGGGCAGGGCGGCCCCATCAGGTGGTGACAGTGATGCAGAGCGGCTCCAGTTCAGGAGGGGCTGCAGCCTCAGGAGGGCCCGCAGCCTCAGGAGGGGCTACAGCCTCAACTTAGGAGGGCCTACAGCCTCAGGAGGGCCTGCAGCCTCAGGAGGGCCTGCAGCCTCAGGAGGGTCTCCAGCCTCAGGAGGGCCCACAGCCTCAGGAGGGGCCACAGCCTCAGGAGGGCCTCCAGCCTCAGGAGGGGCTGCAGCCTCAGGAGGGCCTGCAGCCTCAGGAGGGTCTCCAGCCTCAGGAGGGCCCACAGCCTCAGGAGGGCCTCCAGCCTCAGGAGGGGCTGCAGCCTCAGGAGGGCCTACCATGCAGGACCTTCCGCAGGGCCCTCCTCCAGCCCGATGGACGAATCACAGGGCAATTCCAGTGCTGAAGACAGGCTCCCTTCCTCCCCAGAGGCTGCATTGCCATCAGAGCCCGGAGTGGGCCTAGGCCCCAGAGCGCTCCTCTCTCCCCGTCGCATGAAATCCTGCCCTGCGAGAAGAGCCCTCTGCACCGCCAGCCCTGGCCCCTCAGAGGGAGCTGGTTGGGTCCCCTACCGGTCCCCATCCCTCAGGGCCTTCATCTGCTTTCCCACGAGGCAGGCGAACAGCGGACCAGTCCGCGCCCCCGGGAGGAAGCTCTCCGCCAGGCCGCCCAGCCACACGTCGACGTTGTCGGGGTGCCCGTACAGGTCCAGGATTCTGTCGGCCATGCTCCCGTTGGCGGTGGCCGCGCCCAGGTCGGCCCGGGTCTCCAGCCTGGACAAGCCGCAGAACTGCCGCCACTCATTGTACCCTGGGGGAGAGGGCCAAGGCTGCCTGTCCCTGGGGTCCAGACGCCCCCCACCCCCCTGCCCGCCAGCTGGGGCTGTGGCCGAAGGGTCCCGGTCACAGCGGCACCTGGAGGCCCCATGCCCGGCAAACCTCGTGCCGGACAGTTCTAGCCCAGATGGCGGGGGCTTTGGCGGGGGCTCTCAGAGCTTGTCCACAGACCAGCGGGGAGTCCTGCCCTGCTGCTCACTGCTGGCCTGGGCGGTTCCCCAGGAGGGCTCAGCCTCGGCCCGGCACCACGGCTGGGCCGGGCTCCGGGACATGCATTCTGGGCAGCGGGCATCCCTGCTGCCTGTCACGGATGCCTGGCAGACTCCTGTCTCCCCACCTCCTGTCTCCCTCCCCGGGCACTCAGCACCGTTGTATTTCTGTCACAGAGTCTAGGCCTGACGAGAGGGTCCTCACTCTCCCCAGCGACCAGGAGACTGGACCAGAGACAGCCTGGAGGCAGTGGGGTGGTGCCCACTGGCCCCAAGGACGCTCAGAGAGGAGCGGGGGAGGTGGACACTGCATCCTGGGGCCCAACGTACTGCTGTGTGTCCGGGAAACAGCCTCGCTTCCCCGACTCACTCCTGCTGGACACCTGGGCCCCTTCCCCGGCAGGGGCTCAGGACATCGGCTGCTCCAGGGTCTGAGAAAAGCTGAACAGCCTTCAGTCTCACAGCTAATGTGCCTTACAAGCCGCTTCCTGGATGCGGGCAAAGCCATAGGTTCGGCCCTCTGCACACCGAGGCCCACCTGGCAGGCCGTGGTCCCGGCCCCGCTGCAGGTTGATGGACGCCAGGTCCAGGGTCCCCGTGTCCGACAGCACGAAGAGCCTCTCCGTCAGCTCCTCGTTCAGCAGCTGGTCCTGCACCTGTAGCTTGGCTGGTCTCGCCAGCAGACCCCGCATGACGGGGTCCACGCCGCCTGGAGGAGGCAGGAAAGAAAGGCACGCCCTCAGCTGAGTCCGGGAAACAGAACCAGGCCTCGACGGCAAACTAGGCTGCTTCTGAACAAACGTGTCTCCTGAGCTCAGGAACTCCCCCCGCCCTGCGCCCCCTCCCCCCTCCCCCCTCCCCGCGCCCCCCTCCCCTTCCCCCCTCCCCTTCCCCCCTCCCCTTCCCCCCTCCCCTTCCCCCCTCCCCTTCCCCCCTCCCCTTCCCCCCTCCCCCCTCCCCGCCAGGGATGGCCAAGTCTCCCGGCCCTTAGGGCGCCGCCTGGTGGTGGACTCCCCGTCCGGACCCCACAGCCCGACCACCGCGTGCGGCGGAAGGGACAGGGACCGGATGGCGGCTCAGGGGCGGGGCGGCGGTGTTTCTTTCTGAGCCACAGAAGCATGACAGCACGAGCACGCGCTCGCTGAGTCTCAGGTGCCGACCAGTGAGCGCAGCCCAGGTGCTGAGGGCGCCAGGGCCCTCCTGCAGTTCTGGAGACCCGGGCCCCGGGAGAGAGCCTGACGACCCGGGCTCGCCGTTTAGAAAGCGCCTGGGCAGGCGCTGCTTCCCTCGGGAGCGTCCAGCCAGCAGGCAGGATGCCACCGGCTCGTCTTCTCGAGGGTGGGCCGGGGGTGCCCACCTTCCTCGAGGAGCCGCCAGGGCCGGAAGAAGGCGTCCCTGAGCGGCAGGCGGGACCCCGGGTGCTCCTGGAAGCGGGCGTCCAGCCGCCGCACCAGTGGGTGGATGGTGGCATGGCCGAAGCGGAAGGCGGCCGTGGAGAACACGTTGGACACGGTGGGGTCCACGCTGGGGTCGTAGCCTCTGTAGGGGCCCACGTGCCGACCAAAGGCCTCGGGGCCCAGGATTCTGGGGACATAATCGCGCAGCGTGATGATCTGCGGACAAAGGAGAGCTGGTGGGAGCCCGGCCCAGACACTGGGTCCCAGCCCGGGCCACGGGGAGGGCCTTCTTCCTGCACAAGCCTGGGGGCCGCCGCACCTCCAGGGTTGTCTTTGGGGGTCATGCCGTCTGGCAGGGGAGCAGGAGTAAGGAACACTATCTGTTCCAAACAAGTTCCCGCGATCTCGGCCTTTGTGGGGTTGGGTTGGAGACAGCCCCAGCAGGGCTCAGCAGCCTCTGCTCTGACCCCTCGTTGCCTGGGCTACCAGGGACCAAAGGCGGACAAGGAGCAGGCCCATCCCATCTTGAGGTCGCCGTGTGGATCTGGACGAGACCCACCTTCCTCCTTTGTAACTCAGGATCTACAGGGACGCGGAGGGGTTAAAGGGCTGCTGTCCAGGGTCTGCTGCAGGAGCGCCCACGTCAGAGACCAGCAAGCAGACGCCACCGACTTAGAACGAATCCAACCCCCTCCCCTCGCCCGTGAGACCAGTGGGCTCAGTAAACTGTCTGACGGGTGCCAGCAATTTCTCCAACATCACTCAACTGAGAATGGCCAACTTGACACTCCACCCAGTATCCTCTGATTTGAGGTTTAAAATATCATAATCAATCTTTTTGCTGATTTGCATATCTCATACAGATTGCTTTCCCTTTTGCTTTTCTCCATTGTCTCCGAAATAAATCACAGTAATCGGTGGATCCCTCTCAAAGGGTTGCTGTAAGGATTAAATGAGTTAAACCACCCTCCCCCCACCCAGCACTTATAATGGTCTTGGCATCGGGGGAGCACCGGTGGGCCGTGCGTTACTACGGCTGCGGCGGCCGCGGTCTCCTGCGGAACAATCACCGCCAGAGCGATAATCGTCCTCCCAAGGGACGCGGGGCTTCCACGGGGGCGCCAGGGCCCTAGTGTTTCAGAAGTGGCGGAGGGTGTATAAATCTCACCCCAGGGGCCCACGCAGCCCTGCGCGCACCCAGGCGTGGCGCCCACGAGGTCTCGCCCCGCGCACCTGGTGCAGCGCGCCCACCACCTTGCGCGCCTCCTGGTAGGCGGCGTCCGCGCTCCAGTGCGCGTTGAGGGCCTTGAGCGCGGAGGCCAGGCGGTTGTGCTCTCGCAGCCACAGTGTGTGCAAGGCCGCCAGGGCGGGGACCTCGCTGGCGCGGCCGTCGCCGGCCAGGAAGCAGGGTGCGCGGGCTCCGGGCGCGCCGGGCTGGGGAGCGCAAGCCGGGGGCGCGGACGGCGGCGCGAAGGGCAGGAAGGCGCGGCCCGCGTCCCGGTAGCGCACGTTGACGCGCAGCAGCCCCTCGGCGCTGGTCCAGTTCCGCAGCCGCCGCTCCGAGGCCGCGGAGCTGCCGTACACGGTGGACGCGTCCAGGAACGAGGTCAGCCCGTTCATCTGCTGGCGCGGGTTGGCGGAAGACAGGTTGCCGAACAAGGCGCCTTGGGTCCCGGTGCCGCAGGCGGCCGTGGAGCGGTGAAAGGGCAGACAGGCGGGGCCCGCGGCGCTCGCGGGGAGCTGGGGGAGCGGGAGTCGGGTTAGCGCGCGTCCCGGGCCCCTCCCCAGAGGCGCTAGGCGCCCGGGCTGCCCAGCCCCGACAGCACCTCCGTTCTCCGCCTGCCCGGGCGCTCTTCCGCGCGCAGCCCTCCTCCCGCTCAGGGGCATCGGACTGACACGCAGCTGCGCAGGCGCCCGCTCCCCCAGATTTCCCTCTGGTTTCGCCCCGCCTGGGGGGGCCACCCCTGTGGATTCCGGCAGTGTGGGGGTGAGGCTTGGGGCCGGCTCTCCTTGCCTCTCCCCCAACCAGGAAGCTCTTCCTGGGGCCCGCATCTCCCCAGCCCCCTTCCTAGCTCAGGGCGCGGGGGATCGCTGCTCAGCTAAGGACTCCCAGCCCACGCAGGCCGCTCATGGGTACGAAGTGTCCCTCCCAGCCTCGGAGATAGTGTCTTACAAGGCTCTGTAGGAGAAGTACATTGAAACGCCTGCCGGTACATCTTCCCTGCAGGCAGGGGGGAAACCGGAAGAATATTAACAGAACGGTTCCGCTAGCCCTGTCAAAAGCGCCAGGCTCCGGCCCGAGGCTAGTGGTTGAATCCCGGGGTCTGTTAGGAATTCTGCCCCGGATTCAGGGCAGGGCTGTTCTCTGCTTCGCTACGGTGACAGCTGACAATAGTAACAAAGCTGGAAACGACCGACCCCAGTGCCCACCAGTAAGCGAACTGGTTAAATAAGTTGTGATTTGAACACAGTTGGGTAAGGAGGGCCATTTAACAGCCCAGTTTCTGTCCATTTGATGACGTGGAGCCGCGGGTAAGGTTTATTAGTAAGCGGCTCACGCTGGGTTCACATCATGTGCACAGTAGGACACAACAGATGTGCGTAAGGTGTGTGTACGTGCTCAGTCGTGCCCGACTCTCTGTGACCCCATGGACGGCACCCGCCAGGCTCCTCTGTCCATGGGGTTCTCCAGGCAACAATACTGGAGTGGGTTGCCATTTCCTCCTCCAGGGGATCTTCCTGGGATCAAACCCGCGTCTCCTGTGTCTCCTGCACTGGCAGGCGGATGAACCACCGAATAAAGTATAACACACAGATAATTTTAATTTCTTTTTGTTTTGGCCCTGTGGGGTCTCAGTTCCCCCACCAGGGATTGAACTGGCACTCTAGCTCCTGGACCATCAGGAAATGCCCATACAGATAATTTCATACCCATGCATGTGCAGATAGTTGCTGGCAGAAAATACAGGAAATTCCTCACAGCTGTAACAACCCCCACCCCCTGCCCCGGAAACAGGACAAAGAGTGACCCGTCCGTGTTTGACACTTCAAAGTGGTATCTGTTAGTTTCATAACAAAGTGAGGGACGTTCAGAAATCCTACCTGTATGGGAAAGCATGGGCTTCGGGGCTCGCAGGTCAGCTGGCAGTCGGCCCCCGCCCCGGGGGCAGGGGGGCCCGCGCTCTGCGGCGTGAAGGCGACGTCGTGGTCGATGTACTGGCCCCAGGCCGTCAGGAGGTCAGAGTACCGGTCGTCCCCCGTCACAGCCTCATTGGAGGCGTGTATGATGCGCCTGGTCACCTCCCGGACCTGGAGGGGCAGACCAGCCGTCACATGTAGGAGCCACCTGCCCGCGGGCGTGGGGAAGCCGGCGCCTGGCAGTGAGGGGCCAAGGGCAGAGCCTGCATTTCAGAGGCTCCGTGCCATGCTTAGGGCCCGGGAGCTCCTGGGGGAAGATGGGATCCTGGAGACCCCCGACTGTCCTCCTTGAGATTCATTGCTCTGTGCTGATTTGGGGCCAAGAGGGCAGGAGGAGGAGGGGACGACAGAGAATGAGATGGTTGATGGACATGAGAGTGAGCTCTGGGAGCTGGTGATGGACAGGGAGGCCTGGCGTGCTGCAGTCCATGGGGTCACAAAGAGTCGGATATGACTGAGCAACTGAACTGAACTGGTTTCTTCATTTGTAAATAAATACAAAATGTCCATCTTCCGGGAGTGGTGTGGAGATTAAACTGAATCCTCCAGGGATTATCTCCAGATAGTCCGTGGCTGAGAGGGGGTGCCTAGTGCCCAGGGGTGAGGGAGAGGGCTGCTCCCCGGCGTTGAAGCCCGTGAAGTTTGCCTGGCCCGAGCTCAGACCTGTTTGGCGTCAGCGGCTTCTTTTCTCCACTTCTTTGTGACCCTGAACGTGTATGCCTGCTGTCCTCTGCTTGTCTCTCTACTGCATTTGGGGGCAGACTTGCTTTCTGGCTTCACTAGCCCCAAAGGAGGGAGGCTTTGCCCCACGAGGGGTTGCACCCAGAGCTTCCCCAGCCCTGATTCAGGTTACTCAGAGGATGAGATTTGGGACTCTGAAAACGCTGAGACTTAGATCAGACTTGGGATTCTGCGTTGCTGCTGTGATGGCTGAGACAATGGGGGCCTTGGAATGGGGTAGGTGGGTTTTGCAGATGGATTGGGGCTAACATTTCTGGGGTCAGAGGGTGGACTGGTACCAGGGTGATGGCCCCCGAGATGTCCACGCCTGCATCCCTGGAGCCCGTGGCAACATCACATGGCTACAGGGACTTAGCAGGTTTGGTGACTGAAAGGACCTGGAGATGGGGGTGAGCCTAGATTCCAGGGGGATCTGATCTAAACACACGGGTCCTTAAAACCTGAGACCCTTCCCTGACTCACAGGAGATGCGACTTTGGAGCAAAGGCACAGAGACGCAGCCTTGCCGGCGTGGGGGCCCGTGAGCCAAGGCCGGTGGAAAGCACCCGCTGCTTTGTTCACTGAAGCTGTCAGTCAGACTGGGGGCTGGCCACCCATTTTTGGACCCAAGAGACCAGCAGATTAGGTTTGAGTTTATTTGACAAATGACTGGCCTCTGGGAGCAGGTAGAAATTGCCATCTTTGCCTAAATGAGTGAATTCATAAGTGTCTTTGAACCTGGCCAGTTCTCTTTCTACTTGTAACTTGACTCTGCGTTGGTCCATCTGCTCACTGGCTAGTCAGAGCCACAGTTCCCGGGCTACATGGTAAGTAGCCACCACCCCGACCCCGGCAGGGACACCCACCGGGGCCTGACCTGTGGAGCAGGGTCTCAGCAGAGCTGGGCCCCCGGGGGAGGGGAGGTTTGCCAAGCTCTGAGACGCGTGCAGCCCTGTTGTAGCAGCACTGACCGGCGGCAGGGGAAAGCCTCTGTACAGGAAGTGGGGGTTCCAGCCTCGGGGCTCACTGATGCCGTCCTCGTAGGCGGGGGGCAGCCATCTGGCCAGCGCTGTGTTGGAGGCTCCCCAGCGAGGGTGGTCTCTGTGGAGACAGAAGGGCACGGGCTGTGTTGGAGTCCAGGAGGAGGAGGGAGGCAGCGACGGGCCGGTGCTGGGACCTGGCGTCACAGTCTCTGGGTGAAGCCACGTGGTGCGGCTGCTCCCTGGGGTTGACTGGAGGGTGAAGCCCTTGGTCCAGCGGGGGCCGCACGCCCCGCGGTGCGGAGATGCTCGGGGGATGCGCTGGCGCCGTGGTCTCCGGGGAACTGACTTCTACGGCAGCCGCACGCGCCCTCGCCCAGCGCCTGAACCAGTGCGAGCTGCGCGTCCACGTGCTGGCGCCCCCGCCGCCCAGCCTCCGCTTTTCCTCTGAGGCTGCCTCTCATCCGGAACTCGGGGCGCGCCACAGGCACCCCCGGGGCTCCCCACAAAGGCGCGCCCTGATTCCTCCGAGCAGCCTCCCTTGGGCACCATGCAGCCCCCCGGGCAGCTGCCCTTTCCTGTCGCCCGTGTTTACCTGGAGGACAAAGTTTCTCCTAGAAAGTGAGGTCGCTGGAACTTCCTGAAGTGTTCTTGATTCAGAAGTGGGATGGCTGTATTCATACTTTTATTTGAATCAAAAATAAGTCAGGCTTTTTCTGGGAGAGAGTAACTGTCAGTTGGTTGGCGCGGATCAGACAATGAGATGGACTCAGTCAAAGGGGAAAATGGGGATGTTTTCTCTAAACAGATGGATCTGCAGTTTCGTTCTACTGGTCAAGATATATTTTGACAAAAACATAAAGTTCCTGATGAGGCAGAGTTCTGCCTAATGTCATTCTGATTTTACAAATGACTTTTGAGCCTGACTTTTGTGTCATGAAGGTACCTCAAGAAGAGGCACCTATTAATAAGAATCAATTGATAAGAATCAATCAAACTGGAAAAGGTCAGTTTTCATTCCAATCCCAAAGAAAGGAAATGCCAAAGAGTGTTCAAACTACTGCACAATTGCACTCATCTCACACGCTAGCAAAGTAATGCTCAAAATTCTCCAAGACATGCTTCTACAGTACGTGAACCGTGAACTTCCAGATGTTCAAGCTGGATTTAGAAAAGGCAGAGGAACCAAATAGCCAACATCCGCTGGATCATCAAAAAAGCAAGAGAGTTCCAGAAAAACATCTATTTCTGCTTTATTGACTACCCTTTGACTGTGTGGATCACAAAAAAACTAGAAAATTCTTAAAAAAGCCTGGGAATACCAGACCACCTGACCTGCCTCCCAGGAAATCTGTATGCAGGTCAGGAAGCAGCAGTTAGAACTGGACATGGAACAACAGACTGGTTCCAAATCAGGAAAGGAGTGCGTCAAAGCTGTATACTGTCCCCCTGCTCATTTAACTTATAGGTGGAGTCCGTCATGAGAAACGCTGGCCTAGATGAAGCACAAGCTTGAATCAAGGTTGCTGGGAGAAATATCAATAACCCCAGATATGCAGATGACACCACCCTTATGGCAGAAAGTTCAGAGGAACGAAAGAGCCTCTTGATAAACGTGAAAGAGGAGAGTGAAAAGTTGGCTTAAAACTCAACATTCAGAAAACTAAGATCATGGCATCTGGTCCCATCACTTCATGGGAAATAGATGAGGAAACAATGGAAAGAGTGAGAGATTTTATTTTCTTGGGCTCCAAAAATCACTGCAGATGGTGACTATAGCCATGAAATAAAAAGACACTTGCTCCTTGGAAGGAAAGATATGACCAACGTAGACAGCTTTTTAAAAAGCAGAGACATTACTTTGCCAACAAAGGTCCATCTAGTCAAGGCTATGGTTTTTCCAGTGGTCATGTATGGATGTGAGTTGGACTATAAAGAAAGCTGAGCGCCGAAGAATTGATGCTTTTGAACTGTGGTGTTGGAGAAGACTTTTAAGAGTCCCTTGGACTGCAAGGAGATCCAAGCAGTCCATCCTAAAGGAGATCAGTCCTGGGTGTTCATTGGAAGGACTGCTGCTGAAGCTGAAACTCCAATACTTTGGCCACCTGATGTGAAGAACTGACTCATTTGAAAAGACCCTGATGCTGGGAAAGATTGAAGGCAGGAGGAAAAGGGGACGACAGAGGATGAGATGGTTGGATGGCATCACCGACTCAATGGACATGAGTTTGAGCAAGCTCCGGGAGTTGGTGATGAACAGGGAGGCCTGGCTGCAGTCCATGGGGTCACAAAGAGTCGGATACGACTGAGCGGCTGAACTGAACTGAAGAATCAATATGTCCCAGAAATGTTTTTCACAACGAGAAAATGAGAGACTAATGGTTGGTAACTAGTCCTTGAGCAAATCAGATATGAATAGTAAACCTATACATAGGTGATCAAATATGTAAACGTATGAAATAAACACGTGAATATAAACATTTACAAAGTATAAGGATAAAATACCTACAGAACATATGGGAAAGTCAAGGACTGTGTAAAAGGAGAAAATAAAATACTTTTAATCATAAAGGATCCGACACGTAGGAAAAAAAACAAATTAGAATGAAAGTGTTCGTTCAAGAGAAAAGAAGAATGTGGGAGTTTTCTGTTAGAGAAAAATTTGCTCTGTTCTGTAAAAACGGATTCTTCTGTGCAAAGCTGTGGTGCCCAAGGCCCCTCGGTCTTTATCAACACAGCCGTATGGCAGTGATAGCCATTTGGGTGGTTGGTGGTGACAGAGTCTCCCAAAAAGATAGGAGCGAGGCTGGAGTTTGCGGGTGAGCAGGAGACCGCTGTGCTAGGCTCTCTGAGGTCATGCTCAGGGTCAGTTGAATCAGAGACCGGGATCTAGGCTTCTCAGCTTCTTTCCTGCATCTGCTGTGCAGGCACTTAGAACATCTAGGCAGTGAAGGCTACAAGAACTGGGCAAGCTGCTAAGGGTTTTTAAAGCTTTCAAAGTATTTATAAAAATAAATACCGAAAAATCAATGGCTTTCAGAATTGAAGGAGACTCGTGTACCCCAGTGTTCATCGCAGGACTGTTTACAATAGCCAGGACATGGAAGCAACCTAGATGTCCGTCGGCAGACGAATGGATAAGAAAGCTGTCGTGCATATACACAATGGAGTATTACTCAGCCATTAAAAAGAATACGTTTGAATCAGTTCTAATGAGGTGGACGAAACTGGAGCCGATTATACAGAGTGAAGCAAGTCAGAAAGAAAAGCACCAAGACAGTATATTAACACATATATGTGGAATTTAGAAAGACGGTAACGAGGACCCTGTACGCCAGACAGCAAAAGAGACACAGATGGAAAGAACAGTCTTTTGGACTCTGTGGGAGAAGGCGAGGGTGGGATGATTTGGGAGAATGGTATTGAAACATGTATATTACCATATGGGAAATAGGTCGCCAGTCCAGGAGGTCTGATGCATGAGACAGGGCGCTCGGGGCTGGTGCACTGGGATGACCCAGAGGGATGGGATGGGGAGAGAGGTGGGAGGGGGGTTCAGGATGAGGGACACATATACACCCGTGGCAGATTCATGTCAGTGTATGGCAAAACCAATACAATATTGTAAAGTAATTAGCCTCCAATTAAAATAAATAAATTTTTTTAAATCGTGGTTTTGACGCTAACTTATCATTACCAATGGACTGTAACACCCACCCATCGTTCTTATGTGAATGTGGCATCTTTGTGTCCTGCCTGAGAGGGAGAGAAGCCGTGCGCTGAGGACCGTCTGACCGTCTCTAAGCGCCTGTTTGAGGCGGGGCCGCCCGTGGCTCCAGACCCTGGAAAAAAGGCTCTTCCTCTCTCCTGTGACTCCCGCCCAGCCCAGCTCTCAGGAGTGACGCCCCCTTCTGTCTGAAGGACAGGGAATGGGCGTGAATTCTAGCATCAACCCTCCGCTGCTCTCTAGCACCACTGAAGGGGCTCGCTTTAGGACCACGTTTCATCAGCTGCAGTGAGTCAGCATTCACGTGGTGTTCTGAGCAGTTACAGCAGCCGCTCTTTATTGAAATCCCATAAAATGTGGCTCTTTGCCTCCACACGAGTGTTAGCCTGACTGCTGAGGCAACAGGCTTTTTGCTGACTGACTGTTGGGTTTCAGCAGCTCCTGGGAGGGCACGTGGTCTCCATGACCGTCTCACTGGGGTCAGAGCCCAGGGTCCTGGGCAGGACCCGGGGCACCGTGGAGGGGCCTTGTGGCCCCTGGGTCAGGTCCCCTAGGCTGCTGGCCGCGCTCTTGGAAGCTGCTTGACTGGGGTGGGATAACCCAGTCCCCAGAACGTGGTTCCTTCAGTAGCTTTGCATTAGTGAGCTCACTGGGGATGGTCGCAGAGCTGACAAGCAGCGGGGGGAGACGTCTCTGGAGGGGAGTTTCACAGGGAGACTGGTATCCCCCCATCAGGATCTGTCTGAGCACCAGCTCCTCTCTCCCGGGCCCCAGGAGCCTGACAGTCTCTGGGCCTCTTCTGATAAGAACTGGATGTGAGAACACTGGCGTTTGGAGCGGGCAGGTCTGAGCCTGCAGAGAATCAGCGACCTTGCGGCTGACCCTCAGCACAGTGGCCCCAGCAGCTCATTGATAAGACAGCAAACCTGGCTTCAAGGCGCTGTTACTCCAGGTCCCTGGGTCAGTGTTTCATGATTTGGGCAGAAAGAGAAGTGTAACATTCCTGTTGGTCATTTGGATCTGGTTACTGTAAATACGGGGACGCAAGATACCGTCGTCACCACGGAAGGAGAGAGACTTGCCTTCACCCACATTTCCCTGGACGGCATGTCCACTCGAGCCCGCCAGCAGCGAGGCTGGGCTGCCCCCTCATCAGGGTCGGGGTAACAGCAGAGAGGGCAGCCCTGGGCAGGGGAGACCAGGGCCTGGTCCTGCCGTCCTCCACACCCGTCTGCGGGTGCAGTCTTCCTGGAACCGGGCCCTGGGGCTCACTGTGCAGGGGTCTGGAGGCGGAGGGGTGACCTGGGACACCGGGGCGCTGCCTAAGTGGACTGACCTCCGGACGGGGCGAGCTGAGAGTGGACGCAGACACGCAGAGAGAGAGATGAAGAAGACTGGGGTGGCCCCAGGGAGGCCGGGGAGTTTCACAGCGAGCATCCTGGTGGCAGTGGTTCCTGTCTGCCTGGGAGCTGAAGACCTCTGAGACCTGTGTCTTACTAAAGACACGCACAGGAGTGCTGGGGACGTGGGTGTAAGGGGCAGGCTGGACCGCTTCCTGTCGCCGTGGAGAGTCAGTATTACGCGCTTTCTTTAACAAAATCCCAGATGATCCAGGGACCACCCGTCCTGACGGCGACTGTCACGTTCAAATCCGATTTGCGGGTGAGGCGGCCCTGGGAGGTACCTGTTGTTGCAGGCGCCCGTGATGAGTCTGTACTTGCTGACCAGGCAGGTGGCCGGACATCTGGGCGGCAGCATGTGAGGCAGGCATCCGGACAGGTTTGCGATCACGCTCAGCAGCCCCTCCGAGAGAGCATCTGAGGGAAGGCCCCGGCGTCAGCCCTGTGCTGCGACGACCTGCCTGCCCCGTGCCCCCCCTAGCCTCGCCCCACCCCTGCCGCAGGACTCACACGGAGGCTTTGCCCCTCTTGGCGGGAGGCCCTCCCTTCTCCTTGAAACCAGCCCTTTCTCATTTTCCCTTCTTCAGTGTATTCATTGCTAAGAATGGGAGATTTAACGTTTTTTCTTTGCTTTGTGATCTTTCAGAAAAGCGATTCTGAGAGTCCTGGCCCCAGAGATGAGCCCTGGGGGCCTGGATGTAGAACCCCGGGTTTGCCGCACCCCAGCCCCAGAGGACGTGAGTGCACGGCCTTGATCAGCCCCCGACCCTGCCTCAGATGCTTCCTAACGATGTCCAAGCGTCCCTCTACAAACCCACCTTTTCCCCTTCGTGTTGATGCTGTTGGGTCCTTCTTACAAACCTCTGTAGTTTTAGGGTCCCACAGAACACCCTGTTCTTTCTTTTTGCCGGTTCTGTTGCTATTTGTGACAAATACAAGCAAGGACTCTTAGCTGAAGAAATCGTCGTTTCTCCAAGATGGTTCGTATAAATCTTCAAAGACAATGCCGTATAACTGACCAGATGCTAACGCAATGAGACACTCACTAGCAAATTCACTCTCAATTTCAAAGGGAGCTTCTTAACTATTACTGTTCACTGCACAGCCTCTACGGAATGACTCTGTGGACACTGAATAAAGCTTAGGCCACAGTTTTGTCCAGCTGATGGAGAAATGGGCATTCCCGAACAAAACAGGCATAAATTCTTCGTACCAGGAGATGCTCAAGCAGACACGAGAGTTTTACAAGCGAAGTCCACGAGAAGGACCACGATTGTAGCTGCATCAATACAGAACCAGCATTGACACGCAACTGGGGGAGGGTGCCAGCGGTAGATGGTAGTTGCCAACTGGTGATGGGCTGCTAGGGGCGTCTGGATCCTGTCGCTGGTGCTGCATTCTGAGTTTTCTAGACTGGCTATGCTGATGATGGGAATAACGAAGAGCACCCTAGATCACAGGGGTCTTCAGTTCTGCACCTTTGCCTGGACTGAACCCGTCCACTGAAGCTCCAGGCGCACCCCTTTGGGACTCTACAGCGAGAACACAAGGCCGAGGTCTTCTGGCCGCAGTCATCGCCGCAGGGCAGGACCGCGGGCCGACAGTCCTTAGAAATGGCTTTCAGCTGCTTCAACGAAAACCTTTTCAAACGGGTCCTTGGTTGCTATGAAGTCAGTTAAACTGAACTGCTAAGCTTAGTGTCTGCGAATTCTGGTTAACCTCGATTTAGCTGAGTCTGTCTCATTCTAAAGTAAATCAGCATTAAACTAATCTACAGCTAGTTGGGAGGAAAAACTCAGACACTGCGTAGCTCGTGGCACCACACAGGAAAAGTCTGCAGAAGTTCACTGGAACGGACCCTGCTTTTCCAGTTCCTCCTCCGAGGACTCACCGCCGGGCCTCACGTTCGAAAGCACTTCCGTTCTGAAGTGGAATGGAATTCCACTTAAGCGCCGCTCTTAAGTCAGCGGAGTCCTTAGTGGGACGCAGCCCCCGGTCTCCTGGTCTGCCTGCGCCCAGCCGAGTGGACTGCGGCGCGACTGCTCCTTTCGGGGCAGCACGTTCGACCCCAGAGGCCCCGGCAGGTCCTCAGAGGCAGTTTGCTCAGCAGCGGGGCGGCCGTCCTGGTCTCCCTGGACCACGCTGCCTCCCCCAGAAACTTGTTTCCTCGAGTTTTAACCACACCGGTGGGGCCTTGGAAGAACCTTCCAGTTACTTCACACCATAGAGCAGGACGCTGAGATTGTTGAGCCGGCTCTCCAAACTCAGTCTCAGCAGCAGAGCAAAGCCAGGACGTCGTGACTCTTGACCAGAGTCTCAAGAGCTGCTCGCTTGTCCCGTGAGCCAGCGGGCGGCACAGGCCTCGCGCCCTGCTGGCACCCTCCCCAGCTCCCCGCGCTCGGCCCTGCCCCCTGGGCGCTCACCTGTGGGCAGCCGGGAGGGTCCAGACCGCAGGTGACCCCGTCTCACCGCCTCCTGCACCGAGGCCTCCATGACCTCCGCCGCCCGGGACGCAGCGCGGCTCGTGGGCTCAGGGAGTTTGGAAAAAGACAGAAGTTGCGATGGGGAAATGACTTCCCTTTTGTGGAGGTTTCTAGGCACAAAGAGGAGTGAGCGCGTGTGTGCCAAGTCACTTCAGTCGTGTCCGACTCTCTGCGACCGCAGGGACGGCAGCCCGCCAGGCTCCTCTGTCCGGGGACTTCCCCAGGCAAGCATACTGGAGTGGGGTGCCTCCAGGGGCTCTTCCCAACCCAGGGGTTGAACCCACATCTCATTATGTCTCCTGCACTGGCAGGAGCGTTCTTGACCACTAGCGGCACCTGGGGAGCCACAAAGAGCAGATGTGAAGTCAGCTGTTCTTTTATGGTGTTTGGTGACCTCTTCATCATCAGTCATGTGAGCCTGAATCACAAGTGAGGACCAGGGATTCAGTGAAGGGACAGGACGTGAGTGCGGACGGTCTGCTGGAAGGTGAAGGGACTGACGGGCTTGCCACGTGAGCTCGTCTGCTCCTTGCCACAGCTGTGTGAGGTCAGCCTGCTGGTCAAATCCAGGGAGTGAACGGGCTTGCTCACCGCCCGCCCATTCGCTGGGCGTCTCCGTGGAAGCAGAGATCCTGGTGCTTTTAGGACACTTTTCGACAGTGGCTCGTGTGTGTGTGTGTGTGCCGTTGATTCACGCTATTCTTTGTGATAGACTTTCATTTTTTGTTTTGATAACGTGGTCTCACATTTTATATGGATATTTTTTCTAGCCTACTGTGAAGTAATGGTTTTTACGGCAACCCACTCCAGTGTTCTTGCCTGAAGAATCCCAGGGACGGGGGAGCCAGGTGGGCTACCGTCTATGGGGTCGCACAGAGTCGGACATGACTGAAGTGACTTAGCAGCAGCAGCAGCAGCAGTGTTATTTAAGGATATTTTAAGGGCTTCTAGCAAAGAACCCGCCTGCCAGTCCAGGAGCTGCAAGAGACATGGGTTCAGTCCCTGGGTCAGGAAGCGGCCCTGCAGCAGGGCAGGGCAACCCACTCCAGTGTCCAGGCCTGGGAAATTTCATGGCAGAGGAGCCTGGCAGGCTACCGTCCACAGGGCCACAAAGAGTCAGACACACTGAAGCGACTTCACACAGAAGCACACAAGGCTGCTTTAAGCACTAATCAATCTTTCTGAGGCCATCCCTGTGAATAAGTAAGTTATGTGACTTGAAAAGAATCCGGCTGGACATGTGGGTCCCCACGACTGGGCGGGGCTCTGGGAGCCAGCAGCTGTCTTGGTCCCAGACCCCGAGGCCCTGAGGCTGTGACCCCTCGCGTGCACGCACTCAGTGGAGCAGCTCCTCACAGCTGAGCAGCAACAGGCCAGGGACTCAGCTGTCTGGGGCTCTGGTTCCAGTGGGGCCGCCTGTTTTCAAGGTTTCAATGGCTTTCCTTCTGCTGTTACTAAAATCCACTGTTAGCACAGTAAGCAAGTAGCCTTGGTTTCAACATTTGCATTTAAGACGAAGCCCCCAGGCCACACATTTTGTCAACTCCGTGTCAGGAGTGAGTTCCCCCTCTGAGAAGGCAGGTCACCTGGGGACAGGAGGGGCAGCCCTGCACAGCCCCGCAGAGTCGTCCTGCCCCTCCATGGATAGCTGACACTACGCTTGTGTTCACACTAACAGAGTCTGACTTCATGGGAGATATTTCTTCTCTTTTTTTCCCCTTTGATTCAAATTGTTATGAAAAAATAAAACTTGGCTGCAGCCAGTATGGATGACAGGGCCTTTTTCTGGCGGGAATAGTAGAAATTTCGAAATAAATCAACCCCTGCCTTGTGATATTTTGTGTCTTGAGAGCTTATATAATTATCGCTTAGTTTCCAACAAAATAGCACACTTGTGAAGAGAAAGCCTGCGTTTTAGATTTTCGTTTGCTGTGCTTGGAGAGGAAATGGCAGCCCACTCCAGGATTCTTGCCTGAGAAATCCCACGGACAGAGAAGTCGGGCTGCAGTCCATGGCGTTGCAGGAGAGTCAGACACGACTCAGCAGCTAAGCAACAGATGAGACTATAATACCCTCAGTGTTGATTCTGTTTAAAATCAAGGTGTTTCCTAACGACTCAAAAAGACGGTGGGCAGATTTAATTCCTAGGTAAAGTTACACCTGTGTGTCTGGACGCCCCCCCCCCCCCCCCCCCCGCCCCCAGTCTTCGGGCAGTTTTCCAGGAGCCAGGCCTTTCGAACCGGGAAATACTGAATTCCCGCTGCGTCACTGCCCTCTGCTCTGTTTTGCTAAGAGAGAAACTTTGAGGCTGAATGAGGGTCTCAGTTACTTGCACACGATCCTAGAAACATGAATCAACCATGTGAGTTTCAGCTCCTAATTTGTAAAATGGGGGACATCGTGAAGAAGACCAGCGGATCCATGCAGACGCCCCACCGCCCCCTCCCAGGCACCATACCTTCTCATCGCAGCGTAGATGGACTTGTCCACCAGGAGCCTGCTGGCCTCCACGATGCCCCTGACCTGAGACTCCTCGGTCTCTCCTACGAATGAAGCATCACAGGATCAGACAGAAATCCACAGTCTCCACCCCCTTAGGTCTCTCCTTAGGTGTCCAGCTCGATGCAGCGACGACCAGGTGGTTCCGGGCCTCCACCCGGTTATGACTGCCCTTCCTCCCTTCCTTTCCCTCCCCTTCCCCTCCCCCGGCCCCCCTTCCCTGCCGCCTCCCTCTAACCCTGCGCCCCTCCCCCTCCCTCTAACCCTGCGCCCCTCCCCCTCCCTCTAACCCTGCACCCCTCCCCCCATCAGGGCCCCCACTGCCCCTGGTCCATTCGCGTCTGACTCTCTCCTAACAGCCACAAGGCCAAGGCGTTGGAACATTTGCCATGAATGCCTTTGTACTTCGGTCTCGACTTTGCACAAACCCCTAGAAACGAACCACGATCCATGTGGTGATAAAGGCACGTGGTTTCCACGATAAGTACTCTGCGTGGAGTTTTAGAGAAAGAACTTGAAGACTTGATACACAAACAGTCCTACAGTTCACAGACCCGCTGTCAGGAGAGGGCACCTGTTCCTGAGTGTTTATCAGCCAGATTCCCACATGCGTGTTGTGTCCACGAGCGGCCCTGGGAGGTGGGCATGAGCCTGGCCGCAGCCCTGCCATCTCTAAGGCCCCACGGGGAGGAGCAGCCCACCCAGCAGAGACCTCAGCCTGAGGGGCGCCCCTGGACACACGACGGGCACCCGTGGACCAGGCCTGGTCCTCCTGGCCCGTGCCCTCTGCGGGCTCTGGACAGGTGACAGGGAGCCACCGACGCCTGGTGTCTGTGAGCCTGAGTGACATAACCCAGCTCAGACAAGAAGTCTGCTGGTTTGTCACGGAGGTTGTGGCTGTGGAGAGGTGTAACCGATGAGGGCGACATGTCAAAAAGTCCAACCCTTCCGTATGAAAGATAGCTAAGCAACCAGGACCTGCTGCGTAGCTCAGGGAGCCGTGCACTCAGGATTCTGTAACAGGCTCCAAGGGGAAAGAGCCAGAAAAGGAGCGCATGTACACACACACACACATACACACACACACACGTAAGTGTGGGCATCTCAGTCGGCACCAGGGGCGAAGAACCTTCCAGCCAGTGCAGGGGACACGAGAGACCCAGGTCCGATCGCTGGGTCCAGAAGACCCCCTGGAGGAGGAAATGGCAACGCACTGCAGTATTCCTGCCAGGGAAATCCCACGGACAGAGGAGCCTGGCGGGCCCCAGTCCACGGGGTCACAAAGAATCGGACATGGCTGAGCGACTTAGCACGGCTCGCGTAACTGATTCCCTTGCTGTACACCTAAAACTGACCCAGCCCTGTAAATCAGCTATGTGCTCAGTGGCTCAGCCCTGCCTGGCTCTCTGTGGCCCCAGGGACTGCAGCCCGCCAGGCTCCTCTGTCCGCGGGGTTGTCCAGGCAGGAACACTGGAGTGGTTGCCACTTCCTCCTCCAGGGGAGCTTCCCGACCCCGGGACTGACCTGCGTCTCTGGCACCTCCTGCGGTGGCAGGCGGACTCTCCTCCGCTAGCACCACCCAGGAAGCCCTGAGTCAAGTACACTTCCATTAAAAACAAATAAACAGAAAGTTAGCATGTCATTGTTTCGTTTAAAATGACTGATGGTTTATCAACTGGAAAAAGCGTCATTGTATTAAAGATTATAAACTTTAAACACTATGACTAATAATATTTTCTAAATAAGTAATTTTCAAAAGTAAGCAAATAACTAGTCAGCTTTGAAATACTCTAATGAATAGTGCATTAGTACAAAGTACAGTGCTTCTTTAAATCAAATTGTGTTGTGTATTATTTAGATATATACTAAAAGTTTAAGAAAAAACCTCTCAAAGGCGGGGAAATAGTAAAAATTGCTCTAGCAAAGCTGTAACTTTCCCAGTTCTTAAAAAATGCGTGATTTCTCACACTCGGAGCTCTTGTGTGCAGGCACTTCTGTATTTTATCGAATAAATCTTGCTCGTGAGGACTTTGTTGCTATGGTTTGTAGAACGAGGTCTTTGATGAGTATGAAATGAAATGACCAATTAGTTCACAAACATTTACTGCAACTCATCCTGTGCCAGGTCTTGGGGTGGTGGGTTTACTGGGCTTGGAGCACGGGGGGCATTTAAGATGGAGCTGGCCCTTGTGTTTTCTAGTTTGTGTTGTCTAGACAGCACACACTCAATACTTGACCCGGAGCGTCTCAGAGGTGCTCACAAATAGGACCGCAGACAGCACGCACTCAATACCTGACCCGGAGCGTCTCAGAGACGCTCACAAATAGGACCGCAGTAGAGAGCTTTCCAGTCCCCTCCATTTCCGGACAGGAAAGCGGCCCCGTCAGCAGCGTGCAGGGGCGGAGCTGCACCCTGGCCTCCTCTCGGCCTCAAAGGCCAGGCTGACTTCTCAAGGAGCATCTAAGTCCACGAAGGGCTTTGGAGCAACCAATTGTCCATGTGGCCACGAAGCCATACTCAGTGGCGCTGGAGATGTGGGGCTCCCAGCCGGAGGCTCCCTGGGGCTGAAGGTGACTGGGGGGGTTCGGCGGCTCACCAGGCTTGCGGGTGCCCAGGGTCTCCAAGGAGGGGCTGGGGGAGCAGAGCGTCCACCCCCGATAACCCCAGCGGGGCGAGCCTGCCTGGCAAGGCCCCTGGTGCCAGACACCGGCAGCGAGAGAGCCTCCCGGAGACGCCCTCCTGCGTCATTCCCTCCAGGAACATCCTTCTCTGTGTTTGAGATTTTTTTCTTTTCTTTTTTTCCAAAAAAAAAGCAGAGTTTGAGCTGTGATGATTTCAACCACAGCACAGCTGTACCTTTCTCAACTGAATTTGGCATTGCGGCCCCCTGATTCCAGAAAACACGACACAGAAGTGACTTAATGAAAAATAATTGTGTGGTCAAGGAGCACACAATGACTCCCAAAGAAATGTTTTTTAAATATATGAGCAGGTAACACTGAAGTTTTCTGTTGCGTAATCATAAGAAAGTCAGTTATTTTTCAGAAAGAATTGTGTTTTAATTCTTCTAAACTCAAGAATTATCGTTCTTTTCTTCGAAAGCCAAAGAAACACTGAAGCAGTCTTACCTGACTCTGGAGAACTCAAGATGCTTTCTGATCTGGTAGCGCCAAGCAGTTCCTTTATGATTTTGGAAGACCGTAATTTATCGCTACTCACCCCAAAGGAGGCCCCTGGGTCTCAGCAGGAACAAGAAGATGGTTCCGGCACAGGTGACGGCCAGCACCACGCCCAGCACGGCCCGTGCCCGCATCTGCGAGGAGGCGCACGTCAGGCGGCCCCCACGGGGAGCCCTGTCTCCGCTCCTCTGTGCAGTGGTGCCTGCGTCCTGTCGGCCCCCCTCGGCCTGGGTCTGACTCTGGGGGGCTGATTGCCTGTGGCAGGGACCGGCCTTGCCTACTCGACTGTCTGAAAACAGATCTTTCCTCTTGGGCAACTGTGGTCCCCAGAACAGCTCAGTGACAACCTATTTTAATTCATGGGGCTGTTGAACGGTGTAAAATTTCTGGGAGTAACTACTAGGAATAAGATAATGCATCTTGGTTAAAAAAAATAATAATAATACAGGGAACTTAGACTTTAAAAAAGAGGTAAGTAAAATCCCTAAATGGATATAGGGTTTCCTACAACTTTCTTTTTCCTGCTTATAGACCGATTTCAGAACTGCACAGCTGTTAAGACAAAGCAGAAGATTCCTCGACAAATGTCTCTCTCTTCCTAACCTCCAGCTTTCTGTTGATATTTTTGGGCCACAGACTTTGTGAAACTGGGTGGAGCCCAGAGTGCGCTGGGGGCCGCTGACTGTGGACCCTCCCGGCCGCACCAGCAGGCAGTGCTTCTGCGCTGAGATCACAGGAAGCCTGGCATCGTCCGCCCAGAGTCCCTCCTCCCGCCAGCTCCCGACAAGCCCGGGCCCAAACCGCCACCTCCCTCGGGCCACTTTGCAGGTCTCAGTGACAGATTGCTCCCAGAAAAAAGTAAGATAAAAGGCCTGACCTTCTCTGCTCAGCCTGGAGGCAGGTGTGCAGGGCAGGTGACCCCTGGACATGGCCGGCCGCCCCGGGGCCTGGCCTCCCGCCTATAAAGCGGCTCTGGGTCCTGCCTCCCGCCCACGTCACTGAGCTGGACCGGCTCCCGACCCCGGGGTGGCTGGACATGGGCCTCCGTGTTGTCACAGAGTGCCGCCTGCTGGTGGGTCAGGGAGCAGGTGTGACCTCACCAGGGCCAGCTGGTGTTGAGGCCATGGAATAAGAAAGAAAAGGAGAGAGAGCCTAAGTGTTGGCAAAGAAGGAACCAAGGCCCCTGGGAACCCTGGCGCTGTCCCCTCTGGCTTTTCTGTGTGAAATTCCGTGTGAAGAGCACCGTGGTCTTCAGAGGCGCCGGACTCTCCAAGAAGCCCTGCCGATGGCCCTCCGTGACTCAGCCTGCAGCCCCGTTTCCTGGAGGGGATGGAGCGTGTCTCCCGGTTTGTGGGGGGCAGCTTCTGAACCTCTGCAGCCTCCGTCTGAGTCCCGGGGTCTTTCTCTTCGATGCATGAAGATCGTCTTTCTCTTCGTCTTCCCTCCTCTCTCCTGGGACTTGGTCAAGCCTGAGGCACGCTGTGGACGTAGCCCGCCAGGCTCCTCCGTCCATGGGATTCTCCAGCAGGAATCCTGCAGTGGGCGTCCGCCTCCTCCTCCAGGGAGCCTTCCGAGCCTGGGATCGACCCGGCACCTCGTGTGCCTCCTGCGCTCTTTACCAGCTGAACCATCGGGGAAGCCCCGTCTCCTCTGGGACTTATTTGAGCCTGGAGGAGGCTTCCTGCAGGACAGCTGAGGTTAGACGCTCACACACGTGCAAGGCCTCGCAAGGCCTCTGAGCATGGGGAGGTCCCTGAAGCCTCAGAAGGCCATCGTCAGTGCTGGAAGGCTCCCTCTGCAGGGACCACAGTCAGACAAGCAGGCGGGGCATCCCTCGACGGTCTTGGTGATCCCTCCCTCAAGCACTGGGGGCAGGCTGGGACGGCGAGAGGAGGGGCCAGACCCGGCCGTCAGTGAGCCAGGGACTCGGAGACTCGCTTTCCTGAGAGCCGGGACCCCCAGCAGGTCGAGTTTGCCACCTGAAGTCTTGGGGACCCATTCTGACTCGGGAAACGGTCGAAGGAGGGAGTAAGGAGCAAGGGGAATGGTCCAAGCTGGGGCTCGGGCTCTGAGCACTGGAGCTGCGCGCAGGCCGGAGCTGCGGGGGTTTGCCTGAGGAGTGCGGGGGGCACAGCGGGGCTGCTGCCTGACACGCGAGGGCTCAGGGAGATACGGGCCAGGAGCCTCTCCTGGACTCCACTGGTGACGGCTGTCAGGGCCTGGGGTGAGGGTGATCCCAGAGGAGACCTGGGACCCCGAGTCCTCAGCGGATGCCACGTGGACTCTCAGAGGGGGTCAGCGTGACACAGCCTCGGAGGCCAGCCCTGGTGTGGCTGTGTCCTCGCCGTGGCCAGCCACGTCCGGGGGCAGCGGGTCCTTGAGCTCTCATGACCCTTGCGGAGCCCGGAGTCCGTGTGGTGCCCGCTGGAGGGTGAAGCGTCCCTCCCACTGAGCCCTCAAAGGTTTCTGGCTCAGTGGTGCCCCCGCTGTGTCCTCACCGGCGGCTCAGAAGAGCTCAGGCTGAGCAAACACATCAGGCAGTGACGGAGCCTGGGGCCTCGAGCCTTCATGCCTGCCCGGGGCTCTGAGAGTTTGACGGAAGCTCAGCCCCACAGCCCTGCCCCGAGGGGGCGGGGGGCAGACCGAGGTCACCGTCCTCCAGGAAAGAGAGGGAACAAGGGGCAGCTTTATTCCTGCTTTTGTGCATTTGAGCCACTTGAAGGGATGCTGGAGGTGTTGGTGGACGTTGAGAGGGTCTCCGGCTTTTCTGGTTTATTACTCTGATACCTGTTTTATATTGTGCATCAAGAGCGCTGATATTTGATGAGTTATAAACAAAAACCTATACGGCTTTCCTGACATGCCCCAGTCACTGCTGACAGACAGTCTGGGAAAGGGGGCCATTTGGGAGGTTCACGTGGACTCTTGGTGAAGAAACATGTGTCCACGGCCCCGGGCCCTCCACCGCCAGTTCACACGCAACCCATGGACGCGGTCTATGCCAGGGACCTGCTCCGCCCCCTGCCACATGTGGGCCCCTCCTGTCCACGATGAGGCGGCCACCGCAGGCGTGGTCCTGCCTGGGTCCCTGGGGGGGCTCTCCATGATGCCACCCCCAGGCCACGTGGGCAGGGCCAGCCCGGGCACATCAGTGGTCCACTCCTGGGCTCTGGCTGGGAAAGCCCTCAAGCCCACCCCACTGGTGGGACCCCAGGTGTGGGCTCAGCCCGAGGCTGCGGGGCTGGCAGGGATCGCCCGACGCCCGCTCTGCAGTGTGGGCTCCAGGGCCCCTTTTGTCCTGCTGTGTCTGGTCTTCCAGCCAACCCTCACCCCTGCTCCCACCCCTGAGGAGTCTGGAATTCACCCTGACAGATGGGCGCTCGGAGTCCCATTTCGGCAGAGATGGGTCCCCAGTGGAGACTGGCGGCTGGTTTAGAGGCGGGTGTGGTACCTGCGTCCTTCCACTGCAGATCCAAGGCGAGGTTCGGGTGGGTGCTCCTGGGGGCCAGCGGGGGTGTGAGCCTGGGGAGGG
The DNA here is from genome assembly GCF_032405125.1 of Capricornis sumatraensis. Lineage (NCBI taxonomy): Eukaryota > Metazoa > Chordata > Mammalia > Artiodactyla > Bovidae > Capricornis > Capricornis sumatraensis. The sequence continues at coordinate 121,044,797 of NC_091074.1, forward strand.
TGGGGTGGGGGCAGGGGTCAGCCATGTCCTCCAAGGCTGGGCGGCAGTGGGTGCTCCTGGGGGCCAGCGGGGGGTGAGCCTGGGGAGGGTGGGGTGGGGGCAAGAGTCAGCCATGTCCTCTGAGGCCAGGCGTGAGTGGGTGCTCCTGGGGGCCAGCGGGGGTGTGAGCCTGGGGAGGGTGGGGTGGGGGCAGGGGTCAGCCATGTCCTCCAAGGCCAGGCATGAGTGGGTTCTCCTTGTGGCCAGCGGGGGTGTGAGCCTGGGGAGGGTGGGGTGGGGGCAGGGGTCAGCCATGTCCTCCAAGGCTGGGCGGCAGTGGGTGCTCCTGGGGGCCAGCGGGGGGTGAGCCTGGGGAGGGTGGGGTGGGGGCAGGGGTCAGCCATGTCCTCCAAGGCTGGGTGGCAGTGGGTGCTCCTGGGGGCCAGCGGGGGTGAGCCTGGGGAGGGTGGGGTGGGGGCAAGAGTCAGCCATGTCCTCTGAGGCCAGGCGTGAGTGGGTGCTCCTGGGGGCCAGCGGGGGTGAGCCTGGGGAGGGTGGGGTGGGGGCAGGGGTCAGCCATGTCCTCCAAGGCCAGGCATGAGTGGGTGCTCCTGGGGGCCAGCGAGGGGGTGAGCCTGGGGAGGGTGGGGTGGGGGCAGGGGTCAGCCATGTCCTCCAAGGCCAGGCATGAGTGGGTTCTCCTTGTGGCCAGTGGGGGAGTGAGCCTGGGGAGGGTGGGGTGGGGGCGGGGTTCAGCCATGTCCTCCAAGGCTGGGCGTGAGTGGGTGCTCCTGGGGGCCAGCGGGGGGTGAGCCTGGGGAGGGTGGGGTGGGGGCAAGAGTCAGCCATGTCCTCTGAGGCCAGGCGTGAGTGGGTGCTCCTGGGGGCCAGCAGGGGTGTGAGTCTGGGGAGGGTGGGGTGGGGGCAGGGGTCAGCTATGTCCTCCAAGGCCAGGCATGAGTGGGTTCTCCTTGTGGCCAGCGGGGGAGTGAGCCTGGGGAGGGTGGGGTGGGGGCGGGGGTCAGCCATGTCCTCCGAGGCCAGGCGTCAGTGGTTCTCTTGGGGGCCAGCAGGAGGGGACCCTGGGACGGTGGAGCAGGGCAGGGGTCAGCTGTGACGTCAGTTCTCTGGGGAGAGCAGAGTGTATCATCCACAGAGGTGTTGCTGGACGGACCTGGGCCCAGTTCCTGGGATCACACATCCTCTGAGACCTCAGCGCCCAGGTGCCCACAAGAGTGCCTGGACCAATGCCTTCGACCTTTCAGAATCAGAGGACGCTCTGTCCAGGCTGAGGAGAAAGGCCCAGAAAGGCTCTGTAAGGGCGGCGTTCGCATCACCTCTATTGCTCACAATTTCTGCCACAAGGACATGAGATAAGAAAGCAACTCTGTTTAAAATTCTGTTAAAGATAGAAGGAATTTTTAAAAAGTTCTCCCTTAGGCTTAGTCATGAGTGACTGACTTGCTGGGACATGAAGAGAGTTGATGTGGAGGGCATATTCGGCTCTCGCCGATGAGAATCCTGAATAAACTCAAACCTGCAATGAAGTGTCCTTAGCCTTACTGCAACGCGAAGGAAGTTTACATTCTCACCCAGGCTGCTGGAGGAGACTGCACGTTGAAACTGCGTGATTCTACTCAGTCACTGCAAAGTCAAATTACAAGTATTTCTAGATTTTACGTACAAGTGCCTATGTTTTCTGTAAGCCAGGAGTTCCCCCCACTCACCGATCTTCAATAACTTTGCAAAATGAGTTTTCTGAATGTAGAAGCTTGACAACAAGGATGAAGATTGAATGCTGTAGAAAGGACACATTAGAATCCAGGAGTCCACGCTGAAAGGGCTCTGTGGCGAAAAGCCCTGCACTCCAGGTTTGTGTTTCCTTGCAGCAAAACTGGGGCAACTTCCCCGGGAAGCAGTATAGTCTCCTGGTGAGAGGATTTACAGAAACCACGGGCTGAGCAAACGTGGACACGTGTTTCCCAGGCCAGGCGCCTGGAGGAAGGGTGGGACGTTGCACGCGTGTGACCGCGTGCTCCTCCTGGAACATCCTGATGAGGCCCTGCCTTCCTTTCTATTTTCACACGAGGAAGCGAGGCTCAGAGATGCCGATGACCCTGCCAACAGGCGGATGCCCCCCTGGTGCTGGTCTGAAGGAGACTGTCACGAGGATGGCCATCTCCCCGGACCCGCCCTGTCCCACCCTGCTCACCCCGAGCCCAAGCGGGTGTCCCCATCATCTGTGGGCCCAGCCCCCCTCACAGGCTCATCCTCCTGGGCCCCCATCCGGCTTCCCAGGCATCCTCATCCTGCATCCCTGTGGTCCTTCCAGCCCCGGGGACACCTCACCGCATGGCCTGGCCTGACCACGCGGCATACCGTGACTGTTCCCGCCTCTGCGAGACATGTTTACATCATGTTATTCTCCGAGTGATGATCCCCATCTCGTCCGTGAGCACTGGCCCCTTTTCTGGCTCATGGTGGAGTAACAAGGCCACGGTTCCTCTCATCACCAGGTCAGAGGTGGAGTAAGATGCAGGCCTTACTTGTATCTGACTGTTTAACCCACTGTAACGCACATGGATTATTTTATAATGAATAGTGAGTTGAAATGTGCATTCCGTTTAATTCAATTTAATGACAAATACCCAATACTTTGTGTGCTAGAATATTTGTACATAAAATAAACTCACAATTTTGGATGTATTTTGTGATGTATTCTCTATGATAAAAGTGAATTTTATCAGCCCAGGTGGACAAGAAATTAGTCTTCCCTTTAAATTACGCTGGGCTGACTTTATCCCGGGGTTTAGCCTGTTAGGAGCTTTGCACAGTGTCCACTGTGTGTTTCCAGCAATCCTCTTTCTGATTGACTTCCCTGCACTTCCAGTGGGTGGCCGGTGTCCCCTCTGCCCCACGGCGGGTCTGCAAGGCAGCCAAATAGCACGGTGTCCACTTGTCCAAGGCGGCCACAGTGGTGGAAAGGCCTCCTGAGATGGGCGCCCTGTGTACACAGCCCTGTGTCCAGCAGGGACACAGCTACAGAGAGAAAAAGGCTTTTCCATGTGAAGTCAAGTTGGCTGTCAGTGACCTCGGCATCTTTGTGTCCTTTTCTTTTTGAAATATTAGTGTGCAAATGGGCCTCCCAGGTGGCTCAGCGGTCAAGAATCTGCCTGCAGTGCAAGAAACTGGGTTTGATCCTTGGTTAGGAAGATCCCCTGGAGGGGGAACAGGAAGATCCCCTGGAGGGGGAACAGGGGGAACAGGAAAGGACCACCCACTCCAGGGTTCTAGCCTGGAGAATGCCAGGGGCAGAGGAGCCTGGCAGGCTGCAGCCCATGGGGTTGCAAATAGTCGGACTTGACTGGGCACACCCAAAGTCCCAGCGTATCCCTCCCTGCCAGCCTTTCCCCTTTGGTGACTGGGTCTGCTTTCTGCGTCTGTGAGCCGGTTTCTGTCCTGTAGCTGAGCTCCTCTGATTTAAGCTTCCACATGTGCGCGACCTCGCCGGGTCTTTGTCTTTCCCTGACTCTGTGCTCAGTGTCGCCACCTGCAGCTGATGGAGGCACAGGACTGTATTTGACGTCCTGGGGTAAATTAATGAAATTCAAAGGAAGACTTTTCATTCTTGGGGAAAATAAATGTGGTGAGCTCTTGGCATTTCCTGGCATAGGCTTTCTGAAAATAAAGTGTGGGTTTCAGCCGTGTGGGGTGCAGCGTGAGCTGCTGGTGCCTCCATGCGGTCTGAGAAACGTGGGTGAGGGAGTGTTTCAACGCGGAGTTGAGTTTTCTCAACCACAGCTCTGCCTGAGGGGAGGCTGCCTCCCCCGTCAGAGTGATCAAGGCTGACTCGTCTCTGGAAACTAGTGACATATTTTATTGGTATCACAACTATAGGATCATTATAAAATCACACAAAGTGGCACCATTGTGCAGGAAATAGTCATCTCTTAAGAAAATAGTTTAACTTTCAGCAGTCCACGGAAGCTCCGCTCAGCTGCTACATGTATCTTCCGGCGATGCTCTGAGTGTCCATGAACGCGGGGTCCACGGACGCCACCTTCGCAGCCATGAAGGAGTGGACGCAGTGCAGGACGGCCGTCAGGTCCTGGAACTCCAGCTCCTGCCAGAAAAGCGCAACGTGCTTACACCGAGCGCAGCGCGGTGCAGCACAGAACTCTTGCAGGCGCTGCGCTCTCAGGCCACTAGCAGTGGGCTCAGAACAAATACGCACAGAGCAGGAAGCGCTGCCGCCAGCACGGACACGCGGGGTTCGGGGGGCTTCGTGCACGGACATCCTGACTGATGGGGTGAACTCCCGATTTCTGGGAACTAACGTGGGCTGGCACTCAGGTCCTCCGTGCGGAACCCTGAGTCCATCTGTGTTGGGTCCTCAGCCTCCACAAAGCCTGAAGCTCACGGTGGTCCCTGCCTGGATGTCACACAGCCGGGCTCACTGTGTCACAATTTAGGAGACGGAATCTGGCTTCACCTGCACATGTGCGAATATACATGCACAAATGCGCCCCTGTACAGGTGTGCACGTGTCTGCGTATGTGTGTGCACGAGTCTGCGTGTGTGTGCACGTGTCTGCATGTGTGTGCACACGTGTCTGCGTGTGTGTGCATGTGTCTGCGTATGTGTGTGCACGTATCTGCGTATGTGCATGTGTCTGCATGTGTGTGCGCACGAGTCTGCGTGTGTGTGCACGTGTCTGCGTATGTGTGTGCACGTGTCTGCGCGTGTGTGCACGTGTCTGTGTGTATGTGTACACGTGTCTGTGTGTGTGTGCACGTGTCTGCATGTGTGTGCGCACGTGTCTGCGTGTATGTGTGCACGTGTCTGCGTATGTGTGCACACGTGTCTGCGTGTGTGCACACATGTCTGCGTGTATGTGTGCACGTGTCTGCATATGTGTGTGCACGTGTCTGCATATGTGTGTGCACGTGTCTGCATGTGTGTGCGCACGTGTCTGCGTGTATGTGTGCACGTGTCTGCGTATGTGTGCGCACGTGTCTGCGTATGTGTGCGCACGTGTCTGCGTGTATGTGTGCACGTGTCTGCGTATGTGTGCACACGTGTCTGCGTGTGTGCGCACATGTCTGCGTGTATGTGTGCACGTGTCTGCGTATGTGTGCACGTGTCTGCGTGTATGTGCACGTGTCTGCATATGTGTGCGCACGAGTCTGCGTGTGTGTGCGCACGTGTCTGCGGGTATGTGTGCGCGTGTCTGCATATGTGTGCGCACGTGTCTGCGTCTGCACACGTGTCTGCGTCTGTGTGTGCACGTGTCTGCGCGTATGTGTGCACGTGTATATGTGTGCACGTGTCTGCACGTGTGTGTGCACGTGTGTGTGCACGTGTCTGCGCGTGTGTGTGCACGTGTATATGTGTGCACATGTCTGCGTGTGTGCGCGTGTGTATATGTGTGCACGTGTCTGCATGTGTGCGCACGTGTCTGCATGTGTGCGCACGTGTCTGCGTGTGTGCGCACGAGTCTGCGTGTGTGCGCGCACGTGTCTGCGTGTGTGCGCGCACGAGTCTGCGTGTGTGTGTGCACGTGTCTGCGGGTATGTGTGCGCGTGTCTGCATATGTGTGCGCACGTGTCTGCGTCTGCGCACGTGTCTGCGTCTGTGTGTGCACGTGTCTGCGCGCATGTGTGCACGTGTCTGCGCGTATGTGTGCACGTGTCTGCGCGTATGTGTGCACGTGTCTGCACGTGTGTGTGCACGTGTCTGCGCGTGTGTGCACGTGTATATGTGTGCACATGTCTGCGTGTGTGCGCGTGTGTATATGTGTGCACGTGTCTGCGTGTGTGCGCACGAGTCTGCGTGTGTGTGCGCATGTCTGCGTGTGTGTGCACGTGTCTGCACGTGTGTGCGCGCATGTCTGCGTGTGTGTGCACGTGTCTGCACGTGTCTGCACGTGTCTGCGCGTGTGTGTGCACGTGTATATGTGTGCACATGTCTGCGTGTGTGCGCGTGTGTATATGTGTGCACGTGTCTGCGTGTGTGCGCACGAGTCTGCGTGTGTGTGCGCATGTCTGCGTGTGTGTGTGCACGTGTCTGCGTGTATGTGTGCACATGTCTGCGTCTGTGTGTGCACGTGTCTGTGTGTATGTGTGCACGTGTCTGCGCATATGTGTGCACGTGTCTGCGCGTATGTGTGCACGTGTATATGCGTGCACGTGTCTGCACGTGTGTATGCATGTGTCTGCGTGTGTGCATGTGTGCGCACGTGTCTGCGTGTGTGCACGTGTATGTGTGTGCACATGTCTGCGCGTGTGTGCACGTGTATGTGTGTGTGCGCACATGTCTGTGTATGTGTGCGCACGTGTATATGTGTGCACGTGTCTGCACGTAAGTGTGTGCACGTGTCTGCACGTGTGTGTGCACGTGTATATGTGTGCACGTGTCTGCGTGTGTGTGCACGTGTCTGTGTGCATGTGTGCACATTTCTTCGTGTATGTGTGTGCACGTGTGTGCGTGTATGTGTGCACAGGTGTGCACGTGTCCGTGTGCACGTGTTTATGTGTGCACGTGTCTGCGTGTATGTGTGCACGTGTCTGCATATGTGTGTTCACGTGTCTGTGTATATGTGCACCTGTGTGCATGTGCACAGCGTGCTGCAGGCATCCATGCACATGTGTGCACATGCGTGCATGCGCGTGTGCTGCTTCTGGGGTCAGGCAGCTCCAGCAGGGAGCTGGCAGCCGGGCTCAGCCCCTGCTCTAACCCTGCTCCAGGCAGGGAGCTGGCGGCCGGGCTCAGCCGCTGCTCTAACCCTGCCGCCCAGCACAGAAGTGTCGGACTCAGCCCCTGCTCTAACCCTGCCATCCAGGCAGGGAGCCAGCGGCCGGGCTCAGCCCCTGCTCTAACTCTGTTGCCCAGGCAGGGAGCTGGGAGCTGGGCTCAGCCCCTGCTCTAACCCTGACATGTAGGCAGGGAGCTGGCAGCCAGCATGCAAGTGTCAGGCTCAGCCCCTACTCTAACCCTGCTGCCCAGGCAGGGAGCTGGCAGCCGGGCTCATCCCCTGCTCTAACCCTGCCACGCAGCACACGTGTCGGACTCAGCCCCTGCTCTAACCCTGCCGTCCAGGCAGGGAGCTGGTGGCCAGCGCGTGAGTGTCAGGCTCAGCCCCTGCTCTAACCCTGCCACCCAGGCAGTCTCCTCTGCAATTCATTCATCCTAAGGATCTAGATTTTTTATTAAACTCCTTTAACGTTTCATTGTGGCTGAAATACTGAGTTTAAATATGATCTGCAGCTTAGTCTAATTACCAACTTCTGAATGTTTTAATACCTTGATCTTTTCCTTAATTAGGTAAAACTCTCAGGAAGCCGAGCGGGTCTGCACTGAGCTGTCAGACTACAAAGAACTAGGTTCCTGAACTTGAGGAAACACTCCTTCTCTCACGAGCCTCACTCTCGGGAATGCTGCGTCTCTCACAAGGGTGATGCTTTCAATCAACGTATGAGTGTGAACGTCGCCTGCGCGGCCTCCGTCAATCTCTGGCAATCGCACTTCTTCGTGGAGCCACCCACGTTGCCCTCTCACGGCACACACAGCGGATGCTCACCAGAAAATGCTGTGAGACGGCAGAGGGCCTTCGGACGAGCAGCGGCCGCCCCGGGCTCTTAGCTCTCCCGGAGCGCAATCTAATGGCCCGACGCCCGAAGCAGTGAAGAAGTGAAGTCGCTCAGTCGTGTCCGACTCCTTGAGATCCAATGGACCGTAGCCTACAAGGCTCCTCTGTCCATGGAATTTTCCAGGCAAGAATACTGGAGCGGGTTGCCATTTCCTTCTCCAGGGGATCTTCCCCACTCAGGGATCGGACCCAGGTCTCTCGCATTGCAGGCAGACGCTTTATCCTCTGAGCCACCAGGGAAGCCTGAGGAGGGCTCTAAAGTCTTCTGTAACTAAGAGCAGAGCTTCCACTAGGCTGTGGGAATCCACACTTTGCTGCTGCTCAGTCCCTCAGTCGGGGCCAGTTCCTTGCAATCCCGTGGGCTGCAGCACGCCAGGCGTCTCTGTCCATCACCAAGTCCCGAAGCGTGCTCAAACTCACGCCCATCGAGTGGGTGATGCCATCCAACCACCTCATCCTCTGTCATCCCCTTCTCCTGCTGTCCCCAATCCCTCCCAGCATCAGGATCTTTTCTAATCAGTCAGCTCTTCGCATCAGGTGGCCAAAGTACTGGAGTTTCAGCTTCAACATCAGGCTTTTCAATGAATATTCAGGACTGATTTCCTTTAAGATTGACTGGTTGGATCTCCTTGCAGTCCAAGGGACTCTCAAGAGTCTTCTCCAGCACCACAGTTCATAAGTGTGAATTCTTCGGCGCTTAATCTTCTTTATGGTTCAAATCTCATATCTGTACATGACTACTGGAAAAACCATAGCTTTGACGAGACAGTCATTTGTTGACAAAGTGACGTCTCTGCTTTTTAATGTGCTGTCTAGGTTGGTCACAGCTTTTCTTCCAAGGAGCAAGCGTCTTTTAATTTCATGGCTACAGTCACTGTCCACAGTGAATACAAACTGTATTTCAAAGGAAGCCTTAACCACTGTCTTTCCCAAAGAATTAAACGTGGAGATTGAGCAAAGCTATACTTGAAAGAGATGACTGTTAAATAAATGAATGATGCCTAATGTAAATGAATATCCTGTGTAATTTTCCTCTGAAAATGTCCCAAACAAATACAACTAAACGTGACACTCTCTAGGAATAACCGTGCACAGAACAGTTTCTTATGTCTTGTTCTCCGGGAACTCACATCAGGGCACAGCCACTTTCTGGTTCTCATAATACGAAGGCTCACACATCTGGGGTGGAGACAGGCCCACCAGGGGTCAGGTGTGGGTCTTCCACTCGGGGGCTTCGTGACCCAGCTCTGCTCCGAGCCGCAGCGCTGCTGGGGGCTGTGGTGTAAGCGCTCCCAAGGCACTGACGACGGGCTGGCAGAGTTCAGAAAATTCCTCGAGTGGCTCCCTGTGGGGAGGTGTGGCAACGTGGGCCAGGCCCGCGCAGCCGGGTGGAGGCAGCCGGGGTTCCCTGCACACCCTCAGCAGCCTGCGTCCAGCACCAGAGGCCGTGGGGGAAGGACAGCGTCCGGTCAGCTCCCGGTCAGCTCCGGGCCTCTCCCACCCAGCGGTTGGCAGAGCAGCCTCAGGGCGGCCAGGGCTGTGTCCCCAGGCCGGGTGATGCTGGGCTCTGACCTGGATGCGGGTGGGTGCACCTCCCCTCTCTCCACATAACTTGTTATGTCCAGATCCTTTGAATTTACAGAGCAGTGTGTCCTTAGTATCACAGGTAAGTCATCACATAATGCAATTTGTACAACTCTTCCCTTAAAAATTGACTTCTGTATGTTTAACCATTGATTTCCTGCTAATATTTACTAAGAAACTTGTGCTTTTCGGTGGAATCAAGTAATGGGTTTCAATGACTACAGTTTTAGGATATTAAGGCCTCTAACAGGAGACACACCCTGGGTCCCCATGACACCCTGGCTGACTCTGAGGAGGGTTCACACTTGCATTCTGGTGATTCCACAGGCCAGGGGAACCGCACGCCCAGCCCCGGGCACCCGGTTCACTTAGGCAAGGCTGCACCGTGGACGAGTCCCTACCTTCATCTCGATCTGCTTGGTGTCCAGACTCTGAAACAGCAGCTTCACCCGACTTTTCCCGTCGTCGGAAGACCCCTTCAGCTGGGAGAACTTGAACCTCCAGAGCACAGTCTGTAAAGGAAGGCAGTCCTTAGTGCTTTAGACCCAGGAGCACATTTATTCAGTTAACATCAGCCAGTGCTGTTAAAGAACCTAAGCAAATGCAGACGCCTGCCGGGTTATCTGTGTGCAGAGACGCCCGTTCGGTTACCTGTGTCACACACGCCCGCTCGGTTACCTGTGTGCACAGACGCCCGCTGGGTTACCTGTGTGCACACATGTCTGCTGGGTTACCTGTGTGCACAGACGCCAGCTGGGTTACCTGTGTGCACAGACGCCTGCTCGGTTACCTGTGTGCACAGACGCCCGCTCGGTTACCTGTGTGCACACATGCCTGCTGGGTTACCTGTGTGCACAGACGCCCGCTTGGTTACCTTGGTACACAGGTTTCTGCTTGGTTTCCTGTGTCACACACGCCTGCTGGGTTATCTGTGTGCATAGACACCTGCTCGGTTACCTGTGTGCACAGACGCCTGCTCGGTTACCTGTGTCACACATGCCTGCTGGGTTATCCGTGTGCACAGACGCCTGCTCGGTTACCTGTGTGCACAGATGCCCGCTCAGTTACCTGTGTGCACAGATGCCTGCTCGGTTACCTGTGTGCACAGACGCCCACTCGGTTATCTGTGTCACACATGCCTGCTGGGTTACCAGTGTGCACACATGCCTGCTGGGTTACCTGTGTTATACACACCTGCTGGGTTACCTGTGTGCACAGATGGCTGTTGGGTTATCTGTGTACACACACACCTGCTCAGTTACCTGTGTGCACACATGCCTGCTGGGTTACCTGTGTGCACAGATGCCTGTTGAGTTATCTGTGTACACACACACCTGCTCGGTTATCTGTGTCACACACACCTGCTGGGTTACCAGTGTACACAGATACCTGTTGGGTTACCTGTGTACACACACGCCTGCTCAGTTATCTGTGTACACACACACCTGCTGGGTTACCTGTGTCGCTGAGGAAACTGCTCTGAGAACATCACTCGGTGTCGGGTCAGATTTGACTATGAAAAGGAAAAACTCAGCAGTGGTAACTTTCTAGGAACCACCTGCAGAATCATTATCTACACAGAATCATGAATGGCTGCTAAGGCTCGCACGTGAAAGTGAACACTCCCCGCTCATCAGTTAAAGGGTCCACAGTGGTGCTTAGAAAGAAGTCCTTGTTATTTATTGGGCACGGACGTCACGGTCACACTGACTGGCTCCTGTTGGCTGATGCGGTGGCAGCCCCGTCTGGCTCTGGGCCTGTGAGGTGCTGGGGCCCTGAGCTCTCAGAGAGAGGGTCACCACGAAGGAGCCCGTGCAGAGGACACGGCCGTAGGGCTGGTGGTGCCGCAGCCATGGACGGGCGTCACAGCCCTGAAATGTAACGCACGCCCCGCCCACCGGCCCGCCCCCGGCTGCTCGGCACGTGCCTTGGTCTTGCTGTCGAAACAGGTGAACCCAAGAGCGACGTCCGCCGTGAAGCACAGCGTGTCCCCTTGCCCGCCGCACGCACAGGTTTTGGACTAGAAAAAAGATCAATTGTGGGAAAATATCTTTTTAAAATGAAGCTTCACATTGATCGGGTGGCTTCAGTATCCTCTGCAGAAGGAAATGGCAGCCCACTCCAGGACCCTTGCCTGGAAAATCTCAGGGAAACAGGAGCCTGGTGGGCTGCAGCCCATGGGGTCGCCAAGAGTCGGGCACGCCTGAGTGACAGACACTTACACTCACACTATTCGCCCCCATCAAAACCTGCTTTTATTTATTTTTTTTCAAAACCTGCTTTTAGAAACCCGAAGCGCTCGGAGGTCCCTGGGACAGGCTCTTGTGGCGCCTCCCGCGCTGGTCCGCCGGCAGGTGCAGAAGCCGCACCGTCAGCAGAGGTGCCGGTCTTAGCAAAGTGGAGCCCGACGCGTCCTCCAGAGACACTCTAACCCCAGACCACAACTCCCCGTGATGCCACTTGTCCCCATCACGTGAATGAGCGCACGCTCTGCTCCTACAGGCAAGCCTGCAAGTGCATCCCGAGACACGAGGCCCGGCTGCGCTCGGGAGACTTTCTGAGGGGTCTGACCCAGAACAAGAGCAAAGGACAGACGCAGCAGAGACTCCACTGAGCTCTGCGCCCAGGGCCGCGGGAAGGAGGCTGCTGTGGGGGTGGGTGGGGCGGGCGGGGCGACCCCGACAGGCTCAGGGTTTGCGAGCATCAGCCGATCGATGCCCACAGCTCCTAGCACTGCCGGCTGAGTGTGAGCAGCAGAGGCGTGGTCGGTGCTCCGGAGGCTGCTCTTCTGTCCAATTCTCAGCTAAGCGCACGGATCCTGGCACAGCGGTGGTGACGCCAGGCATGCCAGACCCACGAGGCAGGAGCTAAGGGTGAGCCCTCCAGCCCCCGGGGGACGGCGCGCCTTCCAGTTCTGTTTCAGGAGACAGTTCCTCCCGCAGTGACATTTCTGGGCTACATTTCCTGTGTCCTTCCATAACACCTTTGGGGAATCGGGTCAACACCGAGAGATACTTGAGCCAACTTGCTGAGGAGGACACTCCCTGTGAAAGGATAAGGTAAGTTTCCCCAGGCAAGCTTCTGCCCCTGTGGCAAAATGGCTCCTGGAAGACGATGCTATCGGGGGGCGGGACCCCCTGTGCAAGGGCGCTGCGCCGGCTGGGGACATGCTCCTCCCTCTGAGGCAGGGGCGATAACTGGGAGGAAGCTGCGGTCAGACCCACCTGCTGACCCTCGAGAGTCTCCAGGGAGGCAGGGGCGGCTGGAGATCACCTGGGGTGTGGGTGGTGCAGCGCCTGTGTGGAAGCGGATTCTGGTGCATGGGCACAGGGGCTGATGCGGGCCATTGTGGGGTCCTCCCCGGAGTCTGTGAGTGCGGGCTCAGCTCCCCCACCCGCCCTGGAACCCCAGGCTGAGCAGGGGATCACGAGGGGACTCGGGCCCAGCCACCAGAAGGCCAGCCCTGGGCCCCTCACACTCCACGGCTAGCTGCATCAGGACGCAGCCTCACCGCCAGCATCTAGCGACCTCCACACAGGTGGGGCCTGGCCGCCGGCGGGGCCAGGGACCAGCCCTCCAGCAGTGTGCCCCCCGCAGTCAGCCCTGTCTGCACGAAGGCACCCATCCTCGCTGGAGCGCACAGCTCCGGTGTCCAGGGGGCTGTGTGCCGCTGGAGCCTCAGGACACCTCCAAGGCTGGGAAAAGTAACCGGCCCACCTAAGACACAGGCACACAGAACTGGGCGAATTGAGGGAACAAAGGAATGTTTCCCCAGGGACGGAGTAAGAGGATCCCGAGAAGGACTAAGCAAAGTGGAGATAAGAGATCCGCCCAACAGAGCTCAAGGTAATGACCGGAAAGACGCTGAGAGAACTTGGGGAGGAGATGACGCAGGGAGAGGTTTACCAAAGAGCCAGGGACATAGAGAAGGAGCAAGGAGAGCTGAGAAGTTAGAAATACGCCGGGAGGAGCCCTCAGGAGATTAGACGGCACGGGAGCAGGGCAGGACGCGGGAGCACGGCAGCGGCAACCATCCACGCTGAGCAGAAAGAGTGGTGAAACGAGGGCAGTTTAAGAGAGCTCTGGGACGACTTCGGGGTCATTATTTTTCACATGATAAGGTCTCAGGAGGGGACTGCTCCATCCACACACACCTCGAGCTGTGGGATTTATCTCCTGTACCGAGGAGGGAGAAACGACCCAAACACTTGAGTGTGTTATGCTCCTCGTTGGGTCAGTGAGTGTGAGGAAGGGCCATCAAGTGCTTGAAGAAATGCCAAGCGTCCAGGGACTGCTCAGGAAACATGGTGGAACCCAGCTGTGCCCTCAGTGAGGGGCTTCCCTTGGCTGGCATCCAGGCCCCTTCCTCACGCTGAACACTGGGGTGAACGAGATGAAAACGCCCACCTTGCTTCCTTCCATGACCTCCCAAGGCGGCTCCCGACACGGTGGATCCGGGGATCTGGGCAGGGTCCCCCCGGCTTCTGCAGACGCGTGATTCCCGGAATTACCACCATGCCAGCTCTGATTCAGGTCGCTCAGAGATGAGCAGGCCGCTTACCCCCGTCCTCTGCACGGCCCGGAAGGTGGCTCTCTGGAAGGACAGCTCCCAGGCAGCCAGCTCACTGCCCAGCTCCACACCGAACACGCGGCTCCCGCCGTGGCCCACGAGGACACTGAAGCAGAAGGGCGCGTGGTCCCCGCTGTCGGGGTCCTGGAGGCCCGGGCAGAGGCTGGCTTGCGCCCAGCAGTTGTCTGGGAGCCAAAGCTGAAAGAGACAGGGGTGACGCCAGTTAGAGGGGGTGGCCCCTGGGACCTGCCTGGGCCGCGCTCCGCAGGGGACCCCCCGCGGCAGAAGGCCCCCGACACCGCTGCGGCAGAGACAAGCCTGTAAGGTGACGCCCGTGCGTCGGCTGTGTCCCGCTCCCGACACGCCGCAAGCGCCTTTCACCTGCACTATCAGTGACCAGTTTCTGTTTCCACGTCTAGCTTCCAGGACAAAGATAAAAGTGAAGTGTTTGTGCTGAATTCAGTGAGACCCCCCAGCTGCGCCCCGAGGCCGTGACCTCAGCCGCGGAGGCAAAGAAAGCTGCTGCTGCTGCGAAGTCGCTTCAGTCGTGTCCGACTCTGTGTGACCCCAGAGACGGCGGCCCACCAGGCTCTGCCGTCCCTGGGATTCTCCAGGCACAGAAAGCTACATGCAGGAAATAGGACATCCGGTCATGAGCCAAGAAGAGCAAGCCTTCCTTCGGTCACGGACCTGACTTCTCAGAAACTCTGTCCACAGCCACCGGCCTTGAGTGGCAGGACCGACCACCAAAGAAGGGAAGAAGGACCCTTAGCAAGTGTCTGTGTGGGGGACACTGCAGCTGAGTTCTTTCCTACACTGGGTGTGGTTTAGGGGGCTGGGCATTTCAGTAGAATAAAAACAGGCTTTTGGGCTAGACAGGCAACACTTGGGACCTTCCCGGCCAACTGCCAGCTGTTGACCTTGAGATTTCACTTCTCTCCGAGCCTCCCTCTCGAAGTGCAAGTCTCGGGCTAATTAAGGGACGGCAGCAATGAGGCTGCGGCTCCTGCAGCCTCACCCCGCGGCTCACGTTCCGTTTACGCCGAGCGCGCCGGCCGTCAGGCAGCGTTGCGGGGGCACAGAGAGCGAGCACGTCCAACACGCAGTGCCCGGGCTCCCGAGCGCGGCAGCGACCGCACAAGCAGCGTCCTGCTTCCAGCCGCCCACCCCGAGGCGCCCCCTGTCCCAGACCCTGTGAAGACAGAGACCACCTAACGATCACTCTTCGGAAAACAAAATGCAAAGACTATTTTAAAAATCACCTGAGTGGAGAAGGAAATGGCGGCCCACTCCAGTGTTCTTGCCTGGGAAATCCCACGGACAGCCTGGTGGGCTGGCACAGAGTCAGACACAACTTAGTGGCTGAACAACGGCGATAACGACGAAGACGGACAAGCTCTGCAGGGCCGTGGCGCCGGCGCCCCCGCAGCTTCGCCTGCTGTCTCTGCAGCGCTTTCATCTCTGCTGTGGCCATTTAATCGTTTGAGCTGGGTGCTGCATTTGTGCAAAACCCTTGTTTGGATTGTGTAAATGTGAAAAATACCAAAACAATTGTGAAAAGAAAAATTAATCTGTGATCCCAAGCTGAAGGTAACCTGGAAAATTAGCACATTCATCATGTCTGACCGCCTTAAAAAAAATTACCTGGATTTTTCCTGCTTCTATTTATTAGAAAATATTATAGCCGAAATATAGGAAATTTAAAAGACAGATAATTCCATTTTGACTGCCTTTTTGTTATGTAATTTGTTTTTACAGCCCCTCCAGGCAATGTCTCCAGACTCCAAATCCCTGGTGGCTCAGCTGGTGAAGCGTCTGCCTACAATGCGGGAGACCCAGGTTCGATCCCTGGGTGGAGAAGATCCCTGGAGGAGAAAATGGCAACCCACTCCAGTATTCTTGCCTGAAAAATTCCATGGGTGGAGGAGCCTGGTAGGCTACATACAGTCCATGGGGTCGTGAAGAGTTGGATGCAGCTGAGCAACTTCATTTCTTTCTTTCTTTCACGCCTCTTTGTATACATAATTCTATAAATGTGATTTTAATGGAGTACTTAAAATACACGGCCACACTGAAACTTTATTTCTCAATGGTTTTTGAACAATTCATCCAACGTTCACTAATTTAAAACATCACTGAATATTTCCGTGTGCACAGCTATCTGACTCTTGTGACTTTCCCGTGTAGAGTCGGCTCCTAAGACTGAGTTCGTCTGATGGAGCAGTCACGTGCGTGTGAGTCTTCATCTGAATGGACAAACCTCAGCTCTATGTGCAAGAACAAAGCGAAGAATTAAAAACAGCCTTTGCCCAACCCAAGAAATCCCCGGGGAAGGGGACTTAAGGGTTTCGCAGATGTGGCTACTTCCTGCAACTAAACCTGTTGAGCCCCACCAAAAAACGGCGCGACGCTGGTGCCGAGACATGGGTGAGGTCACTGACCATGCGCAGCTCAGCCCCAGGTGCCGCCCGTGGCCCTTCTGGAGACAACAAGCTCAGTTCTTACGAACTGCAACGTCTCATTATGACTGAAGGCTGGGATCAACGACAAAACTAAGGTCCCTGAGCCGCTGTGGAGACTAAGTGGGCCCCCATGCCTTTCCCACGGCCTCAACCGCTGCCCCCGCCCCGTGCCCACTGCCGCCACCTCCCCAGGTCTGCCACCCTCGGAGCAGCCGTCTGAGTCCTCTCTCCGCCCCTGGAGATGGAGATCTCGTTAAAGCCGCCACCAGCGCTGTGGTGCCCTCCACGCCCCTGGAGGGTGAAGGCCCAGGAAGTCACCCTCCCTCCGAGGGGCCCAACCAAACTGCAAAACTATCTCCACCTATGGAGACACCGCAGAGGCCCTTTCCCTTTGTGGGGGGTGACCAGGGGCTGGAGGTGGGGCCCACCTGGCCCACGCTCGCCTCCTCATGCAGCTCAGGGGCCCCCTGCCCCTTGTTCTAGGGGAGCTGAGGTCAGTCTGCCCGCACTGAGCATCGTCCCTGTCCAGCTTGGATGGGTACGGTTTCTTCCAGCAGGACCTGAGGAGGGTCCTGCCATTATTCACACGGGTCCAGTGAGCAGCAGTTGGAGAACAGGTCCCAGAAGGGAAGCTAGAGAGCTTCCTGCAAGGCTGGCGGTGCCGACAAGCGAGACCAGCCCACACTCACAGGTGGGATTTCCAAGCCGAAGCGCTGCTTGCATTTTGATAGAGACTTCCTCCCATCGGCACCAACCTTTCCATCTTTGACACTCTAGGCGGCAAACATACCACTTCATGATTTTCACTTGCATTTCTTTTTTCATTTCTGTTAAAAGATTTTTATTATTGGAGTAAGGTTGAGTTAGGGCTTCAGTGGTAAAGGTGGGAAAGAATAGGCTCGGTGGTAAATAATTCATCTGCTAATGCAAGAGATGTGGCTTCGATCCTTGGGTTGGGAAGACCCCCTGGCAGAGGAAATGGCAACCCACTCCAGTATTTTTGCCTGGAAATCCCATGGACAGAGGAGCCTGGCGGGCTACAGTCCACGGGGTTGAAAAACAGTCAGACGCACTGAGCAGGCACACACACGGGGCTGATTCCCAATGCTGTGTTAGCTTCAGGCGCACAGCGAGGCGATGCCGTTACACAGACGTGGGCGAGCTCTGCTGCAATGTCGCGTCCGACTCTGGGATCTCATGGACTGCAGCACTCCAGGCCCTTCACTGTTTCCTTCACGATTTCCCCGAGTTTGCTCAAATTCACGTCTGCTGAGCTGGCTATGCTACCGAACCATCTCACCCTTTGCCTCCCCTTTCTCCTTTCCCAGCATCAGGGTCTTTTCGAATGAGTCAGCTCTTCGCATCAGATGGCCAAAGTATTGGAGCTTCAGCTTCAGCACCAGTCCTTCCAATGAATATTCAGGGTTGACTTATACACGTCTCTATGATGTTTCAGATCGTTTTCCCATTTAGGTTGTTCCAGAATATGAAGCAGAGTTCCCTGTGGTACACAATACGTCCGTGTTGGTTATCAGAATGCAGGCCGTCCACATTCTTTGCCCCAGAAATTCCACCCTACACATTTTTCTTGGTTATGTACTTGCACTCATGCAAAATGAGTTATTACATTGTTCGTAATTTCAAAAAAGGGAACAAATTAAATATTCCTTGATAAGGGCTTGGTAAAATAAAGTATGATATATTCATGGAATTAAATACTAGTCAGCGGTATTAAAGAGGGGTCACCTCTTTGTGTATATTGAAGATCCGCAAGTTAAACCGCAGAGCAAAAAGTGATGTGAGGGTTAGTGCATACGCTTCCGTTTGCAGAGGGAAGAAAGAATCATGTATATAAAGTAAAATAGGGTTCAGCTACGCTTCGGGCCATGGGAACCTGGGCCCCTCCGCCTCTGGCGAGGCTTCTGGAAGTTACTCCCGAGTCTGTGCTTCGGAGCCTCAGCTGGAAGACGGGCACTACGAGGATTCCCTCCTGGGGGGTGTGGGGGGCAGGACTAACTCAGGAGGGAGACGGGGCGCTCAGCGAAGGGAAGACACCGTTACCAAGCTCCTCTGCCAAACAGGTGCGTAACTTTAGTTCCACTGAGAAATGCAGAAGGGATGCTCCTATGTGGGGCGGGGGGTATCCATGCAGGGATGCCTCACCGTGGAGCAGTGCTTTTCCTATCCACTATGTGGGGCTGCTTATAATTTCGTCACAATTGTAATCAGTCTGATTGATTCAGTTTTCTCATCTCTTTCATGGTGAGTGTGAAATACAGACACATGACTTTAAGAGCTAGAAAAAGGAATTTATGGAGAGAAGAAAGCGTTGCAGAATCACACCACCACAACCACAAAAGCTGATTTCTGGACTACACAGTAATGGCTACACTCTGAATGATTATGAAAATAAATCATTAAAAATTTCTAAAGTACTAGTTCTTAAAACAATCATTTATCTCAATTTTTGGAAGATGAATTAAATATTATAATTTTAAATTTATATGTTCAACATCAAGGATTAAAGTCACGTGAGAAAGGGGGAGATTTTGTAAGATCACTATTTAAAGACTTCTAATAGGATATCTGGGCTTCCCTGGTGGCTCAGAGGTTAAAGCGTCTCAGTCTCCTTCTTAAAACTGTCAAATGCTGCGCACTTGTCACTGTTGCTGCTACTATCAGCCCTGGATCGAGCCTAACGCTTCTGCTGTGATCACTCTCTTGGCAACTGCGTGATCTCAGGTACTTCATAGCAAATTTACTGATTAAACATTTCTCGATCTTTCTGAAACAATATGCTGGATTAAACAGAAGAGGTGCTATAGTCTATTAATGAAGCTCACATAAAATCTGATGGTTTCTGAAGACATCCCAGCACCAAACACGCGTCTTAGACGCACACTGTGCTAACTCGCTTCAGTCACGTCCAAGTCTTTGCGACCCCATGGATGGTAGCCCGCCAGGCTCGTGTCCATGGGGTGCTCCAGGCAAGAATGCTGGGGTGGGCTGCCCTGCCCTCCCCCAGGGGCGCTTCCCCCGACTCTGGCAGGCGGGTCCTTTGCCGAGTGCGCCACCTGGGAACTCTCTTAAGTGTACGGTGGTGGTGGTTTAGTCACTCAGTCGTGTCTGACTCTGTGCGACCCCAGGGGCTGCAGCCTGCCAGGCTCCTCTGTCCATGCGGTGCTCCAGGCAAGAATCTTGGAGTGGGTTGCCATTTCCTTCCACTTCTAAGTGTATGGAAAGCCATACAAACAAGTTGTAAATATAAAAAGGCCAGAATGAAATAATGCAGAGCCGACATAAAACAGACTTGAAAGCACCTCTATGACTTTCTTTTGTGGAATTTCGATGAACGGTGGTGGGACGAACCTGTACGCGCGTGTCATTCGACTGTTTCGACAGCGGTGAATCTCTCTCTCCCTTTTCAACCACAAAGGGAGTGCTGTCAGCACGGACACATCTGGTGTGCGAAGGATGCTCCACTTACCTTGTGAACTTTACACAGAACCTCACAGAGGTGATAGGCTTTCTCTGCTCGGACCCAATCCAATGTGCTCACCTGAAAGAAACACAAGACAGGTGAATCTTGGGCGTTTTCACCCAAAGTAAGGGGAGCTGTGCGAGGTGAGGGAGCTGTTCATTACCCCGCTGTGGGGCTCGCGGACAAGGCACACGGTCATCAGACGGTCCCAGTGTACACTCCACACGCGCCACATTTTCCCCGATTGCAGCTCAATAAAACTGGGGAAAGGGCTTAAAGTATACGTGTAATTAGATAAATGATGTTTCAGTATGAGAATTTAAACATTTACAACAGGAAGGGGAGTCGATGTGTCTTCTCCTTAATTAAACCCTAAACAGGAGCAGGACAGTTGGGAAACCGGACTACGGCGCCGTGGTGGACTCCGACAGCGAGCTGCGTGCTCCCACCCTGGAGTCTTGGCGTGAGGTTCGATGTTTACACACATTATTGATTCAAGAACCTGGTGATGGAGGAACTTACCTTTACACACAGTTGGGCGTCACTTTAGGAATTCGTTTTGGATGCTCTCACCTTAAGTAAAGGACCGACTCTGGGTCGCATTTAGAGGATCTAGGCGGTTCTGGGCTTCCCAGGGGCACGCCTCCTCACTCACTCTGCCACGGGCCTGCCCTGTCTGCTAAGGCCCTGCCTGCTGTGGGTCTGCAGTGACTACCTGTGGCTGGAGGTGTCTCTTCTATCCAATTTTTCCTGCTGACAGTCAGCCTCCTCTTCCCCGCACCTGGGAAAGACCCCTCTCCACGCCCGGCTCCCGTGATCCTGGCAGGTGCGGGCTCAGCCCCGGCGGCGGCGCCCTTGGACGTGAGTCAGGCTGGGCACCTCACCCTCTGGGTCACGGTGACCGTTTCAAGGAGAACACGCCCCCACCAGGGAGGCACCTGAGGCTGAGAAGAGGCTCGGGCATCTGGGTGGAACTGTTTCTTCCCTGGACTTGAAGAGAAGTGCTTCCGCCCTGAGAGCCTCTGGAAGCTGTGTGGGGACCCCGTGGTGGTGGTCACCCATCAGCTGGGACCCATGCCCACTGAGGCAGGGTGATGAGAGGGGCGGGGCCTCAACGCTGCAAGCCTCACAAACAAAGTCTATGAATCGATTCTCAAAAGCCTTGCCCTCTGTCTGGACAATGCTCTATTTCACCTGAGCACATCTCATCTGAAACAGAATTGAAACTGCAGACACTCAGACGTAACATCCTGGAACATTTAGGTATTGCCGTGGAACGCTCATGCACCCACAGAAGAGACACAGAGTAATAATATTCTATACTAGGTACGTAACTGTCTGGTGCGCCTTCAGCTTACGCATCTTCTCTTGATTTATTTCGTTCCAGGTAGATAATTTTTAAGTGATATATTTCCCTAATTGACAACCTTAAAGCTACTTCCGATAGTTCTTGCATATTCATAGGCAACTGCTATGTAATGTGTATGTTAATGCTGTTAGATGCTGTAAAATTGGTTTCATAAGTGCTGTTTAACACATTTTAATGGTGTTTGGAAACATGAGCAGTTGAAACATTATTTTTCAGATTCCAATTTGCAAACAGAAATGACTGCTCACTTTAGGGAAGGACAGTCAAGTACGCACGAAGGCCAGAATCCAGCTTCTCCAGCGTTGATCAGCCCTTGGTTATGACCTGGGCTCACCACCCTCCCGGCTGGCTGCATCCTCTCGCGGGTACCTGGGCCCAGGGAACCCACGGCCACGTCCGCCCCAGGCTTCCTCTTCCTTAGAGCCTTTCTCCCCCCTTCTCCCAAACTCCTTCAGCGTCTCCCTCCTCTTGTCTTGGAGGAGCTCTGAAACCAGCCTTGAGGACAGGACTTTCTCTTTCATTGTTCCTAAATCACTTACCACAGACTCTCTGGCCTTTTAAAAGTTCACTGAGACATTCTGACACAGAACGATAGACAGCAGGCCCCACACGGGTGGCCGGGCATTCTTGGCAGTGCCTGACGCCCCGCGGACAGAGGGGAAGAGGTGTGATTAGACGGCAGGCCGAGGGCTCATCAGACGGGTGCCTTCGGGGCTCCGCTCTCCCAGAGGAATTTATCTGCTGTCCTTCCAACCCCCACCCCGCCGCGCAACAGAGCTGTACCTGTCATCCCAGCCCCGAGAAGCCTGGTGGCCCCGAGCCCCTCCCGAGGCTGCAGGCTGCTTCCCGCTACTCCGGTCACGGCTCTGCTCATCGCTTGCAAACAGGGGCAGGTGCACCCACTGTGCGTGAAGCAGCTCCTGGCCCTGTGCCGCGGCGCCTTCTCCAGGCAGCAGCTCTGCAGCCTCGAACGCATCGTGCTGCACAAATTGCATTTCAGCCTGGGCCTGGACGCAGAGCCCGCCAGCGGGGCCAGGATGCAGGTGAGACGCTGCGAGTCACCAACAGTCCCGTCACCAGCTCGACCTCCCTCCATGTCAGCACGCAGGACATAAATACGTATAGCGGGAAGAGCTTCACACACGGCTGCTTTAGATTTGGGCAAAGCAGAAATCATTACTGGCTATTTGCCGCTAGCTCCAGGATACAAGCACCCAAGGAAAGACAGAACATGCACATATGTAAATCTACACGCATGTAAATATTCACTGTCCATATTTTGTGTGCTGTTTTTACAGTGAGAAGTTGCCGAGTACTAAGCGTAAAATTTCATCTGTGAAATGCAAATGCTTTGGAGTTTCAGAGACATTTTAAGTATATAAATGAAGCCTCTTTGTGTTCAGCTTGATCCTGTGAAGCATTCAGCTAGCAGCTCAGCAGAGGGTGGGTGCGGCGTCTGAATTCTCTCAGCCAGGAAGTGGGAAGATTCCGTTTACAGCCCAAAGCTTCCACTCCTCAACTTACAACTTTTTCTTTCCCCAAGGCCCTTTTCTCTAACATTTTGCTGAGTGAATATTTCCATTGTCTCATTAAATCTTTCAGCCCCCATTTTAAAATATGCTTTCGTTATTTCGGACAGTCTGTGAAAATTATTTAAACATTTCACTGTAAGCCAGCATAATGCCATTATGTAGGAGCAATGTTTAATTTTTTTCTATTCATAAAGTTACTGTGTTTCTGGTTCCACAGGTAAGCGGCTGAGCACGAGCAATCCTGTGTGACCAGCAGCCTGTACAGGCCTGAACAGACGGAAGCCTCACCAGTCTTCCTGGAGCCAAAGAGACGGACTGGCCTGGGCCCGACGTCAGCCCCAAAACACACGTGGACTGGGTGCAAGGGATGGAGAAAAGACTCCACTGATCAAAAGAAAGCAGAGGGGTATCACTGTCCTACAGAGCGCTGTTAGGACCAAACTGAAGCCAGGACAGGCTCTAAGGGGCACGCTAGGCCTGAGGTTTAGTCTCTAGGAAAGCTGAGGCACTGGGAACTCCCGCAGGCAGTGTAGCTCGACCAATCAGAAAAAAATCCCTGTAGCACCGCCTCCGCCCCGCCCGCACCAGACCTGAGCCAATCCGGGTAGGGATGCGAGGTTAAAAGTCCCGCGCGCGCGTACGGTTTAACCAATCAGCTATGCGGTTACAAGACAAAGAACTGTCTGTATAAAAGTAGATGTGATTCAGAGCTCGGGGCTCTCGTGGAGGCTCCACTGCGCTGGATGAGACTTGAGCCCTAGCTAGCAATAAACCCCTTCATGCTTTTGCATCGCTGTGGACGTCTTATTGTCTCAGTTTTGGGGACTCGGACTCTGGGCACAACAAGCGCACCTTACAATAAGGGCGCTATCAGGGACAAAGAAGGTCATTACATCAGGATGAACGGTCAGTTCTCACATCAGAGGTAGCCATCCTTAACACCGATGCACCTAGCAACAGAGCCTCAGGCCACGCGAGGCTGACACTCACTGCTGGGCTGGGAGCACTTCCCCGGGGGCGGGAGCGCTTCCCCCACCTTGGACCAGGAACCAGCCGGGTGCCCCGCCCACCATGCGCCTCATCCCCGATGGGGCGCTCACCCGCTGCGGGAGGGGCGCGGCTTCCCTAGATGGTGGGCAGGGTCAGCACGGAGGGGCAGCTCCTGTGCAGGGGCAGCCGCCAGCCCCCCCACTGGATTCACGCAAACCTTAATTGACTGGTGAGAGCCGGGACAGCCGACCTCGGTCCAGAGGCAGCCAGGGCTTGGAGAGAGGACCAGACCGGCTGCACCGCCCTTTCCACCTCGGGGGTCGGCTGAGCATCTGTACCTCCCGAATCCAGAGTCAGGAAGGGGGGTGGCGCGGCTGTGAGAAGATGCAGTGTGCACGCTGTTCCCAAACGACCTGTCATGTAGAAGTTTTAAAACTAAAAAACACTAGAAGGCAAATCAAGTTTTACTCTCAGACATCTACACAATAATGAGTGTCTTCAGTGATCAGCAAGATTTTCTTCAATAAGCTTTTTCTCGGGGAATAATTTTAGAGGATGAGATGGTAAGGACATGAGTCTGAGCAAGCTCTGGGAGATGGGGAAAGACAGGTGAGCCTGGCGGGCTGCGGTCCATGGGGCGCAGAGTCGGGCTTAGCCCGAAAGCCACCCAAGGAAAGGGAGGAGCAGACGAAAAAGCTGCTCCCAGTTCCAGCGAGGCCGGGGGGGTGGCCCACCCCTGGGGTACAGAGAGACGACTCAGCCCCTCGGCCAGGCCCCCCTCAGAGCAGAGCGCTGAGCAGGTCTCAAGCTTCTGAGCACAGTATTCAGGCGGTAGCAGCTGGCTCCAGGCAAACACACCCCAGCGGCTGAGGTCAGTGATCGATTCGTATGATGTGATGTTTGTGACGCAGATCGATGCCAAGAAAATTTGCCGTGGGATTTCAAAATAAACAAGCAAAGCCTGGTGTTAACA
The DNA here is from genome assembly GCF_032405125.1 of Capricornis sumatraensis. Taxonomy (NCBI): domain Eukaryota; kingdom Metazoa; phylum Chordata; class Mammalia; order Artiodactyla; family Bovidae; genus Capricornis; species Capricornis sumatraensis. The sequence continues at coordinate 121,069,385 of NC_091074.1, forward strand.
GAAATGACACTATCCATCTGGAGATACTGGAGGACCCTGTGACCCCTGGGTTAGAATTTCTGTCTGTGAAACTGAAGCTGCCACGGGAAGTGGATGAAATCATCTTTCCCCAGAGCAAGTATGGAAATTTGATTTACATTTAAAGCATTCTCACAATTTAGAATGCTGTGTGTGGGAAAAACTCATACCCTGAGGGTCGTAATAGGAGGGCTGACCCTGCCCTCCCCTCCTCCCCTCAACTGTCCTGGGCCAGCGGGGGCCCCTCAGCCCAGAGCCCCAGAGTACTGATTCCGGATCTGCCAGCCACACCCCAGCTGCCGTCCGTGACATCACAGGGCCTGGACTGAGGCCGTCGGGGTTATCTGTGGTTATTCTTGTTTACTTTCCTAGCAACAATAAAGAACATCACTGCATTTGAGAAAAATTCAGTGATTATGCAAATCTGTAGATAACTCTCCAGCATTCGTAATTCACAGCCTTGGTTTTTGAAACACTCAGGTCCGTGGTGGAATCCTGGCTTGAGTCCTGGGGACAGAAAAAAGCTCTGTGGGCAGATGGGCCTGGAGGCATCCGTTTAGTTCCCCGTGTTCTGCCACTGATGATCCTTCAGTTTCAACACAGGGACCCCAGTTCTGTACAAGGTCAGCACTCAGGAACCTGCAGGGAATCCTGCTCCCTGGACACAGCTTCTCTGCCAGAAATTGTTCAGTCCCTAAGTCGTGTCCGACTCTTTGTGGGTCCATGGACTGCAGCCCGCCTGGCTAACCTGTCCTTCACCACCTCCCAGAGTTTGCTCAGACTCATGTTCATTGAGTCGGTGATACTACTGAATCATCTCACCCTCTAAAATTATTCCCCAAGAAGGAGCTTATTAAAGAAAACCTTGCTTGTCACTGAAGACACGCATTGTTGTCTAGATGTCTGAGAGTAAAACTTGATTGGTCCTCTACTATTTTTTATTTTTAGAACTTTACTGAGGTGTGATTGACAGATGCGCCGTACACGACTGATGAGTCTGAAGAGGCGCGTGAAACCAGCAGCCCCTGTTTGTCATAAACACGTCCATCACCCCAGCAGGAGACGGCAGCGCCGCGCGGATGTGCGGAGAGTGAACCGCGCGGCCACCGCGGAGCCGGCACGCGGGCTCCTCAGAGAAACGCGAGCGGAAGTACCGCTCGATCCAGCGATCCCACTCCTGGAAATTTACGCAAAGGAAACAAACCCTGAGTCTCGAGAGCCTGCGCCCCACGTCCCTCACCGTTCACAGCAGCCGGGCCACAGACACGGTTACAGCCTCCGCTGACGGGCGGAGGGCGGATGGCAACAGAGAGCGTGCGGCCCCACAGGGAGGGACACCCTTGCGCTTATTTTTAATGGCAGTAAAGCAGCAATGCTGTAGGCGACCTGCATCTCAACTTTTAGGTCCTGAAGCGATCAGGTTTTGCTGTTTGTTTGCAGCTCTGATTAGCGGACTCAAAAGTGCATCGGCCTTAACCGATAAGCCTGGAGGCAGGGCACACATACACGGGGTCAGTTTTGAGAAAGCGGTGCTGGTGAGAATTAGAAAATAAACCGCAAACTGTAGCACTCGGGATTAAATTTCTGCTGGGGGCCCCATTAGATCAGGCTGTTTATTTTTATAAAACGTGGAGGACATGAGTGAGCTGTCTCTCTGTGTTTCACCATTTGACCATGAAGTTAGAAACGTCTGACGAGAAGGCTTTTCTCCTGCTTTGTGGCTCTTTTGACCACATAAACAGTGGTCAGAGACCCCCACGCCTCTGCACCCCCACCTCCAAGCCGCTGGGACCTTCAGCAGGAAAACACTCTCACGTCTCAGTGGCTGCTTGAAAAGAAGGAAAACGTGGCCGGCTGATGAATGAGTTCAGAGTGAGAAGGGCCCGGGGTCCACAGCGGAGCCCTTTCCATCAGCAGATGTCAAGCTGGAGGCGGGCCCGCCACACACCCTCCTGACCGCTTCCAAACGCTGGGCCTGACGCTTCTTCAGCGACGGCCTCCTCAGCGTCCCTCCCAGCCCCGAGGGCCCGCTTACCGGAGGAGAGACGAAGACGTAGAGGGATGAGCCCTTCAGCGCCAGGAACCTGGGTCTGAAGGTCTGAGACGAGCCGGCACCTTCCAGTCTCTCGCTGACCCAGCCCATGTGGACGACCTGGGGAGCAAAACCTTCAGAATGAACTGCCAGGCCCCGTTCAGAGCATGGGGCCGCTGGGTGGAGAGGGCAGACAGCAGGCCGCCCACCCCACAGTCCGACCCGGCCACGACCACCCTGCAATCTGGGCACACGGCACAAATGTGAGACACCCAGGTCCAGACTGCTGCACCGGGCCAGGCTCGGAACACGAGCTTCCGCTGCACCGGGCCAGGCTCGGGCCAGGCTCGGAACTCGAGCTTCCGCTGCACCGGGCCAGGCTTGGAACACAAGCTTCTGCTGCACCGGTCCGGGCTCGGGACACGAGCTTCTGAGTTACCTTAGTTTTGGCCCGTGTTGGATGTCTCAGCTATATCAGAGTTCTGCCTTCTACATATATTTAAAACAGTTATTTAATCACATTCTATTAGAGATTAGTATTTCTAATCTGTCTCTGAGGTTGCAAAAACAACTAGTATATTTTCCCTTTCTGTAGTAAACATTTCATTAATACATGGGGGAGAAATGGCTGCTTCTTTATAGCTCGACTTCAACACCGAACATGACACAACAACATTAGATACCAGTGACACGCAATGCGAACTGTCACGAGTCAGAATATGATTTGAAAAGTCAATGGAGACAGTCATGTAGCTTAAGAACTGAGTGCATGAATTTAACAATAAGCTAAGGCAGAACCCGGGGTGTCTTCCCTGGGTGTCTTTTCCCACTTCCCTCGGCGTCTGCCTTACATCACACGCTCTCTGAGGACGAGGCCCATGCCTTTACCTGTATCTGCTCCACACCCACGAGGCAAGGAGGGCTTGTTCCTTAAAATTTCTTGAAAGGAAGCGTGAGTGACCCCACCTGTCACTGTATATGTGCCTGCTAAGTCGCCTCAGCCGTGTCTGACTCTGTGACCCCACAGACCGCAGCACACCGGCCTCCCTGTCCTTCACCATCTCCTGAAGTTTGCTCAGACTCACGTTCATTGAGTCGCTGATTCCATCTAACCATCATATGCTCTGTCACCCCCTTCTCCAATTATTGCAAATCTTTAAGTCACTAGCAAGCTCAAAAATCGGCTTTGATACTGTGTCTATCACCAGGAATCTTACCCAGATTCTTTCAAACTACTAATTTAGTAAAGGCTGGTAGGACCAAAAAATGAACACCATTCAGAAGGAAAACCAAGTCACAGAAAGAAAACAGCCCTTGGCGGGTCTCTAGCAGAATGGCGTGAGGGCCCCTAAGACTGCAGACATTTCCTCTGCTGAGGACCCCTAGCAGACCAAGCTTCAGCTTGATCTCACAGGGGCAGGGCAGACGCAGTAATTCATGTACATATATGTAAGGGGCCTACACACACGTAAGGGGCCTACATACACGTAAGTGACCTACACATATGTAAGGCGCCTACATATACATAAGGGGCCTACACATATGTATGGGGCCTACATAATATAAGTAATTCTTTTGCCTGTAACGAGGAAAAACTCTGTTGTTTTTTTCTTTACTTTTCAAAATGCTGCCAAGTCTCCAACAATCTTTGTCTTCATGAAATACTCAGAGATGGTGATGTAGGTCCCACAAGAGGTGGATGATACACTGGAGCCTAATACGGGGTAACTTAGCTTAAGACAGAGCTGAATACCCAGACATGAAAATATGTCAATAGGTGGACAGATAGGAGAAGGCGATGGCAGCCCACTCCAGTGCTCTTGCCTGGCAAATCCCAGGGACGGAGGAGCCTGGTGGGCTGCAGTCCATGGGGTCGCTAAGGGTCGGATACAACTGAGCGACTTCCCTTTCACTTTTCACTTTCATGCACTGAAGAAGGAAATGGCACCCCACTCCAGTGCTCTTGCCTGGAGAATCCCAGGGACGGGGGAGCCTGGTGGGCTGCCGTCTATGGGGTCGCACAGAGTCGGACATGACTGACGCGACTTAGCAGCAGCAGGTAGACAGATAAGACAGATGTGGATGGATGGACGGATAGGTGGACGACAGACACACGGGCAGGTGAACAGACCCATAGACGGGTGATAGATAGCTAAGCATGGATAGACAGATGGATAGACAGACGATAGGCGGATAGATTCCCTTTACAGATGGACCAAGGGTGAGCAGGAGGCTGAATGTGGGACTTCCAGGCTGACTTGGAGAAGCTGGGACTGTCTCCAGCCGAGCAGCAGCAAGTGGTCTTCTCGTGAGGACAGCGTACTGGGGACAGAGACCCCTCTGATTCCCTGAGAGCTGCCCTCTCTCTCTAGAGACACGGGCACCAGCTGTGGGGGCCCCTTCGCTCCAGGCCGGCGGGCACGACCCCCGGCTGTGGCAGTCTTTAAGCTGCTGCTTTTCCTCCCTTGTTTGGTTGGTACAGTGCTGGGCGCACGTCCAGCAGGAAGTCACATACTGAGGAGCAAACTGGGAGCTCATCTTCTAGCAAAGACGGTGACACACAGACTGTTAATAACCTGACACGTCTGTAAATTGGATGTGAAGTTAATGCACTTCCGTATGTAACTTAATTCTGCCTGGATCAGTTAGCAAAGAAATAAATTGTCGCTCAGCTGTCACTGGGAACATTGCCTGCTCTATGGCTCTTCGTTAGGTATATGCAGTGCATAAATAATTTTAAGAAAAGCTACTTTTATCTTTTGTATTATGAACTTTCTAATGACCTATTAAATATTCCAAGAAATAAAACCATAATTTTATGAACACCTATCTGATTGTATTAAATTAAGGGCATATAACCATTAAAATAAAGAGCATATTTTTCTTTATCTTTCCTGGTTTCAATTTATAGAAAGTTCCTTTTTCTTCATTTTTTCACTTGACTGAGTGAAAATGAGTAGCTAACGCCCACCAGGTAATAACTGCCCAACTAGTCTCTTCCTTTCCACTGAAGAAGCTCGAAAACCTTGAGTTATTTAGGCTTCTTTTGGTTTTGCTGATTCAGGTATCCACTGTAAGTGAGGTTTTTCAGAAGAAATTTATTTTGTAAAATAGGTTCTTGCTGTTTTGGCAAGGTGACCATTTGTCCTGGATTTCCTGGGACAATTCTAAATTTACTCCCGTCGTCTCACTATCACTTTTAGATCAGATGACAAGTTAGTCATCTTATTTGCCAGACATAAAAGTCTAAATCTATACTCTATGCCTTTCTTACTATCCTTCCGGGTCTGTTTCCTTTTGTTTTCATGTGTCAATTTCAGCGGTTGTCAAATGCCTTTATTTTTTCATGCTTATTCAAATACTATTTTTATTACCTTCCAAAATCAATGATTAATTGCTAAAAATGAGAAAAAAACTTTCCTTTTTTAAACAGGGTCTAACATCATAAATCTAAACTCCTAGCATGCATACAAAATGTTTAGCTTTTGGAGAAATGTGAAACAGTCCTCTACTAAAAACTTGGCATATCAGGGCAGGGCTTAGCTCTCTCACAGCCCCACACAGTGTGTTTCCTTCCAGATAATCAAATCCACCCCTTGAGTAAATTCAAAGTTATACAAAAATATTAAGGTTAAAAAAAAATAACCACATTAGAGTACCCATTCAGTTCAGTTCAGTCGCTCAGTCGTGTCCAACTCTTTGCAACCCCATGAATCGCAGCACACCAGGCCTCCCTGTCCATCACCAACTCCCGGAGTTCACCCAGACTCACGTCCATCGAGTCAGTGATGCCATCCAGCCATCTCATCCTCTGTCATCCCCTTCTCCTCCTGCCCCCAATCCCTCCCAGCATCAGGGTCTTTTCCAATCAGTCAACTCTTCGCATGAGGTGGCCAAAGTACTGGAGTTTCAGCTTTGGCATCATTCCTTCCGAAGAAATCCCAGGGCTGATCTCCTTTAGAATGGACTGGTTGGATCTCCTTGCAGTCCAAGGGACTCTCAAGAGTCTTCTCCAACACCACAGTTCAAAAGCATCAATTCTTCGGTGCTCAGCTTTCTTCACAGTCCAACTCTTACATCCATACATGACCACAGGAAAAACCATAGCCTTGACTAGATGGACCTTTGTTGGCAAACTGATGTCTCTGCTTTTCAATATGCTATCTAGGTTGGTCAAAACTTTCCTTCCAAGGAGTAAGTGTCTTTTAATTTCATGGCTGCAGTCACCATCTGCAGTGATTTTGGAGCCCCCCAAAATAAAGTCTGACACTGTTTCCACTGTTTCCCCATCTATTTGCCATGAAGTGATGGGACCAGATGCCATGATCTTCGTTTTCTGAATGTTGAGCTTTAAGCCAACTTTTTCACTCTCCTCTTTCACTTTCATCAAGAGGCTTTTTAGTTCCTCTTCACGTTCTGCCATAAGGGTGGTGTCATCTGCATATCTGAGGTTATTGATATTTCTCCCGGCAGTCTTGATTCCCGCTTGTGCTTCTTCCAGCCCAGAGTTTCTCATGATGTACTCTGCCATTACCACTGTCTTATTTCATAGAGTAAGAAACTGGGGCTCAGATGTTAATTTGTTCCAACTACACCACCAGAGAAGGGGTCAGTGGGATCAGAATCCAGGTTCTGTTCATATCAGACCACCAAAACTGACATCATACAAATGTGGCTTAATACGTGATAAAATTTATAAAACCATTGCAGAATTACTCCGCTGCTCAGGAGGCCTTTGAAACCTAACTCATTTCATGTCCCTTGTGCCGGGAGTTTTGCTCCTCAGATGGTTTTAACTTTCCTTGAACTAGTTCATGGTTCTCTCGTGTGATTCACTGAGAAAGAAGAGTTAATTTCTAAGTAAAACAAAACACGTTTTGATTTCCAGATGGGTGCTCTTTTCAACCTGCCGGGCAGTCAAGTACGGCCACGAGAACGCAGTGTCCTCGGAACAGGTCAGGTTCAAGTCCTTCGAAAGCTGCGCGTTCTCAGCGTAATGGGCACTCGTGTGTGCGTGTTTCCAGACCGCCGACCATGTGTAATGTGTTTGGACAGTCCTGGAGAGGATGACGTCACTGTGACAGGCCGCGGAGCAGCTGAAGGGAGGGGCTCCTGGAGGGCAGGCTCTCCGAGGTCCTAAAACCACGTAGGCCCCTCGGGCTCCTGGACAAAAAAGGCCTTCCGTGTCCCCAGCTCTAGCTTGTGGGGAATAGGCTTCACTCAGCCTCGGGGACCTCCCTGGGTTCCAAAGGGCAGATCTCAGCAGCTGCCAATCAGGGACGGGACCGGATGCGGAGAGAGGGAGGGGGCGTGGAGCGCCAGAAGCGCGTCCTTGGGGCTGGGTCCTGCCTCCCCTTGGGGGCACGCAGAACAGTGTTTTGAGCTCTTCTGCAGAATGAAAACCCCACCAGATGGAAGATGTAAACTCCCTGATGAAGCCTCTTCATTCCAGAGAGAAGGTATCCATTTGATAGGAACCACTGAAGCCCAGCACAAGCTCACCTGATGCCAGGCGAACGCGGGCCCTGCACGTGCCAGGATGCTGATCAGCACTCCCCCCGCCGGACGAGGGGACGCCCCGCGGCCCAGCCGTCCCTGGGGGGCACACAGTTCCGGGAGTACGCCTGCTGCGGCCCCCTTTCATGGGCAAGGCAATAAAGCTGTTCTTCCCTACTTCACCCAAAACTGTCTCTGAGATTTAACTCAAGTGTTGGGATCCAGAGGCCGGTTTCAGACTCAAGAAGACAGGCTTTAAGCGTGAACTAGGGGGCGGAGGGTCCTGGGGGAAAAGTCCGAGAGAAATGTCTTGGAAACACAAAGCACAGCAGGAAAACTCCGCTGTCTGTGTGACGAGATGGAACGAGCCCTGTATTAGCTCAGACATTCATGGGGCTGTTGCTGCTGCTAAGTCGCTTCAGTCGTGTCCGACTGTGCGACCCCATAGACAGCAGCCCACCGGGCTGCCCCCTCCCTGGGATTCTCCAGACAAGAGCACTGGAGCGGGCTGCCATTTCTCCTTAAAAGGCTGCCGCTCTCACTTAGCTGTGTCACGAAGCTTCTGTTGTTGCTGGTTAGCCACTAAGTCAAGCCCGGCTCTTGGCGACCCCAAGGGCTGCAGCCCGCCAGGCTCCTCCGTCCACGGGACTCTCCAGGCAAGAGCACTGGAGCGGGCTGCCATTTCCTCCTCCAGGGGACCTTCCCGACCCCGGGCCTGAACCCGCATCTCCTGCATTGGCAGGAGGGTTCCTTACCACTGAGCCTCCGGGGACGCCCCTAAACAAAGCTACTTCTTCATAAATTTAGAAACAACATCACAAGAAATAAAAGAACTTTTCTTTGTGTCTCTTTTCTAATTTAAACCTGTTGTTTAGAGGGGTTTAAGACATGGTCCTAATTTCCTAGTTTTCAGTAAATACTTGATTGGCAGGTTTTACGCTCCTGAATGCCTTCCATTCTGAATACAAATTTTATCCCTCAGCACTGTTTAAAGCAGACCGTATGCATTCCTTTTGTTCTCTTGACTTGAGACTGCAGTGAATACTACTCAAACCTGTGAGAGCTGTGGAAAGCTCATGCACTCTCCAGTTAAAAAATTCCCACTTACAGCTTAAACTATGACTTTATCAAAAAGGAGATAGAAAAAGAACGTAGTGACTTCAAAGTTTATTCATCTGACATACAACTACATAGTTACAGGCCTAGTGAGTGAGCTGTCCTTGAGTCAGAAAACCGGGTATATTATAAGCTGGACTTTGCTCTTGGAGCTTCCTTGTGGCTCAGTTGGTAAAGAATCTGCCTGCGATGCAGGAGACCCCGGTTCAATTCCTGGGTTGGGAAGATCCCCTGGAGAAGGGAAAGGCGACCCCCTCCAGTATTCTGGCTTGGAGAATTCCATGGACTGTATAGGCCATAGGGTTGCAAAGAGTCAGATACGACCGAGTGACTTTCACTTTACTTCACTTTGCTCTTGGAAGGAACGGGCTGAGGGCTCCTGAGGACGTGGGGCTGCAGCAACCCTGCTCCAGGCGAACAAAGGCCTGCGTGCCGGGGCAGGACAGTGCTCTCCTCCCACCTGCCTGCAGCAGCACTTGCCCTGCCAAAGGCCCCCCAGAGTGAAACGTCCCAGTGAAGGAGCTGGCCAAGAAGCTTACATGATGCTGCCGATTCCAAATCCTACAGGCTGGTCTCAGCCGTCAAGCCCCCCGAAGCCTCCACAGTCACATCTGGGTCATCGCTTGGCCCCGGTTCCTTCATAAAATGTAGGCGCCCCTAGACCACCCGGTGGTAACCTGGCACCCTCAGGCGGGACGGTTCCTGCCCTGCAATCTCCAGGATAAACAAGCAGCTTTACGGAGGTGGCTCTGAAGGTGAGGACGGTGACTTCATCACACGTGTGCTAATGCTTCTCTGCCAAAATTTCCAAATCAGGTTTCAAAACCAGAAAGAGGCAACTTTTGGAGACATTGTATGATCAACATGAAAACCACAAATCCTACCTGGTCACAAGGAGAACAGCATTTATTTGCCATTTTCATCTGTAGAGAGAGGGAAGCAAGGAGTCAGTATAATTATATTAATGGCGTAATTATTCAACCTGTCTAATTGGCAACTGAAATTAATTAGCTGCATGAACTGTCCCCAGAAGTAAGTTTCTTTTATAATGCTTTTCCTTCCTGAAAACCAAACCAGAGCACAGAGGACTGTGTGGCAGTGAGTCTCATAACAGGGCACCCGAGACGAGCACGCCGACTCTGCTGTTTCTCAGTTAGCAGCACTTTATGTAAGAGAAGCTATGGGGCAGCAGAAGCTTACACTTCAACATCTGAAAGCCTGGGGGAAATGCCTTCTGCACACACCATCTCAGGCGACTGTAGTTTCACAGCTCACACTCCTTCCCCGATTCTCCCAGCAATCCTGCAAAGTCCAACCAGCGAGGACACAAAGGTCCAGAATAATAGATCAGGCAAGACTGCCGCGGGAGCGGGGCTCTGCACCCGCAGTTCTGGCTCTCGGGCTCAAGTCTCCTTCGCTCTGCCCCGCCCAGCACCCCAGTGTGCGAGATTCACACGGAGCCCAGTGCTTCTGCAAATACCAAGCGGCCACCACCTGGCCTTTCTCTTTGCCTTTTATCCACCCAGATACCCTTGAAATCACATGTCAAGTTGGAAAACTGAGGTCTTAGAGAGAATCTGGGGGGCTTCCCAGGTGGCACTAGTGGTGAAGAGTCCGCCTGCCAATGCAGGAGGCTCAAGAGATGCAGGTTTGATCCCTGGGTCAGGAAGATCCCCTGGAAGAGAGAATGGCAGGCCACTCCGGTATTCTTTCCTGGAGAATCCCGCGGACAGAGAGGCTGGCGGGCTACAGTCCATAGCACGGCACAGCGTCAGACATGCCTAAAGCAACTTAGCGCACACGTGGCACCTCCTGTGTAGCTGAGAGCCCCTGGGGTCGTCGGAATATGAATCTCGTGCGTTTCTGCTTCCCTGGTATTTCAAAGTGCTCAGGAACCAGTGTTGGGCAGCGTCCAGGAGCAAGTCGGTAGTGAGAGAGACGGGGCCGCGAGGGTGGCTGCGGGGCCCTCCCCTCACAACTCGGGCCTCCAAACACACAGGTCCCGCCCGCCCCCAGCTGGCCTGGACCAGAGCAGGCCTAGGGGCGCGAATGTGCACAGTGGGGCGAGTCACCCAGTGGGGCCTGAGGACCACGAGACTGGTCCACGGCCACCTTCGGCCAAGGGCTGCTCCTTCTGTGAGCCCCTGCGGCTGTGGCCACGATGTTACCGCCAGGGTACGGGCTGCTCTAGGGAACTTCGGAATTATTCAGGTGCTGCTCCCACCTCATGTGGTTTTAGTACATTTATTTATTTCAATATTGACCTTGATCATTACACGGACCATTCAAGGAGACAGAGCACCTGCTCCCTCCTGGGGACCTGCTGTGAGCCGCTGAGAATATCTGGGGGCCGTGCCTCTTTCTAAGCTACCTCTATGTTTTGGAAAGTTACATCTCTACCCGAGTTGGGTTCCCCAAATACATGTCACATTTCATCAGTGCATTTGGACAGAGAACATGTAAAGTGCACGCTCACAGGGAACGCTGTGCAGGTGCGTGGCAAGGGGGAGACAAGAGACAGGCCAAGGTGAAGAGACCAGACGCTGACTCAGCCTCTCCTCTCACGCCGGGAAACTTTCGGGTGACTTAACCTTTCCCTTTTTCTTAGTTAGAGATTCAATGTGTTGAAAAAGAGAGCACGAGGTTTGTCTTTCTCTTTCTGATTTACTTCCCTTTGTATCACAGGCTCCAGGCTCATCCACGCCACTGGGACTGACTCAAATGTGCTCTTTTTACAGCTGAGTAACATTCCTCTGGACGCGTACACCACAACTTCTTGATCCCTTCGCTTATCGATGGAGATCTAGGTTGCTTCCTTGTCCTAGCCACTGTGAATAGTGCTCTGTGACAACCTAGGGGGCGGGGTGGGACGGGGGAGGGAAGTTCAAGAGGGAGGGGACACGTGGAGGCCCGAGGCTGATTCATGCAGATGAACGGCAGAAACCGTCACAATACTGTAAAGCGATTATCCTCCAAATAAAAGCTTTAAAAGTACGTGCTTCTGTTTGATGTCATGACCAACTGTTTTAGGGTTAATCTTAAATAACAAAGAGTCATGACTATTTCCATGGACTGAAAAGCAAGCCCAGGGACAGGGGGCCGTCTCCATGCTCATGTTTTGCAGCATCAGCTTGCTGATGTTGGCCGACACCACCCTCAGCCAGTCGGCACGCTCCTGGGCCGCGTGAAACTGGAGGGGCCCCGAGCTCACCCCATCCAGGGCCTGCACCTGGATCGCGCTGGACCTGAAGTAGGAAGAGAAGAGATGCTGGGAGGAGGCGCTGGGGCCCGGGGCCTCAGGACTGGGAGGGGGCAGTGCTGTCCCCAGCCCCCGTCAGCCCTGCTCAGCAACGCCACGCTGCCACCACGGGAGGCACAGCTCAAGCTGTGGGCTTAAACTACCCTGTCTCAGCATCCTAGACAGATATACTGAAACCAAGTTCAAAACCCTAGAATCCCCCTTTCCTCCTGCAGATGGAGGCTCTCCAGACGTCACTGGGTCTGTCTGGCTTATGGCTGCGTTGGAGCCCAGCGTCTTCTCGAGGTTCTCCCTGGCCTCCTGTCCAGTGCTGGCGCCGGGAGCCGAGGCTTCCCGCTGTCGCTGCTGAGCGGCCTGCCCCTCCTGCTGTTAGTTCTGGCTTCATGCATTTCGGGTTCCGTTTGGGGCACACATAGTGTTAATGGTTATAGCTTCCTGATGACTTAAACACTTACCTTTAAAAAATACCTCTCTCTTCTTTATTTCTAACAATTTTAGTTTAAAATTCTGTTCTGTGTGGCACTACTATAACCACCCCATCTTCCTTGTGTTTATTGTTTACGATATCTTTCTCATCTTTTCTTTAACTGTTTGTATCTAAAATGTGTCTCTTGAAGATAGATCTGTCTTTTCTATTTAGTCTGAAATTTTACCTTTTAATTGGGCTATTCAATCATTGAAATGCGATTCTATTATTGGTATAGTTAGGCTCAGGTCTGCCATTCTACTTTCCGTTGCCTAGGTGTCTCACATAATTTTTGTTTCTGTTCCTCTTTTTCTGCTTTTTTTTATATTAGAGAATATCTTCTAATTAAGCACTGACATTTCTTTAGTAATTTTAAATATATATGTGTTTATACACACAGAGGAAGAGCAAACTAAACACAGTGAAAGCAGACGGAAGGAAATAATGAAGACTGGGGCTGGAAGTAGCGAAGCGGAGCAGAGAAAACCAGTGTGAAGGAGTCTGGCTCTTTGAGAAGACTAGCAAAACTGACGAAGCTTCCGCTATGCGGACCAAGGGAGAAAGAAAGAAGGTCAAAGGACCAGGACACGAAGTGGAAGTGGAACCGCCGCCATCGGTATCACAGGAACAAAAGGGATTATAAGGAAGCTACATGAACAACTACGGTCACTAAATGAGGGCAATTAGATGAAATGGACAAATCCTTGAAAGATACAACTACGTAAGCTGATTTAGGAAGAAATCTGAGAAGATAACATTACAAGTGTAGAGACTCAATGTTTAGCCCCAAACTAACCAAATAGAAAAGATGAGGCCCAGATGGTTTCACCACTGAGGTCTACAAAACATTCAGAGAAGAATTAATAACAATTATTCACACTCGCCCCCAAATAGAACAGAACATTTTCAACTTAGTTACCTTGATACCAAAACCACAAGTCATCACAAGAAAACTACAGACTAATATCTGTTTTGAATACAGATGAAAAAAGTCTCCATGAAACACTAGTGAATTAGATCTAGGAACACCTATTAAGAATTATATCCCATAATCAATGGGATTTACCCCAGGAATTCAAGGTTGGTTTGACACTTGGAAATTAACGTCATACATCATAGCAACAGAATTTTTAAAAATCACACAATCATCTCAACAGGTGAAGAAAAAGCACTTGGCAAAATCCAAAACCCTCTCATGCTAGAAAACACTCAACACAGCGGTTGTTCCTAGTTTGAAAAAGGGCTTCAGCAAACACCCAGGCACCGGGTGTAGACAGTCGGCTCTCTGAGGAAAAGGGGTGAGTTTTGAATCCCAGCATGCCCATGCTTCAGCTCCGTGAGACAAGCAGACACCTAAGATCTGGGAGCCCCGTCCACATGACAGACTTCAAAATGCCAACCACACTAAAACGGAAATTCTGGGAGAGACACGCGGGGTGACGAATGTGATTCCAGCAGACCCGCGGGTCCTATGCAAACGCTGCTGCTTGAGGAGGCTGTCTGCCAAGGAAAGCGGTGCAGTTAAAACTGCATGAGCAGAAACAGTGGTGGTGTTGGCATCGATGCTGAAGACAGACCCCAACACACCCGCAAAGTGTGGCAAGAAACCCTGCTTTCTGGCTTATTACTATAGCAGTCATGCTGGGGTCCGTCGCACAAATCGTGTGCGTGCTCGCTCGAATGGAGGAGTCTCCCGATCAACTCTGAGGTTTTGTCTTCTCAACGTTCAACTCGTGCGGCGTTCGGGCTCCCCTGCAAGCCCCTCCCCCTCCGCCGTCCGCAGGTGGAACCTGCCTCACGGTTCTACTGTCATAGCATCAGCTCAGGATTCTCAGCATTTTAACCACATGGTCAAGGCCACGGTCAGAACTAGAAACCGCGGAGTACCCGCTGCTCAGGACTCAGCTGCTCTGTGAGATCGCACATCAGCTCTTAAAGATCAGCAGTAAAACCTACACCCAGAGAAGGCAGCGTGTTTGGGGTCTGAGTTCCCAGGAAGCAGCCAAGTTCAGGCAAGGGGAGGATGGGCCGTGCCCGTGTGCTTTTGGAAAAGTCTACCCTTTCCAGGATTTCCTCACGCTTGGAGACAAAGTCTGATTTTCAAAGAGAAATCTAGGAAGACAGTTCCCTACTGTAGGGGTTGAAGCGATTCAGTTTCTGGCTAAGAAAAGAAATCTATTCCAGTAAGGTTCAACGTTCACGCAGCTTACCTTTTCAGGAGATTGGGAAACAGCGAGTTCGACGTCGCGTCAGCTCTGCGCTTGGAGGGGAGCGGTCTGGGTCTCCTGCCCCTTCACAGCTCCTCCCCGCTTCTCCACAGACACCGCCAGCACGGGCTCTCCCGGGGGCACCCCCGTGTCCTGCCACTGCTCCCCGGTGCAGAAGCCAGCCCCCCCACCCCGCGGACTCTCCCTCCGACCCTGCTGAGAAGCTCTGCACAAACACCTCTGCTAGGTCGGCTCCATGACCACACAGCACAGATTGGTGATCTCACGGCCCTGGACACCTGCATGGGTCCCACAGCAACAACCCCCCCCTGCAACACCTCCTTCAGCTGTGCCGGGGAACCCCAGCAGCACCCGACTTGACTGGCCATCAAAGCTGCGACATCGGAGAAAAAGAACCCGGAATTACAAAGCCTCTTTGTAACACGTTGTGTGGTCTTTCGTTTAAAGAACGAATACACTCAATATTCCAAAATGACCCGCAGAACCGCTGACCCAGGGTTCATGACCCACAGCCCCCAGGCCCCCCGGCCCCGGCCAGTCCCGTCCATTATACCCTGATGGTGCCCAGGGGAGACCAGCATCTCTGCTCTGAGGAACTTGAAGCCCTCATGTCTGGAAGCAGAGAGGTTGGTATCTGTTTACTCACATCGAGTTATGAATATTCACTAGCCAAAATGAGAGGGAAAAAGTGTGCGTATCCCTCAGAATTTGAAAAACATCTCCAAACTATCATTCACACGTCACACTTTTCAAGCCTGCCTCTGTGGCGTGGGTGGTATTTTTTCATGGAAGCTAGAGAGAGATTTTCTACCTTTCCCACCATGCAGCGGCAGCTCCAAGGACGCACATGAAATATTAACAAAGACCCAATTTAAATGCAAGCACCCTTCTCCGTGCACCAGTGTGTTTATTAAAAAGCCGCTGTTACTGGAAAATTCTGGCACCACCCCACCCAAGTTCACCAAATTCAGGAAAAAATAGATGATAGCTTCCCCTTCGTGCTGCCCCAAAGGCCAGCTTATCCACCTGTCACCCTTGTCCTGAGCCCAGGGCTGAGTCCTCCGAGCCCCGGCCCGTCAGGGAGCAG
The DNA here is from genome assembly GCF_032405125.1 of Capricornis sumatraensis. Classification (NCBI taxonomy): domain Eukaryota; kingdom Metazoa; phylum Chordata; class Mammalia; order Artiodactyla; family Bovidae; genus Capricornis; species Capricornis sumatraensis. The sequence continues at coordinate 121,085,087 of NC_091074.1, forward strand.
GGGGCTGACCGATGGGGTGGCGGGTCCCAGCCAGATGGTGGGGCCCCTCCCGGGGTCCCGCTGAAGGAAAGGGAGGAAACCCACCTCATGCAGGCCTCTCTCTGCTCTGACCTCAGGCCCTGCATTCCTGATGGACAGGAAGCTTCCAGAGGGCACGGACTCCCGGGCTTGCTCATCCTCCCCACCTCCCCACCCTGCCCCCCAGCTAGCCAGCGCTGCACGGAGCAGGTGCGCAAGAGTGTTGGTGAATTAATGCTGGAGAACACGCCTCTGGATGTGCAAGCCTCCCCCCTCCTCAAGCCCACGGCCCACGGACGCAGAACCTCTGTCCCCCAAGGCAGGGTGCAGATGCCTGAAGGGCTGCCCGCAGGGGCGGGGCGGTGGCGAGGTGGGTTGAGGGAGAGCCCGTGCCCAGCACACCTGGGCACGTAATTATAGGCACAGAGCTGCACCCAGCGCAGGCGGGAGAACCAGCTCTGTGCTTGCCAACGTGTGTGCAGAACCTGTCTCATCGTCGTCCTTATGTTCCTAAATCCTTCCTAATTAACCACGCCTTTGAAAATTCCACTTTGCATAATGACTGAAATTAGTCTGAACAAAATTCAAAACACTGTAAATCAAGAAAAGAGAAATAATTCAGCATCATAAAGCAGGACACAGTCTGAGAGATTCATAGGTGCCTAAAAGCACGGGGACCTCTAACCCTTGAAGCTTTCTTTTTACAGCTGTTTTGAATAGAACCTGTAGTTTGAGTCTATAGCTAAGGAAATTAGACACAAATACCACGTCTTTCTCTCCATCTTCTTAGTCTTTCCATCAGGATTTCTGTGTCCAGGAGGCACTTATCAGCCTTTGAGGGCTTTCAGTTCTATGAAGCAAACCTTTCAAACCCCTGGACACTTCCGTTCTAACAGGAGTGCCCGCTGGCCCAGTGCACTATCCTAGCAGGGGCCACGAGGAAGCAGACGCCACACCCAGTTCTGCTCAGCGCCCTCCTTCGATTTATCTACTAGGAAACCCTGAACTACTGGCCGAAAACACGAGCTTCCTGAAACAGCGTGCTCTGCACTGGGGAGTGAGCGCTCTGAACAATTCCCTCCGTGAAAAACACACACTTTATCCACACTGCCCTCCAGCTTCCCCGCTGTTAATTAGCCTTCATCTCTAAATTCAGATCCAGACTTTTAACTACTTAATCCATGTGGTTTTCATCTAAACCAAGAGCCTGTTAGACTCTGAAGCAGCCGAATAGACGTGTTTGTGAAACAGGCGAGTTTGTTTTCCGGCAACAGATTTACAGGTCACGATACTTTGTCCCTTTTCAACCTTCAATTTTATTTTCATAGTAAATTGATTTTTAAACATGTTTTCGTATTTATTCCACCAGAAGGTAACTGTTCAGCTCCAGCAGGCTCTCCTCCCCAGAGCCCCCTCTGCAGGATGGATGAAGCTGGCTGAGCATCCCCGCGGCCCATCACGACCTTGTCCCAAGGCAGGCCTTGCCCAGGCCCTGCCCCTAGTGCCCCCTACCTGCACCTGCCCGGATCAGGCAAGCTCAGCCACCAGCACAGGGGCCCACTCTTCAAGCCCCAGTGCAGAGCGGGCCCTGGGTTCCTGACCCTGCTATGAGCCCCAGCAGGACCCCACCCTGCAGAAGGCCCTCCTTCTGTGGAGACGCCTACAGCCCCCAGGATGCTGTTTCCCCGGCTCTGCTCCACCAAGTGTGCTGTGCTTTCAGGATTTCCCAAGTAAACATGAGGGAGCTTGGCACGAGCGTTAAACATGAAGCCATCCTTTGCAAAGCAAACCAGGCGTCAGCGGGATCCTTCTGACTCCCAGCATCGCTGTTCACAGCGCACTCACCTGCAGTCTGTCCCAGTGTGGCTGCCGTAAAGCCCCTGGGTCCCATCCACGCTCCTTCCTCCGAAACAACGGCCCTCCCGACACAGCCGAACGGGGTCTTACTGTCAGTGACAAGATGCCAGATCTCTGTCACTTTCACAAACACGGAAGACGGGGGACAAACAGAGCCAACGCTGCTGATTCCCTCCCTCCTCCGTCCTTAGAAAGAGGGGCAAAGGGAGCGGCTCCCTGCCCTTCTCGAGGCCACCGTGGAGCGGGGGCCCAGGCGGGGCTCGTCTGGGCGGAACCACAGGAGCAGCGCCTTGGGCACCGAATCCCCCAGAGCGGGCGGGCACGCAGACGCCGCGGGACTCGCTCAGACTGTCTCCCTGCTCCTGTATCAGGCACTCCTCGCCCCACAAACCGCTAACGAACCCACAGCCGGCAGCACGCTTCTGAAGCAGTTTAGCTCCGATAAACCCTGAGCTATTCCACGTTTTCTCCATAAAACGACCTTAGGGCTAGAGGAGCACGCCCGTGTCTCCCACCCGCTGGGCCGCCAGGCGGGGCTCCCGAGCCGTGCAGGTCCCGAGGCCCCAAGAGCCCCCAGACGAAGCGGGATAAGAGCTGGTTCCCTCCAAACCCGCTCCTTCCTCCACACCACCTGTCCCCCCGGGGGTAAAGCCACTGACCCAAGTCCAGAGGCCCAGGCTTCAGAGCATCTAAAGTCCCCTGCGCATGGCTGGACCTACGACAGCCGTCTCTAAAGCACACGTTTCCCTTGTTCTTAAGGACAGCCCTCCCCTCAGCTTCTGAAATCCAGACAGAGTGGGCGCTTCGTTAGCCCACGTCTCGGCACCTAAACGGGACTTGTCATGGGGACCACGTGAGAGCGCACGCGACTGCAGAGTGAGGTTGAGAGCGTCTTCACCGGACAGATTCCTGATCCGAGGTTCCCGGGTCTGAACACGCAGGCACTCGGGCCGGGCTCCCAGCCTCCGAGCGCAGGCAGCTGAGCCTGGCTGCTCTGCAGGGCACGGAGCCCTGTGCTGCTGCTGGGCTCTGCGAGCGCACAGTAAGTCCCCTACACACGAGCCTTCAGGATGCAGACCTCAGAGCCGTGGCCGTGCACCCCGCCAGCGCCAGGCGGGGGTGGGCCTGCAGCTCGCCCCCGTCTCCTGTTGCTGCGGGTCTGCCCCCCGCCCAGGCGCTCTCTACCCGTTCAGCAGATTCAGCTCCTGTGTGCCAGCCGAGGCATCGTACTGCCCTACTTCTCCAGGCACTGAACCGCAAGATCAAAAATGCTCTCCTCGTTTCTGTGTGTTTGTTATGTGTTATTTGTGTGAAAAGTGTTATCAACACATCAGAGTACAGCGCGATCTGGCCGGCTGTGTTAGCTGGGTGCCTAGGCTGACTCTGTTGGACTTACAGGAACAAATTAGGCTTGCGAACTTGCTCTTGAAGTGGAACTTGCTCGTATGGAGGGGACTTACTGCAGTTAAGATCTGAAGTCATCTGTCCTTAAGTCAGGAAGATTATCCAGCTGGCCCAATGTGGTCTCAAGTCCTTCCCATCGGGCTTGGAGGTCAGAGACAGGAAGTCAGGAGCCGAGGACAAGGGGTCGCCTGCTGCTGCCTGAGAGGCGGGACACGCCGCCGGGACGCATACGGAGATGGGGACCCAGCCCCCAAACCCGAGGAACTGAATGCCGCCCTCCACCCGAGAGAACCTGGTCTCAGGCGAGAGCCCAGCCCGGCCCCACCCCAGGCCAGCCTGCAGAGACCCCAGCACGCGCGCCAGCTGGCCCGTGGGGACTGTGAGAAGATAAACGTGCACTTTGGAAGCTAAATTTGCGCTAACCATAGCAACAGAAAACGGATGAGAGCCTGCTTAGAAGTGTCCTGCTTTCCTCGCAGACACCAGGCCCACTAGGAAGCACGCTTCTCTTCACACAGAGTCAGAGGAATGTGTTAGTAACTGCCTGGTAGCCAGAAGCATGAGCTGCTGCCCAGCGACCTGCGAGGCCGTGTGGCCATGTCCCAGCGTCTGCACACGTGGTCTGGGAGCGCCGGGACAGCTCTGCCTGTTCAGCATCAGCGAACCTCCTACCGAACGCTGCTCTGCTCCTGCGCCTGGCTTCCTTTCGATCCGGACGTTCTCCCCCAGATTCTCACGGAAGCACCTTTTTCTGTCTTGTGTGGTCAATGATTTGACCTTCATTAATGGTGACAGGACGCTTCAGCAAAAGCCTAGCTCCCACTGTGCCTGAGAACCTCCGACTCTAACCTCCTCCTGACAGCGAGCAGGCACCAGAGGCCCTCTGGCCAGAGACACTCCTGCAGGCCCTGGGGGAAAAGTCATACCTGTTAAGACTGATTTTTATCATTTCCAAACAAATTTCAAACGTTAGGTTTAAATACGCATCTGCTTTTTATAGACTCTTTGGGAAACAATTTCAGAAAACCAAGGAAACTCAACCATTTTTGGCCAAATAACTTTCAAAAGATGAGATGGTTGGATGGCATCACCGACTCAATGCACATGAGTTTGGGCAGATTCCAGGAGCTGGTGATGGACAGGGAGGCCTGGCGTGCTGTGGTCTGTGGGGTCGCAGAGTTGGACGCAACTGAGCGACTGAGCTGAGCTTTCAGAAAAGGCGAACAGGCAGGAGATGGTGCCACATTTCGGTCCTACAACTGGAACCCCAGGGTGCTGACCTCTGACCTGCTTATCCCACTGATTTTTATCCACTCAAAGGATCTCCTCCAAATCCTTCCCAGGCTGTAGTCGGGAGCCTTTGATTTTAAAAAGCATTTAGTTTAGGGTTTGCAGCTTCTAAACTGTCCTTGCAGGTCTTGCAGCTAGGGTCCCCAGGAGCCACAGAACTAACTCAGGCTGCTTCGGGCAGCATGCCCGTGCTCTCCTCCCCTCAATGTGGGGCCGGAGGGTCACAGGCCCGCTCAGCCTCCAGACGCCACTTTAGTACTGCTGTGTGTCTGACAAACACACCGTAACAGGCAGAGTTTCAGTCACTTTACTTTGTGTACCTCCCTGCCCATGTAAGAGTCAGCAGAGCTAGTAAGATGTGTTTGCTTCTGTCAAGGGCTCCCTGGAGGCTCAGCTGGTAAAGAACCCGCCTTCATGCAGGAGACGTGGGTTGGATCCCTGGGTTGGGAAGACCCCCTGCAGGAGGGCATGGCAACCTACTCCAGTGTTCTTGCCTGGAGAATCCCACGGACAGAGGAGCCTGGCGGGCTACAGTCCACGGGGTCACCGAGAGTCGGACGCAACTTAATGGTAAAACAACAACAACAAGCTTTCTTAAAACCACAGGGAAGCCTCTGGTTTGCTGTTGGCAGAGACAGCATATCTCAGGCCCAGGAGGGGCGTGTGGCTGACTCAGGGGGTGGGGGCCTTCCTCCTGCAGAAGCCTTGTGTTTACCTGAAAGTGGCCATGGCAGGCAGGTGCGCTTCATCAAGGAAAGCCCTGCTTCCAAACCTCAAGCTCTCTTCCAGTGCTCACGCAGCCTCTACTCACCTTCTTAAGAAAGAAAGCAAACGCACCAGCCACTGGGCTCTCAGCCTCCCTGACGCAGTCACCCACAGGTGACACACTGCTCGAGCTCAGCGGGGAAAACGATAGCTTTTCCCCAGAACAGTGACGGACACCCAGCCCTTAACGATGAAACCGAAGCTACTTCATCAACCTGGCTCACAGGCTAGCGAGTATACGCTGAACGGAGGTCTGGTCTAGCCTTCTCATTTTATTAGTGAAGGAAACGAGGCCCAGAGGGAGGCTGAGGACTTTTCTGGAACTGGATCCACCTTGGATGAGAGCGCAGTCTTACATTCGGCCTAATTCTGTTCGCCTTTGAAACTGGAAATATGACTTCTTCTGCTAATGACCACGTCTCAGAGGAGGGAACAGCAACAGTCACTGCTAGACAGACCCGCTCCTGACAAGTCGGTTCCTGCTCCGATAGCGTTTGACCATCGCGACGATGGTTACTGTTTCTGCAAACGCTGAATCCACCTGACGACAAGGACATGCACCTCTGGGTTTATCGGCGTGTCCCACTCCAGACCACGGTCACACACCTGAACGTGTCCGCTCCAGCTCTGCACCTTGAGACTCGGGCCGTGGACAGAGGAAGTGACAGGGCGTCTAGCCAGCGCTTCTCGTATTTTGGTTCATTAGCTACAGGCGAGGAAGGCGAGGACGGAGCCTGTGCAGAACAGACGAGAATCAAGGGTCACAGGATCAGTCGAGAGCACCAAAAACAGGGGGGCTGACAGGCCCCGACAGCACGTCTGCAAACTCAGGTCTAACTCGTCTCGGCCGCGGCAAGAGTGTGTGCACACTCAGAGCTCTGGGAAGAAACAAGTGCCCTTCTAGGTCAAAGTAAACTATATTCTTCATCTATTTTTTAAACAAAATACCGCACCAAAGGGAGACGAGTCACAGGGAAGAGGCTGGGGGCAGAGACTGGCTTTGGGAGGAATCTGGGGCCCTGAGGAAGGCTGTGAGTCAGACAGGCTATGAGCTGCCTCCCCCAGCCGGAAGGTCAAATCATAGTGGGATTCATACACATTAATGCTGCCAAGATGCTAACAGGTGGTCACAAGCCCAGTTCATTGGCTAATGGCAAAGCCCGCAGCGTCTGTCCAAAAGGAGCGGGGGTGTGTGCGGGCGTGGGGCCTGAGGGTGAGGGGAGTGAGAATTCATTCTTAGGTGGATAAGAAGCTCAGGGTCCCCGAAGAGAGGAGAGGGATCAGAGCTCTCAAGGGGAAGAAAGGACAAGCTTTCTTTTCTACATTCCTTAGCCTTAAAGTGAAGTCGCCCAGTTGTGTCCAACTCTTTGCAACCCCGTGGACTGTAGCCTACCAGGTTCCTCAGTCCATGGAGTTTTCCAGGCAAGAGTACTGGAGTGCGTTGCCATTTCCTTCTCCAGGGGATCTTCCCAACCCAGGGATCGAACCCGGGTCTCTGGCACTGCTGTCAAACGCTTTACCGTCTGAGCCGCCGGGGAAGACTTAGCCACTTAAGACGTTTTTTTCCTTTAAGCCCAGAGCTGATGCTACACAACAAAACAACTTATCTTAAACTCTGTACGATGGCCATCTAACAGCAACGTGTCCTGTTTAAAACACGTTTCTCCTTCTTAAGAACCGACTGACGCTGTCATCTTAACATGCAAATTGTGGGAGTGGGTCTGGTAAGATCTTTACAACCTCGAGACCCTCTTTTGATTTGTTGTGATAACCGACTGGAAAAGTAACAGCTCCCTTGCTAAGCCTAGCGAGGGGGCACTCTCCATCCCCCTTCCGATGTCTGGGCCCGGGGGAGCTTTCTCTGTCCCTTGTTACACTTTAATGAAACTCCGCTACACAAAAGGCTCTCAAGTGATCAAGCCTGGTCCCTGGTCCCGAAAATATATCTTCAGAGATCACGAATCCCAACTTCGTTCACCATAAGCTATCAGGAAGATGCTCAAAAGGCTGAATGAAGCCACACAAACAACCACGTTCCGAGACGTGACGCCTGCACATGCCCAGAGAGCCGCAGGGTCAGAGACGGTCCGTCCCCGGTCCTGCGGGCGGGGCCAGCGGCATCCCTCCCCCAGCAGGGAACAGCTGCGGCCCTGTCTGCCTCCCTCTCCAGAAGCGTCCTCGCAGCAGCTGTGGCTTCCGGTGACAAAGGCAGGGGTCCCAGCTCAAGGACAGGCGGACAGAACACGGCTCATCCCCAGAGCACAGCAAAGCCACTAACCAGGGCAGCGATGCCAGACCCACCCGGAGTGGCAGGGAGGCCCCGCCTGGGGCGGCCAGACCCCGCCTGACCCCGCCTGCGCTTACACGACGGCCGACCTGCTCAGGTCACGGGGACACTAGCGCTCGATGGAGCCGCTCCCCCCGGCCCTGCTTTGCTGCACAGGGGACTCGGCTCTACACTCTGCAACAATCTGATCCAGAAAAGAATTCGGTAAAGAACAGACACAGGTACACATAACTGAATCACTTTGCTGTGCACCTGAAACTCTCCCAGCATGGCTAATCAATTCTACTCCAAAACAAAAGGAACATTCCAACAAGGCCAGCAAGCTGTATACAGGGATGACTCCTTTCAGGCCAAACTCCGCATGAGCGTTCAAGCATCTCGGGCCGAATAGCTGACACTTCCGGATAATACCCAGCAGGCCCCATCCCGGGGCCTTATTTGGACAAAGTCTTTCCGGGTTTGATTAGACTAATGGTATTGCGATGGGGGGGCTTCCCAGGCGACTCAGTGGGTGGAGGACCCGCCTGCAATGCTGGAGGCGCAGGAGACCTGGGTTCAGTCCCCGGGTCGGGAAGGTCCTCTGGAGGAGGGCGTGGCAACCCACTCCAGGATTCTTGCCTGGAGAACCCCACGGACAGAGGAGCCTGGCGGGCTACAGTCCACGGGGTCGCAAAGGTCCCAAAGTCAGACACAGCTGAGCAACTGAGCACACGCATGTGGACACACTCTGATACGAGCCTGACACGATGGCCTCAATCCTTACCCGAGGACACTCTGATACGAGTCTACCCTGGACTGTCCGGGCACCCTGACACGATGGCCTCAATCCTTACCCGAGGACACTCTGATGTGAGTCTACCCTGGGCTGTCCGGGCACCCTGACACGATGGCCTCAATCCTTACCTGAGGACACTCTGATGTGAGTCTACCCTGGGCTGTCCGGGCACCCTGACATGATGGCCTCAATCCTTACCCGAGGACACTCTGATGTGAGTCTACCCTGGACTGTCCGGGCACCCTGACACGATGGCCTCAATCCTTACCCGAGGGACACAGGCAGAACCCGGACAGGGGGGCGGGGGCCTTGTGAAGCTGGAGGTGTACCCGGGAGCCACGCGGCCGCCGGCCAGGATGCAGGGCCACCAGGGCCGGGAGGGGCAGGAAGGCCCCTCCTCTGTGGCCTCTGGAGAGGCCCTGGGTCCCCAGCAACTAGAGGCTGCGCACGCGTGCCCTCCGAACGTCCTTCACGTACATTCAAGTCCTCAGCCAGTAGCCCAGAAGCGAAGGCACTGTGAGATCAGAGGTGTGAGGCAGGCTTCATGAATCGCCACTGACGGCCCTCTTCTGCTTTACGTGCTGAAATCTGGTGATGTACCTGCTTTTGGTGTCGCGTGAGCGCAGCGCTGGAAAGCGTCAGGTTTATCCCTTTGCTACAGATTTCACACTGGCTTTACTGGGATGCCCCTCTGCCTGCATGAACTGCTGCTGCCGTGTAAGAAATGGTTGTGATTTGTCATGCACTGGGGCATGTCTTCAGCCACCAGTTTTCACTGAATTTTATCACGGCTAGTTGCATTCACACACTATGTTTATGGTGTAAGAGTTCATTAAGACCCATGTTTTTGTGCATTTTCTTTGAGGGCGGTTTGCTCTTCTCACTGATTCAAACTTGTGACACAAACATGCATCAATATTCAATTATTAGAATAACCCTGCAAAACCACCACTTAAAGATGTTGTAATGGGGACTTTCCTGGAGGTCCAGTGGCTAAGACTTTGCTTCCACCGCAGAGGGTGCTGGTTCAACCCCTGGTCGGGGAGATAGGATCTCATATGCCTCATGGCCAAAAAACCAAAACACAAAACAAGCCAATACTGCAACAAACTCAACAAAGGCTTTAAAAATGGTCCACACTTAAAAAAAATTAAAATGTCATAATGAATTCCAGTATAGAGTAACCAACATTCAAATAAGCATAGGAATATAGTTATTTTATAGAATCACTTTCAATCTACTTTTTAAAATGTAGGATAGAAAGCAATTTCCCACTAAGAAAAGCAACGTTTTCCTTTATAAAATCAGGTGGTATTTCATAACTCATTGAGCACATTTGGCATCAGACTATATATAGGAGGCTTTTTGTTTCCTCTGCCTTGGAACGCTTCTCACTTACAGGCAACTGACAAGCCCAGTTTCATGTCAGATTTTACTGATGTTTCCTTTAGAAAAATACTTTGTATAATCCCAAGAACCATGAAGCTAAAGGAAGACACCAGGTGTCTGCAGATCAGTGGGTTTTCAGTGATGCTCAACAGCCTCCTAGACGGAGGGTCTGGTGGGAAAGAAGGGGGAGTCCGTCTGGGGTCAGCTCTGAGCTCCCTCCAGAGGAGGGTCCAGGGATGAGGGGGAGGGAGAGCCCGTCTGGGGTCAGCTCCGAGCTCCCTCTAGAGGCGGGTCAGGGATGCCCGGGAGAGCAGGAGCCCGTCTGGGGTCAGCTCCCAGCTCTCTCCATCCCTGGACCCGCATCGGCCGCAGGACACAAGCTGCCTGCCTGCTGCAGCTCCGAGCCTGGGTCTAGGGGAAACGGTGGCAACACCAGTGATATAGGCGCCTGGAGCTCCGCCTCCTGATGGCCACCAGAGAAGAGGGCCTGGACAGACCTCTAGGAGCTGTGGTCACGGATTAGGCCACTCCAGTGCTGGGCAGGCTAAAACTCTGTGAGCCAGTCCATGTCGTCAGAGGACAGCTCATAGCCTGCAGGACCTAGAGCATCATGAGTCTAACTTCTGCCCCAGATGGGACATCAGCTTAAGGGTGGAGAAGTGAGGAGGCTGCTCCCCAATCTGGGCAGAGCGCCCTGGGCTGCACCTGTCAGCTCCCCTGACCCCCGACACAGCTGAGGGCACCCAGGCGCTCTGCCACCATCTCCTGCCACGCACCACCCAAGAAGCCGACTTCAGAGAAGGTGGGGACAAAACACGCTTCCTTCTGATTTATGATGCTGTCACAGGCGCAGGGGATAAGGAACCAAGGGCCATCCGGGTTCTGAAACGTTCGACCGTGACCCACCAGCCCGTGGAGCAGCGACTCTGAGACGCCTTGGTGTCTCTGAGCTGGAGAGTCTGAGTGGAGGTGCAGTGGCACTCCGACATGGGCCTCCTAGGACAGCAGCTCACCTGTCTCTCAGGATCCTGAGCAGGATGGGAGGCGCCCTGGGCAACTTACTGCCCGAGAGGATCGAGCTGCACAGAGGAGGAGACAAGGAGGAACTCCACGGGTGAGTGTCAGCCAAGGATGCCGCCTTAAAGCCACGATCTCGCCATCCCTGAATCACGAATACAGGCTGGGAACGAGCGCGGGCAGGCCTCCGTGCTCCCCAGCGCTCCACCTGTGCTCCCCGCAATCACACCATCCCTGAATCACAAATACAGGCTGGGAACGAGCGTGGGCAGGCCTCCGTGCTCCCCAGCGCTCCACCTGTGCACCCCGCAATCACACCACCCCTGAATCACAAATACAGGCTGGGAACGAGCGTGGGCAGGCCTCCGTGCTCCCCAACGCTCCACCTGTGCACCCCGCGATCATACTACCCCTTAACTCACAAATACGAGCTGGGAACGAGCGTGGGCAGGCCTCCGTGCTCCCCAACGCTCCATCTGTGCACCCCGCGATCACACCACCCCTGAATCATGAATACAAGCTGGGAATGAGCGTGGGCAGGCCTCCGTGCTCCCCAGCGCTCCACCTGTGCTCCCCGCAATCACACCATCCCTGAATCACAAATACAGGCTGGGAACGAGCGTGGGCAGGCCTCCGTGCTCCCCAGCGCTCCACCTGTGCACCTCGCAATCACACCACCCCTGAATCACGAATACAGGCTGGGAACGAGCGTGGGCAGGCCTCCGTGCTCCCCAACGCTCCACCTGTGCACCCCGCGATCACACCACCCCTGAATCATGAATACAGGCTGGGAACGAGCGTGGGCAGGCCTCCGTGCTCCCCAACGCTCCACCTGTGCACCCCGCGATCATACTACCCCTTAACTCACAAATACGAGCTGGGAACGAGCGTGGGCAGGCCTCCGTGCTCCCCAACGCTCCACCTGTGCTCCCCGCAATCACACCACCCCTGAATCACAAATACAGGCTGGGAACAAGCATGGGCAGGCCTCCCTGTTCCCCAGCGCTCCACCTGTGCACCCCCTGCCCCACACCTGTCTCATTTCTTGGGGCTGGTATGTGTCTTTAAATCACCTTTCCCAAGAAAAACGTTCAATGGTTTAAAACTTGATGTTCAAATAAGAGGCTTGAAGCCAATTTTTCACGTTTCCCTGTCTCCTTTGAGTGGCCGGGGTCTTTCCACTTTGCTCTTCTATTTCAGCTGAGCTATACTGATGTAAATTGCACGTAACGACGGGTACTGATTTAAGTGCAGTGTGATGAATTCTGACAAATGTAAACACCTTGTGCAACCAAGCCCCAAATTATCACACAGAACAATCCCACCCCAGCCACACAGCCCTGCCCCCTGCGTCTGTGGCTGTGTCTCTTCCAGCACAGACTGTCTCGGGCGTGACTTCCATTACCACAGATATCTCTGGCTCTTCCAGAACTTCTATGTGCAGAATCGTACAGAAGGTACTTGTGTGTGTAGTTTCATTCTCTCGGCAGGAAGTCAGTGACAGGGTCTCCGTGTCTGTGTATTTCAGCAGAAGCTGGGAAAGATTACGGACAGGAGGTGAAGGGAGCAACAGAGGCTGAGATGTTGAAAGGCATCACCAACGCAGTGGACATGAGTTTGAGCAGACTCTGGGAGGTAGTGAAGGACAGGGAAGCCTGGCGTGCTGCAGTCCTTGGGGTCACAAAGACTTGGACACGACTGAGCAACTGGATAACAGCAGCAGACTGTTCATTGTCTGTACTGAGTGGTATGCTCCTGTGTGTGTGCCAGCATTTCTCCCTTCGTTCACCTGTTGAGGGAGATCTGAGTCATTTCCAGTTTCGTAACAAGATAAAAGTGCCGTGCCGTCGGCTAAATCTGGGCGCCCAGTGTGCACGCCCGGGTGAGCTCCGCTTCTCCTGACTCATCACTCTTCTTTGGTTCGATCACACATTTGAAGCTCTCCATGTTGTTCTCTATGACGTCACAGACACCAGGATGGCAGGGCGTCCACGCTCGTGATCCTCTCGGGTTTTGTTAAATATCTAGAAGGCCGAGAAGAATACAAGACCCTTTCCTGTGTAGCATGCCGTCAGTGATCAACAGAAACAGTCGCTCCCCCTGGAATCCTGAACCCGCTCACCTCGTACATTCGAGTTTTTCCCGATGACTCTCAGAACTGCAATGCATTCACAGGTGACTCCTGGTGCTGGAGGTGAGTTTGTTAGGAAGATGCTTTTTCAAGACAAATGCCACACGCAGAGACACCACCCCACTCATGACAGCCTCCTGCAGGCTTCTGGCTTTCCATCACTCAAGCAGAGAAACATCCATCTTGGAGGCAGGTGTGGAGTGGAGACATGACCTTGGTGACCTCAGAGAGACGGACCCAGCTTCCAGCCCAGAGGCCCCAGTGCCACCTGCCTCCTCAAGTCTTGGGGGCTATGGGGTCGCACGTGAGATGGGCAGGATAGGAGTCCCTGCCTCGGGAAGAGCTTCCCTAGCACCCCTCTCTGTTACTCCCTTTCTAAACGGCTCTGGAGTCAGTAAGAAAGGAGATGGCCCTCCCTGCACCCAGAGGCCACCCTGGACCACTGCTCTGGGAGGGTCAGCCCCAGGACACATGCCAGCCTTTCCTGAGGAGCCACCGGGACCACCCAGAACCCAGAGTCCATGCCAGACGAGCGCCCAGTGGAAGGCATGTTTCGTATCGTAACAGTCTCAGGGGCTATGAATCCGTCTCCCTGGCCAGTCGCCTGTGCTGCTGGGAGAAGTCTTCCACACATCAGGACACAGGGCATCTCACGGAAAATCTCTGGGGAGTGGCCCTCACAGCAGACTGTCCCCCAGGGATGGGGCTGGGAGCCTGGGATGCCTGCAGCCTCCGGACTGGCTGTGAAGCTGGTGCCCACTGATGTGGGGGGGATGGGAGAAGAAACAGATGTCAGGCGCCAGAGCACAGCTTCGGGCGTGATGGGGTACCCTGCTCATGTTGGGAGTTGGAGGAGCCACCTGAGGCCACAGGGGGCAGTGGGAGAGGGCGGGTCCTGGAGATAGGAGGGGCGCAGCCCTATTGCCAACTGGACCCCGGGCACTCGACAGTCCTCAGCTGAGTGCCCAGGCACCCAGAACAGACTGGTGGACTTACACCCTAAGTCTAAGGATGACGGCGCCCAGGGCCCCAGCCCTGGGCGGCAGAGTGAGCGCCTCTCGGGCCAGCAAGTGGGGGCTTGCAGGAGGGAAGCGCTCTGGGGGCTCCTTAGGGAGAAAGAACCTAGATCTGCCGCTCTCCCCGGGAGGTCCCGAGGCTGGTGCAGCTGGGCTGTGGCCCCAATACAGCGGCTGCGGCCTCCACAGGCTTGGTGGGCATCGGTCCTGAGCTGCTCTGTGTTTGCTCCTGACTGTGGTGATGTCCCTCGCAGACGGGAAGCAGTGCCTCGGGCCCTGGGGGCTTGAGAGGCATCCATTTCTTCCCAATTCTGCTTTAAATAGACCCAGAACTAAAATACTTCTGAAACAGAGCTTCAGTTTTCACCGCATTTCCAGGGCTAATTTTCTTTGAAAACCTCCTGTCCAGATGGACTGGCAATATTTAAACTTGTCCTCATCTGACTCTCAGGGGCCCAGCCCTTCCTGGACAGCTAGACCGCCCTCCATGACCCCAGCAGAACATTGCGTGTGGACACGGCAGCCCAGGAAACTCGCGCGGCAGCAGGCTCTGTGTGTCTCTGTGAGCCGGCCGAGGGCAGGTCACAGGTCACGGGACAAGTGCATCTCAATAAGGTGACTTGTGGAGACAGGCAGGTTCACAGAGATGTTCACATAGTGCCTTACCTTAATCAAGCGTGTTTCTCACTACAATACTTTGCTTCCTCCAAAGAGCATCTCTTAAAGGCTCAATTAGACATCAAATATTAGTTATTATTGAGGGAGAAGGGTCGCTGTCAAATCCTTTTCTGCAGCTGAACTAAGACACACGTCTCAGGAAGGAGACAGCAGCGCTGTGCTGTGTGGTCTCTGGATGCCACAAGAACATGTAAACAATTTTCTTATTTGAATTTGATGTATTTTTAGTGGAAATGTCTACTTTGCTATTTTACCAAAATTAATTCATTTCCTGAAGACGGCTGAGTATCTAAATTAGGTCGTATACATTTTTAAGTGTTACAGTGATATAATAATTTAAAAGCAGATCAACACATCTGATAGCAGATTACTGTTATATTCTTCTAATTGAAATCATTATTAGAGTCATCATACAGCATTATCATAATAATGAGAAGAAGTCATTATCATGATGATAAGATTAAAACATCTCATGAAACGTGAACGGTGGAGCAAAAGCAGGGCGCGATTCTTAGACTCTTCTTCGGGAGGTCGTCTGGAAGACAAGTGAAGTCTTTACAGCTACTGGAATCTACTGAAGACAAAGGTCAATAAACTGCCAAAGGGTATGATGAAAATAAGGGAGGAGTGTGCAAATACTATTTTTAGAAACACACGGTATCTTTACACAGGACTGGGGGCTTCAGAGCTGACGCAACGCCCTGGCATGACCCGATGCCCCGCCAAGCTGAGGCAGTAACGTGAGCAGAGGTGCCTCGCTTCCCGGGCCAAGACTGTTGGGAGCAGAAGCGGCTGGTGGGAAATGCAACAGAGGAATCACGCGGACGGAAAGTGGCCCCCGAGCTGCACGAGAGGAAAGCCCCCGCGGGGCTGGCCCCTGCCAGCCCAACTCAAGTGGCTGCGCTCCTCTCCACGACTTTCCTCCTTTAATCGCGTTCCTGTCCACAACTTCCCTCCTTTAATCTCCACACGCTTCTGGGGTCACTCGTGTCTTCCCTCCTGAAATGTGGCCTTTAGAGATTCTCCTAGTGAAAGCCTATTAGTGACAGACTCTTTCAGATCCTCTTCCTAAGAACAAGTCTTTATTTCAACTTGTTCTGGAAATACATTTTTGCAAGGAATGCAAAGATAGACCAATAGTGATGGCTCTTGTCTCCACGATTTTGAAAATACTACTTACTGGGCTGCTTTGCGGCTTCCATTGTCACTGTCGAGAAATACGTTGTTAGTGAAAGTGTCAGTCTTCATAAGTGACCTGTTTTTGCTGGTGGATTTTAAGGTCGACTTTCAGTCACAAAGTCAGAGGCGAGTACGACTCTACATGAAGCTCAAACACAGGTAAAATGAATCTACAGCAACTGGGGTCTACGGGGATGTAGTGTGAGATTCCCCACTCCAGTGCTCTTGCCTGGAAAATCCCATGGACAGAGGAGCCTGGTGGGCTGCAGTCCATGGGGTCGCTAAGAGTTGGACACGACTGAGCGACTTCACTTTCACTTTTCACTTTCATGCATTGGAGAAGGAAATGGCAGTGTTCCTTCTTGGAGAAGGAACTCCAGTGTTCTTGCCTGGAGAATCCCAGGGACAGGGGAGCCAGGTGGGCTGCCGTCTATGGGGTCACACAGAGTCGGATACGACTGAAGCGACTCAGCAGCAGCAGCAGCAGCAGCGTGAGATTCTGGTGACGTGCTATATTCTGTCCACGGTGCTGCAACATTTATTGAGCTGTTATTTCAAAGTTGTCTGCTTCTCAGCATGTGCCTCATGTTTTAGTGAAACCGTTAAATATCATTCTATCGTTCACGCATTCATTATCTCTGCCTGGGAGACCAGCCTCCCTTCCATCTGGAAGATTCAAGTCGTTGCTTAACGTATATGTTTGTTTAACATTTTAAGATGTATTTCATTTTAATTGCTTTTTCTTTTTGCATCTGCTCTCCATCTGCAGGCACTGTTTACAGGCTTCTTATGTGTTTCCTTACAATTTCTGCGAAATTCGGTTTCCATTTTGGGCTTCAGTATTCTGTTCCTGTACACGCCTGAGTCATTCAGTTCTTTGCAACGACCCTAGTCTTTTGCGTTCATTTTCTGAAAAGCTTAACTTAGAAAATCAGCCATTTATCACCATAAATTCTTCGTCCTCTAATTTTAGCTCTTTATTCATCTGCCACAGGTGCACTGGCACCCTGAGCCCCTCAGAGGCCCAGGGCAGCACCCACGCTCCAAGCACATCTGATGGAAGCACCAGTCACTTCTCCGGAAAAAGGAAGCAGTTCTGGACGGTCAGGCCATGCAGGAGCAACCCCTCCGTGTTTTTTCTGTGAAAGGAGCACGAGAAGGGACCAACCACGGGGGCCGGGAAGGAGCGCGAGGGTGGGGCGGGGGGGAGGAGGCGGGGCCAGGACGGAGCGCGAGGGTGGGGCGGGGGCGGGGCCAGGACGGAGCCCGCGAGGGTGTGGATGGGCCCGACAAGGTTCAGGTTCAGGTCTGGGTTGGCGGCACTGGTGTGACCCAGACTCCGCTCAGGTCACTGCTGCGCCCGAGACTCCACTTGTCGTAAACATTCGGCCGGGGTCTGGATGTGAACAAGGATGGACTTAGAACCCTAAGCGGTGTGAGCCGTCCCTGGGCCTGGAAGAGAACACGGAGCCTGGCGAGAAGCCCTGAGCAGGCTCCTGCTCCCGGAGGCGGGGGGAGAGCGGTTAACTATTCGGTTCCACGTGAGAACACAGGAAACCTGTCACACACACAAGGCGACACCAGGAGTGTCTCGGGAACCACACACAGTCTGGTTAGACAGGAGATAGGAGACGCGTGCTTACTGTGTTCCTGGAGGCTCCGTTCAGATGCAGACCGCTGTCGAAGAGGGGCGAGGAGGCCCCGCTGCCCGGCTGGCTGGATGGTCCCGGGGACCCTGTGAATGAACAGACGGTACTGCGGACGGGGCTCCCGGGGCTTACCTGCAGGTCCACCCGGCGGGTCCCCAACAATCCCTGGGGGAAGCGGACGGGAACAGGATGGGCTTAGACCCCTAAGCCATGTGAGCCGTTCCCAGGTCTGGAGAGAACAGATTGGCCCCTGGGCTGCGAACCAGCGCGGCCCTCACCGCGCCGCACGGCCGCGCGTCTGGGGCCCTTGGGAAGCGCGGCAGGGGGCAAGCAGGTCAGCCTTTCCCCACCCCCAGGGAGACAGCGGCCTCCCCCGGCCCATCTCCAGCCCCCACGAACCTGCACGCCCCGTTGCTAGGATAACGATGCTAATTTCCTAAGTTATTCTTGACTTTCTGATAACTTGATATTCTTCCTTTCTTTGACACCTTTGATTATCTTTCACTGCAAGCTGCTTTAGTGAAAACTAGGAAGATAAGGGGAGTTCGAGGAAAGTGATATTTGTAAAAAGAGGAAGCAGCTCTGGACTCAGCAGGGAGCCACGGCTGGGCCTGGAGCGCGGACCCGGGTGGACTGGGGGGCCAAGTCCGTCTCGAGCCCTCTGTCTGCTCTCAGCAAGTTCAGGGACAGAAAGGAGTCGCTGTGTACTCCCAGCCCGTGGGCCTGTCCCCAAGCGTCCCCCACTGCCTGCCCCTGTGGCTCTGGGTGGTTGGGGGCAGCAGGGGCACAGTGAGACCAGTGCTCACTGCACGTGGACACAGGTGTGGACACGAGTCTCCAGCCACGTCAGCCCCGACCACATATCCAGATCCCTCACCAGATGCCAGACTGGGTGCCAGTGGCCCCAGGACCCAGGAGCCACCACACTCAGGCTTGCCCCTGCCCCCGCTCCCCACCCAGTGGGCAATCTCTGGAGAGAGCCAGGGGCCCCACCTCTCCTGTTCTCAGACACCACGGGAAGGGCCCCGTGGGTCCTGGAGGGTCAGAGCTGCTGCCTGCCTGAATCACAGGTCCTTTGTTTTCCTTTAGCTTGAAGAGTTTCAAGGCCAACATTAACCATCAAAAGCCAACTACTGGGGGATAAGTGATATTAGGCAAAAACTCCAGACCAGCTGGGAAGCCAAGTCTGACCGGCACATGGGTTTGTTTAATCAAAACCCAGACACTGCTTTAAAATCCAGACTTCCCACTTTCCTGAAAGGTGACAAAACCTGACTCTACGGGGTAAAGTCCCCAAGCGACAGGCACTGGCCGGAGCTGAGGGACTTCAGCAGGGGCCCCACACCGCCCTCATCCCCACCCCACAGACCGGGCCACGAGCACCAGTGTGCACCTGCAGGGGAGTGGGATGCACACGGGTCCCTCCCAAGTCACCAGCGTCCGTGTCGCGGAGGACGGAGCTGACAGCCCGGCCACGATGCTGCAGTCACTCCTTCGAGACACGAGCCCCTGGTGTGGTAGGTACTGATCATTACCACCAGTTCAGAGATGAGGAAATTCAGTGGGTGTTGTGCAGGTTACTTCTGCGATCTTGGTTTTCTTCCTGAAAAGTCAGGAGCCTGTTTGCAGGCTCGCCCTCAAAGCCCCTGGCACAGTTCGGGTGAAGCAGGTGCCCCATCACCCCGGTTCCCCTTCAGACACTAGACTGCACAGGCAGGGCTTCAGCGGGCTCGAGGGAACCCGATGAACTCACGGGTCTTCACACGGACGCGTCCAAGCCGTCGAGGAGCAGCTCCAAGAGTGAGGCCGTCTTCTTTCACGACCCCCTTACCATCCCACCCTAGGTTGTGCGGCCAGAAGACAAGTGTGGGCAGCCTGTCTGTCTATCCCTCTGGGATAACGGGACGCACACAGCATCCTGACCGTGAGAATCCCTGCTTCTGAACAGGCTGCGGGCGTGTTACACGGCAGGACGTCGCAGGAGCAATAACACGTGAGGAGGAAGAGGTTGGCCCCCCATGAGGCCCCCCACTTACCTAATGGGAGCTTCAGAAACGACGGTGCTTCCCTGAGATACTCGACAGTGATGGTCACCTCATCGCCAGCATTTTTCAGAAGATGCACCTGTCAGTGTGACAAAGGACAGCCACTTCACCACTGCAGAGGGGCCATGGAAAGAAAGCCTGCATCCCCCCCCCAGGGCTTGCCGGGTGGCTCGGACGGGAGAGAATCCGCCTGCAACGCAGGAGACCTGAATTCTGTCCCCGGGTTGGGAAGCTCCCCTGGAGGAGGAAATGGGGAGCCACTCCAGTATTCTTGCCTGAAGAGTCCCATGGACAGAGGAGCCTGGTGGGCTAGAGTCCACGCGGTCATAGAGAGTCGGACACGACTGAGCGACTAACACGTCCATTTCCGCTACACGCTTCGCCCATCTCTCGAGGAGCCAGTGTTGACAATTACCTCTGAGACTCTGGAAGCTCCACAAGCCTCCCCAGGTGGGACGAACGGATGCGGTGTGTCCCCAGCCACATGGCTCCACGCCTCATCCACACACAGGTGCAAAAATCGGCCTGGGCCCAAGGCCAGGCTTCCCACACACTCGACACCGCTCCCCCCACCCCGAAACCAAAGTCGTGGGAAAAACCCACGCGGAGTACCAATCGCCAAACCTCAGACATGGGCACACGGGCCTGCGTGTCTGCTGTGATGCTGCAAGCTGCAAACACGAGCTCCAGGGTGGAAACGACCCTTTGGTTTGGAGAAACCGAGTGCATCGCGTCGCCCCTCTCAGTTACACAGTCACCCAACCCCAGGTTCAGGCCCTTCATGCGCAGTTACAGACAGCTGCCCACGCTAGCACAGCTGTGAAAGCCCGACGTGTTTCCTGTCAGTCAGGCCAACGCGATCCAGACACAGCAGACACAGCCCAGAAATAAGAAGCTGTAAGCGTTCCGGCCCCGGCCCCCTCGGGCAGGTCCCTGATGCCTCCATGTGACCTCCAGGGCAGGGCACCCCACCCGGCCCTCATGTGCACAGGCACCCGCTTCTGCCCGGAGAACCCAGGAATGCCTTTCCTCTCACCCGGGGATGTTCCCATGCCCCCCAGACCCTGACGTCCCTGCCCCGCCCCGTGCCTCGGCCTGTGAACCCCGCTGAACACCCGATCCCGGGTCAGCTGAGCGAAGGGAGAGCAGGACAGCACCGTGAGCATGAGATCGGACGGCCCGGCGGCTAGGGGCTCGTCTGGGACCACCCTCCGCCACGCCCGAGGCCCCAGAGACAGGAGCGCACCACCTCAGCCCCTCCCGGCTGACAACCTGTCTGCTGGGACAAGTGGCCCCGGGCGATTCTGATCAAAGTGCTGGGTCACCGCACTCTCTCCTCCCGCAGGGAAGTGAAGGGACCCCTGGGCAATGCTCTGCGGGTGTGGGTGTCCGAGGGTAGCGGCCACATCCGGGGAGGGCTTGGCCCCCACAGAAGCTGCCAGGTCCTCAGCTCATGGGGTTTTACGCTGAACACCCGGGCATCACCTGCACAGCAAGAGCCCGAGCTCTAGGACCCTCTCCAGGGTCAAGTTCGCCCACTGCTTCTGTCACGCGGATCTGCACTCGTGTGTGCAAGCACACGCACGCACACGCACACACACACCTGGAGAAGCAAGCAACCAGCCTCAGCTCCCGCAGGACACCTTCTACCAAACACAGCTTTGATCTGCTGAGTGAGCCGTGCGACCACACCCGTGAGATGCTGGGAGCGGGGTTCAGGGGGTCCGCGGGGTTCAGGGGGTCCAGGGGGTTCAGAGGATTCAGGGGTGAGGGCTGGGCCACGGCTTGGAATCTGGAAGATTCTGTTTCTGCCATTTTCGAAACACAAGGGAAGGCTTTATTCCTAAGGGTTCTTGAGTTAAAAACCAGCAGAACTCATGATCTGGCCTGAGATCTTAGCGGTAACAAAGCAGCTGTGCGTGACTAAAACGCGTATAAAAAAGAACCCATTTCAACCTGAAAAGGAGGCCTCACGAAATGAGTCAGTGCCTTTTTGGTGATTATGGCATTTTGTTAATCAATGGCTCTCATAGTACCTAAGACCCTGGACTGCCGTACTGGACTAGAAGTTAATTTAACATTTGAGATTTTGAAAAAAATTCTGACCATGTTGCATAGAAACGCAGTTCTGCACCATCTCTCATTCTGAGATCCTTCAGGACCAAGCACAGACCCTACTCTGGCCTCAGTGGACGACAGGCTGGGTCTGCGGTGGGGGCTCCGAAGCAGACAAGTGGGGCCGGGGTACCCGCAGGGGCACCCATCACCCCAGCGTCCCCGCCTCCTTGCCATCACTAACCTCTGCATGCAGGTTAGACCAAGCACTTTCCCAAACATCGATTTCCCTTCCTCTCTGCATGGTGAGAGGTCTCGGAATTTGCTCAATAAAATTAAGTAAAGTTCCCTCCCTGCCAGGGCTGCTCCAGTTTTCCGTGTCAGTGTGGATGGGGACATGGGGTGCCATCAACAGCGGGACATCGGCAGTTCCCGCCACCCTGGAGGAGTGAGGCGATTCCGAGGCAGGAGGCGACGCACAGGGAGAAGTTCATCCTGTGACCTTTTCTGTTGAGCAGAACTGCCCTTTTCCCTTTTAGTATTAATTGAATCTAGGGTTTACTCTGAAAAATGAGGGTGTGAAACTCTGTGATTTATGAGGTCTTCTACAAAGTTAACATTTTTATGAACTTCATGAACCTGAAAAGCTGAGATCATGTATGTTGTTAGCCACGCTGATTCAAGCATGGCTTTTGTATCACATAAGACTGTGGACTTATAACTTGATAATTTGGTGCAAAAGGTATATTTATATTAGTCAGATATTGGAATAGCTCTGTGTATTAAGTCTGCACATCTTTACTCGGAAGCTTTCCTTTCGGACGAATGCTTTTCTCCTCCCCAGGGCTGGGACAGAGCTACCGAGCTATGCATTGTCTCGTTTTGAGTTACTGTGCGTATTTTCACCTTAAGAAAGCAAGCTTTTGCAGAAATTGATAAATAACACAAATGTAAGGTTTAGGAAGTAAATTATACGTCATCCATTTGAACCTAAACCTTAAACCATGTGTCCCCTCCAGCTCATATATCTTACCTCCGTGCCTGGAGAGAGTTAATGGAATCCTTCTCTTGGCCATGAACCACTAATATGCTGCGTTGTGGAGCCTGACCCAGCCTTGGTCAAGGCTCACATCTGGAAAGGGGCTGGGGCAGAGCCTGTGGCCCCCATGTCCACGGGCCAGCATCCCAGACGTGCACCACAGGTGAGCATCCTGAGATGCCCTCCAAGGTGGATGAGCACGCAAAGCCAGGGGGACCCTCACAAGCTTCACACGGGCCACCCGGGAGGGCTCCTCACTCCCTGAGTTTCAGCCTCCATCTTCAAAATAGGAGCCACCAAATCCACCTTTCACAGCACCTGAGAGGCGCCTATGAGCACACGCATGAAATGCACACATAGAAGCAAAATGATCAGGGTAAGAGAATATCTAATAGGAAGAAGAGCATCCGTGAAAAGTCACACACTTACCACTTTCTCGTGGGTTGCACTTTCTACATTAATGCCGTTAACCTGAAAAGATGACAAATTAAGAATTTTGAGGCTAATAATTGATGAGTCTCAGTTCAGAACTAACAGGAACTAACATGCGACAGAGCTAAGGACTGAAGTTCAAGATACTGACCTGGAGCAGGGCGTCCCCTACGAACAACATCCCTGTCTGGTTGGCTGCAGGGTCGCAAAAGGGGCAACAGTGTTAACAGAGACTCAGAGACGTCATACTCCTTGTGGTGGTGGCTGAAGCACAGTCTGCAGCAACTGGTACAGTGTGTGCAGGTGCGTGAGTGTGTGCACACGTGTGTGCATGTGCGTGGATGTGGGAGCCTGTGTGGGCTAATGTATGCATGTGTGCATATGGGTACATGTGTGCATGTGGGTATCTGTGTGTGCGTGTGTGTGTGTGCACGCATGTGGGAGGCAGTCTGTGCATGTGTACAGGTATGCACATTGAATATGAGCATGTGCACACGTGTGAATATGCGTGCACGCATATGGATGTGTGTGCATGTGGGAGTTTGTGTGCATGAGTGCACAGGTGACTGTATGTGTGTACACATGTGCATATCTATGCACACACATGCATGTGTGGATGTGTGATATGGGAACATGAGCACATGTGTCTGTGCATGTACACATATGTACACGGGTGTGGGGAAATGCAACGTCACAGCACCAGCCCCTCCAATGCGGCTACACATTCAGCTGATTTTAAGCACGTTAAGAGAGTTACTTTCCAAACACAGAGACGTGTTTAATGAGAAGCACAAATGAAGGGTTCCATTACACACGTGGAAAGTCTGATCCCCATTTTCCATTAAGTCGACACAGACAATAAAATAGGAATGATAGAGGTCCCTTAGGATCCTCCCCTTTCCTGGGAACACATTCACACAGACTGTTTTAATTAAAGGGAATGTGCTCAGAATACTAAAGGAAAAAGGAGAGAAAACCTTTGCATTGCACAGTTTGAGTATAATCTCCACAGCATATTCCTCCTTAATTTTCCTATGATCATAGGGGAAGAAAGAAACCTCCTTTTAACAAGACTGAACAAATTTGCACCAAACGTAAAGCATTTTTCAGTGTAAACCCTGACAGCTGTCTTTTCTTTAATGCCAGTGCCTGACTTCGGCTCTGCTCACCCAGGAACCCCCCTGAGGGGCCCAGCTTGCAGCAACACTCTGTCGTCCACACCCCCAGCCAGAGCCGGGAGCCCCCTACCCGCCCGCTCGCCGGCTCAGGTGTTTTAGACGTCTGGGTTGATTTCAGTGACTGATCATTTGGGCCACTTGTTTTTGCTCTTCTTGGGGTTTTAAGTTCCCGCTGTTATGTTTAAATTCACCAACAAAGAGGGATCCCTGGAAACACAAGCCCCCTCCCTCCTCAGTGAAAACGCCCCCAGGCCCCTCTCTCTCTGCCGGTGACCTTGGTCTCACTGTGTGACCAGGTCTGCTGTGTAATTTCCAGGTCCTGTCAGTAGAGAACCTCTATTTTTTCAAAGTCCCCTCAGGGTTACTGCCGAAGGCATCTTGTACCCACGGTGAGAACCAAGAAGGCTGGAGCAGCTACGACGCAGGTGAGTGATGGCCGAGGACCCCCCCACACACACACACCACACACACACACACACACACACACACACACACACACACCACACACCACACACACACACACACACACACACACACACACAGGGCCCATTCTCACAGGGGTCTTTCGCCTTCATCTAGATTAGTTTTATGTCTTTGGTTAAATATTGAAAACCAAGTGATAAGCTATTCTTTTTTAACAGTGGCATTCTTTAAATTCCAGAAAAATATTTAATGTCAATTGTTAATGTTAGTTCTAGTCATTAACTATATTAAATTTTGTTGAAAATAAAATACAATCTTTATACCACTAAATGCAACAGTATTTTAGGTAGCTAATGAAGTTAACATTTACAGAGACTGCCCAGAAAAACCTCCATTGCTCATTAGGTGAGACCTACTAATGGAGACCTCTGTCTCTCTCTCTCCCTCCATCATTTAAAAAAGCCAGTTTTAAAAACTTTCCAATTAAATCTTTGATGTGTTGTCCCTTTGATGGTTTTCAGTCTTAAAACACAAATTGGTGGTGGTGGTTTAGTCGCTCAGTCGTGTCTGACTCTGTGACCCCACGGACTGTGGCCCACCAGGCTCCCCCGTCCCCGGGACTCTCCAGGCAAGAACACTGGAGCGGGCTGCCATTTCCTTCTCCAGTGCATGAAAGTGAAAAGTGAAAGGGAAGTCGCACAGTCGTGTCGACTCTGTGACCCCACAGACTGTGGCCTGCCAGGCTCCTCTGTCCATGGGATTCTCCAGGCAAGAGTACTGGAGTGGGGTACCATGCCCTCCTCCAGAGGACCTTCCCGACCCAGGGATCAAACCCACATATTCTGCATTGCAGATGGACTCTTTACTGACTGAGCCACCAGGGAAAGTGGTAAAATGGATGATAAAACAGTATCGTGGAAGTTTGATTTTAATTAAAAATTTTAATTACTGTTCCTAAATAAAATAAACTTTTTGGTCAGATTAAGACAGTTAGTGGGTTTCAGCTGAAAGCGGCTGCAGCTTATTTCTGTGGTATCCCTGTCATTACATCAGGATGTAAAATGGAAATAGACCATGTATATTTCAATCCACATAAACTCAAATATGCAAACTAGCTACAAGGAAATGTTCTATTTCTGTTATACTTGCCTTTTCAAGTCCAGTTAATTGCCATCACTAGCGTTATGTGAGGTTATGCACATTTAATCATTCTTTGCAATATAATTGTGTTATAACAGAAATAATTTGTTTTCTCTGCAAATTAATTAGTAAGATTCAGACATGCTAAACATTCATTCACATAAACTTCTGGGGAATGTTAGAAAATGATAATGCTTCCTGAAAAGCCGTAGTGTTAACTGCACGAAGAATCTGGGTTAATAACATGGAAATCCCGTGTCTCTGGTGTCTCATACCCACTTCATTGTCCTTCACAAGCACCGAGTCCTTTAGGCCCAGGACCAGTCACCTGTGGGCACGACTATCACCCAGCAGGGGTCACTGGCGCTGCGGTCACAGGACCTGGGTTGACCTGACCCCGGCTGAGCCCCTGCCCCGCCCTCAACTCCCGAGGAGCCCTGCTTCCCGACACACGTTCACCCTCCGCCACAGCACGGGGGTGGGCTTTTTATACGGAAAGATGGTACAGAATACTCAGATTAAAAAGCGGGAGTCTGGGGGAGCGCTGACTCACCCCCATGTTTACAAGGACATGCTGTGCGCCTTGTGCGGACGCGGGCCGGCCTGAAATAACCCAAACCATCCTGGCCCTGCAGACAAGCAGACACCCGGTGTCCCCCCAGGAGGCAGCCTCCCGCCACACAAGCGTCCCTTCAGATCGGAGGGATGAACTACCAGAAAATGTTACCCACACCTCTGCACTCACTGCGAAAACGGAGGTGGTACGCTCGCTCCTTTGTTGTAAGAGCTCTTTGGTCCTCACTATAAAGCCCAGGATTGCCGGTGCTGCTCACTCCAGTCTGTGGCCCCGTGACCCAGAGTCGGAGAAGGAGAGACTGCCCTTCACAGACCCGAGTGCCCAGAGCATCCTCCCGCCGTGTGGTCCACCGCTGGCGGGGTCTGCTGTTTATGAACCACAGCATCCTGCTCTGGAATTTACCACCAGGTCTGATGTGTCAGTCACCTCTTTCTCTCGGGGAAGAATGACCTGAGCCTACTCGCTGTTTCAGACCACCTGACGTTCACACATTGTGAGCAGATAAGAGCGCCAGTGCGTGCATCTAAGGCGACCCAGACGAGCTTTGCCTCCGGTAGTCCAGGGTTAAGGTAACTCATCCAGGAAGCCTGCCCTTCAGTGCGGAGCTCATCAGCACCCTGGGCGAGTGGTGCTGCAAGAGGAGGGTAAGTGGGGAGACGGAGACCCTGACCCAGAGGTGCTGAGACACGGGGTGCTGGGGGGAGAGAGGCGGGGAAGCCCTCGTCCAGCCTCGTATCACACGCTCTTGGCTCAGAATGGGGGAAAACTCCACCAACTTTGAAAATAAAGATGACACAGTCTGAAGAGCTGTGCTGAGGTTCCATCCTTGGAGGACACGCAGGATGCGTGGAGCCCCCCGGCCAGAAGACTCAGTAGGGACGCCAGCTTGGATCCACGCAACGGAGAGTTTTAAGTAAACAGTCTGCAGGACGTGCACCCAGCCCAGCCGCGGTGGCTGCAGGTGGGAATGCCGCGGTGGCTGACCTGGGGGAGGGGGGACACGGAAGCCCCTGCCCCGCCTGTGACTGTCTTTTTGCAGCAGATGGCTGCTGTGGGGTGGGGTGGGGGGACTCGGTGGCAGGCCTGGAGGACCAGAGCTCTGGGCTCCTTGACAGCTGACTCCCATGAGGAGAAGCCCCCGGGGACAGGGTGGGGAGGCTGGTAGGCAGCTGGGCAGAAGCGCTGAGTCTTGGCATTGTGGCAGCTCTCCCACAGGCTCCGCAGCCCTCACCCGACCCCCTGCCAGTGTCCTACCAGGCTCCACGCGGCTCTGCCTGGTGACCTGAACGCTGCTGTCCAGCGCCTGCTCTTGGGGCTTCTCCGCGGTCCCGCTTGTGAAGCAGTCAGTCCAGGGAGCACTGGCTCCGTCCTGGGTCCTGAACAGGGACCCGCCCAGGCCCTGGGGGTCGTCACCAAGGCGATGTGTTCCCCTCCCAAGGAGCCACAAAGGGGGCTGAACCACCGTCAGAGCAGCTGCGGACCAAAGGGCTGGAAGGTGGATGAAGCGAAGCCGCTCAGTCGTGTTTGACTCTCTGCAACCCCGTGGACTGTAGCCCACCAGGCTCCTCCATCCATGGGATTCTCCAGGCAAGAGTACTGGAGTGGGCTGCCATTTCCTTCTCCAGGGGATCCTCCCGACCCAGGGATCGAACCCGGGTCTCCCGCACTGCAGGCAGCTGCTTCACCGCCTGAGCCACCAGGGAAGCCCTGGAAGGTCAATGATATGCTTTTAAAAACATTCTCTTCACTTTATGAGAAAGTTTGAGCACAGACACCATTGCGATGGGCTGTGAACAGCGGCATTCCCTGAAGAGGTCGCCCGCTTCCTGAAGCCTGGGGCGCGTACGTATGTGGACTCCTTGGGGGACGAGGGGCACGCGGCCTCAGAAGGAACGCCGAGGCAGGAGCTGCCGTGTAGATGGAGACAGAACCAGAGGAGAGGCAAGGACCGAGGGGAAGGGAAAGCTTCCCACTGGATCAGCCAGATCCATTGATTAAAGAAGTCTCACAGGTGCAGCTAGAAGCTCCTCACCAGCCTTGTCTGGCGGCAGCATTTCACGGGGGTGAGGTGCCAAACACAGGTGAATGTGCTGGAGGAAACAACACATGAGGCCTCGGGCCTCACCCCCAGGAGGCCCCGCAGCGCCCCAAGCTCCGTTTGACAGATCTCCAGGCCATGCCTCCAGAAGGCAAAGGGCGGCAACCAAGTGTCTAAGCACCTGTGCCAACCACATACCCAGGGCCGATGCCCGGCCCACGTGGGAAGCCCCCGTCCTCACTGAGGGGACCCTTGACGCAGCCCCACCCTGACCCCGTGGCAAGGACAGCGAAGCCACAGCTGGGCACGCGGCCTCCCTGCGCCTTTCCCCCAGCGCCAAGGCTGGTGCCCCAACGTTGCCCAGTTCTGGAACATTCTCTGGACAGCAACCCGGGCGGTTTTTAATGTAAAACAGACCTTCTGACCCTGCATTGGACCACCCCAAAACGACCCCTCTTGGCCCCGTCACCCCCTTACTCATAAACAAGACACAAGTCCCTCTCCAGGACGAGATGCTGAGGACCTGCCCCAGCCTCCCATCCCTCCTCTCCTCCCCAGCTGCCCTCCCCCACGGGCTCCCCGTTTCTGAGCAAACAGGCCCATCGACCCTTCATCTTGCCTCCTTTCTGAGTTTGGGATGCCGCCCGGCAGGGCCTGCTCACACCTTACTGTGCTTGATTCAAATATTTGCTTAAGCATCAGCCACGGAGAGATTTCCACTGACCACCTTGTAACAACAGAGATGCTCCGTCCACTGCTCGGCACACCCCAGCGTCGTTTAATTTTCTTCAGGGCGGTGGTCACTGTCTGAACACGTATTATGATCTGTTCACTGACGGCCAGTTTTCTCCCACTGGACATAAGTGTACAGGGGCAGTGTCTTTCCAGAATGCCCAGAAGAGTCTGATCCATACAAGGCGGCCATCGAGAGCAGGTGGGTTGGTCTGCGGGTGAATAACTGAATAAACGGTTTTATATTCTTCTCTGACCTCTGAAACTCCAATACTTTGGCCACCTGATGCAAAGATCTGACTCATTTGAAAAGACTGAAAGATTGAAGGTGAGAGGAGATGGGGACGACAGGAGATGAGATGGTTGGATGGCATCACCGACTCAATGGACGTGAGTTTGGGTAAATGCCGGGAGTCGGTGATGGACAGGGAGGCCTGGCGTGCTGCGGTTCACGGGGTCACAAAGACTTGGACAGAACTGAGTGATAGGACTGAACTGAACCGAACGGTTTCCAGGCGCTTGATCCCTAGATGCAACTCCAGGCGGACGTCAGGATGCTGGCCGCTCAGGTCCCCACATGAAGCGGGAGAGAAGCCCTCCAGCTCCAGGTCCCCTCCGGGGTGACTGTGAACCTGCCTCCTCACGGAGGGGACCGAGCGAGGCGAAGCCCTGTGGGAGGGTCCCAGGCCTGCCCCTGAGGGTCTCACCCCCAGGAAACACCCTAACTCGGGGGGCTGGTGGTTGGGGTGCAGGTTACCAGGTTATCGGCGTCACGTGAACCTGCCTCACATGTGCACAACTTTCCGGAGCCTGGGCTCCTGCACACGAAGGACCCTCCTGACACCAACACACGCGGCAGCTCGGCCAAGGGCCCCCTGCCTACAACACGCACGTGTCCTGAGCCAAACCCTGACCATGTGAACTTGGTGAGACCATCCCGGGTCCAAGATCTCAGCTCACTGAGCATTTAACTCGGGAGGGCAGGGCATAGAGCACCCACAGTGAAGAGGGGGCGTGGGTGGGACAGTCGCAGCAGAGGAAGGGGCGCCCTGGGGTGGGGCGGGGCTGCTCCCCAGCCTGGCCAGGGCAGGATGTGGGGGTGGGAAGGAGGCCCGGGCGGGCGGGATGCGGGGCCCAGAGGTGCGGGAGGCGAGGAAGACGTGGTTGGGAGACTCGCTGGGTTTGAGATGCTCACGACACTTCCTGGAGCTGGAGAGCGGAGTCTTCTTTCCAGGAGCCATGTCTGCGCATGCGAGCCCTGCCTAGGGGGCCGGACCCAGGGGGCCGCAGACGCGGAGGAGGTGATTCTGTCACCCTGCAGGCCGCCTCGGCCTGTTTACACCTCCGCAGGGAAGGGAGATGCTGTTCCTGGGCTGAGCGATCTTTTTCTGATTTTAAGCTTATTCCTGAGAGGGGTCAGGCAGGAAGGCCAGGGGTCTCCAAACGGGGCAAACAGGCCGCATGTGGCCGACACGTTTCTCTCTCTCTTAAATGGCAGGGGGAAACAGACTGCCCGTGCCAGCTCCTTCCTTCGCTCTTCAAACTTAAAAGGAGGTTTAAGCTTCTGGGCTGCCACGGCGACGCCCGGCCCCTCCTGAACTGAACTTTCCTCAGACCTTGAGCTAACCAATGCATTTTTCTTACAGAAATGTGTGTCGTAAGCTATGTTAACGAACGGTGTATGTACCCTAGATTCTGTGTTTCTTCAAGTCGTGAGGGCTCTGAGTATTGAGACATCTCTTTTTTCTAGTTAGCAGCCTGCTAGTAGCTATATGACACCCAGCTGAAGACTAGCAGGGGGCACTCTTTCTGCCCCCTTCTGATGTCTATGTCACAAGCTTTCTCTATCTCTTTTATACTTTAACAAAACTTTATTACACAAAAGCTCTGAGCGATTAAGCCTTGTCACCGGCCCCGGATTGAATTCCTCTCCTCCAGAGGCCAAGAATCCCAGTGTCTTTCACAGCTCAGCAACAACCTTTCATTGCCCTGTTCTCATCCTTTTCTGAAACATATTCATACCCACAAATTTAAAATTTTACTTACAAAAAGGAACTAAGAATGTTCACAAGCAGATTTGAGCAATCCTTCTGTCAATCATTAATCAGCCAGCCAGATGGTTATGGTCACATGGAAATGATTATACACTCCGAGGCCAGCAACGGCCTGATTCATCCTCCTAGCAGACCCTCGATCTACACACAGGGGCCACTGAGTCCCTGCAAGCTCTTCACTTGCATAACTGCAGCACTTGTCTCACACAACAAAAGGATGGCAGTCCAACAGAAAAGTATATGCTTCTTTGAAGTGCTTTGAAAACCTTGAAAAAGAACGGCCATTTGGTTCAGAGACCTGGGTCTTCATGGTTATAATTAAAGCCATATTTCCTGATAAGACTGGAATCCTTTTGTGTTGCCAAGAAGACCAGCATTGGAGGTCCAGGCTCTTGTTTTTCCCTCCTAACAACAGCTGGGGGCTCTCCAGGAAAACCACCCCCTGCGGAAGGCAGGCAGCTTCATGGGCTCAGGACCCTTAACGCCCACAAAGTGCGGTCCACCTGCTGCAGGCTTTAAGGGCGGGCTTTGTGACTCTGCTGGAAAAAGGGGAAACTGCAGTCAAGCTGCATCCTGAGTGTCCTTTTGGTACAAAAGAGTCTTCATGCAGAACACACGTGTTGTTAAAACCTCTTTTCCACACGACTGAGGTCAAAGCCACAGTGGGGGCTTTACCTCACCACGAACAGTCCCTGCAGGAAAACATGACCGTGGACCTCTGGCAGCATGAGGCCCGAGGCCACCAGGCTATGCCAGCAGGCCCCTGCCAGATGTGGGCCAGGTCTGAGCATCCTGGGGGGAAGCGTGACTTGTTCCCCCAGCCCAGGAGTCCAGGGATCTCATCCAGGACCTCAACACCCTGGCCCTCGACCTCATCCCCTTCAACACTCAGGCTGGCCCTCGACAATGCGGGCTTCACGTTCAGGGTCGGGTGTCCCTCTGCCTGGGTCAGGCAGGATCACCTCCTGGACCTGCCCTGATAGAACAGGCAGATGGGCGGCCCGGGGGAGCGGAGGAGGTGGTAAGAGCTGGATTTGAAAATGCCACCAAAGAGTTTATCAGAAAAACATGCACCCTGATGGAAAGCCACCTGCCCAGTACTCACGTGCCCTCACCCTCAGCCCTACACACTCTGACCTCCCAGGAGAGGCAGCTCTTCCCAAAACCATCACCACCATTTCAGCACCACGGCCAGCAGCCTCCCTGCCTGGCCCCGCGGCTGTGACACGGTTTTACACTGGAACCTCGTCACACTAACCCTCAGTCCACTGCACACCCCAGAGGGGTCTGTCTTTCCTGAGAAATCGCTGCCATGTCCGTGTCTCCTGGGGCCAACGTGATGCCACACTGTGGGTCAGTATCTCTCTTAAGGGCTGGCAGGATCGGGGATGAGAGCGCAGACAGCTGTGAAATAAGACGGCAGGCGGATGGCCAGGTGACACACACAGCGGCTGTCTTCCCACTGAAAACAGTGCACTATGCTCCAAGCTGCAGCCACGCACACACGGCCACGTGGCTGCTTTTACCTGCGAGGTCTCTGAATATCTTCGATATGACCACAGGGACGCCGTGTTCCACGCCACCCTGGAAGACAGGCATGGGGCGCAGTGAAGATGGAGCGGAGGCCTCCATGGGGAAGCGTCGGGGAGAAGCAACGCAGTCATACCTTTATGCTCAGGCCCAGGCCGTCCACAGGCTGTCTGCGAAGCGTAACAGTTCTGTGCTTTAAAAAATTTAGAAAACAAACCCGGTTTAGGTTAAAATGGACAATCAGAAAGCGAATGCAAAATGTATACATTAGCTTCTTCATTAAAACTTCAGACATGTGGGGACATATGTATACCTATGGGTGATTTGTGCTGATGTTTGGCAGAAACCAACATAATTCTGTAAAGCAATTATCCTTCAATTTAAAAATTAAAAAAAACTTCAGTAGCCGTTTATATCTCGAAAGGGGAGCAGCCTAATCCCCACAGCGACAGCACCGTTTCGAGCCTGCACTCGGCAGTGCTAGAGGGAAACGGGCAGCCTGGTAAGAAACGGCCGCGCTGTGCTGGTTTAAGA
Source organism: Capricornis sumatraensis (assembly GCF_032405125.1). Taxonomy (NCBI): domain Eukaryota; kingdom Metazoa; phylum Chordata; class Mammalia; order Artiodactyla; family Bovidae; genus Capricornis; species Capricornis sumatraensis. The sequence continues at coordinate 121,118,319 of NC_091074.1, forward strand.
TCCGCCCGAGGCCCTGCAAAGTCGGCCATCTCACCCCGTTCTGGCTCTGAGGGATGGAGGCCCCGTCCCCAGGCAGCAGACGGGGAGGCTACAGAGCACGTGCTCAGCTCCCCGCTTCTAAAGTCTGCCTTCCCCACTGACCCCCAAAGAGGCTGCCTGTGCACCGTGCTGCTCAGCACAGCTCACCATTCGTAAATCAGCCACCAAGTAATCGATGCCAACTTGCAAACGATCGACCATTTCACGTCCTGACCCAGTTTAAAGCTGCCGGTGCTGACGAGAAGCCAAGACTAACCCTGCCGTTGGTCACACCCCCTCTCAAGTGTTCAAACATGTAAGGTGTGTGTTTGGCCTACACTGACTATTTGTCGGTGAACAGGGTTGGCCAAGGATTGATCAAGTGGTGTAGGAAGCGTGTTCACCTCCAAAAGTAGCAACGGGAATAATAAAAGGGTGTGCACTGCTTTGAGAATTTCTGTAAAAACTGGAGAGATTCACAGCAAATACGCTGGCATACGGCCAATATGGAGGATAATTACATAGGGTTCTGCTTGCCACTTTTCAACTTTTCATATGTTGAAAAACTACATAATTAAAGGAAAAAATTATAAAATGTTTAGTAGACTATACAAAATGCTTTGCTATTATGATTTTAGTTATTTAAAGTTTCACTGAAAGACACATTTTTGTGTCTTATTTCCTTATCAAATGGCTTGTGTGCACACTCACACAAACACATATAAACCATTATTTATTCTATCCTTAAACTAAACCACAGTGTAAGCTTTTATAGTGAATTTGGCCCTTCCATTCACTCTTCGTGGGATTCCCAGATGGCTCAGCGGCCAAGAATCTGCCTGCAATGCAGGAGACGCAGGTTCAATCCGAGTCAGGAAGATCCCCTGGAGGAGGAAATGGCAACCCACTCCAGGAGTCTTGCCTGGAGAATCCCATGGACAGAGGAGGCTGGCGGGCTGCAGTCCATGGGGTCGCAAGAGTCAGACACGACTGAGCACACACACATTCAGTATTCCAAGGTTTTCATGCTCTCAAAGCCAAACTGTCCTTGTTGAAGAGAAGACTATGGATTGAGTCCACACACATTTAATGAGCGAATGCAGGTGCCGAGGGCCAGGACCAGGGCGAATTCCACAAGAGTCAGAGTCCCGACGTCCCGGCAGCTGGGACATTCCTGAGAACTCGCTGGCAATCCATCCTCCATTCGTTGCGAAAACGCTGCCCGCCCTCCTCAGAGAGCGTGAGACTGGCCTCCCCGGTTAAACCCTCAGCTCCCGCCTCCACCCAGAGACGGCGCCCTGGTCCCCGCTCAGGACCGACCCCTGCTCTCCAGGGCCCCTTCCGTGTCTTTCGGATCCATTTACATGCAGGCTCCCCTCCCCCCCCCACCAGTCCTTGCCAGTGGAAACAGTTCTTCTGGAAATGACCCACCCAAGGAAAAGGGCGGTGGCCCTTCCAAGACAAGCAGACTTCAAACAGGACTGCCTCCTCCAGAGCACGTGTACAGGGCTAGCTAGCGATGCCACAAGCAGGGTTTCTCCCGACTCAAAGTGAGCCAGTCAATCAAAGCCTTGAGGTTGGCTCGGGCCAGTGTACGAAGTGCCCAGAACATAGAGAGAAAGGTTCTGGGCCCGATTCTGATTTCTCCGATCACTCTGTGGGTCTGTGACACGAGCCAGACAAAGCCTGTGAAGAAGGCCAAGCACACGCAGGACACACGTGACCCCAGAAGAGAGACAGGACCCAGCTGAGGGCCCTCCTGACGGACCAGGGGAGCCGGGGATGGACCGGAAGAGCGGGCATCCCTCCAGGGCCTCCGGGGGTCCCAGACCCCCGTCCTCCACCAACCCAGGGCTCGCCGGTGTCGGGTCCCGGCTCCCATGTCCCATCTGCCCTCTGCGTCTCCAGCACGTCATCCGCCAGCTCCCCTGCTGCGCCAGGGCCCCGAACCCCTCACCTGTCTTCTCCAGCTCTTGCTTTTCATTCCTGAGATTTCTTCAGATCTACCTTGCAGCTCTGACTTTTCATTTCCAAATGTTATTTAACTGGTACACTGAGATTTCAATTTCATTTATTTTTTCTTTATTCTCTTTCGCTGGTTTCACAAAGCCTGGATCACTTTATACAATCTCTCCTTCCTTTGTCAGACTGTTAGAGCCTTCTGTTTAGTCTTCAGACGCAATGAGCACACGCCTTTCACGTGAGGCACTTGGCTCTCACAGCTCGACGTCTCTGCAGACCCACCTCTTCACCGCTGCTCGTGTGGCTTTCTTCCCTGGCTTTATCCCCACAGTCTGCGAGAACCCGGAGTGGGGATCCTCTCAGGCCCCGGTGGAGAGTGTGCATGTTGTTCCAGAAGGCCTGCACCTTCCGTCTGCGTGCACCAGGGCCCCCTGCACCTGACACCATCTAACTGCATTTTCAGCGGGAGGATTTTCAGGCCACAAAGTAAACCACAGCACAAGACCCAGGTGAGGGGCGGTCGGGATTAGTGTCCTCAGGGGCGTTTGCCTGGCTTTGTCCCTCTTCCTTCAGAAGCCAATGCCGGCCAGGCAAGAATTTTTTCTGCGGGGGGGGGGGGGGGCGGGGGGGGACTGTCTTCAAGGTCACACTCTCCCCGTGGGACTTGGGACCTCCTCCCTCTGGGTGGACGGACTACGGTCAGTCATTTCCCCTGGATCAGCCCCGGGCCTCCCCCTGAGGTCCGCTCTCCCCGCATTGCCCAGCTTAAGCTGGGCAGCAAAAACTAGTCCAAGGACTGGGCCAGGCTGGGCTCACTGTGACCTGTCTCGAGCTTTGCCAGGGTCTAGTACCGCCTGCCCTTCCCTCCTCTCGATGCTCTGGGTGCGACCTTGAGAAGTTACAGGCAGCACCCAGACCCTCAGGCACAGAGGAGCAGCTCCATGTTGCCTCAACCCTGTAATTAACCCTGTGAGCTCAGACCAACAACTTCCGCTATTTCTTAATTTCCCAAACTGAGGATATGGAATTCTCTAAAATACATTTCAGCCATAAATGTGCTATGACTTAAAGTGCCAGATACAACATAGAGATCTTTTAAATTCTTTCCTTCTGTCACTTCTTTTCATGCAAGCCACAAAGGTAACCTTACAATTTAGAAAAATAAAAAATGTCAAATGTACAGACACAATATAAAAATGAAGCAATCTAAACAGAAAGTCTGAAACATAGCAAGCCAGCTTCTTCATATGGCAAAGCACATTCTCTCTTTAGGAGATAATTAGAAAACTCAAGTCAGTCAGTCAGTTCAGTCACTCAGTCATGTCCGACTCTTTGCAACCCCATGAATCGCAGCACGCCAGGCCTCCCTGTCCACCAACTCCAGGAGTTCACTCAAACTCACATCCATTGAGTTGGTGGTGTCATCCAGCCATCTCATCCTCTGTCGTCCCCTTCTCCTCCTGCCCCCAATCCCTCCCAGCATCCGGGTCTTTTCCAATGAGTCAACTCTTCACATGAGGTGGCCAAACTATTGGAGTTTCAGCTTTAGCATCAGTCCTTCCAATGAACACCCAGGACTGATCTCCTTTAGGATGGACTTGGATCTCCTTGCAGTCCAAGGAGCTCTCAAGAGTCTTCTCCAACACCACAGTTCAAAAGCATCAATTCTTCGGTGGTCAGCTTTCTTCACAGTCCAACTCTCACATCCATACGTGATCACTGGAAAACCATAGCCTTGACTAGACGGACCTTTGTTGGCAAAGTAATATCTCTGCTTTTTAATATATTGTCTAGGTTGGTCATAACTTTCCTTCCAAGGAGTAAGCACCTTTTAATTTCATGGCTGCAGTCACCATCTGCAGTGATTTTGGAGCCCCAAAAAATAAAGTCTGACACTGTGTCCCCATCTATCTGCCATGAAGTGAGGGGACCAAATGCCATGATCTTAGTTTTCTGAATGTTGAGCTTTTTCACGCTCCTCTTTCACTTCCATCAGGAGACTTTTTAGCTCCTCTTCACTTTCTGCCATAAGGGTGGTGTCACCTGCATATCTGAGGTTATTGATACTTCTCCCAGAAGTCTTGATTCCAGCTTCTGCTTCTTCCAGTCCAGCGTTTCTCATGATGTGTGCTCTGCATATAAATTAAATAAGCAGGGTGACAATATACAGCCTTGACGTACTCCTTTTCCTATTTGGAACCAGTCTGTTGTTCCATGTCCAGTTCTAACTGCTGCTTCCTGACCTGCATACAGATTTCTCAAGAGGCAGGTTAGGTGGTCTGGTATTCCCATCTCTTTCAGAATTTTCCACAGTTTGTTGTGATCCACACAGTCAAAGGCTTTGGCATAGTCAATGAAGCAGAAATAGATGTTTTTCTGGAACTCTTTTGCTTTTTCCATGATCTAGCGGATGTTGGCAATTTGATCTCTGGTTCCTCTGCCTTTTCTAAAACCAGCTTGAACATCTGGAAGTTCACGGTTCACGTATTGCTGAAGCCTGGCTTGGAGAATTTTGAGCATTACTTTACTAGCATGTGAGATGAGTGCAATTGTGTGGTAGTTTGAGCATTCTTTGGCATTGCCTTTCTTTGGGACTGGAATGAAAACTGACCTTTTCCAGTCTTGTGACCACTGCTGAGTTTTCTAAATTTGCTGGCGTATTGAGTACAGCACTTTCACAGCATCATCTTTCAGGATTTGAAATAGCTCAACTGGAATTCCCTCACCTCCACTAGCTTTGTTCATAGTGATGCTTTCTAAGGTCCATTTGACTTCGTATTCCAGGATGTCTGGTTCTAGGTGAGTGATCACACCATCGTGATTATCTGGGTCGTGAAGATCTTTTTTGTATAGTTCTTCTGTGTATTCTTGCCACCTCTTCTTAATATCTTTTGCTTCTGTTAGGTCCATACCATTTCTATGGGCTTGATAAAGGACAGGAAACCCAGAGATTTTAACTATTCAGAGTTCCGTATTGATCGGAAGAGACAGGAATACAAATGAAATATAAAGTTGCCAATTCTAGACTCTAATGTTGACTCAGCAGATTTGAGACTCTATGGGTTTTATAAAAGGGTGAACCCAGCTTTCTCTCCCTCTTTCCTGATAAGAACATCCACCCAGAACTGATACAGTGATTATTTTTCCAGCAGTTTCATGAACACTAATACGAGTCTGCTCCTTAATCCTGTCTTCTCAAACAGACAAGAAAGAGTATAAGTGCAACCCCAGGTGTAAAGCTCAGCGCAAACTGGGCCAGGTTCCGGGAGAACCAGGTTCCCTCCAGTCTCAGCTTGTGAGCAAGTGCTGGGGCACAGAGCCTGCTGGTCGTGAAGCAAGCGTGAGCCTCCCGCTGACAACAGAGCTCGAGATGTAAGGATCAGTCAGCAGCAGTATTCCTGTTAAGAAAGCTGACCTTGGAATTCAGAGCACCAGCGTGACTCATCCCCACAGGAGCGGGGTGTCTGCCCTTAGACTCTGAAGGCCTTGCAGCCTCAGCGACAAGCTGACCTCTGCTTGACATTACATGGGTGGTGGCGGTGTTCAGTTGCTCAGTCGTGTCTGACTCTTTACAGCCTCAGGGACCGCAGCACGCCAGGCCTCCCTGTCCTTCACCATCTCCCAGAGTTTACTCAAGTGCATGTCCGTTGAGTCGGTGAGACCATCCAACCATCTTATCCCCTGTCACCCCCTTCTCTTCCTGCCCTCAGTCTTTCCCAGCATCAGTGTCTTTTCCTATGAGTTGGTTCTGCCCATCAAGTGACTGAAGTATTGGAGCTTCAGCATCAGTCATGGATGGTGAGACGCAGTAAATGTGTGTTGAATCCAATGATGCATTTTTCATCTCCTGGGCCCCACACAGGGACTCAAGTTTCAGTGAGATGTGAAATTCACACTCATTTCTTCTGCTGATCAGCTGGGAAATAATTATTACACCTCCCTCTCCCGCAGCTCAGAGTAATTTTAGATGATGGAAAATGAATGCTCTCCATCCGGTTTTCTGTTGGAGGTTAACACTGAAACACTCAGCAATAGGAACATAAGGGAATCACTGTGTTCTGACCCCCTAGAGGTGCCATATGATCTGCAGAAATACCATGACTGTTGTTGGAAGTCGTCTTTTTCATCCTCCAAACTCATGATAAATTCTCGGGTCAAGGTTAGTTTTATTTTTATAATCAACTGAAGAACACGGGTTTCAACTGTTTCTCCAATCAGTGGGATTGGATCCAGAGGGATTCTGAGTCTGGTGTAGAAAAGGCATTCTGATCTCAGGAGCTGAACATGTTCTTCTTGGATCAAAAATGTCCTCTGAGTCCCCCTCACAATTACCTAGCCCAGATACACACGTCTATTCAAGAATATTTCACTCCTTTCCTACAAATGAGGCTTCTCTGGAAGCAGCAGAGATCATTAAAGATGGAGCCAGGAGGCTGAGAACATAACCTTGGGAACCACCCTCTGATATACAGCAGGCAATTTCAACATCAAGCTTTGGGCACCAATACATCACTTGAAACTGCAAACATAAATTTATGAACATACACCCATTTTTCTTATGAAGGATCCAATAATTTTCATCAAGAAGGTAACCTTGGGCCGAGAATCTGACACTGAATTCTAAAAAGTATAATTTATTTTCCTTGGACAATACATAGAAATCTGTATGCAGGCAGGTCAAGAAGCAACAGTTAGAACCAGACATGGAACAACAGACTGGTTCCAAATAGGAAAAGGAGTACGTCAAGGCTGTATATTGTCACCCTGCTTGTTTAACTTATACGCAGAGTACATCATGAGAAATGCCAGGCTGGATGAAGCACAAGCTGGAATCAAGACTGTCTGGAGAAATATCAGTAATCTCAGATATGCAGATGACACCACCCTTATGGCAGAAAGTGAAGAGGAACTAAAGAGCTTCTTGATGAAAGAGAAAGAGGGGAGTGAAAAAACTGGTTTAAAACTCAACCTTCAGAAAACGAAGATCATGGCATCCGGTCCCATCACTTCATGGGAAATAGATGGGGAAACAGTGGAAACAGAAAAGTTATGACCAACTAGACAGCATATTAAAAAGCAGAGACATTACTTTGCCATCAAAGGTCCGTCTAGTCAAGGCTATGGTTTTCCCAGTAGTCACGTATGGATGTCAGAGTTGGACTATAAAGAAAGCTGAGTGCTGAAGAACCGATGCTTCTGAACTGTGGTGTTGGAGAAGACTCTTGAGAGTCTCTTGGACTCCTAGGAGATCCAACCAGTCCATCCTAAAGGAAATCAGTCCTGAATGTTCATTAGAAAGACTGATGCTGAAGCTGAAACTCCAATACTTCGGCCACCTGATGCGAAGAACTGACTCATGTGAAAAGTCCCTGATGCCGGGAAAGATTGAAGGCAGGAGGAAAAGGGGATGACAGAGGATGAGATGGTTGGATGGCATCACCGACTCGATGGGCATGAGTTTGAATAAACTCCGGGAGTTCATGATGGACAGGGAGGCCTGGCATGCTGTAGTTCATGGGGTTGCAAAGAGTTGGACACGACTGAGTGACTGAACTGAACTGGACGATATAGTGTAGAAACATTACCTGTTCTTACTATAACTTATCTGAAACTTCGTATCGATTACAAACTCACCATCAAGAAAGGCGACACGACTAAGAGGCTGCAGAGCCACCCTGGCTGCCTCCTCCGGACCCCTCTCCACCCGCCACCCACGGTCCTGAGAGCACGTGGAAGGTAATCAGCAAAGGGACGGACCTTGTGCAGGCGAGCAGGAGGCTGCCAGCCTGTTGCAGAGCGGCACTTCTGGCTCCGAGGGACTCTTCTAAGCGCTGGAGGAGGCGGGTCTGCAGGATCCGCGGGGTGGGGCGGGGGCGTCCTCGAGAGGACGGGATGCAGAGCCCGGGCCTGAGGGTCCAGGGGAGCGTCCTGTCGCCCACCCTCATTGTGAGGCTCCGCCACCCTCGATGCGCAGGGGACGCCCTTGACCGAGGTCTGCGGCCAGAACAGGGGCGGGACCCGGGTGGGGGGCAGCCTCAGGCTCCAGGACAGAAGGAGGAGGATGCCATCCAGGGGGAGACGTGCGTGTGAGGACACGGAGGCAAGGTCGTGGTGCCGTCAGTTGACATCAGGGCTCCCGCGCTGATGACGGCACACTGACCACAGGACTGCAGACAGACCGGGTGGAAGCGTCCTGCCCACGTCATCTCCGCGGTAAAGGTTACAAGGACTCAGAAACCCCACAAAGAAGGGGTCTCCAGCGCCCCCAGTAGAGCCAGCCCACCTGGGGATGGCAGAGCCTTGGGGTACTTCCAGAATTCTCCCAGAATGTATCCATAGCCACTTAAGCCCACTGGGAGGAGAACAGGAAACTGCAAATATAAGGTGTCATGTATTTAATTCATCATCTGCAGTGGTCTCAAGTTAAATTTGGAGATAAAACTTGCAGAACCATTGTTCCCTAATCTTTATTCAATATTCTAAAACATCGGATACACGCTTCTTACCTTTAAGAACATTTCACTTATAACTGAAGCCGAGAAGGACCAGGCTTTATGTGAAAACTCTCTGTGCATTTACGGAGGCAAGGAGCAGGTGGACGCTGAAGAGCACCCGCTGTACCTTTCGCTGCCTGTGGTTCCAGGCAGAAACCCTGGGGCTCCTTCAGGAAGGAGACGACCTTCCTCACCACGGCCTTCTAGTTTCCCATGAGAATGCGCTCAGTCTCATGGTGTGCTGTCTGGGGATGTTTTTAATATAAAGCTCCTCAAGGAAAATATATTAATACAGAAATTAAGACGGCCGTCGAGAGAGCAAACACGAGCTTGCAAAGAGACTTTGCTTTGCAGCAACGTGGGCATCTGGACAGGGCTGAGGACCGTCAGGCCACGTCCTGCAGGGCCCCGGGAGCTTCCGTCTGGGGAGCCCCTCCCGCGTATCGGGGTGCCAGGGTCTAGACAAGCCCTGGGGCTGCAGGCGCGGAGGCACTTACGTTTGTACTGGGACGGCTGCCGCTAACACAGACGACATCCTGTTTCTGAATTGTCAGTGCCTCTTTCGTCAGCTTCAGGCGGACGTCATAGGTGTGGCCAGACACTTCGTCGTGCAACAGGGCGATCCCAGTTTTAGTCTGAAACAGAGCAGAGGTGGGAGGTGTGAGGACAGAGAGCAGGGACCCTGGCAAAATGTGCCTGAGTCTGAAACAACCTGTGTGTTCACCACACACCCACACATCTAACAAGGGCTGGATTCAGTTCAGTTCAGTTGCTCGCTTGTGTCCGACTCTTTGCGACCCCGTGGACTGCAGCACACCAGGCCTCCCTGTCCATCACCAACACCCGGAGTTTACCCAAACTCATGTTCATTGAGTCGGTGATGCCATCTAACCATCTCATCCTCTGTCGTCCCCTTCTCCTCCTGCCCTCAATCTTTCCCAGTATCAGGGTCTTTTCTAAGGAGTCAGTTCTTCACATAGGTGGCCAAAGTATTGGAGTTTCAGCTTCAGGATCAGTCCTTCCAATGAATATTCAGGACTGATCTCCTTTAGGATGGACTGGTTGGATCTCCTTGCAGCCCAAGGAACTCTCGGGAGTCTCCTCCAACACTGCAGTTCAACAAAATCGTGGGATTTTTAAAATATTTCTTCTGAATCAGTTTTTATAGGATTTGCATGAAACATGTTGTTAGCAAGTGAAGAATGGATGAGTCAGAAAGTCACCCTGGATAAACTAGAGAAGTTGGCTCCTCCACGTGGAGTCACGGACGTGCCCCAGGCTGAGCGGGGCCTGGTCAGTGGGCGGCACGGGTCACGGGAGACCACTGGAATGGCCACCCCATCCCCCCGGTGCCTGCAGAGCTCTGGCCTGCACGGCCTCGGACACAGCCCCGCACCTGGGGGAGGGGAGAAGGCAGGTGGGATGCTCGGCGAGGCCGTTAGGGTCTGGTCCACCGCCCCAGCCGGGCCCGGGGGCGGGACTGAGCGCCGGCAGGGCCGAGGCTGGAGCAGAAACAGTGGGACACACGGGGCCCGAGGGCGGGCTGGTGGACACTGATCCGTTGTCAATACAGACCTTTTCCTGCTGAAGGAACTGCACACTAAGAACAGAGAAACGGTAACGCGGTATGACTTCCTCTTATTATAACTTAGTGGGATTGAGATTCCTGCTAAAAGACCTTCACTGCAGGTAAAAACAGAATATTTAATACACGTCTAATCCCAGGGACGGGGAGCCTGGTGGGCTGCCGCCTATGGGGTTGCACAGAGTCGGACACGACTGAAGCGACTTAGCAGCAGCAGCAGCAGGCGGATCGAGACGACACTATATGTCACTAACGTCACTAGAGACACAGCAGATAACCGACGGAGACCTAGTGTTCGGGGAGCTATAACCTAGTGTCTCGCAGCAACCTAGACGGGGAAACTGAATCCCTTTGCTGTTTACCTAAAACACACACAACACTGTGAGTCAACTACTCTCCAACTTGGGGCTGCCCGGGGGTTCAGCGGCAAAGACTCTGCCTGCACGTGCGGGAGACGTGGGCTCCATCCCTGGGTCAGGAAGGCGCCCTGGAGAAGGAAACAGCAACCCACTCTAGTATTCACGCCTGGAAAGTCCCATGGACAGAGGAGACTGGTGGGCCACAGTCCATGGGGTCGCAAATGAGTCAGACATGACTTAGCGACTAAATAAAAATTTTTTTAAAATACTCCAATATGAAACTTTTTCACAGGGTCAGATTCACTGATTGTGATTCGCTGAGGACTGTGTCCTCACGTTCTCTGCAGCGGAAACTGAGCAGCGAAAGAGAACACCAAACCTCCTTCTCAACAAAATTGATTAATAAACGTCTAAATCACCACAGACCAAAGGTGTAAGAACCACACTCTCTGACATAAGTCACAGCAAGATCCTCTATGACCCACCTCCCAGAGGAACGGAAATCAAAGCAAAAATAAACAAATGGGACCTAATTAAACTTAAAAGCTTTTGCACAACTAAGGAAACTATAAGCAAGGTGAAAAGACCGCTTTCGGAATGGGAGAAACACACCAAGGCATACGCACTGAGGAAACCAGAACTGAAAGAGACTCGCGCACACCAGTGCTCACCGCAGCACTGTTTACAACAGCCAGCACATGGAAGCAGCCTAGGTGTCCATCAGGAGACGAATGGATAAGAAAGCTGTGGTACATATACACAATGCAGTATTACTCGGCCATTAAAAAGAATGCATCTGAATCGGTTCTAATGAGGTGGATGAAACTGGAGCCGATTATACAGAGTGAAGTAAGCCAGAAAGAAAAGCACCAAGACAGTATATTAATGCATATATATGGGATTTAGAAAGACGGCAACGAGGGCCCTGTATGCAAGACAGCAAAAGAGACACAGATGGAAAGAACAGACTTCTGGACTCTGTGGGAGAAGGCGAGGGTGGGATGATTTGAGAGAATAGCATTGAAACATGTGTATCACCATATGTGAAACAGGTCACCAGTCCAAGTTTGACAAATGAAACAGGGCCCTCAAAGCCGGTGCTCTGGGATGACCCTGAGGGATGGGGTGGGGAGGGAGGTGGGAGCGGGGTTCAGGATGGGGGACACACCTACACCCGTGGCTGATTCATGTCAATGGATGGCAAAAACCACCACAATATTGTAAAGTAATTAGCCTCCAATTAAATGAATAAATGAATAAGAAACCATAAAAATTAAAAAAAAATCACAGTGGAAATAAGAATCCATTTTGAATAGATAATGAAGTTGCAGCTCTTTGAAATGGTGTTTCAGAGAATATTTACATCTTTCAATGCATTTTTATTTTTAAAAAGCTGTTGAAAATCAATCTAATATCAGGGTAGCCAAGGGCCTGTTTTTGTGAATAAAGTTTTATTGGTTCAGCCACACCCACCTGGTTACTCTCGTTCATCACGGTTTTTATGCAAATATTACATTTGTTTTAAAAGCTGAATCCACTATTAAAATTCTTTTACAAAGTAAACTCTAGGGCTATACAGCTTCATCAGTGAACTCCACATATTTCAAGAAAAAAAATTCACAAAGTCTTTGAGAAAAACTAAAAAGGAACACCATTTAACTTGTATAAACCCAAGCCAAGCTGGATACAAAAACCTAGCAAGGAGGTTATAACAAAATAAATTAACTTATCTATCACCTTCTTGAACATAAACGCAAACATCCTAAAGAAAATATTGCCAAACCAGACGCAGAAAAATATAAAAATGAAACTACGTCTTGAGCAGTGAACAAGGAAGGGAATGTAGCTTTTCACCTGAATGTCAGTGTCATTTACTCCGTGTAACAGTCACCCACCAGGGCCTAGTGAGACCCCCCAAACCTCAGGGCTCCTGGGATCTGGAGGGGCCTGCCTGGAGCTTCTCTGTGGGCCTCCTGCGGCCGCAGTCAGTCGTGGGGACGGCAGTCGAGTGGGAGGGGGCTCGGGTGGCAGGTCGGCCGCCAGCTGCTCCCGCACTGCCAGCAGCGGACCCTGGGCTGGGCTCGGGCCGCCTCCCCCTGGCCGCTCACAGCAGGCGTCCCCCAAAAGGCTGACGAGAGAGGAAGAGCCTGGCCCAAACTGGAGCCGCTTTTTCTAACTAAGCATCGTCACTCCTGCCCAAGGCCGTGGACACACAGCCCGGCCGGGGATGGAGGTGGGGCAGGACCACCCGGGGCGGGTGGACGGGGCCCCTGGGAGCCCCCACACCACAGCTCAGAGCACAGAGACTCTTGTAGAATCATGAACAAGCCTCGAAAGACACCTAACAAACGTCATTCGCAACGAAGCCTTCTAATAAAAGGTGCCTTCCCCGACCTTCCGGGAAACCTCTGAAGAAGCCTCAGAGCATGGGTGATTCTGTGTTGAATATGGAAAACTTCCTCCTGGAGGCTGAGAGAGATGCTCACTAATTTTGTGAGTCTATAACAGACAGGCTGGTTACAACCTCTCTGGTAAATGTCATTCTAGAAGGTGAGACGCTAGAATTCTCAATTCCCTGCTGGGATTCAAATTTCTCAGTTTATCTTTGCCCACCTTGAGGTAGGGAAAAATACTCTTAAAGGCATAAACAATTTACAACATTAACAATATTCACAGATGATAAATCATGTCCATAAATAAGACCAAAGAAGAGTACAGACATCTGGAAACTAGGAACGCCTAGAAATATGGAAGGATAAAAGTGAAAGCTATCAGTATGACTCACGCCTTCATACAACAGAACCAGGAGAAAAAAACTCAGAATATTTCTCCCCCCAAATCATTAAATATTCAAGAATATGCAAAACATCATGAGTACTTAAAACAAGAAAATTTAATCCTTCATTGAAAAATACTAAAGAAATACTAATTTAATACAGAAATGCCTGCGGGTGGGAAACTGTCCCCAAACTGGTCTACACAGCCACTGTATTCCAGCCAGAATGTGAATCAGTCTAGACCTTGACAGAAAGACCCCGATTAAAGGGAAAACAAGGCCAGGAGGGGTTGAAGCGCTGCTAGAAATGAAGTGGTGGGAGGTTTGCCCTGGTTCTCACGTGGATTTCTGTTCGTGATTTAGCATCTGTGAAGTCAGGGAGAACGTCACAAAGGAGGTTCTTTCAACACTTCGCTGGCAGCCTTGCTCTTCACAGCGGTTCGTACAATAGCAGGTGTGTTGATATTCACTGCATCTTATAATTGAAGGAATACGGCGCTGTCAATTTATAATAATCGAAACTGTGGGGGACAATGATACAGGGTTTGAAAAAATGACCACAAGACCACAGGAGAGCCCAGCAAGAGTCCCTCGGGTGCTGGCGGGCGCCGCTGATGGTGAGGAAGAAAAGTGAACACCATCGGGACAATGAACTCCAAGAGGAAACTGTCAGCTGGACCCTACTCCATTCCAGGTGTGGAGAATTCAAAAATGTAATAAACATATTCTTGGCTCAGGAAGGCTTTCCTAACAAGGCACAAAAAAACAAAACGATGCGGGAGAAACCGGCATGCGCCCTCTGGCTGAACGCTCTCCGTCCAAGCACCCGCTGAGGGTGATGCACATGGCCCCGGGCGGAGCGACGGGGGCCGGGGGGAGGGCGGCGCTGCTGACCACGCGCGCCAACCTGCTTTCCGTAAGCCTCTGAGTTCAAATGAACATCGGCATCAGCTGAAAATCCATCCGCCTCGTTGACTGAAAACTGACGGAGAAAGAAAATGAACACAGAGCAAACTCAGAGACCATCCTGTTTGTGGGCGGCCGAGCTCTGTCCACCCCGGAGGCCTGGGCTCTGTCCACCCCGGAGGGTCAGGCTCTGTCCACCCCGGAGGGTCAGGCTCTGTCCACCTCAGAGGGTCGAGCTCTGTCCACCTCAGAGGCCAGGCTCCGTCCACTGGGAGGGTCGAGCTCTGTCCACCTACAAGGCCAAGCTCTGTCCACCTTGGAGGGTCGAGCTCTGTCCACCCTGGAGGCCGGGCTCTGTCCACCCTGGAGGCTGAGCTCTGTCCACCCTGGAGGCTGGGCTCTGTCCACCTTGGAGGGTCTAGCTCTGTCCATCTCTGAGGCCGGGCTCTGTCCACCTCCGAGGCTGAGCTCTGTCCACCCCGGAGGCTGGGCTCTGTCCATCTCAGAGGCCGGGCTCTGTCCACTTGGAGGGTCGAGCTCTGTCCACCTTGGAGGCCAGGCTCTGTCCACCCTGGAGGCCGGGCTCTGTCCACCTCCGAGGCCGAGCTCTGTCCACCCCGGAGGCCGGGCTCTGTCCGCCTCCGAGGCATCAGCAGCAGCAGAGTCGAGGGGCGGGATGCCTACGCTGTCATGAGTCACACCTCCTAGGAAATGACGGCTCATCACTTCTTGTAAACTGATCCTGTCATCAGGTGTGATGCCAATTTCAAAGGAAAGATCCAAATTATTTTAATTTGGAACAGAAAGAAGGGAACTTCGTCTTTGAGGACACAAGGTTTCCCTGGCATCAACAGATTCGTGGGATGAGTGGATCCACCCTGAGGCTGGCAATGGTGGAGAGAAACTCCACACGGAGCCCCAGCACTTCTCCGGGCTGGGGACACAGGAGCCGCAGGACAGGCTGGGGCTGGCAGGGCTGGGGCCGAGCTGTGGAGGAGGAAGGGAGGAAGGAGGAGAAAGGCTGAGGCCAGGATCTCAGGAGAGGATGCAGGTCCGCAAATGGGCACCCTGGCCGAGCTTCGGGGACCACTGCCGGGCGGGGGGGGAGGTCCCACACGTCACAGGCAGGGGGAGCGGGGTCTGGAAACTCCCTGGGAGACTCTCAGGGCAGGGAGCTTTGAGGACGACCCAGCTGGAAACAGGAGGAAGAGAAAATCAGCCTTCCTGGGGGCTGGAGGCGAAAGGCAGGAAGGGGGTGACCGTGGGTTCAGGGTTGCACGGGGCCCGTGGGCAGCTCTGGGCTGGAGCCAGGGCCCCTGACCTCAGCTCCCCATGACTGACACCCTCCCCCATCCATCCAGAGCCCCCACCTAGGACAGCCCGACAGGGCTCGGCAGTGGGCAGGCAGAGTCCGGACACGGACACGGGAAGTCTAAACACACACCCGTCCTTCCACAGGGAGGAAGGTGCCCGTGGTGGAGAGAGGCAGGGCTTGTATGTTTCCATGATCCGAGGAAAACGTCAGATAAAGTACTCTAATCATAGGCTTTAAAATCTGAGTCAGACTTTAATCAGCAACACTGACCTTGTAACTGCCACTCGGTATCAGATTCTCCCCACCAACCACCCCCATGACTTCACAGCCATCAAAGGCAGCAAGCAGGATCTGTCAATGACGACCTACTTAAGATGCATTTTTTTGAAGGGAAAAAATGTAGGACTCTTATGCTGTTGAATGATTTCTATTTCTGTAAAAACAGACTGCTATAATGAGCCCCAAAGATCAAAAGACTCAACAAAATGGAATAATATTTGAATAACTCGGATTTGACACAGAAAAAGCATTTCAGTGTTATTTAAAGCAGACATCTACTTCCTTTAACTGCATTTTAAAATGAAACCCAATTGTGAGGAAAATCTTAAGAAAAAGAGAGGGGTACACGCATTTTAAAGTCATAACAGACATTGAAACAATCACAACAAAATTAATGAATCACCATTTATTATTACCAGATTCAGCTGTCAGTTACTCAGACATTGTTGCTGAAGTTATCAGGACAAGCCTTTATATACTATAAGTGGGGATTTATCTGACTCCAACAGTGAGTGACGACTCTCATTAGCACCAAGAGACATTGTTGCTTCTAGCAAGGGGTCTACACCAGCTTCCACAAGCTCTCCAGAGAGTTACAGGTTTGCAAAGAGCAACTGACTGTCAGGCGAACAGTCTGAACGAGGATTTCAGTCTGGAAAAAGATAGAAAATATGGGCTCACTTGGAAAGTGCAGTCAGTGGAAACAATGCGCCCCACGTGTCTAAATGTTCCCAGTGTGCCTGGGATTTCAGTGGCGAGGCCTTTACTTTTCACTCTGACCATAAAGCAGGACGCACTCCTCACTGTAGATATCGCGAGCTGTCGTTACTGAACGCGGCGGGGTTCAGCGGAGCGTGACCTGCAAGTGTCAAAACAGTCATACGGCTGAGACACTTAATAACTAAGTCCCTCAGAAGACAGACTCTCCTGTATAATCGCTCACACCCATCTTTACTGCACTAAAGTTCTTTGCATTTTAACTCACAACATTACAAAGAAAATGGCACAAGTGCCTAGTTGGGATGCTACTAAGCTTTCATGCGTAGGAGGAGGACAGTGTTCTCGCCTGGAGAATCCCAGGGACGGGGGGCCTGCTGGGCTGCCGTCTGTGGGGTCGCACAGAGTTGGACACGACTGCAGCGACTTGGCCGCACCAGCGAGCCTGAGCACGAGCCTGCCCGATGGGAGCTGCTGGCCTGAGGACAGTCGGGGCTGCTCCGCGTTCTGAGGTCAAGGGCAGGCCAGCCCGCGACGTCCTCCCGGGAAGGCCTTCCAGGAAGTGGCTTGGCGGAGCCGCCGTCTATGTCCTCTGAAGAATCGGCCACGCCACAAGTGCGCGTTTTGCCACAATAATCTGTTTCTTCTGTTTTCTTTCCCAGTCTGGTAGTGGAAGCTTACAGATTCACTCTGTGAGAATGTAGTTACAGTGAGATGAAGCAATCTTGCTTAAATTCCTAACAGAAACGAGTAATGCACAAATAGCCTCACAGTAAGATGGGAACAGGCCCTTTGTAAAGGTTTTGATCACTGGATCGATCCTGAGGGACTGGATGCTTCTGTAAAGATGGTAACATGACTCCAAAGATACGGCAGAAACTCTGACGGAAACCAAGCACAGACCGTGACCACCGACCCGCCGCTCCCCAGACGGGGAGCACGCCCGCGGCCGCAGGTCCCGCTCAGACAGCGAGCGTCAGCAGGAGCTCCAAGACTCTTACAGCGGCCGATCTGACCGAGGCTTCTAAGATGCCAAAGGAGGGGCAGGTGAAGGAGAGAAGGGGCAGCCACGGCAGGAGCGGGGTCACCGCCCGGCAGGGTCCGAGGCGTCTGCTTGCAAAAGCACGGACTCACCAGCATGCTGTCCTCGTTCACTTCTGGGAAGACACCGACCACCGGCCACATTTTCAAGGTTACAATGTCTCTTCATCCTTCTTTCGGCAGCCCCGTTTTGTACCTTTGAGAGGATCTATCAGCTCTATTTTTAATTCTATTTATTTAAACTACATAGAAAAAAAACAAGTTCACCACCTCTCGCTCCACCCCCACCCTGCCTCTTGCACCAGCCTGTTCTCTGAGTGCGGCTTCGGTTTTATTTTTTTTTTTTGATCACACATGTAAGAGAGATCTCATGGTAAATACTTTCTCTGGCGACTCATCTCGCTGCTGCTGCTAAGTCACTGCAGTCGTGTCCGACTCTGTGCGACCCCATAGACGGCAGCCCACCAGGCTTCCCCATCCCTGGGATTCTCCAGGCAAGAACACTGGAGTGGGTTGCCATTTCCTTCTCCAATGCATGAAAGTAAAAATTGAAAGGGAAGTCACTCAGTCGTGTCCAACTCTTAGCGACCCCATGGACTGCAGCCCAGCAGGCTCCCCCATCCCTGGGATTTTCCAGGCAAGAGTACTGGAGTGGGGTGCCGTTTTCTTCCCCACATCTTGCTGCACAATGTGCTAAATGAAGGCACGCTTTCCCGGTGAGTACTTTTGTTAGCACACACAATGCCAGTTCTTCACTCTCCACACGAGGCAGCTACTCGTCCCTGCAAGAGCTGGACAGAGTCCCGGCCGCAGAGGCCGCACAGCAGGAAACACCATCGGGTCCTTCACTGGAAAAGCCTGCTGACCCCTGCCCCCAAGAGCCGTCCCTGGTGCGGACCACACGCTGCCCTCCCCACGTCTGCTTCCCAGCTCCCGCGCCAGCCCCCGAGAGCGCTTGTTGGGCCCAGTCGAGAAGCAGAGGTGGTGGAGCAGAGACGTGGCCACGTCTGAGCTGGGCGGGCTCAGTGAGGAGGGGTCTGGGGGAACCGCAGGCCCCAGAGCATCTTCGTCACCCAAGCTTCTGGACACCGTGGGTCACCATGTTGTCCAGCAGGAGGGACGGTCACTGGGGTCGGGCCGGTCAGCCTGAGAGCACGCACCATAGACCAACCCTTTGGGTGGCTATCAGGTCGGGGACATAGCCCGTGCTGTGAACATCCTCATGATAACTTTCTACCTGAGGCATAAACTCATACTTTACACTTTAACAAAACATTGTGTTTAGCAAAAAATTAAAGCCTTTTAATCTCCATGTTCCGAGGAGCATAAAGATGGCGGA
The DNA here is from genome assembly GCF_032405125.1 of Capricornis sumatraensis. Taxonomy (NCBI): domain Eukaryota; kingdom Metazoa; phylum Chordata; class Mammalia; order Artiodactyla; family Bovidae; genus Capricornis; species Capricornis sumatraensis. The sequence goes on from NC_091074.1 coordinate 121,137,110, forward strand.
GGAATAGGACGGGAAGACCACTTTCTCCCTCACAAATTCCTCAAAAGAACATTTCAACGCTGGGCAAACTCCACAAAACAACTTCTGTAGGCTGGCAGAGGACATCAGGCAACCAGAAAAGCAGACCATTGTCTTCAAAAACAGAGAGAAGAAACCCAGCTCCACCCACCAGAACTCCAACACAAGCCTCCCTAACCAGGAAACTTTGACACGCCACTGATAGAACCCCACCCACAGTGAGGAAGCTCCATAATAAAGGAAACTCCACAAACTACCAGAATATAAAAAGGCCACCCCAAACGCAGCAATATAACCAAGATGAAGAGACAGAGGAATACTCAGCAGGTAAAGGAACAGGAGAGTTGCCCACCAAACCAAACAAAAGAGGAAGAAGTAGGGAATCTACCCGAGAAAGAATTCCGAATGTTGATAGTGAAAATGATCCAAAATCTTGAAATCAAAATGGAATCACAGATAAATAGCCTAGAGACAAGGATTGAGAAGATGCAAGAAAGGTTTAACAAGGACCTAGAAGAAATTAATCTCCATGTTCCAAAACAAAGACTCAGCACCATCTACTTGCACATTCTGACTGCAGAGAATTGCTTTAAAAATAGATTCATCATCATCCAGACGCACACCCCACGTGCCCAGGCAAGTTACTGGATTTTAAGCACCTCTCCTTGTTTAAATGGAGAACATTCCAGGAGCAAGGCCGGTCCACCCACCACTGGAGGGGGGGCCACAGGGAGGACACCCTCTGGCCATCCAGGCTCCAAACTTCACCTCGCCTTCCTGAGTCCAAGCAGGCAGGCAAGGTGGACCAGCCAAACGCCCACCTGAGCAACAGGCCAGATGCCCGAGGCCAGGAAAATGACTCAGGACATCACTGGAGGCGGCGCAAACGTTAGAGACATGTGTGAGCCCAGCGCGCGGTCGGAGCTCAGGCCCTGGCGGCAGTGGCCCAGCTGGACGCCCCTGCTGCCCGGCTGGACGCCCCTGCTGCCCCGCTGGACGCCCCTGCTGCCCGGCTGGACGCCCCTGCTGCCCCGCTGGGCGCCCCTGCTGCCCCGCTGGACGCCCCTGCTGCCCGGCTGGACGCCCCTGCTGCCCCGCTGGGCGCCCCTGCTGCCCGGCTGGATGCCCCTGCTGCCCCGCTGGGCGCCCCTGCTGCCCGGCTGGACGCCCCTGCTGCCCCGCTGGGCGCCCCTGCTGCCCGGCTGGACGCCCCTGCTGCCCGGCTGGGCCTCACGGCTCCCCAGACTCCACGGGGCTCCTCCTCCTGCTCCAGCTTCCTCTTTTCCTGGAGGAAACCTTGACTCCTCACTCGCCCTGGAGGATCTGCGGGTGTGCTTCCACCCTCCGGATGAGAAGGGCCTTTTCGACCCCAGACTCCAGCGGGCGGGCTGGACCGAAGGGTGGGAAGCAGAGGCCAGGAGGGAGGGAGGTGTCTGGTCCTCCCAGGATGGGGACACAGTCCTCCCAGGACGGGGATACGGCCCCCCCACACACACACTTCCCACGCTGATCTAAATTCATGCCCGAGCTGCCCCATGTGCCAGGCATGCGGTGGAACGCACGTCTCATCCTGTAAGGATGCAGTCTCATCCTGCAAGACCAACCCAGGGCCACTGCCCACCCTACTTCCCATGGAGGGCCTGGCTTGACCCTTGACCCTGGAAGGAGGATGCACCTGATTAAATCGGGTCCTTGCATAGGTATGTCCCTCCTGGACGCTCAGAGGTCTTCCTCACTGGCCGGGACCTGGAACCCAGGGGGACAGCCTGACCCACCTGCTCTGACTCAGTTCAGTTCAGCTGTCTCTCAGTCGTGTCTATTCCTGGAAAAGGGGATTTTTATAACACTTCCATTATCCATTTAGTCATACTTGAAACTGTCTGTTCAGTTCAGTTCAGTTCAGTCGCTCAGTCGTGTCCGACACTCTGCGACCCCATGAATCGCAGCACGCCAGGCCTCCCTGTGCATCACCAACTCCCGGAGTTCATTCAGAATCAACGTCCATCGAGTCCGTGATGCCATCCAGCCATCTCATCCTCTGTCGTCCCCTTCTCCTCCTGCCCCCAATCCCTCCCAGCATCAGAGTCTTTTCCAATGAGTTAACTCTTCGCCTGAGGTGGCCAAAGTACTGGAGCTTCAGCTTTAGCATCATTCCTTCCAAAGAAATCCCAGGGCTGATCTTCAGAATGGGCTGGTTGGATCGCCTTGCAGTCCAAGGGACTCTCAAGAGTCTTCTCCAACACCACAGTTCAAAAGCATCAATTCTTCGGTGCTCAGCCTTCTTCACAGTCCAGCTCTCACATCCATACATGACCACTGAAAAACCGGCTCACCCTGCCTTCCTGTGGAAATCATAGGTGAGGCTCCTGTCCACGTTCTTCTCCTTTCCTCTGCCTCCTGAGTAATTCTGGCTGATTCTGTCGCTGTTCCATGTTGCCCCTCATACGGCGTGCCACGCCTCCTGTTCTAGGGATCCGTGAGAATAACAAACTTCTTTCATGACAGTCATTTCCATGTCCACATTTTCAATCACACCTGATTAAAATAAACACTGGTACCCTTAAAATACACTTTATATGGGACAATATTTTCATTGAAACTTTGGGCAAATGAAGCAAACTCCACATTTGGGTAAAAAATTGATTTCATACGAAAGCAATGAGAGATTTCTCACCTATGAAATTGGCAAAGGTTTTAAACTCATCATTCTGAGTTTACTGTTGTTGAGTTGCTCGATCGTGTCTGACTCTTTTGTGACCCCATGGACTGTAGCCCGCCAGTCTCCTCCGTCCATGAGAGTTTCCAGGCAAGAATACTGGAGTGGGTTACCATTTTCTCCTCCAAGGGATCTTCCCAACCCAGGGGTCAAACCTGCGTTTGCTACATTGGCAAGCTGATTCTTTACCACTGAGCCACAAGGGAAGCCCCATTCTGAGGATCAGTTCAGTTCAGTCGCTTAGTCGTGTCCGACTCTCTGCAACCCCATGAATTGCAGCACGCCAGGCCTCCCTGTCCATCACCAACTCCTGGAGTTTACCCAAACTCATGTCCATTGAGTTTGTGATGCCATCCAACCATCCTGTCCTCTGTTATCTCCTTCTCCTGCCCTCAATCTTTCCCAGCATCAGGGTCTTTTCAAATGAGTCAGTTCTTTGCATCAGGTGGCCAGAGTATCACAATTTCAGTTTTAGCATCACTCTTTCCAAAGAACACCCAGGACTGATCTCCTTTAGGATAGGCTGGTTGGATATCCTTGCAGTCCAAGGGACTCACCAGAGTTTCCTCCAACACCACAGTTCAAGAGCATCAATCCTTCGGCGCTCAGCTTTCTTCAAAGTCCAACTCTCACATCCATACATGACCACTGGAAAAACCATAGCCTTGACTAGACGGACCTTTGTTGGCAAAGTTGAATATGCTATCTAGGTTGGTCATAACTTTTCTTCCAAAGAGTAAGCGTCTTTTAATTTTTTAAATGACCTCCTCCACCAAACTGCCTGTTTGCTCTGTGAAAAAAACCTCAGTCTTTTCATTTGTAAAATCAGAACCAAAGTAGGAAATCTAAAGAGTGTTACGTAAAAGAAAGGCGTTACATTTTCCCAGTTAACGTCAGTACACTTCCTGATTTGAAGTGCTGGTAATATGAGCTCATACAGTGTCAAGAAAATCAGCTTCTCTCTTTCCGAGACACTGTTCTAGTTTAGAAACTTTGCAGTAGTTAGAAGTACATGCTTGACACTAAATTCTATACAGTTTCTTTATCTGGGAAAATTTACATGAGAAAAATCAGCTAATTTTCCACCCTAATGTCATATTAGGTTGAATTAGAGAATTTCCTGTTAGACGTTTTTTCCCCTTAACTTTCGATAAACGGTTCACATACTCCATCACGCCCACGTGGTACTAACCACACACACCTCATTAGTTTATGTTTAAAAATAAAATTCAACACCCAGAACACTGAATGTAACAGCCCTGGGCTTTTCTGTCACGTAATAACACATTTCTTACAGAGAAATCACTCTTTCTTACAAAAATGATGGACATAAATTGGATTAGGATATGAAATGAAGATAGCTTTTATTCTCCAAATAAATGCAACTCAAGGCACAAACGTAGAATCAATGCTAAAATCACTCCATTGTGCTGGGAAATTCTTATGCTAACATCACCCCTATATAGATGGGTCCTGGGTAACCCCGCATTCTAGAAATGACTGTCCAAAGCCATTCCCAACACCTTGACAGCCAGTTTCATGTGATGTAAACAAAACTCCAATGGGACAGTATACAAGAACAAACCATGTGGTCAAAATTCAAGGAATTTACTAATTGTGTCAGCAAGCCATCATAATTTTAATCGCAAAAACAGCCTTCACTTTATTATCCCTTATTTATTATCAGTTGGTACTAAAAACAGCGGTTGAGTAGCATTCCAGTAACAGCATATTTCAAACACTGTTTTTTTTTAAGTAAAAACAAATTGTTACCTAACGCAAATTCAAGTTTTAATGCTAAGCTTCAGAACCACTTCACTGCACTTTGTCTTTACTGCTTATAATGCTATGATAATAAATTAGATCACCACTCAATGAATTGTCCAGAGACTATACTGCAATGGAATTTCTTAATTCCTTAACTGAGCACTAAACACATTTACCAGCTCCAAAATGTGTGCGGTGATATGGCAGTACAGAGCAGTCTTCACACTTGAGATGCACTGAGCGGGGAACAGGCAGCCTCAGGGCCCCTGGGAGGCTCTTCCCAAGACTGCCAGGAGGGCAGTCCCATCACCCGCGGCCCGGCTCCCCTGCAGCCGGACTTCCCTGCCGTCGCCGCGGGATTAGCCACTAGAAGCCCAGGTGGCGCTTTTCTCTAACAACTTTACCATCAGCGCCGTGTTTGGTCAGCGTTTAATTAGGTGACGGTTCCACGGCACTTCTATTATAGCCAAAGGAGAAAGACTGCACAATTAAGTCAGAGGACTAATCTCAGGTCCCCCTGCAAAGCTGTGGCTTTTACAGTTTGACAGACGTCTTGCAGAAAGCTTAGAGGCTGACAAGGAGAGCAGGTAAGATTACCCACAGCTCACACCGGAGGCATAGCCAGGAGGCAGGTGAAGGTGGAAATACACCTGGTCAACCAGACGCGCAGGCCCCGCGCTCCCAGCTGGGGAGCCGTGTATCAAAGCTCTGACTCATAAACACACAAACCCGAGCCAGCAGCCTCCACCGGTGAACCCCTGAAGGAAATAAACTGTTCAGTTAAGTGCAAGACGCACTACCCCAGGGAGAGAAACTCAAATCCCCCAGTGAAGCGTGCCTTTACTGTTCGACCCTGTGACCCTCCTCAAAAAGATTCTAACTTCAAGAAGCCCTCGCCTACAGAAAACAGCACACGCAGAAATACCACCTGCAACACTTCTGTATTCCCCAAGGCCGGGAAAGAGCAGTGTCATCAGCACCGGTACACACTGCACTGCCATGCAGTGACTGCTCTGCCACCAAGAGGGGAGAGTCACACAGCAGCACGGAGCCAGGCTAAGGCAAGCTGAGGTATCAAGAGGAACACCAGCATCCATCATGGAGCCAGGCTCAAGGCAAGCCCAGCATCTAGGGGGACACCAGCATCCAGCATGGAGCCAGGCTAAGGCAAGCCCGGCATCTAGGGGGTCACCAGCATCTATCATGGAGCCAGGTCCAAGGCAAGCCCAGCACCTAGGGGGACCCCAGCATCCAGCATGGAGCCAGGCTCATGGCAAGCCCTGCACCTAGGGAGTCACCAGCATCCAGCATGGAGCTGGGCTAAGGCAAGCCCAGCATCTAGGGGGTCACCAGCATCCAGCATGGAGCCAGGCTCAAGGCAAGCCCAGCACCTAGGGGGTCACCAGGACTCCAGCATGGAGCCGGGCTAAGGCAAGCCCAGCATCTAGGGGGTCACCAGCATCTATCATGGAGCCAGGTCCAAGGCAAGCCCAGCACCTAGGGGGACCCCAGCATCCAGCATGGAGCCAGGCTCATGGCAAGCCCAGCACCTAGGGGGACCCCAGCATCCAGCATGGAGCCAGGCTCATGGCAACCCCAGCATCTAGGGGGACCCCAGCATCCAGCATGGAGCTGGGCTCAAGGCAAGCTGAGGCGCCATGCCATGTACACAGTGTCTGATAACTTCCATCTGAAGGATGATGTTGTAAGGAGAGGGATCTATAAGAAAATGAGGAAAGAACATATTAATTTTTCAGAAGTAAATATCATAACCTAACCCAGAAAGTAACCAAAATGATTACCAACATGTGCAGGAAATATCCAGATTGAGTGAATAGGGACTGGATTGAGAATTCTCTGAGTTTTCTTGTCTATAGTTTTAATTTTTCACAATGTAATTTTTTACAAATTCAAAATTTAATTAAGTTAAAAGAAAAACATTAAAACGCAAACGATAGAAACTGATTAATTATTAAAGCTGACTGCATAATGGACTACAGAGAGATAATTAGTATTCCAAATAATTTTGAACAGTATACTGATCTGTAAGTCCATAACTGACTATATTCTAAAGCTCAACGATGAGCAATAAATAAATCTTCAGGACAAACACGTCAGCTGACTTTCTCAGTGTCCACCCTCTCCGTCTTCATCTTGTTCTGAGTGCCCAGGCTCTGTCTTCATTTTGGCTGCCTGAATTTCTGGCCCCGTCCTCACACCTCGCACCACGTGCGGACTGACCGGCTGGCTGTCTCACTGCATTATCCCTTTCTGGCACGTCATAGTGGCCACTACTTTGTTCTGAATCACAAGCCAACACCCTTCAACCACCGCTGGAGGTGAACGGCTCGTTCTGACAGTTCATCCCCTTCTCTCTCAAACACAAAGGACACCAGCAGAAGCCTCGGCCTTTCAACCAGGACACTCCACTCCCTCATCAGACACGACGGCAGCGGGCAGAGAGCACCTTAACAGGACGTCTTCCCCACCGGACAGAGCCTCCGATCTTCTTTAAAACAGAAAGAAGGAAGAGAGGGTGAAAGGAGAGCCCCTCGCTCTCTGGCGTGAATCCGAGATTAGGCGACTTTGCTTGTTGTTCACTCGCTCAGTCACGTCCAATATTTTGTGACCCCAGGACAGCAGTGTGCCAGGCTCCCCGTCCCTCACCATCTCCCAGAGCTGCTCAGACTCACGTCCATCAAGTCAGTGATGCCATCCAGCCATCTCCTCCTCTGTTGTCCCCTTCTCCTTCTGTCCTCAATCTTTCCCAGCATCAGGGTCTTTTCCAGTGACTCAGTTCCTCCCATCAGGTGGCCAAAGTATTGGAGCTTCAGCTTCAGCATCAATCCTTCCAATGAACACTTAGAACTGATTTCCTTTAGGATGGACTGGTTGGATCTCCTTGCAGTCCAAGGGACCCTCAAGAGTCCTTCAAGACCACAGTTCAAAAGCATCAATTCTTTGGCACTCAGCTTTCTTCACAGTCTAACTCTCACATCCATACATGACCACTGGAAAAACCATAGCCTTGACTAGATGGACCGTGGACCTTGACAAATGATGATGAACCCGTGTGTCGGGTGTGTGTGTGTGTGCACGTGTGTAAGTGTGTCTAAAGACTCGACATCAGCGCCCCCACATCTCCTGAGCTCCCAGGTGTGACTCAGGTACACACGTCCACAGAACTAGGTGTGGTGGCCACAGAGCAGGCTGCCCACGCGGCAGAACTTTCTATGCAAAAACAGACGTTCCCAGGTGCTCTTTTCCAAACAGTGTCTTTTCCTTCTTCACGACGGTTCTTTGAAAGACAATTATGTGCGTGCAATTCGCGCTGTCGTAATCCTATTCTCTCCTGCCACACTGACATTAGATGCTTTGAAACAGCACTTTCTGTCACATGCACTGATACATCACCAAGTCTGTCAAAAAGACAGACCTGAAAATTACATTGCATGGGAAACTTCAAAAAGTCAAATTTAAGAAGACTTTAAATACATGTAATTCATAAGCTTGTCTTTATTTTTATGTAAGAGTAAAACATAATTACTATCCAAATCTTCTCCAAATTAGACGTCCTTTCTTATCACGGTATAAGTGGTAAAACTATTACAGTCTGTTGTAAAGCCCTTAGAATAGTCAAGAGTGGCTATAAATTCTCAACACTAATACCAACGCGAAATAAAATAAAAAAGATAAGATTACCAGAATCCACTCATAGCCTGTGAAGGTTATAAACATACTAAATTCCAAATAACAAATGCAAATTTATTTACAGAAGCACAGGTCAGTATGTCATCTCGAACCGGATTTGATTCACGGCACAAAATGCAAACAGCTATTTTCTAAAAGCTGCAAGGAAGCTTCTCATTAAAATTGAGAATCTTCCTTGGAAATCACTGCAAGACAGTCTTAATGCCCATTTTTATCTGTCATCTGTCATGATTTAAAAAACAGTTCGGAAGTCCACGGTGCAGTGGTTGGGCCAGCCACACGCCAGACTCACCAATAAACAGTTCAAACCTGGTTATAATTGCGTAAAACTCAAAGTACCCCAACCTAAAAACAAACCCAATTGAGCTCACCACCACATTTCATTCCTACCACCAACTAGCATACCAGGAAAGTTAATAACTGAGACGTCTATTTTTAATAAATCGCTGTTCACTACAACTAGCAAAACTTTTAAAAAATAACTTTTGTATGATCAATTTCATTCTAACTAGGCTTAAATCTTTAGAGAACTGATCTCATGTAATTAAGATATTTTAGAAAAGGAGTTCCCTTTAAGTAGAAACTTCAAGCATATTGTGAAACAGTTCACGCGAGTCACCGTACGGTCGGCCCGTAGAGGAGTCGACCCGAACGGCATCCCTTAGTGTGCTGTGAGCTTTTTCCCTCACAAACCTGGTCTACTGAGAATGCTGTCTCTGTTTTACAGCAAGAACAGGGTTATTCTCAGTTTGCCATAAAAAGCTGAAGACTTCAGTAGTGAGAGGGGCATCCACCTTCTTGCAACAGAGACCGAGGACGTAATCTCTGTCATGACAGTGATGTCAGGCACGACACAAATGGCAAGGACCTAACAGAAGCAGAAGACGTTAACAAGAGACTGCAAAATACACAGAAGAGCTGCACAGAGTGAGATTTGAATGGCCCGGATAGTCATGGTGTGGCCACTCACCTAGAGCCAGACATCCTGGAGGGTGACGGCACGGGGGCCTCAGGAAGCAAAACTAAGACAAAGCCAGTGGAGGAATGGAATTCCAGCTGAGCTAGTTCAAATCCTAAAAGATGCTGCTGCTAAAGTGCTGCACTCAAGATGCCAACAAATTTAGAAAGCTCAGCAGTGGCTACCGGACTGGAAAAGGGCAGTTTTCATTCCAATTCCAAAGAAAGGGAACACCAAAGAATATTCAAATTACTGTACGATTGCACTCATTTCACACACTAGCAAGGTAATGCTCAAAAACTTTCAAGTCAGGCTCCAATAGTAAATGAACCAAGAACTTCTAGATGTACAAGCTGGGTTGAGAAAAGACAGAGAAACCAGAGATCAAATTGCCACCATCTGTTGGGTCATAGAAAAAGCAGGGAATTCGAAAAAACTCTACTTCTGCTTCACTGACTGCGCTAAAGCCTTTAATTGTGTGAACCACAGCAAACTGTGGAGAATTCTCAAAAAGATGGGGATACCAGACCACTTTACCCGCCTCCTAAGAAACCTCTATGCAGGACGAGAAGCAACGGTTAGAACCAGACATGGACAACAGACCAGTTCACATTTGAGAAAGGAGTCCCTCAAGGCTATATATCGTCACCCTGCTTATTTAACTTAAACACAGAGTTCAGTTCAGTTCAGTTGCTCAGTCATGTTCAACTCTTTGCCACCCCATGGACTGCAGCATGCTAGGCTGCCCTGTCCATCACCAACTCCTGGCTGGAGCTTACCCAAACTCATCTCCACTGAGTTGGTGATGCCATCCAACCATCTCATCCTCTGTCATCCCCTTCTCCTCCTGCCCCAATCCCTCCCAGCATCAGGGTCTTTTCCAATGAGTCAACTCTTCGCATCAGGTGGCCAAAGGATTGGAGTTTCAGCTTCAACATCAGTCCTTCCAATGAACACCCAGGACTGATCTCCTTTAGGATGGACTGGTTGGATCTCCTTGCAGTCCAAGGGACTCTCAAGAGTCTTCTCCAACACCACAGTTCAAAAGCATCAATTCTTTGATGCTCAGCTTTCTTCACAGTCCAATTCTCACATCCATACATGACCACTGGAAAAACCATAGCCTTGACTAGACAGACCTTTGTTGGCAAAGTAATGTCTCTGCTTTCTAATATGTTGTCTAGGTTGGTCATAAGTTTCCTTCCAAGGAGTAAGTGTCTTTTAATTTCATGGCTGCAATCACCATCTGCAGTGATTTTGGAGCCCAAAAAAGTAGTCTGACATGGTTTCCACTGTGTCCCCATCTATCTGCCATGAAGTGATGGGACTGGATGCCATGATCTTAGTTTTGTGAATGTTGAGCTTTAAGCTAACTTTTTCACTCTCTTCTTTCACTTTCATGCAGAGTACATCATGCGAAATGCCAGGCTGGATGAATCACAAGCTGGAATCAAGATTGCTGGAAGATACATCAACAGCCTCAGATGTGCAGATGAAGCCAGCCTTATGGCAGAAAGGGAAGAGGAACTAGAGAGCCTCTTGCTGGGGGGAGAGAGGAGAGTGACAATGCTGGCTTAAAACTCGATACTCAAAAACCTAAAACGGGGCCATCCAGGCCCATCACTTCATGGGGAATGTTATAGAAGGGGAAGAAGGGGGAACGGTGACAGGCTTCCCTCTCTCGGCTCCAAAATCACTGCAGATGTGACTGCAGCCGTGAAATTAGAAGACGCTTGCTCCTTGGAAGGAGAGCTGTGACCAGCCTAGAGTATGAGTCACTCAGTCGCGTCTGACTCTTCGCGATCCCATGGACTGTAGCACGTTAAAAAGCAGAGACGCCACTTTGCTGAAAAAGGTCCGTCTAGTCAAGCTATGGTTTTTCCTGTGGTCATGTATGGATGTGAGAGTTGGACTGTGAAGAAAGCTGAGTGCTGAAGAATTGATGCTTTTGAACTGTGGTGTTGGAGAAGACTCTTGAGAGTCCCTTGGACTGCAAGGAGATCCAACCAGTCCATTCTAAAGGAGATCAACCCTGAACATTCAGTGGAAAGTCTGATGCTGAAGCTCCAATACTCTTCACATCCAATCACCTGATGTGAAGAGCCAGCTCATCGGAAAAGACCCTGATGCTGGGAAAGGCTGAAGGCGAAAAGAGAAGAGGGAGTAGGGGATAATAAGACGGTTAGACAGCTTCACTGACTCAGTGGACATGATTCTGAGCAGACTCAGTGAGACAGGGAAGCCTGACATGCTGCAGCTCATGGGGTTGCAGAGTCGGACATGACTTAGTGACTGAACAATAACAACAGTTATTAAAAAACAAAGTGTAATTTTTAAAATTAAGGTGCGTTGCATCTTTCAGGTTCGTTTACATACTAGTCAGCAGAGTCTCATCTCTAACAGCATCCGCTTTGCAATAACTCACTTCCTAGACAACACCACTGGGGTCACTGCAATAGTAAAATGAAGTGTTGAGGGTGCAGCGGCAATTTAGAAGACCACAGGACAGTACATTAACGAGTAAGCAAACCAAGAAGCAGGACCATTCACAGTAACTTATTTGAGAAATAACAAGGCTATACACAAAGAAAGGTGGTGTTTCAGCAAAGTCACTTCAAGTGCACACGGTGAACAATAGTTTTCCAAATTGAGCTGACAGGCGCCCTGCAGAGACGCGCACGCGCCCATCCCAGGGCCACAGGATGCCCCCGGATGGACCAGGCACAGCCCCTCACAAGCAGGAAGCCCCCGGGGGTGCCACTGCCCTCCCTCTTACCTGCCAAAGCCCCCGAACCGAGACACAAGAAAGGAAGTCTGGCCAAACATGGGGAGAAATGCTGAATCTCCCGACACCCCCTTACAGCCAGACGCCTGCCCGTGAGCACATGCAGCTGAAGGAGCCACGATTAACAAGTCAGGTACAACCCATCGGAAAGCTGGGTGCAATCACGGACAGAAGAGTTTCAGCAGAAAAGCAATTAACTGCACTGGAAATCCTGGAGAAATCTGTAAGACAGACTTTATTAAAGAGTTGTCTTTATGAAGAGCTCCACGGAGTTGCCTACACACTTCAGACTGAAAAATCTGTGCCTGTAACGGGAGATCACCAAGGTGGAAAACCAGGACAGAATACACCCAGACACACCACGGTCATACTGATCTCCGAAGACCCAGGGGAAGCCTCAGAAGCATCCAGAGAAGCAGGAAGCCTCACTCAGAGACGAGGATGAGACGCACACCGCAAGTGAGGCTAGAGGAAGCCCCAGGGAGGCGGGAGGATGCCTTACAGGCAAGACTTTCCCAATTACAACCTCCCCAACAGACAACTGTCGACAGCAAGAGCAGCCATCGCCGCCTCTTTACCCAACCTGCCGTCCCCTGGCTTCTGATGCAGGGCTGAAGGCATTATAATGGAAGGTGACATAGTTATGCTTATGGTTTAACAACTGCTTTTTAGTTTCATCCGTCTTTTCCTTGTTGCCCTGCCTTTTAGAGTCAATAATTTTATTACTTAATATTTTCCGCTCTCTTTCTTTTTTAACTTTATAATTCTTTTTAAATGTGCGCGTGACTGACTTGGAATTTACACCACACATCTTTAACATACCACAATCCCCACGGTCTGCCTTCAGGTAATACATGACCTCCCGTATAACCACGAGAACCTTATAATGTCATTCAGCCCTTTCCGCATCCTCCCTACTATTGTTTTCAAACCTTCAGCGCTTAAAAGATTTAAATATAAGGCCAGAAACTATAAAGCTCTTAGAGGAAAACGCAGGCAGTACACTTTTGACATAAATCACAGAAAGAGTCTCTCTGACCCACCTCCTAGAGTAACGGAAATAAAAATAACAAACGGGACCTAATAAAACTTAAAAGCTTTGGGACAGCAAAGGAAACTATGAACAAGATGCATGACAACCATCAGAATGGGAGAAATAATTATAAATGAAGCAACTGATCAAGGATTAATCTCCAAAGCATATAAGGAGCTCATGTAACTCAACATCACAAAAACAAAGAACCCAATCAAAACATGGGCAGGAGACCTAAGAGACGTTTCTCCAAAGACACACAGATGGCCAAGGAAGACATGGAAAGGTGCCCGACGCCACTCACTTCTGCTGCTAAGTCACTTCAGTCGTGTCCGACTCTGTGAGACCCCACAGACGGCAGCCCACCAGGCTCCCCCGTCCCTGGGATTCTCCAGGCAAGAACACTTACTACCAGAGAAACGCAAACCCAAACCACAGTGTTATCAGCTCACACCAGTCAGAACGATCCTCATCAAAAACCTGCAGACAACAAACGCTGGAGAGCATGTGGAGAAAAGGGAGCCGTCCTGCACCGTTGGTGGGAATATAAGCTGATACAGCCACTATGGAGAGAGTATGGTGGTTCCTTAAACAGCTAAGAATAACCCTACCATATGACCCAGCGAAGCCACCACTGGCGTACACCCTGAGAAAAACCCGGTTCTGAAGGACACGAGCGCCCCAGTGCTCCCTGCAGCGCGGCTCACAATGTCCGGCCACGGAAGCAGCCTGGATGCCGTCGACGGATGGACGGATAAGAAGCTGCGGCACACACGTGTGCAACGGACTGTTACTCAGGCATAGAAAGGGGTGGATCTGAGCCAGCTGTGGAGAGGTGGGTGAACCCAGAGCCCCTTACCAGAGTGAAACTAGAGAAATACCAATACTGTACATTAACCCATACGTATGGAATCTAGAGAATGGTACCCAGGAACCTATGTGCAGGAATAGACGTAGAGAAGCTCAGTTGGTAAAGTGTCTGCCTGCAGCACAGGAGACCCGGGTTCCATCCCTGGGTTGGGAAGATCCCCTGGAGAAGGAAATGGCAACCCACTCCAGTACTCTTACCTGGAGAATCCCATGGATGGAGGAGCCTGCTGGGCTGGTCCATGGTGTCTGAAGAGTCGGACACGACCTGGTGACTAAATCACCACCAGGTACCGAAGGTTTTTTCAGTTAATTGGAGGAAAATTGCTTTACGACGTTGCGTCAATTTCTGCTGTACCACAGTGTGAGCCAGCCATAGCCATGCACCTCGCCTCCCTCCCCTCCCTATCTCAGGGCGCCAGGTTGGTTTCCCGTTGCCCTACAGCAGCTTCCCGCTAGCTGGCTGTTTCACGTGAGACAGTACATCTCTGAGTGCTACTTTCTCAATCCATGCCAGCCCTCCTCCCCCTGTGCCCACAGTCTGTTCGCTACATCCGTGGTGGTTTGCTGGTTAAGTCTCTCGTGCTGCAGGCAGATTCTTTGCCGACTGAGCTAAGAAGGAAGCCCTCTTCAACACCTAACACCTTCAGTAAGTCCTATGGCACACTGTGGAAGCGCACACCGTCAAACACCCATCAGAAGCTTGGACGCCCTAATGATGCCACACGTTCCTTTGAGTGAAAATGAAATGCTAACCAAAAAGGACCGCGTTCAACCTGTATCTCAGAGAAAGGATCATAAGCAGGATCAGAAAGCACCGGAGATGAAGTAAAGATGCCAAAATGGCAGCTCAGAAGCTATGAAAGGCAGCCACAGCGCTTAGAGGAAGTTAATGACACTAAATGTTTAAAATAGAAACGAAAGTCCCAAAATCAGTGATCTGATCTTTCCCCTTAAGAGACTAAAAGGAGAATCATCCCAAAGTCAGCAACAAGAAGTAAATAAGTTATAAAACAGACATGAGCTTTTTTTTTTTTTAGAAAATAGAAACAATAAACAGAATTCTTTGGAAATCAACAAAATGGAGAGCTTGTTAGCTAAAGGGCCTGGGGAAATGGGGAGAGGAAGAGGAGGGTAGAGGTTCACAGCCGGGATGCAACTGAAGTTCCAGGGGTCGGAGGGGACGCGAGAATGCTGTGGACGGCTGCATGATATTAAGCTGGATAACAAGGATGCAATTAACAAGGGTGTTAAAACAGTCAGATGACCAAACTCACCCGATACCAGATAGCCCAAACGGCCCTCTATCACCTCTACAAAGGAAGTTGGAGGCCCCAGCTGCTTTCCTGGAAGTTCTTTACAAACCTCCCAGAATGACCAAGAGGAGCCACACAGCTCCCCACTTACCTCACCAAGCCGGAATTACGGACATCAAGCCGCAGCTGTGAATGCTCTCCTGCTCCGCAAAGGCTCGCAGGTTCCGGAGTCAGGACAGGGATGCACCCCCATCGGAATTCACCCTCTGGCCCCAGGGTCCACTCTCGGGCGCCTTCCACGACCACTCCTGACCTCAGAATCCCATCTCCTCGTGGTCCCCAGGACAGCCAGGCCGGGCAGCTGAGCTTGTCACCAACCCGCTGCCACTCAGACACGTCCTCTGGCCAGACAGGCGCCATCTTCCCACATTTTCTGTAACTTGTGCATTTTCCAGACAACTTGGCCCAGCATTAAGTCAATAATCAACATTCCAAAAATCTGTGTCAGAAAATCATGTGTTAATACATATATACATGAATGTACATATAGTATATTATGGTGTACTCAGTCGCTCATTGACAGATTAACTACAGAGTGATATTTCAACTTTACTTTAAAGCTATTAATGAGGAAAATATACTGTATTTTAGGAATATTCTGTAAAGTTTAGCCCTTAGCTATTCACTCTGAAAATGCTGAGCATTTTACTGGCTTTCCTAAGATGCTTCATCTTTCAGGAATGCCAAGGATGTTTTCTTTAAACAACACAATCTGTTCTTTAATTTGAAAAGTACTACATTTTGTCTTTTCTACTATAGGAACAAATCCTCTATTTAAGGAAGAAAAATTGTCCCACTCACTAAGGAAGCAATCTCCCTGGATCTTTCACAGAATTGCTGGGAGTCTCCAAGGCTCTGGGCTCTTTAAGAAGACAGCAGCCTCAGGAATGACTCTGGCCGATGGATTTCTTCCTGCCTCGGCCTGAGCTTCCGGACGCTGCTGTAAGTGTTCTCTCCTTCCTTGTAATTCAGCATTGTGGACTCAGAGCATTTGCCAAACTCCAGCCTCTTCACGGAAAGCACTGTTTAATTATTCTAATTCACATTATCCAGTTGGCCACTGAGTCCAGGCCAACTCAAGTACAAGGCATCTTTAAGAACATGGAAATGAAAACAGAAAGCCGATCCCGTGTGAGATTTTCTCTTGTTCTGAAGGTCTAGTTACTTTTTGTTCCTCTCTCCAAAACAACCCTGTTAGAGCCTGAGAGAAGGGTGGCTGGGAGGCCCCAGAGATCATGAGACTCCCAGGAGATCCCCTGATGGATATTCTCAGGAGGTCCCTAACACAAGATCCCAGGAGGTCCCTAACACAAGATCCCAGGAGGTCCCTGCTATGAGATCCCAGGAGGTCCCTAACACAAGATCCCAGGAGACCCCTGCTATGAGATCCCAGGAGGTCCTTAACACAAGATCCCAGGAGGTCCCCTGAGAGAAGATCCCAGGAGACCCCTGCTATGAGACCCCAGGAGGTCCCCTGGCTGTGCTCAGAACCGAGGAGCAGCGAGCAGACACCATCCCGCCCCACCACGTACCCTAGCTCTTTGCCCTGGCCCTCCAGCCTTGTGGTGTAAGAGGAAAGTGGACATTTGGCAAATATGAAATTCTCTCAGTTTGATCTCTCTCAAAAAAGGTTATATGATTTTACGGCTATTTGCAGGAAAATACACACACATGCATTTTATATCCATAATTTCAGCATATAATCCAATCACACACATTGGAAAAAATGGGAGCAAAGATAAGAGGCCTCTCCCCTTCTCTCCTCTCTCCTCACTTGGCTTCTCAAAATAAACAAATAAACAGCTTGGGTCTTTGAGCACGGTCATTTCCTCTATTCTCCCATCCATGAAGCTGTGGTAATACCTGCCTGCCTTAACACTAGTAACTCTTGTGAGAATAAGCGAAGTAGTTATGAGGGCCCATCCCAAAGCAGCAGCAGCCCTGTCGATTCCGGGAAGGGCTCCCTGGGGGAAGGTCCCCGGTCCTGCAGAGGAGGGGTCATCGTGGGCTTGTGGGGACAAGCCTTCCTGGGACATCACCTCAGACAGCCACTCTGGCTGGAGTCCTGAGGGGCCAGTGTACCGAGAGTCAGTTTCTCTCTTCAAAGAAAGTTGCTCTGTGCTGTTGCTGCTGCTGCTGAGTCGCTTCAGTCGTGTCTGACTCTGTGTGACCCCGTAGGCGGCAGCCCACCAGGCTCCGCCGTCCCTGGGATTCTCCAGGCAAGAACGCTGGAGTGGGTTGCCAGTGCCTCCTCCAGCGCACGAAAGTGAAAAGTGAAAGTGAAGTCGCTCAGTTGTGTCTGACTCTTGGCAACCCCATGGACTGCAGCCCACCAGGCTCCTCCGTCCATGGGATTTTCCAGGCAAAAGTACTGGAGTGGGGTGCCAGTGCCTTCTCGGACTCTCTGTAGACATGTCTGAAGCTAAAGCACAGATGTCCCCGGGCGCCAGATTTCACCCTTGTGGGGACATCTCTGCCTGGACCAGCACCACGTAAGCCGGAGAATATAAAGGCTGTCTCCAGCAGAAGCCCCAAAATTCAGGTGGAGAATCTGGTTTCTCCCACATCCTAGAAAAGAAAACGCCAACTGAGAGAAATAGACATCCATCAGCAGATACAAACCCTGCTGCTTTGGAAGAGAGAAATGTCTTAACCATACAAGCTGCTGTAGCAAGAAATTCTTTCTCGCCAGTTTCTGATTTGCCCAAAAGAAAAGGAAAAGCAACTAGGCTTTCATCTAATGAAACTGGGCACACATGTTTGCGTAGATTTTCTTTTTCAGAACCTGCTTCTTATTCACTGAGGAAAAGGCAATGACTCTACAGGAGGTGGGGTTTTCCTCAGGAGGCAGTTTTTGTTCCTTGGAAACCAGATTGTGTTCAAGAAAGAAGTGATTTACACACATTTGGTTCTTCAGCAACACTTGATGATTGGATTTTGTATCTTCACAAATTGAGGTGATTGCTCTCGGGGAAAAATGAACAAAGGTTTCCTGGGAACAAAGCAATGTATAATGTACTTGTGCCCAGAGCATCTTTCCCAGCAAATTGTGTAGCTCAGCACATCTCTTTTCTATTGCTACGAAGAAAAAGCCCTGTAAAAGAAACAAGAAAGTCTACGTCCATCCCGGTTAAACTCTGATGCTGAAACTCCCTCTCTCCTGCTGAAAATCCAGTCCCAGTCCCGGACCTGCAGACTTCAGACCTGGGCTCCGGCCGGAAAGCGGTCCGGGCGCCCCGCCCCCGAGGCGGCACCAACGAGGGCCTCCGCCCTGGGCTTCCTCGCTCACACGCCCTGCGCCGCCCTGGATCCTGCGCCCGGTTCCGCCCTCCTGACTCTGCCCATCACCACCGGCGCGCAGCACAGCGGGGTCTGCAGGGCACAGAGGCTGTGGTGGGTGTGGGCAACGGGGGGGTCACACCAGGCAGAAAGGAGGAGGCCCCAGCAGAGAAGGGCACTGAGGTGCTGAAAGGCAACGGGAAATGAGCTGGAAACGAGCCTCCCCGGCCGATCCGGGACCACGTGCCACGCCGGGTCGCCTCCTCTGAAGCGTGCGCTGCTCAGGCAGAGGCGCCAGGGCACCAGGGAGAAAGAGCAGAGGGAGAGACCTGGAACAGGAGCCCGGCCAGCAGGGCGCGTGTCCATCCTGTGAGCAGCCTGCCCAGGTGCCTCCCCGATGATGCCGCAGGTTCTAAAGGAGGTGGCGGTTTGTCCCCCTGACTTGCTCATGCCTGCTGCCCCGGGGGCACACGGCCAGGTGGGCGCAGACGCCGCAGTGCTGAAGCTGAGGACGGGGCACTCGGGGCTGGAATGCCAGCTCTGAAGCGTCAGCTCTCACCCGGGGACAACGTGGAAAACCAGGGAGGGCAGGGCCTGGACAGGCCATCAGGATAAGGAAACGGTCCTGCGTCCAGACCTGGGCTTGGGCATCAGCCAGCTGCCCTCCGGCACCGCGTCTGTCACCGCCGTCCAAGAGAAACAAAAGCATCTTCTCTCCGTGAAGCACGTAAAACAAGCTTTCGTTACATGCCTCTATTTTTATTTATTAAAAAGCAGAGCATTCCAGATCGGTCCATTTATTACACTTGTTTCAGAGAGCTCATGGGGCTAAACTTTCAGATAAACATCTGGTTGCAAATACAAGCTCTGCAGAAACCATTGTATTCTTGGTAAAAGAGATGATAAACCATGATTTCACTTTATCTTAAATGTACATATACAACAGTGGGTGAAAATGTGGATATTGTCATCCAAAAGTGTTCGTTTTCTCTGTGTGGAGTCCCAGTGACTCGAGAACACAACAGCTCCTGAAGGTGGTGCTTGGCCCCGAGATCCGGAGGAAACAGAACCTTCAGGAATGACTCGTCATCAGAGGCTTTCAGTTCGCTCCTAGGCACTTTCTCTCGTTTTGCTGTTTACTATGAAAATCACCCTTTCTCATCTGTTTTACCTGCAAAGAGAGGCCCTAACCCTGAGCTGTGGTTGAAAACTCGATCCTTACACGACACCCGGTTAGACTGGAGCGTGTGTGATAAAGAATTAACTGCAGACAAAAAGAAGGCTCATCTGGTCGCTCTGAGTTTGAGACAGGCTGTAATGAGACATGCGGTTCCCCACGAGGTCACGGAAACTGCGACCAAAGCATCAGATCTTAAGGTCACCTAACGTCCGTGGAATTTCTTCCACTAGAGATTCTGAATGACAATATGTCTACATATTCCTTAACAAAAATGTTGTACAGTACTTTCATAAATTATTTCATTGCATATAATTTAAATTAAATGAGAGTCTCTTTCTGTAAATTTCAGCGACAACTTGGTTAAAAGGTATCACCACTCTGTGGGCATTCAATGGGCTGGAAAGTTGCAAATACAACATTAAGAGTTAAAACGTCTTTAAGTGGAAAATCGCTCTAGGAGCTGAAAGAAGCCCACACGTGGGCAGAGTCAGTGGCACTGGTCGCTCCTATTCTTGCGGAGCCTCAAGAAAGGGAAATACCTTGTAAAAGGAGAACAGGAAAAGATCACAGGCAAGGAGCGCTTTCCCTAAAACCACGTTTAGAAGAAGAAATCCCTCAGCTCAAAGCCCCGGGAAAGTTTCAGGTGCTCCCCAGCTCCCCAGAGGCAACTCGGGAGGTGAAGAAGCCGGGTCAGTCCACCATCCAGGAGACACGGGGTCGAGGGGTCAGCGAGACGGTGGGAGAGGCAGCTCCCAGCTGTCCCCAGACCCTCTAGACCCACCGAGACTGCTGGCTTTGCCTCTGGCCCCGTCCGGGTCCGGGATGGATGCTGCCTCTGTGCCAGCAGGAGGGCAGGCATGAAGCCGACTGGGGACTGACCCCTGGCAGGCTGACGTCACCACCACACAGCGCTGAGCCCACAGGCATCAGCCATGCCGCGACCCAGCCTGTCGCCTCTGTGCGACCAGCCCTTCCCCAAGTTTCCATGAGACCATGAATGGCACCTCAGGCCTTTCCTATGAGATCTGCGGAGAAGAGGAGCCCTCGCTGAGCCCTCAGGCTTGGTGCTGAGCAGCCACAGCCAGGCGTCCATGAACACACAGCCCTCAACAGTCTAACTCATATCATGTGCCAGGCAGACAAAGTATGTCCCCATTCACAGCAGATTAAACATGAGTATCTGGAAATCCTGAAGTATTTGCAAAGTGAACTATGTACTTCCTTGTAAACCACGAGTCACTGCAAGGATCAAAGAGCAAATGAGGAAATACCGTGGCTGAAAGCACGTGTGCTGCGTCCGCAGAACCTCATTGGCAGGCTCACCAGAAGCATGGATGTGGCCTTGCTCATGGCTGGGGACTGTCACAGTGGGATTCAGGATGCACAGCTGAGCCCCAGGAGACACAGGGGGGTCTGGAAGACGCCCCAGGCTCTAACCTCCCGAGGGGGTCCCGGCGTGCCCTCCTGCCGGCAAAAGCGGTGCAGCCCTCATCTGACTGACTCTGCACCGTACTGGGGCAGACCAGACGAGCAGTGGAGTGCTCCCTTATCTGCTGACAACACCATCACCAACGTAGGAAATCCAAGAACCTACGGTCCTCCCACTGCTTTGGTTGGGACAGGATGAATCTTTTTCATATAGTTATGACTAGCTGCAATCTCTTTATTTAAAGGCAAGTTTATATCCTTTGTACATTTTTTTCCTCTTGGGTTCTTTTTGCAATCTTGGAAGTCGTTTTTTTTTTTTAATTAAAACTATAACTCTTCAATTATCATTTATATTAGAAATAACTTTCTATCTTGTTTTCACTTTATTTTGTAATTTGTCTATTTTTTTATGAGATTAGAAAACATTTCTTTATAGTCTATCCACCTTCTTCTTATGGTTTCTGCATTATAAACGCCCTTCCCAATCTTATAACACTCAGAGATAAAGTTTACAGAAATATAGTTTGCAAAGAATGCTGACCATCAGATTTCTAAGAAACACAAAGAGAAATAATCAAAAATACAAGAAAATAAGTAATACTTCACAGTCCCTCATGTCCAGGTGAAATTCCCCACAAGGAGAAGAGGTGCTGTGCAGAGGAGCAGAATTCTCAGAGAAAATGCTGGAGGACGGCTTAGAACCAAGGCCATCATGATACTGAAGAATACAAAGGAAAAAAGGTCTTTCAGACACAGACGCAAACAGTCTCTGACCAATGACAAGTCCAGTGATGGCAGAGTTCTGAGCAGCAACAGGGGCATCAGAGGAAACACACTTCCAAAAGAGCAACAAAAAATAGACCAGAATTCTGTAAGTCTTTCAGAAGCAAGGTGTGGTAAAAGGAGAGATTTCAGTCCCAGAGAGACCTTTGCCACCTGGTGATGGACAGGGAGGCCTGGCGTGCTGCAATTGATGGGGTTGCAAAGAGTCGGACACGACTGAGCAACTGAACTGAACTGAAAGATGTTCTTTAGGAAGAACGGGGATCCCAGAAGGAACACCTACGATAACAGACGGACAGCACAAGAAAAGTGCAAGGTGTGGAAAGAGCTTCTAGAAAAATCAGTAATAAAGTCTCACTTTTGAAGTTAACAGACAAGAGAGCACATCCCATCGACAGAGGGCACTAGGGGGTCTGTGCCCACTGGGTCCAGTCTCTGGGGGCTCCCAGGTCTTGTTACAGGAACACACTCTTCTCTCGTCCACCTGGACTTGCTTTTCCGGCATCCTCAGCTCTGATGAGCAGCTGTGCTGGGTATAACATGTTGAACTGATGGTGTTTCTTTTTCCCTCAGCAACTTGGAGAGCACCACCCCAGAGAGCACCACCCCCCCCCCTCACACCCCCCCCCCCCCCCGCCACTGCCTTCTTCCCTCCATAGTCAGGGGAGAGATGCTAGATTTAGAAAATGAATCACACAAATCCATCCCCAAAACATGACCTATTGATGCATTTCTGACGAATGAAAACAACCAGCTTGAGAACTGGAAAGGCTTGTGGGATTTAGAAATCTGGCATTTTCTCCCCATGGGATTATGAACCGTGAGTAAACTTAACAGCTACCAAGGATTCCTAAGGGACACAGTCAGCTTAGCCACAGATGAGCAAGCTGGCAAGAGCAACCTGGAGGGGCTGTGCTGAGTCCTTTCTCACGGGAACAGCTGCAAAGCCTCTCCGTTGATATAATAGCCTATTGGGCAGAGATTCAGCAGTACTGATGAATATATCTAAAAAGTGTGAAAATCATCATTTTATAAAGACACAATTTAAAACGCAGGACAACAATTGCACCTAGTGGATGGTTTTAGCTAATAGGATGCATAGCAAAAAAAGCCAGAAGTGTATAAAAGGCTGCCTGCACTCAGGCATCCAGGTCACACCCTTTTCTTACGCTGTTCAATGTTTTACATTTTCCACACTGAGGCAGGAACGTTATGTCACTATTCACACAAATTCTGAAGTGTGGAATACAGAGACTTAAACTGAAGGAGGTGACAGGCCCGGATCCCACAGGGGGGACCGGGGAGGGGGCTGGGTGCAGCCTTGTGACCTGCTTCTGAGGTCCAGCCGCACCCCTGCCACCTCAGTCCTCCCCGTCCCGCTCCAGCCCCAGGGCAGCAGGGGGCTTTCACAGCAAACGGGGTGACACCGCCCTGACCCCTCAGGGACTCCACTGGCTGAACCACCATCTCTTTCTCCCCAGGACTCCAGTCTCTGCCCTATTCCGGAACCTGCAGTGCAGGGTCCAAACCAACCCCCACCTCCTCCTGCCCACCTGTGAACATGGAGACTCAAATCCAAAAGTACTTCCACTCCACTCTGACAACAGTGAAAGGAACCTACGGGCCACAATGGACTCTGATAAAGCAAAGGAAGGAAGCAGCATTAATGCACAGAGATCGGGGCTGGCTCCACCTATATCAGAAACAGAATGCGTGAGACTCATCAGTCTTCGCCAGCGCTCTGTGTCTTGTCCTGATGGGAAAGGTTTTCAATTTTACCTCCTCTCTTTAACTGCCAGCTTTTCCCTCTTCATTGTATTAAGTTTTCTGTTACTTAATTTAACATAGTCAACAAAAGAATCTGAAATGCAGTACTTGGATGCAATCTCAAAAACAACAGAACGATCTCTGTTCATTTCCAAGGCAAACCATTCAATATCACGGTAATCCAAGTCTATGCCCTAACCAGTAATGCTGAAGAAGCTGAAGTTGAATGGTTCTATGAAGACCTGTAGGACCTTCAAGAAATAACACCCAGAAAAGATGTCCTCTTCATTATAGGGGACTGGAATGCAAAAGTAGGAAGTCGAGAAACACCTGGGGTAACAGGCAAATTTGGCCTTAGAGTACAGAATTAAGGAGGGTAAAGGCTAACAAAGTTTTGCCAAGAGACACACTGGTCATAGCAAACACCCTCTTCTAACAACACAAGAGAAGACTCCACACATGGACATCACCAGATGGTCAACACTGAAATCAGATTGATTATATTCTTTGTAGCCGAAGATGGAGAAGTTCCACACAGTCAGCAGAAACAAGACTGGGAGCTGACTGTGGCTCAGATCATGAACTCCTTATTGCCAAATTCAGACTTCCACTGAGGAAAGTGGGGGAAACCACTAGACCATTCAGGTACGACCTAAATCAAATCCCTTATGATTATACAGTGGATGTGAGAAATAGATTCATGGGATTAGATCTGATAGATAGAGTGCCTGAGGAACTATGGAATGAGGTTCATGACATTGTACAGGAGACAGGGATCAAGACCATCCCCATGGAAAAGAAATGCAAAAAGCAAAATGGCTGTCTGAGGAGGCCTTACAAATAGCTGTGAAAAGAAGAGAAGCAAAAAGCAAAGGAGAAAAGGAAAGATATACCCATTTGAATGCAGAGTCCCAAAGAGTAGCAAGGAGAGATAAGAAAGACTTCCTCAGTGATCAATGCAAAGAAATAGAGGAAAACAATAGAATGGGAAAGACTAGAGATCTCTTCAAGAAAATTAGATACGAAGGGAACTTTTCATGCAAAGATGGGCACAATAAAGGACAAGCAAAAGATATTAAGAAAAGGTGGCAAGAATACACAGAAGAACTGTACAAAAAAGAACTTCATGACCCAGATAATCACGATGGTGTATCCACTAACCTAGAGCCAGACATCCTGGGATGTGAAGTCAAGTGGGCCTTAGGAAGCATCACTACGAACAAAGCTAGTGAAGATGATGAAATTCCAGCTGAGCTATTTCAAATCCTAAAAGATGATGCTGTGAAAGTGCTATGCTAAATATGCCAGCAAATTTGGAAAACTCAGCAGTGGCCCCAGGACTGGAAAAGGTCAGTTTTCATTCCAATCCCAAAGAAAGGCAATGCCAAAGAATTCTCAAACTACCGCACAACTGCACTCATCTCATATGCTAGCAAAGTAATGATCAAAATTCTCCAAGCCAGGCTCCAACAGTATGTGAACCATGAACTTCCAGAAGTTTAAGCTGGATTTAGACAAGGCAGAGGAATCAGAGATCAAATAGCCAACATCTGCTGATTGTCAAAAAAGTAAGAGTCCAGAGAACATCTACTTCTGCTTTATTTGTTACGCCAAAGAATTGACTGTGTGGATCACAATAAACTGGAAAATTCTGAAAGAGATGGGAATCCCAGACCACCTGACCTGCCACCTGAGAAATCTGCATGCAGGCCAGGAAGCAACAGTTAGAACTGGACATGGAACAACAGACTGGTTCCAAATAGGAAAAGGAGTACGTCAAGGCTGTATATCGTCACCTTGCTTATTTAACATACATGCAGAGTACATCATGAGAAACGCTGGGCTGGATGAAAAACAAGCTGGAATCAAGATATACAGATGACACCACCCTTATGGCAGAAAGTGAAGAAAAACTAAAGAGCCTCTTCTTGAAAGTGAAAGAGTGAAAAAGTTGGCTTAAAACTCAACATTCAGAAAACGAAGATCATGGCATCCAGTTCCATCACTTCATGGGAAATAGATGGGGAAACAGTGGAAACAGTGTCAGACTTTATTTTGGGGGGCTCCAAAATCACTGCAGATGGTGACTGCAGCCATGAAATTAAAATACGCTTGCTCCTTGGAAGGAAAATTATGACCAACCTACACAGCATATTAAAAAGCAGAGACATTACTTTGCTGATAAAGGTCTGTCTAGTCAAAGCTATGGTTCTTCCAGTAGTCATGTATGGATATGAGAGTTGGACTATAAAGAAAGCTAAGTGCTGAATTATTGATGCTTTTGAACTGTGGTGTTGGAGAAGATTCTTGAGAGTCCCTTGGACTGCAAGGAGATCCAACCAGTCCATCCTAAAGGAAATCAGTCCTGAATATTCATTGGAAGGACTGATGCTGAAGCTGAAACTTCAATACTTTGGCCACCTGATGTGAAGAACTGACTCATTTGAAAAGACTCTGATGCTGGGAAAGATTGAGGGCAGGAGGAAAAGGGGACGACAGAGAATGAGATGGCTGGATGGCACCATCGACTCAAGACACGGGTTTGAGTGAACTCTGGGAGCTGGTGATGGACAGGGAGGCCCCGGCGTGCTGCAGTCCACGGGGTCGAAAGATCGGGACACGACTGAGTGACTGAACTGAACTGAATTTAGCATAACATGTTATATATGCTCATATCAAATCAATAAACTACATCATCCGATTTAGAAATTAAGTTTTAACATGACTAGATCTTATCTAAGCATCAGTTCAGTTCAGTCACTCAGTCCTGTGCAGCTCTTTGCAGCTCCTTGGACTGCAGCGCGCCAGGCCTCCCTGTCCGTCAACAACTCCCAAAGCTTTGCTCAAACTCATTCCATCGAGTCAGTGATGCCATCCAGCCATCTCATACTCTGTCATCCCTTCTCCTCCTGCCTTCAGTCTTTCCCAGCATCAGGGTGTTTTCCAGTGAGTCAGCTCTTCACATCAGGTGGCCAAAGTACTGGAGTTTCAGCCTCAGCAACAGCCCTTCCAATGAGTAGTCAGGACTGATTTCCTTTAGGAGGGACTGGTTGGATCTAAGCATTGCACTTCCTATATATACTACTAGTTATTTTTTCCTGTTTCATTTTGGCAGTTGGAACAAATCTGTTTTATATAAAGAGGGGGTAGTTAATATGTATGTGACTGAGCATGTCACTATTCATCTTTGATTATCACCTATTTCAGAATTGTATTCTGATTTCTTAAATCTTAGAGAAATACAATGGTTTTGAAATGTGAAAGTGTCAGTTGCTCAGTCACACCCAACTATTTGTGGTCCCATGGACTATGTAGCCTACTAGGTTTCTCTGTCCATGGGATTTTCCAGGCAAGAATACTGGAGTGGGCAGCCCTTCCCCTCTCCAGGGGATCTTCCCAACCCAGGGATAGAACCTGGGTCTCCTGCATTGCAGCCAGATACTATACTGTCTGAGCCACCAAGGTGAACATTATTCCAAAATCCTGAATGTCATTAAGAATTGACTATATTATAACTATATTAACATTGGCATCACTGACTCAATGGACACGAGTCTGAGCAAACTCTGGGAGACAGTGAAGGGAAACCTGGCGGGCTGCAGTCCATGGGGGTCACAGAGAGCCGGACACGCCTTAGTGACCGACCAAACAACAGCAACATCAAAATAAAAAAAATACATAAATATTATTTATATTGCATCCTAAAATTAAAAATTCTGTAGGTTCAAATTATTTTTTATAGCTTTCTGGATCTTAAGTGAATCAATTTCTTTTCAAAATACCACTGACTTCAACCACAAGAGATTTTAGCACTAAATCCTGGTTCCCACTGCATTTCAAATCCTAAACACCAGATGGTCGACATCGAAATCAGATTGATTATATTCTTTGCAGCCAAAGATGGAGAAGCTCTATACAGTCAGCAAGAACAATACTGGGAGCTGACTGTAGCTCAGATCATGAGCTCCTTATTGCCAAATTTAAACTGAAATTGAAGAAAGTGGAGAAAACCACTAGACCATTCAGGTATGATTTAAATCAAATCCCTTACGACTATACAGTGGAAGTGAGAAACAGATTTAAGGGACTAAGTCTGATAGATAGAGTGCCTGACGAACTATAGACGGAGGTTTGTGACATTGTACAGGAGACAGGAATCAAGACCATCCCCAAGAAAAAGAAATGCAAAAAAGCAAAATGGCTGTCTGAGGAGGCCTTACAAATAGCTGTGAAAAGAAGAGAAGCGAAAAGCAAAGGAGAAAAGGAAAGATATAAGCATCTGAATGCAGAGTTCCAAAGAATAGCAACAAGAGATAAGAAAGCCTTCCTCAGCGATCAGTGCAAAGAAATAGAGGAAAACAACAGAATGGGAAAGGCTAGAGATCTCTTCAAGAAAATTAGAGATACCAAAGGAACATTTCATGCAAAGATGGGCTCGATAAAGGACAGAATTAGTATGGACCTAACAAAAGCAGAAGATATTAAGAGGAGGTGGCAAGAATACAAAGAACTGTACAAAGAAGATCTTCACGACCCAGATAACCACGATGGTGTGATCACTAATCTAGAGCCAGACATCCAGGAATGAGAAGTCAAATGGGCCTTAGGAAGCATCACTACGAACAAAGCTAGTGAAGGTGATGGAATTCCAGTTGAGCTATTTCAAATCCTAAAAGATGATGCTGTGAAAGTGCTGCACTCAATATGCCAGCAAATTTGGAAAACTCAGCAGTGACCACAGGACTGGAAAAGGTCAGTGTTCATTCCAATCCCAAAGAAAGGCAATGCCAAAGAATGCTCAAACTACCACACAATTGCACTCATCTCACATGCTAGTAAAGTAATGCTCAAAATTCTCCAAGCCAGGCTTCAGCAATACGTGAACTGTGAACTTCCAGATGTTCAAGCTGGATTTCAAGAAGACGGAAACAGAGATCAAATTGCCAACATCCTTTGCATCATTGAAAAAGCAAGAGGGTTCCAGAAAAACGTCTACTTCTGCTTTATTGACTATGCCAAAGCCTTTGACTGTGTGGATCACAATAAATTGTGGAAATTTTTTAAAGAGATGGGAATACCAGCCCACCTGACCTGCCTCCTGAGAAATCTGTATGCAGGTCAGGAAGCAACAGTTAGAACTGGACATGGAAAAACATACTGGTCCCAAATTGGGAAAGAAGTACATCAAGGCTGTATATTGTCACCCTGCTTATTTAACTTCTATGCAGAGTACATCATAAGAAACCCTGGCCTGGATGAAGCACAAGCTGGAATCAAGACTGCCAGGAGAAATATCAATAACCTCAGATATGCAGATGACACCACCCTTATGGCAGAAAGTGAAGAGGAACTCAGAGCCTCTTTATGAAAGTGAAAGAGGAGAGTGAAAAAGTTGCCATAAAACTCAACATTAAGAAAACTAAGACCATGGTATCTGGTCCCATCATTTCATAGCAAATAGATGGGGAAACAGTGGAAACAGTGTCCGACTTTATTTTTGGGGGTCCAAAATCACTGCAGATGGTGATTGCAGCCATGAAATTAAAAGACACTTGCTCCTTGGAAGAAAAGCTATTAGCAACCTAGGCAGTATATTAAATAGCAGAGACATTACTTTGCCAACATAGGTCAAAGCTATGGTTTTTCCAGTGGTCATGTATAGATGTGAGAGTTGGACTATAAAGAAAGCTGAGCGCCGGAGAATTGATGCTTTTGAACGGTGGTGTTGGAGAAGACTCTTGAGAGTCCCCTGGACTGCAAGGAGATTTTACCAGCCCATCCTAAAGGGAATCAGTCCTGAATATTCATTGGAAAGACTGATGCTGAACTTGAAACTCCAATACTTTGGCTACCTGATGTGAAGAGCTCATTTGAAAAGACCTTGATGCTGGGAAAGATTGAAGGCAGGAGGAGAAGGGGACAACAGAGGATGAAATGGTTGGGTGCCATCACTGACTCGATGGACGTGAGTTTGAGAGAGCTCTGGTAGCTGGTGATGGACAGAGAGGCCTGGCGTGCTGCAGTCCACGGGGTCAAAAAGAGTTGGATACGACTGAGTGACTGAACTGAAGTGAAGATTTTCATTGATATTTTTTCTGCACCTTAAAGTCACCCACGTGTGAGTTGTTCACACTGTCACTGTCACAGGGGATTGAAGCTTTGTTCTTTTTTCTCATTTTTTTCTGTTTGAGCTTGGCTAGTGATTACAGATAGGTCTCAGCTTTTACAAATTCTTCTTTCTCTTGCTCAATGTTCTTCTAATTCCATCCAAGGAACTTTTAATATCTGCTACTTGACTTTTTACCTCGGGAAATCCAATCTGGTTCCTTTCACGTTTCCAGACCTCACCTGAATTTCTCCTTTACCCAGTGTGGTCAGGTCTTCCTGTTGCCATGGTGATGGGCAGGCATTGCCACGTCCTCTGATGTGGCCCCCGGGGCCAGGACACAGTGGCTGCAGTGGTCAGCTTCGGGGCTGCCCACCTGCCTCGTCCTGTCCCCAAGGAAGCCCGTTCAGGCCACACTCGTGAGTCTCAGCACAGGGGCGAGCCCCCAGGCTCACCGCTGCGGGCGTCCTCCCGTGTCTCCCCCGGAGGTGCCCTGCTCCTGTTCCATGGGCACTGGGGTGCCACCTGGGGCCCTGAATGCACATGCTTGTCTTTTTCTCATGTTTAACTAGACTCATTCGAGGAAAAAAATGGTTTCTTTCTACATTAAAGAAAGTCAGTTTTACATTTCTCTATCCCGTAGTGCAGAAGCAGCGTCTACGCGGTCAGGGCTATAATCCAGTCCACCCGACACAGACTAACTCAGCTGAAAATGCATCGCGGGTTCTTACTGTTTGGGATGATATTTTAAATGGAAGAGAGAAAAAATCGGGCCCACGCAGGCAGTCGGCCCTCTCTTCTCGGGCTCCTGTCGCTGTCTAGCCAGGTCTGCCTCCTGGTCATGAGCCTGCCCTCTTCCTCTGCGGAGCAGGAGGGGCAGGAGCCTAGCGAGCCGGACTAGCTCGCCACCGACCACACACACGGTGGGGTGGTGAGGGCCCTGCAGCCCGGCCCTGTCTCCCGCACGGCTTCTTACTGATTCGCTCCTTTCTTGCAGATGTTTATTTATGAAACAAGTATTCACCATGACTTTGTAAAACACCAGACCCTGCATTAGGCCAGGAACCTTGATGAGTCAACTGATGGCCCCTTACTTTCGGACTGCAGCTCCAGTGAGTCACACATGCCGAGTGCCCTTTACACTTTCACCTAAACCGTGGGAAGAGAGGTCGGCTGGGTGCCACGCCTGTTAGGACCAAACTGAAGCCAGGACAGGCTCTAAGGGGCAGGCCCGCAGGCGGTGTAGCTAGACCCATCAGAAAAATCCCCCTAGCCCCCCACCCGCGCCAGACCCGAGCCAATCCAGATAGGGGTGCGAGGTTTAAAAGTCCCGCCCGCGCCTATGGTTTAACCAATCAGCTATGCTGTTACAGAAACAAAGAACCGTCTGTATAAAAGTAGATGTGATTCAGAGCTTGGGGCCCTTGTCGGATTCCACTGTGCTGGATGAAACCTGGGCCCTGGCTCGAGCTGGTAATAAACCCCTTCATGCTTTTGCATTGCTGTGGACGTCTTATTCTCTCAGTTTTGGGGACTCGGACTCTGGGCATAACAACGCCCCAGCCTGTGAGGTTGGTGCTGAGACCTGCTCTGAGAGCTAAGCCCTCAACTGAGAAGGGGACGGTGGGGAGGCGTGTGGCCTCCTCTCCTCCCCCTGGGTGGGTGGGGAGGCTTCGCAGGTCCGGGCTGGGCACTGACCGCTCACATCTGCTCACGCGTGGAGGGTCGTCCTGGCTCCTCTCCACCTTGGGGGTGGGGGTCCCATCCCAGCATTTCGGGGGTGCTGAGCACACAGCCAGCCCCAGGCAGCTGAGATGGGCAGCAGGGCATGGTCTCGGGTGTGGGGCCATGTGGGGCCCTGGGCACAGGCCGAGGGGAGGCTTTGCTGCAGGAGGACGTGGGGGCTTGAGTGATCCCAGGACGGGCGGGGAGTGATCCCAGGATATGCGGGGAGCCCGCGCTGCTATCCAGCGACGTGCAGGCCCCACGGCTGATCCCGGGATGAGGGGTTAACCTGGGGCCTCACCCAGGAGCAGAGCTGGGAGGGGGCTCAGGTCACGGGATGCCTCCTGGTTTCCCAGGTGTCGCAGCTCATGTAACAATAGTAGGCCTTAGTTTTAGGTCTCATTTCACCAAATCACTTACCTGAAGCAACAGGAATAAGTTTGTTTGGTTATCATCCTAATATTTGCTTTGACACCCACAGGTCTGCCAATGTGCTGTTTCTGGAAGCCTCAGATCCAGGCTGGAGCTGGAGAAATTCTGGTGAGAAGGTAAACTCTTAGGGGCTGAGGCCTCATTCCTCCCTTGAGCTCCTCGTGATGCTGGGTGAGGACATGAGGGACGCTGAGAACCAGGAGGAGTGACCAGTGGGGGCAGAGGCCCCAGGAGGACGCGTGTAGGGTGTGAGCGACAGGTCGGGGTGGAGCGGTGGGCGTCACACAAGATGGGGTTGGCAGCCCGTTTGCGGGGAGCCCCTGGCTGGGGACACGGAAGGGAACTGTGTTTTTAAACATCCATTTCGTTTTCCTGCTTTCACTCATCCTTAAAAATTTTTCCCCACTTTCTTTTGCCTTTGAAAAGTCCTTTCTAATCCTTCCAAGCCAAGCTAAAACATCACATCACTGAAAATCTCCCTTGAAATCAAATTTAAGCCTCCACATCACAGAACCACAGCCTTTCCTGATGCCTGAAGGGCTGCGGGAGTCCTCCAAGCCCAGGGTCTTCTTCCTGCCGAGCTGTTAAGGCTCGACCCCTCCCCGAGGGTCTGGGGGCAGCAGCCAGATGGGAACCCTGGTGGGGATGTGGGGAAGATGCGTCTGATAAGGTGACGTGCCCATCACGCACCGATACCCACGCTCCATCAGTGGTGCTCATGTCAGCCACCCTCCCAGGCCTCCTTCAGCCTCGAGGACACCTCCCTATCAGCAAGGCCTTTCTCATCCGTGCTCCCGACCGCCTCCCTCCCAAACACCCCATGCTTTTCACCAAACTCTCTGGGAGCTGAGCTGGCCAGTCACCTGAGCCCTGGACACACAGTCACTGTTCTATCTAAACATCAGCCCCTGTGGGGTACAGATTGTGGCCTGGCTCCCCCCAACAGCGCTGTGGTGATCAGAAATCAATCACGAAGGAGGCAGGAAAGCTCCAGACCTTAGAGCAGTGTGAATATTTTCGATAGGAATGTGGGCCTTCACATTCACTGTTCATCAGACCCCGAGGTCTGATTGAAAAAAAGAAAACAAAAAGCGGAAATCAGGCACAGCAGGTCTCCTCAGCCCTAATTATCACAGAGGCTGAGCCTTATGAGGGCGAATTGTAAATCACGCCACCTGTAGCCTAAATAATCAGCCATGGAATTTTACATAATGGACTCAGAATCCAGTAATATCCACTGTGTTGACTCGAACGTTAAAATCCATTAGGTCTAAGACACATGAGGCTAAAAACACTGCCTCCTCCAGAGCCATCTGTGGGGTGGGGGGCGTGCGGGCCCGAGCCCTGTGCGGTGCCCAGATCCCCTCGTCTCCCAGTGGTCGCGGTCCTGCTGGAGGGCTGCTCCGGTCACCCCCGCCCGCCCTCACCCCGTCCCCAGGGGTCCTCCCCGCCCTCACCCCGTCCCCAGGGGTCCTCCCCGCCCTCACCCCGTCCCCAGGGGTCCTCCCCGCCCTCACCCCGTCCCCAGGGGTCCTCCCGGCCCTCAGTCTGTTCTGAAGAGTCCTCCCCGCCCTCACCCCTTCCTGAGGGGTCCCACTGGCCCTCACCTCCTCCTGAAGGGTCCTCCTGGCCCTCACCCCGTCCTGAGGGGTCCTCCTGGCCCTCACCCCATCCTGAGGGGTCCCATTGGCCCTCACCGCATCCTGAGGGGTCCCATTGGCCCTCACTCCATCCTGAAGGGTCCTCCCGGCCCTCAGTCTGTTCTGAAGAGTCCTCCCCGCCCTCACCCCATCCTGAGGGGTCCCACTGGCCCTCACCTCCTCCTGAAGGGTCCTCCTGGCCCTCACCCCGTCCCCAGGGGTCCTCCCGGCCCTCAGTCTGTTCTGAAGAGTCCTCCCCGCCCTCACCCCTTCCTGAGGGGTCCCACTGGCCCTCACCTCCTCCTGAAGGGTCCTCCTGGCCCTCACCCCGTCCTGAGGGGTCCTCCTGGCCCTCACCCCATCCTGAGGGGTCCCATTGGCCCTCACCGCATCCTGAGGGGTCCCATTGGCCCTCACTCCATCCTGAAGGGTCCTCCCGGCCCTCAGTCTGTTCTGAAGAGTCCTCCCCGCCCTCACCCCATCCTGAGGGGTCCCACTGGCCCTCACCTCCTCCTGAAGGGTCCTCCTGGCCCTCACCCCGTCCTGAGGGGTCCTCCTGGCCCTCACCCCATCCTGAGGGGTCCTCGCGGCCCTCACCGCATCCTGAGGGGTCCCATTGGCCCTCACTCCATCCTGAAGGGTCCTCCCCGCCCTCACCCTGTTCTGAAGGGTCCTCCCAGCCCATCCTGAAAGGTACTCCCTGCCCTCACCCCCTCCTGCAGGGTCCTCCCTGCCCTCACCGCATCCTGAGGGGTCCTCCTCGCCCTCACCCCGTCCCGACGGGTCCTCCAGTGACTCTCGAGGCGGGCGGTGCAGTGAGCGCACGCCGCCCTGGGTCAGCTCCTCGCTGAGGAGTCTCGTGAGGCCCCCGTCCTGCCCACACCCACGGTTCCCCGGGCAGGACTGGGACGCGACGTTCTGCCGGTGCTCCGGACGCTGCGGACACCGCGCAGGCCTGAGACGGGTGCGGGAGCACGGCGCTGAAAAGCCGGTGCTCCGCGGGCTCCGGGCAGCCTCGCCGCCCCCGCCCCGCCCGGCGGCCGCGCGCTCACCGCCCGGCGAGAAGCCTCCCGGGGGAGGTGGCCTAGTCCCTGCCGAGACCCCCAGACCCGGGCCTCTCCGCCCCTCTGTGGTGGACGGGTGGGCGGCTAGTGCTGGCGCCAAGCGTGACCCCGAAGGCTCACCCTCCTGGGAGGTCCGGGCCATGGACCCTGCGGGATTCCAGCGGGGACAGGATCCCTGAGGGTCGTGGAGGCCGCTAACCAGGGCAGAGGGTAAGCCTGGTCTCAGCGGCGGAGCAGGACCTGGTGGACAAACCCTGGGAACCCCCATAGGGAGAAGCCAGGAACCGAGGGGGCAGGTTCTCAGACGGGCCAAGCTTCCCAACCCTGGGCAGGACAAGGGCTGAGGAGCAGTCACTTGGGAACAGACATGACGTCTGACCCCGGAGGTGAGGAGGAGCCGCCCTGCCCCAGAGCCTGCAGCCTGGACGCACGAGGACCCCAGACCTTTGCATCTGCGGCCCCGGCAACAGCGGGAGGCGGTCCTGGGGGCCCCGCGGACTCCACGAGAAAGCCGGAAGGCTGTGTGTCTCAGCGGTGCCCGGTGACAAGGAGCAGAAAGTGACCTCGCACATCCACAGACTGTCTAAACTATGACCTACATTCCAGTCACATCCCCGAGGGGGAGACGAATGAACAGGGGCCTTGAGGTCGCGGGCAGGGAATTGCAGCCCTAAGTTTTGATAACAAAATAGTTATCAAATAGGGGAATAGTTTTGAAAACAAAATGCTTGTATTATCACATCTTCAATTATTTCAGAGCATCCGAACGTGGTGCCTCTTGCTTCCGGGTCCCAGAACGTTCCTTTCCCTCCCTCTGAGGAGAATAAAGGCAGCTCCTCCAAAATGAGGTGAGTTCCGCTCGCAGTGAGCCAGCAGCCCGCCGCGGCCGTCGGGCCCTGCGCGCCGCCACCAGCTTCCCGGGGCTCCGGGTGTCTGAGCTGCGCCGCGTCCCGCTCTGGAGGCCGCAGCTGGGCGCTGACGGAGACGCGCTTCCTGCCCGCGGGACGCTGAGAGCCGGGGGGGCAGGCCGCTCAGCCCCCGCCGCGTCAGTCTCCCCATCACCCCTTCCTGTCCTCCGGAGTGCCGACTGAGCCCCAGGCGGATACGAGCCCTGGGTGGATGCGCCGGGAGGAACGCCGGCACTCCGAGCCGGTCATCAGGTTGGACATGGCGGTGACCTGCCCCTTTGCTGGGTCAGGAGCGGGGCCCCCAGCGGACGTCGCTCCCAGGGGCCCGGCCCGCACCCACATCTCCCCTTCTTTGGGAGGGCTGAGGTTGGCCTCCATACCTGCCTTCTGCCTGCAAACCACCGCAGTCAGGAAGGTGAAGGTCTGAGACGAGGCAGCCCCTGGTGCGGAAGGACGACTGAACAGCCCCAGGCCGCCCGCCCCAGGCTCCACTGTCCCCGACGGGCTGCCTCCCTGTCCCTGGGCCTCTGCGGACTCACCTGAGACCCACTCGCCCAGGGGGAGCGCCCCCTCTCTCGCAGCGTCTGTGGCTGCTTGAGACCACGAGCCGCGTCTCCCGCGGGACTGGCCTTGGCCTTGAGCTCTGATGCATCACACTCCTCTGGTTTTTGTTTTCTCTTCAGCTGAATTTTTCATTGATAGTTGGGGATCACTCTTTTAGATATACAGCCTGTTACTGGCCATAACACATAGATTTTTCAGTAGTTGATTTACAATATTGTGTTAATTTCTGCTGCATGGGAAAGCGATTCATGTATATAAATTATATACGGTGGAGGTGGTTTAGTTACTAAGTCGTGTCCGACTCCTGCAATCCCATGGGCTGCAGCCCGCCAGGCTCCTCTGTCCATGGGAGTCTCCAGGCAAGAATCCAGGAGGAGGTTGCCATTTCCTCCTCCAGGGGATCTTTCTGACCCAGGAATCAAACCCGGGCCTCCTGCGTTGCAGGCAGATGCTGTACCAACCAAGCTGCAAGGGAGGACCCGCGTGTGTCCCTGCACACGCTCTCGCCCACGTTCTCTCCCAGGGTAGTGTCGCAGGGTACTGAACACAGTTCCCCGAGCCGCACTGCAGGACCGTGTTGCCTGTCCATCCTGTGCGAAATGGTTCGCTCTGCTGATTCCACTTTCCCAGTCCTTCCTGCCCCACCCACTGAACTCCTCTGGTTTGGACTCGATTCTGGGGACCTTCTTCCTCTGGAGGGGCCGCCACAGTCCAGTTGACCAAGCCTGGGCCTCGCTCGGTGAGTCGACTTCTCTGATAGAGCAGGAGCCGCAGGCATGACGGCACGGTGCAGGGAGCAGGGCTGGGCCAGGGGCCAGGGGTCAGGGGCCACCCCCTGGGGCAGACCCCCTGGGGAGCACAGCTGTGCCCTGGGGAGGCTTGCTGGAAGCTGAAAGTCATGAGCTCTGGTTTCACCAAAGGTTGCTGCATTTAGATAAGTCTCCAGACTGTGTACTTGGGTTTCACAGCTTTCCCTTTTTTATGTTAATAACCAAATCAAAATTTTCCTGAAAGAGTATAGGAGATGGCATGTCTGAAGCAAGTGTAAGTGGTGAATGCTGGGCAGGAGTTAAGTTATAATCAGTACTGGGAAGAGGCCAAGTGAAGGGGGGTGACGCCAGGTTTGGTGGGTGAGGGTCTCTGCGTCTCCTGGGGTCAGGTATTTCCCTAGCCCTCCCCTCAGCTTCAGCGCCCGAGCAGGACACCCTGGAGCCTGAAAGTCCCATGTTGGATGCTCAAACGGCAGCATATTGGAAGGAAACTGGGGCCTGAAGCCCCTTCCATGTTCCCACCTCAATAATGATGCTTAATGATTGAGAGACAGCAAAATAAACTGCACCCAAACTTAGTAACTATTTCCCACAAGGGGGTAACAAAGCCAGTTGCTGAGTTCAGTTCAGTCGCTCAGTCGTGTCCGACTCTTTGTGACCCCATGAATCGCAGCACGCCAGGCCTCCCTGTCCATCACCATCTCCCGGAGTTCACTCAGACTCACGTCCATCGAGTCAGTGATACCATCCAGCCATCTCATCCTCTGTCGTCCCCTTCTCCTCCTGCCCCCAATCCCTCCCAGAATCAGAGTCTTTTCCAATGAGTCAACTCTTCGCATGAGGTGGCCAAAGTACTGGAGTTTCAGCTTTAGCATCATTCCTTCCAAAGAAATCCCAGGGTTGACCTCCTTTAGAATGGACTGGCTGGATCTCCTTGCAGTCCAAGGGACTCTCAAGAGTCTTCTCCAACACCACAGTTCAAAAGCATCAATTCTTCGGCGCTCAGCCTTCTTCACAGTCCAACTCTCACATCCATACATGAATATTGGAAAAACCATAGCCTTGACTAGATGGACCTTTGTTGGCAAAGTAATGTCTCTGCTTTTGAATATGCTGTCTAGTTTGGTCATAACTTTTCTTCCAAGGAGTAAGGCGTCTTTTAATTTCATGGCTGCAGTCACCATCTGCAGTGATTTTGGAGCCCAAAACAATAAAGTCTGACACTGTTTCCACTGTTTCCCCATCTATTTCCCACGAAGTGATGGGACCGGATGCCATGATCTTCGTTTTCTGAATGTTGAGCTTTAAGCCAACTTTTTCACTCTCCTCTTTCACTTTCATCAAGAGGCTTTTTAGTTCCTCTTCACTTTCTGCCATAAGGGTGGTGTCATCTGTTAGGAGTATTTGATTTCCACAGGTCAGGAAAGTGTATGAAGAGAGTCTTATTCAAGCTGCTATTACCTACAGGAATCAGGAAATTAAGTAAAACCTAATCCCAAACTCTATCCTATTGAATATAATGAGTTTATTATAGGAAAACTCATCTTTATGCATTTTTTAAATCAGCTGTTCTTTTTCAGATAGTTTCTGTTAAACATTAACAGTTATCACACTTTCAAAATACTATAATTAAAATCTCTGTATCACCAAATTCATGGTTTTTAAAATCAGCCAAACTACATGATCTTAGGTCTGAGATAATCAGTTATTCAGGAGATTACTCATCTTTCTGGAAATGAGATAATGAGGGAGTTTCTAAGAGCAAAGCTATTTTTTAGAATTTGTGTTTACTCATTTGAGAAATAGTTGCCTCACATTGTAGGTTATCTTCAGGAAGCAGGATTCCAAGGAGCCTAGAGTCAGAGAGAGAGAGAGACTTTCAGACCCGAGACTTGGGGATAGAAACGGCACAAGTGAGCGGGCTCAGGTAACAGGAAGGATTCTCTAAACCAATGATTCAGAACACCACGGATATCAGGGTCAGAGCGGGCTGACTCAGGGAGGGCGGGCCTGTCTTCATCCTTCTCAGTAACTCTCATTTCTCTGGTGCTGAGCAGAAAATTAAGGTTCCCACACTCGACGTGGTTCATCAGCTCAGAAGCCTACTTTGGTAAGAAAGCGGCCCTCAGCCCCTTAGAAGGAGGCTCACTGCTGAGTCCTCCACACGCAGTGAGTGTCCAGAGTGGGCGCTGGCCCCTGAGACCCCAAGACCCGCAGTCAGGCTTCTGGACCCGGCTGTGTTGCCCTCAGGCTGGGCGATCAGGGTGGGGCAGCAGCTCCCCATTTCTTTGGGGTCTCCTTTCCCCCCTGTTTCTTTGGGGTCTTATCTCCCTGTTTCTTTGGGGTCTTCTCTCCCTGTTTCTTTGGGGTCTTCTCTCCCCATTTCTTTGGGGTCTTCTCTCCTGGCGGCCACCCCTAAGCCCCTGCTGCACCCTCAGTTCACCCCACAGCCTGGGCCACCTGCCCCCCAGCAGGGGCTCAGACTGAAAAGGAGGGTGACCCTTGCGTTTTGAGGACGTGGGTCTCAGGTCAAGTTTCACACGGTGAGTAGACTGCCCTCTCTCCCTCCCTCCTTCCATTTTCCATCAGTGCAGCACCCCACCCCTGTCCTGGCCACCTGGGAAGGGCTTTACACTCGCTTGTGCAAAAGTGAGACCGCCGTGACCAACGTTGTTGTACAGTTGCCATCTGGAGCCCCGTGTTCTCCCTGTGAACAGTCGAGTTCCTGTGACAGGAGGCCTGTCCTCTGTGCTTACTAGAAGCGGCTCTGCGCTCCATCCTCCTGTGGCAGAGGAGAGATGCCGGAGTATTTTCAGCTCCACCCGGGGGCGGACCCACGTCCTCCCTGAGAGACCAGGCTGTGGCTACTTACAGAGGCGACTTTTTGTGGTTGGGCCTGGAAGGCCAGGGACAATATGCAATATTTTAAGGTGGGCTTGTCAACTCTGACCCAAACGTGTATGAAGTACAGAGTCAGTGTCTTTCATTGATGATTAATTAAAATGTTACAAGAGAATTTGTTGGAACTGACCACTTAAAAAAGATTGAAAAGGAATTCTGGAAATGCAGTCACCCCTGATTCATTTTGATAAAGATTAGGAACGGGTCCCCTGACTTTGAAGAAACGGATATCTGCTCTCTCTCTCTCTGCCTGCATAACCGATGAGCAGCTTCCGCACAAGAGATGATGGAAGGAGGCACGGAGTCCTTTAGAAATGTGCCGCCCTGGCTGCGGGCTGATAGTCCTGAAGAGATCAATTAATTGGCAAGAGGATGCTCACTTGTCATCCAGCGCTTTAAACATTGATATCCCTGTGTTCCCTTCAAAGTGAGCTTATAAGCGGCCACAGTGGAGAATTCTGCTTCAGTACTGCTTTAGTTCAGAAGGTGAAAGCAGAAATTTGGGATTGGGAAAATTTCTCAATTCTCTATGTTAATCACTTACATGAAAACTTGAATAAAATACGCGTTTTGACAAAATGTCTCTGCTCTGTTTGTTACGCGTGTATCAGGTGCAGCAGATTTCTGAGTTCAGATTTTGTAAGTCTGTCATTTTTAATTTCAGATTTTCGGCCGTTTCTTTTTGCTGTGTTGTGCGCTTGTGTCAGCCATGACATATTGGGAATAACAGTTCACACAGTCCTTCCCTCAGGCAGTCTCACGGGCCTGGAGCAGGAGCCAGTGCCAAGACCGGTGGGCCGTGTGGGCGCCGCTGGGGGTGTGGGGGGCCCACGCCTGGGCCAGCAGCAGGGGCAGGAGCGAGCGCAGGACGGCTCCCCGGTGTCCTGCACGCCGCGCTGCTCCCCTTAGGCTTCAGGGCGGAGTCTGCAGCTCCCCCTTCCTGGGGCAGCGATGCTCACAGGACGCACAGAAGGGAGCATTCCGGCGGCTGTCACGGCTTCCTCAAAGGCAGCCTGGCTACCCGGGTACAGCCCTTCCTCTGGTTTTCACCCAAAGTGGTGGTATTTTGCATAAACTAGGTTTGGAGGTTAATGATAAACCATGTGCTTAAGTAACTTAGATCCCGGCAGTCTTGTGGGTCTTATCTTCTGCCTCTTAATCCAGTTTGCTCTGCCTTGCTTGCTCAGTTGCCTAAAAGGCCCATCTAGCTCACCTTGTTGGTGGGGTCCTGAGAGAACATAAAAGCGATTAAAATGGGCTGCTTTCTCTTCTTTTAGACACACAGGGGATTTCCGGGGCAACTGCAGTTACCATTTGAATCAGCTCCAAAGGGGGCTTTTTAAACCAAATGTCTGTCTATCCATCCACCTATCAAATGCACACACGTACATACATCCACCTATCAAATGCACACACATACATGCATCCACCTATCAAATGCACAGACATGTATACATCCACCTATCAAATGCACACACGTACATACATCCACCTATCAAATGCACACACATACATGCATCCACCTATCAAATGCACAGACATGTATACATCCACCTGTCAAATGCACACACATACATGCATCCACTGATTAAGTGTACACACGTACATACATACACCTATCAAATGTACACGTGTACATGCATCCACCTATCAAATGTACATGCGTGCATACATCCATCTATCAAATGCACACACGTACATGCATCCACCTATCAAATGTGCACACACATATGCATCCACCTATCAAATGCACAGACATATATATCCACCTATCAAATGCACACACATACATACATACATCTATTAAATGCACACACATACATACATCCACTGATCAATGTACACACGTACATACATACACCTATCAAATGTATACATGTACATGCATCCATCTATCAAATGTACATGCGTGCATACATCCACCTATCAAATGCACACACATACATATGTCCACCTATCAAATGCACACACGTACATACATCCACCTATCAAATGTACACATGTACATGCATCCACCTATCAAATGTACACGTGTACATGAATCCACCTATCAAATGTACATGCGTGTGTACCTCCACCTATGAAATGCACACACGTACATACATCCACCTATCAAATGCACACATGTACAGGCATCCACTGATTAAATGTACACAAGTACATACATACACCTATCAAATGCATACACGTACATGCATCCACCTATCAAATGCACACATGTACATACCTACATCTAACACATTCACACATTCATACATCCTCTCAGTGTGTATATAGTCAGCAGATGCTATCTACAAGGAAACCAAAATATCTCAGTTCTTAGTATTAAAAACAGAAAATTTTAAAAGCACACATAAAATATTTATCTGTTCTTTGAGACTGGTTACTTTTTTAAGAGGAATGTGATAGAAGGAAGAAAGGTTCTGTAACCTTTTAAAGAAAGTGCTTTCTCAACGTGCCTGGAAGAATAGCATCTCTGCACTCTCAAAACAAAACTATGGAAACCGTCTGCCTCTGAGACAGCCTAAAGTTAAGCAGGCTTTGAAATTCCTTCAAGCAGTTTTAAAAATAATCTTATAAGAAAGCCCTAAATACTATTTGAAATAAAACATTATTCAACACTCTCATCTTTTTAAGCATGGAGGCTGTTTAAAAATTAAGCCCAAATTAAACTGATGGCATATGGCTCCTTATTTCAGAAATCTTAATGCCAAAGCTGATGAAAATGTCCCCAAAATGTGTGTGCATGGGATCCTGTGATGGCAAGGGCACTGGCCTTCGAGTGTCTTCCTGGCCTTCCGGTGAGAGGACGGGCTGGTCCCCAGGGTGTGTGGGCAGTTTGTGTTTCTCTCACCCCCAAGCTTGTGGTGTTCAGGAATCGTGGTCAATAAGGATCCAGGGAATCGTGCTGAGTGTGCAGTCAACATGTCAGCGACAGCTATGGAGGAAGCCTCCACCCCCAGGAACATCTGTGTTTACTTAGGGGACGGAGCAGCAAACAGAGCAGCCGAAGTCTAGTCGATATACAGCGCTGTGATAGTCTCAGGCGCGCAGGAAAGTGATTCAGACGTGTGTGTTTACAGCGCTGCGACAGTCTCAGGCGCGCAGGAGAGTGATTCAGACGTGTGTGTGTGTGTGTGTTCTTTTCCAGATTTTTCCCTTACAGGTTCTCACAGTGTATTGTGCGCAGTGTCCTGTGTTGCAGAGGAAGTCCTTGGTGCGGGTCTGTTTCATATATCGTAGCGTGTGTCTGTTATTCCCAATCTCCTGGTTTATCACTCCCCCTGTGTTTCCCCTTTGGCAACCTTAAGTTTGCTTTTGGAATCTGGGAGTCCATTTCTGGTTTGTAAGAAGCTTGCTTTTTAGTGGATTCCATGTGTAGGTGATACCATTTGATGTTTGTCTCTCTCTCCGGCTTACTTCACTTAGCGTGGTA
The DNA here is from genome assembly GCF_032405125.1 of Capricornis sumatraensis. Taxonomy (NCBI): domain Eukaryota; kingdom Metazoa; phylum Chordata; class Mammalia; order Artiodactyla; family Bovidae; genus Capricornis; species Capricornis sumatraensis. The sequence goes on from NC_091074.1 coordinate 121,180,264, forward strand.
ATCTCTAGGTCCGTTCATGTCGTCACAGATGGTGTTATTCCATCCTTTTTGTGGCTGAGCAGCATTCCACCGCATATATGCACCGCACCCTCACTGCACTCTGGGATATTCATAAGAGACCAGTGGGCGCCACTGGGGGCCAGGCTGTGTCTCCAGGGATCTACTCTGGTCAGCTTAGTAGGCACTGACTTTCACCCACTTTCTGGAAGCCACAGGTTGAAAATCTGAAGCTACTTGAATGACGTTAGTCATTCCATCGAACCGCCAGCCTGGGGAGCGTCTGTGCTGGAGTCTGAGGGGCAGACGGGTCTTGGGGGGCGTGGTGGAAGGGAGCTCGGGGTGGGCGGGGCCTGGGTGGCGCCCCCCGCGGCTGGGCGCCCCTGCCCAGGCGTTTCTGCCCGAGAATCCCGGGAGCTGCAGTGGAAAGGGCGCCCTGGATTTCCGCGAGCAACTTTAGCATCTGGAGACACTGGGTTTGTCAGGCGTGAGTAGCGCGTGGTCAGACCGTCACTGTACGAAAGCGCGGCAGTTTCGAATAGAATCAACCGCTTTGGGACGTGCTGGTGTTATTCGCATGGAAACCAGTGTGTGCTTCTGCGTTTTCTCGATGACCGGCGAGCCGTGCGTGCAGGGGAGGCACGACACTTCCCTCCAGCCGGGATGGCTTTGGGGAGACGCCGCAAAGCAAGCGCGGGTCTCCGTCCACAGCCTGCCCATCTCCACGCCTTACCGTGGAGGGGCTGGAGAGCAGATTCTGCTTTTCAGCTGAGTTAATACGAGGAAATTTTCTCGACCTAAAAATGCTGATCCGAAACACCCTTTGACCAAACGTTGAATTTCCTCTTGCCGTGTGGAGGAGACACCAACTGCTCCTTGCTGAGAATATTTGAAGATCTGAAGGGGCTGCAGGAGTTTAAAGCTTTTCTGTTAAAATGATGTGTGCCCTGAAGCCTGCCAATGAAGGGTGCGCGGGTTGAGATCATGAGCCCTTAATAGTTAGTATCTCATAGTTTTCAGGAAATTGTAGTTAGTGAATAATGGGCAAACAAGGCAGGGAGTATCTGAGGGTCTCAACATGTAACAGCCTGAGCCGTTCGTACTGCTGTGAGAGACGAGTGAGAGTTAGGACCCCCGCACCATGGATTCGGCTTACGATTCACACTTGTAACCAACGTGCCGGGTTTACCAGGAGCGCATGATCTCTGCCCTCTGGGAGCAAGAAAATGAAACGGGAGAAGTGAATGGATGGGGCAGAGGGCTCCTTCTTGGGGAAGGAAGCAGCCGAAGCTGAAGCTGAGACTAATTCACATGAGAAAGTGTTCCCTCTTACTGGTGGTGAGAGATGTTGAAACTAAAAGCTAACATTTTTACCAATAAACAAACATTGGAAACACACACAGTGATAAGACTTGGCTTAGATTAAAGAAAGCTGGAGTTCTCTGGCATTTTCCCTGGGACCGTAAACTGGTTCCATATTTGCGGGTAAATTTTGGTACTTTTCCCACCGAACACAAACACACCTATAACGCAATCCTCAGTAATAAATAGAAATGGAGTTAAAAGTTTTTTCTTCATAGTCCTGTTGTTAACACCAAAAGCAGGAAACACAGGAAAATGCTGTACAAACACGAGATTTGTGTGCGTGGCTATTAGCTGATAGACTCAGAGTAGTGGCTGAGGTCGGTGGGTCCAAGGCGCAGTAGATAAAGCTGGTGGGTTATTGTGAAGAGTGTGATAACATCTTAACTAACTGCTCATATTGATAATGGCACAGCAGAATGCCGTGTAACCCTAAACAGTGTGATCTGTGATTCCCGCTGGCCCATGAGCGGTGAGTTTCATTTTCTTCTTTTCCTCCACATTGTAATGAGCATTCAGGCTTCTTTCCCCATGAAATAAAATCTGTATGATAAACGTAAGTCTCAGGCAAGCATACGAAGAATGTTTTTTGCTTTTGTTTTTGTTTTTTACTTCATAAGCACTTTTTGCTTTCAAGCTAATCCAAAATGGAAGATTTTGCAAGAAAAGCAAATGGGACTTACTTTTGAAAAAGATGTGCTCCTTTTGGTAATTGTACAAGAGTAACTCTCTTGAACCCTAACTGACCTTCAAAACTAAATTCCCCAAAGAACTGAGACTTGTGTTCACTTTGAGAGGAGAGCCCTGTTGCTTTATTTGATGGTAGACATGGACACAAAGTCAGCGGTAGGTGGAGCCTCCTGGGGTTTCGTGGATGTGACTGCTCTCACCGCCGACACAGAAGACAGTCTTTCCGGGTCCTCAGGAGTGTCTGGCTTGGCCTCAGGGCAGCAGTTCTGATGCCAGGATGCTCCCTCCACGGTGCTCCCTGCCCCTCAACAGGAGACCGCCCTCCCGGTGATGAGCCTGAGGCCAGGGGAGGAGCCAGAGCCCCCCGGTCCGTGATGGAAGGAGAGACACGGGGTCATCGCAAGAGCGGTTGATTCAAGCCCAGACTGTCTTCCTCAGCTTCTCCGCCTCAGTGTCCGGGGCAGAGAGTTCACTTTACTGAACTTCAAGGTTCTGATCTGTAACCTGGGAATCAAAAATTATACTCCTCAGTATGGCTGAAATAAAGATAATTATGGAAGTATGTGGCATAGCCCACTGTCCACCAAAGCCGTGTTGTGCGTGAGTTTAGACTGTGATCCCTGTGGACTGTGGCCCGCCGGGCTCCGTCGTGGGATTCTCCCACTGGTGTGGACTGCTGTCTCTTCCTCCAGGGGATCTTCCTGACCCCGGGATCGCACCCGCGTCTCCTGTGTCTTCTGCGGTGCAGGTGGGCTCTTTACCTGCTGAGCCCTACCCAAAGCCAGCACCCACTAAACACTCTTTGTTATTTCACTGTTACCATTAATTATTAGCAGTAGAAGTAGCTCTGTCTCCAAGCAGGAGACTCTTCGAAAGAGCTAGAAAAGCCCCCTGGCTGACTGAAGGCTGGCTGAAAAGCCCCCTGGCTGAGGGTGTAGAGGACGTTAGCTTCACATCATGCCTTAGAAATAGCCTCGGCTGTGCTGATAACTTGCACTTTGAACTGTCGCACCGTTTAAACACCGAAGAGAAGGAGCCGCAGCTTGTCCTCTCTGTTGCTTCTCTGCTTCTGAAGCTCCCGGCCCTCTCTGCTCACTCCTGTCAGACTTCTTACGAGCAGGTCTTTATCTATCCTGAAGGGAAGGGAAACAGGTACTAAAGTCCTACCTTATTGTTGTGTATCAGAATCTGGGTGTTCGCTTTAAATTATGCAATTCAAAGCAATTTTATTTTATGAAGTATTATTGCTTTGGGGGTTATTTAGTATTTCAAAATAGAAGACAATAAAAATATATCTTAAAAGTCAGTAAAATACATTGCTCTTTTCACAGAACAAAGCGATTCAATTTCCCCATGTGCTCCTTCCCTTTAATAAGTACCAGACGGTGGGTTTCTTATCACACGTAGGGAGTGACTGGTGTGCACGCCTCTGGGTCGGGGGCTGGGCTTGAGGACAGACACGCTTGCATGCCTGCGCCCGTTTAGTGCTTCCAGATGATGTCACAGCGCTGAGAGGACAGGCCTCAGTGGCAGGCCGCGCCGTCACGCCATTGAGCACTGCAGTGATCCCACGCGTGGTCTGCACGCTTACCCCTCAAGGCCGCACCCAGGCAGCCGCAGGGCACCTTGACCTGCGTTGCAGGCGCCTGGCCCCCCCGCACTCCATGCAGTGGGCGCCCCCACATCCGTTTTCCCAGCTTCCTTAATTTCTGAGGAAATGAAGGAAGCGAGAAATCCAAACGAGGATCCCATCAAAAGTGGGAAACCCCAAAGAGGATCCCTGGGCCTGGCAGGGTCTAATGCTCCGCATACTCAGGTACCTGGCACATAAGCAATTCTCCCTTCCCTGGTTCTCTTGAAGCTTTCCCCATGTGTTTAAAGATGTTTTCTGTGGGAACAGGGCTGACAGAATTGTGAGCGTCTCATCAAAACGGCAGTGAGCTGATCAGGAAACATTTCCCCAGAGCACCTGGACGGAGGCGCTGCACCTCACACCTGCTCTGGAAGCCCCTCGACCTCAGGGTCCCCCATGGCCAGGCCTCAGGATCCTAAGAGCAAATACGAACTTGTGAGCTCCCAGCAAAGAAATGATCAGAGCACGTGAGGGCTGGTGACCCCGTCAGCAGAGCTCTCTTAGGAGCAGGGAGAGAGAAATTCTCCCCCGAGGTCAGTGATCCCCTGGAGCTCACCTGAAGCGCGTTAAGGACACTGGTAATGGACTTCACTGCTTTCTTTCACTATTGCATGCTCTTTAATTAAGGACCAGCTTCATTCTGCAACAAACACACTCATTCTACACGTGTGCCACTGCTGCGTAGACCGGAATTACTGCAGAGGATTTAATTAGGGGGACGTTTGTCCTTAGGCAACAGCTGGAACTGAAATATCTCAAGCAGAACACCATCATAAAAATGGGCTCAGCCCTGCTGACACACTGTCCAGGACAGAATCTACCTGATGCCCGTCACCCGGGGTTCCTGGGGAACGTCTCTCCTCCATGAGCCTCTGCGTGCCTCAGCTCAGGCTGGATGTCACCACACCCTGCTTTGACGCTGTGTCCTCTGAAGTGGTCTTCTGGTATGCAGCCGTCTTGAAACCACAGTGGATAATGCGCTTAGGACAGCAATTGCTGTCCGCACCAGCCTTGGGTGAAAGTGCAGAATCACATATAGAGAGTCAGAGAGTGTTGTCCTTTGGGAAAGACAGGGCTTTGTAGACTCAGTCCTAATTATGCTCATTATCTTCAGTTGCACAGTCTATTTGCTTTGGCCAGATGACTATTAACACTGCAGGAAATGCCCGTCTAGAGACAAACTTCATTCCTTATTGCACATGGCATTTTCTTGGTGCTTTGTAGTCATTTGTGCTGGCTAGGAAAAGGAGGACGTCACGGCTGTATATTGTCACACTGCTCATTTAACTTCTTTGCAGAGTACATCATGAGAAATGCTGGGCTGGAAGAAACACAAGCTGGAATCAAGACTGCCAGGAGAAATGTTAATAACCTCAGATATGCAGATGACACCACTCTTATGGCAGAAAGTGAAGAGGAACTAAAGAGTTTCTTAATGAAAGTGAAAGAGGAGAGTGAAAAAGTTGGCTTAAAGCTCAACATTCAGAAAACGAAGATCATGGCATCTGGTCCCATCACTTCATGGGAAATAGATGGGGAAACAGTGGAAACAGTAGCTAACTTTATTTTTGGGGGACTCCAAAATCACTGCAGATGGTGATTGCAGCGATGAAATTAAAAGACGCTTACTCCTTGGAAGGAAAGTTATGACCAACCTAGATAGCATATTCAAAACAGACACATTACTTTGTCAACAAAGGTCCGTCTAGTCAAGGCTATGGTTTTTCCTGTGGTCATGTATGGATGTGAGAATTGGACTGTGAAGAAAGCTGAGTGCTGAAGAATTGATGCTTTTGAACTGTGGTGTTGGAGAAGACTCTTGAGAGTCCCTTGGACTGCAAGGAGATCCAACCAGTCCATCCTAAAGGAGATCAGTCCTGGGTGTTCATTGCAAGGACTGAGGCTGAAGCTGAAACTCCAGTTCTTTGGCCACCTGATGTGAAGAGCTGACTCATTTGAAAAGACCCTGATTCTGGGAAAGATTGAGGGCAGGAGGAGAAGGGGATGACAGAGGATGAGATGGTTTGATGGCATCACCGACTCAATGGAGATGGGTTTGGATGGACTCTGGGAGTTGGTGATGGACAGGGAGGCCTGGCACACTGTGTTTCATGGGGTTGTAAAGAGTCGGACACGACTAAGCGACTGAGCTTAACTGTGCTGGCTAGTTCATCTCGTTGGAGAAGGAAATGGCAACCCACTCCAGTGCTCTTGCCTGGAGAATTCCAGGGACGGGGGAGCCTGGTGGGCTGCAGTCCATGGGGTGGCACAGAGGGGGACATGACTGAAGAGACTCAGCAGCAGCAGCTCGTCTTGTAGCTGGCAGACCCTGTGCCACCTTCACTCTGGACATCCGTCAGGTCAGCGAAAGGACACGGCTCTGGAGTGTTGCGAGTCGGGCACTGGGCTGCTCTCAGCGGTGAGCGTGCAAGTGTTTGCTGCAATGTTCTGCTTTAAAGCTGGAGCCGGCGCTCACAGAGACTGTGGTTCTGCCCACATCACTTACTATCTCTGGGCCACAGATAATTAAAGAAAGGCAGTTTAATAGTCACTAAACACCTTCAGGTTTGAAATTTGCATCAGTGTTAATCTCAGAGACCATGCATGTGTGCTTTACCTGAGAGGGCTGAGCTGAACCACCGCCTCCAGCTCCCATGACTCCAGAGCCCCGATCTCGCTACTGCCCAGGACGGATGAACATTCAGTCCACCGATAAGCTGAGAAAAGGCAACAAGGTTTCCCAGGTGGAAGGAGGGGCAGACAGTCACACTGGGTGGTCAGCAACGCTGACTCGAAACCAACCAATGGGCGACGGCCTGACCTGGCCCTTGGCTTCCTCCCTCACTGACTGGACAGGCGCCCTGGAGGGAATCGGCCGGGGCTGACCCAGTGTAGACAGGCCCCCACCCAGTGTAGATGCCCCATCACCAAGCACTGGCCCCCATGGGGTGGGAGGCAGTGAGCTGGAGCAGACTCGCCTGCCGGCAGGGGTGCCCAGGGAGCCGTCAGAGCCTCCTCTCTGGAGGAGTGTTTCCAGCCAATGGAAAGGGAAGTAGCCGACGAAGCCTCCATCTCCAGTGATCCTCGAAGGTAAGCTGTGAGGAGTTCCTGGGAGACTGTCGATGAGAGTGCTCAGGACCACCTGGTGGGGAAAGACGTCAGACGTGTGGCTGCTGAGCTCACACTCCTGTGATGGGGATAGTTACACTCCTTGTTCACTTACACAGCAGCTCTGTGAGCACGCCGCTACACTCACACCTGTGTTCCTTGCTCACTTACACAGCGGCTCTGTGGGCACGCCCGTACACACACACACACACACACACCCCTACACACACACACACACACACACACCAGTGTTCCGTGTATGTCAGGCAGGTGCATACAGAAGCGTGTGTGTCAAGACAGAGCAGGCGTGGAGTTCTCAGGCCATCGACTCGGGAGCAAAGCTTCGATCCCTGTTTTTCTGAAGCTGAACATAAATTACTATTTCAAGCCTTCCTTCTGCCTGCTGGCAAGTTTCCCTTTATTAATTCATGTTAAACTCCATCAATTCAAGGTTTCCTTAGTCAAGTCAGGTCTTTTCACAGCAGCCGAGCCTGGAAAAGCCTGTGTGGTATTGAGAAGCTGAGGGTGGGGGGTCCTCGCCTGCTCACGGAGCATCCGGGGCGGCACCCCAGCTTCTCCGGGCCCCGAGGCCACACCATCAGCCCACCCGGCTGCGTTCTTCCCACATGAGCCCGGGGGTCAGCGGTGGGGACTCGGGACACCTGCCCAGGCTTGGGGGTAGAGGAGGCTCTGCGCCCACCATCTGCCTCTGCTGCGCCCCTTCTGGGGGCTCAGGGGAGGGCTGGGGCAGGAGCGCCTTGGGGCCACGCGCGCTGGGCCCTGAGGAAGCCTGGATTCCCTGCCTCAGTTTCCTCGCAGATGACGTGGAAACAGGGTCAGATGCACCTCACAGGGTGCTGTGAGCGTCAGATAGAGATTGGACATTGTGGAAGAGTCATGGACGCAGGAAGCAGGCCCTGACTGCAATGACTGTTTATTAATGGTTTTGCCATTTTTAATAAACGAGTTGCATGCACAGAAGCTATTGAGACAGTAAGTCACGTTCTGAGACGTCAGCAAGTGGATCCTCCTGGGGGTGGGGAGGAACTCCCAGGGCTTGATTCCGCGCGAATTCTCTCGTGTCTTGACTGTGCCTCTGATGGCAGCTGTGCAGGAAAGTGGACCCCGTGCCCGGAGGACAGGCCTCTGAGCGTCTCCACCGGAGTCCACGTCAGATGCAGTCATGTCCGTGAACTGGGAAGAGCTCCCTGACCGTGGCCAGGGCTCCTGACCTCGGGAAGTCTGCCTGTCTGCTCGAAGACGGGGCGACCCAGGCGGAGGTTACTCGTGACCCTGAGCAAGAGCATCACAAGGCCACCAGGGATCATGGAGTAGGGTCTGGATTCTCAGGCACGGCCATGCTGATGCCGAGGAGGGGGCGCTCAGGGTCTTATCGGCCTCCCCCTGGGAGCAGGAAGGGACAGCAGGCCGAGGAGAGACGAGCAACAGGAGACCCGGGAAGATCAGAGCTGCCAGGGGCCCCAGGTGCTTCCAGACTCACTAGGGCGGAGGCTGCAGAAATGACAGCCTGGAGTCCATTTTCTTCCCTCTCTCTTTTCTGTTTAGTTACATTTTAGGGCAGATTTTTTTTTACCAAGTGTGTCTAGGATAGCTTTTTGTTTTGCAGTCAGTATGACAAAGCTAATGGATTCAGTTCAGTTCAGTTCAGTCGCTCAGTCGTGTCCGACTCTTTGCAACCCCATGGACTGCAGCACGCCAGGCCTCCCTGTCCATCACCAACTCCTGGAGTTTACTCAGACTCATGTCCATCGAGGCGGTGATGCCATCCAGCCATCTCATCCTCTGTCGTCCCCTTCTCCTCCTGCCTTCAGTCTTTCCCAGCATCAGGGTCTTTTCAAATGAGTCAGTTCTCCCATCAGGTGGCCATCAGGTGGCCAAAGGATTGGAGTTTCAGCTTTAGCGTCAGTCCTTCCAATGAATATTCAGGACTGATCTCCTCTAGGATGGACTGGTTGGATTTCCTTGCAGTCCAAGGGACTTCTCCAGCACCACAGTTCAAAAGCATCCATTCTTTGGCACTCAGCTTTCTTTATAGTCCAGCTCTCACATCCACACATGACCACTTGAGAAACCATGGCTGATGGATTAGAAAACAGAGTTATAAGCACACAGTTGTGCCGAGGGAACCAGTATTGGCCGGAAGCGGGGTGGGGTGGGGGGACAGGATGGAGGTGTGGGCAGCGGAGGAGGGCGTTGGGGTGAGGCAGCCACGTTGAAGAGACAGCACCACATCGGCCGTGATCACAGGAGAATCACTGCCAATAGGAGGCCGGTTATGATTCTGGAAATAAGCAAACTGGTCTTCGATTGTGCGCTGTTTGTTAGCTGGTTGTAATGTTGGAGTTGATTCCAGAATAGAGCTTTAGCAGAAAACACAGCTCATTCCTACACTGTGTTCAGATCAGACCTCAGACATGTGGTCATTCCTCCAAACCACACAGAGCCCCCGAGCTCTGATTTCAGGGGGGCTCCTTCTGCAGAGGGGCAAGCTGGTGGTGTTTGGAGCGAGCAGGTCTGAAACCCCACGCTCTCCTCGCTGGGACGCAGGTCTGTCCAGCCCGTGCAGATGTTTGCCCCCGGGGAAACTGGTCTGTAAGAAGTGAGAGAGCCGTGAGCTGGGGGTGTTCACAGGCCCACAGACGTCTCATGGTGCAGGGTCCATGCCCGTCAGGTTGGGGAACGGTAGGTAGAGCTGGGCCTGTTCCTCTGTGAGCCCAGCTGGGGGCTCCGGGTAAGCTGGGAGCACCTGGGCAAGTGCGAGCAGACCCCAGGACAGAGGTGCTGGGGGGTTCAGATCTCCAGACTCGGTGAGGGGCCCACCCAGCAGGGACAAATACGGAGACCAGAGGGGTCGGCCAGACGGCCCCGGCACACAGAGACAACAGGACACTGCTCGCCGGCTGCCCCCAGCATCGCCCCGCCGGCCTGCTGGGGGAAGGAGCTGGGTCTGGCCTCCGTCTCTCGCGGGGGAGCCCCTCTGGATGACGTGGGGGTGGTGGGCCTGGGCTGCGAGCCTCGGGACAAGATCGGGCCCCAGGGACGGCTCTCCCGGGAGGAGCCTGTGTGCGGGGCTGGAGGTTCAAAAAGTGGAGGGGGGAGCTGTTCAGAGTCCAGGGCCGTCCACACCCAAGGACGTGGAGGGGTGGGTGTGGGGTATTGATCCGTCTTCATAGTGGGGGGGCGGGGAGGGGGTATTGACTGGTCTTCAGAGTGGGGGAGCGGGGAGGGGGTATTGACTGGTCTTCAGAGTTGGGGGGTCGGGGAGGAGGTATTGATCTGTCTTCATAGTGGGGGGGCGGGGAGGGGGTATTGATCCATCTTCATAGTGGGGGCAGGGAGGGGGTATTGATCCATCTTCATAGTGGGGGCCGGGGAGGGGGTATTGACTGGTCTTCATAGTGGGGGGGCGGGGAGGGGGTATTGTTGGTCTTCACAGTAGAGGGGTGAGGAGGGGGTACTGATCCGTCTTCATAGTGGGGGTGGGGCGGGGAGGGGTATTGCCTGGTCTTCATAGTGAGGGGGTCGGGGCGCGGGTACTGACTGGTCTTCATATTGGGGGGTGAGGAGGGGGTACTGATCCGTCTTCATATTGGGGGGGCGGGGAGCGGGTACTGACCCGTCTCCTAGTGTTCGCGTGTGAGGAGAGAGGCGGAGCCGGGCGGGAAGGGGTCCTGGCCCCCCAACGCGGCCGGGCCCTTCCCCGCAGGGTCTGCTCACCTCGGGTCCCGGGTGAGGGGCTGACGCCTCGCCCCCAGTTCAGTGCTCAGAGGGCAGAGCCGCAGCGGGCGTGGCCCTCCCCTCGCTCCTGCGGGACAGGGAGCCCTCTGGATGGAGGGGGCGGCCGGCCGACTCAGGCGCGGTCCCTCCTCTGAATGTGGACCCATCACCCTCCCCCGCTTCCTCTGCTGAGGCCCAAACCACAAAGTGACCAAAATCCCCACCTCAGTCTCTTTGTCAAGAGCTTACAATCCATAAAGAAAACACAAAATGTCTTTATTATTCAGACTGATTAGCTCTTTTCGGCCCTGAGGTCGATGAAAGAGCAGCAAAGATGGGGCAAGTTTTTAGTGTTTCTGCTTCTAGAAAATGCACACTTAAAAAAAAAAACAAAAAAAAACAAAGCACAAATCACACAGCTGCCAGACTCAATACGGCTTCACTGGCAGTCAACCTGGAAATTACTATCAAGCTGCTAATTCTCAATAGGAAAAATATGCACCCAAACCAAGGAAGAAAGCCCTTCTCTGCACATTGCGAACGTTCGGGTGAAAGCTCTGGGAAACTGAGTTGGCGTGAATCCCCTGGGAGCTGCTGTGTGTCTGTCCTTTCAGGAGCCGCTGTCCGTCTGTCCATCAGCACGGCAGAGCAGAGCAGGGGCTGACGAGCAGCCTCTGTCGGCGGGGCTGGGGGGGGTCTGCGGGCCGCGTTCTCCCTGGAGAGACTCTCGGACTAACAATTGGTCAGTTTCTGTAGACACACTCGCGGGGCTCACACAGAAATCCCATCGAGCAGGCAACGCATTGCGTGCCTTAGAGTTTCCCTAAAGACGGCGAGGGGCCAGCCAGACGCCCCGTGGCTGCCCGTGTTCTGACCTCCCTGCCAGAGCAGCCCCCCGCCGCCCCGTCCACCCGCCCGAGGCCAGGACGCAGCTGACGGGATGGGGCGCCCGCCTCCATGGGAGGGCCAGCCGGCTTTCGGGTGGGGACGTCTTGGGGGCAGTTTCTCAGCGGGACGGGCTCACTTCACACACTCCCATCACCCAGGACCTGGTGCCGACGTCACGTGTGGGCTTGTTCCCCTCATGGACAGACCGGGTACCTGCCAGGTGATGGGCGAGCCGACGCGTCCAGGGGGACAGCGGGGCCCCTGCTGAGAGGGGTCAGACCCCTAAGGGAGGCCTCTGCAGCCTGGGGAGGGGGGTTCATTCCGAGGCTGGAGGAGCCAGCCCCAGGCTTCTCCCTGGAGATCCACTTCTTCAGGGTCTGCAGACAAGGTATTTCGTACAACAAAGGACGCCCAACATCCTGGTCTGATGCTTTTCACAAAGAGCACTTTCCAAAACCTTCAAGAGAAGGGCTCGAGGCCATCAGTGCGTTATTTAGCCTAAAGATAAACCTTTTCAAAAACTTTCAGGTACTGCATTTAACTAACACCCCCGTGAGCCCCGGCCAGCCATCCCCGGAGGGGGACGGACGGGAATGGGATCCTGCATCTCAGGATGCCTGTCGCCTGGGCCCGCGCCCACGCTGAGGTGTGAGTACCTGCCGGGGGCCTGGAGGGTGTGCGTGAGGAAATGAGAGAGTGGAGACCCTCCTGGAGCAGGTAAAGCGCGTAACTTTCCGCTTGGTTCCTGAGTGAAGGCAGCGCAGACCGCAGACCCGAGACCGAGTGACTCCTAAGAGCACAGTCCCAGCACCTCCAGTATCCACGGACCGGATGGGAGAGCCTGTTCACTGCCTCCTTGACAGCGCAGGTTTCCGCCCCAAGCTCTTTGCTTGCTTCTCCTGGGGTGGGGGTTTGGGGCGGGGCACGCTCTAAAACGACCACAGAGAGCTGCCCCAGGGCTTCGATCACTTCTCCGTTTTCCTGCTGGAGAAGAAGCTGAGGGCCAGGTTGCAGCAGTCTTGACCCCCGGCCCTGGCTTCGTCCCTGGTGCCCCAGTGGAGATGCCCACGGGAGCCAGCCTGCTCTGAGGGACCTCAACAGCGAGTCTCAGCGCCAGCAACCAGGAGGCCTGGCTCAGTGTCCCTGCCTCTTAGGTGTCCAAGGTCAGCCTGGCGTGCCGAGGTCTGAGTAGCCCTGCTTCTGCGGGAAGACAGGTCAGGAGAAGAAAGACAGAGACGATGTCCATGGACCACAGAGTCCAGGGGTGTCCCTGCACCTGTCACCCTGCTCACCTGGTTAGACCCGTCCCTCCCCTCCCTGGACTCCAGCGTCCTCAGGCCACCAGGTCCCAGCTGCCAGGGGCTGCAACCTGGCCTCAGCCCTGCCTATCTTGTGCTGCTGGGCTGGAAGCCCATGGAAGCTGAGCAGGGAGGGGCCTTGTCCAGGCCAGAGGCAAGTGTGTGCTCCCCCCGCAACCAGGCCAGCTGTGTAATCTGAGGTGCCCAGTGCAAAATAAAATGCAGGGCCTGTTGTTCAAAAATTATGAAAAATTTCAAGACAGTGATAGCATTAAAAACAATTTCAATAAGTATGCAAGATCGACTGAGGCTGAAGCTGAAGCTCCAATACTTTGGCCACCTGATGTGAAGAGCCGACTCACTGGAAAAGACCCTGATGCTGGGAAAGATTGAAGGCGGGAGGAGAAGGGGACGCCAGAGGATGAGATGGTTGGATGGCATCACTGACTCGATGGACATGACTTTGAGCAAGCTCTGGGAGATGGTGAAGGACAGGAAAGCCTGGCATGCCGCAGTCCATGCAAAGAGTAGGACACGACTGAGCGGCTGAACAGCAATACAAGATCGAGGCCTTTCTAAGCGTAGAAGCCTGGATGGATGAGTTAGAAATGCCGGCAACATCCTGTAAACCCAAGCCCGGGAAAACATTCAGAGATATAAAGTTAAATATTGGCAAATTGTGAATTTCATGCCGAAACTCAATGCCCCTACCAGCATGTACCCATATGATCGTATGTATCTGTGTTACACACGTCCACATTATATATTAACGTGTGCATGTGTACACAGACATACACAGGCGATTTGCTCAATATCTAGTGTTGAAATCAATTCAAGCGTCTCTGATGCACAGTTTTCTTCTTACTAATAGCTCGTGTGCACCTTGGTTTTCTCCTAATTCGCTTTGATCATTCTTGTCGGGAACACTGACGCTCAGGCCGGAGGATGCTGCCTGAATGTCTGGTTGTCTCTTTCACGCCTTCTTTCCCTGCGGTCCTTTAGAAACACCCCGCTTTCAGAGAGCTCTATGCAATAACGTTTTTAAAAAGGAAAGCTCCTCTAGGATAGATCAGTGTGCCCTTTGCTGCCAGCCTGCCCGCTTCACCTCTTACTCACTCCTAGGACGGCAGTCTCAGGCCCGTGGAAGTCTCGTAAGTAACTGCTGGTTCCCTGAGAGCTGACACGTCCTTTCCTTACCACTCTTAATGCCCCAGAAGGAACTCCCTTATTTAGAAAGAAACCCCAACACCTTCATCTCTCAAAGAATAACTAATTATCCCTGGACAGGAAGAGAAAAAAGAACGGGAAGAAATGCACTCAATAACTAAGATGTGTGTGTGTGGAATAGGTTTTATTTTTATACTTGGTATTTAGAAGGTTGCAATGTGAACATTGTCACTTGACAGAAAGATGGATTTTACAAGATAAAAGCTATATGACACAATTCTGTTACACCTCATAGACAGAGCGCAGCTCTTTCAGGTTAATGTGTAAGAGCTAGGCAATGAACAACGTGCCTTCTGCGCTGCGAGGGCAGAGTCTTAACCCCGGACCACAAAGGAAACCCTTAGAGCAACTGTGTCTGAATCTTTGCGGTGAGTCTACTTTCCCTTAATTACTGTAGAAGTGAAGTAAGTCTACTGTCTGGCTCAGTTCAGTTCAGTCGCTCAGTCGTGTCTGAATCTTAAATTAAAAGACGCTTACTCCTTGGAAAGAAAGTTATGACCAACCTAGACAGCATATTCAAAAGCAGAGACATTACTTTGCCAACAGAGGTCTGTCTAGTCAAGGCTATGGTCCATTCTAAAGGAGACCAGCCCTGGGATTTCTTTGGAAGGAATGATGCTGAAGCTGAAACTCCAGTACTTTGGCCACCTCATGCGAAGAGTTGACTCATTGGAAAAGACTCTGATGCTGGGAGGGATTGGGGGCAGGAGGAGAAGGGGACGACAGAGGATGAGATGGCTGGCTGGCATCACTGACTCGATGGACGTGAGTCTGAGTGAACTCTGGGAGTTGGTGATGGACAGGGAGGGCTGGCGTGCTGCGGTTCATGGGGTCGCCACTTGATTTCCTCGTTCTGCTTTTTCAAATTTTCCTTTGCTTAAATGGGACTCCTGTACCTCCATATAAGTGTTAGCCTGACTTTCACTGGTTCTACACATTTTAACATCTCACTGAGTGCATAGATCCATTTCGGTGCGATTGACATTTTTAGAATATTGAGACATCAGCATCATGATCTATGTCTGTGTTATGCATCCAGCAATTACATAATTTTCTCTAAAATGAGCTTACAAAGATGTTAGGCTTATTGGGAGGTGCCACATAATATTTTATTGCAATACGGTATTTTTATCATTGGTCCTTTCTCAATTATGATAATAAATTATGCTTTCTTAGGTAATTTATTTTGAATCCACTCATCTGTTAAGCTTAACTCTCATGGATCATTGTAGAACGTCTTGAATACCCTTACTAATTCCCTTTTCTTCAATCTTATGGCTCCTTAGGAGGGAAATGTCATTCCTTTACTTAAGATACTCATGCCTCCAATCCTGTCTTTCAATTTCATGGTGATCACACAGTATTCAACATTAGCCATGAGAGAGTTTATCTGTGCCTTGTTCTTGACTTCAAAGGGAATGCCTTTAAAAACAAAACTGAGCATAACACTGGTAACCTTTAGAGAAAATCACTTTAAAGTTTCACCATTGTTGTGTTTGATTTTCTCCTTGTGAATATCCTTTATCAGGACAATGCCAGCCCTCTCCTTTCCTATTCTGCAAAAAAGCTCTTTTGTTGTCATGAATAGGAATTAGACATTATTGACAAGTTCATTTCTGAACCTTTTAGATAATCCAAAGGTAGTTTTTTATGGTGCTCATGTGGTATTTACAGTAATAGCTTTTCTTTTCTTTTTTTAATATAAATTTATTTATTTTAATTGGAGGCTAATTACTTTACAATATTGTATTGGTTTTGCCATATATCAACATGAATCTGCCACGGGTATACACGTGTTCCCCATCCTGACCCACCCCCCACCTCCCTCCCTGTACCATCCCTCTGGGTCATCCCAGTGCATCAGCCCTGAGCATCCTGTATCATGCATCAAACCTGGACTGGTGATTCATTTCACATATGATATTATACATGTTTCAATGCCATTCTCTCAAATCATCCCACCCTCTTCCTCTCCCACAGAGTCCAAAAGACTGTTCCACACATCTATCTCCCTTTTGCTGTCTCGCATACAGGGTTATCGTTACCATCTTTCTAAATTCCATATATATGTGTTAGTATACTGTATTGGTGTTTTTCTTTCTGGCTTACTTCACTCTGTATAATAGGCTCCACTTTCATCCCCCTCATTAGAACTGATTCAAATGTATTCTTTTCAATGGCTGAATAATACTCCATTGTGTATATGTACCACAGCTTTCTTATCCATTCGTCTGCTGATGGACATCTAGGTTGCTTCCATGTCTTGGCTATTATAAACAGTGCTGCGATGAACATTGGGGTACACATGTCTCTTTCAATTCTGGTTTCCTTGGTGTGTATGCCCAGCAGTGGGATTGCTGGGTCATAAGGCAGTTCTATTTCTAGTTTTTTAAGGAATCTCCACACTGTTCTCCATAGTGGCTGTACTAGTTTGCATTCCCACCAACAGTGTAAGAGGGTTCCCTTTTCTCCACACCCTCTCCAGCATTTATTGCTTGTAGACTTTTGGATCTCAGCCATTCTGACTGGCGTGAAATGGTACCTCATTGTGGTTTTGATTTGCATTTCTCTGATAATGAGTGACATTAAGTGTCTTTTCATGTGTTTGTTAGCCATCTGTATGTCTTCTTTGGAGAAATATCTATTTAGTTCTTTGGCCCATTTTTTGATTGGGTCGTTTATTTTTCTGGAATTGAGCTGCAGGAGTTGTTGTATATTTTTGAGATTAATTCTTTGTCAGTTGCTTCATTTGCTATTATTTTCTCCCATTCTTAAGGCTGTCTTTTCACCTGGCTTATAGTTTCCTTTGCTGTGCAGAAGCTTTTAATTTTAATTAGGTGCCATTTGTTTATTTTTGCTTTTATTTCCAATATTCTGGGAGGTGAGTCACAGAGGATCCTGCTGTGATTTATGTCGAAGAGTGTTTTGCCTCTGTTCTCCTCTAGGAGTTTTATAGTTTCTGGTCTTACATTTAGATCTTTAATCCGTTTTGAGTTTATTTTCGTGTGCAGTGTTAGAAAGTGATCTAGTTTCATTCTTTTACAAGTGGTTGACCAGTTTTCCCAGCACCACTTGTTAAAGAGATTGTCTTTAATCCGTTGTATAGTCTTGCCTCCTTTGTCAAAGATGAGGTATCCATATGTGTGTGGATTTATCTCTGGGCTTTCTATTTTGTTCCATTGATCTATATTTCTGTCTTTGTGCCAGTACCATACTGTCTTGATGACTGTGGCTTTGTAGTAGAGCCTGAAGTCAGGCAGGTTGATTCCTCCAGTTCCATTCTTCTTTCTCAGGATTGCTTTGGCTATTTGAGGTTTTTTGTATTTCCATACAAATTGTGAAATTATTTGATCTAGCTCTGAAAAATACCGTTGGTAGCTTGATAGGGATTGCATTGAATCTGTAGATTGCTTTGGGTAGTATACTCATTTTCACTATATTGATTCTTCCGATCAATGAACATGGTATATTTCTCCATCTATTAGTGTCCTCTTTGATTTCTTTCATCAGTGTTTTATAGTTTTCTATATATAGGTCTTTTGTTTCTTTAGGCAGATATATTCCTAAGTATTTTATTCTTTTCATTGCAATGGTGAATGGAATTTCTTAATTTCTCGTTCTATTTTCTCATTATTAGTGTATAGGAATGCAAGGGATTTCTGAGTGTTGATTTTATATCCTGCGACTTTATTATATTCATTGATTAGCTCTAGTAATTTTCCGGTGGATGCTTTAGGATTTTCTATGTAGAGGATCATGTCATCTGCAAACAGTGAGAGTTTTACTTCTTCTTTTCCAATTTGGATTCCTTTTATTTCT
Organism: Capricornis sumatraensis; assembly: GCF_032405125.1. Taxonomy (NCBI): domain Eukaryota; kingdom Metazoa; phylum Chordata; class Mammalia; order Artiodactyla; family Bovidae; genus Capricornis; species Capricornis sumatraensis. The sequence goes on from NC_091074.1 coordinate 121,198,024, forward strand.
TTTTCTGCTCTGATTGCTGTGGCCAAAACTTCCAGAACTATGTTGAATAGTAGCAGTGAAAGTGGGAACCCTTGTCTTGTTCCTGACTTTAGGGGAAATGCCTTCAATTTTTCACCATTGAGGATAATGTTTGCTGTGGGTTTGTCATATATAGCTTTTATTATGTGGAGGTATGTTCCTTCTATTCCTGCTTTCTGGAGAGTTTTTATCATAAATGGATGTTGAATTTTGTCAAAGGCTTTCTCTGCATCTATTGAGATACTCATATGGCTTTTATTTTTCAATTTGTTTATGTGGTGTATTACATTGGTTTGCGGATATTGAAGAATCCTTGCATCCCTGGCATAAAGCCCACTTGGTCATGATGTGTGATCTTTTTAATGTGTCGTTGGATTCTGATTGCTAGAATTTTGTTAAGGATTTTTGCATCTATGTTCATCAGTGATATTGGCCTGTAGTTTTCTTTCTCTTTTTTTGTGTGGCATCTTTGTCAGGTTTTGGTATTAGGGTGATGGTGCCCTCATAGAATGAGTTTGGAAGTTTACCTTCCTCTGCAATTTTCTAACATGTGATCACACTGGCCTTCTTTGGAATAAACTCAGCTTGGTCATGCTATATGCACACATTGGTAGATAAATGGGTATGCTGGTTTTCTTTTTTAAAATAATTTTTGCATTTAGATTTTTAACTAAGTTATTTAATGATTATCTTCTTTAGCAAAGCTTTATTTGATGTCAGAGTTTTGCTAGACTTACAAAATTATTTGCCTCGTTTTATGTGTTCTTCTTTTCTGGAGCTATTTTTTTGTTTGAGAAACAGATTATTAATTCCTTAAAGTTTGGGTCCTATACACTGTAACTCTAAATAAAGCTCATCCATTTTTTTCAAGGTGAGGAGAAGTTTGGATGGCTAGCTGGAGGAGCTGTTTTGAAGCAGCACTTAGACTTAAGTGTTTTTTTCCTTCTTATTAATGAAATTATATACAGGTATACAGGATTCCCAGGTGGTGCAGTAGTAAAGAATTTGCCTCCCAAGGCAGGAGATGCTGATTTGTTCCCAGGGTCAGGAAGGTCCCCGGAGGGGGAAATGGCAACCCATGCTATGATTCCTGCCTTGAAAATTCCCTGGACAGAGGCGCCTGGTGAGTTACAGTCCATGGAGTTGCAAAGAGTCAGACATGACCAAGCAGCTGAGCACGCCCTCATGCATATAACTACATACATTTTGAAAATGAGTTGCATGAAGTCATTCAAACTATTGCTAAGAGTGTGTTAATTGCTGTCACTATTGTTGATTTTTTTCCTTGCTACCACAATGGTTCTCATGGAGGGTGCTCAGCACTGCCCACACACTAGTCAGAAACGCAGAGTCTCAAGCTGAACCAAACCTATAGGATTAGGACCGCTGGGTGGGTCCAGCGATCTGTTTTAACAAACTCTCCAAGCAAAGGTGATGCACGCTTGGGCATGGAAACCGCTCTCCCCTCCGTGTCCACACCCCCGCTTCGGGGAACCTTTACATCCTCAGTGTCTCCCCGCCTTGTCCCTCCCCCTGCCTGCCGCCCCGCACCCCCTCCGCTCGTTAGCCGCCTCAGAGTTGTCCGCCTGTGAGAATTCTTTGCGATGCCGAGTCTGCTTGCTTTCAGTTTCACAGGCTTCTGCTTCCGTCTCTATCAGTTGTGTGTGTTATTGCCTTTGTTGTTCATTCTGAGTGTAACTGACCTGCTGTCTCTCTGGACGGGTCTGGTCTCCACCCTCATGGGGAATTATACAATGTGCCGTCTCCTGCTGCTGGCTGGTCACTAACGAGGCTGCAGCAGTGTGTTGGCACAAGAGTCATCCTCTGCCATCGCCGACCGGCACCCTGCCACATTTACCATCCTCTCATCAGATGGTGGGCATTTGGGCTGCACCTGCCTCTGGCTGCTGTGTAGGTTTGCACATGAACTGTGTGTAGGTTGTTCATCGTCCATGAGTTCACAGGGCATTTCTTTCCAACCTTTAAGGTCCTCTGACACACAGCTTCTCCTAATTCTGCTCCGGCTTCGGTGTGAAGCCCCTTGTCAGGTGTGATGGGGAAATTAACTTCCTAAGGAGCGGACAGTTTTACTCAAAGGCCCAGGAAAACTCCATGCCGGTGGGACAGTTAGGATCACAACCAAGCCCTGATGGCTGTGACTGCATCACAGAGAAGTGAGCGGAGAGCTTTATGATGCGCAGAACACGCGTCTTTGGAACCCTCACGCCTTTGGCAGGGGCTGAGGGGACGGAAGTCGGTGTTTGTGAGGATTTCGGGGCTGCATGAAGAGTGCTTTGGCCGGGACCCAGCACCCAGGGATCACTCAGTGACCGCCACCTCATGGGAACCTCTCCCTCTCTGTCACACACACACATACACACGCGCGTGTGCACATGAAGCTTTTGGGTAGGAGACAAAGGGAGAACTGGGGTGAAGTGGAGTCTGGAACCGCATCACTTGGTCGGGTCTGAGTGGCTCTGACTCGGGACTCGTGACCCTGCAAGTGTGGCGGTGCCGCCCGACCCGAGGCTCGGGCGCCCCCAAGCCCCTCCTCCCTGGAGTGGCTCCTCGCCCTGCCCCTGCGATCACTTAGCCCCCTTCCTCCTCCTCCTCCTTCCCCTGCGCTTCACTTCCCTGCGCTCTCACCCAGGCTCGCGGCTGAACAAGGACGGGTAAGCTGATGGCTGAGAAAGCGGCAGAGGCCGTGCAAAGAGCCTCGCTTCATTAACTTCAGCACCGCATGCTTTCTGAGCCGCTCCTGTAGTTTTAGCATGACGTGTTACAGTGACAGAATTTTAATCGAGACCTACAGGCAGTGTGCATAAATTGCTCACTCACGAGCACCTCCTTGGGAAAAGATTGCTTGGCCGGGACGCACTCAACACAGAGCATCCCTGCTTGGCCTGATTCCAGGGGAGTTGGGTTGGTGGGTGGGCAGAACAGAGAGGCTCAGACTGGATTCCATTGCCTTCTCGACAAAGTAGCTCAAGGCGGAGGCGTGTGTGCATGAAGGGCCGTATGAGCATACGGTGGTGAGCAAGGACCGCAAGCACAGGCGGCGGTGCATGAGGGCAGGGGAGTACCATCTTGGCCCCACCGGCGGGGGTGCCCTTGTGAGCTCCTGGTGTGAGCGGCTCCCTCGTGTCTGAGGCTCTGGAGCCTGGTCCTCACTGTTGTGGGAGCAGCTCAGGGCTCCCCACACGTCCCCACCACGAGAACCAGCTGGGAACCTGGCTGCTTCCTGGGAGGCTGAGACTGGGGAACTGCTGCACCATGTCTTGCTCTCTTCCTTTATGAGAGGATGAGCAGGTTTGGGGGACAAGCCCCACAGCAAGGGCATCCTCGGGAGGGGTGAGGGGGTCATTTCTAAAGCTCATCTAGGGACTTCCCTGGCAGCCTGTGGTTAAGACCTGATGCCTCCACTGCAGAGCTCAGGTTCGAACTCTGGTCTGGGAACTAAGATCCCACCTGCCTCTTCAGTTCAGTTCAGTCGCTCAGTTGTGTCCGACTCTTTGCGGCCCCATGAATCGCAGCAAGCCAGGCCTCCCTGTCCATCACCATCTCCCGGAGCTCACTCAGACTCACGTCCATCGAGTCAGTGATGCCATCCGGCCATCTCATCCTCTGGCGTCCCCTTCTCCTCCTGCCCCCAATCCCTCCCAGCATCAGAGTCTTTTCCAATGAGTCAACTCTTTGCATGAGGTGGCCAAAGTACTGGAGTTTCAGCTTTAGCATCATTCCTTCCAAAGAAATCCCAGGGTTGATCTCCTTCTAAATGGACTGGTTGGATCTCCTTGCAGTCCAAGGGACTCTCAAGAGTCTTCTCCAACACCACAGTTCAAAAGCATCAATTCTTCGACGCTCGGCTTTCTTCACAGTCCAACTCTCACATCCATACATGACCACGGGAAAAACCATAGCCTTGACTAGACGGACCTTTGTTGGCAAAGTAATGTCTCTGCTTTTGAATATGCTAGCTAGGTTGCTCATAACTTTTCTTCCAAGGAGTAAGGCGTCTTTTAATTTCATGGCTGCAGCCACCATCTGCAGTGATTCTGGAGCCCCCAAAAATAAAGTCTGACACTGTTTCCACTGTTTCCCCATCTATTTCCCATGAAGTGATGGGACCAGATGCCATGATCTTCGTTTTCTGAATGTTGAGCTTTAAGCCAACTTTTTCACTCTCCTCTTTCACTTTCATCAAGAGGCTTTTTAGTTCCTCTTCACTTTCTGCCATAAGGGTGGTGTCATCTGCATATCTGAGGTTATTGATATTTCTCCCAGCAATCTTGATTCCAGCTTGTGTTTCTTCCAGTCCAGCGCTTCTCATGATGGACTCTGCATAGAAGTTCAATAAGCAGGGTGACAATATACAGCCTTGACGTACTCCTTTTCCTATTTGGAACCAGTCTGTTGTTCCATGTCCAGTTCTAACTGTTGCTTCCTGACCTGCATACAGATTTCTCAAGAGGCAGGTCAGGTGGTCTGGTATTCCCATCTCTTTCAGAATTTTCCACAGCTTGTTGTGATCCACACAGTCAAAGGCTTTGGCATAGTCAATAAAGCAGAAATAGATGTTTTTCTGGAACTCTCTTGCTTTTTCGATGATCCAGCGGATGTTGGCAATTTGCTCTCTGGTTCCTCTGTCTTTTCTAAAAACAGCTGGAACATCAGGGAGTTCACGGTTCACGTATTGCTGAAGCCTGGCTTGGAGAATTTTGAGCATTACTTTACTAGCATGTGAGATGAGTGCAATTGTGCGGTAGTTTGAGCATTCTTTGGCATTGCCTTTCTTTGGAATTGGAATGCAAACTGACCTTTTCCAGTCCTGTGGCCACTGCTGAGTCTTCCAAATTTCTTGGCATATTGAGTGCAGCACTTTCACAGCATCATCTTTCAGGATTTGAAACAGCTCAACTGGACTTCCATCACCTCCACTAGCTTTGTTCGTAGTGATGCTTTCTAAGGCCCACTTAACTTCACATTCCAAGATGTCTGGCTCTAGATTAGTGGTCACATCATCATGATTATCTGGGTAGTGAAGATCTTTTTTGTATAATTCTTCCATGTATTCTTGCCACCTCTTCTTAATATCTTCTGCTTCTGTTAGGTCCATACCATTTCTGTCCTTTATCGAGCTCATCTTTGCATGAAATGTTCCCTTGGTATCCCTAATTTTCTCAAAGAGATCTCTAGTCTTTTCCATTCTATTGTTTTCCTCTATTTCTTTGCATTGATCGCTGAAGAAGGCTTTCTTATCTCTTCTTGCTATTCTTTGGAACTCTGCATTCAGAGGCTTATATCTTTCCTTTTCTCCTTGGCTTTTCGCGTCTCTTCTTTTCACAGCTACTTGTAAGGCCTCCCCAGACAGCCATTTTGCTGTTTTGCATTTCTTTTCCATGGGGATGTTCTTGATCCCTGTCTCCTGTACAATGTCACGAACCTCATTCCACAGGCACTCTATCTGTCAGATCTAGGCCCTTAAGTCTATTTCTCATTCCCACTGTGTAGCTGCCTCTTGTGTCACCAAAAAAGTCAAGGTGCATCTAGTATCTTTAATCTTCTTAGCATTCTCAGTTCTTAGGAACTTAGAAATTAGTGTAAATACTCTTAAGCCAACACATTAATAAATATTAGCTACTTTTTAAAGTAAGAAATTGATTTTTCAGTTATTCTGTCTTATTTTCTTATTAATAAACATGTGAAGTAAAAATTCAATCAGAGATAAGAAAATACGATCAGTAAAGATTTTGCAATTATAGAAAAATATGCCCAGAAATAATCTCGCAGGTTAATGAGCTGTAATATTGAACTTTAGATGATTATAGTTCAAAAAAGTTGTTATGATAACTCATCCACTTACATTATTTATAGAAGTGTGAGCATTTTGTATTATACTGCTTCATGCAATCTACTTACATTGCCTATGACTATAAATTAAAGGGTAACAATCCATTTCTAAAATATAATTTTAACAATAAAAACTTTAAAATATGAAATTTTACCTACATTAGCTTATGAAGACATGGAATCTATGAGTTTAGCTCCAAAATAAATTAGCTCTGGACGCTTCTATTAATGACTAGCTCCTGCCCGAGGGCCTCTGCACCCTCTTCCAAGCTGGGCTGACGTCCTGCCCTTCAGCCCTGCCCAGGTGCCACCTGCCCCAACACAGTCTTCCACACTCACCCGCACATCTTCAGTCCACGTCTGGAATACAGACGGGTCTGCGTGCTGCGCTCACTGACCAGTCTGGTCCCAGGGTCGCCTCATGCCTGGACGCACCGGCGCTCAGCACCTTCTGGGCTAAGGGGGGAGCAAGTAGATGGTGGAGGGATGACCCAGGGAGCCCTCCTCCCACAGAGACACATCCCTGGACCGAGGGCCTCACAGAACTCGCTCTAACCAGACTGACCCCAAATCTTTGTTTCTCAGTTCAGTAAAGTTTGCTTTTCCAGCTGACGCACAAAAGGCAGGTCTTAAGGGTACATTCCGATGAGCTATGGCCAGCGCATCATCTGTGTTGACAACCTCCCCCAATCACGCCAAGAGCAATGCCCTAAGGTTATGATGACTTAAATAGAAAGATTTAGCCAAGTAAAATAAGCAAAGCTGACTGCTTCACTAGCTGTGCATTAATTAATCTGTAACCTGTATGTGATATTGATCAGTTTAACAATGATGTGTTTCCTTCTCAGCTGTTCTCTGTGACAGTTTTTAAAAAATGTGTTACTGATAGTCACCTAGGTAACCAAAAAAAAAACCAACCCTATAATTGCTCTATTACTACTTCAGAGATGGAAATGATTCCATGTTTTTCATCAGTTTTAGGCAAAATCACTCTCTCAAGGCTAGAAATAATTGCTTCTTGTAGGACCCCTGGCTGTTAGACTCCATTATCATTGTCCTAATTGAATTTATCAGAAACTGGAAAAAGACGTGGTTGCTTTCAGAAATCTGGTCTAAGAAGGCTTTTGAAGCTTCCAACAGTGCACCTCCACGAGAAGCGGCTAATTGAAAGGCTGACTTTTGAAAATGATCTCTGGGCCGTTCTCATAAAGAAGAGGTCACAGCGAGAGTTGGGCAACTTGAGGAGCTGCAAATATATCAGAACTGGGAGGAAAGTGACCATGCTTCATAGCAAGTTCAAGCTTCGTTGGTGTTTCTGAAGCACCAATCCAGGGTTTAAAAATGAATAGCCACACTTTACATTACAATGGAAGTATTGAAAAATGTACTTCTGGACACAAAAATATTGCAGACCAGCTAATATGGCTTAAGCATTGTGTCATCTTTTACATCTGTGCATAAGTTCCTGAGAATTATATACATTGACTCACCAATCTGAAATGAAAAATCACTATTAAATATAGAAATAAAAATGAAGGGAAATCACCTTGCCACCAATTGACCATGTAAACCTCATTGTATTTCTCTTTCTTTAGGGTAATTTTAACTTAGATTTTAATCCCATCTCAGGCAAGAAAGCGGAAAAGGAAGGTGGCCAAGAGCCCGTGTGAGGTGCAGTGAGGAGGCTGGGTGGCGTGAGAGCCCAGGGCTGTGGGTGCCTGTGTCGGGGGCGGGCAGAAGGGGGTGAGGGTGCATCAGGGCTGGTCCCTTCCTTAGAGACGCCCCCCAGCCCCCTCCACCATCAGAGCCCGTTGGGCCCAGAGTCCCTCAGGCCACAGAGAACTCTGGCCACCAAGTCAGACTGAGACTGCCAGAGTGTGACCCCACTTCCGAGCCCCTCTGGAGGGCCAGGCTCTTTCAGAGAGAAGACAGGGCTTCACAGCTCTCTGCACAGTGCCTTTGCGTGTGTTTGTCACAGGAGTGGGCACCATGTCTGGTTGATGATGGTGCCCCTTTCCTGGGTCTCGTCCCCGCAGTGGGCACCGTGTCTGGTTGATGACTGTGCCCTTTTCCTGAGTCTCATCCCCACAGTGGGCATTGTGTCTGGTTGATGATGGTGCCTCCTTCCTGAGTCTCATCCCCGCAGTGGGCACCGTGTCTCGTTGATGACTGTGCCCTTTTCCTGAGTCTCGTCCCCGCAGTGGGCACCATGTCTGGTTGATGATGGTGCCTCTTTCCTGAGTCTCGTCCCAGCAGTGGGCACCCTGTCTGGTTGATGGTGCCTCTTTCCTGACTTTCGTCCCTGCAGTGGGCACCGTGTCAGGTTGATGTTCTTCACAAACACGTCATGGCTGAGCTGCTCCTTTGGAAAACCCCTCAACTTGTCACTAAACACACCATAAACGTGGTGGCAGTGCTTCCTGAATACCCAGCTACCCTTCACCAGAAACAGAGGGAGTGTGTGTTTTTTAATGATGCCTTTCTGACAAACAAGCCCTGAAGGAAAAGTTGGTGGTTGTGATTTAGTCGCTAAGTCGCGTCTGACTCTTGTGACCTCATGGGCTGTAGCCCACCAGGCTCCTCTGTCCATGGGATTCTCCAGGCAAGAACACTGCAGTGGATTGTGTTTCCTTCTCCAAGGTTAATTCCAGGAGCTGAACCTGCAAGGGGCCTGACTCTGCTGATAGCTGCAGATGCTCTGGTGTCGCCATGACGACAGCATCGCCCGCGGTGATTTCTCTCCCACCCAGCACCTGAGACCCGCGCTCTCCACCCTAAGAAGGTGTGACCGTGAGTGTGGGGACAGCCTGGCAGGTGTTAATTTAGTGGAATAAGCGTGTCACTGCCTCATCCAGGCGGTGCGAGCGTAAGTTCATAACATCACACCAAACACAGGAGTGTGTCACTACGCATTGACTGCAGCCGTATTGAGGACTCTGACTTCCTGCTGCAGGAGGAAGGCGCCTCCCGGACCAGAACAGCCTTGCCAGGTGTCTGGTCCCCGTTCCTTTCAGCTTTGGACATGAATGTGTGCGACCCGGGGGTGCCCACGCTGGCTCCCTCCAGCACCTGGTTACAGCTGGGCACAGTTCAGCTGCAGCAGAGAGCTCTTACGGTCACTACTTCATGAGCGTGCAAGTTTCCCTCTGAAGTTTCCTGAGTCTGTGGGTCAAGCAGGGCTTGCCGGGCGCCAACTTAGTTACTGAGACTTAGGTGTGTGTGTCTGGGGGTTGTGAGGGTTGAGGGGAGCTATTTATAGCATCACTTGGAACATAAAAGGCCCCTAGATTCTCTTACAGTGTATTTGGTTTCTTTAAATTCATTACAAGCTTCTGAAATCTTAGAAAAGAGATTCGATTCTTAACAAGGTGTCAAATTTGACATACTTTGAAAACAAATCAAAGTAAAAATTTAAATCTAAGTTAAAATTTATACCTACTCAATTAAAAATAAATTTTGCACCAAAGCTTTTCTATGAGGAATAAGCTGTTTTGTAGGAAACCCTCTGCTAATTAAAACTGTCAAGGACAGGCAAGGGCTGCTGTAATTTAAGGCATCAGACTTGCCAGGTCCATGTCCTTCCTGCAGGCCTCAGAGGAAGCCGTGTCGGGAGCAGCAAAGAAAAGGAAGATTCGGAGGAGCAAGTCTGGCTGCAGCATGATTAATTGGGGGGTAAATCAAGATATCAAAAGCCGTACATTTGAAAACTCGTGATCTCTCTGGGTGACAAATTCACAGGCAGAGTTGAGTTCTGTGGTTTGTGGCCTCTGTTCTCAGTGGGAGAAAACACCAGATGTTGGTAAAAGGTCAGTGAAGAGGGAGACACAAGTGCCCCTGGACTCCCTGGTGCTCCACGTTCACAGGAGGCAGGACTCCGCCCCGCCAGCCTGCGGGCCTATGTGGGCCTGGCAGGACCACCCAGGGACCAAACTCAGCGCCGGGAGTCTGTTTTCACCTCCAGTTCAGGACTTGGCCAAGCTGTGGGGATGGCTACCTGGTCACAGGACAGCGTCTCTGCTGTAATCACCATCTCCAGGGACAAGGAGCCCCTGTGGCTTTGAGACGGAGGTGAACCCAAGGAACAGGACACCCAGGGACCCCTGGATCATCGTGGCCAAGGAGAGGCCCAGGAGGATGGCTGTGGCCCCTCCCTGCAATGACACCCCTTACAAACTCTGAAAGCGTGAACTTCAGAAAATGATGAGACACTGAGAATTCTCCAATAAGCATCTAACTCTCCACTCCCCCCAGATCCAATCTGGTGAAATAAATATTTAGAATGAAAAGGCAAAAATGTAATAAAGTACTTTTGAAAGCTTTGTCTACCATTTAAGGGACATAAGAATTAAATTATGGTGGCACAATTATCAAAAGAATCCCAAGGCACTCCTGAATTTAAAGAGGGAAGATGGAGTCGCAGGCTGGCACCACGGGCTTGTGCAGCGACGCGTGGAGCATCAGCAATGCTCCCTGGAGGAAACAGTCACCTTGAGGAACATTTGCGATGCTGCTTTCTCTGGTAAGAGCCAGAAATAGTAAAAACCAGACTGTTTTGGAGGTTTAGAGCGAGGAGGTGTTTGTGCTTGTATCTATTGTATCTTGCTGTCAATTACATTCCAGTTTATAGCTAACAAACTTAACTTTTCTATAATTGAATATTTTTCATATTGGGAAAATTACTGATGGGAAAGACCACGCATGATGAGAGTCAGCTGTGGATGCTGCCAGGAGCCAAACACTGTCCACCCCGAGGCAGGTTTACTGGGAAAATTCAAATGTTTGGGGGGTGAAGCCCCCCGCAAAAGGATGCCATTATTTAAAAGACTAAAATTATATTAGTGGACAAACAGGTGAAAGAGTTGAAACTGAACTTTCTGAACGCTTGGGGGCTTAATTTTTTTAATTAATTCACTCAAACCTTCACGATTGCAGTCTGAAAAATACTGTAATGGCTACATAAACCCTCACAATAGAAATAGAAGACGGAAATAAAATTACTTTCTCATAAGTACATGTAAGCTCATCACATTGTGGGGAGAAAAGAGAATCGAAGTATTTCCAGATTGTGGCTTTGAAAAAGTGAGTAGTATATCACTGTAACTCTAGATAAGGGTTGTTCCAAACTCAAGGCACCCGCAGTTTTCCAAACCACATCTGCCAGCGGCTGCATACGGCCTCCAGCTCTGCTCTGGTCTCGAAGCAACCACTCAGGCCCCAGGCCCTGCGCAGCCAGCGCCCTCGCCTCCTGCAGCTCCAGCTGAGGAGCTTGGTGAGCGGCTCCCGTCGTGGTCGCCTGGCAGCTCTGCCTTCGTAAGTGCCCTCCAGCGCTCGGGCCAGCGGAGCACAGCACCGGCGCCTCTGGCGCCTCTTGAATCCGCGTCTCCTGGCTGCAGTCTGACCAAGTCCCTGGCAAACATCTCTGTATTCCCATCAGGTCCCCTTTTCCGAAACTCTGGCTGGCATAGTCAACAGTGAGACAAGGCGCCGGTGAACTACAGTGCTTTCTACTTTTCTCTCCAGAAACTTCGTGATTCCCTGCAATTCTGTTTGTACATCCATTCTATTTTCTTCCTCTTTCAAGGTTATTTATTTTGAGAAAAAAATAGGCAATATTAAGTAGAATTTCTGCAGAGCCCCTAAATCCTCCCAGTATCTGCAGGGGTCTTGGTTCAGCCCTGGGTGGGTGGTAGGCAGAGACCTGAGCCAGCAGGTGGCACCTGGGGGAAACGGAAGGGCAGGCTGGGAGGTGGGCAGGCACGGGGGCCGTGGGGGGCTGTGGAGGGAAGGCGGGGTCTCCCTGGGATGGTCGAGGGCCTGGGCCGTGCGTGTTCGCAGCCCGTGCTCTAAAGGGCTCTGCTCACCACGACACCAAAGAGTATTAAGATTCAGCTAAAATGTTGTGTAGTCCCGGAGCCTTGCGACACAGCCTGCATCACTGACGTCCTAGCTTCGCTGTCGAAGACGCTTTGGCAGCCCGAGACCCCCCACCCCGGGAAAGCCCCCGCCCCCGATCCCCCCCACTCCAGGAAGGCCCCCGCCCCCCAAAAGCCCCCTCCCTTAGAGCCCCCGCCCCCCGAAAGCCCCACCCCCCCAAGCTCCAGCCCCCCCCACCGGAGAGCCCCCGCCCCCAAAGCCCCCGCGTTCCCCGCCCAGCGTCGCCCTCATCGGGATGAGCGGAGGGGAGCTGCGGGCCGGGCACGCTGCCGGATCGCGTTATGGCCGGAGGTCCGACAGCAGACTCGCTGACCAACAGTCAATTTTTTATTGGGTGTAAGCTCATTCGGGGATGGACGTTCCAATGTCTGTTCCTCTGAAAGATATTTGTTCCTGCGCAACCTGCTGCCTGGCCCTCCCGAGGCCCCACCTCGTGGTCGAGCACCCGGCCTAGAAGTGGGGTTCAGCTGCGCCTGACCTTGGAGGGCAGTGTGCGACCCACTTGACCAAGACCCTCTGTTGTTTGCGGGGAATAATATGAGCAAGCGGTAAAAGCAGAGCATCGGCCGAGGGCACCAAGTGCAGATTTAGCTGTTTCCACATATTCGGTCTGCCCCCACCCGACATCAACACAACCAGCTGAGTTAAAATCCAGCTGAAATCACATAATTAGATGAAAGAAAAATGTTTTCTGTGACATTCTTCAAGCTTAGTGTTCACACAGGGAGGAGGGTTGGCTGCTCAAATTAAGTTCCTTGATAAATATTTATAAATGCACTTTAAAAAATATTATTAACAACAGCTGCTTAAAAAATACAGCTAAGGGTTCAGTAAACAAAATCTTTTCAAAGAGAGAAATCAATGTGATTTCGTAAGACAGATGATGAAGCACCTAATTCTCCATTTGCAAATTAAAATCCCACATTCCAGGTGTTCAAACAATTCTAAAACATTTTTTTAAATTATAACGGATGCTCAGGCAAGAAACCACTGAGTTGGGGGAGAAACCAGCGCATCCAGGTGTGACGGACTCTACAAACACAGATGCCACACGCACTTTGGAAAAGGAGATGCTGGAGCCTGAAGACGCCTCAGGTCGCAGCTGACGACAAAGAGTCTGCAAAGTTGAACCCTATCAGCTTGTGTTTATATATCCACTCAGTTTTCAGTTGCAAACGTCTCTGGAAAAAGCTTCCGTGGTCTTCTTGGAAAGTGCTGGAATGTGCGGAATTCTAGGTTGCTTGGCTTCTGCCGGTTACTCCCCAAAGGTTGAGGCTAGCGCCTTGTGGGCCTCGAGCACCGTGACTTGTGGCCCCGGGCACCGTGGAGGCCAGCCCCGATCACTCCATCTCCCCGCCCCGGGGCGCCAACGCCTCGGCGGGGAGTTTGTGGGGGCTGCACTCCTCACACAGAAAACCCTTCCCTTGCGACAGTAAACGGAACAGCACATTTTGTCAGAAAAGCCCTTTCCAGTCTGGTTTTACAGCAAAGCTGTGCGTCTGTGCGTGCTGTGCGTGCTGGTCCACGCGGTGGCATCTCACTGACCCTTAGGGTCTGCTCAGAAGTCGTAATTCATTTTTCTTCCTGCTTCACCAACTGAATAATGTCAGTTGGCCTATTCCAGAACATGGTCTTTCTGGATATTGCATGAATATTCAGATTATCCTTTTCACACTGAGTGTGTTTTCTTTGGAAATGGTACACTTTGTGTTGTCAGATTCATGTGCACAGAGTGGGTTGAATCCTTGTTGTGTTTTAACATCTGTGGCATCTACAGTGACATATCGCCCTTCGTCCTTTGTGCTGGAATTGTATACCTTTTCTGTTTCCTGTCTTTCAGTCTCACTGGAGGCGTATCATTTTTAAACTCTTTTAAAAGAACCTAGTTGTGTTTCACTGGTGATCTCCATGCTTTTCTTGTCTTCTGTTTAATGGATTTACGCTCCTACTTTCTTTTTCAGGAGTGAGGATTCCTATGCCTTCTGCACAGATCAATCTTTTTTATCCATAAGTAATGTCTATCTTGGTCCCTGGTAAATTTTTTTGCTCTAGGGTTTATCTTGTGTAAATATAATAATCCCTACTTTTTAAAATTAAAATTTGTGGAGTACGTCTATTCCCAGCCTTTTATTTCGATCCTACATATGCCCTTCTATTTGAAGTGAGTTTCTTTTAAATATCTTTTATCATCATTTGAAAAGTTTATTCTGACAATCCCTGACTTCGTTGGTGTATTAAGCCAGTTTCATTTAATGTAAGTAGTGACAATTACGGCTGAAGCTTGCCATTTTACGGGCCTCCTCAGTGGCTCAGCAATAAAGAGTCTGCCTGGAATGCAGGGGACACACCTAGGTGCAGGTTCAGTCCCACGTTGGGAAGATCTCTTGGAGGAAGGCATGGCAACCCACTCAGTCCATGAGGACAGAGGACTCTGGTGGGCTGCAGCCTATGGAGGTGCGGAGAGGCGGGCGCATCTGAAGCGGCTGAGCAGGCACACACTGACCTTTTACCAAGGAAGCTGTCATCTGCTCACTTCACGATTTTACCCACAAACTATTAGTGGATTTTCCATCACAGCTGATGATATTTTAATTAAGGAGTCTCGATAATTTACAGTCTGTCAAAAAATAACGGAAGATTTATTATCTCTGTGCAATGACTGTTCAGATTCCATTTAATCATCTAATAGAACACTTAATTATTTTGTCAATACATTTATCTATCAGTAGCATTAAAAACATTAGCCTCTGCTTAATATATTTGATTTAAAATGTTGTTTGTTAATAATTCATCTGCTTTTATAATCTAAAACCAGTTTTAAATTACAACTTTACAGTCTTTCTCATTTAATTATAAAGATACCAAAAAAAAAAAGAGTTGATTCTCTCGTGTTTTGTACTTGACAAAAGCTGATCACCAGAAGCCCAGGCTGTCCCTCTGTTATGAAATTGTATTTTCTATTTTGTCCCATTTATTCCCTGTTCCCAGTCTTTATTCTCCCTCCAGTAGGCACTCACTCTTTTATAATTAATGGATGTTTTTGTATTTCAACTTCTGTGTGAAAAAATATGTGAGACTGTTCTTTGTGCATTTTAATTTACATACTACTGTGCAGTATATAATTTTGTTTCTTATTTTTAATGTAATTTGTTGCTGCATATAAAGCACCTTTATTATTCCAGGTCATGGAGTGGTAGTCCAGGCCACACATGCGTCTATTTTGTTAATCAAATGTGTGGGCTTTACAAATAGCTGTGAAAAGAAAAGAAGCAAAAGGCAAAGGAGAAAAAGAAAGATATACCTATTTGAATGCAGAGTTCTAAAGAATAGCAAGGAGAGATAAGAAAACCTTCCTCAGGGATCAATGCAAAGAAATAAAGGAAAATAATAGAATGGGAAAGACGAGAGATCTCTTCAAGAAAATTAGAGATACCAAGGGAAATTTTCATGCAAAGATGGGCTCAATAAAGGACAGAAATGGCATGGACCTAACAGAACCAGAAGATATTAAGAAGAGGTTCAAGAATACAGAGAAGAACTGTACAAAAAAGATCTTCACACCCCAGATAACCCCCATGGCGTGATCACTCACCTAGAGCCAGACCTCCTGCAATGTGAAGTCAAGTGGGCCTTAGGAAGCATCACTATAAACAAAGCTAGTGGAGGTGATGGAATTCCAGTTGAGCTATTTCAAATCTTAAAAGATGATGCTGTGAAAGTGCTACACTCAATATGCCAGCAAATTTGAAAAACTCAGCAGTGGCCACAGGACTGGAAAAGGTCAGTTTTCATTCTAATCCCAAAGAAAGGCAGTGCCGAAGAATGCTCAAACTACCACACAATTGTACTCGTCTCACACGCTAGTAAAGTAATGCTCAAAATTCTCCAAGCCAGGCTTCAATAGGATGTGAACCATGAACTTTAAGGCCCAGAAAAAATATCAATGAAAAAGTTCAGTTCAGGTCAGTTCAGTCAGTCATGTCTGACTCTTTGCGACTCTATGGAGTGCAGCACACCAGGCCTCCCTGTCCATCACTAACTCCCAGAACTTGCTCAAACTCATGGGCACTGTGTTGGTGATGCCATTACACCATCTCATCCTCTGTCATCCCCTTCTCCTCCCGCCTTCAATCTTCCACAGCATCAGGGTCTTTTCCAGTGAGTTGATTCTTTGCATCAGGGGCCAAAGTATTGGAGTTTCAGCTACAGCAGCAGTCCTTCCAGTGAACACCCAGGGCTGATCTCCTTTAGGATGGACTGGCTGGATCTCCTTGCAGTCCAAGGGACTCTCAAGAGTCTTCTCCAACACCACAGTTCAAAAACATCAATTCTTCTGCACTAAGCCTTCTTTATAGTCCAAGTCTCACATCCATACATGACTATTGGAAAAATCATAGCTTTTACTAGATGGACCTTTGTTGATAAAGTAATGTCTCTGCTTTTTAACATGCTGTCTAGATTGGTCAAAGCTTTCCTTCCAAGGAGCAAGTGTTATTTAATTTCATGGCTACAGTCACCACCTGCAGTGATTTTGGAGTCCCCAAAATAAAGTCTGTCATTATTTCCACTGTTTCGCCATCTATTTGCCGTGAAGTGATGAGACCAGATGCCATGATCTTAAGTTTTCTGAACGCTGAGTTTTGAGCCAACTTTTTCACTCTCCTCTTTCACTTTCAAGAGGCTCGTCAGTTACTTTTCACTTTCTGCTGTAAGGGTGGTATCATCTGCATATCTGAAGTTATTGATATTTCTCCCAGCAATCTTGATTCCAGCTTGTGCTTCTTCCAGCCCAGGGTTTCTCATGATGGACTCTGCATATAAGTTAAATAAGCAGGGTGACAATATGCAGCCTTGACGCACTCCTTTTCCTATTTGGAACAAGTATGTTGTTCCATGTTCAGTTCTCACTGTTGCTTCCTGACCTGCATACAGATTTCTCAGGAGGCAGGTCAGGTGGTCTGGTATTCCCATCTCTTTCAGAATTTTCCACAGATTTTTGTGATCCACACAGTCAAAGGCTTTGGCATAGTCAATAAAGCAAAAGTGGATTTTTTCTGGAACTCTCTTGCTTTTTCAATGATCCAGCAGATGTTGGCAATTTCTGCCTTTTCTAAAACCAGGTTGAACAGCTGTAAGTTCATGGTTCACATACTGTTGGAGCCTGGCTTGGAGAGTTTTGAGCATTACTTTGCTAGCATGTGAGATGAGTACAATTGTGTGGTAGTTTGAGCATTCTTTGGCATTGCCTTTCTTTGAGATTGGAATGAACACTGACTTTTTCCAGTCCTGTGGCCACTGCTGAGTTTTCCAAATTTGTTGGCATATTGAGTGCAACACTTTCACAGCATCATCTTTCAGGATTTGAAATAGCTCAACTGGAATTCCATCACCTTCACTAGCTTTGTTTATAGTGATGCTTCCTAAGGCCCACTTGACTTCACATTCCTGGTTGTCTGGTCTACGTGAGTGATCACACCATGGGCGTTATCTGGGTCATGAAGATTTTCTTTGTATAGTTCTTCTCTGTATTCTTGCCACCTCTTCTTAATATCTTCTGCTTCTGTTAGGTCCAACCATTTCTGTCCTTTATTGTGCCCATCTTTGCCTGAAATGTTCCCTTGGTATCTCTTTTCTTCTTGAAGAGATCTCTAGTCTTTCCCATTCTGTTGTTTTCCTCTATTTCTTTGCACTGATCCCTGAGGAAGGCTTTCTTGTCTCTCCTTGCTATTTTTGGAACTCTGCATTCAGATGGGTACATCTTTCCTTTTCTCCTTTGCCTAGGAATGGACAGAAAATATATCTGAAGCAATTATTGGCGGAATATGACCGGAATTATCTGAAACAGCAATCTGCAGATCCAGAAAGCACAGCAAACCCTGAACAGGGGAATCACGAGGAAAGACACCCCAGGCCCCTGGAGCAAGTTGCTGAAAACCAAAGATAAAAATGCAGCCAGATGCAGAAAGAGATTTATTCCATGTCGGGAGCAATGATAAAACTCACAGAGGATATTCTGTCACAAAAATAATGATTGGCCGCAGAAGAAAATGTCACTGGATAAAAAGTCTGTCAAATTAGGAATGCATCTAGCAAAGTCATCTTCCAAACATTAAGGGTAAATAACGACATTTTAAGATGAATTAAAGCTGATAAATGTGTTCCTGGCTGATCTGCACCCTGAGAAATGAGGAAGGAAGTTCTTCAGGCTGAAGAGAGACTTTATCAGAAAGAAACGTGGTGTCCGAAGTGATAACACACACTGGGAAGGGAAAAGCGGAAGATGGATAAAAGCAGGGTTTCCCTTTCTTCTGCCTCATTCTTCACAAGTTGACTATTTAAGACAACGAAACACAAAATCTGCCGAGATTACCGCACGAAATTTAAGCGGAAGGGAAGAGCAGACAAGACAGGAGAGACTGCGGGTGGCTTCACTGTCCTGAAGGTCTCTAACGACAGAGACGGATAAGGCTGTGTCAGTGAACCATAAAAAGATGAAGACAAACATGGTGATTTTGAGGGAAACCACTGACACATAAAGAACAGAGACAGAAGTCAACAGAGGAACAGACTGGATCATGAAAACTCACCCGTTCAAGCCAAAACAGAATACAGCAAAAGAAGAAAAAGGGGCCCAAAGAGGATGAATTGAGAAAGACCCGTAAGATGGTACACTGAAACCCACCCCAGAGGGCGCTCATGGAAAGAGGTCAGACGTCCAGGCTGTGACCCAGCTGGGCCCAGGGCCGGGCTTGTCTCCATCGCCAGGCGGTGGGCCGTTTCTCACCGCTTGGAGACTTCAGCCTGTTTCCAGCTTCTCTGTAAGCAGTAACACCGCCGTGAGAGCTTCGTGTTCCTTTCTGCGGTCGTGCTGCTGTTTCTAAGGTACGTTTCTGAGCACACCGCTATATCCACACGTATAGACACGTGACACTGGAACGTTCTCTTCCCCTAATGGATAAGCCATCAGCTCCCAGTTAGTTCTCGTCTGTGGCTGAACCCTAGAAACAGTCTTTGAAGAAATTAACAATACATTCTGAAACTTGAAATATACTGTCGACTTCTTTCCCCTCTTACAATCTGCGTGTTGAAGACACTGAGCAACGCATTGGTCTTCCAGAAGCCCCAGCAGCTGGTGCTGACGACTGCACCCCTGACGTGTGACTTTGAAAGCATTTTCGTCAGTTCCCAGTATTTTCTATAAATTGATCCTTAGATCAAGATGCTTCACCAACTTCATGGTGCTGATCCACGTTTTTGGTGAGACTGTTCCCCTGGTGACACTGTGCCCCATGACCAAGATGTATCTAGGGTCTGGTCACCGCTTTCTCTCTGTCTCCCTCACTAACTGGCGTTACCCATCACCACCCAGGCTCATTAATGTATTAAGGATAGCAAAGTCATGATATTTCACCATTACCATTTTCTTACTTATTAGCTGAAATATTTCTACACAGAGAAACCTCCCTTTATCAACTCCTTGGTTACTCTGAGGTACAGTTTTTATATGAAAGGCCGGTCAATGCTTTATTCTCTTTCTTTCCATTTTCAAAATTACGAGTTGTATGTCTAGAATTTCCCAAAAGTGATCCCTGATTCCTTTGATTTTACTCTTGAGAACCATCAATAATTCATGGAATTTTATGGAATAATAGGTGCTTCCATCCCTAACAGTTATCATTTCTGATGCTAAAACTGTCCCGTCCTTTTCCAGGAGAAGTCTTTTGTGTTGTATCCTGAGTGTTTTCAAGAAAGTTTCAGTGAGTGAGAGCACTATACGGAAAGGTGCACGTTCCCAGGCTCAGAGAACGTTTGCAAACTGCACAGGCTCCTGGACCAGCCCAGGAGAGCGGCTCTAGCATCCCAGAACACCCCCCCCCCACCCCCGCCCGCCAACCCCTGGAATTCCAACCAGCTGAATAATGTATAAGAATTAGGAAACAGGAAGATAAGGTGCTTTCCTTTCACCAGGCTTCTCTCCACAGCTCAGCTCTTTGGACAGGTGAATAACGTCAGCAGTGACTTTAAATGGGTATACACCAGGACTCAGATGTCAATTTTAAAAGCAAAAAGGGTGCATTTTCATTAAGCATCAGAGAACTGGAGTGCTCTGGGGCTCTACACCTGCCCCGTGGAGCAGGCACAGGAGCTTCCTTCCTGGTTGGACTTTTCTGGTGTAACTCAGGCCTGTAGACACTCTTGGCAAGTCCTACCTGTTTCCAAGGAGCCAAGGGACCTGAAAAGCGCATGCCCCATCTCCAAGCAGCGTCACAAGTCATGTTTTCATCACATCCCATTTTCTTCGAGTGTTTCCTATGTTTTGTTAGACTTCCAATCATTTTCTTCAAATAAAAGTCACTTCTCTTAACGCTTTCCTCATATTCTACTGAGTTGGAAAGATTATCCGGTTTTCAACTGCTTTGTAGAAGACAGCAGAACAGAAATAAAAACTTAAATATTATCTTCAAGCCCATCCTTCTCATTTTCAAAATTAACAAAAGTTAATGCCGAAAGATACCAGTTGACCCGCTGCCCCCAGAAGCTGCTTCTCACATTCAAGAAAAAGGAAAAGAAGGCTGCGAGGAGCAGGTGAGGCGCTCAGCGCGGGCGCTGCAGGAGCGGGCTCTAAGGCCCGGTCGGTGGTCGTTCGCGTGAGCGGGGCGCGCTCACCGGAGTCCGCCGCGGGCGCCGCGCCGGAGACGTGCCCGGAGACCCCGCCGCCCGCGGGCAGGTGAGGGGCCCAGGCCGCTGGCCCAGGGGCCCCGCCGGACGCGTGCGGCTCCACAGAGCGGAGCCTTCAGTCCAGGTCCGTCAACCGGTTCCGAGGGAGACGCGTGTGGCTCTTGCACCGGGACGAGGCCCCCGGGTCAGGTGAGTCCAGAACGAGAGCGCGCTGGGTGCGGAGCGAGGGGGCGGCCCGGCGCCCACTGGGCAGCAGACCCCCGTGCGGACCCCTTGGGAAGCTCCAGGTCACCAGGGCCTCCGCGAGCCGGTGCTGCCAGAAGCGCGTCCCGCTCCCCTTTCTCCACCTCGGCGCCGGTTCCAGACCAAACCTGCCCTCCGCGAAAGCGGGACGACACCGCGTCTCCCCGCAGACGGGAAGGCGAGGTTCTGCTTGGAATGCAGCTCACGCGGCCCCCAGCGGAGCTGCACGGAAACGGCCGAGAGCTCCTGCTGCTTTTCGGGACCCCTTCTCGGCTGGACGCCCTGGAACCTTCCCTGCGGCTCAGGCCCCCTGCGCAGCCTGCAGCTGCTGCACGCGCACCCCGACCCCCGCACCCGTCTCTCTTTGGCCCCCACTCTGATCAGCCTGAAAAGGTCCCCGCCTCTCTAACGACTAAATCCCCCATCTGGGCCCCGTGTTCTCCCCGGGGAGCCAGCACCTGTCTGGCGTCGTGGGAAACGCTGGCCGCGCTCACTCACGATGACAAGGGGCGGGAATGTGCTCCCCGAGCGGGCCCCCGGAAGCTTGCTGCCCGGCCCGCGGCGAGGCCCGGCCTCTCTGTGTCCAGCTCCTCCTTTCCTTTCGGGTTTAGTTCCGAGAACAACTCTTCTCCAGGGAAACGCTGCACTGTCCGCCGGCGCTGGGGCTTCGCTCCAGGAGGAGGTGGGGGGACCCCGGAAAGGCAGGAAGAGCGCCCCACGTTCATGTGGCCCTGCTGGACCCCGGGAGCCTCGGGGAGCCCTCCCCCGTCCGGGAGCTGCGGGACCCCAGTGGGCGAGTCCTTAGGGGGGTCCAGCAGGACGGGGCGGGCCGCTGGTCCCCAGTCGACGCTGACTGCACACGGCGGTCCCTGTTCACGCCTGGGGCTGGTGCTGAAAGACCGAGGGCAGGAGAAGGGGACAACAGAGGGTGAGATGGCTGGATGGCATCACCGACTCAATGGATATGAGTTTGGGTGGACTCTGGGAGTTGGTGATGGACATGCAGGCCTGGCGTGCTGCGGTCCATGGGGTCACAAAGAGTCGGACACGACTGAGCGACTGAACTGAACTGAGAGAAGGATCCCTGCCTGAAACAGCTTTGAGCTGCTTCTAAACAGCACTGACCTGGAGCAAGTATCTGGGGTGATGACTTCCAGATCCCCGTCCCAGACCAGGGCCAGTTATAAAAGGCGTCAGGCAAGCCCTGAGGCGGGGCCCTGAGGCGGGGCCCTGAGGCGGGGCCCTGAGGCGGGGCGTCAGCGCCCCGCACCCGGCTCGCGTCCCTGCCGCTTGGCTCTGCCGTCAGCCCTTCCGCGCAGGCGCAGTGGCCGGAGGCGGGCCTGCGTCACCGCGTGCACCTCCGGCGCGGCGGGCCAGGCGCCGGGACTGAGCTGTGGTAACATAACAGACACCTAATATTTTTATCAAATGGGCCCATTTGAATAATAATCTGGCCTTGGGGTTAAAGGAAGGTACAGACAGTTTCATGGCATCCGGTCCCATCACTTCATGGGAAATAGATGGGGAACCAGTGGAAACAGTGTCAGACTTTATTTTGGGGGGCTCCAAAATCACTGCAGATGGTGACTGCAGCCATGAAATTAAAAGGCGCTTACTCCTTGGAAGAAAAGTTATGACCAACCTAGATAGCATATTCAAAAGCAGAGACATTACTTTGCCGACTAAGGTCCGTCTAGTCAAGGCTATGGTTTTTCCAGTGGTCATGTATGGATGTGAGAGTTGGACTGTGAAGAAGGCTGAGCGCTGAAGAATTGATGCTTTTGAACTGAGGTGTTGGAGAAGACTCTTGAGAGTCCCTTGGATTGCAAGGAGATCCAACCAGTCCATTCTGAAGGAGATCAGCCCTGGGATTTCTTTGGAAGGAATGATGCTAAAGCTGAAGCTCCAATACTTTGGTCACCTCATGCGAAGAGTTGACTCATTGGAAAAGACTCTGATTCTGGGAGGGATTGGGGGCAGGAGGAGAAGGGGACGACCGAGGATGAGATGGCTGGATGGCATCAAGGACTCGATGGACGTTGATTCTGAATGAACTCCGGGAGTTGGTGATGCACGGGGAGGCCTGGCGTGCTGCGATTCATGGGGTCGCAGAGTGTCGGACACGACTGAGCGACTGAACTGAACTGAACTGAACAGACAGTTTCAAGTATGACTAAATGGATAATGGAAGTGTTATAAAAATCCCCTTTTCCAGGAACAGACACGACTGAGAGACAGCTGAACTGAACTGAACTGCACACAGACCTGCAGGAGCAGGAAAGTGGGCAGGTGTCCACCTAGTGGTCACACTCGGTAATACATGCTCTCTCCAGGTTTCAGCAAAGATCACTGGTCAGGGATCTTGACATCACTGTGAGTAATAAACAGGGCTGGCTCACTCCTGCTGTTATTAAGACAGGAATAGTTAAAGTGAAAAGAGATGGCTAAGTTGAAAAGAAAACACGGACGATCAAAGGGAAATCCTTTATTCCTTTATGTTACATGGTCTTTATATAATTTTGTTGTTGCCTTTGAAATTACTAACGCCAGACTGAAGGGCCTTCTGCTGAATGCGTCACGAGTAATTGCCCTGTGACGTGTGGCGATCGGCTTAGGAGTGAGCCAGCCGACAGGAGTGGACGACTCAAGCCCAGGTCCTGGGCTCCAGGGCCTCTCCGCCCTCACACCCTCTGCCTCCAGGCATAGCTGACCGTCCCGCCAAGGTCTCAGGGCTCCTGAGGGGCCGCGTGGTGGGAGCCTGGCTGGGCCAGGGCTTCCTGGAATATCAGGCAGCTCCTCTGTGCGAGCCCTTCTTACACGTGTCACCGGAAACTGTTGGCCCTTCTCCCAAGCAAAGGAAGCTGAGGCTTGAACTCCTGGAACTCACCCGGGATCAGATGGAAAGCAACAGAGCCGGGCCTGAGCACACGCAGGGCCCTGACCACGTCCAGCTCTGGCATTTGCTGCTTTAGGGCTGCGGTTCCCAGCCTTTTTGGCACCAGGGACTGGTTTTGTGGAAGACAACTTTTCCATGGATGCGGGTAGGGGGCTAGGGGGATGGTTCCATAAGGAGCTCACAGCCTGGACCCCTTGCATGCACAGTCCACGTAGGGTCTGTGCTCCTATGAATATCTAATGCCACCAATGGCCTGACAGGAGGTGAGGCTCAGGTGGTAATGCAAGCGATGGAGACTGGCTATAAATACAGACGAAGCTTGTTCACTTAGCCACCGCTCATTTCCTGCTGTGGATCCAGCCCCTAACAGGCTATGGACCGGTATTGGTTGATGCGGCCTGGGGGTTGGGGACCATTGTTTTAAGAGATAAAGCAAGTTGAATTTATCAGTTTTGCTTAATGTGACTGCAAACCGAGAAGCAGGCTGGGGGCTCCTGTCCTCTCGGGGCAGGAGGACAGACACTAGTGAGGAGGCGAGCACAGGACACAGGAAGGGGAGGAGCAAGAGTGAAGCCACAGGAGAGGAAGCTTCGGCAGCTGGAGGGGGAATGTTGATCTCGGTCGAGAAAGCAACCAAGAGCGGCTGTCGGACGGTGGAGGGAGGGGGACGGTTAGAAAGCCCTGGTGGAGCTGGAGTGACTTGCAGCTCACCTGCTGTTCTGATTCTTCAACATTTGTCCCTGATGCTCATTAGCTAGTAAATTATACAAAATACTGTTGGGATAAAGAGTTTTCAAGCCAGTCATCAATTGTTTCACAAAGATGAGACTGAGACATACACTGAGCAAAGTCTACAAAGAAACAGATCAAAGTTAAGCAACTGAACGTGGTCAACAGTTGGGAACCAATTGCAGGTAAGCTGATATTCAGAAGCGGTGGTCATTCCACAACAGCTACTTAGTGAAGTCATGTGATGTGCACAGAAACTAGCCTTAACAATGGTCACATTTTAGCGAGCCTTCGCTTGTCTCGAAATTAAAAAAGACAGTGTGTCTCCTTCAAACAACAGATAGCACACAACTCCTTGTTTGCATGGCCACAGCATGAAATGGGAAAGCATCAAAGCTAAATTATATTTGGAGTTTCTTGAGCAAAGCATCTGAAAAATTGCCAGGAATTGGGCAGGTTATTAGCTGGTTATTCCCAGGAATGGTATCAGGTTAAGTGGCCTGATGCAGCCGTCAGCACGGTGTGGCTAACGAGCTGGACTGGCTACTCTGGGCACGTGTGGGGTGTGCGTGTGTGTGTGCTTCGCGTGTGCATGTGTGCACACATTTAACACCCATGGGAACCCCAGTGGGAGGTCACTGTGACAAGGATGCTCATCCTCAGAGAACCCTGCCTTTTGTCCAGGACAATCTGCATTCCTAAACTGCAGGAATGAGATTCAAACCCAGGTCAGAAGGAGGTCAAATCCTGTGCTAAGACCCTAAGCCAAGAGCTGAGCCTGTGGCGTCCCCTCCGCTGTTTCCCAGTGATCCGAGAGGCCGTGGCCCGAGGACAGAGAGCTTTAACGGAGGCCAGCGGACAGGGGCTGCTGCAGGGGACCTCTGTGTGTGTATTTATTAATCACATGTATTTAAATGCATGTGCACAAACACCCTTAACTGTGATTGACTTATTGCTTCATTATCAGGTATGTAATAGATTTAGGTTATATGTTTTCATCATAATTTCATAAAGTTTATTTTATATTGTTTTTATGGTTAGGAATGAAAATGTCACACTAGCCTTTAAAAGTGCTTTGAACTGAACTGAACTGAACGTCTCTCAGTCGTGTCCCACTTTTTGTGGTCTCATGGACTGTACAGTCCATGGGATTCTCCAGGCCAGAATACTGGAGTGGGGAGCCTTTCCCTTCTCCAGGGGATCTTCCCAACCCAGAGATCGAACCCGGGTCTCCCGCATTGCTGGCGGATTCTCTACCAGCTGAGCCACCAAGGGGAGCCCTGAAGTGCTTTGGGCAAAACACCGAAGACAATCACTCCTGTAACCAGCCCAGGTCCTCAAGGTGCTCTGAGCGGGAAGGCCCGGGGGGCTTCCGGGTGCTCACGTCACACTGGCTCCCCCATGGCAGGCGGCCTGACCTGGAGCCGGAAGCTAAAGAGCTCAGTCTTTAGCTTTTCACCAGAAAACCTCCTTCAAAAGCATTTGAAGGTTTGGTGCATTTTGAATTTCAGATACTTCTCAAAACTAAGTGTTTGAAAACTAAATCTGTTTTCCCGTGATAAGATTCAGCTGGTGATTCGTAAACAGCATTCCCGGGACTGAATCCCTGGCACATCAAACGTGGTGTTTGTCTCATTACCTAGAATGCCTTCAAGGAAGTTTAGTATCAGTTTATAAATTTCTTCCTAGTGAAAGACTCGTACACATTCAAAGGCCCTTCACAGTGAAGAGAGAAGCTGTTGGCTGTGATTGAGTTCAGAAGGCACTGGTCACTTCAGCTCAAGTGCCTTCTCAGTAAGTATGGAAAAGTGAAAATCTGGTGGCTTGAAGGAGTTAATCTAGAACAGTAATGGAAAAGAAAATTGTAAAGAATTCATATCTTCTGCATGGGGTGAAAAAAAACTGACTTTAATTACCAAAGGTGAAGACAGAGAAGGAGACGAGGACCTCTGCAGGCCCCCAGGGGCCAGGGGGCAGGCCCACCAGTGTTGGGCGCCACCTCCGGACCAGGAGGCCGCGGGCTGGGGCAGGCTCTGAGGGGACCAACTGCCCAGAGCTCGTCCCTGGAGGATGAGCAGAGGTCACGGTGGCAGGAGGGGCAGCTCCTCGGATACGAGACCTCACGTCCAGCTCCTCAGTGGGGGAGCGACACCTCCTGCTGCCACGCTGGTGGGGACCCGCGCCGGCACTGCACTGACCGCCTCCCTGGTGCTGAGATGCCCTGGGCCACGTCGGTGCAAGGCCACAGCACGGGCCCTCGGGAGGGCCTGCTGGGGCCTGGGGTTCCTGCCGATGTGACCAGTCAAGGCGAGGTCACCCTGGACCAGGTCAGTGCGAGGCCACAGCACTGGGCCTCAGGAGGGCCTGCTGGGGCCTGGGGTCCCTGCCGATGTGAACAGTCAAGGCAAGGTGACCCTGGGCCAGGTCGGTGTGAGACCACAGCACGGGGCCTCAGGAGGGCCTGCTGGGGCCTGGGGTCCCTGCCGATGTGACCAGTCAAGGCGAGGTCACCCTGGACCAGGTCGGTGTGAGACCACAGCATGGGCCCTCGGGAGGGCCTGCTGGGGCCTGGGGTCCCTGCCGATGTGACCAGTCAAGGCGAGGTCACCCTGGACCAGGTCGGTGTGAGACCACAGCACGGGGCCTCAGGAGGGCCTGCTGGGGCCTGGGGTCCCTGCCGATGTGACCAGTCAAGGTGAGGTGACCCTGGGCCAGCTGGGCCTTATCCAGCAGGATCGTGTCCTTGTTCATGAGACTGGGCCCAGACATGCGCCCAGAGATGCCATGGCTTGGTGCCGCTTCAGGCTGGGGAGCGCGAAGCCTCACCCTGCGGAGCTGGAGGGCCTGTTCACTGATGTTTTTACAACGTGAAAGAAAGTAGAAAGTGAAGGCGCTCAGTCGTGCCCGACTCTTTGCGACCCCGTGGACTGTAGCCTACCAGGCTCCTGTGTCCATGGGTTTCTCCAGGCCAAAGTACTGGAGTGGGTTGCCATTTCCTCTTCCAGGAGATCTTCCCAACCCAGGGATCGAACCCGGGGCTCCCACATTGTAGGCAGACGCTTTACTGTCTGAGCCGCCAGGGAGGTTCTTTACAACGTGAGTCAGTTATAAATAAAACTGGCAAAAACACAGGCACCCATGCATGCATTTCTGTAGGCTGTATAACCGTAGTAGAAATTCGAAGTTTTGTGATGTGTGTACACCCAGATTCTAAGGTGAAGGGCAGTTTCCCACAATGGTCACACCAGTTGACACCAGCCAGCTTGAGGAGCTCAGCTGCTTAGTCACCAACACTCACGGAATCGGTGACACCGAGAATTAGCATCTCAAGTATAGGTGGTGGCGGCTCCTGCTGTTGTGTGATTGTGGTAGGACCACAGTACATGAGATCCACCCTTTGTACAGATTTCTGCTGTACAGCTGGTCTCCACAGCTTACCTGCAGCACTGGTATTTAACCCTTGACCTTCCCTCTCTGCCCCCCCAGCCCTAGTCCCAGATCGCCAGCACCCATTCTCGGCTTCTGACGACTCTAAGTATCTCCTCGTACGAGTGGACTCGTGCTGTGACGGCTCACTCCCCTTAACACAGTGTCTCCAGTTCGTCCAGGCTGTCCAAACAGCAGCAGTGCCTTCTTCCAGGCTGTGTCATATTCCACTGTGTGTACACATTGCGTGCTCCTGGCTCATTCAGCCATGGATGAACGCTGACGGTGTTGCCGTATCTTAGCTGCTGTGAATGGTGCTGCAGGGAACGATGCAAGGTGTTCAGGCGTCTCTCCCAGATCTTGGCTTTAACCCTGATACCTGTCCCCATGTGGGACTGTGGCTCACACGGTGGCTCTGTTTTAATTTCTCGAAGAACCGCCATGCAGTTTCCCACAGTGGCGTTCATACCCCTGCTGAGCGCGCGGTTTGCTTTTCCCCACTCCCCACATTCCTGCTCACTTAGCTTTGTTTTCTATGACAGCCATCCTAGGAGGCACGAGGTGGTCTCCCATTGTGATTTTGATTTGCATTTCCCTGGTGATTAATGTTAAGCAATTCAGAGGCCAGAGCCCCTGGAGTCTACCTTTCCACCCTCTGATGGTGCTAGAAAATGGTAAGAAAAAGAATCTACAAAAATGGGAGATTTTTGTGACAGATTTCCCAGAGGAAAATGGGGCTTATATTGGAAGACTGGACCTGGTGAGAGGGAAGACCTGACAGAACTCTAACTAAAATTCCTTCTATGCCTCAGTGAGTGTAGACGCACGACCCTCAGCTCACGTGTACTGCTCAGCGGGAAGAAAGTGCGTCGATGAAACAGGTGTTACTGTTGCAGAAATAATTTGATTTCCATTACAAATTAAGGCATACCAGACTAGAGAGGGAAAAGAAGCTTGGCTCCTCCCTTAAAATAAACAGACAAGTTGTGGAGAATGTGGCTCCTGTGACCTGGAAGGAGAAGGTCATTGCACTCTGGCAGGAAAGGAAGGTATGATTTAACGTTATTGCTGCAGGTAAAGCTTCCATGAAACAGTTTAATGCATCAACTTTTATAAACACGTTCTGTGGCTGTGTGCAGGAGACAGTGTCAGGATGGGCTGGACTCTTAACGTGATGAGACTGAGTTCAGTGTAAAGTCATAGACAATAAAGAAAATAAAAATATGTTCTCATAAGTCATATGGGGCAGAGCGATTTCAAAATCAGGAGAGAGACAGACTCTCAACCTTCTCAGGTCTGAGCTGCTCACTTTCAGACTCTCTTGGAAAAAGTGAATATTAACACTCATTTATGTTCAACGTTTTGTAAATAAAATATCACATGATAAAAAAGTAAAAACACTCTCTACAGCAGCCACTGGAAAACAATAGATGATTAACAAAAGGCTGTTTAACAAAAACGCTGCTTAAACTATCATACACAATTAGGAGCAGATTTATGGACTGTTACGTTTCACATAAGTGTTTGTTTTTTGACACTTGTCATTTTAGCAGTCTCCAGGGAGGACAACGTACCTGCCAGTTCAGAACTGAGCAGACTTGGAGCAGCATCTTCGTTGAGCAAAGGAACGTGGCATTTCCGTTTTAATTCTGTCTTTTTACCAATGAAACATTAATTGGTTTAATTCAAAGACCAAGGGGAAGTTTAATTCAAAGACCAAGAAAGTAACCAGTTTTGTGTCTTTTGAGGGACAGGGCTTCAGCTGTGGGCCTGTGAGGCGGAAGGGTCACACAGTGATAGCTAAAGGGAAGGAAGAGGCCTTTGGGCACCGCCTGCAGAGTTTCTCTGGAAGGAGGTCAGTGTCTCAACTCACAAGGTGAATTTGCCCATATCCTTTATTTCCAGACATCTCTGCTGACACAGTTGTCTCCTGACATGGTGGAGTTGAAAACACACTACTGTTGCTTTCCCTGTGGGAACAGCAAGGAGATTCTGCCTAAATGGGCCCCTGAAGGAGACAGAGAGAGATGGACACCGCCGTGCAAGCACGTATGTGGTCAGATGGACAGAGGTTTGGAGGATAAAATGCCGTGAATTGAGGTTTTGGGAAGATCCATGTCTATCAGGGAAGATCCATGTCTATCAGGAAAGGACAGGCTGACACGCCAGGTGGTCCCTTCTGCAGAGAAGCCCCGGTGTCAGAGGACACGTGACATTAGATAATGCATTATGAGAATTCTTATGACATTCCTTAAAATTCTCTGAAATTTAGCAAGTCTAATCATTGTGATAACAAAAATGTCATGCTTCTTGCAATGACAAGATCTTAAAGCAGTAACTGAAGAAAAGTTAAACTGAGCACGCGAGAATGTGGTAACTTGCAAGCCACTAACAGCCCCTGGAAGCTGGGTGTGAGGAGGAGGCCCTGAGCGGGGCCTCGGGCTCCTGACCCCTGCTGGCCATCCACCCTCCCCTCCCCTCCCCTGCATGAGCCGAAGCGGAGGAAAGGGTGACGCGGGACACCCGAAGGGACCCCGGGCAGACTCAGGGTGAGAGCCCAGGACGCCAGGCCCAGGAAGCTGGAGTGCACATCAACGGGGTGACGTCAGTGGGCCCAGACTCTTCCGCCTGCCCATTCGTAGAAAGGGGCCAAATTCCCTGAATTGCGATGTCTAGTTTTCTTTAATTAATAGCAATCTTTTGATGTTCTGACTACCTGGCCTTTGTGGAAACATACCTCTATATCTTGGCTCCTCCCACACCTCTAGGGAGCAGTCCTTCAGAGCCCTCTGAGAGGTTGAATTCTGTGCTTAAGTCCTCAGTTTTGTCTGCCAAATAAAACACCATTCTCAGCTTTTGGGCTGTGCATTATTTTTCAGTTGACATGCACATGCCTTCTCCACCAGTTCTAGACTCTAGAGAAACTCACCTGTGGCTGCTCTGAAGGCAGCTAGCGCCCTGAGGGGACAGGGGACCGGAGAGCTGACCCGGTCACTTCCTGGGGCAGGTTGTCAGGGAATCAGAGGAGCAGCAGCTGCTAAAGGCATGAGGCCGGCCCGCCTCAGACACTGTCAGTCACGCTGTCTCTACCTTTCTCGAGCAACGCTGCAGAAGCCAGCGTCGGCAGGAAGCCTAGAGCCTGATCTCTATGCCCTAGCATAGGAAGCCATCATTAGAAAGGAGAAATACTGCCTTTGAAGTCTTTGATTTTTCCAAACCATCTCCCTGACAGGTCAGGGGAGTAAACACTGAGCATGAAACGTCCAGCATCAGAGAAAGAGTGGTCACTGCAGGACAGCAGATTCTTACTCCCAAAGAGCCCCATCTCCTGACAGAATCCTCACACGGACACACGTGAGGGTGGACAGTCACAGCCTTGCTGGCCCTCACCCCACAGCTCCAGCTCCACCGAGAGAAGAGCCACATCTGCCCTCAGACCCGAACATCAGTCATCTCAGGTCAGACCACTGGCCTGCAAAGTTGTTGGAGAAATGAATTCAGGGACCAGGTTATATTTGGGAAGAGAATCAGGCATTGAATCCACAGCACTACTCTGGGGAGGGCGACTGCGGCCATGAGATTAAGAGACGCCTGCTCCTTGGAAGGAAAGTGATGACCAACCTAGACAGCACATTAAAAAGCAGAGACATCACTTTGTCAACAAAGGTCTGTCTAGTCGAGGCTATGGTTTTTCCAGTGGTCATGTATGGATGTGAGAGTTGGACTGTGAAGAAAGCTGAGCACCGAGGAACTGATGCTTTTGAACTGTGGTGTTGGAGAAGACTGTTGAGAGTCCCTTGGACTGCAAGGAGATCCAACCAGTCCGTCCTAAAGGAGACCAGTCCTGGGTGTTCATTGGAAGGACTGATGCTGAAGCTGAAACTCCAATACTTTGGCCACCTGATATGAAGAGCTGACTCATTTGAAAAGACCCTGATGGTGGGAAAGATTGAGGGCAGGAGAAGGGGACGACAGAGGATGAGATGGTTAGATGGCATCACCGACTCAATGGACATGAGTCTGGGTAAATTCCAGGAGTTGGTGATGGACAGGGAGGCCTGGAGTGCTGCGGTTCATGGAGTTGCAGAGTTGGACGCGACTGAACTGATCTAGAGAAGTGTTTCTCATTAGACCAGGCCCAGGAGGAGGCTGGTGGGGCAGGCATCCGGCAGTCTGTGCCACGGAACCAGCCAAGTCTCACCCACACTCTAACTCTCTCCCCGGGCAGGGGATTTACTTTTCTGAGTCTGTTTTCTCACTGTGAAGTGAGTCCATAACGTCCACCCCACCGAGTGGTTGAGGAGCAGGATTTTCAGCTTCCCTCGTGGCTCAGACTGTGGCCCGCAATGCGGGAGACCTGGGTTCGATCCCTGGGCAGGGAAGGTCCCCTGGAGAAGGGTATGGCTGCCCAGTATTCTCGCCTGGAGAACCCCATGGACAGAGGAGCCTGGCAGGCTGGTTAAAGGGGGTGGCAGAGTCAAACACGACTGAGCGACTTTCACGCCCCCACCACTCAGCCTTTCCGTGAAGCTTGACTGAAGCCAGTTAAGAGAAGGACCCAGAGGGAAGTTCATTTTGAGACTATGCAGGTCACTCTCCCCCGACCTTTGGTCCCCCAGGGTCCAAGTCAGTGTCCTCTGCGGGCCGGGGTTCGGATCACCGTCCTGTGTCCTCAAGGGTCCGGGTCATTCCTGTCTCCCAGAGGCCACACCACTACTGCGCGACACCCACTCCGAAGCCTGGCCCCGGGAGCTGAGCAGTGAGAAGGCGGGACGCCCCCAGTCCTTCCCGCTCCCAGGAGCGGTGGCTCCGCGGTAAACCGGCGGCCTGCAGTGCAGGCGCCGCAGGTTCGGTCCCCGGGTCGGGAAAACCCCGTGGAGGAGGGCCTGGCGACCGCCCCGGTGCTCCTGCCTGGAGCACTCCCGGACAGAGGGGTGCTGTCCGCAGACGCAGAGCAGGAGCACCGACGCGACCTGGTGCGCTCACACGCCGCAGAACCAGAGCCCGCACCGACCGCTGTGGAGAAAACCCGGCGTCTGCCCGTTACCTCCCTCACGTTACTGCAACGCCACGGAGTACCGCGAGATTTGGACCCGGTACGCGGCACTACAGACATCGCGAGATGGCGGGATGCCTGCCTGCCTGCGGGCCTCCCTCCCACTTCCAGGCACAGTAGGTCTCGCGACAAGTGGGAAATATCGCGAGAGGACGTTAAAGGACTTCCTTGTCCTATCCGGGCGGGGCGGGAAGACGAAAAGGTGGTGAGACTGGGCCTTTCTGGGGACGATGCCATCCGCATTCTCAGTCAGCAGGTTCCCCGTCAGCATCCCCGCCGTGATCACGGTAACTCGCCGCCTTTCCGCCACTTCGGCCGCTGGCGCAGAGGGCCGCTCGGAATTTTCCGACAAGGACCCCCGCGGCGCCGGACGGGGCGTTCCGGGGCGGGGCCTGGGGGGCGGGGTCCGGGTTAGGGGTGGGGCCCGGCAGGGGCGTGACCCAGGTGGGCGGGGCCCGGGTTAGGGGCGGGGCGTTCTGGGACGGGGCCCCGCGATGGGCGGGGTTGCTGCGCGGCGCAGGGAAGGGGCCCGATCTGGGCTTGGACGCGAGGACCCGCAGTGGGCAAGGGGCAGGCGCGAGCCTCGACTCCAGCCCCTTACCCGCGGGAGACCTGAGCCTCCGGGAGGGGGTCCTAGTTTAAGGGTGCGGACCAGCCACCCCTAGAGTTTAGCTGACCTGAGGTCTAGCGCTGTTTGGAGGGCAGCCCAGATTTTCCGAGGCTTTAATCACTGGTCTAGGGAGCTGAAATAGGAGTTGTAGCCTTACCTCCGCGGGGACCTGGTGCATTCCAGAACCAGGCTTCCCTGTCTTCTCTCCCAGAATGGAAAGTCCTTAGGTTCTCCCAGCTAGAAGCTGTGCTTGACAAACAGGGAAGCCCTCAGTGCTGTGTGGACAGTCCTGCAGGGACATGAGCGACGGTCCCTGGGTGGGGGCGCATGCCTAGCCCCAGTGCGAGAGGACCCTGACTTGCTTCTGCTGTTTGTCCTCCAGCAGACGGACTGGACGGAGCCCTGGCTCGTGGGGCTGGCTGTCTTCCACGTGCTCTGCCTGCTGCTCACCTGCTTCTCATCCCAGCGGTACAGGCTGCAGGTGGGGCACTTCCTGTGCCTGGGTGAGTAGAATCAGCCGGCCCGCTGCTCAGGGTTCCGATTGCCGGGATCGGGGGTTGGGGGGGGGGGGTGTTCCCTCTGCAGCCTCATGATATGTAGAAGCATCTGCAAGGCCTCCCCATCCTCCTCTCTCTGATTTCAGGCCACTCCCGTATTTCACTTTTGGTTCCTATAAAAATAAACGTCATTTTGGATATTGGACTTGAAAGGAGTCTTTCAAGTACCTACCGTGCTCCCAGGAGGGTGCTGAATACTGGTGACGCAAACAGGAGCTGTGTTTGCTGGGACGCTGACTCTGGGCCCCCCTCTGTGGGCTTAGCCTCTCAGCTTGCTCTGGGAGCTGCACACAGGGCAAGAAATATAAGATCTGCAGTGTAAGATCTGTGCTTATAAGGTCCATCGAGATTTAGGGAAGGGACAGAGTTGTGTGGGATCATTGAGAAAATTTCACAGAGGAAATGAAGTCCCGGTGTGGGGCATAAAAAGAGAGAAAAATCTCTTTTTCTTTAGGTGAGACAAGGAACAGGTGTCTGGCTGGCACGTGGGGGCGAAGGCACCCGTGAGAGCACCGGGGTGACAGAGTCGGTGTTGGGTCAGTTGTCAGAGAAGCACGTGTCTGATGTTGATGAGCTAGACGAGTGTTCAGATAGGTAGGGTGGGCCAGGGCCTCAGAGGCTGGGCTGGGCTCTTAATCTTGCAGCTGTTGGGAAGACACTGAAGGTTTTTCTTGTAGTTTAACAAAATGTAAAAATTCATGTTAAAGGTGATGTTTCAGTTGACCGTGTGCCAGGCGGGAGGTTATCCGGGGGCCTGCGTCGCAGTGAGGAGTGCGCCAGGCCGGGGAGGACTTCCTCCAGTCTGCGAGGGGCCCTCGTGAGGAACGCACTGGACAGACAGGCTCCCGAGCCGCGTAGCGCGGCCTTGTTCTTACGATTGAAGCGCTCTCTTCCTAAGGATGTGTAGGCTGTGGTGGTCGGCCGCCCTCTGACTTCTCACCCGGGGTTCTTTCTCCTCAGTGACCTTGGTCTACTGTGCCGAGTACATCAATGAAGTGGCGGCGATGAATTGGAGGTAAGCGGTCCTGGGCACGTGGACTGTGTCTGAAACCACCCCTGTCCGCTGTAGGGCGCCCTCAGGCGGCATGCAGCTCCTGTTTACAAAGACTTCCGCCCTGCCCCACCCCAGACTCCTCCGCTGTGAGACTGTGAGACGGGGTGGTTGCTGTCCAGAAGCGCACTCCTTCGTGATGGGGAGCTCGTGACCTTCCCGTGGTTTACTTGGTGTCCTTGGTCCTGAAAACGCGGGGTCCCGGGTTTCCAGGACACCAGCCGCCCCCTCCTCGCCTGTGTGTCCTTCCCTGCGCACACGCCTGGGTGGCTGGGTCCCTGTCCGGGAACACACTTCCCCTGACCCCGCCACCTTGCAGACCCACTCCCCAGCCTTCTGCCCCTGGGGGGTCGCAGCTGCTTTTTCTGCCTTCTCAGGTCAGGAGGGAGGCTGACCCGGTCGGGAGGGCAGCACAGCACCCCCAGCACCGCCCTTCCCTGAGGGCGATGCTGCCCCGGTTGCACCCTGCTTCCGGGTCTGCCCTCGGCCTGACCCCAGGGGCCCCGAGCAGTCCCGCCCCGGCCCCGCCGCCGGTGCAGAGCCTGCCCTCTGCCCACACGGCCCGTCCTCCCCACTTTGCCTCCTGATTCTGACCAGGACACACGCCTCCCGAGCAGCCCTCAGCGGCCTGGGCCCCGCTCTGCAGGGCTCTGTGCCCTGTGACCCAGAGCTGCGCTGCGTGCCTGAGTTCGTGACCTGAGTGTCCGTCATCCCTGAGACCCTGGAGGGCAGCCTGGTTTGGGCTTGCTGCCCCGCCCCCGCCCCC
Organism: Capricornis sumatraensis; assembly: GCF_032405125.1. Lineage (NCBI taxonomy): Eukaryota > Metazoa > Chordata > Mammalia > Artiodactyla > Bovidae > Capricornis > Capricornis sumatraensis. The sequence continues at coordinate 121,233,839 of NC_091074.1, forward strand.
CGGGAGGCCCCGTGCGCATTGCCCACCCCCAGAGGGCCTGGGTGTAGGCCGCTGCTCTCCAGAGGGGCTGGGGTCGTCCCTCTGCGGGGTCAGGAAGGTCGCATCAGACATGGGACTCTGAGCTCTCCCCAGTGCAGCGGCGATTCTGATCATCTTGTCCTCCTGTGCTCAGCGGCTCCTGCCGGGGTCCTGGGTGGTGTGGGAGTGGGGGTCCTGGCGGTCCCAGAGGGGCCATCCTGCCCCCAGTGAGAGGTGGGCTTGCCGAGACTCTGTGAGATAAAGTCGCAGGAATGCTGTCTGTGACAGCCGGTGACCTGTAAATCCTTCTTGAAACAGATTGTTCTCCAAACACCAGTATTTCGACTCGAGGGGCACGTTCATCTCCCTCGTGTTCTCCACGCCGCTGCTGCTCAACGCCCTGGCCATCGTGGTACGTGCCTCACGGGCTGCCCGCACCGTCCTCCTCCACTGACGCAGGGCCAGTTCTGACCGCGTCTGCACGGTTCTTTCCAGGTGCTGTGGGTGCGCAAGACCCTGGCGGTGATGACCGACCTGCGGAGCTTACGGGAGCAGCGGCGGGCGCGGGCGCGGGCGCGGGCGCGGCCCAAGGAGGAGTGACCGCTCCGCTCAGGCGTCTTCTCATCCCCTGGAACACACGCAAACACGCTGTGAGGACAGACGCAGCCTACCACGCCCTGCGTGCACGCCGGGCCTGAGCGGTGCCGGTCGCTCCAGTTAAACTGGACAAACAGCAGCGCAGAGCCCTCCCGAGGCCATGTGTCCACAGCCCCCCATGCCTGGTGTGAGCTATCAGATGCCCTGTCCACCTGGCGACAGGGCCTGAGCGAGGGGCAGTGCCCACGCCTGGGCAGACCCGTCACCCTGGTCTGTCTGCTCGGTGGTGGCCTCTCCTGGTGGTGTGGCCACTGGACAGAACACGAGGGGCCACCTGCCCTCCGTCCAGTTGGAGACGTCGGGTCCATGGAGGCGGTGGTTGGATGAGCCCCTGGTGTTGCTTTCAGGAAGGACTGTTACAAGTAAACAGTTTCTGTGGCAAATACAGACGCTGTGTCTCTGTGCTTCCCCTCTCTGTCCCCTTTGGTGCCCTGGGCGGGCCCTCTCAGGGCGGCTGGAGCAGGCGCGGTTCCCCTGTGAACAGACTTCTGTGCGGGAGGTTGTGGCTCCTGTCCTGTCTGGAGCTGGAGCTGGAGGCTGGCCGCCGAGCAGAGGGCCCCCTGTCCAAGCACAGCCCTCAGGAGGGACGATGCCGTTGGCTCCTGGGTTTGGGTTGCTTGTGCGTGGTTATCATAATTTTAACACGTTAACTGAAGCCTGGCTGGATGGCCTCACCGATGTGATGGACATGAGTTTGAGCGAGCTCCGGGAGTTGGTGATGGACAGAGAGGCCTGGTGTGCTGCATGCAGTCCATGGGGTCGCAGAGTTGGACATGACTGAGCAACTGAACTGAAATATACTTTACAAATTTCAAAAAATCATATTTGTTCATATGAAAGTATTTATATTTAGAAGTTCAAAAGGTGACACTTTGACAGATTATGAAATTACATTTTGAATCCAGATAAAGTTTTTATAGACAGTTACAAACTCTCAGTAGAGAAACAGTTTCCTGAATTTTGACATTAGTTTTAGAAGTGAATAGAACTTCCTGGAGTAGAAAATAGCAACCCACTCCAGTATTCTTGCCTGGAAACCTCCACAGACAGAGAAGCCTGCTGGGCTACCGTCCTTGGGGTCACAAAGAGTTGGACCTGACCGAGTGACGGTCCACGTGCACAGACCTTGCTCGATGCGTCTCTGGGGCTTCTGACCTGTCCATCTCTTAGACTTCTGTAAGGAACATTTTAAACATTGACTTAAAAACGTCCCATCACGTGAAGCCAGATTTTAAGCTCATTGTGCCTGGCAGCGTGCCTCTCTGTGCGTTTCTGAGAATTACCCGTTGAGGGTGCTTAATCATATCCTGGCTTCAGAGGAGTCCGCCGCGTCCAAAGCAGTCCTCTGAGCGCAGGACCGAGCTGGCCAGTTCCTGTGAGCCCAGACGATGGCTGGTCCCCTGCAGACCTACAGTCAGGCCGGGGCCCTGGGGACAGGACACACAGATGGGAACATCCCGGCTTCGGCCCCGTGGAAGCCAGGGAGGCTATGGGGGCATTTTCAGTGTCTGATTGTTCAGCTTGTCTTAATATGGGACTAAGTTGTCGTTTCCCTGTGATAATAGTGTAATAATATGGTTAACTTTGGTGTTAATGACTCATCAACCTAAAGGCGTGGCATGGACCTTTTCATTCACTGGTGTGTGCAGTCTGTTCTAAAATAGTTATATTTTGTTTTCGCAAACACAAACTTTTACTTTTTAACTGTTTCTAGTAAGTTCATATTCAGAGGCTTAAATCGCAGTGTTAACACTGTCCTGCTGCTTGGGGAAGTCCTACAAGCCAGAATTGTGCCTGACCCTTCAGCACTTGGTCTGAAGTGTGCGTCTGTGGCCCCCTTTAGAGGGTTTGGGGTGCACGAGCTCGCTGTGCTGGGGGTCTTGGTCAGTGAAGGAAGGCACATCCCCAGTCACGGCTTCCTACAGCCCTGTGTCACCCCAAAGCTTGAGCAAAAGGGTGTGGATTTGGTTCCTGGTTACGTGAAATAAGCAAAACTGTAAAGATGACGCTGTGCCTGTGGCTGTTGTGAGCAAACTGCGCTGCACTTGGCGGCCGCCTGCCGCGTCCCTGCAGCTCAGCAGGCACCCATGGATGGGACGCCAGGACCAGTGTCTTCCTGACAGGTTTGCCTGCTGAGCATCATCGTGCAAACCATGGGAAACACAAGGCGTTGCCGTGAAGTTACTCAAGATAGGCTTTTCGCTCTTTAAATTATGCTCTGCAAGCAGTTACTGATAGTTATTTAAACAAAATTCAATGTAAGGGAAGTCAGACTTCAGTGTTGAAGTTACAAGCATTTAATGGTAAAAGTTGCAAAATTAAAGTTGTAAATTCAGGCAGTTTATATTTTGACAGCATAGAAGTTTATCCAAGAATCTCTGAAAACATGCTTGATGTATTATATGAAGATTTAAAATTTTGACATAGTTTAGTAGAAATGTGGGGAGGGAGGGGTTTGTTCCCTTTTTGCAGCAGAACGCCCAGTCGTCACCTCACTTTTGTGACTAATGGCCTGCTCGGGTTGGGTTTAGTGACCAGGGGACCCATCTGCCAGCTGAGGGGTGTGCCTGACCAGTGCAGAGCACCCACTGCCTACCGCCTGGAGTCTCCTCCTCGGCTGGAACAACCGAAACACGGGAAACGGACAGAGGCTGCAAGTTGGGGTGCATGTGGGCTGAGCGGTCGATTCTGCCCCCAGCAAATTAAAACTCTTGCACAGTTAACTTATAATGAGGAATAAGCCGCAGAACCCTGCTGCGGCGCTCCCTGCGTCACTGCACAGGGGCTAGCAAGGAGCACGTGATCATGAACAGCTGGGTGCTCCTGGAGGCGCCTGCGTGCGGGCCGCGCGCCCAGGGTGGGGCCTCGCTGTGCTGCGTCTCAGCCCCCAGGCGCCCTTGGAGGGTCCCTGCCTTGTGAGATCCCGGCCACCGCACAGGGCGTTCCCGCACGCCACGGCCCTGCCTGGGAAGCAGGACCCAGTGTGCAGGGTCTTTGGGGTCACAGGCAGGCTTGACTCCTGGATCTCTGAACTTGTCTGGGGGCGTGCGTGTCCGGCCAGCGCACTGACTTTTTCTGGATTTGTTACCCTTGTGAGATACCTGCCTTATTTATAAGATCACAGCCAGGGTCAAGACGCCCGATGGGTGTGAAGCTTCCCCCCCTGCTCTCGCTCGGCTGCTGGTACATGGCCTGGTCTACTCCTCAGGCTCGCGTGGAGACGCCGGGCGGTCTGAATTCTCAGCCTCCCCGCTCCCGGGTGCCCAGCGAGGGGGCGAGGAGGCGCGGTCTCCGCGGGTCCAGCCGCCTAAGGCGGCAGGTGGAGCGGGTCCCCGGCTCCGGGCGCGTCTGCACGCGCGACTCCAGGGGGCGCTGCAGCGCTTGCCAGCTGGGCCCCGGGAAACGCTTCCGCGCGTTGAGTCCAGTTCTCGCCTAGAGACGCTCCCAGTTTCCCTTCTTTTTCTACTCTAAAACTGGAAGGCAGGCCAGTAGTTGGAACTGTCAGTGGGTGAGAAGCAGCCGTGGAGGCAGAGGACAGGCTGCAGAGACGCAGGCGCACCTGCGACGCCGCCTGGATCCGGATTCTGTTCCGCCAGCGGGGCTCGCGGAGCAGGGGCGCAGCCGGGGCCCAGGGGTCTTAGCGAGCAGAGGAGGGGGGGCCACAGTCTCCGGAGCCGCAGACCCTCCCCCGCCCTCACCCCCCGCCGCTGTCGCCTTAGATGCCAACAGTTGTCACTGCAGGGAAAGACCATACAATGTTTGATCAACCCTAAAAGAAAATATGATTTGGAATTTTCCCAAGGTTCAACCTCAAAACATCGTAAAAGCTGGTTTAGTTGTTCGTGTCACAATAAAGGGGCTAGAAATCCAGAGTTTACGTACAGTTTGCTGTGGGTAACAACCCAAGCTGCAGGCTGGGGAGAAAGCAGTGTGTCTCCATGACAGCACACAACACGCCAGCTTGTCTCGCTGTTTTCGTCTTTGGCTTGCTTGGGCATTTTGGAGTCTACGCCGGCGCCGAAGCTGCCCCGCCCTGGACAATGACCTGTTGCTTCTGGAAGCTCCTCCGACAGGCCTGGCTGTGCCCACCGCTCCCGCCCAGGGCAGCCTCTCCCTCAGGACGAGGGGCGGGCCCATGGCCAGCTCTCTCCCGGCGGAGGGCGAGGCGGACGGCCAGACAGACTCATGCTGAGCCCGAGGACACAGTCAGGAGCAAGCGAGCGGCGCAGACGCGTCACTGCACACCCGGAGATTTAACACGGCCTGTGTGCGGAGCCCCTGCCAACTGGCGAGGGGCCTTCTCTCCACCATGGGTGCAGGCCGTGTGAACTCAGCACCAGACTCCAGGGGCCTCAGGGGTCCTATAAGCTCAGAGCGAGACCGCGCTGACCGTCGTCCCCAGAGCCGACCCCGCTTTGTCCTCATCAAGGATGGTCTCGCAGGAGAGGGCTCCTGGAAGGGGTGCACTGCCGTCTCGGGAGCCCCCTGCCCTCAGAGGGGTCGGCGTCCTGCCTTCACGGCCCAACCGCTTTAATGCTGCCTGTTCTGGACGCGTGCCGCGAGCAGGGCTGCTGGGACTCTGTACCCCCTCTCGCCCTCTCCTCCGCCCGGTGAGTCCCGGCGCCTCATTCTCACGCTGGAGCTAGATTCTGCAGCCCTGGCCTCCTCCGACCCACAGCATCCCAACTACACGGTCTGTAGTTTTCCAGTTCCCTTCCTCTTGCAGTCCTGGCTGGAAAACCCGCAGCCCCAGCTCCCTCGGGATGAGGCGTCGGAGAACCAGGAGGGTGTGGCCGAGCCGGGGGTTCATTAGAGGCCTGTGCCCCGAGGGCGGCCCGGGGACAGCACGGCCACCCTGACGCTAACACCCAGCTCTCACTTGTACTGCAGCGGTTGCAGAGAATTTTGCTGGGAAATGACAGCAGATAATTCAAGTTTTAGCAGCTGCCTTAGTTGGGCTTCCCTGGTGGCTGAGAGGGTAAAGCGTCTGCCTGCAAAGTGGGAGACCCGGGTTTAATCCCTGGGTCAGGAAGATCCCCTGGAGAAGGAACTGGCACCCCACTCCAGTACTCTTGCCTGGAAAATCCCATGGACAGAGGAGCCTGGTAGGCTGCAGTCCATGGGGTTGCAAAGAGTCGGACATGACTGAGCGACTTCACTTTAGGCTTCTCTGCAAAACAGACATTGCGGTGTGAGCTCCGAAAGCTGTGCCCGGGTCTCATTTCAGGTCCTGAGGCTGGGTCTCATCCAGGCCGCGGTGTCACCATGCTTGTGTGCTGGGCTGGTGGCAGATTCGGGGTCCCCCGGCCCCACCTGCTGCCTCAGGGCTTCCTGGAGTCCCACCTGATGAGTCAGGCTCACCCACGGTATCGCCCCCAACAAGGTTTTGATTCCGCAGACCCCTTCACAGGCCAGTGCAGCCTGACCCTGAGGGGGTCCCCTTCAGGCTGAAGGGTCCCAGTCTCCCCACCACTGACCCCCTTTGACTGAAGGGGAAATCATACCTGTTATTGTATTTCGCTTGCTTTTCAGAAAATTAAATGGCAATTTCCTTGGAAACACTTCTGATTTCAATGATTTATGTTCCCTGTGGTTTAGGAGTATAGCTAGCATTTTTAGTGAATTTCTGCCAAGTTCAACTTTGAAGAAAAAAAAATCCCATTTAATGTCAAGTAAGCCATAGTTTGCAGTAGAATGATTGCAGGCAAATGCCCAGTCGCCCTTTAGACAATGTGCCTGCACCTGGATGCTGCTTCTCTCGTTTCCTAGGTGTGGATGCTTGAAGGAGTCGGCTCCTGTCTGGGGCTCGTCCCTGGCGGGAATGTCCCTGGTGCCCGCTGCTCCAGCGCAGCCCAGATGCTCAAGGGTCCATGTGCAGGAAGCAGAAGGACCAGGGCTCTGGCTGAAGACTCTGGAAGAGATGCCGCCAGGTCCACAAGAAGGTGGGTGCTGGCGGGGACAGAGGGGCGCAGGGTCTCTGGTGTGAGAAGCATCAGGAAAGAGGCCACACGCAAAGGCAGTTCCCTGTGCCCAGGAGGCGGGAGGGCCACCCGCCCACGAGTCCGAGTGACCCCAGCCGAGGGCTTCTGGCGGCACAAGGCTCAGCGCAGGCAACGTCCTGTGAGGCATCTGGACACTGACTTTCGGAGCAAAGCGCTGAGCCCCAGGGGGCCTGCGGCGTGCTGAGGTCTGGCCAAGTGGACTGGGAGCCTGGACGGCCCCATAATGAAAAGTGAGCCACTGGCCCATTTCCTGCCTCAGAACTATCCCTGCTTTGCGGCCAGGTTCTCACAGGGCTGTCCTGCCTCCGCGGGAGCCTCGTGGAGGACCCTGGTAGCACCGCCTTGGCTCACCCTCCCGGGCCCTCAGAGGGCAACACAGGTCACCCCTAGGTCCTGGCTCTGCACCCCACGAGCTAAGTCTGCGTCTTCAGTGGCATCTCCTCACCCGGCCTTGTTTTATATCATTTTGGATGAAATCCCTTCAACAACCGGGCTTCCTTTGTGGCTCAGCTGGTAAAGAATCTGCCTGCAATGTGGGAGACCTGGGTTCAATCCCTGGGTTGGGAAGATCCCCTGGAGAAGGGAAAGGCTACCCACTCCAGTATTCCAGTCTGGAGAATTCCATGGATGGTGTAGTCCACAGGGTCGCAAAGAGTCGGACACAACTGAGCAACTTACACTTTCAACAACCAGCAAAGCCTTTCCGAGCACATGCAGAAACAGTCTCAGCAGGGAAGGCTCGTGGGAAAGCTCTGGACTTTGGGGCCAGAGAGGGTCTCATGGTCCATCTCCCCCTAAAGTTCCTCTCACTGTTCATCCTGCACGGACACAAGTCTGAGCAGGGTCAGAAGGCCTAGTACTCGGCGGGCCCCAGGATGATTCTCGAGTTGAGACAAGTGTTGGTTCTTGTCTCGCTGGTCCTGCCGACTATGCCAGTTGTCTCCCTGTTCACACTGTTTGCTGAACAGGGCGGGCAGGCACGAGCGGGGAAGCTGGGAGAACTCTCGAGGGGCCGTGGGAGCTGCAGGCACGTCTACTCTCCCAACTGGGGCTGCAGCCACAGCAGCGGACACGCTGCGTTCCCGCCTCTCGGGGCTGACCCGGTGGACACAGACGGAACGCAGCTTCAGGGGCTTTTCAGTGGAGCGTATATACGCTTACAGACAGACGTGGCCGTGGCCGAAGGGGTACACGGCGACGCACACGCTCAGCACTGTGAGTGATCCCAGCTGTTGCAGGACCACACTGACTGATCGCGGGGCGAGAGGCCGACCATCTTGTCTAATTTGCTCTTTCCCCACAGTTATTTAGCTCAACCCTGGTTTTCTGTCGACACTGCCAGGTTCTTTGCTCGGAGCAGTCTGAAGGGAACAGAACCAGCTCCCGGGGCCCCTTGGTACCACATGGAGTGGGTGGTGGACCCCTGAGAAGCTAAACCCATTGCAGCCCCAGGGCCAAAGCATGACTGATGTGAAATCTGGACTCTGCAGAATCACCTTTTCATCCTGGGCCTGAGGCAGGGGAAACAGGCCGCTAAGTCCCATTTGTCAAGGCCCTTTAAGAACCATGCGCTGCTCAGCGGCCTGAGCAGACCGTCATGTGGCATTGATTTAGAGCACCGAGCTCTCTAACTGACCCACACTTCATCACACGGCCTGACAACGCCCACCCCCCGGGCGGCAGAAATTTCAGAATCCATTCCAGAAAATCACTCCCCGGACTCTGGGCACACCTGCTATCGATTCGATTGCATCCACCCACGTAAACAAATCGTCCGAACACTTAGAGTTTCCCATGATTTGGTATCACGCGAAGCTCTAATGGGCTCAGAGCAGGGAAGACGGGACAGCAGCCTTGCTGGGAAGCTGTCCTCCCCGCGGCCTCTGCGGACGGTGCCCAGAGAGGAAGGCTCTCCCGGACTCACTGCCCGATGGCCGTCCACACGACCTGGGGCGCCATGTACACCGTGCCTCCAGGCTGCGGGAGGTGGGTGCAGGGTGACACCCTCGGTGGAGTCCAGCCTTTGGGGGTCGGGGGTCTGGTCGGCCCCCTGGACAGTCTCATGATCACGACCTAGAGGGAGAGGGCCCGCTCACCTCCCTGTCCACGTGAGGGCCGTGGACGCAGACCCTCCCCGCAGCCACAGGGGACCGAGGAGGAAACGCCCGCCATCGACGAGAGACTGTGAGGTGTCACTGCTGCTCCCGCTCCCACGGCAACGGGCTGGCCCCCCGAAGGGAGGCCCATGGGGCCCGGGGGCTCCAGCTGCAGCTTCCCGAGGCCAGGCTCCCCTGGGAGAGATGCCGAGATCTCTGCAGAGACGCAGGCCGGGGCGCTGCAGGTGGCCGGGCCAGGGCCCGAGTCCCTCGGGCTGACCCAGGCAGCACCAAGCCAGACCGGACAGGACCCAACAGAACCCTTCCACACTCGCTACACCCTGGGTCTTTAAATCTTAGGTTAAATGCCGCCCGCCTGCCCCTCTGCCTTCACCCCCGCCACCACTGCTGACGCTCCTCCTGAAGCTGGGCCATCTGTCAGAGGTGACTTGTCTGGGCCTAAGTTTCAGCTGGGAAAGGGATGGCCGATACCCACCCGTCATGTTTCAGCAGAAATTGGGGAACATCATGGGACACGCACATTTCCCTTGGGCTGCAGCACACTGGCATTGTTCATCAAACATTAGCACATGTCATTTCGATTTTAATCATCTCTTTAAATGCTTGTATATTATCTAACCAGGTAACAATTGCCATGAAGGAATGGACCAGATTATACCAAGACTCAAATAGAAAGCGCTTCTAGTTAAGACCGAGGACTTGCGGCATTGCGTATGTGTGCCATAAACACACACGTACATTTCCATGGCAGCTGGAGTTGTGTCCAGTAAATATTTACCAAAGAGTTAGAGTAGTTCTTCCCATTTGTTTTCTGGATGGTCCTATAGAAGAATGAAGTCTACGGAAAAAAATAAGATGTTTGCGCTGAACTATCCATTCAAAAGGGCATTTTAGCAAAGGCAAAGGCATGAAAATTGGAGAAAATGATTTTGTTTCTACCAAGACAGATGTGCTTGGCACAAAGCCCGTATTTCGGGAATACAAAACGACCAGGGTATTGATTCCCATAACAATGTGTGGTTTCTGAGAGCTCGAGATTGCGCCTAAAGGTATGTGTTACTTCAGTCGTCTGCAGGTGTGCTGAACTTAATTCATTAGAGATGCATTTCAGAGTCCTTTAGAAAATATTACCTCATCGATGTGAGCAGGGGTTGCCAGGAAGTGTGACCTGCACCGTCTCAAGCCCACTGACCAGGGGAATGCAGCCCCACCTGCTGATCCTGTGGGACCTGGCAGACGGGCAGAGGGGGAGCAGCCTCACCATCAGCTCCTCTGACCCCCCGTCTCTGAAGTGCCTGGGCCGCTGCTCCGCGCAGAGCTCCTCCTCTTCTCTACTTTTTTTTTTTTTTTGGCCAAATCTATATCGGGAAAGAGAGTCAGTTGTGACTTGTAGACCTGCGTGACACGCGTTGCTGCCGCCGACTCACTGAGTCGTGTCCGACTCTGAGACCCCATGGACTGCAGCACACCAGGCTCCTCTGTCTCACAGTCTCTCTGGAAGGTTGCTCATCGAGTCGGTGATCCCACCCAACCATCCTGTCCTCTGTTGCCCCTTCTCCTTTTGCCTGCAATCTTTCCCAGCCTCAGAGTCTTTTCCAGTGAGTGTGCTTATTACACAAATATGTGCATATGTATGTCGACTGAAACAAATGCACAGCCTTAAAGCTGAGAATGATGCTTCATTTGGAGGACAAAACTGAGGACTTGAGCCCTGGACACAGCCTCTCAGATGGTTCTGAGGGACCGCTCCTAAGAGGTGGTGGTTGGTAGCGGGGGAGCCAGGATCTGCAGGAGTTTTTGCAACAAAGACCAGCTAGTCGCAACATCAAAAGATCACTATTCACAAAAGGAAGCGAGACATCTCTAGGTAAGGAGTCTGGCCCTTTTCTATGTGTGAGAAGGTGTGAAGTCCGGGCTCACTGACACCTTTCTTTCAACCTGCACCCCGGCTGCCAGGGCCCAATGGCCTGTGTCTGCCCATCCTAGGCCCTCTGGGGTGACTTGACGGTTTGATGGGGGCGTCCCCTCTCCACCCTGAGTCTCCTTAGGCCTCACCTTCGGCGGGTTTCGGGGCTGGATGGCTGCAGCCTCCTTTGTTTACTGACACAGCAGCAGCATTTTTCATTTGCACAGATATTGGTCAAGATTCCCCAGTCACCTTACCACTGTAGGGACCTGGTGTAGCATTGTGACGTGCTGAAGTAGAGCCGGAGCCCTGCCTGGTAGTGGGAAGCCCAGGAGATGACCTGCAAGCCCAGTGGCAGCTAAGGAAGGGGTCGTCTTGTGGCCCGGACCCTTCGCCCCAGGTTACTCCAGGCAGCCAGTGTCCGATTATGTTGATCTGCTTGCTGCGAGGAAGAGCCCTACCGCTTGGAATCTGGTGTCAGAAGTGTAAATGTAACAAGCTTGTTTCACTTCATTTAGCTGTTGATGCACCCAGTAATCCCTAGGGTGTGGGCACCGGGTCAGTGCTGCAAGAGACGCTGGCCCAGAGGGCGGAGAGAGCAGGCAGCCCTGCCCTCAGTGAGCTGCTGGACGCGGCTGTGGTCCAGTGAGAAGAAGAAAAAGGCGATAGCTGTGTTTCTGGGGAAAAAAAGAGGTCGGTGTGTGAGAAATTTAAAGCAAAGAGGTTTGGTGGGGTTAAAAAAAAGTTCACTGAGCTGTTTCGCACTTTCATCACTGAAACTACTGTGATCCCTGTCAGCACGTTTCTGGTGCTTTACTTGCAACAACGGGGATGTCAACCGTCTTGACTGTGACAAAGGGCTCAGACCTGGTAACCCACGGGCTTGCAGCAAGAAACCCAGTCAACCCAGACTCCAAGCACGCCTGCTCTGCTGAGCATTGAAAGATACTGACTCCTGTTTCTCTAAATGACATTTTTAAGCTCGCGTTCCACACACAGGCGTAACCTCTAGTTGAGCCGAGCCTGGAGGCGGCACTCACGACGGCGGGCGCAGCCCGGCCGGGCCGTGAGGTCAGCCGGAGCCGCCCAGCTCTGCGCTGGGTTCGGGCCCCAGGCTCACCTCGCTGGCGCTCCGTCTGCGTTTCCCAAGCTCAAGCACAGGAGGCCTGCGCGGCAAGACCCCGTGGGCCCAGGCGGACCAAGGGCTCGGCTCTGGGCGTGGAGGGACTGGCTCTCCCAGCCCGCAGGGCTGCGATGCTCAGGCAGGTGTCCGGGCCGGGGCCGCTCTCGGAGCGTCTGCTGAGACTCACCTGAAGGGGAGACCTGCGGACCCCGCGGCCGCCCCGTGGCTGAGCGGCTTTGGCGCCGAGCCCGGCTCCGCTCCGGAAGCCGGAGCGGCGGGCGTGGAGGGCGCGGCCAGCAGGGGGCGCTGCAGGCTTCGCGTGACCCGCGGCCGGCGGCCGGCGGCCCGGCTCTCCTTCCAGCCGCGGCGACGCGAGCGCGGTCCCCACGAGCCCCGCCTCAAGGCTCCAGGCGGGCGGCCCCACCCTGGCGGGCGAGGGGGACGTTGCAGAAGCCCAGGGCAGCTTTCCACTTCCCCGGAAAAGATCGGGGAGGCCCCTGAAGGCAGCCAAGCCCGTCTCCGCCGCCACTGCTGGGGAGCGCCGCCGTCTCCGCCTACCGCACCGAGCCGTCTCCTCTGTTGGCCTTGAGTTGAGGCTTTCTGCAGGGTCGAGTCCGCTTTAAAACCCCTGAGCTTGAATTTGGTGATTCGGGTCATTCCGCTCCTTCTCCTCTGTTCGGCGATTTCAGAGTCTTTCTTGGCAGGTCTTCTAGGATGAAGGGACCCGGGTTTCTGTCCCAGCAGAAAGGAGGAAAGTTGCAGCCACGGCGACGAAGTCGTGACAACACAGACACGTGGAGGGGGCCCTGGAGAGCAGGCGGGTGGGAGTCTCGGCCGGGGGCAGATGGGGGTGCCCTGGAGAAGCCCCCTCAGCCGACCCAGTGGTCAGGCCGGGTGGATCCAGAGGGAGCTCCGACCACTCCACTCTGCTCCGTCTCTACTCCGTCTCTACTCGTCTCTACTCTGTCTCTACTGCAGTCTCTACTCCAGTCTCTATTCTGTCTCTACCCCATCTCTACCCCTGTCTCTACCCCAGTCTCTATTCTGTCTCTATTCTATGGTCTCTATTCCGTCTCTACTCCGTCTCTACCCCGTCTCTACCTGAGTCTCTATTCTTTAGTCTCTACTCCATCTCTATTCCAGTCTCTACCCCAGTCTCTACTCCAGTCTCTATTCTGTCTCTACTCGAGTCTCTACCCCGTCTCTACCTGAGTCTCTATTCTTTAGTCTCTACTCCATCTCTACTCCAGTCTCTACCCCAGTCTCTACTCCAGTCTCTATTCTGTCTCTACTCGAGTCTCTACCCCGTCTCTACCTGAGTCTCTATTCTTTAGTCTCTATTCCATCTCTACTCCGTCTCTACCCCTGTTACTACCCCAGTCTCTACTCCAGTCTCTATTCTGTCTTTGGCCTGTCCCTACCTCAGTCTCTACTCCATCTCTACTCCGTCTCTACTCCGTCTCTACTCCGTCTCTACTCCATCTCTACCCCAGTCTCTACCCCTGTCTCTATTCCGTCTCTATTCTTTAGCCTCTACTCCATCTCTACTCCAGTCTCTACTCCAGTCTCTACTCCAGTCTCTATTCTGTCTCTACCCCATCTCTACCCCTGTCTCTACCCCAGTCTCTATTCTGTCTCTATTCTATGGTCTCTATTCCGTCTCTACTCCAGTCTCTACTCCGTCTCTACCTGAGTCTCTATTCTTTAGTCTCTACTCCGTCTCTACCCCAATCTCTACTCCGTCTCTACTCCAGTCTATTCCATCTCTACTCCGTCTCTACCCCTGTTACTACCCCAGTCTCTATTCTGTCTTTGGCCTGTCCCTACCTCAGTCTCTACTCCATCTCTACTCCGTCTCTACTCCGTCTCTACTCCAGTCTCTACCCCAGTCTCTACTCCAGTCTCTATTCCGTCTCTGTTCTTTAGTCTCTACCCCAGTCTCTGCTCCTTTCTGTCACACGGCTGGTCTGACAGACGGTTCTCTTCTCTTGGGTCCCAGTTGGACGTTTTCTGATTTCCCCCTTTGTCTCCTCTGTGAAACCCTCTCCTGCAGGCGTTCCTTCCCCAGGCTCTCCCTGGTCACTCTTCAGCCCTGTGACCACCTCCAGGTCTGGTGGCTGCCACACACTCCGTGTCTTTATTTCAGTCATCAGTTGTCCAGCCTCCTAGGGCTCCTCGAGTCTGGGAACCCCCACCTCCCTCTGCCCGTTGGCACGAGTCCCCAACAGCTGCCTGGTCTTTCTCACCCTCAGCCTTGGTCACAGAGTCCCCTCCAGATGAAAGGCCCTCCTGCCTGATCCTGCTTCCTTAGTGATAAACCACCCAGCTCAGTTGAGTTCCCTGCCCCCCACCTCTTCTCAGAGTGATGACGCCACGGGCCTCGTGCAGACAGAGAGGCTCCTCTCCCTCCAGAACATAAGAGCCCCCAGGGAGGAGGTGGACTCACCACCTGGGGATGAAGGGTCATTGGGCAGAGCTGTTTCATTTCCCTGAAACCTGGTGCTTCCTCCTGCCCTGTCGACAGCCAGCCCCTAGGAGAGACCTGCAGAGACCTGAGCATCACGTGTCCCCGTCTTCTCCAAGGGGAGACCTCCTGTAATGAAGCTACTTTCTGAGAGATCAGGGTGGGAACGAGGCCCTGAGTGCAGATGCCTGAGCCTGTGGGGTCCTACGACCAGCCGTTCCTGCCACTCCTGGGTGCCTGGAAGCTCCTAGAGTCCCAGCCCAGCCAGGCCCTTGATCAGACCCCAGGTGGCCTGCACCCCCACCACCTGCTTCCAAAGCCCCCACATCGGCCTGGCTTTCACTCCTGCAGGAATGGCCGCGTCCTGTGGGCACATGGAAGCCCGGGGCGTGGGGGGCCGGCACCTCACCTTGGCCTCCAGGATAAAGAACTCAGGCTTTGCTGGAAAGACCATCAGCCACGTTTCATCTGATTTTCTTCTCTCAGACTCTTGATTCCAACAAGACCATTCATCCATCAGTCAGGAAAATCCTTGCCTTAATCCCAACCATAGCATTAATTGTGGAAAACACCCCACGGAGCTGAGAGGTTTGAAAACTGGTAACAGCTGCTAAGAAAATTGTGATTTCTTTGGCTTTATTTTAAATACATGTGTACATATTACATGATACACACAAATATCATACATGTAGTAGGAAAATGCCAAGTGGTAGACATGAGGAAATATTTCTAAGAGCTTTAATTTTGTGAAGCAGAACTACATTCATCTACAGCTAAAATGATAATTTTAAATAGTAAGCCAAAATAGCATGTAAGAATAGGGTTATAAAGCTCTTTATATTCGTAAAATAATTAAAACAAATTTCATGGAGTAACAGGGATTTTAGTCATTGTGAAATAATACATAAATGTAAGGTTGTGATTCTTTAAAATTCAGTTTACTTACTGTGTCAATGACAGATGTTTAAGGTAGCAGATTTGAAGTCTTAGTAATACAAATATAGTTGATTTTAAATGTAATGTTTCATGGTACTTCATCTAAATAGGTAATCTCAACCCTCTGCAGTTACTATAGTGAGGTGTTTGGTATGCATTTTGCTCTTGTGGTAATAAATGTTCAGGAGCACCTCATATATCACAGGAGACCTGGACCCTTCAGGAAGGGGTGCAGGAAGGGGGAGGGTGGGACTCCTTATGACCCAGATGTGTGCGTTCAGGGCACCATTATTCCTTAATTACGGCCTGCGTAAACCTCACACTGCATTTGCCAGAAAACAGACTCATTCACACAACACTGAGAGGGAGATAAAGGCAACTGGCTTGACATTTAATTCAGCAGGTTCTAAAAATGTGAGTAGAAACAAATAGAAAGACTCAAGACTTGGAACAGGGACACCATACAATCCTGAGGCCAGGCAACCAAACAGAATGGAATTAAATTAAAATTAGTGACTGCAGAGCAGCAAGAACATTGAGGATGGCAGTGTGAACCATAGCGGGGGAGGCGGTTTTATCAGGAACTCACCGAGGTCTGAAACCTGACTGCGGGGCCCGGGCCTCGCTAAGCAGGATGGCAGGCTGCACGGGAACCGCGTCCTTGGCTCCTGGGGATGTTCGCCTCCCTCCAGCTCACCGGGCCTCACTCCCTCCTGGAAGGACCTGCAGGCACTCGACAGTCAAAGGCACAGAGACATCCATCTGGGTCTGGGAACAAGGTGCCGGAGCCTCACGTGAGGGGAAGCTGGGAGAACATCTGGTTGAGATTCACTTTTGAACTTTTTGGCATCTGAAATGGAAAATGAAGACATGTAGAATTATACATATCAGTTCGGTTCAGTCACTCGGTCGTGTCCGACTCTTTGTGACCAGGGACCCTGTCCATCACCAACTCCTGGGCTCGCTCAAACTCACGTCCATAGATTCAGGGATGCCATCCGACCATCTCATCCTCTGTCGTCCCCTTCTCCTCTCGCCTTCAATCTTTCCCAGCATCAGGGTCTTTTCTAAGGAGTCGGTTCTTTAGATTAGGTGGCCGAAGTGTTGGAGCTTCAGCCTTAGCGTCAGTCCTTCCAATGAATATTCAGGACTGATTTCCTTTAGCATTGACTGGTTTGATCTCCTTGCAGGCCAAGGGACTTTGAAGAGTCTTCTCCAACACCACAGTTCCAAAGCATCAGTTCTTCGATCCTCAGCTTTCTTTATGGTCCAACTTTCACATCCATACATGACTACTGGGAAAACATAGCTTTGACTATATGGACTTTTGTTGGCAAAGTAATGTCTCCTTTGTACTATTTTTAGGTAAAAGTCCAAGAAGACAAATAAAAGCTGTAAAGATTTTAAAAAATCCTATTACTCTTTGAAGATGATATATTTGTTTACTCAGTAAAACCAAGAGATTATAAGAAGGAAAACTACCCCTTTTTATTGAATGAAATTATAGAACAATCAGGGATTCATATACAACATTGATGGGTAGGAACACCTGTTAGCAACAAGATGCCTTCTGCTTCCAAGTGAATTACAAATTCTCTCTGGTTCTAATAAAAATCCCAACAGGTTTTTACATGGACCTTGAAAATGGCACCTAAAAATTAATAAACAAAAAGTGGAATGGTGACATTTCCTACTAAGTATCAAAGTACTTATGATAGGTATAATGATTTTGTTGTTGTTCAGTTGCCCAGCCGTATCCAGGTCTTTGCAGCCCCATGGACTGCAGCATGCCAGGCCTCCCTGTCCCTCACCATCTCCTGAGTTTTGCCCAGGTTCATGCCCACTGCATTGGTGACATCAGCCAGCCATCTCATCCTCTGATACCCTCTTCTTCTGCCCTCAGTCTTTCCCAGGAGCAGGGATTTTTCCAGTGAGTCAGCTATTCCCATTAGGTGACCAAAATACTGGAGCTTCAGCTTCAACATCAGTCCTTCCAATGAGTATAATGATAAATATACTGAAATAAAGATAGCCTCACCAGTAATCAGGATGGTGCAGAATAAAGCTCTGTGGTGCCACTTACATTCACCAAGTGGTTAGAAAATGCAGTCTGGAAATACCACATTCTGGTCAGCGTCTAAGCTCACACGAGCTCATGAAGTGTTGCGTTGAGGGTAAATGTCCCAAACACCTGTTTTTATTGCTTATTCACTAAATCGTGTCTGACTCTTTCCAACCCTGTGGACTGTAGCCCACCAGGCTCCTCTGTTCATGGGATTTCCCAGGCAAGAGTACCAGAGTGGGTTGCCGTTTGCTCCTCCAGGGGATCTTCCAACCCAGGGATTGAACTGGAGTCTCCTGCTTTGCAGGCAGACTTTATCACTGAGCCTCCAGGGAAGCTTCCCCCCAACACCTAAGACAGCCGTTCAAAACTAGTGAACACAGTGAGCATCTGCCCATCTCCCCCACGGCTGCACCTTGAGGAATTTATCACACAAATCCCAAGGGGACATAAAATCATCTTCATGGCCAGGTTATTTGTAAAAGAGAAACACTGGAAATGTCAGGGACCATTATAGGAGAATGGAAAAATATATTGCATTATACCCTTTGCAGAGAGCCATAATATTTTATTATCAGTTAGGGAGTATTTTTTTTTAAAGAAACTAAGTTATCCTAATTGGATCCTTCAAGATTTCAAGATACCAAATTATCATAATTTAAAATTCTGTCCCTACCAAAAGTATTTGTTTTATGCATTTTCCTCTTAAATGAATGGATTTCCTTTTCTTCTCTCCCACAACCCCCTCCCCACTCTACAGTTATGAAATAAAGATATTTTCTGTGCTTTCAATTTTCTTAAAATCCAAGCAAACCAAACCAATATTCCTAATCTTATAGTGTTTGAAATGAGAAAATCTAGCACCTTAAAATGTAGGTTCCCACTTGGAGTAAATAGCAGGGAATTTTAAAAAATCGGTTTTAGCAAATCCTGGACCAACTGATGGCACCCAAACTTTTAAACAAGGTCAGTAGGCTTGCCTGGGCACGCGAGAGGAGACCGTGAGTGCTCAGGTTTGCCTGTGCGCGCGAGAGGAGAGCGTGAGTGCTCAGTGATACCTGCTTGACATCAAAATCTGTGACCCTGTCTTCTTCACAGATCATACCTTCTACCCAATAAAGATGCTCTTCACTGTTATTGGGGAAAAAACAAAAACAAAATGAAAAACCCTTAAACATCATGAGCCACAAAAGCTGAGTTCTCTCTCCAATGTGTGTATTTAACAGTCATTTTTCCTTTGTTTTCTTTTAAGAAATACAAACTCTGTGATCAAGTTTTTATGATTTGTTCTGGGTTTATCTGTGTTTATTCTCTAGTCATTTCTCCACATATTTCTCACACCTTAATTTTAATGGACTGCTATTCTAAAACATCTCTTTTAGATAAACTTTTTTTTTTTGCCACTTCCAAACCTGAGAGTTGCAACTCTTTAAATATGAAGTCATTTTGCTGAATTTTATTTGATAACCATAATACCGTATTACTTATATTTCTAATAATCAGAGATATTTATTTCTAGTAAAAGTTTCCAGCATGGTTTGAGGATAAACAGTGTTTAATTATTACTATAAAGAAGATTTTGCATAGTCACAATCAGACAGGTTGTATTTAGCTGCTGATGGGTTTTTCCTCCTAGGAGACTGAGTTCCAGAAGTCTAAGAACTCTGCCTGTTTTCCTTATCACAGAATTCCCTCAGGCACGTAGTAGGGGAAAAGCATTCCTGGGTTTGCTTACAGCACTTAAGTAAATTCCTACCACCGCATGTATTAGCATGGAAGAGCCATTGAACCAAAAAGCCGCTAGTCTCCCTGTAGCAAGCGGCCAATCCCTGCTTTATTAGGGGTTTGTGTGTGTAACACATGTGCACGGAAAGAGGCAAACATCAACCTGAGGTTGGTCATTTTAAAAACTGAGGACATCGATTTAAACATAGGAAAGAAAATGCTGCATTTCTTCCCTATTATTATTTATTTTGTCTGCTGGTTATTATGGAAGACAGTTTGTTTATAGACGAGGAGTGTGTTGAAAAATCATCTGCTCTTGGTCGAAGAAATAAGATGGTATCCGCGCAAAGCCATTACAATATTATTTTATGCCAATTCTCCAAGTCATAAACAGTCCATAAGGACATTTTAAAAGCATAAGCAGGAGGTAAGCAAGTTTTCTTAGGGAAGTTTATTGTTAAGGGGAGCAGAGATACAGAATTATAGCTATACTGAAAAATGATCTATACACATTTATACATATAAAGTATAGATTTAATAGATGAAAGATACAATATATTACCTAGTTCCTAGAATTTTGAAGCTAGTTACAAACTAAAGCATCAATCATCAGTAATTGAAGTTTTCCAGTGTTTTTGCTTTATTTAAGGCATAAAATAATTGGTAAACATTTCATAAAAAGAAACTCACCTTTTCTAGCTTCATGTTCAACACCTTCCTGAACATCCTGCTGGGAACACTGGACTAGAAAATTATAATCTTTTACTGTGGTTGAATTTGTAATAACTAAAAAAGTGACTCGAGGTATATACTTTTTCTGAAAATATTCTCAATATACAAATTCCAACAAATTTGAAAATCACATGGCTTTGTAACCTTGGGAGATCAGAATTAAAAATTTGCACGTGAATTAAAATTTTAAAAATATATTTACAGTCTTAACATTTTACAGTTGGCTAATTCAAATGAAATGCCCTATAACTACACTTGATTTCAAAATTCTTTTGAGGCGCCCACTTTTTCACTCCTGCTGGCTTGGGCAGCCCCGCTGCCTGGCCGGTGACAGTCCCGGAGGCCTGCAGCGACCGCGGGGTGCCCTGGAGCCATCTTCCCGTGGAAGCGTGAACTCCGGTGAACCTGCCCGGGTCCTGCTGTCTCTAATCCCCTTGGCGCTCACCTGACGGGCCGCTTTGGCGTCGGCTCTCAGAAGAGCCTCTGGTGCTGGCAGTGCTCCAGCCTCACCACACCTGCGGGGACTTTGGCACTCCTGGCTGCAACCCGGCTGGAGCCCTCCAGACACCCCAGGCCCTTCTGCCTCCTCCCCTTCAGTTTGCTCGGCCTGCGAGTGCAGAAGCCAGTCTGGGGTCAGACAAGCCTGTGTGAGGGGTTTTGTCATAATTTCAACAAGGAGCAGCCATAGGCTGCCAAGGTCAACCAGGCCCAAACTCCTTCACGCATGAGGCGCACGGCACAGGGCTGAGGCACTTTGTCACACGGCGACGCAAGTCCACACAACACCGTCTTTTGTCTTCTCAATGGGGCCTTTATTTGGCGTATTTAGTGAACTCTCCTACATGGAGGAGTTTGAAAGACAGTGATAAAGAAGTGATCAAAACTTCCAGAGGCAATTGTGGTTGCTTGCAGTTATTGATGGAATTTCCTCTAAGTGTGGTTCCTGCGGTGGATTTCAGATGGCTTTCTGTCAGGAAGGGGCGTCCGGTGTGATTCTATTTGGAACCTTTGAGATGATCAGATAAAGCTCACCATCCTGAATGCTGTCTCGTAGCCCCGGGTTGTCTCCCTGGTACTGAGCCTCCTTGTGAAGAAGAGGGCTCTGCTCCGGATTCTCTGAAAACGTCCTGTGGTGGGTTTGTCCTTCTGACACACCTCCTGATGGTGTTGGTCAGTCCCGTGCTGAATTCACAGGGCAGGGCGGGGGCGCGGGTGAGTCAGTCCTGGAGCAGGATCCAGAACTTTTATGTGGGTTTCCCAGGGTTAAGTCTTGAAATCTTGAAAGAACTCATGAGCATAACTTTCTAACTCCCGAAACATTGATGATTATTCATTACTTTAAAATTTTCTGCATTAGATGTTTATATTGTCTTTAAAAATGAGCTCCTCTAGTGGCTCAGTTGGTGAAGAATCTGCCTGCAATGCAAGAGATTCAGTTTTGATCCCTGGGTCGGGAAGATCCCTTGGAGAGTGGGATGGCAGTCCACTCCAGTATTCTTGCCTGAGAATTCCAGGGACAGAGAAGCCTTGCAGGCTATAGTCCAAAGAGTCAGACACGCCTGAGCGACTAACTAAAAATGTTAAATGAACTTTGGCCAGTTGTGTTTTTTTCATAAATTTATCCATTTTACTGATATTTTCAAGATGATTACTCTTCGGCTGTATCTAGTACATGTCAGCCATCCCCAAACCTGCCCAGACGCCAGCATCCCCTGCAGACACCATCCTAAGTGCAAGTCCCAGGTGTCTGATCAGAACTCAGAGGGAAACACCTTTCAGCCAGTGGGTGGGGCTTTCTCCTCCAACCCACTGGTTGCGAGTTCAGCCAAAACCCTGGTGCGCTTGCTAATCATTGCCTTGCTTACTTATAATCTTCCTCTTGTTTATTTGCAGACATCTTTATATATATGGGCTTCCCTGGCGGCTCAGACGGTAAAGCGTCTGCTTACAATGCAGGACATCTGGGTTCAATCCCTGGGTCAGGAAGATCTCCTAGAGAAGGGAACGGCAACACACTCCAGTGTTCTTGCCTGGAGAATCCTTTGGATGGAGGAACCTGGTAGGCTACAGTCCATGGGGTCTCAAAGAATCGGACATGACTGAGCAACTTCACTTTCACTTTATATATTATAAATATTAATCTTCTCTGTATTTATGATTGTTAAGTAAATTCTCTGTATCAGTATTCACAGAAGTAATCTATGCTCAACATTTATATGACGGGTAACAAAAAACTTTCAAGTTGTTTCAAAACATAACATGTGGTTAAATTATCCCATTGCTCTGGATTTTTCTGCTATAAAGAAATACCTCGAAGACCCATTTGGATAATTCTCAGTGAACAGTTGGATTATTCACAGCTGCACACGTAAAATCAGTTTAGGCTCATGAATTTTATAGCTTTGTGTCCCAGTAACAAAAGGCCTTGGAAAGCTTGTATTATTTATTTTTAATGCCTCATAAGAAAGCACCAGTAAGTAATAAAGCAGGCCATGAAGATTCAGGAATTATCTGCTCCCATCACACGTCCTCTTGCCTTTTGGGATTCACGTCTGCTTTGTTTTTCACCAAAACCCAGGAGCAGGGGTTGCGATCAGGATGTTCTGAATGTTTGACCCTCACTATCATTGCTGCTGGGACACGGTCATCTTCTCTGGAACTGCTTATTACAAAACAGCTTGCAAACCTCCCAGACCTTCATTACCAGGAAACACCAGGCTTAGCTCTGCGGATCAGCTGAGACTTCGGGAATAATGGCTGAAACATAAACATCAGAGCCTCACACGGGTGGGTGGCGTGAGGGCCGGTGCCCCAGGCAGATTCGGGGGTCACTTTCTTTCTCCCCACAGCCCCCACTGCCCCCACCACAGGGACCCCCATCCAGGTGTGCTCTCAGCCCTCTGGGAAGTAGTCAATGTGACAAGATTTTTTCCATCAAGAATTCAAAACTCAGAGTAAAACCTCTGCTGTGTTAGTTAATAAACCTGAAAGAAAGAAAGTGAAGTTGCTCAGTTGTGTCTGACTCTTTGCGATCCCATGGACTGTAGCCTACCAGGTTCCTCTGTCCATGGGATTCTCCAGGCAAGAATACTGGAGTGGGTTGCCATGCCCTCTTCCAGGGGATCTTCCCAACCCAGGGTTAAAACCCAGGTCTTCCACACTGTAGGCAGACGCTTTACCGTCTGAGCCACCAGGGAAGTTCAGTTAATAAACCTAAACACTCACAATCATAGTGTTTACACACTCCATGCTTACTAGCAAAGTGTAAGAATATTTGCTTAGTCATCATTAATAGTCTATTTCTGAGCATGATATAAACTATACTAGAGGGTCAGAAAGGTGTAATTAATACAAGTGGGTTGATCTCAAGACAGGACGGTCACCAGGGAAATCTCGCCCGGAGTGTGTGCCTGGTGTTTGCTCTTCTTGCTGAGTTGCCCAGTTCCCAGGGGCCGTGGCTTCCTGGTCAGAGCGGAAGCTCCCTAATCTGACAAAGTGGTGACAAGCATGCAGCAAGACAGCCACCTGCCAGCACCATTTGCTTCCACTTATTTTTGGGCTGAAAGCCAAAAAAATTACATCAGTTATCCTCCCAGCAGCAGCAGCAGCAAGAGCAGGAAAAGGAAGTCTTCTGAGGGTCACAGTGTCTGCGTTCCGCAGGAGCACGAGCAGCGGGCGAGGGGACAACTCTGCCCAAGAGGAGTTGTTTAGACATTAGAAGACGCTCTTGCAGGCTTTAAAGTCCTCACAGCGTGATTCTGGGAGTTTAGAGACAGTTTCACGGTGCTGTCCTGCAAGGCTGCGGGCTTTGGTAGGAGCTGAAATGATTTATGACCATTTCCTTGGAGGTCACATTTCCTCCTGAGCTTCAGTTTTCTCACCTGCACAATTAATATTTTATTTAGATGATATTAAAATTCTATTCCTCCTTAAATATTTTATTAAAGTCCTTCTCAAATCCTTTGCTCCAGGTCATACAAACAAAAACTGGTTCAAGGAAACAAAACATCTGTGTCAACCACATCTGCACTCTTCCTCTATCTAAACACTTAGTGAAAACCTGATTGATAATGATAGCAAATGGCATGTCTGAGTGAAGTGGTTTAAACCAGAGTGAAACCAGCACTGAGGACGCCCAGTTCTCAAGAACCCGTGGTTCTCTGGTCGTTCCCGGGGACGTGCCCAGCACATGGACCCTGGTCTCCACCCAATACCCTTCAGTCTTAATGAGTGTTGAGGTAGCTTTACTAGGACTGTGCTATAAAATAAGTGTATGTGTGGAATCAGTTCAGTCTCTCAGTCGTGTTCAACTCTGTGACTCCACAGACTGCAGCACGCCAGGCCTCCCCGTCCATCACCAACTCCCAGAGTCCACCCAAACCCACGCCCATTGAGTTGGTGATGCCATCCAACCATCTCATCCTCTGCCGTCCCCTTCTCCTCCTGCCCCCAATCCCTCCCAGCATCAGGGTCTTTTAAAATGAGTCAGTTCTTCACATCAGGTGGCCAAAGTATTGAAGTTTCCGTTTCAGCATCTGTCCTTGCAATGAACATTCAGGATTGATTTCCTTTAGAATTGACTGGTTTGATCTCCTTGCTGTCCAAGGGACTCTCAAGACTCTTCTCCAACAGCATGGTTCAAAAGCATCAGTTCTTCAGTGCTCAGCTTGCTTTATGGTCAAATCACATCCATATATGACCACTGGAAAAACCATAGCTTTGACCAGACGGACTTTGTCGGCAAAGTAAAGTCTCTGCTTTTTAATATGCTGTCAAGGTTGGTCATAGCTTCTCTTCCAAGAAGAAAGTGTCCTTTAATTTCATGGCTGTGTCTTTTAATTTCAAAGCGTCTTTTAATTTCCACCATCTGCAGTGATGTTGGAGCCCAAGAAAATGAAGTCTGTCACCGTTTCCACTGTTTCCTCATCTATTTCCCATGAAGTGATGGGACCAGATGCATGATCTTCGTTTTCTGAATGTTGAGCTTTAAGCCAGCTTTTTCACTCTCCTCTTTCACTTTCATTAAGAAACTCTTTAGTTCCTCTTCACTTTCTGCCATAAGGGTGGTGTCATCTGCATATCTGCATATCTAAGGTTATTGATATTTCTCCCTGCAATCTTGATTTCAGCTTGGGCTTCATATTATTGTGTGGAATAATAAAATTCAAAATGGATTGATTTTAAGAATAGCTCACATGCACACACATATCTTGCTTGGAGACTCGTACAGGCCTGGTGATGATGGTGATTTTGAGGGGCAGAGCGGTGGTGTCTGCAGACACACAGATGGAGACAACCGTCCATCGCTGCAGGTACTGGGGTCCAGTGGCCCACATGGCAGCCTGAGGCTCCTGAAGAAGCCAACTGAGGGCAGGGAGCTGCTCCACGGGTCACAGTCCCCACACCCCCCTGAGGACAGTGTTGGGGGTCACAGGGGCCACTCCGAAGGCCCTTGCTGTTGCTGGGATATGCCTGCCGGCACACCTCCTGCAGCACCACCACCTCAGAGCCTCTGCCCAAAGGTGCTCACCATCTGTGGAAGGAGTCTCTCCTCTCAGAAACGGGACAGACTGTGGAAATCCACAGAACGCACCAAATTCACTCACCTAGTTTGTCTTTTGCAGGGACCTGCACGTGGTGAGCACAGAGGCAATTTGCAGGTATTTACACACATCACTTCATGGGAAATAGATGGGGAACAGTGGAAACAGTGTCAGACTTTACTTTTTTTGGACTCTAAAATCACTGCAGATGGTGATTGCAGCCATGAAATTAAAAGATGCTTACTCCTTGGAAGGAAAGTTATGACCAACCTAGACAGCATATTCAAAAGCAGAGACATTACTTTGCCAACAAAGGTCCGTCTAGTCAAGGCTATGGTTTTTCCTGTGGTCATGTATGGATGTGAGAGTTGGACTGTGAAGAAGGCTGAGCACTGAAGAATTGATGCTTTTGAACTGTGGAGTTGGAGAAGACTCTTGAGAGTCCCTTGGACTGCAAGGAGATCCAACCAGTCCATTCTGAAGGAGATCAGCCCTGGGATTTCTTTGGAAGAAATGATGCTAAAGCTGAAACTCCAGTACTTTGGCCACCTCATGCAAAGAGTTGACTCATTGGAAAAGACCCTGATGCTGGGAGGGATTGGGGGCAGGAGGAGAAGGGGATGACAGAGGATGAGATGGCTGGATGGGATCACTGACTTGATGGCTGTGAGTCTGAGTGAACTCCGGGAGATGGTGATGGACAGGGAGCCCTGGCGTGCTGTGATTCATGGGGTCGTAAAGAGTCGGACACGACTGAGCGACTGAACTGAACTGAACTGAACACACAGAGGCACACACCTATATTAGTGTCTGGACCCTAGTGAGTGCTAATAAGGACTATAAGATACAGAAAAATTATGTAATGTACAGTATATATGGTACAAAAGTTATTTTATATGCTGCATATTAAATATAAAACACATAAAATCAAATATATATTTCTTGTAGGAATCAGAAAGGACACAAAGTGCTGGGAGCCAGCGTGAGGAACTCTGCCCGTGGCAAAGGTCACAAGGAAGGAGGCTCGGCGTTACGCAAAGGCAGGATCGAGCCTCAGGAGACCCCCTGTTCCCGAGCATCTACCCCCAAAACCAGAGTCTGCCTACTTTACTGTTTCATGCTCTCACCTACACCTCTGACTTTACGGGGGGCTGCCCCCACCACCACCTCTCGGAGAAGGAGTTAACTTGCAGCTCCAGTCAATAAAAATTCCTGGACATGACAAGAGTGTTTCAACTTACAAACTCCTCTGAAGTTTCTCTAGCCTGCCTGAGCAGGTTCGTCCAGCCACATGTGATTGTTTAGAGCCTCCCAACCGTGAGAGGCACGAGATGCTTTAAAGCTTTCTAAATACAGACTCTTTTGAGAAGTTAGAAAATTATTAGTATAGTATAGTGGGTTGATTAGAAATTATATTGGTGAAGGGTTTTTCATTTGTTGAGCCAATATTTGCTGCTAAATCTCCATATTCCCTGCCCTTATAATGAATATAACTAGCACATGGGAGAAATAAGTATTAACCTTTGATATTAATCATGTTAAACCTTCAGTTCAGTTCAGTTCAGTCACTCAGTCGTGTCCGACTCTTCGTGACCCCATGAACTGCAGCACGCCAGGCCTCCCTGTCCATCACCATCTCCCAGAGTTCACCCAGACTCACGTCCATTGAGTCCATGATGCCATCCAGCCATCTCATCCTCTGTCGTCCCCTTCTCCTCCTGCCCCCAATCCCTCCCAGCATCAGGGTCTTTTCCAATGAGTCAACTCTTTGCATGAGGTGGCCAAAGTACTGGAGTTTCAGCTTTAGCATCATTTCTTCCAAAGAAATCCCAGGGTAGATCTCCTTCAGAATGGACTGGTTGGATCTCCTTGCAGTCCAAGGGACTCTCAAGAGTCTTCTCCAACTCCACAGTTCAAAAGCATCAATTCTTCGGCACTCAGCCTTCTTCACAGTCCAACTCTCACAACCATACATGACCACTGGAAAAACCATAGCCTTGACTAGACAAACCTTAGTCGGCAAAGTAATGTCTCTGCTTTTGAATATGCTATCTAGGTTGGTCATAACTTTTCTTCCAAGGAGTAAGCGTCTTTTAATTTCATGGCTGCAGTCACCATCTGCAGTGATTCTGGAGCCCAAAAAAATAAAGTCTGACACTGTTTCCTCATGTTTCCCATAAAGTGGTGGGACTGGATGCCATGATCTTCGTTTTCTGAATGTTGAGCTTTAAGCCAACTTTTTCATTCTCCTCTTTTACTTTCGTCAAGAGGCTTTTTAGCTCCTCTTCACTTTCTGCCATAAGGGTGGTGTCATCTGCATATCTGAGGTTATTGATATTCTCACGGCAATCTTGATTCCAGCTTGTGTTTCTTCCAGTCCAGCGCTTCTCATGATGTACTCTGCATATAAGTTAAATAAGCAGGGTGATAATGTACAGCCTTGACATCCTCCTTTTCCTATTTGGAACCAGTCTGTTGTTCCATGTCCAGTTCTAACTGTTGCTTCTGACCTGCATACAGATTTCTCAAGAGGCAGGTTAGGTGGTCTGGTATTCCCATCTCTTTCAGAATTTTCCACAGCTTATTTTGATCCACACAGTCAAAGGCTGAAATAGATGTTTTTCTGGAACTCTCTTGCTTTTTTGATGATCCAGCGGATGTTGGCAATTTGATATCTGGTTCCTCTGCCTTTTCTAAAACCAGCTTGAACATCAGGGAGTTCACAGTTCACGTATTCCTGAAGCCTGGCTTGCAGAATTTTTCCTTTTCTTGATTATAACCCCTTGCACCCTCACCCTATAGGAATGCATTTTTATCTGGTACCTTCGGAGGGTGGCGCCTAGTTTAAGAAAAAATCACCCCTGGAAAAAATAAGTTTTCTGGTTGACTGACCATTATCAGAAAGGGCCATAAAATGTCAGCAGGACTCATGGCCAGAAGATGATGTAAAACCCCTAAGACCTTTGTATAATTTTATATGAAGCACCTGATTTTGACAAGGGTCAGGTCTGCTGACCCCACGTGACTCTGTATTCATCCCTATGTATAACAAAAACTATATAAGCAAACCTGAAAATAAAGAAATCGGATCAGTTTCTGGAAAGACTGATTCCCCCGTGTCATTCTTTCTTTCCCCTTCTGGCTGAATTCCCATCTGGAGTGTGGGTACATGCCAAGCCTGCTAATTTTGCCTGGGCTTCTAAGATCTGATTAGGGAGGCCTCAGTGTCTCCTCTCCCTCAGGAGAACAGAAAGATGCCTGTGGTCTACGTAGGTGGTACAAATTCCTTGTCTTGGAGTTTTATTGGTATTCCACATAAACCAAGTTATTCAGCTTCTTTTTCTCCACTAATTTTCCTATTACACTATTCTTTTCTAATCTCTCTTTATATCTGTAATTAAATAAGTTTTTTCCTAGGACGCCGATTCTGTCTCCCCTTTGAATTACCCTGGATCTACCGGGGCTGGACCCCGGCAGATAAGGAAGAAAGATGTGAGGTGGTGGGAACAGCCCTGGAGAACGGAGCTTGCTGCCCTCACTCCTGGGCTCTGCGCTCGAAGAGCAGGTCAGGGCCCCTCTGCCTGGGGCTCCCGTTCTCATCTCCACACCCAGCCTTTTCCTTAAACAAGTTCTTGTTAAATGCCCACTCTGTGCACCAAGATTTCAGAGGCGAGCACACCGTGGCCATCTTTTTCTGCACAGGAAGCTCCGTTGTCTCCTGGACTCTGATCCGTGAGGGAGCGCAGGTGTGACCAAGGTCCGGACAACTGCGCGGCGGTCCGGGACTCAGAGAAGCACCCGCGAGTGTGCTCCTGGTGGTCGGGAAAGTCCCTTCTGATGATGCAGCCCTTGACCCGGGATCCGCAAGTCCAGGAGGACTTCCTGGCAGAAGAAGTGAGAAATAGAAGAGCTTCAAAGGGGTGAAGACCCCCGAGTCTGGCGCAGAGGCAGGCCGTGGGGCTGGGCTGCAGGGGATGGGGCAGCAAGGGGCGGGGCCCGCAGCGAGCTGCTCAGGCAGGGCCCGTGGGCTGAGGGAGAAAGGGCAGCCCTGGGTTTCTCCCGTGGTCAGCGGACCCCACGGGGAGGGTCTGAGCTGTGAACGGCATAGCCTAGGCTGTGTTCTTGGTGGAGAGTGGGTGTGAACTGGAAGGGGGCCTGGGCACCCACCCCGGAGCTCTGCAGGCTTCCCTCGGGTCCGATGGCAACAGGGTCCTGGGAGGCAGTGGAGGGAGGCGTGGGCCTGGGTTTGGTCCAGGGAGGAGCTCCTCGGAGGCGAGGAGGACGAGGAGGACGAGGAGGGAGGAGGAGGAGCAACGTGGCGTCCTCGGTGCCGGCATCAGAGAGTGGAGGGTCACGGCGTGAAGCGCGGTGGCTTCTGGAAGGAAACGTGGGGCGGTGGGGGCCGAGAGCTCTCAGGGGGACACGTCTGAAGGGCTAGGGGCTGCTCTGCGCGTGGAGCTCTTGGCGGGCCGTCGGGGGTGCTGAGGCCCAGCGCTGGCAAACAGACAGGGATGGGAGTGCCTGCTTCCGGGCCTCTGGTCCTCCCCTCCGCCTCTGCCATCCTCCCAGACAAGCTGTCGGGGCTGAGCTGCCGGCTGCTGTGAGGTGTGACCCTGTTACCGCAGCACAATTAGCAGGGCCTCTGACAGCGCAATTAGTCTTTCCCATCGCTGATCCGCCGTCAGCATCTAGCTGGTAAATAACGGAATCTAATTAGTACTCTGGAGGGCTGGGGAAACTTGACTGCCACTGTTTTCTGTACTTCTGTGCAAACGCAATTCCGTGTCCTGTGCTATTTAGGCTTTGTGGTGACATGTAAAGTCACCAAATGAAATTAGAAAATAAACAAAGTGAATTGGGCAAGTCTCGTGTCTAAGTCCTAGGACTCATCCATCCACCCCCGGCCAACTGGACAACGTGAATCGGGTACCTCTGCTTAGGGGACAGAGATCTGAGGCTCAGCCGCACCTCCGTGCACTGCCCCCCCCCCCCGCCCCCCGCTCTGCCATCCCCCAGGCAAGGGTGCCAGAGGGGTCCAGGTGCCTGGACGGTGCGCCTGCCACTGGGCTGGTCCGGGGAAGGGCGCCCCTCCACCTGCAGGCCCGCCAGCCACTTTCTTCAGGAGGGTGGGGGCTGCCTCACCCCCGGTGACCGTGCTGGGGAGAAACAGCCACAGGCAGCAGCTGAAAATGTCACTTCCTGGGAAGAGGAAGCAAACAGGGAATTTAGCCTCAGTGGACCTGGCAGGATTCCTGAGTTTCCAACCTCAGGTGACTCAGCCTCCCTGAGGTCAGCAGGAGGAGGGCTGCCTTTGGGTGAAGAAGCCCCTGGACGTCAGCAGCAGCCCCCTCCTCGTCTGAGGTTGACATCCCCACCCCAGGCCACATGTCACCAGGGCTCGCCCACGATGCGCAGGTGTGGGCCCCAGCCACCAGCCGAGTGACAGCGGTGCCACCTCCACCACGGCCCTGGCTGCCTGTAGAGGTGGGCCCATCGTCATGAGAATCCCAGGAGGCTGCGGGCTTTCTCTACCAAATGCAGCCCATTCCTGGAGCAGAGACCAACACGCTTCCCACATTCTCCTGCCCAGTGGGGGCGCTTCCTGCATCACAGGGCTTCGTACTCCCTGCAGAGGTGGCAGTCAGGCAGGTGCGTGCTGGCGCAGGGGCAGCGCCGTCTGGCCTGGGTCTCCTCCACTGAAAGGACCGCCATCATGGCCTTGTCACCAAGGTCACACAGAGCACAGCTCAGAGAAGTTCTCCCACACATCGTCATGGCCTTAAACATATATATATATTTCATATCCAAGGGATGTTACTACCAAGTCTACCCATATTAGAGCAAGGCAAAATACAGTCTTCAGCTTTAAATTATGACTTAGCACAGATTTGAAGAGATATTATTTTATCAAATATTCCTGTTGGGTATTTTACAATATGTCTCTATTGAGTTAATGTCATTTGACCTTTATAAATGAGTAGACTCTGTATAAATGAATAAAATACAATCCAAGATTGATCTTATTATGTAACATTGTTAAAGAATCAAAATGCATTTCCCCTATCAACTTATTTCTAGTTTGTTTTCGTCTGAAACAAGGAAAATAAGCAACGATCACCAGGAATAGAAAATGACCTTTCATGGGGCCATGAATGCAAATCCTGGATCTAATAAAGACAGAATTTAGATGGAGCAGACCAAAAGAAATATAGATTAGATTTCCATTTTAGCCCCAGACATTTTTGGGCCCCCAAGCTCCTAACACTCGTGTATGTGGCCGGTGAGGGTGGGAAGGGCCAGGGCTGGGCTTGCTGGTGAGATGCTCAGACTCTGTGCCCACAGGAAGTGGTGCCTCCTCCCACCCAGCTGCAGAGACTGAACCTCAAGCCCCAAATCCGTGTGTGCACTCCGTTACTCAGGCATGTCCAACTCTTTGGGACCCTAAGGACTATAGCCCAACAGGCTCCTCTGTCCATGGGATTCTCCAGGCAGGAATACTGGAGGGGGTTGCCATGCCCTCAGACCCTTGAGGGAGAAGGCAATGGCACCCCACTCCAGTACTCTTGCCTGGAAAATCCCATGGACAGAGGAGCCTGGTAGGCTGCAGTCCATGGGGTCATGAAGAGTCGGACACGACTGAATGACTTCACTTTCACTTTTCACTTTCATGCATTGGAGAAGGAAATGGCAACCGACCCCAGTGTTCTTGCCTGGAGAATCCCAGGGATAGCGGAGCCTGGTGGGCTGCCGTCGTGAAGAGTCGGACACGACTGAAATGACTTAACAGCAGCAGCAGCAGACCCTTGAGTGCTCCTTACAAGGTGCAAATCAAAATAAATCAAAACCTGAAGCACGTCCCTAGTAACCTGCAGGGCCATGGAGCTATTCTGCTCGCAGCCATTCGGTGACAGGAACACATGAGCAGCGTTGCAGACATTGTGAACTTCATTCTGGTGAAAGAGGAAAAGTAACTCTGTGAGGCTTGTAGAGAAGCCAGGCGAACTGAGGTTTTGTTTGCATCTGACACTGCCCTTTGTGCTGAAGTGATGAAGTGGCTTTCACAATCTTGCTTTACTCTAACATCTAATAAAAGACGTCCAGCGTTTTAAAATGCACGCCGTCTCTTCAAGGCGCGGGGTTAGCTCTGCTGTACTCGGTGCGTCCAGGCTGCGGAAATGGACATTCTTGCACTTGGAAGGATTTGAGAAAAGTCCATAAATATACAATGTTGGTGCCTGGGGGTGCCCCATGGTCTGTTTACATCAAGTCTCTGGCCATTTACAATGAAACACAACGGTCGTGTTAATGGAACGGTGGTCAGGCAGCATGAGGAAATGGCCTGTGTCCTATGTGCACAGAGCCGTGGAACGAGGACCTGGAGCCTGCATGCTCTCTGGGCAGAAGCTGGCTCTCTTGCTGTGATGCCCTGGGCAACCAGGGAGCCCCCTCTGCCCTCTGCCCTGCACTCCATGTGGCTGCCGGCGTCACCCAGGCTCGTCCAGCTTGGTGAGCGGACAGTGTGAAAGCTGCACACTTGCTTGTCCTTAGGGACCATTTTTCTCTCTCCCCAGATACCTCCGAATGATGCAACAAATACGATTTTTAGGAGACTGCATTCCCCACAGGCGTTGCCCTGCTGATGTGGGGAATCTGCCCTGCAGGATGTAGGCGTCGAGGTTCCTTCAGGTACTGGTGGCAGAATAAAGATGCAGCTTTGCTCATTTGCTGGAAAGGAAAGGGTCCATTCAAGGACTCTGCTGTCTCAGTCTGTTCCGCCCAAGCTCTCTCCCCACAGAAGGCTTTACCAGGAGGAGGGCCCCTGGCAGGAATGGGCCCAGGCTGGTTTGCTTCTGGGACAAGAGCAGCTGCAGCGCTCTCCTTGCACAGGGCAATGCCGGGAAGTATGTGCTGTGGACCCCACAGCAGGAGGTCTCCTACTGGTCAGTTTATCAGGCAGGAAAGACACAGGGGGGCCACCCCCACCCCTCACCCCACGCTATACACCGTGCAGGTGGAAGAACCAGGGGCTGGGCAGCATCCAGGCCCTTAACCTTAACTTCAGAATTAATACAATTTCTACTCAAATCAGGACACCTAAAGAGTTAAGTAGGACCCCAGTAATAACTACACTGGGTCCAATCCCTGGGTTGGGAAGATCCCCTGGAGGGGAGCACGGCAACCCACTCCGGTATTCTTGCCTAGAGAGCCCCATCGACAGAGGGGTCTGGTGGGCTGCAGCCCACGGGATCGCAGAGTCGGACATGACTCGGTGACTAAGCGCAGCACGGCTCAATAGTCACACTGGGTTGCTGCCGTTGTTTAGTCACTGAGGACCATAGAATAAATCCAGGCAAACTGGGCCCACCTCCAGCCAAAACGGTGCTTTTCTGCATGTTTAGGGAACCACGAGCCTGGGCATCTGCTTGGTCCCCAGGATACTGGCCAGTGAGGCCTGCACCCCAAAGAGCTGGAAGCCAGGGTGTCTGCACCCAAAAGCCTCCAGGCAGTCAGTCTAGCCCCACACCAGCTTGTAGAAAAGGTAATCAGCAACAGTTTTCATCTTCCTCGGAGTCGGGAGGGAAAACAGAGCCGCTCGCGTCCGCTCGCTTGTTTGCTTCCCTCTTGTAAACGTGCAGGCTGAGGTCTCTGATGATGACCACGGTTCCAAGGCAAATTCACACTTCATTCTGTAAGTTGACTGGAGCTGTTTATTTTAAAATGAGCTCCTGTTTTCTTTTCACGGGGTTCCTTGTAATTTCTCCGTTGAACGACTATACTTTCCTGAGCCGTTTGCATCCTCACCCTTCTCGAGGGGGGGGTGGCCCCTCTGAAGGTCAGCTCTGCTGAAATGACATCAGCCAGCTGATCACCACCTTTTCCAGATTATTACTGACTCTATTAAGACTGTTCAGAGGCCCCAAACCCAAGTCCAGGGGCAAATGTCCTTGACGCAGACGTCTCCACTTGTCACCTCTCCACTTCTGGTCTTCCAGAGAATTCTCTCCCTCCAGGGAGCAGGCAGCTTTGCGGTCAGGTGCCCAGACACACACGCTGCTTTCCCGTGGCAGGCCCCCGAGCAGAGAAACTTTGCATGATTTACTTCTTTTTTGCTTTCAATTTGTAGGTAGGAAGAAAGTTTGCTAACACCAAGGGCTGCGTCTCTGCAGCCTCAGCTCTGTCTGATTCCCTGTGGTCAGGAATGGGAGCTGCCTTTCCTCCGGACCGTCGCCTTCTGAGTCCATCTTGGAGGGTGGAGTGGTGGTGGGGGGGGGCGTCCGGAGGCGGCCTGGGGGAGGGGTGAGACATCAGCCCCTCAAGCTCTGAGCTCCTCTCCAAGCAGCAGAGCACACCACTTGGTAGTCAGCACAGCTCCTCTCATAAAAACCTGGTGTTTGTCTGGAGTGGAGGGTCCCCGAAGCAGGGGTCCCCAACCTCTGAGGTCTAACACACGCTGGTCTGAGGTGGAGCTGATGCAATGACAGTAGAAATATAGTCCAGTTAATGCAACGTGACGGAGTCACCCCCAAACCAGCCCCCCCCGGTCTGCGGGAAAACCACCTTCCATGAAAAGGGTCCCTGGTGGCCCCAAGGGACCAGGCCACCAGTGCGCGGCTGGCTTTTGCTTGATCTTGGTCTTGTTTCTCTATCAGTGTGAATATCAACACAGTAGGAAAAATATGCTCGAGTACTCTTTTAAAAATAGTTTAGCCTGTATGTGAGACAGCAAAAGAGACCCAGACGTATAGAACAGGCTTTTGGACTCTGTGGGAGAGGGAAAGGGTGGGATGATTTGGGAGAATGGCATTGAGACATGTATAATATCATGTATGAAACGAGTCGCCAGTCCAGGTTCGATGCATGATCCTGGATGCTCGGGGCCGGTGCCCTGGGACGACCCAGAGGGATGGTACGGGGAGGGAGGAGGGAGGGGGGTTCAGGATGGGGAGCACGTGTATACCTGTGGCGGATTCATGTTGATGTATGGTGAGACCAATACAATACTGTAAAATAATTAACCTCCAATTAAAATAAATAAATTTATATTAAAAAATAGCTCAGCCTCAAGAATCCCTTTAAAGTCTCAGGAATCTCAGGACCCTTGGATGTAGCCCCGCAGTTTAGGGACCGCTCTGTGCAAAGTTAGTGTTAAAGGAGCATCACATTTTAATGCGTGTTACACACTTTTGCAAATCTTTTACCTTTTGCATCATTATTACTAAATGAACGTGATTTATACTTGTTTTGTTTCATTCTTTGCTTCTGGAATCAATATTTTACTCCTAATATAGGTAATTTGGAGGTTTTCCTTTTTTCCTGTACTCCAAAATAATTCAGATAGCAGTGCAATAATCAAATCTATAGTTTTCTGAAATTTCCCTGTTAGATTATCTGGATGTTTTGCTTTCTCTAGAAGAGTTCCTTATTGGCTCAGTTTCTTTTGAAGATATTGATTTCAACGTAATGACTCTACTATGGTCAAATTTATAAAACTACAAGGTGAAATTTTAGTTTATTTGGGTGTTCACATTTTACATGTATAAAATTGCACCAAGTGTTGTTATCTTGGAGTTTTAAATTCTCCTCTGATTTGCGGTTATTTTTCTCTTGTCACTCCTAATTTAATATCTTTGTCTCTCTCCTATTTTCTGATTAAGCTTGCTTGTGATTTCTGCATGTTTTGTTGACTTTCCACAAGCACGTGTTTCTGCTTTTCTGCTCTTTGTGCTGTAATTAATCTCCTCTTAACTCTTTACTTAGCCTCGTCTTGCGCTTTCTGTTTATTTTAGGGCTGAAAATGCAATTTAAGGAATTGGCTAAATCATATTAGACAAGTAGAGAAGAGATCAGTGAGCTATCAGAGGTCGTAGCTTTGGAAGCAGACACACCCCTGGGGTGGGAGGACAGGGGAAGAAGTTGCGGTTCTGGAAACGAGGACCCAGGCCCTGAGGGAGAGCAGGGCTGCAGCAGGTGCTGGTGCATCTAGGGGGCTGTGATGAGCTGCTCCTGGTGATGCGGAAAACCCTGAAAATCGGGAACAGCGGTCATGACGCCAGCCTGCTCTATTCCAACCCTTCCTTCAGTTGTTTCCTTTTGAATCTTTTGGTCTAAGAGTGTTTCTTACATACAAAGTCACACTGAAGTTTTCTCTGTTAGCCAATTTAAAGTATTTCAATAGGTGCATTGAGCACATTTATATTTACTGAAGTAGGCAAATTAATCTCAGTTTTGTCATCTGTTTTGTGTTATATTTGGCTTCCCTGATAGCTCAGTTGGTAAAGAATCCGCCTGCAATGCAGGAGACCCTGGTTCAATTCCTGGGTTGGAAAGATCCGCTGGAGAAGGGACAGGACACCCACTCCAGGATTCTGGCCTGGAGAATTCCATGGACTGTACAGTCCCTGGGGTCACAAACAGTCGACACGACTGAGCGCCTTTCACTCACCTGTGCTGTATTTATGTGTCCACCAGGCTTTGAGATGGTCACTGGCTCATCTCTTTCCCTCTCGGTTCTGTCCATGTAAGATGGTCATTTGGTTTGCACAGAGATTTCTATTGCTGTTGCACTGTTAGCTTTATCCAAACACTTCTTTTTAACATACTCTGATCCTCTCTACTTTGAATGCTGATTCTCTGCAGTAAGTAATCTCCCATCTTCCTTCCCAGCATTTGACTCAAAGTAACCTCCTTTTCTCACATACTAGTAAAGCAATGCTCAAAATTCTCCAAGCCAGGCTTCAACAATACGTGAACCATGAACTTCCAGATGTTCAAGCTGGTTTTAGAAAAGGCAGAGGAACCAGAGATCAAATTGGCAACATCTGCTGGATCATCAAAAAAGCAAGAGAGTTCCAGAAAAACATCTATTTCTGCTTTATTGACTATGCCAAAGCCTTTGACTGTGTGGATCACAATGAACTGTGGAAAATTCTGAAAAAGATGGGAATACCAGACCACCTGATTTGCCTCCTGAGAAACCTGTATGCAGGTCAGGAAGCAACAGTTAGAACTGGACATGGAACAACAGACTGGTTCCAAATAGGAAAAGGAGTACGTCAAGGCTGTATATTGTCACCCTGCTTATTTAACTCATATGCAGAGTACATCAGGAGAAACGCTGGGCTGGTTGAAGCACAAGCTGGAATCAAGATCGCCATAAGAATATCAATAACCTCAGATATGCAGATGACACCACCCTTATGGCAGAAAGTGAAGAAGAACTAAAGAGTCTCTTGATGAAACTGAAAGAGGAGAGTGTGGCTTAAAACTCGACATTCAGAAAACTAAGATCATGGCATCTGGTCCCATCACTTCATGGCAAATAGGTGGGGAAACAGTGGAAAGAGTGGCAGATTTTATTTCCTGGGACTCCAAAATCACTGCAGATGGTGACTGCAGCCATGAAATTAAAAGATGCTTACTCCTTGGAAGGAAAATTATGACCAACCTAGACAGCATATTGAAAAGGAGAGACATTACTTTGCCAACAAAAGTCTGTCTAGTCAAGGCTATGGTTTTTGCAGTAGTCATGTATGGATATGAGAGCTGGACTATAAAGAAAGAATTGATGCTTTTGAACTGTGGTGTTGGAGAAGACTCTTGAGAGTCCCTTGGACAGCAAAGAGATCAAACCAGCCAATCCTAAAGGAAATCAGTCCTGAATATTTATTGGAAGGACTAATGTTCAAGCTGAAACTCCAATACTTTGGCCACCTGATATGAAGAACTGACTCACTGGAAAAGACCCTGTTGCTGGGAAAGATTGAAGGCGGGAGGAGAAGGGGATGACAGAGGATGAGATGGTTGGATGTCATCATTGACTCAATGGACATGAGTTTGGGTAAACTCCAGGAGTTGGTGATGGACAGGGAAGCCTGGCATGCTGTAGTCCATGGGGTTGTGAAAAGTTGGACATGACTGAGTTACTGAACTGAACCTCCTTTTACTGGAATTCAGTGTCTCTCTGGCAACTGACAAGTCTTTTGTAACTTTTTGTACTCTCTTTCAATTCCTCCCTCTATTTTTAAATAACCCTTCTATGTTGCCTTTATTTCAGAAATGCATATCCAAATGACCTATAGGATTTGCAACCGTATATATCTGATTTTTGAAGGACATCTTCTAGCTTCTATTAAAAAGTTAACTCTCAGTTTCAGTCTTGCTCTTATAAAATGGAAAAAGGTCTTTTCTTTCCAAGGCCAATTTTTAGATTTTCTGCTTGACTTTCCATCTTTGCTTTTTGGAATATTATTTCGATGTGCCCTCTTTATTGCTTATCCTTTCATGCTTATTCTGACTGGGTTCATGGGATTCTTGAATCTGTGGTTTGATGTCTTTCATCAGTTTTGAGTAATTTTCATCTTTTAAATACTCACTCCTCTCCATCCACCCTTCCTGGGCTTCCAGAGCCTGGATTAGAAGTACAGTGGCCTTGCACTTGCTCCAAGACTGCTCTTGCTTGTTATTCTCATGAGTCTCTCCTAGGTTCTCTCTGCGCTTTGCTCTTGGTGTCGCCTCTTAGACGTCTGTTTCATTGTTTCTTCTAGCTAGCTTATTGAGTTATTGATTTCAGGTATTGAATTTTTAATCCTAGAATTTCCAATAGTCGTTTCAAGCTTCCAATCCACTTCTAAATTTTTTGTTTTATAATTTCTAGCACAAACTAATCACAAATATTTAAAGCTGTATTAATTCCTACTCTGACACCCGGGCCTCCTTTGGGAGGTGGCAGGTGGTCAGCCAGCACCCCTGCACCCTCGCCGTGCGGAATCCTGAGCAACTGCCGGGCGTGAAGCAGCCCCTTCATGATCACGTGTTGGCTTTATGAATGCTTGCTGTGCATCTCTCTCTGAACAATCTAGGCCAGTTACTGGGGTAAACAACCAGTGGGGCCCTTCCCATCCCCGAGGAGCTCAGAGGAGTGACCCTGGCTCCCCAGATTCTGAGAGGATTGTGGAACTCTGTGCTTGGCATGGGTAAAGGCATCAGGAGACCCATGTACTTTACTGTGAGGGGGCCCACCCGTGCCCTCACTGTGAGGGGACCCACCTCCATGAGTCCCTGTGCTCCCAGGCTATATGCTGCCCTGGATGGATGCCTGGTGAGGAGTGAAGAGCATGGTGTGTGGAAGCCAGCCTGGCCTCTCCTGCTCAGGACAGCGGTGATGGGGCCCAGCATCTCCCTGGAGAAATCAGGGGCCAGAAAACCACTGACTCGCAGCAGAGCAGTGGCAACACTGTCAAGCTCCCTTTGGAGCACTCTGTTGTTGGCCCCTCCTGCTAATGCTTGAGGGGGCACTGCCACTACATATCAGGGGGTCGCTTATGAAGTCCAGTGACCCCTAGAGTTCCACACCCCTGATCACACTGCCGCCTGGACTCTTCCTGGCCGAGTCAGGACCTGCCTCCTTCCTGGTCACCTGTGAGGAGCTATGGACGCATGCACCCTTGAGGCTGCCCACTTGCCTCAGACCCCAGCCTTCCTGTGTCTGAAGAACACAATTTTGCATTTGTACAACCTTTTAGAGAAGGTCTTTTTTAGAAGACTCATTTCCCCTTATTTAGATGTGTCTGCAGCTAGTTCCATAATTAAACTTTGAAAGCCCCCTCATTTCCATGGACTTAAATGTCTTAAGAGGATGCAGCTGTGTCGTTCTTGGCGTCTTTCAAAGAAAATACACAGATTAGGAAGCGCGGAAAGAAGGGCTCTCTGCTTTCAGCATTTCCTCCGAGACCCCGCCTCCTGCTTCCCACCAGCGTGAGTCAGTGATGTGCCTGCCTTCCCAGCACTGGGGGGCCCGCCTGTCCTGCCAGAGCCCATGAGATTTTCCAGGGCCCCAGGGACGAGGAAGACACGAACTCCTTGCTTTGACTTGCTAGTAGCTTGGCTTTGGCAGTTCTCATTTATTCTTCATGAAGGGGTAAGCCCCTGGGTGTGGATGAGGTCACTTCCATTAGCACAATCCTAACCCTGATAAGGGACGGTTTCCTGTCTCTGCAGTCCGTGTGCCTGATGGTTCATGGAGCCACTGGAGCTGGGAATAAAACAAAGTTACAATAAATAAAACAGCCTTCATTTCTCTGTGTCCCTGTGAGGGAGCAAACATTCTTACCTACCTACCCCATGGAGTTTATATTTAATACTTCTCCCAGTGAACCAGAAGTGTTACTTTTAAATAGAACAGCAAATGCAGACACTCAGGCCCTCATGAAGGTGCCGTGTGGACACATCCTGTCTGAGACAGGCTAGTGGCTCTGCTCAAGGCCGCCTGGGCCACAGCGCTTGGGAGACACATCTGAGCGGCTCCAATTTTGTTTGTCTTGATTCCTGCCCTTTTCACTTGGGGTTTCGCCATTATTTCAAAGACAAAAACAATATTCAAGCTCTTATAAAAGAGTGAAGGAAATCGATCCTTAGCAGGTAGAGGGGACGGCAGGGCCCTAGCCTCAGAGGTTGCCTGCTGTGCCAGCCAGGCCTGCCAACTGCCCCTCGGCTGGCACCACAGTCCCCGAGACAGCTTGGATGGAAAAGGTTCTGCCATCGCGAACATGCCATGAACACCAAACTTCTCCATGTCCTCAACCCCGTATGCCAGCTAACAGCCATCTTCTCAGAGGAGTATCCTGACACAACAACCGGCCCGCCCAAACAACTTTCAAAATACTAAAAAAAAAAAAGAAAGAAAGAAAGAAAAGAAAAGAAAGCAAGGAAGCGAGAAAAACAAAACAGATGTGGCCCACAGGGAGCTCCAGGGATTTTCCTTGTCTTGGTGACCTTTCCAGTAGTTTTGCAAGAAATGCACGTTTTGCCAAACATTTTAAAAACTTGGTTTTTACAGATCTGCATGACTTCCAAAGTTGAGCACAAAACAAGAGAAATCTTGAGGAGGCAGAATTGTTTGTTTCTTGAGAGCTTTTCGATGAGGCTCCCAATTACAGGCTTGTTTCTGTCCCCAGGCAGCCCCTCTGTCAGAACCAGGCCCAGGGAGAAGACGTCTAGGAACGATGTTTTGTTCATTATGTTAAAGCACAGAGCTGCCCCCTTCCTCACCTCTCAGCTTCCACGTCCATCTGAGGCTGAGGGCTAAGCACACCCTCACTGCTTGTGCTGGAGCCACAAAATACTGAAAAATCTTGAAAACTGGAAGATTTTGAATTCCTCTTCAGTTAAAAGAAGGAAGAATATTCTACAAAACCAAAAAGCCCATATTCTTTCCAAGTTCCATCCATAATTTACAAGGAAGTTTCCACTCCTAAATATTATGCGACTTAAAACCCTTCCATTTAAAGTGACTTTTTAAACTTTTCATCAAATGCAAAATTTCTAATAGTTTTCACGAAAGGGAACATAATAGGCTTGATGAAGTGCAGACCTTCAAAGTGCAGGTGGTGATTATTTCCAGAACCACAAGTTCTTTTTTCTTGGTACAGAGGGAAAAGTGTCTCTTTAAGAAAAAAAGGAGAGAAAGAGAAGAAAAGAATAGGCAGCTGTCCCCCTGTTGGTGGGGTCCCACGGCCCCCTGCCCCTGGGGTCGTGGCCGAGTCTCAGATCCCAGGCCTGAGGCTGAGTGTCCCCTTGACCTCACGGGCTGGAGGCACACAGAGAGAAATCGGACGCCCACCCCACCTCCGGGCAGTGCCTCTCTTCTCAGACTTGGGGTCCCTGGAACATGTGGTCCTGGGCACAGCACCTTCCCCGACCCTGTGGGCACCCCCTAGACGCCTCACTCCCCATCCTAGGCTCCTGGCAGATGCAGGAATTCTCCCCTGGACCCCCAACCAATTACAGACCACAATCGCAGGACTTGTGGGTGTCTCGCTTCCTCCCCAGGCCCCGAGCTGCCCCTGTGACAGGACTGTCCGTCTAGGTCCTCTGCCGCGTGTGGCCTCATCCTACAAATGATAATGACCGCTGGCAGGACATGAGTGGACCCTGCAGACGCCCCGCTGTCGACTGGAAAAGTACAGGATGTGAGAGCTGCGAGTAAAGTTTTATTGGGGGCACAATGAGGGCTATAGCCTGGGAGACAGCATTTCAGAAAGCTCTGAGGAACTGCCCTGCAGAGGCAGGGCAGGGGTCAGTATAAACATGATTTTGGTGAAGTGGGAAATAGACACAATCAAACATATTGTTTTTTGTTTTTTGTTTTCCAGAAGGCTGCTACTAGTCACAAGGAGCAGACATCACCATGAGGGATTTTAGTGCTTTTCTAGACAGAGGAGATGCAAGAATTAGGCTCCTTACATCTTCTGGAAATATCTATCAATCTGAAGGACTGTTCTGCCAGTTTTTCCCAGAGCACAGAGGGCCTCATTCCTGATCTCCACCCTGAACTCCTCTCAGGGGGTTGAAGGCCAGTGGTCAAGACAGTTTGTTATTTAGTTGATGAGAGGAGATGAGAGGTGCCAACCTTTAGTTGGCACACTGACTCAAAGAAGGCAGGACAAGGCAGAATGATTCCACTGCAAAGCTCAAGCTTTGTGTGTTACAGCTGGAGGTTTTGGGGGTGATGCTGCAAACTGATTCCAAAATTCTGTAAAGGAATTGTCCTTCAATTTAAAACAATACATTTTTAAAAAGCAATTAAGCTTGAGAGTTTGAAACCCTGATTTCTGTCAAATTCAAATCCCTAGGGATACTGAAGAAATATAGTACGACATTCTGAACCCAAATTGTAAATATGAAAGGAAATTGTGAGTTAGTCTACACTGGCCTGTCCTAAAACGTGACCCTTAAACTTTCATTCCTTTAGACAACATAGAAGAAGATTATGATATTGAGGGGAGGACTCAGGTTACTTTAATATTTGTTATAATGTTAGAAAAATTGATCCAATGTGTCAAAATTAATGTACCATGCTGCAATATGTGTTTATATTTTTAAGGGAAACATACTTTTTTTCTTTCTATTTTTTAAAATTAATTAATTAATTTATTTTTTGGAGGCTAATTACTTTACAATATTGTATTGGTTTTGCCATACATTGACATCAATCTGCCATGGGTGTACACGTGTTCCCCATCCTGAACCCCCCTCCCACCTCTCTCCCCATCCCATCCCTCTGGGTCATCCCAGTGCACCAGCCCAAGCATCCTGTATCATGAATCGAACCTGGACTGGTGATTCATTTTTTCATGTGTTTGTTAGCCATCTGTATGTCTTCTTTGGAGAAATCGCTGTTTAGTTCTTTGGCCCATTTTTTGATTGCATCATTTATTTATCTGGAATTGAGCTGCAGGAGCTGCTTGTATATTTTTGAGATTAATTCTTTGTCAGTTGCTCCATTGGCTATTATTTTCTCCCATTCTGAAGGCTGTCTTTTCACCTTGCTTATAGTTTCCTTAGTTGTGCAAAAGCTTTTAATTTTAATTAGGTGTAATTTGTTTATTTTTGCTTTTATTTCCAATATTCTGGGAGGTGGGTCATAGAGGATCTTGCTGTGATTTATATTGGAGAGTGTTTTGCTTATGTCTTCCTATAGGAGTTTTATAGTTTCTGGCCTTATGTTTAGATCTTTAATCCATTTTGAGTTTATTTTTGTGCGTGGTGTTAGAAAGTGTTCTAGTTTCATTTTTTTACAAGTCACTGACCAGTTTTCCCAGCACCACTTGTTAAAGAGATTGTCTTTAATCCGTTGTATGTTCTTGCCTCCTTTGTTGAAGATAAGGTGTCCATAGGTGCATGGATATGTCTCTGGGCTTTCTATTTTGTTCCATTGATCTATATTTCTGTCTTTGTGCCAGTACCATACTGTCTTGATGACTGTGGCTTTGTAGTAGAGCGTGAAGTCAGGCATGTTGATTCCTCCAGTTCCGTTCTTCTTTCTCAAGATTGCTTTGGCTATTCGAGATTTTTTGTATTTCCATACAAATTGTGAAATTATTTGATCTAGCTCTGAAAAATACCGTTGGTAGCTTGATAGGGATTGCATTGAATCTGTAGATTGCTTTG
The DNA here is from genome assembly GCF_032405125.1 of Capricornis sumatraensis. Taxonomy (NCBI): domain Eukaryota; kingdom Metazoa; phylum Chordata; class Mammalia; order Artiodactyla; family Bovidae; genus Capricornis; species Capricornis sumatraensis. Next base: position 121,278,072 of record NC_091074.1, read on the forward strand.
GGTAGTATACTCATTTTCACTACATTGATTCTTCTGATTCATTAACACGGTACATTTCTCCATCTATTAGTGTCATCTTTGATTTATTTCACCAGTGTTTCATAGTTTTCTATATATAGGTCTTTAGTTTCTTTTGGTAGATATATTCCTAAGTATTTTATTCTTTTCGTTGCAATGGTGAATGGAATTGTTTGCTTAATTTCTCTTTCTGTTTTCTCATTGTTAGTGTATAGGAATGCAAGGGATTTCTGTGTGTTGATTTTATATCCTGAAACTTTACTATATTCACTGATTAGCTCTAGTAATTTTCTGGTGGAGTCTTTAGGGTTTTCCATGTAGAGGATCATGTCATCTGCAAACAGTGAGAGTTTTACTTCTTCTCCAATCTGGATTCCTTTTATTTCTTTTTCTGCTCTGATCGCTGTGGCCAAACCTTCCAAAACTATGTTGAATAGTAGTGGTGAGAGTGGGCACCCTTGTCTTGTTCCTAACGTTAGGGGAAATACTTTCAATTTTTCACCATTGAGGATAATGTTTGCTGTGGGTTTGTCGTATATAGCTTTTATTATGTTGAGGTATGTTCCTTCTATTCCTGCTTTCTGGAGGGCTTTTATCATAAATGGATGTTGAATTTTGTCAAAGGCTTTCTCTGCATCTATTGAGATACTCATATGGTTTTTATTTTTCAATTTGTTAATGTGGTGTATTACATTGATTAATTTTTGGATATTGAAGAATCCTTGCATCCCTGGGATAAAGCCCACTTGGTCAAGATGTATGATCTTTTTAATATGTTGTTGGATTCTGTTTGCTAGAATCATACTTTTTTTTTCCTTGCAGAGGTAATTTATATTCATTATTGACTATTAAAAATAAATAAAAGTAAACTAAACTGAAATTAAATCATCCATATCTCAATATCCAGAAATAATTATTCTTAACATTGTAGTGGGTGTTCTTCCAGATTCTGTCAGTGTGTGTATGCATTATAGTTTCCAAAAGTAGGGTTCCATTATATTTACTCTTTTGTAAACTTTTTTCACCTAACAGTATATTGTTGGCATTTTTCCAAGTCAAACTCTAATTATGATTTCCGGTGCCAGGAGAATTCTACTGTGTGGATTTATCATAATTCACTTAGTTACTCTTTTACTAATTGCAATTTATTTTGTTTCCAGGTTTAATTAAACACTTCTGTAAAAATTATTCTTTAAGCATACACACTTGCTTGCTTCTTATTTTTTTTCCTTACAAAAGTTTTCTGACACTGTTGTACATATTTTTAAAATTATCAGCACACATTCTTAAAGGTGCTTCTAAAAGCTCATCCTGACATCCCACTGAGGCTCACAGAGAACAGTGACTTTCCCATCTTCACAGCCCGGGAGCGGCTCTCCCTTCTGTTTCATCCATTTTGGCTGCAAGGGAAGAGCAGACGACTGTTGTTTGAACTCTCATTTTTGGAAATCTAGTGATAGTTAGCCTTTCTTATGTTTCTTCTGGCTCTTGTGTTTGTTTAATAAGAAGAACAAGAACTCCTTTGTCGAGGAAAGTGCAATAAGAGCCACTTGCAATAGAAGATGAAGGTTGGGGGCCCAGTGCTGTCTGGGGCTTGGAGATCAAGATGGTAGTTACATGCTTAGAATAAGAAAAGGGGTGATGCTTGGCTTTCGCATCTGAAAAGGGAAGGTGATGGTGTGCTGTGGTCTGAGGCAGGGGTAAAGTGCTGAGGTAACCCCCGTCTTGTGGTCGTCCACATGCATTTCACAAACAAGGCTGTTCTGTGCTGTAGGACACGTGTGTGTGTGTGTGTGTGTGTGAGAGAGAGAGAGAGAGAGAGAGAGAGAGAGAGAGAGAGAGATCACCTTCACTCGTCTCTCACTGTGAGGAATGGGAAATGTATCCACCCAGTTACTGATTCTGAGGCAGAAATCATAGAAACCTGGCATAATTCAATTCTTCCCTGAGGTCAGCCTGATCCTGAGATCAATTTCTGGGTGTGAGAATATTTCTTGTCAGTGATGATTATTGCATATTTGTCACCGTGCCCTTAGATCAAATGAGCTAGAAACAGAAGTGAAACCCAAGCAATCAGAAAACACATGTACCAGGAAGGTGAGCTGTTTGTCAAGGATGCTGAAATAGATGAACAGAGAGGTGGGCAAGCCCACACGCTGAGTCAGCTGCAGAGTCTCCTGTCCCCAGTCCTCAAGAAGGGGGCTCCCATGTGGGCAGAAGCCCCCTGGCTTCTGTCTCCCTCTAAATGGTGGCAACCGCTCCCTGGTTTCACCTCCTCTGCACCCTGACCTCAGAAGGATGAGCCTGCGGGGGCCGTGGCTTGTGCACAAGTCCTCCCTGGGCTGAGCCGCATCCACAGGCCCCAGGTCCAGGGTGGCTCAGCTCCCTGCGCTCCTCCGGCCCAGCCTGGTCTTCACAGGTAGCATTTCTTTCCTCAGGCTGCTCTCAGCCAAGGCTGAGGGGAGTGAGGAGCTGATCCACGTAGCCGGGGTGTATTTTTGCTTTGCCAGCTGGGCTCCTGTGAATAAAGAGCCAGCTGTGCGAGCACAATGTGTGCAAACAATGTGCAAATGACCAGAAAGGCATCAGGACGGCGCGAGGCTCCAGATCAGCACACGTGACGCGGATGACGCGTCAGAGATGCAGACAGCCCGGGGGCGGGCCCCACTCGGCATCCGAGCTGGGAGCGGCAGGCCTGGGCCCGCTTCACTTCCGCACCTGAGAACACTTCCTCACATCCTGGGATAAGGTGGACAAGAACCAAGATGTACTTTTTTGAGGAAAAAGTTACTATGGCCCTTTCTGTCTCTAAGCAGATGCGAGCAGTATAGCTGCAGCACCAAAGATGAAGCTCTCACAGTGTCCTTAGTTATTCAGCACGTGGTTTCACTTGTTAGCCTGCAGATCGGCTCATCTGCGTGCATGTCTGTGTGTCTGTGTGATGATGTGTATTTGTAGAATTATGAAGTAAATGGAATTTATGCACATGCAGTGAGCGTATGAAATGCTCTGTTCTCGTGCAGCAGACCTCTATTTTAGGCTTCAGCTTTATAGTAGTTTGGACTCACAGATACTGAAGAGAAAGGTACAGAGAGCTCAGATAAAGCTCCTGCCGCCCCCTCCCCCCCGCCACCATGCACAGCCTCCCCTACTGCCGGCATCTCCCCCAGAAAGTGCATTTCCTCCCGTGGATGAACCTCAAGGACACATCACCACCACCCTTGGTGCTGACATTCTGCAGGTTTGGACAAGCGTATAATGACACGTGGCCACTGGTACTGTATCACGTGGAGCAGACCCCGGCCTGAACACCCTCTGTGCCCCACCTATTCTCCCCTCGAACCTTTGGCGCCACTGACCTTCCTGTCATCTTCATAGTTCCTTCTTTTCCAGGATGTCACACTGTCGGAACTGTGCAGTGTGTAAGCCTCTCAGAATGCCTTCTTCCACTTAGTAGCGTGCATTTAAAGTTCCTCCTGTCTTTTCATGGCAGATAACTCATTTCATATTAGGTTCAGTTCAGTTCAGTCACTCCGTTGTGTCTGACTCTTTGCGATTCCATGGACCACAGCATGCCAGGCCTCCCTGTCCATCACCAACTCCCAGAGCTTACCCAAACTCATGTCCATTGAGTTGGTGATGCCATCCAACCATCTCATTCTCTGTTGTCCCCTTCTCCTCCTGCCTTCAATCTTTCCCAGCATCAGGGTCTTTTCCAATGAGTCAGCTCTTTGCATTAAGTGGCCAAAGTATTGGAGCTTCAACTTCAACATCAGTCCTTCCAGTGAACACCCAGGATTGATCTCCACTATGATGGACTGGTTAGATCTTTTTGCAGTCCAAGGGACGCTCAAGAGTCTTTTCCAACACCACAGTTTACAAGCATCAGTTACTTGGTGCTCAGATTCTTCACTATTAGCACTGAATAATATCCCATGATTCTGTCTGGACACATGAGTCTATTTTTACCTGTTCACCCTCCGAAGGACGTCTTGGTTGCGTCCAAGTTCTGAAGTTATGGATAAAACTGCAGTAAACATCTGTGTGCAGGTTCTTGTGTGAACATCTCTTCTCAGCATCTCTTTTCCTTGGGTATCAGGGAATGCGAGCATTGGGCTGTGTGGTAAGAGCATGTTTACTGTGTAAGAAACCATCCAGCTGTCTTCCGAAGTGGCTGCACCATTTGCGAGAGTTCCTATTGCTTCACACCCTTCTCAAAACGTGCTGCCGACAGGACTCTGGACTTGGGCTTCCTAACAGGCGTGTGGTGCTGCCTTGCTGTTGAAACAGTGTGCTTAAACGTAGCAGTAGCCCTAACAGTACCAGGCAGACTGGGAGCACAGAAGGCGAGTGAGAGGAGCACCTAGTGTGAGTCAGGCCCGCGGAAGCCGAGCTCTCACGCTGCTGAACGAAACAGGCTGCACTGACGTCGACCGAACTCCCGGAGCCTCTGCAGCCACTGGAAAGGAGCGTGATGACAACGCCTGCCTCCTGGGCTTCGGTGAGCTGGGGGTTGGACAGTTAATGTCAGCTGTCACCATCATTATGCCGGAAGAGTGGGTCACAAGAAGGAATACTAGCTGGAATAAGAACGCAGAAGAGAGAATTTAGATAAATCAAGGAGTTAACACCCCAACAGGACACTGACAATATGCCAATTCATTCACTTGCAAATAATTATTAAACATTTATGTCATACTTGGACCTCAGGACACAATTCCATCAAAGCAGGTACGACCTTTGCCCTCACTGAGGTGGGTTTAGATGGCCATAGCAGAAACTAAGGGACAAATGCTGTTATTCACCAGATAATTTAAATGACAGGCAGCAAGCTTCTTGATGAGGATTAAAGAGGAGAATGAAAACGCTGGCTTGAAAATCAATATCAAAAAAACGAAGGTCATGGCATCTGGTCCCATCACCTCATGGCGATTAGGTGGAGGAAAGGGGAGCAGGGGCAGATTCCACTTTCTTAGGCTCCCAATCACTGTGGACGGTGACTGCAGTCACGGAATTAAAAGATGCTTGCTCTTTGGGAGGAAACTATGTCACTTCACTGACAAAGGTCCATATAGACACAGTTGTGGTTTTCCCGATTGTCGTGTACAGGTGTGAGAGTTGGACCATAAAGAAGACTGGACGTTAAAGAACCGATGCACCTGAATTGTGATGCTGGAGAAAAGGAGACCTTTGTCCAGCAAGAGGGTCAAACCAGTCAGTCCTAAAGGAAATCAACCCTGAATTCATCGGAAGGACTGATGCTGAAGCTCCAATACTTCGGTTACCTAACGTGAAGAGCTGACTCTTTGGAAAAGACCCTGATTCTGGGAAAGATTGAAGGCAAAAGAAGGGGGTGATAGAGATTGAGATGGTTTGGCAGCATCACTGACTCAGTGGATATGAATTTGAGCAAACTCTGGGAGGTAGTGGAGGACAGAGGAGCCTGATGTGCTGCAGTGAAGGGTCACAAAGAGGCGGACAGGACTTGGTGACTGACCGTCAGCAGCACCGAGAAGGACAGAGCATCCTGGGCTCCGTGACTAAAACAACAACCCAGCCCCCAGATGCCTCACCTCAGCCATCCGACCTCTTTCCATCAGACATCAGCACTCGAGAGCGGAGCCTCACTCTCGCCTCTGTCGCCTTTACTGACGACGTGGACAGGTTTTCTCTCTGCCGGACATGCTATCCTGAGAACTGCTTCCGGAGGGGTGGCCGTGACTCAGCGCAGCTGGATGACTCAGAGTCGTGTGCTCGGATCTCTGGGCTGAGAAGAAGGATGTGGTCATTCGGCACCATGCAAATGATCCAATTTCTTACTCCTTTGTAAGCCCAGTGTAGTCAGAGTCAAGAGAGAGTGCATCTATTTATTCCTCAGCGAACAAGAGCAAGTGAGCACATCTTCCTAACTTTGCTGTTTCTTCTTAAAGCAACAGTGGAACCTGCTTGAGCAGAACCTAGCTTCTTCTTGAGCCTTTGGTTCACTTAGGCATGAATTGACTTCTCAGTGAGCTTTGATGAAACCTCACCCCATAACTTTTCAAGTCAAAGATGTTACTCTATTTTATAAGGGAATATACTTTTGAGCAGATGCTGGATCAGCCCATGCTTTCCCTGGCGTGTGTGACGCTGCTTCCTACACAGGTCAGGAGGACCCAGCTGTCTGGGGGCAGGGACCGTTGAGCCCTGACAGGTTGGTGTGCATCTCCTCGTTTTCCGGCAGGGAGCTGCACATGTGACTGTGGGGCCTTCGGTTGGGCACAGTTGGGATTTTTCTCCAGTTCTCGGCTTTAGGGCATCTACACTGTCTAACCTGCACCTGATCCTCATGGTGCTTCCATACTGATGTCCAGAGGGTTCCTTTCAAAAGGAGCGTCAGACCCTTAATGTGAAGGGATCAAGACTTACATAAACTCCCAACCACAGACCCACAACCAGAACTTTTTTTTTTTAACCTCCAATCCCCTTGTCTCAACACTCACCTCTTCTAGAAACCTAATTGATCAGAGCATCCAAATGAAATAAGTCAGCTGATGCACCAAACTGCCTATTGGCCTGTCTCCTCGCCCATCTTTTCTGGTCCTCTCTCACCTCCTCTGGTCCTCTCTCACCTCCTCTGGTCCTCTCTCCCCTTCCACGGTCTTCACTCACCTTCTCTGGGTTCAGGTTCACCTACAGCCTTCCCATCACGGGGTGTTTCTCAGTGATGACTGACTACACGTACACCTGGCCCCGTGCTAAGACAGTGTGGCTGCTGGAGGTGAGCTGACCGAGTTACTTAAATTTCTTGAGCTTTCATGTAACCCTTTGCAAAGCGGGGTGATAACACACTCCCCAGCAGAGGTGAGAACCCTCTTTCCACAGGGACAGGGATGTCTCCTCTGTTTTCTGGGTGGCAAGGAGACCCTGGGAGGTACAGCTAAACCTGGATCTGTAATTGACTTGCTGTGGAAAGGGTTTTAGCTCCAAAGACAAAATGTCTGCATGCCTTTAACTTGTGTTAGTGTTACAGTCTTGCAACATACTCCATGCACACTAAGCGAACATAAGAAAAAGTATCAGAGAGAGTTTCAGAGGAAATAAATACTGATTCAGATTTTTCTCTTCTATTAACAAGCCTGAGGCTCTCTTACATGGCATCAAACATTTTTCAAGGTTTATCTGGGTGAGCCCCTCTGCACTTTTAAAGGGGGGCTGCCTCTCCAGATTTTGTGTATACTTTGCCTAAACTTGTAATTTCATTTTGGGGAAGAATTAACATGTGGAGAACAAATCCTGTGTTTGGCATCTGCCTGGGTCCCTCTCCTCGGGTGCCCTGATCCCTCACTTGGAGACTAGGGACTGGCCCCACATGGCCACGTGGGGGCCCAGTGCTCCTTCTGCTGTGAGCACTTAGTGACCACAGGATGTTACCAGTTCAGGAGCAGCTGTTTCAGTTGGCGCATCTGAGCACAGCATTTCCATGCACGTCAGGCCCGCGTAGAGCGAGCTGCTCCGCTGAGACTCACCGTGGTCTCAACCTCTTAACCCCTTGGCCTTCGTGAGGTTGCTGCCTGAGTCAGGAGAGGGAAGGCTGCTGCAGATGAATATTAAAAGAGTTTTGTCTAAAAGAGAAACCAATGGCTTTTATGAAAGTTTGAATTAAAGGGAAAAGGATTTGAGCGGATAAGCATCTCTGAAACCTGGCTCTTGCTTATCTTTCAGTTCCAGCACTGTTTGGTGCATCACACGTCCAGTCAGTCAGTTCAGTCATCAGTCACGCCCAGCTCTGCGACCCCACGGACATCACCATCAGTCACGCCCAGCTCTGCGACCCCACGCACATCACCGTCAGTCACACCCAGCTCTGCGACCCCATGGACATCACCATCAGTCACGCCCAGCTCTGCGACCCCACGCACATCATCGTCAGTCACGCCCAGCTCTGCGACCCCACGCACATCACTGTCAGTCACGCCCAGCTCTGCGACCCCACGCACATCATCATCAGTCACGCCCAGCTCTGCGACCCCACGCACATCATCATCAGTCACGCCCAGCTCTGCGACCCCACGCACATCATCATCAGTCACGCCCAGCTCTGCGACCCCACGCACATCATCATCAGTCACGCCCAGCTCTGCGACCCCACGCACATCATCATCAGTCACGCCCAGCTCTGCGACCCCATGGACTACAGCACGCCAGGCCTCCCTGTCCATTGCCAACTCCCAGAGTTTACTCAGACTCATGTCCCCCAGTGCCTCAGAAACAAACCTTCAGATAAGTCCCCGTCTCTGCATAAGCCAGCTCCGGAGAGTTCCGCTCCTGGTCACAAAGCATGCCGCCAATGGGAAGACCTCATGCTGACCTTGCTAGAATTACCTACGATAAGTTAGTGCTGACCAGCTGTGAAGCCATGATTTAGCCGACCTCCTAGGTCAGGCCTAGAGTCACCACTCCCTTCCTGAGTGGAGAAGCTCAATGGGCTGGCCTGTGTTTCCTGTTGCTGAACAGATTGTGCCAGAGCTGCTCACTCTCATCGCTAAGGCTGAGAGGGCTGCGACCCTGGCATGTGCCAGGGGCGGTGTGCTGCACTCAGCTCAGCCCCCGTGCTGGTCTGAGGTCCCTGATGCGGGCATCACCCCTGTACTTGAGAGACCAGCTGGCCCAGGACACAGATCCCGCCCGCCCCCCCCCCAGCCGGAATTTTCCAGCCTGGATTCCCCGAACCTGGGGTCTCACCACCCCCTAGGCCTCATCAGAGCTTCATGCGCAGCCACAGCTTCCTGGAATCAGCCCACACCTGCCCAAGAAGGTGACGAACGACCCTGTCATCTCCGTTTGTACAGATTTTGAGGAGAGACTTTTCATAGGTCAGATATTAGGAAAAAGAAGTGACCTTATTTTAGAAAGCACGATGTCTCAGGACTTCAAAGGGTTTCCATCAATATTCAAGCATGATTCTTCCAGGATATAACAGAATTAAGAAGGTGAGGAGACACAGTGAATCACTGGGCTGACTCATCTATTGACTTCAAGCAAAAGTTGGAAATTGTACTTTAATGCAATATAGGTGAGGCAATTCGCTCAGTGGCCAAAGGGTGACTCTCAAACCCAATCACAATCTTCAGCAGAAGAAGGGCCAGCACTGTGCCCCCTGCCCCTCTGACCCGAGCTGGCCTGGGTCCCTGGGTGAGCAATGGTGCCCTTCCTGGGCCAGCTGACTCAGGGCTCTTGGAGTCAGACCCGGCCTTCTGGGTGGGGGCCCAGAGCCAGCCACCGCCTCCTTGCAAATGAAATTCAGGAAAAATCGTGCTTCTCTTTAGAGATCGCTTCTGAACCAGCCTGAGCCGTGAGTCACTGCCCTTGACAATACATCTGAAAATGAAATGCATTTTTTGAAGTCTCTAACAATTTGCAAAAACTAAGTTCCTTTGTTTCAGACAAAAATATATACACCATGTCAGCTCACAGCAGTTCTAAGGTCTTGAATTATTATGGTAATAAATACAATGATTCTGTGGCACAAACTCTTAAAGTCAAAAGTTAGATTGAAGGAGATTGCAGCCCGCTCCCATCAAAGAGAAGACAAACTCCTGCCGGTGGCCGGCTCCCAGCCCGACGGCCACCTCCGTCCAGCCCAGCCCATCTACCGTGAGGCCCACTCAGCCATCGCCCTGGTCCCAGTGACCTTGAGGGCTTTAGGGAAGGTTCTAACCCCATCAGGCCCCCTTAGGCCCTCATCTCTGGCTCCACAAGGGATGGTATTTCTTCTCGGCTCCCTGATTTTTCTCATGAATTCATGTGCTGTTAAGTGCTATTCGATTCGTGCATTCAAGACAGTGTCCAACAGACAGCTGAGTGACTGACGGAAGCCCTGCTCAAGGCATGTTTAAATGAAATGTTATCAGAGCCTGACTCTCTCGCATCACAATGCGCCTGCCTCCCTAAACTATCATGCTGGCTTCCGTCGTCATCATCGTGGGCTAGTTTTGTGTATTTTTGAACCTTGTAAAGATGAATCACACACTCGTGATGTGGTCATCTGGGCTCAGCTGTGCCTGGGGGAGAACGGCCGCCTGCCGAGGCCCAGTGGCCGTGTCCTTGCTGAACTCACGCTCCGTGCTCCACTCAGCAAAGGTCCATTTCGGCGGCCAGGCCAGCGCCATCGCACTGTGCCCGTGGAGAGCCCGTCTTTTCTTACTGTTGCACGAGAGTGCTTGCTAGAATACAGACAGGAGTTTTGCAGATGTCTGTTCCTACACTGTCTTGCCTATCTTTTCTGACAGTATTTTTGTGGACAGACTTTCATAATTTCATATGGCCCCTTTATCACTCCTTCCCTTGATGGCTGGTTCTTTTTCTGTTTGTTAATAGAGGGTTCCTCCTCGAGGTAGCCCAGATGTCTGACCGTCACCTTCCAGGGGCCCTGGTTTGCCTCCACGTTTATATATGCTCTCCGCTGGGAAAGTTTTGCTGATGCTGAGAGCTAGGGCCACATCATAATTCTTCAGAGCGACCTGTTCACTGAGAAGGCTGTGCTTTACTGCTTCTCTGAGGTGTCCACTGCCCTCAGCTGAGTGTCCCGCTGCCATGGGCTTCCCTGTCCATTCTGCTCCTGGGTCTATCATCCATGCTATGACAGTTCCTCAGCTTTTAATTACTGTAGCTTTGTAAGTCTACAATTATTCTAAATCTGTTCCTCCACAAGATTTTCTTAGCCTTATAGATTATGCTAAGATTTTATATTAAACCTATAAAACACTGCAGAAAGTGACATATTTAAAATGATTGAGCCTTTCAATTCAATTAGGTCTTTTTAAATTTGCTCTGTAATGGTTTCTGGGTTTTGTCATAAAGGTCTTACATATCTTTTGTTGGATGTGTTGCCAATATTTGACTCTTTGTGTCCCTAAAAAGGTATCTTTTAAATTGTGTTTTCTAATCATTTATTGCTGATATGTAGAGGTAAATGAAATAAAAAGATGCTTACTCCTTGGAAGGAAAGTTATGACCAACCTAGACAGCATATTAAAAAGCAGAGACATTACTTTGCCAACAAAGGTCCATCTAGTCAAGGCTATGGTTTTTCCAGTGGTCATGTATGGATGTGAGAGTTGGACTATAAAGAAAGCTGAGCACCGAAGAATTGATGCGTTTGAACTGTGGTGTTGGAGAAGACTCTTGAGAGTCCCTTGGACTGCAAGAACATCCAACCAGTCCATCCTAGAGGAGATCAGTCCTGAATATTCATTGCAAGGACTGACACTGTAGCTGAAACTTCAATACTTTGGCCTCCTGATGGGAAGACCTAACTCATTGGAAAAGACCCTGAAGCTGAGAAAGATTGAGGGCAGGAGGAGAGGGGAACAACAGAGGATGGATGAGATGGTTGGATGGCATCACTGACTCAATGGACACGAGTTTGAGTAAACCTCGGGAGTTGGTGATGGACAAGGAGGCCTGGTGTGCTGCAGTCCATGGGCTTGGAAAGAATCAGAGACGACTACGTGACTGAACTGAAATGAGAGGTAAAATGCTTTGTATGCTGATCATTATCCAATGTCTTGCTAAATTCAGTTATCAATTTTCAAGTTTATCTGTTTACTTTATTGGAGTTTCTGTATACATAATCAGGTTATTTACATAGAAGGGTAGCTGTGTTTTTCCTTTCCAGTTCTCATGTATTATTTTTTCATCTTGCTTTTTTCCCCCCCATGCTAGTTAAACATCAGTAGTGATGGTGACTTTCTGGTCTCCTTCCTGACCTTGAAAGAGAAGTACAGCCAACTGTGCCTTTGCTGTGGGTCTTTTACGTGTCCTTTGGTTCCTTGCTTGCCACATCCTTTTCACTGATGCTGTTGATTGTGTGTGTACGATATATATACATATCAAATGTATCAAATGTTTTAATATTTATATATATATGGTATTTTATCAAACGCTTTTTCCTGAGTCAGCTGGTGTAATTTCTCTTTGCCCTTTCACGTGGCGGGTTACAAGAATGTGACCCATCGCACATCAGCTGCTTCATTCCTTGCTGACTCCTTGCATGCCTTTTCCGTTAGTTACTGACGATGTATTTTTAAGCCAAACAGTACACTGAGGATTCGTACACCACCTTTTTGTTGGTCTGCCTCTTCCAGCCTCACTGAGGTGCAGCTGACAAGAACGGTGTCTTTCTGAGGCGCGCAGTGCGATGCTTCGATTCCCACACACATCTTGGAATGCTCAGCACAGTCAAGCTATTCAGCATGCCTATCGCCTCAGGTAGTCAGCATCATTCTTTGTTCCCTTGTTGGTGTGGTGAGATTTATTCCCTCGTGAATTCCAGGGGCACAGAGCAGTGCTGTTTGCTGCAGTCTGCGTGCTGGGCGTCAGACCCCAAAACTCCATCACTCAGAGTTTGTACCAGGATCACCCTTCCCCACCCCCTGGCCTCAGGCCTGGGAGCCTCTTGTATCACAGCTGCCAGTTTCCTGCCAAAGCTTTCTGCTTCATTGCACTTCCTGTACTTGCTGTCATAGTTGTCATATAGCCCACGTCTGATAATCCCAACCTGGATTCCCTGTGGGTCTGACCTCTTGTTCTCCTGGATTTTATGAATCGTCTCAGAGATAATCTGAGGTTCTGGCTGAGTTATTCCTTCACAGACTTGCTTCTGATACCCTCAGTCTGAAGGGACAGAGGACTTGAATACAATCAGGGAACGGAATGACTAGGGCCTTTCTCTATTTCCTGCTTTTCCTTATCTCCAGGATGAGACTTGGAGACATGGGTCCCACAGCGAGGCCCAGACTGCTTCTGGTGTCCCTGCTCTGAGATGAGAGTGATGTCCTTTGGGACCCTGGGACCTCTCCTGTGGGTTCAGGTTCTCTTCATCTACCTCGGGTGAAAAGTCTCCCTCTGAAGCCAGCTCCTGCCGCCTGGTTTCATCCTCTGGGTCCTGGTCCTGGCACATCCTGAGCCCTCAGGCCTTCAGCCACATTTAAGAAGACATGTGTCTGGCTTCTCTAAGAGTGCCCACCCAGCGGCCCGGCCTGCAGCTGCTACCGGACGTGGAGTCCGTCAGACCTGGTCTGGACACGACACCTCCTCCTCCTCCAGGCTGGCTTCCTGGGTTGTCCACAGGCTGGGCCTCGCCCTGACACGTCCAGCAAAACCTGGAGCCAGAGCTTGCTCCTCCACGCTCCTCCCAGATTTAAGGGTCTGTCATCAAAAAGGCACCAAGGGCTTGGGAGAGGGTGCGCCTGAGAGGAGCCGGGGCGGGGAGGTGCCTCCGCCTGTAATGGGCGCCTTCCTGACTTTCCTGGTTTGCCCTCACCGGGTTCTGCTGCTAGCTGCTCATCACATTTATAAAAGGAGAACTTCTGCATTCATTGAGAGAAGGCAGCCAGCGAGGCCTGCTTTAACGGCACTCCCCACAGAGTGGGGTCGTCTGTCACTTCAGCTGCCAGGTCAGAGCCCCTGTCTGTGAACGCGGGGCAGGCCAGAGTGCTGGGCCTCCATCCCCCACCTTGCCGAGGCCTCGAGAGTTTATCCTTGATAACCGTGGACATTTTATTTCGAAAGACTTTTTAATTTATTCTGAACCTTTACAGAGATGGGATTGGGCCGTATTTTGCCCCGCCGGCGCTCAGAACAAATCCCGTTGCTTATCTAATTAGCAAGTGAGTCATACCTGGGGGGCCTCACCCGGGGTAATTAAAACTTAATTGGGCTCTTCATCCAGCTAATGTCACCGTGGAGCCGCGGTTAGCAGCGGCTGGAAGGAAGGCTGTACGCGGCTCGGAAGGGAGCTGGGCTCCGTCTGCGCCGCAGCGGCTCTGCTACGGCTCTGGGGCCACGGGTGGCAAGGCCGTCTGTGATTTCCAGGCTTCCTGCTCTGCGCTCCAGCCGCAGGGGGAGCGCAGGCTGAGTGGTGGGAGGTGCTGGGGACCCGGGGCCCAGCTTCGTCACCCACCACCCGGAGCTTCTGGTAGGCGCAGGTCCCCGGGGTGACGGGGCAGCTCAGGGAAGTCTGCAAGAGCACGCGGCATCCGCGGAGGTGACGGCGTGGAGCGTCCTGTCGGCTTGTGACCCCTCGGCTCCCTAGCGCCCGAGCTGGAGACGCTCGCGCAGGAAGAAACCGTTCGGGGCGAAGGCGGAGGGTGGGGCGCCCCGGGGCCCCGCCGACCCCACCAGGAGCACGCGTGTGCCCCCCGGGATGCGGCCTGCTGTCCAGGGCAGAGTCACAGGGGCCCAGGTGTGAGGCAGGGGTCACCCCTCGCACAGATGCGTTTTTCCATCCTTGCCACGACGGCCTTCAGAAGCGCTTTGCATTCCCCGGAAGAATTAGAGTTTAGCCCAGAACTGTGAGACCATCTCAGCCTGCCCCGGCGCGGCACCCAGCCCTCACAGGCTCGGCGGCGGCGGGCTGACGGGAGGCGGGCTGGCGGCGCAGCGCCGGTGGGCCCCGAGGGGCGCGGGAACCGGCGGCGAGGGGACGGAGCTTCACCGGCGGTGGCTCGAGCAGGTCGGCGTCTTCTACGCTCGGCCCCGGATTTTCAAACCACCAAACACAGTAACAGCTTAGACTCTTTTTCCCCTACGAAGGTGAAGATCATTTCTTTATCAGCACTGCTTTTTGCAAAAAATGTGAGAATGTGAATTGCTGGTTTGTGCCCTGCTTCCCAGGGCTGGCTTACGATGCTGGCAGCTCTGAGATCCACAAACTGCCCTTACTTCCTGGGCCCAAGACCAGACCTCTAGGAACCCAGCCGGGTGGGCAGGTTGCGTCCCAGGGCAGTGGGCAGGGTTGCGGCCCCAGGACACAGACCCCCTGGGAATGAGCGACTCGGCTCCTGGATGGTGGGCAGTGTGACCACGTTCTCCACCCTGCAGACCCTCACGGAGGGGCGGGCAGAGGAGCGGGCAGAGGAGCGGCAGATGTCGGTGTGACTGCCTCTAGTGTAACACCGGGGCAGCCCTGCTGCGGCTCACAGTGCCCTGGACACGGTGCCGGGGGCAGGACTCGGGAATGAGAACGCGTTCACCTCTCCCCTGCACACCCAGCACCTAACACAACAGGGGCTCGTGGCGGGTCCTGGATTTTCTGCCTGAAGGCACACTAGGCTTCTGTCTCCTTCCTGCGGCCCTCCCCTAGCAGAGCAGTGTTTTGCAGACCAGCGCCCGGCTGTCCTCCTGAACAGCCCCAGAGCCCCAGCCCCACCCCGGGGCCCCGCCTGGACCCCGAGCAGCCTCAACCACAGTCGTCCAGCGCTGCCCTGCCCACGAGTGCAGGGGATTCCGAGTCAGTTCAGCTCCATTCATCACAGGAAACTTTGATTGTGAGTTTAAAAGAAAGTTTAAGAAAAAGTACCAGCATCACCCCTTGTGACTTGCCAAGTGCGCTCACTCCAGACCTCTCAGAAAGCTCGTGTCAGCTGCGTGATTAATGAGCTGTTGGTAGTAAATTGCAAGCACATTCACACCTCCGAGCCATATTGTTTAACCTTTAACTTATCGACTGGTAAAAACTTAGAAAACAAAGTGTAATTTTACGTGTCAGATAGACGCAGCTAACTTGAGAATGTAGAATTTTAGACGAGAAACTTCAAATTTCTTTTTGTCAAACATTCACGTGGAAACGATAGCTCTTCACTCAGCTTTCTCAGTTTTCTTTAGGGGAAACGGAATGATCATTTTCAGGCTCTCAACCAATCATTTGCTTTTTCCAGCCTAGGCCATCTGCCAAATCAGATAAATTAGGGCAGAAACACAAGGAGCTGCCAACAGGCACAGGGAGGCCCCAAGGGCTGGAGCCTCCAGGGGTCGCCCCGAGAGCCCTTCAGGGACTCTGGCTCAGAGACAAGTCGGTGTGAGGCTGACCTGGTGCCCTGAGTGGACACAGACTCGGGCTGAGGCCTCGTTCCTGCTGCCCGGAGAAGCCCCCCGTGGTCTCGGTCAGGACGGCCAGCCCTGGCCCTCACATAGGCCGGGCCGGGGGACGCGCTCCCTGAAACGACCCCCAGGGGCAGGCCTGCCTTCTGGACAGTCTCCCAGTGACCCCTCGCCAGAGCCTCTGCTGAAAGCCTGCCACCTCCGCAGACGCCAGCGGGGCCCCTTGCTTCTTGTCTGTTTCTGCCCAAACCTCCTCATCCGTTTCGTCCTTTTGTTTTTCTAAACAGCTCCTCCCCGCTGACAAAAAGTCAAGACAAACAGGCAAAGCCAACCGTTCCCTCTGTCCTCGGGTCTGTCTGAAGCCAGCATGTCCTCCAGTCCCCTGTGAGACCACCCCCTTCCCATCAGCACGGCCCAGGTTCCCACCAGGGGGCAGTCACCTCCTGCCCGACACACCCCTGAGCCCAGGGCCACCGGGAACCCCTCAGAGTCCCCAGAGTCCTTCCAGGCCTATCCCAGAGAGGCTCAGTGTCCCCCTGGGCCTGCTGAGACCCCAGGGGTCCCTCAAGGTCTAGCCCGTGAGGCTTGAACCTCCCCCACCCCACCCCTGTGCTTTGCCAACACGAGCCACACAGTCTGACTCCGTATGCTCTCACCTCTGTCTCTCTGAACGTGTGGCCCCGGGGGCTGCCCCCCGAGTCCTCGTATTTGCAGCATGGGCTCCGGCCAGAGCCCCCATCCACTCCAGACCCTATGGCCTTGTAGCTTCCCCACGGCCAGCCTCTCAAAACTGTCTGACTTTTCCCAAATGTGTTTGTATTTTAGCAAGAGAGTCTTTGGAGATACATATATATATATATGAATCAAAACTGAAAACAAACAAGATGGAACTTACTGTCAAGAACACCATGGCTGAGTCACACCCGCCCTGGTCTTGTGAGCTTCTTTCTAGAAGATGGTGTCCAGTCTCCTAAATCAGGAGGGTTATTTACTCCTGGCACAGACCTGCAGGGAAAGGGAGGTTTTTATTTTGCAGAATAAATCATGGAGAGGCTCCAAGCTGCTGTAACTTGGAAACCTCTGTAATTAAACAATCAATTAGAAGGTTCTTGGCCCCATTCCAGGGGCCCAGAGGGAGGGAGGCCTAACTGTCCTGAGCCTGAACTTGACCCAAAATCGCCAATGCAACAGAAACAAACACAAAGCGCTGGTTTTGGCTAAACGGCTATGCTTTTTAACTTAATCTCACAGTTAATCTCATGCAGGCTGAACGTGCCTGCAGAGGCTCCGGATAAGAGCTATGCTTCCCTGTTCTCCCCTTTCAGCACCCTCCGCCCCCCACTGCCAACATTTTCCATTAGAATCAAGAAAACAGACGTTCAGTGTGTACCCCAGTGTCAGCAAAGCACTCAGGGAAGCGCGAGTTTGGCACAAAAGCCAGTACAAATCCTGGATGACCAGGGGCTAGAACCCTCTGAAAGTGAAATGTGAAGTCGCTCAGTCGTGTCCGACTCTTTGCGACCCCACGGACTGTAGCCTACCAGGTTCCTCAGTCCATGGAATTTTCCAGGCAAGAGTACTGGAGTGGGTTGCCATTTCCTTCTCCAGGGGATCTTCCAGACCCAGGGATCGAAGCCGGGTCTCCTGTATTGCTGGCAGACGCTTTACCGTCTGAGCCACCAGGGAAGTAGAACCCTCTGGGCTTTGTTAAAACTTAGCAAAGGATGCAAGCACTCTCAGTTCTGTGACACGGTTCTGCCACGTCCAAGGGGCGCCCTGGGGACTTGGACGCAGCTGATCACCAGGACTGACACTGAAGTGTCCACTGCCTAAACGCCCAGTGGTGACACTTCCCGGGAGACCAGATTCCCTTTCAATTAAGCCTTTGAAGCCCCCGACGGGAAGTGGGCACACACTGAGCCCACGAAACACACTGGCTCTGAGGGCTTGGTCACTCTCCCCGTGAACTAGGAGCCCTGTCCCCTGCGCCCTGTCCCCTGTCCCCCGTCCCCCTGTCCCCCATCCCCTACCCCCTGTCCCCCATCCCCTGTGCCCTGTCCCCCGTCCCCCGTCCCCCGTCCCCCATCCCCTGTCCCCCATCCCCTGCGCCCCGTCCCCCGTCCCCCGTCCCCCGTCCCCCATCCCCTGTCCCCCATCCCCTGCGCCCCGTCCCCCGTCCCCCGTCCCCCATCCCCTGTCCCCCATCCCCTGCGCCCTGTCCCCTGTCCCCCGTCCCCCGTCCCCCGTCCCCCATCCCCTGTCCCCCATCCCCTGTGCCCTGTCCCCCGTCCCCCGTCCCCCGTCCCCCGTCCCCCTGTCCCCCGTCCCCTACCCCCTGTCCCCCGTCCCCTGCACCCTGTCCCCCGTCCCCCATCCCCTGTCCCCCATCCCCTGCACCCTGTCCCCTGCGACCCGTCCCCCGTCCCCCGTCCCCTGTCCCTTGTCCCCTGTCCCCTGTCCCCCGTCCCCTGCGCCCTGTCCTCCGTCCCCTGCACCCTGTCCCCTGTCCCTTGTCCCCCGTCCCCTGTCCCCTGTCCCCCGTCCCCCGTCCCCTGTCCCCCGTCCCCTGCGCCCTGTCCTCCGTCCCCTGTGCTGTCCCCTGTCCCTTGTCCCCCGTCCCCTGTCCCCCGTCCCCCGTCCCCCTGTCCCCCGTCCCCTACCCCCTGTCCCCCATCCCCTGTGCCCTGTCCCCTGTCCCCCGTCCCCCATCCCCTGTCCCCCATCCCCTGCGCCGTCTTCCGTCCCCTGCGCCCCATCCCCCGTCCCCTGTCCCTTGTCCCCCGTCCCCTGTCCCCCGTCCCCTGCGCCCTGTCCTCCGTCCCCTGTCCCCCGTCCCCCTGTCCCCCGTCCCCTGTCCCCTGTCCCCCGTCCCCTGCGCCCTGTCCTCCGTCCCCTGCGCCCTGTCCTCCGTCCCCTGTCCCCCGTCCCCCTGTCCCCCGTCCCCCGTCCCCTGTCCCCCGTCCCCTGCGCCCTGTCCTCCGTCCCCTGCGCCCTGTCCCCTGTCCCTTGTCCCCCGTCCCCTGTCCCCTGCGCCCTGTCCCCTGTCCCCTGCGCCCCGTCCCTTGTCCCCCGTCCCCTGTCCCCCATCCCCTGCGCCCTGTCCCCTGTGCCCTGTCCCCTGTGCCGTCTCCTGTCCCTTGTCCCCCGTCCCCTGTCCCCCGTCCCCTGCGCCCTGTCCCCTGCGCCCTGTCCCCTGCGCCCTGTCCCCCGCCCCCTGTCCCGATTCTGGTGACCTCGCCTCAGCACGGATGGCTGTCTCCAACCGTTCCCGAGTGAGTTTAGGGCCACGCTGCTGTTGCAGAAAACAGATTTTGAAGATGGCTGCCGACTTGCTCTGGTTACAGCTGAGGGGCAGCAGTTACGAGCTGTGCTCCTGAGGCTGGACAAGCAGAGTGACTTGGAGCGGCCCAGATGTGGGCACAGGAGGCCGAATCTGCACAGAGTGAGGCCCAGCGCCGACCTACCAGCGGGCAAGTGGCCAGCAGTGAGGTCTCCGGACACGCGTCTGGTTGCCGCCTGACAGAGCTGGGCTTCCGGGGGCCCCGAGCGGCCAAGCCCGGGGGTGCTGGGTAACCAGCCAAGGAGGAGACAGCGCTAAGCTCAGTACGCCAGAGTCAGGACCAGGAGAGGAGGCTGCACTCCAGGGCGGGCTGGTGAGCGGGGCAGACGGGACCATCACGTGACCTGGCAGGAGCCCAGAGCTCAGGGGGGGCTGGGGGAGCTGTGCGATGATGCCTGGTGCGTGGTCCACGCCTGCTTTCAATTACGCTGATTCTGTCCACAGAATCAGTCACAGCATCTAAGTATCAAACTCTCCCAGTCCTCCGCAGCCTCAGAGAAGATGGTCTTGCACCGGCCTCTGTTTCCATTTCCAAAGGAATGAAAATACCTCTGGCCTCCCCTTACATGGGTCGCCCAGATGTAGCCGACGCCTGTGCGTTGAGGAACTGCCCCTCACAGGGCAGATCCACGCGGAGACCAAGGGCCACGTGCAGGGAGGCGGGGGCGGGGGCACGAAGTGCGGAGTCCCAGTCCGGGACCCGGAGGCGGGGGGAAGGCTGTGCTTCTCCGCTGCGCCGGCCCCTCTGCCTGCCAGAAGTGAGAAAGCGCAGAGCTGCGGGCGCCCACCCGCGATTCTCTGAGGGTCATTGACCGAGGCGTTTCCATGTGCAATTATCCGTGTTAACAGACACGAGAGTCGCAACAGAGCCCAGAGCAAAGAGTGGGTGGCAGACCCAGGGGAGACTCGCTCCAGATAGAACTTTTGGCCCGAAGGCCGTGCTCCTAAGCGTCCCCGCAGCTAATTCTGATGGCGGCACGTGCTCAGAGAAGCACTTTCCCGGGCGCTGCGGCCTGAAGCTCATGGAGAGTACGGGTGTGTGTGGCGTGTGTGTTTGCATTTTTGGCACTACTTTCCTACTTCCACAGGTTTAAGGAGTATCCTTCCTTACTTGATGGGACTTTAGCTAGGTGGTCAGAATGCAAACATCTGTGGCTTATGAATCTTTGTGTGTGACCACCGGCCGCATCCACCCCAAGGCAGTGGACGACCCGCTGAGCAGCTCTGAGCTCATTCTCACCTCTCGCCTTTGGATCCTGTTATTTCAGAGCCGAGCCACACTCTACCCAATATCTGCATGTATTTGTAAGCAGTTCTCTTGATCCGACTGGGACCTTCACTTGGCCCCTCAGAAGCGTTGGTTTTCTGTTTTTCATCTCATTGAAAATCAATCCAGTCCCTTCATGAGTCCTCAGAGGACAGGCTTTGAGGACGCTTGTTGCCTCCTCAGAGGACGGGCCCTTGTCGCCTCCTCAGAGGACGGGCCCTGAGAGCACTTGTCGCCTCCTCAGGGGACAGGCTTTGAGGGTGCCTGTCGCCTCCTCAGAGGACGGGCCCTGAGAGCGCTTGTCGCCTCCTCAGAGGATGGGCCCTGAGGGTGCCTGTCACCTTCTCAGAGGACGGGCCATGAGGACGCTTGTCGCCTCCTCAGAGGATGGGCCCTGAGGGTGCCTGTCACCTTCTCAGAGGGTGGACCTTGAGGACGCTTGTCGCCTCCTCAGAGGACGGAACTTGAGGACGCTTGTCGCCTCCTCAGAGGACGGGCCCTGAGGACACTTGTCGCCTCCTCAGAGGACAGGCCTTGAGGATGCTTGTCGCCTCCTCAGGGGACAGGTGCTTGTCGCCTCCTCAGAGGACGGGCCCTGAGGACATTTGTCGCCCCCTCAGAGGACGGGGCATGAGGACGCTTGTCGCCTCCTCAGAGGACGGGCGCTTGTCACCTCCTCAGAGGACAGGCCTTGAGGACGCTTGTTGCCTCCTCAGGGGACGGGCACTTGTTGCCCCCTCAGAGGACGGGCCCTGAGAGTGCTTGTCGCCTCCTCAGAGGACAGGCTGTGAGGGCGCTTGTCACCTCCTCAGAGGACGGGCCCTGAGAGCGCTTGTCGCCTCCTCAGGGGACAGGCTTTGAGGGTGCCTGTCGCCTCCTCAGAGGACGGGCCCTGAGAGCGCTTGTCGCCTCCTCAGAGGATGGGCCCTGAGGGTGCCTGTTGCCTTCTCAGAGGACGGGCCATGAGGACGCTTGTTGCCTCCTCAGAGGACGGGCCCTGAGGGCGCCTGTCGCCTTCTCAGAGGACGGGCCTTCAGGACGCTTGTCACCTCCTCCAAGGACAGGCTTTGAGGACGCTTGTCGCCTCCTCAGAGGACAGGCCTTGAGGACGCTTGTTGCCTCCTTAGAGGACAGGCACTTGTCGCCCCCTCAGAGGACGGGACTTGAGGGTGCTTGTCGCCTCCTCAGAGGACAGGAACTTGTCGCCTCCTCAGAGGACGGGCCCTGAGGGCGCTTGTCGCCTCCTCAGAGGGCGGACCTTGAGGACGCTTGTCGCCTCCTCAGAGGACGGACCTTGAGGACACTTGTCGCCTCCTCAGAGGACGGACCTTGAGGACGCTTGTCGCCTCCTCAGAGGGCAGGCTTTGAGGATGCTTGTCGCCTCCTCAGAGGACAGGCTTTGAGGACGCTTGTTGCCTCCTCAGAGGACGGGACTTGAGGGCGCTTGTCGCCTCCTCAGAGGACAGGCCTTGAGGACGCTTGTTGCCTCCTCAGAGGACGGGTGCTTGTCACCTTCTCAGAGGATGGGCCTTCAGGAGTCTTGTCGCCTTCTCAGAGGACGGGCCATGAGGACGCTTATCACCTCCTCAGAGGATGGGCCCTGAGGGCGCCTGTCGCCTCCTCAGAGGACGGGCCCAGAGGGCGCTTGTCGCCTCCTCAGAGGACAGACCTTGGGGGCAGTTGTCGCCTCCTCAGAGGACGGGCCTTGAGGACACCTGTTACCTCCTCAGAGGACGGGCCCTGAGCACGCCTGTCACCTCCTCAGAGGACAGGCCCTGAGGGCGCCTGTCGCCTCCTCAGAGGACAGGCCCTGAGAGCGCCTGTCGCCTCCTCAGAGGACGGGCCCTTAGGGCGCTTGTCTCGCTGTTTTTTTATCCTGGACGTTGTCTAGTGTCACACTTCTCTTGTAAAACATGTTGCCCCACTTTGAACAAAATGCCACATGTGTGATTTGCTTCCAGGATGGCTGCTACGATCAACAGAGATGTGCTTGCTGCTGACTCAGGATAAACCAACAACTGCCAACCGCAGCCCCCATCCTGTACTTGATTTTCTCTTTGGCTGCATGCCAGAACGTCCATGTTCCCTGTAATTCCAGAGGCCCTGTGCCTCCTCTTCCCTCGTGGGCGTCTAGGAATCCACTGCACATGACTTGCCCGGTGCGAGAAGATTCCACCCATCACATCGTCTGCCTAGTTCAGGGGCCCATGAGGCAGGTACGTGAGGTCCCTCCTTCCTCTAGGAAAGGGCTCTGAACTCATCCTGTGTCAAGATCAATGTCAAGATCATTAGTCTTTTGAACTGATCTTCCCATGTGAAGTCCCCAAAATCAACCGGAAATAAAAATGATGCAAAGAAGCACCTGGCTGGCAAGCTCTTTCCCATTGCTCTTTTCAAGTCAGTGGCCAAGCACCCCTGCAACACCTCACATAAAATCACATGGCCTCCAGACATGCTCCTGAAGTGAAGCCCAGTGAGGGAGGGGACACTGCCTCACAGGAGCCCCTGAGCTCGTCCACTCAGCAGCCCTGGTCTAAGGCAGTGAATCACCACTTCAGGTGACAGCTCACGGCGAAGAGGGAAGGGAAGTCCCTTTCTGGAAGATGCAGACTTCCAGGGGTCGTGACACGTGGCTCGGGGGTGAGTGGTCAGGATCCACCTTCACGTCCATCGGGAGGCATCCTTTCCATTGAGTTCAAATATTTGGGTCCCAGGCATTTCACTGCCTTGAAACTTGACAGTCCTTCCAGAAATGTCGGCTACCTTCAGAGGGTACTGGAGCATCCAGGGAACTCTGCAGCAGAGCCAGCGTGAGCTAAGCAAGGGGACAGGAGCGTTTCAGGGGTGGGAAGGGGTTTAGAGATGAACCCCAGTGTACCAACAGAAGTGGTTTCCTGATGAGCTGGATGAAGATTCACCTTTAGAACAAAACATTTCAGAGAAAAGACTCCCATCTTGGAGACGAGTCTCTGCAGTCAGGAGTCCTGATCGCTGGGGTCAGGAGGTGCTGCCAGTCCCCGCAGCTGAGTTCAGGGGCTCGGCCGCCTGCACAGAGGTGCAGGTGAGGAGCGACACCCCCCCAGCCTAGTCCCTGAATCTCCAGGTGTGCATTCAGCCGGGAGGAGGTGAAGCTTCCTTCTGAGCAGGAGCTGATCTGAGTGCTAGCAGCCTCCCTGTCCCCTGCTTTCCATCCTCGGGGGAAACCCCACAGCTTCTGGACCTCAGCTGCTCCCCCAGCCCCCACGAGACCCGGCCCTCCCCCTGGCCTGTGCACAGATCCCCCGAGCCTCCTGTGAAGCTGGCTCAGCTCCAGGAAAGATGTTGACCACACAGTCCCTTCACTGTGGATTTTTCTCGCTGGTTCACGGCTGCTCACAGCAGGGCGGTGTCGACCCTCCACTAACCGGCCCTCGACCCACTGCCTGTGCCTTTATCCCTGAGTGACAGCCTGGGGCTTCCTACACACGCCTCGTGGTGCCAAACACGTCTAGTGAGTCAGCTCTCATGCACAGGGGCACTGTTACCTCCACTGTACAAATGACAGAAGGCCGGGGAAGTGTGTGTGTGTGTGTGCACACGTGCACGTGCAGAGCAGACGCCCCCTCACCCCCATCCATCCCCACCCTCACCCCACCTCCACCCCCAACCTAACACCCTCCTCAGGTGGACTGGGATCTGGACCCGGGCAGCAGGGGCCTGCTTCCACTCACACTTAGCACCCTTCTCGCAGGAGGATCCCCTGGACTGTGCCCTTTTCAGGGGCCACATGGCACTGTCACTTGCATGACCGCTGTTGGAGAAGACGAGTTAAAACCTGACCACACTGTGAGCCCCTGGGCACAGCGGTGCATCCACACCAGCCCGGACAAACCTCGGCAGGTCCCTCCTCCAAGAAGAGCCCAGGGTGCAGCTCGCCCCTCACAGAGCGCGGCTGATGTCACCCTAGAGTGGCACAGACCTCGAGAACACGCGAGTGTCCTTTGCCCCCGTCCCCCCAGCTGGCGGCCACGTCGGAACAGAACCAAGTTCCTCGTGTTTCTCGCCAAGCTTGGTTCCTTGGTCGCCCCGGAGCACTGCTGATGCAGAAAGGCAGACTGTGCTACAGGTGGCTGGAACCACTTCCCACTGCTCATGTACATGGAAGTTCGGTGAACTGAGTTTCGCCTGGAGTGACTGGTAGCAGTTGCATCGAGACTGGGTTTTTGTTTTCCATTGATCTCCGTCATGTGGCCCCAGGTCTCTGAGCCTCTCAGGAACAGAGACAGAGAGCTGGGTGCTTGGGAGGTGCTGATTAGCATCAGAAGCAGTCCGAGGTGCTTTCCTTGCTCGTGTTGAGAGCCCAGTGGCGCGTGTCTGGCGCCAGGGTTGGAGCCATGGGTGACAGAGATGCTCTGCGGTGTCTCCACTTCCCTCTCCCCAGACCGTCTCGTCCTCCCATAAGCCTGGGCTCGTTCGCAGCCCAGAGACACTCTGTGTAGACCAGGGCTGATTCAGACTGAGATGGTCGTGGTAAACGGGTTGCTTTCTTATCGAACACCAGGGGGATTCCTTACAATCTTCCTCTAAGTAACTTTCATATTTAACGTTTCTTGTAACAATCTTGGTTACAATAATGAGTTTGTGGGGCCAACACCCTATTTCTAAGCCCCACCTTCCACTTACAAGAAGGGGCCAAGGGCAGCTCCTTAACCTCTGCACCCCGTTTTCCCTGCAAACAGGACACAACAGCAAAGCACACGCACCTCCCTGACTCCCAGAGTCCCCAGAGTCCGCGCTCCCTAAAGTCCATGCCCCATAGAGGAGCCCACGCCCCCTAGAGCCCACGCCCTCTAGAGCCCACACCCCCCAGAGTCCACGCCCCCCAGAGTCCACGCCCCCTAGAGCCCACGCCCCCTAGAGTCCACGCCCCCCAGAGTCCACGCCCCCCAGAGTCCACGCCCCCTAGAGCCCATGCCCCCTAGAGCCCGTGCTCCCTAGAGGAGTCTACCCTCCCTAGAGCCCACACCCCCCAGAGTCCATGCCCCCCAGAGTCATCCACGCCCCCTAGAGCCCACGCCCCCTAGAGCCCACGCCCCCTAGAGCCCACGCCCCCTAGAGTATTCCATGCTCCCTAGAGTTGTCCACGCTCCCTAGTGGAGTCCACGCCCCCTAGAGTCGTCCACGCTCCCTAGAGGAGTCCACGCTCCCTGGAGCTCACGCCCCCTAGAGCCCACGCCCCCTAGAGCCCACGCCCCCTACAGTCCACACTCCTTGGAGTCCATGCGACTCCAGGACTCCAGGAGCTAAGCCCGAAGCCACGCGGTGCTCAGCCAAAGTCTGGTTAATGAGTTAGGAGGGAATGTAAATAAGCACGAATGTGGGAAAGTGCTGTTTCACAGAACAAAGCAGAACACAGGTGTCTGTGATGGCATCAGCCCTTTACCTTGTTTCTTATCAAATTAAACCCTGCGCGAGTCAATGACAACGCCGCCAGTCACTGGGCTTTGAGAGTAGTTATCAGGAACAAACCCTCGCTGAGCAGTGGTTCAGGGACACGTGCAAGCGTGCAGACAGCAGCACAGGCCGCAGCCGGGATGCACACGCGCGTCCAGCCAGGGTCCTGGTTTACAAGGCAGGCACGCCCTGCTTGCGGCTCTCACCTGGCGTGGCGTCCGCGGGGCTGCCCCGGCCCCGGCCCCGGCCCCGGCCCCGGCCCTGACCTCCCTCCCGCCTCCCAGCGACAGCTCTTCTCTGCCTCCCCTGGACGCCCCTGCTCCCGGGCTCTGATGATGGATTCCTGCAAGCAGGTCAGGAGGGGTGGGGCGCCCTCTCGGAAAACTGCCAAGCGCCCTGGGTTCCCTCCTTTCCCTGTCCACCCGTGACACCAGCCCCAACCTCCAGCCCAGTCGGCTGCGACAGCGACACCCTAAAACCTCGTTTGAAATGAGGCTCCTCGTCCATCGGCAGCTGTGACTTCAAGGGAAAGCCGACCTTGTGTTTCTGGCGCAAAAAGCGCGGTAAGGAGAGTGCAGGTGTGCTCCCCAGAGACGCTAAGGTCGGAGAACTGGCTTAGAGACTGAGGCCGCCCCAGCCCCGCTTGTACCCTCAGTTCAGTTTGTCTAAGAGGAGAATCACGTGTTTGGAGATCTCTCCAAGAAGAAAGAAGATAGGGAGGGGGCGGGAGACTGTGTCCTCCAAAACACCAAACGCAAGGTCAGAAGAATTTCACCTGGATGAGAGGACCACAGTCCCCTCCTGCTCCTTCCCTCCGTGACTTCCTGTCACAGGAACCCGTGGGTCCTTCCTCGGGCACCCACCCGGAGCTGAGCTGCCCCAGGGAGCAGACAAGGCTGCAGGCACTGAAGCCCAGCCCAGGCTCTGTTGAGTTCAGTTCAGTCGCTCAGTCATGTCTGACTCTTGAGACCCCATGGACTGCAGCACACCAGGCCTCTCTGTCCATCACCAACTCCTGGAGTTTACTCAAACTCATGTCCATCGAGTCGGTGATGCCATCCAACCATCTCATCCTTGGTCATCCCCTTCTCCTCCCGCCCTCAATCTTTCCCAGCATCAGGGTCTTTGCCAATGAGTCAGCCCTTTGCATCAGGTGGCCAAAGTATTGGAGTTTCAGCTTCAGCATCAGCCCTTCCAGTGAATGTTCAGGACTGATTTCCTTTAGGATGGAAGCTCAGTCTCTAGAACTTAACAAGATCATCTCCCAGTCCTGGGAGTCAGCCCGGCAGGCCCCAGGCAGCACCTCCAGTCAAGGGAGGTTCAGGATGAGGTCGCTTGAGGCAAGGACCTCTCTGAGTACAGCCCTCAGCACTGAGCTCGCCGGAGACTGTGGAACAGCTGTCGGGGGTCTTGGGGCCAGCAGGCAGCTTGAGGATGACCCTTGTGGCCCAGTGTGCCTGAGAGGCCACCACTCTCCACTTAGAGATGTGGGGCTGCAGGGCATCAGGGGTTGCCCCACCCCGCCCCCTGCCGGGGGTGACAGCATTTACCTGTAGAGATGCTGTTCCTGTGAGTGCCGTGAGGCCTGGTCCCCTCTGGGCCAGAGCGGGATGAAGACAGCATCTGGACCCGGAGAAGCCGGGGCCACCCTCCCACAGCCCCTATCACCCAGGCTCAGAGGCCAGAGGCCATCAAGGGAAGCGTTTACACAAAATAAAAAGATACCAAAAAGAAAACAAAAAAACCCTAGAATTCTTCACCATTCAAAGGGAGGCGGGGAAAGTACATATTTAGATAACAAAAGATGAGAGAATGTTCCTACCAGACCCAAACCACAATAAATACTTTGGGAAGCTGTTCAGGCTGGAGAAAAATGATAAAAGTCAGACCCAAGAAAAGACTGAAGGGAGCCAAAAATAATACCTCTGTGTGTGGAGGTGTTACTGTTCTTTTCTTTTCTGGTATTTATACAAGGCAGTTGGATGTTTGAAATAAAAATTATCACAGTACCCTCTGGGAACTACAACATATGTAGAAATGAAATCTATGACAACAGCAGAACAAAAGGGGGGAAGGAGCTGACGCGGGGCTTTATCTGCAAAGTGTCGTTACATTCCTGCGACATAAATAAGTTTCTGCAAAGAGAAAGAACAAGAAAGATATTTTAGAAAATATACATACAGTCATTTATATAAAAATTGAATGGAAAATATAAACTTTATTCTAGACAGAACCAAAAAAGAGAGTTCCATAATTAGCAGATCTTTACATTTGAGGAGACCTTTCAGAACGTGGAACAGAGAGATGGGGGGAGCATGAAGGAGAAGTTAGGGGCTGGTAGGAGTCGGTGACAGGTCCTGTCTCTTCATTGAATACGTGCTGGAGGAGTCGCAGGGGTAGGGGCGGACCCTGCTGCTTGGCGTCCAAAGGAGGAAAGACACTATTGAAGGACCACACAGAGTCCTGCACAGGGTTGTATATATTAAAAAAAAAAAAACAAAAAAAACCTAAGACTGCTGTAGGAACATTTCAGAATATCCAAGGCAAAGTGAAAATTGCAACCAGAACTAGAGGGTCATGTCAGTTCAGTCACTCAGTCTGTCTAAATCTTTGCGACCCCATGGACCACAGCACGCCAGGCTTCCCTGTCCATCACCATCTCCAAGAGTTTGCTCAAACTTGTGTCCATCAAATCGGTGATGCCGTCCAACCATCTCATCTTCTGTCATCCCCTTTTCCTCCTGCCTTCAATCTTTCCCAGCATCAGTCTTTTCCAATGAGTCAGTTCTTTGCATCAGGTGGCCTAGATGTGAACTAGAGGGTAAATATAGCTTATTTATGCCTCCCTTTGAAACAACACTTAAGCTAACAGCAGAATTTGGCTTAGCAGCCATAGAGACCAGAAGGCAACACAGCAATGTCTTGTAAGTTGTGAAGGAAAGGAAATATTGAGCTGTGATTCTATGCACAGCTAAGCTATGATCCAAAGGTGACTGTGAGATAAACACATTTTAAGACAGGCAACTTAATGCTCCCTAATGACCACTCAAAGAACTGCAGAAGGAGTGGAACTGACCACCAAGAGCACACAATGGGGTAAGGATGGTCTCTTCAATAACTGGTGTTGGGAAAACTGGGCATCCACTTAAAAAGAATGAAATTAACCCTACATCACACACAGAATCAACTCAAAATGCATGAAAGACTTGACCTGAAACTGTAAAACTTCTAGAAGAAAGCAAAGGGAAAATGTTGCTTGTTATTGGTCTTGAAAATGATTTTTCGGATATGTCACCCAAATCACAGGCAACAAAGTCAAACGAAACAAGTGGGACTATATTAAATGAAAAAGCTCTTCACAGCAAAGCGAACAAGGTGAAAAGGTAGTCTATGGAACAGGATGAAATATTCACAAACTGAGTATCTGATAAGCTGTTAATAGAAAAATATACAAGAAACTCATACAACTCAACAGCAAAAAAAAAAAAAAAAGCTAATGAAAACATGGGCAAAGGACCTGCAGAGATGTTTTTCCAAAGAAGACACACAAATGGCCATAAAGTACATGAAAATGTGCTCGACATAACTAACCATCAGTTCGGTTCAGTCGCTCAGTCGTGTCCGACTCTGTGACCACGTGAATCACAGCACGCCAGGCCTCCCTGTCCATCACCATCTCCCGGAGGTCACTCAAACTCATGTCCATTGAGTCGGTGATGCCATCCAGCCATCTCATCCTCCGTCGTCCCCTTCTCCTCCTGCCCCCAATCCCTCTCAGCATCAGAGTCTTTTCCAATGAGTCAACTCTTCACATGAGGCGGCCAAAGTACTGGAGCTTCAGCTTTAGCATCATTCCTTCTAAAGAAATCCCAGGGCTGATCTCCTTCAGAATGGACTGGCTGGATTTCCTTGCAGTCCAAGGGACTCTCAAGAGTCTTCTCCAACACCACAGTTCAAAAGCATCAATTCTTCAGTGGTCAGCTTTCTTTACAGTCCAACTCTCACATCCACACATGACCACAGGAAAAACCATAGCCTTGACTAGACGGACCTTTGTTGTCAAAGTAATGTCTCTGCTTTTTAATATTCTATCTAGGCATCAGGGAAATGCAAATCAAAGCCACAATGAGATTTCACCTCACACCTGTTAGGTTGGCTATTACCAAAAACAAGAGACAAGTGTTGGCGAGAACGTGGAGAAAAGGGAACCCTCATGCACTGTTGATGGGAAGCTGAACTGCTGCAGCCACGATGAAGAACAGTGTGGAGATTCCTCAAAGACTCAGAAGTTTACCCATCATATAATCCACAACCCCAGTCCTGGGTACATGTTCAAAGGAAATGAGATCCGGATCGTGAAGATATCCCTGCACGGCCATGCTCATCACAGCATCGTTTTCACAATAATCACGATGTGGAAACAACCCGAGGGTCCTCAACAGGTGAATCGATCGAGAAATGCGACTTGCAGGCCGTTACTACATGCTCAGCGGTGGAAAGAGAATATGAAAATGGTTTACTTTGTCAGAAATTAGTAATGCATATTAATCAACTCATTAAAATCTACCTTTGTGGATATAATAAATTATTCCACTTTATTTTCCACTGACTTTAGATTCTAATTTCTAAAATTATCTCTTGCCCACACCACTTCCTTCAAATCTCCAAGTAACGCTGCTATTTTTCTCCTTATAAATGTTCCCATCTTTCTTTTTTTCCAAATTACTGATTATTTTGTACAACTCAGAGGGAATCACGTTTTGACTCTTAATAAAATGACTTCATTATACCAACACTTTAACAGCTAAGTCCCCAAAAAGATGACTACCCACAGGTCACCCAAACCACAGGGCTTCCCTCTACTGAATTTGACTAAGGCTGCCTGACAACTATGTTTGAATTATGAGTTGTTTAATAATGAGAAAAAAAAAAAAACCTTTGTTGAAAAAGGATTTTAAAACTATGAGTGTAACACATGCATTAGCGTGTTTATAATTTGTGGCCTCTTCTCAGATTCTCACCAACAGTTGCTTTTAAAGAACATCAGTTTCCTTATTCTGCCCCTCGCAGCCGCGCCCCCCAGGCAGCCGCGCCCCCCGGGCAGCCGCGCGCCCCAGCCGCGCCCAGCGTGATCCTGCAGAAGCCTCCAAATATGAAGCGTCTAATGGAAAAGGGCGTCGTAGGAAAGGGGAAGAGAGAGGGGACTGTTTTCATGTCGCTGCCTGATGCGTTTCTGCTTTTCTGTCCCAACAATGGATTAAACATTCAATCCAACCAATGATTTGCAACCTCGAAGAAGCCTTAGAGAAGTTATTACTGTTGTTATCTTAATTCTTCAGGTGAATGAAGAGTCTTGTCTCCATTAAGGGTCAGGTGGCTTCCCCAGGTTTCCTCGGTGGGAGGCGCAGGGCCAGCCGTCAGTCGACCATCCACACTGAAGTCCAGGCCTCAGTCTCTCCCGCGAGCTGCCCACCCTCCGCCAGCTGAAACTGAGATCAATGGAAACAGATCGCCACCATTTACATGAGGTCTGTGCCCTGCGTCTTCCGACCTGGAGAGGCTTAGGGACTTTTTTGTTTGGTTGGTTTGAGCAGACGAGGAAGTGCACCTGTTCCAAGCGGTCACGAAGCTCATGAAGGAGTGAAATGACCATGTGAGATGAGGGAGAGGTCGTCAAAGGTGGAGCCTTCAGAGCAGGAGCTGGTTTGGGGTCTGTGTTTCCCGGGGGATCACGGCAGGGAGACGGGGCGAATGAGAGCTCAGCCTCTGCTTTGGGGTCACTGCAGCATCTGTGTGGCGAGCAGGGAGGGCCGAGGTCCCAGAGCAGCTGGAAGTGACCGCGTGGGCTGCTGTCCTCGGGGCAGTCTGCGCCTCCTTCTCTCTGCATTGTTGCTAGTTCCGCTTCACAAACCACTGCAGAGTTTGAAGGAGAAGTGGTGTTCATGCTTAGTTATAGCCAAGCGAATCCTGAGTGATGAAAAATGTGGAGATCGCTTTTGGAGGACAGGTCAGCAGACCCTGATGCCAACCAGCTCTCCCGACATTTCCCGTGTGAGCCCACCAGGCTCTTGTTTTCCGGTCTGGACAGAAGGCAGGCATCACCCACAAACATGCTCAGTGACAGAGAACCACCATTGGGAAAAACAGATTATAGCAGTTGAGAACCAAGCAATTGTTTCCCAAATCACTGCCTAAAAGGCAGGCCTGGGCCTCCCATAATGCACTGGGGTAACAGCAGTTTCCACGTGGACTATTGACTCAGCACGGAGCCTGACTCCTAATCAATCACTGATTAAACCAGTAATGCCAGGGTCCAATATTTAGGCAAATGGACCATATCACATTATGGACTAGGACTGTCCAGTAGGTTTTGGCTTCCTAGTCACTGAACAGGAAAAAAGTCGTGGGTCCAACTTTGCCTGTGTTCAGTAGAGTTTTACAGAGTAGTTTTTGGCTAATCTGCAGCAATAGCCAAAGTCATGTGTGAGCAGCTTTCTAAGAGATGAAATCAAAGACATCTTATAAGATGGAAGTTTTAAGCCGCCGTCATTTTAAGGAGAAAAGGGGCTGGGAAGGAGGTGAAAGGGCTTTGTTTTAAACACATGGTAAAGTGAGGCCTGACGGGAGAGGCAGAGGAAAGACTCTGCCCATTTCAAGTCCAGGCATTCTGCCTGCTTTTTCATCTTCTTTCTTCTCCGCAGTTATGACTGGGTTTTACTTTAGCCTCTGCTTCAGTGGGGTTTGGAGGAAGTCACAGCACCAACAGGTCAGAGGCTGATTCCGACAGTGCTGTTCTTTCTGCAAATAGATGACCTTTAAATAAAATGTTTGGCGAAATCTATGCCAGTTTTGCGTGTTTTCTTCTGCTGTGGCTGCTTCCCCCTTGGGTCGCTAGTGAGACCCTGTGAACTTCCAGTTTGATGCCTGCTCTGTGTTGGAACCTGTGGTGTGGCCGCCTTCATGACTGATGACCAAGCAGGACAGTGAGCACATGTGAGTTCCCCTGAGGACACACTGTCAGCCTGATTGAAGACGTTCCTGGGCCCCACAGACTGTGATGTGGAAGGTCCTCTCGCTTCTGGAGGGGGAGCTTCCAGGAGGTTCCTCATGTCCCCTAAGGTCACCCTAGCTGCACAATAGCCTCAATTTCAAGTGTACAACAGGCTCAACATGCCCCAGCTTAACGCGTAAATCCACCGTGAACATTAGAAAGAGGACCCGTTGGTCCCTTTACTTGCTTGCCTTATTCACTTACTCAACACTTTGCAGTTGTCATCGTGTTAGGTATAGAGTATGTGGCAGGAAAAATCAGAAGTATCACAAGCTTCTGCCTCCTGGAGCAGTCACGTGGGGAAGACAGATGTCGGGCAAAGGAACACGAGATCCTGATGTGTGTGTGATTCACAGGTCCCTGGTGTGTGTGCCTCTGTGTGTGTGTGTGTGAACGTGTGTGTGCACATGTGTGAAAGACAGAGAGGTTTGTGAATGACTGACTTGGAGGAAAAGTGAATTTGTGAGACATTATGACTTCGAGCTTAAAGATACAATCTTCAGAAATCACACTGTTTGTAGATTTCTGTTAATGGAAGCTCTTTCCAGGAATTTGACTTGCAAACACCTTCCAGATGGTGGAGGGAAAGTTTGACCTCAATTTCCCAAATATAACACTCCTGAAGTGCAAATACAATGGTGAACTATTGTTGATTCTTTAAATTTGAGTCCTTATAAACAAGAGTTCAGTTCAGTTCAGTTCAGTCGCTCAGTCATGTCCAACTCTTTGCAACCCCATGAATAGCAGCACGCCAGGCCTCCCTGTCCAGCACCAACTCCTGGAGTTCACTCACATCCATTGAGTCGGTGATACCATCCAGCCATCTCATCCTCGGTCGTCCCCTTCTCCTCCTGCCCCCAATCCTTCCCAGCATCAGAGTCTTCTCCAACGAGTCAACTCTTTGCATGAGGTGGCCAAAGTACTGGAGTTTCAGCTTTAGCATCATTCCTTCCAAAGAACAGCCAGGGCTGATCTCCTTTAGGATTGACTGGTTGGATCTCTTTGCAGTCCAAGGGACTCTCAAGAGTCTTCTCCAACACCATAGTTCAAAAGCATCAACTCTTTGGTGCTCAGGTTTCTTCACAGTCCAATGCTCACATCCATATACGACCACGGGAAAAACCATAGCCTTGACTAGAAGGACCTTTGTTGGCAAAGAGTAGACACTACCAAACTCACATGTGAATAAGATTCAAAGAAAACAGCCTCACAAAGCAGGGCGAGAGCTCGGATCCGTGGAGGGGCCCCATGAGTGTGGAGTCAGTGACCCTTGGCGGTGCAGCTCCTTTCAACTCCAGGCCGAGCCGCTGGAAGCCCAAGCTCCTCCCCAGCATGTCCTCCCCCTCCCGCGAACCAGAGGACCCTGCTGCTGTGGGTGGTGGAGCCCCCCAGCCCATCCGAGGACCTGCAGAGCAGAGCCCATGTGACCCCACCGCAGGCACCAAGTGTGGTCTGCGGAACGTCCAGCAATGGGGTGGAAGGGCCGTGGGCAGAGGCCCCGTGCAGCCAGCAGGAGCTTGGTTCTGTGTAGGTTGTCTTGGTCATCAAGCAAGTGCATGGACGCCCAGGGTGAAGCTTGAAAGTGCATGAGCTTGGCAGATAAAACGACTGTTTTTAGTTTAAAAGCTTGTTCTCTAAAAAACAGTCCATAGAATAAAGTTAACGTGGGGGAAGCTTTTCAGATTAAAATGAGAAACACTGTGACTTTATGGGATTGTACTTCTCTTTCCTGATGACAGATTTTGTGCACTGGTCCCTTCAGAAAATCGCTCGGGCCTCTTGAATCCTCTGAGGCTCCCCCAGGACCCTGCCGCAAGCGGGGCCATAAATCGACGGCACTAGAAGCTAAGGCCTCTGGGACGAGGGCACAGGAGTCCCTTCTGCTTGGCAGATTTACAGTCCCAGCTTCCCTTCTGAAGGGTGTTTCATTTCCAACAGCCACCTGTATAAATAATTCATTCTCTTCAAATACGCTGAAAGCAGGACAGTTGAGCCACGACAGCTTCTGCAGGAAGCAGAAGTACACGCATGTTAGGAAGAGGCTATTCTTCCTGCACGCTGTCATCTCTGAGGATTTGTGTGATGCTGAATAGGGGTCTGAGTCAACTAGAAAGCCTACCTTGAAGATCTCAGAGAATTCCAAAGTACCATTTCTTTCGTGTAAATTTCAACAGTGATGAAATTTATAAATGGGATGCTTAGAACTTTATCAGAGTTTTTCCCTGGAAAATAACACATGTAACATGCTATGTGAGGAGGTCCCTCCAATGCCATGTTCTGGTTCCGTGTATATTAACTGTGTGATCTGTCAGTCACGCGTGTTGGGATTCTCCAGGAAGAGTGTGCGGTTGCTTAGGCATGCATGTGCCGGGTTGGAGCTTCCCGCGCGCTGCTGGGAGTCAGGACGCCCTTCTCCTGCCGTGGCCTCGTCACGCTTGTAGAGACGATAGTCCAGGCTCCACAAGCCAGCTGGTTTGCTAGTAACGGACTCAGAGCTCGGTGGCTTCCTGACTCACCAGGAGCCAGCAAGCTCCTCAAAGGCAAGGACGTCCTTCAGTCCTGGGCATCTCCAGTCCTCAGAGCAGCAGCTGGGCTTGCAGAGGTGAGGCGCCACAGACGTGTGTGGGCAAAGCAAGTGAGTGAGCGCAGAGACGCCAGAGAGAAGCGGACCACGAGGCGGGCGGGTGGAGGCGCGGACGGACGGCTCACGGGTGCACACGCGCACTCAGTCACCGAGTCGTGCCAGGCTGTCTGCGACCCCAGGGGCGCCTCTGTTCATGGCATTTTCCCAGCAAGAATACTGGAAGGGGTTGCCGTTTCCTCCTTCAAGGGAGCTTCCCAACACAATGGCTGACCCTGTGTCTCCTGCGTCTCCTGCACTGGCAGGTAGATTCTTTACCTCTGAGCCAGCTGGGAGGCCCAGATGACAGTAGACGGACGACGGATAGACAGATTCATAGACAGGTGATGGATAGGTGGACAGATAGATCCTTAGGGCCTCCCAGGAAGCACTAGTGGTAAAGAACCCGCCTGCCACTGCAGGAGACACAAAAAGATGCAGGTTCGATCCCTGGGTCAGGAAGATCCCCTGGAAGAGGGCACAGCAACCCACTCCAGTGTTCTTGCCTAGAGAATCCCATGCATTGAGGAGCCTGGCAGGCTACAGTGCATAGGGTCACAGTCAGACATGACTGAAGCGACTCTGCACACACATAGAAGCACAGATAGGTGGACAGACAGACAGACAGACATGCCCTGGCTAAATCACAGGCCTACATCCTGGCTGAAAGCACGTGGAGTCTGCACGGAGGACGTGAGGAGGCTCCTCCAGGTCCTGAGCGAGTGCACGGTCGCCCTCTGGATGCGGCTGTCTGAGTGAACGATGCTTGGTCCAGAAGCACAGGCTGGATCGCAGTTCTGGGAACGGCGCTTCTGCAGGGAGCCAAGTTAATGCCGTCCAGAGCATGTTTCCTTCTGATGATTTAAGCGGATATCGGCTTGAACTCAAAGAAGCCAGAGAGATGAAGGATTAGCCTGTCCCCAGGGCCCTGGCTGAAAAGCGCTGTCTCGGATGGTCTTTTGACAAGAGATGAATGGTACTATCTCAAGACACATAGTCTGGCAAGAGCCTCAGGAAGCACCCAGTCCTTGCTGAGAAACAGGCACCATATGCTTTAGTGATTATGAGGCCAGCCTGACACAGAGTGTTCACTGTGCAGAGAGAGCCAAGTGTAAGTCATGGCCTTATTTGTAGATTTGATTTTTTAGATGGAATAAGGGCTTCAAATTTCCTTTCCACATTTTAAGTAATTTATTTTATTAACAAATCAAGAAGGATGATGAGCAGTATCCGTCCTCGTGTGTGAGGCCGTGTAAAGTTGTGTGATGCTGTGTGAAACTGTGCCCCCGAGACACGAGGGCAGGCGCCTATTGCTTTAGCTGTATCAGCCTTGGCAGGAGGTCAGCATTTTTTGCTTGTTTAGAGTCAACTAGAAAACTTTCCTTGAAGATCTCAGAAAATTCCAAAATAACATTTCTTTCATGTAAATTTCAACAGCAATGAAATTTATAAATGGGAAGCTTAGAATTTTATCAGAGTTTTGTTCCAGAAAAGTAGCACATGTAACTTACTACGTGAGGAGGTCACTCCATCTTTCTGGCTTCATGTATATTAATTATCTGTGGATGGGCTCAGAGGTCAGAATCCAGTGGTAGGAAGGTACGGGACGTTGGGTGAATTTACACGGAGAAGTGGTCTGACCGCATATGTGTGTAAAAAGATAGTGGTGACTCTGAGATTAGGAAGCAGACAGACTGTGGCAGAGGAGTATTCGGCCGGGTATTAGAGTGACTCAGACAGAGCAGCAGTGCTGAAGGCTTGAAGGCATCTTACTGCTTTGTCACTGACTGGGTCTTCTGGATAAGAGTCTCCATGCTCACATTTCTTTTAAATCATCTCCCTCTCTTAAACTGTGTTTGTGTCCTAGAGGCTCAATGGTAAAGAGTCTGCCGGCAATGCAGGAGACGCCAGAGATATGCATTCGATTCCTGGGGTGGGAAGATCCCCTGGAGGAGGGCATGGCAACCCACTCCAGTATTCTTGCCTGGAGAATCCCATGGACAGAGGAGCCTGGTGGGCTACAGTCAGTCTATGGGGTCACAAAAGAGTTGGCCATGATTTAGCTTCTGAAAGTGAAGTCGCTCAGTCCTGTCCGACTCTTTGCGACCCCATGGACTGTAGCCTATCAGGCTCCTCAGCCCATGGAATTTTCCAGGCAAGAGTACTGGAGTGGGTTGCCATTTCCTTCTCCACGGGATCTTCCTGACCCAGGGTTTGAACTGGGGTCTCCCACATTCCAGGCAGATGCTTTACCGTCTGAGCCACCAGGGAAGCTCAGTGACAAACAACATATTCATGTCACATGTATTTTTAAATTATTTTCATTGGAGTCTAATTACTATACAATATTGAAGTGGTTTTTGCCATACGTTGACATGAATCAGCCATGGGTTTACACGTGTTCCCCATCCTGAACTCCCCTCCCACTTCCCTCCCCATCCCATCCCTCTGGGTTGTTCCGATGTTTCATGTATTTTAAATACAAACCATCTCCTATACCTTTTTGGAAGTAGATGTGATGCAGTCAGTGCATTTTATATAAATAGTACTTCTTTCCTCTTATCACAGTAGTTTTCCAGAGCAAGTCGTCGGAAGGCACGTTCATCTAACAGGACAGAAACCAGAAGAGGCCAGTCCTGTCACTGACTGTGTCCCCGACACACACACAGAATCAGAGCATGACACTGACGCTGTTTAAGCAAGGCACGCCGATGGTGTGGAGGCGTCTACTCCTCGTCTTTGTGAGGCTCTCAAGTCCTCCGTGATGCTCCTGTGCATGTCTCTGAGACCGACAAGGGCAGGAAAGCTGCTCGCCCTGCAGAGCCGGGTCCCCTCCACCCTCCTGCTGGCGGACGCTGGCCCTGACGTCGCCTCCTTGGTCTCTCCTGGGCCACGGGGACCAGGGGTGGGGAGGTGGAAGCCCGTGAGGACCGCGGTCCCCTCCCTCCAGGGCTGGTCCCAGCGCCTCCGTCTCTCCCAAGAGCCATCTTTGCTTTTAAAAATAGAAACAAGGTGGGAGCTAGCTTACAGAAAACGACTTTTTGGACATTTTCCCAGCATAGAGCATTTCCCCTCTCCTTCTCCAAAGTGTTTCTAGCCGCAGAGATGCTTCCAGGAAGGGCTGACCTGCCGCAGGACGAGCGGGTGTCGGGTTCAGTGGCGCGATGTGGGGCCAGGCCTGACGGCTCCGCTGCTGGACTCCCTAGCACCCGACACCCTGCACCCTCGCCCACCCTCAAACTCCTTCCCACCCCGCCCACCCCCAAACACCCCCTCCTCTGTCCACAAGGAGGCCTGCCCGGCGGCAGCTGTGTGAGGAGCGGCAGCTGTGTGACAGTTGCTCCGGAGGCGTCTGGTGGAACATCCGCAGCCGTGCCCTCCTCCTTTCAGTTTTATGCGAGTGGCTGACATGCATCACCTCGGCAGTTTAAGGGCACAGCGTGACGGTTTCATTCATATTTGGGAAACAATCAGCACAATGAGGTGAATTATCATCCATCATCTCATATCCGTGGACCAAAAAGAAAATTTAAGTTCCAGCCCTGAGAACTCTTAGGAACCCTTCATCCTTTTTCTCTCAACACATCCACAGAGGTTGATTTTTTCAGCCAGTTTCTGAGATGGAGAAGCAGAAGGCTGGTAAGGGAGGCCCCGGAAAGGGGACGCGGGGCCCAGGGCAGGGGTGTGGCCTGGAGGCGCCCTCCCCCGAGGAGCCGCCCCACCACGGGCCAGGGTCAGCCCCAGAGTGAAAGCCGCTGGTCCCCCGGCGAGGGACGGGCAGGCGGCCGGGAAGCGCTGGGGAGGAAACGGTCCCAGCGGTCCCAGCGGAGACAGAAGCTCGCGCAGCGCTGGTGACAAGCGCGGGCCGGGCCGCGGGCCAGCGTGATGGGCCTAACTCCTCCGCCTCCTCCACCGACCCCCAAAGCCCGGGCCTCCGGGATGCTCTGGCCCTCTCTGCGAGCGGCCTCAAAGCTGCAGCGACTCCCTAAGGCCTCAGCTGAAGTCTCGGGCCGGGCCCCGTGCCTCTAAGTCTCTCTGGAGCCTCTTGGTCCCACTTCAGGCGCGTGGCGAGCAAGCCCGGTACCCACCTGGCGGGCGGGGGTGCCAGCCCCTGCCCCGCAGCTGCCCTGCAGGAACCGGCCCTGCCTGCCCGTCCCCGTCGCAGGGCCCGGGCTGAGCCCGACGCCTGCAAACACCAGCGCGGGACGGACACCCGCAGGACAGACACAGACGCCTCCCGCCTCAGGGGTCTCCACCCTGTTTCCAGGGGCCCTCAGAGGGGCCTTCATCCCAGCCAGGGCACCTCCAGAACATCACAGGCATGTCACACGGGGCAGAGTGTGACATGCAAGGTGTCTGCCTGGGGCCCTCCCGCCTCGGGAAGCCCGCCACCTCGGGCCCAGGGGAGGGCGGCCGTCCTGCTCGCCAGAGGAGGCACCTCCGAGACAGTGCGGTCTCCCCCGTGGGGACTCACGGGCGCTGTTGCATACGCGTGACACAGAAAGCAGCGAAACCTACACCAGAAATCCGTGTGAATGGGGCTGCATCTACAGAATGTGGTCAGGGAGGTGATACTCCACAGAGATTTTTTTCTAAGTTTTAAAATCCATGTCTTACTCTGTGAGTCACAGTTTTAAAATGTAAAAAAAAAATCATTTAAGGGTGCAAACTATATAAATCCTTGAAAAACTGCTTTAGTTAACGATAGTACTTGAAAAAGCTCTTAAAAACATTTTCCCGTTACTTTTTATGTACATCTGAGTGTGCGTGTGTTCACTCCTCCATGGTACATCCGCTTCTCAATGCCTCTTTATGGTGACTACCCCACCCAGCTGTTCATGGGATTGCTTCTGTGTGTCAATCTCTTTGGACTTGTGAGGACAGCGTATTTTAAAATGACTTGGGACACACGGACGACCCTGAGGGTCGGGATGGGGAGAGAGGTGGGAGGAGGGTTCAGGATGGGGGCACATGTACACCCGTAGCGGATCCATGTCAATGGATGGAGAAACCCACTGCAACACTGTAGAGTCATCAGCCTCCAATTAAAATAAATAAATTTAAAAAGAACGCTTTGGGATTGTGAACCCAATTACAGTGAAGGAGAAAAAAATGATAAAATGTAAGAGAAAGCTTGAAAGGAGGGAGCAGGGCTCATGGACGCCTTCATTATTCTCCCGCCTTCTCATTCCGTCCTTTCGCTTTTTTTCGACCATAAATTTATGTTTTCTCTCAGTAAATTCTTTTCTCTTTTCTTGATTTCTACCAAGAATTTTCTCTTTTGTGGCTAAAAAATATAGGACTACTCACGGTTTCTTTTCAAAATAAACACAATTTTGACTTTTAAAGGTAAACAGGCTGGAAAGAAAGCCTTTCCACCATCAGGCAGCTGAGCGGAACCGAGGAGCTTGTGGTCCCCTGGGACCCCTGACTCTTTCAGGCTGGAGGTGCGTGTGCATTGGAATCTGCTCTAGGAAATATCACTCGACTTGCTCACAGTGTCCTTTAACCATCACCAAGTTATTTCTGTGTATCTTTAATGCCATTGCCTTGGTGACCACTCTAACAGCGGCTCAGAGCTCCGTGGGCCCAGGGGGCTGAAGCACCAGGTTCACGCACTCAACCCATTTTCCACCAGCCAAACCCCAAGGAAGTAAGGCCACACTGGACCGGATCCCAGAGCTGGGACAGTTGCTCTGTTCATGCTGTGAGGACAAGTTCCTGCCAACTCACCCTCCTCGAGCTCAGAGGTGGGGCTGGGAGGGCTCCTCCACGAAAGTCCCTTGTGGTACCCCAGCTCACTCACTCACTCATTCATTCACTCACCCACTCACTCAATCATTAATTCACTCACTGTGGGGCCCTACATGGGAAACCTTAAAAAAGAAGGGCTAGCTTTCCGGTTTAGAACGAAGGTGGCGCCTGGCGGCGGAGATGAGGGCGTGGCCTAAGTTTGTTAAAACTTTTGATTGGCTTTCTTGATTTCCGTGCACGTGGACAGCGCGTGATCACCATAGACTCTTGTTACAATGAAGTGCATGACAACTTGACCTTTAACGTGATTGGTGCAACTATGGCATATTACAATTTGACCTTTAACGTGATTGGCTCAACCCTCGCAAAACCCCCTTGCTTGCCTATATAAACCAAGAGCTTGCAGCAATAAAGTGGAGCTGCTTAGATGGAACCCCTGTCATGTCTGATTGTCTCTCGCTCGCTCGCAGAGGGGCTGGGTTGGCGGACAGCAGGCTCACCTCTCCTCGGGACCCCTCGGCTTTGCTGAGGGAAGTTCCACTGCCTCTCTCTTTCTGTGGGGCGCCCCCCGCAAC
This sequence comes from Capricornis sumatraensis, assembly GCF_032405125.1. Classification (NCBI taxonomy): domain Eukaryota; kingdom Metazoa; phylum Chordata; class Mammalia; order Artiodactyla; family Bovidae; genus Capricornis; species Capricornis sumatraensis. The sequence goes on from NC_091074.1 coordinate 121,319,994, forward strand.
TCAATCATTCATTCACTCAATCATTAACTCACTCACTCATTTGCTCACTCACTCACTCAATCGTTAATTCACTCATTAATTCACTCACTCAATCATTCACTCCCTCAATTCAATCATTCATTCACTCATTAATTCACTCACTCAATCGTTAATTCACTCAATCATTTACTCACTAAATCATTCGTTCATTCACTCCTTCATTAAGTCACTCACTCATTTATTCACTCATTCACTCATTCATTCACTCCCTTATTCATTCACTCACTCACTCATTAATTCACTTACTCCCGCATGAATTCACTCACTCACTCAATCATTCATTCACTCAATCAATTCACTCATTCATTCAATCATTAATTCACTCACTCACCGAATCATTAATTCACTCAATCATTAATTCACTCACTCATTCACTCACTGAATCATTAATTCACTCATTCACTCACTCAATCATTCTTTCAATCATTCTTTCACTCATTCATTCACTTAATCATTCATTCACCAACTCATTCATTCTAATCATGTGTGGAACCCTACTTTGTTTAAGCTGTTCTAAATTCTGACTAGGAAACATTTCTCTTATCCTCCTAAGAGCTTAAATTCGTTCAGTAACTCTTAAGAGAACTTTTTCTGGGGTGGGAATAAGCGTGTCATGGGACCAAGGAGAACACATCTTGTGATGATTCAGGTTCTTGCTCGCCGTTGCTCTGTGGTCTGCCCACATAGACACCTGTGGCTCTGGTTCATTCATTGACAACTGAACGCCACAAATTCAGCAACGTTTGGATTGTTCCTGTTATCTCACTGCAATCAGCGCTGTAATTACTGAATGGGAAGTGCATGAAAAGTGCACTGTTAATAAAGACGATCACATCCTCTTAATTAGGAGCAACCCACGAGAAAAGTGAGTAGCAGGAAGATGTGCAGTGGCAAGCACACGGCGGAGGAGCCGGAATGAAGCCCCGAGGTCCCGGGCAGCGCAGGAGGCACGAGCGTCCGGCCCAGCGGGCCCACCCGCCGCCCTGCACAAGCTGGACAGTGACGCTGTTCATCAGGGAGGGGGCCCACAGCACAGAGTCTTAGGCTGTGGGGTGAGGTCAGCTCAGAAGGAGGGCAGGAGCCCCTCGACCTTGAACGCAGACTGTGGATCAGGGCCCAGACGTCACAGGCTTTCTTGGGAGAGAGGGTCCCAGAGAACATGCTCGTCAAGATAAAGTGCCTACTGAGGTGTTTCCATTGTTATTGCACCCAGGGAGAATTCAGGTTACTCACCCAAATCACGTGGATACATGTGTGGGTGGCGGTAGCCGCGTGCAGGGATGGGCTGGACGTGGGCAGTGAGCCACCGGATGAAGGCCTCAGCACAGTCTCATGCAGGTAAACCACGGGGTCTGCTGGGGGGTCTGTGCCCACGGAGCCCCGAGCAGACATCAGAGAGGACGCAACGTTGCTTCAGCCCCATTTTCAGAACCGTGTTTGGCATCAGGAGAGACAGGCTGGGTGGCGGCAGAAGAGCCAGAACGGGATCACCTCCTCTCTGAGGCCACAAAGCTGCGTGTGTTTTGTGCCCGGAGAGTTAGGATTAATGGGATTCTCATGAGAGTGGCTGATACTCGCTGAGAACTTGGCAGCTGATGCAAAGTCTTTCTACAGTCAGTTCCCTCCTTTGTGTAGATCTGTGGGGTGAGACCTGTAGGAATTGCTGATTTGGGCTCCAGTTTGATAACTAAGCAGGTGACTTGAAGGAATACCCCTAATTCACTGAAGCCCCTGGCTTTCATCCAAATTCTGAGCATCATCTGCTGTGTAATAAATATTTCATTTCCCGTTTCTTCTTCCCATTGAATGAAAACTCAGAAATTACATTAATTCATTGTGACAATTTTTTAATGAAAGGAAAAAAGCCTTTAGTAGAAAATAAAATTATTCATATAAACAAGGCTGATATGACCTGGGAAAATAAGGTAAAGAATTAGGCAGACAGATGCCTTCCAAAAACTCACGCACTTTCCCTGAGAGTGAGCCATCAGCTGGAAACAGCATAGACACAGGTGGGCGGGGTGGCCTCCTGCCAGTCCTGGGGCTCGTGGAGGGGGCTGACCCACAGAGATGCCCCGATTGGCAGGGCAAACACACCACACAGGGGCCAGATAACCCAAACTGCAGAACCAGGCAGGTCTCAGGAGAAGACTTTTTTTTAAAGGTTTTTAAAATTTTAAAATATGCTTTCGGCCGTGCTGGGTCTTTGTTGCTGTGCTCGGGCTTTCTCTGGTGTGCTAAGTGGGCCTCTCGTTGCGGTGGCTTCTGCTGCTGCAGAGCGCAGGCCCCAGGCCACAGGCTCAGCGGCTGGAGCGCAGGCTCAGCAGTCGCGGCTCCCAGGCTCTAAAGCTCAGGCCCAGCAGCTGTGGCGCATGGTCTTTGCTGCCCACGCCCATGGAATCTTCCTAGTCCAGGAGTCAAACCCGTGTCCCCTGCATCGGCAGGTGGATTCTTAACCACTGGGCCACTAGGAAAGTCCCAGGAGGAGGTTTTAAACTTGACTCTGAGGAATCCGTCTGTGTAACTCCAGTGCAAATGTGTGTGTCGACTGTTATATTTGGAAAGACCCCTCCAGGTGGGAGAATGGCATGTTAGGGCACCCCAGTGTCATTCCTTTAAGAAAGTCAGAACAAACACTGAAGCATGAGGATGGCAAAGCGGCTGTGCAGCCAAAATGTGCTGCTGTGACTGGCTGAAAATAGGGTGTCCAATAACTAATGTAACCTGTTCAAAACAGAAATGTGACCGAGTCCATATTAGGAGGCAGAATTTGGGCAAGAACAGGAACAAGGCAAAAGTATAGAAAATTAGCGGGGACAGGTTTTGCTAAGAAGTAAGCCACACTGTGCATTCCGGGAAGTGTCCCTGCCCCTAAATCTACGCCAAGCCCTGCTCCCCAACCTCTCAGGATATCCCCACCCCTAGTGTGTTTCACACAGTCACACAGAGACACGTCTTCCTTCTTTTTTTTTTTTTACACATTTTGGCCCACTTAGTGACACTCCCTTTCTGTCTCACAACTCAGAGTATTCTCCTACGTGGACACACAATTTGCTGGACTTGCTGCCACCATACGGACATGCAGGTTGCTGTCGATATTATGTGGATTCAGCGAGACAGTCAGTAACCCCATGTGTCTGCATTCTCTGTCGTTGGAGAGTCATCTCAGGAGAAGTTCCCGAAAGAGGGATTGTCAATTCAGAGCACAAAAGCACATGTAATGCTGACAAATGCTGAACGCTGCTTCAAAAGGGGGTAGCAGCTTTCTCTCTGCGGATCTGTTCCCCAAGGCCGCACACATCGGGGCAGCCAAGACTAGGAGACCAGTGGCAGCTCCCTCTCACACGACCCGCGTTTCTCAGTGATGAGTAAGCCCCATTTCCTGTATCTTCGGTGCCATGTCCTCCTGTTAACAGCAGCTTTGTTGCGATACAACCCACACACCACGAAGCCCGTCCTTCGGGCTGCCCGGTCCAGCTGTGGGGTTCTGTTTGCTTTGAGTGTGCTCACGGCTGCGCCCCCCTCACTGGTGAGGGCGTCTCCATCACCCCACCGGCAGGCACTCCTTGCCTCCTCTCCATCTCCACCTCCTCTCACACCGAGGCACCTCTCTGTCTACGGAGGGGCCTGATCTGATGGTTAACATCGGCGGGCTCATACATCTCTGTGACAGGCCTCTTTGCACAGTTCATTCATGCTGTAGCTGGCAGACACACTCTGTGCTTTTATTGTGGGGTGATGCCCCCTTGGACAGAATAGCGCAGGAACACTCTGTGCTTTTATTGTGGGGTGATGCCCCCTTGGACAGAATAGCACGTGTTATTGGCCATTAGTCGTCTGTTGAGCATTTAGGCTGTTTTCCTGTTTTAGGTGCTCTGAATAATGCATGCGCACTTTTGTGGACATATGATTTTAATTCTTTTGAACATACACCTAGGAATGGAATTATTGAATCACAGGGCAACAAGTTTACCATTTTTAGAAAAAGCCAAAGCTGAGCTGTTTCTCCGAAACGGCTGCATTTCACGTTCTCACAAGCGGGTGAGGGATCCAGTTTCTCTGCATCTTTGCCAGCGGGCACTTTTGTCTTGTTGGTTCAGCCTCCTTGCGTTTTGATGCGCATTCCCTTGACGCCTAATGACCTTGAGTAGCTCTCCATATGTTCACCGAATAGTTACACATCGTCTTTGGAGCAATGTCCACTCACATCCTTTGCCCATTTTAAAGAAAATGTGTTACTTGTTTTTTATTTTTATTTGCAGCTGTTATTCATGAACCCTGGATAAAATCCCCTTATTAAACATGTACTCTGCAAATATGCTGTCTCATTATCTAAATCTTTACTTTCTTCAGGTGAAGAACAGATTTTAAGGTTTTAAAAAATTAATTAATTTTAATTGGAGGCTAATTACTTTACAGCATTGTAGTGGTTTTTGCCATACGCTGACATGAATCAGCCATGGGTGTCCATACATCCCCCATCCTGAACCCCCCTCCCACCTCCCTCCCCATCCCATCCCTCAGGGTCTTCCCAGTGCACCAGCCCTGAGCGCCCTGTCTCATGCATCAACCCTGGACTGGCGATCTGTTTCACATATGATAATACACATGTTTCAAAGCCATTCTCTCAACTCATCCCACCCTCACCTTCTCCCACAGAGTCCAAAAGACTGTTCCTTACTTCTGTGTCTCTTTTGCTGTCTCACATATAGGATCAATGTTACCATCTTTCTAAATTCCATATATGTGCGTTAGTATACTGTATTGGTGTTTTTCTTTCTGGCTTACTTTACTCTGTATAATCGGCTCCAGTTTCATCCACCTCATTAGAACTGATTCAACTGTATTCTTTTTAATGGCTGAGTAATACTCCATTGTGTATATGTACCACAGCTTTCTTATCCATTCGTCTGCTGATGGGCCTCTATGTTGCTTCCATGTCCTGGCTATTGTAAACAGTGCTGCGATGAACATTGGGGTACACGTTTTCTTTCAATTCTGGTTTCCTCGGTGTGTATGCCCAGCAGTGGGATTGCTGGGTCATAAGGCAGTTCTCCACACTGTTCTCCATAGTGGCTGTAACTAGTTTGCATGCCCACCAACAGTGGAAGAGGGTTCCCTTTTCTCCACACCCTCTCCAGCATTTATTACTTGTAGACTTTTGGATCGCAGCCACTCTGACCTGCGTGAGATGGTGCCTCACTGTGGTTTTGATGTGCATTCCTCTGATGAGTGACGCTGAGCATCTTTTCATGTGTCTGTTTGCCATCTGTACGTCTTCTTTGGAGAAACCTTTGTTTAGTTCTTTGGCGCATTTTTTGATTGGGTCATCTATTTTTCTGGAATGGAGCTGCAGGAGCTGCTTGTATATGTTTGAGATTAATTCTGTCAGTTGCTTCATTTGCTATCATTTTCTCCCATTCTGAAGGCTGTCTTTCCACCTGGCTTATAGTTTTCTTAGTCATGCAAAAGCTTTTAAGTTTAATTAGATCCCATTTGTTTATTTTTGCTTTTATTTCCGTTACTCTGGGAGGTGGGTCGTAGAGGATACTGCTATGATTTATGTCAGAGAGTGTTTTGCCTATGTTTTCCTCCAGGAGTTTTAGATTTTAAGTTTTTCATGAAATTCTGTTTAAAGGCCACAAAAGCCACTCCGCCGTTTTAATCTTTCCTTTGTGTTATACCGGTATATTGTATATTGTTATTGTTTAGTTCCTAAGTTGTGCCCAAGCCTTTGTGACCCCATGGATGGCAGCCGCCAGGTCCCTCTGTCTGTGGGATTCTCCAGGCAAGAGTGCTGGCGTGGGTTGTCATTTCCTTCTCCAGGGGACCTTCCCGACCCTGGGATGGAAGCCGAGTCCTCTGCACTGGCAGGAGGATTCTTCGCCACTGAACCCCCAGGGAAGCCCCGTAGTGTATACCGTACCATCATATACATGTCTGTGCAAGGATGCTAGCCTTTTAGTCGGCTCACAGGGCAGACCTCTTCCTCCTTCTCCCGCGTGCCCAGGTTGCATGCCCTTCCCTCCCTCCTCCTTCCTTCCTTCTTTCTTTCATGTCGTGAGGGGGACTCTGGGGACAGTCTCCAGTCTTCCCACACTTCTAGGGCTCGTCCTCTCAGATATCAGCATGTTCAGGGTCAGGAGCCTTCTCGCTGGTGACCGTTGTTTCTATGGGTTTAAGGGAAACGGATGTGAGGCAGGTTTGAAGCACCTGTTTGCTGTGCCCTTGACGCCACGAGTGTTTCCCTCACCCCCGGGGCTCCCGTCTGCACTGGCGGCAGAGGCATCGCGTCTGGAGGGACCCAGTAGATGCTGCTCCTGGTGCAAATGTCTGCTGGCAAGAGGGCGGCGTTTGCTCGCCCTCACTGAGCAGCCCCTGGCGGTCTGTGGGTGCACGGGCTGCCAGCCTTGCCCCTGGATGCTCCAGAATGGGGTTCAGCACCTCTGGAGACAAACAGCCAATGGCCACAGACCAACAGTTGCTCCTGTGGGCAGCTTCGATCACCACACATCCTGAATTCAAGCAAGGAGATTCCCCTTGAGCCCCACAGACATGGCCCAAGGCTCCTTCGAGGGAGACTCCTACCCCTGTCCATAAAAGCAGTCACTGAAATCCATGGCATAGGCGGCTAAGCCTGCAGCAGAGTCTCAGGAAGACTCAGCAAGCGCAGCATTAAGGGAGCTCTCCTGCAGCAGCCGCGAAGCTGGAGCGGCTTCGTCTTCAGTCCGCTGAAAAGACCGTGCCTCCTGTACTGTACTCAGCCCCTACAGCACACTATGCTGATTGAGTCTGCGGTGTTGAACCAAACTTGCTTTCCTGGAATAAATCCCACTTAGATATTGTGTTTAATTATTTTCACGTAACTTATTAAATTGCAATACAAATTGAATATTTTTAGCTGTAAAAAATTGTCAAAGAGATAAAGAGACACTTCATCAAAGAAGAAATACAAATAACCAGTAAGCATGAAAACCTGCATTATCATAAGTAATCTCAGGCATCAGATACGATGGCAGACCTTTATACATATTTATAAAGTTCTTAAAAAATACATATAATCATTGTTGATCAATGGCTGCTGGTAGAGGCAGTCCTAGGGACACTGCTGAAAGTTTTAATATATATTACAAATGTAAAAATAGTCTCATTTTTCATTAATAAATTATGCAATGCATGTATAATCAGTTCAGTTCAGTTCAGTCACTCAGTCATGTTTGACTTTTTGCGACCCCATGAACTGCAACACGCCAGGCCTCCCTGTCCATCACCAACTCCTGGAGTCCACCCAAACCCATGTCCATCGAGTCGATGATGCCATCCAACCATCTCATCCTCTGTTGTCCCCTTCTCCTCTTGCCCTCAATCTTTCCCAGCATCAGGGTCTTTTCAAATGAGCCAGCTCTTCTCATCAGGTGGCCAAAGTATTGGAGTTTCAGCTTCAGCATCGTCCTTCCAATGAACACCCTGGACTGATCTCCTTAAGGATGGACTGGTTGAATCTCCTTGCAGTCCAAGTGATTCTCAAGAGTCTTCTCTAACACCACAGTTCAAAACCATCAATTCTGCGCTCAGCTTTCTTTATAGTCCAACTCTCATATCCATACATGACTACTGGAGAAACCATAGCTTTGAGTAGGCAGAACTTCATTGGCAAAGTAATGTCTCTGCTTTTTAATATGCTGTCTAGGTTGGTCATAGCTTTTCTTCCAAGGAGCAAGCGTCTTTTAATGTGTAATACTGAATAATAATGATGGCTGAGTAATTAATGACAAACAGAATGATTTATCTATAACAATGCTCTGAAATGTTGTGTTTATTTGAAAAACATAGTTGGAAATAATAAGAGTTAGTTAAATGCAGTATTTTTCATACACAGTAACACCAGGTAGTCACTACAAATGATATGGTTACGTGACATGTAGTGTCACTCACATTATATTGCTAATAAATCACTTATAAAACAGTATGTATAGCTTTGTAGAGTGGATCTGACCCCAAAATCTTCTGTTGAAGCCTTGAGCCCCAGGTCCCTGAACGTGCATGGGGGGCCCGTGAGCAGGCGATGAAGGTTAAGTGAGGTCATAAGGGCAGAGGAGACCCAGCTGCCCTCACCCATGTGAGGACACGGCGAGAAGATGGAAACTGCTGCCCTGCTATGACGGGGAACCAGCCTGGCTGGCACCTTGGTCTTGGGCATCCAGTCTCCAGAACTGGCAGAAGTGAGTGTTGCCCGGTCTGTGGAGTTTCGTTAAGGAAGCCCAAGCACATTGACCATATGGTGCCTCCACGCTCCCTCTTTCTAAGTGAAACCTGTGTGCAGGAGAGGGAACGAGTGCTGCCTGAAATTTCCTCACAGTTGTGGGATTCTTCCTAAGTTTCGTTTCAATGTCTCTCTTTATTTTAAATTGGATGCACAAATTTTTCAGTGAAAGCACAATAGTTTTTAAACTAGAAGCAGGGAATAAAAAAAAGTCAAAACGTGGGCAGTCCTGAGTTCTGAATGAAAGAATCGAAGAATGCTCCTCCACAGTGCTCCTAGGGGGCCGCATGAACCCGCTTCTGGGCCTCTGCAGTCTAGACATTGAAAAAGTCAATCTAATAGTAATTCATTGGTGCCAGAATGAATATTAGAAAATTTAAATTTTATAGTATTTTGTTTTTTAAAGACATATACACATATATAGACATAATTAATAGAGGATTCTGAGAAAGTGTTTTGTGAAGAGCAACAAAGAAATTAAACACTATTAGGATCAGATTCTTAAAACATCTGATAAATCACTTTCATGTAAATTTCATCTGGTGAATTTCATCCTCCTTACTGGTGATGCTGTAACTGAAAGGAAACATGAAAACATAGGGTTACAACCAAGAAAAATCTTCTGCTGCAATATTATAACTACAGATATGTATTTACACACATGCTTTTAAAGGGCTTCCCAGGAGATGCTAGTGGTAAGGAGCCCTCCTGGCAAAGCAGGAGACGTACAGACAGAAGTTCAGTCCCTGGGTCCGGGAGATCCTCTGGAGGAGGGTGTGGCAACCACCCCAGTATTCTTGCCTGGAGAATCCCATGGACAGAGGAGACTGGTGGGGCTACAGTCCATGGGGTTGCAAAAAGGCGGACGCGACTGAAGCGACTTAGCATGCACGCATGTGCATTTAAAACTTACACATATGTTTCTATTTAATGTTAATGCACAACGTTAACCCTTCAGAAACAGCAGGACCGATGCTGCCAGGGACCCCAGTGGTGCGCCTGGGATGGAGGCCACACGCACAGAGGGCCGTCGGGCTGGGGTCTCTCTCTCAACAGAGAAACACGGGTCATGGGCCGGAGCGAGATGCAAACGGCTGTGAGAAAGTGTCCTTCAAGCTGCAGTGACTTTCAGTGTGTAGTCACGTTTCAGTTGAAAAAACATTCTGGTGGGCTCTTCCATTGATTTTTAAGGCAGAACAATGCAGATAATAACTGAGTTTTCACTTTTGTATTTTTAGCCAGGAAGTCCATACAGCAATCTCACAGCATTAAAAAAAAAATTTCAACATATTTCTGTGAAATGGAAGGTAGATGTAAAGTGAGTCATGTCTGCAGTCTGCCAAGTGTTCTACGGTGATTTCTCTGTCATTTTAGTCATAACATTTGTGCAAAAATCACTTAAGCTGCGCAAACCACATGCTTCTGATGAATAAAGGCATATTTGCCAAAACGCAAGTGAACTGATTAGAAATTCTTTACGTCCTGCTTTTCAAACCCAGCAGAGCCTACGCATCACCTGTGGGTATTTTCAAACCGCATCCCGGTGCCCCGAGCCTCCCGAGGCCCTCGGGGTGTGTGCTATGCTCTCCACCCACTCCCTGCCCCGGGCTCACCTCACCACCTCTGCTGAGGGGCGCCCTCCTCCGTAGCTGCCAAGAGTCTGGGCCTCTGCTCACGCCTGCTTGGCCTGGTGGGGTTCTCTGGGGCTGGGACAGCCCCACCTGCATAACAGCGCTTCCAGAAGCTTCCTTCCCTCTTCTGGAACTGGGGACTGACTTGCTGAGCCCTCACTCTGGGGCTGAGCCACAGGTTCCCCATCCGCATCGCTCTGCTTTCTAGGTCCCCGCAGCATGACCGTCCCCAGTTACAGAAATCAGACTTCACTGTAGCAGCTTCGGGGGTGTGCACCCGCCTGAGTCCCGCTCAGCCCCTGTCCGTCCGTCTGTCTGTCTGCACTTCCCCGTTTCAGCCTGGCTCCTGCCTCAGGGTGCTGGCGGCCTCAGGCTGTTCCATTAAAAACCCACCCTGCGCTCACCTCTAGAGTCTGCTCCCCTCTGCTTCTGCGTGACTGTCTGTGTGTTGGCAGGGATTTCAGGGCCTGAGCACAGGCAGGACCTTTCAAAAGGCATAGACATGGCCAGTTAGCGGAAGGGGACATGCAGATTCAAAATAAAGTAGAATGCGTCATTAGGCAAGTGCAGAGCTGCTGGGAGGACCTGGAAGACCGCTTCATACCTAGAACACTTACCTCTATTTTCTCTGCTCAGGGGTTTGTTACCACTCCGAAGAGTATGGGAAATAAATTAATACTCAAATGTCACTTCCTAGAAAAAGTCAGTAGCCAATGTGAAAAAATTCTAACACATTCTCTCAGATGCAGCAAGGAGTGTGGCCCCGAGCACCGGCTGCCCTGCCACCCTGGTCTCCTGGGGTTCCCCGCCTCGGCTCAGCCCAGTGCGCAGCGTCCTGCGTAGCTTTCCCTCCACTTTCTCCGTGGCTTAGTTCCATCATCTGCAAAATAATAACAATGGTGTTTACCGCCCTGGAATTCTGGAAGAATTAAGCACCTCTGTGCCTGGAACAGAGACTGCGCTGAACGCCTATCACCATCTCTGCTCACCGCCCCCCTCAGACCCCTGACCCGGCTGCCCCCCGAACTCTCCGCCGTCTTCTCAGCAGACAACCTGCCTCCTCACTCACAGACTAATCGGCCGGGCACCTTGGTGACCGGTCCAGGCCCCCTGCCCTTCCGAGGTGAGGGGCCGCCTGGTCCAGGCAAGGGGCTCTCCCTGAGCCAAGTCTTGCAGCGGCTTTGCCTGCAGTCCCGCTCCGTCGGGCCAATTCTGTTTTCTCTACGCCTCGCCCCGCAGACAGATGCTTCTCCACGGCTGCAGGTCTGACCAAAGCTGTTCTTCACGTTTCCTTCTCTGGACTCAGCACAGCCCCCTGAGCATGCGGGGACCACGTGTCTCTTTGTCTCAGGCTCCCAGGAGGATGAAGTACAGGTTCTTTGTGGGACACCCTGCGTCTTTTCAGTGTGTTCCTGACACTTAGGCCTGCAACGCTTTTGTCGCCACAACTCTCAAAAGTCACACCATTAACTTAGTGAAAATCTACCCAGCTCTCGCCACGTGTCTCTAGGGCTTAACAGAGATTCTGTGTTACTTACCTGTGCATCAGTTCAGTTCAGTTCAGTTCAGTCGCTCAGTCGTGTCCGACTCTGCGACCCCAGGAATCACAGCACTCCAGGCCTCCTTATCTATCACCAACTCCCGGAGTTTACCCAAACTCATGTCCATCGAGTCTGTGATGCCATCCAGCCATCTCATCCTCTGTCATCCCCTTCTGTCCCCAATCCCTCCCAGCGTCAGGGTCTTTTGAGTCAACTCTTCACATGAGGTGGCCAAAGTATTGGAGTTTCAGCTTCAGCATCAGTCCTCCCAACGAGCACCCAGGACTGATCTCCTTTAGGATGGACTGGTTGAGTCTCCTTGTATAACAGGTAGCAAAATCGATACAGAAAAAGAAAAATAGACTCTGCACTTCAACTAGCAATGGGATGGGGGACAGTTGCAGCCTGGGTCGGGCAGCCTTCATGCCCCGCTGTCACAGCGGGCTGTCCGCTGGCTTGTTCCTGCTCCGGGCTCCTGATCTAGGGCCTGTGTGCCTGGCAGCAACCAATGGGCAATCCTGAGATGTTTAGTCTGGGATCTTCCTGTCGGGGGTGTTACTTGCTTGACAATATCCCTCATTTGTTTTGGTAGTGCCAATTCAGGCAATGCCAACTTTTGGGGAACAAAACATTAGTTTTAACGGTTTTAAAAATGCAGCTGCCATCTTTACTAGACAGTAATAAATTAGTAAGATGAGGGTTACCAGCTTAGCAGGTTTTATCTCCCTTAATTTTCCTAAACAGCAGTGAGTGGTGTGGAGTAGCATCTGCGCTTCTAAGAGTCCAGGGGTGGCGCCGGGGCAGAAGCCCAGAGGGAGGGGCCCACGCAGGACACGCTCCAGGTTACAGCCAGTGATCGAAATAACACTGGAGTTACTCAGGCATTGTATTTTGACCAAAACTGTCTTCTCCTAAGATAAGAAAACAGGGAAAATAATTTAGGATAATTTTGTATTAAAAAATGCTTAATAGAAGAAGGTGATTATACTTAGACTATTGAAATCATTCGAAAATTCTGCCCACCAGAAGCACCTCAACATGAATGATACGAAGTCAAGGTCTTGCTGTCCTTGGGTGCCCATATTCTCCGAAGTGGGAGGCCGGTGGGCAGGTTCTATTCCAAGCAAATCTTTCTCTGCTCGCAAGACAAGTCATTGCTTTCAAATGTGCCTGGTGACTGTCATGTATTTTCACAAAGAAACACGAAAATCTTTGAGAACTGGAAGAGTGTGCATCTGTTCACAGCCGCAGGCCCATAGAACCTGAAATGCCCACAGTGTCAACTTGATTAAGAAAGCGGAGCAGGAGCAAAACAGCGTGAAACACAGTCATTTGATGCAGGAAGTCCCAGCTCGTGAGGCCTCTCATCAGCCTCCTGACTGAGCTTCTGCGCCGAGGCTCCGAGCTGCAACCGGAGCCAGAGTTAGACGTGGCAGCTGCTCCCACTACGCTCCGTTCACGGGAAACCACACTTGGGCTGATGGTCGCTCTCAACAACCGTGAGATCACTGTGGAACCAGCTTGGAAAAAATAGAAAAAGGAAATTTAGAAAAACTGTGCAGTAGCTATGGTATGCATTTTGAAGAAACTGTATACTATAACTAGAAAATTCACTATACCTATTAATAAGCCAGAAGCTAGAGATGCAAGCATAGCTTTTAACAGACATTTAAATCCTGAAAGATGGATTACCGCTTTATTTTCTATTCTTTTAACTTCTTGAGAGATTTTTTGGAAACTATTCATGCTTCTTATAAAAAGGAAAGAAAATTAGAGTTTCTAGAAATCAAGTTTGAAGTAGGACAAATGGGGTCACTAAAGACGGAGAAGAGAGTAGTTTTGATGTGGATTCATCACACGGAAAAACGACAATCATGTCTGGACATAAGATGGTTAGCTTGACCGTCATAACCATCTCCCCGGTGTACCAAGTCTTCATGCTGAACACCTTAAACACACACAATTTTTATTTAAAAACATACAAATACATTTTTTAAAGTAAAGAAGAGTGAATGTGTCAGAGAAAGACTGGGATCACATCTCACCCTAAACAATTCACTTCTCTTGTGGCCAGATTCATTTCTAAATAAGAAAAATTTCACTCAGTACATATATTAGCAAATAGAATAAACATAGAGCAAATCCATCTGTTTCTTACAGAGAATTCACTAAAACACGTTTTGAATATGGTACCTATTGATTATTAGTTTGGTACCATACTAATAAAGAGCACAAACATTACTTTGCAAACAGGTCCTTCGAGTCAAAGCTATGGTTTTTCCAGTGGTCATGTATGGATGTGAGAGTTGGACCTTAAGAAAGCTGAGCACCAAAGAATTGACGCTTTTGAACTCTGGTGTTGGAGAAGACTCTTGAGAGTCTCTTGGACTGCAAGGAGATCAAACCAGTCCATCCTAAAGGAGATCAGTCCTGGGTGTTCATTGGTAGAACTAATGCTGAAGCTGAAGCTCCAGTACTTTGGCCACCTGGTGTGATGAGCTGACTCACCGGAAAATACGCTGATGCTGGGAGGGATTGGGGGCAGGAGGAGAAGAGGATGACAGAGGATGAGATGGCTGGATGGCATCACCGACTCAATGGACTTGAGTTTGAGCAAGCTCTGGGAGTTGGTGATGGACAGGGAGGCCTGGCGTGCTGCGGTTCATGGGGTCGCAGAGTCGGACCCGAATGAGCGCCTGAACAACAGTAACCGTACTAGCATAAAGCTGATACAGTGTTATTAGCATCAGGCAGGGTTCTCCAGAGAAAGTCAATATAGGATATATAGACATACCTGTGTGTGTACACGTGTGTGCACACGTATGTAAATGCATGTATAGGACCTGGTATGGAGTCTGAGTATCCCCAGGTTTTCAGTCTGCAGGCCTGAGAACCAGGAGAATTGTGTTGGCTGCTGCCCAAACCTGGAGCCGGAGAAGACCAGGTTGCGGCTCAGAGAGCGTCGGGCCTCAGCACAGCACATCCTCACTTGCGTCAGGCGCCCACGAGGCCGGGGGACGCCCCTGCAGGGGGGATGGCAGCATGCTCCTCTCAGTCTGCTGACTGCACCCTCCCAGACGCAGCCACAGTACTACTGACCAGGTATCTCGGTGCCCTGGAGCCTGGTCAAGTTGACACATAAATACTAACCGTCACAGTCACCATGTAAGTTAGTACCTTCAACCGAAATTGCTAATAAGTCATTTCATAAGTTTTCCAAGACTGCCGCTCTCTGATCCGTCACCCAGGCTGCTGTGCACCGACTGCCCCGACTTCCGGCAACACAGGCCACCGCAGGAGTCAGACCACACCGCCAGAGCCGCGCCGGCCAGACCCGAGACCCTGCACCGGACGCGGGCACCCTCCCAGGAGGCAGAGGCTGGGAGGAGGAGCCGCCGGCCTGCGGAGGGTGCACGCTGGCTGGCCGAGGCTGGGCAGCTCTTCCCATCGCAGAATCCTCACTTGCGCTGGCGCGGTAGTGAGATGGCCCCTGGGTTCCTTAAAACGTCACTATTTTAGTTCATTGTCTTCCTCATTGCAGTCCTGGAATCGGGGTCTTTGGTTATCTACATGGAAGGTCTTTTCCTCCCAGAGGGGCCTTGATTGACAGGCCATTCTTCCTCATGCTGGAGAATCACCAGGTGTCAGCAGTCATACTCACACTATTCCAGCAGACAGTGTGTTCCTCGAAGGCCAGACAGAGTCTGCTCATCTCCACATGTCCGGCTCTTACGCAGGCTCCTGGAAAGTAATGCAGGCTTATTACATTTATTACACTTATTACAAGTAATGCATGTTTATTCCGTATATTAATATGAATGTAACACTTATATTGAGTTAATATGTGCTCCTTTGTCACTGAAGCATTGTGTATGTTTCAGTATTTTCTAAATAGATATCAAGTTTTTATTCAATGCAAATTAAATGTCGATATTTTCATAGAAGGTACATACTTTTGTCTTTCTTTGGGAGAGTCATGAAGAAGAATATTTGAAATGGATAGTCTGGCTTCTGCAGATGTGGGAGGGACTCTGCTCAGAAGAGAGTGAGTCCAACCTTTACCCTCTTCATTATTATGAGACTCGAAAGTCAGATCACTGTGTGAAGATGCTTCTGGACGTCTGGGGCTTCCCTGGTGGTCCAGTGGTTAAGAATCCACCTTCGGGCCTCCCTGGTGGCTCAGATGGCAAAGAGCCTGCCTGCAATGCAGGGGACCTGGGTTTGATCCCCAGATGGGGAAGATCTCCTGGAGGAGAAAATGGCAATCCAATCCAGTACTCTTGCCTAGGAAATCCCATGGACAGAGGAGCCTGATGGGCCACAGTCCAGGAGGCCACAAAGAGTCAGACACAACTGGGTAACTTAGACTGGAAATGTCTGGCAATATTAAGATTGTCACTGTAGGTTAAAACAAACCAACCAAAACATAGTAAATATACATGAAAATGGTTATGACCTTTCAGTTCAGTTCAGTTCAGTCACTCAGTCGTGTCTGAGTCTTTGCAACCCCACAGACTGCAATACACTAGGCCTCCCTGTTCATCACCAGCTCCCAGAATTTACTCAAACTCATGTCCATTGAGTTGGTGATGCCATCCAACCATCTCATCCCCTGTTGTCCCCTTCTCCTCCTGTCTTCAGTCTTTCCCAGCATCAGGGTCTTTTCCATTGAGTCAGTTCTTCCCATCAGGTGGCCAAAGTATTGGAGTTTCAGCTTCAGCATCAGTCGTTCCAATGAATATTCAGGACTGATTTCCTTTAGGATGGACTGGTTTGATCTCCTTGCAGTCCAAGACTCTCAAAAGTCTTCTGTAACACCACAGTTCAAAAGCATCAATTCTTCGGCACTCAGATTTCTTCACAGTCCAACTCTCACATCCATACATGACTACTGGAGAAACCATAGCCTTGACTAGACGGACCTTAGTCGGCAAAGTAATGTCTCTGCTTTTGAATATACTGTCTAGATTGGTCATAACTTTTCTTCCAAGGAGTAAGCGTCTTTTAATTTCATGGCTGCAGTCACCATCTGAGTGATTTTAGAGCCCCCCAAAATAAAGTCTGACACTGTTTCCACTGTTTCTCCATCTATTTCCCATGAAGTGATGGGACTGGATGCCATGATCTTCGTTTTCTGAATGTTGAGCTTTAGGCCAGCTTTTTCACTCTCCGCTTTCACTTTCATCAAGAGGCTTTTTCGTTCCTCTTCACTTTCTGCCATAAGGGTGGTGTCATCTGCATATCTGAGGTTATTGATATTTCTCCCAGCAATGTTGATTCCATCTTATGCTTCCTCCAGCCCAGTGTTTCTCATGATGTACTCTGCATAGAAGTTAAATAAGCAGGGTGACAATATACAGCCTTGATGTACTCCTTTTCCTATTTGGAACCAGTCTGTTGTTCCATGTCTGGTTCTAACTGTTGCTTCCTGACATGCATACAGATTTCTCAAGAGGTGGGTCGGGTGGTCTGATATTTCCATCTATTTCAGAATATTCCACAGTTTGTTGTGATCCACATAGTCAAAGTCTTTGGCATAGTCAATAAAGCAAAAGTAGATATTTTTCTGGGACTATCTTGCTTTTTCAATGATCCAGCAGATGTTGGCAATTTGATCTCTGGTTCCTCTGCCTTTTCTAAATCCAGCTTGATCTTTAGGACAATGCAAGTATTTATAAAAATAATGTCTACACAAGAAAACTATTATTTATTACAAAGCAAAGGTCAACAATGAACCAAACCATCTAAAATATCTTTAAAAATTGGGACGTGGATAGACTAGTATTAGGAAATTTTGAAATGCTGGCCCTAGAGGAAAAGAAAATGGCATATCCTGGTGTCTAGCCCAACATGTGAAGAGCTTGGCCATTATCAGTCCCGTCCTCACAATAAGAAAACAGCTGAATAATTTGAAAATCAACAACTATTTAGATTCATTGGAGAATTAAGTTTGCAGAGCAGTCACCCTGAAACCTGAAGAGATGGATAGGTGAGTGCAGAGAATCACAGTGTGAGCCTTGGCGCCGTCAGCTGCAGGCACACTTTACAGCTGGCCGAGTAATTTCTGGAGCTTGAGTGTGGACACACTTGAGAGACAAAAAAAAAAAAAAAAAAAAAAGGTTCTTTGGGCCAAAAGCCATTGGAAGGCCCCCAACTTCTGTGAGTTTTACCTCCAGGAACTCTACCAGGTCCTTAGAGTGAAGCTCAGAGAACATCCCCCTCATGCTGTGGGGAAAGCAGCCGTTTTGAAACGTGCCCGGAGCACTCCGTCCTATTCACGAGGCTTGCCTTCAGGGGAAACCACGTTACCGGAGGCTGACCATTTGAGGGGTTATCAGAGCCTAACTCAGCAAAGTTATTCTTCAGAAGTGAAGGGAAAGTAAAGACTTTCTCGGACAAAGAAAAATAGATTTGTAGCCAGTAGGTCTGCCGTGTGAGAAATATTAAAGGAATTTCTGCAGCGAGAAGGAAGGATATACAGGCCGGAGGCTCAGACGTATGTAGAGAGAGGACGACTGTTAGAGAAGGAAGAAATGGAGACAGATTGAGGGTCTTGGAGCTAATCTGCACGGCACTGTAATGATGGATACATGACGTTGCGTGTGTGCCCAAACTCATAAAACTACACAGCACAAAGGGTAACCATATTAGAAACCATGGGCTTTGCTTAATAAAAATGTGTCAACAAAGATTCATCAACTGCAACAAATGTGCCTCACTATTGCAAGAGATTGCTAACAGGGAAACAGTCGGCGGGGGCGAGAGGGGATATACTGGGGGCTCCTATTACCTTCTGCTCAATTTTTCTGTGAACATAACAGTGTTTTAAAAAATAAAGTCCCTTATTTAAAAGAAAAAAAAAAAACACATAAATGGCAACAAATAAAGGGCATCTCCACAATCCCCAGCCTAATTTTTCTCAGATTTATCCACCCAGCAATTACCATCCCAGATGATACAAATACAACTGCAGCTTCAAGAGAATGAGCGTGTATGACCACCCTGCCTGTCAGTGCTCATCATACACCTGCATGTCTCTGCGTCTCTGCTGCATGGTGTGCAAGTGTGTGCGCTGGGTGCAGAGTCAGCATGTTGGGGGAAAGTGAGTTGTGCGATCTTTAAGCGACCTCTCTGGAGGATAAAGAGCAGAGGACTGATTTCATGGCTGTGAGACCCTCATCTTTCTCCGTTGAATTACACTTGCATGTTTGTGTCGTCAGGGGACTTGCCAAGCGGGTCTGGTGGAACATTTGGAGATTATTAGACTTTAGAAACTAAACTATAAATTTGGCCTCATCACTTGCTGAGATGACAGATGGGGCTCAGACACACACATCATTCCCTCTGCATCAGACAACTACTGCTCCTCTTTATAACTGTATGAACTTCAAAAAGTGCTTTTAAGAGCATGAAGCCTGGTTACACTCACAAAAGCCTCCAAGCTGCTTCATCGTCGACTTTGAGCCAAGGGCAAGCAAGGATAGAGAATCTCTCCATGTGGAAACAAGCAAAGTCTGAGTTGGGGGCCTGTTGAGACAGGGAGGTGATCCCTCAGTGTGAAGGGAAGAACTGGAAGCACGGTGACACTTCCACAGCATTCCCTCCATCCATGCAAACCACTCCCAGGCATTTCAGGAACATGCCCACAAGTACTGCACCCTGTAACGGCAGCACAGAGCAGCACAAGGGCCTCCAGCCCAAAGAAAGGTCAATGATTTGCTCACCAGAGTTGATCTTTTCAGATTAAACTGGAGGAAAGGCAGCAGTAGTCTCTGACATACGGCTCTTCATTGCCAAGGCATCAAGCTTTATTACAGCAGCACGTGGACCACAGGACCCAAGGGCAACGCGGCCCACAGGCTGCAGGACCACAGAGACTGCAAGGCCACAGCCTGTGGCCAGGAGTGAGACGGGGGCTCAGCTATTTCGATTTTTCTTTCTATCTCTATTCTTGTTGTTGTTTGATTTTTGAGTATAACATTCCAGTATCTTTCTAACAATGAGTTTCCGAGGATGAAATGGACTGCCTTGTGCTATTTTCCCCTTATTTTTGGGCCACGGAGGACTCTCCTGATTAAATGCTGATGGTCAGGTGTCCAAGTTAGTGGAACAGGGGTGCAGACGTAGAATGTACATTTTGACAAGATCGCAGGCAATCCTCAAGCAGGTGGGTCAAGGGTCCTATGTTGAGAAAGTCTCCATGGGAAGCATCCAGACACTTCACACAGGTGCCCAGCTTCAGGGTGAGGCTGGCTGTCCATACCGTCCCTTCTAATCACCAGATTCTAGGGTTCGTTGCTCAAATCTCTTCTTTGGGAAGATGAATCTGTAATACAGGTGCAAAATAGAGAGGGCCAGAACTCACAGGAAATGGAAAGACGACTTAGAAAGCTTTGAGCTCTCCCAAGTAAAACATCATGCACCCCTGGGCTGGTCCAGGGGGATAAAACGATGCTTGTCTCCTCCCTTTCTGCTGCGTCTGAACTCATCACACCAAATGTTAAGCAATTGACATTATTGTCAAGCCTCGTCCAGACTTCCCACAGTCACTAGATTGTCACATGGTGTTCTTTGCTATAATTACCCAGCAAAAAATTTAAGTCAAATTGACAAAATAATTAGTCTATTACGTTTCCCTAGAGATTAATCATAGCTCAGTGATAAAATAATGAAATACAGGATTGTAGGACTTGGACTGAATCTCAGTGACATAGAAAAAATTAACAACTCACCCTTGAGTGCTTGGATGACCAGCAACATATCTACTGTAACCCTGTTCAGATGGGATGCCTGTTGAAATTATAAAGCATAACAAGGAATACAGAGTAGGCTCCGTGCTATTTGGGAAGAGCCTGAGGGTGGCCCCGGGCTGTGGGGCTGCTCTGATGGAGGTGGCTCAGCTTTCCGGCCACTCTGCTTCCTTGGAGGAGGAAGCCCTTCCTTGTTGCTCTTTCCGTGAAAGCGGCAACAGCCCAACCGGAAGCACCCTGGCCTCACCCCCATCCCACCACCCACCCAGAACCAGGCTGTTATGACATATAGAGTCAACTAATTTGATCATGTTAAGTCGTCAGTATATTTTTGGAATGTCCAACTATGCTTACTGCTGGCTCGGTCTCCCAGGAGAGCTTCACGGCTGCTCACTTTGAGCCTGGACCACTCAGAGCATCACCTGTGAGCATGGCACACCTGTAGGCATGGCAGTGCCCGCTGCCAGCATGCCCGCTGCCTGTCTGCACTCATGTGCCTCCAGGGACTCCAGCAAAGACCGAGCTTCTCAGCTTCAGTTTTGAAGCACCATGTGGTCCTGTGCTGGCCCCAGGGGAATTCCTGCTGGGAAACTTCTTTAATTTTCCAGGGCCAGTCTTGTCCCCTGGACATTGGCCACAGGTCATCTCAACTATTCCAAAGAGTCTAAAAATTGGAGGCTTCTTGAGAGAGTCAAGACCTTCCAATTATATTCTGACTCTAATTGCTCTGGAAAATCTCCCATTTCCCTGCAAAGACAGCATGCGGAATGCGGATGATCTGCCTTCCCTTTGAGCGAAACTGGAATTAAACATCTTTGCCATTTCCTGAAGTGTCATATTAAGCTTATGAAAATCGACATTGAACAATGATACACGTTCAATAAACACGCTAAGAGCAGAGACAGAAATATGGGTGCACGATCGCACAGTCGACAATGCAAGGAGGGAGCTGGGCATCGACATTTCCAGCCGGAACGAGGTCATGGCTGTGGGAAATAATTTTGATCTTCTGGCTGTTAAAATAAAACACAACAAAACTTCTCCTAACAGTTCTTTCTTCAGCTCATGCCAGTGACCTGACCTACTAATGTGGTTATTGCTCAGAGTGGTTGGGACAGTGCTCATTTTGCAATTGTTCTGGGGGACTGCTGTGTGTCAGGCACTGCACTGAATTCTAGAGAAATGAGAAACGTCATTAACCTCAGAAACTTGCTTCCCTCTCGAGGAGACTGAAGGCTAGTTCAGAGTTGAGAGCACCTGTGGGTGATACCATGAAAATGATTCACACCATTTATCATAATGGCAAAATTTAGAGGTCTATTAATATTAATTCAGTTCAGTCGATCAGTCGTGTCTGACTCTTTGCTACCCCATGGACTGCAGCATGCCAGGATTCCCTGTCCATCACCAACCCCTGGAGTTTACTCAAACTCATGTCCATTAAGTCGGTGATGCCATCCAACCATCTCATCCTCTGTCATCCCCTTCTCCTCCCGCCTTCAATCTTTCCCAACATCAGAGTCTTTTCCAATGAGTCAGATCTTCACATCAGGTGGCCAAAGCTTCCATAAGCCTCTTATCCTTCTCCATCAGAGGGCAGACAGAATGAAAACTACCATAACAGAAAACTAACCAAACTGATCACATGGATGGCAGCCTTGTCTAACTCAGTGAAACTGAGAGCTATGCTGTGTAGGGCCTCCCAAGATAGATGGGTCATGATGGAGGTTTGACAAAACGTGGTCGATTGGAGAAGAGAATGGCAAACCATTTCAGTATTCTTGCCTTGAGAACCTCAAGAACAGTATAAATATTAATCAATAGGCCTGTTAATATTTTTATTAATTTATTTTTTGTTTTACTTTACAATACTGTATTGGTTTTGCCATACATCAACATGTCCCCCATCCTGAACCCCCCTCCCACTTCCCTCCCCATACCATCTCTCTGGGTCATCCCAGTGCACCAGCCCCAAGCATCTTGTATCATGCATCGAACCTAGACTGGTGAT
Source organism: Capricornis sumatraensis (assembly GCF_032405125.1). NCBI lineage: Eukaryota > Metazoa > Chordata > Mammalia > Artiodactyla > Bovidae > Capricornis > Capricornis sumatraensis. The sequence goes on from NC_091074.1 coordinate 121,342,229, forward strand.
TCATTTCTTATATGATGTTTCAATGCCATTCTCCCAAATCATCCCACCCTCTCCCTCTCCCACAGAGTCCAAAAGACTGTTCTACACGTCTGTGTCTCTTTTGCTGTCTCGCATACAGGGTTATCGTTACCATCTTTCTAAATTCCATATATATGTGTTAGTATACTGTATTGGTGTTTTTCTTTCTGGCTTACTTCACTCTGTAAAATCGGCTCCAGTTTCATCTACCTCATTAGAACTGATTCAAATGTATTCTTTTTAATGGCTGAGTAATACTCCATTGTGTGTATGTACCACAGCTTTCTTATCCATTTGTCTGCTGATGGACATCTAGGTTGCTTCCATGTCCTGGCTGTTATAAACAGTGCTGCGATGAACATTGTGGTACATGTGTCTCTCTCAATTCTGGTTTCCTCGGTGTGTATGCCCAGCAGTGGGATTGCTGGGTCATAAGGCATTTCTATTTCCAGTTTTTTAAGGAATCTCCACACTGTTCTCCATAGTGGCTATACTAGTTTGCATTCCCACCAACAGTGTAAGGGGGTTCCCTTTTCTCCACACCCTCTCCAGCATTTATTGCTTGTAGACATTTGGATTGCAGCCATTCTGACCCGCGTGAGATGGTGCCTCATTGTGGTTTTGATTTGCATTTCTCTGATAATGAGTGACGTTGAGGATCTTTTCATGTGTCTGTTAGCCATCTGTATGTCTTCTCTGGAGAAATGTCTAATTAGTACTTTGGCCCATTTTTTGATTGGGTCGTTTATTTTTCTGGAATGGAGCTGCAGGAGTTGTTGTATATTTTTGAGATTAATTCTTTGTCAGTTGCTTCATTTGCTATTATTTTCTCCCATTCTTAAGGCTGTGTTTTCACCTTGCTTACAGTTTCCTTTGTTGTGCAGAAGCTTTTAATTTTAATTAGATCCCATTTGTTTATTTTTGCTTTTATTTCCAGTATTCTGGGAGGTGGGTCATAGAGGATCCTGCTATGATTTATGTCGGAGAGTGTTTTGCCTATGTTCTCCTCTAGGAGTTTTATAGTTTCTGGTCTTACATTTAGATCTTTAATCCATTTTGAGTTTATTTTTGTGCATGGTGTTAGAAAGTGTTCTAGTTTCATTCTTTTACAAGTGGTTGACCAGTTTCCCCAGCTCCACTTGTTAAAGAAATTGTCTTTAATCCATTGTATATTCTTGCCTCCTTTGTCGAAGATAAGGTGTCCATAGGTGTGTGGATTTATCTCTGGGCTTTCTGTTTTGTTCCATTGATCTATATTTCTGTCTTTGTGTCAGTACCATGAAGTCAGGAAGGTTGATTCCTCCAGTTCCATTCTTCTTTCTCAAGATTGCTTTGGCTATTCGAGATTTTTTGTATTTCCATACAAATTGTGAAATTATTTGATCTAGTTCTGTGAAAAATACCGTTGGTAGCTTGATAGGGATTGCATTGAATCTGTACATTGCTTTGGGTAGTATACTCGTTTTCACTATATTGATTCTTCCTATCCATGAACACGGTATATTTCTCCATCTATTAGTGTCCTCTTTGATTTCTTTCATCAGTGTTTTATAGTTTTCTATATATAGGTCTTTAGTTTCTTTAGGTAGATATATTCCTAAGTATTTTATTCTTTTCGTTGCAATGGTGAATGGAATTGTTTTCTAAAGAGACAAGGACACTACATAATGATCAAAGGATCAATCCAAGAGGAAGATATAACAATTATAAATATATATGCACCCAACATAGGAGCACCACAATATATAAGACAAATGCTAACAAGTATGAAAGGGAAAATCAACAATAACACAATAATAGTGGGTGACTTTAATACCCCACTCACACATATGGACAGATCAACTAAACAGAAAATTAACAAAGAAACACAAACTTTAAATGATACAATAGACCAGTTAGACCTAATTGATATCTATAGGGCATTTCACCCCAAAACAATGAATTTCACCTTTTTCTGAAGTGCTCACGGAACCTTCTCCAGGATAGATCACATCGTGGGCCATAAATCTAGCCTTGGTAAATTCAAAAAATTCAAAATCATTCCAAGCATCTTTTCTGACCATAATGCAGTAAGATTAGATCTCAATTACAGGAGAAAAACTATTAAAAATTCCAACATATGGAGGCTGAACAACACACTTCTGAATAACCAACAAATCACAGGAGAAATCAAAAAAGAAATCAAAATATGCATAGAAATCAATGAAAATGAAAACACAACAACCCAAAACCTGTGGGACACTGTAAAAGCAGTGCTAAGGGGAAAGTTCATAGCAATACAGGCATACCTCAAAAAACAAGAAAAAGATCAAATAAATAACCTAACTCGACACCTAAAGCAACTAGAAAAGGAAGAAATGGAGAACCCCAGAGTTAGTAGAAGGAAAGAAATCTTAAAAATTAGGGCAGAAATAAATGCAAAAGAAACAAAAGAGACCATAGCAAAAATCAACAAGGCCAAAAGCTGGTTTTTTGAAAGGATAAACAAAATTGACAAACCGTTAGCCAGACTCATCAAGAAACAAAGGGAGAAAAATCAAATCAATAAAATTAGAAAGGAAAATGGAGAGATCACAACAGACAACACAGAAATACAAAGGATCATAAGAGACTACTATCAGCAATTATATACCAATAAAATGGACAACATGGAAGAAACGGACAAATTCTTAGAAAAGTACAACTTTCCAAAACTGAACCAGGAAGAAATAGAAAATCTTAACAGACCCATCACAAGCAAGGAAATTGAAACTGTAATCAGAAATCTTCCAGCAAACAAAAGCCCAGGACCAGACAGCTTTACAGCTGAATTCTACCAAAAATTTAGAGAAGAGCTACCACCTATCCTACTCAAACTCTTCCAGAAAATTGCAGAGGAAGGTAAAATTCCAAACTTATTCTATGAGGCCACCATCATCCTAACACCAAAACCTGACAAAGACGCCACAAAAAAAGAAAACTACAGGCCAATATCACTGATGAACATAGATGCAAAAACCCTAAAAATTCTAGCAATCAGAATCCAACAACACATTAAAAAGATCATACACCATGACCAAGCAGGCTTTATCCCAGGGATGCAAGGATTCTTCAATATCTGCAAATCAATCAATGTAATTCACCACATTAACAAATTGAAAAATAAAAGCTATATGATTATCTCAATAGATTCAGAGAAAGCCTTTGACAAAATTCAACATCCATTTATGATAAAAACTCTTCAGAAAGCAGGAATAGAAGGAACATACCTCATCATAATAAAAGCTATATATGACAAACCCACAGCACACATTATCCTCAATGGTGAAAAATCGAAAGCATTTCCCCTAAAGTCAGGAACAAGACAAGGGTGCCCACTTTCACCGCTACTATTCAACATCGTTCTGGAAGTTTTGGCCACAGCAATCAGAGCAGAAAAAGAAATAAAAGGAATCCAAATTGGAAAAGAGGAAGTAAAACTCTGTTTGCAGATGACATGATCCTCTACATGGAAAACCCTAAAGACTCCACCAGAAAATTACTAGAGTTAATCAATGAATATAGTACAGTTGCAGGACATAAAATCAACACATTGCATCAACCCCTTGCATTCCTATACACTAATTTGTTTTTCTTTCATAACCATCAGTTCAGTTCAGTCGCTCAATCGTGTCCAACTCTTTGTGACCCCATGAATTGCAGCACGCCAGGCCTCACTCTCCATCACCAACTTCTGGAGTTCACTCAAACTCATGTTCATCCAGGCAGTGATGCCATCCAGCCTTCTCATCCTCGGTCATCCCCTTCTTCTTCTGCTCCCAATCCCTCCCAGCATCAGAATCTTTTCCAATGAGTCAACTCTTCGCACGAGGTGGCCAAAGTACTGTAGTTTCCGCTTTAGCATCATTCCTTCCAGAGAATGCCCAGGGCTGATCTCCTTTAGAATGGACTGGTTGGATCTCCTTGCAGTCCAAGGAACTCTCAAGAGTCTTCTCCAACACCACAGTTCAAAAGCATCAATTCTTTGGTGCTCAGCCTTCTTCACAGTCCAACTCTCACATCCACACATGATCACAGGAAGGACCTTTGTGGGCAAAGTAATGTCTCTGCTTTTCAATATACTGTCTAGGTTGGTCATAACTTTCCTCCCAAGGAGTAAGTGTCTTTTAACTTCATGGCTGCAGTCACCATCCGCAGTGATTTTGGAGCCCCCAAAAATAAAGTCTGATACTGTTTCCACTGTTTTCCCATTTATTTCCCATGAAGTGATGGGACCAGATGCCATGATCTTCTTTTTCTGAATGTTGAGCTTTAAGCCAACTTTTTCACTCTCCTCTTTCACTTTCATCAAGAGGCTTTTTAGTTCCTCTTCACTTTCTGCCATAATGGTGGTGTCATCTGCATATCTGAGGTTATTGATATTCCTCCCGGCAATCTTGATTCCAGCTTGTGTTTCTTCCAGCCCAGCATTTCTCATGATGGACTCTGCATATAAGTTAAATAAGCAGAGTGACAATATACAGCCTTGACGTACTCCTTTTCCTATTTGGAACCAGTCTGTTGTTCCATGTCTGGTTCTAACTGTTGCTTCCTGACCTGCATATAGGTTTCTCAAGAGGCAGCTCAGGTGGTCTGGTATTCCCATTTCTTTCAGAGTTTTTCACAGTGTACTTATTCTACCTAACGGCGAATTACAAAGATCTGATGTCAAAAGGTGTTCTGAGTTACTGAATATGAATCAACCCAATGTTCTTCAATGTTCCATTAATCTTAACTAGTATATGTTTTCTTAGATAGAAATTGTGGGGAAACATACAACTATATTTAGAATGATGTCTAAAACAGCATAATTATGACAGTGGTTTCTACTAATAATATTTAAGAAGCTTCCATGCAAAATAACACTACATTAAATAATCAGTTCAGTTCAGTCACTCAGTCGTGTCCCACTCTTTGTGACCCTATGGATTGCAGCATCCCAGGCCTCCTTGTCCATCACCAATTCCTGGAGTTTGCTCAAACTCATGTCCATTGAGTTGGTGATGCCACCCAACTATCTCATCCTCTATTGTCCCCTTCTCCTCCTGCCTTCAATCTTTCCCAGCATCAGGATCTTTTCCAATGAGTCAGTTCTTCCCATCAGGTGGCCAAAGTATTGGAGCTTCAGCTTCAGCATCAATCCTTCCAATGAACATTCAGGACTGATTTCCTTTAGGATGGACTGGATGGATCTCCTTGCAGTCCAAGAAACTCGCAAGAGTCTTCTCTAACACCGCATTTCAAAAACATCAATTCTTTGATGCTCAGCTTTCTTTATAGTCCAACTCTCACATCCATACATGACTACTGCAAAAGCCATAGGTTTGACTAGATGGACCTTAGCAAAGTAACGTCTTTGCTTATTAACATGCTGTCTAGGTTGGTCATAGCTTTTCTTCCAAGGAGCAAGCATCTTTTAATTTCATGGCTGCAGTCACCATCTGCAGTGATTTTGGAGCCCAAGAAAATAAAGTTTCTTTCTATTTCCATTGTTTCCCCATCTATTTGCTAACCAGATGCCATGATCTTCTTTTGAATGTTGATTTTTAAGCCAACTTTTTTCACTCTCCGCTTTCACTTTCATAAAGAGGCTTTTTAGTTCCTCTTCATTTTCTGCCATAAGGGTGGTATCTTCAGTGTATCTGAGGTTAATGATATTTCTCCCAGGAATCTTGATTCCAGCTTGTGCTTCATCCAGCCTGGCATTTTGCATGGTGTACTCTGCATATAAGTTAAATAAGCAGGTTGACAACATACAGCCTTGGCACACTCCTTTCCCTATCTAGAACTAGTCCGTTGTTCCATGTCCATTTCTAACTGTTGCTTCCTGACCTGCATACAGATTTCTCAGGAGGCAGATCAGGTGGTCTGGTATTCCCAGCTCTTGAAGAGTTTTCCACAGTTTGTTGTGATCACACAGTGAAAGCCTTTGACGTAGTCAATAAAGTAGAAATAGATGTTTTTCTGAAACTCTCTTGGTTTTACTCTGATCCAACAGATATTGGCAATTTGATCTCTGGTTCCTCGTCCTTTTCTAAATCCAGCTTGAACATCTGGAAAAGCTTGGTTCACATGCTGTTGGAGTCTGGCTTGGAGAATTTTGAGCACTACTTGGTTAGTGCGTGAAATGAGTGCAATAGTGTGTTAGTTTGAGCATTCTTTGGCATTGCCTTTCTTTGGGATTGGAATGAAAATGGACCTTTTCCAGTCATGTGGCCACTGCTGAGTTTTCCAAATTTGCTGGCATATTGAGTGCAGCACTTTCACAGCATCACCTTTTAGGATTTGAAGTAGCTCAACTGCAATTCCATCACCTCCACTAGCTTTGTTTGTAGTGATGCTTCCTACGGCCCACTTAATTTTGGACCCCAACATGTCTGGTTCTAGGTGAGTGATCACACCATCACGGTTATCTGAGTCATGAAGATCTTTTAAAATAGTTCTTCTGTGTATTCTTGCCACCTCTTCTTAATATCTTCTGCTTCTGTTAGGTCCATACTATTTCCAACCTTTATCAAGCCCATCTTTGCAGGAAATGTTCCCTTGGTATCTCTAATTTTCTTGATGAGATCTCTAGTCTTTCCCATTCTATTGTTTTCCTCTGTTTCTTTGCATTGATCCCTGAGGAAGGCTTTCTAATCTCTCCTTGCTATTCTTTGGAACTCTGCATTCATGTGGGTTTATCTTTCCTTTTCTCCTTTGCTTTTCGCTGCTTCTCGTCTTTTGACAGCTACTTGTGAGGCCTCCTCAGACAACCTTTTTGCCTTCTTGCTTTTCTTTTTCTTGGGGGTGGTCTTGATCCCTGCCTCCTGTACCATGTCCTGACCCTCTACATGGTGTAGAAATAAAAGCGTTAGGGTTAGCAACTGCCTCATATTACCCAGACCAGATGATCGTTATGAGTAAGTGGTTGCCATGGAGAGAAGGACAGGAGAAAACCCCTTGTCTCCCGACCAAGGGCTTTGCCTGCTGAGTGTGTACATTGTGGTCACGCCCTTTGCTCATGTAAGTGGGAGGTGGGGGTCAGGGATCACTGGGGCCCAGGAAGCCAGGCTGCCCTGGCATGACCATTGTGTGTTACTAAGGGCCCCTCTTTAGTGAGGCCCACAGTGTCCTGACTTCAGATCAGGAGACATACTATTCATTGGGTACAATTTTAAATCACTTCGTGGAAATCGTGACTTTTGAACTGAAAATAGATTGAGAAATTTAGAGGCGAATGAGTGAGCTCAGAATTCCTGGTCCTCACTGCTCTGTGGGGGTCTCGGCCATCACTCACCTGTGTGTGGCCTCACCCATCCTGCTGTTTCTTACTGTGGTTGCAGACGCCTTCAGCAGTGACCGTGGGAGGACTTTGAGAACAGAGGTTCTCTACTGACAGGACCTGGAGGTCACACGGCAAGACCAGGGTCGCCGGCAGAGAGAGAGGGGCCTGGGGGCCTGTCTTCACTGAGGTGGGAGGGGGCTTGGGTTTCCAGGGATCCCTCTTTGTTGGTGAATTTAAACAAGAGCAGGAACTTAGAGCTCAGGAAGAGCAAAAACAAGTGGCCCAAATGATCATTTACTGAAATCAACCCAGATCCCTCAAACATCGGAGCTGGCGAGGGTTGGGGTAGGGGGTTCCTGGCTCTGCCTCGCGTGTGGACGATAGAATGTTACTACAAGCTGGGCCCCTCAGAGGGTGTCCCTGGGTGAGCAGAGCCAGTCAGGCACTTGCATTAAAGCAAAGACAGCTGTCAGCGTTCACACTGCAAGCGTGAGTGTTAACAGAGCACGATGGTACGGTGTACTCGATGGTGGTGATACTCCGCACATCACTATACTGAGCCTGTGGGAGCACCCTGTGAGGTTCTTGCACAGTAAGGTATGCAAATCCTTAATAGAAGAAGTTGGCTTAGGAAGCTGAGACTTTCTCAGAGTCGGTGATTATAAACCTAGGCCTTCTTCCCTGAAGGCAAGTGTTTTCTGTACAGGACGGTCCCCTGTGGGACAGAGGAAGAAAGCAGCCTTTGTCAGAAAAGGAGCACAGCATTTCCGAGAGGCGTGCGAGAGATGCGCGGATGGAGAGGAGGCAGAAGAGGGCGAGGCTGAGGGTCCAGGGAGATCCGCCCAGCGCTCTGCAGCCCCCAGGCCATGGAGGTCCGTTCCAGAGAGCGGGCAGGGGCTCGACACCCTCCAGCTGCCTGGGGCTCCTCACCTTACTTCCAGAATCCGCAGGGCGGCAAGTTGAATAGTTCAATGAAGACACAAATTCATCTATTTGATGAGTTAATAATGGTAAATTATTAGTGTCACAGACACGGGCGTTGGCATTTGAACAAAACACTTGTACTGCGATTGTGGCTCATCACAGGCACCAGAGTAACTGAAAAGTCAATTGAACGTGCTCAGATGAGAAGGAAGGGAAGGAGGTGAGAGGAGAGGGCAGACGGACTTGAGCTCAGCCACACCGGGCAGTTCTGTCTTCCATTCCAATCAATCAGCTCGTTTTTGGGAGTGAGTGTATGATGGGGAAAGACATCTGTGATACACGGGATGGAAAAGGTCAGACTGAGGGACTAATGCAGATGAGACAAATTACAGAGAAGTAGTTCCAGAAAACGCTCTGTTGAAGTTAGAATCTGCCAGAGGTTGTTCAGGCCCAAGTGCCGTGTGGACATGCGGGGTGAGGGGCTGCCTTATATGGTTGTGACCTGAAATCTCCCGAACCTCCCAGACTTTGTTCCTGGGAGATGTTTGATAAGAATTTTGTTTTAGCATTTTGTTTTTGTTTGGTTCTTGGTTTATTTTGGTTAGTAATTGGCCCCTGATGTTTGCAATAGCCACCATCATTAATTCACCCTTACTTCTTTTTTCTAATTACTTTTCTTTTTAGTTGAAGTATAATTAACTACAATGTGGTGTTAGCTTCAGGTGTATATCAAACTGATTCAGTTATGGTGGTTTAGTCGCTAAGTCATGTCCAACTCTTGTGACCCTATGGACTGTAGCCCATCAGGCTCCTGTCCCTGGGATTCTCCAGGCAGGAATACTGGAGTGAGTTGCCATTTCCTTCTCCAGGGGATCTTCCTGACCCAGGAATCGAACTGGAGTCTCTTGTATTGCAGGCAGATTCTTCACCCACTGAGCTACAAGGGAAGCCTCTAAACTCTTGTCCTTCAACCTGTATTCAGTTATACATATATATATATATTTTCTGAGTCTTTTCCCTTATAGGTTATTACAAGATATCGAGTTCTTGTGTGATATACAGTAGGTCCTTGTCTATCTATTTGTATATAGTAAGTAGTGTGTACATTAATCCCAAGATTTTAATTTACTTGCTTTTCAAGGGAGCAAAGAAAACACCATCGGCCGAAGCTGCGTCCACGAGGCTCCAGCAAGGTGGCTGTCTCAAGCATTGACCTTGAACCCAGAGCTTTTGGGAGCTGCTGAGTCCTGGTAGGTTTCTGCGAAGTCATGTCTTTTGTGCTGTTGACCGAAGACCAGACAGGTCACAGGCCAGCTATGTGGAGGTGCATACGCTTGCAGCCCAGCAGCCATGTCTTCTTCCCTGTTTTGACGGAAAGTGCTTTTACCTTTCTCGCGGGAGGAGCACAGCTGGCAGAGCCCAGTGCTGGGAATAACACACATACACGTGTGCACATACACATACACACGCGTGCACTCATACACACACACCGCACGCCACACACACACACATGCACGCATATACACACCATACACACACACGCACACACACAATGCACATGCACACACACGCATTCATACACACACACCGCACACCACACACACACACACATACACACACACACTCATACACACACACCGCACACCACACACACACACATGCACACATGCACACACACACTCACACACACACACGCATGCATATACATACACCCCCACCCCCACACACACGCACATGCACACACACTCATACACACACACTGCACACCACACACACACACTCATATACACACACTGCACACCACACACACACGCACACACACTCATACACACACACTGCAACCACACACACACACTCATACACACACACACGTATACACACACATATAAACACACACTCATACACACACACACCACACATCACACACACACACATGCATACACACACACACTCATACACACACACCGCACATTACACACGCACGCATATACACACACTCATACACATACACCACACATCACACACACACACACGCATATACACACACTCATACACACACACCGCACACCACACACACACATGCATGCATATACATACACCACCACCCCACACACACACGCACATGCACACACACACTCATACACACACACTGCACACCACACACACACTCATATACACACACCACACACACGCACACACTCACACACACACTGCACACCACACACACACATGCACACACACACTCATACACACACACCGCACACCACACACACACATGCATATACACACGCACGCATATACACACACTCATACACACACACCGCACATCACACACACACACACACACATATACACACACAAGGCATATCACACACACGCATATACACACCACACACACATGCACACATGCAATGTACATGCACACACACACACTCATACACACACACCACACATCACACACACACACGCATATACACACACACTCATACACACACGCCGCACACCACACACACACACACACACACACTCATACACACACAACACACAACACACACACACATGCACAGACACAGATACACACCGCACACCACACACACACATGCACGCATATACACCCACACCATACACCACACACACACACACACACACACACACACACACCCAGACTACAAGGAGCCCCTCAAAGCAGCCTGAACACCTTTAAAGCTGCCCTGGGAACCACAGCGCCCTTTGTACCCCAGCCTGTCTGTGGTTGAGAGCTGACGGAGGGTGAGCAGTAACCAGGATGTTCCCTGAGAGACCAGACATGCTGATCGTCCGTGAGTTAAGTACGCGACTCAGAGGCTTCGTCTGCGCTCTCCCCGGTATACATGAGAGCTGACGGAGGAACCAAGTTCGATTCCAGAGTTCCCAGTTTCCATCACGATGGTCGTTTAACCAGCTTTCTCTGTGTGACCTGTGGCTCAGTGTCTGGTGCGTGGAGGGGAGGTTTTGCCGAGCTTTCACAGGGGCCGTCGAGCTGAGGACGGCGGCTGCTGCTCTGTGTGTGACCATGATCTGCTCCAGACCCTGGAGGACTGCTCCAGAAAGACCCTGGAGCTGAAACAGCGCAGGGAGAAATACACAGGCCAAGCAGGCCAGGAGGCCTCCTTCCCCAGGCCCAGTCACCAGAAGGCGGGGAAACAAAAACAAGCCTCATTCCTGAGCGTGCAGCTCTCTTCTTCTAACCGAACTCTATTACAGACATCCAAACATCTGGTTTTAACTTTTCTCATTTTTTTCCAACTTATTTTCTGTTAAAAGTATGGTAAAAGGAATACTTTGAAAGAAAAAAATTTTAAGCCTGAACAATGAAATAAATGCTATGGAAACTAATTCGCTATTTAGACTATTTCAACTACTGATGCTTGGATTTCCTCATGGCATTTTGAATATATGTCCAAAGCAAAGACAGAGAATAATAAACCCTGTGTTTCCACAGAAGAGAATCTAGGTAACTGAGGGTGCGCGCTCTGCGCCTGAGCAGCAACACTGCTGGTCGCCAGAGTCACGCCTCGGGGAGCTGGGGAAATGGAGGCGTCCTCAGGCCTCAGATTGCTCTTCCGGGGGACAGCGCCCCAGGGCCACACCCACACAGAGTGCGCACACACAGAGACACACAGCTACACACACAGCGTGCACACAGAGACACGGTAACACACAGAGAGACACACAGAGACACAAACAGTGTGCACACACAGAGAGACAGAGATACATGCAAACACACAGAGGTACACAATATACACACAGAGACACACACAACACACACACACACAGAAGTACACACACAAAAACACACAGAGACACACACAGAGACACACAGAGCTACACATACAGCGTGCACACAGACACACAGTAACACACGCAGAGACACACACACAAACACACACAGTGTGCACACACACAGACAGAGAGATACATGCAAACACACAGAGGTACACAATATACACACAGAGACACACACACTGTGCACACAGAGACACACACACAACACACATACAGAAGTACACACACAAAAACACACAGAGACACACAGAGCTACACATACAGCGTGCACACAGACACACAGTAACACACGGAGAGATGCACACAGAGACACACACACAACACACACACACAGAAGTACACACACAAAAACACACAGAGACACACACAGAGACACACAGAGCTACACATACAGCGTGCACACAGACACACAGTAACACACGCAGAGACACACACACAAACACACACAGTGTGCACACACACAGACAGAGAGATACATGCAAACACACAGAGGTACACAATATACACACAGAGACACACACACAACACACATACAGAAGTACACACACAAAAACACACAGAGACACACACAGAGAGACACACAGAGCTATACATACAGTGTGCACACAACACACAGTAACACACGGAGAGACACACACAGCATGCACACACAGAGACACAGAGATACAGAGACACACACAGTGTGCACACAGAAACACACACAACACACACACACAGAAGTACACACACAAAAACATGCAGAGACACACACACAAAGACACACAGCTACACACACAGTGTGCACACAGACACACAGTAACACACAGAGAGACTCACAGACACACACACAGTGTGCACACATACAGACAACCAGAGCTACATGCAAACACACAGAGGCACACAATATACACGCAGAGACACACACAACACACACACAGAAGTGCACACAAAAACACACAGAGACACACACAGAGACACAGAGATACACAGGAATACACAGAGAGATACACATACAATATACACCCAGAGACACACACACTGTACACACACAGAGAGACACACACAATAACATATACACAACAGATATACAATAGACACCCAGAGACACACACAGATACACACACACACACACACAGATACACACAAACTACAAACACAGAGACAAACAATAGCACACACAGAGATACAGACACAATATTCACCCAGAGACATACACACACTGTACACACACAGAGAGACACACACAATAACATATACACAACAGATATACAATAGACACCCAGAGACACACACACACAGATACACACACACAACACACATGTGCAGATCCTCTACGCTCCCCAGAGCCGGACACCAGAGACATGTGGGTGGGCTGAGCCCTGCTCCAGGTCAGCTCAGACCCCCAAGTACCAGGGATGTGCACCTTATGGGGTCTCCTGCGGACACCAGAGGCCTTGCCTGGCTGACCTGTCAGGCTCATTCCAAAGGCTGAGCAGGAATCCACGTTTTGGCCCCTGGACACTGCTCCGGGCTGGCGGCTGTGCCCATGTGGTGACCAGAGGCTCTTCAAGGCTGGGGGCAGGCAGGCTCCTCACTGCAGACCCTGCCCTGCCTGGGCAACCTGCTCATGCCCGCTCCAGAGACACGGGGCACTTGGTGCCCAGATGTTTGCCTATTTTTCTATTTTCAAGAAAAAAAGGGAAACAGAAGCCTCTCCAAGGAATGTCCAACCTAGTTAGAGAAAAGATGGGCCGATTCTCAGAAAGTTGGTCATCAGGAAGATGTCGAAAGCGGTCCCGTGCCTGCGGGAAGGGCGGTGTTTCTTCAGCGGCGCAGCAGGGCTGGAGACCAGCCTGCAGAGGCCAAGGCCAGACGCCCAGCCCTGCTGCTCATGAGTCATGGGCGGCACTGTGGCTTGGAGCTGGGTCTTCTCCTACCAAACCTCTGCTTATTTCCTGTCCTCAGGCTTACTGCTGAGATTCCAACACAGGTGTAAGGAAAAATTATGAGATTCCACTGAGAAACATGACGAAATATCAAAACTAACGTTATAAATCAAAAAGTGAGGGGTTTCAGACAATGGCAGAAGCCCAATAACTCCTGTGCAGTAAGCGTTCTCCCATCAGCCTCCTTCATTGAAACAGGCTGCATCCGGAAGCCCAGGAAATGCGGGGTGTCGTCACGATATTACCTCTTATTAAAACGAGACTCCCCTGACCCATAAAAGAGTGTTTGTCTGTTTCGTTCTCTCTATCAAAGATAAAAGGTCAACTCGTGGAATTGTCCAATAGTTGGCAAACACTGAAGTTGCAGCTTCGGCTTCTGATACTCTCCGTCCTGCCATCTTCCCCCGGGCCTTCCCGGGTCTAACCTGGGAAGTGCGTCTCTCCTCAAGCCCCCCTTGCTCTGGCGGCAGCAATTTATCTGATATTTCCCTTAATTCTTCACCTTGAGAAGTATGTTAGCAAATGCTCTATGCCAGACGTGGTTCTAAGAACTAGAAACACCCGTGTGAGCAGGGAGCAGGCCCTGCCCTCCGTGAGCTGGCGTCTGAGGATGTTCAGTTACAACGAGGGACAACGATGAACACGGGTCAGTAAACAGAGGACATGGGTGGAGGCAACTCCAGACACGTTTACTAGGGTGGCAAGACGGTGAGGCTGGGCAGGGCCAGGACCACGGTTTTAGAAAGACTGCGCGAAAGAGGGCTCTTGGCACCCAGGGTCGGGGTTGTGGAGCGGGACCCGGCGTGTGGGTTCAGCGAGGAGGGAGGCGAGGTCCTCGGCAGGCGGAGGCCAGGCCTCTGGGTGAGAGAATCACAGGCGAGGGGGTGAAGGGGTCTGCAGGCCACCCTGGGGAGAGGTGGGGCCCTGGGAAGAGGTGGGGTCCAAGGGGCAGAATGACCTCAAACGGGGCCGGCTGGTGCAGGCTGGCCCGCTGGGTCTGACGCAGGCGTGTGCACGGTGAGGTAAGTGTCGAAAGAACCCACTGTCAGGGGGCAGAGAGGGGCGCCGTCATCTCAGCCATCTCGTGACAAAGAAGGGCAGGAGGTCTTAGGGAGGCTGCAGGGTGCGTGTGGTTAAGAAGATGCTTTAAAGGCAGGAGAAAGTAAACTTTTTCTTTTTTTGTTGATGAGAATTGTCCAATAAAAAGAAAACATATCATGATTCAGGGAGCGGAAGGGTGTTCAGTGGAGTGATGTCTTTGAGTAGAATAATCGAGTGGGCTCACCGCACACGCGCAGACTCTGCCCTGAGCCTGCACGAGACACACCCAGGCCACCAGCAGGTGAGGCAGCGGCAGGCGAGGGTGGAGGCTTCTTCAGTGAGGAGGGACGTGTGCGCCTCCTCCAAGAGCGAGGAGGCCTGCAGAGAGCAGGGAGCGGACATGGTCTCAGGAGGCTCACGGCAACCAGCCGTCAGGAAGACGAACGACCCCAGAGCAGGGCTCTCGGTCCTTCAGCGCTGTCTGCCCAGCCGTCTGCAAGCCCACCAGCGCAGGCGTGGCTTCTCGCCTTGTTCAGGAGCTGAGAGCACACGTCAAGTGGGGAGATTTGCCCATCGCCCAGGGGCGGCTTAGACCGCCCACGCCTGGTGGGAAGAGGGGGGGGCGGGCAGGCAGCAGAACAGGGAACACAGACAGGACCGTTCAGACCAGGTGCGGAGGCCCGCGGCTGAGGTGCAGGGAGACACGGGGGTGCCGTGTCAGGCCAGGCTGGGCCGCAAGAAGCGCGTCTCCATTCGCTCTGTTCCCTCTCATCTTCCGGCTCGGGACAGAGCAAGGCCGCTGAGTTTTCCGCTCTTCCTCTGGGATCTGCTGCAGACCACTTTCTCATAGTCGTTTAAACCTCCGGTTGTATCTGAGCTGGATGTTATAATATTTCATTTTCCAGCTTTTTTATGGGTGGCACTCTCACCCCTTGCTCTTTCTACATGAAAACTCTCCTAAACTGCATGTTTAACCAATTTTAACATTTGCTACATTTCATTTATCTAAAACACGATCATTGCCCTAGGGTTTCTTGAGGCCCCGGAGTGAAATATCAGCATTTTAAATTCCACTAAGAAAGATAAAAACTTCCCTGCCCTGAGAAAGAGGGAGAAGGGTGAGAGAGGGGAGGGAAGAGGAGAAGGAAATTCTAAGGGAGGAGGGCAGGAAGGGCCCGAAAGAAGCGGACGCTGGTCCATCCAGCTGTCACATAAACAGCGAAATTCTTCATTCATCCAGTTAATTGGAAACACAACCGCTGTCAGGGATCAGTTATCATGACATCTTACTTTAAGCTGTATTTATTTTCACAAAGAAACTTCTTAACTCAAGAAACACACCATTTCACCAGCGTAATGTTCCAGAGAAAATCGTGTTATACCAACACTAGATGATATTCAGGCGGAGAAAAGTTAACCGTAAGACAACCCCTGAGAAGGTAACCCAGCACGACCACCAGAACTTCTTTCACTAAAGAAACAATGACCCTGTAAATGAAAGCCCTCCCACCTGTCAGACACTCGCCAGGTGAGGGGGCGAGGCCTGATGCTGTCCTGCCCTCAGAAAGCGCAACATGAGGTTCTTGAGTCAATGTCTTATTAATTTCCAGTTACTGCGAACTTCGGAGAAGGCAGTGGCACCCCACTCCAGTACTCTTGCCTGGAAAATCCCATGGACGGGGGAGCCTGGTGGGCTGCAGTCCATGGGGTCGCTAAGAGTCAGACACGACTGAGGACTTCACTTTCCCTTTTCACTTTCATGCATTGGAGAAGGAAATGGCACCCCACTCCAGTGTTCTTGCCTGGAGAATCCCGGGGACAGGGAGCCTGGTGGGCTGCCGTCTGTGGGGTCACAGAGTCGGACACGACTGAGCAGCAGCAGCAGCGGACTTAGTCGAGGGGAAGAGCGTGCTTGTCATTCAGGGAAGCACTGAGAGCCTGACTGCAAAATTCGAGCGGAGACGCCCCATTTCTTCACGTGTCCCCGCAGCTCTTGTTCAGGTGATTTCCAGTTGTTTGACGGGACACTATAGAAAACTTTCTTTCTAGCCTGTGTGATTGCAAGTGGAACGTTAATTGCCTGCCTTTCACTTCCTTGCCCTGCGCGTCAGCATGGAGGAACTCATCGCCTGAGCAGGGAGGGCCTGAGTATTAGTTTCTGGAGTTCTTTCCTTTGCGCAAGTCTCCCCAGCAGCAGTCATGGGAACCCCTGGCTGGAAGCCGAGCTGGGGAGAGGCTGGACCCTCACCTCTCCGTGTAGGGACGCTCCTTCTCCACTTGGGTTTGGAACGCTCGCTTCAGCTGTAGGAGGGTCCCTGCCTCCGGGGTCTCTGCTGGGGGAGGCAGGAGTGCTCAGACCACACGCACACCTGTTGGGGGACCCCCAGGTGGGGCTCCCACCCCGGCAATATGCAGGGCTCCCAGGAGACCAAGTCTGGGAGTGCGTTCTGCCCCTGACTCTAGGGTGGTCTTGCTCCCCCGTGGGAGCTTATTAAACTCATATCATCCCCCGTCCCAGCCCAGACCTCCTGGACCACCATCTGTTTGACGGAATCTGACGGCACATTCAGGCCTGAGGAGCACCGGTCCAGGAATTGGAGTCCCAGGGCCCTGCGTCTCCAGGCTTCTGCCAAGGCGGGGAGGTGAGGTCCAGGCTTGTGGGCGGCAGGGGCTCCGGAGTCTGAGCTTCTCACGCAGCAGCAGGCTCCCGCGCCTCAAAAGCACATGCAAGCCTGACTTCTATGCCCAGGGGTCTCAATTCAGAGGTCTAAGGGCTGAGAATATGCACTTCTAATGATTTCCAGGTGATGCCCACACAGCTGGTTGTGGACCACACTTGGAGACGCATCATTCCATAGAAAAGCTACGACAAACCTAGATAGGGAGTGTTAAAAAGCAGAGACATCACTTTGCCAACAAAGGTCTGTCTAGTCAAGGCTATGGTTTTTCCAGTACTTATGTATGGATGTGAGAGCTGAACCATAAAGAAGGCTGAGGGCTGAAGAATTGATGCTTTAGAATTTGTGGTGTTGTAGAAGACTCTTGAGAGTCCCTTGGACTGCAAGGAGATCCAACCAGTCACTCCTTCAGGAAATCAACCCAGAATATTTATTGGAAGGACTGATGTTGAAGCTGAAGCTCCAATACTTTGGCCACCTGATGCGAAGAGCTGACTCATTGGAAAAAAACCCTGATGCTGGGAGGGATTGTGGGCAGGAGGAGAAGGTGATGACAGAGGATGAGATGGTTTGATGGCATCACCGACTCAATGGACATGAGTTTGAGCAAACTCCGGGAGTTGGTGAAGGACAGGGCAGCCTGGTGTGGTGCTGTTCATGGGGTCACAAAGTCGGATGTGACTCAGCCACTGGACAGCGTCCCACAGGCTAACAGGTGCTCATGCTTTCAGGCCTTTACCTGGACCCTTGGACTGGGTGTCACGCAGCCTGCAGTTCCCACGGCTCTCTGGAGGTTTATCCGAGGCGGGGGTTTGATGGCAGCCTTGCGGCGCCCTGGGCCCATCCTGCCTCCTGTTTCCCATGTCTTGCTCAGACTTCGCCTCCATCTGTTTTCTCAGCCCGAGCCCCTTATTTCTTGGTATTTTTCATCAGCCCTTTGTTCTCTTGTTTTCTCTGTGCTCTCCTGCATTTGGTCTCACAGTTTCCTACTCTTGTCTGTTATTTCCTACCTACTGTTGGCTTCGAGTTGATTTTTCTCTTCTTTTTCTAGTTTCTTGAGGTAAGAACTTGGATTATTGATTCAAAATCATCCCTCTTTTCTAATGCAAGCATTTAGTGCTACAAATTTTCCTCTCAACACGGACTTACCTGCACCCTGCAGTTTGACATGCTGTATTTTAATTTTCATTTATTTCCCTTGAGATTTTATCTTCCACCCATGGGTTGGTTAACACATGTGGCTTCCACAGAGCTGACCACCCCCACCTCATAAAATCTGGTTAAATCTCACTGTGCCCAGTAAGGATGGACCCCACTGGTACTCTCCTGGTTGGAGACTCAAGGCCCTGCCTGCCTTTGCTCTGGTGGGGTGGAAGAAGACAGCCTTCCTTTCCTTCCCACTGAGACCGTGGTGGGGACCGTCTTCTGGAATAAGGCAAGTATTACCTCTTGTCTTCTGCGGCTAGACCCCACTGCGGAGACCTGTGGCTAAGAAGCAGGTTTCCCTTGGAGCTTTGTGTTTGTGACCATCAGCAGCTCTGGTCGGAGGTTACCTAGCGCCCATCTAGGATATGTGTGAGATCCACCTGCCCAGGAGTATCGGGCCGCAGGACTCCTGGGAACTCACCTGTCCAAAATGAACAGGAACTGCAAGGACTCCAGGGGCCTCGCCTGCCCAGGACGTCCTGGGTCTGTGAGGAAGCTGGGCACTCACCGTGTGCAGTCCCTCAGTCCCAGGGTCCAAGGCCCGCCTTCTCTCACTTTACCTGTTTGCCGCGCTGCGTCTAAGGTGTTTCAATTGTAAGGGAGGGACCTGGGAGGAATGCATCTCCTCCATCTCAGACACAGCGGAGCCCCGACTCCTCTGGGTGCCTGCTTTCTTAGACGCCTGCTCTGCGCCTGGGATTCCCGGTGCCCACTTGCCTGTACACGTTTCAGCATGAGGGCGCGCTTTCCCAGCCATGGGCTCTGTTGATCCGGGGGTGCTCGCAGCCAGACCGGACCACGTGTGACCCCCAGCCCCCCTGGCTGGCGGCCTCACTGCTCACCTTCTGCTGCTGCCCTTGCAGAATCTGGAGAAAGGGCGGGAGGCCTGGCTTGGCACGTGCGTGCCATCTGCACAGAAAAGGCCATCTTCGTCCCCCTTCCATCTGGCTCCCTGACAGCGGTGTGAGTGAGACAGGAAAACATGGGGACCACGTCTCTCCTCAAATGTCCACCAGCTCGTGCGAGCGGCAGCCGGGGCTGAGGACGGACCAGCGTGAGCACGGATGCTGCAGGCGCCACGTGCTCAGAGGGCTGAGCGGTAAAGCCGGGCTCCGTGTCCACCGGAGTGAGGCGGCACGTTCCCCCAGCCCTGAGCTCACACTGCACTTGGCCACACGGCCTCTCCCGTCCCTCGTGACGGGCTCCGGTCAGCATTGTCAGAGGAGACTCACAGGTGCTGTAGGAAAAGCGCTACAAGCCTCGCGTGAGCTCTGCCTCCCCAGGGAGCAGCGCGTTGCGACCGTGCCTAGAGACTCGCGCATGCAGGACGGGACTGATGCTCACTGCTAACACAGGGCAGCGGTTATTGTGAGAGCGGCCCGGTTACTACAGTAAAAATTTACACTCCTGACTTTTCTCTTGTAGAAAATAGAAGTGTATGGGGGTTCATATACCACTACGGTTTAAACTTGTATAAAAAAACCTACCCCAGCTTTCAAGCATTCCCCCAAATCAAACAAAAACTGCCCTCAAGATAGCCACCCCACCCAAAAGAATAGCGACCTGCAATCAGGCCAGCAGCTTAGTCAAAGCCTCAGGATCTGAGCTAACACCCAGCACAACCAGAGGGGCCCACGTCCGTGGCGCACTGACCAGGAGGCACACAGTGGGGTCCAGGCGGGGGCACACGGGGAGGCCTTGGGCACCGTGACGGCCGCTCCAGGCGCGGGCGCTGCTCTGTACAGGCCGAGGAGCTCCCCGTGGGGCAGGCCTGTCCCGAGCCATGGACAGCCCCCCTCCTCCCGGACTCTGACCAGGCCCAGGTCAGCTCATGCCCCTCGGGGCCCAAGGACAGTGTCTTGGCGTTCCACCTTCCTGCCTAATGGGCTTGCTGCATAAATTGGACTTCCCAGGCTTTATTGTCCCCCAAGGGGAGTGCTGCTGGATGGCGCTCATTTGTTCTTTTTCATTCTTTATCTATTATTTACAGCAGGAAATATCCCTGTTTTCTTTCTGAAAATCTGCAGTTATTCCTGGCATTAGCAGAGGATTTTTGTCAGTTTCATAAATTACCTATTACTGTAGTTTCCTGACCCGCTCACTGCCCAGGAAGTCAAGACCAAGGGTACGTCGCCGCTGAGGCTGAGGTGGGGACAAGGACGCAGGGGTCACCTTTGTTTCCCCGGTTACCATCCTGCAGGCTGGGGGGCAGGGGGAGCCTGGGGGTCCTCCCGAGGGTCACGCACCTGCCTCATGGGGACCCCCGGGCAAGGGGCTTGGAGCACCGACGCTTCTTCCCTGCACTGCGGGGCAGCCCGGAGCATCCCTCTCAGGGCAGCTCGGGCTCTGCTTCCCAGGCCGAGGGTCGGGGGCCCTGCTGCTCCAGGCACTCTGAGTCCAGCTCTGAGTCACGGCCTCACATCCCCCTCCTCTCCTGAAGTTGTCCCACAGGCCCCCACCAGGTCCCCAGTCCAGGTGGATGCTCTGCCCGTGTGTCCACCCTGCTCAGACAGGAGCCCTGCCCAGCCCTCCGTCACACCCCCTCCAGCAGGGACCGCATGGACTTGGTCAGGCTCAGTAGCTGCTCTCGGCTTCCTCCATCCTGACATTCAGTTAGTAAGTGGCCCCTTACGAGGCCAGGGTGAGCGGCTGAAGACACTGGCCTTCTCTCCTGGCCTCTGCAGGGGTGGGTCCTCTGAGCCAGCGCCGTCAGGCTCACATTTGACTTCCCTGTGAAACGTCTGGTTTGTGGCCTTGCAAACAATCAATCAAGGCTTCCAGTGCTGCGTTTATTCTGGTCATCGCTGGGCTGAGAACACACGACCCACGTTGTTTGGACACTGTGTAAAATAGCCTACTCTCTGTATCAGCAGACGCTACAAATCTCTAAGCTGGATGCTTTCTGTAAACGATACTTTACTCCTAAACACTTTAGAGAAAACTGAGTTATTTTCACTCACGTGTCAGCAGGGCTTCTTTGTGGAGACCCCACCGCAACTCCTGCTGGATGGACGGGACCAAGCCCAAGAGCCTGGTAACCCGAGAGGGCAGCACCCCGAGGGGTCCCCTGAACCTGCACTGCCCCAGGGAGGGTGGGAACACGCTCACCCTGCCAGGTCCCAGGCTGAGAGACAGGTAGGGGCCAGACAACCGTCTCCCACCTGCAGGGGAGGCTTCAGGGGAAACTGAGTTCAAGGTCAGGCTGTCCCAGAGGGAAAAACTGAGCTGGCTGTGCCGGGAGCAGCCCTTGCCTGTTGAAGGAACTTTCTGCCCATGAAGTAGGAGAGTGAGCTGTCGAGGGACTCTGACACCAACCCTGACACACACACAGGCCCGGCCGCGGCCAGCAGAGCAAGCTTGGCCGAGTCACACGAGCCCCAGAGTTGTAGCCCGGGTTCTGGGGCTGAGAGACGGTGGGACCCCGTGTGGGCCATCATGGGGTCATGGTGGTCACAGCAGAGACACGCTCATAGGCGCCCGCCGACTCATGATCTGAGCTCATCAGGGGCTCTCATCACTGCCTTGATCCTGGATTAGTATTTTAAGTAAAACTCTCCATCTAAACCTTAGGCTTTTATGGTGTGAGTGAGGGATCCAACAGCCTGTGAAAACCCTGAAATTCCAGAAGAATAGAAAAGGGAGTGTGAGACGCCACAGGACACAGCAGCTGTGTGACACCAAGGCGAGGGGATGAAAGCGCAGGCTGCTCTGTGAACAGCCAGAGACGCATACAGGGCGAGGCGGGTCTTGGTCTTTCACAGGCGGGGCTGGGGAGACTCCGAGGCACGAGGCACCGAAGCTGACCTA
Source organism: Capricornis sumatraensis (assembly GCF_032405125.1). Classification (NCBI taxonomy): domain Eukaryota; kingdom Metazoa; phylum Chordata; class Mammalia; order Artiodactyla; family Bovidae; genus Capricornis; species Capricornis sumatraensis. The sequence goes on from NC_091074.1 coordinate 121,364,938, forward strand.
ACCAGGCAGGTGCAGGGGGCAGGCACGTGGGCTGCAGCGCCCTGGCCCTGCGGACCATCACATCACCTCGAGCCTGACTTAGCCCTTTGGGTTTCTGCTGGACACGGCAGCAGGACTGATGATCCATTCCACAGGAAACTGCGAGGACCTCCTGAAATAGCCGGAGCAAGCCATCTGCCAACGCCCATGCAGCCCACAGACATTCGAGCTATTTTGCAACCTGGACCAGACAGAACACAGGTGTTGCACCCATCTCCTGCCTTTCATGGAACGAGTATAGCAGTTGTTTGTCGAAAACACGGAAAGCTCAGGATTAACTAAGATGCTTCTCTCCATCCTGGGAACAGGGAGCATGTATCCCACAGGTCCTCCAAGCAGTGTGTGTGTGTGTGTGTGTGTGTGCGCGCACACTCGCGCATGCGCCTGTGTGCACGCACCTACAACATAGCGTCCTTTTAAAGATCAAAAGTTTACTCATAGGAAATACCGGAGCAGAACGCCTTTCATCATATATAACACAAATACCATATTCCTTATTTCAGACACAGTTTAAAGGTACCCTCTTTCTCAAATGTTCTTCCTTAGAACCACAAACCTGACACCAAGCAGATGTGTAAGTGGACTCTGAGCTGGGTCAGGACCTACGTGCTGGGAAACTCAGATTTCCTAAGGATGTGACTTTTTCTGCTGTAAGTGTCAAAACTGCTATGGGAGAACCCCAAGCCTCTAGTGAATATACAGATGGCCAAGAAAAACAAGCAGAGTCCAGATTTTGCGAGTGGAAATAGTAACCAGCACCGGCAAACCCTATTCCACTGTTTATACACAGAATTAGTCAAATAATTTCGGCTGAGTTTCTAGTCAAGTGTATTTCATCTGAACGGCATCATCTCGGGCACTACTGGTAGGAATAGTCATCAGGTGGAAAGGAATCACCCCTTTTATGAAGCTGCCACCAGTTAAGGAGGGCTCTAAGAAGGAAGAGCTGTGGCCCCTCCCGTGATGATGTGTGCGTGGAGCTGGGCGCCCCTCTGCTTCTTCGGGGGTCCTGCCGAGGCGGAGCCCCCCTGGGGCGGGCCTTCCAGCAGCGGTTCCCGGAGACCCTCCCGCTTTCTGCGCACTTTCTGCACAAAGTGAACGGAGCAGCTGCCTCGGCTGGCGGTTGCCTTGGAAACCTGCCTGCAGCGGAGCCCTGCCTCTCCAGGCTCCAGGGACCATGGAGTCACCCCCATGCTGGCCAGGGGCCCCAGCTCTGACCCGACAGGAGTGGCGAAGCCCCGACAGGCAGGCTCAGCGGACCTCAGAGCAGCGCGCCCCTCGGCACGTGCTCTCAGAGACGCGTCGGGGCGGAGGGATCCCCGGATGTGAACAAGAGCTCGGCCACCAAGGGCTTCAGGAGGGGCAGACCGTCTCATCTCTGACAAGGAATTTCTGGGACGAAAATGCTGTTCATGCAAAGTTAGACAAATACGTACGAATAAGAAAAAGAATTGCAAATGAGGGACTCCGTACTCACAAATTCCTGGACCTGGAACTTAGAGTTGAGGCGGCCAGATTTCAACAGTTTGCTAAGCAAGACTGTCCAAGGGAAGTGGCCTCTGAAGACACGGGCACGGGGTCAGACGCTCAGCTTCTGGGATCTGATGCCCGGACCTCCCTTCGGGTCCTGTCGTAGCACTGAGAGGCCGGCGTCCCGCCTGGAGGCTTGTTCTGTTTTGCAGGCTAAGCACACTTTTGTGTTACTTATGGTTTACCATGACTGTCCTGTAACTTACATAATGTTCAAGGGATTTTAGTGATACCTGTCTGAGAGAAATATTAGTTATCCTGTCAAATGATGAAGGTAATTTTATTGGAAGTAAATTTTTAAAGCTAGAGAATTGCATTAGCCTACATTTGGCAAAGTAGATGAGCAAATGTTGATGCCCATTTTCACTTAATTGAACCCTATCTCATATTTCTACAAAGGCACGTTCCCAGGCTAAACAGGAACTTTAGGCTGGAAGAGCAGCTCCAGGACACACTCAACACCACGAACGTCCCCACGTCGCCAAGTCCCTTCTCCCCCATCACTGGAACAGCTGCGCGCGAGGAGCTCATGTAATTTACATGAGGAAATAACTTTAGGTATGAAGCTTTCTCATTTTAATTGGCTCATTTATAAACAAACTCATGACCCTTTCTTTGAGACCATAAACTAGGGGATTTTTCATTATTGCCTTTACAACCTTTGAAAGTGGTCTGAAAAAAAAAAGTGGTCTGAACACATTTGGGGGAACAATTTTGGGCACTGAGATTTTAATTTGTAAAAAATCACTTATTCATTAAAATGTTAACATAAAAAACCCTTTCTCCATAAAACTAAAAGAATGAGTGCATTACATTAAACATTAAAGAAAATACATGAAGCCATTTGAAAGAAAACAGTGGTTTTTCAATTCACTGCCTGTCCCAGAAGGAACATATCTTTCTGAGCACCTGGAAAGTGCTGGGTAATGATGTGCTGTGTTTGCCAAAACAGCTCCTACCGTCCTGGTGTCAAGGGATTTGCTTCCTCCACAATAAATGCTGGGTTTATTAAAGCTCAAGCTAAATTCAAGGGGAGCGCTTCTAACTGAGACAGGAAAGGAAGGGAATTTAATAAATAACATGGAAGATACACATAGATCCAGTTATCTGTAAAACTGATGTAATCAATGTGGAATTTGATTCAGTTGTTTTTTAATAAATTATAATATGTATAGGTATGACCATATATTCATAGATAAAATATTAATAATTATTTGACTATTATGAAACCCTATTAAAACTCCTTCAAAAGTCAATCTTATAAGACCATTTCAATGAACCAGTACTAAATAAATGAGAATCACAAATAGCTGGAGTTGCTGCCGTTTTCTGTTGGAAAAATAGCAAAAGTAAACACACCACATCAGATAATTAGCATAGATCATCCAAGCAAGCTTGTCAATTACACTTACCACAACTTGAAATGCCTACGACAGATGCCGGAAGAACTATGGACGAAGGTTTGTGACAGTGTACAGAAGGCAGTGATCAAGACCATCCCCAAGAAAAAGAAAAGCAAAAAGGCAAAATGGTTGTCTGAGGAGGCCTTACAAATAGCTGAGCAAAGAAGAGAAGCTAAAGGCAAAGGAGAAAAGGAGAGACACACCATCTGAATGCAGAGTTTCCAAGAACAGCAAGGGGAGATAAGAAAGCCTCAGTGACCAATGCAAAGAAGTAGAGGAAAACAACAGAATGGGAAAGACTAGAGATCTCGTCAAGAAAATTGGAGACACCAAGGGAACATTTCATGCAAAGATGGGCTCGATAAAGGACAGAAATGGTATGGATCTAACAGAAGCAGAAGATATTAAGAGGTGGCAGGGATACACAGAAGAACTACACAAAAGAGATCTTCATGACCCAGATAACCACGATGGTGTGATCACTCACCTAGAGCCAGACATCCAAAGTCAAGTGGACCTTAGGAAGCATCACTACAAACAAAGATAGTGAAGGTGATGGAATTCCAGCTGAGTTATTTCAAATCCTAAAAGATGATGCTGTGAAAGTGGTGCACTCAATATGCCAGCAAATTTGGAAAACTCAGCAGTGGCTACAGGACTAGAAAATGTTGGTTTTCATTCCAGTCTCAAAGAAGCGCAGTGCCAAAGAATGTTCAAACTACCGCACAATTGCACTCATCTCACACTAGTAAAGCAATGCTCAAAATTCTCCAAGACAAGCTTCAACAGTATATGAACTGAGAACTTCCAGATGTTGTTTGAGCTGGATTTAGAAAAGGCAGAGGAACCAGAGATCAAATTGCCAACATACACTGGATCATAGAAAAAGCAAGAGAATTCCAGAAAACCATCTACTTATGCTTTATTGACTATGGCAAAGCCTTTGACCATGTGGATCACAACGAAATGTGGAAAACTCTTCAAGAGCTGGGAATACCATGTCACCCTACCTGCCTCCTGAGAAATCTGTATGCAGGTCAAGAAACAACAATTAGAACCAGACATGGAACGACGGACTGGTTCCAGACTGGGAAAGGAATCTGTCAAGGCTGTATATTGTCTCCCTGCTTATTTAACTTATATGCAGAGTACATCATGCAAAATGCTAGGCCTGATGAAGCACAAGCTGGAATCAAGATTGCTGGGAGAAATATCAGTAACCTCAGATATGCAGATGTGACACCACCCTTATGGCAGAAAGTGAAGAACTGAAGAGCCTCTTGATGAAAGAGAAAGAGGAGAGTGAAAAAGTTGGCTTAAAACTCAACTTTCAAAAAACAAAGCTCATGGCATCCAGTCCCACCACTTCATGGCAAATAGATGGGGAAACAGTAGAAACAATGACAGACTTTATTTTGGGGGGCCCCAAAATCACTTCAGATGGTTACTGCAGCTATGAAATTAAAAGATGCTTGCTCCTTGGAAGAAAACTATGACCAACCTAGACAGCTTGTTAAAAAGCAGAGACATTACTTTGCCAACAAAGGTCCATCTAGTCAAAGCTATGGTTTTTCCAGTAGTCATGTATGGATGTGAGAGTTGGACTATAAAGAAAGCTGAGCACTCAAAAATTGATGGTTTTGAACTGTGGTGTTGGAGAAGAGTCTTGAGAGTCCCTTGGACTGCAAAGAGATCCAACCAGTCCATCCTAAAGATCAGTCCTGAATATTCATTGGAAGGACTGATGTTGAAGCTGAAACTCCAATACTTTGGCCACCTGATGTGAAAAACTGACTGATTGGAAAAGACCCTGATGCTGGGAAGATTGAGGGCAGGAGGAGGGATGGTTGGATGGCATCACTGACTCGATGGGCATAAGTTTGAGTAAGCTCCAGGAGGTGGTGATGGACAGGGAGGCCTGCCGTGTTGCAGTCCATGGGGTTGCAAAGAGTCAGACATGACTGAGTGACTGAACTGACTGATGAACATATGTAACTGAAATCCATCTTTAATTTGAAAACCTCAAGTAAATTCAAGGCATAGCTGTTGTTAAACGCTTGGCAATTTTGGTTCATGGCATCTGAGGTGAACTGTGGGCTGAAACCTTTCGGATGAAGGAAGGTTTTGGGGAGGCAGACACCTTCCGCATAGACTCATGAAAGAGGCCACATTGTATGATCCCATTTATACAGTTTTTCTTAAAAAACACATGGAGCTAAAATATTCATTTTTCAAAGTGAAGATTTTATAGCTGCAATAGGAAATCAAAGGAATGAACTTTTAAAAATCAAAATAGAAATATTCCCATTATAAGTCTTAGAAAAATCATTCTCAACACAAGGTCCTTGGACTGCCACCTCCAGAGGGACTGTGGGTGGCTGTTGCAGGTCCCTAGGGTCTGAGATCCAGGGCTTTCTGGGCTATAATTTCTCAGGTAGGATCCAGGAATGTGTAATCTGACCAGTTCCCTGGGTCTGTATTAGACTCATAATTATATAGTCTGGACTTCCCTGGTGGTTCAGGCAGTAAAGCGTCTGTCTACAATGCGGGAGACCTGGGTTTGATCCCTGGGTGGGGAAGATCTCCTGGAGAAGGAAATGGCAACCACCCCAGTATTCTTGCCTGGAAAACTCAATGGACGGAGAAGCCTGGTAGGCTATAGTCCATGGGGTCACAAAGAGTCGGACACGACTGAGTGACTTCACTTTCACTATATTGTCTGAGAGTCCTGTTTTATTTGTCCTTTTGCAGAACTATGACTGTCATTTTTTACTGATACCTTAATCTTATGATAGGAGGAAATAGTGGAAAGAAAATGCATCCAACCTTCTAGAGCTCAGAGCGTGAAGAGTTTGTCAGGAAGGTGCAGAAGATGGTGGTGGGGGGAGACCTCAAGGAAGAGCAGGTCTATGAGCCAGTGAGCGCAGAGACCAGGGGTGCAAACCCTTCCGAGGCTGCAGGTCATCAGGTCAGAGGAGAGACAGTTTGCAGCAGGAAATTCACCGCTAGGAGTGTCACAGAATCTGTTTCATGACGGAGAAATAGATTAGTGATTTTTAATGCCAACTACCGCTGCTAGTGGGGGATTCCTGGGTGGTGCTAGCGGTAAAGAACCTTCCTACCAATGAAGGAGGCGTAAGAGACGACAGTCCGATCCCTGGGGTGGGGAGATCCCATGGAGAAGGGCAGGGCAACCCACGCCGGTATTCTCTCTCACCTGGAGAATTCCGCGGACAGAGGAGCCTGCCGGGCTACAGGCTATGAGTCGGACAGGACTGAAGTGGCTGAGCACACACATGGCTTCTAGCAGATACAGTTTTTTCTTTAGGTTGGCACTTACTGATATTCAAGTGACTAAATTTAGTGCATCGCAAGCTTTGACATGATGTGAAAAGGAACCCCTGATTTTGAGGAGGCTTTCTTCTCTTCCTACAAAGCACAGGGAGGGAGCCCTTGTTCCCAGAGCTCACATCAGTGCACTTGTTCTTGTCTGCGCACACCCTCGTTTTTCAGGCACCTGCCCAGGCTCCCGACGTCACCTGTCACTGGTGTGAGGTCACCCACCGACAATCCCTGTCGGGGCACATCATGCTGGAACCTCCAGCCCTGGCTGTGTCATTATAAACAGTGACTTTGAACTTTCAGGTACAGGAGAGTAATTTGACCCGTGTGATCTAGTCAAAGTTTCCTGCCCCAGTGATTTCTGATTTTGTATGTTAACATCTTTAAAGTTTGCCTCACAAACTGACACAGTGCACTTACTCTCTAAAACTTAATTTGTGAGCATTTACATTTATATCCAAGGTTCTGCTTTGACACATTCCGGGGTCGGCATGCCCACGTGCTCCATCGAGTTTCCCTCGGGCCCCACGGGCCCATCGCTGTCTTCACCTCCCTGTTTGCAGGGAAGGTTCCAGTGCCCTGGGTCGCTGGCACAGTCGGCAGGGCTATGAGAGCTGCCTCTGTTGACAGGACTGCACTCTGTGACGCCTCAGTTTCTGACTGTTCAGTTTCACTTAGCTGTTGGTTTCCTTGGCTTTAAACGATTTTTTCCGGACCTGTCTTGCTTGCTTCACCTCGTTCTTCAGAGCTGAGGTCCCTGTCGTCTTCTGCTCTGCGTCCCAAACAGTGAACCGATGGTGGCGGGCAGGGTGCAGGCTGCCTCCTCCCTGGTGGAGGAGGGCAGGGCTGCTGGCTGGGCTGCGAGAAGGATGCGTGCAGTCAGCCTGCTGCTGTTTCTCTTCCTCTCTACCGTGCTGCTCAGAACATTCCTCAGGCGCTGGAGTCCCTTTGCTTCCCTATCTGTCACTTTCTCCTTAGCTCCACCGATGTCTTTGCTACCCCCTTTCCATTTGTTTAGTTCTTCTCAAAACTATCCACACTCCTCATGTCTGCAGAAATTTTCTTTAATGAGCAGTTTTCAGAACCACACCAAGCAATCACATTTGGATTTTTCTTCTGATGTAAATTTGTATCTGTCTTTTGTGCTTTGTGCTACAGTCCTTCTGCTTTTATTTTGGTCCTTTCTGCTTACTGCTTCCTGTCTCCGAGGCACCGCTCCCGGCTCAGCTGTTCGGAAGGACGCGGGCTGGAGGTGGGGCAGCGCGGCGGTTTCTGCGGGCAGGGACTGGACCAAGCGCAGGGTGTGACGCTGCTGCAGTCCAGTCGCTAACTGGCCGGCTCTCTGAGACTTCTACCCACTTACCTTTCTGCACTGCTGTGGAGAAGCTCCTGCTTTTTGCTGCAATGCGTGCTCTGCTTCCCACAAGAGCCTCAAGTCACAGGAAGGGACCCAAAGCAAGAGCCCCTGCCCCCCGGGGCTGTCACCCAAGATGCCCATGGCTTCACAAGCCTGGGCTCCTCTCTGCCTCCGAGAGATGGCCGGACTGGCCCTGCCCGCCCTCTGGAACCGGGCTCAGCTCCTTCCTGCTCTGAGCAACTCTTCTGACAACTCGGGGCGGCCTGCACCAGGCAGCATGTCTCTGAATTACTGTGTGTGTGTTAGTAGATGTCTCACGATCCCTCCTGGCTGTGATTTTCTCTGCATTTTCTTTCTGTGGTTCTCAGGACAGTGAGGGGAGGACTGTAACCCCCAGTCGGGCTACGTGGCTTCTGGACTCGCATGCAGTCTCCTCCAAGATTTTAACACGTATTTATGAAGGACATTAAAGATCTGTACACAGAGCTCTTTTTGAATCACCATTTAATGTCGATACTTACAAACTCCAGGCCTGGCCCTTGACTGCTTCTCAGTCACACAAAGCGCCTGAGTTTCCTGGGATGGGTTCCAACTGTTACCCCAACTTTGCTGGTGTCTCCTCTCCTCTCCAGCTCCTAGTCCCGTTCCTCCCTCTGATTCCCGGCATCAGGAGGCACGTCCCCGCAGCAGAGAGGAGGGTGGAGAGGGCGTCCGTGCTCCGGTAGCAATAAAGGGGGGTTGATTCAAGATTCCTTGGGGGGGGTTATCAAAATGTTTACAAATACACCCTTTTCCAGGGAAAAGTTATCAACAATTTTGGGAAGCAGAGTGAGTTTCCACAGGCTTAGCTGGAGTTGTTCCATAACGCCAGCCAAGATATTCTCTGTTTTGTCACTTGAATGTCCCCAGACAGTGATTCAGGCACTGCCTGGAAAGATGAGAGTGGACCCCTTCAGAAACCCGACAGCTAACTTAAGCCCGTGTTTACTGTGTGTGTGAAACATTGACTGAACTGTGTTCTTTAAGTTAATTATTCTGTGCTCTCTGAACTTAAAAAATTGTAAACAAATGAATAATTTTAAGTGATTAGTGATGACGGTACACCCCAGAAATAAAATGTCAAGAACATAATATTAAAACTTAAGAAGCGTTAAGAGGAGAAGACGCAGTACATGGAAAGATTTTCGGCTTGTAATTCATTTTCCTGGAAACAATCTATGAACACATTATTCAAGGACGTTCACGGAGAACTCCACTCTCTCCCAGGTGTTCACCTTTCCTTCCCCGTTTCCAGCCTCAGGTCCTTCTTACCATCCCCGACAGCAGCCACTGCAGGTGAGTCTCAGCCTTGCCAGCTGTGAGCTCAGGAAGCCCAGGTGGGGACGGGCACTCACTCTTCCCAAGTGCGGCCCTGCTAGGTGGGGCGTCTCACAGGAGAGCAGGTTTCTGGGAAGCGTCTGCAGGGAGGCCTTCGAGAGGCATCACAGAGCCCATGCTCACAGCTGACCCAGGCCAAGGGCAAAGGTCACAGCTACATGTGCAGGACAGGGAATGCCCGCTATGTCCCACTGCCCACAAGCATGCCCATCAATTATCCTTAGCACAAAATACAGTTCACAGGAGTAAACCTCAAAACAGCAGTCACGGAGCTGAAAGAAGAGCCAGTTACTTTTGTTTTTTCATTTTTATTTTTAATTAGAGTCTAATTACAACATTGTGATGGTTTCCGTCTCACATCACCATGAGTTGGCCATGGGCATACATACGGCCCCTGCCTCTTGAGCCCCCGTCCCCCTCCCTCCCCTCACCGCCCCTCTAGGTTGTCACAAAGCCTGGCTTTGGGTTCCCTGCATCGTATATCAAACTCCCACTGGTGCTCTGCTCTGCATGCGGTAAAGCGTATGTTCCAAAGCTACTCTCTCAAGTCACCCGACCCTCCCATTTCCCTACTGGGGCCAAAAGTCTGTTCTCTATGTCTGCGTCTCCTTTGCTGCCCTGCAGATAGGATCATCAGTACCATCTTTCAAGGTTCCATATACATGTGTTACTGTACGATATTTGACTTTCTCTTTCTGACTTACTTCCCTCTTTATAATAGGCTCTAGGTTCATCTGTCTCCTTAAAACTGGCCCAGATGCATTCCTTTTTGTGGCTGAGTAATACCCCACTGAGTATATGTACCACAGCTTCTTCACCTGTTCATCTGTCGATGAACATCCAGGTTGCTCCCGTGTCATAGCTACTGTGAATAGCGCTGCAGTGAACATCGGGGTGCATGTGTCTTTTTAAATTGTGATTTCCTCAGGGTTTAGCCACACAGCCTGAACTGCAGGGCACAGTGAAGTGAAGACACAGAGACCGCAACAACCACGCGCTGACGCACAGGGTGAGCTGCTGCAGGAGCCTGGCACGCACAAGGAAACCCTCAGAAAACCCACTGAAAATGTGGAATCTTGGAAAAGATGGGCTTTGGGTAGTGTCTACTGGTTATATTGTGCTTTCTACGTTTGGAACTCGGTATTGCTGGGGTCTCCATTATGTTTTAATGGGAGGCTACACAAAGCTTTTCTAATTACAAACTAGAGCTCTGGTGAAGTGGAGCATGGAAGGGACGGGTGCCTCCTGCAGCACTCGGCCGGGCCTGCGGGCACCACCCCAGCGGCACCTCGCAGCGGGCACACTGTGGACACTTTCCTTGGCTGGAAACTACAGAAGGACCTGAGGCCTCTTGGGGCAGTCAGATTTCTGTCCAGGAAGAGAGCACTGACTTCACTAAGGTCACGTTGAAATGACCTCCTTCATTTAAGTCCTTATTGGGCATGGCGTCATTTTTGAATTTTTCACTTTTAAAGACACTGATTTAAAAAGATTCTGAAAATATACACATGCAATTACAGCCGTTTGGTATATTTTATGAAATCTGGTTTTTCAAAGTCTCTCAGGAATAAATGAATAGCTTTTTTCATAATTGAAAACGCCTCTACTGGGGCTTCCCTGATAGCTCAGTTGGTAAAAAAAAAACAACCCACCTATAATGAGGAGACCCCGGTTCCATTCCTGGGCCGGGAAGATCTGCTGGAGAAGGGACAGGCTACCCACTCCAGTATTCTTGGGCTTCCCTTGTGGCTCAGCTGGTAAAGACCCCGCCTGCAATGCGGCAGACCTGGGTTCAATCCCTGGGTTGGGAATATCCCCTGAAAAAGGGAAAGGCTCCCCACTCCAGTATTCTGGCCTGGAGAATTCCATGGACTGCATAGTCCATGGGGTTGCAAAGAGTTGGACATGACTGAGGGATTTCACTTTTCACTTACCTCTTAGGTAGATTAGAATCACATAGAAAATTTTTTCAAGTGTACGTTCCTCTTAGTTATAACCAGAAATTAGAACAAGATCTTAACACTTTCTTAATTTCTTTAATTTCTTTGAAGCCTCTTTAATTTCCTTCTTTATGAAGAAGGACAGTAGGACAGATCATGGCCCTACTGAGGACTGACTGAGGTCTGTGCCGAGCACTGGGCGCCCCCACGACTGGTCCCTGAACAGGAGTCCCCTGCAGGTCAGCGGTCACGTGGAGTCCATGTGTGTCTCTGTCTCTTAGAAGAGGAGCTGACGAATAAGCAGCTCTCAGCAAAGGAGAGAACAAGTGAGTGACACTCAGGTGACCCTGAGCACGTGAGCTCGGCGCACGCCTCTTGATGCGTCGTCCTCGCAGTTAATCGGGGCTGGCACCGTCACCCCCTAATTCCCAGACAGCAGGCTAAGCTCAGGTTCTACTCGTGGCTCTTCCAGCGTCCAGGGCTCTGGTCAAAGCGGCTGCCCGAAGCCGCCCCTTCTGACAGCACAGCCAGCTCCCTTTCAGCCGCCTCCAGCCCTCAGGCACCACATGCGGTCCGATTTGGATGTTCCTGTGAACCCAAGGCGTCAGCTGAGACATTCTGTGAAGGTGACCTTAAACTGAGGTGCTCAGTGGTCTGAGGCATCCGTGAGATGGTTGAAACATTTACCAAACCACATGCCTGATGGTCGGGACTCCCAACAAGTTTGTTGAGACCCTGGCATCTGAAATGTATGACCTTCACCGCAGTATATTTTAAAGGATTGCAGAATTGAGTACATTCTGTCATTTAAATTTGCAGGCTGCATTTTAAATATTTAGCTGTACTTTACACGGCATCCTCCTGAACTGTGTCTCGCTGTCCCAGGCCTCTGGTCACCTTGGGTCAAGAGGGCTATGAGGAATCGGCCTTCCTCTGTATCACACTATAACTGTGTTTCCAGTCCAGCGAACACTCACCGGGCCCACAGTCTACAGGAGACACCGTGACACTGATGCCATCATCCCGACTCCCTCACGTCATAGACGGGAAATCAAGGAAGAAAAGACAGCTGACTGAGCTCTTGTGTTTAAAGTATCCAGTCCTGGTGACCGCAGGCCTGGAGGGGAGGAGCTGGGGACCAGGGTTGGGGCCGGAGAGGATGCTCTCGGGGCCCAGGACAGGTGACCAGCCATCTCCCGGAAGAGCGCAGGAAGAAAACAGCATAAGTGACGGTTTAGAGTGATTCTTCATTTCATGCTTTACAGATGTTTCTTCATGGATGTTTTATATGATGAAAATGATATAGGAAACCACTCCAAAATTAACATATTTAAAAATAACTAGAAAGGGCCATCAAAACAACTTGGCAGCCTTGTGCTATAGGATAGAAATGAAGAATAAATACCTATCCTCAGGCAGCCCATCCTGCCTAATGTTGCTGTTGGTAAGTCACTCTGTCATGTCCAACTCTTTGCAACTCCACAGACTGCAGCGTGCCAAGCTTCCCTGTCCTTCACTGTCTCCCAGAGTTTGCTCAAATTCATGTCCATTGAGTCAGTGATGCTACTGAGCAATCTCATCCTCTACCACCTCCTTCTCCTCACCTCAGTCTTTACCAACATCAGGGTCTTGTTCTACGAGTTGGCTCTTCACATCAGGTGGCTACAGTATTGAAGCTTCAGCTTCAACCCAACGTCAGGATCAAGTAAGTGTGCATGAAACCCCACACACTGCCGCCAAAGGTGAGACACAGAAGCAGAGGCTGTTCCACACCAAGTTCAGATACTCTGGTGGCCAGATCCAGGTACACTGGACCATTTCATCTCACGCTCTTTCACCTGCGATATTCTGCTGTCCCCTGGGGACACTGCTCTCCCTAGAGACGCGGGCAAAGTACTTGGCCAACCTCTGTTCTGCACTCTTGACCTGTTGTCTAATGAAACCAACACTTTGAACATTACTTTTGCTGCATTTTTGCATTACTTTATGTTTACATATCTAAGTACATAAAATCAGTCATCTTGAAATGTCAAATACTAATGTACTGTATAAAATTAATTTTATAAAAGTGCAAAAGTCATGTACATATATAGATATGTCAAAAGAGATTAAAAAAAAAGTGCCAAAATAATAAAGAGGAGTTACCTTGGGTTCATGAAAAAAGGTTTTCCTTCTTTAGTATCATTTTATTTTCAACAAATTTTAACATAAAATATAAATTTATAATCAATAACTGTAACAGTAAATATTACTTAAAAAAAAAAAGCCACAAGGTCATTAAAAACATCAGTGGAGAAGCTAGCCTTCAAGGGTCTGAGAAAGGTGCTCTAGCGAGGAAAGTCGACACATATTCTCACTTATTCAGACTGACTTGATAGAGTTTAATTAACATTACACTGCAGAAGCCCGAAGCCTTCCAGTGCGGGGTTTGGTGGCCCTCCATGGTTGCTCTCTCTTCCCACAGGAGGAGCGTGAGGCTCAAGGTTGGTGGACTCCCCGTCGTGGGGTCTGTGGCTGCATAACAGTGGAGCTGGGGCTCTGGGCCACTGGTTACCGCGGGCTCACTCCCTGACTCCCCCCTCAGCGGCTGCACCCTTGGGATGGCCGATTATGCTCCGGGGGGCTTTCCTGAGTGGCCTTGGAACGGAAGCCAAGCACGTGTGAGCTCCACAGGAGAGTGAGACAAAGAAGGTCCAGGGAGGAGCCAGCAAGTGCCTGCCGCCTACCCTCCTCACAGGCTTGGCTGGAAGCCGAGTACCCTTCAACCCTGACATCCTCCCATCCACCCGTGTCTGCTGCCTTGCTTCCACACCCACGCCCCACCACACCTGGGCTCCTCTGTGGACTTTCTGGAGGAGAGAAGCAGGAGCCGAGGCTTGAAATATCCTTTCTACGAATCATGCAGACAAGCCTCCAGTATTCATTTTGGAAGCCTTGAAATCACCCAGAAGCAAACACAAGTTAGCTGACTTCTTATTCCCCAATGGAACACTAGCACAGTCCCCAAACTCCCGCAATTGGTTATATGCATTCATTCATTGAACAGATACTCTGTGAATGCCAAATACGAGCCCAGCCCCATGGAGAGGTGAGCACACTGCCCAGCGTGGTCCTCGCCTCGGAGGAGTCACGTTAAGAGGAGACAGCTGCATGCAGCTCGTGGACAGACAGTGACTCCCCAGGCTGAGGGGCAAACTGCGGACTATCTCACAGGTCGGTGTCCCGGGTGATGTTGAGGCTAGACTTCCGGTTCTGCACATCTGATCAAATCAGAGGTGTCAGAGGTGTCTGTGGAGGGACTGGAAATAGACGTTTCTTCACCATCAGGGACCTCGGATGAACAGCAGTAGAGCATCTGACAGCCTGTACCCTCCATGGGTGAGGCTGGGTCTTTGCGAGACAGTCTCCTTCCTGATAAGAATCACCAACGTTGGAAGAGCAAACCTCTTGTCACATGCATAGCACACCATGTGGTCTGCAGGTCACGAGCTGAGGCACCCAGCTGCAGACTGAGATACCTGGGCGTGGGGCCGCTTATCTCTGCGCCACCTGGACCCACTGTGCTCACTCCATAGACCAGCATGGAAACAGACATCCCTCATGGGAATGGCTCCATATATGAATTAAAGTCACAGTGTAATTATGGTGGGTCACCACTTAAGAGTAAAATTGATCCCCAAAGGGGATATTTCCCCATGAAGATATGTTTCCTTCTAAAAATAATGGCCAACTTTGACTTTCAACCAAGACCCATCAGAACAAATGGAGAAGAGGTGAGACAATAAAAATTTTTATCAATGTTTAAGCCTCTGGGTAATGAACCACGTGAGAGCACACAGAAAACTCAGGAGACATTGCTTATGTGACGGTTTTACGCTCAAAATTTGTATCTCGCCTCCCAGAGCGGCACACTAGGGCCACCGCTTTATTGTAAAAGTTGGGTACACTTAGGAGGAAGTCTTCCTGTTAATATAAAGCTATGTCTTTCTGATACCACTTCCCCCTCTCATCTAAGGCGGACAGCCTCTGCCGCATATCAATAATATATCAAGCGCAAATGCACCTTCAAGTTCCGACAGAGCGCTAACACATTAAAACTACTGTGTGTGAGATAATTAGAAGAAGGAGAGCCCGGGATTCATCAGAGGCAAAGGCAGGAGTCAATTACAGATGCCGTGGACACGACACAACTCTGACCCACCGTCCGAACCGTCCTGCGTCCAGGCTCCCGAACACCCACCTACAACTCCCGAGGCCTTTGCCTTCCCCGACAGTTTTCTAGAATTGTGATGGTAATTACACCCTGAAACAAGGCTCTGTTTCCCAACACACTTGCTTCCTGCGGTTCGTCTTACCACAGCCCGAATCTCCGGAGAGCTTTCCGGAAACTGCAGAGGACGTGCTCCAGGGTCTTACAGGCAGTGAGGGCACCTTTCAGCTCAGCCTGCTCTGCTGGAAGGAGGCTCTCCGCCCCACTCGCCGCCCCTCCGCACGCTTCCCCAGCATCACGGTTGGGTCCCGGATGCTGAGCGCCAAGAACCAACCAAGAGCCCAGCGCACGGGGAGAGAGCTGGGCGTCTCTGTCTCTCTCTGCTCCTGCTCCATCTCCTTCTCTGTCTCTAACTTTCGGATCCAGACACTCCCTTTCTGTCTTGAGAACCCATACATAGTCTGTGATAAGACTTGGGTTTGAGCTAAGATAAGACATAAACACCTTGCTGTTTCCTGGCTTGGACACTATAGGTTCAAACTCAATTTTTAATGTTTATTTTCTTTATGCCATTGTTCCTTTGTACACTTTCACAAAGAGGAGCAGGAGTCAGGTATTCCTGGATAACATACTAATATCATCAAAGCCTATCTGAGTTATAGTAGTCAAGAATTGGCTTGATTCTCATCAAAAATAAACAAATAAATAAGTGTGTGAGGTGACGACATGTTAATTAACTCAACTATGGGATTCTCTTGCAATGTTTATGTGATAATATATCAAATCATTACTTTGTGCACTAGAAATATGATCTTATCTGCCAATTATGTCTCAATAAAGCAGAAGAAAGAATGGATTGTGATTGGACCAAAACGAGGATGTGAGGTGAACTGTCTCATGTGTGACGAGCAGTTTCAGCACTAAAATCCCTCCAACCTCCAAAGACAAACATAAAGCAATGCAGAGAGCAGAAGAGCAAACCTGGACTCAAGCAGACACAGCGAACGGGAAAGCGACTCGCACCTGCTGCTGCCGCCTCCGAAGATGAGCGGAGGCCTAATTCCAGGCCCTGGTCTGGTTCCCTAGAGCCTGGACAGGACGTGCCTCTCTTCCTCACCAGAGCCATGTCATGGGCAGCCTTTGCTTCTGACAAAGCAACAGAACTGTTTGTATCCATAACATACACGTAAGAAGAAAATTTCCTTTGCAATAAAGGCATGAAGGCTATTAAGAGGACATCGATGCTCATGCTCTGCTTTGCTAAGTTAAATTATCTCCTGTGAAGTGCCACGTTTTTAAAGACAAAGTCTAAAGATGAGTTTTGGCACATGAACACACCTGGTCACAGTGCCCCAAATAAGATTCCTCACCCCGAAAAGGTCCTGTGTCTCTCATCCCAGGCAACCCCACCTAGAGGCAACCACTGCTTTGGTTTCTAACACCTTAGATCACATGTGTCCGTACTAGTATATTCCACGTAAACAGAATCGTGGGCTCTGAGATCTTTTTGGTCTGGCTTCCTTTGTTCAGAATCAGGTTGGTGAGCATCGCCCTTGAAGCCGGGCGTCCGGACAGTTTGCTGCCTTTAAGCATGAGCAGTGTTCCGTTGTATGAATGCCTCTCCCAGAGTTTATTTATTCCCTTGTTGGTGGGATTTACTTGTGATCGAGCTTCTGGCTGTCATGAGGGTGAATTCACCAAGACTCTTCTTTCTGAGTCTTCTGTAGACACGTGATTCATGTCTCTTCAGTCAAAATCGAAACGGGTTGGTTGGCCATAAAGCAGGTACAAGCTAGCTTTCAGGGCATCACCAAACCGTCTTACCTCCCGTAAGAGGGGTCAAGGCCCATCTGCTCCACCTCCTCAACACCCTTGCTGCTTCCAAGAGGTGGAATAAAAATTCTTCCTAGAAACTCATCCTGCTCTCAGGGATATACTCAGGACAGCAAGCAATGGTCATGGCAGGTGACTTTCAAAGTGAATGAAAGTCGCTCAGTCACAGAATTCTCCAGGCCAGAATACTGGAGTGGGGAGCCTTTCCCTTCTCCAGCAGATATTCCCGACCTAGGGATTGAACCCAGGTCTCCCACATTGCAGGCAGATTCTTTACCAGCTGAGCCACAAGAGAAGCCCAAGAATACTGGCGTGGGTAGCCTATCCCTTCTCCAGGGGATCTTCCCAACCCAGGAATCGAACTGAGGTCTCCTGCATTGCAGGCAGATTCTTCACCAACAGAGCTACCAGGGAATCCTGCTCTCAGGGAGATACTCAGGACAGCAAACACTGGTCACAGTGGTGACTCCCAAAGTCAGCGGCAAAGGCGAGGCTGGAGGCTCAGCATGCACCGCTCCTTGCAATGTGCCTCCCACACGCCTCGTAAGTGGCGAGGGGAGGGGCTCCAACCACCTAAGTGAAGGGGGCGGCAGATGGGCCTGGAGACCTAGGAGCAGCGGCATCTTGAAATCCACAAAATCCCCAAGCTTTGCCAGCCGACCCTGCCCCTCGACATGACCGCAGGACGCAGGACAGGCCGCGTCCTGCTAACAGCATGATCAGAGTCTAGGCAGACAGCAGGAGCGACCAAGCCACGGCGGGGGAGGGCTGCAGAGAGAAAAGGAGGAACCATCCCAACCTGAGAGGGGAGTGACGGGGGGTGGGGGGTAACCTAGCAGCTCGTCCGGCCTCGCCAGGCACCAGCTCCACACGTCTCAGATCAGCTGCGACCGTCGTGCGTTTTTCACTAAGTGACCGCCATGTGTTTTGTCTCCAGAAAAGCCCCGGGCTCCTGTGATTTTGCCACCACTTTGCCAGTCCTCACAGAAACTTGGTAACCCCCGTCCACCGCCAGACAGAGGCTCCCCTTCCCCGGGGTCTCTGCCCTTCAGCTCTCAGAGGGGATGCTCCAGCTGGCAGGTTAGGGGTCAGCCCACAGGAGCTGCCGGCGCCCAGCTCCGTGCTGATGGCTGTGCCCTGTGAACACGCTTGCTCGCTCACCAGGCTTTACTCTAAGCACAGACTCTCTGTTAATAGTTTTCAGCAATTGACCCTAGAATTTTCAGGCTGACAAAAAGTTAACCTGCTGCTTTTACATTCCAATATCATGTTTTCAATGTTGGTCTTTAGGTTAGAAAACTAATGGAGAACGCAAAGGCATCGCAGGAGAGACTGTGACACGCTACACGTGATCCCAAGTCAGCGTCCACTCATTTCTCTCCTGATGATCCTGTAACAGTGTTGTCAGAATGAGGGAGAAAGGTGTGACTTTTACACTTTTTTTCCTGTCACACTAGTTTAACTTCTTTAACTTCCTGGGCAAGTGCTCTGGGTTCAGCCATCCACAGAGGCATCACACCAGGTCCTGGAGATTCCTGGAACTTTCCACTTATAAAACCACCCATAGATACGTCCACTAGATTTGCGTAGTATTTATTATGTACTGGCGATGGGGCCTCTGTACTCACTGTATTTCTAACCCTTAAGATGCCGGAATGATGAGATCGGTCGGGGTGAGCCCAGCAGTGGCCACGTGCTGTGGTCAGCGAGGAGGGGACGGCTGCATCGGTAACAGGCTCATTGCCACCCGCTACCCCAGGGAAGTCCAGCTCATGCGATGGTTGACCGGTCCTGGCAGCTGGAGTAGGAAGCAGGGTAACCGGCTCTCCTCCACGTCCAGGGAGACGGTCTGCGTGCAGCTCACATTTGGAGATGGCAGACGCCTTCTACTGACTCGGTGTGACACGCAGGTGGATTGTGGCTGCTTTTGCAACACAGTGAAGAATTCATCTTTGGTGCAATGAGCCTACGGGACGGCTACAGGAAGAGTCGTGGAGACGAGAGCATTTCTAACTGTCAGATGAAACAGAAAACACACCTCCTCCACCTCCTCCCCGTCCTCACCCTCAGAGCTGGGCACGCAGCAGCCTGCAGTGGAGACGCACTGCTGCCTGAACCAGGGCGCTCATCTGGCGTCGGAATGGAGTCACTGCCCGGCTCCACAAACACCACTCGTTTGCGTGCATTTTCATCCAAAAAATGCTCCCCCGCTTGGGTCCTCTGGACCTTGTCCAAGGCAAAATTAAATTTTAAAATTTATGTCCACCAATAAACCGAACTTCTTTCTTTGGAAATAAGGCTCTTCAGCCAAAGCCGTGATATCTGATGAAGACACAGACGGTGGAGGTGGCTCCCCCACCGGGTACCTCAGTGCTTCCAGAAACCAAACTGTCTCCGCGGGACTTTCTCCCCCACCGGGCACCTCAGTGCTTCCAGAGACCAGACTGTCTCCGCAGGACTTTCTCCCCCACCGGGCACCTCGGTGCTTCCAGAAGACAAAACTGTCTCTGCAGGACTTTCTGAGTCTAAGGCTCTGGCTCCAAAGTCCGGACTCGGCGCACACCTTGTGGGTCCCCCGGCCTGTCCAGGGCTCAGGACTGGAAACTTGCAGCTTCTTGGAGGACAAGGGCAGAAACCACAGAGAAAACCGCAGCATAGATGCAAACACCCAAACGTGGGGACACGGTGTCTCTCGGCCTCCTTTCTGAGATGAACCTCAGCGAAGGGAAGGGACTCCTGGGACCTGAGGAAAGGTTTGGACAGACACGCATGGAGCCGGCAGAGGAGCGGGAGGCCCTGGTGGAAACAGGAGGCCGAGAAGCGAACCCGGTGCGGGGGCCACGGTGGGGAAGGGCAGGAAACCCCTGGCCAGGGCTTCGTCCTGGGGCCACAGAAAGTGAGTCACTCGCCATCAGAGGACTGGAGGTGGGAGCAGCATGAACTCGCCCACGGAGGACCCCCTGGCCTGTGATTCTCCACAGGAGGTTGGCACAAACGGGCCACAGCACCTGCACCTCTTAGGTGCTTAAGGCGACCTCAGCTCCTGCTGTTCTGAAATACAGCACATTTGTAGGGACGGTGGAGCCCAGAGATGCCAGGGAGATGCTATCTGTCAACACCCGTTCAAAAACTGTATCATGTGCTTAATTCTGAAAGGCAGAATGAAAGGGTCCCTCTTCTCTGAGCAGAGAGAGGCTGGAGGGCTCAGTGGGGCTGGCAGAGGCTCCCGCTGCCCTTGCTGGTCACTGGCCACAGAGGGGCCCAGAATCCATGCTCAGAAGAAGAAAAAGAGCATCTCTTGTCTGGGTTTTTTAAAGCTATTTTGCAGGTAACCGTCTATTACCGTAGCTCCACTCCAGACTCTTTCCTAGAAGAATCCACTAGCCCTGAGCTGTCAAAGGCTGATGGGAAAGGCTCACCCTCTCAGCAACTGGAAGCGATTTATCCTGGTGGTTTTTCCTTGAATCACAGAAGCCGACCTCCATTAACTTTATTATGATGTGAGATCTGTTTTTGAAGGCTTCTACTACTAAAGACAAAACAATGTACATGAAGATTTTAAAATAATCTGCAGAGTTTCCTAATTACCTTCATTGTTGGTCACCTCAATCCATCTCTGTTATGTGAGCATTTTGAGGAAAGAAAGTCGGCTTCCTCTTTTATAATGTGAAAGATGGAGCTTTTTTAAAATAAGTCACTGAACTGCTGGCTGTTGTGTATATGTCAGGAACAGGCCTGTGATGGGATTTTGTCTCCCAGGGTCTTGCATTAACCTGGGCACTGAGACTGTCACACAAGCAGTGGTTCTGGGCACAGCTTCCCCCCGCCCCAACCCCGCCGGGTCCCAGGCGCAGCCAATCAAGATTTTCCCTCTAATTGTCACCGAGTTTCCTGTGGTCTCATCATTAGGACACAGACTGATTTGTAGATCCGAGGTCCCCTCCCAAACTCCACCCCGGGGGAGACAAAGGTGCGCACACTTGGGGACAAGTCGTAGGAGGTACCCTGAATGGACCAGGTGTGGGGAGCTTTACAGAGAAGCCTCCAGGGATCTGGGAGGACACAAGAGCCTGGCTGGGGCCAGACCTCAGCTCTGCTGACCTGGTGACCTTCAGGATCAACCACGTGTTTCTCCCCATGAACGTCTGGCTGGGGGTGCAGATCAGAGGCCCTCCTCCGAAGCTGCCGAGTGTTGTGTGATTGGAGTTGGTGGAGGAAGCCTGGGCAGCAATTTCTGAGGGTAAGAAAGCTTGGCCAGGACACCCTGGAAGAGTCCCCTGGAGGGCTGGTCCCGGAGACCGGGTGTGGTGGGACCTTAGCGCGTTACTCTGAGGGCTCACATGGTGCTCGCCACAGACAAGGTCTGCATGAAGGAAGCAGGTGTGGGGTGGGGGACTGACCCGGGCGCGCAGACGTGAAGGCAAGAGGGAAACGGGCTTCAGGTTCAGGGCCTCCCCCAAGAAGCCGAAGTCAGGATGCGCAGCCGGAGGGGTCTGCGATCTCTCAGACTGCCGACTCTGCCTGTGCCCTCCTCCACGCGCCTGTGGGAACACGACTCCGCTGGTCCGGCCGCTGGCGACCAAGGCTCTTTGAGGGTTAATTCTGAGTCACTCGTGCTGAGCTGTCGTTAGTCGCTGAGTCCTGTGTGACTCTTTGAGACTCCGTGGACTGTAGCCCACCAGGCTCCTCTGTCCATGGGAGTCTCCAGGCAAGAGTCCCGGAGCGGGTGCCAAGCCCTTCTCATCGCTCAAGTTAGAGCTACTGGGCTTCCCTTGTAGCTCAGACGGTAAGGCATTCGCCTGCAGTGCAGGAGACCCAGGACCGATCCCTGGGTCGGGAAGATCCCCTGGAGAAGGAAATGGCAACCCACTCCAGTATCCTTGCTGTGAAAATCCCATGGACAAAGGGGCCTGATGGGCTACAGGCTATGGGGTCACAAAGAGTCAGACACGACTGAGTGACTAACGCACACCTCAAGTCACTCGCGGTGCTTTTCAGATCCAGGAATATCAGAGCAGTCCAGAGGCCACCCCTGCGGGCTGGTGCCAGGCAGAGTGATGAGAGAGCTGAGCCGACATTTAAAGCGTGATTGAATTCCACGCTCTTCAAATGTCTTTAAACTTTTCCCAGAGAAGTGGGCTGTACCTGGTGAAAGCTGGGGTGATCCTGAAACAGCCCAAGAACCTGCAAGACAGTCTTTGCCTGTTGGTTACCCAGGGCATTTTCCCAGGGCCTGGAACTGGTGATGGGAGTTGTGGTCATTCAAAAAGAAAATGAGGGAGGGAGAGGGTGGGATGATTTGGGAGAATGGCATTGAAACAGGTATACTATCATGTAAGAATCGAATCACCAGTCTATGTCCGATGCAGGATACAGCATGCTTGGGGCTGGTGCACGGGGATGACCCAGAGAGATGTTATGGGGAGGGAGGTGGGAGGGGGGTTCATATTTGGGAATGCATGTACACCTGTGGTGGATTCATGTCAATGTATGGCAAAACCAATACAGTATTGTAAAGTAAAATAAAGTAAAAATAAAAATTTAATGAAAAAAAAAGAAAAGAAAATGAAAGGCCTGGTGAGACAGTCTATTCCTGTGAGTCCAAGGCAAGACATCAAGCCCACCGACTTCCTTGTTTTCAGGCCTCTGTTCCCTGTCTACAAAGCTGGCTGCATGAGGACTGACTCACAGAAGCTTCAAGAGTGGGACCTGGCCCAGGGCACGTGCTTAATAACTGTCAGTCCCTTCCTTCCTCATTGCTCCCGGGTCTGCCCTGCCTCCGGCCTGTGCCAGGCACTAGTAGGTGCTCAGCAAAGTATGCCAGAGGGTCAGTGGGCAGAATCTGACTGGAGAAGAAAACCAGTTAGTCAGTCTCAAGGAGCAGAAGAGCCAAGGAACCCTGGGTGCGGAGCAGTCTTGTAACTGTAAACAGATAATATAGGGAACATTTAGCAGAAATTATGTTTACTTTACTGAAAAATGGTCTCACAAAAATAGATGGGATGCTTAAAATTAGCACTAAATGACAAGAATTAGCTAATGACCGATATGAAATATTAAGTGGTCTGAAAGAACAACGGGAAGGAAATTGCAGAGCAGAAATCGCACTAATGTCCAGAGGAGACACATTAATAGAGCTGCACTTTCCTATTAAAATGAGTCACTGATTGAGAAGCGGCTGCAAGTGACGCACTCGAGTCTGAGCTCTGGCAGCCACGGCAGGGCCAGGAAGCCCGAGCCCAGCGAGCGACGAGCCGCGGCCCGTGCCACTGCGCAGCGTCCTGCGCCTTCTCATGAAGCAGAGTCTGGTCCAAACCTCTCAGGTTCAGGGAGAAGGATACCAATTTTTCTACCAAGTGGGATGGTATGAACCAGAATTCAAAAAGTAATAAGCCACAGGAAATTAATAAAGCCGACATTCACACTCGTGGGTGAGGGCATGTTAACCCATGGTGGCAGCTGTGCACAGAGGTCCTGAGCTTCTGAAAAGCAGCTCAGCTTGCAGAAAATGTACACTCTGACCACTGTCTCCACTCCTGCGATAATTATAAGGAAGCAATCCATGACTTGCAGGTCCAGGTCCCCTCACACTCTCCAGCGATACTGCATTGTCCTGCCGGCGAGGTGCGTGCCGTCTGCACTCTCTCTGTGGACAGTTTGATAATCAAACCGACAAAAGCAGCAGCAGGGTCTGACCACTATGCACTGGAATGTTAAATGATGCTGAGAATGAAATACCCCTTTCCTAAACTGTTTTGTGCTAATCTAAGCTCTAAATAATTGCTAAGGTTCCTATTGAGTTTTAATAATATATGTTAACTTCAAATTACCATGTTCTATTGTGCATTCTTTCCTAACTCGGCATTCCTGGCGAACACTGGATCTGAGACATGTTACACGCGCCTCTCCCCCTCCAGCGGTATGCCCCTTCAGGGGTGGTACACTCGGCTTTTAAACAGCAGACTCGTACTGAACACAGTGACGCTGTGATTATAAACACAAAGCAACATGGAACGTGCAAACCTGCAACAGCTCACTCAAGAGTTTTTGTGTTTAAAATTTTAAACAGTGAAAAAAATTAAAATGATAGAACAGTGTGAACTATGAGGCATAATGTCATGGTTTGGAAATTTTACTCAAGCACTGAAACCCTTACTGAACTTGAACAGTATCGTGGAAATTGACCTTATCCTATACAAGCAGTTGTTGCTGCTTTCAAATAAAAGAACAATTCAGGAAACAGCATTTTCAGCACCAGCACAGGCAGCCCAGAGGCCAGGAGGCCAGGGCAAGACGGAAGGGGGCTGAGGAGGGTGCTCGGCCGTGAGGGACCCCAGAGCACGAGAGGATGAGGAGGAAGTGGAAATGGGACAAAAACCAGTCTCTGCTGCTGAGGAGAAACGAAGACGTAACTAAGCAGGAGTGAGTGTGTGGCTGTGAGCCACACGCACACAGGTGTACATGCGTGTGCACACACACACATGTGCACACGTAGACACAACTGTGGGTGACTGTAGGTGTGCGTGCTGCCGTAAAGCTAAATTAATTGTAGGCATTTCACTAGGAGCAAACATGGATGGATGGATTTGTAACCTATGATGCAAAATACAGAAACACTAGGGGGCTGTGGCGGGTCTCCTGGTATTGAAGCTGTTCTCCTGGTTGCCATGTACATGTAGACAGAGGTCTGCCCAGGGAGTCCGCCTGATCCAACGCTGCTGGTAAAACCAATTCAAGTAAACAGGCACACAGGCAGACATACTGGAAAAACAGCTAGATGTCCATCAAGAGGGGTCTGGTTGAAAAAAAATCATGTTCTTTTTTTTTTTTTAATCATCTCACCCTCTCCCTCTCCCTCTGAGTCCAAAAGTCCGTTATACACAGCTGTGTCTTTTTCTCCTGTCTTAGATACAGGGTCGTCATTGCCATCTTTCTAAATTCCATATGTATGTGTTAGTATACTGTATTGGTGTTTTTCTTTCTGGCTTACTTCACTCTGTATAATCGGCTCCAGTTTCATCCATCTCATCAGAACTGATTCAAATGAATTCTTTTTAATGGCTGAGTATTACTCCATTGTGTATATGTACCACAGCTTTCTTATCCATTCATCTGCTGATGGACATCTAGGTTGTTTCCATGTCCTGGCTATTATAAACAGTGCTGCGATGAACATTGGGGTACATGTGTCTCTTTCAATTCTGGTTTCCTCAGTGTGTATGCCCAGCAGTGGGATTGCTGGGTCATAAGGTAGTTCTATTTGCAATTTTTTAAGGAATCTCCACACTGTTCTCCATAGTGGCTGTACTAGTTTGCATTCCCACCAACAGTGTAGGAGGGTTCCGTTTTCTCCACACCCTCTCCAGCATTTATTGTTTGCAGATTTTTGGATCGCAGCCATTCTGACTGGTGTGAAGTGGTACCTCATTGTGGTTTTGATTTGCATTTCTCTGATAATGAGTGATGTTGAGCATCTTTTCATGTGTTTGTTAGCCATCTGTACGTCTTCTTTGGAGAAATGTCTATTTAGTTCTTTGGCCCATTTTTTGATTGGGTCATTTATTTTTCTGGAATTGAGCTGCATAAGTTGCTTGTATATTTTTGAGATTAGTTGTTTGTCAGTTGCTTCATTTGCTATTATTTTCTCCCATTCAGAAGGCTGTCTTTTCACCTGGCTTATAGTTTCCTTTGTTGTGCAGAAGCTTTTAATTTTAATTAGATCCCATTTGTTTATTTTTGCTTTTATTTCCAGAATTCTGGGAGGTGGATCATAGAGGATCCTGCTGTGATTTATGTCTGAGAGTGTTTTGCCTATGTTCTCCTCTAGGAGTTTTATAGTTTCTGGTCTTACATTTAGATCTTTAATCCATTTTGAGTTTATTTTTGTGTGCGGTGTTAGAAAGTGATCTAGTTTCATTCTTTTACAAGTGGTTGACCAGTTTTCCCAGCACCATTTGTTAAAGAGATTGTCTTTACTCCATTGAATATTCTTGCCTCCTTTGTCAAAGATAAGGTGTCCATATGTGTGTGGATTTATCTCTGGGCTTTCTATTTTGTTCCATTGATCTATATGCCTATCTTTGTGCCAGTACCATACTGTTTTGATGACTGTGGCTTTGTAGTAGAGCGTGAAGTCAGGCAAGTTGATTCCTCCAGTTCCATTCTTTTTATACAATAAATAGTATGCAGTTTAAAAATGAATGAGAAATATCTCTAGTACACATATTAAGGGGGAAAGCAAGAAGAAAAGAATACTTCTTTGCTTGTATTGAAAAAGTGATAAATTATATATTGCATTTCCTATCACCTACCACCCAGTTATAAACTCATAACTCACCTTGTCTCATCTATAACACCTCCCTTCCCAATTTTTTTGGAGAAAAATGTCAGCCATCGTTTAGTTTCCAAGAGCTGCCATAAGAAATCATCACCAACCGGACAGCTTCAAATGAGAGAAGGGCCTGGAAGTCAGAGATCTCCTATCTGGCTACTTCTATTCTGACACTTTTCTCTTTTCTAGTTAAACTTTACTGCAGGGTAGCTGCTTTACACTGTTATGCTAGTTTCTCTGTGTAACAAAATAAATCAGCTGTGGATATACACACATCCCCTCTTTTTTGGACGTCCTTCCCATTTCGGTCACCACAGAGCGCTGAGTAGAGTTCAGTTTGCTATACAGCAGGTTCTCATGAGTCATCTATTTTATACACAGTAGTGTGCATATGTCAGTCCTAACCTCCAAACCCATTCCAATCCCCCTCCCCCGTGACGCCCGTAAGTTCGTTCTATACGTCTGTGTCTCTCTTTCTGCTTTGCAGATGAGATAATTGAACCATTTTTCTAGGTTCCACAGTCATTCAGTTCAGTCACTCAGTTGTGTCTGACTCTGTGCAACCCCATGGACTGCAGCACGCCAGGATTCCCTGTCCATCACCAACTCCTGGACCTTGCTAAAACTCGTGCCCATTGAGTCAGTGATGCCATCCAAACATCTCATCCTCTGTTGCCCCCTTCTCCCCCCACCTTCAATCATTCCCAGCATCAGGGTCTTTTCCAGTGAGTCAGTTCTTCCCATCAGGTGGCCAAAGTATTGGAGTTTCAGTTTCAGCATCAGTTCTTCAAATACATATTCAGGACTGATCTCCTTTTGGATGGACTGGTTGGATCTCCTTGCAGTCCAAGGGACTCTCAAGAGTCTTCTCCAACACTGCAGTTCAAAACCCATCAATTTGCTCAGTTTTCTTTATAGTCCAACTCTCACAACCATACATGACTACTGGAAAAAAGATCATAGCTTTGACTGGATGGACCTTTGTCAGCAAATTAATGTCTCTGCTTTTTAATATGCTATCTAGGTTGGTCATAGCTTTTCTTCCAAGAAGCAAGTGTCTTTTAATTTCATGGTTGCAGTCACCATCTGCAGTGCAGTGATTTTGAAGTCCAAGAAAATAAAGTCTGTCTCTGTTTCCATTTTTTCCCCATCTATTTGCCATGAAGTGAGGGGACCAGACGCCATGATCTTCTTCTTTTGAATGTTGAGTTTTAAGCCAACTTTTTCACTCTCCTCTTTCACTTTCACAAGGATCCTCTTTCAAGAGGCTTTTTAGTTCTTCACTTTCTGCCATAAGGATGGTTTCATCTGCATATCTGAGGTTATTGATATTTCTCCCAGCAATCTTGATTACAGCTTGTGCTTCATCCAGCTTGGCATTTCTCATGATGTCCTCAGCATGTAACTTAAATAAGCAGAGTGACAATATACAGCCTTGACGGACTCCTTTTCCAATCTGGCGTTGTTCCATGTCCAGTTCTAATTGTTACTTCCTGACCAGTCCATTCTGAAGGAGATCAGCCCTGGGATTTCTTTGGAAGGACTGATGCTAAAGCTGAAACTCCAGTACTTTGGCCACCTCATGTGAAGAGTTGACTCATTGGAAAAGACTCTGATGCTGGGAGGGATTGGGGGCAGGAGAAGGGGATGACAGAGGATGAGATGGCTGGATGGCATCACTGACTCAATGGACGTGAGTCTGAGTGAACTCCAGGAGTTGGTGATGGACAGGGAGGCCTGGCGTGCTGCGAGTCATGGGGTCTCAAAGAGTTGGACACGACTGCGTGACTGAAATGAACTGAACTGAACTGACCTGCATACAGATTTCTCAAGAGGCAGATCAGGTGGTCTGGTATTCCCATCTCTTTAAGAATTTTCCACAGTTTGTTGTGATCTACACAGGAAAAGGCTTTGACATAAACAATAAAGCAGAAATATGTTTTTCTGGAATTCTCTTGATCTGTGATCCAATGGAGGTTGACAATTTGCTCTCTGGTCCCTCTGTGTTTTGTAAATCCAGCTTGAAAATCTGCAAGTTTACAGTTCATGTATTGCTGAAGCCTGGCTTGGAGAATTTTGAGCACTACTTGGCTAGTGTGTGAGATGAATGCACTTGTGCAGTAGTTTGAATATTCTTTGGCATTGTGCTTCTTTGGGCTTGTAATGAAAACTGATCTTTTCTAGTCCCGTGGGCACTGCTGAGTTCTCGAAATTTGCTGGCATATTGAGTGCAGCACTTTCACAGCATCATCTTTTAGGATTTGAAATAGCTCAACTGGAATTCCATCACCTCCACTAGCTTTGTTTGTAGTGATGCTTCCTAAGGCCCACTTGACTTTGCATTAGAGGATGTCTGGCTCTAGATAAGTGATCACACCATCGTGATTATCTGGGTCATTAAGGTCTTTTTTGTATAGTTCTTCCGTGTATTCTTGCCACGTCTTCTTAATATCTTCTGCTTCTGTTAGGGTCACACCATTTCTGTCCTTTACTGTGCCCATCTTTACAAGAAATGTTCCCTTGGTATCGCTAATTTTCTTGGAGAGGTCCCTAGTCTTTCCCATTCCATTCTTTTCCTCTATTTGCATTGATCCCTGAGGAAGGCTTTCTTAGCTTTCCTTGCTATTCTTTAGAACTCTGCATTCAAATGGGTATATCTTTCCTTTGCTCCTTTGCCATTAGCGTCTCTTCTTTTCTCAGATATTTGTAAGGCATCCTCAGACAACCATTTGCCTTCTGGCATTTCTTTTTCTTGGGGATGGCCTTGATCACTGCCTCCTGTACAATTTCATGAACCTCCATCCATAGTTCTTTGTCCTTTGAATCTATTTGTCACTTCCACTATATAATCTTAAAGAATTTGATTTAGGTCACACCTGAATGGTCTAGTGGTTTTCCCTGCTCTTTTCAATTTAAGCCTGACTTTGGATCACAATAAACTGTGGAACATTCTGAAAGAGATGGGAATACCAGACCACCTGACCTGCCTCTTGAGAAATCTGTATGCAGGTCAGGAAGCAACAGTTAGAACTGAAAATGGAACAACAGACTGGTTCCAGTTGGAAAAGGAGTACATCAAGGCTGTATATTGTCACCCTGGTTATTTAACTTCTATGCAGAGTACATCATGAGAAATGCTGGACTGGAAGAAACACAAGCTGGAATCAAGATTGCTGGGAGAAATATCAATAACCTCAGATATGCAGATGACACCACCCTTATGGCAGAAAGTGAAGAGGAACGAAAAAGCCTCTTGATGAAAGTGAAAGTGGAGAGTGAAAAAGTTGGCTTAAAGCTCAACATTCAGAAAACGAAGATCATGGCATCCGGTCCCATCACTTCATGGGACATAGATGGGGAAACAGTAGAAACAGTGTCAGACTTTATTTTGGGGGGCTCCAAAATCACTGCAGATGGTGATTGCAGCCATGAAATTAAAAGACGCTTACTCCTTGGAAGAAAAGTTATAACCAACCTAGATAGCCTATTCAAAAGCAGAGACATTACTTTGCCGACTAAGGTCCATCTAGTCAAGGGTATGGTTTTTCCTGTGGTCATGTATGGATGTGAGAGTTGGACTGTGAAGAAAGCTGAGTGCTGAAGAATTGATGCTTTTGAACTGTGGTATTGGAGAAGACTCTTGAGAGTCCCCTGGATTGCAAGGAGATCCAACCAGTCCATTCTGAAGGAGATCAGCCCTGGGTGTTCTTTGGAGGGACTGATGCTGAAGCTGAAACTCCAGTCCTTTGGCCACCTCATGCGAAGAGTTGAGACTCATTGGAAAAGACTCTGATGCTGGGAGGGATTGGGAGCAGGAGGAGAAGGGGATGACAGAGGATGAGATGGCTGGATGGCGTCACTGACTCGATGGATGTGAGTCTGAGTGAACTCTGGGAGTTGGTGATGGACAGGGAGGCCTGGTGTGCTGTGATTCATGGGGTCGCAAAGAGTCAGACATGACTGAGTGACTTAACAGAACTGAACTGAACTTGGCAATAAGAATTTCATGATCTGAGCCCCTGTCAGCTCCTGGTCTTGTTTTTGCTGACTGTATAGAGCGTCTCCATCTTTGGCTTCAAAGAATATAATCAACCTGATTTCAGTATTGACTATTTGGTGATGTCCATGTGTAGAGTCTTCTCTTGTGTTGTTGGAAGAGGGTGTTTGCTATGACCAGTGTGTTCTCTTGGCAGAACTGTTAGCCTTTGCCCTGCTTCATTTTGTACTCCCAGGCCAAACTTGCCTGTTACTCTAGGTGTCTCTTGACTTCCTACTTTTGCATTCCAGTCCCCTATGATGAAAAGGACATCTCTTTTGGGTGTTAGTTCTAGGTCTTGTAGGTCTTCCTAGAACCATTCAGCTTCTTCAGCATTACTGGTTGGGGCATTGACTTGGATTACTGTGATATTGAATTGTTTGCCTTGGAAACAAACTGAGATCATTCTATCATTTTTGAGATTACACTCAAATACTGCATTTTGGACTCTTTCGTTGACTATGATGGCTACTCCATTTCTCCTAAGGGATTCTTGCCCACAGTAGCAAATATAATGGTCATCTGAATTAAACTCACTGATTCAAGTCCATTTTAGTTCATGATTCCTAAAATGTCGATGTTCACTCTTACCATCTCCTGTTTGACCACTTCTAATTTGCCTTGATTCATGGACCTAACATTCCAGGTTCCTTTGCAATATTGCTCTTTACAGCATCGGCCTTCACTTCCACCACCAGTCACATCCACAACTGGCCATTGTTTTTGCTTTGGCTCCGTCTCTTCAACTTTTCTGGAGTTATTTCTCCACTCTTCTCCAGGACCATATTGGGCACCTACCAACCTGGGGAGCTCATCTGTCAGTATCCTATCTTTTTGTCTTTTCATACTGTTCACGGGGCTCTCAAGGCAGGAATACTGAAGTGGTTTGCCATTCCCTTCTCCAGGAGACATTGTTTTGTCAGAACTCTCCACCATGACCCATTCATCTTGGGTGGCTCTACACGGCATGCCTCATAATTTCATTGAATTAGACATGGCTGTGATCCATGTGATCAGTTTGATTAGTTTCCTGTGACTGTGGTTTTCATTCTGATGGACAGGGATAAGAAGCTTATGGAAGCTTCCTGATGGGAGAGACTGACTGTGGGGGAAACTGGTTTTTGTTCTGATGCCATGCTCAATAAATCTTTAATCCAAGTTTCTATTGATGGGTGGGTTTTATTCCCTCCCTGTTGTTTGACCTGAGACCCAAGCTATGGTGGAGGTAATTAAGATAACGGTGACCTCCTTCAAAAGGTCCTGTGCACATCGCTGCACTCAGTGACCCACACCTGCAGCAGGCCGCCGCCAGCCATGCCTCCACTGGAGACTCCTGGACACTCACAGGCAAGTCTGGCTCTGTCTCTTGTGGGGCCACTGCTGCTTCCTCCTGGGTCCTGGTGTGCACAAGGTTTTGTTTGTGCCCTCCTAGAGTCTGTTTCCCTAGTCCTGTGTAAGTTCTGGAATCAAATCCCACTGGCTTCCAAAGTCAAATTCTCTGGGCATTAGTCCCTTTCCCAGGTCCCCAGGTTAGAAAATCTGTTGTGGGTCCTAGAACTTATTTTAACAGTGTGAGAACTTCTTCAGGATAATTGTTCTGTAGTTTGTGAGGTGTCTGCTCAGCAGCTGTAAGGTGGGGTTAATGGTGACCTCCTCCAAGAGGGCTTATGCCACACCCGAGTCTGCAGCATCCAGAGGCCCTGCCCTTGTGGCAGGCCACTGCTGACCTGCACCTCTACCGGAGACGCAAACACAGCTCTGGCTCAGTCTCTGCGGGGTCTCTGGGTCCTGGTGCACACAAGGTTTTGTTTGATCCCTCTGAAACTCTCTGGCGGTTATGGGGTTTGATTCTAAATGCGATTTTGCCCCTCCTACCATCTTGCTGGGGTTTCTCCTTTGCCCTTGGACATGGGGTGTCTTTTTTTTGATGAGACCCAACATTCTCCTGTTGATGGTTTATCAAAGCAAGTTGTAATTTTGGAGTTCTCGCAGGAGAAGATGAGCACACGTCCTTCTACTCCGCCGTCCTACACTGGCTGAGTAGATTCCACATATATATGTTAATTATTTGTTTTTGTCTGTCTGACTTACTTTACACTGTAAGACTGTCTTTAGGTCTGTCCATGTCTCTACATACAGTTTTATTTTTGTTTTCATTTCTGATTATTTCCTGAAGATAAATAACCTAAAAGTGCAGTTACTGAGTTAAATGGCATAAAAACTTCAAGAGCTTTGAAAGCTGTTTCCAGATTGTTTTTTAGCAAGTTCACATCAGTTTTAACTTTTATTGGAGTATAGTTGGTTTACAATGTTGCGTTAGTTTCGGGTGTACAGCAAAGTGAATCATTATACATATGCATATATCCACTCTCTCTTTTTTAGATTCTTTTCTATATAGGCCACCACAGAGCATAGAGCAGAGTTCCCTATGCTATACAGTAATTACTTATCTATTATATGTATATGTATATGTATGTGTGTGTGCATGTGTGTGCATGTGCGTGTGTATAAGTCAATCCCAACTTCCCAATTTATCCCTTCTCCACCCTATCCCCTGATAACCATAGCTTTGTTTTCTACATCTGTGACTATATTTCTGTTTTGTAAATAAATTTATTTATACCCTTTTTTTAAATTAAAACATGTTGCTGTTGTCGTTGCACCGTGGGGCATACGGGAGCTTAGTTCCTCAGCCAAGGGTCAAATCTGGGCCCCTGGAGTGGAAGCACAGTCCTAACTGCTGGACTGCCAGGGAAGACCACTGAACCCTTGGTTTTATTATTATTTTTTTGAACCCTTTGTTTTAGATTCCACGTGTAAGTGATATCATATATTTGTCTTTCTGTGTTTGACTTACTTCATTCAGCATGACAGACAGTCCCAGGTCGACTTGTGTTGCTGGGAATGGCATGACCTTGTGCTTTTTTCTGGCTGAGTAATATTCCATTATTTGTGTACACCACATCTTCTTCACCCATTCCTCTGTTGATGAACACTTAAGAGGGCTTCCATGTCTTGGCTATTATAAACAGAGCTGCGGTGAACACTGGGATACACGTGTCTTTGAATGATGGTTTTCTCCGAGCGTATGCCCAGTAGTGGGATAGCTGGGTCATATGGTAGTTTCATTTTTAGTGTTTCAAGGAACCTCCATATGACCCTCCATAACGGCTGCACCAATTTGCTCTCCCACCAACAGTGTACGTGGGTTCCCTTTTCTCCAGTCACTCCAACAATTACAGCTGAAGACTTTTTTGAGGATGGCCATTCTGAATGATGCGAGGTGATGATCCTTTGTGGGTTGCTTCATTTGCCAATGTCTTCTCCCATTCTGAGGGTTGTGTTTGTGTTTAGTTTATGGCTTCCTTTGCTTTATTTCTATCACCAGTAAACAAAAAGATCCACACATTGGGTATTATCATTTACAAAATAATAAAAATCAGATTATGGATTTAATCAATTTAAAGAAATACTTTATGCTAGTTGTGGTTCTTTGGCCATCATGGGAAAGCTTCAGAAAGGAGGTGCCTATAACAGGTGGCCCGGCCGTGAGAGCTGTCCTCCGAGGGGCCAGGCCAGGTCAGGCCTGCAGCCGGGGTCCCACCTTGACTGTGCACAGATAAGGACAGGCCACCTGTGGCCGCTCAGAATCCATGGGGCGGCCTGACCAGGTGTAGCCAGGTCATGGGACTGCGGAGTGCAGGAGCGGGCCCATGAGATGCTCCTGAGCCAAAGAAGGAGCTGGATTCGGCGCCGGCAAGAGCGTCTGCTCCCATAAACCAGCTTTACTCTATTTGCAGAAATGAATGTGCTATGCAATTTTCAATTAGTCAAATGTATTGACTTTACTCATTAGCTAACTTCAAGTGTTACTGTGCTTATAAAGATTGTTGTACACTTTTAGATTAAAAGAAAATTTTTATACTTTTTGTTTTTATACATTTTTATTTATACTTTTTATTTAATACTCCCTCCTCTTGAATTGGGCTTCCCAGGTGCACTTGTGGTAAAGAACCTGCCTGCCAGTGCAGGAAACTTAAAAGACACGTGTTTGATCCTTGGGTCCCGGAGATCCCCTGGAGGAGAGCATGGCAACCCACTCCAATATTCTTGCCTGGAGCATCCCATGGACAAGAAGCCTGACAGACTGTAGTCCATGGGGTTGCAAAAGGTAGGACATGACTGTAGTGACTGAGCAGGTAGTTCTCACACCTCTTGAATTACTTAGGAATAATTTCAGTTTCCAGGAACAGAACTCAACTTAAACATAAATATTTTAAGTATGAAGGGATTTTTTTTCCCCAAAAATAACTATCAGGGCATTATTTCGGTTCTGTATGTGGGAGTCAGACAATCTGTCACCTCTAAGACCTGACCCTGCCTGTCAGGACCATCCCAGGCCCTGCACATCTCCCCCAGGTGAGAGCTAAGTGGTAGGACCTGCACCCTGAGGACCTCACCCCTGCCCCTCCCTGGTCCCCTCCTCCCAGGTCTGGAGACTCAGTATGAAACTGAGGCTACTGTGCATGAGTCAAAGCCTGCGTGATCACCAACAACCCCCTGCCGTGTGGGTTTTCACTCAATGAGTTATCCTATTAAACATGACACAGCCCACCTAATGCACTGTCTCCCACGTAGTGAGCGTTATTTCTCTTGTTTCCCCAGGGTTTTAGCACCATGTTGGGAGGGGTCAGCCCTGGGTGGGTAGGGCCTCCCAGGGAGCCCCCTTGTATCCTTCAGTCACTTTGTGCTGAGCTCGGTCACCTTTGCCTCTGCCATCTCTAACAGAGGAGCCTCAAGGTGATTTTTTTTTTGGAAAGAATAATAAACGAAGGGAGGCGTTTGTATTTAGAGCCCATGGTGGAAGGAAGGGCACCAAGCAGAGAGATGTGTCCTCCTGCTTCCCCTCCACAAGGAAAAGAAGCCGGAACCGATCAGAAGCAGGCAGCGAGCAGAACTCAGTTCGCGGCCCCAGCACTGAGGGTTTGCCTTTTCCTGGAACCCATCACTCCTGTAGATCGTCAGGATGCTGGGAGGTAAGCAGAGACCATGCTGCTCAAACATGAGTCAGCCATGAAACACAGTGTCCCCTTTCCCACAAGCACGCTTTGGTTATTAGAGTGACTGCACCTCAAATGCTAGAAACAGAAGCCGGGGAAGCACCGCCTCCCTGGTGCCTGGAGCCCAAGGCCTGGAGTCGGTCCTGTTTCCGGTTTCTTGTTTACCCCATCTCCTCCTCTGCTCCCTCTGTGTCTCAGCTGATGCCACTCCACTCACAGCTTGGCCCTCCGTTTATGGTCTGCTGTTTAGAAACCTTCCATCAGAGCGTGATTTGAAACATTTTTCTATTGTGATGCCCTGTTCCTTTACTTCACAGCTGTTCTCTTTTCCCTTTTTTGTATTATATTTGATTTATAAGAAATTTACAGTTTACAGAGCTGACCCCCGCAACTTAATGTCCACGGCATAGTCAAGCACAAGGCAGATGACTGTTATCAGGATGCCTCGAAGGAGACCTGCAAACGTCACCAGGATGTTCGGTCTGACTTCAACTCCAGCCTGGTCAACCTGTCCAGGGATTTCAATTATCCCTCCTCCTCGGCTAAAAGCTGCCTCCGAGAGACTTCCTAAGGAGAAATGGCAACCCACTCCAGTATTCTTGCCTGGAGAATCCCAGGGACAGAGGAGCCTGGTGGGCTGCCATCTACGGGGTCGCACAGTTGGACATGACTGAAGCGACTTAGCAGCAGCAGTTTGATGCCAGATATTGAGGTCTAGTTTTCAAACAAAACTATATACTCCACACCTAAGTTCAGCTTCTTAGCAACAATCTAGAATTGATGAGCAGCAGGTAGAAACCCAAGCAAAGCAAAATGCTTCTGTGGACAACTCTCAATAGGAGGAAATCATTACAGGCAGTAGAAGGTGGGGAAGGAAAGAAGTGATTCTTAAAAGAAAGGGAAAAGGCTGG
Organism: Capricornis sumatraensis; assembly: GCF_032405125.1. Taxonomy (NCBI): domain Eukaryota; kingdom Metazoa; phylum Chordata; class Mammalia; order Artiodactyla; family Bovidae; genus Capricornis; species Capricornis sumatraensis. The sequence continues at coordinate 121,401,307 of NC_091074.1, forward strand.
AAGGGGCATTACAGGTGGTAGACATGGATTGAACTTGCTTGCTAGACAGACTTCAGCCAAGGCCACCCTCATCACAGGGAATGCAAGGCCGGGCTTTGTCCCCACAGAGCTCAGCCGTGTTGCCGCAGACCCTGTGCACAGTTCCCATCTCATCTCTCCTGGACGGTGGGGCCTGCGGATTCAAGAGTGGGAAATAAGCACTGCCCTGGGCTGAGGACTGCAGCCACCTGTGAGCCATCAGCCTGCCTCCTGGGCACCAGGGGACCCCAGACCCAGCTCGCTGTGCAGGGCAGCCCCCTGGCCCAGCTCTGGTCAAAGGATGGATGGGGAGGGACACTCACAGCTCGATGCCTGGAGCCCCAATCTGGAAGCCCACCCACTCTACTCCCGCCCCCAGTTCCTGCTGCCTGAAGAGACTCTGAACCCTGGGGGGCGGGGGGGTGGGGGTGGGGAAGGTCCCAGATGCCTGAAAAATACATCCTCAGTTGTTGGGCCACTGAAGTTTGGGAGTGTCTCAGCGATTGGACTATTCTGATTAATATGTCATGTCCTTTATTTCCTAGAATGTTATGCTCTTGCAGTCAGAAATTTGGGAATGATCATTCTCCTCTTTTGTGAGGAGCTTCTCAAGTCAGTGGAGGAGGTGGAGACCAGAGCCTTTCCCAGCTCTGCAGGGTCATCTGAGAGCCTCGGACGAGATGGGATAGTGCGCAGGTCTTTCTCGGTCTTCGCAACAATGAGATGCCATTTTGTAGTTTCAGGGGTAGCGTGAAGGCCGATATATAAATATTGCAATAAAATAGACACAACTCCAACTGAGGTCAACACAGAACTTAATCAGGACCAGGAAAGCCTAGAGCATGCTGAGCTCCTGACATGATAAGCATCCAAGGAAACCCTAGTCTCTTGCCAGGTGGGGGCTGTCGAAGGGTTAACTACACACAGGAACCCCTAGCTTCACGACAAATGGGAACTGATCCTCAAAAGGCAGTTTGCTTTTAGCTGGGACGATGCTAACAGTTGTAGATAAGCCTGTGAACAATACCTCCTGAGCATCCAGCTTAATCTACACAGACAGGAAGGAAGGAAGCCATTCGAGGACATAATTTAAAATAAAGCAAGCACTTCAAGAGAAAAGAGGCAGTGCCAGCCTGCCCGCCATCAGGAAGCAAGCAAGCGGCAGTCCTAGCCCCTTCCTGAGTCGACACCCTCCAAGTGAACACATCACACCACGTTCCTGATGCAAAAGGTCCGTATCCTTCACTCTGACCCCACAGAGACCCGGGAATTATGGCCCAGAGCAAGCACTCACCAGTGAAGGTGAAAGTCACTCAGTCGTGTCCGACTCTTTGCGACCCCATGGACTATACAGTCCATGGAGTTCTCCAGGCCAGAATACTGGAGTGGGTAGCCTTTCCCTTCTCCAAGGGATCTTCCCAACCCAGGGGTCGAACCCAGGTCTCACGCATTGCAGGCAGATTCTTTACCAGCTAAGGCACAAAAGAAGCCCCAAGAATACTGGAGTGGGTAGCCTATCCCTTCTCCAGCAGATCTTCCCGACCCAGGAATCAAACCAGGGTCTCCTGCATTGTAGGCAGATTCTTTACCAACTGAGCTATGAAGGAATATCTTACTCAATACGCATTTTGCAATTTATTAAATAGAGTATGAATAGGCAAACAAACTGTTACAATGTCCAATCAGATGAAAGCAAAGAGAGAAAACAGCATGTCTGTTCGTTGAGAAGAGCCTCTCCTTCCTGAGACCCACTTCTCCAAGGACCGGAGACACCAAAAGCACTTAAACCACATCTAGCTGCGTGCCCTGTGCAGGGAAGCCCCTGGGCAAACATTTTCAATTTTCTCTGGTTTTGTGAGTTTTGTTTCACACTGAATTGAATTTGTTTTACACTCATTCTGCTTCAAGAGGCTAATTCCCCAGCATGTTGTTGATCATGGAAGGGACACATCAGCAATGTGACTTTACAGGCACCTGGGTACACAGGGCCTCAGAGCTGTGTGTGAAGCTGCACTTGAGGGCTTTTACCTTAAGTTGAGCAGCATTTTCAGATTCAAAAGCAAGACTTGCGAGTCCAGGCTCAGGGTTTGCCTCAGTCTCCAAGGAGATGTTCCAGGCTCCCAGGAACCCTGGAGATGATGCAAACTCTTACCTGTTTTAATATAAGCAGTTAAATTCAAGAGGAATTTAACATCCAAATGGAAGCATAAGGCTGAAAGTTAGAATGCGTTCTGGTTCCCAGCCCACAAGGAGTCACTGAAGTGCCCCAAACCCCACATCTCACGGTGTGATTTCTACAAAAAGGACATAGACCTATTCATAAGAATTGGGGGTTTAATGGGCTCCAGTTTCATCAACCACTACAAACACTGTAAAGTAAGTAGCCTCCAATTAACCTTTTTTTTTAATTGGGGGTTTAAAATTCAGAACTTCAGTTAATTCTCCACAGGCTTGTCCTCGCTTTTTTGACTCACCCCGGAGTTCCTAGACACGCGCCTCTAGACTTCTTTGCAGACAGCTTCCTTCTCTTTAATCCAGCACCCCTGCCATCCTCCAAAGCCCTTGGTCCTGAGTCTCCTTTTGCAAACATTCCAACAATTTGTTTTCCGCTCCCACAACCACAACGCGTGCGGTGTCCCAGGTTCCTTTATAAATCAGCCTCACAGATCCAGTTTCTTTGAGGCCTGGCACCTCCTGTGCCAGAACTCGCAGTGTCCGCAAAATGTGTGTATCTTTACTTATTTCTGACCAAATCTGCTGCCTGTTACGGCATCTAGAGAAACTCACGGCGAGGCGCGCGCCGGTCTCCTCGCTGTGCCCTCCTGGTAAGAAGGCAAGCGGAAGAGGAAGCGAGGCTTCCGGAGAAGGCGGTTCCGGAAGGGGTCAGGGAGGGGCCGCTGCAGCTGCGGGACCGGAAGTGATCTGCTCCGAGGAGCCGTTTCCGGTGTCCGCTGCCAGAGTGAGAGCGCAGGTTCCCGCCAAGTCCGTAGGGGCTTGGCGTGAGCGGTGCTCTGTGGCCACGCTGCCCTCCCTCAAGTCTAGAGGTGCCAGGCCTCTGCGTCCCCCACAGATTGAGCCCCAGGGGTGCCCTGTGCAGTCCTGCCATCCTCCAGGGGGGACTCTCCCTTCGGTACAGGAACTGTCTTGATTTGAAAACACATTATATGCTTTTCTGGCACCACACGTTCATGGAATAAAATTCTAAACACTATTAAGACGATTAACACTACGGCTGAAGATCTGGGTGTGAACAAAGGCCTGTTCTGCCAGAATTACTCGCAGTATCCGCTCTTTTCCTGTAAGATTCGTTGAGGCATTTGTGTTCCGTCCCTGGCGGCTTGGGCGTGCCCGGAGTCCGCCCGCTTCTGCTCCGTTTGCTGACTCCCCCCGCTGGCTCTCCCCCACCCTGGCTCCCGCTCTCTGCGGCCCTCCCTGCTTTAGGACGCGCGTGTCTTATCACCAGCAACACCGATTCATTCGTTAATGCGATTAACTCTGCAAAGAAGAAAAGTACGGGAAACGTCGCCCGGCTGCCTTGTAAGATGCTCACAACAGGCCAGAGAACAGAGGGATGAGAACCCTGCCAACCAGACAGACACACCCGGCACTGCGCCGCAGGAAGAGCCCTGTCCAGAGCCGGACTGAGCAGCCGGGGCTGAGAGTGGATCCGAGAGCCGCCCTGAAGGAGAGAGAATGCGGCCGCATCAGTCACACGTGTAGAAATGGGCAGCGCTTGTGAGGGCAGAGTTATGTGACATCGCATGACACGTTTGGAGAATGTGAAGATGTGTGAACACTTGTGGAAGAAGGGAAATGCGAGCAGGGCAGTGTGAGCCTCACCCTGCAGACAGAGGGCAGCTGCGAGGAGACTCGGCGTCCAGTTCTCCGCTTAGGAAGTCACTCAGGGCAGATGCGCAGAGGGAAGACCCCGGTGCAGAAGGGGAGGGAAGACCCCGGTGGAGAGCCACGTTGGACACGAGGCCTTCTGTGGAGACAGAAAACCCAGGGAGCCTGGTCACTGGTCACAGCAGGCTGTGGGGGAGGGACGCACCAGGAGGCGCCAGGAAGAGACACGACAGAGGATACGCTTGGGACCTGCCACGACGGCCCCAAGCCTGGCGGCCTGCTTCCTGGGCTCCTGAGGGCGGGCACCTTATTAAACGTGCACTAGGAGTTCGTTAAGAAGATAAACAAATGCACGAGCCTCGACCTGTTCACAGGCTCCTCTCTGCCAGGTGGCAGACGAGAGCCCCCAAGAGCACCAGATGGCTTCGCAGAAGATGGTGAGCAGGGCGATTCTGAGAAATGGCTTCATCTGAGACTCACAGGCAGCCCTGCACCGTGCATGTTGGCCTCCACTTGCTTCTCCCTCAGACCAGCTTCTTCTGCTCTCGCTGTGCATGAATACACAGCAGGGAGATGCCATCAGCTGAAACTCACCCTGGGACCAGATGGTTCCTCAGTCCCACGGTGTGAGCGATGGGCCGGCGGCCCTGGGGAGCGCGGAGGGCCTTCAAGGGTCAGCAAGGCTGTTCTGAACATCGGAGCCCGGCCTTGGGGACACACCCTGGGTCCGCCTCTTTTCCACTGTAGCCTCACAGTTCCCAACAGAGGAAGAGTCTCATTAAACAAGCAGGCTACTTTTGTCTGAAGTCTCTGTCAAGAGATTCCATTTACAAGCAAAGCAGAGGGAAGGAACTGGTCAGTGAGCACCCCTACTTTATTTTAAATGCTTAACAGGCATTCTTAATCCTCACTGAAAATACTCTGGGAGGTACACATTGTAATCCTGTTTTACAAATGTAGGGACTGAAATTCACAAGGTTACCAACTTGCTCAATATCACAGAGCTAGAAAACACTCATGTGGGATTTGTATCAGAGCATTGGATTCGAGATAGGGCTTCGCTGCCGAGCAGTAGGAGAGGTGGCTGTCTTTTCACAGCCTGTCCACAGATGCAGATGTTTATTGGGGATAAAACAGTTTTGTGCAAAGTCTCATGCCTCTGAAGAGACCATGTAAAGCCAAACCCTTGGATTGCGGCTGTGCCTTTTAAAACAAGACGCTCAGAGAGTTTGCAGCTGGTCATGAATCACACCATCATCTGCTTCCCTCTCCCCAAAAAGGAAGAAAAGGGGGAATATTTATAGAAACAGAGGTGTGGGTAAAACAGGCTCTTCTTCCCATGTGTATAAAACACGTCAGGAGCCCGGGAGCCCCTTACTCCCGGCACCTCAGAGGAAGGTTCCACTAGGAATTCATTTGTGTATCAGCTGAGAAGGTTGCTTCTTTGTAGCAAAATTGTTATTTAGGATATAAATATTAGCATTCCGTTAACCTCTCCAGGGTCCCCAGGGAGAACCAAGCAGCTTGTGAGGCCTGGGGCTGACACAGGTACTCAGACAGCCTCTACGGCTAAAACCAGGCACCACCCAGAGGCCATGGGGCTTGGGAGGTGGGTGGGTGTCCACGAGGGGGACACGGGGTCATTGCAGAGGAAGAGGCTTGGTGCCGTTGCAGACTGCTCACACAGCCAGCGTGAGTTCACTGAAAATAGCGATGATAGCGCCAGCACCGCCAGGGGAGAGGACACAGCAGCTGCGGAGCTGCGTGGACCTGTGTGCGGCCTCAGGGGCACTGCTGGGGCTTACCACCTGCCCACGTCCCCTCTTCACAGGCAGGAGGTCTGGAGGCCGGACGTTAAGCCCCTTCTCTGCCATCACTGTCTTGTGCAGACAGTTTTGTGCTCTTTTAAAAATACCACGACAAACAGGAAAAAGCATAATAAAGCATTTAATGTGTGGTTTTTTTTTAATCTCAGTTTTAAAATGTTTGAGGTACTAACTTATCCCGTCAGTTGTACCTAAGGAATATAAAATATATGTCAAATAAATGAAAAATGACAGATGAAGGAAATATGAAAAAATTGTCCTAACTCTTATGGCAGAAAGTGAAGAAGAACCAAAAAGCCTCTTGATGAAAGTGAAAGAGGAGAGTGAAAAAGTTGGCTTAAAGCTCAACATTCAGAAAACAAAGATCGTGGCATCTGGTCCCATCACTTCATGGCAAATAGATGGGGAAACAGTGGAAACAGTGTCAGACTTTTATTTGGGGGGGCTCCAAAATCACTGCAGATGGTGACTGCAGCCATGAAATTAAAAGACACTTACTCCTTGGAAGGAAAGTTATGACCAACCTAGATAGCATATTGAAAACCAGAGACATTACTTTGCCAACAAAGGTCCGTCTAGTCAAGGCTATGGTTTTTCCTGTGGTCATGTATGGATGTGAGAGCTGGACTGTGAAGAAAGCTGAGTACTGAAGAATTGATGCTTTTGAACTGTGGTGTTGGAGAAGACTCTTGAGAGTCCCTTGGACTGCAAGGAGACCCAACCAGTCCATTCTAAAGGAGATCAGTCCTGGACTGATGATAATGCTGAAACTCCAATACTTTGGCCACCTCATGTGAAGAGTTGACTCATTGGAAAAGACTCTGATGCTGGGAGGGATTAGAGGCAGGAGGAGAAGGGGATGACAGAGGATGAGATGGCTGGGTGGCATCACCAACTCGATGGACATGAGTTTGCGTGAACTCCGGGAATTGGTGATGGACAGGGAGGCCTGGCATGCTGCAATTCATGGGGTTTCAAAGAGTCAGACACGACTGAGTGACTGAGCTGAACTGAAAGGCCTGTCACATGGTGAGCTTACTTTTTATTCCCGTGCGGTTTCATTGGTAATGGAAGGACCTCACACCTGAAGGGGTGGGTGAGCCCCTGAAAAGATGGGGGCTCTAGGCTGACACCTCTGTTCAGAAAGCACCCATCTGACATGTATGTGCCAGAGCTCAGAGAAAGAGGCGTGTAAACACCAGTGCATCCGTCCTAACTGCACCCCTGGAAACGGTGTAGACACCAGCTTGCAGCTAGCCTTGCCTGAGGGGCCTCCCTGCTTCCTGAAGAGGGTGTTTAATAAATAAATGACCAGCTTCAGAGTGCACAAGGCTCAGTGGCTTTGGGGAGTGGGGAGGTGGTGATCTGCCTCTTAGAACTCGCCTGTCCTTGAGACCAAAGTGAATTTGCTGCTCACCCTTGATCCCAAACAGATTACATGACAGGCCTTTTCTCTCTCAAACCAGCTGCACAATTAGGAAGAGGCAAGACCCCAATGAAAAACAGATGCTGCCTGCTGCGGAAACGAGCGTCCCCAGGAACATAATTTCAAGGTCTGAGAGCGGACTATTTTCCCAAAGCAACACGATCGTTGATCATGCTTAGATTCCCAGGAAAAGGGTTTGAGAAGCCTGCTGACAACGTCGATTAGCTCTTTCAGCCATGGTAGGTGCCGGTCACACCTCCTTGGGGAACTTGGGGTCTGAAACACACACAGCACTCAGATCCCAAGCTTGCCTCCAGGGCCCTCAATCAAGTCCATTTGTGTTAGACTTGTATGTATAACAAACAGGCCTGTTAATTAAGGTCAGCATGTATATACATATGAAGCCCACTGACTTTTGCTTTCGGTTTCAAGCCAAGATACATACTGGCTTTATTGACAACCTAGTTTAGTAGCAATACAGCCCTGTTACAGTACAGCAGGTCTATCATATTTTTAATAGTTGGTAAACAAACCTGGAAGCATTATGCCAATTTTATTTTTAGCGTTTTATACACTCTTGGCCTCAAGATAACAACTTTAGCCATAAGTTCAGGAATTTATATTTAACCAAGACATGATTGCATGCCTGGAAACCTCGTGCAGACCATTCAGGTGTTTGACACCAATGTAGAACCTGTGTTCCATTCATCCTCCACTTTTATCCCCATTGATGGTGACCCAGGAACCACAGGGAGTAGCCGCCAGGCCAGCCTCTTGCTGTTCCTCACTAAGGAAGCCATGAAGACAGTGCAGACTGATAATGAGATTTTTTAAAATAAATAGCGTCCTGGTAAAATCCACTTAGATAACCATATCACATCACACAGGAATAAAAACCAGATCACTAAAAAGTAAAGATTTAAAAATGATTAAAACCTGAAAGAAATATAGCTCATCATATATTTGAACTTGAAAAACCCTCTAAACTTAAAAAAATGCAAAGAAAGCATGCAATAACGCACGTATGTACTAGGGGCACCCGAGACGTCAGTGTCCCCGGGATGGAAGTGGAGCTCCATGGAGCAGACGGAGGGGCTGCAGACCCTCGCGGGGCAGGAGAGCGGCCACCAAGTCAGGCTGGCAGAGGGCCAGGTTAGCACCTCCCAGGGTCCCTGACATGGGAAGCAACAGTGTGCGCAGAGGCGCTGGGGTGGGCCCTTCAACACCCACCGGGCTTCTCTAAGGCCAGGATGAGGAGGCAGACCCACGGGAGGCAATGGGTTCACGGGCAGGACGCGGCAGGCCAGGGCAGTGGTGCAGAGGGGCCGTGAGGACTCTGCAGGGGTCTCCCCTGCAGAGGTGGAGACACGGCATCGTGCCCGCGGGTGGATCTGCAGCTCCTGCTGACAGATGCTGAGCAGAGGAGGGCAGGGCGGCATGGCTGCAGGGTCCCATGGGCACAGGGGCCACTGTGTGTCTTCAGAAGAGAAGGTCCCACACGCCTGCACACGGATGTGGGGCTGCCTCCTTCCTCTGGCCTTTTCTGTGGGATCAAAGGCCTCTCTTAACTGCCGTTCAAAGCAGATCCCGTGGACGACGGCTGCATGGGGCCTGCCAGCTCGCGTGGTCTTTACCTGCAAGGCCAGAGTTCCACGTTTCTCACTATGTGAGGGTTAGCTGTTAATTCTTCTGTCTGCCCTGGACTGACAGGTCTCAAAAGGGGGAAAATGCGCTTCATCTCTGGATACAAGCATCTCAGTGTAAAAATGCTGTACATTCAAGAAATGCTGAATGAACATACGTCCAGCTCTGCCGTGAGTTGACATACACAGAAGTGTTGGGTGGCCATCCCTGATATATTCCACACATCATCTGCCTGAGAACTTCCAGGAAACTGGTCTCAGTCTGTGCTTGGATTATCTGTGATTCTCCTAAGACGTTTCTTCGATCATCCCTGAACTCTTTTACTTCTCCCTCCATTTTTAGTTAAAAAGAACCACGTTTGCTAGCTGCTGTGGACTGAAAGGTCTTGAGCCTTTGGAAGGTGAGGAGGTCACGAGGATGGGGCCTCATGACAGGATTCCTGCCCTTGTGTACGGGACCCCCTGCCCCTTCCTCCAGGTGAGGATGCAGTGAGGAGATGCCTTCAGTGAACCAGGAGGGAGTTCTCGTCAGACATCACATCTGCTGACGTCCTGAGCTTGGACATCCAGCCTCCAGAATGCGAGGTACCTGTCGGTTACGTTGGCCATCTGCGATGGGGCTTCTGAACAGCAGCCAGAGCTGACGTGGATGCCTGGCTTACTCTGAACACACCCCTCACCTGGACCACAGCCTTCTCCCTCCATTTGGGTCACCCAGTAGTGCACGTCCCTCCCCATATCGCACTCTGGAAACTTGGGAGATTTTGAAAGAAATGTTTTTTAAAAAGTCAGTGGAAAAGAGCAAGATTCCATAAACTCAGCAAGAATTCTATTTTAAAAAAAACTCTCATTTACAAGAAATTGAAAAGATTTAATTTCCAGTATCATCAAAAGATGGCTTCAATAATTAGAAAACTATTTCCTTTGGAAGCAATTGAGTTCAACATATAATTTAATTGCTGTCCATTACATGAGTGACAATGTAGGCAGCAAAAGTTTTTAAAATGCAGCTGCGTTTCATCCAAAGCTTTATGATCATAAAAACATGGCACTTCATAAGCTAGATTTTGTTTTTTGCAAAATCTGCATTTAACATTTTCAAAGCTTGATTTTGTCCTTCAGATTCATCACTGACATATTTTTTTCCTCTCAGCCTCACAGTCTTACACTGAAGTTGGATAAAACTGAACTTGGGAAAAGAGATGAAAACCCAGGAAATTTAACGTACAAGTCACCCTTCCCGATGCAGCCTGCAGCATGCCTGCCACATGGTAGAACCTCCGGAGGTCCATGGGCCCAACAGCCCACTTTGGAAGAGCAGCCTGGCTTCCAGAACTCCAGTTCCAAGGTCGACGTCATTCTGTGAGATGCTGGGACTCCCTAGCACCAGGGGCCAGCGTGACTGCAGAGAATGAGTGTGGGCTGGGCCCCTAGAGCTTTCACACGCAGAGAGGGAGAGCAGAGCAGTGCTGGGGCCCTGTCTGGCCTTGCCATCTGCAGCTACAGCGGGTTGTGCTTGCTTCCTGCCATCCATGCTCATATGCCCTCCCAGAACCAGATGCGGCCCAGCTCAGCTCAGCCAGGCAGCACCGACCCACCCTCCTCCCCAGGACGACCCTGCCGAGTGGACAGCAGTGCCCCTGGGGCTGAACGGAAGAGCAGGGCTGAACACTGGGTCAGTGATGAGTCCACACGTGGTACCGGCCGTGTCAGTGACCAGAACATGCCTCTGGCAACGTTTCTGAACAGTATTAATATTTAATGCTTTAAAATGCTTTCCTTTTCATATTTTGCAAGCTGGCGCCATCCCTACTCAGTCGGGCAGGACTACCCTGGGAGATTCTGGAGATTCCAAGGAGATTGCCTACCTGTGTTCAGCAAAAAACACTCCAGCATCTCGCTTGACCAGTGACCAGCATCCATAAGCTGTGCCGGTTTTCCTTTTCGTCAACGAGCTACACTCATGCGCGTCCCCTTCTGTCCTGTGTTGTTCCGCAAAACACAGAGCCGTGTCAGTGTCACCGCACTGTCGATGCCAAATTCCCCCAGGACCACCTGAGTCTGAACAAGCGGGGTTCAGACAGTGCCATAGACATGCAGTGGGGGGCTGTTAGGAAGGGCCCATCGGGTTTTGCTGGTTTTCAGTCATCTGGCGGGCGGGGGCGGGGGGCAGTCTCAGGAAGAGAGCTCTGTCTGGGCTGGAGGCTCGGGGAAGTGGTCGGTTTTATGACGGGGTTCCCAACAAGTCTCAGTAGGAGGGAGGCTGAGCCAAGAACGCCGTGTAGCTGTCCCTCACACCAGCCAGGAGGGAATTTTTGCAGCTTTGTGCTCTGAACGAGGTTCGGGCTCTGTTTGTTCAGACGTGACCACCGCGGGCTCCTGTTTCTACCGCAATTCCTCCCTGGTGTTAACAGGAGGATCCTACACCTTGCCAGGCCAGCTCCTGGCTGTCAGGGGATGCCTTTTCCCTTCTCAGAACTCACAAGTTGAAATCCCAGCCCACAGACTCTGTACTCACGGAATCCTGGTGGCTGAGTGGGATGCCGTGACAGGGAGGCGGGTCCTGGCCACAGAACCTGGAGGTGGCCCCAGGGACATGGACGCTGGCTCGTCACGCATGAAGGTCTCTTGTCCTGAAACTGCCTTCAGAGCCCAGGAGCTCAGTTCTGCAGACCCTTCGTGGTGACACCCTCACAGTACGCAGCCTGGGGAGGAGTCTGCCTTGTGTTCTGCGGGTTTGGCCCCATCACTGGTAAGCTTCTAAAGCTCCTGGCAGCCTAGATGCAGCCAGGCTTGAGCAGCAGTGGCTTAGGGTCTGACATGGAAGGCCCCAGCCTGAAGACCAGCTCTGCTACTAATCAGATCCTTCTCTCTAGTGATCATCACAGACTCAAATCCACCAAAACCTGCGATGCCCTCTAGCCCTTCTGGATCACAAGTGACCTGCGGCCCTCTAGGGAGCCTGGCAAGTGGGCCTGGGGGAGGAGGTGGCATGGTGCCCACCCTGTGCATGCCCCACTATGAACTGGCTTCTTGCTCATCAGGGCTCCTGGAGATCTCAGCCCTTGGCAGAAAGCGCCAGGGCTGATGAAGACAGCCTGCATCCTGGGCGTCCCAGGGCTGCCTGGAGAGGATGTGGGCCCATGGCCCGGCCCCTCTCGACTCCTGTGCTGGGAGGGGGCCTGGGAGAGACCTCCCCCGGAGAGCCCCTCCTCGGTCCAGCTCCCCAGGTGTATGAGCTTTGCCGGTCTGACCACGCAAGGCCCATGCACAGACCTGGCCAGTGCCCCCCAACTGGTTGTTTGTCTCCTCCATGGTGAAAGCTGATTAGTTTTGTCTGAACTCGAATTTTAACTCAAACTGGTAAATCCTATTTTTGATCAGAGATGTGTTTGCTTTCTGCTTTCCGAGGACTTTCGGGGAAATCCCTTCACTGTTGTTCCCAGAACCACCAGGCTGCGTGGGTGACTAAGCATGGTCTGGGGTTAGTTTTGGTGGCACAAGGGTTCATTCACAGGTCATTTGTGAAGTTATAAAGGTTACAAGCCCTGCAGTTCTGATTACCTTGTTGATGGTCAGCAGCCATCTGTTGTTCCCCAAGGTCTTTCAAGCCTGGATACCAAGGGGCAGGCGAAGGCTAGAGGGTCTGACCCCCGTGACTCAGGGTCCTGCTTCGTGTCCACATCCCTGGCCCAAACACCCTGGTAAAACACTGAGCGTGTCTGCTCATATTTCTGTATTGGAATCTCTTGCTCCTGTTTCTGTATTTAAATTATAACACTGTTCCTACAAGTGTAGGAAAAGAGGGAAGATCCTAGTGTTTACCGTCAAATGATTACCGTGTGTCAGGATCCGCATCATTGTCATTGCATTTAGTCCAAAGCTAGTCCTTCGGGTGGGTATTGGCCTTCCTGTTTCTCAGACGGGAAGGTGAGACCTTGCCCGGAGCCCCACACCACGGTGCCAGGACCTCATGCCTTCCAGGCACGACCTAAGCTCCTGGTGGAGAAAGAGCAAAGGTGGCCACTGCCAGCCACCGGGAGGGCTTCATGCCAGGGAAGGTCACTGACAGCAATGGGAAGGTTGTTATGACACCCCTTGCTTGGCTCCTGCCTTGGACTAAGGACTATACTGAGTGGTTTTCCTTTTTTTTTTAATTGGAGGATAATTACTTTACAATGTTGTGTTACTTTCTGCCATATGACAGTGTGTATCAGCTATAAGTGGAGACATATATATCTGTACGTCCCCTCCTTCTCGAGCCTCCCCCTGCCCCCATGAGTGGTTTTTCAAACGGGAACATTTTACTCTCACAACCCTGCAGGGGGAGGATTATTATCCCCATTTTAATGAGAGAGAAACTGAACCCTAAGAGTTTTCAGGTCTCAAGCTGGGAGGCGGTGGAGCCTGTGATGCTGGGGTCCAGCCTTAGCATCAGACCCTGGACACCTGTCCACCTGCTGTGGGACACGGTTTAGAATCAGGGCTTAGAATCCAAGCCCGTTTCTACAAATGGGTCTGCAGGCTTACACATCACCCCCAGCAGCTGACAGTAACGGGCGCAGGGACCAGCCAGACATGGTCTTGGCCTCAGAGGACTCGCAGCGGCCAGGACATCCTTGCTGCTCTGGGGCTGGCAGTCAGTGCCCGCTCCCTGGTCCTTCCTGAGTCGGCAGTGGGTGTGCGGCGAGCGATCGGCGGCTGCAGTCCCTGGACAGATGCGGACAAGGTCAGGAGGCAGAAAAGGCCCTCCACCCGCCAGGGCCTAGCACCAGGGTCCCACCCCTTGCAGGAGGTCTTCCTGGGTCCTTCCCCAGGCCAAGGTCCCAGCCCTGCAGCAGGGAGGGCATCAGGGCCAGCTGCTCGCCTTCCTGTCCTGGACCTGCTCACCCCGGCGCTCAGGCCACAGCCTGAACAAATAGAAGACAAAAGGCCCTTAAGCCGCGGAGTCTCATGGCCTGAGTTTGGACTGAGTTAAGCTGTAAACATCCAGAAACTGAAACCCAGGTCACAGAAGCCAGCTAAGCTGCAGACCGTCTGCTCCTCAGCGGTGGCACTCACGTTGATGGAGAACATGGGGCCGGGGCCCCAGGAGCCGGCTCTCAGCCCAGGAGGTTTCTGCTCACCCCGAACAGCCTGTTAATTCTGAACATAAAAATATCTAAGGCAAGCTACCGTGTTTTTCAAACATTTGGCCAAGGAGTTTGTTTCTTTAATTGTACAACTTCCCCCAGAAGTAATAACAGAAAAAAAGAATTCATGGCAAAGTCTGCGTTTACCCAAATGAAGAAAACATCTTTGCTCTCTGACCTTCTCGCTGTGTTGATTTGGTTTCCCGATCCTCCAGTGCAGGTGGAAACAGCATCCCTGAGTTTCGGGGAAGCAGTGAGCGAGCCCCCAGCTTTGTGCCAGCAGCCCCAGCTCCACACCAGCAGGCTGACACCACAAGTTCTGAAGCACACCGAGGCCTCCAGCTCCACCCCTGCCTTGCATAGCACACAAGTGGACCCCTCAGTACAGATGCAGAGGGCACGAAGTGCTGCAGTGATCCAGGCACCAGTGAGAAGTCTTTTGTCCTTCACGCTGACGGAGGCTGGGACAGAATTCTGAAATGCCCCCCATTTTAAGATATTTATATCAATCACATTCAAAAACATTTTCGTGTTTATAACTGAAAACACACTATGAGTTAATCGCTACTATGTACATTTTATGGATGAGAAATTAATGCATGGCAGAACCGGGACTTACTGAAATTCGAGTCTAATACAATTCACTCTTGTTTTCTTTTTTTAAAATACTGAGCTAAATGTAACAATGTCATGGGTGCTGGTTCATGTGGAATAAATTTATGAGTAAAATTATATTCATTCAAAGGACACCTTATCAAATAAATTCTTGCCTTCTCTGGGTCAATGATGAGGTCCTTTGAAATTCTACAGTCCTTTGTAAATTCACAAGTGAAATGCAAGTGTAGCAAAGAATGAAAACATAGAAATCACATGAAATGAGCCTGGAAGGAAGAGAAAAAGGCATGCGAAACATAAAGTCGTCACAACGTTTGCGTTTCTTCCGAAGGTGATGAGAAGATATTCAGTGAGAAGATTCTGAAGTGTTGGCTCAAGGAAAGAAAGACAGCAAAGAAAGAAGGTAGAAGGAGGAAAGAAAAGGAAACTGGACCAAAAGTGTATATATCCACGTGATTAAAGAGATCAGAGAACCTCCGAGACCGCGAGGACCTGTGGGGTAGAAAGTGGGCCAGGAGGGAGCCAGGCCGGTGGTCCCTGGGGTCCCTACCCCTGGAGGGCAGAGGCTGGGGGCAAGACACTGAGCAAGTTTTCACAGGCTCACTGGTGTCAGCCTGTCAAAATTCTGCTCTGACAAGTATTTTGACAATTTTTTATTAATAGTTTTTCACCATTTGGCACAAAATTGGGAATTCAAGCCCTGCCTTGGAGGAGGGTCCCTCTAGAAACTTGGTCCGTGGAGAAGGAATACATGATCTTCCCCAAGATGAAGGAAATATTTAACAAAAGTCAGCATTCATTCTAACAAAGGGAAACAACTTTAAGCCAAAAGCAAGTAGAAGAAAACACGTGATCTGGTAAAGAGTGTCTATAAGCGAAGCCTCTTGCAGACGTCGTGCTGGTCAGGAGGCACAGACGGTCTCCTGTGAGACTGTGACGAGACCAGGCTGGCCACCACACTGTCCCCGGGAGCCCGACAACTTAAAGAGGCAGTACCAGTAATTAAGATGTAATGACTGGATCAGAGAAACACATTGTCTCATCTACCAAGATATGCTCTCTGTGGAAACCCGAAAAACCTAAACTACTTGGATTTAGTAAGGTTTCTGGTGATGAAGTCAAAATTTTTAAGTAAATTTTACTGGTATAAGCCAGAAGCAAACAGAATTTAGAACAGCATCACGAAACACCACAAGACATTAAATATCTCAAACAAATTGACAAAATATATGCATGGCCGTTAATCAGAAAACCAGAATTAAAAAAAAAAAAAAAGAAGTGGACTCAATGTTGTAACGATAGTGATTATTCCCGAACAAACCCGTACAGTCAGTGAATGATCCATGTGCCGTCAGGATCTGTGCTTGCCTGTGTTATAAGATTGTGTTTAAAGTTCTGAAATTTATGTGGATATGCAGAAGCCAAGGCTGGATGGGAGAACTCTGAGAAAAAGGGATATTTTAATGACACATTTTCCAACGTGTCTGTCTCAGCCAGCCTGGGCTGCCTTAACAAAAGGCCAGAACTTGGGTGGCTTGGAAAATCAGACTTCGCTTCCCACAGCTCTGAGGCTGGATGTCCAAGAGCCAAGGAGTCTCCCCTGGAGGCACCGGCTCTTTGCTGCTCACATCACTGTTTCCTCCTTCAGAGGCAACGCCAGCTTTCCAGGGTCTCTTAACGGGCACTGACTGACCCAGTGGTGGGGTCTCAACCTCACACTCACCCTAATTCCTCCCAAAGTCCCCGCCTCCAGACTGTCAGGAAGGGGGCTAGCGCTTCAGGGCAGGAACAGAGGGCAGATGCCTTTGGTCCACACAGGCTTGTCCCCCTGGGAGCATCTTTCTCTTCTCTTTCTTCACTGGAAAAAGAACACTCTTTTAATGGTAAGGGGATAAAAATCTGTCACCCAGCTGACCCAAGGTCTTCAGAAGAACAATTCTCTTAACGCAAAAACTTAGGAGCTCAGTTTTAATTTCTCATAGTTCCTTACATAAATTCAGCTTTAAACCCATGTGACTGTGAAACTGTTCATTCTCTGTTTTAATCAGCTTTGTCTCTCTCAGAACAACTCAGATACTGGCATTAACACTTTTTAAATGCCACTTAGTATCATTCCAAAATGATAGTATTTGCAGAACTGCCCTATGACAAGTCCAGAAAAACACATTATTAATGGCTTAATTAACAGAAAAATGTATCAATTAAAGCATAGTGCGTTTATAAAAAGACGTTAATTAAGCAAATGCCCATGTGTTGGCAGTTACTGTTATTTCACAGCAGATTTAATGTGGTGGAAGTGAAAATAATGGACGCTTCGGCCATACGTGGTGCCGAAAATAGGGTTTCTTCCGACGCAGGGTTGAGAGCCACTGTTGACTAAGAACACCCATCTCTCTAACGGGCAGCCCTGGGGGCCCTCTGAGCGGAAAGGCTGGGGCTCCCGTCGCCATGGCAGCGCGGCGAGCATCTGCGCTGGGCTCAGCCCGCAGGGAGGACCACCCTCGCGCCGTGGACCCGAGGCCCCCGCTGGGTGGGCATCCAAGGCGCAGCCGCGCGGGACAGTTCCCTCCTCTCCCGCGCGGTCAGACACCTGCTCAGTGCGCCCCGGCTGAGTCTCACGTGAACGAGATTCCAGCACAAAGGACGCAAAGCCGAACAGAAAGTGCGAGAAGCCTGGGGGTGGGGGCTTCCCGAGGGAATGAGAGGCCTGGACAGTGCGGAGGGGCCGAGCGTTGCAGAACCGCGGGGAAGGGGCCGCCGAGCCCCAGTGCCTGAGCGGAGAGCGGCGTGCCCAGGCAGGTGAAGGCCCCGGAGGGCCTGGAAGGCTGGTCCTGGTCGTGCTCAGACGGGCGGAAGTCTGTGACGCTCCCAGGGCGTGGCCGCCGCCGCCCCCTGGGAGACAGACCGGCGGATGGGCAGGCAGGACACGGACCAGCCGCAGGGAGACGCTGAAGGCGGGATCTAAAATCCAGGTGTGGGACATGAGGGCTTGAGTCCAGTCTTCAGACCGTGGCGGGAAGCGCGCAGAGGACACGGAGCTCGCTCCCTGAGCGCAGGGGCGTCTGGAGTCCCCTCCACCGTCAGTGGGGTTGCGGAGGGCTGGGGGGAGACCCAGAGACACGGAGGGGCCCCGATCCAGCCGTGGGTCAGGCCCACGCCCCGCAGACGGGTCTGATAAGGGGGTGCAGCGGCGAGCGGAAGTGTACAGAAAGGCCTTCAGCCGGTGTCTCGGGTCGGGGACTCGCAGCCCGTGATGAGGGGCTGCGCTGCCCAGGCGACTCTGGGACGTGGGGTGCCCACTGCCCCACACCAGGCTGCGGGTGCCTGGCAGCGAGCCTCCCCGGGGCGGGCAGCCCTTCCCCACGCGCTCGCCACGTCGGCGGGGAGAGCCGGTTACCCTGAGGCCTGTGTCTAGAAGCGTGGAGGGGCACCGGTGTGCGGGGCCGACAGCGGGCACACGCTCTGCGGGTGAGCACACGTCCTCCCCTCCCACCCGGGGGCCAGCGCCCGGACCCCACGGCCACCCTCCTCGAGCCGTTGCGGAGGAGCGCAGCCCACCCTCCTGCTGGAGATGCGGGCCGGCCCTGGGTGGGGCGCCCCTGCCCGCAGACGGCTGAGCCCAGGCGGCCGGTCCCCGTGTCTGCAGCCCCCGGGGGCCCTCGGAACGTTCGCTCTGCTCCCCACCCTCCAATTTCTTTCATTCCCAACAACTTCCAGCAAACATAAAAGAGAAGACACATACTGGGGCAGAGGAGATCGTTTAGAAGCATCATTGCACTAACAGGCATCGCTCCCTTTTCTGTCTGTGGCTCTCTCCCCTCATCAGGCAGAAATAGCCAGTTGCCTCAGGGAAGATGAGAACCGTTACAGCAGAAATGCAGACTGCAGGCGAGGCATTATCAGATTCTGACTGACAGTGAGATAGTTGTGAATCTGCCCAGACAATATTCTTTTAAAGTTTAGGTGTGAGAGGGTAAATACATCTGTGCTTGTGTAAACACACACACACGGACATAAATACATATATATACTTGCCTGTCATGTTCTCATTCCTCAAGCTTCTCCTAACTTAGCAAAAGACCAGGCTTGGGAGAGCTCACGCACAGGATGGGTGGGGAGCTGAGGACGTGATGTGGGGTTCCCCCTGCTCAGGGGGAGCCTCTGAGACCGGCAGGAGGCGGTTCTGGGAGAAGGATGGGCGGAAGCCTGGGGCCATCACCTCTTCTGTCCTGATGCCAACAGCGGCCTCTGCGCCAGGCCCTGCCCAGCCTCACAGACCCGTGCTGGGGGAGCTGGGACCAAGGCCCCAGAGACTGGAGGTTCTGGGGTTCCCATGGACGTGGGCAGAGGGTTTGGGTGGGCAGTGGCCTCGCTGGGGCCAGGCGCTCAGGAAGCAACCCCAGCTTGGAGCCCCAGGGATGCAACCTTACCCCAGAGCGTGGATGTGCCCCCGAGCCACTGAGCCAGCCTGAAACTCTAAGGGCTGGAGGCTGTGTGGCAGTAGCCCCATCCTTATCTGTGCGGGAGGAGATGGACACGTAACAGCAAGTGAGCCAACCCGAGGGAAACAGACAGGCGCAGTCAGGAACACGGCGATGCTCCTTCCAAGCGGGGCTTGACATCTGCGTGACAACACGGAGGTTAGAACGGACAAGAACAGACCTGAAATCCCCTGTGCTGTGTGCTAAGCCGCGTCAGTCGTGTCCAACTCTTTGTGACCCCGTGGACTGTAGCCCACCAGGCTCCTCTGTCCTTAGATTCTCCAGACAGGAATACTGGAGTGGGTGGCCACTCCCATCTCCAGGATACACAACCATGTAACTGCAGAGAATAAAGTGAGCATAACTATCCTGGCCTTTCTGATGTTGCTGATTTTAAAAGTCACTGTTTGGAGAAAATGACGTAGAAGGTGCTGGAATGGGGGTATTGGGGGCAGGGGCCGGGACAGAGAAGAGAACAGGGGACTGGGGGCAGGCGGTCAGGACACCTGTGGGGACCGCTTCAGCCTGTCTTCAGAACCTCTCAGCGGAGCCCAGTGCCCAGAGGTCCTGCTCTCCGGGTGAGCAGTGTCCTGTGCTGGGCTTTCCAGGCACTAACTCCTGTGCTGAGCGGTGAGTACCCAGGGCGAGGCTTCACCCAGGTCAGCCAAGGAAGGCGGGGAGCTGCAGCCTGGGAGTGGGGGTGGCAGGGGTCAGTGGGGCTCCCAGTCCTCACAGCAAGGTCCTCGGTCGGCTCCTGAGTCTGCTGAAGTGCTGGTCTACCCGTTGAGGTGGAGGAGTTGGGGAATTTAACACAAGAGGAAAACTGAAGTCCGACCTAGGGTGTCAAGAGCCCCTTCAGCGGCTCTAAGCCCCGGGGGCCCGGGTCCACCGCTAAGTCAGGGAAGATGCCCTTCCTTCCTCTGAGGACTCAGCTTGTCAGACCACCCCCACCCCGGCCCGGCCCAGCCGTGGTGTCAGGGCTGCGGCAGGAAACTGCTGTGTGGACCGCGAGCAAAGAACGCGTTCCATTTCTCTCCCTCCGTCTCTCTGCTTCTCCTCCTCTCAGGAGGCTCTCTCTTTCTGAATGAACGCCCATCCTACAAGTTGTAAAGCCATGATGGGCCGCCCCTCCTCTCCCTCCGCCGGCGGGGAAGTCTCTAACGGAAGGAGCCTCCCAGACCCCGGGGACCAAGGGCAGCACACTTCGCCGGCTGAAGCCGCCCCACCCCAGCCACGTAGAAGGACCTGTCAGCCCGCGACGGCCTGGCCACCTATCCGAACCCCGGTCCATCTAGCCTGACCATCCCTCGCTACGAACATACAAAAACCACCCCCAACTTCCTCGACCTGCCTCGTTCGGGTCCGGGAACCCCGCCCGGGGAGCGCTTCGTCATTAAAAAGCCTGTTAGACACTCTTGGTGTCCTGGTCTTTTCCCTAACACAAGTGGCTTCTCCGGGACCGGCACTTTGGGGATTTTGCCCCAGAGCAGCCCCGATCAATGGCTTTGCTAGCAGATTTCGCTCGAGGTTCTACTGGCCGAAGAGAAGAGATCCCAGTTGTGGACACACGCCCCTGGGGCCGTACCTGCCTTTCTTCAGGAAGAGCTCTACGAGTGTCCAGCACCCAGTGACTCAAGTCGGCTTCCCCCAGCGACAACCCCATCTGCCATTGCCCTTCCCTCCTGGAGCAGAGGGTTGTAACTGTTACACCCCAATTTCCTTCTTTCAGCCACAGATGGATACGAAACCCTCCCCACCAGCTCCAGCCATGTCCACTAGGCTTGTAAACTGTCATGCTACCTTCCAAATATCTGGCCAGATTGTCTCTAAGGATACATTCTTACCCACTTTTGCTTCCTGAGAGTTGAAGGCAGAATAAGACATCTGGTTTGTCGCTTAGTTGCTAAGCCCTGACTCATTTATACAGAGAAGAAAATAGTGTTTTAAAAATGGTCCTGTGACAGCGGTAAACTGGGCCCTTTCAGAATGGCTCCTGGAAGGAGCTTCAGGAAGGGACTCTGGCCAAGCACAGAGCCTGGGGCGACTGTCCCCTCTGGTGACCGGGCCTGGAGGGATGCCCTGCACCCAGTGGGGCAGGGAGCTGGTCTGTGTCGAGGGCACACTGCCTACTGCACACCAGCATCTAACGTCTCCTAAAGATGCCCCTTGTGTTATCAGAAAGACGAAAGCGGCCATATTCTTGAAAGGAGTCCAGAAACAGTGACTGGGTGTTTAATGCTCTCAGGAGCCCTTCTTAAGAGTTCTGTATAGAGTCCAGGATAAGGCCCAGGGGTATGGCAGGGGTGGAGGGTTGTGGCTTTAAAAAGACAAATCACTTTCCTCAGCTTTGTTTTTGTTATTCAGTTGGTAAGTCTTGCCGAACTCTTCGTGGCCCCATGGATTGTAGCAAGCCAAGTTTCTCTGCCCTCCACTCTCTCCTGGAGTTTGCTCAAGTTTATGTCCATTGAGTCAGTGATGCTATCCAACCATCTCATCCTCTGTTGCCTCTGTCTCATTCTGCCTTCAATCTTTCCCAGCATCAGAGTCTTTTCCAATGAGTTGGCTCTTTGTATCAAGTTGGAGCTTCAGCTTCAGCAACAGTCTTTTCAGTGAATATTCAGGACTGATTTCCTTTAGGACGGACTGGTTGGATCTCCCTGCAGTCCAAGTGACTCTCAAGAGTCTTCCCCAACACCACAGTTCAAAAGCATCCATTCTTTGGCTCTCAACTTTCATTACGGTCCAACTCTCACATCCATACATGACCACTGGAAAAACCATAGCTTTGACTAGATGGACCTTTGTCAGCAAAGTAACATCTCTGTTTTTTTAATATTATGTCTAGGTTTGTCATAGCTTTTCTTCCAAGGAGAAAGCATCTTTTAATATTATGGCTGCAGTCACCATCTTCAGGGATTTTGGAGCCCAAGAAAATAAAGTCTCTCACTTTTTCCATTGTTTCCCCCTCTATTTGCCATGAAGTGATGGGACTGGATGCCATGATCTTAGTTTTTTGAATGCTGAGTTTTAAGCCAAATTTTTTACTCTCCTCTTTCATCTACATCAAGAGGCTGCTTATTTCCTCTTGGCTTTCTGCCGTGAGTGGTGTCATCTGCATATCTGAGGTTGTTGGTATTTCTCCCAGGAATCTTGATTCCAGCTTGTTATTTATCCAAGTTGGCATTTTGCATGATGTACTCTGCATATAAGTTAAATAAGCAGAGTGACAATATTCAGCCTTGACGTACTCTTTTCCTAATTTTGAATTTGCCCCATGTGTGGTTCTAAGTGTCGCTTCTTGACCTGCATACAGGTCTCTCAGGAGACAGTAAGGTGGCCTAGTATTCCTGTCTCTTGAAGGATTTTCCACACTGTGTTGTGATCCACACAGTCAAATGCTTTCACATACTCAGTGAAGCAGAAGTAGATGCTTTTCTGGAATTCTCTAGCTTTTTCTATGATCCAACATATGTTGGCAATTTGATCTCTGATTCCTCTGCCTTTTCTAAATCCAGCTTGTACATGTGAAAGTTCTTGGTTCACATAAGCCTAGCTTGAAAGATTTTGAGCATTACCTTTCTAGCATGTGAGATGAGTTCAATTGTGCAGTAGTTTGAGCATTCTTTGGCATTTCCCTTCTTTGGGATTGGAATGAAAATTGACCTTTTCCAGTCGTGAGGCCACTGCTGACTTTTCCAAGTTTGCTGGCATATTGAGTGCAGCACTTTCACAGCATCATCTTCTAGGATTTGAAATAGCTCAATTGGACTTCCATCACCTCCACTAGCTTTGTTCGTAGTGATGCTTCCTAAGGGTCACTTGACTTCACACTCCAGGATGTCCGATTTTAGGTGAGTGGTCACACCGTTGTGGTTATCGGGTCGTTAAGGCCTTTCTTGTATAGCTCTGTGTACTCTTGCCTCTTCTTCTTAAGCTCTTTTGTTTCTGTTCGGTCCATACCGTTTCTGTCCTTTGTCATGCCCATCCGTGCATGACGTGTTTCCTTGATATCTCCAGTTTTCTCGAAGAGATCTCTAGGCTTTCCCATTGTTGTTTTCCCCTGTTTCTTTGCTCTGTGCATCTGAGTCCTTCTTGTCTCTCCTTGCTGTTCTCTGGAACTCTGCATTCACATGGGTACATCTTTCCCTTTCTCCCTTGCCTTTCACGTCTCTTCTTTCCTCAGTTGTTTGTAAAGACTTCTCAGACGAGCACTTTGCCTTGCTGCATTTCTTTCTCTTTGGGATGGTTTTGGCCACTGTCTCCCGTACAATGTTTAAAACCTCCGTCCGTGGTTCTTCAGGCACCCCATCAGATCTGATCCTTTGCATCTATTCATCATAGCCACTGTGTGATCAAAAAAGATAGGATTTAGGTCACATCTGAATAGCCTAGTGGTTTTCCCTACTGTCTTCAATTTAAGCCCAAATTTTGCAATAAGGAGCTCATGATCTGAGCCAGGTCTTGTTTTTGCTGACTGTATAGGGCTTCTCCATCTTTGACAACAAAGAATATGATCAGTCTGATTTCTGTATCGACCATCTGGTGATGCCCACGTGCAGAGTCATCTCTCGAGTTGCTGGAAGAGCGTGTTTGCTATGACCAGCATGTTCTTTTGACAAAACTCTGTTAGCATTTGCCCTGCTTCATTTTGTACTCCAAAGCCAAACTTACCTGTTATTCCAGGTATCTCTTGACTTCCTACTTCTGCAGTCCAGTTCCCTGTGGTGGAAGAGACATGTCGTTTTGGTGTTCGTTCTAGAAGGTGTTGCAGACCTTCACAGAACTGGTCAGCGTCAACTCCCTCAGCTTCAGAAGGTGGAGCACAGGCTTAGGTTCCTGTGATGTTGAGCGGTTTGCCTTGGAAACAAACCAAATTATTCTGTTATTTTTGAAATTTCATCCAGGTACTACATTTTGGGCTCTTTTGTTGACTATGAGGGCTGCTTCATTTCTTCTAAGGGATTCCTGCCCACAGTAGTAAATATAATGGTCATCTGAGTTAAACTTGCCCGTTCCTGTCCATTGTAGTTCACTGATTGCTAAGATGTCAACAGTCAATCTTGCCATCTCCTCCTTGACCACTTCCATTTTCCTTAACCTTCTGGGGTCTTATGCAATATAATATGGCATATTGCACTATATATATAATATATCTTATATTGCATCTCTATAGCACTGGGCTTTCCTTTCACCACCAGACGCATCCTGCTCTGGCTCAGCCGCTTCGTTCTTTCTGGAGGTGGTAGTAATCGTCCTCTGCCCCAGTAGCAGACTGGACACCTTCCAACCTGCAAGGGGTGGGGCGGGGGCACCTCATCTTCTGGTGTCATATCTTTTGGCCTTTTCGCACAATCCATGAGATTCTTCAGGCAAGAATACTGGAGTGGGCTGCCATTTCCTTCCACTGGACCACGTTTTGTCGGAACTCTTAACTATGCGCCCCCTGTCTCGGGTTGCCGTGCATGGCATGGCTTATAGCTTCACTGTCTATATTTGTGTTTGGGGAGCTCAGATCTGAAGGCACCTAGAGGAAAACAAAGCAAAAAGGGGGCCTCGCCTTACCTGATACTTATGCCACTTAATTTGAGCAGCTTGTTAAGATTAACGGATTAATCCCCTCAACGTAGACCGCCAAGGTCTTTTCTTTTACATTCTGTTTCCTCATTTCAGAGTCAGATGCTTTTGTTGTTGTTTGATCACTGAATCATGGCTGAATCTTTGCGAGCCCATGGACTGCAGCCTGCCAGGGGCTTCTGTCTGTGGGATTTTCCAGACAAGAATACTGGAGTGGGTTGCCACTTTCTTCTCCAGGGGATGTTCCTGACCCCGGGATTGAACTTGTGTCCTCTGCATCGGCAAGTGTGTCCTTTACTGCTGAGCCTCCAGAGAAGCCCCTTCAAAGTCAGACCCTTCACTATTTCCCACCCGTGCCACCTCTTACCCCCAGGTTTCAGAACAGCCTGGAGTCAAAGAACATCTATGGATGTTGCTTATATGTACTGCTTCCATTTAAATCATGATCACACTTTATTGTAAAACATATTACACTTTATTGTAATCTGCTATGAGAACAATTCTCTCCAAATTCTACACCTGAAAACCTCTCTACTATTCCTGCGTGAAATGAAGAATAAAACACAAGCAAAACACAGGACTTTCCCCACGCGGGGTCACACAGCCTCAGAACCTGTCTATCTCCTTGTGAAGCGCTGCCGGACCCCCTGTCCTGGGCTCCGGCTCTCTGTCCCCTGATGAGTCCCCCGGGGCTCCGTCCTGCGTCTGGCCTCGCTGGGTGGACGCTGCAGGAGCCCCTGGTTGCAGGCAGCCACCAGCTGTTGCTGGCCAGGACTCTCCATTGCTGACCCACCAGTGCAGAATCTTGCTTCTGTAGAAAACCTGGCTCTAACTATTTTGTTTCAGGTGTCATGACTTTGTCCTCACTTTTTCAAAGGATGGACACAGTCTATGTTCAAGTGGGCGTTTTCACAGCATCTCTGCTATGTGCTGCCCTGACTTTGCTCTTCAGTTCAGGTGCTTGAAGAGACAGCTCTAAGCAGAGCAAATGACATCGATTTTATTAGCAAAAGGGTAAGTGCGAGTGTCTTTCATAAGAATGGCCGAGTACGGTCTCACACGTTAGACTTGGAGTCAGTGTTCGTCAGATGCTAAGAGCATCTTAATCTGCATTGAGTTACAGGGAGAGACTTTATCAGGGAGGAGAAAGGCCGAGGAGGAAAAACAGACAAAAGCTAAGCCAGGTCAGGTCGGCCTCTTCTCTCACAGGCTCAGCACCGAGGGAAGCCCTGGGGACAAAGTCTCAGTGCCGAGCAGGCCCAGGGCCATGTGCCCGGGGGCTGTGTGCCCAGGGCGGGTGGAGAGAGAGCAGCCTTGGTCATCTCCTCCCAAGGTCAGGCCGCCTCAGCCATCGCTGCCTCGTCAGGACTTAATAGGAGCAAAATACCTGCAATTTAGTCCTATCTCTGCCCACGCTCACTGCTGCCTGGAGACTTTCTCTTTCACTTTATCGCACAGTCTCTTGGGTTTTCTTAACTATTTTTCATACCTTTTTTTGACGCTATTTCAGGGCTACGGCTGGGGTCTCTCACCCACATCCAGCTCCTAAGGGTTGGTATTTCCCACATCCGGTGGGTTTCAGGCCCTGATCAGAGCTCTAATAAGCCACTTATCTGTGTTTTAATACACACCTCACTCTGGAAAGCAGCGGCAAGCAGCAGGAAGCACACAGATTTCAGGCCATAACACAGCTTTGGGTCAAATCCAACGGTCAGTTCCTGATCGGTTTGTGAATGTCATGGAAAGAATGTTAAGTGGACGAAGGTGGCATCTGATGCCCAGGATGAAACAGCTCGTCTCCCACCACGTTCAGTTTCTGTTTGAAGATGCTGATGAGAAACACTCCTGGTTTCATAGTCTCTCAGGCCCAGGCTGTTATCTGTGCTGCACGGGGGTGTTTCCGGAAGCTTCTAACCATGCAGGATGTATCCTGGGAGTTCACGCCCCATGAGCAAGGCAGAGCTCAGGCCACAGAGACGTTGGTCAATGATTTTGTCTTACATTTTTATTTATATTTTATAATTTATAGGAAACTGTTAAAAATCGATGTCAACATTTCTGTGGCTGACATGCACATGTGTGTAACTGAATGTCAGTGTAACAGCCTCTGAGGGGGTCTGCTGGTTGGGTGCATGGTTCGCAGCCCCTCAGAACCCCGAGCACGCATCTCCAGCACTTGGCAGCTTCATCTAGTCACAAAACCTGAGCATCTCTCTCTCTGGAAACTTGTTAGCAGGGCTAGTGGGGATTGCCAGTGGGGCCTCAGTCCACTCGGCTTCCCCCTTTGCTGACACTAGGCTAAGTGCCTTTAAAGGGGCTTCCCCGAGGGTCTCAGCCCATCCAGCAGTGCACGCTGTTGCAGTCTCTCCATGAGCCTCCACTGTAGCAAACTTCCGATACAGAGAGGCCCTGCCTGCCGAGGCCAAGTGCCCGCAGCGCACAGTGCCGCTGCTGAGCACCGAGCTCTGCCTCCATGCCCTTTAAGAGAAAAAGACAGAAAGACCTGCTTTCCCTCAGCTGGGTTTGGATGGAATCCCCACGTGGAACATTTGCAGGACAAGTCACCTGGACCTGTGAGCTGAGGCAGCATCAGGAAGGTTCCATCACCACCATCCTCCTCATCACAGGAAATCACCAGCTCTGGATTACCAAATTTGGGAAACGGAACTTCTAGGAAACTGCAGACAGCTGGGCCCGGGGTGGGCCCACTCGATGCTGCGGCTCTGCCTTCACCAGCGCTGCTGGGGACAGAGCGTCCCGTCCTGCCACCCGCGGACCTGACCTCCCGGGCTCCACTGCTGACCTGACTTCCCGGGGTCCACTGCTGACCTGACCTCCCAGGCTCCACTGCTGAAGGCCTTTATGCCAAACGACAAGGACAAACAGCAGAGCGTTTACAGGTGGAGACGCTGGGCGACCCTTGCTGTTAAAAGCGTATTCACTGCTGTCTCCAGGGAGCGGTGTAGACCCTGTATTCTTAGGATTCACTGAGGGTATAAAACCTGCTTTATAAAATGACCAGATTATCCCTAACAAAGTTCTGATTAGACTCTTCCTGTTTAGAGAGATTCAAAAAATTTGACATTTTGTGTTTTTACTACCCTAAGGATTCTTCCAGATGTTCAAGCTGGTTTTAGAAAAGGCAGAGGAACCAGAGATCAAATTGCCAACATCTGCTGGATCATGGAAAAAGCAAGAGAGTTCCAGAAAAATATCTGCTTCTGCTTTATTGACTATGTCAAACCCTTTGACTGTGTGGATCACAATAAACTGTGGAAAATTCTGGAAGAGATGGGAATATCAGACCACCTGACCTGCCTCCTGAGAAACCTGTATGCAGGTCAGGAAGCAACAGTTAGAACTGGACATGGAACAACAGACTGGTTCCAAATAGGAAAAGGAGTACGTCAAGGCTGTATATTGTCACCCTGCTTATTTAACTTATATGCAGAGTACATCATGAGAAATGCTGGGCTGAAAGAAGCACAAGCTGGAATCAAGATTGCCGGGAGAAATATCAATAACCTCAGATATGCAGATGACACCACCCTTATGGCAGAAAGCGAAGAGGAACTAAAAAGCCTCTTAATGAAAGTGAAAGTGGAGAGTGAAAAAGTTGGCTTAAAGCTCAACATTCAGAAAACAAAGATCATGGCATCTGGTCCCATCACTTCATGGGAAACAGAAGGGGAAACAGTGGAAACAGTGTCAGACTTTGTCTTTTTGGGTTCCAAAATCACTGCAGATGGTGACTGTAGCCATGAAATTAAAAGACGCTTACTCCTTGGAAGAGAAGTTATGACCAACCTAGACAGCATATTCAAAAGCAGAGACATTACTTTGCCAACAAAGGTCCATCTAGTCAAGGCTATGGTTTTTCCAGTGGTCATGTATGGATGTGAGAGTTGGACTGTGAAGAAGGCTGAGCGCCGAAGAATTGATGCTTTTGAACTGTGGTGTTGGAGAAGACCCTTGAGAATCCCTTGGACTGCAAGGAGATCCAACCAGTCCATTCCGAAGGAGATCAGCCCTGGGTGTTCTTTGGAAGGACTGATGCTGAAGCTGAAACTCCAGTACTTTGGCCACCTGATGCGAAGAGTTGACTCATTGGAAACGACTCTGATGCTGGCAGGGACTGAGAGCAGGAGGAGAAGGGGACGACAGTGGATGAGATGGCTGGATGGCATCATGGACTCGATGGACGTGAGTTTGAGTGAACTCTGGGAGATGGTGATGGACAGGGAGGCCTGATGTGCTGTGATTCATGGGGTCACAAAGAGTCGGACACAACTGAGTGACTGAACTGACTGAAGGATTCTTTGCAGTTGTCCAGCTGCCATAAAAGTTTGATATTTCTTTTGTGAAAGTAGAAAAGAAGGAGGGGACCAGCGTCGCCATTTTTCACTGTCTTTTCCATTCTTTGTGTTTTAGTGTGCGGTAGAAAATGCAATGTTTGCGAGAAAGCAGATGCCAATAGGTAAATCCATATCTACACCAGAAACACACCCTTCGTAAAAGCACCCATGTCTCCTGATCGCATATCCGTGCCTCCTATGTCTCCTATGCATGAAAACGCCATGAAGGGAACAGGTGTTTTATTAAAGAAACAAATGACAAGCAGGTTGCGATGACGAGCAAGGTTCGCGATCACTCCAACACGTCACAGACGTTGGGTTTCCGTTTTGCTCCCTTTCTGTGTGTGGTAAGATGCGCGTGACCCAGGCCGGGCCGTGGCCGTTCTGAGTGCCCAGTCCAGTGGCATCAAGCACACTCACACCACCACCCCCAGAAGGAGCCCCCTCTTGTAAACTCTTCCAGCGGGACGCTCCCCCTTGAGCACTGACGCCCTGGCCCTCCCTCAGCCCTGGGACCTGCTGCAGCCTCTGCTGTCGTGACGAGTCTGACGACTCTAAACTCCTCATATACGTGGGAACATCCAGAATGCACACATTTGGTTTTTAAGCGATAAAAAAGGAAACATTCATTACAGAAGTTCTTCATTTAATCTGAGCCCCAAACAGACTTATTTTCATAATCACAATGGAATCTTATTATTCTGTTTGTAACACTGTGTGTAAGTACATTCAAAAATGGCTTTAAAAATAATAGTGATAATAATTTAAAAATGAAGTTTTCACTTAATTTTTGGTTGTCTAAGCTTAGCTTGGGCTCCTTGGCTGGTTTTTATAAGCTTGAAAGCAAACCAATCTCTTTAGAAAAGATCTTTTTTCCCCCTTGGGGAGTTTATGATTCAGGGGACTGGAAACAGGATATGGAGATTTTTCACATGCTGCCCTTAAGCCCCAAGCAGACCGTCGTTTGGAACGTAGAGAAACGCTTTGTGAACCCTGTACTGGAAGCTGGTGCTTGTGGCTGGAGCCTTGATGCTCGGCTCTGGGCCCATCACTTCGCCAACACCAGATGAAGGTTTGTCCAAGAGAGAAGGGAGGGACCGCTGCACACACGAGCACTGGACAGTTGATGTCATTTGCTCTCTGAGAAGATGCCCCGTAGCTGCTGAGGGTGCTGGTAGCTCGTCGGTGAGCCTGACAACGGGTCGCAGAAACACAGCACCCGGGAGGCAGTGTCGCGGCGGGGAGGCTCGGGCTCATGGGGACTTCTCTGTTTAACCTGCACTTATCACCGTGCACATCCTGCCTGCCCTCAGACACACGTGAAACAAGACACGGTTTTACTTTGAATAGCATCAGAGACAGCTTTAAAAAGGAAAACAGAGCTTCAGAGCGCCAAGATTTTAGGACATACAACAAATTGGAGAGAGTCCAAGGATTTACCTAAAAATACTTAGGCCTAATAAAATTTGCTTGGTCTAAGAAAACTATGAGAGCTCTCTCACTTAATGAAATCTCAGCCAAAACAACTGCAATAAATCTAACCTCATCTTTCAAAACTGTATTCTTGGACAACAGAACTTCATGATATTGGACGGAATCCACAGTAAACCGATTCTTCTTCAGCTTTAGTGAGTGTGTGGTCCTTCACCATGAAAAAGGCACAACTTGGTTTGTTAGGGTTTTATAATTAAATCAAACCTCAAAACACACTGAGCAGAACAGATAGCTGTGTGAAAAATATTAATTACTGCTCAGAGAGAACAAATGCCAGGCAGGCCGTCATTCTCCAAACTCTCAGAACCAGCCTATCTAAGCGTTAATGGTCCAGTATAAACAGGGTGTCTTCCTTCCTTCTATAGCAACTTTGTTTTCCAAACGTGACCGCTCTTGTAAACGGCCCTCAGGCCCATCTGTGAGGAATCCGCAGAGGGAAACCGCCCTGAAGAGAACCAGCCGAGACTGCTGACCAACCGAAGCGAGAACACCAACCCTGAAGAAGGAAAACATTCTATTCTCTTCGCACCAAAGCTTATAATTAAAGCAAACATCTCAATCCAAATCTGTGTCCCTGAGGAGAAGATTCTCCATTTCGTTAAGCAAATACACTACGGAAAGGAGTACTTGTCCAAGGAGTGACCCTTGGCGTGGGTGCTGACGTGGACTCGGGCCCACGGCTCAGAGTGGGGCCCCTGGAGGGCACGGCCTCCCTGTCTTTATCCCGCCGCCTGTTTTATACCCAGATCTCTCTGGACAGCATCCTGTTCTCTACACCTACGCCTCCAAGCCACCATCATCTCTTGCAAATATTTTCAGGAACCCTCTAGAAAAAAAAAAAAAAAGACCCCCGCACCATTTTGCCCTCTATTCCAACCCTATGTCCATGATCCAGTCAGAGTGACCGCCTTAACCCAGAAACATAAGCTTGACTTTGCGGCTCCTCAGCTCACCCTCCATCAATGGCTTCCCCGTTAGTATTCTGAAAGAGCCAAAGCCCGACGTGTGTCTCACTCTGAGGACCCTGGAAACCCGCGTGTGACGCCCGGCGGTCGTCTGTGGGCTCGTCGTCCGTCAGCTTAGCTTGTCACCGTGGCAGCAGCAAAGCAGCAGATCAGAGCATCCCACACGTTCCTCGTACCCACAGGGTGTCACCGGCTGACCCTCTGCTCAGCGCTGCCTTTGCTCTGAAGGATGGTGGTCACCCGCTCCGTGAGAGAGGAACAAGAAAGGGGGGGACCACCATCTGACTCCTGAAGGTTCTGTTCAGAAGCGACTGAGTCCAACACGGAGCAGGAAATGCAGCCTCCCCGCAGCAGGGAGCCCTGCTCAGAGAGGAGGTGGTGTCTGGGGGCAGAGTGGTCCACCCCCCGCACTCTCTGAAGGCCAACTGTCCACCCGAGCTGCCTGGGGGAGGGTGAAGGACAGAGGCTGAGCGCAGGTCTCAGCAGGTGTCTCGGCTTGACCCTGAGATGGGGCCCGAGGCGCACACTGCCCCGCAATGGTGTTTCCCGGGCAGGAGCTCCATTGCCACCTCCAGCACCGGGTCATGGTCTGTAGGAAGACGGAGACCCCCAGGCGGCCGCAGAAAGTGCCCGGAACATGTGGACTCTAACAGACAGGCCCCTAAGGGTTGGGGGAAGACCTCTGACACACCTGTGGGCACCGTCCCGAGCTGGCTCTCACTTGGGTAGATGACAGTGATACCGAATTACCTGAGTCCTGTCTGAAGGCTGTGTGTTCTCATCCCCACATTCAGACAGCAGAGACTGTGTGAGCAAATCTCAAATACTCTTACAATTCAACATCCGGTTATTTTTATCTTAATGATATATAAGCATGGTCAAGAGAAAAAGCCCAAAGCAGGGCTGGTACAGAAAAACAGCTTGCCTCGGAATCATTCCTGCCTACCCTAGTGAATGCCTTTTCAGAAGTAACCACTTTCAACACTAGCAATTTTTCGTGGAATTTCCCTCAATATCGTAAAGAAAGTGTTTTGAGATCATTTCCCCGTAATGTTTCTGGAACTTCGCAGGGATGCATCTTGCTGTTGCGGCTGTTTCATCTTTTGACCTGAACAGCCAGTGTGCGCGTGCGTGCGTGCGTGCTCAATCGTGTCTGACTCTTTGTGACCCCGTGGACTGCAGCCCCCCAGGCTCCTCTGTCCATGGGATTTCCCAGGCAAGAACGCTGGAGTGGGTTGCCATTTCCTCCTCCAGGGGATCTTCCCGACCAGGCATCAGACCCCGGTTCCCTGCGGCTCCCGCGCTGGCAGGCAGGATCTTTACCTCTTGGGTCACCTGGATAGCCAGTGGACTCTTTTAACCTGGAATTTCCTTTCCTTAAGTTTTAGAAATGTTTCTTATGTTAGTCCTTTGATGCTTTATTTCTGTTTTCTATTTTGTAAGTCCTGTGAGTCCGATGTTGTCAACCAGAGCAGGCTGCCGTGATAGACCGACAGACTGGGCGCCTGAACAACAGAGGCCCCTTTCTCGCAATTCTAGGCGCTGGAACTCCGCGAGGCAGGTGCTGGAACTCCGAGAGGCAGGTGCTGGCAGGTGCTGGCAGACCCGTCCGTGTTTAGGGGACCCTCCCCCTGGTTGCAGATGGAGGTTTCTGTGTGTCTGAGTGCAGCCGCGAGCATGCGGGGGCTCCTGGGCCTACACCCCTTCTCAGGGCACGAGGCGCATCACGAGGCTCCAGCCTCACGGCCTGGCTGCCTGGCAAGGGCCCCGCCTCCAGACACAGTCACACTAGGGTCAGGATTTCCACGCGTGAATTCTGAGGGGCCACAAGCATCTAGTCAACATAGGATCTAAACGTCAAACCTCTTTTCTCTTTAAATTGAACTCCTAAATTCTTTCTTTGTCTGCCATTGTACTTTCTGGGAAACCCCTTCCAGTCTTGCTTCCCGCTCTCGCCGCTGTTTCTGTTTCTGCTCTCTTCTGTGTTTGTCTAGAAGCTCTTCTCTAAACACTTTCCTCATGGCCCCGTCTTCCCTTCTGAATGCAGTGCACCCTCTTCTCTCACTGAGGCCGGCGTTACATTCTGACAAGGGCCCTGGAAAGCTGGCGCCGACCCTGGAGTGGTCTCTGAGGCTCTCCCCGTCCCCGCCGCAGGCGGACAGGCTCGTCTGACAGTGAGAGCAAGCCCGCGGCCCTAACCCACGACGCAGCGCCGCGGCGCCCACAGCCTGGCCCGCTGCAGGCCCGTCTGCTGCCCTCTGCGCCCTCCTGCCTCCCGTTCGGTCCTCCTTTCTCTGCCCATTGATCGTTCTCGACCTCTCTTGTGTCTTTGCCCTTCAGGCTTTCCATTTCCTTTGGGAAATTGCTCTTATTTGAAAATAAAGCCAGTCGGACACCGTGAGCAGCTTGTGAATGGGGAGCTTCCTAGCGGCGGGGGGTCTGAGCTGTTCCAGCCCACCCGAGGCTGCGGCTGCACTCATCCTGCGCGGGACGCCTTCTCCGAGGACGGTCCTCCAACCCCTGCCTGCGTGCCGAAGCCAGCAGCTCTCTTGGCACGGTGAGGAAAAGCCCCCGGAGACTCCTGCCCCGACTGCCCTGGGGTCCCCAGGTCCCGTGTGGCCTCCAGGGCTGGGAGATGAGAAGCCCCGATATCCAGCTCGCGCTCACACAACCTCAGGGAGCCTCCTTCTCGACCTGGCGGCCGCACCTCCGAGGCTCCCGGCAGGAGCCGGCCACTTTGTGGCCCCTCAGCTCTGACCCCGCTGAGCCCAGAGCAGCGCCTTCCCTGACTCGGGTGCTCCTCACGCTCAGGGCTGGCGCTCCTCTGCCCGGCTCTGTGCGCATCCACGACACCATCTCGGCTTCGCTGTGAAATAAACACCCCCGCTCCAGCTGTTGGCGTGGCCTTTGCGATCAGGCCTTTAAGTGCAGCTGCTTAATGTAGTTGAAGCGTGCTTAAACGCCAGGAAAATGAGAATACTGCGCAAAGGGAAGAAACTCTGAGGGGGTAGGGGGAGGGCTGGGGTTTCCAGAGATTCAAACAATGTTCCTCCCAGAAATGAGTAATAAGACAAATAAGCCACTTGTCAAAAACTATCGCGACTGAGGCCACACGCGCACACACAGCAGCAGCACCGCCCCCACCCAAGTAGCTCAGCCTGAAACCATCGGCGTCCTGGCAACTGAAAGCCAGACGGTTCAGTGAACGCCACGCTTGCTTGGAAGAGTGGTCTCTGGGCTACTCCCGATCTCCTCCAGACCCGTCCTCAAGGACAGCGGAAAGCTCACCAAGCGCTTCTCCCGCTGGAAACACCAGGGCCTCGGACCTCCGCTCTCGGACCATCTTGGCTCCGGGGCCCCCTCTCCTCCTGGTCACACCTGACTGCCAGTGAGGAGGGCAGGCGTGAAAACCAGGCGGCTGCACTGCCGCACAGCCAGGGAGTGGCAAGGCCGCTCGGCCAGGGTCTGAACCCAAGCCTGCGTGGCTGCTTGCCACTGCGCCTCGCTCACAAGAGAAAAGAGCTTATGTTAACTATTAAAGTCAAACCTGAACCTACACAGTCAACCATCTAGCGTGCTTTCACTGTGCTGTGAACAGCGGCCTAAGTCTGAAGTCTCAGGAAATGGTCCCTCGGATCTGGGGCCGGGACCCTCGAGCAGGCGCCACGAGGCCCCACACCTGCCCTGAGGACCGTGCACAGCATCCATTCATCCCGCCTTAGAACAGAGTCAAAAGGACATTTCTAAGACGCTCCAAAACTGAGACTTAGCAACAGCATTGTAACATGCAGCTTCACTGCCATTGCGAAGTGTGCTCTGTTCTCTGTGAAGCAATATTCATCAGATCATTACTTTGAAATGTGGAAAATAACCATTTTTGTCCATAAGTTTTATCTGGATTTTAAAAAGTTGCTATTGGCTGTCTAAATACGAAGCTGAAATGATCCCATTGGAGACTCGCTTACTGAAATCTGTACTGACTGGCTGGCTGTTTGGCAGTCAGAACCCTCTGGAAGCCAGCACGGTCACTGACATGAGCACTGACTCCGACATCGGGGTGAGGAGGGCCACCAGGAACCTGTGTCTCTAGCAGCTCCGTAATCTGAGCCCAGGGCCTGGGGGAGGAGGAAGCACGTAGGCACAGAAGGCAGGTGGGAGCTGATGGCGGAGGGCAGACGAGAGGAGTTCCTGGCAAGGAGAGCAGTGCCTGAGGCAGTGGCCAGCACTGGCCACCCCGCAGTGGGCTCCGCTTTCCCTCTTAGGCAGCTGCCTGTGTTGCTGGGAAGAGCAATCCTCTCAGCCAACACTGAGCTCACAAAAGGATGTTATCAGGAGTTCATGCCTGGAAGGCGTCTTAGGCAACAGGGAGCTAAGTAAAGCCCATTTGCCACCATCCTTCCTCCTGACTGGAGGCAGATGCAATTGCCTAAGCTCCAGCAGCCATGTTGTGACACTGAGGATGGAATCAACGCAGAATAATGGTGAAACGGAGAAGCTAAAAGCAGCCCGGGTCCCTGGGCCATCCCTTAGCACTTGACTGCCCCCTTCTGGCTCCTTCCTGTGAGGGAGTAATCCCTGGGGGTTTCTGTTGCAGCTCACCCTTGACCTGACAGCTCCTAACAGGAATCTTCTGTGTTCATCGTTGTTAGCACTGGCCTTACATGGAAGTGCTCCTTTGTTGGGTCCATGTGTGCACGCTCCGTCACTTCGGTCGGGTCCCACTCTTTGCAACCCTATTGACTGAGGCCTGCCAGGTTCCTCTGTCCATGGGATTCTCCAGGCGAGAATGCGGGGGTGAGTTTCCACAGCCTGCTCCAGGCAATCTTCCAAATGCAGGGATCAAACCCAAATCTCCTATGTCCCCTGCACTGGCAGGCGGGTTCTTTACCCACTAAGCCACAGGGGAAGCCTGTGTTGGGTGCATATATATACTTATAACTGTTACATCTTCTTTTGGGATTGAACCCTTGATCTCTACCTGTAGTGTCCTTATTCTTCTTGAAATCTTAAGAAACCTAAGTGATAAAAGCAGTCTTGTCTTTAAAGCCAGTGTGAGTATGCTGCTCATCCAGATTTGATTGTCTAGGTTGTGTTCACCATATTTGCAGCACTTTTCATGGAGCATGAGGATGGAGGGGCCTTAACGTTCCTTTAGGGTGACCGCGCTCCTGCTTCACTCTTGCGGTTGCCATTGCTGACGAGGCTCTGGCCCTGCTTTTCCCCTTGGCGGATAGCTTAGTACCCGTTACGGCAACTGTGCGTGTAGCTGGTCGGTCAGTGTGTGCATGGAGTGCACTACGAAGCGGGTTTTGTGGTCACTGTATCTTGTCGCTTATGCAAGTCAGGTTCCAAGGTGGCCCACTGGCTGCTGCTCCCTAGGTCAGGAACACTCTTGCTGGTTATAGCGTTTTTCTTGTGACAAAATGAGAGCAGTCACTGCATGAGCTCAATGCATTAAAGTCCATTCAATGAACACTTTTTGCCTAGTGGCAAATTCAGATGTGGTGTCTCTTCTAACAATGTTAAGGGTTAGATATCTGTAAACTGCCCTGATAGGAGAATTCGTGTAGAGATATTAAAGAGCAGAGCGTAGAGAGAGGGAGCTTCCCCGATGGCTCAGCTGGTGAAGAATCTGCCTACAATGCAGGAGGCCCTGGTTCAGTTCCTGGGTTGGGACAATCTCCTGGAGAAGCATAGACAACCCACACGGGATTCTGGGGCTTCCCTGGTGGCTCAGAGGATAGGGAATCCGCCTGCCATGCAGGAGACCTGGGTTTGACCCCTGGGTTGGGAAGATGCCCTGGAGGGGGGCATGACAACCCACCCCAGTATTCCTGCCTGGAGAGTCCACATGGACAGAGGAGCCTGGTGGGCCACAGACCATGGGTTTGCAAAGAATTGGACACATCTGAGCAACTAAGCCCAGCACATTTCAGCAACAACACTCCCAAGTTATGCTCTGAGGCTCAAGCAGTTGTGGAAGGAGGGAAGTATGAGTCTCAGACGCCAGGCTTGGAGACGCTCAAAGAACTGCACCTAGGTCTTCTTGAACCAGGACCTGCTGCTGGCCGGCCGCCCCGTGAGGCCCAGCAGCTGGGAGTGGGCACAGGGCACGCAGGCTGGGGGCAGGGCAGCCCCTCTCCCAGAGGAGGCTGAAGGGAACTCCCCAGCTCCATCAGACTCCGACACTCCAATCAGCCGCTGGAAGAGCAGGGTCTTTCTGGCAAGAGACCAAACGTGAGCGTTTTTCCAGCTGTTGATGAGCGTTGTCACAGTAATAGTAACGTATTGGGTTGAAACTCACCATTTTGATGGAAAAAAGTAAATTTTGTAATATTCAACTTTCTACTTTCAACATTATTTCAACATTTTCTGTTTTCGTGTTTTACATCTGTGTGTCAGTCACTAAATACCTATTTTCAAGTTACTATTAATTCCTATTTTTATTTAGAAATGCATGTTAATACTTCCACTTGTGACTATTCCTGGTGTAATCATTTGTGAGTTTTCCACTTTTGAAGCACTTCACTCTCAATGGCTCACTGTTTGCCATCTCGCTGTGTGTTTTGTTTCTGGTGAACTCGAGGCAGAGCAAAAGGTCCTGACGGCAGGGGTTTCCGAGAACAGTGAGCCGAGGTCCCGTCTGCCTGCTCAACACGCTCCATCCATCTCCCACCCGCCAATGACTATGGGGCAACTGGAAAGGAAAATAGAATCTTAACCTGGGAAACCATATATACACGGTTCGTAGATGTATGGTCTCTCCACGGATCAAAGCACCTTGGACTCCAGGGTCTGGACTAGACACCACCACCTGGACATCAGCTTTCAGACTCGGTTTCCTGGGTGCCCGAGCCCTCCAGAGATCCTGGCTGCAAGGCGGACAGCGGGGAGAGACCCCGCTCGCTCTCAGACGCCCATGAGCAAAGTGAGCCGGCGCGGCCAGAACAGCCCGCTGTTCAGGTTTAGCATTTAATAGAAACATTGCTGATTTGTAAAAATAAAGTTAGCTTACTTTTCGGTGTTGTGAAACTGAGCAAAATGTGCCTGTGAGCCAGTTCTGTGACCTCAGGCGCCACCAGGCCTAATGGGCAGTTGTGACCTGGGAGCTCCAGCCCCTCTGCCTGTGGAGACCTCCACATGGCTGAGCCAGAAAGAAGCTGGAGCCCCAGGAGTGACATCACTGCAGGCCTCCCATTACCATGGGCGAAGCTTTCTCCTCCTCAGGATTAATGCGGTTACTCCTATTCTGCAGCTCTGTGCTGCACCAACATCTAACCTGCAAGAAGAAACAGGAGGCGAGTGGAAGAGGGAAATAAACAAAATTAATACTAATATTTTCAGATTTCCGCAGGGGAACAGGCAGAAAGGGGGCAGCGGGGCAAATGTGCCTTGTTACAAGCCGGGGGCTAAACACCCAGCTGTTAAGAGTATTTCCTCCTGCTGTGACGTGGGCTAGCCCACGTGGAAGCCTCAGACAACTTCCTCTGTGTTAGTGTAAGTCTGGGCAGAAGCTGGCCTAGGTTGCATCCTCCTGTCTTTTTCCCTTGGATAAAATGATATGAGGGACGAATTCTTAGCAAATCGGATCCGTGGAAATTATAGGCAGCCAAGTGCCTCATGCCTGTAGAATTCCACAAGGGAAAGCAAATCAGAGAAGAATGCTGGCATCTGTGTGCCTCCAGTTCCATCCGACATCTCCTCCTTCTCTCGCTGGGATGCCCGGTGTGTTAGCCAGATCGCACCTTTAAGGCAGGCTCAGGCCTTTGCCTGCCGCTGAAGGCCTGTGCGCAGCAAGGGAGGGAAGGAAGCAGGCCTGAAAGGAAAGCCTGGTCTCCCCCTGTAGCTTGGCGCCTGTGCGCCCACCGCCCTGCACGATCTGGGCCGGTTGTTAAAGCACAGCTAGGCACCCAAATCGCAGGACTGCTTGTCATGTCTTCCTAGAATCTCACTCTCACTCAGTGATGTGAGGCGTGAAGTATCAGTTTTGCATAAAATAAAATGCAGTGTTTCAAACAGGCGTTGCTCCGGGGCCTACCACCCACAGCGCTTCCTCAGCCCTGGATTCCCGCTCACTCCTAGCATCTTCCCATCAGAAAACCCCTTTGGTGCGAGTCTCCGTTCACACTCAGCAGATGAGACACAGTTTCCAGAGCCTGAATTTCATCCGTACCCAACAGAGAAGTCGAGGGGGGAAGCTTCCTTGTTCTCAGGGACCCATACAGGAGGCAAGCTCCAGGGACTCTGCCTTCCCCACAGGGTCAGGCTCCCCGTGGCTCAGCCTCTGCCTGAGGTTCTGAACGGCATCTCCTGTTTAGAAGTGAACCGGCAACAACATGATGAGCCCCGTGTGGGACTGAAGTGGCCCCGGGGGCCCAGGCCCTCTGCCCGGATCCCCGAGGGACCCCCCTGGGGACTCGTGACCCCGCACCTTCTCCAGGCTTCTCGGGGCCTAGAAGGCCAGTGGAGAGTTAGGCTGGGTTCTTTCGCTGTCGGCCGACGAGGCTCCCTTATTTGTGGCCTGACTCATCCTTAATTAAGATTGCAGTCGCATTGATCCAGGCGCAGAATGATGTTTGCTACAATGTCTAAGGTATTGATGGAGCTCATAAACGTCAAATAGCCCTCTGAGTCCCAGCCGTGTCCAGAGGGGCTGACACACCGTGTCCAGGCCCCACACAACAGTCACCGTGGGACCCTGCAGACAACCTAACCTCTTCTTCAGATCAGTTGTCCCAGGCATGTTCAGGCATGGTTGTCCCAGGGGCCATGCACAATTAAGGTGAAAAAAATGACTCCAAAATATGAAAGGAAACAATGAAATAAAAACCAACACACCAGCACCGATGGCGTCTTTCAGGCCAACCACATAGCCACAGTGTGACTCCCATGTTTCTTACTCAAGTGTGTTCACCCCATGACGTCCACTGTGGGCATCCTGTGTCCATCAGGGTCCACTCCGCTGTGAGCCGGGCCCCCCCACACTCTGGCCCCAGCTTTCCCCACACCTCTGGAACCAGCTTAGAAGCAGCCTTGCAGCCGTGAGCCCTTTCTGCCCCCTGTGACCATCCTCTGCGTGTTCCCCATCAGTTTCGAGGCCAGTGTGTTCTTCAGGTTCTAAGATGTCATTGCTAATATCCTCACTGTTCAGTGTTAAGCATCTGCCCTGACAGCTTAGATAGGTTCTAAATTTGAGAAAACAGCGAGTCAGTCACTCTCTCTAATCTCAAATGTTCTGTCCATTCATGCTTGAAAAATAGCGTTCGTAAACCTTGGACAGGAGCTGGTGGCAGACTGATATGATAGAAAGAAGGCGCTTAACAGCCCGATCATGATGAAAATCTCTCTTCTCACTCCCTTAAGAAAGAAACCCAAAGGAAATCTTAAGATCAGAATTGCCAATAAATTAGGAATTGATTTGCTAAATCACCCCTGGACTAACACATTTCAAGATTACAGTTGTTGGAATCTGAGGTCAGTATCCTGTGCTATTAAAAACACCTGCCAATGATGACCCTGTATGCAAGACAGGAAAAAAGACACAGATGTGTATAACGGACTTTTGGACTCAGAGGGAGAGGGAGAGGGTGGGATGATTTGGGAGAATGGCATTCTAACATGTATACTATCATGTAAGAATTGAATCGCCAGTCTATGTCTGATGCAGGATACAGCATGCTTGGGGCTGGTGCATGGGGATGACCCAGAGCGATGTTATGGGGAGGGAGGTGGGAGGGGGGTTCATGTTTGGGAGCACATGTAAGAATTAAAGATTTTTAAATTAAAAAAATAAAAAACTAATAAAAAAAAGAAAGAAAGAAAAAAAAAAAAAACACCTGCCATTACCTTCACCGATGTCCAGAGACACCACTGCTTTCTGGCTTTTGTCTTCGTCTAGAAGGGCTGAAGGAGCAGGTGTCCAGCGGCGTCACACTGCTGAGGGGGAGCCAGCCACTCAGTGTGCAACTTTACAAGCTCATCCCAGCTCCACGTGCGGCGAAACTGGGGCAGTCTGGGCCTGTTCCCCAGTGCCTGGCACGCTGAAGGCAGTGAGTAAACTTTATTTACGTAACCAAGTCAGTAAAGGAGAATGGGCCATGAATGAATGGGCTTCAGTGTTTGCATTTGGAGATCATAAAATATACAACCCTAGAAGTTAGACAAAGCTGAAGATCCTCGCCGTGTCCAGGGGTCTCTACCGTGGGTCAGGTTTTCATCCTTCTTGGTCCCTGGTTCTCGACCTTTTGGCCAAATAGTAGGGGGGTGTGAAGATTCAACAACCTGAGCATCGCAACGGCTGTACGCCCCACTCCCTTCATCATGTCCGATTTTCTCTTTAATGTAGCGAATAGTTTGTGTTAGGACATCCAAAGTATACTTCCTCCAAATGGCGAATTTTCTAAAGCGTTTCATTTGTCAATATATTATAGGAAAAAAAAACAAGAGGCAAATGCAGGGAAAAGTGCCTAAAATTCTGATACCACATTATAGCCCGACCTCTCAGCTATGAGCCTTGTGTGTGGTGCAGTGCTGAGGGGCTTTTAAACGCGCTGGCGACGTCTGTCACGAGTCTTCATTTTTACCGCGGTAAAAACACACCGCACAAAGGTCGGCACTCTGACCGTTTCTCGGCCACAGTCACATTCTCGCGCCATCACCACCACACTTTCCAGAACTTCCTCGTCTTCTCAACCTGAGACTCCGCCCCGGGAGACAGCAACGCCCCATCCTTCCTCCTGAAGCCCCCGCTGCTTTACAACCACCATTCAATTTTCTGCCTCTGGGTTTGACCACTCAATGCACTTCAAATAAATGGAGTCACACAATCTAGCCATCCTGTGTCTGACTTTTTACACGTAGCCTAAGGTCCTTACGGCTCTTCCACGCTACTGGGTCGCAGGATTTCTTTCCTTCTCAAATCGGAAGGTGCGCCAGCGTACCCGCGTATCACAGAGTTTACCCCGTGGCAGACGTTCGGCTCCTGCGAGCGATGCTGCTGCCAAC
This sequence comes from Capricornis sumatraensis, assembly GCF_032405125.1. Classification (NCBI taxonomy): domain Eukaryota; kingdom Metazoa; phylum Chordata; class Mammalia; order Artiodactyla; family Bovidae; genus Capricornis; species Capricornis sumatraensis. The sequence goes on from NC_091074.1 coordinate 121,443,686, forward strand.
ACGTGTGCAGACGCCTCCAGGTCTCTGCCTCCAGCCCCCGGGGCACCCCCAGAAGCAGAGCGGCTGCATCACGTGCCAGCTCTGGGGCTCAGTTTCTGAGGAGCCTCCACGCTTCTTTCCACAGCAGCTACATTATTTTTAATCCCCACCAGTTCTCTACTTTCTTGGCAGTTACTATTTTCTGCTTGTTTGGTAGGAGCCATCTTACCAGAAGTCTAGAGGTCTCTCACTGTAGCTTTGATCGGGATTTCCCTATATCAGCTCAAGTCCTTTGCCCATTTTTAAATCAGTTTATTTGCTTTTATCACTGTTGCTGAGAGATTCTTTACATATTCTGGACACTAACTGCTCATTAGATATATGATTCAGAAACATCTGCCCCTATTGTGAGAACTGGTTTTTTAATGCTCCATTGATAGTGTTTTGATGCAAAAAAGCTTTCCGTTTTTATGAAGTGTATCTATTTTCTTTTCCTGTCTCTGTTTTTGGTGCCATATCCAAGAAATCATTGCCAAATCCAATGTCATAAAGATTTGCCCTTCTGTTTAAGAGTTTTGTAATTTAGGCTGTTACAGTAAGGTCTTTGATCCATCTTGAGTTAATTTTTACATACGGTGTAATGTAAAGGTCTTCCTTCATTTTTTTGGCACAGAAATATCCAATTTTCCTAACATAATTTGTTCAAAAGACTGCCCAGAAGCTCCTCATTTTAAAAAAAAGTTATTTCCAAGGGAACCATTACTAATATTTTTCATTTAAACACTAATTTTTATATTAAAACAAAAAGATTTTCATTTTTGACATACTTTCTCTATGCCTGATAGTAGAATTTTTTGCATTATCTTTAAGGCTCAAAAGAGCCCTGTGAAATTTATCCTTTCCAGTTCAGTTCAGTCCCCAGTCATGTCTAACTCTTTGTGACCCCATGGACTGCAGCACACCACGCTTCCCTGTCCATCACGAACTCCTGGAGTTTACTCAAACTCATGTCCATCACTTCAGGGATGCATCCAACCATCTCATCGTCTGTCATCCCCTTCTCCCGCCTTCAGTCTTTCTCAGCATCAGGGTCTTTTCCAGTGACTTGGTTCTTCACATCCCATGGCCAAAGTATTGGAGTTTCAGCTTCAACATCAGTCCTTCCAATGAATATTCAGGACTAATTTCCTGTAGGATTGACTGGTTGGATCTCCTTGCAGTCCAAGGGACTCTCAAGACTCTTCTCCAACACAGTTCAAAAGCATCAGTTCTTCAGCGCTCAGCCTTCTTTATGGTCCAACTCTCACATCCATACATGACTACCATAGCTTTGACTAGATGGACCTTTGTTGACAAAGTAATGTCTCTGCTTTTTAATATGCTGTCTAGGTTTGGTGACAGCTTTTCTTCCAAGGAGCAAGCATCTTTTAATTTCATGGCTGCAGTCACTGTCTGTAGTGATTTTGGAGCCCCCCCCCCCCGAAAAAAAAGAGGCTGTCAGTGTTTCCACTGTTTCCCCATCTATTTCCCATGAAGTGATGGGACCGGATGCCATGATCTTCGTTTTCTGAATGTTGAGCTTTAAGCCAAATTTTTCACTCTCCTCTTTCACTTTCATCAAGAGGCTTTTTAGCTCCTCTTCACTTTCTGCCATAAGGGTGGTGTCATCTGCATATCTGAGGTTATTGATATTTCTCCCAGCAATCTTGATTTCAGCTTGTGCTTCATCTAGCCCGGCATGTCAGATGATGTACTCTGCATATAAGTTAAATAAGCAGGGTTACAAAATACAGCTTTGATGTACTCCTTTCCCTATTTGGAACCAGTCTGTTGTTCCATGTCCAGTTCTAACTGTTGCTTCCTGACCTGCATACAGATTTCTCAGGAGGAAGGTAATGTGGTCTGGTATTCCCATTTCTTGAAGAATTTTCCACAGTTTGTTGTGATCCACACAGTTGAAGGCTTTGGCATAGTCATAAAGCAGAACTAGATGTTTTTCTGGAACTCTCTTGCTTTTTTGATGATCCATTGGATGTTGGTAATTTGCTGTCTGGTTTCTCTGCTTTTTCTAAATCCAGCTTGAACATCTGGAAGTTCATGGTTCACATATTGCTGAAGCCTGGCTTGGAGAATTTTTAGCATTACTTTGCTAGTGTGTGAGATGAGTGCAAGTGTGTGGTAGTTTGAGCATTCTTTGGCATTGCCTTTCTTTGGGATTGAAATGAAAACTGACCTTTTCCAGTCCTGTGGCCACTGCGGAGTTTTCCAGATTTGCTGGCATATTGAGTGCAGCACTCTCACAGCATCATCTTTCAGGATTTGAAATAGCTCAGCTGGAATTCCATCACCTCCACTAGCTTTGTTCGTAGTGATGCTCCCTAAGGCCCACTTGACTTCACATTCCAGGATGTCTGGCTCTAGGTGAGTGATCACACCATCGTGATTATCTGGGTCGTGAAGCTCTTTTCTGTACAGGTCTTCAGTTTATTCTTCTTTTATAGAAAGGTGGATGGTCTAACTTTCTAAGCACTGGACTTATCAGGGAAAATGGCAAATGAAAATCCTAGTTTCATGAAGATTAATTCTAGCAAAGGAGAAAAATAATAAAGGAAACGTGTAGAATTATAGGTAATTAGTGTGCTGCAAAAAGCAAATTTAGAAAGAGTACCCTCTTTTTCTCAGTACCTTCTTCTGCAGTAATGGAGAGTTGCACCTTAAAGAACAGAGACCAAGGCTGATGGAGAAGGTGACACCGAGTGAAGAACACAGCTGGTGGGGCGGGGGCCTCTGGACCCCGGGGCGAAGGACTCCCCTTCTCTGGAGCGATCCTCGCCCCACGGGCTGGCTGGCGGCCAGCGAGGGGCGTCTGAACCCAACCACGCCCCGGAAGCCCGCGCTTCTGCACACCGCGGTCAGCCCCACCCGTGGGCACGCAGAGCGCCTGCAGGCGGCTGACTGTGTGCTCCCGGAGCCGGGACCCCTCCCCGCTCGCAGCCGCTCCGTGGGACTCGTCCTGACCCTGCGGCTTCCCCAGGAGGACGCCCGCCACCTCCCGCCCCCCTGCCCCCGGCCCCCAGCGTCCTCACCGCGGGAACTGCCTCCCCGCCGCTGTGTCCGCGCACCGTCTGCTCTCGGGCGCAGCGGCGCCCATGCCCAGGGCGCCGCCGGGAGCGGCCAGGAAGCCCCAGGATTCAGAGAGCGGCCAGGAAACCCCGCGGGGAAGCGCGTGAGCGCAGCCAGGCCTGCGCTGGTCCACGAGGTCAGGGGTTCCGTCTGGGGCGCTCCTCACACAGCAGACTGAGGGCCCCACCGGCCGGAGCCCCGCACGCGGCGACGGTGACACGGCCCAGCGCTCGGGGACGGCAGCGTCACGGGTGAGCAAAGGGTGCAAGCGCTCACAGCAGCAGCCGCGTCGCGAGCCGGGTCGAACACGGGGTCCCATCTTCTCAACGATCAGATCTTTGCTGTCTGTGCTTTGCTGTGGGCTTACTGGTGGGTCAGACGGTAAGGAGTGTGCCTGCAATGAGGGAGACCCAGGTTCGATTCCTGGGTTGGGAAGATCCCCTGGAGGAGGGCATAGCAACCCACTCCAGCATTCTTGGCTGGAGAATCCCATGGACAGAGGAGCCTGGTGGGCTACAGTCCATGGGGTGGCAGAGAGTCAGACACGCCTGAAGCGACTTAGCACACAGCTCAGCTAAAAGGTAGTGAGGGTTGTTTCTGGAAGAGGGAGGGATGTTCTTACAGCAGGCCAAGGGCAGAAGCTCCACGTAGACGCCGGTGGCCGCTGGCCAGCCGGGCCACCCGCTCCGAGGATGCTCACGGCTCACCTCTTCAGACCCCAGCGTCCCAGCCAAAGCACCTGGAGACAGCCTGGCACCTCTCAACATTCCGAATGATCCCTGAAACTCACTCCAACTCAGAATCTCTATGAATCTAATTATGCGATTCCTTAAAATTCTTGGGGATAGTGTCATTTGAAATATGATATTGGTAACGTCCCAAGCTCACAAATATTCATGAAAGAGCATTTCCCCCCCCTTTCCATGTGGACCATATGGATTTCAAGTCTCTTTCAAGCGCAGTGTTTGGCTTTTGGAACAAATACAGCGTTATTTTTTGAAGAACAAAAGTGCTTTTATTATATGTACTTTGAGCATTTGTAGACCAAAAAATATATGTACTTTTAAAAATTGAAAAGGTCTCCAGGCCTATTGAAGCTTTGTAGCTACATCAAGGATAAATTCAAAGACATCGGTTGTTCAGGAAAATAACAGACACTCGACTCATGAAAGGCAGAAAGAACCACATCACAGTTTATCAGCATCCATCACAGCATCACATTGTCCGACCTTGCACTGCTGGCTTCGGACTTCGAGTCTTGATCGCGGGGCCACTCTGCGTCCACGCCGAAGCAGCACGCCTGCTCTCTCCCCCTAGGGTGACAGTGTCCTCCACCAGACGTGACAATCAGAATGTCCCCAGTCGGTGCCAAATAGTCCCTGAGTCGGGGTGGGGGGGAAGAACCGCAGGACCCAAAGGACCTGTGGGTTAGCCACAGGGGGAGGGAAAGTGCTCGTGGGCAGAAATCCCCAGCACGCGTGGAAAAGCCGCAGGACCCACGGGGTGGGAAAGAAGCCCCCAGCTCACCCTCACAGACCACAGACATGAGCACTGTACAGGACCAGCAAGAAGACCGTTCAGCCTTGCAGACTGTCAGCTGACAGGGCTCCAGAACCGATCTCCCAGGGAGATGAACTAAGTCAACTGCACTAGCCTGCATCTGAGATCTAATCAGAGAGGTCAATACATTTACCAAATGTCACACAGCCAGTCAAAATTACCCACATGACCTGGAAATTCACGTGATCTTCCTAGATTGTGTAATAAGCCCCAAATCTTACACTTCTAAATTTTCACTGAAATTTAATGGAAGTCTTTCCTTCATCCTTTAGAAATTAAAAGTCACAGTTCCTACATACTAAAATCTCTGTCTACTAACATATCTCAAGGGCTTAAGCTCAGTGTCATGTGAACTGACATGTGGGAAGTAATCACCACCGATGAGTAGTCCTAAGTGTAAAGAAGAACTTGACAGAACCTAATTTTCCTTTCCTCCCCAAGTTTCCCAGGCAAGTTAGGAAGGCGGTGGGCAGACGCGGTGAGGAAAAGCAGGATCGAGTTTGAGGGGTGACCTAAATGCAGCCGCGGGCCCTCTCCGCCCACCCCTGCACCTCCCTTCCGCCCACAGAGCCGGAGGTGGAGGGAGGAGACTGCCCGACCACCCCCTGCATGCTGCAGGCCAGAGTGAAGACCCCAGCTTGCGGTCACGTGACCAAGGGCGCCCTCTGCTGGAGAGAGGAGAGCCCCAGAGGCTGTCCCGGAATCCCCTGGCGGTCAGGTGAGGCGCCCTCCGGAGAAGTGTCACGCTACCGCGTTTGCGGTGCCGGCTGCTTCCTGCCCTTGGGCTTCGGGACTCTTCAGAAGAACCGCAGGAGGGGAATCAGCTCCTCGGGCTGGGGGCCGGGGTGATGAGGCGCTGTCGCAGGGGAAGCTCCGTAAACAGGCGGACAGGAGTCCTGGTCGGTGCACACGGGGCCTGCCAGCAGGACTCGAACAGTCATCGGAGATGCAGAGGCATGAAGGGGAAACTGAGGCCGCTGCAGAACGCACAGTCACGGGAGAAAGCCGTGAGAACGAAACGGGTGTTTGTGGAGAACAGAAAATGGAGGGTCTTCATAAGGATTGTCAATGATACAGAGAAAGCGGCCAGAAACATGGAAAAACCTACGAGAAAACGTGAGACAGTTTTCCTGAGCTGAAAGCTAGGGTATGCAGTCATTCGTGCATAAACGAACTGTTTCCTGAATAAACAAACAGTGGCAACAAATACAGTTGTGTGGACAAGAATAAAGAAAAAAACTAAATCCTATTAGCAACAGGGCAAGTGGTAATTCGCATCCTTAGCAACCAAAATATCTTTTTCTCTTAAACATGAAATGTCAAAACATAATGGAATAAGGCTTATGGTACCTGAGGGAGAACGTATTTTTCATGTTTTTTTAATGATCAAGGTGCATTTCATCTAATAAGCAGAACAGCAGAGTTCAGAGCAGTTCCCCTCAAGGACCCCTCCTCAGGGAGGGACTCCAACCAAGTGACGAGCCCAGGAACAGAAAACCGAGATATTAAGAGACTGCCAGTGCTGAAGCCACCTGAACATAGACCTGCTCACAAAGCAGACTCAGACACAAAAAGGCGCTTCAGCCACAGACCTGGAATATGGACCACGGTGATTCCTGTTATGGGTGGAACTGTGTCCCCTCCCGTCTCCAGTTCAGGGCTTCCCAGGTGGTGTTAGCAGTAGAGAACCTGCCTGCCAATGCAAGAGACACAAGACGTGCAGGTTCCAACCCTCAGTCAGTAAGATCCCCTGATGTATGAAGTGCCAACAACCTCAGATAGGCAGATGACAGCACGCTTATGGCAGAAAGTGAAGAGGGACTGAAGAGTCTCTTGATAAAAGTGAAAGAGGAGAGTGAAAAAGTTGGCTTAAAGCTCAGCTTTCAAAAAATGAAGATATGGCATCTGGTCCCATCACTTCATGGCAAATAGATGGGGAAACAATGGAAACAGTGGCAGACTTTATTTTCTTGGGCCCCAAAATCACTGCAGGTGGTGACTGCAGCCATGAAATTAAAAGATGCTTGCTCCTTGGAAGGAAAGCTATGACCAACCTAGACAGCATTTTAAAAAGCAGAGCCATTACTTTGCCAGCAAAAGTCCGTCTAGTCAAGGCTATGGTTTTTCCAGTAGTCATGTATGGATGTGAGAGTTGGACCATAAGGAAAGCTGAGCACTGAAGAACTGATGCTTTTGAACAGTGGTGTTGGAGAAGACTCTTGAGAGTCCCTTGGACTGCAAGGAGATCCAACCAGTCCATCCTAAAGGAGATCAGCCCTGGGTGTTCATTGGAAGGACTGCTGCTGAAGCTGAAGCTCCAGTACTTTGGCCACCTGGTGCGAAGGACTGACTAATTGGATAAGACCCTGATGCTGGGAAAGGTTGAAGGCAGGTGGAGAAGGGGACGACAGTGGATAAGACGGTTGGATGTCATCACTGACTCAATGGACATGAGTTTGAGTGAGCTCCGGGAGTTGAGGAAGGACAGGGAAGCCTGGTGTGCTGCGGACCGTGCGGTCGCAAAGACCTGGACATGACTGAGTGACTGAACTGAACTCATCCAAGGGTATGAAATGGCAGTCCACTCCAGCAATATTGTCTGAAAAATTCCAGGGGCAGAAGAGCCTGGAGGGCTATAGTCCGTGGGGTTGCAAGACTCAGACACGATTGAGCACACACACACACACACACACACACACACACACACACACAGCCATAGACTAGAGTCCCAACGGCCAACACGACCACATCTGGAGACAAGCCTTTCGGGCGTTGCTGTTGTTCAGTCACTAAGTTGTGTCCGACTCTTTGTGACCACATGGACTGCAGTCCCCAGGTGTCCCTGTCCTTCACTGTCTCCGGAGTTTGCTAAAATTCACGCCCACTGTGTTGGTGATGCCATCCAGCCATCTCATCCTCTGTCGTCCCCTTGTCCTCCCACCATCAATCTTTCCGAGCATCAGGGTCTTTGCAATGAGTCAGTTCTTCACATCCTGTGGCCAAAGTATTAGAGCTTCAGCAGCAGTCCTCCCAATGAACACCCAGGACTGATCTCTTATGGATGGACTGGTTTGATCTCCTTGCAGTCCAAGGGACTCTCAACAGTCTTCTCCAACACTACAGTTCAAAAGCATCAATTCTTCAGTGCTCAGCTTTCTTTATGGTCCAACCCTCACATCCATACATGACTACTGGAAAAACCATAGCCTTGACTAGACGAACCTTTGTTGGCAAAGTAATGCCTCTGCTTTTTAAATGCTGTCTAGGTTGGTCATAGCTTTCCTTCCAAGGAGCAAGCATCTTTTAATTTCATGGCTGCAGTCACCATCTGCCGTGATTTTGGAGCCCAAGAAAATAAAGTCTCTCACTGTTTCCATTGTTTCCCCATCTATTTGCCATGAAGTGAAGGAACTGGATGCCATGATCTTCTTCTTTTGAGTGTTAATTTTTAAGCCAACTTTTTCACTCTTCTCTTTCACTTTCATAAAGAGGCATTTTAGTTTTTCTTCACTTTCTGCCATAAGGGTGGTGTCATCTGCATATCTGAGGCTATTGATATTTCTCCCAGCAACCTTGATTCCAGCTTGTGCTTCATCCAGCCCAGCGTTTCTCATGATGTCCTCTGCAGAGAAGTTAAATAAGCAGGGTGACAATATACAGCCTTGAAGTACTCTTTTCCCAATTTGGAACCAGCTGTTGTTCCATGTCCGGTTCTAACTGTCGCTTCTTGACCTGCATACAGATTTCTGAGGGTAATTAGGTTGAATAGTGCCATAGAGTGTGGCCTTAATCCCATAGGCCTGGTTTCCCATGAAAGAGTAAGAAGCACCCAGATGCCCACGGAGGGAAGCCCGTGTGGAAACAGTGGTAGCCATGGAAAAGCCAGGGAGGGCAGTCCCGTCAGACCCGCCTGCTGGCCCTGAGATCTGGGACTTTTGCCCCAGAACCGGGAGGAAGCGTTTCTGCCGTGTAAGCACCGAGTCTGTGGTATTTTGCTATGGGGCCGGAGAAGGCTGACAGAATGCGCCATAGAATGACTCCTGTTTAGAGTGATGGGAACCACCAAATCTAATCTGACAGTTTGAGGAACATGAGCTAAAGTAATTTTAATGAAAATAATCAGTTAATAAACTATACAGTCAATAAATAGTGCCCCAAACACTGGCCAATAATGTTTTGTTGTTAATTTTAAAAAATAGAAATAAATCATGCAATTAATAAAAATAAAGACAATGGTTAGAAAAATACTAAAAACAAAAAATAAAGAATTAGAACACAAAAAATAATATAAATAATACAATTTAAATGCTAATCCTTTAAAAATAAGCAATGAAATAATTATTTTATGAGTATCAAGAAAATAATATATAAAATCACAACATTAAAAATATAGTTACGGAAAAGGATATTTTCTATTTTAGAGATATACATATAATGTATTTAACAACTTAATAACAAGCACTTTAACATACTTATACATTTTGACCTTTAGCATTTATATCAAACTTCAAGGATGGTTTACTATTTGTGTGTGTGTGTGTGTGTGTGTGTGTGTGTTACTCAGGCATGTCCCATTCAACGTGACTCCATGGACCGTAGCCCATCAGGCTCCTCTGCCCATGGGATTTTCTAGGCAAAAATACTAGAATGGGTTGCCATTCCCTTCTCCGGGGAATCTTCTCGACCCAGGGGTCGCACCTGGGTCTCCCGCATTGCAGGCGGACTCATTACTGTCCAAGCCATCAGGTATTCATCACACCCTTTGGTAAAAAAAAAAACACAAAAAACTATCATTTTTTATATCATAAAAATATCTTGTAAAAAATCCGATATCTATTTATGGAAAAAATCTGTTTATACTAAGTTGAATTTAAAACAAATCAATTAAAGACATTATGAAAAATTTTAACATCAGACTCATATTAGAAATTCATGTTTAAAAAAGAATAACCAAAATGATTATTCTTATAATCAAAAACAAGCAAGAATGCCCAATAGCATCAGAAAATTTTAATATAAAAGTAAGTATAATACAGTGTATATGTACAACACTTGGCATATTAGCCAAGAAAATGACAAATTATCCCTAATCTTTACATCAACCCAGGAGGCAAAATTATTTCCCAGTTTAATGAAGACACAGTGGACACTCTGGGGGGACCCCCCTGCAGGGCTGGACCCTCTGGGGAGAGCCTCCTGCAGGGCTGGACACTTTGGGGAGAACCTCCTGCAGAGCTGAGGCAGAACCAGGTCTTTCTGAGTCCAGCACATCCCTGTTGATCACTCGCCACTGACGTCCTTGTTCTGGACGTTCTACATAATGAAACCAGACAAAGAGAAGGGATACAAGACAGAGCTGGGGAAGCAGGGCCAAGTCAGTGCTGTGTGTAGGTCGTATGCCTGCATGCGATTCAGAAGTGTCTATTGAAAATCACTAATTCAATACGGTGCTCAGACACAAATAATGTGAAAAATCACTGTGCTAATACTGTAAAATACAATGAAAAAGATGTAGTTGTAATAGCAACAAGCAATATAAATACCTAGGAATGCACACCAACAAATTTGGAGGACTTGTATCACCAAAATCTGTCATCTGCTAAAGAGAAAAACTCTGGAAACAAAACATTATAGATATTATTTCCCCCCGTGTAGTCTAATTGGACAAATATAAATTTCCTTACAGAAACAAATAAACAAAAATCTAATTTTAAAACTTTATTTGAAGTACAATAAGGTGATACTCTGCCGATAAAGGCCCCGTAGAGTCAAACCGATGGTTTTTCCAGTAGTCATGTATGGATGTGAGAGTTGGACCATAAAGAAAGCTGAGCGTCGAAGAACTGAGGCTTTTGAGCTGTGGTGCTGGAGAAGACTCTTGAGAATCCCTTGGACTGCAAGGAGATCAACCAGTCAATCCTAAAGGAAATCAGTCCTGAATATTTATTGGACAGACTGATGCTAAAGCTGAAGCTCCAATACTTTGGCCACCTAATGTGAAGAACTGACTCATTGGAAAAGACCCTGATGCTGGGAAGGACTGAAGGCAGGAGGAGAAGGGGACGACAGAGGATGAGATGGTTGGATGGCATCACCGACTCGACGGACATGAGTTTGAACATGCTCCGGGAGTTGGTGATGGACAGGGAAGCCTGGTGTGCTGCAGTCCACGGGGTCGCAAAGAGACAGATTCGACTGAGTGACTGAACTGAACTGAAGATGATACTTGTACAAGTGACATTAAAGTGTAGTTTAAAGATTTAATAACTATAAAAGTATTATAATGTTACAGCAACTAACATACAAAAATTACACACTGAAAATAGATCTGAAAAACACGTAAGCACTCTTATATGGTGAACACCCTTTTTTCCAATAAGTAACATGAACTAAGCATAACAGAGAAAGGAATTACTAAAATTATTTAATTTGTTTTTTAAATTGAGGTGGGATTGACATATATCACTGTTTTAGCTTCAAGTGTATGACATAATAATTTGATATTCGTATACACTGCAGGATGGTCACCACAAGCTGTCCGGTTAACTTCCATCACCTCACATAGTTACAGGGATGTTCCTGTGATGAGAGCTTCTCGGGTCTACGCTCTTGGCAGCTTTCAAACCTGAAGCACAGTTTTGCTAACTATAGTCCCCATCCCATGCTCAGGACTTATTTTGCAAATGGAAGTTGGTACCTTTGACCACTGAAGGGTTAACTTTCAAGTAAAGAAGCCTGTATTGGGGCTTTACATATAGCTGTGTCTTCTGGGCTATATTATTCACCCAGTGCTGATAAACCAGATTCCTCCCAAGGGTAAGATGAGGCAATGTCATCTGATATTCGTAATGCTAACCCTGAAGCAAGAATCTGAATTGGTTCTGAGTCACCAAATAAGATTAAACTGTGTGCACTATAATTTGTGTTCTCTGCATCTTAATACATTTGGGTTCTTTAGAAACTGCCCAGTGAGGAGGGCTAGCCGGTGGCTTCAGCCTCTGGCCTCCCATCCATGCTTCTTCCTGGCTCCAACCTCCACTGTCCTGTCAGAATTCAAATAAAATTATATTCCTATTTTTAAAGTATTGTATTCTTGATTAAGCAGATAATTTCTCTCCCTCAACCAGGCTTAGATAAAGAGTCTTTCCTGCTTAGATATGAAAGACAGAATCTGGACTCTTCTTTCCAAAAATACAGGTCCCGTTTTGCAGAGTGTATTTTCATGGAGTTCAAGCCTGTTTCAAAAGGCACGTGGGTGGTGTGGGTTTTTTCACAGGGTTGGAACAGCACCTGACAAAATACTGGGGTGTGAAGCCTGCATCCTTAGAGGAAGCCAGCAGAACTGAGGCAGGAGCAGGATGGTCTGATAGCCGTCACCTCTAACCTCCAGGCTGACCCCAGCCCTGATGGCTGCTCTCGCTCCTGCTGGTGGCCCCCTTGTTTTGAGAAGGGTGGCCGCAGGTTCTCCCCGACTCTGAGGAGCTCCTGAAGACAGTCTCAGGGGCCAGAAGAACCGACCTCCCTAAGACGCTGTTGCTGGGTGGACTCATGCCTGGGAAAGCTCCAGCCGCCTTGGAGGTGGGTTCAGCAGAGAGCGCCTGCTCCCTCCCGACATCCCTCGTGCTTTCCTGACTTTACACCAGGCCAAGGTCCTCAGGGCCCGAACAAGTAAGCTGCACCTTGAGAATGGCACAACGAGCAGTGAAAGCAGCTGTCAACCTGCTGGAGATAAACCAGGATCACCGAAGGACACTTATGATATTCTCAACTGTTCTATGTTCCTCTGTGCAAAATACCTTAGGAAGAGTATACAGAGACTGCAAAGAAGCAAGCATTTCATGCAGGGCCGGAAATGCCTGCAGGGTTCTGCTTCCGAGCCCCACGTGGATGCAGCAGGCTAACCCTGTCATGCTCAAAGGCAGATTCGACTTTAGGTGACCAAGATCAAGGAGCTTTAAAGTCACTACTAAAGGCTACTAAGATCATGGCATCCGGTCCCATCACTTCATGGCAAATAGATGGGGAAACAGTGGAAACAGTGGCTGACCTTAATTTGGAGGGCTCCAAAATCACTGCGGATGGTGACTGCAGCCATGAATTTAAAAGACACTTACTTCTTGCAAGGAAAGTTATGACCAACCTAGACAGCATATTAAAAAGCAGAGACATTACTTTGTCAACAAAGGTCCATCTAGTCAAGGCTATAGTTTTTCCACTAGTCATGTATAGATGTGAGAGTTGGACTGTGAAGAAAGCTGAGCACCAAAGTATTGATGCTTTTGAACTGTGGTGTTGGAGAAGACTCTTGAGAGTCCCTTGGACTGCAAGGAGATCCAACCAGTCCATCCTAAAGGAAATCAGTCCTGAACATTCACTGGAAGGGCTGATGCTGAAGCTGAAACTCCAATACTTTGGCCACCTGATGGAAAGAACTGACTCATTTGAAAAGACCCTGATGCTGGGAAAGATTGCGGGCAGGAGGAGAAGGGGTTGAGGGAGGAAGAGATGGTTGGATGGCATCAGCGACTCCGTGGACACTAGTTTGAGTGAACTCCGGGAGTTGGTGATGGACAGGAAGGCCTGGCGTGCTGCAGTCCATGGGGTCACAAAGAGTTGGACACGACTGAGCAACTGAACTGAACTGAAAGGTTACAAGACTTTTCATTCAATAAGCATGGAAGCAAGGAAGAGAGATGGGGAAAGAACAGAAGCGAAGAAACAAGGAGCAGGGAAAGAAAGAACGTGAGGAGGAAGGGAAGCACCGACAGAAACCCTGGTTCCTGAGCAGCCGAGGCATCAGGTGAGCGAGGCTTGGCCCTGAGTCAGTGGCGCTCTCACCAGGAGGAATGATGAAGCGATCGTGAAAAATAGGGTGAATGACAACAGATTTTATATACAGACATTTAATGTCGATTTAAATTATGGTGATAGCAAAATTTGTATACTATGACAAATTAAACTTTATAATTAATTATCTCAAATGAAAGGAAATTTTAAACTGTCTTGAATTTTCTTTTCTTTTTGGAAGAGACAACTTTTAAAAATGTAATACAAGAATTGTATCCTCTAATATCTTCAAAAGCATGAGGAGAGAAGAGAGATGAATTTAAGAAAGTGAATATAAATTCATACACATGTATCACAATTATTTAAAGAGCCTCCTGTGAAGACATAACTAAAGGATAATATCATTTTTTATTAAGAACTCTGTATATTGCTAACAAAGGATATCATTACACTTGTAATCCAAATGAAAAACAGAAGCTAACACCATAAGGAAAATCGGCTCAACAGCTGGAGGCAACACCACCATAAAAGCAAGTCAGTGATGCACGCCAGAAAGGGAGAGAGTAATGCTTAGGGGATATTCAACTAGAGGGAAAGATTTCGTGCTAAATTTGATTGCAAGTCACTATTAGTAAAAAGAGAAAAACTGACCCTGAGCTTGTATTAAATCAGGTTTCATGTGTTCACATGTTCTGTGTTTGAGAATAGAGAGCAATGGCAAACTAATTATTTTTTAACCCTATGGCTCAGCCCGTGAAGAAGCTGCCTGCCAAGGCAGGAGGTGTAGGAGGTGCAGGCTCGATTCCGGGGTCGGGAAGATCCCCTGGAGGAGAGCCTGGCAGCCCACTCCAGCATTCCTGCCTGGAGAATCCCACGGACACAGAAGCCTGGCGGGCTACAATCCATAGCATCACAGAGTCAGACACAACTGAAGTGACGTAGCAGGATGAGCACAGATAAATCCAATATGGATTCATTGTAGCATTACAGACTTGCTGACCAGGTATAATAACTAATTTAGTATGGAACTGAAATGCCCAGAAACAGAAAGAGTTTCCATGTGCTGATCTCAAAACTCTTTACTTCCACTCTGTGAAGCATCCAACTAGCAAAGGTACAACCAACATTATCCAGATAGCTTTAGCTTTGGGTCTTGACCAGGACTCATCAAATAAGACTCAATATGAGTTACATGACACCACAATACTGGTATGAACATTTTTATAGATTAATATCCCCTTCTGGCATGCTGAATCCAAGAGAACATTAAAAGACAGTAGGATTCATCCTGGGAATGCAGGTGGAGTGCAGTTCAGTTCAGTCGCTCAGTCGTGTCCGACTCTTCGCGACCCCATGAACTGCAGCACGCCAGGCCTCCCTGTCCATCACCATCTCCCAGAGTTCACTCAGACTCACGTCCATTGAGTCCATGATGCCATCCAGCCATCTCATCCTCGGTCGTCCCCTTCTCCTCCTGCCCCCAATCCCTCCCAGAATTAGGGTCTTTTCAAATGAGTCAGCTCTTCGCATCAGGTGGCCAAAGTACTGGAGTTTCAGCTTCAGCATCAGTCCTTCAATGAACACCCAGGACTGATCTCCTTTAGGATGGACTGGTTGGATCTCCTTGCAGTCCAAGGGACTCTTGAGATTCTTCTCCAACACCACAGTTCAAAAGCATCGATTCTTTGGTGCACGGCTTTCTTCACAGTCCAACTCTCACATCCATTCATGACTACTGGAAAAACCATAGCCTTGACTAGATGGACCTTTGTTGACAAAGTAATGTCTCTGCTTTTGAATATGCTATCTAGGTTGGTCATAACTTTCCTTCCAAGGAGTAAGCATCTTAATTTCATGGCTGCAATCACCATCTGCAGTGATTTTGGAACCCAAAAAATAAAGTCTCTCACTGTTTCCCCACCTATTTCCCATGAAGTGATGGGACCAGATGCCATGATCTTAGTTTTCTGAATGTTGAGCTTTAAGCCAACTTTCTCACTCTCCTCTCTCACTTTCATGAAGAGGCTCTTTAGCTCCTCTTCACTTTCTGCCATAGCGGTGGCGTCATCTGCATATCTGAGGTTGTTGGTATTTCTCCTGGCAATCTTGATTCCAGCTTCGATATAGGGAAATCAGGTAACGCAACGCACCGTATTAACAGAATGAAGAACAAGCGCACGTGATCATATAAATAGATGCAAAGAAAACATCTGACAAAATTCAACACATTTTGCTGATTTAAGAAACAAACTCAGCAAACTAGGAGTACAAGAGAACGTTTTTAGCATGACACAGGACAACTGGGAAAACTACAGCTAAGACCACACTTAATAATGAAAGACTGAAATTGCCCTCCCCCGACAAGATCAAGAACAAGACAAGGTGCCCGGTGCCATGCAGCGCTGCAGGCCCCAGCCGGCGCAGTTGCGAAAGAAAGCGGAGCAAGTGTTCAAACTGAGGCGAAGGCAGCTCTATTTGCAGATGACACGATTCCATACGTAGAGAAGCTACGGAATTCATCCGTGGCCAGAATATACTGTTAGCATTGATAAGGCAAAGCTGCAGGGTATGAGGTCATCAACCACAAAAATATCCAGTTGTGTTTCCATACAGTAGCAGTAAATAATCTGAAAGGAAATTAAAGCTAAATTTACAATAGCATTCAAAATAGTGAAATATCTAGAAAGAAGTTTACCCAAGAAAGTAACAGCTTTATACACTGAAACCACAAGACAGTGTTGAAATAGTCAAAGACCTAAACAAACAGAAAGACATCCCTAATTATAAACTGGAAAATGTAATGTTGTTAATACGGCAATACTCCCCCAAATGGTCTTCACACTGAAGACAATCTCAGCCCAAATTTAATGGCCTTTTCTTTTCTTTTTGACAGGAAAAGCTGATTCTCAAATTCATATGGAAATATGCTGCTGCTGCTGCTAAGTCGCTTCAGTCGTGTCCGACTCTGTGCGACCCCATAGACGGCAGCCCATCAGACTCCCCTGTCCCTGGGATTCTCCAGGCAAGAACACTGGAGTGGGTTGCCATTTCCTTCTCCAATGCATGAAAGTGAAAAGTGAAAGTGAAGTCGCTCAGTCGTGTCCAACTCTGTGCGACCCCATGGACTGCAGCCCACCAGGCTCTTCCGTCCCCGGGACTCTCCAGGCAAGAGTGCTGGAGTGGGGTGCCATGGAGTCCCCAAATAGTCAAAGCAATTTTGAAAAAAATAGGAGGACTCACACTCCTAGTTTCAAAACAAACAAGGCAAATTCACTTCCTTGCTAGAATTTGTTACAAAGTCAATACTTGCCGCACTTGCTTTCTGGGCTATTTGCAGACATAATCGGAATGATGAAATAAATTTTGAGTCGCCCAAGGCTGCCCTCCGCCTTCCTGTCTCAGGTCTCACCTGTAAACGGTGAACAGGCGTGCCACGGCAGCGTATTTAGCGCCACAGTTTTAAATTCTCATGTGTGTTTGCAGTGATTTTTGCATTAAAATGGCCCCGGGCATATTGCTGAAGGCTTGGCTAGTGCTCTTAAGCACAAGATGGCCAAGTCCCTGGTGAAACAACCCTTGTTTACAAGTTCTAACAACTTTCCCATGAACAAGTGTGTTTTGCCCTCCCTTATCCTCAGCTTTTCAGAGAAGGCGATGGCATCCCACTCCAGTACTCTTGCCTGGAAAATCCCATGGACGGGGGAGCCTGGTGGGCTGCAGTCCATGGGGTCGCTAGGAGTCAGACACGACTGAGCTATTTCACTTTCAGTTTTCACTTTCATGCATTGGAGAAGGAAATGGCAACCCACTCCAGTGTTCTTGCCTGGAGAATCCCAGGGACGGGGGAGCCTGGTGGGCTGCCATCTATGGGGTCGCACAGAGTCGGACACGCCTGAAGCGACTCAGCAGCAGCAGCAGCATCCTCAGCTTTTCCCTCTACTTTTATCAAAGGCAGCCTCGATGCTTTCATACAGCGCCCTCCCTTCTCTGTCACATGCTCAGGCTTCAGAGCGGCCTGCTCCGTTGTGTCCCCACCCTGCACCATCAGGACTGGCCCTGCCCGCCCCTGCAGGCTCTGCGTGAGCTGCCCGTCTCCTTCAACAGTGATCTTAAAATTCGGTTCAGATCAATACCAGCATTCAGTTTTGTCTTTATAAACGTAATTGGCAAAGGCCCTTAATGAACTGTGAGTGTGTGTTTTACAGTAGATGCCCCCGCCTCTGGGGCTGGGACTGCCTCGCGTTCTCTCTGGCTGTTACTCAAGTAGCACTATGCCAAATCTCCTCTCCAGGCTTTCAGACACGTCACCCGGTTTTCTCCCAGGCCCGTCTTCTTTGGGACGAAGCTGTCTCCACGGGGCGTCCTTTAAACCAGCTGCACGAGCTGCTCAGGGCCAGCCACCCTCCGCCCCGGGAGGCTCCTCCTCGGCTCCTGTTTCCCTGCCTCCTCTCTTGGGCCTCAGCAAAGCACACGCCCCAGGGCTTCCCCAGGAGGGCAATCAGGAGGCAGATGCCTTTCATGTCTGAAGACCTCTACATTCCTCCTTAAATTCTGGGTGATAGTTTGGCCAGATTTGGTACCCCAGGTTCACAAGAACGTGGGCTGCCCCTGATCTCCGTGCTGCGTGCAAATGGCTGGCCCTCGTGTTCTGTCTCAGGGGCTCAGCTTCCTTCTGCCCTGAAGTGTCCTGACATCGTGCTTTGCTTTGACTTGAACTTCATCCCTTGTACTGGGCTGTGGATGTTTCCTTTCAGTTTGGAAAGCGGTGTTATCTGGCTCTGGAGGTTTGTTCTTGGTTATTTCAGGGGTTGCCTTCCCTCAGATGCCTCTGACCCTGGGTTAGGACAAAGGCTGGGGACCAGCTGTCCAAGCTTCGCTTCCCCAGCGCCCTGCCTGCCCCTTTCAGCACTCATTTCCAAAAGATTTCCTTGACAGTAGTTTCCAACTCTTTCACTGTTTTAATTTGGGCTTCCCTGATAGTTCAGCTGGTAAAGAATCTGCCTGCAACGCAGGAGGCCCCAGTTCGATTCCTGGGTTGGAAAGATCCGCTGGAGAACGCGTAGGCCACTCACTCCAGTATTCCGGCCTGCAGGATTCCATGGACTGCATGGGTGACAGAGTCGGACACTCTTGTCTGAGTGGCTTTCACGTTCACGTGTTTCTGATGCCTCAGTGTTCACTGCTGTCCTCTGAGTATCTCTGCCTGATGACGCCTTTACTCTGCCCGATGACGCCTTTTCTCGTCTCTGAGTGTCTCTGCCCGACGATGCCGTTTCTCGTCTCACAGCTTCTCTAACCCCCGAGGACGCCACTAACTACGCTCGCTTCTGCTCGCACTCTTCACGTGTGCACTGGCTTGCTGGCAATTTGTTCTCCGTCTCTCCTGCTAGTAAGTTCCCCGGGGAGCCTGGTGATCACCGGGGCCCTTTCACGGTCAGGAGAGGAGTGCTGAGCAAGGAACATGCGCTTCTGTGTCACGTCCCCCCTGCAGCGTCCCAGCTTCCGTGCAGCCCTCTGGAGATGGCAGTGGGGGTCCCTGAGCTCTGGGCATGGTGCGCCCCTCTGGGACCCCCCAGGACTGGCTCAGCCAGCTCCCACTGCCTACCTTCCTCCTCAGGAGGGAGACGGGCCCCTGCCCCCCAGGCTTCCCTGCCGGTGAACACTGCCTCCCCGAGTAGCTCCCCTTCTAAAGAAGGAAAGACGCAAGCTAGGAGGCAGCGTGAGAGCAGGACGCCCCCAGTACAGGCGGGCCCCTTCAGGCAGCCAAGTCCAGACTTGTCCCGCCGTCCCGTGCCCTCTGGGACCTGCCCGGCAGCTCCCCTCCACAACATCCCCGACCAGCTCCTGCAGGGAGTTGCCGCCAAAGGGAAAGATGCAGGTGCTTAATCTGCTTCAAAGGAAAAAAAAAATAAGAAAATGCCTAATTTTATATAAAATAGTACGTGCACGAAAAGACAGGAGAGGTTCTGGAACCTCAGTCAGCGAGAACATCCTACAACATCAAGCAGCGAGCTGTGTGCCCCCGGAGGGCCTCCGGAGGCGGTGGCTGCAGTGTGCCCGCCTGGTGCAGAGTCCAGGTGAGCCCGAGACCCTCAGCCTCAAGTGCACAAGGCTGCAGACGGTGTGTGCAAAGCCATCACATTTTAAAACATGTTCAAAGTTATTTCTAACCTTTTACAGTCCTTTCTGGTTTGCACTGTTCGGAGACTATTTTAAACCTTTTCTGCATTTGGAACTGCAGACAGGGACACGCTGTAAATTGTGAATGAGAGAGAAAGGGCCCCACAGGCCGGCAGCCTGAGGGCCGACCCAGGAGAGGCGCCCCGGTGTCAGGCAGGGCCGCCGCACCCGGCCCTGCGCCCAGCGCCCCGCTCTGCACGTCCGGCCGCGCCCGTGCACGCGCTCCACGGCGCGTGGCCCAGTGCTCACCTCTCACTCCCACCTCAGGGCGCGCCGCAGCCTGAAAGGCGCCCGCGGAGCTTGACGGGCTGCCGCCTTCAACCCTGCGTCTGCAGGGTCATCCGCTGGCGGCCGCGCTCCCCCGCGGTCCCTGCCTGCTGTCCGGGGCGGCGGCCCGCGCCCACTGGCTGTCCTCCCGGACTCGTCCTGAGATCACCCCGCTCCGGCGCAGCCTCCTTCCTCCCGAGTCTCCTGTCCAGCCTCGCCCTGCGGTCCCTTTCCCTGAAGGAAATCAAGCCCCTGGCCTCCAGGCCCCCTGCGCTGGTCAGCCGAGGCAGGCGCGGTGCACCCGGGGCGCTGGCCGGACTCGCGTGAGCAGACTGGCCGGCAGCGGGAGGCCCGGGGCGCCCAGTGGTGGGAGGCGGGTCAAGGGGCACGGGGGAAGAGTCTGGAAAGGTCACTGTAAACGTGCAGGCGGCGCTGGCCCGACTCTGCTGCTGTGATTAAAGGAACTGAGATGCGACAGGTTGAGAACCACTGAGGATAAGAACCACACAAGAATGCCACGTGTAATGTTCGTGTGCATTCGGCCACAGCTCCTGTGCCCACTCATGCAGCAGTGGACATCTAGACCGCCTGCGCGTCCTGGCTGCTGTCGACGGTGCTCCTGTGAGCACTGGGGTACCTGCGTCTGTTTTGAGTATGGTTTCCTCAGGGTATATGCGCAATCGTGGGATTGCTGGGCCATATGGTAGTTTTAGTCCTAGCTTTTAAAGGAGTCTCCACACTGTTCTCCGCAGGGGCTGTGTCAATCTACTTTCCCAACAGTGTAGGAGGGTTCTCTTTTGTCCTCGCTCTTTCCAGCATTTACTGTTTGTAGATTTTTTGATGATGACCTTCTGATCGATGTGAGGTAATCCCTCGTTATAGCTTTGATTTGCATTTTTCTAATAATGAGCGATGCTGAGCATCTTTTCATGGGTTTGTTGACCATCTGTATGTCTTCTTTGGAAAAATCTCTGTTTAGTCATAAAAAGGAATACATTTGAGCCATCTCTAGTGAAGTGGATGAATCTAGAGCCTGTAATACAGAGTGAAGTCAGTCAGAAAGAGAAAAGCAAATATCATGTATTAATGCATATATATAGAATGATACTGAGTGCCGAAGAATTGATGTTTTTGAACTGTGGTGTTGGAGAAGACTCTTGAGAGTCCCTTGGACTGCAAGGAGATCCAACCAGTCCATCCTAAAGGAGATCGGCCCTGGGTGTTCTTTGGAAGGAATGTGCTGAAGCTGAAACTCTAGTACTTTGGCCACCTCATGCAAAGAGTTGACTCATTGGAAAGACTCTGATGCTGGGAGCGATTGGGGGCAGGAGGAGAAGGGGACGACAGAGGATGAGATGGCTGGATGGCATCACTGACTCGATGGACGTGAGTCTGAGTGAACTCCAGGAGTTGGTGATGGACAGGGAGGCCTGGCGTGCTGCGATTCATGGAGTCGCAAGGAGTCGGACACAGCGGAGCGACTGAACTGAACTGACATTTCGAGAAATGCCTATAGTCGTAAAACTAGCATCAGCTCAGTTCAGTCGCTCAGTCGTGCCCGACTCTTTGTGGCTCCATGGACGGCCGCACACCAGGCCTCCCTGTCCACCACCAACTCCCAGAGCATGCTCAAACTCATGTGCATTGAGTCAGTGATGCCATTCAACCATCTCATCCTCTGTTGTCCCCTTCTCCTCCTGCCTTCAACCTTTCCCAGCATCAGAATCTTTTCTAAAGAGCCAGTTCTTCCCATCAGGTGATCAAAGTATTGGAGCTTCAGCTTCAGCATCAGTCCTCCCAGTGAATATTCAGGACTCATTTCCTTTAGGATGGACTGTCGGTATCTCCTTGCAGTCCAAGGGACTCTCAAGAGCCTTCTCCAACAGCACAGTTCAAAAGCATCAGTTCTTCGGTGCTCAGCTTTCTTTATAGTCCAGCTCTCACGTCCATACGTGACCACTAGAGAAACGACAACTTTGACTAGACAGACCTTTGTTGGCAAAATAATATCTCTGCTTTTTAATATCCTTTTCTTCCAAGAGCAAGTGTCTTTTAATTTCATGGCTGCAGTCACCACCTGCAGTGATTTTGGAGCCCAAGAAAATAAAGTCTCTCACTGTTTCTGTTGTTTCCCCATCTATTTGCCATGAAGTGATGGAACTGGATGCCATGATCTTAGTTTTTTGAATGTTGAGTTTTAAGCCAGCTTTTTCACTCTCCTCTTTCAGTTTTCATCAAGAGGCTCTTCGCTTTCTGCCTTAAGGGTGGTGTCATCTGCATATTTGAGGTTATTGATATTTCTCTTGACAATCTTGATTCCAGCTTGCGCTTCTTCCAGCCCAGCGTTTCTCATGATGTACTCTGCATAAAGTTAAATAAGCAGGGTGACAATATACAGCCTTGATGTGGTCCTTTTCTAATCTGGAACCAGTCTGCTGTTGCTTCCTGACCTGCACACAGATTTCTCAGGAGGCAGGTCAGGTCTGGGGTTCCCATCTCCTGCAGAATTTTCCACCAGCATGCTAGCTGTATTTCCAGGGGCCGCAGAACGAACGACTACACGCCAGGATGGAGGGCAGTGTTAAAGCAGCGCGTCTATTTCCTCGCTGTTAGGCGGCCACGGTCAGGGTGCTGCCGGAGCCCTCCCTCTGAAGCTCCAGGGCAGAAGCTGGGTCCCGGCCTTGTTCGGCCCCTGGACGTTGTCCTCAGGACGCTGTGTCCTCAACCTTTGCTCCCCCTAGTCCCCCGCTCACATCCCTTCCCAGCTGTCTTCCCACCTCCTACGCCTCCCTGTTTCAAATCATCCAGGACGATTTCCCCATCTCAAGGTCCTTATCCTAATTGCATCAGCAAAAGTCCCTCTTTCACATAAAGGAGTTCCACAGGTCTGAGGACTAGGACGCGGGCGTCTCTGGAGGCCACCACACCGGTCAGGATGCAGGAAGGGCTCCGTCATCCCCAGAGCCCCGCCATGCTCAGCCCAGAGACGGCACAGGCCTCTACAGACACCACAGTTCTGGCTTCTGTTGACAGGAGAGCCAGGGAGGGAGTCAGGCCGTCCCCACACCCTGCGCCTGCGTCCCCTCCTCCGCAGAGCCTCCCGCACCCACATGTGCTGTGTGTGCATCAGTCCCTGCCTCTTCATTGCTGAGCAATGTCCATCCTACGGTGGGATGCGTTGCTGTGCTTAGTTACTTACTTGTGTCTGAATCTGCGTGACCCCATGGACTGTGGCCCGCCAGGCTCCTCTGTCCATGTGGATTCTCCAGGCAAGGATACTGGAGTCAGTTGCCATGCCCTCCTCCAGGGGGTCTTCCCAGCCCAGGGATCGAATCCAGCTTTCCCATAATGCAGGTGGATTCTTTATCATCTGGACATCATCAAGATGCAGAGTAGAAGGACGTGGGCTCATCTCCTCCTGCGAGAATCCAAAATCACAGCTCACTGCTGGACAGCCATCGACAGGAGAATGCTGGAGTCCACCAAAAACAGATGCCCCATGGCGAAAAGATGATGCTGTGAAAGTGCTGCACTCAATATGCCAGCAAATTTGGAAAACTCAACAGTGGTCACAGGACTAGAAAAGGTCAGTTTTCATTCCAATCCCAAAGAAAGGCAATGCCAAAGAATGCTCAAACTACCGCACAATTGCACTCATCTCACACACTAGCAAAGTAATGCTCAAAATTCTCCAAGGTAGGCTTCAACAGTACGTGAATTGTGAACTTCCAGATGTTCAAGCTGGATTTAGAAAAGGCAGAGGAACCAGAGATCAAATTGCCAACATCTGCTGGATCATGGAAAAAGCAAGAGAGTTCCAGAAAAACATCTGTTTCTGCTTTATTGACTATGCCAAAGCCTTTGACTGTGTGAATCACAAGAAACTATGGAAAATTCTTCAAGAGATGGGAATACCAGACCACCTGACCTGCCTCCTGAGAAATCTTGTATGCAGGTCAGGAAGCAACAGTTAGAACTAGACATGGAACAACAGACTGGTTCCAAATTAGGAATGGAGTATGTCAAGGCTGTATACTGTCTCCCTGCTTATTTAACTTATATGCACAGTACACCATGCGAAATGCCAGGCTGGATGAAGCACAAGCTGGAATTAAGCTTGCCTGGAGAAATATCAATCACCTCAGACATTCAGACGACACCACCTTGATGGCAGAAAGCGAAGAACTGAAGACCCTCTTGATGAAAGCGAAAGAGGAGAGTCAAAAAGTTGGCTTAAAGCTCAACTTTCAGTAAACAAAGATCTTGGCATCCAGTCCCATCACTTCATGGCAAATAGATGTGGAAACAGTGAGAGACTTTATTTTGGGGGGCTCCAAAATCACTGCAGATGGTGCCTGCAGCCATTAAATTAAAAGACACTTGCTCCTTGGAAGAAAGGCTATGATCAACCTAGATAGCACATTAAAAAGCAGAGACATTACTTTGCCAACAAAGGTCCATCTAGTCAAAGCTATGGTTTTTCCAGTAGTCATGTATGGATGTAAGTTGGACCATAAAGAAAGCTGAGCTCCGAAAAGTTGATGCTTTGGAAGTGTGATGTTGGAGAAGACTCTTGAAAGTCCCTTGGACTGCAAGGAGATCCAACCAGTCCATCCTAAAGGAGATCAGTCCTGAATATTCATTGGAAGGACTGATGCTAAAGCTGAAACTCCAATACTTTGGCCACCTCATGCAAAGAATGGACTCATTGGAAAACACCCTGCTTCTGGGAAAGATTGGGGGCAGGAGGAGATGGGGACGACAGAGGATGAGATGGTTGGATGGCATCAGCACCTCGATGGACATGAGTTTGAGCAAGCTCTGGGAGTTGGTGATGGACAGGGAAGCCTGGTGTGATGCAGTCCATAGCGTCGCAAAGAGTCAGACAGGACTGAGCGACTGAACTGAACTCTTTACCATCTGAGCCACCAGGAAGCCCAGTTGTATGGAAATGTTAAAATCTATTTTCCTGCTGATGGGGATTTCAATTGCTCACAGCAAAGCCAGTGTGGACACCTTTGAACAAGCCTTTTGTGCAGATTTTTTCCTACTTTCAGGTGAACACCAGAGGGGTATCAGTGAAGCATGCAGCAGCGTGCGTCTTCACCGTGTCAGAAGTCGCCAAACTTCTGCAAAGTGGTCGAGACATTCAGTGGCTTCCCAATCCCCACACACTGGGTTGGGGTTTAATATTAGCAAAGTGGAGTCACACTCCCTATTTGGTGTGTAAACCACAATGTGCGCACGAGGTTATTTCCACACATTTACTCTGCTGTCCCAGCATCATTTAAAAAAAAAAACAAAACACTATTTTTCATTTAATTTCTTTAGAATTTTTGTCAAAAATGAATTTACAGTCTACACAAGTGTCTATTCTGAACTGCTTGCTGCGCTGATGAAAATGCCTCTGGGTATGTGCCAACTGTCTTCAGGGTGAGACTTGGAATTAGGAATTCTTTGTTCTTTCTTATCAAAAGTATTTGGGCTGTTCCAGGTCCCTAACACTCCCATATAAATGTTAAAATTATTGTACATTTTTAGAAAACCAGTGTTTTGGTTGATGCTGTATTGGATTAATTTGTGGGTATTTGAATTCTTAGCATTAGTGAAAGCGGTTCTCTCTGTTTACTTCAGTTCAGCTCAGCTCAGTCGCTCAGTCGTGTCCGACCCTGAGCTCAGCTCAGTCGCTCAGTCGTGTCCGACCCTGAGCTCAGCTCAGTCGCTCAGTCGTGTCCGACCCTGAGCTCAGCTCAGTCGCTCAGTCGTGTCCGACCCTGAGCTCAGCTCAGTTGCTCAGTCGTGTCCGACTCTGCGACCCCGTGAATCGCAGCACGCAAGGCCTCCCTTAGGTCCGCCTTAATTTCAAGTCACAATTCTTGCCCTTTTTTATGAAATATGCTCTTGAATATTTTATATTCCTTTTTTATTCTGTTTAAATAAATTTTTGTTTCACTTTTCACTTGATTTATGCTAGTATATAGCAATAAAATTGATTTTTATAGTTGTTTGTGTCTCATGGCCAGGCTAAATTCACTTATTATTTCCAGTAGCTATTTGTAAATTCCTTAGAATTTTCTGCATAAACAATTGTGCCACACACAAATTTAAAGGTTTTGTTTTCTCCTTTCCAATCTGTGTGGCTCTCTCGTTTCTGGCTTGAACGCACTGGCCAGGTACCCCTGTGCAGAGCTGAACTGACGGGGTCAGAAAGGCCTTCCTTCCCCACTCCTAATCTGGGGGCAAGCCTTCAACATTCCACGTTCACTGACCTATCTGCAGGTTTTCATAGATGCCCCGTTATCAGTTTGAGGGACTTTCTTTTTATTCTTTGCTTGAATTTGCTATCTATCGTAAATGTTTATAATGTTGTCAAATATTTTTCTGCATTTCTTGAAATGACATGATTTTTCTCTTCATTTTGTTAATATGTAGACGAATTAATGGTTTTTCAAGTGTTCAATCAATCTTGCATTCCTGGGATATATCTCACTTGGTAATGTTCTATCATCTTTTTATTTCCGATATTTTGTTGAATACTTTCATGGTTTGTTCGTGAGGAATGTTTGTGTTTATATGTACTTGCACACATATGTATATACATGTGTGTGTTTATGTCTTTATCATGATTTGGTGTCAGGGTGGTGTCGATTCAAAACCACACACACAAGTGTTTGGCATATTCCTGTTTCCCCTACTTTCTGTAAAAGTTTGTGTATATTTCCGTTACTTCTCCTGTTATTCCAGAATTCACCATCTGGGCTCAGCACTGTCTTTGTACTAAGGTTGTCTGATAAACTTCAATACAAATGCTCAAATTTTTCTTTAGATACATGGCTATTCAGATTTTCAATTTATTTTTGTGTCAATTTTGGTAAACTGTCTTTGTCAAAAACTGTTCATTTCATCTGTGTTATCAAATTTATTAGAATAACTTTGCTTGTAATACTTTCTTATAATCTTTCTAAGATTACGTAGAAAACTTGTGTGTTCACTCATCTCACTAGAGATTAATCAGTTTACTATTCTTTCCAAAGAGCTCCCTTAAAATGCTTGTGTCTTTATTGTTTGCTTTCCTCTGTTTTACTTACGTCACCTGTTTATTTGGTTTCACTGTACAATTTAATTTACATCACTTTTTCTAGTTTCTTATGCAGACACACAGAACAAGTTTCAACAATTGGTCTTTTCTAATATTGGCATTAAAACTTCGATTTCCCTCTAAATGCTGTTATTATTACTGTGTTTATTTTCATAAAGCTCAAGTATTTTCTGATTTTTCTAGTGCTCTCATCCTTTATCGATGTTATTTACGAGTGTGCTGTTTAAATTCCAAGTACTTGGGGGCTTTTCTAGCTTTTATCGTAGTTGCTCTTTCCTTTGATTCTGTTCTGATCAGAGAACAGAAACTGCAAGGCTTCAAGCTCTCAAAAGTGACTGACACTTATTTTACGGCCCAGCACGTGGTCTACCCGGAGAGCTGCAGCGGCACACGGACAGCACACGCGTGCTCTAGCCGTTGTTTGGCATGTTCTGTAAAAGTAAAATGAGGCAAGTTAGTTGATAATTGTTTCAAATGTCCGTATGCTCGTTTTTCTTAGTAATTCTATTAATTACCAAGAATGGGATGTTAAACGTCTTCAACTATAATTTTGGATTTGCCTATCTTTTTTTCATTCTCGGTTTTCTTATAAAAGGAAATGACTTGAGGTTTATATTTAGATGCATCCACATCAATGCTTACTGTGTCTTCCTGAAAAACTGGCAGTTCTGTATCTGTAGAGCGTGCCGGTACCTTTGGTGGCAGGTTCTGACTGGCCTATGCCTAGTGTTGGTGTTAAGGCGGCACGGCAGCCTGCTTGCACTCGTGGCACATCGGTCTTCTCCTACCCTTTCACTTTCAACCTAGCTTCTCTACGTAAAGTCTCTTGTGGGCAGCATACGTCTTATTTTCTGTTTAGTCTATTTAGATAATCTCTGCATTTTAATTGGAATATTTGACCCATTTACACTTAACAAAATTGCGAGACTGTCATGCTTAATGAGGCTAAGCTATCCTGAAAAGTGAAAAATCAGATGGAGAACAGTTTAAGAATCTTAGCTGAAAATCACTTAGCCCTGCCAGTTGTGCACAAAAGGTGAGAGGGCCCTTCAGATCAGCCAAAGTACTTCAATCCATAAGAACGTCAGCAAACCCACAGAGCCACGAACTAAACAGACAGCCATTGTTTTAACTACCGAGATTTTATTACACAGCCAAAAGCTAGCCGATACACCACCTCGTTAACTACTGTTTAATTAACTGACTTCTAACTATACTTCCCATAACTGTTTCATCTCTGAGTTAGTCTGAATGCTTCTTTGCCTGATGCTCTTTCCATGTTATATATCTGTAGAAAATCTGTTAAGACCATTTCTGGCTAAAAACAAACAAAAACACTTTTGCTAAATTTTATTCATATGATTTCATTTGAGTATGTTCAGCTTCAAAGATCTGTGTCCATATTCAAGTAATGACATGATTTCTTACATGACCCCAATTATCCACCTGAACTTTTATTTTAAAGAGGCATATGTTTTTCTTTAATGTATTTACCCATTCTTGACCTTTTCCCTTCTTTAAAAAAAGAGAGATCTTCAATAATATATCAGTTAGACTACTTTATTTGGGCAGCCAAAAAATCTCACCTATGTCTATTTTTGAAAACTATTTTCCAGTAGATACATAGGTAGGGACTTAAAACGTCTCTGTGAAAACGTAACGGGGCTGAACATCAAAGTGCGTGGAAAATCTATACAGCTGACCCTTGAACAAGACGGGGTTAACCTGAGTGTAATTTATAGGTGGTCTCCGTATCCGTCGTTCCTCCGCATCAGGGGACCAGCCACCCATGGACTGTGTGGTCCTATAGTGTTACTTTTGGGAAAGATCCAAGTGTAAGTGGACCCACACAGTTCAAGGTCAATTGTTTATATGTATATGGCTACCCTGGGGCTGCTCTAGCAGAGAATGAAACGCCCCATTAAAACCATCGTTGGTCATTAGCTAATAAATGTTCTAAACATAAAGAGCTTGTATATACACCTCATCAGCTCACCATCACTGATACATGTCATTGGTGATAAACATTAGCTTTCAAGCTCACTTTCATCAAACAGCTGAATCAAAACCTGAACACACACTGCCAGGGCCATGAGAAGGTACTGAGCTATGCTCACAGTATCAGCCCTCGCAGGCCCGGCTCTCTCTGATGATGGCATGGAGCAAGATTTCACACACGGATATTTTTAACACTTCATGAATAAATTTTTTTAAAAATGAAAATTTCAGTTTAATAGCATTTTGGAGCCTGAGAATCATTTTCTAATACAAAATTCAGGATTCCTAAGACATCAGCCAGGAGGCCTGAATATTAGGCAGTGCTGCTGGTTAAGCTGCATTTGTTTCCATGCCCTCACATTCTCAAGGCACAATATTTTATTTATAGGAACTCTATATAAAACTTGGAAAATTGAATAAAAACAAACAGATATGGTTTGCCTTTTCAGTCATGAGAGATAAAAACTTACCAGTACAACAGTGTGCTCATGGGACCTCCTAAAACAACATCAGGGTGGAGCTGGCAAGGATGGCGAGCCAAAGACACCGCCAATTCTGAGCCACAGAATCGCTGCCTCTGACCTGACATAGTTAGAGCTCCAGGTTCAGTGGGAGTCAGTCCAAGGGTGTGGGAAACAAGATTTCTGGCTTCTGGGCCCTGGATCCATAAACCATGAAACTTGGAACATCCGGAGACTTGAGTTGTGTGTTGCAAGAGAGAATAGGAGAAGTTGATGGAGGCCTGGCAGGAGTCTCTGCCAGTCGGCCTGGCACTCCAAGAGTGCCCCTCCATCCAGCTGCTCACGATAGCCGTGGGGCATAAGGAGCAGACCCCAGGCCTTAAGCCAGAATTGGGACCCAGAGGCTGGTTTTCACATTCACCTTCATGGGGTCTAGTTAGCAGTGCAGCCCTGGGAGGTCCGGAGCTCTGCAGACAAGCAGCATAGGTGGTCGGCACCTCCCTTGGATGCAGACTCAGTTCACACGGTTTCCAGTCTTGTACCAGGAGCAAGGGGCCAGGCTGACAGGCTCAGGGAACAGGAGGCCCCACGGTCAGCCTGCAAACACCAGGCAGGAAGAAAGCAAGGCTGCTTCTGCAGGGCGTGCGCCTCTCCAGGCTGAGCCGTCACTTCACTGCCGCTCCTGGTCTCGTCTGCTCGCTGCTCTCAACACCCCACTTGGAACTCTTCCTCAGGCTCTTTCTGAGATTTAGGGGAAACAGTGGATATAATACACAAATGGGGGCCATGGGAAATTCAGAGGCTGGAGACAAGGGCACTACCCGTGTGTGTTAGTCGCTCAGTCGTGCCCGACTTTTTGTGACCCCATGGACTGTGGCCTGCCAGGCTCCTCTGTCCATGAGATTCTCCAGGCAGAAATACTGGGGTGGGTTGCCGTTTCCTACTCTAGGGATCCTTCACGTAAGTCTCCACATATTTCTGAAATAAACTGGCCCTGCCTTCCCAATCTGAGGTGACAGGCACCAGACACTCCCAGCAAAAGACCACCCACAGCACACGGACTCTGGGTCCGGGCCACAGGCCTCCCCCAGCCCCACTGACTCAGAAAACCCTGGTTTAAAAGGAACAGACGGGAAGATTTTCAGATTTTCCTGGAGCTCTTAGGGCTTCTGTCCTCAAAGGTGCTGCTTAAGGCCCAGGACAGTTGAGGGATCAGAGCTTGGCACCTGCTCAAGCAGCGTCTGGCTGCCCTTCACCCCAGACAGCTCAGCGCAGCCCTGAAGCTGAGAGACGCACTGAAGCGCCTCTAGAAACTGCTCACGTGTCCTTCCTGCAAACGCCGAGGACAGAATCCACAGGAGCCCAGTGTGGGGCAGCAGGCTGGGCAAGAGTCATCAGAGGGCCTGGGAGAGCCAAGCACAGAGCCAGGGGCAGAGACGAGAAACAGGGGTGGCTGCTGGTGGGTGACCGGCACTCCCCACCCTCTGTGCTTGGCGCGGGGGAGAGAAGCGTTCTCTCCAGAAAGCCCATCCAGCTGGTGCTTCCGGACCCCGTGGCCTTCCCGGGCTGACAACCCTCAAATGGCTCTAGAGCAGCCCCTCGATCCAGAAATGTGCCCCCTCCAGCCGCCCCAAACAGTAGCACGCTTTCTTTCTCTTTGCTTCGGCTTCGGGGGCTTGGAAATCACACATCAGATGTGAAACTCCTCTCCCCTCGAGGCTGTGTGGGGACCCAGACACATGGCCCTTGTCAGCCCCCGAGATGGGGTGCACCGCGGCCAAGCCTCCAATGGAGACTTCTCCCCACGGGGCCCAGGGTCACGGCAAGCCCTCCGGGGCTGTCGTCTGCCCCCATAGCTACTAGAGGATAAAGCACCACCCCCTCTAAAAGAGGCAGCTTTTATACTGATCTAATTTCAGATCCAAAATAGATCAACTTAAATAACAAATATAAGTGGTAGTTTAGATGCTGAGTATACCTTAAAATTTCTTTATGCAGTTCTTGGCCTGAGTGAGAGGACCATCCTGTGAGTATAGCTGGAAAAGAGAAAAAGTCACCACCGTTATCCTCCACACATCAGACCCGCGTCCACAGGCTGACCTGCGT
This sequence comes from Capricornis sumatraensis, assembly GCF_032405125.1. Taxonomy (NCBI): domain Eukaryota; kingdom Metazoa; phylum Chordata; class Mammalia; order Artiodactyla; family Bovidae; genus Capricornis; species Capricornis sumatraensis. Next base: position 121,475,246 of record NC_091074.1, read on the forward strand.
CCAATGTCCACACATCAGACCCGCGTCCACAGGCCGACCTGCGTCCAATGTCCACACATCAGACCCGCGTCCACAGGCCGACCTGCGTCCAATGTCCACACATCAGACCCGCGTCCACAGGCCGACCTGCGTCCAATGTCCACACATCAGACCCGCGTCCACAGGCCGACCTGCGTCCAATGTCCACACATCAGACCCGCGTCCACAGGCCGACCCCTGTCTGCGTGGCCGCCCGTGTCCACACGGCAGACCCCCGTCCGCACCACCGACCCCCGTCCATGCGGCCAACCTGCATCCGCACAGTAGACCCGTGGCCACATGAGGGGCAGCCTCCCCGCCTCACAGATGAGGAAGCTGGGGTTCCAGGCCCACTGGCTCACGCAGCTGACTGCTGCCCCTCCTCCTTGGCCCCCGGGGATGGCCCTCTGCACCTGGGGCCTGGCCCTCGGTGGCTGGCACCCGCTTCGGGATAAGTGAGAAGGGACCCAGCATGGCACAGCTGCCCTTTCCTTCAGTGAGGACACGCACATGTGCGTCCAGCTCCGGGGCCTGGAGGACAAGGCCCGCCCGTGCGGTCTGGTGGTGGCAGGGCTCCCTCCTCCTCTCTGATCACCAGCTCAACAGGGTCGGAGTGCACACCTGTGGGGAGGCTCTCTCCCTTGGTAAAGTATGAGGACTTGCATGGATTGCTTGAGTGAAATTTTCACAAAACCTCTCTCACCTTATAGTTTTAAATATTGTATAAAAACATAAGGAAGTGCTCTACCGAGGGTGTGGATTCTGCAACTCAGGATGCTCCCCACCTAAAGTCACAGTCATTCCCAGGGTGCCTGGGGTCTATTCAGTCCAGAGCTCACGGGGGTGAACCTCCTGGCCGGCAGGTCAGGCCGTGCCCACAGGGGCTCGGAGCTCACGCCCACTTTCCATGCATTTCCACACAGAGTGAAGAAAGCTCCTCTGACTTGCTCTTCACATGCCCCTCCGCCTCTGGCTTCCGCTCCCTGCTGACCCTTCTTGGGGACGTGTGCTGTTTCCTAACTGACCCGTCACTCAGGACAGGGGTGGTGTCTGCAGTGACTGGCTCTCAACTCGGCGGCTTCCTCCTGCAAGTTCAGCTGTATCCCGCGTCAGGGACACAGGACTGTCGAGGCCTGCTCAGAGCGCATGGGAAGGAAGGAGGAAAGCTGGCAGATTCTGACATTTCAAACGCGGCAGTTTTCAAACCAGATTTCCTTCTGAGAAAGGTGTGTCCAAAAATAGCCCCAAGTGATCAGCACTCGCTAATTGGAGCCTATAAACAGGCAGACAGGATCTGACATCTCCCTGCAGGCAGGGCAGATAGGCAAGGGGGAGGTCCCAAAGCCAAGGCAAAACCCACGTGAGCCCTCAGCTCGAGAGGCACCAGGTAAGCCGAAGGGGTCGTCTCACTCAGTGAGGTCAGAGGACGCGCTCACCCTGGGAACAAAACTGCACACAACCCTCCAGGCCACCCGGATAAGCAAATGTGCGCAGAGAATCGGGCCTTAGGGAGCATCATCTTTTGCTTTGATCTCGTGTGATCACGAGTAGGAAAGCAGAAACCCAAGTGTGCATCTGCGACGCCTGCCCCACCGCCAACTGCACCCCGAACTGGACTCCACCTCCCAGAGAGCAAGGCGCTCTGACCTGAGGTGAGGGCTCTTGAAGACAGAGGCGGCACCTGCCTTTGATTAGAAGTTAGCCCCGCTGTTGTGCGCCCTTGGATCACCACCCAAGGCCAGTCTAAAGCCAAACCCCAGATTTAATCACCCTTGCCTAATCAGCATGTGCCATATTGATTGCATGTGTCCAAAAGCAGAGGGAATCTGAAGAGCCTGAATTACAAGAGGTCAAGCCCAGCGATGCTGTATCGGGGTGGGGGCGGGGCTGGCCCCTCTCCAGCCTCCCTGCAGGCACAGAGCAGGCTGCTTATATCTCCGTGCTTTTTCTCACTTGCTAAGCCACATGGGGGAGATGAAAAATCTGAGTACCAGTGGTGCATGAGTAATTTGGCCAGATGCCAACAGTGGCCAGTGGCCTGCCACGCAAAGCTGGCGGTGGAATTTTGCCTTTATTTGGTACCAAAGGAAGAAAGGAAATGAGCAAGTGAGACAAATAGAAGCTAACAATATCTTCTTGATGAAAAACTCAACTTTCTTTTTGAATTTTGATTTTGGGTGGCTAAGCGTTTATCCTTACATGCTGGTGCCAATGAGAGACCTTCCCATAGCCCTCAGCGCCCCGCTCTGCGTGCCTGATATGTCCAACAGATGTCTCGTATCAGGAACAGAATGCTTGCCTGGCATTAAACAGGGACATATAAGGTGCCAGACACACGGCCCCTCCTTCCCACCAGGCCACGTGCACTCGGGATGGTTTACACTTGGGCATGAGAAGCGATTTAGCCTATCCTGGTGTTATACTGAAAGGGTTAGCTTTTAGAAGGTGGGTGAGGTGGGGGGTCGGTGTTTTATTACTTCTGTTCCTTGAAATGGGGCCCTTTTTTGTCCGACACCATATTCTACGGGTATCTGGTTGTTGTTCTGTTGTGAGAACAATTTAAAAATTGGATTTCTTAACCTACTTTTCCGCCTATTACCACTGCTACAGCCACTACTTTCACATTTACACATTGCTAAACTGGAAAGTCTGTCTCATAAAACAAAGCTGATTTGTAGAAAGGCAACAGGAAATCTGAATCTTAGAGGAAAAGAAGCCCCCCAATTTTTTGTTTGCAAAGATAGGGTTAACTTTTCACCAGAATGACAGAGACCAGTTCTCCTGAAGCCAGCATGGGCTTGGGTGCCAGTCCGGGGCAATTTGCCGTCAGGTCTGACTCATTAGGCGATCTCGCCGTTCGTTAAACTCTCGCGCAACGGGGACTCGCAGAGGTGCTGGGCCGTGGGACCCTGACGGGGGCGCTCCCGAGTCAAAGGCGTCGCCCAGCGCCTCCGCAGCCGCGGCCCGCCTGACCGCAGCCCGGCCAGCCTCAGGCCCTGAGCCCGCAGGACAGGGACCCGAGGGCCCCCCAGCGGACCCGGTGTCCCCACTGATCGCAGACCACGCTCCAGATCCCTGCCACCACAGGCTGGCAGCGACAGGCTCAGATTTCTATTCCATCACAGCAAATGTGTTCATCACACTAGAGCCTCCAGCTCAGCTCCTGTGTGGGTTGACAGCTCTGCCTATACAACAGAAGGTGATTTAGTTGAGAAGTGAAAAATGCATTTACTTGGATGACTGGTGAGTCACGAAAGTAGGACCACTTAATTTGGACAGACTGTGAATGGTCCTAGGAAATCTAACTTCATCTTCTTTCTCACTGAAGGGCACAGAGGCTGAAGTTCCGGGTCATAAGCTACTTAGCTGCAGCTGGTCCCAGAGCCCTGCCGCGAGCAGAACCGCGCGGAGACCCGCTCTCAGCCCCGCCCTCAGCCCCGCCTCCGCTGCCTGGAGCTCCGCCCCCACAAGATGCCGCCCAGACTCGCTCCGACCAACGCGCGCAGTGCTCACTGTTCAGAGGCTGAAAGCGCGTGTTCTCAATTCTTTCAGCCAGGGGGACGGTGATGGGTGGTTTCGGAACACCTGGGTCCCCTCGGCCAATGTACGAAGCCAGGGTGGACAGTGGAAGGAACCACCCCGGGGCACCTGTCCTTCCCACTGATAAACACCTGTTTAGCAGTGAGTCAAAAATCCATGTGAGATCCATGGGATGACCCTCCAGCATGTGCCATGTCTTAGATGCTGGGCATTGACTTACTGTTAATGCGGGAAACCGTGGGTTGTATATGTAATATATGTATAAAACATATAAAAATTGGGGGCACAGTACCCCAATACTACCTTGCTGGTAGGCCCAATCAAAGAGACATTTTCTCTTTGAATATTACTTTCTATTTTGAGTAATTTGGACTTTGTGAGCATTTTTTTCTATGATCGCCATTATAATCCTCTGGTTGCAAGGACATCCAACCAGTCCATTCTAAAGGAGATCAGCCCTGCGATTTCTTTGGAAGGAATGTGCTGAAGCTGAAACTCCAGTACTTTGGCCACCTCATGTGAAGAGTTGACTCATTGGAAAAGACTCTGATGCTGGGAGGGATTGGGGGCAGGAGGAGAAGGGGACGACAGAGGATGAGATGGCTGGATGGCATCACTGACTCAATGGACGTGAGTCTGAGTGAACTCCAGGAGTTGGTGGTGGACAGGGAGGCCTGGCGTGCTGTGATTCATGGGTTTGCAAAGAGTCGGACACGACTGAGCAACTGAACTGAACTGAAATATTAATAGCTATTTATTTTATTTTTTTAAATTTTTTTTTAATTTATTTTTTATTTATTATTTTTTTTTAATTTTAAAATCTTTAATTCTTACATGTGTTCCCAAACATGAACCCCCCTCCCACCTCCCTCCCCATAACATCTCTGTGGGTCATCCCCTATTTATTTTAGTAGAGAGTTTTCAATATCACCTATACAAGTGGTTTTGATTTGGAAAGAATTGAAAGCCTAAAATTTCCATTCTTGGTCATTAAACTGAGTAAAGGCATTGATTCAATCATTCGGAAACATTCCTGGAGGGTCTACCAGGGTTCGAATCCTCAGCTCAGTGTGGCACGGTCCGCAGGAGACAGAACAGGTCTGTTCTTGCCCGTAACTTGCTGACGCTCCAGGAGTGCTGGAGGCTCCAGGGTCGCACACTTTCACCAGGACGCCCAGCCCGTGGGCACCAGGGCTGGCACCCTTGTGCACTGCTGGACTACAGGACACCAGACAACAGATGCGCTGAGGGCTCTGACCCGCCCCTGCACCCCAGAGGGACGGCGCTGACTCACAGAAGCCAGGCGTTTACCTCCTCAGGCGGTGGGACCGCAGCGGCACTGGGCAGGCGTTCTGCCACATGTGGACGACAGGTTGCTCGGTGCAGAGACCTGGAAGGCTCACTTTTGAAGGCATTGCGTGACCTCAGTTTTCTGTGCAAAAAATCATCATTTTCCTTCTTTCTCCTGTTTTCAATTCAAAGACGTTCTTTTCATAAAGCCCAAGGGGAAAGATCCAGTAAGTGTTAAACAAATACACTTGGGAATAAAAGCTGAAGCCCAAAGCTAAAGCCACATCTCAGGCAGCCTCAGGTAAGCCATCCTGGTGGGTAGCAGCTCAGGTGTGCGGGTCTGGGAGAGGCGGCCAGGCCCGCAGAGACACAGGGCGGTCCAGGGCCAGGCCCTGTGGTGGGCGGCCTGCTTGGGGCCAGGTGGTGGGCTGCAGCGGAGTCCCCCATGTGTTTCCAATTTGGGGAACAGAAACACACCCCAAAGGCCGTAAATCTATACAGCTCGCCCTCCCCCTCCAGCGGCCACATCTCTGGACACCCTTCCTGGTAGACGGCAGTTGTTTCAAGAGATTCGCAGAGAGAAACAGGTCCGACCCCGGCTGAGACGACAGCCAGAGGCTTGGCCGCCTGGACCTGCTGGCGAGGAGGTGGGGGCGCGGAAGCTCAGAGCGCGTCCGTCCCCCTCCTCCTGCCCCCAGCGCTGCTCGCGATCGCTGTTTTCTTTGGACTCACCAAGTGGAGGATTGTTGCGACTTTTTGAACTGCACTAAATGCTACTTTCCCACTCTCCTAAGTGAGCAAATGCTAAACGGCTGCCTGGGCCCAGGCACTTGGACCAAGTGCAGCCAGAACGCTTGCTGCCCGCCTCGGGTGCCTTTCCGCCCTCTGAGCTGAATACCAGATGTTTTACAAGCACAGAGGGTCTGTGTTGCCCTCTGGTCAGAGAAGTGACACAGGCCCTCCTGTGAGCCCAGATAACACCTGCGGAGTGTTCACTCCTGACAGCAAAACGTGGGCTCCCAGGGGATCTTAAGTGTAAAACCTGGGCTCATTTTAAGGTGCAGTTATGAATATAAGTATTAACACGTATTATGTCTCCTCCTTCTCCTTCTTAACAAATTCATCTTGTATCCCTTTCATTCTGTATTTTTAAATGCTCAATTTCTTGTTAGACTCACAAGATTAAATTCTGATTCTGCTACTTGACTGCCTCTTGGAGCACAGGGAGGGGCCCATCATTAAGGCCTTAGAACGGGGTTTCTGAGTCTGTGAGTGCGGATGTGTGGCGCGGGCCTCATGAAGCGGGGGGGCACCTCTGGCCCTGCTTCGGGCTGCAGACCCCGCGCACTAGCTCTCCGTCGGCTGTGTCTCCGCACGGCTTCATCATCTGACACACATGCCTTTATCCCATTTCTCTGCGGACCGTCGTGCCCCTCCCTCAAGGTAAATGCCACGAGAACAGGGCTTCTCTATTTACTCACTGCTGCACTTCCAGCTCGCACAGCAGCGGTCGACACATTAAGGGCACAGACGTTTGTTGAAAGGATGAATGTGTGTTTCCAGCTCATGTAGCTAACGGCACGTGGGACACACCTCTGAGTATCAGCAGCCCCAGCGCTGGTCGTGGAAGGTCACTGGAGAGGGTCTGCTCTCTTATTTACAACCCACAACAAAGAACAGTACTTTTTATCCGTGAAACAGCATGTATGTATCGAGCGGCTTCTGCATGGAACATCAGAGTGCATTTTGCAACGTGTGTTCTGTAAACCACCAGCACCAGATGGACCAGGGGAGCTTTGGAACAAACATACAGCTGCTGCTGTCACTTCAGTCGTGCTCAACTCTCTGTGACCCCATAGACAGCAGCCCACCAGGCTCCCCCGTCCCCGGGACTCTCCAGGCAAGAACACTGGAGTGGGCTGCCATTTCCTTCTCCAATGCATGAAAGTGAAAAGTGAAAGTGAAGTCGCTCAGTCGTGTCCTACTCTTAGCCACCCCATGGACTGCGGCCCACCAGGCTCCTCCACTCATGGGATTTTCCAGGCAAGAGTACTGGAGTGGCTGCCATTGCCATATGTCTATATAAATATATACATGTGTGTATATATATAGAGACAGACAGACAGACAGACGAGAGATGTGATGTGTGGGTGCGGATGTAGTTGGAGTCCTCTTTCCTGACCCTGAGTTCACCGTTGATGGGAACAATATCTTACTCTCTTTCATGGTGTTCTCAGTCTACATAGGAATCAGCAAATCTTTGTTCCTGTTTACAAAGAAGAGCACTGAATACAGATGGTTTACGCAGCAAAGTAACTCTTCTAAAGGTGTAAGATGGGGGAAATATCTCCAAGAGCCAGAGCCAGGCCCCAAGCTTCACGTGGCACTATCGCAGGGCCTCCCTGGGAAGGCGCTCCTGCACCAGCCACGTGGCATCTGGAGGGCCAGCCAAGTGTGGGGGCATCCCGCCTACCGCTCCCCAGTGGGCCACCAGGCCTGACTGAGAGCTGAGGTCACACACCTGCAGGCTGCACCTGGGGTGCCTAAGACAGGAGGATATTCAAGGTGCCTCACAACGACAGGTGGCAAAGGTCTGCACAGGAACTGAAACACCGAGTGAAATCCTCATTTCTCAGAGGCCACGGAGCTCTGTGTGCAGCAGCTGAACGCATTCAGAGCAGCCGTCGCTGTTTTCCTCAAATGGAGGCAGCCATCCGCATCGACGGTCAGACATGTATCAAGCCAGATACGGCCAATGGCCACACTTTACATGTGCTTAAGCCAGTCTGGGAAAACAAGCAGCCCGATACATCAGAGCAACTAACCACTTTTTGCTGCTAAATCATGGCAAAATTGTCTGTTTACCAACATCGTAGGTTTTCCTCTTTGTAGGAGAAAAGGAAACAGAGCTGAACATTTTGGACGGGTTAGAACTTTGCTAAAAATGCAAAGAAATTTAAAAAATATGTTTCAGGAGGCACATGTTCTTTCATGGGATGAAAGTGTGCAAAGCTGCAAAGCACAAAGAGTGCACAAAGTGCCCTGACCCCAGGAAGGCGGGTCGCTTCAGAGCATGGGCATCGCTGCTCAGAATGTGTAGGCTTCACGCAGTCATTCACTGCATTGTTTAGGCTGAGGTTTCAAACTACAGGCTCAAGATTTCCATGTTTGAATGATATTGATACTGCTGATGCGTACTTAGCAGACCAATTCTTCAGACTAACCTGGGCTATCTCTGGTCCACTTTAAGGAAATCTTTCAGTTCTCTCATTATTTGGGGGAGGAGGGTAACATTTCTACTAAGAATGTAAAAATCTCTGCTAAGAACAAAATGCTTTCTGTAATAATTGGCTGAGAAAAGAAGAGAAGCAAAAGGCAAGGGAGAAAAGAAAAGATATAAGCATCTGAATGCAGAGTTCCAAAAATAGCAAGGAGAGATAAGTAAGCCTCCCTCAGCAATCAATGCAGAGAAACAGAGAAAAACAATAGAATAGGAAAGACTAGAGATCTCTTCAAGAAAATTAGAGATACCAGTGGAACATTTCATGCAAAGATGCGCACAATAAAGGACAGAAATGGTATGGACCTCACAGAAGCAGAAGACATTAAGAAGAGGTGGCAAGAATACACAGAAGAACTGTACAAAAAAGAGCTTCATGACTCAGATAGCCATGATGTTGTGATCACTCACCTAGAGACAGACATCCTGGAATGCAAAGTCAAGTGGGCCTTAGGAAGCATCACGAGAAACAAAGCTGGTAGAGGTGATGGAATTCCAGCTGAGCTATTTCAGATCCTCAGAGATGATGCTGTGAAAGTGCTGCACTCAATATGCCGGCAAATTTGGAAAACTCAGCAGTGGCCACAGGACTGAGAAAGGTCGGCTTTCATTCCAATCCCAAAGAAAGGCAATGCCAAAGAATGTTTAAACTACTGCACAGTTGCACTCACCTCACACGCTAGCAAAGTAACGCTCAAAATTCTCCAAGCCAGGTTTCAGCAATACGTGAACCATGAACTTCCAGATGTTCAAGCTGGTTTTAGAAAAGGCAGAGGAACCAGAGATCAAATTGCCAACATCTGTTGGATCACAGAAAAATTAAGAGAATTCCACAAAAATATCTACTTCTGCTTTATTGATTATGCCAAAGCCTGTGACTGTGTGGATCACAACCAACTGTGGAAAATTCTTCAAAAGATGGGAATACCAGAACACATTACCTGCCTCCTGAGAAACCTGTATGCAGGTCAGGAATCAACAGTTAAAACTGGACATGGAACAACAGACTGCTTCCAAATTGGGAAAGGAGTATGGCAAGGCTGTATATTGTCACCCTGCTTATTTAACTTCTATGCAGGGTATATCATGCAAAATGCTGGGCTGGATGAAGCATAAGCTGGATTCAAGATTGCTGGGAGAAACATCAATAACCTCAGATACACAGATGATACCACCCTTATGGGAGAAAGTGAAGAAGAACTGAAGAGTTTCTTAATGAAAGTGAAAGAGGAGAGCGAAAAACCTGACTTAAAACTCATCATTCAAAAACCTAAGATCATGGCATCTGGTCCCATCACTTCATGTCAGATAGATGGGAAACTGGAAACAGTGACAGACTTATTTTTCTTGGCTCCAGAATCCCTGCAGATGATGACTTCAGCCAGAAATTAAAAGACGCTGCTCCTTGGAAGAAAAGCTATGACCAACCTAAACAGCATATTAAAAAGCAGAGACATTACTTTGCCAACAAAGTTCTGTCTACTCAAAGCTATGGCTTCTCCAGTAGTCATGTATGGATGTGAGAGCTGGACTATAAAGAAAGCCGAGTGCCGAAGAATTGATGCTTTTGAACTGTGGTGTTGGAGAAGACCCTTGAGGGTCCCTTGGACTGCAAGGAGATCAAAGCAGTACATCTTAAAGGAAATGAGTCCTGAATATTCATTGGAAGGACTGATGCTGAAGCTGAAACTCCAATATTTTGGCCACTTGATGGGAAGAACTGACTCATTGGAAAAGACCCTGATGCTGGGAAAGGTTGAAGGCGGGAGGAGAAGGGGACAGAGGATGAGATTATTGGATGGCATCACCAACCTGATGGACATGAGTTTGTGCAAGCTGCAAGAGTTGGTGGTGGACTGGGAGGCGTGGCGTGCTGCAGTCCATGGGGTCGCAATGAGGCAGACATGGCTGAGTGACTGAACTGAACTGGTTCCTGGGTCACTGAACATCGTCATGTTTCAATGTAACATTGATTTCAAGGCAATCAAGTCACTATGTCAAACCCACAGAATCATATCCTCACTTATTAGTGAAAGCAGTTGATGTGTTTCCATTTTATTCTGTTGGAATTTTTATGGAATTGTCTAAGGAGACGTCTGAGGGCTTGCCTGGTAGCTCAATGGTAAAGAATCCACCTGCCGATAAAGGAGACATGGGCTCGATCCCTGGGTTGGGAAGGTTCCTCGGGGGAGAAAACGGCGACCCACCCTAGTATGCTTGCCTGGGAAACCCCATGGACAGAGGCGCCTGGTGGGCTGCTGTCCGTGGGATTGCAAAAGAGGTGGACATGACTTAATGACTAAACAATAGCAAAGGGGATGTTTCGGCCTCTAGTAGAGGAAATCTTGTACGTTGAAGATGGGTTCTTCAATCAAAGGTCAATGTCATTCAGTATGGATTTCCAATCAGATGCTGAGTCTCCACCTGCCAAGGAAAAACACTGATGTCTGGATAAGCAAGAAGTGTCCAGGAGAAAACCTTGGACAAAATAAAAGATTCATGGTTTCTTTTTTGTTGTTGTTTTTAGTTCTAGAAGCTCTTATAAGTCTTCATAGAACCGTTCAACTTCAGCTTCTTTGGCATAAATGGTCGGGGCATAGACCTGGATCACCATGATATTGAATGGTTTGCCTTGGAGACGAACAGAGTTCATTCTGCCGTTTTTGAGATTGCACCCAAGTACTGCATTTCAGACTCTTTTGTTGACTATGATGGCTACTCCATTTCTTCTAAGGGATTCTTGCCCACAGTAGTGGATATAATGGTCATCTGAGTTAGATTAGCCCATTCCAGTCCATTTCAGTTCCCTGATTCTTAAAATGTCGATGCTCATTCTTGCTGTCCTGTTGGACCGCTTCCGATTTGCCTTGATTCATGGGCCTAACATTCCAGGTTCCTGTGCAATATTGCTCTTTACAGCATCGGACTTTACTTCCATCACCAGTCACATCCACAGCTGGGCACTGTTTTTGCTTTGACTCGGCCTCTTCATTCTTTCTGGAGCTATTTGGTGATGGAATTCCAGCTGAACTATTTCATATCCTAAGAGATGATGCTGGTAAAGTGCTTCACTCAATATGCCAGCAAATTTGGAAAACTCAGCAGTAACCACAGGTCTGGAAAAGGTCAGTTTTTATTTCAATTCCAAAGAAAGGCAATGCCAAAGAATGTTCAAACTACTGCACAATTGTACTCATCTCACATGTTAGCAAAGTAATGCTCAAAATTCTCCAAGCCAGGCTTCAATAGTATGTGAACCATGAACTTCCAGATGTTCAAACTGGATTTAGAAAAGGCAGAGGGACCAGAGATTAAATTGCCAACATCCGTTGGGTCATAGAAAAAGCAAGAGAGTTCCAGAAAAACACCTACTTCTACTTTATTGACTGCACCAAAGCTTTTAATTCTATGGATCACAACAAACTGGAAATTTCTCCAAGAGATGGGAATACCAGACCACATGACCTGCCTCCTGAGAGATCTGTACGGGTCAGGAAGCAACAGTATAACTGGACACGGAGCAACAGACTGGTTCCAGACTGGGGAAGGAGTGCATGAAGGCTGCATGTTGTCACCTGGCTTATTTAACTCACATGCAGAATGCAGCATGTGAAACGCCAGGCTGGATGAAGCACAAGCTGGAATCAGCATTTCCATGAGAAATATCAATATCGACCTCAGATATGCAGATAACACCACCCTTATGGCAGAAAGCAAAGAGGAACTGAAGAGCCTTTGATGAAAGTGAAAGAGGAGAGTGAAAAGCTGGCCTAAAGCTCAATATTCAGAAAACGAAGATCGTGGCATCCGGTCCCATCACTTCATGGCAAATAGATGGGGAAACAGTGGAAACAGTGTCAGACTTTATTTGGGGGGGCTCCAAAATCACTGCAGATGGTGACTGCAGCCATGAAATTAAAAGAAGCTTACTTCTTGGAAGAAAAGCTATGACCAACCTAGACAGCATACTAAAAAGCAGAGACATTACTTTGCCAACAAATGTCTGTCTAGTGAAAGCTATGGTTTTTCCAGTAGTCATGTATGTATTGGGCTATAAAGAAAGGTGAGCACTGAAGAATTGATGCTTTTAAACTGTGGTGCTGGAGAAGACTCTTGAGAGTCTCTTGGACAGTAGGGAGATCCAACCAGTCCATCCTAAAGAAAATCAGTCCTGAATATTCATTGGAAGGACTGATGCTGAAGCTGAATACTTTGGCCCCTTGATGGGAAGAGCTGACTCATTTGAAAAGACCCTCATGCTGGGAAAGATTGAAAGCGGGAGGAAAACGGGATGACAGAGGACGAGATGGTTGGATGGCATCACCGACTTGATAGACGTGAGTTTGAGCAAACTCTGGGAGTTGGTGATAGACAGGGAAACCCGGTGTGCTGCAGTCCATGGGGTCACAACGAGTCAGATACGACTGAGCAACTGAACTGAAGTGTTTTATTTTCAAGTGTATAAATGACTCAGAGACAGACAGAAAGACAAGAGAGAGAAAGGAAAGGGGTGCTGTATTTGTCTCTCCGTTTACATGAAATGTGTACAAACAGACCCCTGGAGAGTCTCCAAACACTTAGGAGGCAAGTGGGGTGTGAGGACTGTCCTGATTTACTCCCTTACATAAAAATAAATTAATTCTCAGTGAAACACAGTGGAAAGGTGTTTTCAGATCACTGGTGTTGTCCAGCAAAATTTTTAAAAATATATTGTATCATACTGTACTTTCAGACATGAATTAGTGAAGATTAGCCATTGACACAGCACAATAAGTAACTGTTTAGACTGTTTAAAAAAAAAGATTCAGGAGAGAAAAATTCCTGCTAGCAAAGGAATAACTGGCTATAAAATCCCTAGACTGGCGTCCTTCGGTCAGCAGAAAGACTGAAACTGAACGCCGATTAAAGCTCCATTTGGCAGAAAGGATAAATTGACAGTGGTCACCATAGCAACAAAGGGAGGCTAAGGGCACCGGGGCACCTGCCTTGAAGCAGGGGGCGTTGCAGTTGGTCATTCGCTGCCCTGACCCTCACCTGATGCACACCGTCCTGTCTCAGAAAGGCTGGGCCATACAGGACCAACACGTTTACACAAATTACTGAATACATTAAGAAATAAACTAACAGAAAATACTAAACACATGTAAGACAGATGAATTTTGTTGACCATCAGTCACCACTGAGATTTCCCAGATATCCTCAGCTGGAAAACTCACTCCACCTAATGTTGGTGTCCAGGGGTCCTAACAAGCTCTGGAGACCACGGGGGACTTGCTCGCCGTCAGCCTCCTATTGTCTGAGATGCTCAGACCCCGAAGCTCCAGCTCACGGACAGCAAGGGCTTCACCTCCTCCTCCTGCTGCCAGCCCCCTGCCCATCACTTGCCCAGTTGGTCCCCGTGAACACCGACATCCACTCAGATATTCGACTCTTGTTTTCATAAAATAAGCCTGTATGCTCATCTTGTTTACATAGTTATATTTTAGAGGCTACCATAAGAAATTAGGAGCCTAGTGGGACGAGTACAGTTGCAAACATCCAAAACCTTGATTCAGGCCTCAAATCTACCACTTAAGCTGTGCGATCTTAAGGGAAATGGATTTCCAATAACTTTTTTGAATGCATTCCTATGAAGGTGAGAGCATCAGCATAGATTAGCAATTTTCAATCTTTATTAAGCAGTGAAACTCTTTAATTTTTTCCACAGTGCAATGTTAAGCAGAAGCTCAGTTTGCAAATGAAAGCGTTGTCCTAGATTAAGGGCCCTGCTGTCGGAGCCCAGCTGTGCCGGTCCGTCGTGGGGCTCCGGGGAGCTCCCGGAGCACCGCCGCTAGTTCCCGTGCGCTCAGACACGACTGTGTCGAGTAACTCGCCGACAGGAAGAACACTCGGGGTTTTCCACACAAAGAGACGGAAAGCACAGGAATAGTGCTGTCTCTAAAATGAAGACGCCTCAGGTTCCTGATGAAGGAAGATGCGAGGAAGCTGTGACTTATGAAGAGGATCGCCCAGGTTAGCAGCAATGGCGCCTCAGGTCGCAGCGGTGGATCGGGTGGTAGGTTATTTCACTGATAAAGTAACATGTATTAAGGCTGAGTTTTGCTACATGGGGGCTTCCCTGGTAGCTCAGCTGGTAAAGAATCTTCCTGCAATACAGGAGACCCTGATTCAATTCCTGAGTTGGAAAGATCCCCTGGAGAAGGGACAGGCTACCCACTCCAGTGTTCTTGGACTTCCCTGGTGGCTCAGCTGGTGAAGAGTCCGCCGGCAATGCAGGAGACCTGGGCTCAGTCTCTGGGTTGGGAAGGTCTCCTGGAGAAGGGAATGGTTACCCACTCCAGTATTTTGGCCTGTAGAATTCCTGGACTATATAGAACACGGGGTCACAAAGAGTCAGACATGACTGAGCGACTTTTCACTTTCTTTCTTTCCTTTCTTTCACTTGTGGTTGCATGGACCAGGACATACAACTCACAATGGCTTGACCACATAGAGAATTATATTTTGCATAAAATAAGCAGGTGCTATTAGGCAACCTAGCAGATAAAACAGCAAATCCACAATATCACCAGCCTCCCACCGGCCTTCTGCTTCACACACCCTAGACTTGGCGAGGTTCTCTCGGCCAGCAGGAAGCCCACCCAAGGGAGGGAGAGAATACCCCTCACTGTCACCCCCCTGCTCCCTGCCTGTGAAGTCACCCGAGCTGCTCTGTCTCTCCTGAAACCAGGCCTTCTGCGGTGTTCTCACCCTCACCGATCTGGGTGTGGGAGCCGGAAGCCCTTGTGGTTTCCCGTGGCCTGCCTCTAGTCATCATGGCATCGAATGTCCCCTCCTAGGTCTGATGACTGATGAGGGTAGTCATGATCCGTGCTCTCGCAGAGCGCCCCCTCTGGCCAGCCAGGCCCGAGCACTCTCCTGCAGGGCCTCACGCTCTCTTCACCTGCATCGCCTTCAGTCCAAAAATCCAGGGCTGCAAACAAAGGGAACACCAGAGGCCGCTCCCCGCAGCCCACTGACCCATTCTCCTAAAGGCTAGAACTTGCTGACACGTGTGTGCTCTGGGGCAGCAGAAACAGGAACAGAACTACCTCACACAGTAAACCCTGGTCATCAGCATCTTTGGTCACTGAGTTGGGAAGACTCTCCACTGGGGACTGAGGAAAAACCCTGTGTCCAAGGCAGCCAGCGCGAGACCCGGACAAAACATCCAAATGACAGAGGTGCTGGACTGACACCCTAGAGCACTGACCAAGCCCCCGCACTCCTGCCCTGCCTCTGTGTGCGTGCGCGTGTGCGCTTACTCGTGTACATGTGCATAGGCGTGTGCGTGCACGTGTGCATCCACGCGTGTCCATGTGTATGGGCATGTGCGAGTGCGTGTGCACTCACGTGTCCGTGTGTATATGCGTGTGTGCGTGTGTGCATCCACATGTGTCCGTGTGTATATGTGTGTGTGCGCGTGTGCATCCACGTGTCCATGTGTATATGCGTGTGCCTGCACATGTGCACTCACACGTGTCCATGTGTATATGTGTGTGCCTGCACATGCGCACTCACACGTGTCCATGTGTATATGCATGTGCGTGCACGTGTGCATCCACACGTGTCCATGTGTATATGTGTGTGCCTGCACATGTGCACTCACACGTGTCCATGTGTATATGCATGTGCGTGCGCGTGTGCATCCACACGTGTCCATGTGTATATGCGTGTGCCTGCACATGTGCACTCACACGTGTCCATGTGTATATGCATGTGCGTGCGCGTGTGCATCCACACGTGTCCATGTGTATATGCGTGTGCCTGTATATGTTTAGCCCCCTTTGAGTTTCCTGTTATTATTGAAAAAATCATCGCTAAATCCTTCATTCGCAACTTTTAGGTCAGCTGTAGCCAAGCATGACAGTCTTGATGGTGGTCTGAACAGATCGTGTGACTGATCAGCCTTGAAGGTAAAGCGCAGCGGCCTAGATGCTGAGGCCGGGAAGGGGCAGAGTCAAAGAAGCGAAGCACTTGTAGAGCAGAAGGGCAGGTAGTTATTCACAGTAAGAGGCAGTAAAGTGTGTGCATTTCCCGTGGAGCCCGTGGGAAAGCGGAATGCAGAGAACTAATTCCCTTTGTCTCATGGGAGGAGAGAGCTGAGAGGGTGCAGACCACACCCAGACGTCGCAGGGCAAGTCCGAATCATCTAACAAGGCTAGCAGAATGTGAACGGCTGCTTCTAACCTTTAAGGTGTGCGGGATCACCGGGTCTCGCTGAAACGTAGACGCGGATCTTGGTGAAGGGTGTGGAGGCGGTTATGCCAAGGGGATGCCGTGCTGGCCGGTGACCAGAGGCACCCCTGCGCCTGGGGTCCAGCACCAGCCCAAAGAACGGCTTCAGGAACCGTCTCCTTGGAGAGGAAAGGACTCAGGGCCTCATGCCGAGGGTGGTTTTTTTCTGTTTGAAGCTTGTTTACTCATCTGACCGTTGTAAGTCAACATTTTTGGGAAGGACAGTGTATACATAGAGAATGTGGCATAATGAGCAAGCGGTCTTTGCTTGACTGTCAAGATTTTCCAGCAAGTGACGATGAATGAGGAGGAGGAGGAGGATAAGACTGACAACAGAAAAGACGAATCCTTCCTGAAAAAGAAAAAGGGCTGCACTGCACTTCTACGGACTCTTTCAAAGCCCCAGATTCAAGTTTAGCCAGAGTCCGCTTGGAGGTAATGAGGCTTAGAAATCCAGAATTCCACAGTGGCAAACATGAAGCCTTTGTATATCTGTAGATACCAGATACCAGAGTTCTTACATAGCTTATTATAATTTAAATATGAGGATTAAAATAACTATTGTAAAAATGTAAGGAAATAATCAAAAGAATCCTAAGGCATCCAAGATTGTTTTAAAAATCTATTTCTACTCAGTGAAATAAATTTAAATCTGCAAAAAATTATAATGAATATCAATTTTCCTCATTTTAAAAAAGTATATATTTCTTTAAAAATAAGCAGATTCTTTAAATAACAAACACCCTTAACATGTTTAGGATTCAACTCAATTTAAATTTCACCCATGTTCTCAGGAATATACATAAGTAATTACAAGCATATTCTCAGGGTCAGCTCTATGAAAATACTTTCTAAAAAATGAGCTAGTTATTTAGATGGAATTTCTACAGATGCCAAACATTTGAAAGCATAGAAATGATTGATACCATTATTCATTTTTCATATGAATGTTCTTGCCTTTTGTAGAGTGGATATTGTCATACTATATATCAGTTTCTCAAAACTGAGTGCATTTTAAAAGATGGAGGAAATTATAATTACTAAACCTCTACATATGGGACTATTCTTTCACAAACCTGCTAATCATAAGGGTTCAAATAAAAGTCAAAAGTGTAAAGAGCTGTTTTACTTTCTGTACAGACAAATCATATCAGGGAAAAGCTGGACCCAGTTAAGCTGCGACTTTGGAATTGATATAAATTTGTTTCTACCATTTTCTATCACTAACTTCAATATGTGGCAATAAAAATGGAATGTCTTCCTACTGTGGTGTGCACGTGGACTTCACTTATTCATCAGGGTCTGAGTAGGAGCACAGTTAGGAAGCAAGAAACCCTGTCAACTGCTTAAAATAGGACATCAATTAATTTTATCAAAAACGTCCTTTGAAAACTGCTTATTGTTATCACTTCAACTAGGAACGCTTTTCAAATTGCACCAATCAATTCTAGGTTGTTCCAACACAGACCTCTATTAGACTGGTTACATCCTCATCAATGCCACGGTATTGATGGCATTTAATCAGGGCCTGCCTGAAGGAAGTCCGATAACCAGGATTCTGAACAATGCAAACTGGATTTACTTTTCGCTATTTATATCCAGTTACTGTTTTATAAAATAAATGCAATACAATGCTAAACAAAGTGCCCCTTTTAAGGTGCTGTCTCTTCTCAAACTCAGATGCCCCCTCTCTGTGGGGGAAAACCCCGCTGCCACTGGCTTAAATCTGCTGTACAGGACACTGTGCACATTTCTGTGGCAGTGACAAGCAGCCAGGTGTGTGGCTGTGTCCCCTGCTGCAGAGCAGGATGCGGCCTTTGTTAACCTTTTGTTTTTGTTGCCTGTTTTTTCTAAGTGGCTAACATTTCCTCTTAAGCCAAGTAGTGAGAACTTAGGCTTTGCACACTGCAGCGTTCCCACATCTGCTAAGACCGCATCAACACGCGGTGGGCACAAGGCCGGTATCTGCTGGATGGAAAGAGGCATAAGCTAACAGGGGTTCAAGTTCACATTTGGTCTTTTCACTGCATTTTTAACACACGTGGGGAACCTTGCCTCACTGGGCATGTTGACCTCATGATGAAACAAGAAATCAAAAGAGGAAGTTCTCTCAGGCATCCGAGGCCTCCCTTCCTCTCCAGCCTCGCCTCCGCTCCTCAGTCTGGGCTTTGTCCTCTTCTCAAGTCTACTGCTGTTTCCATTCTTCAGATTTCTGTTCAAATGATGCTTCTTCAGAGACGATTTCTCCTGCCACCTTGTGAAACACAGGTTCCCCTCCACATCTTGTGACCCCATCTTTCTCAGACTTTCTTTCTTTCCACCTTTGGAACCTTTTGTAATTTGCGTTTTTACTCAGTCACCTGTTATCTGGCATGAGAGCAGCATCCGGCAGGGACCTGACGTAGCGCTGGACAATCGGTGAGCTCCACGGCGTGAGGCCCATGGTGAGGTCCACGGTGTGTGGTCCATGGTGTGACGTTCACAGTGAGGTCCACCGTGAGGTCCATGGTGTGAGGGCCACGGTGAGGTCCATGGTGTGAGGTCCATGGTGTGAGGTCCACAGTGTGAGGTCCACCGTGAGGTCCACTGTGAGGTCCATGGTGTGAGGTCCACTGTGAGGTTCATGGTGAGGTCCACGGTGTGAGATTCACGGTGAGGTTCATGGTGAGGTCCATGGTGTGAGGTCCATGGTGTGAGATTCACAGTGAGGTTCATTGTGAGGTCCATGGTGTGAGGCCCACGGTGTGAGGTCCACGGTGAGGTCCACGGTGTGAGGCCCACGGTGTGAGGTTCACGGTGAGGTTCATGGTGAGGTCCATGGTGTGAGGTCCATGGTGTGAGATTCACGGTGAGGTTCATGGTGAGGTCCATGGTGTGAGGCCCACGGTGTGAGGTCCACGGTGAGGTCCACGGTGTGAGGCCCATGGTGTGAGGTTCACGGTGAGGTTCATGGTGAGGTCCATGGTGTGAGGTCCATGGTGTGAGGCCCACGGTGTTAGATTCACGGTGAGGTCCACTGTGAGGTCCATGGTGTGAGGCCCACGGTGTGAGGTCCACGGTGAGGTCCACGGTGTGAGGCCCACGGTGTGAGGTTCACGGTGAGGTTCATGGTGAGGTCCATGGTGTGAGGTCCATGGTGTGAGGTCCACGGTGTTAGATTCACGGTGAGGTCCACGGTGTGAGGTCCATGGTGTGAGGTCCACAGGGAGGCCCACGGTGTGAGGTCCACGGTGTGATGTTCACAGTGAGGTCCACGGTGAGGTCCACAGCGTGAGGTCCACGGTGTGAGGTCCACGGTGTGAGGTCCACAGGGAGGCCCACAGTGTGAGGTCCACGGTGTGATGTTCACAGTGAGGTCCACGGTGAGGTCCACAGCGTGAGGTCCACGGTGTGAGGTCCACAGTGTGAGGTTCACGGTGAGGTCCACGGTGAGGCCCACGGTGTGAGGTCCACGGTGTGAGGTCCACGGTGTGATGTTCACAGTGAGGTCCACGGTGAGGTCCACAGCGTGAGGTCCACGGTGTGAGGTCCACAGTGTGAGGTTCACGGTGAGGTCCACGGTGAGGCCCACGGTGTGAGGTCCACGGTGTGAGGTCCACGGTGTGAGGCCCACGGTGTGAGGTCCACGGTGTGAGGTCCACGGTGTGAGGTCCACGGTGTGAGGCCCACGGGGTGAGGTCCACGGTGTGATGTTCACAGTGAGGTCCACGGTGAGGTCCACAGCGTGAGGTCCACGGTGTGAGGTCCATGGTGTGAGGTCCACAGTGTGAGGTCCACCGTGAGGTCCACTGTGAGGTCCATGGTGTGAGGTCCACAGGGAGGTCCATGGTGTGAGGGTCACGGTGTGAGGTCCACGGGGTGATGTTCATGGTGTGAGGTCCATGGTGAGGTTCACGGTGATGTCCATGGTGAGGGTGAGGTCCACGGTGTGAGGCCCACGGGGTGATGTTCACAGTCAGGTCCATGGTGATGTCCACAGTGATATCCACAGCGTGAGGTCCACAGCCCCGCAAAGGACAGCTGCTGCCTGGAGGGAGGGTTGGGTGAGAGAATGAACCATGGGCCTCTTCACTGGGCCATCTGCCACTGGCAAACCCTCTGAATCTATTTTTTACATCCGCCCCAGCAGGATCCATGTAAAATATAACCCTGAGGACCCCGCAAACATTTCTCACAGACCACAGGAGAGAGTCCACAGGACTCAGAACGGCCTGGTCTCGCTTCACTTCTCCAGAGAGGAACTCCTCAGATTTTCCAGGACTTATAACAGCTGAAGGTGTGAGTTGAAGTTTCTCCACGTGCATTCACCCTGCCTTCCTAGAAGTATAGCCCTGTTTCTGTCTGATGTCACTGAAACTGAGCTCCGTCAGGACCGGGGTCAGCCTGCATCTGGGGCACCAAGTATCCCAGATGCTCTGTCTGCTGGGTCGCATCATAAAAGCAGCGAAAGCAGAAGCGGTGCTGCCGCGTTCGAACGCCCCGTGGTCACGAGCGAGGGGCAGGCGATCGGAACACAGAGCGCCCCTGCGCATGCGCGCCCCACGCCGGCCACGCACGCGGCTCCCTCACTTAGCAGCGGGGCTTCTGCTGCCGCAGATCCGGGCCGCAGCCCTCGCCCGCTGGGCTGCGTGCCAGCTGGTCACGCGGACTGCTAACAGTTCTGGATGTTTCAGTCCACTTTCTAACTATAGATTTTCCGCGCAGCTGTGAACGAGTCACCGAGTTCTGCTGCCCCAGACGCTGCAGGATTTGGGTGACGCTCTCTCTCACAGCGTATTGTAAGAAGCGCAGAAAAAAACTTTTGGAGCGGGGCGCAGGAGTCAGGCTGAGCCGCGCCCTCCACCCCCCTGGGCTCCCTGGTCCGAAGCCTGAACCCAGAAGCCTCTCACGCTCCAGACCCCTGTGGCTCTGTGCGCTCACCTTGGCCTTGGACACGCACATCCCTCATCCCCACGGACAACCCCCATCATTCAAGTGCATTTCAAATATCACTTTTCCTACAAAGTCTTATGAGATAGCTTCAGCAGGAGACAAGGTTTTCTTATTAACAGTATATTAGTCGATGGCTCCCCACTCACCTGGAAAATCCCATGGACGGAGGAGCCTGGTGGGCTGCAGTCCATGGGGTCGAGAAGAGTGGGACACGACTGAGGACTTCACTTCCACTCTTCACTTTCATGCATTGGAGAAAGAAATGGCAACCCACTCCAGTGTTCTTGCCTGGAGAATCCCAGGGACGGGGGAGCCTGGTGGGCTGCCGTCTATGGGGTCGCAGAGAGTCGGACACGACTGAAGCAGCTTAGCAGCAGCAGCAGCAGCTTTACCATATGATCAGACATTTTCTAAAGGGGTGTCTCCTCTGTGCATGGGATACTCCAGGCAAGAATACTGGAGTGGGTTGCCATTTCCTGATAAGTATTTAAGTCATGCTTTATGAGTATCTGTCAGAAAGATTACATCAAATAATATCTTTATTCATTTTTTTCAAGCATATTTACTTTGCATGCACAGTGTTCCCCATATGACATCAACACTGGCTACCTAAAAGAGCTCCTGGCTGCAAGAGGACACAGAAAAGTAACGCAGGATACTTCGGGAACCAAATGGAGTGAGTGAGGTTAGTGCCGTGATAGGAAGAAGCACAGATGCGAGGCTCAGGCAGGTGGGGGCTGGGGGTTCCCAGAAGATCTGCTGTCTGAATTGGGAATGAGCTATTCAGCGAAAGTGAGGAGTAGAAGGAAGTGGTTCTGCACAAAAAGAGCAGTTTGGGTGAAGGTCCAGAGGCGAGAATTCCTGAAGCACAGCCACGTGGCTGAAGCACAGGTCTTGAGGCTGGGTCTCCTTCAGGGAGGCCAGCGAGCCCTGCAGTCCTGCCTCTCTGCCCGGAGCCTGGCACTGGGCAGCACAGGGCTGTCTGCTGGCATACATTCCGCCCTGCTGCCCTGTCCACCAGCGGGCACAGGGACCCTGACCTGAGGCCAGGGGTTAGGAGCTGTCGCTTTCTGAATTCCTTAAGGGAAAGAAAACAGGTCTTAGGTTTCTGAAGAGAGCCTGCTCCTGCTGCTCACGCTGATCTGAACCCTGCTGTGAGAGGACAGGCTGGCGTGTTTGGGGGGTGCTGACCCCAGGGACTGGGTGGGGCCCATGAGCCAGCTCCCGGCCAGCTCCCACCACCCGCCAGACCAGAGGCAGAGGGCCCAGCGGGGCCTTCCGCATGGTAGACCCAGACTTGAAAGAAGCTTTTATTGCATTAAGCCACTAAGATACAAGGACTGTCTGTCAGAGAAGTTATTTTACTTTAAAAAGTACTACTTGGTTTGGGAATATCTTTGGAATATGGCACCTTTTTGGCACATTAGAATTGCCTGCTGCTGCTAAGTTGCTTCAGTCGTGTCTGACTCTGTGCGACCCCATAGACGGCAGCCCACTAGGCTCCTCTGTCCCTGGGATTCTCCAGGCAAGAATACTGGAGTGGGGTGCCATTTCCTTCTCCAATGCATGAAAGTGAAAAGTGAAAGTGAGTTCACTCAGTCGTGTCTGGCTCTTCGCTACCCCATGGACTGCAGCCTACCAGGCTCCTCTGTCCATGGGATTCTCCAGGCAAGAGTACTGGAGTGGGGTGTCATTGCTTTCTCCTTGGAATTGCCTACGTAACCCCAATCATTACACACATCTCTTTTGATCAGGATGTTTGATCTCCTGCAGAAAAAAGTACCCAGAAAATATTAACAGACTGGTGTGGGTTATCACATCGTTCCTCAGCAGGACTACAGTCTGTGCGGATATTCCCATGGGCGACCCTGACTGTTTACGGACTTGGGACATATTTACCAAATAAGGAGGTCTTTTTTTAATGTGGTACCATCAAAAGGTACCAGAGTGTTACCTCTAAGGACAGAAACTCTCACCAAGCCTCAAGACAATTTCTCTAGCTGGGTTTTATAACTGAACCAGTTCCAAGGAACACGGTAACGTCCACGTTCCCTTTAAGCTTTGCTCCTGAGGGGAGTCCCCTTCATCCGGGTCCTGGGGGCCCCCTCTTCAGCCCTGAACAAAGATCTGAGCAAGAATCAGTCAGTGACGTCATCAGGGGCCCTCAGGCCCTGTCCTTTCTGGACCAGCATGATGTG
This sequence comes from Capricornis sumatraensis, assembly GCF_032405125.1. Lineage (NCBI taxonomy): Eukaryota > Metazoa > Chordata > Mammalia > Artiodactyla > Bovidae > Capricornis > Capricornis sumatraensis. The sequence continues at coordinate 121,498,781 of NC_091074.1, forward strand.
TGCCTCAAGGAATGGAAAGTGGGCGGAGCCTACGCGCCTTTAGACACCGTGCTCCCTTCTCATATCTGAGGCAAAGAACTCTGTGGAAGCTAAATTTCGTTAATCCAAAATACACTGCTAGGTAGCACCATTACTTCTGTGCACATATAACAACGTTATTTGTATTACATTTGCATTAAGAAGGTTGGTCCTGTTAGAAAGGTTGTCTTCCTAAATGCACAGTTTCTAGTATATGCCTAGCATACTAACAGCATATTAATAGTGAAAATAACAGAGCTGATAAAAGTTAAACATTAAACAATATTTCATTATAGCACATAATGTTATCCTTTATGAAAGGTAATTGTTTTCTCCCTGATAAGAGTTTAGTTAGACTATTAAATGATAAGCATAATGGTTGAACAAATGTAACAATTCATTTTGAAACATGTAGTTAATTAACATATACCTACTTTGGAAGCCTTTGAAGTTAGTTAATCGTTATCTCAAATAAAATATATTCCTTTTGGAGCGAAAGAGAAAATTGATGTAGCTGAAACACTGGAGTTTTACACTTTTACAAAAAAACACATTTCCATCTCACAACATACATCTATAGTAAATATAAGTTAAACGCAGCTCTTCCCTTTATGATCCAATATTGCTTTCTCAAAAAACTAAATCAAATCTAGCAAAATAAATTATTTTTGTTGTTCTTGTTGTATAATTTTCTCCCTTGTCTTTTCTGGGCACTTCATAGTGGAAAGCTGTTCACTTTCTAAAGGAGGGAATTAAATTTCTTTTAATTTAAGCAACTGAGCAACTTCACTTCAAATTTCTTAATATGAATATATCACCTCTTCTTGCCTAAAAACAGATGTGAAGCTTGTAGAGATTTCAGTGAATTATCATCACCTTTTTGTAGGAACGTTCCATTTTTGTTGTTTTTAAACTTTGTTGGTAATCATCATAGAATTACACTTAGACTTCAGAATTTAGACTTCAGAAAACATCCAGTCCAACCAGCATTTCACACAAAAGATAGGGGAGAGTCTAAACAACTTGCAAATACAATTTCACATTTTGTGTGAGCCAGTTTACATATATTATACTTCAACTTGCCTTGAAAGTGAAGTTAAGTTGCTCAGTCGTGTCTGACTCTTTGCAACCCCATGGACTGTAGCCCACCAGGCTCCTCCGTCCATGGGATTCTCCAGGCAAGAATCCTGGAGTGGGTTGCCATTTCCTTTTCCAGGGGATCTTCCCAACCCAGGGATCGAACCCAGGTCTCCCACATTAAAGGTAGATGCTTTAACCTCTGAGCCACCAGGGAAGCCCCTTAATTTAGCCAGTCAGATGTGTTAACAGTCTGTATATTACACATATTTCTGGTGATTGGAGAGCTCCAGAAAGTTAATTCTGACAATACCACAAGTGGAAAAGCTCAGTAGAGATTCTAAATCAGTGCACTCTTTTATTAAGTTGAAAAAGTTTGTTAAAAAGGCTCATCCAGACTGAGGGCACCGAGTCATTCCAGCCTGTGAACCAGTGGGTGAGCTAACACATGAGCTGTCCGAGCCTCCACCGGCAGAGCCCGTGACTCTGAAGACCCACTGAGTGCCTGTGTTGTCACTGTTGTTCATACGCCTAAGTATCTAATAAGCTGAGCTGAAGTGTTGGCATACATATGATTGGGTGAGAGAAGGATTCATTCAAGAACTCCATTTGTCTGTCCCATTTAAAAACTGCAAAATAAACAAGGACAACAGTGATTACTATCAAGCCTTCTTTGGTATAATTTGGGGTGCAGTGGAAGATAGTTCTTACTGGTATTTTTTAGAAAAAAAATCTAGCTTTTGATATGGTAAAATTTAGAACGAAAGATTATATGCAAATTTCAAATAATATGAGCTTGGGCTTTCTTTTTTCATTGCAGCAAGATGTTTTTCCAAAAACAGATTTACACCAAAATATTTTTTCATAGAAACGTCATCCGCTTCCACTATGCTGGAGAGGAGTCCAAAGACACCCGGCTGCACAGGGATGCTGCTGAGAGCTGGCTGGGAAAGGCTTGTCACTAGGCGGTGCTCTCCCTAGAGCAGCGTCAACTCCATCTACACACAGAAGGGGGAAAAGGGAAAATGCCTCTTCTATCCGCCTCAGGGCAGTTTGATGGGAGTTTTTACTTTTCTAGAGCACACCTTGACAGGAAGTTCACGCTTCAGTCACATCGCTTGGAGAAAGAAGAAGTTCACTGAGAAATCAAACCGTCTCCTTCAAACACATAGCCCCCAGAAGTGTGTGTGCAGAAGGCGGTGGTGCGTTTAGATGACCACGATTTTTCAGCTCTGTTCTGTTTACCCTACCTGACTCTGCCAAACACTTTTGAGGACTCGGACCTCCGGGAGGGAGCGAGAGGAAGAGACGCGGAGATCCGCGCGAGTCCGGCCGGGGTCGCCGCGCGCCCGCAGCGTCCCGGGCGCATCCAGCCGGCCAGCAGCCGCCGCGCTCGCGGCCGAGGTTTCCATTCCCGCCGCCGCGCTCCCTGCGGGTACTGCGCCCAGAATACCTTTCCCAACCAGATCGCCGGTTTGGAGGAAGGCCAGCTCTTGCCCAGAAAGAGCCAATAAAATGGGAAAATGCGCAACTGATTGATAATACATTTACAAGAAGAAAAATTAAAGAAGGTAAACTGCTGAACTCTCACAGATGGGCCTGCCTACAACCTGAAACTCTCGGCAAGACGCGGGCCTGGACGGAGGGCCCGGGAGCGCGCCCGAGGGCGTTGCCGAGGGAGCCGGCGAGCCCGGGGCCGAGGGTCCGGCGCGCCGTCCTCCGAGGGCTCGACGGGCGGGTGAGGGTGGCAAGGGGCCGCCGCGGTCCAGCCAGGGGGCTGTGTCCGGGGGTCCCAGCGCTAACCCAGGCCCTGCCCTCCCCGCCGCGCCCCGGACCGGCCTGGGGCGCAGTGACCTCGGCCCCGGGAGTGGTCCCCAGCCTCGCCGGCACATCCCCCCAAACACACAGACTCTCGTTGGCTTATTAAATGTGAGGCAATCAGGCAGCTCCTTTTTTAATAGCCGAGATCTACATTTAGACAAAAACAGATCCGAGTTCCTGGTAAAGGCGTTTCTTCTCATCCTGTCATAAGTGACAGGAACGGAGCGAAATAGACTGGAGGAGAGAAGGGGGGGTGAGGGGAGGGACGAGGAGGGAGGGAGACGGGAGAGGGGCCGCCGGGGCGGGGGTGCGGGGCGGGCAGGGGAGGCGCGGAGGAGACGGGGAAGGGGATCGGGTGCGCGCGGAGAGCGGGGTAGGAGGGAGCGGAGCCGACGGGCGAAGGGGGGCACGCGGGGGGGCCGGCGGGGCGGGGAGGCGGGGAGGAGATGGGGGTGGTGAAGGGGGTGTCTGACGGAGATCCGCGCGGGGATACGAACACTCCGGCGGCTTCTAATTAAAGACCGGCGCCGGGCCCGGGGGACCCGCCTGACGTCGGCAGCCGCGGGGATAAGAGGCGCCCCGAGGGCCGAGGCCGGACTCCGCCGGCACGCACCCCAGGCCGCTGCGAGTTCCGCGCCCGCAGCTCCGAGGCGCCGCGTGCCCTCCCCGCGCGTCCAGGGCGCGCAGCGGCCGGGCGCCGCCGGGCATGGAGTAGGGAGCCGGGCGCCAGCTCCGGGGCGCGGGGACGGACGCCGGAGGACGCGCACGGCTGCGGGGCGCAGGGACGGGCCACCCGGCCGGGCTCCTGCGCGCAGGTGGCCCCGCGGCTGGCGCCGGGCAGGTACGAGCCGGGCTCCCTCCCCGGGGCCAGGGGTTTTCCAGAACCGGGCCCAGCGGGCGTCTGGGGCGAGGGTCTCGTCGCGGGGGCTTTTCGGCGGAGATCGGGAACACCGGGAAGAGGGGGCGGCCGCCACACAAAGGCGCTGCTGGAAACTTGAGCCCGGCCGCCGGGCGGGGCGCCCACACCCCCGGCTCGCCGGGGTGCGCGGCGGCTCCCCGAGGGAGACGCCTGGGCCCGGGCCCCCGCGCCGCCGCCGGCCCCCTCTCGGCGCCCGCTGGGGACGGAAAGTTGAGGCGCTGCGCCGCGCCGCGGGGCTCCGGCCGATGCGCCATCTCCAGCGAAGTTCGAGGCCGCGGCGGGGCCGAGGCGCGTGCCGCCCGGCGCTGAGGGCGCGCGGCACCCAAGGCGCGCTCTCCACGTCCCCGCGAGGGGCCTCGGGGAGGGGGCGTCCGCGTGGGCACCCCGCCCAGCCTCCCGCCCCGGCCCCGCGGCGGCCTGCCCGGTCCGGACGGCGCGGGGCGCCCCTGCACCGGCTTGGCGCGCGTCCTCAGGGGCGCGGGGGCCGCGGCGCGCGGTCCGATGGGGAGGGGCCTCGCCGCCCTCCCTGCCGACCGGCTCCCCGGGTCTCCCCGCACCCTGTCCCTCCAGCGAGCTGAGCTCCGGGAGCGCACCGACCCCACCCGGCCCGGCCGAGCGCAGAATGCACGGACCCGGGCGCCCCCTCCTGCTGGGGATGCTGCTCGTGCTGGGGGCGGCGGGGCCCGGCAGGGGCGGCGCGGAGCCCCGCGAGGCCGCGGACCGACAGACGCTGCTGCGGCTCATCGTGGAGATCGTCCAGGAGCTCAGGAAGTACCACTCGGGGGAGTCCAAGCGGCTGCAGCTCTCGGGCCGGCAGGACTACACCCTGGACCGCAGGGAGGTCGCGGACTACGCTTACCCGGAGGAGCAGAGAGTGGGTGAGTCCCCGCCCGCCCGCTGTGCAGGCGAGCGCCGCCTGCAAAGGCCTCCTGCGTGTGGGGCTGGCCAAGCCCCCCGGGTCTGCCTGTCCTGTATCAGGGGACGCTAGAAGAACCAGGACTTGCTTGGAGATAGAACTCTGAGAACGCATACGTAGTTTTAACATATAAATGCATTTCTACTGTTTTTTTTAAAAAGCTGGGAAATATTTTTATTTAAAAAAGGAGATAGGAATTCCATGAATGATGCCTGGCAGATAACATAACTAGCCCTCATCCACATCTAAGACGTGTGAGTTGTTACCCTGGTCGGTAATTTCAGCATGGAACTGTCATCTGTCATTTTGGAAATGGAAATATTTTCAGCAAAGCGGTTTCAACTGAGACAGACATGTTTCAGAACCCCCCACCCCCATCCCCACGGCAGAGCCTTCCCAGAGTGGCTGCCCTCTGGGAAATTTCCAAGGAAAGCATGCAAGCTTTTAATGCTTTCATGACACAATCAGGTCAAATATGATAAGGTCAATTTTATATAGACTGACTAAACTTAGTTGTAAGCGAAGACTGACATTTAGGAGATGTCTAAACCTTGCAAGCAAGATGCTTATGGAGATTTTCCCTCTTTGAATGAGGAGAATTGGTGGTAGTGTGACCACATGCCATCACATTGCTAGTGCAGATCAGGTGAGTACAAATGAATCCAGATGACTGTTAGAAAGAGCAGAAACAGGCTGAAAGCAGAAAGGATGTCAGCCAGGCTAGTCACCAGCACCAGCTGGGACTGTGCGGACACAGCTCTCCCTGGGAAATGTACTTTCAGCTCGTCTACCCGGTCATGTCTGAGGGCATGCATTCATACCAGCCTTCACAACAGGTGGCACTGACAGAATCTCACCCTTTTTCTAAGTGAATACCCAGAAGAATACGCCTATAGCAGATTTTGTTTGTTTGTTTGAAGGATGATATCAGGTTTTCCTCTTGGAACTTTGAGAGACTGTTGAATTTGATTCTCTAGGTCTTCAAGATGAAAGTGTCTAGAGCGATTTATTCACTGGAAGATAACTGTCTCACACACACACACACACACACACACACACACACACACACACACACTTCATGGTCCCTGCCTCTCTCCTGATGGTAGAGATCGGTGTTAGCAGCAGATCTTGGAGTGTTGCGAACCTGATTTGAGGACAATGTGCCCACTCACCCATCCTCGTATCGCCGTGTACAGCAATCAAGGGACTGCTTTGATTGCTGTTTATAGAAGAATATCCAGTAATTTTAAACACCCACTTCAGATCACATGAGAAAAGGCTTCTTTTGGTCAAGTTAATAATCAAGTTCTTTTCTCTTAAACAGAAATTGTCCCTCGAGATCTAAGGATGAAAGACAAGTTTCTAAAACATCTTACAGGTAAGCTTGCCCCTCGTTCCTTCGCCTCTCCCCAGATGTTGGTCTCCCAGGAGCTCTCACTATCTGTTTCTCCTTGCATGCTCCAGGCCCTCTGTATTTCAGCCCAAAGTGCAGCAAACACTTCCACAGACTTTACCACAACACCCGAGACTGCACCATCCCCGCATGTAAGTGGCCACATCTGAATCACTGCGTAGAGTAGACGTGAGTATGGTCCCTCCGCCTGGGTGAACAGGCGCCTGCCTTGTGTCACCCAGACTTGCAAACATTTACCCCTTGTTGACTGCAGTCAGGGGCTGGGCTGAGCAGCCACTGAGGATAACGACATGCGCAGCTAGTGCCAGACAGAACACAGTTTACATTTGCCGGAATTAATCAGCTCTTGGAATGGGCTGGACTCTTCCGTGCATTTCTCGAATTCTGGCCTCATGCCTGTCCTTGTATCCACTCAACTCTGACAGTGGAGCAAACTTTTAAAATGAGTTGCTAAGATGACTACTGTGGGTTATCAAGTATCGAGGGATGGCTCTGGACCATTCCCACCTCCCTGGCCAGAGACTTCTTGTTTCCACCAGTAATTATGACCTCATCACCCCAGAGTTTTACTGCTATTTCAGAACTCTGCTCTTCTGCTTGGTCTCATCACTCTTTCAGAAATGCAGGTGCCCCTCTTCATGTGGCTCTCAGCTGTAGCTTTCTGGGTTATCTACAACAAAAGGTATTTCATTTCCCCCAAAAGTGGCTCCTTGTGCTCTTCACAAAACATGCAATGATGACAAGAAGCTTAGTAGCTAGAGTGACACGTGCTACAGCCCTTAGCCAATTTTTGTGTGTTGTGGGGACCACAACTTCCCTTCCCTTTAAGGCTCACAGGAGGACAGCTGTGCAACTAAGTCAAGCCTCTTAGAAGCAGTTTTCAGGACTGTCCTTAGGCTGTCCTTAGACTGTCCAGACCTGCCTGTCCTGCTCAAAACAGTAAGCCCCTTTCCATGAAGGGGAAACTGCTCTGCGCAGGCAGCAGAGCCACTTTGTGGAGCTCTCCCACCCCCGGACGCGGCAGGAAGGCAGGCAGCTCCTCCTGGAGGGGGGCGGTGGCCTCGCTCAGCGCGGGCACAGGGGCAGAGGCACAAGCGCTGTCTGTGGGCTGCAGGGGCCTGATTGCAGACCCTCCCCGGGACACCCCGCCACACACACACACTCGCTGCCTCCTCTGCTGACGTAACTGAGTAGCGAGGCAGCGATTCTCCTGGTCACCCAGAAGGTGAGGTGGCAGGATCAGGACACACCACGGCTGCACCTGGACCTGGAGACAGGTCAGTGCCCTGCATGCACGACTGCTCACACGGCTCCCACCCCTCTCAGCTCATAATGCGCTGCGGAGCCGTCTGGGCACGTCTGTGCAGTTCAAGCCTGCATCCAAGAGTTCCCAGGATCCCGGCAGGTCAGACAGAAGGAACAATGGACCTCCTCCCTCAAGGTGTAGTCTTGGGGTGAGCTCCTTGGAAGAGGAGGACTTTTGAGTCCATCACACCTGCTGAGCAAAGTCTGCACCTTAAGGGGACCCCCCCCCCACGAGGTGCACATCAGAGTGGAGAACATGTTGTCCAGCAGGGAGGTGGTTGACCTCAGGATCTTAGGGGTGTGTCAAATGCCAGTATCTTCTTTGAGCTCATACAATCCACTGTATCAAATATGGCCTGTTTAGGAAAACCACATCCTAAAAAATGTGGTTCATCTGGTGAAGAGCCAAAAGCCAGCAGTCCTAGTGACCCCACTCCCAGCTGTCAGGTCGCCCTCTGACTCTAAACTATGTCCTCTAAATATTTATCAGGTGCAGTTTTGAAGAGTTAGCTGCTTGTCTACCGTGCGGTGCATATTTATCGCTGTTAATTTATTCATTCACTCGGAATTTGGCCAAGAGTATGAACCCTTCCATCTTTAAGTAGGGTTTTGTGGCTCTCGAGAAGTAAACTCTGTCTTGAGGAATCCCTGTATGGCCATGACGGCTGAGCCGCCTGTCCCCCGAGGCAGCACCTACGAGACGAAAGGAGCAGGCGGCCACACGCGGTCGCTAGGAAGGCCAGGCTGCACTCAGAAAGCAGCTCTTGCTTCCCTGCAGCATCCAGCCAGGTGTTTTCGCTCTGGCACTTGGCTGCTGACCCACTGTCTTTAGAATTTTTGTGCGGAAGGCTTTATGTTATGATCAGCTCAAGAGGGGACCCGGCCTGCACGTGACCTAAAAGTTAAATAATACAGGGCACGGAAGACCATCTGCCAGGAAGCAAACGAAAGCCATTTTGTGAGCCCAGCAACCACTGTGAGGAGCAGACAGGCGTGTGGACGTCTGCGGCCCTGCCCCCCACGGCCTCCCAGTCACATCACCTAACTTCTGTCACGTGACACTGACGGCCCCGAGGTGCCATCCATTATTAAGTCAGCAGCTTCAAGCCATGATTGCAGGTGACAGGCTGCGTGCTGCTTCCAGGGAACTTAGAGTGTTTAAAGGAATGAATGGCTTTAGCAGCTGCTGTGGTTTTTAAAGTGAATGCTGTTCATCTAAGCTGCTGAGGTATCTCACGAGGGTCTGTGATCTGTCCCCACTTGCAGACTACAAGAGGTGTGCCCGGCTTCTTACTCGGCTGGCAGTCAGCCCAATGTGCATGGAGGGATAAGGTGAGTTGGTGGCCCCGTCACCATGCCCTGCACACCAAAGATGGGGTGTGTCTGGGACTTGAAAAATTCACGGGGGTTTAGAGACAGTCATTCTCTGCGAAAGTAGAGTTATTGTGGGTCAGGCTGACAGAATACTCCAAATGTCCCTAAATACTAGCCAGCAGTAAAACACACAGCTGTGCAGGCAGCCGCTGGGGCCCAGTCCCAGGAGGACGTGCTGGCCGAGAGCACGGTAATCTGCACACAGCCCACTGGCTACCGACTTCAGCACGCGCTTGGTGCACGCGTGACGTCCTGCACACCCAGCTGCAGGCTCTCATTCAGACGCTCATAGATGAGGATGCGACTGGCCGTATCCATGCAGATTCTAGAGACATACTGTTTGAGGCGGACGTCTGTCAGGATGTCAGGCACTGATGAAGCTGTAAGGAGCGGCTGAGGTCAGGTCTCCTGCGTCTGATGGCTGCCCCTTCGTCTCCCGTGAGTGGAGGAGAGGTGCTTTTTGTGGCGAAGGCCGCGCTGACCCAGGTCTGCGCGGGTGTCCGGGCAGCCGCCGCGGGTGCTGCCCTGAGCTCCGTCCACAGCACTGCTTCTCCCCAGCGGGAGTCCGTCCAGCAACCCGGGGTTCAGGGAGACATGCAGTTACTGGAGGCTGTGAGCCCACACCCTCCACAGGCTCACGGAACTTACGACACTTCCTATCTAGGGGGAGTGAAGGCACACTGTTTAAAGTGAAAGCTGAGAAACTCCTGCTCCTTCATTGCTCATCTGCATGCTGTCCAGTCTCTCTTCCACTGCCCACGTGGCAAACAGAACACTTAATTTTAAAGCAATGAATGGATTATTATAAGTCTCCCAAAGAACCGGCCAGGAGAGATGAGAATGCTTTTATTAAGTATTTCTTTACAGTTAAAGCATCACTGTTCCCAAAGATGAACCAGGCACATCCTCGGAAAACAACTGCCATTTACTCACAAGTGGGGAGACCTGGTCAGGCCGCAGGCTCCCTGCCTCCCTGCCTGTGACCTGACCCCTGCGTCCCGTAACTGCTCTCCTGCAGAGACAGCTTGCCCAAGTGCAGAGGTGGGGGCAGTGGCTTCCAGGAGCCCTCGCGGCTGTGGGGCTGTTCCCAAGCGTGGTCCCGCTCTGCTCCGTGTCAGGGAGGGCTTTCCCAGCACAGCAGGCTTGTCACCACAGTCAGTAACCGTGCTCGTTTTGGCCAAGAAAGGTGTCATTTAGAATATAGATTCTTATGCTAAAATAGCTTTATAGTGCTTTGAAAGATTAATCTCTTCCAATTCCAGAAGCTTTAAGCCACAATTGCCAACACCTAACTGGTTGGTGACAGTGCAGTCAAGGGTCTCCCTGGCCCCCTGGAGGGCACAGCCCACATCCTGCATCTACACCCGACTTTGCTCACGAGCCGTAAGCTGTGCCCAAGCGGCTCTTCTGTGGTTCTGACCCGTGAAGACGTCAGGACACGCCTGCGGGGGGAGATGCTTCTTCCCATGCCAGACCATGACCTCAGCCTCTTGAAGGCTGGTCTGAAGGAAGTCGGGCTTCAGGGGGTCCTGAGCGTGGAGACCCTCCACTCCGTGATCTCAGAGCAGAGCCCTCTCCTTCTTTCTGAACCTCACGACCTGATCTCCAGCCAGAGGAGTTTAGCTTTCCAGCCCCTCTCCCACATGGCAAGACAGCCTTCCCACAGCCTCTCCTTGACCTGGGCTTCCCCTCGGGTAATTTCACGGCCTCAGGCCTGGTATATTTTCAGAGGAAACAAGTAGCAAGCATCACCTCATTCTACAAAATGCAGCCCAGGGTCACCGAAGTCAGTCAGACTGCACTGCCGAGAACTCAGAGCAGACGCAGCAACACCGAGCTCTAGGCTTCAGCCCCCGACAGGCACGCTCTTCATCTGAGACGATTTCACTCCTTCAGCACAGCAGGCCTGTGGTGACAGAGCTGAGCTATTTCTCACAGTAAAAGACACACAGGAACACGGGGAGACACATGCAGACGGAGACTCCTCAGGTCTGGACACACACCAGCGTTCGCCACTCAGTCGTGTCCCACTCTGCAGCCCCGTGGACGGTAGCCCGCCAGGCTCCTGTGTCCACGGGATTTCCCAGGCAAGAATTCTGGAGCGGGTTGTCATTTCCTCCTCCAGGGGACCTTCCTGACCCAGGAACTGAGCCTGGGTCTCCTGCGTCGCAGGTAGGGCACGTCACATGTAATCTAACATACAGGTCTTCCAGTGTGAGTCATCCTAGAGAACCAAGCCTGTCTGTTTTGCAGTGAGCAGAGCTCTGCAGCAGCCCAGGACCCATGAGAAGTGCCTTGGAGACAACAGGACAGAACCCACTGCCTTCTGCACACACCCCGTGAACAGAGATTTATTTTTGCAGACAGACTCTTCCATAATTCCTTCACCTTGCGTTTCGAATGCTGTTGACATCACGTGTGGACGGATAGTCAGTGAATCTGTGTGCCTGACAGCTATGCTTGCCTCATTATTTTAGACAACAGGACTGCCTTTGACGTGTCATGCTGTGAAATGGCAGAGAGAGATCTTTTTCCTGATTAGGTGACATCACAGATATTTCTTTAGAAACATAAGCAGAGTCAGCAGAATCTAAAATTATATTTTCATATAGCATATGGTATTGATATTTTATTATTTTTACAATTACATTCCCAGAGTATTATTTGGAACTGCATGAAAAAAAAAAAACAAAAAACTTCAGTGTGGAGACATCTGCGTACATGCTCAGGCTAATTTCACTTGCCCTTTTGTGAAACGAATGTAAAGTGGTGTCCAGGTTCTGTGCAATATGTAAATACTGTGAATAACACAAGTAATAAATGCAGTGTTTGTTACAGTGACGTCTTCAGAGTGACTCTTTACTTCTGAGCAAGTTTATCTGGGGAATCTCTGACTTACAAATCTTTATGAGACTGAAATACTGGCAGAAGTCACAGAATATAAAAGGCACAAATAAAATGAGAAAGCTACAAATCCTTATAAGGGACAATCAGCATTTTCTAGAGAGTGGTACTAGACTGGTGGCATGCTCCACAAGATACGTGATTTGGTAGTGAGTAGTTCAAATAAGTTTGCCTCTATTCCCTGTAATATGACTTTGTAATGGAAACGTTAAACTAAGAGGGACCTTAAAGCTTCTAAGAAGCTCCAGATTTTATAGGTAGATATATTTTGAACAAATCTGACTGGACCTAAAATTTTTTAAGACAAGTGAATTCAGCAGTGAGTTTTTCTGTTCAAATGATCCCTGGTCTGAATACAGCTTAACACATAGTGTGCTGTTGCTTCAGGCGTGTCTGACTCTTTGCAACCGCAGGGACTGCAGCCCACCAGGCTCCTCCGCCCATAGGCTTCTCCAGGCAAGAGTACTGGAGGGGGTTGCCATGCCCTCCTCCAGGGGATCTTCCCGACCCAGGGATCTAACCTGTGGCTCCTGAGGCTCTGCATTGCAGGTGGGTTCTGTACCGCTGAGCCACCAGGGACGCCCTGGATATAGCCTAGGGACAAAGTCAGCTAGAATCCTAGGATTTGTGTGATAATCCGCAGGTAAGACATAAACATTAAGGAGGTAAACTATGAACGTGAAAGAGCAAAGAGGAAAAACTTCTCTTGCTCTGAGACTCCTGAGCAGTTACCCAACGGCCAGGACCCCAGGGCAGCTTCCGAAGCGCTTCACTTTCCCGTTTCCCAGCTGCAGTTAAACGTCCCCCCTTGATTCTTTACTTTTCAGAGCTACCATCATCAAATCCTCAGTCTACCTAACTCGTCTTCAGGACAAGAGTCTTACGTGGCACAGTCTTCTGCCTAACCTACCCAGCGTTTCACCTCTGCCACCCGACGACAGCCTTATTCGCCCCTCAGGCCCAAGTTAGTTTAGGACTAAATGCCCCGACCCGAGACCCTCATGAGACTGAGGACGGGACACCATGCCTCTGCGCTCTCCCTGCTGCTGAGTGACCGTCACTCAGACTGACCTGAGACTCAGTCCTCCCAGGGCTTCAGGTCACCAGCTGTGGACCGGGGTGAAGACTCGGAGAAACGCTGTCCCTCATCGAGCCCTCCACGCAGTCCCAGCCCCACCCTCTGCTGAGGGTACGGGGAGGCAAGGCTATGGCTGAGGGCCACCAGCTTCTCCCATGAACAGATGAGTCAAGCGGAAGCAACGCGCTTGCTCAGCAGGCCCGCTCCTCAGGCTCCTGCCTGACCCTGAGCAGACAGGCAGACCACACCCCAGACACGGGGACGGGAACCCAGGCGTTCTGACTCTTCCTCACCTCTCAGTAAAAGCAGGCAGACACCAGGCTTGCACCGCAGTTGTATTTTTGTAATTTCCCCAGTTTATTTGAGAACAATTTTTTCTGACATATATTCATATGAATTTTAGATCAGTTATTTCAAAGTGCGCACAAATTATGTATATTTCCCTATAACCAGGCGCTGACAAAAGAATACTCATCAATATTTAGGCATTCCAACAGAAAAGGACTTTTTCCAACTTAATACCTTTCCCCACACAAGGTGATCTATAACTGACATCAGGCAATTATACGCATGTAGCAGACACAGTCCCTAAGCTGAGATAAACCAGCACATCCGCCCTTCTCCCGGATGCGGCTGCATTTCCAGAGGCAAAGGGGTTCAGATGGGAACACATAAGGTGGCTTCCTTATGAAATGAACCACAGACACAAACCAGGAAGCAGCGAAGGTGAAGATGAGCCCCACGGAGCAGCTCCTCCGTCCTGAGCGCGCCCTGAGAGAGTGGCAGCTCCCGCCGCTGGGCGCCAGGCCCCGGGGGGCGGCGTGGGCAGGGCCCGGCCACAGAGGGAGGGGCCGCGCAGGCCCCCAGGGGCGCCTCACTGCACTTCCCCACGCTCTCCTGGGCTCTGCTCCACTGCTTTTGCAACTGGGCGTAGTGGGAGGTTTAGCTGGTCTAAGGAACTCTTACCCCAAATAAACTATCTGAATCAAAGGTTTTTTATTTACTCTTTCGCCAAACACAAAGACTGACTTCCATCTACAATTATTTTTTCAGGTGAGAAACAGTGAGTCAACTGAAGAGAGGGCTGCAGCCTTGGCTCGGGAACGGTGACACGGTTGACACTGGACACAGCCTGGGGGGACGAGCCTGGGCCACAGCGGGACGGCCGGTCAGCGAACCTTCTCCAGGAAGGCCCTGCAGCACCGCACACACTGCTGGTAGACGGTCTCAAAGTCGGCCTCGTTGCCCTGGAAGGACAGGGAGAAAGGAGAGTGACAGAACCGCTCAGGAATTCGCCTTCAGGGAGCCTGCCTCCGACCCCCCACGGCAGGCACTCATGCGGACTCTCTGTACGTCACCCCTGTCTGTGAGCATCAGGACGGAAGTGAGACCACACTTACATAATAGGGATCTTCAATGATAAGCTGTTTCTGTGGATCATAGCTCCCGAGTAGTTCGATTTTCGCTCTGCAGTTTTTAACTTGATTACTTTTTCTATTCAAATCTCTGCAAAATTGAAACATGAACTTAGTTTTCTGATCTATGGCTTCCAGTTAAACTGGGACATCTGCTAGGGTTTTATGAAGTATCCGTATCAAAATCCAGCAAAAGTGACCTGATTTAAAAAGGAAACCAAACACTCGGCAGTTGGGCACAGCCTCCAGGTGGCTGCCCCCGCGGGCTCTCTCCCCCCCAGGCAAGGGGGCTCCGACGGCAGCAGCTTTCCACAGGATGTGCACCCTCAGGCCGGACAATAACTAGCACTCTTCTCTGAAGCGCACGTCCAGGAAGACCCAGGGCCAGCAACCGAGCAAGAAGACAGGGCGGCACTCAGAAAGCCACGAAGACCAGGTCCCAGAGGGTGGCAGGCTTCCTGGGGAGGTGTCCTGAGCGGACCCTACGGCCGTCTGCTCCCACCTCAGCCTTCCTACTCAGCTGTGTGGGGCCTGATTAACAACCTCCACAGGGGAGGCCAGCGTCTCACAGGAAACCTGCAGGCCTCAGAGCGCAGAGCCTCCCTGAGAAGCCACGAGGCTGAAACGAGAAGGGCGGGCAGGGCTGGGGTGGCAAGGGCTGTACCACCAAATGCCGACCGCCTCTGGGAACTTCTCTAATAAATATGCCACACAGAGCTCTCTAGCAAGATACTGCTGGTACTGAGAAGCTACTCAGCGAGAAAAAGGAGGCCAAGCAAGTGAAACACAAAACAGAAAGCGTACACGTTTTAATGAACTTAATGAAAGCCTAGTAAGCTCAGTGCATCCATACCTGTCCACCCCACAAGAGCGACTCAAGGAGAGAGCTTCTCTTAATGAAGTGCGGGCACATTTACGGGTGAGCAGGGAGGCAGCCAGGGCGGCCTGGCCCCTTGGTGCGGGCAGACCAGGGGGCCCTGCAGGCAGACTGTGGCACGCAGCTTGGTGCCTGCCTCACGGCGGCACACGGCCACACAGTCCTCTGAGCCGTCAGATGCACTGTGTTCACTCATCTTTGCACCGTTGGCACATTATATCATGTTGTTTGTTGGGTTTAATTCTCACACACGTGGCCCACCCTAGACTTCACAAGAGAGGCCCCGGGGACCGGTGCTAGGCATGCAGCACTGCAGAAATGCCACCAAGTTCCCTCTCACCCAGTTTAGGTCCCGAGGGTCCAACCCACGTGAGGTGACAGAACGGCGGCGGTGTGAGTCAGGCCCTGCAGAGCCGAGGCCCGAAGTCCGCCACGTCCACCCCTGAGCCGTGAACCTGGGCACGTGATGAGCCCCTCTGCACCTCGAGTTCCCAGTGACAGGACGGGGGCAGCGTGCACTTTGGGGCTAGTGTTCTGGTGTGCAGAACCACTTTTCTCTAATACCTTAATCTGACAGCTTTTGTTTATAAACTGATTAAGGCAGTCAACAATTTAAATACAGTAAAGTCTGTTTCAGTCAGTCTTTCTTTTCGGGTGGGGGTGGGGCAGCAATAAAGGGGAGTTAGACGAGACATGATGAAACACCGTGCTGTTCATGAGTTATCACAGCAATAACAAACTCTCTCTTCTGCAAAACAAAGAATCACCTTACATATCAGACTCATCAAAAGGCGTGCCTCCATGTAAACACACCTCTGAGACTCAATTCTAAATGACTGGATTTCTCACTCTTCTAAATAAATAATTCTGCATATTATGACCATCACTATTCATTAAAAGTTTAAGGTAATAAAAAAATCATTTGGACAACAAACTGCCTGGCCTATTACTGAAATGAGTCGAAGAGAAATACACTTTAAAAATGTGATTACCTCAGATTGCTCTCATCCATACACAGAATATAATCAAAAGTGGCAAAGTCTTCTTTGGTGACCTAAAGGCAAATGAGAAATCAAAACACAGTGTTTACATTCAGACCAATCAAGCCTAGAGGACCGAAAGCAACTTAAAAAAAGAAAAAGCTATACTTGAATCTGCTACTAATGAAGTTAAATCATTTAGGGCACTTTAAAGATAAACAGAGTTAACCTATTAATAATTTCCCAAAAGATGTTTTATAAAGTTATATGCACGCAAAGCTTAGACTTCCTCTTAGAAACGCAGTGTGACGCAGCCAACTTATCACACAGTCCCTATCTCAGTGCTGCCCTTCACTCTCCAGGCCCTCCTTCTGAGCCCCAGTGACGGGCGCCCACTGCAGGGCAGACACTGTTCTTGTGGGGCTTTGCCCATGCTGGGCGGGCAGCTCACAGGAGTGACTGTATCTCATGGGAAAATAAAGCAGAGAAGAGGGGAGAGGAAGATGGTGTGTGAGTACGGGTCAGGGAAGATGGACTAAGGTGGAAGCGCAGAAACGAGGCTGTCTGGATCGTCTTTCTTCTGCCTGAACACGCACAGTTTGGACGTGACACGGGCGAGTACCGCTCAGCGCTTTTACTAATTCTAACCTGAACTTGGCATTTGGAGGGCTCCCCTCACAGCTCAGCTGGTAAAGAATCCGCCTGCAATGCAGGAGACCCCGGTTCGATTCCTGGGTCGGGAAGATCCGCTGGAGAAGGGACAGGCTACCCACTCCAGTATTCTTGGACTTTCCTTGTGGCTCAACTGGTAAAGAATCCACCTGCTACGTGGCAGACCTGGGTTTGATCCCTGGGTTGGGAAGATCCCCTGGAGAAGGGAAAGGCTACCCACTCCAGTATCCAGAACTAAGAGAGAAACGCATGAGTACCAGTCTCTGGATCTTCCTTCTTCTGACTGAGTATCTATAATTTGGACACGACACAGAAGAGAGTGCCATTCAGTATTTTTACTAAATCTAACCTAAACTTGGCATTTCTTGACATTTATAAACACAAGCCTGCTAAAATATAAATGAAAAATTATTTTATGATTTTTTACTGTTATACTGACAATAAGAAAGGAGCAACTATATTCAACGTTAATAACCTACAAGGGAAAGGAACCTGAAACAGAGCACACATAACAGCACCGTGCTGTGCTCCTGAAACCAACACAGCACTGCGAGTTAGCTACATGTCGGCTAAAAAATGGCAGGAAGGCGGGGAAGGAGGAAGGAAAACATGACCCCAAATCAAAGGTGGAAGTAATTTCTAGGAATGCAGTTTCAATAATCATCTTATCACTAAAAAAAGTCCCCTGAAATACAGTGGTACAGTGATGCCACAAGAAGACTCTGATAATCTGGTTAAGCAGAGAGTGATACTTGACCACAATCAGTGTTGCAAAAGAACAATAAATATACTCGTTATTCTGTTAAAAATGGTAAGTTCTGGCTCTCAGCATGCATTTGCATTAGTTTTCAGTATACTATATTAATAAAATACTGGAATCAAATTTTGCTCACATTCCCAAGGTACTAGATTATTTCAAAATATATTAGAACAAATATTATAACTTATTTCCCCAAGTTAGCTGTCTGAAAATGTCCTGGGAGTAAACATTGGTTTTAATTTTGCAAAGACTGTGACTGCAAATCCTAAAGTTTAGTAACTGACAGCTACATGTAGCTACATAATGTTAAGATGTTAAAATAATTGTCAAAGAATTGACAATTAAAGAATGCATGGTAAAGGATTTCTGCTTGCAGCTATAAATGAAATAGCTGTGACAAAACAACCCTATTGCTAGAAAAAACTAGAGCATGCCCATAAAAACTGAACACTTCTGCACAATCATTAACAGACGCCCATGATGGCCAGGCTGAGAAAGGCCAAAATCCCAAGTGCGTGCGCAGAGCCAAGCGTGCAAACCTGGGGACTCTCTGCCGCTGCAGGCAAGCCTGGCTACCTGAGAGGCTGACCTGCCAGAGGCAGCCGGCAGCCTGCTCCCATCCCCAGAGCACTTGCTGACCCTGTGCCTCGGCTTGAGGTCGGAAGAAAGGTCTTAAACTTTTTGGTTGCAGAACGTTTTAACTCTTAAAATATTTACCAAAGTTATTAAAAGTAAAACTGTTATAAACTATTTGCTTAAAATAATAAAAACTCATTACTTGTTATCATAACATTTTTGTAAATGAAAACAGCTGTATTTTCCACACTGAAACACAGGGAGGAGGACAGCTGCACTGGTTACATTTCTACAAATCTCTTTAATATCTGCTTATTCAAGACAGGTGGTTATCCTGTGTGCTTCAGCGTCCGATTGGCTGAAATACGCAAACCCAGTCTCATACAAGTACATAGTTTAAAAGAAGTCTTTTAACACCCATTGTATGACTGCGGATATTCTTTGGTCTAACACCAAAACTCACTAAGCAGTGGTTTCTCACAGGTTACCTGCAATGCGGAATACGAATTTGAAGTCGCATCCGCAAGCTTCTCCTCCTCTGCTCATGCTCACTGCCCAGTCTGACCCTTTGAATGGATCCCTCACTCACTCATTTTGGCTGCATGACCGAGGGTCCCTGGACCCCACTGTGGGGATCATGCTTTAGACCCCCAGGAGGGGCTGCTAGCAGCATCTGAGGACACTGTGGTCACCGCAATGGGGGGGAAAGTGGGTGCTTGGCATCAAGAGAGCAGAACCATGCGGCCTCCCGGGCACAAGAAGCCTGGGCAGAAGCACCAGAGGTCAGCCAACAACCTCACCAGCTGGAGAAACTGGAGGTAAGGATGGCCAGAGGAGGAGGGAGACCCCAGACAGGGGAGCCTGGTCCCCTCAGGGTCTCTCTCAGAGCACCCGATGAGCTCCTAACAGACTCAGTGCAAGAAGCCAAGAGGACAGGGGGCTGGCGGCTGCAGGCCCAGGGAGGGAGAAACAGAACTTGGCCTCCAGACAGAAGCAGCCCCCCGATCAGGTGGGGTTCCGGAGTTCCCCTGAGAGGAGCTGGCCAGGACGGCCAGGGCCCTGTGAAGCAGGATGAGCTCTCAGTCAGCTCCGAACCAGACCCTCTCCGCCAAAGCGAACCCCGACAGCAAAGGACCTGAACCCAGAGGGTCCACACGGCTCACACGTCGTGCTCGGCATTTAATCCAAATCAGCACGGAAGCAATGAACAAAGCGGAAGGAGAGCAGACTCACAGAGGACCCAGGTGTCAGTCACCAGAGCTTATTTTACCGTGTTGGCCAAAAACCTCATTTGGGTTTTTCCAGAATGTTACGGAAAATTCCAAACTCACTCTTGCTGTTGCTGTTCAGCTGCTCAGTTGTGTCCGACTCTTCGCGACCCCATGGACTGCAGCACGCCAGGCTTCCCTGTCCTTCACTGCCTCCCAGAGCTCGCTCACACTCAGGTCCGCTCAGTCAGCGACGCCGGCCAACCACCCTGTCCTCTGGCACCCCTCCTCCTCTTACCCTAACCTTTCCCAGCGTCAGGCTCTGCTCCAGTGAACTGGCTCTTGGCATCAGGTGGCCAAAGTACTGGAGTTTCAGCTTCAGCATCAGTCCTTCCAGTGAATATTCAGGGTTGATTTTCTTTAGGATTAACTGGTTTGATCTCCTTGCAGTCCAAGGGACTCTCAAGAGTCTTCTCCAGCATCACAGTTTGAAAGTATCAATACTTTGGCGCTCAGCTTCTTTGTGGTCGCACGCGCATACGTGATTACTGGAAAACCCACAGCTCTGACTACATGGACCTCTGACAGTAAAGTGATGTCTGCTTTTTGATATGCTGTCTAGGTTTGTTAAAACCTTTTTGGCCAACCAAATAAAAAGTTATGATCAGAACTGTTCAAAAAAATATAGGGCAAGATGCATAATTTTACCCGAGAGCTGGAATCAATTTTTAAATGAAATAAAATAAAATTTCTTAAATAAAATAACAGATATCAGATATTCAATAAAGGCTTATAACAGTTTGAAAACACAGAAAGATTAGTATATCACGAAACAGGTCAGTAGAAAATCTCAGACTAAAAACTAAAGTGAAAAGGATGGAAAAAGTAGAAAAGCCATAAGAAATTTATGTTTAAAATACACTTAGGTTGAATTTCAGAGGAATGAGGGGAAGAAAAATATTCAGATAACAGCCCAGAATTCTCTGATAAAAAAACTGATAAAAACCATCAAGACACAATTCAGGAAGTGAATGAAGCTGACCACATAAAATTGCTGGAAACTACACACCAAAGAAAAGCTGAAGACAGCAGAACAGAACGACAGCAAGCGTAGGAAACAAAAAAGTCCGGGTGGAGCGGATGAGCCCTTCCCCAACGGTTAAAGCAGAAACGCTGCCGCTGTGCGGCGCGTCTCCACGTGAAGAGAATGTTAGGCCGCCTGGGTCACGAGGCCGCTCCACCCAGAGGCGCTGGTAGACAGACTGCCAGTAACTGTGGAGAGACCCTGAGTCCACAAATGGAGATGCCTGAAGCTTTGCTATGAGCAATACGGAGAATCTCACAAAGCACAACGCGGACAGAAAGACACGCACTAGAGGGTCCCACTGCCGTAAAGGTAAGAGGTTAGAAGGCGTTCTGAGTGGGGCCCCCTGCAGGAGAGGAGGGGAGCTGGTGAGATGCAAGAGGCACTGAGCTCCCAGCCATCTGTGTCCGTGTCAAACGCAGTTTACTGAAAAGGAAAGGATGTACCGTAAGGTAAACAACGCTGCAGAACTAACCGGATGTGAGCTCACACACGCCAGAGAGCGATTCACACGTGACGCAGAGGAAAGAGCACCCTACATGTATTTTGTCTGTTAAACTCAGGTTTAGTGGAAGCATTGCAGTTCTCACACAAGTTGTGACACGGAGAGGAAACCTGTAAACATTAGAAAAGGCTAAAAAAGAGCAAAGGTCTGCTGTGATACTGACATGTCTTACTAGGACTTTGAAATTTTAAAATAAATCACTGTTGAGAATTTTCTTAAAAGCAACAAGGAAAAGAGAAAGTAGTTTATGTGGAGATGCTGCTTCTAAAACGGGTAATGATTTCATCAGCAATAACTTTCCAGCTTTGGTTTTTTAAGGCATGTGTATTTAAAATACTTCATTCGTGCCCATTTTTATTATAAACTTAGTATATGAAAAATAATCTGATCTTAAAAATAGAAAACATGAAAATATGATTGCTCATAATTCTCAAGGACTACTCAAAATATTTAAAAAACAGAAAGTAGAAATTGGCAAGGAATCCGAAACCCTGAAGAGATTAGAGTGGAGAAATGATACAAAAAATGTTTCATCTCTGTCCAGAGAAATTCCACTTAAGAAAGGGTTTTTTAATAGTTAAATAGTAAATTGTTAATACACAGTCAACTGACATAGCCAGAAAATTAGTTCACAGATCTCAGAATAAATTAAGACAAAAATAATCTATGTATTACTAATTCCTGAGACATACACGTGCTAAAAGTATTTCTATAGCAATTTTGTTTTGTGAATTTTCTGGCTCACATTCCACCAAATAAACCTGCAATTAAATCCAAGGTCTACTACTTGGCAGCTGGGTAACCTTTAATAAGTCATTTATTTTCTCTCTGGAAGTGTTTCTTGATCTGCAAAATGTGTTTGTCAACCACTTTCTCCCATAATTGATAAAAATTAAGACAATAATAATTTAAAATATGATGCATGGCAAAGCAGCCTGCAAAGTTTTCAGCAGAGACAGGATTCAGTGTAACAACGACTAAAGGACCTTTATCTAGTTTTACAGAAAGTTCTGACTTAAGCACTAGTGCTCAGTTACAGTTCCCACGCTGCCATCCATACTTATAAACATGCGACGTGTTTGACAAGCGATTTTGAAAGAGTTGGCTTCTCATTTTGAAGGCCTCACAAGCTCTCCTCCAGGCGTGGGCTGCCATGCTCTGACACCAAGCCACAGCCCTTCTCGGGGTATGCGCGGTTCAGCTGGCATCCCCGTCCACACAGCTGTACGTTTTGTTAGGATGATACGAAATGAAGTTCGAAGGTTTTAGGTTTTTTAAAACATCCACTGAATCTCCACAATACAATCGTACTGATAAAGTAACAGCTCCCGTAGAACACCACAGCAGTCAGGAAGGAGGCCTATTTCTGCAGAAGCTGGTCCCCATGGCTACAGATGTTCCTGGTGCCAGCACCCACTGGAGCTTCTACACAAGGAGGGACAGGGCTGGCTGCCCTTGGGCCCCGATGTCTCGCCAGACATGCTGCCACGGAACCCTTACTCCCCTACCCCACAGTCCCATGTGAGTCTGGAACCCTACAGGCACCCACCAGGCCAAGTGGCCATTGAAATGTGTTTTAATTTAAAATTCAGCTCCCATCACACTGGCCACACCTCAAAGGTGCAAGAGCCACATGCAGCTGGTGGACTCCACCCTGGAAAGCAGGTGAGATGCGCAGCCTCGATGCAGAATGCTCTGCTGGGCCACACTCCAGAACCCAAGCTCAGAAGTAAAACTGCTCTGTGCAGAATACGCATCCATAAAAATATCAGCATCACCCTGTATTTCCAAGGCACTTCACAGGTGGAAATGTTTTTGTATTAATAGCAGCACTGTATTCTATTGGGTTGGCCAAGAAGTTCATTCAAGTTGTTCTGTAAGATGTTATGAAAAACCCAAACAAACTTTTGGGTCAGGCCAATAGCAACAACCTTGTAGTGGAGACAGAATAGGTCACCGTGGACCAGAATATAACAGGACACCAGAAATAAAAAGGACACGACAGCTCAGGGCACCCAGCGCTCAGCCAGGGCTCTCTCGACCTCGGACTCGAGAAAACCAATTCCAAGGCCGCACAAACCCTTCAGAACTGTGGACCCAGAACGGGTGCACTGTGGCTGGTTCAGCCAACGCTACATAAACACATTCACTACACGTAAGTCTCATTAAGCTTCTCAGGTTATGGGATCAGTGTATGAGAAATTAAACAAAGTTTCTTCTACCTGTCTTGCTTTATGGGCTGTGTTAATGCCATGATTTCTTAGGCAGCTCACAGCTCTTGGATCTGGTGACCGGCCCACGTTCCAGTCAGAAACAGCGCCACTGTCAATGACCCACTGCAACATAAAACACACAAGTGCACTTTCAAGGTCAAGTACGGTACCTGCCGGGCAACGTGACTCAT
Organism: Capricornis sumatraensis; assembly: GCF_032405125.1. Classification (NCBI taxonomy): domain Eukaryota; kingdom Metazoa; phylum Chordata; class Mammalia; order Artiodactyla; family Bovidae; genus Capricornis; species Capricornis sumatraensis. Next base: position 121,522,088 of record NC_091074.1, read on the forward strand.
GGGGATACCATGCTTCTTCATGCAAGCCTGCCCCCGATAATCAGGAGGGTTTCCTAGTTCATACGTGGATGTCGCTGCACTGTCTATCCTCCACTGCAGAGAAAAAAAGAATTCTTTTCACAATTTTCTGCCCCAAAGCCAATCAAGTTGGCCTCTTTAAGACAGTGAACGGTACTTACATTATCTGAAATGCTTTGATCAGTTACAAGTTTCCTGAAAACCGCTTCTGCAATGGGTGATCGACAGATGTTGCCTTAAAGAGAGGTGGGGGAGCAGAGAGTGAGCGTCTGGTTTGAGCGGGTGCAGGCACTGAGCCCCGGCGGCGGGCGGTGAGGGGGCGAGGCGCACTCGCCTCTCCACGGTGGCTGCCAACCAGCGCGCTGCAGGGCCCAGCGAGACAGTCGACCCAGCCCCACTCTGACTGCAAGCCAAGCATCCAGACACACAAAGCACCAACGACGAGGACATTAGGAACCAGAACAGTCAGGGCCAAAATCACCCTCTTCCAGTTTGCATCACTGACCCAGAAGCTAATCATGAAATCAGTGAAGTGGGTTGCAACCAGTCTGATTTAAAATGATACAGAATAGACTTTTAAAATATGTACTTTCAAGTATACTGCACACAATAAAGCAATATATTGTTTCATAAAATACAGAAGCAAATACATTTAGGCCTAACAGTGGTTCTACACAGACTTCTACTAAAGGACCTGTGCAGAGCCCTTGCTTGAGCGCCGTGCACCCAGAAGCTGGCCAGCTTGGGTAGGGACAGTCCTCCAAGCCGTCCAGTCTGCCCAGTACTTTTATCAGCTGCAAGTTCATGGATTTCCAGGACCACCCTCAGTTCAAACTAGCTGGCCACAATTTTGGGGGGTCTGCACCTGATGTGAAGAGCTGACTCAGTGGAAAAGATCCTGATGCTAGGAAAGACTGGGGGCAGGGGGTGAAGGGGGTGACAGAGAATGAGATGGTTGGATGGCATCATCAACTCAATGCATATGAATCAGAGCAAACTCCAGGAGATCGTGAAGGACAGGGAAGCCTGGCGTGCTGCAGTCCAAGGGGTCACAAAGAGCTGGACACGACTTGGTGACTGACCAACAACAGGTTCAGTATTTCTCTCAAAGGACTGCAGAATTCAGGAAGACGTTATAGTTTCACTATTACAAAAAGACACAGACAGAACCAGCCAAACTCAGAGGGCACAGCGAAGATTCTGGAAGAGTTCTAAATGGGAAACTCTGGTCTTCAGGGACAGGTCATCTTCCCATCATCCATCTGTGACAATACTCAGGGTATTGCCAATCCAGAATGCCACCCAGAGCTCCAGTGCCAAGGACTTATTGGGAGTAACTATAATTAATTTATAGCTTAATTAGCTATAATTAAACTCAATTAAAACAAGAAAATAAATGCTGATAGATAGAACAGGAAAAAAAGATAACAACATTTCTTATAAGAAAAAAAGAACAATTAGGCTGGTTTGTAAAGGATGAAAAATACTTATCAATAAACACTGATTAATTGTAGGAAAAGGCCACCCGGCACCACTGAGCTCTCACTTCCCACGGTGCTGGCTGGACACAGCAGCAGCACACACCCTCCAGTTGGTCCACTGCACAGAAACACCCAGTACTCACAGTCTCGCCAGAACAAGCAGTTCCATTCTTTTCTGCTATCACCCTTACTGATGGCAAACATGAGACACTTTTCTGCACTTCAATCTGAAAAAGGTCCATGTAAACGCTTTGAAGGAATACAACTTTCACCTTTCGGAAATGCACTGCTGTTACTGTCCTGCATACAGGCTGCCAAGTGAAATGGTAAACGGTGACCTCAAATCCCATCAGGACGCCACGTCTCACCCTCTCCACCACACAAGCTCGCTTTCAATGGCGGCTCTCCCTCTTGTGGCAATCACCCTCTTCAGTCTGGTCTCAACACAACCCGAGCTCCCCACCGCTGCTCCAGGTCCTCCAAAGGCTTAGCTCACTCAGTGACCCAAGTCCTTACACAGCCTCACCAGGTCCATTCTCCACAGGACCTAATATGGGTCTGAAAACTAGAAATCAGGACCCACCACCTTTGTATACAGTTCTCAATGCTAAAAATAATTTTTACATTTTTAAGCGATTGAAAAAACCCAAAAGTACAGTATGTTGTGACATGAGACTGTTACACAGAATTCAGATTCCAGGGGCACGACCGGTCACACCGAGCACGACCATTCGTGCACTGGCGGGGCAGCTTCTGCACTGCGCTTCCGGTGTGGCCGGCGAAGCACATGTACCTGTTCTCCGGCTCTTTAAAGGGTTTGCTGACTTCTGCCTCAGAACACTCACTGTACGTGCACCAAGAATGGGCAAGTTTCGGAGCCAGTGGGCCCTGAGAAAACGAGTCAACATTATCTCCAAGTCCTCGGGAACTGAGGCAAGTCCGTCCAGAAGCAACTCGGGCACCGGGCCCAGGGCTGCAGCCTCGCTGCTGTGTCGTGAACGTGGCCAGAACCCTCATTTCAGGGTCTGTCACCTACTTTCCTCCAGGTCCAGGAAACTTTTCCAAAATACCCCATGCTTCTTCCCTACTTTCCCAAGTCCTTCTTCAAATGGCACCTTCTCAGCAAGGCCTCTCCTCAAAACCCTTCTTTCAACTGCGCTCCACTCCCATCTGCCCTTCTTGCCTTAAGTGTTAACACCAGCTAACTGAGTAGCCAAATACTTGATTGTTGATGACACAATGTGAGCTCTGGAGAGGCAGGGATTGTTGTCTGTTTTCCTCACCACTGTATCCCCAGCACTCAGAACAGTGCCTGGTACCATGGCAGCTGCTGGAAAAAGAAAGCGTACTGAAGAAGAACACACACAAGCAGGGATCTCCCATCAAGAGCCAGGAGAGTGCACCACGTCAGCCTATCAACACCTAAGTAAAACAAGCACAGCAACGGAACCCTATTAGCTACTCCACACAGACCGAACCCCCCTTTAACAAAGCTGCTGAGTCCATCAGTCACCTTCAGTGTAGAGCTTAAAGTCAAATGACGCCCACTGTCAACGTGAAACAAGGAAGCCTCTCACTTTTTCCTTCATAGATATTCAATTCCACAAATACTTGAATACATTTTGTCTGAAAGCTGTAAACAGAAAGAAAAATAAGCCACAGTCATTGCAGCAGGCTTTCAAGTAATTATAATAAAATCTGTGTGAGGAAAGATGTCTATAAAGGGTCATGGGAACAATTACCTGTACCAAGAGGAGCTGGAAAAAGTAAAGAAGGGAATGCTTGGGTCTGACCTTTTAGAAAGATTCTCCTGGAAAAATGCAAAGTGAGTGCCCAGAAAGAAGTACACAGTGGAAGGGACGCTGAGCAGCTGAAAAGCAAGGGAGCAGGCAGCCGGAGGGCGTTTGGGTAGGAAATAGGGAACCAGGCAAAGTGGCAAAGGCCAAGCCGATCTCTGCGGCCTTCTGGAAGAGCGCATCTTAAGAGTGGAAAAGCTACGATTCTGCAGGAAATGCAGACTCATCCAGAGCTTTTTATGGACTATTGGCCATTTAGGCCTTTTTCTCTGGGAATTAAGGAGATGGGGTGGAAGTGCTGGGGTGCGGTATCAAAAGAAGAGTCCTGAAATCTAAAGGGACACTGAACCCTATTTTAAGAAAGGAAGGCTGATTGCTGAAATCTTAAAAATGAAATAATTTCGAGCTGGAAAGTACCTGAAGAATTAAAAGGGAGAAAAATACCTTCATTTCATGCAGAGAAATATTGGCACATGGGGCTGTTACACAGCGACCTAGAGAATCAAATCTCCCGGGTTTGAATTTTACAAGAAATCCTAAGCCTTCGCACTCCATCTGCCTTTAAGTGCGCTCCATCTGCGAACCTGAGGCAAGGAAACAGGCCAGCAAACAAGTACTATCGTGGGTCTCGGGTATCAGAAGACCCTTAAAGGTCAGATCAGTTCAGTGGCCTCGGGTTTACCTGCAGGGGAAGGAATTATAGGCAAGTACAACGGCAAGAGCCCCGGCTTGGAGTGCAGATGCTGCAGGTGAGCGGGGACCCGGGCTTGAGAAGACCGAACAAAAGCTAGAGACCCAGACCTGCACAAAGGAGTCGGCTCAGTCACCGGACTTAGAACCAGGCTTGTCAAGAGCACCCCGCGTACAGAGTCGCCCGGCGGCCGCGGGGCGCAAACACGGGGCGCCGCGCACCCACCACCCTCGGGTTTCCCCTCTCTGGCCGCCTCCCCAGCACTTTCCCTGGTTCAGCGGCGCAGCGCAGCTCAGAACGCGTGACGCCCTACTCAGCCCTCCGGGAAGCTCAGAGCGGGGCTAGATCGGCGCCGTCTCACCCAGACACACGAACAGCACCGACTTGGTCACCTGCTCAGCCATCTTCCCGCGCGCGCAGAGGCGCCCAGTAATAACGTCGGAACGCTTCCGGCGCGGCGCCTGCGCACTGCGAGCGGCCCGCCCGTGCGCCTGCGTAGTCCGGCGCCGACCTCCGGGGCGAGCGGGCGGTCTTGCGCTTGCGCAGTCTGGCCCCAGCGCCGCCGGCTGGAGGCGGAGCCGCGAGCCACCTGGAGGCCGTGGGGGCGGGGGCGGCGGGGCGGCGCCGAGAGCCACCTGAGGGGGCAGGGCGCCGGGGCAGAGCGGGGCTCGCGCCGCCGGGGGCCGCCGGGGCCGGAGAGGGCGTAGCCCCGGGCCGCAGGGGCTCGCGGAGCCGCAGGGCGAAGCCAGCGCGGCGGGGCCTGCCCGGGGCCCTCGGGGCCTCGCGGGGCGCTCAGGTGAGCGCGCGTCAGCGAGCCGCCAGCTGCGCGTGACGGCCGCCCCCGGGGGCGGGGCCACGCGCGCCGCCCGAGACCTGGGGCCCCGCCCCCGCCCGTGGGGCCGCGGCGCTCGGCCCGCGCCGGCCGCGCGGCCGTGGGCTGCGCGCTCGCCGACCGCGGGCTGCTTCCGGGCCCGAGGCCGGGCGCGCCCCCTGCCTGCGAGTCCGTGCCAGGCGGGGCCCCCGCGGCGGGAGCGTGTGGACCCGCCCCTCACCTGGCCCAGGTGTGCGCCTACGCCGCGGCCTCACCTGCGCAGGTGTGCGCCGCCCCCAGCGGCCCCCGTCCGGGGGCGGAGCCGCGGCGGCGGCCGTCCTCTCCCCGGGCGCGGTGCGCAGCGCCGGGGCGCCGGAGCGGGCCAGGCTCGGGGTCGCGAGTGAGTAGGGGCGTCGGCGCGGGCCTCTCCTGGCCTCGGGGCTGCCTCCGGGCCTCCGAGTCTCGCTGGGGAGGGTCAGTCTTCGGGGGAAAAGGGAGAAGCCGTGTCTCTGGGATTGTTTGCTGTTGCGCGTCTTTTAAGGCTGTCATCCCACACACAAGCTGGCAGAAGTTGAAAGGACTCTCCACAAACGTGGTTGTGATGCGGACTCAGGCCCCGTCGATGCGATAAACAGACAAGCTTTTCTTGTTTCCCCTTTTTCGGTTATCATTCATTTTATACGATGTGTAAATGTTTAAAGCTTGAAGCCAGGTAGTAGTGGCTGTCCTTTGGTTTCCTGTGTGTAAGTGCAGGTCATTCTGGACCTCTGTAAGAGCCGTCTGGGTTGCGTCGGCCTCTGACTCGGGCAGCAGTCCGGGTGCTGCCCTTGCTCCGCGACCTCCTGAGGCGTAACTGCCAGGCCCTCCGGGCTCAGCCGCGCTTTGCGGGTATCGCTTAGGGCAGACTGCAGCCCGGCTCTGAGAGCCCTGGACCCCGTATCTCTTTGCTGTGGTAGTTTTTCCTTGTTTAAAGAAGCAGGAAACTGCTCCGAGTTGCTAGATGACCAGACGGTAATGAGATGGAGCCTACTAGGGGGAAATGTGTCGTTTTCACTCCCTCTCAATTGGAGTGTCGCCACTGCTGCTGCTGCTGAGGCTAAGTTGGCGAGAATGACACAGACAGGGGACCCCTGCCCACAGACAGTAGGAAGCGGATGGCCCCAGAATGTTCTACCAAAAGGGCGGGGTTTCTGGGTTTTATTTTATATACAGAACATGCAGTGTTCTGCGTTTTTGTCCTCATGAGACTTTTACTGGGATGTGAGAGATGCCTGAGTTATAATGGGTTTGTCAGACACTCTGCACACACCCTCCTCGGAGAAACAAGTCTCCAGTGGTACTGTTTAGTTCTTTGCCTGGCCTGCTGTTGAAATACCTGTGCAGTGACCAGCTGCAGGAAGGAAGTTATTACTTCCAGCCTGTTTATCATGCTTAAACTAACGAGAATTGGTTACCTGGTTTACAAATGTTCTATTTAAACAAAGTTTCTATAGACTTAGTTAATACTGCTCCTCATCGTTTGAAAGATTAAAAAAATTATTTAAAAGAAATTGTTGCTCATCAAGAGTGATTTGATGCCCTTATTGCATTTAGGAAATTTTCTCAGGGAGTTTCTCTCTGTTTAGAAATTAGGAAGTGGTGTTTGGAAAGGAGACTGCTGACAAGTCAAGGGGATGCTGCTGCCGGGTCACTAAGTGGCCGGTGGGCACAGCTACGCGCAAGTAGTCGTGGTAAGACGCCGTCCTGTGCAGCTGAAGACCTTAGCACACTGAATTTTATTTTCTTTGGGAGGAATCAATTTTTCACAGTCAGTGATCGGACTAGAGTGGCATATAGTCTTACTCTGAGCCAGGATCACTCTTCAGCTTGAGAAGTGGTAAAGAGTAGAAGTCAAGGGTCTCCTTAACGCTGGAAGTTATGGGTCTCGTCACTCTTCTGTCCCCTATCCAAAGCCTGAAGTCAGGGGAACAGAAAAGAGGCAAAAGCCGCGATAATGTTTGGGATTCAAATGATCGGTGTGGTTTGAAGTTTGGACTAGAAGGTTAATGACCTGGCCAGAGGGGCCCGTTTTGATTTCTAGAACTGACAGACTTTGTCTCCTTAAGACAAAGGAAGCAGTTACGCCTGGATCACAGAAAGAGAAGAACTGGTTTAAGAAACAATGGCCACAGTTATCAGGCAGTGGTACCCATGATGATGATATACTAATGAAGCTAAAGAGAAAATTTCAGAGATTTTTGAAAGATCACATATAAAGTTTCTTTTAGCTAAGATTTATAGCCAAACTAAAACCTTGTAGAAAATTTCCTATAGATAGCCTTCTTGTAATTGAGACTCTGTTGAGGAAAATAATATATTGGATGCTTGTCGTCAACAGAAGGACAGTTTGGAAGCCCTTGAAGTCTTACAGTGTTGAGGTGCTGGGAGGGGCCATTCCCCTCCTGCGTTCATTCCAGACCTCTGAAGGGTCAGACAGGAAACTAGTCAGTCTTCTCTCCTAGGTGGCAACTTTCTCTAAGTAGATTCTAATGTCCTGGTTGCCCCCAGTGCCCCCAGCCCTGAGTTTAATACCCTCTGATCAATACGGAAGTTATTTCTACATCTTAAGGTCATTTCAAGGTTTTGAGGTTTCAAAAGTAAAAATTTTCTCCTCAGTATTAAAAAAAAAAGTCCTCTCAATTAAAAAAAAAGACGACTTAGCATGGGGATTTTTGATTGTCCTAGTTACTTTCCGTTTTCTTTCGTCCTTGGCTGCACAGGGCTTTGCTGCAGGGTGTGGGCTGCTCACTGTGGCGGCTCCTGTTGCGCAGCACTGGCTCTAGGCATGTGGGCTCAGCAGTCGTGGCTCAGTTGCCCGACAGCCTGTGGGATCTTCCAGGACCAGGGATTGAACTAGTGTCCCTTGGATTGCAAGGCAGATTCTTAACCAGTGGACCACCAGGGAAGCCCTCTTTTAGCTACTTTAGAGGAAATTTTGCCTCTGTTTTCTTGGCTTGAGGTTTGGAACCCATCCTTCTCTTAGGAGGAAACTCAAATATTTATGTATAATTTGCTTTGCCTTGGAATTCAAGAGACTTAAAACTTTTATGAATGTTCAGATGCAAACCATGACTCAACAGTGACCTGTATCTTCATAACTTCAGCAACATAATGATACCAGCCTTCTGATCAGACCATGCCCCTCTGCCTTATGGTCAGCAGAGGAGCGTGGAAGAGCCGCAGCATGATACTGAGGACTGGTATTGAGGCTTGTCTCCAAATCATTATTGTTACTTGTTGGCTCTGACAGAGAAATGCACTATACACAACTATGATTGAGCAATATGCTTTTATTAGAGATTCAGTAGGATCTGTGCTATTCAAACGCATTAGCCAGGCTCTCCTGGAGTTCAGCTGAACATGAAGCTGTCCTCACCATGGCCAGCCTTGTGACACCAGTTCTCAGTGACCAGGGCTGTGTCTGGCACTCAGGCTCAGTGGTCTGCAGGCATCCCAGCTGGATCTGAATTCCCCAGCCCAGTAGCTTCCCTTCCCATGTTTAGAAAAGAGGCTCTGACCTTCCCTAAACAGGATGTTTGCAATAGCAACTCTCAACATGGAATTTTCTTGTTTAACTGGTTTAACTCTGCTTGGTTGATAGAGTTCAAAGTAGAAGGTCTTTTGGGGGTAGGATTTATGATCATTTACTAAACTTTAGTTGCACGTTCCAGAAAATCTGATCCAAACTGGCTTTAGCAGAAGAGGATTTTACTGGCCCATGTGCCTGAAGAGGGGGCTTCCCAGGTGGTGCTCGTGGTAAAGAATCCGCCTCCAGTGCAGGAAATGCAAGACACTGCAAGGGCTGGTTGTGGCTTCAGCTGTGGCCCCGCCCGGGCTGAAGGAGTGCCAGCAGAGCCCGGCTTCCCTCTCTAACTCTAGTCAGGAGCTTCTCTGCACAGCTCTGCTCTCAGGCTCTCCCCAGTGGTGAAACAATCTTGCAACAAGTCCAAACACAAGTACCTGCAAGAGAGTTCTGACAGCTCCCACACAATCCCGGCCAGATGCTGGTGTGGATCAGCTCTGGTTACAAAGCTCTGCTGTGGCACAGGGAGGACACTGGTTCTGATTCAGCAAACGGGTCACCTGTCCTGCTCTGGATGCTGTTTTAGGGGGAACAGACAAATTGCTGGTCCCCCTCAAGAGACATAGATATTTAGCAGCCAAAGGAACCAGTTTCCACTGCAGTTTATTAATGCAAGGCAGTGAGAGAGATTGAGCCTCTGTGTGCTTTATAAAAGCACTCCTGACCTGTGAGGACTGCAGCTGAGAGTGCGGGACCGGTGTGTGGATGAGTCTCAAACCACACACTCAGATGCCAGAAACGCAAGCCTTTCATCCTGAGCCCCACGTTCAGTCACTTTTCAGAGTGGGTGCCATCTCTGCCCAGTCAGGTTTGCTTTTGGTCTTCAGTTCAGTTCAGTCGCTCAGTCATGTCTAACTCTTTGCGACCCCATGAATCGCAGCGCACCAGGCCTCCCTGTCCATCACCAACTCCTGGAGTTCACTTAGACTCACGTCCATTGAGTCATTGATGCCCCGCAGCCATCTCATCCTCTGTCATCCCCTTCTCCTCCTGCCCCCAATCCCTCCCAGCATCAGAGTCTTTTCCAATGAGTCAACTCTTCGCATGAGGTGGCCAAAGTACTGGAGTTTCAGCTTCAGCATCAGTCCCTCCAATGAACACCCAGGACTGATCTCCTTCAGAAAGGACTGGTTGGATCTGCTTGCAGTCCAAGGGACTCTCAAGTGTCTTCTCCAACACCACATTTCAAAAGCATCAATTCTTCAGCGCTCAGCCTTCTTCACAGTCCAACTCTCACATCCATACATGACCATTGGAAAACCATAGCCTTGACTAGATGGACTTTTGTTGGCAAAGTAATATCTCTGCTTTTCAATATGCTATCTAGTTTGGTCATAACTTTTCTTCCAAGGAGTAAGCTTCTTTTAAATTTCATGGCTGCAGTCACCATCTGCAGTGATTTTGGAGCCCCCCAAAATAAAGTCTGACACTGTTTCCACTGTTTCCCTATCTATTTCCTATGGAGTGATGGGACTGGATGCCGTGATCTTCGTTTTCTGAATGTTGAGCTTTAAGCCAGCTTTTTCACTCTCCACTTTCACTTTCATCAAGAGGCATTTTAGTTCCTCTTCACTTTCTGCCATAAGGGTGGTGTCATCTGCGTATCTGAGGTTATTGATATTTCTCCCGGCAATCTTGATTCCACCTTGTGCTTCTTCCAGTCCAGCGCTTCTCATGATGTACTCTGCATGTAAGTTAAATAAGCAGGGTGACAATATACAGCCTTGATGTACTCCTTTTCCTATTTGGAACCAGTCTGTTGTTCCATGTCCAGTTCTAACTGCTGCTTCCTGACCTGCATACAGGTCTCTCTTTGGTCTTCAGTTATCATTAATTCTGAAGATGGTCCCTGTTGCATTCACAAGGTCTGACACTCCAGCTCTCGGATGGAACAACATGGAGTTCCCTGCCACGGGCACAGCTGGCGCTCCTGGAACAACGTGGAGTTCCCTGCCACGGGCACAGCTGGCGCTCCTGGAACAACATGGAGTTCCCTGCCACGGGCACAGCTGGCGCTCCTGGAACAACGTGGAGTTCCCTGCCACGGGCACAGCTGGCTCTCCTGTGCCTTCTGGGCAGCAGTGGTCTTAGTGGGGCGCACATCATTTACACTGGAGTCACACACAGATCTCAGCTTTGGTTTGGTTTGGTTTGGTCTCCCTTTCCTGTGACAACTCTGAAAGCACTATTTTAGGGCATTAGACCACTTATACCTTACTACCCCCTTACCCTCTGCTCTTTTAAGGTCTGGAAAATGTTACAGGGTCTGAGAGGCAGGGCACCTTAGCTCTTATTCAGCACATATTCTTCTAAACCTATAGGATTTTCCAAGTAAATTAATCTTTCCTAGTCCACACAGAGATTTGACCTTTAATTCAAAAAATCACAACTACTTTGTTCATTTAACAAATGTTTACTGGACACTCGCTGTGCACACTTATGTGTGTTGGAGAAACTACACTGGACAGTGTAGTCAGTGTGCTGGCCCTGTGGCACTTCCACCGTGGAGGGAGGGGTCAGGGTAGAAGGATTAGACAGGGCAGGGATATAGCCCATGTTGTTGCCATTCAGTCGCCAAGGGGTGTCTGACCTTTGCGACCCCATGGACTGCAGCACACCAGGCTCTGCTGTCCTTCGCTATCTCCCGGAGCTTGCTCAAACTCGTGTCCATTGAGGCGGGGATGCCATCCAACCATCTCATCCTCTGTCGTCCCTTTCTCCTCCCGCCTTCAGTCTTTCCCAGAATCAGGGTCTTTTCCAGTGAGTCAGCTCTTCACATCAGGTGGCCAGAATATTGAAGCTTCAGTTTCAGCATCAGTCCTTCCAGTAAATATTCAGGGTTGATTTCCTTTAGGATTGACTGTTTTGATCTTGCAGTCCAAGAGTCTTCTCCAGCATCACAGTTTGAAAGCATCAATTCTTTGGCACTCAGCCTTCTTTAAGGTCCAGCTCTCACAGCTGTACATGACTACTGGGAAAACCATAGCTTTGACTATATGGACCTTTGTTGGCTATGTGATGTCTCTGCTATTTAATACACTATAGGTTTGTTATAACATTTCTTCACTAGTGGATCAGACAGTAAAGAATTTGCCTGTATTACAAGAGACCCAGGTTCGATCTCTTGGTGGGGGAGATTTGCTAGAGAAGGGAATGGCTACCCACTTCAGTATTCTGCCTGGAAAATTCCATGGACATGGAATCCTGGCAGGCTACTATGTCCCTAGGAACACAAAGAACCAGACACCACTGAGCAACTAACCCTCTCACTTTAACTTTTCTTCCAAGGAGCAAATGTCTTTTAATTTCACCATCCACAGTGATTTTGGAGCCCAAGAAAATACAGTCTGGCATTGTTTCATTTTTTTTCTCCATCTATTTGCCATGAATTGATGGGACCAGATGCCATGAACTTAGTTTTTTGAATGTTGAGTTTGAACCAGCTTTTTCACTTTCCTCTTTCACATGCATCAAGAGGCTCTTTAGTTCTTCGTTTTCTGCCATTAAACCATCATCTGCATATCTGAAATTGTTGATATTTCTCCCAGCAATCTGGATTCCAGCTTGTGAGTAATCCATCCTGGCATTTTGCATATGTACTCTGCATGTATGCTAAATAAGCAGGGTGACGATGTACAGCCTTGACGTCCTCCTTTCCCAGTTTGGACCCAGTCCGTTGTTACATTTCTGGCTTTAACTGTTGCTTCTGGACCTGCATACAGGCTTCTCAGGAGACAGGGAAGGTGGCCTGGTAGTCCCATCTCTTTGAGAATTTTCCTCAGTGTGTTGTGACCCCACAGTCAAGGACTTCAGCGTAGTCAGTGGAGAAGTAGTTTTCTTTTTGGATTTCCCTTTCTTTTTCTATGATCCAACGGATGTTGGCCATTTGATCTCTGGTGTCTCTGCCTTTTCTAAATCCAAAGTACATATCTGGAAGTTCTCTGTTCATGTACCGCTGAAGCCAGCTTGAAAGATTTTGAGGATAATCTTGCTAGCATGTGAGATGAGTGCAGTTGTAGCATAATTTGAACATTCTTTGGCATTGCCTTTCTTTGGGATTGGAAAGTGATTTTTCCAGTCCTGAGGCCACTGCTGAGTTTTCCAAATTTGCTGGCATATTGAGTGTAGGACTTTACCAGCATCATCTTTTAGGATTTGAAATATATCAGCTGGAATTCCATCACCTCCACTAGCTTTGTTTGTAGTGATGCTTCCTAAGTCCCACTTGACTTCGCCCTCCAGGATGTTTGGCTCTAGGTCGGTGACCACACCATCATGGTTATCCACATTGAGACCTTTTTGTACACTTCTTTGTGTGTTCTTGCTACCTCTTCTTAATATTCTCTGCTTCTGTTAGGTCCTTGCCATTTCTGTCCTTTATTGTGCCCGTCTTTGCATAAAATCCCCAATGTTCCCTTTTGCATAAAATCCCCAATTTTCTTGAAGAGATCTCTAGATCTTTCCCATTCTACTGGTTTCCTCTGTTTCTTTGCATTGTTCACTTAAGAAGGTTTTCTTATCTCTCCTTGCTATTCTCTGGAACTCTGCATTCAGTTGGGTATATCTTTCCCTTTCTCCTTTGCCTTTCACTTCTCTTATTTTCTCAGCTGTCTGTAAGGCCTCCTCAGACAACTATTTTGCCTTCTTGGATTTTTTTTTTTTTTAACTTGGGGATGGTTTTGGTCACCAGCCCCTGCACAGGTCTCACTCGCACATGTCCAACTCTCGCATCCATACATGACCGCTGGAAAAATCACTGCCTTGACTACATGGGCTTTTGTTGGCAAAGTGATGTCTCTGCTTTTTAATATGCTGTCTCGGTTGGTCAGAGCTTTTTTCTAGTGAGCAAGTATCTTTTAATTTCAGGGCTGCAGTCAGCATCTGCAGTGATTTTGGAGCCTAAAAAGATAAAGTCTGACACTGTTTCCATTGTTTCCCCATCTATTTACCATGAAGTGATGGGACTGGATGCCATGATCTTAGTCTTTTCAATGCTGAGTTTTAAGCCAGCTTTTTCACTCTCCTTTTTCATCAAGAGGCTGTTCCTCTTCACTTTCTGCCATAAGGGTGGTGTCATCTGCATATCTGAGGTTATTGATATTTCTCCCGGCAATCTTGATTCCAGATTGTGCTTCATCCATTCCAGCATTTCTCATGATGTACTCTGCATATAAGTTAAATAAGCAGGGAGACAGTATACAGCCTTGATGTACTACTTTCTTGATTTGGAACCAGGCTGTTGTTCCATGTCTAGTTCTAACTGTTGCTTCTTGACCTGCATACAGATTTCTCAGGAGGCAGGTAAGGTATTCCTGTCTCGTAAAGAATTTTCCACAGTTTGTTGTGATGCACACAGTCAGAGGCTTTGGTGTAACCAGTAAAGCAGGAGTAGATACCTGTCTGTAACTCTTGCTTTTTCAGTGATTCCCCTAGATGTTGGCAATTTGATTTCTGGTTCCTCTGCCTTTTGTAAACCAGCTTGAACATCTGGAAGTTCGCGGTTCATGTACTGTTGAAGCCTGGCTTGGAGAATTTTGAGCATTACTTTACTAGCGTGTGAGATGAGTGCAATTGTGCAGTAGTTTGAGCACTCTTTGGCACCGCCTTTCTTTGGGATTGGAATGAAAACTGACATTTCCCAGTCCTGTGGCCACTGCTGCATTTTCCAAATTTGCTGGCGTGTTGAGTGCAGCACTTTTACAGCATCACCTTTTAGGGTTTGAAATAGCTCCACTGGAATTCCATCACCTCGACTAGCTTTGTTCATATAAAGCTTCCTAGGAGCCACCTGACTTCACGCTCCAGGATGTCTGGCTCTAGGTCAGTGAGCACATCACTGTAGTTCTTGGGTCGTGAAGATCTTTTCTGCACACTTCTTCCGTGTACTCTTGCCACCTCTTCTTGTATCGCCTGCTTCTGTTAGGTCCATCCCATTTCTGTCCTTTATCTTTGCATGAATTGTTCCCTTGGTATCTCTAATTTTCTTGAAGAGATCTCTACTTTATTATTTTCCTCTGTTCCTTTGCACTGATCACCAAGGAAGACTTTCTTATCTCTCCTTGCTTTCCCTGCTTTCTTCAATCTGAGCCTGCCTTTTGCAGGAAGGAGCTGATGATCTGAGCCACAGCCAGCTCCAGGTTTTGTTTTTGCTGACTGTATAGAGCTTCTTCATCTTCAGCTGCTGAGAACATGATCTGTCTAATTTCAATATTGACCATCTGGTGATGTCCATGTGCATCATCTCTTGTGTTGTTGGAAGAGGGTGTTTGCTATGACCAGTGTGTTCTCTTTGCAAAACTCAGCCTTTGCCCTGCTTCATTTCGTACTCTGAGGCCAAACTTTCCTGTTACTCCAGATGTCTCTTGACTTCCTACTTTTACATTCCAGTTCCCTGTGATGAAGAAAGTGTTAGTCACTCAGTCATGTCCAACTCTGTGACCCCAGGGACTGTAGCCCTCCAGGCTCCTCTGTCCATGGGATTCTCCAGGCAAGAATACTGGAGTGGGTAACCATTCCCTTCTCCAGGGGATCTTCCCAAGGCAGAGATCAAACCTGGGTCTCCAGCATTGCAAGCAGATTCTCTATCATCTGAGCCACGAGGGAAACTGATTATGACGAAAAGGATATATATATATATTTTTTGTGTGTGTGTGTGTGTTAGTCCTAGAAGGTCTTGTAGGTCTTCATAGAGCCATTCAGTGTCATCTTCTTTGGCTTTAGTGGTTGGAGTATAGAGTTGAATCACTGTGATGTTTAATGGTTTGTCTTGGAAACGAACCAAGATCATTCTGTTGTTTTTGAGACTGTATCCAAGTACTGCATTTTGGACTCTTTTGTTGACTGTGGGGGTCACTCCATTTTTCCTAATGGATTCTTGCCCACGGTAGTAGATACAGTGATCTTCTGAAGGCAGTTTGCCCGTTCCGTCCACTGTAGCTCGCTGATTCCTACAGTGTCGACGTCCATGCTTCCCGTCTCCTGCTTGACCATGTCCGCCTTAGCTTGGTTTACCTTGACCCGTTGGGCCTGGCCCTAACACTCCAGGTCCCTTTGCAGTATTGTTCTTTACTGCCCTGGGCTTTACTGTCACCACCAGAGACATCCACAGCTGAGTGATGTTTCTGTTTTAGCCCAGCCTGTTCCTTCTTTACGGAGCTGTTTCTCCATTCTTCCCTAAGAACAGTAAGTGAATTAGACACTTACTGACCTGGGGGCTCATCTTCTGGTGTCATATCTTTCTGCCTTTTCATGGTGTTCATGGGGTTTTCGAGGCAAGAATACTGAAGTGTTTTGCCATTCCCTTCTCCCACGGACCACGTTTTGTCAGGCCCTGACTAGCAGGGACGTGCCCTTCAGCCACTCCCCATAGCTGGACAGCATGCTGGCACCCTGGCTGTCCCACAGCTGGTCCTCACTGAGCCTGTAAGCCTTTACTGGCCGCCCAGTGTCGATCTGCTTGCCACCCAGGGGCCTTGGCAGCAGCCCCGCTGGAGTGCCCGGAGAGGGGTCTGGGGAGGCGGGAGCTGAGGCTGGAGCACACCCGGGGCGCGTGGTTCCTCAGCCTCATCGCTGCCACTGGCCGCCCTGGGGCTGATCCGCCGCCCGCATGACCCGCAGCCCACCAAGCTCTGGGCCCTGTCTGTCCTCTCCTCTGGCTCCTCGGCCTTATTGTTCAGTCCCAGCAAGCCCAGCCACCCCGCAGATGCCCCACATAGATACAGGTCACGGTGCAGGCTAGATGTGATGGAGGAGCCTTGAGGGATGTATCAGTGGACTGCTATTATCTGAGATGTTACTTAGAGCATTTCCGCGGAGAAATGAACAGGAGTTCAAGATTGGAACCAGAAACCCCAGAGGAGGCTGCTGAACGGACACCACAGGACTGATACTCCCTGGGCCAGACTGGAGGCGGGAGGAGGGAGAGATGCAGTCAGGTTCTAAGCTGGGGGCTTGTGTTTGGTGCTGTGTACTGGGGGATGGCAAGGCACGAGAGAAACGTGGGCGTCCCAACTGGCCTGGGGTTTGAGAGTGAGCTCCTGCTGGATGGAGCCCACCTGGAAAGGAAACTTGGGGAGCAGGCTGGAGAGGAGTCGGGCGTCACTGTAACGTCTAAATGTGATTTATTTGAGATGCTGACTTGATTTCAATGTTCAATTAGTAATTGATACCCTGAGTCTGGCATTTCGGGAAAGGATTACCAGATATAAGTGGTGTTTAAAGTCACAGGCCTAGGGTTGAGTGTGAATAGAAAAGGATGGCGCCTTGGGGAGGCTGAGAGGACCCTAGCCTCCACCTCCTGGCTCATTCCTGGAGGCTGTTGACCGAAAGAGATGCACAGTGTGAGAGCTGCGAGTTCAGTTTATTCGGCGCCAAACGAGGAACGTAACCCGGCAGACTGTCGCGGAGGTACTGCCGAGGAGCTGCTCGGAAGGGATGGGGTGGGGAGGCTGAAGGGGGCGCCTGCAGTCAGGCACACGTTTTGGCCGGAAGTTGCTGCTCATCACAAGGAAGGGGTGTCTCCATTCATGACCTTAGTGCTCTTCTAGAGAGGAGAAAAGGCAAGAAACTGGGCTCTTAAAATCTCCTCCTGAAAATGTCTAACTATCTGAAGGCCTGTTCCACCAGTTTTTCCAGAGCAGAGAGGGCTTTGTTCCTGATCTCCAGCCTGAACTCCCCTCAGGGTGTGTGGAAGGTCTGCACCTGCAGTGACCTAATCTGTAGAGTCAGATGACAAGTGACAGTGTTGAGCTGGCAAGGTAGATGGAGTCGGCGTTAGCAGCCTTGGTGCTGCTGGCCCCCGGGC
Source organism: Capricornis sumatraensis (assembly GCF_032405125.1). NCBI lineage: Eukaryota > Metazoa > Chordata > Mammalia > Artiodactyla > Bovidae > Capricornis > Capricornis sumatraensis. Next base: position 121,539,310 of record NC_091074.1, read on the forward strand.
CTCGCCCTCCAGGCGTGGGGTAGGGCTGTTCCTCACCCCTCAGCTCACCTGTGTTTTGTGTGGTCCAAGTGGTGAGGCTCTGCTTAGCTGCCCCAGGAAGGGATGGCCCGGGGCAGGGCTGGCGGGTGGGAGGGCTTCATGCCAAATCTCAGGCCTGGTCTAAGATTTCAGTTCCTCAAAGGGCTGTCTGTGGGCAATGATTTCAAGTGGAAACAGAGTTTAACGTTGATCTTGAAGAATGAATGGTATTTTAAGAGGTCAGAGGTCGCCATTTTTTCCTGTAGGGCCAGCCAGCCAGTAGATCAGGCTTTGGCAGCCAAGAGGCAGAACTGTGCATTGACACACAAGAGAGAAAACAACCTTCCACACGTTTTTATTGGTGACTGGATTGTGGTGATAACGGACACTTCTGTAACCCAGGTGTACTGACGCGTGGACGGTGATTCTCGTTGCGGGAGGACACTTTCGACTTGAGCTCACTGTTTAGTGCCCTTTATCACCACAGGTCACGAGTGTTTAGCTGTCAGCACTGATCTATGATGAGATTTTACCTATTTCATCTTTGAAAGTGTGTTCTCCCCCGAAACATTCTTATTTTGATTCATTTTTTTGCAACCAACCACTCTCACATCCAAGAAGGCAATGGGACCCCACTCAGTACTCTGGCCTGGAAAATCCCATGGTCGGAGGAGCCTGGTGGGCTGCAGTCCATGGGGTTGCTAAGGGTCGGACACAACTGAGCGACTTCACTTTCACTTTTCACTTTCATGCATTGGAGAAGGAAATGGCAACCCACTCCAGTGTTCTTGCCTGGAGAATGCCAGGGACGGGGGAGCCTGGTGGGCTGCCGTCTATGAGGTCGCACAGAGTCGGACGCGACTGAAGCGACTTAGCAGCAGCAGCAGCAGCAGCACTCTCACAGTCAGGCCATAGGAGAACAGGCGGCAGCTGGATTTGCCGAGTCCTCGGTGCTCTTGGCTCCGCACGCGGCCTTCAGCGTGTGCTCTGGGAGGACCAGCAGAGCTCATTTAGAGGGGCGATGCTGAGCTTCCTCAGGAAGGGTCAGGCGGGGTCAGCGAGTGGTGAGAGGTCATCTGGCAGGGCCTCCTGAGCCACAGGCCCAAGAAAGGCCCTCGGAGAACTCCACACAGCCCCCTCCACTCAGAAACTGGAGCCCCCACGGGCTCTGAGGGTCCTGCCCCCGCCTCGCCCAGATCCCACGCCTGCCAGTACCCCTGGGCACAGCTCCCAGCAGGGCCCAGCCTGGGGGAGCACGGTGCTCTGCGGTCTGCAGCTGAGCCTCACCTCCTCCAAGAAGGGCTGCATCCTTGCACATGTCCCACAGTTAATTTCCCGGGTATACCTGCTGCCTGCCTCCACCTGCTGTCGGACTCGCCTGCTGCACCTCCTCCAGGTGAGCGGGGGGTTACAGCCACAGGAGCTGGCCTAACTCAGGGATTGGGAGAGCACAGGGAGGGCCCTCTGACGTGAGGCTGTTTCCAGGTGCAGCCAAGACCATCTTTTCATCCATTTTAACATTTAATGAAAAGGCGAAAACCACACCTTTGCTTTCTTGAGGAAGGACTTGCAGATAGTCTATTAGAAAAGCTATAGAATCAGAGAGGAAGACATTAACATGTGCACGTTGTATTTACCTCCCCAAACCAACCGAGTGATTAGAATGCGTATAAAACAAGTCAAGTCTAGTTCTAAGTTAGAAAATAAAAATTGCAGATACTTTTCCATATTCTGTACCAGATGCCACGGAGAGATGACGACTTTCAGCCGCAGCGAGCCCACAAATCGCGATTTCTTGCCACGATAAGAGTTATTTCCCCCTCATGCCCCAGGTCATGGGCAGCTCCCCGCAGCCAGTGAAGGAGAGGGTGGGGAAACACGCTGCCCCGCCGTCTGAGCAGCCGCTCCGGAGGACGGAGGACGGCAACGAGCACGCTTGTGGGTGGGAACTCCTGCCCAGCCGCGCGACTCACCCGGCGTGCAGCTGATAGGAGCAAGGCTGCGTAAGAGAACAGAGGCCCGCCTAGTCGGGCGCAGTGTGCAGACTGGGGTGCTCTCGTCAGTTTTCCCCTCGTGTCCCGTGTGCCCTGCTGACTCCTGCGGGCTCAGCTCCTCCCTCCCTCGTCCTGATCACGGCAAGTGGGGCTGGCTTCCATCGCGTCTTCACTCTGGCTGCCGTTTTGAGAGTCTGTTCACGGGGTCAGCACTGTGTTGAAAACTTGGGAATGCCCCCAGCATATGCACTTTCTCTTGATCACTGCGGAATATCAAAAGCAGTTGTGTGTCTTTAGCCTGCTACTGGTGGCACTGGTGGCCAAGAACCCGCCTGCCAGCGCAGGAGACGAGAGAATCGAGGGCTCCACCCCTGGGTGGGGAAGGTCCCGTGGAGGAGGAAGTGGCAACCCGCTCCAGGGCTCCTTCCTGGAGAATCCCATGGACAGAGGAGCCTGGCGGGCTCCAGTCCCTAGGGTCACAAAGGGTCAGACACAACTGAAGCAAAGTAACACATTAATCAAGTCACGACTAACAGCTCCTTCTATAAAATGCACTTTAAGGGCCCAAATGTCTACAGAAATACGTTCCTTTGGAATTTTTCTAGGATATATTTTTTCTAAGACCTTTTAAATCCAGATTGTTTAACCAAAGCACTGATAATAGGAAATGTTTAAAAGTCACTAGAACATTGACAGACTTTTAAGTGGGTGTTTTAAGATTCCTTCCCTACTTGAAAATTATGTGCTTCTGAGAATTTGTCTGCGTGCGTCTTTGTGCTTTATAGCCACCGCTGAGAGTGACGGCAGAGCACTGAGAATTTCAGCCCCTCAGTATCTTGGTCCCATCAGCAAAGTGGGACAGTGTGATTTTAAATACACGACTGGGGAAGGAAGAGCGACTGTACATCAGTTCCTAAAGTTAAAATTTAAGGGTTGGCAATGATACACAGATGCATATACTAATAATTGAACATTCAGTGTGTAGCTACTCACCAAATCCCTGTCCTGTGAATTGTGTGTGTGTGTGTGTGTGTGTGTGTCAAAACATGCCTGGGGAGGGGAGGCTGTCTGTACTCTTGTTTGTGTAAAATGTAAGGATATATTTTCACTTTTCTACACCTCTTCGTACAAGACATGTTCATTGTGAGAGGTCACATTTTAAGCAGAAGATAATGTATGGAGTAATTATTCATAATACACATTTTTAAATAGCTGGAGTCATGCATTTACACTACTACATTAAGTATTTAATCGTACAATATTCAACTTACACTGAGAAGTCTTTGTTATGTAATATTCATACATACAACATACAAAGGACTATTGAGAGTAACAGTTTACCTCCATGACTTACTATCCACAGTACAAGCCTCCAGCAAGCTTCCTATATGAGCCTTCCCCACACCCCACAGCAAGCATCATTATACTTTACTTTTATATATAAATATTTATATAAACATTTACATAAGTGTGTGCTACCCTATATATCTTTATGTAGCCTGCTTTTCCTCTCAATATTCATATTTTGCCATGTTGATACATGCAAGCCTGGTTTATTTGAAGTTCAGTATAGAATACAGTTGTAATACTGTACCAGCCTAGGTATAGCCATCCTCCTCTTGAGCGGAATTGGTCTCCTGCTTTGAAAATGCTTCGTTTTGTGTGCTGCTCTTATTTTGCTATTGAAAGCATTGCCGCAGGGAACCTTCTCACACATGCAGTGCTGGTTTCTTGGGCTGCACGACGAGCTACCAGGAACTGGTTGGCTCCCAGCAACAGGCAGGTTGTCTCCCACGGGGGAGTCCTCCTGTGGGGAGTCAGCGGCTGCACCTGGAGGGCCCCACGTCTCCAGAAGGCCCGCCTCCTCCCCAGCCCGCGGGCTCCAGGCTGGCGGCCGCACAGTGCAGCCTCCCCTTCTCTCCAGGTCTCACACTTTCTGTCTCCTTAAGGATAGTCATCCTGTGCTTAGGGACCGCCTGGGGAGTCTGGAGTGACTTAGTTACATCTGCAAAGGCCCTTTTTCCAATCAAGACCCCTTTCCAAATGAGACCTGGTGGACATGAATTTGGGGCCACCGTCCCGCCCAGCCACCAGCGTCTCTGTGAGCGCATCCAGGCGTGGAATTGGTGGGTCATCTCTGCTGTCCTTAGAGAGCTCCCACAGCAGCTGCCCTTCCTCAGGACCCACCAGCGGGCCACAGGCTTCCCTCTGTGCCCCTGCCCGGCCTGCACACGCGCGCTGGCAGGCTTTGTTCACTGCTGCCCACCTAGAGGACGAGAGAGGATAATGCATTATGGCCTGGCTTTCACGTCCCTGGTCTCTTAGGAGTTCGATCCACTTTCCATGTATTTACTGGCCATGGTGGTCTCTTCTGTGGATTAGTAGTTGAATATTTTGCCTAATTTTCTGTAGTAATTTCATATTTTTTGATATTAAAAGATCTTTATATATTCTTGATGTAGTACATATATACAGTGGAATATTACTCAGCCATGAAAAGGAATGAAACAATGTCATTTGCTGCAACATAGCTGGACCTGGAGATTGTCACACTGAGTGAAGTAAGTCAGACAAACACAAATATCATATGATACCACTTATATGTGGAATAGAGTTACAGACATAGGAAACAATCTCACGCTTACGGAACTTACGGGGTAGGGAGGGATAAATTGGGAGATTGGGGCTGGCGTCCACACGTGACTGTGCATAAGCTAGATGATAAGAGCCCACTGTGTGGCTCAGGGAGCTCGGATTAAGGTGCCGTGACGGCCTGTATGGGAAAAGAGCGGTGAGAAAGCAATGACTGTGTGTGTGAGCGATTCTTCTGCACTGAAGAACCTAACACAGTGCTGGAAATCAACTATACGCCAATGAATTTTTTTTTTTAAAGGAAAAATTGAAGAAGCAAAATGTGCGGAACCAAAGATGGACTTTAAAAAGTCTACACGAAGAACTTTAAATAACAAAGGAAAAAATTCTAAGGATATGGTAGAGATACAAATTGAAAAATTCAATGATTTGTAATTATAATAAATCACCCATAAATTATATCAGTCATAATAAATGCAAATACATTTAAATTTATGTGTTTTAAGTAAAATATCTATATATATTATGAGTTCTAAATCTCTGTCATTTATACTTATGACAAATATATTCCAGTCTGTGGCTTCTATTCTTATTTTTAAATGTATGTTGATATACAACTTTTTACATTTTAATGTAGTTGAATATAGCTGTAGTTTCCCTTTATTTTGTGCCTTGTTTATACCATTCCTCCATCCTCAGATCATAAAGATATTCCCTATTCTTTTTATTCTAAAAGTACAAAGTTATGCTTTTAATATTTAGGCCTTCAGTTACATTGAATTTTTTGTATGATGTGGTGTTGTAATCTAATTTTATTTTGTTTTCCTTTGAATGATCCAGAGTTGTCCCAGAACAATTTATTAATCTACTGTGTCATCTCTGTCATATATTTTTAAATATATGAGTATATATGTTTATATGAATATTCCTTTCTTGCTCTTCTTGTGAATGTAGCATTGTTAATTAAGTGCTGTGGTTTATTCAATAAATTGTGTCATATATGTTTAAAATACTAGGTTCTAACTTCACATCCTATACAAACACAAGTTTGAAGTATGTCAAATATTTAATGTAAAATAAAAGCTCTGAAAGAAAATCTGAAATAATACTTGTATAACTTTTTTCTTAAAATAAGACTTCTAGTCACAATAATAGAAAGATGATAATGGTAGAAAGCCCAGAGAGATACTGCCACACAAATGAAAACAAATACTAAGAAACTATACATAAAAGTGTAAAAAACAAGAAGCTGAGATGGAAACTTGCGACATGACTAGAATTATAGAGAAATGAGTATAGGACCAGAAAAATAGGCAAAGAGCACCAACAGAAGATATGAGAGCAAGGTGAAACAAGTGAGGCACTGGCTGGCGGTGGATGAGCTCAGACACAAGCTCGCCGCCCTGTTCTGACGCGCCCACCTCGCCTCTGCCGCTCCCCTGGGGACAGTACACGTCTCGTGGTGACACTTGGTGGGTCTAAGGTTGGAGAGTGTTTTTAGAAGATGACGATAATGGAAAAAAGCCTAAAAAAATTTTTTTAAGTCATTAATTCCAACTCCTAAGATTCTCTCAAGATAATTACTATCCAACAGTGGTATCAATAAAAGCTAAAAATGAAATAATCTACTTGTTTAACAACAGGAACCAACTGAAGCACACGCTAAATGCAGACAGCAGTACTGGTGAATATCAGGAGTCGGAGTGTCTTTTTTTCTTCAGTATTTGCATACCTATACTTTTTCTGTTATTTTTACAACGCACTTATGCCTTATGCCATAATTTCTATTTGTTTTTTTTAAACTTTTCGTCTCAAAACTCATGGGCCTTTTACACTATGAATTTGAAAAGTAATTCTCCCATAATTTCTGGTTCTTGTATGGTCTGACTTTTGGCATTTTGAATCATTGATAGATTTGGAGTTCATGTAGTGTGACACTGCGGATGATTTTTTTCCCCCAAAGGACGACTGTTTATTGTGCAAGACAACTTTCCACATTTATTTGAGATGCAGTATTCATCACATATTAAATTCACTTATACATTTGGGCCAATTTTTGAATTTTCTATTTTGTAAAACTGATTTTTCTGTCCATATTTGTATCACCAGGAGGTAACTTATTGAGGCTTTATAATATGTTAGATGGAGGTTTTCACCCTTATTTTTCCTGTTTCACACATTTTCTTCTAGTCTTTCTTGCTTATTTTTCCAAATGAATTTGAGGACTACTTTATTTAGTAAAAAAAAATACTTGTTAGACTTAAAAGAGGATATGAACTTGATTTCATTTTTTAAAAAGTAGAAAAACTATCATAAGAAAATTGAAAAGACAAATGACAAAGAGGAAATCAATGTAACTTGTATTCTAGAAAAAAGATTAATTCCTTTAATATATAAATCAATAAGAAACAGAGAAATACCCTCCCTAAATAGACAAGAAATATTTTTAAAAAAAGATTTGACGGAAATGGAAGGATATTAATATTATTCATCATAAAAGAACAAATTAAAAGTGCACTGAGAGCTTCAAATGAAGAAGCTGGTGTTGGAATTGCATTTGTGTAAACAGAAACTGGGGGAAATGTTTAGAGCATGTTTTTATACTGAATGCCAGCACACGGATCTAGGGCTCCTGAGGGGAGGGAAAACTGAGATGAAGGCCACGACTTCCCGCTTTTCTGCTGGAAGCTGCAGCAGGGGAGAGAACCCACCTCAGCCTGAGTTCCTTCCAGACGGTTGCTGTTAAGTTGCTAAATCCTTTTAAGATCCTTTAGATCACCGTGATTTTAAATTTAAGATTTTTGAGAGTTTAAGGTTTCTCAATCTCAGAGTGAATTTAATTTATTAGGAAAATAGAGATGAAATGATCACCAAGTAAGGATTTTCAATTTGTTTCCTTTGTCTGGTAGGATACAGTTTGTTAATGCTTAATTGTGTATGACAAAAATGAAATTATAACAAACTTCTATTTTGTAGTTTTTTTTTTATTAAAATCACTTTTTTAATCTTTTAGTGAACAACCCTATACCTTCCAATTTGAAATCTGAAGCAAAAAAGGCTGCTAAAATTCTAAGAGAATTCACAGAAATAACTTCCAGAAATGGACCTGATAAGATCATCCCTGGTAGGTGTAATATAAGTACTTTCCACTTCTACATTTGCTCTGCTTCCCAAATTATCTTCTCCACCCTTGACTGCACCCAGGTCCTCAGACCACCCCTCTGCTCTGGGCCCGGCTTCCCCGCCGGGCTCTGGGCGGCCCCCTCTCCCACCTGCCTTCCTGCTCCTTTCTCCTTTTGTGAGTATCCTGTGTCCTTTGCCAGCGCCACTTGCTCAAACTCACAGGTCTTGTCCTCAGTTTCTTAGGACTTTGCAAACTCACTAGCTAACTCATAAACAAATTTTAAATTTGTGTTTCTAGATAAGATAGTTATACCTTACAGTGGTTTAAGAAGACTAATCAGTGATTTTCAGTACAACCAGAAATTTGTATTCCCGGGGTCCGAAACCTCAGTTCCTAAGCTCCCCCAGACCTGCTGAATCAGACTCCGTGATACTCCGGTAGTCAGGCGGGCCACACCAGACCTGGTCCAGAGGCAAGCCTTTGGGAACCACTGTCTCTTTATTACTACTACCCATTGTTTCTAAAAGGTGTTTCAGAAAATACTTACCTGATGCTAAGAGACTCGTATGCAAACAAGCTTGGGCAGGCAAATTTCCCTTTTAGTGCAGGACTTTCATCCTTCTTTAAAGAAAGGAGTTTAATTTCTTAAGCTAGATTTTCTGAAGTTATTTAACAGGTCTTTGAATGTTTTTAAAAATTAAAAATTTGTTGTTGTTATAATAATAATAATTGCGCTTATTTTGGCCTAGCCACTCCTCTCATCTTAAGAAAACAGGGCTTTTTAGAGCATTGATACTCAAAGTGCAGACTGGACAACATTTGGGCATCACCTGGGAGCTTGTTAGAACTGTAGGACCTCAGGCTCTTAGACCTAAGGAATCATAGTCTGTGTAATCACAAGGTCTCCGGTGAGGCACGTGCCTGTGAAAGTTTGAGAAGCACCGCACAGGACTCGAAGGAAATTCCACCAGGAAACCTGAGTTTTCTTAGCTCTGTTCTGAAGCAGGAGGCAGAAGACATCTCTTGGTATTTATCAGCTGCATGTCAGGCTAGCCTGACTTGCAGATAGAGCGTGTTTCCTACCATAAAAATATCTGGGATATATGTCAGCTGCATCTCAGGCTAGCCCGACTTACAGATAAAGCGCGTTTCCTACCATAAAAATATCTGGGATATATGTCAGCTGCATCTCAGGCTAGCCCAACTTACAGATAAAGCGCGTTTCCTACCATAAAAATATCTGGGATATATATCAGCTACATATCAGGCTAGCCCAACTTACAGATAAAGTGTATTTCCTACCATAAAAATTATCTGGGTATGGATTATTTCTCAAGGATTTTGTCCAGCAGAATTCTGTCTTGCTTTTTCTTCCTCCAGTTAAAGGCCACCCAACTCCCTTTCACTGGCTGTCACTCAGAAAATGAAAATCTGTTTACGTAGGCGCCTTAAGAAGAGCTTGCTTCCGGGGTGTACAGACTGCGAGTGGAGGGGTGGGGGTGGAGGGCAGGCCGGCCCAGCTGCCTGGGGACCAAGCCTTGCCTATCCGTGGGACGCGGAGGGCGGGGCGCTCTGTTTACACTGAAACCCGGGAGCTCTGTTACGAAGCAGGAGATGAAGTCTCAAGGCGTCTTAAAACAGAATGCCCAGACCTTTAGACCTCCGTGGCCGTGCGTCCGCAGCTTTCCGGTGTCAGGGCTCTGAGATGCGAGGCTGACTTTAGAGTCGATTTGCCATTGATGCATCTTAGTCACAGATGAAGAGCTAAGTGGACAATTATTTAGTGGTTATGGGTAGTTTACTGTCTCTGAACTTGGGTGGATAAGATATTAAAAACACACCTGACATTTGAATTGTGTTCATTAAAGAAATCTACCTTTGTTCTATTTAATGTTTCTGAACAGAGGCAGTGCTCACTGTAGAAGCGCCGAGAGCGGCCTGTGAGGTGCTGAGGATTTCTGCCGGCATGTGCCGCATAAACAAGGCTCCTGGCGTGTAATGAAACTGCCCGTTATCACTACCTTGTTCCACCCGTTGTAGAAGCGCCGAGAGCGGCCTGTGAGGTGCTGAGGATGTTCTGCCGGCATGTGCCGCATAAACCAGGCTCCCGACGTGTAGTGAAACTACCCGTTATCATTACCTTGTTACACCCGTTGGAACTGGAACTCAGGCACCCTTAGCAGGCCGCCCTCTGAACAGCATTCCTTCTAACCCTTGCTTCAGTATCAGCAGCTGCAGAGACAATCTGCGTGTCCCCCTCCTTGTGCCTTTGGTTCAATCATCTCTGAGGGTCTGTTATTAAATTTTGAAATGGTATGCATAATTATATTCAAAATTTAGTGTCTCCTAAGGATACATACAAAGTCTTTTTTGTGTATTTGAGTACACTATTTGGTTTGACTTCTTCAAAATTATATATGACTAAAATGATGATAAACTAAACTACTTTAAAAGTAGAATTGGGTTCCAAGAATAATTTCAGTCTTAAGGCTTCCTTTGTTATTTGAAAGATGTACTATTGTGTAAATAAATCCACTGAATAGTGAGACACTGTGTTTAGTGGGACCTATGTTAATAACCTTCCTTTTACAGAATGAACTTCCCTGAAATGTGAATAAACCGATATTTTGTAAATGGAATTATATTTTCAGTGCTTTGGTAGTTATGTGTTATTCAAATACTTATCAAATCATTTTATAAAGTTAAAAACCTTTTTTAAATGGCAGAATCATTAAATTTTTCTGGTTTTGAATCCAGGTTTTCATATTATTAGAGCAGGTGAGCCCAGTGATGTGGCTGTAAGCTCACACTGCCACACACTGTGTATCAGTCACCGTAGACCTTAATACTCTGTAGATCTTAATTTCTTTGAATAAATTAGAAAATTATACATTATGTTCTAAATTAATTGAAATATCAAATTATTTGTCCTTCTACTAGACATCAGCATAGTCTCATCCCAGGCTCTCATTTCTTGTGGCCGTTGCAGACTTTCTGAGCACCTCTCCTGTCGGGTTAGGGCCACCAAAGGCTTCAGGCTCTCCTGGGGTGGATTCTCCCCAGTTACCTGTGCCACTAGGACCAGGGAGACCCGGGTCCCGCAGGCACAGCTCCGTGCCCCGGGCTGGCCCGTCGGGTCCCGCAGGCACAGCTCCGTGCCCCGGGCTGGCCCGTTGGGGTGCACACTGCCCTCCTCTTTTGCAGCGCACGTCATCGCCAAAGCCAAGGGCCTCGCGATCCTGTCGGTGATAAAGGCTGGCTTTCTGGTCACGGCGAGAGGAGGCAGCGGGATCGTGCTGGCGCGCCTTCCGGATGGAAGTAAGTCAGTGGCTCTAAAGGCGGGGGAGCGAGAGCCCCCGCCTGGGTTCCCCGCTTCAGCCGTGAGCCGCGTCCCAGGGCGGGAGGCGGGCTTTCCGGCCCCGCGGCCCCGCCTCGGGTGGGCGGCCCCCCGGGTGCTCTCCGGCAGCTGCCCGCCGGGGGCCTCCCGGAACCCCGGAAGGTGCGCCCCCGCCTTTCCGTGTTTTCTCGTCCTGCCGCGGAGCAGATACTAAACGTTGTCATTATATTTCTCTTGTCAAATACGCATTCTTATTCCTCAGCTTCAGGGTGCTGTTTTCTTCTGTTTTATGGAAGCTAAGGTGAAAGACCGTTTGTAAGCTTTCCCCCCATTTTTCCTGTAGGAGACCTTAAAAACGGAAACATTTTAAAGAATATCCATCCCCAGGGCAGAATCATATCAAGATCAGTATAATTTGGCTTTACTTTCTTGTATGAAATCTAATACCTGATTTTTCAGACATGACGTCAAAATGCATTTGCCTTGACTCTCAAGAGCCAACATTTATCACATTTGAAATGTGTGTAGGTATGTGTAAGGGGCTTCCTTCGCGACTCAGTTGGTAAAGAATCTGCCTGCGATGCAGGGGACCAGGGTTCGATTCCTGGGTTGGGAAGACGCCCTGGAGAAGCAAATGGCAACTCCAGTATTCTTGCCTGGAGAATCCCATAGACAGAGAAACTTGGCAGGCTCTAGTCCATGGGGCCGCAAGAGTCAGACACGATTTAGCGACTAAACCACCACCAGGCGTGTCATAACATCTAAAAGCCTTTTTATATGAATTGAACATTAGCTGTTCAGTTATATAATTGAACACATTTTTTTCTGTTACTGTGTTAATGTGTCGGGCTTCCCTTGTGGCTCAGCTGGTAAAGAATCCGCCTGCAATGCGGGAGGCCTGGGTTTGATCCCTGGGTTGGGAAGATCCCCTGGAGAAGGGAAAGGTTACCCACTCTAGTATGCTGCCCTGGAGAATTCCATGGACCATATAGTCCATGGGGTCGCAAAGAGTCGGACACAACTGAGCGACTTTCACTTCACTTCTGCTAATAGCTCTTTTTAGTGCCAATAATTTAATTTTCTGCCGAGAGAACATGGGCCATCCACTTGCAGTAGATAAATCTGGGCATTTGTGGGGTGCACAGCTCTGGAACGTGTGTTAGTGGGATTTACTGTCCCCTGTGAAGTGTCCCCACAGTAAATGAGAGTTGGCCTCTGAGTTTGTACTTCAGATTTCATAGCTCCAGACTTGGCTATGAAACCTAAATGACAAAATTCTCTTTTTCTCAAGAGAAGACGCGTTACCCAAATTATCCTAGGCAGGTTTTCAGCAGTACAACCAGGCAAGTAGGCACATTCAAATTGAGTGCACTCTTAGGCTCCAGGTTTGCAAGAAGCCCCCCATCTTGCCCTGCAGGTCAGCGCTGTGGTGGACAGGTGCCTGTCAGGAAAGAGGAGGAGCTATCCACCCTGGGGCTCCTCTCAGAACCTCAGGGGGACCCACCCACTGGTTTAAGTACCCAAGTTTCTCTCTCTCATCTTCCCAACTATCTGGTGGTCACTCTGCAGAGAGTATTTCAAAAACCAGCTGGTGGGGCAAGCGAATCCCCGCATTCTGGCCAGGTGGGTGGTCTTTAAACAGGGACAGTCCCTAACAGAGGAAGTGGAAAACAACTTTGGGGTTACGAGACATTAATTTACAGAGTCAACCCCCCCTAAGCACAGACAGATGAGTTCTGGATGCATTCAGGCACCAGCCTGTCATCCAGGATACATGACAGCAAGGGAAGCTAGGCTAGGGACGCCAGCGCATATCTTCCTGAAGTACTCATCAAGACCACCCCATCCCCCAGTTACTTTTCTCTAGACTTGTTTAACATAATTGTGTCTACATCAGGAAATATGCACAGATAGTCCTGAAATGTACCGTATCATGGCAAATGGAGTGGTTTTACTTAGCTTCCAAATGTCAGGATATGTATCTTGTTAGAATTTTAATCAGCTTGAATTGATTATCTGTTTCTTGTGCTTCTACTAGGCACCAAGGGTGTCAAAACAGGATTTTGCCCTCAGAGACTTATAATAGAAACAGTTTAGTATTATGTTACCATTAGAAGTGATTATTTTGAATCCTTTTGCTCTCATATCTGTGATAAAGTTCCAACTAAAGACTAGAATTCCAGCTCAATTATTTTGCAAAACATTATAAATAATGATGAAATTATCAAATGCTATGCATAGTTAATCAGTGAGAATTCAGTAGTTTGGTATTATGCATATTTATAGGGAAAGATTGGAAAACATAGACTTGTAAGTCTATGAAGCTCATAATACATATCTAACACCTTTTAAACATTCGTGTCCGTCTCTGTGCGACCCCATAGATGGCAGCCCACCAGGCTCCCCCGTCCCTGGGATTCTTCAGGCAAGAACACTGGAGTGGGTTGCCATTTCCTTCTCCAATGCATGAAAGTGAAAAGTGAAAGTGAAGTCGCTCAGTTGTGTCCGACTCTTCATGACCCCATGGACTGCAACCTACCAGGCTTCTCTGTCCGTGGGATTTTCTAGGCAAGAGTACCCGAGTGGGGTGCCATTGCCTTCTCCCATAATACATATCTAACACCTTTTAAACATTTTTAACTTAAAAAATTATATGTTTATTAAAGAACATTTAAAAACAGGCAAAAATGCTAAAGTCTCATTATTTTAAAAATAAACACCATTCATTCACATTTTAGCATCTTTCCTCTCTATATTTATATGCCGAGGAGTTTTATTGTTAGAGTAATTGCTTGTTTGTTTCTATTAGAATGGTCTGCGCCTTCAGCCATCGGGATAGCTGGGCTTGGTGGCGGATTTGAACTAGGAATAGAGGTGAGTGAGTGACGTGTATGTACAGTTGACTTATTCTCTGGAAGCAGCTGATACGTGAAAGGTGAGAGATTTGAGATTTCCTCCTGTTCTTGTTTCACCACCTGTGGAAATTGTTCCCCTTTACTTTCTTGAGTCTCGGCCTAAACTGTGTAACGTTTTTCATCTGTCTCTCTTTCTTTCCTAACGTTTTTCATCTGTCTCTCTTTCTTTCCTAACGTTTATCATCTGTCTCTCTTTCTTTCCTTGGCTGCAGAGTTCCCTCCATTTGCCATCTCACGTGTTCCCATCTCTAGCACATCTGAAGAGCAGTTATTCTCAGATCTGACAAAATCTAATTGGCAGCTTCTGGCTTCTGACAGCAGTCGTGGGGGCAAACAGCTTAATGTTATGTATCATCATTTGTGGCAAAATCCAGTTTGTGTTACTACTAATGTTCAAATTACTTCAAATTTTTAAAGTACAAATTGTCTTTGTATTATTTCGTTTTGTAACTTTGCTCTCGTTATGGTTTCCATCAAGTGGACTAGAAATCGCGCCAGCACGCACGCCTTTTCAGAGGCCTCCAACAGCGAGCATCTGCATGGCGCTGATCTTTCATCCGCTGTCTCCCTGCTGCTGCTGCTGCTGAGCCGCTTCCGTCGTGTCTGTCTCTGTGCGACCCCATAGACGGCAGCCCACCAGGCTCCCCCGTCCCTGGGATCCTCCAGGCAAGAACACTGGAGTGGGCTGCCATCTCCTTCTCCAACGCATGAAAGTGAAAAGTGAAAGGGAAGTCGCTCAGTCGTGTCTGACCCTCAGCGACCCCATGGACTGCAGCCTTCCAGGCTCCTCCATCCGTGGGATTTTCCAGACAAGAGTACTGGAGTGGGGTGCCATTGCCTTCTCCGTGTTTTACTGCTAGTGATTGGTAAATCAAATCTAATGTTCCCGAATTCTTCTCAAATTACAGCCAATTTCTTCCTAAGCTCTGCTTTTATGAATTTGCTCTTTTGCCATAGTTTAAAATGACCTTGGGCTTCCCAGGTGGTGCTGGTGGTAAAGAACCTGCCTGCCAGTACTGGTTAGACATAAGAGACGTGGATTCAGTCCCTGGGTCAGGAAGGTCTCCTGAAGAAGGAAATGACAGTCTACTCCAGCATTCTTGCCTGGAGAATCCCGTGGACAGGGGAGCCTGGCAGGCTATAGTCCATGGAGTCCCAAAGTGTCGAACACGACTGAAGCGACTTAGAACTCACACACGAGGAATTATTTCCACTACTGTTTTTTTTTTTCATTTTTATTTGACCTTTACTTGCTGCTGCATGAATCTGTATCATAAAAAGAGGAGTGTATTTCAGATTTGCTATGACAGCTGCTTTTTTGCTGTGTATTCAGTGAACCCAGGTCTCCAGCATTGCAGGCAGACACTTCACCGTCTGAGCCATCAGGGAGGCCCTTACTTACAGTGAGATTGTAGCCTTCAGCACCATGGCGCTCGTATGCAAAGCGTGTTTTCAGCATCTGTTGTGCACCCTGCTCACACCTCCTGGCACTGCACCCACATGTCCCTGTTGTCACTGCCCTCTGACCCCAGATTTTGGGGCTCCATCTCAAATAACATTTACTTATATTTTCCATCTTTGGGAAATTTGGGGCTTCCCTGGCGGCTCAGATGGTAAAGAATCTGCCTGTAATGCAGGAGACCTGGCTTCAACCCCTAGGTTGGGAAGATCCCCTGGAGAAGGGGATGGCTACCCACTCCAGTATTCTGGCCTGGAGAATTCCATTGACTGTATAGAGGAACCAGAGATCAAATTGCCAACATCCATAGGATCATTGAAAAAGTAAGAGAGTTCCTAAAAAAATCTACTTCTGCTTTATCGATGATGCCAAAGCCTTTGACTGTGTGCATCACAACAAACTGTGAAAAATTCTTAAAGAGATGGGAATACCAGACCACTTGACCTGCTTACTGAGAAATCTGTATGCAGGTCAAGAAGAAACAGTTAGAGCTGGACATAGAACAACAAACTGGCTCCAAATTGGGAAATGAGTACATCAAAACTGTATATTGTCATCCTGCTTATTTAACTTATATGCAGAGTACATCATGTGAAATGTCAGGCTGGATGAAGCACAAACTGGAATCAAGATTGCCGAGAGAAATGCCAGTAACCTCAGATATGCAGATGGTACCATCGTTATGGCAGAGAGTGAAGAAGAACTAAAGAGCCTCTTGATGAAAGTGAAAGTGGAGAGTGAAAAAGTTGGCTTAAAACTTAACATTCAGAAAACGAAGATCATGGCATCTGGTCCCATCACTTCATGGCAAATAGATGGGAAAACAATGGAAACAGTGTCAGACTTTATTTTCTTGAGCTCCAAAATCACTGCAGATGGTGACTGCAGCCATGACATTAAAAGACACTTGCTCCTTGGAAGAAAAGTTATGACCAAAAAGCAGAGACAAAGGTTCATCTAGTCAAAGCTATGGTTTTTCCAGTAGTCATGTATGGATATCAGAGCTGGACTATAAAGAAAGCTGAGCACTGAAGAATTGATGCTTTTGAACTGTGGTGTTGAGAGTCCCTTAGACTGCAAGGAGATCAAACCAGTCAATCCTAAAGGAAATCAGTCCTGAATATTCATTGGAAGGACTGATGCTGAAGCTGAAGCTCTAATACTTTGGCCACCTGATGGGAAGAACTGACTCATTTGAAAAGACCCTGATGCTGGGAAAGACTGAGGGCAGGAAGAGAAGGGGACAACAGAGGATGAGATGGTTGGATGATATCACCGACTCGATGGACATGAGTTTGAGCAAGCTCCAGGAGTTGGTGATGGACAGGGAAGCCTTTTGTGCTGCAGTCCATGGGGTCGCAAAGAGATGGACACGACTGAGTGACTGAACTGTGGAAACTTTGAACACAACCTAGCCTTGTGTCTGTATAGAAATTAACTCTAGAATTCTATTTAAATACTGTACGTGGAAAATACATATTAACTTTGAAAAATATCCACTTCAAGTAGAGATCAGACTGTCCTAGGAGTTTGTGCCTCTTGAATATGACCTCACTTTGCTTCCCCAAGCACAGCTGTAAGGTTAGGGTCATCAGTTGCTTTTCACTGCTAGGAAGAGGCCAAGCTGGTCCCCCCAGGAAGCATCTCAGACCTGGACAGAAGTGTGTTTCCCTTCTGGGCGCACCCCTGGACCAGGATGAGTGAGGAAGCTGGTGGGTTGTTGGCCACGAGCCCACAGACCTCCTGCTGCTGGACACTCTTGTTAGCCCAGCTCTGGTCCCGGTGAAACATAGCAGAGCCGTGGCCAGTGGGTGCTGAAGGCCCACGCCCCAGGCTCTGCAGCCCCCTGGGCTTCCTGGTCTTCTGTCTAGTGCTCTTCTTTCACCAGACACGTGCTGTTAATGAGACAGAGGGCTTGACACAAGCTCCAGCCTGGAGAGCTTCTTGTCTGGCCCTTATCTGAATTGTGAGGCCTTCGTACCTGTGTCCTTAGATTGACCAAGTATCACCCACAAGTAGACACACAGAGTAAGTCTGTTTCTTTAGAGCACTGGTGTCAGAGGTTCAGACTATCAAATATTTGTTGACTACTTTAATGATCTGCCATTCTGTTTTAGAGTGGAATAGTTAGCAATAATAGTTAATAGTCTCATAAAACGCTCACATATCTTCTTACAGAATCATTTCCATACCATAGTCATGAAGGATGTCATTGTGTAGATAACTGAGTTATGTGACCCCTCCGGTGGAGACAGTCAGAGAGCGACAGGCTGGTTATTCAGAGGGACGCCTCTGGCCCCAAACACAGTTATGAGTTGTTTGCAACCCTGGGTGCTGGTTCCCTCACGAGATATCTTGTCTTGGCCGCCTTTCACAGGCAAGAAGAGGGAGGCTCAGAGACGTCGAGCCCTGTGTGCTTGGTTCCAGGGCTGCTTCCGGTGCCCCATCTGGTCTGGCCTATAACTGCCGTCCCTGTAACACACTGTGGATTTGAGGACATGCGTGAGGTAGGCAGGGTGCCTACCTCTTTGAGGGTATTTCAGTGCTGAGAGACACTCAGCCACATGCAGAGGTGGTGTGTGGTTGTCTCTGATTGGTTCCCCTGGAGACAGAGCCTGAGATGGGACTCAGGGCACAGGTGATTTACTGAGCAAGTGTTCTCGGGGGGACTGTAAGGGGCCCAGGGAAGCAGACAGAGAAGGGGAAGCGTCTGGGCAAGGCTGTCGTCCCTGGTAAACTCACCATGGTCTGATGACAGGGAGAGGAGGCAAGTCCTAGGACAGAAGCGACCCAGCCAGTGTCTGGGGACGGCTGCTCTCACCACCTGTCAGTGTGAGGGCAGCTGAGTGCTGGGTGCGGGGCTGGAGGAGCCGGTGCTGCTCCTGCCTGTGGCCAGACCCCTCTCCTGAGCCCAGGGCCCCAGGGAGTGTCCGCCCTCCGTGCTGCCTCCCACAGGTGGTGGCCCCTTCCATGCATGTGGGAATGTGGGCCTGAGCCCAGGGCCCCAGGGGGTGTCCGCCCTCCGTGCTGCCTCCTGCGGGTGGTGGCCCCTTCCATGCATGTGGGAATGTGGGCCTGAGCCCAGGGCCCCAGGGGGTGTCCGCCCTCCGTGCTGCCTCCCGTGGGTGGTGGCCCCTTCCATGCATGTGGGAATGTGGGCCTGACCACCAGGAAGTCTAGATCAGTCTCTGCTTTGGAATCTGGACCGGGATAAGACCATGAAGTCCTTCATAGGTTGTCATGTTTTGATAGGATTTGTTGACCTTTATCAGCTTGGACATTAGTTAAATACACAGTCTGGCACTGGTCCACTTGAGACAGCTGCTGAGAATCCCAAAGTTGTATGACTTATGCAAACCCACCAAACACAACAACAACAAAAAAAGTTTTAAAAGTCAGTGGAGTCAGGAAAGATAATGCAAAGAGCTGGTTTAAATGCTACTAATATTTTCTTTCCAGGACAATTATAGCAGAGGCCAAAGCTCTGAAAACCCCGACACCACAGATTACCCCATTGTTTGTCGTTTACCAAAAGCCAGAATCCACACTGGGCCGTCGAGTCTGATCAGCTTCGCCCAAGACTGTAACGTGAGAAAAACGGCTCAGTCATTTCCAGGAGAATTTGGATGAACTCTTTTACTTTAATAATGAGAAAGGCTAGATCTAGGCTGAAGCTGAGAAGCTACTGTTAGAGATCAGAGGTTGCTGTGCACGAGAGGATCTGTTGGTGTGAGGAGTGAGAGGCGCTGGGAGCCTCTCAAGTTTGGCCTGGATGTTGAGGCTGATGATGCCCCTGAGTGAGAGTGTGAAGCTTGTCACCCACAAGAGGAGGCTTTCCAGGGGAGTGGGGCAGACTTCTGAGCAGAACGGCTGGAGAGATGGAAAAAAAGACTGTCTGAGCTTCTGCAGAGGGTGGAGGAGGCGGGGGCAGGTCTCACCAGAACCACAGGCGGGGCCCTGGGCTTTCTCCGCAGGTTGCCTGGATGCCTGGCTTCACCACAGGACTGCAGTGTCGGGGACTCGGGTCCTCGGTGGGTAAATGTCTGAGGGCAGAGGGCAGAGGGCAGGGTGTGTGGGGCAGGGGGTCGGGGAGCCGTGGCCAGTGGCCCCTGAGAACACTTTTCCCTAGCTTTTCCTGTGTGACTTTTTAAATTCTTGTTTAAGAATTGGATTTAATTATAAAACTTTGGTTTTATTTACAAGCTAACTGTATCTTAATTCCAACTTGTTAAGAAGCCCTTGTCACATTCTCACCTGTCGGTCTTATGCGGCTTACGTGCTCCACTGCCCCCGCCCTCTTTCAGGAAATCCGCCCTGCTCTCCACTCTAAGCTGCGGAAAGAAGTAGAGAGCCATCGGCACTGCGGCTGCTCTTCAGACTGTGGCTCTGGGCCTGGCTCTCTGTCTAATTGGTCGTGTCGCCGGAGAACGCAGCGTTATCTTACTCTTATTCCAGGAGATCTGAATTGAGATTGGACATGAACTTAAAGGGTTAATTTATTTTCTTCACTGACTCATAGCTGTGCCTGACTTTACTAAGACGCACCAAGCAGAAAGGGCCGTACTAACTGGAGCACCTACAGGGTCATGACTGGAGGTTTAGTGACAGTGTCTACGCACTAAGCACTATGCAAAGTAATTCCATGTATATTTTCTTAAAAAATATGTACAATTTGGTGGTCAATCATTGGCAAAATTGCTTAACTTTGCATGAGAAGTGCTAAATAATTCTATATCATTAAACGCCATGCTCCTCAGAACTGTTCTTGTATAAAGTAAAAATAACAATTGATATGAGTCAGCGGTATGTTTTGCATGGGTCAGTTAGGTGGCATATTAAGTCTGTCCTTCAGAACCTGAGTGTACTTTTTCATGAAGTGATTCAAATTAAACTGTATCAGGAATTCTACGAGGCCCTTCCAAGTACAATCACATTGGATAATAATTGGATTCTTCTGTCGATGAAGACATCTACTTGAAAGATGTAAAGAGCAGTGTAAATGAACTCATCTTTTAAGCATTAATCTGCTTGGCCTTTGCATATTTTGTTGAGATGTGACTATGCCAGGCTTTACAGATTATTTCAATTCATCTTTCAAACAGCTGTGTCTGTTCATGCACATACACACATGCAATAGAGCCGACTCTGGAAATGACTCTGATGCTGGAAAGACTGAAGGCAAAGAGGAGGGGGTGGCAGAGGATGAGGTGGTTACACAGCATCACCGATTCAGTGGACATAAACTTGAGCAAACTCAGGGAGACAGTGAAGGACGGGGGAGGCTAGCATGCTGCAGTCTGTGTGGTCGCCAAGAGTCGCACACAGTTTAGTGGCTGAACACCAACAGTGCACATGCCTGTGTGAGTACGTGTGCCTGTAAATGTGGGAACTACTGTTATACCCATCTTACAGAGAAGGAGACTGAGGCTCTGAACTGCTCAGTTTGCCCACGGTCACGCAGTGTGCTCGAGAAGGAAATGGCAACCCACTCCAGCATTCTTGCCTGGAGAATCCCATGGACGAAGGAACCTGGCAGGCTACAGTCCAGGGGGTCGCAAAGAGTCGGACACGACCGAGCGACTAACACACACACACGGTGTGCAAGGGCAGGAGTGGGGCTATCACCCAGATATCCAGCTACGCCCTCCTGCCTTCTGTTTTCTGGGCACGTAGCTCAGGGGTGGGTCCTGTTGTGGACTTTAAGTATGAAAAGGCCAAAGGTACCTGCAACGGTCCTGGGACCCTGTCAGCCCTCCTGGTGGCCCTGCCCAGGAGTCTGGAGAATACACCCCTGGGCGTGTTCTCCCTCCAGCGTCGCTTTTATTGTGCTGGGAGGACTAACTGTGGTGACAGGCACAGCTAGGACCACAAGTCTTCCTCCTGACACCGCGCAGGTCTGTGCGGGTTGGGGTGGGGGGGCACGGGTGGGATCCAGACTCCGGACCCCCGACCTGCCGGCCTGCTCCTCACTCCCGTTCTCCGGCTCGGCCTTCGCCGAGTGTTTAGTTTGAGAAAGTCCTTTGACCTTTCACACCTACCTGAGTGTGAGCCGGTCACTAGGACAGCCCACCCGGCCTCACCCACGAGGCTGTGGAGAAGCTGGAGCGGCACCCCTGGCGGGCGCCCGGCCCCTCTCCTCACCTGGGGGACGGGGGCTGCCTAAGTCCTCAGCTGAAAGTAAAGCGCTACTCTGCTTTCGTGCTCTTTCTTTGCCCACATCGAGATTCTCGCTGCAGGACATATCGCACGTTTGAGTTGTGATAAACACATTTTAAGTGATATACGGGCGGGATTATTTTAAAATACATGGCTCTGCTTTTCAGGTATCGGACTTGGTGATAATTTTGAACTATGACAGAGCCGTAGAAGCTTTTGCAAAAGGTGGTAACCTAACACTTGGCGGGAACCTCACAGTGGCCGTCGGGCCCTTGGGAAGGTGAGTGCTCGAAACCCTTTCTGAGCAGCTATGGACTGTAAAGACTTTAAAAACCATATTGTTTTGCATTAAGAGAAAATTGAGTTAGAGTGACACAAATTTGTGACCTGCATGTGTCCCAGAGGATCTTCCCAGGTGGAGCAGTGGTAAAGAATCCCCCTGCCAATGCAGGAGACAGCGAGACAAGGTCCCTGGATGCGGAAGGTCCCCTGAAGGAGGAGGTGTCCCCCACTCCAGGATTCTTGCCTGGGAATCCTGTGGACAGAGGAGACCGACGGGCTTCAGCCCACGGGTTCCAAAGAGTCGGACACGCCTGAGCACACACACATGCAGAGAGGGTTTGAGGTTGCTCACAAATAAGAAACTTACAAAACACAGCCAGTGTAATAAAATGAGAAAAGTTGAAACTAACACATGTAAAAGGAAACTAAATTTTCAGCAATGCAGAATTAACGTAAAACTTATATATACGCTTTGAAGGAGCCTGGTCAAGTCAGTTTTAATTAACTGAGAAAGAGCAGCATTGATCAGGAAAAAAAAAAGAAAAGCATTTTTCCAAACTACATTGTGAAAAATTGGAGTGGAAGTGTTTTACATGAGCGATGCTTACAATGCTGTGGATTCCCCTTCGCTATTAATGAAGAACTATTCTTGAGTTAATTGAACAATTAAATATTTTTAACTCAGACTGTTTGTAGAAGTTAGTAAAATCATCTAAAAGTGTTTCTGAGTTCTATGGAGATACTCACAGTAAACAGAACCACAGTCTTTTACTCTTGAGAAGCACTTCCCTGTTTTGGTAAAAGAAGACAAAGTTAGAGAATCTCAGCTTAACTTGTGTTCTTCCCGTGTGCCACCTTGCCCTATAACCGTCTTGCCTACTCTGTCCTCTGAACCACCTCCAACACACCTAGCTTAGGCCAGCAGGAAGTAAAATATAAAAATGAAGTAGGTATATAGAGCGAGATCCTTCTTTTGGGTTGGAAGTTAGTGCCGCTCAGACAGTCACCTTTAGGTGAAGATGCTCACAGTTCTGGGATAATGTTTTGCAGGAATTTAGAAGGAAATGTCTCCCTAAGAAGCTCAGCTGCCGTCTTTACTTACTGCAAGTCAAGAGGCCTCTTCGCCGGCATATCTTTAGAAGGCAGCTGTTTGATTGAGAGGAAGGAAACCAACCGAAAGTAAGTCTAAGGCAAATAATTTTAATTGATTTGAAGAAAGTGAGCCTTTGTAGATTCATGTGGTTCTTAAGAGGGCACAGAGCACCTTCGTACGGCACGTCTGCTGGCACCGAGCTTCCAGCAGCACCTGCTCACCTTGCGTCTCTGTGTCACGTTTTGGTAATTCCTACAGGATTTCAAACTTTTTCATTATTGCATCGGCTCCGGTGATCTGTGATCTGTGGCCTTGGATGTTACAGCTGTGATTGTTTGGGACATCAGGCCCTGCGCCCTGTCAGGGGAGAACCTGGTCAGTAAGCGTGTCTATGTTCTGACCGCCCCTCCCCGAGGCTCCGTCCCTCTCCTCAGGCCTCCCTGTTCCCTTCGATACAATACATTGAAATTAACAAGGACCTCTAAGTGTTCAAGTGAAGAGCTGCACATCTCTTAGTTTAAACCAAGAGCTGAAAACGCCTGAGCTTAATGAGGAAGGCACGTCAAAGCTGAGACAGGCCGAGAGCTAGGCCTCTGGTGCCGAATAGTCAGCCAAGCTGTGACTGCAAAGGAGAAGTTCCCGAAGGAAGCGACAAGTGCCACACCAGTGAAAGGATGAGCGATAAGACAGCGAGCAGCCTCGTCACTGGTTCGGAGACGGTTTCAGTGGTTTGGATCGAAGATCCAAAGCAAGCGCAACATTGCCTTCAGCCAAAGCCTCATCCAGAGCGAGGCCCTGATTCTCCGCAGCTCTGCGAAGGCGGAGAGAGGTGTGGGGGCTACAGAAGGAAAGGGAGAAGCTGGCAGAGGCTGGCTCATGAGACGGAAGAAAGAAGCCATCCTCATAACATATTAGGTTGGTGCGGAAGTAGGAGCGGTTTTACGTTGTTGAAATTTGTCATTTGATATTGGAATCCATTCTTATTGTGGCTCTACTTCATTTTAATGCTCGTTTCTCACTTTATGTTTTTTGCTGATGACTTATTACTTGCTGTTTATTTTATATTTATTTTAGATTAGGGAGATGATGTTTAGACAAAAAGCAAATTCAAATGATTTTTTTATTCAATTTCAAAGTGGGTCGTGAAATAGCAGAGACCACTTGCAGCATCAACAGTGCACTCGGCCCAGGAACTGCTGACGGACCGGCAGTGCAGCGGCGGTTCAAGGAGTTTTGCAAGGACACGAGAGCTTTGAAGATGAGGAGCGTGGTCGTGGGCCATCAGAAGTTGACAACAATCAACTGGGAGCCATCGCTGAATCGAATCCTCTTATAACCACATGACAAATTGGCAAAGAATTCAGTGTCGACCGTTCTACAGTCATTCTGCATCTGAAGCAAATGGGAAAGGAGAAAAAGCTCAATAAGTGGGTGCCTCGTGCTGCTGCTGCTGCTCCTACTCCTAAGTTGCTTCAGTCGTGTCTGACTCTGTGCAGCCCCACAGACAGCAGCTCACCAGGCTCCACCGTCCCTGGGATTCTCCAGGGAAGAACACTGGAGTGGGTTGCCATTTCCTTCTCCAGTGCGTGAAAAGTGAAGTCGCTCAGTCGTGTCCGACTCTTCGTGACCCCATGGACTCCAGCCTACCCGGCCCCTCCGTCCATGGGATTTTCCAGGCAAGAGTACTGGAGTGGGTTGCCATTGCCTTCTCCAGGGTGCTTCATGAGCTGACCAAAAATCAAGAAAATCGTTTTGAAGTGTAGTCTTCTCTTATTCTAAGCAACAGTAATGAACCATTTCTTGATTGGATTGTGGCGTGTGATGAAAGGAGGATTTTATTCGACGACTGGTGACGACCAGCTCAGTTGTTGGACTGAGAAGAAGCTCCAAAGCACTTCCCAAAGCCAACCTTGCACCAAAAAAGATCACGATCACTGCTTGGTGGCCTGTTGCTGCTCTTATGCACTACAGCTTTCTTAATCCTGAGGAACCATTACCTCTGAGAAGTCTGCTCAGCAAATTGAAGAGATGCTTCAAAACCTGCAGTGCCCGCAGCGGGCGTTGGTCAGCAGAACAAGCCGAATTCTTCTGTGTGGTAACGCCTGCCACCTGCCACACAGCCGACACTGCAAAAGGCGAGCAAGTTGGGCTGCACAGTTTCACTTCATCCACCGTATTCACCTGATCTCTCACCAACTGACTACCACTCTTCAAGCATCTCAACAACTTTCTGCAGGCAAAATTCTTCCACAACCAGCAGGAGGCAGAAAATGCTTTCCAAGAGTTCATTGAATCCTGAAGCATGAATTTTTACATGACAGGAATAAGCAAACTTATTTCTTGTTGGTGAAAACGTGTTGATTGTAATCGTTCCTATTTTGATTAATAAAGATGTTTTTGAACCTAGTTATAATGACTTAAAATTCGTGGTCTGAAGCCACAGTCACTTCTGTACCCACATAATAAAGGCGCAGTGTCCACCATTATAAGAGGTTCCCTATTGTTACACTCAGCCTTTGTCTGTCTTCCACAACTCACAGACCAATTTTGAGCTAAAAAAAGTAAAAGATTTGGAGGATCCTAACAGGGAACAAGGAACTTCCTCTTTAACCTGGCATCTAGCTAATAGTTCCCAAAACTGTGCTTCCAAATTTCCACTAAAATGTGTCTAATTGCCCAGAAAAAGGTCAGAAGCTAGGACTGAGAGGACTGCTTGCAGAAACTGGCAGGAGTCCCACAACAGTGACCCTGACAGGCCTGGGCCTGCTGGTGGCGGGCAGACGCCTGCTGGTGGCGGACGGACGCCTACTGGTGGCGGGCAGACGCCTGCTGGTGGCGGGCAGACGCCTGCTGGTGGTGGACAGACGCCTGCTGGTGGTGGGCAAATGCCTGCTGCTCACACTTGACAGAGAGGAGTCAGGGACCTGGGCCTGCTGGTGGTGGGCAAACGCCTGCTGCTCACACCTGACAGAGAGGAGTCAGGGGCCACGTGTGTGGCGCTCTTCCACCTGGAGCCCCACACTCACTCAGTGATGTTCAGTGCAGACCTCAACAACCAGAAAACGGGAGGGATGGGGAAAGTAAGGCTTGCAGAACTCTCTACCTTGTAAAGTCAAGAGAAATGGTTTTTACTTCTGGTTTTATTAATTTGAGAAATTTAAGTTAAGAATGCTTTTAGAAATGTGTGATTCTAGGCCTTTGGAAGATTTTCCCACTAAAGTTCACCTAATCCCTGGATAAACTAAAACAAATATACTTTTAAATCAACTGCAAGGCTTCCAAACATGTAAGGCAGATCCTTACATAATTTTGTTACAAATAAACATTTTAGGGAACTGTAGGTTGGCACCATTTTTATAAGAAACTTATAAAGCAAAAGCCTGTAAAAGATGTATGTGCTTGTAGGTACATGTGCACAAGGGTTTAATTCTTGTGTATATATATGTTTATATATAAATGTTATATATATGTTTTTATGTATAAATGTATGTGTATGTGAAGTGCTTTTATATTGTTGGGAAAAGGACATAAATATCAGGCCACTGAACGGCAGTTGCCTCTAGAGGTGAGCTTAGAGGGATGAATGTTGGGCCTTAACGCGGGTGGTTAGTGTTTGAAGAGTGGTTTGTGTAAAGTTCCGTGGGTGAGCGAGACACACTGACACGCCTGGGTGTGTGTCCTTCATCTACCTCCAGAAAAGATCTATGTCTTCAAAATAAACGTTCTCATATGTTTCCTGCTAGATTTTATTGTCAAGACATTCGAGCCTATGACATTTTGTTTGGCGATATCACACGGCCTGCTCAAGCAGAAGACCTTTATGAAATTCTTGATTCCTTTACTGAGAAGTATGAAAGCGAAGGACAGCGAGTCAACGCCAGAAGAGCCGCCCGGGAGCAGAAGAAGGCTTCGGTGATGCTGGGTTTCTCTATTTTCCTTAGTAGCTGCAGAGGATTTCTTCATATAGACGATTCTGCCTTTGGTAGTGAGCTCCTCAAGGGGCTCAGTCCATAATCCGCCTGCAGTGCGGTGGGCCTGGGTTCCATCCTGAGCCAGGGAAGACCCCCTGGAGGAGGGCACGGCTGCCCCTCCAGTGCGGTGGGCCTGGGTTCCATCCTGAGCCAGGGAAGACCCCCTGGAGGAGGGCACGGCTGCCCCTCCAGTGCGGTGCGCCTGGGTTCCATCCTGAGCCAGGGAAGACCCCCTGGAGGAGGGCACGGCTGCCCCTCCAGTGCGGTGCGCCTGGGTTCCATCCTGAGCCAGGGAAGACCCCCTGGAGGAGGGCACGGCTGCCCCTCCAGTGCGGTGGGCCTGGGTTCCATCCTGAGCCAGGGAAGACCCCCTGGAGGAGGGCACGGCTGCCCCTCCAGTGCGGTGCGCCTGGGTTCCATCCTGAGCCAGGGAAGACCCCCTGGAGGAGGGCACGGCTGCCCCTCCAGTGCGGTGCGCCTGGGTTCCATCCTGAGCCAGGGAAGACCCCCTGGAAGAAGGCACGGCTGCCCCTCCAGTGCGGTGGGCCTGGGTTCCATCCTGAGTCAGGGAAGACCCCCTGGAGGAGGGCACGGCTGACCCTCCAGTGCGGTGCACCTGGGTTCCATCCTGAGCCAGGGAAGACCCCCTGGAAGAAGGCACGGCTGCCCCTCCAGTGCGGTGCACCTGGGTTCCATCCTGAGCCAGGGAAGACCCCCTGGAGGAGGGCACGGCTGCCCCTCCAGTGCAGTGGGCCTGGGTTCCATCCTGAGCCAGGGAAGACCCCCTGGAAGAAGGCACGGCTGCCCCTCCAGTGCGGTGGGCCTGGGTTCCATCCTGAGCCAGGGAAGACCCCCTGGAGGAGGGCACGGCTGCCCCTCCAGTGCGGTGCACCTGGGTTCCATCCTGAGCCAGGGAAGACCCCCTGGAGTAGGGCACGGCTTCCCCTCCAGTGCGGTGCACCTGGGTTCCATCCTGAGCCAGGGAAGACCCCCTGGAGGAGGGCACGGCTGCCCCTCGAGTAGTCTCGCCCGGACATTTCCTTGGACGGAGGAGCCTGGTGGGCCACAGTCCCTTGGGTCACAAAGAGTCGGAAGGGACTGTGCGACTAACACACACATCCTTCATATCCGGTTCTAAACACCCTACTAAACCTCCCTTGTAATTTCATTTGCGTACAGTTCTTGTGAAAAATGTCCTGAAACCTTGGCAATCATCTATACAAATTCCAGGAAGAGATGCAGTTTTCTTTCATTGCCTTTCTGCGAGATCAGACCTTTATAATATTAACTAACAGTACTAATAACCGCTGCCGGCCTGGTGCCTTGATGTGTGGAGAGCCTTCTGCGCTGGGTTCATAGCTCCGCTCGGTCCATCGCGGGCTCCTCCTGCGCAGTGGCGGGGCCGGGAGGAGGGACGCTTCCAGCTGCAGAAGCGTGGCCCCTGCGGTCACCTGCCTGTTGTCCAGTTCAACCAGGGGTGGCCCAGAGCAGTGTGTGTGCTCTGCTAACGAGTGCAGGGCCTCGCACTTGCATGTACACGCACGGGCGGGGGCGGGGAAGAATCACATGCTCCTAAGAAAAAACAGATTTAAAATCACGTGCATTTTTCCTGCTCTTCCCAGGCTAAATTGCCTCCGAAACCATCATCAAGACCACAGCAATCACCTGCACAAGCACAGCTGCGTTCTGGCTCTCAAAGTAAGTGTTTTTCTTGCAATTCAAATACAGTTATAATTAAGTAGGTATGAAATACTATTAAGAAATCAAAAGTTACAGCTTTAGAGTCCAATAGAAGAACTGATGCATATTAAAGAGAAAAAAAACAAATGCTTGGCCTCTTCTAAACACATGAGGCTGATTGTCGTTCCTGTAATTTGTGAAAATGTTTATTCTCGCTCAGAAAATGCTTTTTCCTGTGACAGAGTTTCGACTTTAAAGGTTTTCTCTCTCCTCCTCTTCTTTTTTTTTTGCATCTCTTCCAAACACTGTTATTCTGCTGATTTGAAATGGAAACAATAAACCTGTTTTTCTCATATACACATAGATTTATATTTCTGAAAACTGATTTTACTATACATTCTTGGAACCTCAGGGCTTCACAAAATAGAAACCCTATTTTCTAGGGTTTCTAAATAGCTCAGGGTTGTAAAGCAGAAGAAAGTCACGAAGCATCAGGTTTTCGGCCTTCACTCCTCTTTCTATCACTCATTTCTATGACAGTCACTTTTGGAATTCCGGTTCTCATGGACAGAGGCTTCCAGTAAATGGCAGAATAGTAAAGTAGGCAATGTTTCACGCAGGGATTACCTGTTATGCAAGTCGCATTGTGCTGTGGCTTTTAAGAGCACAGTGATGAAGCTAACTTATCTCCTGCCTTTAAAGAACTTTCCCTCCAGGAGCAGAGAGATCACATGTGGAAAAGTAACTGCAATTTCAGGAAGACGTACCATGAAATAATGCAAGGGTCTGAGGCACCAACCCCCCATGCCAAAGTCAAAAATATATATCTAACTTTTGACTCCCCCCAAACTTTACTAAGAGCCCACAGCTGCCTGGAAGCCTTACTGATAACATAAAGAGTTGATTAACACATATTTTGTAAGTTATATATGTTACCTACTGTTGTATTCCTATATAAAGTAAACTAGAAAAAATATTAAGAAAAGTGTAAGGAAATGAAAATACATTGATGGTACTGGACTGTATTTATTTATACCAAAAGTTTACATCATCTGTTTACAAGATGAATTGTCTGCCAGCACCCATGTCAACATTGTCTTATGTGATACAAACTCTGTAAACGTTATGTGTAATGCTAACAAAAAAAATTAGAAATTAATAGGAAAAAGAAATTCACATTTACAGGTATAGCAGTGTGATTGCTTTATGGTGGCTTAGCCTATATACTGGGGAATGAAGAACTGTAAAATTTTTTTGGCATACAGTATTACAGCCACGTTTATAATAAATATTAGAAACATTGGTACATTTTTTAAAAACCACTTACATGTGATGAAGACTGATAGTTTCTACAATTACAAGAGGAGAGAGAGGGGCATGCTATACCGTAGTGTAATTCTTTGAAAGCCAAGTTACACGACAGTAAGGAAACTGCCCGTCACTGATTGTGCGTGACACGTGGCCCATCTTGGCCTGTGTGAGGGCAGCCTGTCCACTTCTTCACAAGTCCCGCACACAGTGCCCCACGCGGTGAGCGCTTGGGCGATGCTGTGATGACGGAGACCTCTCACAGTTGCTAGACTTTCACATGAGGACACGCGCATACACAGCAGATAAGTCTGTTGGCTGAATGACGCGACGATCATTTACTCTCCTTTAAGTGGGGGTGGGTCATCACAGAGGTCTTCTTCCTCCTCATGCTCATGTCGAGCAGGCTGAGGAGAAGGAGGCGGAAGAAGATGGGGTGGTCTGCTGCCCCAGGGGTGGCAGAGTGGAGTGGGGGGAGAGAGGCAAGAGAGGCAGCACCCTCCATGTCCCTTTATGGAAATGCATCATAATTTCTGTCTGACATTTTTGCTTTTCGTTTCTCTAAAAATGTGTATACGGGATCCCAGTCCTCCTTCCACTCTTTGCTTCGGTTTCAGTCTGTGTATCATACGAGATCCATGTCAGAAAAGAAGTTTAAAAGCAGTCTTGAATAAGCAGGGGCTTCCCAGGTAGCTCAAACGTTAAGGAATCTGCCTGCCAGTGCAGGCGATGAGAGACTCAGGTTTGACCCCTGGGTTGGGAAGATCAGCTGGAGAAGGGTGCGGCAACCCACCCCAGTATTATCGCCTGGAGAATCCCATGGACACAGGAGCCTGGCGGGCTGCAGTCCTTGGGGTCACAGAGAGTCGGACACGACTGGGCAGCTGCTGCTTTCTCTTCCATCTGAGTAAGCAGAACCCTCTGCCAGATTGTCTGATGCCAGTTTGTCTTTGGCACTGCCCCTGCGTCTTTTTCCTAGTTGTCTGGCACTGATTCAAGAGCTCTCCTCTGCATCGAGTCATCTTTTGCTAATTCCTCTGATGTGGTGTCCATCAGCCCTTGAAAGTCTCCAAGATCCGTGCCTTGAGACCCTTCGCAGCCACGCTCCCTCCACCTGTGTCTCTGTGCTTGCAGTCTGTTTCCTGACTTCCTTGACTGGCTCTGCTCTAAACTCTCTGAAGGCGTGTGTGGCGTCTGGAACAGTTTCCTCCGGCAGGAGTTTATTGCTTCAGGCTTGATGGCTTTCATGGCCTTTTCTGTAAGAAGCGGCGTCTTCCGCGGGGTGATCTTCCAGGCTTCCATACTCTTCTCACTCTAGGCATTCTCTCCCACAGCGTCAGCAGGTCTTTCTGCAGAGCGCCGTGTGTAGTGAGCCTGTAAAAGTTCTGATGATCCCCTGATCTAGAGGGCTGAAATAGAGATGTTGTGTTGGAGGCCAGCAACACCGCTTGGTGGTCTGCTCATGGAGCTGAGCTCGCGGGGCCCTTGGGTGGCCAGGGGCATTGTCCAGTATCAAGAGAACTTTGAAAGGCAGCCCCTGAGTGGCACAGGGCTTCCTGATGTCAGGGACCGAAAGCAGGAAAAGCGTTGTCATGATCCAGGCCTTCTTTTTGCACAACCAAAGGTTGTCAGCTTGTGTTTATCTGTTCCCCTTCCAGGCTGGGGCTTAGCAGTTCGATAGAGGAGGGCAGACTATGCTCGGAAGAGTAGAGCTTGTCTGTCCCTTCCTGCCTTAAATCCTGGTGCTCACTTCTCTTCCTTACTAATAAATGTCCTTGGTTGCAATTTTTCCCAGAATAGGGTAGTTTCATCTGCATTAAAAACTTGTTCAGGCAAGTATTCTTTCTTGTCAGTGATTTTCTTAATGGCGCCTGGGACTTGGCTATTGCCTCTTGGTCAGCAGAAGCTGCTTCTCCTGTTATCTTGATGCTACTTAAGCCCAACTTCCTGCTAAAGTTATCAAAGCAAACTTGGCTGGCATTTAGTTCTCCAGTTTTAGACCCTTCACCTTCTTTCTGCTTTAAGCTGTCATGTAATGACGTTGCTTTTTCTCAAATCTTATTAGAGTCTATTGCACCCACATAAAAACTGCATTTGTAATATAAGATAAAAAGGTATTTCAGTGCAGCGTTTCTGTGCCTGTTGGTGTAGCTGCAGCAACAACTTCATGGATTTCCTTTTCTCTTTTAGAAACGATTCTTACACTGAATTCATTCATGCTGGAATGGTGGGCAGGGGTAGCTGCAGACCTCAGTCTCCACACAGCAAGCAGTCCAGCTTTTGCTTGTAATGACTTTTCTCTGCTTCTTGGGAGCACTTCCAGGATCACTAGTGGTACTTTTTATGGGTCCCTTGGTGTTAATCAAGGTGTATTATTTTAAACACAATGAAAAATACACTTATCATAGTGATACACAGTTTACTGGAGAGACAGCTCGTCACGTGCAGACGATTAAGGTCAGCATCCTTGGCAGTTACTTGCAGCCCTCACCGCCTCACCACAGCAGCAGGGGGTGGCTACACAAGTCTTCCAGGGTATGGTGTGTGTGCTTGTGCATGTACAATAAGCACGTTCATTCATATGGTTAGGACTGAACACTGCAGCTTCACATCTGCTTACATCTCTCTCCACTGCGAATGGAGGGCTGAGTGTGCATGCGCACAGTTCTGGTAAATTCTAACTCCTGGTAAAAGGTTTGTGTGTTCCCTACAGTGGCAAATGGCGAGACAGAATCGCATCTACGTAAATCCCATGCATTCGCAACACACACACATGATATTTCTAGGCTGTGTGTTTCATCTGAGTTTTTTCAGTTTGTGGCAAATCTCAGACAAATTTTCCAATGTTATCAGAAAAAATCCACTTGTAAGTGAACCCACACAGTGCAAACCCACGCTATTCAACAGTCAGCAGTATATGAAGCTCTGGGCAGAGGACTCTAAGTGTCAAAGTGCTGCCAAGGTCATAAAGCGGGTCCTGCCCTCCCCCTCCGAGTTTTGTGTCCATTTGCCCAGTTTTCATGCCCAGGTGAGACATGAGCATGAAACCCGACTCGGCGCCCACACTGATTCCTGGCTGTGCCTTCAGCTCATCTAAATTTACCTCCTCCAGGAAGATACTCAGGACCTAGAGCTGCTCTTCACAGCGTGTGTGTGTGTGTGTGTGTCTCAGCGTGTGTGTGTGTGTCACAGTGTGTGTGTGTGTCTCAGCATGTGTGTGTGTCTCAGCGTGTGTGTGTGTCTCAGTATGTGTGTGTCTCAGCGTGTGTGTGTGTCTCAGCGTGTGTGTGTGTGTCTCAGCGTGTGTGTGTGTCTCAGCGTGTGTGTGTGTCTCAGCGTGTGTGTCACAGCGTGTGTGTGTGTCTCAGTGTGTGTGTGTGTCTCAGCGTGTGTGTGTCTCAGCGTGTGTGTGTCTCAGCGTGTGTGTGTGTCTCAGCGTGTGTGTGTCACAGCATGTGTGTGTGTCTCAGCGTGTGTGTGTGTGTCTCAGCGTGTGTGTGTCTCAGCGTGTGTGTGTCACAGCGTGTGTGTGTGTCACAGTGTGTGTGTGTCTCAGCGTGTGTATGTGTGTCTCAGCGTGTGTGTGTCTCACAGCGTGTGTGTCTCAGCGTGTGTTTGTGTCTCAGTGTGTGTGTGCATCTCAGCATGTGTGTGTGTGTCACAGCGTGTGGGGGTGTGTGTCACTGTGTGTGTGTCTCAGCCTGTGTGTGTGTCTCAGCATGTGTGTATCTCAGCGTGTATGTGTGTCTCAGCGTGTGTGTCTCAGTGTGTGTGTGTCATAGCATGTGTGTGTCTCAGCGTGTGTGTCACAGTGTGTGTGTGTCACAGCGTGTGTGTGTCAGCATGTGTGTGTCAGTGTGTGTGTGTCAGCGTGTGTGTGTCACAGCGTGTGTGTCTCAGCGTGTGTGTGTGTCACAGCGTGTGTGTGTCTCAGTGTGTGTGTCACAGTGTGTGTGTCTCAGTGTGTGTGTGTCACAGCATGTGTGTGTGTCACAGTGTGTCAGTGTGTGTCACAGCGTTTGTGTCAGCGTGTGTGTGTCACAGCATGTGTGTGTGTCACAGTGTGTGTCTCAGCGTGTGTGTGTCTCAGCCTGTGTGTGTCTCAGCGTGTGTGTCTCAGTGTGTGTGTGTCACAGTGTGTGTCTCACCGTGTGTGTCTCACCGTGTGTGTGTGTCTCAGCATATGTGTGTCTCAGCATGTGTGTGTGTCTCAGCGTGTGTGTCACTGTGTGTGTGTGTCTCAGTGTGTGTGTGTGTCACAATGTGTGTGTGTCACAGCATGTGTGTCTCAGCATGTATGTCTCAGCGTGTATATGTGTCATAGCATGTGTGTGTCACAGCGTGTGTGTGTCATAGCGTGTGTGTGTCACAGTGTGTGTGTGTCTCAGCGTGTGTGTGTCTCAGCGTGTGTGTCACAGTGTGTGTGTGTGTCACAGCATGTGTGTGTCTCAGCGTGTGTGTCTCAGTGTGTATTGTGTGTCACTGTGTGTGTGTGTCTCAGGGTATGTGTGTCTCAGCATGTGTGTGTGTCTCAGCATGTGTGTGTCTCAGCGTGTGTGTGTGTCTCAGCGTGTGTGTGTGTGTCACAGCGTGTGTGTGTCACAGCGTGTGTGTGTGTGTCTCAGCGTGTGTGTGTGTCTCAGCGTGTGTGTGTCAGCATGTGTGTGTCTCAGCATGTGTCTCAGCGTGTGTCACAGCATGTGTGTGTGTCACAGCGTGTGTGTGTGTGTCTCAGCGTGTGTGTCTCAGCGTGTGTGTGTATCACAGTGTGTGTGTGTGTGTCTCAGCGTGTGTGTGTGTGTCACAGCGTGTGTGTGTGTGTCTCAGCGTGTGTGTGTCAGCATGTGTGTGTCTCAGCGTGTGTCTCAGCGTGTGTCACAGCGTGTGTGTGTGTCACAGCGTGTGTGTGTGTCTCAGCGTGTGTGTGTCTCAGCGTGTGTGTGTCTCAGTGTGTGTGTCACAGCGTGTGTGTCTCAGCATGTTTGTGTGTCACAGCGTGTGTGTGTGTCACAGTGTGTGTATCACGGTGTGTGTGTGTGTGTGTCTCAGCGTGTGTGTGTGTGTGTCTCAGCGTGTGTGTGTCTCAGCGTGTGTGTGTGTCTCAGTGTGTGTGTCACAGCGTGTGTGTCTCAGCATGTTTGTGTGTCACAGCGTGTGTGTGTCACAGTGTGTGTATCACAGTGTGTGTGTGTGTGTCTCAGCGTGTGTGTGTGTGTCTCAGCGTGTGTGTGTGTCTGTGTGCGTGCTCGTCACTCAGTCGTGTCTGACTCTGCGACCCCATGGACTGCAGCCTGCCAGGCTCCCCTGTCCATGGGGTTTCCCAGGCAAGAATACTGGAGTGGGTTGCCGTTCCCTCCTCCAGGGGATCTTCCCAACTCAGGGGTCAAACCTGTGTGTCCTGCATCTCCTGCGTTGACAGGCGTGTTCTTTGCCGCTGAGCCCCACCCCACGCCCTAAACACACACGCAACTTGCTGTGTATCCTGTTCTCTTGGAATGCTGCTTTCTTCCTCCAAAGGGATGGCCTATTTTTATTTTTATTTATGTTCTGGTGATTGATTTGCTTACACTCTTATTTTCAGTAGCAAGATGTGAGCATTGAATCTTTTTTTAATTTAGATAGGAGTGATTACATAAAACTTGACCTGTGTGAATACTCCAAAATACAGAGTGTTTCTAAAATTTCCTCAGTGAGGGAGTAGGTACCTATATGACACCTACATAAAAATCCTGCTAGTCTTCAATATCAGTTACTTGTTGAGCGTCCCTGGTGGCTCAGATGGTAAAGCATCTGCCTGCAGTACGGGAGACCCAGGTTCGATCCCTGGGTTGAGAAGATCATAAAAATCCTGCGAGTCTTCAATATCAGGTACTTGTCAGTGTAGATTTAAAAGCTACTTAACTTATCTCAAGAAACTCTTCTCAGCTAACAA
This sequence comes from Capricornis sumatraensis, assembly GCF_032405125.1. Lineage (NCBI taxonomy): Eukaryota > Metazoa > Chordata > Mammalia > Artiodactyla > Bovidae > Capricornis > Capricornis sumatraensis. Next base: position 121,575,171 of record NC_091074.1, read on the forward strand.
TGGAAAGATTTTGGAAGGTTTGTTTCTCTTGCATATTCTTCCTGAGCAGGTATTTTAGCATCTAGCCTCATTGGTCACGGGTCCTCTGCCGCGCCAGCCTTGGCCTGGCTGTCTGCGGCAGTGACCTCGGTCTTCAGAAGCTTCCTGTCCCGGCAGGGGCTGCGCTCGCTGGTTTCACAGTGGGCTTGCCCGCTCACCTGCTCGCCTGGGCACGTTTCTGCAGACTCAGCTCTGCCCACCGCCCGCGCTTCCTCCCCCTTTCCTTTTTCAGCTTCCGTGTCTGTTGCTCGATTCCTGTTTTTCCACATGCCCATCATCTCTTCTCATGTAGCATGCCATGCCTGGTTGCAAACACCTGGTTTTGATTCAATAAAACAAAAGTTTAAAATTTGTATCTATTCTTAACCTTTCATTTTAAATATGACATTATTAAGTGCTTTATTAAAAAACAAAATCTTAATTTCTAATTTCTTATATATCCTCACATATATAATTTTATGTACGTGTCTATGTGGTTCATAAATGTGTTTTTTGAAAGCATTTTTTCTTTTTCTTTTAGGAGTCCTTCCCCTTTTCCCATTCTCCTCTGTCCTAAATTGCACGTCACTCTCTTCGATACTCACACCAGCAGACCCGTGGGGACAATAGGGATGGTGCTTTTCTCCGTGTTCCTACAGTTCCTCTGTGTTTTCCCCATGTAGTTCCACACACAAGCGTGTGTGCAAGCATGTAGACACACACAGACGGGCCCAGTGCTTTGCTGCCATCTCACAAAAGTGCTGTTGCAGTTTCCATGCTTCACTAGAGCTTGTTTGTTCGTGGGATTTATTTGTTCCTTTCGCTCAGTGACATCTCATGGGAATCCCTGAATCAGCTGCGTTCTTGCAGTTACTGGATACTCACTCCTCAGTTAATTTAATTCTTCGTAGTGGCTATTGAGTATTCCATCATGCAGTTGGACATATTTTACTCAGCCACTCTCCTCCTGATCGATGCTAACTTTCAGGTTTTTCATGCCAAGCAGTGTCACAATTTCTTAAGCTGTCTACAGAGTGGAAGATTTTCTAAGATAATTTCCAGGAACAGACATGATAGGTGAAAGGGTGTATTTTTAAATTTTTAAGAGATTTGGTAGATTGATTTTTTAAAGTTTTTACTACTGCAGAGACTTGTCAGCCATTCCCCACCACCTACGCTGCCACCATGTGCACCCCGTCAGACACCCACACTCCCTACTGTGTACACTCCACCTACATGCCCTACTGTGTGCACCCCGACAGACACCCACACTCCCTACTGTGCACACCCCAATCAGACACCCACATTTTCTACTGTGTACACCCTGACAGACGCCTACACGCCCTACTGTGTACACTCCACCTACAAGCCCTACTGTGTACACCCCAACAGACACCCACACTCCCTACCGTGTACACCCCAATCACACACCCACACCCCCTACTGTGTACACTCCACCTACACGCCCTACTGTGTACACTCCACCTACACGCCCTACTGTGTACACCCCAACAGACACCCATACTCCCTACTGTGTACACCCCGACAGACACCCACAGTCTCTACTGTGTACACTCCACCTACATGCCCTACTGTGTCCACTCCACCTACACGCCCTACTGTGTACACCCCAACAGACACACTCCCTACTGTGCACACCCCAATCACACACCCACACCCCCTACTGTGTACACCCAGACAGACACCCACACTCCCTACTATGTACACTCCACCTACATGCCCTACTGTGTACACCCCGACAGACACCCACACTCCCTACTGTGTACACCCATATCAGACACCTACATGCCCTATGTGTACACCCCTATCTGACACCTATATTCCCTACTGTGCACACTCTAATCAAAGACCCTACTGTGTACACCCCAATTTGACACCTACACGCCGTACTGTGTACACCCCAATCAGACACCTATATGCCATACTGTATACACCCCAAGACACCAACACACCCTACTGTGTACACTCCACCTACACTCCCTACTGTGCACACCCCATCAGACACCTATACTCTGTACTGTGTACACCCCTATCAGACACCTACACGCCCTACTGTGTACACCTCTATCAGACACCTACACGCCCTACTCTGCACACTCCTATCAGACACCTACACTCCCTACTGTCTACACCCCAATTAGACACCTATACGCCCTACTGTGTACACCCCAATCAGACACCTACGCTCCCTACTGTGTACACCTGTATCAGACACCTACACGCCCTACTGTGTACACCTGTATCAGACACCTACACGCCCTACTGTGTACACCCCAATCAGACACCTACACTCCCTACTGTCTACACCCCAATTAGACACCTATACGCCCTACTGTGTACACCCCAATCAGACACCTACGCTCCCTACTGCGTACACCTGTATCAGACACCGACACTGTCTACTGTGTACACCCCTAGACGCCTACACGCCCTACTGTGCACACCTGTATCAGACACCTACGCTCCCTACTGCGTACACCTGTATCAGACACCGACACTGTCTACTGTGTACACCCCTAGACACCTACACGCCCTACTGTGCACACCTGTATCAGACACCTACGCTCCCTACTGCGTACACCTGTATCAGACACCGACACTGTCTACTGTGTACACCCCTAGACGCCTACATGCCCTACTGTGCACACCTGTATCAGACACCTACACGCCCTACTGCGTACACCTGTATCAGACACCAACACTATCTACTGTGTACACCCTAGACGCCTACACGCCCTACTGTGCACACCTGTATCAGACACCTACGCTCCCTACTGCATACACCTGTATCAGACACCGACACTGTCTACTGTGTATACCCCTAGACGCCTACACGCCCTACTGTGCACACCTGTATCAGACACCTACGCTCCCTACTGCGTACACCTGTATCAGACACCGACACTGTCTACTGTGTATACCCCTAGACGCCTACACGCCCTACTGTGCACACCTGTATCAGACACCTACGCTCCCTACTGCGTACACCTGTATCAGACACCGACACTGTCTACTGTGTACACCCTAGACGCCTACACGCCCTACTGTGCACACCTGTATCAGACACCTACGCTCCCTACTGCGTACACCTGTATCAGACACCGACACTGTCTACTGTGTATACCCCTAGACGCCTACACGCCCTACTGTGCACACCTGTATCAGACACCTACGCTCCCTACTGCGTACACCTGTATCAGACACCGACACTGTCTACTGTGTATACCCCTAGACGCCTACACGCCCTACTGTGCACATCTGTATCAGACACCTACGCTCCCTACTGCGTACACCTGTATCAGACACCGACACTGTCTACTGTGTACACCCCTAGACACCTACACACCCTACTGTGCACACTCTACCGCAACATGCCTCACAGCCATCCCTTGTCACTGGTGGTGGTGGAGTATCCTGAAGTGTCTACTAGTCTGACAGTTGGTTACATCTCCTTGTTAAGTGACTGAGTTTGTCCCTATTAGTGATTTAAGCATTCTTTTTCATCTTATTGCTGGTGTTTGGAATTTAGTCTTATCTTAAAAGTCTCTATTTCATTGGCTAATTTTTTTCTTGGAATGCTTGTTGCATTCAGCTTGCAGGAATGTCTTGTGTATTAAGGGGCTTCTCATTTGGATGACAGTTTATTTCTCTAGATGCATCGTTTGTTGACCTCAGTTTTCATGTAGTTCATAATCCCTAAATAAGCATTGGCAAGTTTGACATATAAAACTTTCATATATCAACATTTTAACATTTACATAAAAATATATCTGTCGCTTATTTTTTATAGATTTCATATTTTGTAGTTGTTGTTACTGAGTCGCTGAGTCATGTCCAGCTCTTTGCAACCCCATGGACTGCAGCACACCAGGCTCTGCTACCCATTGCTGTCTCCTGTAGTTTGCTCAAGTTCATGTCCATTGAGTCAGGGATGCTATCTAACCATCTCATCCTCTGTCATGCCCTTCTCCTTTTGCTTCCAGTCATTCCCAGCATCAGGGTCTTTTCCAGTGAGTCAGCCCTTCAGCTTCAGCATCAGTCCTTCCAATGAGTATTCAGGGTTGACTTCCTTTAGGATTGACCGGTTTGATCTCCTTGCTGTCCAAGGACCCTCAAGGTCTTCTCCAGAGCCACAGTTTGAAAGCATCAGTGTTTTGGCATGGTTAGGGTCTTCTCTCCTGTACATTGCATTCATAGTGTCCTAGGTTTTCTTGAAGTATCTCATTCTTGCAGTTATTAAATTCTTACTCCTCAGCCAATTTAAGAGCATTTTACCAATACTCCTCTCAAGTACCAATGCAATTCTGGTAAAGTAATATTATGTACTTATATGAACTCTATGATTTTTTCATATTAATTACAGTAACATTATATATATAAACAAATAAATTTGGCATCTATATGATAATCTTCCTATTTCACCCTTTCCATTTGTTGAGATATTATGTCTTTCCTAAGCTTTCATAGTTTCTGTGCCTTTCTTGTTAAATTCATTTCTAAGTACCTGGTAATTTTGTTTGCTGTGTTGAATGGAAGACGCTCTCCCATTTATATTCCAGGGTGCTTCTTTTAATAGTTGAGAAAGCCTTAATTTACATATATTTTGTCTTATATGTGGTCACCTACCCTAAATCTCTTACTTCTCGTCAGGTTTTAAAAATAGATTCTTGATATTTATACCCTCTTCCCCACATTGCCAATGCTTATTTCTATATTTTTATATTCATAAACCTCTTTGGCCAGTGGCCTTCACGCTGATGCCCCTCTGTCCTTAGGGGTTCACAGAGATGAGGAAGGCATGTGCTTACTCGCTCAGTCCTGTCCAACTCTGTGACCCTGTGGACTGTAGTCCGCCAGGCTCCTCTGTCCATGGGATTCTCCGGGCAAGAACACTGGAGTGGGTTGCCATGCCCTCCTCCAGGGGATCTTGGACCCAGGGATCGAACTTGGGCCTCCTGCATTGCAGACAGATTCTTTACCAGCAGGTCCACCAGGGAAGCCCTAAGGGGCACCCAGAGGTTGGGAAAGAGCTCCTGGGCACAGGTGGCTTGAGGTGCAGTTTACAGATGGCCGGTCCCCATTCGTGTTCTTTGTTGAGAACATGACGTACATGCTGCCCTCTTTGTCTTCTGTTCTTTTACAGTAGTTTTTTTCACACTTGAATGAGAAAAACAAACACACTCCTTCAACATTGTCCCCAAAATGTAAGGACAATGATACAATTTGAAATATGAAAGCTAATATTAGTGTAGTTGGTAAGTCTGATGGGCAGTAAATAATTTTGTAAATTAGATGAATTACATTTTTTTTAGCTTTCAACAAAGCTGAATGGACACCTAATGGACCGTTGCCTGGATTTACAATGAGAATAGTAATTAATATTATCATTATACATGAATTATTTATAAAATCACATAGCTATCATAAAAGTAAAAATTATAGTAGTAATAGTTCATTAATAAGTAATTTATTATTGCTATTGTTTTGATGATAGATCTCTATGAGAATTTTTTTACCTCTATTAAGAAGGGAAATAAAAAATTCTGTTACATTCTTATAAAATATCTTTCTTGGCCCCTCTAGTTTTTCTAAAAACCAGCTTTCTTAGCATCTATATCCTTAAAAAAGAACACTGAGATACAATTTTATGTTGAAACTGTGTCATTCTATAAATAATAGTTATCCTGTGTATATGACCTAAATTCAGGTATGACCTAAATGAAATCCCTTACGATACACAGTGGAAGTAACGAATAGATCAGGGCATTAGATCTGGTAGACAGAATGCCTGAAGAACTATGGACGGAGGTTTGTGGCATTGTAGAGGAGCTGGTGATCAAAACCGTCCTCAAGGAAAACAAAGACAAAGTGATGGTCTGAGGAGGCCTTACAAATAGCTGAGAAAGGAAGAGAAGTGAAGGGCAAAGGAGAAAAGGAAAGATATGCCCATCTGAACACAGAGTTCCAAAGAATAGTGAAGCGAGAAAAGAAAGCCTTCCTCAGTGATCAAAGCAAAGAAATAGAGGAAAACAATAGAATGGGAAAGACTAGAGATCTCTTCAAGAAAATGAGAGATACCAAGGGAACATCTCATGCAAAGATGGGCTCGATAAAGGACAGAAATGGTCTGGACCTGACAGAAGCAGAGGTACTAAGAAGAGGTGGCGAGAACACACAGAAGAACTGCACAAAAAATGTCTTCATGACCCAGATAACCATAGTGGTGTAATCACTCACCTAGAACCAGACATCCTGGAGTTCAAAGTCAAGTGGGCCTTAAGAAGCATCACTATGAACAAAGCTAGTGGAGGTGATGGAATTCCTATTGAGCTATTTCAAATCCTAAAAGATGATGCTGGTAAAGTGCTGCACTCAATATGCCAGCAAATTTGGAAAACTCAGTAGTGGCCACAGGACTGGAAAAGGTCAGTTTTCATTCCAATCCCAAAGAAAGGCAATGCCAAGGGATATTCAAACTACCATACAATTGCACTCATCTCACACACTAGTAAAGTAATGCTCAAAATTCTCCAAGCTAGGCTGCAATAATATGTGAACTGAGAACTTCCAGATGTTCAAGCTGGATTTAGAAAAGGCAGAAGAACCAGAGATCAAATTGCCAACATCCGTTGGGTCACAGGAAAAGCAAGAGAGTTCCAGAAAAATGTCTACTTCTGCTTCATTGACTGCACTAAAGCCTTTGACTGTGTGGATCACAACAAACTGTGGGAAATCCTTCAAGAGATGGGAGTACCAGACCACCTTACCTGTCTCCTGAGAAATCCATATGCAAGTAAAGAACCAATAGCTACAACCGGACTTGGAAGAACGGACTGGTCCCAGATGGGGTAGGAGTACGTCAGGGCTGTATATTGTCACCCTGTCCGCTTAGCCTGTGGACAGAGTGCATCATGTGAAATGCCAGACTGGATGAAGCGCAAACTGGAGTCAAGATTGCCAGGAGAAATGCCAGTACCAACCTCAGACATGCAGATGACACCACACATAGGGCAGAAGTCAAAGAGGAGCTAAAGAGCCTTTTGATGGACGTGAGAGAGGAGAGTGAAAAAGCTGGATTAAAACTCAGTATTCAGAAACCTAAGATCATGACATCTAGTCCCATCACATCATGGCAAATAGATGGGGAAACAATGGAAACAGAGAGAGACTTTATTTTCTTGGGCTCCAAAATCACTGTAGATGGTGTCTGCAGTCATGAAGCTAAAAGATGCTTGTTCCTTGGAAGAAAAGCTATGAGCAACCTAGATAGTGTATTAAAAAGTAGAGACATTACTTTGCCAACAAAGTTTCATATAATCAAAGCTATGTTGTTGTTTTTTTTTTTTTCCAGTAGTCTTGTATGAATGTGAGAGTTGGACCATACAAAAAGCTGAGCACTGAAGAGTTGATGCTTTTGAACTGTGGTGTTGGAGGAGACTCTTGAGAGTCCCTTGGACTGCCAGGAGATCAAACCAGTTGACCCTAAAGGAAATCAGTCCTGAATATTCATTGGAAAGACTGGTGCTGAAGCTGAAACTCCAGGACTTTGGCCACTTGATGCGAAGAACTGGCTCACTAGAAAAGACCCCAGTGCTGTGAAAGCTTGGAGAATGGGGGGGGGGGGAGAAGGGGACGGCAAGGATGAGATGATTGGATGGGTCACTGTTTGATGCACATGAGCTTGAGCAAGCCTGAAAGAAAGTGGAAGAGAAGTTGCTCAGTCGTGTCTGACTCTTTGTGACCCCATGGACTGTAGCCCGCTAGGCTCCTCTGTCCATGGGAGTCTCCAGGCCAGAATACTGGAGTGGGTTGCCATTTCCTTCTCCAGGGGATCTTCCTGACCCAGGGATCGAACCCAAGTCTCCCACATTGCAGGCAGATACTTTAACCTCTAAGCCACGTGCTGCAATCCATGGGGTCACAAAGAATCGGTCACCACTGAGCAACTTAAGTGAACTGAACGGTGTATATGAACCAATTTTTCAAAGTCTAGTCCACCTGTTGAAATACATTCAAGTGACACTTTAATGTTTAGTAAATTAATGAGTTTATAATATTTTTAAAGTTTTGATCAATGTGTGCTTATAATGATCATGATAACTCAATCTATAAGAAATTATTAAATAGATGATTGTGTTATATAAAAGAAAATTTTTAAAATAAATTTAGTACAAATTCTTGTTGTAGAAACTTGCATAAGTTCAGTTCAGTTGCTCAGTCATTTCTGACTCTTTGCGACCCCATGGACTGCAGCACGCCAGGCCTCCCTGTCCATCCCCAACTCCTGGAGTTTACGCAAACTCATGTCCATTGAGTTGGTGATTTCATCCAACCATCTCATCCTCTGTCGTCCCTTTCTCCTCACACCTTCAATCTTTCCCCGCATCAGGGTCTTTTCAAATGAGTCAACTCTTCATATTAGGTGACCAAAATATTGGAGTTTCAGCTTCAACATCAGTCCTTCCAATGAATATTCAGGGTAGATTTCCTTTACGATGGACTGGTTGGACCTCCTTGCAGTCCAAGGGACTCTCAAGAGTCTTCTCCAACACCACAGTTAAAAGTACGATATTAATATACTGGTTAAAAATCTTTGGAACAAATGAAGCGAAAATATGATTTAAAGATTTAAAATGAACAGTATATAATTTCTGACTATTAAAAAATCTTGATTTTCTTTAATGAATGGTGATGGGTTCAGAGCATTATCATATTTAGATCCTTTTACCCAAAAAGGGAGTGACACGAATTTTAAGTAACTGACATTAAAATATGCTAAAATTACACCCTTAATCTTACATTTAACAATTTTAGGTATCAGTTTAAAAATACACATATCAATACTTCTTTAAAAATTACTTTAGATGTTAAACAAGCAAGACTGTCTGAAAATCACTGGCTTGGTGATTGCAAATTTTATTATTCTGGTAATTTTGGAAAAAGATGTATCCATTTTCTGTGAACATGTAATTGCAGTGCCATGAATTGTAATTTATGTGCCTGAGGTCATGCAGATATTAGACGTTTACTGTCTGCCTTACGTTTGGTCTATTTTCTGTTTATATCCAGGTATCCCTCTTGATTGAAAGAGGATAAAATAATTATATTTCAATCAACTAGAGTGATTTTAAATACCTGCTTATCAAGAACAGTATTTGGCATTCTTGGGTATCTTACATGCGCATGAAGTCGCTCAGTTGTCTCCAACTCTTTGCAACCCCATGGACTGTAGGCTACCAGGGTCCCCTGTTCATGGGGATTTTCCAGGCAAGAATACTGGAGTGGGTTGCCATTTCCTTCACCAGGGGATCTTCCCAATCCAGGGATCGAACCCGGGTCTCTTGCAGGCAGACGCTTTACCCTCTGAGCCCCCAGGGAAGCCCTGGTATCTATATACTATATACTAATAAAGTTTCTAAATGTTCCCCTCTTATGTATCTATTTGCTTTGTGCAGGTAGCAGAAACGAGTATAATCTGTATCCTGAACTTTCCAGCTATCGTGAGAGAGTTGGTAAGTAAAAATGTTTCTGTTTTAAAAGATTTGTAACCATCTTATAATCACAAACCTCCTAACTAATTTGGCAGGTTGTGAAAATATCAATACCTCTTATTTCATTAATAGGATGTTCATGTTACTTTGAGAAGAACTTCATTTAAAACAGACCCTGCACAATTGGACTAATCAAACTTGATGAAGTCAGCAGATAGACTGGACCTGCTTGGGAAAGGGCCACTGGCCCCTGAGGGGTTAGGGGCCTTGACTGCCGTTGAGCAGAAGTGGCCTTGGCAGTGTGACTCTGGGGCTAGCGTCCCTTTTCTCAGACCCTCTAAAGTCTCCACCTATAGTCTAAGTGCCTGATAAATATTAGAAATAACTCTTAAAAAGCAATGAGGGAAGATAAGAAACAAAACCCTAAGTGGGATCTGGGCACAGAGGCTCAGACTTACAGCCAGCACTTTTATTCTCTGGGTGTGTGTTCCAAACACTTTACTTCCCATGGCTGGTCGGTTGGTTGGGTTTTGCTTTTATATTTGAGGGTAGCACAAGCTAAATGTTTCAAACAGTAGGTAATAAGTTAATATTAATGTTAATTTATTTTAGTCCTTTCTTAACATATAAGGGATTTTGAAAAGGAAAATGCAAGGAAAGATTTAAAGTCTATTTTAAAAATAAAGCTTACTTTACATTGCTGTGTGAAATCAGTTAAACTCTTACTAAGGACTTCCTTATGCCAGTCTATCAGCCTTGCAGAGAAAAGTCCCAGCCCTGTGACTCCTCGGTCCTGAGGCTTGAGTTGAAAACCTGTCTGAGCAGGACTCCTGGCCACCCCGGCTGCGCGGGCCCGCCCCGGCTGGCTGTCCTGGCCACCCCGGCTGGCTGTCCTGGCCCCGCCCTGGCTGGCTGTCCTGGGCCTGCCCCACGCTGCATGGGCCTGCCCCGTCTGAGCAGGACTCCTGGCCGCCCCGGCTGGCTGTCCTGGGCCTGCCCCACGCTGCGTGGCCCTGCCCCAGCTGGCTGTCCTGGGCCTGCCCCACGCTGCGTGGCCCTGCCCCGGCTGGCTGTCCTGGGCCTGCCCCGGCTGCGTGGGCACAGCGATGGTTCTCCAGGTGGTGTGTGCTTTTGCTTCACACCTTTGGAAGCTCCTGCTACCAAGTCTTCTGACCTCACGGTAAAATGGGGTGAGCATCCATAGCCCTGTTAACTGAGGTTTTCGTACCTGGAGGTCCAAACCTCCGTGGTCAGCATCCATCACCGCCCCCGTCCGTCCTCTGACTGGCAGGGGCCCTCTGGGCCTGGCGCATAGCTCTCTGCCATGAGGCTGTCCTGAGCTGTGTGTGCCTGAGGACTAGGCCCACTCAATGCCAGTGGTGCCCCCTCCCTGAGTGTGACAACCACAGACGCCCTTCGTCTTCTGACTTTGCCGTTTGAGAATCATGGGTCTCGTGAGCTCTCCTGGTGGCCCCATCCTGCTCACTCACACTCCTGTAGAGAGATTGCGGTCACCAAGGGCTGTGGACCCCACCTGTATCCTGGGGCATGTGGGTGCCAGGGTCGGGTCAGCTGCCCAGAGCATCACGGCAGCAAAGGCCCGCTTCCCGTGCATCCTGGAGGGACCTTCCAAGGGCTGAGGTTCTTCTGAGTCGTGTCCAGGGCCAGATGTGACAATGCCACGTGGGTCACATCATGCAGGCTCCACTGAGGAGTGAGATGAGACGGTGGCATCCCGTGGCCGCAGACTTGCTAATTATGAGCTCAGAGCAGCTGCCAGTCACCACAGCCGACTGTAATCTGTTTCCTGTTAAGTATGGCCCTGATTGGGGAGAGAAAGCTAACGTCTATTTGAATAAACTTGAATATTTGGATACAAAATAGTCAGTTGCTTCAGAGACCCTCCAGATTGTCTCGAAGTGTAGGAATGTGGTCTTGAAGGCGCGTGTCCTCAGCGCCTGGACACTGGCCGTTCGGGTGCCCTGTGGGCCTTACTGCCCTGCGCTCCACGGTTGTCTCCCTCCCTGGAAGAACAGACCCTCTTGGCTGGCCTCTTCTAATGGATTGCGTTGTGGACATTAAACTTCTTCTATGGAAACTGTCCCTACTACTTACAGTAAAGAGGAACTTTAAGTCATTTTGAGCTTATTGAAGAAAAAGCCAGCAGGGGGACCTGGCACCGAGTGGACGTGAACTGGTCCCTGCTGGGGGCGTCTGCTCTCACCTGAGCCCAGCTCTCTCCTTTGTTTCCTGTGAATGAACTTTCCCAACAACCCCTCAACTCAAGACCCTCCTGCACCCTCCTAGAAGAGAGGGATTTGCCTGACTGGTGAATGGGTGAGGAATTTGGCCCACCTCTGTCTGCCTATCCTGCCCACACCCTTCACCAGCTCTGCCAGCAGCAACCCCTCCCTCTGCTTCACCTCTGTCCGGGGTGGACGCCAGGAGGAACGCGGAGCGCCAGCCTCCTCCCACCCCGCAGCACCGCCTCGTCCTCTGCTGTGACTCAGAACCCCTGCTTGGCCCTTAGACCCGTTTTTCCTGTTACTGTTTTATCTTTATCTTATTTGGAAGCTGCAATTCAGAGGCAGTTAGACAACCTCCGGCAGGGGGAGGGGCAAACATTGAATCTGTTCTGCAATCCCTTCTGTCTTTTCTTCAGGTCATAATATCTTTCTTCCTCTAATTATTCATTATAAAATATATTTCTAAAACTGCTAAGAACAAATTCAGGGATCAGCAGCAGCAGATATTCCTATTATTTGTACAGTCTGGATAACTCAGTGACCCCGGAAAATAGTTTGCCTAACCAAACTACAGGGAGGGAACGCAGCCCCACCCATCAGCCGGAAATTGGATTAAAGATTTACTGAGCTTGGCCTCCCCAAGCATAGCAAGACCCAGTTTTCCCCACAGCTAGTCCCTCCCATCAGACGCTTCCACAAGTCTCTTATCCTTCTCCATCAGAGGGCAAACAGACTGAAAACCACAGTCACAGAAAACTACCCAAACTGACCACATGGACCACAGCCTGGTGTAACTCAGTGAAACTGAGAGCCATGCTGTGTGGGGCCACCCAAGACGGGCGGGTCATCGTGAAGAGTTCTGACAAAAGGTGGTCCACTGGAGAAGGGAATGGCAAACGCTTCAGTATTCTTGCCTTGAGAACCCCATGAACAGTATGAAGAGACAAAAAGGACACTGACAGATGAGCTCCCCAGGTCGGAAGATGCCCAATATGCTCCTGGAGAAGAGGGGAGAACTGGCTCCAGAAGGAATGAAGAGGCGGGGCCAAAGCGAAAGCAGTGCCCTGTTGTGGATGTGACTGGTGGTAAAAGTAAAGTCCAATGCTGTAAAGAACAATAGTGCCCAGGAGCCCGGGATGCCAGGCCTGTGAATCACAGGAGCCCGGGATGCCAGGCCCATGCATCACAGGAGCCCGGGATGCCAGGCCCGTGAATCACAGGAGCCTGGGATGCCAGGCCTGTGAATCCAGAAGTCCAATGCTGTAGGGAGCAATAGTGCACAGGAGCCCAGGATGCCAGGCCCGTGAATCACAGGAGCCCGGGATGCCAGGCCCGTGAATCACAGGAGCCTGGGATGCCAGGCCCGTGAATCCAGGCAGACTGGGAGCGAGCATGACAAGAGTGAACATGCACGTTCCAGGAATCAGGGAACTGAAATGGGCTTGAGGGGGCGAATTTAATTCCAATGACTGTTGTATCTACTACTATGGGCAAGAATCCCTTAGAAGCAAAGGAATAGCCATCATCGTCAATAAAAGAGTCTTAAATGCAGTACTTGGGGGCAATCTCAAAAGCAACAGAATGATCTTGGTTCGTTTCCAAGGTAAACCATTGAGTATCATAGTAATCAAAGTCTATGCCCCAACCACTAATGCTGAAGAAGCTGAACAGTTCTATGAAGACCTACAAGACCTTCTAGAACTAACACCAAAAAAAAAAAAAAAAAAGCAAAAGTAATACCTGGAGTAACAGGCAAGTTTGGTCTTAGAGTACAAAATAAAATGGCAAAGGCTAACAGTTTTGCCAAGAGAACACACTGGTCATAGCAAACACCCTCTTCCAACAACACAAGAGATGACCCTATACATGGACATCACCAGATGGTCAATACCAAAATCAGACTGATTATATTCTTTGCAGCCAAAGATGGAGAAGCTCTATACAGTCAGCAAAAACAAGACTGGGAGCTGACTGGGGCTCAGATCATGAACTCGTTATTGCAAAGTTCATACTTAAATTGAAGAAAGTGGGGAAAACCACTAGACCATTCGGGTATGACCTAAATCAAACCCCTTTGATGATAAGTGGAAGTGAGAAATAGATTCAAGGGGTCAGACCTGATAGATAGAGTGCCTGAAGAACTATGGACGGAGGTTCATGACATTGTACAGGAAGCAGTGATCAAATCATTCCCAAGAAAATGAAAGGCAAAACGGCTGTCTGAGGAGACCTTACAAATAGCTGAGGAAAGGAGAGAAGCAAAAGGCAAAGGAGAAAAGGAAAGATATACCTATTTGAATGCAGAGTTCCAAAGAATAGCAAGGAGAGATAAGAAAGCCTTCCTCAGTGATCAGTGCAAAGAAATTGAGGAAAACAATAGAATGGGAAAGACTAGAGATCTCTTCAAGAAAATTAGAGACACCAAGGGACCATTTCATGCAAAGATGGGCTCGATAAAGGACAAATGGTATGGAGCTAACAGAAGCAGAAGATACTAAGAAGAGGTGGCAAGAATACACAGAAGAACTACACAAAAAACATCTTCATGACCCAGATAACCATGATGGTTTGATCACTCACCTAGAGCCAGACATCCTGGAATGCAAAGTCAAGTGGGCCTTAGGAAGCATCACTATGAACAAAGCTAGTGGAGGTGATGGAATTCCTATTGAGCTATTTCAAATCCTAAAAGATGATGCTGGTAAAGTGCTGCACTCAATATGGCAGCAAATTTGGAAAACTCAGCAGTGGCCACAGGACTGGAAAAGGTCAGTGTTCATTTCAAACCCAAAGAAAGGCAATGCCAGAGAATGTTCAGACTACCACACACTTGCAAAATAATGCTCAAAATTCTCCAAGCGAGGCTTCAACTGTATGTGAACTGAGAACTTCCAGATGTTCTGGGTTTAGAAAAGGCAGAGGAACCAGAGATCAAATTGCCAACATCTGTTGGGTAATAGGAAAAGCGGGAGAGTTCCAGGAAAATACCTACTTCTGTTTCACTGCCTACACCAAAGCCTCTGACTGTGTGGATCACAGCAAACTGTGGGAAATCCTTCAAGAGATGGCAGTACCAGACCACCTTGCTTGCTTCCTGAGCAATCTGTATGCAGGTCAAGAAGCAACAGTTAGAACTGGACATGGAACAATGGACTGGTTCCAAATTGGGAAAGGAGTACGTCTAGGCTGTATACTGTCACCCTGCTTATTTAACTTATATGCAGAGTTCATCATGTGAAATGCTGGGCTGGATGAAGCACAAGCTGGAATCAAGATTGCAGGGAGAAATATCAATAACCTCAGATATGCAGATGATACCACCCTGATGGCAGAAAGCAAAGAGGAACTAAAGAGCCTCTTGATGAAGTTGAAAGAGGAGAGTGAAAAAGCTGGCTTAAAACTCAACATTCAGAAACCTAAGATCATGGCATACTATAAAGCAATTATCCTTCCATTAAAAATAAAATAATTTTTTAAGAAGGTAAAATGTACTGATGAATCCAAGTTCAATATATTGAATGCAATTTAAGACTTCTATGGTTGCTGAAGACTCTGTGGCTTAATCTCAGTAGTGATTAAGATTGCCTGGATACAGGCTTCCGAGATTTGAATCTCACCCCCTGGGCAGATTACTTAACATTTGTAGGTCTCAGGTTCATTTTCTGGGAAGTGGCGTGAGAGCTCCCTCCCTGGAAGTGAGGAGCAAGTGTGTCCATCACAGTGCCTGGCTGAAGGCCCCGTCGCCGTTCCACTGTGTCCACGCGGAGCGCCGGCTTGCACCCTTAATTGAGTAATTAGTGCTACAGGTGTGTGCATGTACTACAGCTAAGGTGGCTGCAGCTTCCAGAACATTCCCTCATCTTCACAGGCACCCTTTTTACTTGCTTCTGTTCTCCACAGTGCTTGGGAGACAAGAAGGGGGCGGAGGAGTTATTGAGGGCTTTCATTAATTGCGTTTGGTATGTTGAGACTGAGCTTTATGTATGGAAGTCATGGATACAATTACTGATGAAACCACCTTCAGAGTGACTTCTCCTCTGACGCTGGCTTGACCTCAGTGAGGCTGCCGCGAGGGCTCTCTGCTCGTCCCCAGTGCAGCGCCGTCGCCCGTCTTCATAGTGCGCAGTGACGGCCGTTCTTATTCCTTAATGGTTGTGTAACTGCTTTGATTTATCCAGACTGTATCAAAACTTTATTCTTTCATGACACACTTTTGCTCTTATTTCTTTAAAATAAATAAGTTAAAAGTAAACAGTATAAAATATAAAAATATATAGACCTCTGTTTTATAGATAAAAACTATACCAACAATATCACTGATATAATTATGTTAGGTATTATTAAAGTTATTTCTTTAGGAGAATTCAACTACATGGCACACGCTTTATTAAAAAAACTGTAGCACCATCTTGTGTAAGATACAAATTCAGTGCTTCAGTAAATGTAATTTTATTAGAGTGTTGACTATTTTCATTTCTTACTAATAGGTCAAGGTCACTTTATTTTTTATGATTATAGTATTATAGATTCAAGCAAGTAACTAGATTTAGAATTTGGTTATATATGCTTTCAGTATCTCTGTACTAAGATGCGTTAAACAAGCATCTAACTGCCTAATTCATGCACAGAATTATATGAAACATGGAAATACCAAATTCCACGTAGCTGAGTACACAGTGAATATGTTTTTTAATCTCTTAAGATTCTGTACAATTTATAATAGTTAATGTGTGTTGCTCATGTTACCCACTCAGTCCTCAAAGGTGTTTTTTCTGAATGCTTGCTGAAGCTCTGATTAAACGTCTGCAGGCAGGCGTCTTGATGTGCTAATTTGAATTTCGTCTCTCTTTTGAAAGAAAGGGTCAAACATGGAAGTGGAAACCGCCATAAAAGCCTAGAGGGAGATAAATGCCCACGGATGGCGCAGCAGATGCACCTGAGCTGCGGCCCACATCCTCAGCGACCACAGAGCATGGTTCTTAAATTCAATCTTTTATGATACAATCAAGAGTGTAAAATATCAGCTTTTACCCAATAGTATAATTCACTGCAACTACCATGACTCTCCTATTAAAATAGGGAAAACGTAATAATATTATCTTACAGACTAGACAAAATTGAAGCAGTTAGAACCACAGGGATTTGCCAAACACATATGTAAGTATATAATAATATACAGTTTGACTTGTGTCATTTAGGAAATGTTATTTCCAAATATTTGCTCTTTACAAAGAAAAACATAAGGTTAACAATGTGACGAAAAGTCACGGAGACCGCGTGCTCTGGGCTCTGCTGGCCTCCCACACGAGAACCCCAAGCCCTGAGCTGCTGGTTTATCTTTTCCCTACACATGCTTCCTGCTTTTCTCATAAAAATGTGAATAAATATTTTTTTCTTGTTTTAGGCAAGTCACACCAACCCATAGAAGTGACAGCACTATATTCTTTTGAAGGACAACAGCCAGGAGATTTGAATTTTCAAGCTGGAGACAGAATCACAGTTATATCAAAAACAGATTCACATTTCGACTGGTGGGAAGGAAAGCTTCGAGGTCAAACTGGCATTTTTCCAGCCAACTATGTTACCATGAATTAAAGTTTATATAATTTTGTTCTTTGAGAATTATAAAAAAATTAGTTCTACACTGGAGGGAATTACTATTCAGTTAAATAATGTTTAGTATAAATGTAAAGACACCTCTGTTTATTCCATAAACTTTTATCTAGTATGTAAAAGATTTTGGCTTTATATATATATATATATATGGTTAACTTACATATCTTTACTTTCCATTGATTTTTTAATCACATATACTATTTAATAGTTAATGTCACATTTTTCTTGTGCTCATTTTCAAACATACACTAAACATTTGATTTGCCTATGTATATGGTGACTTGATTGTATCTTGAGAATCTAAGGATTAGGGTATGAATACCACTTCATATATTTGCAAAATGACTAGAAAAGAATAAATCAGCTTAAATGGTATATTAAGTAATACTTAGAGTTGGAGATATTGACTAGAATAGTAATCCTTAAAAATTATCTCTATATCTTCAAAAATTATATGTGTATGAAACATTACAAAGAATTTCAAAGAAATCCAACTATGCATTAAAAAGATGACATCTGTTAGCTTCCCTTCTTTATGAAGTGATGCTCGCTCATATGTAACAGTAAAGTTAGGTTGATATGCTTCCATTATCTCTAAATAAATGTTTTTAAAATGCTAAGTTACTGTCTTGATTTTGGTTTTCTTATTTTCTTTTTGTAACCAGAGGTCTGTGGTTGGTCTGGAGGTTAAAATCCACCTCCACGACTGTGTTGCTAACTTCTTTTTTTTTTTTTCAGCTTTCTTAACATGTAATTTCTTTGCATTGATCGCTGAGGAAGGCTTTCTTATCTCTTCTTGCTGTTCTTTGGAACTCTGCATTCAGATGCTTATATCTTTCCTTTTCTCCTTTGCTTTTCACTTCTCTTCTTTTCACAGCTATTTGTAAGGCCTCCTCAGACAGCCATTTTGCTTTTTTGCATTTCTTTTCCATGGGGATGGTCTTGATCCCTGTCTCCTGTACAATGTCACAAACCTCCATCCATAGTTCATCAGGCACTCTATCTATCAGATCTAGTCCCTTCAATCTATTTCTCACTTCCTCTGTATAATCATAAGGAATTTGATTTAGGCTATACCTGAATGGTCTAGTGGTTTTCCATACTTTCTTCAATTTAAGTCTGAATTTGGCAATAAGGGGTTCATGATCTGAGCCACAGTCAGCTCCTGGTCTTGTTTTTGCTGACTGTATAGAGCTTCTCCATCTTTGGCTGCAAAGAATAGAATCAATCTGATTTCGGTGTTGACCATCTGGTGATGTCCATGTGTAGAGTCTTCTCTTGTGTTGTTGGAAGAGGGTGTTTGCTATGACCAATGTGTTTTCTTGGTAGAACTCTATTAGCCCTGCTTCATTCTGTACTAAAGCCCAAATTTGCCTGTTACTCCAGGTGTTTCTTGACTTCCTTCTTTTGCATTCCAGTCCCCTATAATGAAAAGGACATCTTTTTTTGGTGTTAGTTCTAAAAGGTCTTGTAGGTCTTCATAGAGCCGTTCAACTTCAGCTTCTTCAGTGTTACCGGTTGGGGCATAGGCTTGGATTACTGTGATATTGAATGGTTTGCCTTGGAAACGAACAGAGATCATTCTGTCGTTTTTGAGATTGCATCCAAGTACTGCAATTCAGACTCTTTTCTTGACTCTGAGGGCTACTCCATTTCTTCTAAGGGATTCCTGCCCACAGTAGTAGATATAATGGTCATCTGAGGTAAACTCACCTGTTCCAGTCCATTTTAGTTCGCTGATTTTGGATGTCAACGTTCACTCTTGCCATCTCCTGTTTGACCACTTCCAATTTGCCTTGATTCATGGACCTAACATTCCAGATTCCTATGCGATATTGCTCTTTACAACATCGGACCTTGCTTCCACATGACCTCACATCCACAGCTGGGTATTGTTTTTGCTTTGGCTCCATCCCTTCATTCTTTCTGGAGTTATTTCTCCACTGATCTCCAGCAGCATACTGGGCACCCACTGACCTGGGGAGCTCCTCTTTCAGTATCCTATCATTTTGCCTTTTCATCCTGTTCTTGAGGTTCTCAAGGCAAGAATTCTGCAAAGAAATAGAGGAAAATATGCAAAGAAATAGAGGAAAACAACAGAATGGGAAAACTAGAGATCTCTTCAAGAAAATTAGAGATACCAAGGGAACATTTTGTGCAAAAATGGGCTTGAAAAGGACAGAAATGGTATGGACCTAACAGAAGCAGAAGATAATAAGAAGAGGTGGCAAGAATACACAGAAGAACTATACAAAAAAGATCTTAACGACCCGGATAATCACGATGGTGTGATCACTCACCTAGAGCCAGACATCCTGGAATGTGAAGTCAAGTGGGCCTTAGAAAGCGTCACTACGAACAAAGCTAGTGGAGGTGATGGAATTCCAATCGAGCTGTTTCAAATCCTGAAAGATGATGCTGGTAAAGTGCTGCACTCAATATGCCAGCAAATTTGGAAAACTCAGCAGTGGCCACAGGACTGGAAAAGGTCAGTTTTCATTCCAATCCCAAAGAAAGGCAATGCCAAAGAATATTCAAACTACTATACGATTGCACTCATCTCACATGCTAGTAAAGTAATGCTCAAAATTCTCCAAATTAGGCTTCAACAGTATGTGAACCATGAATTACCAGATGTTCAAGCTGGATTTAGAAAAGGCAGAAGAACCAGAGATCAAATTGCCAACATCTGTTGGAACATTGAAAAAGCAAGAGAGTTCCAGAAAAGCATCTATTTCTGCTTTATTGACTATGCCAAAGCCTTCAACTGTGTGGATCACAACAAACTGTGGAAAATTCTGAGAGAGATGGAAATACCAGACCACATGACCTGTCCCCTGAGAAACCTATATGCAGGTCAGGAAGCAACAGTTAGAACTGGACATGGAACAACAGACTGGTTCCAAATAGGAAAAGGAGTACGCCAAAGCTGTATGTTGTCACCCTGCTTATGAGTACATCATGAGAAATGGTAGGCTGGATGAAGCACAAGCTGGAATCAAGATTGCCGGGAGAAATATCAATAACCTCAGATATGCAGATGACACCACCCTTATGGCAGAAAGTGAAGAAGAACTAAAGAGCCTCTTGATGAAAGTGAAAGAGGAGAGTGAAAAAGTTGGCTTAAAGCTCAACATTCAGAAAACGAAGATCATGGCATCCGGTTCCATCACTTCATGGCAAGTAGATGGGGAAACAATGGAAACAGTGAGAGACTTTATTTTCTTGAGCTCCAACATCACTGCAGATGATTCCTGTAGCCATGAAATTAAAAGACACTTGCTCCTTGGAAGAAAAGCTATGACCAGCCTAGACAGCATGTTAACAATTAGAGACACTATTTTGCCAACAAAGGTCTGTCTAGTCCAAGCTATGGTTTTTCCAGTAGTCATGTATGGATATGAGAGTTGGACTATAAAGAAAGCTTAGCACCAAGAATTGATGCTTTTGAACTGTGGTGTTGAAGAAGATTCTTGAGAGTCCCTTGGACTGCAAGGAGATCAACCAGTCCATTCTAAAGGAGATCAGTCCTGAATATTCATTGGAAGGACTGATGTCGAAGCTGAAACTCCAATACTTTGGCCACCTGATGTGAAGAATTGACTCATTTGAAAAGACCCTGATGCTGGGAAAGAGTGAAGGCAGGAGGAGAAGGGGACGATAGAGGATGAGATGGTTGGATGGCATCACCGACTCGATGGACGTGAGTTTGAGTAAACTCTGGGAGTTGGGGATGGACAGGGAAACCTGGCGTGCTGCAGTCCATGGGGTCACAAAGAGTCGGACAGGGTTGAGCGACTGAACTGATTTGTCATTTGTTGCTAACTCTTCATCAATTACAATGTTTTCTTATTTAGGAGATACCTAAGTTTTCATTTTGTAAAACCCAACAGCTATATTAGAATATGTTCATTTTTATTTAAAAAGTGATCCTTTTCCTTTAACTCAGGCTTACATGTAAATATTTGCTGTTTTCTTTCATGTTAGATGATTCCAGTCTTCCATTTAGCATGCCAATACAAAATAAAATTTCCTTTTAATAAGTGTTTAGTAACAAAGCAGATGGTTTTCTAAAGTGGTAAGAAATTGTGAAATTATGTATGAATGACTGATGTTTGAGAAGCGGTTTCTCGGACTGGACGGTTTAGTGCTTTCTGGACTCCGTTTCTGTCCTCATGCTTTGGAAATGCCTTTATATACAAGCGCCGGCGTGAGCATCTGAGGTGCTGCAGTGTTGGCGTTTGTGTCTAGAGTGCAGTTTCCAGTAAACTTCCGCGCGGTCTTTGGAGATAACCATGTAAAGAAAGCGTTGTTTTAAACTGCACCAGAGAACGCGAACGTGACATGACGTGAGAGGAAACCCGTGCCGTGAGCCTGTGCTGCAGGCGGGCCCCTGGAGGGGCAGGAGGGGGAGCCTCAGTCTAACGCCGACAAGATTTTGACTGAGGAAAACAGGTTCAGAAGTCCCACACTCTAGCTGGTGAGTGTGCTCGGCGTGTGGGGCGCAGTCGTAGCCGTGCACGCCCCGGGACTGAACAAACAGGCGGGCCCTGTCTCACGTGAAACGAGTTACCAGCTCAGCCCCCGGGAATAAGACGAGGAGGAGCGCCCTCGGCTTGAGGTTGGAGTCAGAGGCACTGACTGTTGCTCACGGCTTGCGATACGTGTGCAGACAAACGGACACGGACCGTCCACACCACGTGCTCCCAGCTCTGCACCGAGAGGGCCCCGGAGCCAGGAGCCCCTGCTGTCTGAGCTCACCCAGCCCCCGAGATCCTCATTCTGAAACACCGTGAAAATAGCAATGCCATCTAAACGTCAATGAAAGAATTGGCCGATGCCGCTATCGGAGACAGGAAAATACTAGACGAGCCTGAGAAACCTTGTGGGGCCAGAAAGTAAGGAAGAGCTCAGAAAGGGTCTGGGATGTGGGGATGGCCCAGGCCCTCACCAAAGAGAGTGCCCAGTGACCAGGCTGAAAAATCTGAGCAGCAAAATAATGAAAGCTTTCTATTATAATCCAGAAAAGAAACACCCAGAGTTCATACTGCTATTACTAACTGGATAAATGAATAAATGGGGAAGAAGGGCAGCTCTTCCTCAGAAAAGAATTCCAATCAATAATGTTAAAAGAATCAAGAAAATATAAAATCACCTAAGAACACAATAGTAATCATTCTAGCAGGCCAGATCTACTCACAGATTCAAAATTAGGGGCAGGAGATTCATACATAGTTCAAAGTGTCTCCCCAAGGTAGCTGATTAAAATGGGAAACTGATAACCCCACAATGAGAAAGTCCAGTAGGCGTTACTTCCGCCAAGTGACCAAGGCTGGTCGCGCCAGTAGCAACACTGAGCGGCAGTTTGAATGCTCTTCAAAAGCACCTCCTCACCTTGACAGATGGGAGGCCAAGCAGGGTCCACGTTGGAGGAGAGCAAGGAGAGGCTCCTGGGCCAGCAAAGGGCATGGACGGAAAGCGCAAAATGCAAGCAGAGTCTAACGTTGACCGTTTCGATAACTAACAAGATATTAACATAGGAGGAAGACAGGAAGATCTATCTAGAAGTTTTACAAGCTTTCTATAGTCTAGAAGTATGTCAAAATAAAAAATGCACAATTGCAATTAGCTTTTGTGCATGAAAAGAGTTTTAAAAGGTTTGCATGCTTAAGCGTTGCTAGAGTGTGCCTTTCCGGCCTGAATCCCTCTGCTCGGCGTTCTTTAGGGTTTAGGCTAAGTTGCTGTGCTTGGCAGGGTTGTTACTGTGTTTGGCTTTTCTGAATGTTTTTATATGCATGTTTACATTATTTCATAATTATGTTTTTATTATCATAGCAGAGTAAGCGGAGCTGTCTGTCTTCAGACACAGCTCTTGTGGGACAACAGCAAAGGGTGGAAAGTAGAAACCAGCAAGGAGACTCTGCCTGAAGCAAAGCTGGGGTCCTTCTCATGAGCTTAGCAGGCCACCCCGTGGTCCTAGGGCTCCCTGCTCGTGTAGGAAGAGAGAAGCTGGGAAAGCTTCTCAGTATTGGACACTGGTTTGAAGCAAAAACCAGTCCTGAGTGATTTCTCTTCCCTTTCTCGATCTGGGCAAAGCCAAGCTGTGAACACACTGCTCCTTGACCAGCTGGTTCCACCGGTAGTTTCCAGACTTCATTTGGTTTTCACAAATGATTAAGGTTCATGTTCAGATAAAATCTGAGGGGCTAGTTCACTCTATCAGACTGATCTCTCCATCAGTTCAGTTCAGTTCAGTCGCTCAGTTGTGTCCGACTCTTTGCAACCCCATGAATCGCAGCACACCAGGCCTCCCTGTCCATCACCAACTCCCGGAGTTCACTCAGACTCACGTCCATCGAGTCAGTGATGCCATCCAGCCATCTCATCCTCGGTCGTCCCCTTCTCCTCCTGCCCCCAATCCCTCCCAGCATCAGAGTCTTTTCCAATGAGTCAACTTGTCGCATGAGGTGGCCAAAGTACTGGAGTTTCAGCTTTAGCATCATTCCTTCCAAAGAATGATCTCTCCATCAAATACCCCCAAATCCTTATTGGTCACAGTGTAAATCAATAGAGCTTCTGTGTCATACTACAGAGATAGTGATTAAAGAATTTAGTTAAAAACAACAATAAAACAGATGTTTAAAATCTCATAAAATTATTTTATATTCACAAAGGTGAACCATTTTTTTAACATGTTGAAATGTCCATGCTTTCATTTAAGTCAAATAAAAATGTCAAATAGATGTGTATTTCAGGCCTTATGGTTTATGAGTTACTTTCAAAACCGTTCTTTCATTTAATCCTCACAGATGAACAAAATAGAGTATCACTGCAAATATTAGTGATGCAGAAACTGAATGTCCACCCACACCGCTAGTAAGTGGCAAGCCAGAGCTCCAGGGCAGGCGGGAGTGCTGGTCCCAAACCCACACAGGCGTGCCGACCAGCTCTGAGATGTCTTACTGATGGCTCTCACCATCTACTACTCACCGCCTTTCTTCCAAACCTTTCAGGACCCTGTGTTTGAAGCAATTTATCAGTTCATTTCAGTTGCTCGGATATCTGACTCTTTGTGACCCCGCTGCAGCACGCCAGGCTTCCCTGTCCATCACCAACTCCCAGAGCATGCTCCAACTCATGTCCATTGAGTTGGTGATGCCATCCAATCATCTCATCCTCTGTCGTCCACTTCACCTCCTACCTTTAATCTTTCCCAGCATCAGGGTCTTTTCCAATGAGTCAGTTCTTCACATCAGGTGGCAAAAGTATTGGAGTTTCATCTTCAGCATTAGTCCCTCCAATGATTATTCAGGACTGATTTTCTTTAGGGTTAACTGGTTGGATCTCCTTGCAGTCCAAGGGACTCTCAAGAGTCTTCTCCAACACCACAGTTCAAAAGCATCAGTTCTTCAGCGCTCAGCCACAGTTATAGTCTAACTCTCACGTACATACATGACCACTGGAAACACCACAGCTTTGACTAGACGGACCTTCGTTGGCAAAGTAATAGGTCTTCTTTTTAATATGCTGCCTGCGTTGGTCATAAGTTTTCTTTCAAGGAACAAGCGTCTTTTAATTTCATAGCTGCAGTCACCATCTGCAGTGATTTTGGAGCCCCAAAATAAAGGCTGTCACTGTTTCCATTGTTTCCCCATCTGTTTGCCATGGAGTGATGGGACCGGATGCCATGATCTTCGTTTTCTGAACGTTGAGCTTTAAGCCTTTGTTTCGCTCTCCCCTTTCACTTTCATCAAGAGGCTCCTTGGCTGCTCTTCTCTTTCCGCCATAGGGTGGTGTCATCTGCATATCTCAGGTGATTGAGATTTCTCCCGGCAATCTTGATTCCAGCTTCATCCAGCTGTGCCTCCTCCAGCCCAAGTTTCTCAGGATGTGCTCTGCATAGAAGTTAAATAAGCAGGCTGGCAATATACAGCCTTGATTTACTCTTTTCCCAATTTGGAACCAGTTTGTTGTTTCATGTCCAGTTCTAACTGTTGCTTCTTGATCTGCATACAGATTTCCCAGGAGGCAGGTCAGGTGATCTAGTATTCTCATTTCTCTAAAAATTTTTCAGTTTGTTGTGATCCACACAGTCAAAGGCTTTGGCATAGTCAATAAAGCAGAAGTAAATATTTTTCTAGAACTCTGTTGCTTTTTCGATGATCCAACCGATGTTGGCAATTTGATCCCTGGTTCCCCTGCCTTTTCTAAATACATCTTGAACATCTGAAAGTTCATGGTTCATGTACTGTTGAAGCCTGGCTTGGAGAATTTTGAGCATTACTTTGCTAGCATGTGAGATGAGTGCAATTGTGTGGTAGTTTGAGCATTCTTTGGCATTGCCTTTCTTTGGATTTAGAATGAAAACGGACCTTTTCAGTCCTGTGGCCACTGCTGGGTTTTCCAAATTTGCTGGCATGTTGAGTGCAGCACTTTCACAGCATTATCTTTCAGGATTTAAAATAGCTCAACTGGAATTCCATCACCTCCACTAGTTTTGTTCATAGTGATGCTTCCTAAGACCCACTTGACTTCACATTTCAGGATGTCTGGCTCTAGGTGAGTGATCACGCCATCATGGTTATCTGAGTCATTAAGATCTTTTCTGTATAGTGTTTCTGTGTATTCTTGCCACCTCTTCTGAATATCTTCTACTTCTGTTAGGTCCATACCATTTCTGTCCTTTATCGAGCCCATCTTTACATGAAATGTTCCGTTGGTATCTCTAATTTTCTTGAAGAGATCTGTAGCTTTTCTCATTCTGTCGATTTCCTCTATTTCTTTGCATTGATCACTGAGGAAGGCTTTCTTATCTCTCCTTGCTATTCTTTGGAACTCTGCATTCAGATGGGTATATCTTTGCTTTTCTTCTTTGCCTTTCACTTCTCTTCTTTTCATAGCTATTTGTAAGGCCTCCTCAGACAACCATTTTGCCTTTTTGCATTTCTTTTTCTTGGGGATGGTCTTGATCCCTGTCTCCTGTACCATGTCATGAACCTCCATCCATAGTTCTTCAGACACTCTATCTATCAGATCTAATCCCTTGAATCTATAACCAAAAGGGATTGGATTTAGGTCATACCTGAATAGTCCAGAGGTTTTTCCTACTTTCTTCAATTTAAGTCTGAATTTGGCAATAAGGAGTTATATAGTCATATAAATTTTAAATTAGCATATATACTAGAGTTAGACTGCTGAGCACAGTGGTTAAATACCAGGCCTGGACTCGACTGTCTACAAGCTCTGTGATTTATATAAGGAACTTTCCATATCGAATCTCAGGTGAACCATATATAAGTGAAAGTGAAAGTGAAGTCGTGTCCGACTCTTTGTGACCCCGTGGACTGCAGCCCACCAGGCTCCTCCCTCCATGGGATTATCCAGGCAAGAGTACTGGAATGGGTTGCCATTTCCTTCTCCAACCATATGTAAGTTCAGTTCAGTTCAGTTTAGTTCAGTTGCTCAGTCGTGTCTGACTCTTTGCGACCCCATGAATCGCAGCACGCCAGGCCTCCCTGTCCATCACCATCTCCCGGAGTTCACTCAGACTCACGTCCATCGAGTCAGTGATGCCATCTAGCCATCTCATCCTCGGTCGTCCCCTTCTCCTCCTGCCCCCAATCCCTCCCAGCATCAGAGTCTTTTCCAATGAGTCAACTCTTCGCATTAGGTGGCCAAAGTACTGGAGTTTCAGCTTTAGCATCATTCCTTCCAAAGAACCCCCAGGGTTGATCTCCTTCAGAATGGACTGGTTGGATCTCCTTGCAGTTGAAGGGACTCTCAAGAGTCTTCTCCAACACCACAGTTCAAAAGCATCAATTCTTCGGCACTCAGCTTTCTTCACAGTCCCACTCTCACATCCATACATGACCACTGGAAAAACCATAGCCTTGACTAGATGGACCTTAGTTGGCAAAGTAATGTCTCTGCTTTTGAATATGCTATCTAGGTTGGTCATAACTTTCCTTCCAAGGAGTAAGCATCTTTTAATTTCATGGCTGCAGTCACCATCTGCAGTGATTTTGGAGCCCTCAAAAGTAAAGTCTGACACTGTTTCCACTGTTTCCCCATCTATTTCCCATGAAGTGATGGGACCAGATGCCATGATCTTCGTTTTCTGAATGTTGAGCTTTAAGCCAACTTTTTCACTCTCCACTTTCACTTTCATCAAGAGGCTTTTTAGCTCCTCTTCACTTTCTGCCATAAGGGTGGTGTCATCTGCATATCTGAGGTTATTGATATTTCTCCTGGCAATCTTGATTCCAGCTTGTGTTTCTTCCAGTCCAGCGTTTCTCATGATGTACTCTGCATAGAAGTTAAATAAGCAGGGTGACAATATACAGCCTTGACGGACTCCTTTTCCTATTTGGAACCAGTCTGTTGTTCCATGTCCAGTTCTAACTGTTGCTTCCTGACCTGCATACAGATTTCTCAAGAGGCAGGTCAGGTGATCTGGTATTCCCATCTCTTGAAGAATTTTCCACAGTTTCTTGTGATCCACACAGTCAAAGGCTCTGGCATAGTCAATAAAGCAAAAATAGATGTTTTTCTGGAACTCTCTTGCTTTTTCCATGATCCAGTGGATGTTGGCAATTTGATCTCTGATTCCTCTGTCTTTTCTAAAACCAGCTTGAACATCAGGAAGTTCACAGTTCACATATTGCTTATGCCTGGCTTGGAGAATTTTGAGCATTACTTTACTAGCATGTGAGATGAGTGCAATTGTGTGGTAGTTTGAGCATTCCTTGGCATTGCCTTTCTTGGGGATTGGAATGAAAACTGACCTTTTCCAGTCCTGTGGCCACTGCTGAGTTTTCCAAATTTGCTAGCGGCCTAGAGTGCCAGGCTGCAACGGCGCAGGAATGGCCAAGAAGAGCTACCCCGCACTCGAGGTCGGGGGTGATGGCCAGGAGGAGATATCCCGCGTCTGAGGCCAGGGGCGGCGGCCAGGAGGAGCCACCCCGCCTCCAAGGCCAGGGGCAGCACCCAAGGCCAAGGGTGGCAGCAGGAAGGAGCAACCCCATGCCCGCAGCGACCGGGAGCAGCAACCCCATGCCCAAGGCTAGGGGCAGCAGCTGGGAGGGGCAACCCCACGACCAAGGAGTGGTGGCTGTGCAGGCACAGAAGGGCCTAGAGGAGCCATCCCACATTGAAGGTCAGGAAGGTGGTGGGAGGAGATACCCCTCATCCAAGGTAAGGAGCAGTGGCTGTGCTTTGCTGGAGTAGCTGTGAAGAGATACCCCACGCCCAAGGTAAGA
Organism: Capricornis sumatraensis; assembly: GCF_032405125.1. NCBI lineage: Eukaryota > Metazoa > Chordata > Mammalia > Artiodactyla > Bovidae > Capricornis > Capricornis sumatraensis. The sequence continues at coordinate 121,603,821 of NC_091074.1, forward strand.
GAAACCCAAGTAAGACGATAGATGTTGCAAGAGGGCATTAGAGGGCAGACACACTGACACCATACTCAACTAGTCAATCTAATCACACTAGGACCACAGTCTTGTCTAACTCAATGAAAGTAAGCCATGCCCATGGGGCAACCCAAGACAGGCGGGTCATGGTGGAGAGGTCTGACAGATTGTGGTCCACTGGAGAAGGGAATGGCAAACCACTTCAGTATTCTTGCCTTGAGAACCCCATGAACAGTATGAAAAGGCAAAATGATAGGATACTGAAAGAGGAACTCCCGAGGTCAGTAGGTGTCCAATATGCTACTGGAGATCAGTGGAGAAATAACTCCAGAAAGAATGAAGAGATGGAGCCAAAGCAAAAACAATACCCAGCTGTGGATGTGACTGGTGATAGAAGCAAGGTCTGATGCTGTAAACAGCAATATTGCATAGGAACCTGGAATGTCAGGTCCATGAATCAAGGCAAATTGGAAGTGGTCAAACAAGAGACGGCAAGGGTGAATGTCGACATTCTAGGAATCAGCAAACTAAAATGGACTGGAATGGGTGAATTTAACTCAGATGACCATTATATCTACTACTGTGGGCAGGAATCCCTTAGAAGAAATGGAGTAGCCATCATGGTCAACAGAAGAGTCTGAAATGCAGTACTTGGATGCAATCTCAAAAACGACAGAATGATCTCTGTTCCTTTCCAAGGCAAACAATTCAATATCACAGTAATCCAAGTCTATGCCCCAACCAGTAACGCTGAAGGAGCTGAAGTTGAACGGTTCTATGAAGACCTACAAGACCTTTTAGAACTAACACCCCAAAAAGATGTCCTTTTCATTATAGGGGCCTGGAATGCAAAAGTAGGAAGTCAAGAAACACCCGGAGTAACAGGCAAATTTGGCCTTGGAATGCGGAATGAAGCAGGGCAAAGACTAATAGAGTTTTGCCAAGAAAATGCACTGGTCACAGCAAACACCTTCCTCCAACAACACAAGAGAAGACTCTACACATGGACATCACCAGATGGTCAACACCGAAATCAGATTGATTATACTCTCTGCAGCAAAAGATGGAGAACCTCTATACAGTCAACAAAAACAAGGCCAGGAGCTGACTGTGGCTCAGATCATGAACTCATTACCAAATTCAGACTTAAATTGAAGAAATTAGGGAAAACCGCTAGACCATTCAGATATGTCCTAAATCAAATCCCTTATGATTATACAGTGGAAGTGAGAAATAGATTAAAGGGCCTAGATCTGATAGATAGAATGCCTGATGAACTATGGAATGAGGTTCATGACATTGTACAGGAGACAGGGATCAAGACCATCCCCATGGAAAAGAAATGTGAAAAAGCAAAATGGCTGTCTGGGAAAGGCTTACAAATAGCTATGAAAAGAAGAGAAGTGAAAAGCAAAGGAGAAAAGGAAAGATATAAGCATCTGAATGCAGAGTTCCAAAGAATAGCAAGAAGAGATAAGAAAGCCTTCTTCAGCCATCAATGCAAAGAAATAGAGGAAAACAACAGAATGGGAAAGACTAGAGATCTCTTCAAGAAACTTAGAGATACCAAGGGAACATTTCATGCAAAGATGGGCTCGATAAAGGACAGAAATGGTATGGACCTAACAGAAGAAGAAGATATTAAGAAGAGGTGGCAAGAATACACAGAAGAACTGTACAAAAAAAATCTTCACGACCCAGATAATCACGATGGTGTGATCACTCATCTACAGCCAGACATCCTGGAATGTGAAGTCAAGTGGGTCTTAGAAAGCATCACTACGAACAAAGCTAGTGGAGGTGATGGAATTCCAGTTGAGCTATTTCAAATCCTGAAAGATGATGCTGTGAAAGTGCTGCACTCAACCATATGTAAAATGGGTATTAAATAAGGCAACGCATGTAAGTAATTTCATTGAGTGATGGTTGTTTAAGAAATGCTCAATAAGCATTATCAAAGTATTATTGGTATCGTCAGATAAACTTTGCACCTTGAACAGGTGATCACTGGTAATCAATATGCATAAACCCATCTGGGTGCTCATATTTCAGCCGCCTACAGAGCCAATATGCTTCATTTGGGTCTTGCCACTTTCTGGCACAATCATCAATAGATATGATCACCAAGGGCACATGAAAGTGGGAAGTCCTGGAGCATCACACAGGACAGTTAGCTCAGCAATCTCTGCACCCAAGGGCTGTGTGGATACCTTCTGGTTCTAACTGCTGTTTCTGAGGCGCGTTTATTGAGGACTGAACCCACGTATATTGTACACTGGATTTTCTATCCCTCTTCCATCCGTATCTCCCCAATAGGACAGAAGTTTTGTCATTGTGCCCTTGGAATTTAAGCTAACTAAACTGCCAGTGTAATAAATGGAAGTTGGGCAAGTCTTAAACTCCCCACGTTAGAATTTTATTACTGTGTTGGTGCAAAATAGGGGGCGCCAACACCTAGAAAAACACACAAGGGGGCATTAGGGGCAGCGTTTGGCGTTATTCCGATGCCATGCTATGAAATAGAACTGGAAGTCATCCAGGTTGCATGAAATCTGACCCTCCCCTTCCTCCCCCAGACACCTTGAAGTCAGATGCCTCCCACAGGCGGAACACAGACCGTCGGATACTAGGCTTTTCCTGGCCATGGGCTCCGATGGGCAGCCTGCGCCTTGCTCACCTTCCCTCCACCAGCCTTTCACAGAGCTCACGTCAGGTCGGCGGAGGCCTAGCTAAGCCGAAGCATCCGTAGCTTGCACTCTTCAAAGAAGCTGAAAACCAAATTTAAGCAGAAGAAGACCTAAATACCTATGGGCATATGCTGGAGGAACTCAGAACGGACCGACAGACTAGCAAGGCTGATTTTCAGTCAGTGTTTTGGGTTCTTACCCCCCAGATTATTGTAAAATGGTCACGTTGCTTTATTCCCATGCAGTCAACTCAAGCAGAGGAGGAGTACCGCTTTCTGCAGAACTTGGCTCTTCTGAGCAGCACCCACACCTCCAAAGGCACCCTTGATTCAAATTTATTTTTATAATTGCATGCACATTATCTAAAGAAGCAAAGAATGTGGGAAAAGACAAAGCTTAAAGCAAACTTTAAACCTGGAGACTGCAGGTGACCCAGCTGGAGAGAAGAGAATGACAGGGGGGCTGAGCCTAATGTCTGGGCTACAGTATGTTCTCCACAGCAGACGCCCCGACCGGGCAGATGAGAACCAAGCACGCAGAGATGGAATCGGTTCCAAAGTATGTGGAGCCCGAGGAAAATCCAGCTATTGTTGCCCATGCAGGAAATACTGTTTAATCTTTTAAGGCCCATCATGGCTCAATATTATTTTATTCACAGTCATATGAGCACGGTTGAGAAACTCTGAAATATTATACTGCCGTTACAATTAGGATTATGACAAGTAAATAACAGCTCAGAAAAGTGCTTACAATTCATTGTTCAGAGAAAATCAGAACACACACTTTTATATCCATATGACAGAGTGAAACGTGCCAGGGGTGGAGGTTGGAGGGAAAGCGCAGGCGGGCGTGGACTGCGGGCTGGGCTGTGCAGTGAGACTTTTCTGTCTGGCATTTCATATCATGTTTTCCTTTCTTAATAATAATAAAGCCTAGAAAAGATTTTAAGTAGAAATTAATCTTTTTTCCCCAAAGGGCTAGGGTGTTTACTCTTCTTTGTCTGGCGGACCTTTAAACCTGGCAGCAGCTCCAAGATTATAATTACAGTGTTGGTTCTGAGGAGTGACCTCCCGGGAGGCTACACGTCGCCCCTGCAGAAGCCAGGAGAGTGCGTTGCAGTGTGGACGGGTCAGTGAGCCGCTGGGGTTGAAAGGCGCCCAGGCAGCCATCTGCAGCCGTGTACACACCTACCGAGTACGTCTCTTGTTTCAGTCACTGGAAGCGAATCGATTCCTACTGAACAGGAGTGCCAGGGTGTGGCTGGACTGAGCCCTGCTCCCTGGCTGGGTGACACCAGAGGGGTCCTTGCTCAGGCCTCTTGCCGCCCCCTGCCCAGGTCTGCCTTCGGGGGCGGCAGCAGTTAAGTGGGGTCCACGTGATACAAGTGTTTAGCTCTCAACAACAGTTGAAGGGTTTCTTAAATATAAAACTTTGAAAATGCTCTAAGATGTGTAGCTGAAAAAGGTTGAGCTCATAATCCATGCAAGCAGGCACAAACCACATCATTCTAGAAACAAGATGATTAAAATCCTTAAGTTTCTGTTTCCCAGGCAGTGACAGTGGCTTCGCTCAGGATCCACTTTCTATGGAAGGGAAGTGCTGTTTTCAGCCTGACTCTCCTCCTAAGAAGAAGCGCTCAGCTCAGCATTGTGCGCTCAGTACTGCTGTGACTGGTGACAGGGGCCTCGGGTAAGAATTCAACCACACTGTAGCGCCAGAACTCCGTGCAAAATTGAACTCTGCATACGGAATGAAATCCATCCCAAACAAAAGTTATTTCTAACTACTGACGATGCTGAACTTTACCCAGCCCCAGGGTCCTAGCAAAGAGCCCTGGGCTCCCCACCCCATGTCCTGACAAGAAACTGACCGCACAGAACACGCTCCCCACGTCCGAGATGAGAATCCCCGTGTTCGCCCGGGACAAGGCCAGGAGCAGACCCGGCACATTCTCTTCTTTGCCCACAAGCGGCCTGCTAAGCGGCTTTGTCTCCACTGACGCAGAGGACAAAATCCTGTTGGCTTACGAACCAACCTTGGGCTAAGATTCTCTCCTCCTAGAGGCCCTTGAAGGCGATGGCAGCCCACTCCAGTACTCTTGCCTGGAAAATCCCATGGGCGGAAGAGCCTGGTAGGCTGCAGTCCATGGGGTCGCTGAGTCAGACATGACTGAGCGACTTCACTTTCACTTTTCACCTTCATGCACTGGAGAAGGAAATGGCAACCCACACCAGTGTTCTTGCCTGGAGAATGCCAGGGATGGGGGAGCCTGGTGGGCTGCCGTCTATGAGGTCGCACAGAGTCGGACACGACTGAAGCGGCTCAGCAGCAGCAGCAGCAGCAGGGGCCCTTGAACTCGGACTTCCCTTGAGCACTCAAATGAGCAGCTGACCTCTCACCTCCTCCCAGCAGTCTCGCTCATGGCTCACACCGCTCTCCACCCATGTCCGCTCCTCCTCAGAAAGGCAAAGCCTCTCCTGCCCGAGCCGGACATGCTTGGATACCCCAGTCCTTTCCATTGCCATAAAGCCCTCTCCTTTTCTTGAAACGCCTAAGTCGAGGTTTGTTTGGTCTGACACTGCACCGATTAAGAATTACACTAAGTTCTTAACCACAGTGAGCATCAGTCTAGAGGGTTCGTCTGCAAAGCGGCCACCTGTGGGCCAAGGAGCCAGGAAAAACGAGAAGAAACAAGACATTTGGAAACTTACAGCTGAGGTTGCAGAAAAATAAAGCAAACTTTGGGGTTTAATCTGCAAGAACAGGCAAGTCCTCATCGGACTTGCTGTTTCTCATTCTTTTGACTGAAGCCACTCTGGAGAGTGAGGGGTGCTCCTCTGGCTTTGGTCTACATTCTGTCCTGACTGGTGACGTTGAGGAGCTTCCCTATTTACTGGCTAATTGCATATCTTCTTTGGAGAAATGTCTATTCAAGTCATTTGCCCATTTAAAAAATTTTTAAGTTTTTTATCTTAAAATAGATAAAAATTCACAAGAAGCTGTCAAAATAGCATCAAGGTTTTCTCTGTATCATTCGCCCACTTTACACAATGACGGTCAAATGTCTAAACCAGAAGATAGCTGTTAGCGCAGAGTGTGCAGAGAGCTCCCTAGCATTTTGTCATGTGAGTGGATTTCTGTAAGTGACACTGGAGCCAAGAATTTTTAGCTGCTGCAGAAGCCTGGGCTGTGCTTAGCTGCTCGGTTGTGGCTGACTGTGGCCCCGCAGACTGCAGCATGCCGAGCTGCCCTGTCCTTCACTGTCTCCCGAGTTGGCTCAGACTCATATCCAGTGAGTCTGTGAAGCTATCTAATCATCTCATCCTTTACCCTCCCCTCCGCCTTTGCCTTTACTCTTTCCCAGCATCAGAGTCTTTTGGACAGAATCAGTGATTTTGGAGCCCAGGAAAATAGAATCTGTCACTGTTTCCACTTTTCCCATCTATTTGCCATGAAGTGATGGGACTGGACGCCAGGATCTTAGTTTTTTAATGTTGAGTTTTAAGCTAGTTGTTCTACTCTCCTCTTCCACCTTCATCAAGAGGCCCTTTAATTTCTCTTCTCTTTCTGCCATTAGAGCGGAATCATGCGCACACCTGAGGTGGCTGATATTTCCCCTGGCTCTCTTGATTCCAGTTTGTGATTCATCCAGCTCAGCATTTCACATGGTACTTTCTGCGTATAAATTAAATAAGCAGAGTGACATATGCAGCCTTGTACTCTCTTCCCAGTTTCGAACCAGCCCATTGTTCCATGTCCGACTAACTGTTGCTTCTTGGCCTGTGTACAGGTTTCTCAGGAGACAGTAAGGTGGTCTGGTATACCATCTCTTTAAGAATTTTCCACAGTTTGTTGTGATCCACACAGTCAAAGGCTTTTGCATAGTCAATGAAGCAGAAGTAGATATTTTTCTGAAATTGTTAAATGATACAATTGCCTTAATAAAGAAAAGTTATTTTTTCCCTTAAGTGATGCATGTGCCTGAAATATATTAGAGTTTATACACAAGCATTAAAAAATAAAAATACACAATTCTGAGATCTCGTTTAGTTGAGGCTTCCCCACATCAGCACTGCTGACATTTTGAACTGAATCGTCTGTGCAGTGGGGCTATACTGTGTGTCATGTGTACATAGTACCACTTGTCCCCCTCAACGGTGGCAAACACACCTTCAGACATGGGCACGCATTGTGGAGACAAGGAACCGGACGTCCGGAGCTGAGAGTCACTGACCTGAGTGAGACCCGGGAGTCATTTGATTCTGAAGCCTCACTGGGGTCTTACTCTGCATGTTACCCAGGACACCAGATACCTGCTCTATCAAGGGTAGCCTTTCTCAGGCAACCAATGCCGCACGCTGGAGCGAGGGTGATTTTGTGTGCCTTGTCAGCACACGTGAGAGAGTCCAAAGGGAGGTATCTACTAATTCTCCTTTTGAAGATTCCCCATTGGTTAAACTTTTGGAATACAAATGACTCCAAGGGAAAATGTTGATATTTTAGAGGAATTTATACTTTCTTTTTAGTTTAAAAATCTAATCAGCAAATGGTTTGAAGCCAACATGGAGATACAATTTGTTCACTAAACAACTAGCTTAGTATTATTTCAATTATATTTGACATGTGTACTACACTCAAAGAATAAGGTCACTTATAAATAGTCTTTAAAAAATAAACTCTCTGTGAAACTGCTCTTGAATTTTGGCATGCACACATATTCTTTAAAAATGACAGCAAAAGCCCTCCTTTTAATTCTCTCCTGGCGTCCACGTTAACAGATTATGTCTACATTTTGCTAAATTCCTTCAACACAGCTGACTCTATTAATTATTAAAGAAAATATCAGATAAGCCATTATCTCTTCTCTTACAAAAATTAGAGTATGATACATACATTATTGTGTATTTTTAGCATGAACGCACATGACTGTAAGTTACACAGATCAGTTTGAAAATATGAGACAGCATTAAGGAAACAAGAGTGGCTCCTCCAGTCTTCCTAAGAGTCAGGAGACGGTTGCGACTCATCGCGCATTGCTGTTTCCATACATCGGCGTCTAGATTTTAGGGTGTCTCCATGTCTAAAAAAAGCCCCGAACGTAAGTTTCATTATTACATGATATTCCATTTTTCTCCAGTTGCTAAATAATTTCTAATTGTTATACATACGGATTATTTCCAACTTTCGTTGTCATGAACATCTTTGTGTGTGAAGCTTTTTTATAGCACGCATTTGCCCAGGGAAACTTCTAAAATACTAGTCAAAGGCTATATTTTAAAAGTTCTGATGTATATTTACAAATTATTTCTTTAGTAAGTTGAACCAATTTGTTCAACATCAATAGAAATAAGTATTCTCAATATGATGTTTCCCAAAAATCATAGAGGCATACTGCTTAGAATTATATATGTGTGCATTCAAAGGTGAATAATTATAAAGGTGTGCATTTACGGCTGAATGACTATATGAAAGTCAAAGTTGCTCAGTCGTGTCCGACTCTTTGAGACCTCATGGACTTTACTTTCCATGGAATTTTTCAGGCCAGAATACTGGAGTGGGTAGCCTTTCCCTTCTCCAGGGGATCTTCCAAACCCAATATTTACAGGTGTGCATTTAAAGGTGAATAACTATACAGGTGTGCATTTAATGGTGAACAGCTAGGTAGGCGTGCATTTAAAGGAGAAGGGGGGCTAAGATGGTAAAGAATCTGCCTGCAGCGCAGGCAGCCCGGCTTCAACCTCTCGGTCAGGAAGATCTCCTGGAGAAGGAAATGGCACCGCACTCCAGTATTCTTGCCTGGAGAATCCCAAGGACAAAGGAGCCTGGAGGGCTACCGAATGTGGGGTCGGAAAGAGTCAGACACATGTGAGCAGCTAAGACTTCCACTTTGAACTATGTAAGCATACCTTTAAAGATGAGCAACTATACAGGTGTGTGTTTAAAGATGAAGACATTTTTGTTTATCAAAATAAAGATAAGCAAAGAAGTAGCTAAAATAGCTAACATCCATATATTTCCTAAAGGCTGTTTTTAGATTTTTCAAATGAAAAGTGATAACTTTATTTATAAACTAAGTAGTCCAGTGCTTTTGTCTTGTACAATTTTTCTTTATTTAGGGAAATCAAGTCTCTTTCTTACTGCCTATTGTTACGCTGGAAGAGATAATGGTACAGGGTTTTCAAGACCCTGTATCGTTGATATGTTGACCACAGGATTCCATTTGTAGATAACAACTCATAACTAATCAAAAATATAAACTCCTTTGTTTTTGTTTTTAAACATAATTTCTTCTTTGTATTTTATTAAAAAAATTTTATTATTGAGGTATCATTGGCATGTAATATTGTATTTATTATTTTCAGGTGTACAATGTAATGATTGAATATTTGTACACCTTATGAAATGATCAGCACAGTAACCCTGAGTAGCATCCATCACCATCTATAGTTACACATTTTTTGTGCGATGAAAGCTTTAATTTTGCATTTCTGCCTATTCTCACAACTTTATTAACTACCATTTTTACAAGTTTTAACTGTTCTCTTCTTAAACCGATCTTTTACACTGGCCTGAATGGTAACTTTTTATTTTGCTATAAGTTGAAATAATTTTAAGAATATTATAAAAACCTTACTTTTTTTCTCCAGTTGTTCATATTTCACTTCCTTTGCTTATTATTTCGTATTTATTTATTTGTTTTTATATGTGCATATTGTTTTTTCTGAACCATTTGAGAGTAATTTGGAGATAATGGGCCACTTTATCTTTAGAAAGTTAGGTGGACATTTCTTAAAAGTGAGAATTTATGGTGGAGGAATAGAGTCCCCTGGATTGCAGGGAGATCCAGCCAGTCCATCCTAAAGGAGAGCAGTCCTGGGTGTTCAGTGGAAGAACTGATGTTGAAGCTGAAAGTCCAGTACTTTGGCCACATGATGCAAAGAGCTGACTCATTGGAAAAGACCCTGATGCTGGGAAAGACTGAGGGCAGGAGGAGAAGGGGATGACAGAGGATGAGATGGCTGGATGGCGTCACCGACTCAATGGACATGGGTTTGGGTGGACTCCGGGAGTTGCTGATAGACAGGGAGGCCTGGCGGGCTGCGGTTCATGGGGTCGCAAAGAGTCGGACGCGACTGAGCGACTGAACTGAGCTGAACTGAATACGACAGATCACCCAGAACGCACTTGGCTGAAGCAACGCGCGTCTCTGTGCTTTGGGAACCTGTGGGTGGCAGGGCAGCTGCTCTGAGCTCATCTCGCCTCCCAGGCTGTGTTCTCCTCGGAAGCTGTGGCTGATTCTGGTGCTGCTCTGGCCCTTGCTGCTGGCAGGGGCTGACCGCATGGACTGGTGGACTGTGGGGCCCCAGAGGCCGCCCTCAGCCCTTGGCCCTGTGGACCGCTGCACAGGGGCACGCTCAGCAGGACGGCAGGCCTCCGGCGGAGCAGGCAGAGCCGAGAGCAAGTGGGCATAGCAAGCAGGAGCTCAGAGCCTCTCTGACGCCTCTGCTGCGAACACGTCCAGTCCCTCCCTTCACAGTGCTCATTAGAAGCGGCCGCCAGACAAACCTAGACAGGGCACTAGAAAGCAGAGACATCACCTGGCTGACAAAGGTCCGTCTAGTCAAGGCTATGGTTTCTCCAGTAGTCATGTATGGATGCTAGAGCTGGACCAGAAAGAAAGCTGAGCACCAAAGAACTGATGCTTTGGAGCTGTGATGTTGGAGAAGACTCTTAAGAGTCCCTTAGACTGCAGGGAGATCAAACCAGTCCATCCTGAAGGAGAGCAGCCCTGAATAGTCATTGGAAGCACTGATGCTATAGCTTAAGCTCCAATACTCTGGCCACCTGATGCGAAGAACTGACTCGTTAGAAAAGACCCTGTTGCTAGGAAAGGTTGAAGGCGGGAGGAGAAGGGGACGACAGAGGATGAGATGGTTGGATGGCATCACTGACTTAATGGGACATGAGTCTGATTAAGCTCCAGGAGCTGGTGATGGACAGGGAGGCCTGGCCTGCTGCAGTCCATGGGGTCACAGAGTCAGACACGACTGAGCGGCTGAATAACAACAACATCATTTCAACCCACCCTAGGGATGGGAGTTTGTACAAAGGCACGAGAACCGGGAGACAGGATCATTTGGTGGGGGGTGGGGGGCACCTCAGGGCTGCCTATGGCAAGAAAGATTTGAGCAATTCTGACCACCTATCTCTAGAGAACTTTCAATACGAGTACCAATTTTGAAGCTGAACGCCACAACACATTCTCCCAAAGCAGGTTGGTTATGTGTGCGTTATGTTACAAAAACCAACAAGAACCAATAATGCTTTCAAATATTTCTAATAGAAACACATTCTATTGATGAATTATTTAACTGATGTAACTGGAATGTTAATTTCCCTCTGATCAGTTCACGTTCACGTTTCTGGGGGAACGAGAACACAAACCATGTTCACAACAGTGTCCCTTCCCCATGAAGAGCAGTGGATGTTCTGAAGCCGTGAAACAACCTGCACACTTTCTGTGAGAGACAGAGCGTTCTGTTCGTTCCTCTGTGAATATGCAGAGGAAGCTTTACACGGCTGAATTCTGTAGGCTCCCTGGTGGCCGCTTTACCCTGTCCTCAGTTGGACTAACCGAGGATCATTTTCGTGGCTGAAGGACAAGCGTGTTGCTCTGGGGGGTGTGCCAGGACCCGGGGAGCTTTGGGCGGCCACGTCCCCTCTGAGCCCAAGGGCCCGGGGGTCCTGCGGGACGCACCTCCACCAACACACTCACCTCCGGAGGCAGAGGACGGATCTTGGTTTGGGGCTGGGCCCTCTGACTCTAAAAGCATTCAGGGAAATCTTGAGCTGGGCCCAACCCTGTATTTAACCTGCTCCTGTGGCTACCAGGAAATGAGAGATGCTCAGAAATAACCGCGTGGCAAGTGGAAAAGGTGCGCCAACGGTGGCCTGCCAAGAGAGGCCCAGCAGTGAAGACCATGAGGGTGAGCTGCCGGTCCAGACCAAGCCCTGCCTGCTCCTGGCGCGACCGCGGCTCTCCTCCCGTGCCGTTCACGTGCCTGCCCAGCTCTCCGAAGCTGCTGCTGCTGCCCTGACTCGCACAGCACCCGGTACTGAACAAACCAGTGTGGCTCGACATTGATCTAGACACTTCACCAGGCCACACGTTTCATCCACACTTTGGCCCTAAGACCCAGATATTACCATTTTTCTTTAACTAGCAGAAAATTGAGGTTCGGTGTCCAAGCTCTGAGACTCAGTGCCTTTCCATATCCCACTTCAAGTCCAGTGACTTCCTGATGGACAAAGGGCTCTGAGAGAACTCGGACTCTTCACAGCTTTGTACTCTGAATCAGAGCCCTCTAGCAAGATGGCCTTTTTTTTTTTGCGAGTTTTATGGCGATAGAGGTATTTGAGGCCTTTGCCAGATCACAATGCCGATGTTAAAGTTGGTCTTTCTTCTGCTGTACCCTGCGTTGAGGAATTCATGACTCAGGATAGAAAACTTCGTCTGGCTTAGCCCTAGGCATCTGAGCTCCTAGACCAAGAAGGATTTGTTTTTCCAAGAGCTGACTAAACCTGGCTTGATCGCAGCTTGTAGGAATGCAACGCCCCCAAAGACCCCAGCACTTCAGAGAGTTTTGTTTACATGACACTAACCCCTGAATGACCTTAAATTCTAACTGAAAGTCCTGAAGGCAATTTATATAAGAAGGTTGTTTTTAAAGAAAATAAATTATATGACAGGTTTATTATATATATTACAAACTAGACTGGTGAACATTTTACTCAACATTTAAAAATCTTTAATTAAGACCTTTTGGTATATATAAAGCTCACATGACAAAATCTAGGAGAAATCTACAAAATCTAAACACATTGCTAAAAGAAGGGATGGTGCCACTTAGATTTACTTGCTGAGGCTTCCAGGGAGGCTGCCCTGCGTGGAGACACGCATGTCCTCTTTAACTATCTCAGGGTTTTGCATCCAAGACAGCTTCAGCTCATGGGAACTTTCAAAGCATGTCTGTCGGCCTGTATCCTGTGCATTTGGCAAGCGAGACCTGTTTAATACAAGGTGTCAATAAAGCAAAGCTATGGTGTCTAAAAACAATCCACTCTAATCCCCCAGGACGCTCAGTTAGTGTGCCCTGTATTCTCGTGGGGTCCACAATCTTAGGCAGCGGCTCCTCCCTTTTTCCAAAAGAAGAAACAAGCAACCTGAGGATTAGGGTGACTTGCTAATGTTCACAAAATTTAGAAGAAGAGCAAAGAGCTTGTTCTATTGTTCTTTATTATTCCAGATAGGAATGGCAAGTGCATTTGAAATCACCGTCATTAATGCAACATGCTCTAGGTTTCAAAGGTTAAAACTGAATGTTTTTTCTTGGGAGTCTCAGAATTGCAACTTGTTTTATTTTTACACATTTCCAAAACAGATCAGTTGAAAGATCAAAGAGGTCTGTGTTCATGTCGCCTGAAAAATCTGAAGAGAGTAGCCAGAACACACTTCATTGTATCACACAGGAGACAAGCAGCGCCTTTCACCTCCAAGAGTCTGAAGCCGCCAGGACTGGCTGAGCGGGGATTTGCCTCTTTATTCCGAGAGGCCCTGACGTCAGCTGGGACAACTGGGGAAGCAGCAGTTTTGGTCTCAGTGGGGGTTGTATGGACGCCTGCGGATGCGCCCAGCCACCAGCGTGGGGAATGAGGCAAGGCAGGTGTTTATTCCAAGTGTCCCTGATCTCTGTGGAGGGATCTGGGCTTTAAGGGGAGGAAATGGGGGGTTCCTGTCAACTTCAACGCTGCTGCCTTGACAGCGGTGGCGAAGTGTCCCATCCGGATGGACCACCAGGCCTCTGACCTCGTCTGATGCCTCCGCCGCTCACGGCCCCCCTGAGCTGCGGCAAACACACACCGCACAGCTGCGGCTTCGCTGCACTTGCTGGTTCTCCGTGGCGGCTTTAACGCCCCGGGGGCGTCTGTGCTCTATCTGGCTGCGAGGCTCTGCCGCTCCTCCCCAGACCTCTCCATCCGCTGCTTCTCCCTCTCTCGCAGCCGCTCTCTTTCCCTGCAGCCTGCCTGAGAGAATGAAAAGGAAGTCAGTTCTGATGGATCACAGAGGCGTCTTTGGGTTCTAAAAGGAGCTGAGCCGAGCTCAGCAACCACATGGCCAGCAGTGTGCGAGTGGGATTCAGTTCAAGACAAGACAAGAAGATTCCAGTGGAGACAACAGGCACCCTGCCCCTCCCACCCCCAGGTAGCTTGTTTGTCCTTTGCTTGAACAGCTAAACACATGTGTGCACACATGTGTGAGTGAACATGTGATAGGCACTCATATGAACAGTGCACACAGGACCACGCGCACACATGCGTGTTCATGTGCATTCGTCACTTGTGTGCCTGCATGTGCATGAGTGTCTGTATATGTGTGCACACACGCACATGCGTGTGTGTGGTCACACACATCTTGTGTTCTGTATGTTCATGTGTGTTTGTACATATATGTGTCTTTGTGCACATGCCTCTACATGTGTGTACGTGTGCTGTGTACGTGTGTGTGCGCGCTCAGTTGTGTCTGGCTCTCGGCAACCCTATGGAGCCCTCCAATTTCCTGTCCTGGGATTCTCCAGGCAAGAATACTGGAATGGGTTGCCATTTCTTCCTCCAGGGTATCTCCCTGACCCAGGGATCAAGCCCACATCCCCTGCGTCTCATGCATTGTAGGTGGATTCTTCACCACTGTGCCCCTGGGGAAGCCATTTGCTAATTTAGTCTCCAAACATCTAAGTCAGTCTTTCCTAAATTTTTATATGGATATAAATTCATTTTAATTCCTTAACATGGACGTTTGTGCAGTTACCTGGGTCATTCCTTCCAAGTGAGGGCTTAACTGCTTCACGTCTGGAATACGTCAGGTTTACCGTTTTTGGAATTGTGTCACGAGCGTTCCTTCCCTGGGTCAGCTCAGGAATCTGCTGCCGGCATGAGGCTCTCTGGTTACACGGTCCCTTCGAGTTCTGACTCCGTGGAGTTAAGGCTCCCTTCTCCCGCGTCTGCCTGCGTATCACCCCTCCCTTCACTCTCTCCCCAGTGCCTCTGTCTCATGTCTTCCCAGGGTCTCACCTTGGCCAGCGTCCTTTGGGCAGTGGAAGCAGAGGCCACGGGGTCAGGCAGCCTGACCGCCGGTCCCAGCTCCAGTTACTCGCTCAGTTGAAGCGATGGAGGAAGCTTCATTGATTTGGTCTTGGACGTCTCCACAGTTAACAATATTTAGGCATATTAGTTCAGTTACACAGCTGTTTAGAGTTTAAAAAAAAAAGGCAGTTTATGTCAGTCATTTTGCAAACTGTAAAGCTCAGGTCTTGCAATCGTTCTTGTTCAGACAGTCATGTTGACTCTTAGCAGCCCTGTGGACTGCAGCACGCCAGGCTTCCCTGTCCTTCGCTATTTCCCAGAGTTTGCTCAAACTCATGTCCGTCGAGTTGGTGATGCCCTCCAACCATCCCATCCTCTATCATCCCCTTTTCCTCCTGGTCTCAATCTTTCCCAGCATCAGGGTCTTTTCCAATGAGTTGGCTCTTCTCATCAGGTGGCCAAAATATTGGAGCTTCAGCTTCAGCATCAGTCCTTCCAGTGAATATTCAGTGTTGATTTCCTTCAGGATTGACTGGTTGATCTCCTATCCAAGGGACTCTCAACAGTCTTCTCCAACACCACAGTTTGAAAGCATCAATTCTGTGGCGCTCAGCCTTCTTTAAAGTTCAACTCTTACATCCATCCATACATGACTACGGGCAAAGCCATGGGGTTAATTATATGAATCTTTGGTGGCAAAGTGATGTCTCTGCTTTTTAATATGCCATCTAGGTTTGTCATAGCTTTTCTTCCAAGGAGCAATCACCTTTTTATTTCATGGCTGCAGTCACCAACTACAGTGATTTTGAAGCCTAAGAAAATAAAATCTGTCAGTGTTTCCACTGTTTCTCCATCTGTTTGCCATGAAGTGATGGGGCTGGATGCCATGATCTTAGTTTCTTTGAACACTGAGTTTTAAGCCAGCTTTTTCACTCTCCTCTTTCACCCTCATTGAGAGGCTCCTCAGTTCCTCTTTGCTTTCTGCCATTATAGTGGAATCATTATGTGTATCTCAGGTTACTGATATTTCTCCTGGCAATCTTGATTCCAGCTTGTGAGTCATCCAGCCTGGCATTTTGCATGGTATACCCTACATATGTTAAATAAGCAGAGTGACAATATATAGCCTTGTTGTACTCTTTCCCTAATTTTGAACCAGTCTGTTGTTCCAGGTCTGGTTCTAATTCTTACTGCTTGACCTGCATATAGGTTTCTCAGAAGACAGGTAAGGTGATCTGGTATTCCCATCTCTTTAAGAATTTTCCAGTTTGTTGTGACACACACCGTCAAGGGCTTTAGCGTAGTCAATGAAGCAGATGTTTTCTTGGAATTATCTTGCTTTCTGTATGATCCAGTGAATGCTGGCAATTTGATCTCTGGTTCCTCGGCCTTTTATAAATCCAGCTTGTACATCTGAAAGTTCTTGGTTCACATACTGCTACAGCCTTAGCTGGAAGGATTCTGAGCATTACTTTGCTAGCAAATGAAATCAGTGCAATTGTATCTTTACTTGATTGTAAAATCCTCCATCCCTTGCTTCTTCCTTGATGGCTGACCTGGATATTGAGCTAATTTTATCCTTTCTATTTAAAGGAACTATTATGTGCGAAATTGCTAGTATTAGACTATTTTCACCTATAAGAAAGTCGCTTTCGTGCGGTTTATCCTACTAATTGAAAATATAGCAGACTGGTACATTTGCATGGCTAAACCCTAAACCTGCCGTTAGATGAACGACACAGCGGTGCTATTTGTGTCTCATTTTGCTAAAGGGTTAGTATCTTGAGAATAAGTGTATCTGCTTGTTTACTTTCACTTTTTTTTTCTTTGCCTTGAGATGGTTTCCCTTAAATGTCTGATCCTTTGTTTCCTGTTCAAACGTAACACTGTCACATCGAAAAGGTGGACAGACTCTGCTTTGCTGTTAGTAAAGTTTGTCGTTAGTAAGGGGCTTTCTTTGGGGAAATTTGATAGGAGTGCTCACTAAGCTGCAGTTTCCCAAATATCAGAAAGTGAGGTCTAGACTTCTTCGTTTCTCTAGAGAAAAGTCCCTCATCTCCTCTTGGGAGCAGGGTACATGCATGCTGGCGCTTTGCTCACTGGTGGCCGGGAGGACAGGCTCGCGGGGAGGGTTGAGGCGGGCACCGTTCCAGGCACAGGTTTTCATAAACCCCTCTGTTTTCAGAGGGGTGTCTCTTTTCTGCTCTGGATGCCCTGAATCGCAGTGTCCAGAGCTCCTCCCCACGCATGTGGACTGTGGTTCCCTCACTGTGTGTGAGCTTCGAGGCACCTGCTGAGAAGGAGGCCCTGTAGTAACCCTGCTTTCTTGGAAGAAAAGGGCAATAAAGGGGACATTGGCTCTCATCTTCAAGCTGGAAGCCTTCTCTTCTGACAGTAAAACTTGAGAACACATGTAGTAACTTAACTTTTGGGGCAATTTTACCATTTTGAGGCACCAACTTATTGTGTTTCCTGAAAGTGGTGAGAAGAAAAGAGTTGATTATTTAGCTTCGGTTTTGTTTAAAATATATTACGCCAATCTTGTGTCATATTGCTCACCCTCAGAAAATACAGATCAAATTTTGATATAGGGTTTTCTTGGAAAAAAGTACCTAACTACTCTTTAATGCCCTACTTAGGGTGTAACAAAATTTTATTTGAGAAAAAAAATTATTCTTTTCTCTCTATAAATTTTTCCCCAGATAAAGATGCTGTACTTTGCAAAGCATATATTATTTGGGAATGCTAACATCTTTACTGGTTTTCATGAAACATTTGGTTAAGACAAAATGACCTGATGTTTATGGCATCACCAACTCTACGGACCTGCGTTTGAGCAAGCTCCGGGAGACGGTGAAGGACAGGGAAGCCTGGCGCGCTGCAGTCCATGGGGTCACAAAGAGTCAGACACGAATGAGCGACTGAGCAAGACAACGGAGCATCCAGCTGGGAACAAGGGAGGAAGGGGGAGCTTTCAGAGGAGAGCAAGGAGAAGGTGGCGACTCTCACCGTCACCCTTTCCCAGAGGCGCAAACTGCGCCTCAGAAAGTTTCAAGTGGAACTGCAGCGGGCGCCTGATCCTGCGTTCTGTAACTGAATGTTCTTTCTCCTGCATCCTTCCGAATTTCCTGGCCGAGGCTGACTAATCGTGGGCGTCAGCCTTCACACGCTAAGCACACATCCGCGCCTCCCCTCTCTTGCGGGCGTGTAGCGTGCAGGTAGATTTGAGAGGAGGCTGGGAGCCGGGTCCCGGGCTGGGCACGCGGCGCCCACGGGCCCCGGGGCCCCTGCTCCGGGCGGCGTCCCCGCCGCTCTCACGCCGCCCCCTTGCGGCCGAGCTTCCGTCCGCGCGAAGACGCCGGGCCGCTGACCCCGCCTCCGCGAAAGCGGTTCCGGCGCGCGTGCGGAGTCGCTGTGGTCCTGCCCGACTCGCCACGACCTCACGGACCACAGCCCGCCAGGCTCCTCGGTCCGCGGGATTCTCCAGGCAAGAAGACGGGGGTGGGTTGCCGTGTGAAAAGTGAAGGTGTTAGTTACCGAGTCTGTCCAACGCTTACCCTCCTCCAAATACGTGCCCAGCCCGGTTCCAGCTCCAGGTCAGCCTCTCAGTCGTGTCCGGCTCCTTGCGACCCCATGAATCGCAGCACGCCAGGCCTCCCTGTCCATCACCAACTCCTGGAGTTCTCTCAGGCTCACGTCCACCGAGTCAGTGATGCCGTCCAGCCATCTCACCCTCTGTCGTCCCCTTCTCCTCCTGCCCCCAGTCCCTCCCAGCATCAAAGTCTTTTCCAATGAGTCAACTCGTCGCATGAGGTGGCCAAAGTACTGGAGTTTCAGCTCACATAGAGGTAAGTTATCTGATTAGATTAGTGATACCTAAGAGGTTGAATACTTTTTGATGTTATCAGAACAGTTGTCAAAGCGTGTTGAGAGAATCCCAAGGCGCTTGTTAAGGTCTGAATTTCACATTTAAATTCCTGTCTAACCCTTGTGTCTTCCTCCATGCCTGGCACGCTTTTCCATGTGCTAATACTCCTGAAGTCAGGATGTGCATCACAGGCGATGCAGGGAGGTCTCTGGTCAAAAAGCATCGGCTCAGGGGTGGTGACTGTTCAGGTTAAAGGGTCTCAACATCGAGAACCTTCAGGCTGCAATCATTGCCTATTCCTCAGTGTTTAGATGCAAGAGGACCATTTATCTTTCTTTTTAGAAGTAAAAGTATATCTAGTGGAAGCTCCCACGTGTCAGGAGGTGGAAAATTCCGGTTCATAAGTTTCTTCTCATCTTCTGCGCCAGGGCACTGGCCTTGTGTGCTCCCCAGGGAAGCCCCACAGGATCCTGGTCCTCCTCTGGGGCATCGCTTCGCTCCCGGACCTGTGATGCCCACGTGCTGGCCCCTCACGGGACAGGAGAGGGCCGGCTGCCCTGGTCTCCTGGGAGGGTGCTCCTCAGAGGACATCTCGGAGCTCAGATGCTGGTGGCACTTTTCTCCTTAAACTGGTCCAGATTATATTTTGTCTCAGGGTGGTCCTTCTGCCTCCTGCCCATACTCTGGGATCACGTGACTCTGACCTGTTATACTGATAGCCTCGCTCTTGTGTATCATCATGAATGCTGCCCTCCAAACTTCATTCCTGTACTGGAGCTGGTAGAAAATATAGCTAAATAGTCGCCCCATGTCTACAGCCACTATCACTTATAGTTTGTGTTTTTTCTCTCTATTTGTCATGCCAATGGCCTTTTTTTTTTTCCTTTCCGTTTATCCAACTGAAATAACTTCTGCCCAGGGAACAAAGCACTCAATATTTTGACAGTTGTTAGGTTAACTTCTGCAACTTTTCCTGATGTAAACCGAACTTGCATGGTTTTGCTTTCCACATTTGCTCTCGTATAATATCTGGCTAGTGTTTCTCTGGTCAGTACCACTGTGGTGCTTACTTTTATGTGTCAAGAGTGAGGGTTATTTCTGGGCGTGTCTGTGAGGGTGTTTCCGGATGCACTTGGCACCTGAATCAGTGGAATCAGCCATGCAGACAGCCCTCCCTCTGCAGTGGGCATCATCTCGTCTGGTGAGGGTCTGGACAGAAGCAAAGGCAGAAGGAGGAGGGCGCACCCCTTTGCTTCCTGCCCTCCTGGACTTGGCGGGGCTTGGGGGAGCTCCTTCAACAAGAATACCCAGGCCAGAGCCGGCAGCACCCTCAGCCAGGGCAGGAGCAAGGGGGTGGCAGCCCCCCACTGAGGAGTAACTGCTGTCAGCAGCTGGCAGGATTCCTCCCAGATAAGGCTTCAGGCTGCTTCGCCCCTGTTTTCTTGCTTAAACGTTATGCTCTACATACTTCTCATATATAAAAATATTAGACATTCACTGGCTAAATCCAATCTCATTTAACCAGAACATATGAGTTATTTAAAACTGTTTCTTAGTTGGGAGGCTTTTAATAACTTTATTTCTTCACTTTCTGTCTTATGTATCTTCATACAAATGTGCCTAAACAAATGTGATCATTTAATTTGGATGGATATTTAGACAAAACTATGAACTTTTTAATAGTTCGAATTCATATTGTCGCTTTTCTCATCAGATAGATGGTGCCAGCGTACGTCTGGTTCTTTGAGCTTCCCTCCTGGCTCAGTGGTGAAGAATCTGCCGGCCAGTGTAGGAGCTGGGTTTGATCCCTGAGTGGGAAGATCCTCTGAAGAAAGAAATGCAACCCACTCCAGTATTCTTGCCCAGAAAAATTCCATGGACAGAGGAGCCTTAAGGGCTACAGTCCACGGGGTCATCAAAGGGTCAGACACGCCTTAGTGGCGAAACAGCAGCGGGTATGGCTCGTCACCAACGTAGTGACGATACCGCTTTCTACTTTTCAAAGTTTGTAAACGGCACATGTTTTGCTCTCATTTTATTAATTCTTGGTAACTGATGTTTTATGTTTTTTCGATTATACTGCTCGGTTTCATGGTGTTTATGAATTATTTCTAATTACAAGCCCCTGACGCGGAGTTCACTGTCTGGAGAATCCAGCCCTGAGGCCCTTAATGGGAGCTGCGGCTGCTCCTACTGCTCCATACCTCGTGTGTGCAGCACGGCTCGCCTTCACTCCGAGGGTCCTGGGAGTCACCAGCACTGCCTGGCTCGGTTCAGCACGACGGCTGTCCAGCCTGCCACTGAGACACTGTCGGCCCTGTGCTCCTGGCGGGTACTGGACGGTCCTCTTCCGATGACTTTCCGGCGTCCAGACAGACGATGGCATCGCGAGCTGGGGAAGCTAGCGCGTAGTTTCTGATCACCGTGTTTTCAGGTCAAGAGGAGGCTTATCTTCCGAAGGCTCAGATCTCCAAACACTGACTCCAAGGGAAAATGAGCATGCTTGCTCTAAGTCGACTTTTGTTTTAATAGAAACAGCAGCAATGCTCTGGGCCACTGTAAGTCACTGGCTTGATGTAAATTAACCGAAGAATTCTTTAGGGTATGGTTTAATCATTCCAGCTGTCCAGAAGCCTGGGGATGAAAAGGACTATGGTGAGCTAGAACAGGCAGTATAGGGTTTTAGAGAGCCCCGAGAGTCGGACACGACTGAGCGACTGAGCCGAACTGAACTGATTGTCAGCGTCGTGGCACTTGCACCGAAGGGCTACAGCTCACAAGCAGCACTAGGATCTCCCCATTTACACAGTGTGTCTAAAACCCTGAGGTTTTGCAAGGTTGTGATGTTGCAAGCTGATCTCCCTAACTTCCTTCAAACATTAGAACAGAACGCAGCGCTTTCTTGTGCTTTTCTGAGGAGGAGGAAGTGGCGCGGCCGCCGTGCTGGCTGAGAACTCCTGCTGGCGGCTGTGCACGTACCGCTGCTGTGAGGGCGCCGCATCTGCTCACAAGATCCTAGCTGACGTCACCGCAGCCCAAGCGCCCGCTTGTTCCTCAACAACGAGTAATTTGGAATTCCTGCAGCTTAGTTCCGAAAATACAGAAGTCTAGCATTAATTATCCTGGCCATTTGGAACGGGAGGCAGTGCTGACCCGTGACCGAAGCCCAGGCCTGGAGGGTCGGCAGTGGAGAGATCAGAGCACAGGCTCCTGTTCGGAGTCCTCCCTGTGGGGCAGTAGCTGCCCCCCACCTTGCCCACGAGGCCTGGTCCCAGGATCATCCTACAGCTCCAGGCCTGGTCCTCCAGGGGGCACTGAGTTCTCTTGAGGCCGTTATTCCAGTGAGCTGTCCTGTCCAGCTCAGCAAGTCCTGAGCCTGTCATCACACAGCTTTACAGCTCATCGTTGGGATATGAGCCACGTGTGGAGCATTAAGGCATGATGGTCGTGCGTCAGCCACGGGCTCCATGGCCGCTCCACTTCACAGGTGCCACGTGGAACCGTTCAGTTCCAGATGTGTCTCTTCTCATGAACGGCCCGATCCTACAAGTGAGTTTTATTTCTGCTCACAGATTTCCGGGCTTTGACACAATTCCAGGTGAGCAGAAGCACAGAGTCTCCATGCTTTCTTTAAAAAAAATGTCTTTGAGCATTAGTGAAAAACCACAGATATTCAATTTCTGTGGAAAGCAGAAACTACCATCATTATGAGCACTGCCATTCCTGGAACTCACCTCTTTTCAGCCCTCTGGTACGTTGAGCTTTTCAAGTCCTTGATTCAGATTACTTTTCTAAACTAAGAATGAGAGGAGACTCAGAAAACACAAGAAGTATAGACTGTGATCGGAACAAGACATTTTAACTGGTTACTTTCCATCGGCTTTCAAAAGTTATTTAGGTAACAACCCTGATGGCTCCGTTGGTAAAGAATTCGCCTGCAATGCAGGAGACCCTGATTCAGTTTCTGGGTTGGGAAGATCCCCTGGAGAAGGGAAAGGCTACCCATTCCAGCATTTTGCCCTGGAGAATTCCTTGGACTGTATAGTCCATGGGGTGGCAAAGAGTTGGACATGACTGAGCAGCTTTCGCTCACTCAGTCATTCATAGCCCAGTGGTCTCAGACTGGCTAGATGTTAGAATTATCCTGGGAACCTGAAAGCATAATAACGCTCAGATCCCTTTCAAAGTCCTCTTACCATTTTAAAAGGCATTGTTTGAAATCCATCAGTGAAATAATTCTAAAAATTTTACATAAGAAGAAAGCATGAAGAAAATATGGTTCAATTCCCTTCTTTCATAGACAAGAGCCAAGGGATTTACCGAAGTCCTGTAATTATTGAGACAAAACTTGATCTAAAATCCAAGTGAGTTTGCCCTGCATCAACTGTTCTTTGAGAAACAAGTTTTTTTGTGCAACCCTTTAGCAGAGGTCTCTTTCCATTTTCTGAGTTCTGGTCTTTTCACAGACCCTGAAGACTCTGTTGGTAGAGAGACGGCCTGCAGAGCAGGTAGGCCTGTGTCTGGCCCCCAGGTCAGGAAGACCCCTGGAGAAGGAACTGGCACCCACTCCAATATCCTTGCCTGGGAATTCCCGTGGACAGAGGAGTCTGGCAGGCTACCGTCCATGGAGTTGCAAGAGTCAGACATGACTTAGCGACTAAACCACTACTGGTTTATTCAAATTGTCAACCAAATATTAGAAGGAAACATTTACCGATTTAAGAGCAAACACTTTCATCTCTTGTTAAAAGAGGCTATCTCTGGGAACTCGGCACAACCTCTTCCAATTAAGAAATCTCTTCATAAACAGCAATAAAGTCACTGATGGAAAATATGGGTTTCCTGGTGAAATTCCGTAAGTCCCAGCTGCCTGTGGTGATTTATAACCGCTGTTCTTGGTTTACCCTTCAGCTTCTGCCAAGTGGGCCGGCCCACAGTTTAAACTCCTTCAGGATTTTGTCTCGTCTTACTCTCTGTAGGCCATAATATCTACCTTAATGCCAAAGCATAACGGGCCACACTTTATCATCTCTCTTGTGTCTGGCTCTATGGAAGGTCTTCAGGGCATAAATATGAATAAGACTTGGTGGATACATGTATATGTATAACTGATCCACTTTGCTGTTCGTCTGAAACTAATCAGTTCTGTTCAGTTCAGTCATTCAGTCATGTCCAACTCTTTGTGACCCCTTGGACTCCAGCACATCAGGCTTCCCTGTCCATCACCAACTCCTGGAGCTTGCTCAAACTCTCTTGTACATCTGGTCAGTGATGCCATCCAACCATCTTTCCCAGCATGAGGGTCTTTTCCAATGAGTCAGTTCTTCCCATCAGGTGGCCAAAGTATCGGAATTTCAGCTTCAGCATCAGTCCTTTCAATGAGTATTCAGGACTCATTTCCTTTAAGATGTACTGGTTTGATCTCCTTGCAGTCCAAGGGACTCTCAAGGGTCTTCTCCAACACCACAGTTCAAAAATCATCAGTTTCTCGGCGCTCAGCTTTCTTTATGGCCTAACTCTCACATCCATACATGCTGCTGCTGCTAAGTCACTTCAGTTGTGTCTGACTCTGTGCGACCCCATAGACGGCAGCTCACCAGGCTCCCCCGTCCCTGCGATTCTCCAGGCAAGAACACTGGAGTGGGTTGTCATTTCCTTCTCCAATGTGTGAAAGTGAAAAGTGAAAGTGAAGTCGCTCAGTCATGTCCAACTCGTAGCAACCCCATGGACTGCAGCCTACCAGGCTTCTCCGTCCATGGGATTTTCTAGGCAAGAGTACTGGAGTGGGGTGCCATTGCCTTCTCCAATAGCTTTGACTGGATGGACCTTTGTCGGCAAAGTAATGTCTCTGCTTTTTAATATACTGTCTAGGTTGGTGATGGCTTTTCTTCCAAGGAACAAACATCATTTAATTTCATGACTGCAGTCACCACCTGCAGTGATTTGGAACCCAAGAAAATGAAGTCTCTCACTGTTTCTATTGTTTCCCCATCTATTTCTATGAAGTGATGGGCTGGATGCCATGATCTTCGGTTTTTTAAAGCTGAGCTCTAAGCCAGCTTTTTCACTCTCCTCTTTCACCTTCATCAAGAGGCTCTTTAGTTTCTCTTCATTTCTGCCATGAGGGTGGTGTCATCTGCTTTGCTGAGGTTGCTGATATTTCTCCTGGCAGTCTTGATTCCAGCTTGTGCTTCATCCAGCCTGGTATTTCATATGATGTACTCTGCGTATAAGTTAAGTAAGCAGGGTGACAATGCACACGCTTGACCCACTCATTTCCCAATTTGGAACCAGTCAATATGTTGTTCCATGTCCAGTTCTAACTGTTGCTTCCTGACCTGCATACAGATTTCTCAGGAGGCAGGTAAGGTGATCTGGTATTCCCATCTCTTGAAGAAGTTTCCACAATTTGTTGTGATCCACACACTCACAGGCTTTGGTGTAGTCAATAACAGAAACAGACATTTTTCTGGAACTCTCTTGCTTTTTCCATGATCCAGCGGATGTTGGCAATCTGATCTCCGGTTCCTCTGACTTTTCTAAAACCAGCTTGAACATCTGGAAGTTCTTGGTTCATGTACTGTTGAAACCTGGCTTGGAGAATTTTGAGCATTGCTTTGCTAGCATGTGAGATGAGTGCAACTGTGTGGTAGTTTGAACATTCTTTGGCATTGCCTTTCTTTGGATTTAGAATGAAAACTGACCATTTCCAGTCCTGTGGCCACTGCTGAGTTTTCCAAATTTGCTGGCATATTGAGTGCAGCACTTTCACAGCATCATCTTTCAGGATTTGAAATAGCTCAACTGGAATTCTATCACCTCCACTAGCTTTGTTCGTAGTGATGCTTTCTAAGGCCCACTTGACTTCACATTCCAGGATGTCTGGCTCTAGGTGAGTGATCACCCCATCCTGGTTATCTGGGTCATGAAGATCTTGGTTGTATAGTTCTTCTGTGTATTCTTGCCACCTCTTCTTAATATCTTCTGCTTCTGTTATGTTCATATCATTTCTGTCCTTTATTGTGCCCATTTTTGTGTGAAATGTTCCTTGGCATCTCTGATTTTCTTGAAGAAATATCTAGTTTCTCTCATTCTGTTGTTTTCCTCTATTTCTTTGCATTGATCACTTAGGAAGGCTTTTTAAAACTCTCCTTGCTATTCTTTGGAACTCTGCATTCAAATGCTTATATCTTTCCTTTTTTCCTTTGCCTTTCACTTCTTTTCTTTTCTCAGCTATTTGTAAGGCCACCTCAGACAGCCATCTTGCCTTTTTGCATTTTTCTTTTATGGGGACAGCCTTGATCACCACCTCCAGTACAATGTCACAAACCTCTGTCCATAGTTCTTCAGGCACTCTGTCTATCAGATCTAATACCGTGAATCTATTTCTCACTTCCACTGTATAATCAAAAGGGATTTGACTTAGGTCATACCTGAATGGTCTTGTGGTTTTCCCTACTTTCTTCAATTTAAGTCTGAATTTGGCAATAAGGAGTTCATGATCTGAGCCAGAGGAAGCTCCTGGTCTTGTTTTTGCTGACTGTATAGAGCTTCTCCATCTTTGGCTGCAAAGAATATAACCAATCTGACTTCACTGACTGGAGCTAGAAACGTTCACCACATCAGTCAGTCGGATGGCATCGACCATCTGGTGATATCCCTGAGTAAAGCCTATGTTTCGCTTGTATGTCATATTTCTAAAGAGTGGGCATCATACTTCCAACTCTGGGGCTGCAGACCCATTGTCTTTCCAGCTTCCTGGGAAAGAGTTCATCCTCCTGGGAACTCTGTCTTTCCCCAAGATGTAATTACCCAACTTGGAGTCGTGCCCTGTTTTGGATCTGTAAGAGATTGTCGAGTGCTTATCCCAGCTTGTCACAGGTACAGGAACCAAGGCCCCAGAAAGCTTAGCGTCTTCTCAGGTTTCTAAAGGCGGGTCGTGGTAGAGGGAAGGTGGGGACTGAGTGTTCCGGCCCCAGGCCTGCAGTTGCGTTGAGTGCTTTGCATATCCTAGTTGGATATCATTTTGACAACAGTAGTTCTTTCCTCTAACACAGTATAGCAGAAGGTTGTTTAAAATTGACTCACAGTGAGTCAGAAAGAGAATAACGTTTAAGTCATTAGGGACGTTGCAAAATGACAGAAACAAGCGTGAGCCCTGTTAGAGGGCTGTGTGGCGACGCTTCCAGCCCCAGTGATGGCGTCTGAAGTGTTGCTCTTTGCTTTTCTCCTCTTTCTGGGGCACTGCATTTGTCCTTCAGAAATGTAGCTGCGGGCTGCACAGAACAAATCTGTCCCTCAGCGTTCCCTTCACCCTGGCAGTTGTTTTCTACTAATCAGAAAAAAAAAATGTACTTATTGCATGTATAGATTGTTTCTTTTTGAGCTTGCAACTACACAGTAATCCTCTTTTAGCAGACCAGTGTTTCTATGACTGTCAGTAACTGCCTTCAGCTCACAGAGTGCTTCACAGACAAGCAAGCAAAATACCAAGGAAGCTGGCTCTAATTTTAGCCTCAGTTGGCAGTTTCTCCATGTCCACAGCGATGGGTTTTGATAATAATGAAAGGTGCAAGCAATCCCAGGTATTCTTGGTTTGCAAATCACCAGGGGCCTCTGTTATAGTGAATATGGGGGCCCTTCCTTCTGTTACCAGGCTCCCCAACCTAATATGTCAGGTACAGAGTGGGGAAGTTAGAAGTGGTGAGCAGGTTTAACTACTGTGATACTGGAAGAGGTGGCTCATATTTCAAATGCTGGAAGAGCCTGGTAAAAAGCTCAGGATTGGCGAACTCCAGAAGCAAACCACTGAGCCCAGGTCACGTCCCCCTCTGACTGGCTCATCCTTTAGCCGCGCAAGACGCAGGGTGGCTCCAGCCAGCAATTCTTTAAGCTTTGCAGGAGGGCACGTCCTGCATATCTTCCCTGTCAGCTCTCCACTGGAGAGGCTCAGTAGGTTCAGTAGAGCACGTCTCTCTCCAGATGTTGCAGCATAACCCCCTACTCCTTAGATGCGGGCTGCGTAGGATGACTTCCTTCCGAGTGTGTATGACATGGGGGATATACTAAGTTTAAGTGAAGAAACGTGATAAACATGACCTCAGCCAGATTATATGCACTCTTGGTATGATGTGATGAAAATGGCACTTTATCTTTGTGGCCCTCCTCCCAAACCACATAATCCCAATTTAAGAGTGGAAAGGGGCATAGCGATTCTGAGTAAAGGATATCACACAAAACACTGGACCAGCACTCCTTAGTACTACAAGGTCGTGAGAACAAGGACCGTCTGAGAGACAGTCGTGGCCAAGAGAAGCTTAAGAAGAAATGATTACTTTATGCAATTTGATATTTCAGCAGGATCTTGGAACAAGGACATTAAGAAAAAATGAAGCAAATCTGAACGAATTGTTAACTTTAGTTAGTGGTGACGCATCAGCGTCGGTTCACTAATCGTGCAAAAGCGCCACTAGTGTTAATAAAAAGGGAAACTGAATATGAGATGCAGGAAAGCTTTCTGTACTGTCTCTGCCATTTTCTATAAATCGGAAACTATTCTAAAATAAAAGCCTTATTGAAAAAACGGTCACATATATGTAGCTGCTCTAGAGCTTGCTTTGGGCTCCCCGGTGGCTCAGCGGTAAAGTCCGCCCGTGATGTCAGCGAGGCTCTTCCCCAGCGCGGACCGGCCGGTGGGACCGGCCGGTGGGACCGCCCGCCTCCCCGCGCTCCCGCTCCCCGGGGCGCCCCGGAGACCCGCCGAGGGCCCCAGGGGCTGCCGTGACCCGCCCTCCCGGGGCCCCTCCCGCAGCCGCAGCTCCCGGCCGGCCAGGCCACCCTGGGCTGCCGGCCCTGGGCCCGCACGGCGGCGCTGCCACGGGTCACCTGCACCCGGGCACCTCACACTCGGGCGCCACTGCCGCGGCGGCTGTGCCCGTGGCCCGGGCTGCAGCCCCGCAGAGGCCCCCAGACTCTCAGCCAGCTTCTCCGCTGCGCTCTGAGCCCTGGGGCGCCACGCCCGTTGCCAAGAGGGGTCCCCTGGCTGGAACCTGCCCTCATGGGAAAAGGAGAACACGAGGACAGAGCAGCCTTTGCCCCCCACGTGACTGTGGTCTCCCCGAGACCCCCGCAGCGCCACCCCCCCTGCGCCCTCCTCAGGACTGGGTCCTGCACCCACCCCCACCCCAGCTGGTGCCCCTCGTTCCCCACCAAATCCTCAAAGGCCAGAGAGGGGGCTTCCCCCTCAGCTGTACAGTTGTGAGAAAATCACTGTCACAGGGACAGTGAGACTAGTTATTACCTGTAACTGCTGCACGATGGAAACCCCTCCACCCGCAAGGTGAGGGGAAGCAGAAGGTGGACCCGCCAGCATTCCCCTGAGCCGCCGGCGCTGCTGCAGCGAGGGGAAGTCAGAGGAACTTCGGGAGTTGCACAAGAAGGAGGCTGGGAGCTTTTCTTCTTCTGTAAGCTGTAGAAATGGGAACCGGTCTGGGTAAGTTCTCATAAATCGTTCTTGTCTGAGAATGCAGCCCCTGGCACCATCTTCCTGGGGGAGGAAAGGAGACTCCATCTGCGGTAAGTAAATATTCCCTTTGAACTTGAAGGTGAAGGAGAGCTCTCCTTGCCTGAGTGTAAACAGCAAGTGTTTCAGGCTCGTTAAGCCCTTGTTCTAGCTTTCAAACAAAAGTAGCCCTGGCTCCTTACATAAGCCTTATGCCAGGAAGCAGCCTTATGTCAGTAGACAGAACATAAATACCAAGTCAGAAGGACCAGAAGGGACCAAGCAATAGCAAAACTAAGCACAGCTGCTTGAGAGCCAGCCTTGCAAACCACGGGATGCGCGGGGTCTACTGGCCTCTATTACCTGAAGCATCGACTAACAGGCTGTTAGCCAAGTGTAATGGAGAGTAGTCACACTTCTGTGCCACGGTATAGAAATGGGACCTGGTGTGATTTTTTTATTCCCTTGAGCTCTGCCCCACATTCTCTGAGACCGTGAAAGAGAGACGGTCTCTGCTCAGACGAGGCGCTGCAGCAGTGTGACCCCAGGGGCAGAGTCTGCATGTCTGCCGCTCACTGCAGCCCCCGAGCCCATCAGAGGAGCACTCTGCGTCCTGCAGCCTGACTTTTGGGTCACACATGCACGTACGTGTGTGACACAGGGTTTATTGGGCAGAACCGTATTCAGTATCAGGAATCTCATCAGCATCTGCATTAGTGCCTGGGCCCCTCCTTCTCAGGCGCAAAGAGTCTTTATCGGAACAGAATCTTACAGACCTGGTTTGGATCCTGGCTAACCATTTAAAATGAAATGTGTGATTTTAGTTACACACACACACACACACAAAAGATGTCATGAAAATGTCACTGTTATTTCTAGAGGTCTCATACTAAAAAGAAATCAACAATGCATGGGGGCACTACTATATATGAAATAGACAGCTAATAAGGACCTAGCATACACACAGGGAACTCTACGCAATGCTTTATAATGGCCTATAGTAGAAAAGAATCCATCATTAAAAAAAGAGTAGATACATGTATATGCATAACAGATTAACTTTGCTGTATACCTGAAACTAATACATTGTAAATCAACTGTACTCCAATAAAAAATTAAAAACAAAATCCTTAAAGGAAAGAACAAAGAATGAAAAAGTGTAAAAAAAAAAAAAAAAAAAGAAACCCAACAATGCGTGTGGAAAAGTAAAGCAAATTTCACCTTATGCTACAGTCTCGGAAGGCTAGTTACCAGAGTATTTGTTGAATATTAGTAATGAGTATTTATACGGCCTCTGTGCCCATTACTGAGCTAGCCACAGAGACGGAGGGTACAAACAAGAGCAAACACGGTCTGTTCATCACACATGAGGAGAAGGAAGATAAATTTCTGGTGCATTCTTAATTTTAACCTCTGGTTGCCATATTTATACCTCAAAAGTGAAAAATCCTGCTGATCAAATTTTATCACCTTTCTATTCGATAACACAGAAAAGAATACGTTTAACACTTTATTTCATTCAACAAATACAATTCAAATCCAACTCAGGTTGATGCTGATATTAATTCCAATCTACTTTCTTTACCTGAAAACATCATGAAAGGACAGTTTTGCTGGTTGGCACAATGTATTACCTTTTGGAGTATTAGGAGTTATATTCTTCTTGGTTTTATATTAGGAAGTTAAAGTTTAGAGGCTGTCTGAAAAATTGCAAATTTTCTTCTGCTGTTTTTCTCTATGCTCTGGTGAATATCAGTTGCTACAATGTCAAAATGAAAAAGTGAACCAGGTAGAGCTGCAGTAGCTGAGAACTCACGTGAGTGAGCTAGTCCCTGGACACCAGCTCTCGCCAAAAGCCCATAGATGACTCAGCTGGCACAGCGGACTCCGGGAATCTCAGACTTCACCGTCTGGTCTCTGCAGCGAAAGAAAGGCATCACCAAGAGCTTTTTAAAACATAGCATATTCTCTTTGAGTATACTAATCAGTCATGAGTTTCAGTTAGAAAAAATAATCTCAATTAAAAATGACCACAATTAAAAAGCAGAGACATCACATTGCTTACAAAGGGTCTTAAAGCTTTGGTTTTTCTAGTCGTCATGTAAGAGTTAGACCATAAGGAAGGCTGAGCACCAAAGAATTAAGGCTTTTAAACTGGTGCTGGAGAAGACTCTTGAGAGTCCCTTGGACTGCAAGATCAAAACCAGTCCATCCTAAAGGAAATCAGTCCTGAATATTCATTGGAAGAACTGATGCTGAACTGAAGCTCCAATACTTTGGCCACCTGACGCAAAGAGCCAACTCACTGGAAAAGACCCTGATGCTGGGAAAGACTGAGGGCAGGAGGAGAAGGGGATGGCGGAGGATGAGATGGCTGGAGGGCGTCTCCGACTCCATGGACAGGAGTTTGGGTGGACTCCGGGAGATGGTGGAGAACAGAGGAGCCTGGCGTGCTGCGGTTCACGGTGTGGTAGAGATTTGGGCGTGACTCGGGGACTGAACAGCATCGGCATATGGGTGTAAATATAGAGACAGGCTTTTATAAAAAGTGGGTTAAATTAGAAATATCGCTTTACATGCTGCTCATTTCATTCGCACTGTATCACAACTGTGTTTTTGAAATGAAAGTGGAATTTGCCAGAACGCTGGAATCTGCTGGATTTTCTGTTTGCTCCTTGGGCACTCTGTAGTGCACCGACTCTTTTAACAAGGTCTGCAGGATAAACCTGAGACCTAACAGAAAGCTGCTCACCGGACACAGACATAGGGTTGGAAAGATTTTCAAGTCAGATATCCAGATGCTTTGTCTATGATCTGAACAGTTAACAGTTTGGAAACATCCTCATGTCTGGGGGAATGTGTGTGTGTGTGCAGGCGTGCATGTATATTAATTTGGATTAATATATAAATAATAAATGATTAATATCAGTAAGAAACATTTAAAATTTTTCCTGCCTTACTCAGTTCAGCTCAGTCACTCAGTCGTGTCCGACTCTGCAATCCCATGGACTGCAGCATGCCAGGCTTCCCTTTCCATCACCAACTCCCGGAGCCTACTCAAACTCATGTCCTTCCTATCCATGATGTCATTCAACCATCTCATCCTTTGTCCTCCTCTTCTCCTCTCACCTTCAATCTTTCCCAGCATCAGGGTCTTTTCAAATGAGTCAGTTCTTTGCATCAGGTGGCCAAAGTATTGGAGTTTAAGCTTCAGCATCAGTCCTTCCTATGAATAGTCAGGACTGATTTCCTTTAGGATTGACTGGTTGGATCTCCTTGCAGTCGAAGGGACTCTCAAAAGTCTTCTCCAACACCACAGTTCAAAAGCCCCAATTCTTCAGCACTCAGCTTTCTTCGTTGTCCAACTCTTATATCCATACATGACTATTGCAAAAACCACAGTTTTGACTAGACGGACCTTTGTTGGCAAAGTAATGTCTCTGCTTTTTAATATGCTGGCTAGGTTGGTCACAGCTTTTCTTCCAAGGAGCAAGCGTCTTTTAATTTCATGGCTGCAGTCACCATCTGCAGTGATTTTGGAGCCCAAGAAAATGAAGTCTGACACTGTTTCCACTGTTTCACATCTATTTGCCATAAAGTGATGGGACCAGATGCCATGATCTTCGTTTACTGAATGTTGAGCTTTAAGCCAACTTCTTCACTCTCCTCTTTCACTTTCATCAAGAGGCTCTTCAGTTCGTCTTCACTTTCTGCGATAAGGGTGGTGTCATCTGCATGTCTGAGGTTATTGATATTTCTCCCGGCAATCTTGATTCCAGCTTGTGCTTCATCCAGCCCAGCATTTCTCATGATGTACTCTGCATATAAGTTAAATAAGCAGGGTGATAATACACAGCCTTGACGTCCTCCTTTTCCTATTTGGAACCAGTCTGTTGTTCCATGTCCAGTTCTAACTGTTGCCTCTTGACCTGCATACAGATTTCTCAAGAGGCAGGTCAGGTGGTCTGGTATCCCCATCTCTTTCAGCATTTTCCAGAGTTTGTTGTGATTACACCTGCCTTAGTGGTACTGACCTTTGTGTCTCATTTGATTTGCTTTCAAGAAACCAGGAAATTGTTAATTTTTCTAATTTATTAGCAGTTCCTAACTAAGCCTGAAAGTCACAATGAATGAAGGGTGGAGAGGCTCTCAGGATTTGGGTTAGTTGACAGCCAACCTGTAAGTCATTACTTAAATACACACCAATTACATGAGTGTAGAACCAGCTTTTCAAACAAACACAGCCTCTTCCATTTTCCCTAATTTAAAGAATTTCTACTAATATAACATCTTGGCACAGCCAGCACTGGTTTTTGTCAGCTCGTAAGTAAACTTTACCTTGAAAAGTTTACACTCCGTGGACACTCTCTTACAAAATGAAAACAAAACTTCCTAAATTATTATGCGCCCTATCAAATCACCAAACAGAAAGCTTACAGTGGTTTTTCTAAGAAATTACAGCCAGGTGGTTTAAGTCACTAACTTAATAGGACTGTAAAACTGCCCGTATTATGCAAATATTTTGCAAAGGAAGTTAGGCAATATACAGTTTATGATTAGTTCACAGATTTCCAATTTGTTATACGGCTGGGTCAGCACAAGGATCAGAAGACAAAAACGGAAAAGCTGTGTTACGGAAACTGAATGCTGGATCAACAAAGCCCAGTTCAAGATGGCAGTGGGAATGTGCGCACTCACCTCTGCCTGTGGGAGCCCCACAGTCACAGCTCACCGCTGGGCAACCGCTGACAGGAGGGCCCTGGAGCCCACCGAACCAAAGTCGCTCCATGGCCAAAGACAAAGGAGAAGCTGCAGCGAGACCCCAGGAGGGGTGCAGCCACAGTAAAATCGGATCCCACGCCCACCCGTGGGCGACCCACAACTGGAGAACACTGGCACCAAAGAAGCTGGCATGAAGGCTCTGAACCCCAAGTCTGGCTTCCCAGCCTGGGAATACAACCGAGGGACCGGAATCCTCATGGAACCTGTCCCGGAAGGCCAGCAGGGCTTGATTACAGGACTTCCACAGGACTGGGGGAGACAGAGACTCCAGTCTTGGAGGGCAATGAGACCCAGGGGAAAGGAGCAGCAACCCCACAGGAGACTGCACCAAAGCTGCCTGCTGGTGCTGGAGGGCCTCCCGTGGGTCAGCAGGGGCTCGCCACAGGAAGGGGGCACTGGCAACAGGAGTCCATGAAGGTCCCCCTTGGCAAAAGCCCTCCTGAAGGTTGCTATTAACCCCACCATAGAGCCACAGACTCCGGAGCTGGGTCGCCTCAAGCTAAGCAACTACCAGGGAGGGAGCCCACCTCCACCCATCAATACAGGAGACATGGGTTTGATCCCTGGGTCAGGAAGATCCCTTGGAGGTGGAAATGGCAACCCACTGCAGTATTCTTGCCTGGAGAATTCTCTGAACAGAGGAGTCTGGCTGGCTATAGTCCATGGGTTGCAAAGAGTTGGACACGACTGAGCAACTATCGCTTTTTTCAGAAAAACTAAAGAACAAACAGAGGTGAATAATACACCGGAAAGAATCGGTAGCAGGATAGCTGAGGCGGAAGAACAGGTAGATGACCTGGAGGACAGAATGGTGGAAATCACTGCCGCAGAGCAGAGTATGGAAAGAAGGATGGAAAGAAATGAAGACAGCCTGAGAGATGTCTGGGACAACATTAAATGGACCAGCATCTGCATTATAGCAGTCCCAGAAGGAGAAGTGGAGAGGGCAACGCGCCCCACTCCAGCACTCTCGCCTGGGAAATTCTATGGACGGAGGAGCCTGGTGGGCTGCAGTCCATGGGGTCGCTAGGAGTCGGACACGACTGAGCGACTTCACTTTCACCATTCACTTTCATGCACTGGAGAAGGAAATGGCAACCCACTCCAGCGTTCTTGCCTGGAGAATCCCAGGGACAGGAGAGTCTGGTGGGCTGCCATCTATGGGGTCGCACAGAGTCGGACACGACTGAAGTGACTCAGCAGCACCCGCAGCAGAAGGAGAAGAGTGAGAGAAAGGACCTGAGAAAATATCTGAAGAGATAATAGCTGAAAAGTTCCCTAACATGGGAAAGGAGCTAATCAACCAAGTCCAGGAAGCATAGAATGTCCCAGGTAGGATATACCCAAGGAGGAATGCAGTGAGACTCATAGTAATCAAAATAGCAAAAATTAAAGACAAAGATAAAATATTAAAAGCAACAAAGGAAAACCAACAAGTAACATACAAGGGAACGCCCATCAGGCTATCAGCTGATTTCTCAACAAAAACACTGCAAGCCAGAAGGGAATGGCATGATATATTTAAAGTGAGGAAAGGGAAGAAATTACAACCAAGAGTACTCTACCCAGCATGAGTTTCATTAAGATCTGATGGAGAAATCAAAGCTTTCCAGTCAAGCAAAAGTTAAGAGAATTCAGCATCACAAAACCAAGGGCACAACAAATGCTAATGAAACTTCGCTAGGCAGGAAACACGAGAAGGGAAAGATCTCCAGAAAACAGACTCAGTGCTGGTTAAGAAGATGGTGATAGGATCATAGGTATCAATAATTACCCTAGATGTAAATGGATTAAATGCGCCAACCAAAAGACATAGACTGCTCATCCTGATGCTGGGTAGAAACCAATACAATATTGTAAGGCAATTATCCTTCAATTAAAAATAAATAAAAATTTAAAAAGCTAGTTAATTAATTAAAAAATTAAAGAACAAAAGACAGACTGGCTGAAGTGAGGCCTGGGCGGCCAGGAGGGCAGGGCTCAGGACCACGTCTGCCCATCCCCTGGGCTTGGGGATGAGAGCAAAGGCACCAGGCCTTAGAATGGGCCCAGCTCTGTGGAGCCCCCCGGCAGGACCAAGGCCCGGCTCCCCCAGAAACCAGTCAGTGAGTCCCTGAATCTGACACCTGGAGAAGTGGATTGAGGCCTGACCAGAGCCTCAGCCTGACACTCCACATCGCGGGTGTGCGTGTGCTGTGGAAGTCCAGGATGCTGGTACCCCCTGCCCAGAAGCCCCTGCTTGTCACTCCACTTTAACTTTCTACCTGGAGCACCCCCACCTCACCTTGCTGTTTATTGCTGTAATTTAATGACCTCAAATATGCTGTGTAACAGACTTCATTCAGAGCAGGGAGGCTCCCCCACACCCTTGGTGGGGCCCCATGGGCCCAGGTACCAAGGGGAGTCTCTCTGCTCACTTCCCTCCCCTGCACTGGGGAATGGGTGCTGGCCCGTTCACAAATGCCTCGTTGAAGAAGGGGATGGGGTTTCTCTGTTTCATTGTGCAGGAGGGGGATTACGTCCTGCTAGGCACCCTTCCCAGAAAGGGGGTGCCGTGATCAGACCCTGTACAGGCACCACAGAGCGCTCCCCTCCCTCCAGAGGCCAGACTGCAGGTGCACGGCCTCCAGCGCTGCAGCAAAGCTGGCCCGTGGCCTCTCCGGTCAGCGTGCGCCCTTAGTGTGCACTGGCCAGACACTGCCAGTTCATCATCTTGCCGTTCAAAGCCTGATTGAAAAAGACTGATTACTTAAAAATAAAAAAGAGCAAAAGACACAGACTGGCTGGGCAGATGGAAGCGTGTGGCTGTGTGCACTTCCACTTACCACGTCTCTCTACTTGATCACACAAAGTGTATGCGATCATGTCATATTTTTAGGGTAATCACGTTCCCATTATGGTTTGCAATTGTGATTATCTTTTATTTTTGTCTGGCTCTTGATTGTGAAAATCTGATAAACATCTTTTGCTCTTGTGATTATGTAACTATCACTCACTCAATACCACTGTAGCGTGATTGGTCGACAGGAAAATAATTGAACTCTCGATCACCAAAACTAGGATTAAAGAAAACCCTGTAATCACTCTTTAAAATCCAGATGCATATCAGAATTGTGTTGCTCAGTCTTCCAGTCGTGTCCGACTCTCTGCGACCCCACGGACTGCAGCACGCCAGGCCTCCCTGTCCTCCACCAGCTCCCGGAGTGTGCTCAGACTCACCTCCACTGAGTCAGTGTTTCCATCCAAACGCTCATCTGCTGTCATCTCCTCCTCCTGTCCTCAGAGTTTTCCAGCATCAGGGTCCTTTCCAACAAGTAGGTTCTTCTCATCAGGTGGCCAAAGTATTGGAGCTTCAGCTTCAGTCCTTCCAATGAATATTCAGGGTTATTTCCTTCAGGGTTGATTGGGTTGATTTCCTTGCTGTCCATGGGACTCTTAAGAGTCTTCTCCAATACCACAGTTCAAAAGCATCAACTCTTCAGGGTTCAGCCTTTTTTATGGTCCAGCTCTCACATCTGTACATGACTACTGGAAAAACTATAGCTTTGACTAGAGGGACTTTTGTTGGCAAAGTAATGTCTCTGGTTTTTAATATGCTGTCTAGGTTGGTAATAGCTTTTCTTCCAAGGAGCACGTGTCATTTAATTTCATGGCTGCAGTCACCATCCACAGTGATTTTGGAGCCTAAGAAAATGAACTCTGTTACTATATCCACTGTTTCCCCATCTATTTGCCATGAAGTGATGGGACCAGATGCCATGATCTTAGTTTTTTTTTTTCTTTTTTAAATGTTGAGTTTTAAGCCAGCTTTTTCACTCTCCTCTTTCACTTTGAACTTCC
Source organism: Capricornis sumatraensis (assembly GCF_032405125.1). Lineage (NCBI taxonomy): Eukaryota > Metazoa > Chordata > Mammalia > Artiodactyla > Bovidae > Capricornis > Capricornis sumatraensis. The sequence goes on from NC_091074.1 coordinate 121,641,652, forward strand.
CTTGTGGCTCAGCCAATAAAGAATCCCCCTGCAATTCGGGAGACAGGAGTTTGATCCCTGGGTTGGGAAGATCCCTGGAGAAGGAAAAGGCTACCCACTCCAGTATTCTGGCCTGGAGAATTCCATGGACTGTATAGTCCATGGGGTTGTAAAGAGTCAGACACGACCGAGCGAGTTTCACTTCTCTTCTTTCACTTTTAGAGGCTCTTTAGTTCTTCGCTTTTTGCCATAAGGGTGGTGTCATCTGCATATCTGAGGTTACTGATATATCTCCTAGCAGTCTTGATTCCAGCTTGTGCTTCATCCAGCCCAGCGTTAAGTTAAATAAGCAGGGTGACAATATACAGCCTTGACGTACTCCTTTCCCAATTTGGAACCAGTTTGCTGTTCCATGTCTGGTCCTAACTGTTGCTTCTTGACCTGCATACAGGTTTCTCAGGAGGTAGGTCAGGTGGTCTAGTATTCCATCTCTTAAAGAGTTTTCCAGTTTGTTGTGATCCACACAGTCAAAGGCCTTGGTGTAGTCACTAAAGCAGAAGCAGATGTTTTTCTGGGATTCTTTAGCTTTTTCCATGGTCCAAAGGATGCTGGCAATTCTATCTCTGTACTAAACCCAGCTCGTACATCGGAAAGTTCCCAGGTCACATACTGTTGAAGCCTAGCTTGAAGGATTATGAGCCTCACCTTGCTAGCGTGTGAAATAAGTGCAATTGTGTGGTAGTTTGAACATTCTTTGGCATTGCTCTTCTTTGGGATTGAAATGAAAACTGACTTTTTCCAGTCCTGTGGCCACCTCTGTTTTCCTTATTTGCTGGCATGTGAGTGCAGCACTTTCACAGCATCATTTTTTAAGATTTGAAATAGCTCAGCTGGAATTCCATCACCTCCACTAGCTTTGTTCATAGTGATGCTTCCTAAGGCCCACTTCACTTCATAGTCCAAGATGCCTGGCTCTGGGTGTGATCAAACCATCATGGTTATCAGAATTCTCTTGATTTTTAAAAAAATATAATTGGCCACCTATTGCTCCAGGGCTCCAGATACGCTTTTGACGAGCAGTCTCGTTTAAAAACAACGGGACTATATGTCGACCTCCTCCTTTTATTTAGTCTGCTTCACTTTTTCTATTTCAAGTATCTGATGAATGGCTGCAGAGGCTGGATTAACTCGCTGTGTCTGCTTTTTGAGTTTTTCACTAAAGATGAGTCATTCTGAAGGCCCTGGAACCTCATGCACCCCACTGTCCCCCAACTGTAAATACACTCGAGGACAGTAAATACGCTTGAGGCTCTGTGACCTCAGCAGCACACTGGACATGTCTGAATCCCAGCAAGAGGAGGGCTGAGTGTCTGCCCTTGAGCTTGAGAGCCACTTGTAGGCAGCCACCCACAGATGCTGGGCAGGTTTTCCCAGATATGCCTGAATCCTGCCTATGAAAGCTGAGACGTTTTCTACATTATGCTCAGAATTTGAAAAATTTTAACAATCTTAAATGTTGTAACATAAAACTACTTTTTTTCATAAACTACATTCAAACAATGTCCTCTGTTATCATATTTTTAACTGAAAGTTGCTAAGAGTTACTCACCATCTCAAATTTTTAAATTTAAGAATTTAAAATTAGAAAATTCTGTCAATCTTTGAAAAAAATCACAATTCAAAAAAAGAATCCTCCTAGATTTTTATGAAAGAGAAATGAGTTTATATGTTCACACAAAGACAGTTTTGTAATTCAAAGTAATAATAGCAAGAATGAATGTTTTTCTATACAGCTTCTAGTTTACGGAGTTCAACAGTTTCCTAATTAATCTCTGTTACTGCCTTTAGTAATACCTTTCATTTGCTTTCTTTTGATTTTTTGTTTGTTTTCTTTCTAGCTTTTTGAATCAATGGACTAATTTTTTAATCTTTAGATATAAGTATTTATTGACACAAAATTTCTTTTGGTGATTGCTTCATTTAGCTCTATAGATTCAGATATTATATTATGTTGTTATTGTTACTTTCTAGAAAATATGAACTTGCATTAGTTAATAGCATGTCTTTTGGTTATAATTGGGTGAATGAACCTTTTTATACTCATCATTAATTTGTATTTTTAGCTCATCATTGTTGGAGAATGTTAATATTTAAATTTATTGAGGTTTTGTGTCTATCAGTTTGTGTCTTCCAGTTTTCTGGAAGGTTTCATTATTTGAAATAAAATAGTAGTCTTTTCCATCAGAAGCCTGAATTTAATATATCCATAAGAGCTATATTATTGATTATATAATGTTCTTAATATATCTTGAGCTGAGAGTAGTTAAGTCTGATGTTTCAATATTTATTTTATTATTTCTATTTTTCCCTACAACCTTTGTGGTTTCTAGTTTGTGGAGGTTGTTACTTTATTGTTTTCTCAGATTTACTGAGATATAATTGGTATATAACATTGTGTAGCTTAATACACCACCCTAGCCTCTGCCATTTGTTACTTTACTCTGTATGAATTCAGCATTTTTTTTTAAGATCCCACATATAAGTGATAGAATACTGCATTTGTATTTCCCAATCTGGCCTGTTTTACTTCGCACAATGCCCTCAAGTTTCATCCATGTTATCACAAATGGCAGAATTTCCTTCTCACTCAAGACTGGATAATCTTCAATGTGTATGAGAAGTATCTGTATCTATATTTCACATCCTCCTGCTCTATAATCAACAAAAGTGCAAATCATCTGGACTTCTGAAGAAACTGTTATTATTATTAATAAAAGGAACTAAGATTAAAAAAGTTTAACAATATATACACGTGTGACCTTTTCTAAGAAGCAGCAGCTGTCAACAGCATTTGACAACATAAGGATGTTCACATTGTTTTGGCGTTAGATAAAGAAGGCTAATTGCTATTTTCAGTCTTAAGCCTTCACGGGTTCTGGCAGACTTCATCGCAACCAGGTTTACAGTTTCTTCACGGCTCCCTCATGACTAGTAGCTTTGGACTTTAGGGTCTTTCCCACCAGAAGTCTTCCTCGGGTGCACACGCTTGTTCTCCGACGTTGCTCAACCATTTCCTCGTTGCGGCCCTGAGTCCTGCCCCCTTCAGGACAGGAACTGCGGTTAAAGTCGAAGGGGAAGTGGCTGCAAAACCCCAGCAGGCCGCGGCCCACACTGCCCCACATGAGCCTCCCTGGGCCTGGACCCCCAGACCCGACCCGAGGCCTCCGCACCCCCTCCACGGGCTTGCTGCTTTTGTCCTGGGTCTCCCCACAGCAGTCCACTCTGCTCATCTCTGGCCTTGGCGACCCGACACTTTCTCCCAGTGAGGTTCCAGCTGGACTTTGCAGTGGCCGTCCCACTGACACGTGTCTGTGAGCTGTCCAACCTCAAGTTGATTCTGCTCATGAACTTAAACCTTAGCCCCAAAGCGCTCTCTTATTCAGCTGCCTTAGCTCCCTCTGGGAGTCCAGACCCTGAAGGCTGGAACTGGAGTCCCACGGCACTGTGTTATTCCCCTGCTCACGGAGCAGTCTTTCTTTCTTCAGGTCATAACGTCAAGCTCAACTTTAATTGGTGCTTGCAATGCTCGCTACCAATGAGAACAACAACCTTTTTTTATATATTGCAGAACATTGTGTTTTATAAAATCCTTTCACATGTCTTTGTGATAGAAGCATGATATGATTTATCTTCTGTCCTGAAAACAGCAAAAGCACAATTCTGAGAAGCTAAACAATCTCTTCAAAGGCATGCAGCTCCTAAGGGACAGAGTAAGGGCCGGGGTCCCAGTTTTTGACTCCAAGCCTTGCTTTTCTGTTAAAGCATAGCTGCCTAGGTTGCAGTGATTTCCTATCGCGGAGTGACAGTGCAGGATGCCACTCGACCTCGCAGTTTTATGAATCAGAATAGGTGCTGTTTACTTGTGTTACTTGAGAAACCCATATGCAGGTCAGGAAGCAGCAGGTAGAACTGGACCTGGAGCAACAGACTGGTTCCAATAGGAAAAGGAGTCCGTCAAGGCTGTATATTGTCACCCTGCTTATTTAACTTCTATGCAGAGTACATCATGAGAAACGCTGGGCTGGAAGAAGCACAAACTGCAATCAAGATTACCGGGAGAAATATCAATAACCTCAGATATGCAGCTGACACCACCCTTATGGCAGAAGGTGAAGAGGAACTAAAAAGCCTCTCGATGAAAGTGAAAGAGGAGAGTGAAAAAGTTGGCTTAAAGCTCAACATTCAGAAAACAAAGATCATGGCATCTGGTCCCATCACTTCATGGCAAATAGATGGGGAAACAGTGGCTGACTTTGTTTTTCTGGGCTCCAAAATCACTGCAGATGGTGATTGCAGCCATGAAATTAAAAGACACTTGCTCCTTGGAAGAGAAGTTATGGAAAACCTAGACAGTATATTCAAAAGCAGAGACATCACGTCGCTGACAAAGCTGTCATATTATGTATGGATGTGAGAGTTGGACCATAAAGAAGGCTGAGCATTGAAGAATTGACGCTTTTGAACTGTGGTGTTTGGAGAAGGCTCTTGAGAGTTCCTTGGACTGGAAGGAGATCAAACCAGTCAATCCTAAATGAAATCAGTCCTGAATATTCATTGGAAGTTCTGATGCTGAAGCTGAAACTCCAATACTTTGACCACCTGATGGGAAGAACTGACTCATTGGAAAAGACCCTGATGCTGGGGAAGACTGAAGGCGGGAGGAGAAGGGACAGAGGATGAGATGTTTGGATGGCAGCAATGACTCAACGGGCATGAGTCTGAGTGAACTCCAGGAGACAGTGAAAGACAGGAAAGTCCCGCAGTACAAGAAGTTGCAGTCAGGACAGAGGCGCCTGGCAAGCTGCAGCCCGCAGGTCACACAGAGGCGGGCACGGCGGAAGCTGCAGCCCGCAGGTCACACAGAGGTGGGCATGGCGGAAAGGACTAGCACGAAGCACGGCTGTGTGTTGCTCATGTTAGCAAAAGCAGTTTAGACTTTGGTTCCCACAACCAGACAATGCTTTTTCCTCCAAGACTCTGTTTAACTGTCTTTCTACTCAACAGAGGTAGTTTGAAAAATTAAAGACAACTCATTCTTATTGAATGGGAGTCTTGGAGAGACAGCAGCATAGCAGAATGGTGTTGCCCAGCCTTTGGAATAAGAGAGACATCGGTTTGAATCCTGACTCTTGAACTAACTAAATATATAATCTCATGTTGTGCAATCTTAGTTTTCTCATTTGTAAATCTGGAATATTGTTATTTGGTACCAAGTGCCTAGTATATATCAGGTGCCCAATTATCATTTAATAAATAATATATAAACATTTTACAAGTGTTGTTAAACTGGGGATTGCATGTATGAGTGTGTGTGTGTTGAGCTCCAGGTAAAGTGTATGTAACTAAATCATAGCACAACGGAGTAGCACATGAAGGGCCTGAGTTATGATATGTTCTCTGCAACCTGGTTGGCTTTATGAGGTCCTAGGATATGAAAAGGCCTCCCAGATGGCTCAATGGTAAAGAATTTGCCTGCCAAGGCAGGAGACAAAGATTTGATCTTGGGTCAGGAAGATCCTCTGGAGGAGGAAATGGCAACCCACTCCAGTATTCTTGCCTGGGAAATCCCATGGACAGAGGAGCCTGGCAGTATACACTCCATGGGGCTGCAGAGTCAGATACGACTGAGCATGAAGTAGGTGCTCAGAGAATGGGAAAGGCGAAAGGTTACACATCTTCTCAGTTTTAAAGTTAAAAGACAATCTAAGCAATATTCAAACGAATCCTTTCACTTTACAGATAGAGTTTATTGCTAATGTTGGTAAGAGGCGTGTAAAAGAATCAGTAGAGACATCTCAGTCACTGAAGTTTGTAACAGTCGAGTCTCACAACCACCTAGGAGCTGGCAGAGCAGATACTGAAATCTCCTTCTACAGGCACTTTGGGGAATTAAAGAATTAGCCAGAAGTCTCACCCAGGAGGTGCAAAGACAGATTTCAATCTTTGTTATTTGGCCTTAAGATCCACTGTTCTTTCTAGAGTTATGAATTTTTAAGTCAAGAAACATTAGTCCCTTTCACCCTTGGCAATAATTCTGTGTCACTAGAGTTGTCATATACCCATTGCTATCTGCTATTGTGTCTTGCTCTTCTTGCTTATATAATAGTCATGATAATATCAATATTTAGATAAATAGAAAGAAAGAAAAATGCACCGCTTTGCATTTGTGCAAGGAGGAAGTTCAGAGGGTCTGTAGGCAGTGCATGTCTTCTGAAGTCAGTAGTTAGAACTTTGCATATTTTTCTCTTGTTTTGACGAATGCCTACTGGTTTTTCCACTTCAGGTTTCCTCAGAATATTCCAAAACACTGACAACTAATAAGAGAATAGGTGGCCCTGCTTGTTGGAAGTGCTGGGAAAGCTGGCCTGGTGTTTGGTAATTACCAGTAGCAGCTGGCACGGACTTGGGAAACAGTCATTAGGAAACAACCATGCTTGAATCCAGAAAGGTCTGCTCAGTCATGATCCCACTTGCAACGATTCTTGAACTGAAAGCCATAGCCTTAATGCTAGTAGATGCTGGCAACATGCCTTAATGCTAGGCATGCTCCTTTGTTTTCCTTAGCTTTGTATTTTCTGCTTTCCCTGCATGCAAGTGAGATTCTTAATAGAAAATTAGCATAATTTTCTTTAGGAAAAACACTTGAGCAGCCATGCTAAAAAAATGCAGTGGAAGAGTGGCAAGACTAAATATTCAGAGTGAAAAAAGAAGCTTGGTTTCTGGCTTTAACACAGACTTAATGAACTTGAGCAAATTGCTGAGCCACTCTTGGCTGAATACTCTCTTAGGGAAAATAAGAATTGTTAAACAGGAGTAAAACATAGATGAAACTTGCAAAGGTAAGTTAGAAGAACTTTGTTAAATATGAAGCAATTTATGAATTTAGTGGTGCTTGGGTGAGACTTTCGGCTAATTGTTTAATTCCCCAAAGTGCCTGTAGAAGGTGATCCTGGCATCCGCTCTGACAGCTCCTCTGGTAGCTGAGGGTCGGCTGCGCTCTAGCACGCCTCCTTAGTGCTGCCTGGGTTACCCCGGAAGCCCTCTAATCATCCTCGTGTTACAGACAGGGAGGTCACCCCAAAGGTCCGCAAGCTACATCAGAGTAGAATAGTGCGAATGTCCTGATCGTGGAGTTACAGATTAGCTACCATTAGGGTCAGATGAACAAAATATGTTGTGTATGGTTTGAAGCAAATTTCTTATTGGAAATTAGCTGAGTATTAAATTGTTCTCTGCACATCAGTTCTTTTTACATCTTCACAGATTAGATACTTAGCATGAAATTGAGGGTAGAGAAAGGTTAGAGGCTACAACATAATTACGTACCAAGCTGCCAGCAGGCCTTTTAAAAACCATATATAAAGAATTATTAGGAGAATAACAACATATTTGGGAAAAGCCATCTGGTGGTTTTTTTCAATCCTTAATTGCTTGCTTCTGGAGTTAATTATAAAACTGAGGAAAATTAAATAGGATTTCAGTACTCCTTGGAGAATAGAAGGAAACTTCAGCTCGAATGTGAGGTCCAAAATGCACCTGCTGCGTCTGGGGGACAAGTCCAGATGCTTCACCCCAGCTTATGGAGACTTTTAAGTGACACAGTGGGAGATGGGTGTGAGCTCTGAGAGAAAGGCCACCACTCAAATCCCACAGCTGAGCTGGCGTTCTGCTCGTGAACATCAACACCAGGTGAGAAGGATGACAAGGAACCAGGCTCTCAGGAATGTGTCTGAGCAGACAGACGCAAACCTGGTCTCCACCGCAGAGCAGCAGCTGGGGTGAGTGACGGCAGCCTCATCACCCTCAGCAGCCCAGCATGCCTCCTACTCAGGCTTGTTGAGACCCTCCACTCGTAAAACTGCCTGTGGTTTTTAGGCCTGGAGCCTCAAGCCCAGACAGAACTTCCCCAGACTACCCCAAATCACCGAACACAGCCCAAGCCAATAGGGTCCTTTCTACCAGCCTCGTGGGAGAAGCCTGAAGGCCCCCCTGCAGCGGACCCTCCTCCTTGGTGAGTGGTAATTTGTGCCTTAGTGATGCTTGGCAGAGAGACGTGAAATCAGGACACGTCCTCTAGGAGACGCTGATGGCCTCTCCTTCCTTGGTGCCAGTGGCAGCCACGCTAGTGTTCACGTGAAGTCGCTCAGGCGTGTCCGACTCTTTCCGACCCTGTGGATTGTAGCCTACCAGGCTCCTCCATCCATGGGATTTTCCAAGCAAGAATACTGGAGTGGATTGCCATTTCCTTCTCAGGAGATCTTCCTGACCCAGGGACTGAACCCAGGCCTCCTGCACTGTAGGCAGACGCTTTACTCTCTGAGCCACCAGGGAAGTGTTCGTGTAATGATTCATTAAAACCACACGCTTCTGCTTTATGTACTTTCTTACGTATGATACTTTGTGATTAAAACTTTTTTAAAAAATTCTGCATTGGGTTAGGGATATGTCTCTAAGCTAGGAATAAGATATCTCCTTCTGTCAACTTATTGGGCAAAGTCATACATAAATATCAATAATGAAAATATTTTTAAATCTTAGAAACATTTCTGTCGTGTTTAGATATTAATAGAGTGGGATAAAGAAAGAGGTGCAGTAAACCAATATTCAAAAATGTAGTGACAGCTACCAATTCATCCAAATTAATGGGTAAAGAATATGAGCCCACATGCACGACAAGCCGTGGGGGAGACAGGAGAACTTGCCTTTCACATTCGAGTAACAGTCAAGAATGCCCAAGATTGGGTGTTTTGGACCAGGGGAAAGAGCTCAGCATCAGCAGACTTGCAGGGACTCAGCCTGAGAGTGACTGCGCTCTCTTCCAGCTGTGCTCTAAGTCCCGCTGAAGGCGGCTCCATCAGGACCTAGCAGCCGATGGGGTCAAGGCCAGAGTGATCAACAGCGATCAACAGGACACATTTAAGGGCCAGCCCTAAAGGTGTGCACATCGCTCTGTCCGTGTTCCGTCGACTGGGACTCAGCTGCACGGGTCCCCCATGCAGGATATGCTGGTGAACGCAGCCCTCATGGGCAGCAACTTCTCAGCAAACTCCCTGCACTGCAGACGGGGTCGCACATCTTTGGCAGAGTCTCCACACCTACCACCCTGCCCCGATGTGAGCCAGGAAGGTGACTTCCGTTACGTGACGCTCCTGTGCTGTTTTCTCAGCATGATCACTGGTGTTTCCTTCTTTACTGAAACCACAGAGAAGAGTCCATGCCTCAGAGGACGGCTGCCTGACATCAGCTGTCTAGGATCCAGATTTGGAAGCAGGGAGAGAAGATAAAGAAAGCAGCAGATAATTAACTCAGATGGGTCTTCAAGATACACGGCTATTAGACCCTGAGAATAAGCTTCTTTGTTTTTCCAAAAAGAACAGTGTGCCTGCCATGAACAGGCAGCGTGCTGAAAGCTTTCTCTTCCTTACAAAACCTACTAAACTCTCACAAGAGCGCAGAGGCTGCTTGCTATTCCACACGCAGCTAACGCAGAAGGACGGTGGAGCATTCTAACACACCCAGTGCCCCTCGACCAGCAAGTCGCAGAGTCAGGATGAAGGAGCCGTGTGGCCCCACGGACCCTCTCTGAGCTCTGGACGCTGTGCCTTGCTGCCCCAGGGACCTGGGCTCACCCAGGAGTAAGTGAGGCGTCATCTCCAAGGCAGCCGAAGGGCTGGCATCAGGCCACGGTGACCAAAGCCCACAGTTCTGAGGGAGCACAGGACAAGAGCCACACGTTTCTCCAAACGTTATGGGTGGGTGGCTGCTGTGGCTCAGTTGCCAAGCCGTGTCCGACTCTCTGTGACAGCACGGTGACCTCCGTGCCCTGCAGCACTCTCGTCTCTTCTGTCCTCTAGCGTCTCCCGGAGCTTGCTCAATCTCATGTCCATTGAGTCGATGATGCCATCCGGCCATCTCATCCTCTGCCATCCCCTTCTCCTCCCGCCTTCAGTCTTTCCCAGCATCAGGGTCTTTTCCAGTGAACTGGCTCTTCGCATCAGGTGGCCAAAGTACTGGAGCTTCAGCTTCACAATAGTCCTTCCGATAAATATTCAGGACTGATTTCCTTTAGGATGGACTGGTTTGATCTCCTTGCAGTCTAAGGGACTCTCAAGAGTCTTCTCCAGCACTACAGCTAGAAAGCATCAATTCTTCAGGGCTCAGCCTTCTTCATGGTTCAGTTCTCACATCCATACATGACTACTGGAGAAACCATAGCTTTGATTATACGCACCTTTGTTGACAAAGTGACGTCTCTGCTCTTAAACATGCTGTCTGGGTTTGTCATAGTTTTCCCTCCAAGGAGTACGCATCTTTTAATTTCATGGCTGCTGTTACCATCAGCAGTGATTTTGGAGCTCAAGAAAATAATATCTGTCACTGTTTCTACTTTTTCTGCTTTTATTTGCCATGAAGTGATGGGACCGGATGCCATGATCTTGAGCGCTCCTGATGGCTCAGGTGGTAGGTTTTTCAACGTTAAGTTTTAAGCCAGCTTTTCCCCTCCTCTTTCATACTCATCAAGAGTCTCTTTAGTTTCTCTTCATTTTCTGCCATTAGATGGCATTCTTCTCATTTTAAAAATTAGGAAAATAAGCCCTAGAAAAGGCCACATGCCTTGCCCGAGACTTCACCTCTATTGACTTGGTGGAACTTGATTTTGAACTCCTGTCTCTGACACATTTACCCAAAATAGAGCATTAAAGAGGAACATAAACCCAATCTATCTGACGATACTTATTTTCCATTTTTTGGATACTATTATATTTAATCACCTCACTTTAAGATACTTACTGAAAATTCCTAAATAGCACCTTTCCATTATGAATCACTGAGATTCATCCAAAGAGCATTTTATTATTCATAACTCAAATCAAATGGTCTCTATGCTAAAACCTAGTAGAAAAAATAATATTGTGCTGGCAGAATGCCAACCAGAAAGCTTCTCCAGGTGTCTCCATAACAGATGGGTGGTAGCTGCAATGCCGTTTACACTCTGATGAGACAGAACCCCGGTAAGACAGCTTTGGGGGGGTTTGAATCTGTGTTGGGCTGATCAGAAATTATATGCCAAATGACCAGAGGCCCCCGAACAGTCCCTAGCTATTATCTCCTTTTGTCATCTAGGAGACTTTCTCCTTCCCTTGGCAAAGTCTTCAGTGGATTTCCAGAGAGTTCCCTAGAGCTGCTGCTTCTCTTTTCAGTTGAGGCTGTGTTGTTTGATCTGAGGCCACAGGGGCTGCATGGAAATGAGACGGGCCGGGGAAAGGGCCGCCAGGCTGAGACCCACAGCCCAGAGTTTCTCCAGGAACAGGGGGGACCAGGTCTTCCCCATCAAGAATAAACTGACTAACTGTCAAATAAGGAAACGCAAATGCAGGGAAATTAGAAGTAAGTCAGTGCTGAAATAGCACACTGATCTTGGAACCAATCACCTTAGCCTGTCCTTTCCAGTGTCAGAGGCATTCACTCAACATTTTGCTATTCAGGATGCGCGATGTTCCACTGGAATCTGAAAGTCCACGTATCTGCCAGCACCCACTTCTGATCCCAGGCCCCAAGGCAGAAATGTTACTTTACTAACCAGAACTAGTCCCGAAACCCAGTGTATGCCCTGACCGCCTGGCTTGATTACACGCAGAAATAGCGGCCCGCCTTTTGTCTGGGACACAGGCCATCCAGCGGCTGACACCAGTGTCCCTGACCTCTGCACTGTGGGCGCTGTCCCCAGGGATCTCTCTCTCCCACACATACACACACATGCCCGTTAATCCAGCCTGGAGAAGGCAGGGATGGCGATAGGAGGAGAGAGGAACGTTCATCTGCCTGCTATAGAAATGTCTCAGTTCCCACTGTGATGGTGGAGAGAATCCCTGCTGCCGCCGCCGCCGCCGCTGCTGCTGCTGAGTCACTTCAGTCGTGTCCGACTCTGTGCGACCCCATAGACGGCAGCCCACCAGTCTCCCCTGTCCCTGGGATTCTCCAGGCAAGAGCACTGGAGTGGGTTGCCATTTCCTTCTCCAATGCATGATGGTGAAAAGTGAAAGCGAAGTCGCTCAGTCGTGTCGGACTCTTAGCGACCCCATGGACTGCGGCCCACCAGGCTCCTCTGTCCATAGGATTTTCCAGGCGAGAGTGCTGGAGTGGGGTGCCATTGCCTTCTCCGGAGAGAATCCCTACAGGTCCTGAAAGGTCCTTATTCTCACAAAGTCACCAGTGACCTGCTCTTTTGCCTGCTTCATGAAAGCACAACATTTCCAAATCTCTTAGGCTGATGGAAAGGAAAGTTTGCTTTATTTTGGATGCTGGCAACTGGGGAGGAGGGTGGACTCCTGTCCAAAGGCCACCTCCCTTCCGCTGACAATCAGGGGGCAAGAACTTTTACAGACAGAGGGAGGGAGCTCCATGTGGAAACAGCACAGTCAGCTCTGACAGTCGTCTTGAAATTGGTCGTCTGTGGCCTGATCAGCGTCATCTTGATTGTTTCAGAAACAGTTAGTCTTCAGCTCCAGGGTCGGTGTGTTCCTGGAGGCCAGTTCTCAGAATTACGACACCTTATGACACGCTACAGCCAGGTCACCGCAGAGTCAGCGCCTCCACCTGGCGGGGCTCAGGGTCTGCAGGACAGCTCGCAGGTCGTGGCTCAGAGCGTTATCCACAGCCCCTGAGGAGGAGCTGAAGGTGCTTGGCTCTGCTTACTGACTTCATATTTGGTCTCCTTCGACTGTTTCATTGGTTTCTGCTGTTCTCACTTCTCTGACTAAACTCACCTGTGGCTAAAGTGTTTCCATAGACAAAGCCAGGCTGAAGGACACGGGGGCAAGGACCACAAGGCCCCGTTTCCAAAGCACCACACCTCTCAGGAGGCAGGAGCAAGGGAGCAGCAGAAGGGCAGCTGGCGGCCCGCGGGCCTGAGTGAGCCACGTGCCCGCCTGAGGCCAAAGCGCTGGCAAGGGCCTCGGCCCTTGAGGAAGGAACTGCAGGGTCAGAGCAGCGGGCACAGAAGCAGCGAGAGGTGAAGGACTGTGCCGGGAGCAGGACGCCCGTCCGGTCTGCTGGAAATGACAGTGCTCGGCAGAGCAGTCTCCGTGCGCCATTTCGTCCTCGTCTAATGAGAGCCGGAGTGAAGTCCCAGGGATTGACGTGGCTCTTTCACAGCGTGTGGGTGCACACGCCGCATCACGGGAGCCCGCGGGTGCCCTTGGGACAGAAGAGAGGGCGTTCTTGGGGAAAAAGACTAGTGTAAATCGGCTCAGCTGGAGCACCAGGAGGATGGCTGTCAGGAATTCCCGGTAGGACCCGGCGGGGACTTCGGGGAATGACGCATACTCTCCTGCCTGCTGCACCGAGCGCACTTCGTAACTTAGGGAGCCCAAGGGTTTCAGAATAGAGGGAAAGAGGATTATCTGTGGGTGAATGGGAAAAGAATTCATTAGAGAGGAGGAAAGGCTGCTGACTGCATCCGAGATTTCTCCACATACTACCCTTCACCATCCCTACAAAACCTCATGAGGAAGGTCAGCCTACCCTGTGCGGTATGGCAGGCTTTCTAACCGGTCGCTGACAGAGCCAGGACTTGGCTCCAGACTTCCTGGCTTCAAAACAGCACTCTCCTCCATCCCCAGCTGATTTACAATCAGAACCTGCTCTGTGGGCCAGACCCTGGAGCAGGCTCACACAGCCAGGCCTCCTGGTCTATCACTGCCTGGATCTTTAAGAAAAAAGTTTCCCAAAATGAATGAACTTCCTTCCAAAGTACAACATAGATTATTAAACTCTCGATTATCTCAGAAAGTCTATCTTTGTGCAGGTAATTTATTATTTTCCTTCTTGTTTAATTAATATCCAGTTCTTAGTCATCAGTTTTAGAAACTTCCCAATCCCTTTGATTCAGAGAGGGATGCGATGTTGCTAAAGTTACCAGCTTGCACTGTGTCCCAGAAGGTCACTCGTCCTGTGCTACCCAGGGTGAAGGTGCCAAGCCATTGCATTTCTTCCAACTGCCCCTTCATTACTTGGCACAGACATGGACAAAATAGTTAGGTTTCCCAATATAGATTTTTAGGTTCCTTAACCTTCATCTGCCCCCTCAGAACAACTTCACGTAACACGAGAACTTCAGTCAATTATGTGAAGTCATATTTATTGGAGATTAGCATCTGCACAAAGCCTGTCTGTCTTTACAGAGAGAATTATAAGCATGTGACCACAATTTGACACCAATGTTTTCTTCTTCTCAGGTTAAAATGTCACTATTTGAAGTATTAAACTCAAGATGAAGCACGCTAGGTTCTTGTTAAGAAAGAACAATTGGGTCACTTTATCATCTCGACTGGCTTCCAGTAATACTCCTGAGGAGTGGTGTGTTCACTTCGCTGCCTTTTTGGCAGCTGGGGATAATGTTCCCACTCTGGACGTCCTGAGAGCCCCCAGCATGCGTGGACCCATCGCCCCACGGCCTCGCTCCTGCTGGGGAGCAGCAGCCCCCCCCCTGTCCTCCTCTCTCAGCCCAATCCCCGGAGCCTTCCTGTCCACAGGACTTGGAGCTTTCTGCTCCAGGACCAGTGACTCAGCCGCCCTTTTTGTACCAGGAAGTTCCTGTTGCCTTTGTTTCTCTTTTCTGATGAACTCGAAGCTGCCTTGAGTGATTATAAGAAAGAGGTTGGAAAACTAGTGACCGCAGAGGTTGGAGAAAAGGGGGCCTGTAGCAATTCAGACCGGTGACTGGATAGCAAGAGAAAAGCGGAGGTTCTAACAGGAGTGTGTTCTCCTTGTTATTGAAGCAGGCTTCTAGAAACAGGATATTGATCCTTGTTTTCTGATTTTCTATGAAAATCAGCTAGAGGAAAAAGCTTAAATTAAAGCAGAGATATTTTAGTAGCCTAAGAGAAAGAATGTTCATCTTTTCATAATTGACATGGTTACAATGACGTCTTGCTCTACAGTAAGGAGAGGAGAGGACGTGTAGAAAACCTAGCTCCTGATGTATAATAAGAAGGTAACAAATGCATTATCTTTTCAGATCTTTCAGTATTAAACAGGTTTTTATATTGAATGATTTTGTGCTTTCTGAAGAAAGCCTGGGTCAGGGTTTTGCAGAACATTGATGCTTTGTGACACACAGGTGCAAGCACACATCTTGCTTTCCAGTAAGTTTGAAAAGTTACATGGCAACCAAAATTGAATGGCTTTCTTTAGTGTAGATGTTTAAAGAGCTATTGTGAAATCTTAGTCACAAAAGGGATAAATTAAGAGGCAATTTGTTTCTCTGGGCATTTTTGTGAATATCTTCTTCAACAATTCTGTAGACCACATGAGAAAACAATTTTCTTCCTGGAGTTGGGGGCTAAAGTAAAAAGTCCCTTTTAAAATGTGACTTTAACTTACAGTCCCCCAAATTAGAATACTCTATTTAAGAGCCCACTGTTTTGCCACTCTCCTACCCAGAAACGTTTGGTGAGCCTGTCTCCCAACATTTCAAGCCTCACCCCTGCCTGGCCCCAAGCCCTCTCCAAGCTTGCCACATTAGACCATCACTGCTCCCCAAAGCCTACCCAGGGCCCCCTTCTCCTGGGTCAGGTTTACTGTACAAGAGACACTGACCTCTGCAACTAGCAAAGCAGGCATCAGGCAAAGTTCAGAGCAAATCAAATGGAAGTTAGTAGGGAAAAAATTGCATATAGTGACTGCAATTTGAGAAAACGACTTAGTAAAATTCAAGAACTCTATGAAATTATTAGTAAAACCCCTGGACAGGAGCAAGCGTGCAGCAGAGACACACAGGGCAGGGCCAATGGCACACCCAGGAGGGTTTCCTGTGTCTGGAAGGAACAAACCTTCCAGCTGTCTCCAGCTGCCCCGAAAGAGCAGAGCAGGGCACGAGGAAGACAGAATCACCGTCTGACAGCAGCGCCTACCTGACGTACCGGGTGCAAACCTCGTAACCAGCAGCGTGCATCCTTCTCACTGCAGAGTGCTCTCAGCCATTCTCACCGCAGAGTGCTCTCAGCATTCTCACCAAAGCCTATAACCTTCCTCCTAAATTCCCAAGCTAAAGAGCTAGTCTTGGGGTGCATTTAACACCTGGACTGCACGTGACTCTGACTTCTATAGTAAAAATGTCTCATCCAAAATGAATAGAGCGAGGTCAGCACTTCTTTGTTACAGAATCATCTCAACTGGGCTTTCTTCTGTCTGCTTACATGTCGTGTCCTGCTCCCTTCACGATGGGCTCGCAGAATGCTGGCTGAAACCTCAGGAGTCTGATCTTCTGGATAAGCTAATACAGCTGTGAAGTTGATGGAAAACTTCATTTGCATTTTCAAAATACTAAAGTTTACGGATCCCTTGTATCCCTTTCGAGGAGCTCAAACCCCTGGGCCTCTGGCTGTGGGGGATGAACCGCCAGCAGGCACCTGCCCCCCGCAGCGTCCCACGCCTCACTTCACTGGTGCTCATGTGCGGACGCCCCTTTCCCTGCCTTGCTGTTGGTTAGGGTTGTTCCTTCCTGCTTTTCCCCAGCGCCCTGTCTCTGTCCTCAGATTTTATCCACAGAAGAGGTAGAGTTTATTTAACTTTATTTGTGTAACTTTAAGACCTGTGTAGGAAAATGGTTGACTGTTGACAGGGTTTTGCCAATCTTGACAAGCCTTTACAAGAGGGATGAGTCACATAGAGCTTAGCGAATATCAGCCTGCCACTGTCTGATCAAAGAGCAGAATTTGGATTTTTGTTTTATACTAAGTAACTGTTTTAACTGGTGATAGAAGCAAGATCCGATGCTGTAAAGAGCAATATTGCATAGGAACCTGGAATGTCAGGTCCACGAATCAAGGCAAATTGGAAGTGGTCAAACAAGAGATGGCAAGAGTGAACGTCGACATTCTAGGAATCAGCAAACTAAAATGGACTGGAATGGGTGAATTTAACTCAGATGACCATTATATCTACTACTGCGGGCAGGAATCCCTCAGAAGAAATGGAATAGCCATCATGGTCAACAAAAGAGTCTGAAATGCAGTATTTGGATGCAATCTCAAAAACGACAGAATGATCTCTGTTCTTTTCCAAGGCAAATCATTCAATATCACAGTTATCCAAGTCTATGCCCCAACCAGTAATGCTGAAGAAGCTGAAGTTGAAGGTTTTATGAAGACCTACAAGACCTTTTAGAACTAACACCCCAAAAAGATGTCCTTTTCATTATAGGCGACTGGAATGCAAAAGTAGGAAGTCAGGAAACACCTGGAGTAACAGGCAAATTTGGCCTCGGAATGCGGAATGAAGCAGGGCAAAGACTAATAGAGTTTTGCCAAGAAAATGCACTGGTCATAGCAAACACCCTCTTCCAACAACACAAGAGAAGACTCTACACGTGGACATCACCAGATGGTCAACACTGAAATCAGACTGATTATATTCTCTGCAGCCAAAGATGGAGAAGCTCTATACAGTCAGCAAAAACAAGACCAGGAGCTGACTGTGGCTCAGGTCATGAACTCCTTATTACCAGATTCAGACTCAAATTGAAGAAAGTAGGGAAAACCACTAGACCATTCAGGTATGTCCTAAATCAAATCCCTTATGATTATATAGTGGAAATGAGAAATAGATTTAAGGGCCTAGATCTGATAGATAGAGTGCCTGATGAACTATGGAATGAGGTTCATGACATTGTACAGGAGACAGGGATCAAGACCATCCCCATGGAAAAGAAATACAAAAAAGCAAAATGGCTGTCTGGGGAGGCCTTACAAATAGCTGTGAAAAGAAGAGAGGCGAAAAGCAAAGGAGAAGAGGAAAGATATAAGCATCTGAATGCAGAGTTCCAAAGAATAGCAAGGAGAGATAAGAAAGCCTTTTTCAGTGATCAATGCAAAGAAATAGAGGAGAAGAACAGAATGGGAAAGACTAGAGATCTCTTCAAGAAAATTAGACATACCAAGGGAACATTTCATGCAAAGATGGGCTCGATAAAGGACACATATGGTATGGACCTAACAGAAGCAGAAGATATTAAGAAGAGGTGGCAAGAATACACAGAAGAACTGTACAAAAAAGATCTTCATGACCCAGATAATCATGATGATGTGATCACTCATCTAGAGCCGGACATCTTGGAAAGTGAAGTCAAGTGGGTCTTAGAAAACATCACTACGAACAAAGCTAGTGGAGGTGATGGAATTCCAGTTGAGCTGTTCCAAATCCTGAAAGATGATGCTGTGAAAGTGCTGCACTCAATATGCCAGCAAATTTGGAAAACTCAGCGTGGCCACAGGACTGGAAAAGGTCCGTTTTCATTCCAATTCCAAAGAAAGGCAATGCCAAAGAATGCTCAAACTACTGCACAATTGCACTCATCTCACATGCTAGTAAAGTAATGCTCAAAATTCTCCAAGCCAGGCTTCAGCAATACAGGAACCGTGAACTCCCTGATGTTCAAGCTGGTTTTAGAAAAGGCAGAGGAACCAGAGATCAAATTGCCAACATCTGCTGGATCATGGAAAAAGCAAGAGAGTTCCAGAAAAACATCTATTTCTGCTTTATTGACTATGCCAAAGCCTTTGACTGTGTGGATCACAATAAACTGTGGAAAATTCTTCAAGAAATGGGAATACCAGACCACCTGACCTGCCTCTTGAGAAATCTGTATGCAGGTCAGGAAGCAACAGTTAGAACTGGACATGGAACAACAGACTGGTTCCGAATAGGAAAAGGAGTACGTCAAGGCTGTATATTGTCACCCTGCTTATTTAACTTCTATGCAGAGTACATCATGAGAAACGCTGGACTGGAAGAAACACAAGCTGGAATCAAGATTGCTGGGAGAAATATCAATAAGCTCAGATATGCAGATGACACCAGCCTTATGGCAGAAAGTGAAGAGGAACTAAAAAGCCTCTTGATGAAAGTGAAAGAAGAGAGTGAAAAAGTTGGCTTAAAGCTCAACTTTCAGAAAACTAAGATCATGGCATCCGGTCCCATCACTTCATGGGAAATAGATGGGGAAACAGTGTCAGAGTTTATTTTTTGGGGCTCCAAAATCACTGCAGATGGTGACTGCAGCCATGAAATTAAAAGACGCTTACTCCTTGGAAGGAAAGTTATGACCAACCTTGATAGTATATTCAAAAGCAGAGACATTATTTTGCTGACCAGGGTCCGTCTAGTCAAGGCTATGGTTTTTCCAGTGGTCATGTATGGATGTGAGAGTGGGACTGTGAAGAAGGCTGAGCACCGAAGAATTGATACTTTTGAACTGTGGTGTTGGAGAAGACTCTTGAGTGTCCCTTGGACTGCAAGGAGATCCAACCAGTCCATTCTGAAGGAGATCAGCTCTGGGATTTCTTTGGAAGGAATGATGCTGAAGCTGAAGCTCCAGTACTTTGGCCACCTCATGTGAAGAGTTGACTCATTGGAAAAGACTCTGATGCTGGGAGGGATTGGGGGCAGGAGGAGAAGGGGACGACCAAGGATGAGATGTCTGGATGGCATCACGGACTCGATGGATGTGAGTCTGGGTGAATTCTGGGAGATGGTGATGGACAGGGAGGCCTGGCATGCTGCGATTCATGGCGTCGCAAAGAGTCGGACTCAACTAAGTGACTGAACTGAACTGAACTGTTTTAAGGGAGCCTTTCTGTGAATTTTTGTTGAGGAAATTTGTTATCCTGAAAATGAGAGAACTAATATAAGCAACATCACTCTTGAGACCTCTGCTTTATTCACACATCAAAATAGTAAAGGTGAACAGATCTGAGGTATCACCTAGGTCAGACTCCTCATTTTACAAATGGTGCACTGAGCCCAGTAAAAGGTAACTGATCTACATAAAGATACACACGGTGTGAGCTGGCAGTGTAACTAGAGAGACCATCCAAACGGAGGTATGTTTTAAAGTAAAGGAGCAACATTAATAAGTATGTCAATAGTATGTATAAACTGGAACTGTTCCAGGCAAACAAACATCCATCGTCCCCCTAACTATACCCAGATCTTCCACGCCTTACACTCAGCCCACCTTAACACTGATTAGTCCAAAGAGTCAGAAGCACTTTTGTGCAGCGGTTTTACTGAAAATGAAAGCAGCCTTTGATGGAGAAAATAATTGATATTTTGTTTCACAAACTCATTTTGAAAAAGTTATCTTAAAGTTTATGTAATTAATTATAACAATTACTGACTCTATCTTCATTCAGTTCAGTTCAGTTCAGTCACCCAGTCATGTCCAACTCTTTGCGACCCCATCAATCGCAGCACGCCAGGCCTCCCTGTCCATCACCATCTCCTGGAGTTCACTCAGACTTGCGTCCATGGAGTCCATGATGGCATCCAGCCATCTCACCCTCGGTCGTCCCCTTCTCCTCCTGCCCCCAATCCCTCCCAGCATCAGAGTCTTTTCCAATGAGTCAACTCTTCGCATGAGGTGGCCAAAGTACTGGAGTTTCAGCTTTAGCATCATTCCCTCCCAAGAAATCCCAGGATTGATCTCCTTCAGAAGGGACTGGTTGGATCTCCTTGCAGTCCCAGGGGCTCTCCGGAGTCTTCTCCGACACCACCGCTCATTAGCATCACTCGAATAGAATTCTGCATCATTATAACTAGAATGCAGCAAAGCTCTTAATAACACGACTCAGTGATGTCATTTTTCAAATTCCTCAGCTTGAATAAAAGAAGGCAAAGAACCCATTCATCAGAGGTTTATATTTAGCAACTTTGAAAATTATGATTTAGCTTTCACATTAGATTCAGGGATTGGCCACTATCTGTATGTGGAAACATATGTCAAGGTTTGTAAACAAAAGTACTGCAATTAGACTTCTGATTATGGAATGAAGTTAAAGCATGAAAATATGTTATAAAAACCTGAGTGATGCATTTTAATAAGCATTTAAAGAAGTCACTGAAGAGCAGAGATGTCAGTAATTAACCAACAGAATCCATACACAAACCAATTGACAAACTTTTCCAAGGCTTTTTTCCCCTCAATGTGGACCATTTTTGAAGTTTTTATTGAATTTGTTACATATTGCTTCTGCTTTATGTTTTGGGTTTTTCACCAAGAGGCATGTGGCATCTTAGCTCCCTTACCAGGAACTGAATCCACACCCTCTGCATCGGAAGGCAAAGTGCTAACCACTGGACTGCCAGGGAAGTCCCAACTGGCAAACCTACTTGCAGACACTATGCTAGTTAGGGATTCAGTTATGGAAAAATGAAGGTTCTGGTCTTGAGGAACCTACATAACATGATTAGGAAACAGTGCATAAAGTTTAAGAAACAGTACTTCTTTATTGACTATGCCTAAGCCTTTGACTGTGTGGATCACCACAAGCTGTGGAAAACTCTTAAAGGGATGGGAATACCAGACCACCTGACCCGCCTCTTGAGAAACCTGTATGCAGGTCAAGAAGCAACAGTTAGAACTGGACGTGAAACAGCAGACTGGTTCCAAATTGGGAAAGGAGAACATTGAGGCTGTATGTTGTCACCCTGCTTATTTAACTTCTATGCAGAGCACATCATGAGAAATGCTGGGCAGGATGAAGCACAAGCTGGAATCAAGATTGCCGGGAGAAATATCAATAACCTCAGATATGCAGATGGCACCACCCTTATGGCAGAAAGTGAAGACGAACTAAAGAGCCTCCTGATGAAAGTGAAAGAGGAGAGTGAAAAAGTTTGCTTAAAGCTGAATATTCAGAAAACTAAGATCATGGCATCTGGTCCCATCACTTCATGGCAAATAGATGGGGAAACAATGGAAACAGTGACAGAGTTTATTTTCTTGGGCTCCAAAATCGCTGCAGATGGTGACTGCAGCCATGAAATTAAAAGACGCTTGCTCCTTGGAAGAGAAGCTATGACCAACCTAGACAGCATATTAAAAAGCAGAGATGTTGCAAAGGTCCGTCTAGTCAAGGCTATGGTTTTTCTGGTGGTCATGTATGGATGTGAGAGTTGGACCATAAAAAAAGCTGAGCACTGAAGAATTGATGCTTTTGAACTGTGGAGAAGACTCTGAGAGTCCCTTGGACTGCAAGGAGATCAAACCAGTCCATATCCTAAAGGAAATCAGTCCTAATATTCATTGGAAGGACTGATGCTGAAGCTTAAGATCCAACACTTTGGCCACCTGATGTGAAGAACTGACTCATTTGAAAAGACCCTGATGCTGGGAAAGACTGAGGGCAGGAGGAGAAGGGGACGACAGAGGATGAGGTGGTTGGATGGCATCACCAACTCAATGGACATGAGTTTGTGTAAACTCCAAGAGCTGGTGATGGACAGGGAGGCCTGGCATGCTGCAGTCCATGGGGTTTCAAAGAGTCGGACACGACTGAGTGACTGAACTGGACTGACAGCACTAGGCAGAGTCTGAACGCCTATCGAGCTTCCTGTGAGTAGGGCTGCTGAATAGTCTCAGAGGGAGAGCAAGGACAAAGCAGAGATGGTGGAGGTGGGCTGCAGGCCGCGTTGGGGAGGGTTGGCTGAGCAGCGGGGAAACACCGCCGGCAGCGCGGCCGGGGGCTCAGGCTCAGCCAGGCCGCGGCTGGACTCGGCGTGACCCTGCCCTGTGAGTGTGTGCATCTAGGCTCCGTGGGCAGTACTGTGTGTGTTTTTTTCATTTTTATGTTGCATTTCGAATGGGGAAAATCAACCTTAAAAATGATACGTGAAAGTCACTCAGTCGTGTCCGACTCTGCGACCCCATGGACTATATGGTCCATGGAATTCTCCAGGCCAGAATACTGGAGTGGGTAGCTGTTCCCTTCTCCAGGGGATCTTCCCAACCCCAGGGTCGAACCCAGGTCTCCCGCATTGCAGGACTGTAACTATTATTGTAAATTTGACATACTGGTAGTCAAGTTGGATGTTACAAGTAGAATTTCAGCATGAGGGGATTGGGGGTGAAACTTTCCAGGGAACGGAAACAAAGGCTTCAGCCTAAAACAGTTGAATGCCATTTTCACAGGGGGATATCTGGTGACGGGAAAAGTGGAACAATTCCCTGAAAAGAAAGAAGCTGCTTCGATTGGTGAGGGGGGAGCCTCGTGGAGAAAGGAGGCAGAAAACCAGCACTGAAGGTCGTGTGTAAAGAGGAGCTGGCTGGTTGGCTGGCTGAAATACACATGGAGGCGAACACAGCAAAAGCCAGACCTGGAAGGGGCCCTTTAACTCCAGAGAGAAAACAGTGCAGTGCAGGACGGACCAAGCAAAAGAAAACAGCCTCTCCCCACATCAGGACACACGCCACCCTCTTTCCTGTTGCGGGTAGTGCTGACCAACTCCACAGAAGGAGTTTACAGGAAAACATTTAAAAATGAAAAAAGAGATTGGGTCCTGGTTTCTCTTTAAGACGAGAAATACCTGATAAACTATACAATCCAACACGCCTCTGGACTCCCTGGGGCTCAGACGGTGATGCGTCTGCCCGCGATGCGGGAGACCCGCGTTCAGTCCCTGGGTCGGGAAGATCCCCTGCAGAAGGAAATGGCAACACACTCCAGTACTGTTGCCTGGAAAATCCCATGGACAGAGGAGCCTGGTAGGCTACAGCCCATGGGGTCGCAAGGAGTCAGACACGACTGAGCGACTTTACCTTCACCTTACCTTAACACATCTTTAGACACTCACACTGCCCCATCATCAATATCAGCTGCAACTGAGGAAAAAAACTGGTGGATGATACATCAGCACTTAACGCTGAAGGCTTATCTGAGAGCAAGAAAGGGGGGGAGAAAGTGAAGCCTACATATTTTAATGCTAACCTTAAATACTTTTTTTTCTAAAAACAAACACTGTAGCTATAGTTGAAGCTCCTGTCCCATTCCGCCCCTCCTTAGAGGAAACGTCTATGATAGATTTAGGGTGCATTTGTACCATATCTTTCTATATTTTTTCTATTTTTCTATTATTTGTATAGTTTTGCATGCAAAATAGCATATCGTTTCCTATTCTTTTAGAGTTATTTTGATATCAAAATGTACATATTATTCTAAAATTTACTTTCTACTCAAATAAGAGATTCATTTAAAAAATCGACGCAATCCTTAACTTTAAACATGTATTTGAATGCGAGATAAATTAAGTTTTGTAACTCTATGGTTTATAACCAAAATTCTCTGTCTTGAGAGGAGTTTTAGAATGTTTATGATAACAAATCTTGGTAACAAGTGTCCATTTAGCTCCTAATATTTGCAGGAAAAAATTCCAGCTCTTTTTGCTCCCTTGGTTTGGATGTTCTGCCCACTCATTTACACAGGGTCCCACCAGGCTCCCAGGCTGGGTGGCAAGTGGGTTTCAGGTTGTCATTGCCTGCCTTGCCCCCTCTGGCCTCTGGTCATCCATCTGTGCCGCTTTTTGCTGAGTCCTGCCTCAGCCCTCGGGGTCCAGGTCCAGCTCTGAGGCCCTGCTCAGTGAAGCATGTGCCCCGCCAAGATACGGTCTCTAGGGAGGACACACAGACCAAGAGACAGTCTCCTGGGCTCCTCTGCCCTCAGAGCCCAAGCCTGTCACAGCTTCGTCTCATCCTTGCCCCACCAGCCAGTCTCCAGCACTCAGCTGGAAGGAGACGGGCAGGACCAAGACACCCACCGATATTAGCCTCTAAGTTCCTTTCTGATGCATCTTCCAATTCAGGTCCAGGAGATTTTGATTGAGTCTGGAGTAGAAAGGAGCCAGGAAAGTGTGACTCTTACAGCATCATGTGCTGCTCCGAACCAGCTTTATTGTCTTTGAACTGAGCTCATTCCACTTCTTCTCCAACAGCCCCTTTATCCAGGGCTGAGCTGCTGATCCCCAAATGCCAGGAGATGTCGTCTATATCTGTCTTTCTTTTGTTCTCCACCTTCTTCTGAAGCACAGAGCAAGGAATGACCTAGAGGTACCTAACTAGGAAAAGAAAGTGTATATATTATGGGTAATCAGCCACAACCACTGTTTCAGTCCATAAGCAGCTGAAGTTGTGACAATTCCATATGTGTCAGCAGCAAATAGAACTATCAGACTAATAGTGTGTGGCTTTGGCTGAGTGGTGTAAGCTGCTGTGCTAGTAACATCACTAGCACTATGATTAAATAGGATGATTTCAAGCAGTGTGTCTATGGGGGGGAATGTCTCACTACAGCAGAAATGTACCCTTTTCATGTTCTCTTATGCTCAGGATAGAATAAGCTAATAATTTTTAAAGTCAGTTCAGTGGCTCAAGAGAGTCCAACTCTCTGCAACCCCACGGACTGCAGTACGACACGCTTCCCTGTTCATCACCAACTCCTGGAGTTTACTCAAACTCATGGCCATTGAGTCAATGATGCCATTCAACCATCTCATCCTCTGTCTTCCCCTTCTCCTTCCACCGTCAATTTTTTCCAGGATTAGGGTCTTTTCCAATGAGTCAGTTCTTTGCATTAGGTAGCCAAAGTATTGGAGCTTCAGCTTCAACATCAGTCCTTGCAATGAATATTCAGGACTGATTTCCTTTTGGATTGACTGGATGGATCTCCTGGCAGTCCAAGGGACTCTCAAGAGTCTTCAAAAGCATCAGTTCTTCAGGCACCGCAGTTCAAAAGCATCAGTTCTTCAGTGCCCAACTTTATAGTCCAACTCTCACATCCATACATGACCACTGGAAAAACCATAGCTTTAACTAGACAGACCTTTGTTGCCAAAGTAATGTCTCTGCTTTTTAGTATGCTGTCTAGTTTGGTCACAGCTTTTCTTCCAAGGAGCAAGCATCATTTAGTTTCATGGCTGCAGTCACCATCTGCAGTGATTTTGGAGCCCAAGAAATTAAAGTCTGTCATTGTTTCCCCATCCATTTGCCATGAAGTGATGGGATCAGATTCCATGATCTTAGTTTCCTGAATGTTGAGCTTTAAGCCAGCTTCTTCACTCTCCTCTTTCGCTTTCATCAAGAGGCTCTTTAGTTCTTCTCCACTTTCTGCCATAAGGCTGGTGTCATCTGCATATCTGAGCTTATTGATATTTCTCTTGGCAATCTTGATTCCAGTTTGTGTTTCTTCCAGCCCAGCATTTCTCATGATGTACTCTGCATGTAAGTTAAATAAGCAGAGTGACAATGTACAGCCTTGACGTACTCCTTTTCCTATTTGGAACCGGTCTGTTGTTCCATGTCCAGTTCTAACTGTTGCTTCCTGACCTGCATACAGATTTCTCAAGAGGCAGGTCAGGTGGTCTGGTATTCCCATTTCTTGAAGAATTTTCCACAGTTTCTTGTGATCCACACAGTCAAAGGCTTTGGCATAGTCAATAAAGCAGAAGTAGATGTTTTTCTGGAACTCTCTCGCTTTTTCAATGATCCAAAGGATGTTGGCAATTTCATCTCTGGTTCCGTCTTCTTGAAATCCAGATTGAACATCTGGAAGTTCATGGTTCATGTACTGTTGAAGCCTGGCTTGGAGAATTTTGAGCATTACTTTACTAGTGTGTGAGATGAGTGCAGCTATGCAGTAGTTTGAGCAGTCTTTGGCATTGCCTTTCTTTGGGATTGGAATGAAAACTGACTTTTTCCAGTCCTAGGGCCACTGCTGAGTTTTCCAAATTTGCTGGCATATTGAGTGCAGCACTTTCACAGCATCATCTTTCAGGATTTGAAATAGCTCAACTGGAATTTCATCACCTCGACTAGCTTTGTTCGTAGTGATGCTTCCTAAGGTCCACTTGACTTTACATTCCAGGATGTCTGGCTCTAGGCGAGTGGTCACACCATCTTTGTTATCTTGGTCATAAAGATCTATTTTGTGTTTCGTCTGTGTATTCTTGCCATCTCTTAATATCTGCTTCTATTAAGTCCATACCATTTCTGTCCTTTATTGTGCCCATCTTTGCATGAAATATTCCCTCGGTATGTCTAATTTTCTTGAAGAAATCTCGAGTCTTTCCCATTCTATTGTTTTTCTCTGTTTCTTTGCATTGATCGCTGAGGAAGTCTTTCTCATCTCGCCTTGCTGTTCTTTGGAACTCTCCTCTCCAAATGGGTGTGTCTTTCCTTTTCTCCTTTGCTTTCACTTCTCTTTTTTTTCTCAGCTATTTGTAAGCTCTTCTCAGACAACCATTTTGCCTTTTTGCATTTCTTTTTCTTGGGGATGGTCTTGATTGGTGCCTCCTGTACGATGTCACGAACCTCCATCCATAGTTCTTCAGGCACTCTATCAGATCTAGTCCGTTGAATCTAGGTGTTGATAAGTCAGGGAGCCCCTGTAATTAAACACAATGGAGAGCAAAATGCCTTAGTAATTTTCCCTGGTTGTGAACATACTGAAGTGAAACAGGCTTAACGAGAAGAGGAGGGATTGGCCCAGGAACACACGCAGACACTTGGAACACTGATCATCGAGGCAGAAGCACTAAGAGTCAATCGACTTGTGAAAAAATGCATAGCCTGAAGTGCGGCTTGTGCGTATTTTCTAGCATGTTTTTTGCTGTATCTTGGCAGCTGGAACGGCGTTCCGCTCACAGCAAGTGCCAGTGAACGTGCTGCACATAAGCAGCGTGTTCTGCGACATGCTCAGGACCCGAAGGACTGGACCAACTGACACACGGATTCATTCACTCACTGGCCCACACTGCTGCTTTAGTTTTTAATTGTTAGACGTATTTTGAGATAAAAAGACAGCATCACATGCAGATACAAGAAAAAATACAGGGATATGCAGGGTGTCCCTGACCCAGTTTATGCCAATGGTGATATCTGCGAAACCATAATAAAATTTGAAGACCAGGATGCTGACAGTCATACAGCGCAGACGCAGAACGTTCCCGCCACCACAGCGGTGTCGCATCCTGCCATTTTGTGCTCAGCCCCACTTCTCTCCCACTCCTTCCCTTAGCCTTGGCACCGCCAATGTGGTCATCGCTTCAGTTTTGTCGTTGTGAGAATGCTACACAAATAAAACCATACATGTGCACACTTTCAGGGTGGACCTTTTTTCAACACAGTTCACTGTAGATTCACGCAAGTCGGGCGGATCAGTTTATTCCTATTTCTGAGTATGATTGTATCACAGGTTTTGCTTTTTTCCACTTTTTTATTATGGTAAAATATTTCTTGTTACTCGTATAACATGACAATTAACGTCTTAACTATTTCAAGTGTTCAGTTCAGTGATGTTAAATGTATTCACGTTGTCCTGCAACGATCACCACCATCCATCTCCACAACTCTTTCTGTCTTGTAAGACTGGAACTCGACCCGTTGAACAATCACTCCCCAGAATCCCCTCCCCTAGCTCAGGCGACCACCATTGAAATTTCTGTCTCCACAATTTTTTGACTCCCCTAAGTAACTCCGTAAGTGGAGGCGCACTGCATTCGGCTTTTTGTAGTTGGCCTGTCTCACTTGGCCTAACGTCTTCATGGTCGTCCATTGTTGCAGTCCACTGCGACAATCTCTTCCTTTTTCAGGCTGAGTGATATTCTGTTGGACATATACACATTTTGCTGATTCATTTATCTACTGAAGGACTCTTGGGTTGCTTCAATATTTTAGCTATTGTGAACAATGTTACTATGAACTTGGTATACAAATATCTCCTCAAGATCTTGCTTCACTTCTTTTGGATATACAACCAGAAGTGTAATTGTTGGGACACAGGGTAACTCTAGTTGTAATTTTCTTCCACGGAGGTCTCATCATTGTATACCAAGAGTGCACAGGGTCCCGGTGTCTCCGAAGCGTCACCCGCACGTGCTGCTTTCTGACCGCCCTTTCTTGATAGTCGCCGTCCTAACGGGCATGAAGTGGTGTATCTTTGTAGTTCAGATTTACGCTTTCCTAATGATAACTGATACTGAACATCTTTTCATATGCTTATTGACCATTTGTGTAATCTTTTATGGAGAACTGTCTAAATTTATCGTCCGCTTTTGAGTTGGGTTTTTGTGTTGCTGAATTTTAGGAGTTTTCTATATACTCTGGTTATTAATTCCATGTCAGATACACGACTGGCAAGCATTCTCTCCCATCCTGCGGGTTGCCGCTTTAGTCTGTGAACAGTGATTTCGATGCACACATTTTAGAACATTTTTATGAATTTCAATTTGCTTTTGTTGTTGCTGCCTGTGCCTTTGGTGTCGTATCCAAGAATCGCTGCCAATTTCAACGTTATAAAGTTTGGTCCTGTGTCTTCTTCGACGATCTGTACTGTGTTAGATCTTATGTTTAGGTTCTTGATCCAATTTGATGTAATTTCTTTTATATGGAGTTAGGTAAGAGCCCAGCTGCATTCCTTGCATGAGGATAGCCAGTTTATCTAGCACCATTTGTTGCAAAGACTATCCCTTCCTTATTCATCTTGGCACTCCCTATAAAAATTCATTCAACCATATATCTGAGGGTTTATTTTAAGAGTCTATTCTATTCCACTGGTCTTTAATCTATCTTTATGTTAACGTCTGACTTTTTGATTTATTTTGGCAGTAAGTTATAAAACCAGGAGTGGTTTTTTTTTTTTTTCTCTTTGGGGCTCCTAGATGTTTTAGACGAATTTTAGGATAGGTTTGTTTTTTTTTTTTCCTATTTCTGTAAAAATATCATTAGGATTTACATAGGGATTAGATTTTATTTATAGATCATTTGGGGTTGTACTGGGTTTTTAACAAGATTAAGTCTTCCAAACTATTAACATGGGATGTAGCTCAATTTATGTCTTCTTTAATTTCTTTTAGTGGTGTTTTGTAGTTTTCATCATAAAAGTCTTCTACCTCCTGGTTTAATTCCTGGGTATTTTGCTCATTATTTGGAGACCATAGTAAATGCAGCTGCTTTGTAGCTTCTTCTCAGATCGGTCAGTTAGTACAGATGAGTGCAGCTGATTTCTGCGTGTTAACCTGTATCCTCCTACTTTCCGGAATCTTTTTCTAACAGTTTTTTTTTTCTGGAATCTTCAGCATTTGCTACATATAAGATCACACCATCTGGAAACAGAGATTTCACTCCTTCCCGTCTAATCGGAATGGCTTTGTGTCTTTTTCTCGCCATGTTACTCTGGCTGGACTCAGGACTGCGCGGGACAGAAGCAGCGAAGGCAGGCGCCCTTCCCTGTGTCTAATCTTAGAGAAAAAGCTTTCAGTCTCTTGCTGTTGGGCTTAATGTTCACTCTAGCTTTCTCACAGATGACTTTCATTACACTGAAGTAATTTCCTTCTATTCTTAGTTTGTTGCGTGTTTTTATCTCGAAAGTATCTTGAATTTTGTCAAGTGCTTTTTTTTGAATCCTAACAGTGTATGTTTTTCTTTCTCTTCATTCTGTTGATATTATATTGTTTTATTTTCATACACTGAACCACCCTTGCATTCCAGAAATAAATCCCACTTGTAGAGAATCCTTTCAATATGCTGCTGAATTATGCTTGTTAGTATTTTGTTAAACAGTTTTGCATTAATGTTCATAAGGGATATTAATATGTAGATTTCTTATTTTATCTTTGTGTGATTTTGGTATGGGGTAAAGGTGAAGGTGAAGTCACTCAGTCATGTCCGACTCTTTGCGACCCCGTGGACTGTATGTAAGGCTTCTCCGTCCATGGGATTCTCCAGGCAAGAATACTGGAGTGGATTGCCATTTCCTTCTCCAGGGGATCTTCCCGACCCAGGGATCGAACCCGGGTCTCCCACATTGCAGGCAGGCGCTTTAACCTCTGAGCCACCGGGGAAGTGGGGTAATGCAGGCCTTATAGGACGAGTTGGCACCTGTTCCCTCCTCTTCACTTTAGGGACGGCGGAGCCTGGTGGGCTGTCCTCTGTGGGGTCACACAGAGTCGGACACGACTGAAGCGACTTAGCAGCAGCAGCAGAAGCAGAATTGGTTAGTTCCTCTTTAAAAGTTTGTCACTCAGTAATCAGGTACAAGGTTTTTCTCTGATGGGAGGCATCTGACATCTCATTCAATCTCCTACTAGCTATAGGTCTATGTGGATTTCCTATTTCTTCATGATTTAGTCTCTGTAGGTTTCATGATATTTAGCTATTTACTCAAGACTGCCACTATATTTGTCCTATTTTTAAAATTGCACATACGTCCTGATCATTTTACACTCCATAAAATATCCTATGGAAGCATGACTATACATGGTCGCGTGATGCTCCATCCCATGGGTGTGTCATCCACTATCTAACTTTCTTTCTTTTGTTGAATGTAGGTTGATTTCGACTGCTTGTGTGCAGTGAATATCTTCATACCGTGAACATCTCTCTTCTTGGTTCCACAGGACATATTCTCTGGAGGAGAGTTTCTTGATCATTGGGTCTGTAAGCATTATTCCAGCTCTGATCATGTATTTGGAGATGATGCCAGGGAGAAATGAGGCTCAAAGTCTAAGCTACCAGCTGAGCCGTGAGAAAAATTTATGGAGAAAATTTTCTTGTCAGTATCTTACTATCTATGTCTTAAATACAACTTTATAGTAGTTTTATTCAATACTCATATGTGAAATCACTAACCTTATTTAAAATGTGATAATCCACTAATCATAACCACCATAATTAAAACATTTATTTACTGAAAAGTTGGTCTGTGTTGTAAAGCAATTGTCTTCCAAATAAAAAAAATTTTAAAAAGAAAATTTGATCTGTACCAGACAGTGCTAACCCATTAATAACTGTCCCCGCAGGTGGAAGTAATGTGGTCTCGTTCACAGGGGAGCAGCCTGACCCTAACAAGAGACACTGAGAAGTCCGACCAGGCAGCCCCTCCAGAAGCTGGGCCAGAGACCGCATTTGGTGCTCACTAAAAAGCAGTGAACTCTCTAAGCTCTACAAATGAAGATTTTTACAAACGACAGAGCAAAGGCCCTGAGAGCTTTGTTTTCTGTCCAATGGAGTAGAGCTAGTAAATGGTGGACCCAGGCTCAGACAAAGTCCGGATACCCTATGCTTAGGAGTTCTCTCTCTCTGAACTGCCAGTGTAAGCACGGAAAGGAGGCATTCGGGGCTAAGCAATTAGAAAGGCGCGTTTCCTCTGCCTGAAATAGACAAGGCAGCCTGAGCAAAAGCCGGGCGTTGGGCTCCCACCAGGCCCTCCCACCACCAGCGTCCTGTCTGTCCATCCCTGGAGCTAGCAGAGGCTCCGCCTCTCTCTCTCTCTCTCTCTCTCTCTCTGTCTCTGTCTCTCTCTCTCTGTCTCTCTCCCTCTCTCTCTCTGTCTCTCTCTCTGTCTGTCTCTCTCTCTCTCTGTCTGTCTCTCTCTCTCTCTCTCTCTCTGTCTGTCTCTCTCCCTCTCTCTCTCTCTCTCTCTCTCTCTCTCTCTCTCTCTCTCTCTCTCTCTCTCTCTCTCTCTCTCTCTCTCTCTCTCTCTCTCTCTCTCTCTCTCTCTCTCTCCCTCTCTCTCTCTCTCTCTCTCTCTCTCTCTCTCTCTCTCTCTCACTCTCTCTCTCTCTCTCTCTCTCTCTCTCTCTCTCTCTCTCTCTCTCTCGCTTCAGGACCACAGGCATCTTTTCACGTCAGTGTGCCATTTTCTGGTGACACTAACAGGGTAGCCTGGTTCTCAGGAGACCTCGTTTCTTGCGTTTCTATCACTGACTATAGGATATAACCTCAGCGAAACTCCAGGTCTGAAGACCCACTTGGCACCTGCTGGGATTCTGGATGGTTGGTGGTCAGTGGGTGCAGTTTGCCAAACCTGTTTGAAATCCTTGAGCTTCTGCCCCTGCTCACTCACCACCAGTCCGGTTGTGCCCATTGGCATTTCTGTTAACAAACAAGCAAAAAACAAGAGCAGCCGGCCGGGACCTAAGGCAACCTCCTGTCTGCCCCCAGGTGTTGCGGTGTTGCCCCGCACCAGGCGCACTCAACCACCGCCTCAAAAGGTCAGCGTATTGTGGAGTTGGCTTTCACAGGAGATAACGTGGACGTATCACTGTCCGGCAGATACTGTCAGTCCTTCTTCCAGCTTTTGAAAGAATGGAATTTTGGCAACGTTTTCCCTTAGACGTTTCAGCATTCCTAGACTGATTCACTCCCCTGGTGAACCCGTGGTTTCCGTGTTACACTGATTACGGTGGAAACAGCAGTCTTCTGGGAATGTGTTCAGGGTTTTCCCGAATCCCTGAGCCTTGCCTCCGCAGTCGCTGCTCTCTCGCGAGCCCCGGCACCAGACGGTCCAGTCTGGTCGGGCCACCGCAGGCCGTCTGGCTGAGCCTGGACCCAGTCCCGGTTCCTGGCTCCCTTCTGCCTGACACACAGACTGACCTGTCCGGCGGCGCGTCCTAGCCTTTCCTTTCCTGCCGTGTAGGAGGAGTGCCCTGCGAGAGCGCTCCAGGAAATCAAAGCCACTTTTCAAACATCCCGAGGTCACTTTAAGAATCCAAAGGGCAGGAGACACCTGCCGGGGGCGGGGGCGGCGCCGGAGCCGCTCTGCCCTCCCCGCTCCGGAAGTGCCGGCGCCGGAGGGGAGCGCGCCCGCGGCCGGGAAGGGTTGGGGGGCCCGCGGGCCCGCACCGGCGCGGCCCCCCCGCGGCCCTCCGCCCTGCGCGCGCGGGGCTCGGCCCTGACCCCGGAGCGGGGCCGCGCGGAGCCCGGCGGGACCCGGAACGGGCTGGCGGGCCCGGCGCGAGGAGAGGGCGGGCCGGGAGGGGCGGGTCCGGCGGGCGGTGCGCCGGTCCGAGCGGACTCTGCCCCCGCCCCGGGCGGCCGGGCCCCGGGGCGCCGCCGCTCACGCGGAACCGACTCCGGAGCTGGTCCGCGGACGCCCGCGCGCAGCCCGAGAGCGCCTCCGCGGCGGGCCGGGCCTGGAGGATGCGCGCTCTGGACGCGCCCGTGAGCGCGCGGCTCTGGTCTCGAGACGCCGGGACCCCCGCGGCCCCGGACGCGGCCGGGCCGGCTCGCAGGAGCGCGGTGGAGAGGCTGGCGGCCGACCGCGCCAAGTACGTGCGCGGCCCGCCCGGGGCCGGCCCAGGCCCGGCTGGCGGGGGCAGCAGCCCCGAGGCGACCGGAGGGCAGGCGTGCGTCCCGGCGCCCGGGGTGCGCAGGGCTATAGCGCGGAAGCCGCTGAGGCCGGACTCGCTGGTCATCTACCGTCAGAAGTGCGAGTTCGCCCGCGCGTCGGGAGCCGACAGCCCCAGGGCAAGCCTGGTGAAGAAGCTCTTCCAGGGGCCGAGCAAGGACAAGACGCCCGAGCCTCCCGGCGCTGCCCGGGTGGGAGCGGAGTGGGGGGGCAGGGCCCAGGGGGCCGCCCGGGCCGAGCCTGGCCCCTCCACGCCCCCCGCGCCCGCCGGCTCCGTCGGGACGCCCCCCGGGGTCTCGGCTGCGGCCCGCGGCGCGGAGCTGCTGGGGGCGAGGCGCCGGGGGCTGCAGCGCTCGCAGTCGGACCTCAGCTCGCGCTGCTCCGCGTCCTTGGCCGAATCGGACACTTTCTTCCGGTACTGCGGCCTGGAGCCCGACGTGGTGGAGGCGCTCGGGCGGGAGAACTTCTCGGCCGAGTCGGACCGCGGCGCCCTCAAGGTCCGCAGCGTGAGCGTGGCCACCTCCGACAGCGGCTTCTCCCGGCGCAGCGGGGACGACCAGGGGCTGCAGGAGGAGGCGCTGGCGGAGCAGGTGCCCAGCGCCACCTCGGTGGTCGAGAGGAACGCGCGCATCATCAAGTGGCTGTACACCTGCAAGAAGGCCACGCAGGCGCCCGGCCAGGGGCCGCAGGGCCCCGCGTGACAGACACAGGAGACCCCGGCCGAGGTGTGCGTCCGCGGGCCCGGGAGGGCTGTCTGTGAGGCGCGCCTGTGAGGTCCTGGGGAGGGACCGAGCTGGGGGACCCTGCCTTCTAAAGCAACTCGGGGCCGGGAGAGAGAGCCGCAGGGCCGCCTGCGTCGGAGGGCTGCCAGACCCGGCCTGTGGGCCTGTGCCGGCTCTCCTGAGCGGGCGGCTTCTGGCTGCCAGGAAAGGCAACTCTGTACACCAAGTGCTTCCCAGTTGGCTTCTCACTGTAAAGAGAGGAGAAATCGGCATTCTAAACGCTCCATCAGAAAGTGCTTTTACACCTCTGCTCTTTCCCTGCGTTGAAAGAGCCTGAGGGCTCTGCGTGGGTCCAGAGCTTTGATGCCAGCTGACCGGTCAGGTCCGCGGGGGCCCTGGGGGGGCCGCGATCGCCCCTCCCTAGAAAGGAAGGCTGTGCGCCTCCTGGAGGCCTTCGCCGAGCCGAGAGGGAGGAGGACTTCTCTACAGGATCTTCGCAGCCATTTGACACTCATTTAGCTAAAAGATTTTTGCCTAAATTTTGTTCAGATTGTTTCGAGACCTTTCTAAGGAGATGCGTTGGGGCAGCTTTGTGCCCAAGAAAGAGCTTCCGTTTTTTGAATTGAGGGAGGGACTAGATCCCAACGAATGTCCTAGAGGTCTGCTTGGCAGGGATTCCGTTTTCTTTGCCTCTGATGATAGCAGCGGAGGTGTGTTTCTTCTCCTTGGAGTCAGTATCTCAAGCCTGATCTCAGGAAGTTTTTCCTCAAGGAGCTAAGGGATGCTTATTTTCACTGTCTCCTCTGTGGAGAGGGTGTTTCTGGGGGTAGCGAAGGGAGAAGGGAAGACGCCTTTTCAGGGTTCTCTTTGAGAACCAAGATTTTAAGCACTACAGCATCTTGTTTTCTCTGACCCTGCACTGACGACTTGCTGTAAGAGTTTGTAAAGTTAATGTGATAGAAGTATTTTGTCTGCCCTTGAGATAAACTAATTTGAGACACGGTATCCGTCTTCAGCATGGTGGGGGAGCCTGCCCTAAGTCGTGTTTGCACACAGCTCACCTGTGTTTGAGGCCTGAAAAATGCCCAACTTCCCCAAGTGGCCATGGTCTTAATACAGATGTGACAGTTCATAAAAAGAGAAGGGTTCAGTGTTCTTCTGAATTCAGAAGGGTCATGACTTACAGACTCCCTTGTAGTTTATTGAGGATTATTGCATTTCCCCTAACCTGAGTCCCCACAGAATGTATAATGGCGATCAGAATTTAAACTAAAAGCAGTAGATTGACTCGCACTTTTCACCAGTTGTCTTGGGGCCTGAGGTGAGTGACTACTGGCCAGGGTTAGGGTTGGCCATGAACACCTTGATATGGTGGAGGGAAGCTGCAGAGGCTGACTGTCCCAGAGGGTCATGGTGTAGCTGATGGAGCTCTCAGTGGGGAGCTGGGAGGCTGTATTCTGTTAGGAATCACTCCCCCACTTTTAGCTTAGGCTCCCATTGTCCATAAAATGAACGTGGAGAGCAGAGGGTTTCCAGCCTCTACACTTTGTAATTCCATATAGTCTGAAATGTGTTTGTCTGTGTTTCGTGACTGTAACCTAGAAAAGGAAACAATGATAAAGACAACAACAACAAAAATCTTGTCTATTGTGACATGACCTTCACCACAAAGGGGAGTAGTTGAGGCCAGAGGAAAGTGGCATGGGGTCAGGGGGCTGCCCAGGATGACTCTGCGGGAGAGCAGAGGTGCAGGGGGCTGCCCAGGATGGCTTTGCAGGAGAGCGGAGGTGCACTCACTCGCCAGCCGCCTCCCTCTTCACAGTGCTGCTTTTTTGAGCAGGGGACCGCATCACCTGTCTTCCGAGCTGTTTCATGTTACCGTCCAGAGAAGAGAGATGGTTGTTACACAGAACCTGCCCAGTTTGCTGTGTGTCATTGGCAAGCACCAGCTCTGTAAAGATTTTCTCTACAAATTTACTCTCATAGACCCCAAACAGCTCAAGTTCTTTGAACTTCAACCCAAGAGACCTAAGGGCTTGCTGCTTGGAGAATTGTGAGGAAGAAATGCATGTCCTTTCTCCAACTTATGGCAGGCCTCCCATTTTAATGAATTGAAGGACAGGAAGGTGATTAAACACCAGTAGACAGTGAATTTTCATGAATTTTACACTGGGCAATAGA
This sequence comes from Capricornis sumatraensis, assembly GCF_032405125.1. Classification (NCBI taxonomy): domain Eukaryota; kingdom Metazoa; phylum Chordata; class Mammalia; order Artiodactyla; family Bovidae; genus Capricornis; species Capricornis sumatraensis. Next base: position 121,678,553 of record NC_091074.1, read on the forward strand.
ATACTAGAATTACCAGCCATGGGTTCCAGTGGAATGTCCTCATTCTCCAAACGAGGACAGTGTCTGTCCTGACCACAGTCCCCTCGATTCACCGCCTTCAGACGTGACATCCCTCTGAAGAAGAGTCAGGACAGGCTGCAGACCCTTTGCCTTCGCTGGTGATGGTCTTCTTGCAGCCTGAGCAAAATGCAGCCAACCTTCGTCACAGGATGACTTGCCTGAGAGTTCCCTGACTTCTGGGAGCCGTGGAAACAAAGCTACAGCTGTGATTTTTCTTCAGTTTATTGTGACATTTGTGCTGGAATCCATACAGATTTGTTTTAGGATTTCATGAAAATTTCAGAAAATTTCAGATGACCGAAGATGTCTTTTCTAGGTGAAAAAGAAAATGTATTTTATGTGAAGGGTTTTGTCTCGGTAGATAGAGGTACTATAAAGTAAAATAAAAATATTTCATCCAGAATTAAATAAGAAGTTCATAAATTTATTACCCCATGGATTAAAAATATTTACTTTTCGAAAGTGAGACCATCAGAGCTAGAGAATGACTTATAGAAGCTGCTTGTGATTCCACTGGGCTCCGTGACTGACAGTTACACGTGGATAATTTTGGTATCATATTTCCCAGTGTAAAATTCATGAAAACCACTCCTGTGTCTACTGGTGTTTAATCATCTTCCTGGCCTTCAATTCATTAAAATGGGAGGCTTACCAAAATTTAGGTTTCTGGTTTTCTATCTTGTGCATAGAATATATGTTACTGATTTTAATATCGTTAGAATGGCAACTTGTCCTTTGAATTTTTTAGGGATAAATATCGTTCAATTTTAAAGCAAAAATATCAGGCATTCCCCAGCTCTTTTCACATTTCTCTTTGATAATGTTGGGTAACTGGAAGCGGGGGGGTGGAACTGTCTCAGCATCTGCACAGATACCACGGAGCATGATGCAGACAAACGGGGACGCCCCTGCCTTCCCACTTTGGTCTTTTCCAGCTTGGAAGCTCGTACTCACCAAGTAGGAGTGCGTTTAGGTGAACGTAGTGACTTGAGCTGTAATAAGGCTACCTCCATCTTCAGGCCAGCCCCTGAGTCTTTCAGACAGGACTGTGTTTGAAAGGGCAGAGCCTGTTTGCCTTTTAAATTCTGTTTGGGCCGCTTGCTCTGTGTTCCGCTTCGCTGTCCAGCTCTGTGCTAGTGAGCACTGGCCTTACTGACCAGCGTTCGAAGAAATGTTTCTTTACTGCCTCAGGAGAAGGCCTGCGGGGAAATGGACACAGAGCAACAAGATGATAGCTATGTTTGCTACTTATTTCTTTTCAAATTTTTAAATGCACAAAGGAGATGTGTGCGATACAGAAAGTATCATAAAACCAAAGACTGCAGGGACCAAACTTTGTAATTCAATGCTTGGCTTTATAACTGTTGCCTAGACTGGTGTTGATCGACAGCTTTTTCCTTACTCCTCAGGAAGCAAGACTTCTGGACGACGGGGACTCCTTGCAGTATGTCTGGATGGCTGGGACCCCAGGCCCATCTTCACTGCCAGGTTTTGTCTAGAGTACCCAAGTATCCATGTAATTGCTCTTTTCCCAGGAGTGAAACACACCACTGAAGAAGCTTGTCATTTCGGAAGGTTTGAAAGGCTGTGGAGAAGGTGGGAACACAGAACTTGGAAATTAGTTGAGTTTTAACTGTTAAGACACAGCTGAAGCTCTGGAAAATATTTTCTTGTGTTAGGTGGATCTATTTTTGCTTCCAGAGGGCAGCAGAAGAAGGAAAAGCTGCTTGGGAATATTTTCAAGGGCATCTTTCTGAGTGGCTTGCTGACAAATAGGTACCATGATACATTTTAATGATAAGTAATTTTGAAAAGAAAACAGGCAAAGAGCATGAAATTCAAACACAAATGCCATGGTGTTTACTGCTTTCAGTCATACTGGACAGATTGGCACTGTTTAAATCAAAGTTTTGTGATCATGAGAAGATGTATTCTACACAAATACTGTGGCTAACAAAGAGCACACATGTGCTCACACTTGCACACTCACACATAGACCTCCCTTTCTCAGCACAGTGGATTCCCAGCTGTGCGGTCGACCATCTTTCGAGTGAGAGCTGCAGGGTCACTGTGAGTGCCGCTCCTGCTGGGCTGTGGACATGCAGTGGTAACAGGAAAAGATAGAGTTGAAATGCTGCTAGGAAACCTTTCTGTGTACCTGGACAGTTTCTTGAGAGTTGGCAGAACACTGAAGCGTCCTTCCTCCAAATCTGTGTCAGTGGTCCTCTTCTGCGGCACCGTGTCGGATACGCCTCCTTGGATCTCTTGTCCCCAACTTCCGAAAAGGATAAAAAAGACCTCTGTTAGGCAGACCATGGACTCATGACATGTGAAATGCCCTACATTTTGGTCTAATTCGCACCCTCATCTATCATTCAGTCATTCCAAATTTGGCAGCAGTTCACTCTGTCTGAATAGGATGTTTGAAACAAAGGCCCCTTGGGCAGCTGGGAGACTGTCGGGTTGGAGTGTGACTGGTAAGGAGTTACTCTGACCCTAAACCTGTCCTGGCTCATGACACTCAGAGTAAACAAATTTCAAGTTCAGAACCTTCGGAGAGAAATTTTATATCCATGAAAACAACCCAAAGACAATCCCAGTCAAAGCTTACATGTTTCATCAAGATATATCTAAGAATATAATTATTAGAACAGGGGGGAAGAGAAATAGGTTTCTCAAAAGTAAAATATTTGTTAAACCAATTTTGATATATTCATGCATCTGTTTAATACTGTATTCTATTTTTGTAACTTTTGCTGTGAGAATAGGGCCTAGAGTTAAATACGTATTTTCACATGAGTATCGGTCTTCAGATAGTTCTCCAACATTTCGCGTGGTTTCGGTCTTACCAGTCTAATTTTGGCCGTGCTGCCCTGGGTTACCGCTCTGTCTGCTGTTTAAGTGACTTCATCTGACTGTCACTGGCACGCTCGGGACTCTGCCGCGCTCAGTACTGCAGGGACTTGCTTGTCAGTAAGTCACGGCTGTGCATTTGGGGAGGGTGCCCCTTCAGTGCAGACTCTATAAAGACAAAGATGCCCTGCTCTGAGAAAATTTTCCCTGTTTTTTTTTTTTTTTAATGCTGCTATTTTGCTATTTATTATCCACTGGATTGTACTTAATTTAAAAGAAAATGTCAAAGATGAGAATTCTCTCTAAAGGATCTTTTTGTATTTGGAGTTTCCCTATTTGCAGATTCCATTAATTTTCTATGTGAATGCTTTGAGTGAAATTGTTACGTGCCTTTCTACTGTCAGAATAGGATGAAGCGTATCCTCGGTCAGATTTATCTGAGATGAAAATGATATGGACTCTGCCGCTCACGTGGGCTTGCCTGCTGGCCCAGTAGTAGAGAACTGGCCTGCAGTGCCGGAGATGCAGGAGACGCGGGTCCAACCCCTGGGTCCCGGAGATCCCTTGGAGGAAGGCATGGCAACCCACTCCAGTACTCTTGCCTAGAGGATCCCATGAGCAGAGAAGCCTGGCAGGCTGCAGTCCGTAGGGTCGCGTGGAGTCGGACGCGACTGAAGTGACTGAGCAGCAGAAACAGCTGCCAACCACCCGAGTGACAGGTGAGAAGCAGGAGAGCAAGTTGGTCACTGTTTAAAAGCTCTGAGGTCTTCCAGAAGCATTTGTGTGTGAGTGACAGTGACTCTAGGAAGTGAATGTCAGGGTGTGTGTAAGGCAGGAACAGGGTGTCTCCAGACCCCAGCAGGATCAGGTTAACACTCCCTCTTGTGTGTCTGGATTCAGGCCTCAGCTCAGGGCCTGAGTGTGTGGCTGGAGGTGGGAAGTCCTTTCCTAACTCAGAATTAACCCAAATCGCGAAGTGACTGAGCAAATCAGACTTTGTAGCTCAGTCTGAATAAAAAAGTTTATAATTGGTTTCACAAAGAAGAACAATAGGTATTGCCGCAAAATAGTCTCATTTGTTCAGGAAAGAATAGCATATTAGGTAATAGGATTAAGTACAACGGAAAGGAAGAGTGACTGGAAAATTATTGATAAAACCTGGAAAATAGCTTGACAGTATCTAGTTCTTTTAATATATGGATATAGATTACCAGAGCCTCAGACTTAAAGGTAGTTATGTGACTGAAAGGTAGTTATATAACTGAAGTTTCCTTATTCTGCATATAGTTTTTAAACTGCTGGTCACTGATGCTGGAATAAAAAGCAGGCTTTATCAAGCGTTGGCCTTTTCAGTGGGTTAAAGCGCGGTGCTAGTTATTGCTGGCGATACCGTGAAATGTCAGGCCCGGACGATTGCAGTGGCATTCTAGATGCTCTTTTTTTACACACTACTTGCAACATGAGTGCAATATTGTATATTCTGTGTCAGAGAAATAAACTATTTTTTTCCTTTTTAATATAGCTTTGTGAATTTGTACAATATGAAAAAATTGAAGCAAGGCTATGGTTATTATAATTACTCGTATCTTTTGCTTTCTCCGTCCTAAATATTACAGCAGGTTATCAGCCAAAATGAAGAGTGCATTCTAAAACCTGAACTAGGAGAATCCCGTGGCATCTGAAGTCTCCAGTTCTCCCCGGAGCTGGAATATAATAGAATCAGTTTGGATATTTAGCACATTGGTTTCCTTTGTTTCATCAGTCTTCTGCTTATTTTTTTCCTTCATGGCTTATTCATGTTATTGTTGTAAAATGAGCTCAAAGGTGAAATGAGAGCATAGTTTGTAACCTTTCATGTTAGTTAACTCATTGGTGAAGGCAGACTCCATGCCCATCCGCTTCGCTGTCTGTATCTGCCCAAAAGGGAGACGTGGGCTTGAGCCACGGTCTCTACGTCACTGTTCTCACCGAGCCAGGCTGGCTGCCCTTTCAGTCCTACGGTGGCTTACACACAACTCCACAGAAGCAACCGGAGACCCTTAGGGGGAACCTTAAGGGTTCTTAAGGAGAATAAACGGTTCACCTTGTCTTTCCATGGAGATAATGGACAAACCCTCAGGGGCTGGAGCAGCTGTAACTTCAGAAACAGTCCAGACACTGTGCTATCTGGCTTCCATGGCAGAATCCAGCAGCAGCTGTCATTTCCTTCCTTCAGGTAAATGTGATTTCTTACTCTTCTGGTTCTCTTTGTGGAAAACAAAGTGATGCCCAGTGGTTAAGTGTTTAAACTTTGCTTGTGTTTCCAGTGGTGAAGTAAATTTATAGAATCATTGAATGTTCCAGGTTGGAAATATCAAACGAGAAGGGAATTAAGTTCTCAACCAGGAGCTTACACTTCTGGTTGTGGAAGTAGGAGGGAGCAGCTCATGGGGAGAAAATACAGAAACATCAGGAAATGTGCTCCTGCTCAGAATATTTTCCTGACTGTCTGCTACAACGCCTCAGCTCTACAGTGGTCATCTTGGCGTTATCTCCTTGAAAACTGTCATTAAAACTGAAATGCTTTCTGAAGGTGAGAATGTATTAAACCATTGATAGCTATTCATCTTTAACTCAAAACAGAACAGTAATTGTTTTAGAAAGTGAGAACCCAAGCAGCAGAAGCAGATCCGGAAAGGCAAGCGTGAGGGATGCTCAGTTTTGATCTTAAGTAAGACTCTTTATTTCCAGTGCCAGATTGGAAATTACCAGCAAACTCACACCCTGCTGCTGAAGCTCTCATGCTTCTGGGCAGTAGCAGCTGTGACCAAGGACAGCCTGCTGATGATGACAGGGTCACAGATGCTCCCTTCGGTTCAGTTCAGTCGCTCAGTCGTGTCCGACTCTTTATGACCCCATGGACTGCAGCATGCCAGCCTTCCATGTCCATTACCAACTCCCAGAGTTTACCCAAACTCATGTCCATTGAGTCGGTGATGCCATCCAACCATCTCATCCTGCCCTCAATCTTTCCCAGCATCAGGGTCTTTTCAAATGAGTCAGCTCTTCACATGAGGTAGCCAAAGTATTGGAGTTTCAGCTTCAACATCAGTCCCTCCAATAAACACCCAGGACTGATCTCCTCTAGGATGGACTGGTTGGATCTCCTTGCAGTCCAAGGGACTCTCAAGAGTCTTCTCCAACACCTCAGTTCAAAAGCATCAATTCTTCGGTGCTCAGCCTTCTTCACAGTCCAACTCTCACATCCATACATGGCTACTGGAAAAACCATAGCCTTGACTAGACGGACCTTAGTCTGCAAAGTAATGTCTCTGCTTTTGAATATGCTATCTAGGTTGGTCATAACTTTCCTTCCAAGGAGTAAGCGTCTTTTAATTTCATGGCTGCAGTCACCATCTGCAGTGATTTTGGAGCCCCCAAAAATAAAGTCAGCCACTGTTTCCACTGTTCCCCCATCTATTTGCCATGAAGTGATGGGACCGGATGCCATGATCTTAGTTTTCTGAATGTTGAGCTTTAAGCCAACTTTTTCACTCTCCTCTTTCACTTTCATCAAGAGGCTCTTTAGTTCTTCTTCACTTTCTGCCGTACTTATTGAGGGGGCCAAATACTGTGCAGTGGGGCTCCCCAGGCTCCTTGCCATCATACGCTTGCATTCTAAGAGGGCTAGATATCTAGTAAGGGGACACAGGCAGCTTGGTGTTAGGGATGGGAGACAGGAAACAGAAGGAAGGAAGGAGGGGCGGGAGTGAAGGGGAGTGAGGCTGTAGAATCAGAAGTGAAGGCAGTAAACGGAATCAGAAGTGAAGGCAGTAAACAGAATCAGAAGTGAAGGCAGTAAACGGAATCAGAAGTGAAGGCAGTAAATAGAATCAGAAGTGAAGGCAGTAAACAGAATCAGAAGTGAAGGCAGTAAATAGAATCAGAAGTCTGATTCATGAATTTCTCTATGGCCCTTTTGGTTGATGGTTTCTATTTGTTGGCCAGTCTGTCTGAACCATAAATGAAATCCAAAGTCAAGTCAAGTCAAAAAAAAAAAGTCAAGCTATGGGAAATAAAACATGCAAAATACAAATGGCTTATTTCAATCCCTGGAGGTCCTTCACCCTTCAAATTCATTTGAAGCCTAAATTGAAGAGAAAGCAGACACACTAGAAATGGGGCCTCGGAGCCTGGTCTTCAGCCAGCTGGAACCTTGCTTGCTGTAAAGGACAGTGTGGCTTTCCTGGCTTTTAGAGGAAGTCCGCTTTCCAAACGGAATAAAAAGTCAAGGTAGCAAAAAGAAGCGATGTCACAGGCCAGAGCAGACCCTCCCGCGAGTCTCCTGTGAGTGCCTTCTGAGCTGTGTCTAGGACACTCCCTTGCAGGTGGACGGCTGGGTGCAGGCCCTCAGGACCGCCACACGGACAGTCCAGAACGGGGGTTTACTCGAGGTGACTGGAGAGAGCTCCCTCCCCACTTCTTGCAGGTGTGAGTCAGGGCCAGACAGACTGCCCGTGTGAGCACATGCAGAGGTGGGCAGGGACCTGGGACCACCAACTGTCAAATGAAAGGAACGCTGGAGACCACGCATTGCCCTCCCATTCCCCAGGAGGCAGGCACCTCTCACCGGCCCTGGGCGCCTTCCCAGCGCTGCCCTAGTTGCTGAACATGAGAGGGTGGCCAGCTACCTGGCCCCTGGAAACTTTCTGGTGTCCTAGGAAAATCTTCAGTCCCTGGCAAGTTGGGAGCATTGGACACCCTAAGAGGGCACCTTGATTAACATATATCTCGATGTCAAGTTCTCAATTTCAGTTTAGTTTCTACTCTGAGGAAATCAACACCAAAACTACTGTGAGCACAGAAGAGCTTTAAGTTGTTGGCAATAAGGTTTTGGTGTTTTCACTATTGCCTTAAATCAGGGCAGCTTAGGTAGTGTGTTTCCTGTCTGGTGGGGGAAGGTCACGTGGTGCAGATTAAGAAGGGATAGGTGCTTCTCCCATGTTGGTTCTACTTCTGGGAGGACCCAGCCCCTGGAGGAAGCCACGCTTCCCAGGCACCTGCACCAGGAGCAAGACGAGGTCCTCACCTTGGTTGCTCCATGGAATCCTTGCACAGTCTGTGAGGATCACCATTGTAAATCCCCAGGTAGCCGAGGTGTAGAGACATTTAGTACCTGCTTAGGTCAAAGAATTATTAATAACATGCTGGGGAAGTAAGAGTGTGAACATATATCTGCCTGGTTCCAAAGGCAGCCATATTCTCGCTGTTAAGAAGTAAATGAGAAACCGGAATGCTTGAAGAATTCATAACTTCCCCAGGGCATAGTCTGATTCAACAGGTCAAAACCTAAGCAGGATTCTGATCCAAGAAGCCACTCCCGACCTGAGTCACCTGACTGCCCTGATCACCACCTGCTGGGTGACTCAGGCAGGATGAGGACACGGCCCCGCATCTGACATCCTGAGAACCCCAAAGCAGCAAGTGTTCATGCTGCGGGACAGGTTCTCGCTGTTTAGCTGATGCTGATCATTTTACATAAGGTGAGATGTATCTTAAAACTAGTCTTAAATAAAGAGAAAGTCAGAGGGAGAGCAAGCAAGCTATGCCGAGAGAGCTTGGAACAGTGCTGATCAGGGCCTCGTGGAGTCAAAATGCCGAGCTGGGGGACAGCTGTTGGCTGCACCACAGCTCCATTAACTGGCGTTGTGAGTCCAGAGTGCATCCACCTCATGCCCATCATGGAACTCCAAGGCCCAGGGAGAGGCTCAAGTCCTTCTGGATTGATGGTCTCAGCAAATCTGGTAGAACTGCTACTATTTCATTGATTGACTTTTAGATAAATGGGAAATGGCCAGTTGTGAAAAGAGGAGAAGCTCCTTTGAATTTACTTTGCAGCAGTAGAAAGTTTGGCACATCTTTTGGTCTGTGAAGCCTTTTCAGCAATGCAAAAGAGAAGTCCAAGATACGCACTGAGTCTCTTGCATGCGTTTTAAAGCTGTACAGACATCACTCTTCTATGGGTGAAAAGAAAAGCTGAGTCAACTGTCAACCATTTCTCCATGCAGGTGGAGGCAGGAGGAACTATGAGTCACCTTCTCTTGTTGACTCTGGGCTGAGTGAGCAACTCAGATTTGAAGGCCACAGGAAGTCATGCACCCACGGTGCCAGCATCCTCATTACTGCTCAGCCGCTACTAACCACAATTACTTATGTATTCAGGTTAGTAAACCCACAGTGGTCCATGAAGTCAGGAACCCTGTCAGAGCACTATAGAGCCTTTTCCAAGGAAGATTATTTTCTAATTAAAATGCATCTGCCAGAGAGATTGAACTCTGACCCCTGAAAGAGTGACTGTGAGTGCTGTACACGCAGCACAGCGAGAGCTCACTGGAACAAGCGCGTGTAGGAGCCGGGTGCCTCCGGCGCAGCCTGCAGAGCAGCAAGCAAACGTCTCTCAGGCTCCTTGCTGTTCAGAGGCTAGAAGGTGAATAATGTTTTTAAAGGCATTTACTGCAGAGGAGACACCGAATAGTTACCATTATTCTAATCGTATTAGTTCCCTAATGATACAATGTATGTATTTTTCACTCACTGACTTGTTTAAAATATCTATGAATCAGTTTATATATTGAAGCTTCCATCACTTGGGATCAAAATGTCTTTTCCGGAGTTCTCTGGGTTCCATGGCTGTAGAATGTGAGATTTGCTAATTGGTTCTGCATTTAGCTGGTCATTTCCCTGTGTAGAACCTACATTCAGGAGGAGAATCAGTGATAATTGGTTCAATGGGTCTATAACGTTCTCTCCCCATCATGATTTTGTAAAGTGAGAATGGGTTAGAATTTCAAAACACAGCAAAAAAAAAAAAAAAAAAAAAAAAACCGCACATTTTTTCTGGTCTAGAGAAAGTACCATAGGAAATTCTGAAAAAGTATTGTGGGACTTGCTGATCATTTAGTGAAATATCTGAAAGCTATGAAGGAATATTAACGGCAAAGCAACATTACCTAGCACTGGTCAAAAAGTTTTCAGTTCACAAGGCTATCATATCTAGTTTCTCATTCGATCTTACGGCCCTCTTTGAGGCGGCTGGGGCAAGTATTCCTGCTGCTTCTGCTTTGCAGAGGAGGAAATAAAGAGTCAAGCTCCCTGCCTGAGTGGCTCAGATGGTAGAGAATCTGCCTGCAATGCAGGAGACCTGGGTTTGATCTCTGGGTCGGGAAGATCCTCTGGAGAAGGGAACGGCTGCCCACTCCAGTATGCTTCCCTGGAGAATCCCATGCACAGAGGAGCCTGGCAGGCTACAGTCATCAGGCGCAAAGAGTCGGACACAACTGAGCAGCTAACACTTTCACTACCTGCCCGAAAGGATGCCTGCGCTAATGTCATCATTGACTTGGGGTTGTGGAGGAGCTGATGAAGAATCTATTAGCACCACCAGAGGGTTAAGTGAATCATTTGAGAGCTTATCGGAGACATCTCTGTTTTGTGTCTTGACTGTGGGATTTTTTTCTAAAGCTCTCTGTCAAAAATCCCTATATCTTTCTCATGAGATTCTTCACTAATTACCTTATCCAGTCTAGTGATTCATGTGGCTCAGATCATGAGCTCCTTATTGCCAAATTCAGACTCAAATTGAAGAGAGTAGGGAAAAGCACTAGACCATTCAGCTGTGACCTAAATCAAAGCCCTTATGATTATACAGTGGAAGTGAGAAATAGATCCAAGGGCCTAGATCTGATAGATAGAGTGCCTGATGAACTATAAACAAAGGTTCATGACATCGCACAGGAGACAAGGATCAAGACCATCCCCAAGAAAAAGAAATGCAAAAAAGCAAAATGGCTGTCTGAGGAGGCCTTACAAATAGCTGTGAAAAGAAGAGAAGTGAAAGCAAAGAAAAAAAGGAAAGATATACCATCTGAATGCAGAGTTACAAAGAATAGCAAGGAGAGATAAGAAAGACTTCCTCAGTGATCAGTGCAAAGAAATAGAGGAAAACAATGGAATGGGAAAGACTAGAGATCTCTTCAAGAAAATTAGAGATATCAAGGGAACATTTTATGCGAAGATGGGCTCAATAAAGGATAGAAATTGTAGGGACCTATCAGAAGCAGAAGATATTTAGAAGAGGTAGCAAGAATACCCTGAAGAACTATACAAGAATGATCTTCATGACCCAGATAATCACGATGTTGTGATCACTCACCTAGAGCCAGACATCCTGGAATGAGAACTCAAGTGGGCCTTAGGAAGCACCACTATGAACAAAGCTAGTGGAGGTGATGGAACTCCAGTTGAGCTAATTCAAATCCCAAAAGGTGATGTTGTGAAAGTGCTGCACTCAACATGCCAGCAAATTTGGAAAACTCAGCGGTGGCCACAGGATTGGAAAAGGTCAGTTTCCATTCCAATCCCAAAGAAAGGCAATGACAAGGAATGTTCAAACTACCACACAATTGCACTCATCTCACCCTCTAGTAAAGTAATGCTCCAAATTCTCCTAGCCAGGCTTCATCAGTACATGAACCATGAACTTCCAGATGTTCAAACTGATTTTAGAAAAGGCAGAGGAACCAGAGATTAAATTGCCAACATCCATTGGATTATGGAAAAAGCAAGAGAGTTCTAAAAAACATCTATATCTGCTTTATTGACTATGCCAAAGCTTTTGATGTGTGGATCATAACAAACTGGAAAATTCTTAAAGAGATGGGAATACCAGACCACTTGACCTGCTTCTTGAGAAATCTGTAAGCAGGTCAATAAGCAACAGTTAGAACTGGACATGGAACAACAAACTGGTTCCAAATAGGAAAAGGAGTATTTCAATACTGTATATTGTCACCCTGCTTGTTTAACTTAAATGCATAAACATCATTAGAAACACCGGGCTGGATGAAGCACAAGTTGGAATCAAGATTGTTGGGAGAAATATCAATAACCTCAGATATGCAGATGACACCACCCTTATGGCAGAAAGTGAAGAAGAACTAAAGAGCCTCTTGATGAAAGTGAAAGAAGAGAGTGAAAAACTTGGCTTAAAGCTGAACATTCAGAAAACAAAGATCATGGCATCCGGTCCCATCACTTCATGGGAAATAGATGGGGGAACAGTGGAAACAGTGACAGACTATTTTTGGGGGCTTCAAAATCACTGCAGATGGTGACTGCAGCCATGAAATTAAGATGCTTACTCCTTGGAAGAAAAGTTATTACCAACCTAGACAGCATATTGAAAAGCAAAGACATTACTTTCCAACAAAGGTCTATCTAGTCAAGGCTATTATTTTTCCAGTAGTCATGTATGGGTGTGAGAGTTGGACTGTGAAGAAAGCTGAGCACCGAAGAATTGATGCTTTTGAACTGTGGTGTTGGAGAAGACTCTTGAGAGTCCCTTGGACTGCAAGGAGATCCAATACATCCATCCTAAAGGAAATTAGTCCTGAATAAAAGAAAATCAGTCCTGAATATTCATTGGAAAGACTGATGTTGAAGCTGAAACTCCAATACTTTGGCCACCTAATGGGAAGAACTGACTCATTTGAAAAGAGCCTGATGGTGGGAAAGATTGAAGACGGGAAGAGAAGGGGATGGCAGAGGATGAGATGGTTAGATGGCATCACCGACTGGATGGACATGAGTTTGAGCAAGCTTTGGGAATTGGTGATGGATAGGGAGACCTGGTGTGCTGCAGTCCATGGGGTCGCTAAGAGTCAGACATGACTGAGCAACTGAACTGAACTGACTTTAACAGAAATCTTCAGTTCTGACTCATGGAGATTCCAATGCTTGCTTGAGGATTTGGGGCTGTGATGGCAAACGCAGCCACTGAGAGCCCCGGTTCACCTAAGGGTGAGCCAGAGTCTCTTCTCTAGGAGGCTTTGGGAGGAGGAAACGGGCCACCCCTCCAGCCGTGGACAGTGAGAGACCCTCCTACAGTCGTGACCTGGGGTGAAGGCATCTGCTTTTCTTCTCTTCTCAGTGTTTTAGGACAACACCTTTCACTTTCTATAGACCTAAAATCACTAAGTGGTCCTTGCAACTCCCTTCTGTAGGTGGAGGATTCTAATGGTTAAGAGATCGGAAGCCAACAGCAACGTGGAGGCATGTATGTTCAGTGCAAAATGACTCAGACTTGCCAGAGCTTGTTAAGTATGGATATTCTACCGTACTGGCTAACACGTAGGATTGGACCTCTTTGCCTGCTCCCTTCCTTCCCTTCTTGGTACTCTTGGAGGTGATGAAGTGAGTCACAGGGCTGCAAGTTGAATCACAGTAACATGGAGATTCATGCAAAATCCATTGCCTTGAGAGGACAGTTTGGCTGGGAGGGCCTATGATGTGTGTGTTTAGGGGGAGGTGTGTGCCTTTACATTGGGCTAAAAGAGGTTTGGGAAAACAGGTCATATCAGAGTTTCCTCGCACAGACCTAGAAACAGAGAGAAATGGAGGTGGCACCCGTGCCAGAAATGAAAGCTGACGCTTTGGAATCCATTGTGCCGAAGACAGAGACTAAAGCTGAGTTATAATTAATCTGATGATATGTCAGGGAACAGAAAGGCACAGATAGATTTGCACATTTCTCCACTAAAAATGCACTGAAATTCAGAATATATTTATTCCAAGTTTAAAACAACTGTTAAATGATTAATAATAAAAAGCAGAGGAGTCTACAGCAGGGACTGAAGCAGGGCTCAGCTGTGAAGGGAGGCCTCTGGCTTCATCTCACCCTCACATATTCCAATTGTATATATTATGGCAAAAGAAAAAAAAACTGAAGGATTTCACAGATCAGGTTGTGAGAATTTAGTGGATTCTTGCAGTCTGGGATTCCACTGCTGGGAAAAAAAATTTGTTGAGAAAAACTGAGGCTGTTATTGGAACAAAGCAGAACTTTCTCCTATATCTGCTTATCAGCCATCCTATAGTATGCAGACGTAAGAAAAGGTTAGAGCTGGGTTATTCTTGAATGGGGCTCCTGGTGTCCCCAGAATGCAATGGAAAGAGAACAGACCAGTTTCTCTCCCTCAGAACACAACTGACATTTACAAGTACTCAACCTTAGATGATTTCTTATTCATTTTAAAAACTTATTTTTTTAAGTTGTTATATTGTTTTGTATTCAGTAAAACTGATTCTATTTCAGTTACTTAAGAAATCTAAGAATGATTACAGTGTGATTTTGGAAACAAAACTAAATTTCAAATAATACCAGACAGGGTGAGAACATTAATATGAAAGAGAAACTATCATTTTAAAATCCGCATTGTGAATAAAGTTATAGATGCCTATTTTTCAAAGAAAACGAAGAATGTTAGATATTCAGTTCAGTCGCTCAGTCGTGTCTGGCCCTTTGTGATCCCAGGGACTGCAGCCTGCCAGGCTTCGCTGTCAATCACCAACTCCCGGAGCTTGCTCAAACTCGTGTCCATTGAGTTGATGGTGCCATCCAACCAACTTATCCTCTGTCATCCCCTTCTCCTCCTGCCTTCAATCTTTCCCAGCATCAGGGTCTTTTCAAATGAGACAGTTCTTCACATCAAGTGGCCAAAGCATTGGATCTTAAGCTTCAGCATCAGTCCTTCCAATGAATATTCAGGACTGATTTCCTTTCAGATTGATTGGTTTGATCTCCTTGCAGTCCAGAGGACTCTCAAGAGTCTTCTCCAACACCACAGTTCAAAAGCAGCAATTCTTTCACGCTCAGCTTTCTTCACAGTCCAACTCTCACATCCATACATGACTACTGGAAAAACCATAGGTTTGACTAGATGGACTATTGTCGGCAAAGTAATGTCTCTGCTTTTGAATATGTTGTAAAAGTTGGTCATAGCTTTTCTTCCAAGGAGCAAGCGTCTTTTAATTTCATGGCTGTAGTCACCATCTGCAGTGATTTTGGAGCCCCCTAAAATAAAGGCTGTCACTGTTTCCATTGTTTCCCCATCCATTTGCCATGAAGTGATGGGACCAGATGCCATGATCTTCGTTTTCTGAATGTTGAGTTCTAAGCCAGCTTTTTCACTCTCCTGTTTCACTTTCATCAAGAGGCTCCTTAGTTTCTCTTCACTTTCTGCCATAAGGATGGTGTCATCTGCATATCTGAGGTTATTGATATTTCTCCCAACAATCTTGATTCCAGTTTATGGTTCATCCAGCCCGGCATTTTGCATGATGTACACTCTAGAAGTTAAATAAGCAGGGTGATAATATACAGCCTTGATGTATTCCTTTCCTGATTTGGAACCAGTCTCTTGTTCTATGTCCAGTTCTAACTGTTGCTTCCTGACCTGCATACAGATTTCTCAGGAGGCAGGTCAAGTGGTCTGGTATTCCCATCTTTTTCAGAATTTTCCACAGTTTGATGTAATCCACACAGTCAGAGGCTTTGGCATAGTCAATAAAGCAGAAGTAGATGTTTTTCTGGAACTCTCTTGCTTTTTCCATGATACAATGGATGTTGGCAATTTGATCTCTGGTTCCTCTGCCTTTTCAAAATCCGGCTTGAACATCTGGAAGTTTATGGTTCACATACTGCTGATGCCTGGCTTGGAGAATTTTGAGTATTACTCTGCTAGCATGTGAGATGAGTGCAATTGTGTGGTAGTTTGAGCATTCTTTGGCATTGCCTTTCTTTGGGATTGGAATGAAAACGGACCTTTTCCAGTCCTGTGGCCACTGCTGAGTTTTCCAAATTTGCTGGCATATTGGGTGCAGCACTTTCACAGCATCATCTTTTAGGATTTGAAACAGCTCCACTGGTCTTCCATCACCTCCACTAGCTTTGTTCATAGTGATGCTTCCTAAAGCCCACTTGAGTTCTCATTCCAGGATGTCTGGCTCTGGGTGAGTGATCACACCATCCCGGTTATCTGGGTCATGAAAATTTATTTTGCATAGTTCTTCTGTGTATTCTTGCCACTTCTTCTTAATATCGTCTGCTTCTATTAGGGCCATACCATTTCTGTCCTTTTTTTGTGTCCATATTTTCATTAAATGTTTCCTAGGTTTTATTTTCTTGATGAGATCTCTAGTCTTTTCCATTCTATTATTTTCCTCCATTTCTTTGCATTGATCATTGAGGAAGGCTTTCTTATCTCTCCTTGCTATTCTTTGGAACTCTGCATTCAGATGGGTATATCTTTCCTCTTTTTTTTGCCTTTCACTTCTCTTCTTTTCACAGCTATTTGTAAGCCCACCTCAGGCAACCACTTTGCCTTTTTGCATTTCTTTTTCTTGGGGATGGTCTTGATCACTGCCTCCTGTACAATGTCCTGAACCTCCATCCATAGTTCTTTAGGCACTCTGTCTATCAGGTTTAATCCCTTGAATCTATTTCTCACTTCCACTGTATAGTCATAAAGGTTTTGATTTAGGTCATACCTTAATGGTCTAATGGTTTTCCCTATTTTCTTCAATTTAAGTCTGAATTTTGCAATTAAGAGTTCATGATCTGAGCCACAGTCAGCTCCCAGTCAGACTGTATAGAGCTTCTCCATCTTTGGCTGCAAAGAATGAAATCAATCTGATTTCGGTATTGACTATCTTGTGATGTCCATGTGTAGAGTCTTCTCTTGTGTTGTTGGAAGAGGGTGTTAGCTATGACCAGTGCATTCTCTTGGCAAAACTCTATTAGCCTTTGCCCTACTTCTTTCTGTACTCCAAGGCCAAATTTGCCTGTTACTCCAGGTGTTTCTTGACTTTCTACTTTTGCATTCCAGTCCCCTATAATGAAAAGGACATCTTTTTTGGGGTGTTAGTTCTAAAAGGTCTTGTAGGTCTTCATAGAACCATTCAGCTTTAGCTTCTTCAGCATTGCTTGTTGGGATATAGACTTGGATTACTGTGATGTTGAATGATTTGCCTTGGAAACGAAGAGAGATTATTCTGTTATTTTTGAGATGGCAGCCAAATACTGCATTTCAGCCTCTTTTGTTGACTAGGAGGGCTACTCCATTACTGTTAAGGGACCCTTGCCCACAGTAGTAGATATAATGGTCATCTGAATTAAATTCACCCATTCCACTGCATCTTAGTTCACTGATTCCTAAAACATTGATGTTCACTCTTGCTGTCTCCTGTTTGACCACTTCTAATTTACCTGGATTAACGGACCCGCCATTCCTGTGCAAAATTGCTCTTTAACCACATTGGACTTTATTTCTATCACTAGTTGCCTCCGTAACTGGCTGTTGCTTTTGCTTTGAGCCCATCTTTTCATTCTTTCTGGAGTTTTTTCTCTATTCTTCTCCAGCAGCATATTGGGCACCTACTGACCTGGGGATTTCAACTTTCAGTGTCCTATCTTTTTGCCTTTTCATACCGTTCATGGGGTTCTCAAGGTAAGAATACTGAAGTGGTTTGCCAATCCCTTCTCCAGTACATTAGATGTAATATTTATAATAAAATAAAATTTTCTGGAAATAGAGACATCTAGGCCATAGCTATATTAAAGCTACAATTATTCCCCTCTTACTGAGATTAAAATAATACAGTCTTCTACAGTGAAGAAGGAGAAGGATGGCCAGACCCACAGAGATTTCAGGGTTCAGGCCATGAGAAGCGGCTGCATGCACGGGTGGCGCTGTGTGCCAGGTGAGGGCTGCTGCAAGGAGCAGCGAGGATCAGAGTGACTTTGTGTATCTTGTTTCTGCAGAATTAAGTTTCAGATTTGTTACATTTTTAATTCAAAGTTTATTATACATTATTAGTTATAAAAGATAAAAGAAAACTCCCAATGTTTGAAGTAACAAAGGCTGCTATGTTCAAAAATCATGGAAAAAAATGCAGTTGAAACATTAGGTGGACCTAAAGCACCCCCACCCCCCTGCTCCCATCACCACCAAAAGCAGAAGAAACACTGTGATTATAAACTCCAGCTTGTATGATTTGTGCTTGGGGGGAAATCATGGCAGAATTATGAGCCACTGAGACTTTTTGATCTCTTGACAGTAAGATAGTCAATAGTTGATAGATTGGTTTTCTAAATTTCTATATTCATTTGGCCTTGCTTAGCCAAGGTGGTCTTCAGTGATTCCAGAATCACCCCACTGCACCATTTCCAAGACATTATTTTCTTTCCTTTTGAACACAGCTGGTCACAAGCTAGCTGTGCCATTGCAGAAGCTATGGGTCCCACATCTTCTAGCGAGAAATGCACATCATGGTTGGGAACAGGCCTTACTTTGGGGCTTGTTTCTGGTCTAAGATCCGACCTGTGCAGCCTTTGCATCAGCTCAGCCTGAGCTTCACTTCCAGTTATTTCCCGTTCCTCTTGCCACTTTCCTTGGAGGCACCTCTGGAATAGCCTCCCCCAAGTGTGAGGTGACCTCTCACTCATTCCAGGCATTGTACTTTGACTCCAAATACCTTTTTGTTCAAGAATAGATTTCTTCTTTACTCTCGAAGAGGCAGCCCCTGTGTCCCCACCTCAGAGATGGCTGTCTGCCGCCCCAGGATTCCCTAGACCATCAGGGCCCTTACTGAGCTTCTGTAGCCTGCTTCTTACCTCTCTAGGTCTGCTCTGCCAGGATGAGCCTTCGGCGCCAGCGCAGGCTGTGCAGGAGCAGGCTGGGTCAGTGGTGGCAGCAGTAACCAGCTGATGTGCTCGCACACGGCTCAGCTCTAGATTTCTGCCTGGCCCTAACAGTGTCCAAAGTTCTAAATTCATGTGAAGATTTTTCTTAGAAAGAGAACTGTTGGCTTGAACAGAGTCTTGAGCATAAGCTGATTCTGCTAGTTCGTTTCTGTGTTCGGTAGCTGTTAGATCCAGACCTAAGCAGTGATTCTGCCTCTAACAGTTGAGTGGTCCTGGGAGGTCACTCAGTGTTTCTCAGCTGAAGCCTCATCACGAGGAGCACTTTCTCGTGGCCTTGTCAGCATATTCAGTGAATAATGCGTACTAATCGCTTCAGTCGTGTCCGACTCGGTGACCCCATGGGCTGCAGCCCGCCAGGCCCCCCTGTCCATGGGCTTCTCCATGCAGGACCACTGGAGTGGGCTGCCATTTCCTTCTCTAGGTGAATAATTGTAAGCACAACACATTCAGCTTTCTGGAACCTGGTGCAGAGTAGGTGCTTGCTAAGTATCAGCTCTGTTGATAAGATTAAGTTAGAAGGAACTTTCAGAAATAATGGGAGCATCACTACAGTAACGTGCGTAGAAGAAGCATCTGCTGCGGCACATTCCATCAGCTCTTCAGCAAGAACAGGAGCACTGCCTACAGACGCGGTCGGTGACTAAAGAGAGACGTGCTCTAATCGCCTTTAAAATGCTCTACATCACGACTTTCACGGGTCTTTACACCTGCAGATTCTGGAGAAAGAGACCCTGAGTGGGATCGAGAGTGATGACTCGCGTGTTTTATCTAGAGCCGAAGTCCAGGAGCACTGCTTCTGGACTTCAGGCTACAGATTCCAAGGGCACCGGGGCTCATCAGGAGTGCTTCTTCCTGCCCTCAGGAGTCTGGCAAGTTCCTGTTTCCAGACAGTACTCAGACAAGCATTCTAGAAACTCTCTGAGACTTAGGAATGTTGCCTGCTTAAGCAATACTTTTGCTTTTATATAGCATGATATTGGAGAAGGCAATGGCACCCCACTCCAGTACTCTTGCCTGGAAAATCCCATGGACAGAGGAGCCTGGTGGGCTGCAGTCCATGACGTCTCTAAGAGTCGGACATGACTGAGCGACTTCACTTTGACTTTTCACTTTCATGCATTGAACAAGGAAATGGCAACCCACTCCAGTGTTCTTGCCTAGAGAATCCCAGGGATGGGGGAGCCTGGTGGGCTGCCGTCTATGGGGTCGCACAGAGTCAGACATGACTGAAGTGACTGAGCAGCAGCAGCAGCAGCAGCAGCGTGAGATTGTTCATCTAAGGGTCACTTTTGAGGCTATTAGTTCATATGGTTCATTTTCAAGATTCTCACATATTATCAGAGTCGTAGCTGACATCAGTGGCCCCTAAGATAAGAGGGCTTTTTTTAAAAAAATAATTCGCACATCTGCCAACAAACATGATGCGAAGGTTAGAACCTCCTACTGTTTCTTCTGTGGAGACTATGACAGTGCGTTTTAGCATCATGACTGTAAAACAGCCTGTTACATAGTCAGCAGTGTAAAGGGCTTTTGTTTCTTTTCTTCGTGGACTTTGGAATATAATGTGTCTACTCACCAAGGCAGGTGGTTCTGTAGCAGCAGCACATGTCAGGGTTTCAGGTCCCAGCGGCTGAGTCTCCTCACTGCCGGGGCCACTCCCAACCTGTACCCACTGAAGCTTCGCCCAGCGTCTTTACCTTCCGAGCACATCTCTCCCCTGGTTGCAGGTGACACATTGACAGTGGAGCCAAAGTAAACAGGCTCCGGGAAATGGGAGGTGATTCTCAGAAAGGGAGGGACTTCCCAGGTGGCTCAGATGGTAAAGCGTCTGTCTACAATGCGGGAGACCTGGGTTCGATCCCTGGATCAGGAAGATCCGCTGGAGAAGGAAATGGCAATCCACTCCAGTACTATTGCCTGGAAAATCCCATGGACAGAGGAGCCTGGTAGGCTACAGTCCATGGGGCCACAAAGAGTTGGACATGACTGAGCGACGTTCCTTCTCAGAAAGGGGAGGGCTGAGTCTTCGACAAGGCTGATGGGGCAGAGGCAAGCTTGTGTAATGAGTAAATACAATGTGTATCTTTTAATTAAATATTAAACCATAATTGAGTGAGTATGGAAAGTGCCTAACATGACTTAGACCCCAGATTTCAGATGGGGAAGAGCTGCTGTTTTAACCTAAAGGAGCAGAGTGTGGTTGAGGGGCTAGGGACTGAGGGGTAGGCTGCACTCCCGGCCCCTTCAATCGGCACCACCAGTTTTATCTATTTTATAAATAAGGATTCTCTTCAAAAAATGATTTAAACAGCTCAATCCAATTTCCCGTTTTACCAGCGAAACGTGATGAACCCCAGAGTGGTTAACTGGTCTGGTCACAGTCATCCAGGCCTCAGCCTTCTTTCATCTGCAAACGTGGAAGAGCAGTAGAGCCTTCCACAGCCGCAGAGTTGGGTGCAGTGATCACACTGTCTCCCCCCTCTGTCCCGACGTTCCACTCCTGTGGGGGCGGCTGGGAAAGGGCTAGTGACTCAGTGGTGAACAGCACGAGCTCTGGTGTTGCCGTTCTTGTCATTTGTCGCGTGGCGACCAACAGCACCGCAGGCACCCCATGGCTTCTAGCGTCTGGCTTCCTTCACTTCTTTCACTGTTTCCAGAGTTCAGCTGTCTGATAGCATGGATCCATCCTTCATACCTTATCACAGCTGAGTGATGGTCCATTATATATATGGATGTGTATGTGGATATAGCATATATCACTTATGCATCCAGCAGCTGATATAGACTTTTAGGTTCTTCTTTTGAAGTATTATGACTAATACTGCTATGCACATTTGTGTACAAGATTTTGTGTGCACATGTGTTTTCAGTTTCCTTGGGTTTACACACAGAAGTAGAATGGGTGGCTCAAATGTTAATTCTACGTTCGACTTTTTGAGAAACTGCCAGGCTGTATCCAAAGAAGCTCACTATTTTAGATTTCATTTATGTTTTCTCCCTTCTGTTTTCCTTTTTCTCTCTTTGTGGAATTCTGTTATAAACTGTGAAGACGAATCAGCAAAATAAACACAGTTTCTTCAATAAGTCAACTACCAAAAAAAAAGATAGGAGGATAATTTATTAACTATCAGTTCAGTTCAGTTGCTCAGTCGTGTCTGACTCTTTGCGACCCCATGAATCGCAGCACCCCAGGCCTCCCTGTCCATCACCAACTCCCAGAGTTCGCTCAGACTCATGTCCATCAAGTCCGTGATGCCATCCAGCCATCTCATCCTCGGTCGTCCCCTTCTCCTCCTGCCCCCAATCCCTCCCAGCATCAGGGTCTTCTCCAATGAGTCAACTCTTCGCATGAGGTGGCCAAAGTACTGGAGTTTCAGCATTAGCATCATTCCTTCCAAAGAAATCCCAGGGTTGATCTCCTTCAGAATGGACTGGTTGGATCTCCTTGCAGTCCAAGGGACTCTCAAGAGTCTTCTCCAACACCACAGTTCAAAAGCATCAACTCTTCGGTGCTCAGCCTTCTTCACAGTCCAACTCTCACATCCACACATGACCACTGGAAAAACCATACCCTTGACTAGATGGACCTTAGTTGGCAAAGTAATGTCTCTGCTTTTGAATATGCTGTCTAGGTTGGTCATAACTTTTCTTCCAAGGAGTAAGCGTCTTTTAATTTCATGGCTGCAGTCACTATCTGCAGTGATTTTGGAGCCCAAAAAAATAAAGTCTGACACTGTTTCCACTGTTTCCCCATCTATTTCCCACGAAGTGATGGGACCGGATGCCATGATCTTCATTTTCTGAATGTTGAGCTTTAAGCCAACTTTTTCGCTCTTCTCTTTCACTTTAATCAAGAGGCTTTTTAGCTCCTCTTCACTTTCTGCCATAAGGGTGGTATAGACATAAAAAACATTGCAACCAATTACACAGCACTCTGAGAATGACTGTGCCCTCCTGGATGGCCAATATCCCAAATATTTGGGGTAGTCTTGGGCAAACCAGAGCAGTGTGTCACCTTCTGTGACGTAACTGGCCACTATCAATAGGAATTTAGCCAAATCAAAGTATTTTCCAACTGGATTAGTTTTCCAAGTCTTTATACCAGGAACTCTTGTACTCTTAAGCACTATACCTATATTCTGGTTTATCAGAGTGCTTTCAGAACCACACAATACAAAGGAAACTCTGGTGCATGTGTCTAACTTGTGCTGTGCACTTAGTTGCTCAGTCATGTCCAACTCTTTGTGACCCCATGGACCGTAGCCAGGCTAACCCACCAGGCTAATGCCAGGCGTAGTAATGGGGGCGGGTGCATGGTGACTGCAGCCACGAAATGAAAAGACACTTGCTCCCAGGAAGGAAGGCTCTGACAGACCTAGATGGTGTGTTGAAAAGCAGAGACATCACCTTGTCCACAAAGGTGCATATATTCAAAGCTATGGTTTTTCCAGAGAGTTAGACCATAAAGAAGGCTGAGCACTGAAAAACTGATGCTTTTGAACTGTGGTGTTGAAGAAGACTCTTGAGAGTCCCTTGGACTGCAAGGAGATCCAACCAGTCCATCCTATATTCATTGGAAGGACTGATGCTGAAACTCCAATACTTTGGCCACTTGATGTGAAGAACTGACTCATTGGAAAAGACCCTGATGCTGGGAAAGACTGAAGGTGGGAGGAGAAGAGAGTGACGGAAGAAAAGATGGTTTCATGGCATCACCGACTCGATGGACATGAGTTTGAGCAAACTCTGGGAGACAATGAAGGCCCAGGAAGCCTGGCGTGCTGCAGTCCATGGGGTCACAAAGAGTCAGACATGACTGAGCGACGGAACCAAGATTAAAGTTGTTATTCTGGAAGCCGCCACAAGGCGGCAGCATTTCCTCATGTCCGGCTCTGGTTCACCCAGGCGGCCGGAGCCTTGGGGGAAATTCGGTTCGCGGATTGTGAGCGCGGGAAGTGTGGCAGCAATCACCAAAGGCTTGTTTGTGTCTCATGACTTCTCCCTTACGGTTTATTCCTGGGACACATCTCTGTTCTTGAAACCATCCTCTGCGCAGTGTGCTGTCACCGCAGCTGGGGGGACCCGAAGAAAGGAGGCGGAGGGGAGAGCCCCGGGGCCTCCTAGCCCTCTCCCAGCGCAGAGGCTGCACCGTCGGGGCGCAGTGGGCTCGCTTCCTCTGCAGGACCGGGAGGCCGCGGGCCGGTGAAGAGGTCGCAGGCGCAGTGGGCTCGCTTCCTCTGCAGGACCGGGAGGCCGCGGGCCGGTGAAGAGGTCTCAGGCGCTCCCGTCCATGAGCGGATGGCTGGCCACGCGGGCCGGGACACTCTCCTCCGTCCATCGGACACAGGGCTTCCCAGCCTCGGCCCCAGCCTGCTCGGGCTCCGGAGATCTGACGGCAGCTCAGGGCGTCAGTGCTAAAGGGGACTGGAGTAGGCATTTTCTTTCTTTCTTTCTTTTTTTTTGTTTTCAAGTATAATTTGAATTGGAGTATGTAGGTGAATTACAAGGTTGTGTGTGTGTGTGTGTGTTCCTTTCCTATATACAGCAACTTGATTCAGTTATACAGACATACGGTCCTTCACTGGTCCTTTTCCCATGTAGCTTATCACAGAGGGTCGAGTAGCTTCCTTGCGCCACACAGTCTCTCTGTGGATTATTATGTAAGTAGCAGGGCGCATATGTAAATATCAGCCAGCTATCGTCCCTGGCCCTCCCCTTTCTCTTTCCTAGGCCTGAGTCTGCCTTTGTTGGGTAAAGACATTCATTTTGCATCCATTATCAGATTCTACCTGAAAGTGCTATCATATAATACTAGCCTTTCTGTGTCTTCCTTACTTTACTCCGTTTGATCAGCTCTACTTTCTTCCCTGTGACTGGAAATGGCGTTATTTCACCCTTCTCTGTGGCTGAGTAATACTGTGTTACTGTACAAGTGCCCTCTTCTTCACGCATCCATCTGCCCTTTGACAGGTAGGCTGCTTCCCTGTCTTAGCTATGGTACCTAGTGCAACTGGGATCTTAGGGGTTCAGGTGTCTTTCAAGGTTTTGTTTTTCTCCAAATCTATGCCCAGATGTGGGATTTCAGGGTCCTTCGGTGATTCTGTTGAGTTTTTAAGAGAAACTCCATACTTTTCTTTCTAGTTGATGTATCAGTTTGCTTTCTCAAAAACCACTTCAGGAGGGCTACCTGCTCTCCACACACTCTCCAACATTTATTGTCACAGGTTTTTTTAAAAGGCCATTTGACCGGTGTGAGTTGATACGTCACTGGACTTTTGAGTTACCTATTTATAGAATAATGGGTTATGCTGAGCACCTTCTCATCTGATGAATGACCTTCTCTATGCCTTCTTTAGAGAAATGTCCAGTTGGGTCATTGGCCCATTTTTTGCTGTGTGTTTATATATATATATGTGTGTATCTGTATATGTATTGAGCCGCGCAAGCTGCTTACATGAGGTTGTTGTGATATTGTCCTTTGCAAATATTTTTTCCCATCCTGAGGATGGTCTTTTTCTTCTGTTTTAGGTTTCATTTGCTCTGCCAAGGCTTTGAAAGTTAACTAGGTCCCATTTGTTTATTTTAGTTTTTTCATTATTCTAAGAGGTGGATGCAAAAAGAACCTTCTGTGATTTATGTCAAAGCATGATCTGCCTATATACACCTCAAGAGGCTTATAGGGTCTGACGTAACATTCAGATCTGTGAACTGTTTGGAACTTAGCTTTGTGTGTGGTTGTAGGGAATATTCTAATTTTATTCTTGTTTCCCTTGCTTAAGGAGCCTGCACCCCATCCTCAATAGTGGCTGTTCCCAATTTGTGTTTCCAGCATCTGTAGAAGAGGGTTCCCTTTTCATCACACCCTCCTCAGGATGTAATGTTTGTAGAGTTTTTGACAGTGGCCCTTCTGACTGGTGTGAGGTGATACCTTGTTTACTTTTGATTTGCATTTCTCTAATATTTAGTGATGTTGACATCTTTTCCTGTGACTTTTTTACAAAGGTGTAATATAAACTTTCCCCTTGAAATTGGCTTCCTGAAGGTCTTCCAAGTTTTGCATTCTTTTTCAGGGACCAGTCCTTGGATATTTCTTGAAATCGGGTATTTTTCACCTGTAGCCCCACAGGCCTTGTGAATCCTGAGCATCCACAGCACAGCGTTTCACGCTGTTGTCAGTCACTGAGTCGTGTCGTGAGTTGGATGTGAGTGTGTGCGTCTCTTTCTGTCATGTCACTTTGTTCATTTGTATGAAATGACAGAATACACCTGTCAGTGGTATCTTAGGTCATTTCTCTTTCTGACTTACTTCCCTTAGTATGATAACCATTTGGTCTGTCCATGCTGGGGCCATTGGCATTATTCTGTTCTCTTTCATAACTCAGCAGGGCTCCAGTGAAGAGGGTATCACTAAGTGTTCATGTTTTGGTCAACAGACTCGAGAGGTCTACAGTAGCTGGCGCGACATTTAGATCTGTGGGCTGTTTGGAACCTAGTTCCAGGTTTGGCTAGTCGGTTGGCTGCGTTTGGCTGACCCCAGTGTCCTGTGGGCTGTCAGCCATGCTGCCCTGAAATCAGCGCTGCGTGTGCCGTTTCTAATTCTGACTTTCTCTGGGTCGAAGTCCAGGAGTGGGACTGCCAGATTTCGCAGTTCCACTGCGCTTAGACTTTTTTAAGGGGCCTCTGTGCTCTTTTCCATAGTTCCTGTACCAATTAACATCCCGATAAAGAGCGAAGGATGACTCTGTTTCCCTAACCCTCTGTAGGACTTATTCCTGGTAGGTCTTTTGGATGTTGGTCTTCCCGACCAGTGTGAGGTGACTCGTCGTGGTAGTTTTGATTTCCATTCATTTGATATTTAGTGAGCTGGAGTATCTGTGCAGGTCCTTTTTTGATCTTATACAGTGTGAGTACAATTTACCAGTTGAAATTGGTTTATTGAAAGTGTGCCCTGTTTTAAATTATTTTCAAATGATTACACAGCGACATTATTTGAAGGCAGGTGTCATATACAGCCTCACAGCCCTGGTGAATCTGAGCCCCGCAGCCCTGGTGAATTCTGAGCCCCTCAGCCCTGGTTTTAAAGTTGTTGCTATGGGGACTGGCCACAAGGGGCAGCACTTTGCCACACCCATCTCTGGTCTCTAGGGCGAGCAGAGCCTTAGGGGAGCCTCAGTGAGCCTCCAGGTTCACCCTGTCCTGGAGCCCTCTTGGTCAATTACCGAGGCGATTGCATCTTTACTATTTAAAATTAAGTAACTGTCCAGGTGGATGGCATCACCGACTCAATGGACATGAGTTTGAGTAAGTCCCTGGAGATGGTGAAGGACAGGGAAGCCTGGCGTGCTGCAGTCCATGGGGTCGCAAAGAGTGGGACACACTGAGCGACTGAAGAGCAGCAAATTGTTCGGGTGCGTGAGACGCTGATCGGTGTGTTTGGGTTTCCCTGGTGGCTCAGCTGGTAAAGATTCTGCCTGCAATGTGGAGACCTGGGTTCCATCCCTGGGTTGGGAAGGTCCCCTGGAGGAGGGACGGCTACCCACTCCTGTATTCTTGGGTTTCCCTGGTGGCTCAGCTGGTAAAGAATCCGCCTGCAATGTGGAGACCTGGGTTCCATCCCTGGGTTGGGAAGGTCCCCTGGAGGAGGGGACGGCTGTGTATTTAATTCTTACTTTTCAGTGCTTAGTGACAGCATGTTACTTTGGTTACCTCTTTAAAAACCCTATCTCCAAATCCAGCCATATCCTGGTGTCTTGGGGGTTCAGAACGTGAATTTAGGGGGACATGACGGAGCCCGCAATGCCCTGCTTCGGAACGAGCTGACATGTGCCTCAGTCCCTCTTTCCCTCAAGTCCCTCGGGGGTGATGCGGCGGCCGAGGGAGGGGCCGCGCCTGCCCCGCTTGCGGCCCAGCTATGCAGCCCTTCTCAGCTTCCCTTGACCAGGCAGCAGCAGCTCCAGCCCTCCTGAGGTTCTGGGGGGCTCTGTCCTTGTCCTGCTGAGGAGTAGTTCTGGGGTGCTGTGTCTTTGTCCTCCCGAGGAGCAGTTTTGGGGGGCTGTGTCTCTTGTCCCCCTGAGGAGAGGTTCTGGGGTGCTGTGTCCCTTGTCCCCCTGAGGAGAGGTTCTGGGGTGCTGTGTCCCTTGTCCCCCTGAGGAGAGGTTCTGGGGTGCTATGTCCTTGTCCCCCTGAGGAGCAGTTCGGGGGGGGCTGTGTCCCTTGTCCCCCTGAGGAGAGGTTCTGGGGTGCGGTTCTGTGTCCTTGTCTCCCTGAGGAGAGGTTCTGGGGTGTGGTTCTGTGTCCTTGTCCCCCAGAGAAGAGGTTCTGGGGTGCTGTGTCCTTGTCTTGCTGAGGAGCGGTTTTGGGGGGCTCTGTCCCTGTCCTCCTGAGGAGAGGTTCTGGGGGGCTGTTGCGGGGGGCGCTCCGCAGAACGAGAGAGGCAGTGGAACTTCCCTCAGCAAAGCCGAGGGGCCCCGAGGAGAGGTGAGCTTGCTGTCCGCCAAGCCAGCCCCTCCGCGAGTGAGAGACAATCAGACGTGACACAGGTTCCCTCCGAGCAGTTCCGCTTTATTGCCACAAAGTCTTGGTTTATATAGGCAAGCAAGGGGGTTTTGCGAGGGACTTTCCATAGTTGCACCAATCACGTTAAAGGTCTAATCATAAATGCCATAGTTGCACCAGTCACATTAAAGGTCAAGTCATCACGCACCTTCATTGTAACAGGAGTCTACCGTGATCATGCGCTGTCCACTGCACGAATATCAAGACAGCCAATCAAAAGTTTTGACAAACAACTTAGGCGCCCTCATCTCTTCTGCCAGGCGCCATCTTAGCTCTAAACCGCAAAGCTAGCCCTTCTTTTCTAAGGTTTCCCATTTAGGGCCCCACAGGCTGCGTCCTTGTCCTCCTGAGGAGAGGTTCTAGGGTGCTGTGTCCTTGTCCTCCTGAGGAGTAGTTCTGGGGGGCTGTGTCCTTGTCCTCCTGAGGAACGGTTCTGGGGGGCTGTGTCCTTGTCCCCCTGAGGAGAGGTTCTGGGGGGCTGTGTCCTTGTCCTCCTGAAGAATGGTTCTGGGCTGCGGTACTGTGTCCCTGTCCTTCTGGGGTGCTCAGTGTCTGGGAAACCAGGAGCCAGCAGTCTAGTGGGGATACTGGGAACTCTCAGGGTCCTGGCAAATGTCTCTCCCACCAGACGCCGCAGCAAAGGGGGAAACCTTGGGGGGAGTCACGGGGGGAGAGTCATGGCCTGATTTATGCTGCAGGAAGGAAACGTTGAGCCTGGGGTGTGAGCGGCCCCTGGGGTCAGGGAGCTTGGTTGGGGCCTGCTGGAGGGATTGGGCTTGGGCCAGGGCTGTGGGGGTGAGGGGAATCAGCATGGGGCCTGGCCAGAGGCTCCGCAGGAGGGTCTGACAGTCACTGGAGCACAAGGAAGTGGGGGCCTGGGAGGGCCTGGGTGGGGCTCAGCAACCGGAGAGGGTGGGACTTCTTCTGGGCGTGGGGAGCAGCAGGGTCTCAGCCCTCTGAGGGGCCTGTTAGCCCCCGAGATGAGATGTGGATGCAGTGGTCGGGCCAGTGCGTCTGGCCTGGGAGAGGGGTCCAGGCTGGAGATGTTGCTGGAATCATCGCAGGAAGAGGAAAGGCCAGGACGGGGCAGGGGTTACAGCAGACCGTGTCCAGTGACTGCAGTCCCTTCGGAACCAACCGAGAGCCCAAAGGAGTGGCTGTCAGGGGGTCAGCTTCACTTTCTCATTCCTTTGTAGAACCACTGTGTCAGAATTAGGGTCTCCGTCAGGAGACTTCAGAGCTCTGTGGTGCTGCGGCTTCATCAAAGGGCCCCAGGTAGAAGCAGAACCCCTGCAGGGCCCGCCTGTGTCCCCAGTGGGGAGGAGTCCCATCAGGGCACAGGGCTCACAGCCATCGTCAGGGAGCTCCTGCCCTCAGGACTGGCTCCTCCTTCCCACCAGCTGCTGGCCAGAGGCCCAGGCACCTGCATCCTGGCTCCAACCTCCCGCCCCTGGCTTCTGGGACAGCTTAGGGGTAAGTAAGACCCTCAAACTCCTGTGCCTGCCTGGGGTAAGAATGTCTAAAAATCTGCACCTCGCAGACCATGGAGGGCTGTTCCCAGCAGGTATAGGGGAAAGATGGGGTGTGAGATTCCTACGTGTGCAGGGCCTTCCCAGTGCAGAGATCTGTGCATTTCCCGGCCAGTCAGCTCCCCACGTCATCCTTCCAGGAAGCCCAGATCCAGGGTCAGGAGGGCAGAGGCCGTCCCCATGCTTGTCTGTAACTTCTCACCCCCACGGTGAGGAGCCTGGCTCCCACCATCTCCTGTTCATCTTTGCCTTGCCCCATAACAGAAGACACGTGCACAAGTTTCAGCTTTCTTAGCTACTGCAGCCTGGAAAGAACCCCATAAAACAAGCCCACTGTGTTTATGAAAGATCCATTTTGCCTTTAGTCTACACATTCTGTTAATTTCCAAAGTTGAGTCAGCACCTTTTGCCCCATCCCTTACACTGAGGCTACTTTGTATGTTTCTGTTATTCTGAGTCCAAGCTCACTCCACTGGCTGAACAGTAGGCCAATGAATCCGAGGGACGAGGTGTTGAGGCAAAGAAGAGGCTTTAACTGGGGAGCCAGCAGGCTAGCACCTCAAAACAACCACCTTATTGGGGACTGGATGCCAGGTTCTTTTAGACTAGAGAGAAAGAAGCAATGAGGAACTAAAGTCAAATGCAGCTTAGAGAGGGAGAGGCGGTGGGGAATTAAAGGGAAAGGGCCTTCACTTTTGCAAAACATTTCCCACGGAATGTCCAGCGTTGGAAGGGGTGTGGGTAGGGACAAACTATTCCTCCATGAGCTGAACAAAGGCACTTTAGTTCACAGTCAAGCAGAGGGGTAGGATCCTCCAGGCAAGCCACTGAGCATGATTATAATAATAAAAACAACAGAAAGCAAGTCACAAGTCACAGAAACAGCTTCCAACATGGAGTCAGAGTCGGCTTTCTCTCTACAGTGTGTATCCCACTGCTGCACCCAGAATAGCTGAATTTGAGTAGATTATGTTTACCCCTTGGGCCATACAGATCTGTGGGCTCAGACAAAAACAGGGACAGGCTTTCCATCCTACAGTTGAAGAAGAAAAGTTAAAATTTTACGTAACCCCCTGCTCCTTCTGCCTCTGTAACTCAGCTTGCTTCTCGCAAAGTCTGGATCACGGAGGTCATGTAGTCTCAGAAAGCAGGGATTTAAAATACTAGGAACCAGAGCTTATCTCACTCACCCTGTCCTGCTCTTTGCAATGGCCCAGCCCCTGCAAACCTGCTTAATCAGGCCTGTCCAGGTCAGGCATCCCCCTCCCATCTTGACTGCTGTTCCCACGCATGAGAAACCCCTTAGTTTAAACCAGCCTATTAACAGCTAGTGTTGCCTACTATAGTCTGTCTATAAAAACTCTGTACCCCTTTTGTTCGGGGCTCAGAGCTTGGAGTGTTAACTCCTCAGGGCCTGCCGGCATAATAAACCTGAGTTCTCC
The DNA here is from genome assembly GCF_032405125.1 of Capricornis sumatraensis. Lineage (NCBI taxonomy): Eukaryota > Metazoa > Chordata > Mammalia > Artiodactyla > Bovidae > Capricornis > Capricornis sumatraensis. The sequence continues at coordinate 121,709,572 of NC_091074.1, forward strand.
AACTCTCTAAGTGTGGTGCTTGGTTCTTTGAGCACTGGTTTCTGCAACGGTATGCCAGCTAAGATGTATTCTTTCTTTCCCGTGGGCTGATGGCTCATCCTTTCTATTGCTGAGCAGTGGTCATTGCATGTGCCTGGGAGGAAAAACAATTTTCCTCTAACCTAGGTGGTTAGTTGGGACTTTCCCTGTAAAAGACAAAAAAAGAGATTACCAGGAGAAAAACAGAAGTTTAATAGCATGGATACCTCCTGTATATACGGAAGTTAACCAAGAAAACTGAGTCACTCCCTTAAGTGTCCAAAGCCATCACCTTAAATGCCATCTTCAGACACAAACAAAAGACCTGGGGGGAGGGGAAGCCAGTTACGGCAGGCTATCATGCAAAACACAGTGAAGAAGGGTGTGGTTGCTTGCAGATTGAAGTCAGGACTTGTCCATTGATAAGTTACTTGAGATTTAATCATCTGCCTGTTTCTGGTGGGAAAAGGGACAGCCCTTCAATATGGAGACTTCTTTACTGTAAATGTCCTTCTCATAAGGACAGTTACTACTCAGCTTTCCAAGATCCCTTTTTTAAAAAAACATTAGACTGAAATAATCCTTATGCCAGAGAGTCGTATTTTAGTCAAATCAGGTCTGCTCGCATAAACTTCTAGGATTTCCTTGTAATTATGCGAGGGCCCACCTTCTCCCATAGGAAGGAGAGTGGCTGGATTCAGGGCCTGACAAGGCTGAATAGTAACACGGAGGTTCTCACATAACAGTCCCTGGTATTGAGTAATCTGGATGTCGACAGCCATTTATGGGGGTCCCCTCGCAGGAGAGTGTTGACTTTTATGATCAAATCTTGGCCCAAAGTCAGCTTGGTTGCCTCACGGACCAGTAAGGCAACCACAGCAACTGCCCATAAGCATCGCAGCCACCGGGTGGCAACGTTGTCTGGCCGTTTCTGGAGAGAAGCCATGGGTCTGTCCCGTGTCCCCGCAGTCTGGGACGACACTCCCATAGCCACGTTGCTTTCAGTCCTGTAAAGAGTAAGCGGCTTAGCGAGGTCTGGCAGGCCCAAGGCGGGCCTGATGTAAGTGCACTGCGTTTGAATCCCGGTACCGCTGGGACTTGTTTCGCAAGCTTGGGGGTGTTGTCTTCCGCCCAGACCTCAGGGAATTGTGGCGTTGACTCTCTCTGTCTCGAATGTTTAGCCCTTCCAGGAGATTGTGCAACCTCCATTCATCTTGAGGGGTTACTGATGGGGAGACTAAAGTGGTGGTTGAGCCCCCTCAAAGAGTGGGCCTTTCCTGGGAGGGAAAGGTCACTTGTGCCCCCAATTTAGACAGCAATCTCTTCCCAGCAAAGGTACTGGGCATTCAGGGATGTATAGAAATTCGAGTCACTTGGTGCTTCCCCTCCCTCATCTGACATTTTCAGGGTAGGCTTGAGACACAGAGGCTGCATTTATCACCATCTGAGACCCAGCAGCCTCTGATCTATTGGTGTACAAAGTCTATAGGCCTCGCACAGTCTTTCGTAGAGCTCAGAGGGCGATTCGCTTTCCCTTTGAATCACTTCGGAGGGTTTTGCCATACTCAGGTTTTTGGGGCCCCCCCGCCAAGGCCTTGTAAAATAGCCGCATGATATCTCTCTAGGTGGCCACTCCCTTTCTCTGTGTTACAGTCCCGACTGGGCCTCCCTCTTAACGGGGGTCACTGGTTCTGCCCACCGCTGTGGGTTGGCAGTACCCTCAGGTGCCATTTCTCTTAACCATTTTCTGGCCTCAGTTAGGATCCTGTGTCTTTCCTCAGTGCTGAGAAGGGAGACTAGTAATTAGGTTATGTCATTCTATGTAGGGCGGTGGGTTCGAAAAATAGTCTCTATTAGCCTAATCAGGGCTTGTGGCTCTCCCGAGTATGGTGGAGTGTGTCTCTTCCAGTTTAATATAGCCGTAGAGGAAAGTGGCTGGTAATAATATGCTACAGCGCGCTGATGGTAGTGCTCACATGCGTCCTGAACTGGAGGCTGCTGTAGCTCTCTGAGGGGCATCTGTAGTGGGGTTCTTTCCCCTTGCTCCTTGGTAGCACACAGCCTCTAATTTCTGGTTTTCTTCCCCCTCCCCATCAGTACTCACTGGGAGAGGTGGATACAATCTAGGAGGTCCAGCCGAGGTGGCATTCTGGGGGCGCTGACCAGAGGTCTCCATCGCTGGGATCGGAGCCTCCCGAGACGGCAGCTCTGTGATCTCCAGGAGAGCTGGCAGAGGAGCAGCGGCTGCTTCAGGAGCTTCACCCAGCCCTGGATCGGGCGTTAGGCCGCCTCTGGTCCTGATGGAGCACTGGGAAGCAGGTGTGTCATTATCCAGTACGAGGGAGGGGCAGGTCATCTCCATCCAAATCCTGTAGAATTTCCTTTTTTTATCATCTTTTTTTTTTGCCATTAATACTCCCTCCTTTCCCTTCTGGATACAGAACCTTGTCCAAGTAGGAGGGTCTTGTGCTAACCCTAGCTGTGAGTCAGTATATGGGTATTGATCCGGGTGTCCTGGCTCTCCGGGACTACTGTATAGACTGTCTCCACTAGTTTTAAGCTCATGGTGTCCTTGGTGGCCCTCCTACTCCCGTAGGGGGCCATTCGACCTCACAGAGTATGTGGAGGCAGTTAGGTATCATCTTCACCCCATCAGTTCAGTTCAGTTCAGTTCAGCTGCTCAGTCATGTCCAACTCTTTGTGACCCCATGAATCACAGCACGCCAGGCCTCCCTGCCCCTCACCAACTCCCAGAGTTCACTCAAACTCATATCCATCGAGTTGGTGATGCCATCCAGCCATCTCATCCTCTGTTGTCCCCTTCTCCTGCCCCCAATCTCTCCCAGCATCAGAGTCTTTTCCAATGAGTCAACTCTTTGCATGAGGAGGCCAAAGTACGGGAGTTTCAGCTCTAGCATCAGTCCTTCCAGTGAACACCCAGGACTGACCTCCTTTAGAATGGACTAGTTGGATCTCCTTGCAGTCCAAGGGACTCTCAAGAGTCTTCTCCAACACCACAGTTCAAAAGCAGCAATTATTTGGCACTCAGCTTTCTTCACAGTCCAACTCTTGCATCCATACATGACCACTGGAAAAACCATAGCCTTGAGTAGATGGACCTTTGTTGGCAAAGTAATGTCTCTGCTTTTGAATATGCTATCTACGTTGGTCATACCTTTCCTTCCAAGGAGTTAGCGTCTTTAATTTCATGGCTGCAATCACCATCTGCAGTGATTTTGGAGCCCCCCAAAATAAAGTCTGATACTGTTTCCACTGTTTCCGGATCTATTTGCAATGAAGTGATGGTACCAGATGCCATGATCTTCATTTTCTGAATGTTGAGCTTTAAGCCAACTTTTTCACTCTCCACTTTCACTTTCATCAAGAGGCTTTTTAGCTCCTCTTCACTTTCTGCCATAAGGTGGTGTCATCTGCATATCTGAGGTTATTGATATTTCTCCTGGCAATCTTGATTCCAGCTTGTGTTTCTTCCAGTCCAGCGTTTCTCATGATGTACTCTGCATAGAAGTTAAATAAGCAGAGTGGCAATATACAGCCTTGACGTACTCCTTTTCCTATTTGGAACCAGTCTGTTGCTCCATGTCCAGTTCTGACTGTTGCTTCCTGACCTGCATGCAGCTTTCTCAGGAGGCGGGTCGCTGAGTCCCTGACTCAGGATGTCTGGTTTTCTCTAACAATCGCCTTTTGATGTTCAGACTGCCTGCTCTTTGTTGCAGAGCTCTGTGTAACCTGGCTCCTCCCTTCACCTCCTGGGAGCAGTTCCCTCAGGGTTACTTGAGACGGTGTCTCCTGGGCTTGTAGTCCTAAAAATTCCCACTGAATAGAACACAACTCTCAGCTTTCAGGTTGTGCGTCTTTTTTAAGTGACAGGAATATTGTAGCATCGTCCCCATTTTCATTGTTTACGGGACCTTCACACTGTCTTCATGGGTCTCCCAGGAGGCAGATCCCATCTGCCAGTGCAGGAAACATGAACGACTTGGGTTCAGTCCCTGGGTTGGGAAGATCCCCTGGAGGGGGACACGGCAACCCACTACAGTATTCCTGCCTGGAGAACGCCGTGGACAGAGGAGCCTTGCAGGTTACAGTCCGTGGGGTCGAAAAGAGTTGGACATGACTCAAGTGACTTAGCACGCATGCTCTCTCCACAGAGATTGTTCCCAGTTGACATTCCAGGATCGATGGAGGAGGGCTCTCATTTCTCCACACCAGCTCCAGCCTTGGTTCTTTGCAGAGCGTTTGGCAATGGGCATTCTGACTGGTGTGAGGTGATGCCTCGTTGTAGTTTTGATTTGGATTTCTCTAATATTTAGCAAGATTGACATCATTTCCTGTGATTTTTTTTAAAAGAGTATGAGTGTGAAACCTCTTGCAATAGACTCTTGAACGTCTGCCCTGTGTTTTGATGAACACTCCTAAAACATTCCTTGAAGCCGGGTGTTGTTTACTCACAAGGCCATGGGCCCTGTGAATATTAAGGGTCCATCTGCACAGCTTTCGACGTTGTTGTTACGGAAAACGGCCACAAGGCGGCAGCATTTTTCATGCCCCTTTTTTCTTCTTTCTGTGCAATTTCATTTTGATCTATTGGAATAGAGTTGATGGCCAATGTTGTGTTTGTATAAGGTGTACAGGAACTTAATTCAGCCATGCATAAACACATATCTATTCTTTCCAGGGTTTTCTTCCCATATACAGAAGATCCTAAAAAGTAGTGAGAAGCAGGAGTCGGAGAAGGGAATTAAAATGCAGCAGGAGGTGGCGGAGGTGTTTGAAACAAGTGGAAACCCACGAAATGTAACCCTATAGAAGCAGGGCTCTACAAGCTTAAAGCACGGAACCCGGATTCTGGAATGCTTCACAATGGGCGCATTTTCCCTGAGAAAGTGCCGGAGAAGCCACCCACCGTGCCTGCTGGCTTTGACTTTGAAATGGAGAAAAGAATCAAACGGCGAGAAGCAAAGGGGGTATTGGAGGATAAACACTTTCAGTGTACACAAAGCCTTGCCCTAATCGCATCTTTTTAGGTGTTGCGGATGTTCCCAGTAAGAAAGAAATTCCACTCACTGTCCCCAGGACGCCTGCCTTTGTTTGGAAGGAGAGAACCCAAACCCACCCAAAATGAGGCTGGGGAGCAGCCAGTAGCGATAAGAACCCAACAGTCGCCAATGACGGGGACCTTTGAAGCCCCAAATCCCGGTGAGAACTGTGGAAACGCGCCCTTTCTGTTTTGATACAAAGAAAGTCACTCACAGAGGGAGAAGAAAGTAAAACAGCCGCAGAAAGGGGAGGCGGCACAGTCTCGGCGCCTCCTTCGCCTCATGTTACCGCCATCGACCTGCCGGAGAAGATCGCGAAGAACACGGCTCAGGCTGAGCCTTCTGCGTGGAGCCTGGCGGGAGAGGCGCATACACTTGGGGTCTCTTCGCCCCTGGGGACAAAGAAGGCTCCCCCCGGCGTCACGGACAGAGCAGCTCCGGTTCCCGGCTGGCGTCTGCAGCCGAGTCTGGCGGCGGGGACGGCTGGAGAACCCGGGCGGCAGCCACACAGTCAAGGGCCGCTCACACAGTGGTTTGCGTGGCTCGCATCCTCCTCCTCTGTTTTATGAGTCAGAATATATAGTTGATCTGGCTTGCAATTTATTCGCTTGAAGTGTAATTTTTACTGCTTTTACCCTTCACTTTTTATATTTAAAAATAAAGATCCTTGATTTAGTTTATAGAGTATGTCTGATTCTTTCCTCTTTGTGCAAAATGAATTTGGATTTAAGGAGCCCTTTGCTGGGAGGGGGAGCCTCGCAGAGACCTGACTGTGTGTCTCTCACGAAGGCTGTCTGCCGCTTCGGGCGGGGCTGCTGTTCAGGCACCGTCTTCCCATGTTGGCGCTGAAGATGAGGGAACGCTGAGCAGGGTGTGCATTACGTCCCCCTGTGACCGAGGCTGGAATCAATGTTTGTCTTACTAAAAATTAACAAAGCAGTTCCGTACTCCTCTCCACAGTGGTTCTCCGCGTTCGCATCTCATCAGCACTGTGAGTGTTCTCTTTCCTCCACGTCTCTCCACCCTTTTCCTTTGTAGACTGAGGATGGCCTTTCAAACCGCTGCAGTGTTCCCTCGCTGTGGTTTTGATTTGCACGTCTCTAACAATTCCTGGTGTGCAGCACGGTTTCATGGGCTTTGATTTTAACTTGTGTGTATGGAATTGACTGGAAATTTTCATCTTCACTGTCTGCCCAGTTCTGTTTTCAATTAGTTACCCATGGAAACTTTTAAAGTACTGGTATCATTTACGGCCCAGCAGTCCTCGTGAATGTGAACAGTTAGTTACCCATGGAAACTCTTAAAGTGCTGGTATCATTTAGGGCCCAGCAGTCCTTGCGAATGTGAAGTGTTTATGAGTGTTACAGTGAAGTAAGAAATAGTTTTTCCTCTTTTGCCTTTTGAGTCCTTCTCTCCTTTAACTGTTCCTGATACACAGCCTGCATTGATAATTAAGTCTCCTTCTTTTCAGAAGACTAACCTGTTGTGTAAGCTACATCCGGCACCTCTGTGTGTGTGTGTGTGTGTGTGTGTGTGTGTGTGTGTGTGGGGTTAGTCACTCAGTTGTGTCTGATTCCTTGTGATCCCGTGGACTGTAGCTCACCAGGCTCTTCTGTTCATGAAATTCTCCAGGCAAGAATACTGGAGTGGCTTTCCATGCTCTTCTCCAGGGATATCCCACACCTATTGCCCTCTAACTCTGCATGAGCCATGTTTCACATCTATTATCTTTTAATTTTATGCTAGTAATATCCTGATGCTTAACTTTATGGTGCTCTCTCTGCAAACCTCTCCTTATAGGTTTTCTCTTTTTGCATTATGGAAAGAAAGCCTCAATGCAATTTACAAAAGACAATGGCCCCAACTCCTGCGACTGCCTGCTGGACCCAAGTTACTGGGCTCCCTGATGCCAGCCTATGGACTGTTTTGAAACAATGCAAAAAGAAAGAATACAGGATCCTTATATGTTTGCCCTTTATCTCCAACCTCTGATGATGAGCCCCAACTGTGTGATCCCTTGATTCCCCATCAGGGGAGACACAGTTCTTGAGACACAAGTCTACTGTGTTCTCTCCTCTTCCAGCTTGGGGATTAAAGCCATCTGTCTATTTCCTCCAAAAAACATTTATTTCCACAAAAGTATAAGGTTCCTTCCAATGTTCTTGTTCTTTTTTGCATTGTTTCAAGAGTCAATAGGTTAATTTTCTGAAAAGAAGGAAACAGTTATCAATGAAGACGGTAGGTAAGGAGCAGCTAAAGTAGAGAAGGAATCGAAAGGCCAAAGAGAAGAAGCTTTTCCTTATTTCACTGCAGCACAGGCACTAGCTGTAAAGTTTCTGTTGCAGGAGATGGCCACAAGGGGGCAGGATTTCTCCATGCCCTACTCCTGTTGCTACAGTAGCCAGAGCCTCAGGGTGACTCCTAGTCTGTGGATTCTTCTGGCACTTGCCAGAAGCCTGTGGCTCATTAACCCTTGTTTTTCTTTTTTAAAGTTAGTGTTTACTTTTTTGGAGGATAGCTGACTTTCAGTGTTGTGTTTGTTGGTGGAGAGATTCTTCATCAGTTATCCCCATACACATTCTGATTCATTGTTTTTTTCACATACACGTTATCATAGTGTGTAGTACAGCACCCTTTCTACAGTAGGTCCGTGTCGATTCTATATTCTCTATGTATTTGTGAGGATACACGAATCCCAGCCTCCTAATTCATCACTTCCACCCAGCACTCTCCTGTAACAATGTCTGTTTCCTGACTGGGCGTGTATTTCACTTTCATAAAATAGCTCATCAGTACCAGTTTCTCCTTCTGAAGTGCTTCACTTACTGTAATTGTCCCAGTTCTGGATCAGCCCTGCAGACGGCATTACTTTCTCATGGCTGAATCATAAATCCCTTCTGTGCATATATAATTTCTTCATCCGTCTGTCCGTGCACATTCTGGTTACCTCCATGTCTCAGCTGCTGTAGATGCTGCTGCAGCGCATGCCTGTGTGTGGTGGTGTTCAGTCACTACTTCTGTCTTGCAAAACCCAGACAGTCCCCGTGGGACACTCAGTCCCCATTCCCCTCCCTCAGCCCCTGGCACCCACCATCCTGCTTTCTGTGTCTATGGAGCCGATTGCTCTAGGGGCCTTGTATGAGCGGACTCAAACATCGTTTGTTCTTCCGTGTCTGCCTTATGTCACTGAGCATAATGCCTTCAGGGTCCATCCACGCTGCAGCTTGTGGCAGAACTGCCTTCGTTTCAGGCTGGACAACACTCGTTGTGTGGATGGACCATGTTCTGCTTGTCCATTCTTTCCTCAAGGACACATGGGATATCTACATTCATCTCTCAGGGCTTGGAGTATTTGTGGAGTAACGTCAGAAAGTCCCATCATCTAAAAGTCATTCACCATTAACTACTTTATAAACGTGTTTAGTTTGGAAACCGTCAGAGCTCAGAAGAAGGGGAGAATGCACGTGAGCGTCACTTGTGTTCAGGAGCGAGCACTTAGGGTGTTCATTTTATTCCCCGTGCGGGCGCTGTGCGTGTGCGGGCGCTGTGCGTGTGTGTGCGCTGTTCGTGTGTGTGCGCCTGTTGGTGGACACGCGCTGTTTGTGTGCATGGTGTAGGTGCACAGCGCATATGTGTGCGGCGTGGGAGTGTGTGTGTGTGTGTGTGTGTGGTAATGGATCATGGGATGGGGGCTTGGGGCCCGAGGTGGGCAGGCGGGCGCAGGTGGGATTTCCCGCAGGCGCTCTGCTCTGATGGCGTCTATGCCCCGCATCTGCCCACATTCTCCGTCTGGATGCAGCACGGTGCCCTGTGGGGGTCAACCCCGGCACGAAGTCACTTGACCAGGAGCCTAGGAGGTATCAGGCCCACTCCTCGACCCTGCGGGGAAGCAGTACCTGAGCGCACTCCATCCCTAACTGACCAGCAGGGTGGACGGACCCGCTCTCCCCGCGGACCCGACGCTGCAGGGCTGTCCTGCCTGGGCGACCTGCGCAGCACCTCCTGCTGGGAGCCCGGAACGCTGCAGCCGGGCCACTTCCGGTCTGTCCTCGCAGGACGCTGGGTGGCGCTCCACCGGGTTCCTGGCTTTCCCCCGGCCCTGACCACCACGTGGTCTCAAAACCTGGTCACAGTTTTGTTTTGCCTGCCAAAATGTTTAGTGACAAAGCTTTTGTTCCTTTCCTGATGTGGGTGAAGTGTGGAGCCAGGGATGATTTCTTCAAGAAAGGTACGTCCCAGTTCTCGCACGCAGGTGAGCCCCTGTCCAACAATGAGAGACCCTGGGGGTGTGACCTGTGTCTCCTGGGAGCCCAGCCCTAAGCTACTTTGAGCCTGGCCAAGTTCTGTCTACGTGGTGGATTCAGACCTCTCCAAGTCCTGTCTACACTGATTATGTTTACACGTAATCAACTCTTCTACAGTGAGGACATTTACGCCTGGCCGGGTACTCTGTGCATGGAGGCCTGGGTGCAGACTAGGCCTGCCCTCTGTCCTGGAAGACTCCGTGCCTGCGTCTGAGTGTCAGTGCTCAGACTTCTGGGGTCTGGAGCTGAGGTGGGTTTCTCTGGGTGACCGTGGGGTTCCATGGCCCTCCGAGGGGTCAGTGCTGAGGTAGGGCTCTTAGTCTTTCCCTCTGACAAGTTCAGCTCCCCTGGGGCTCATCGAGACGCCTCAGATAGGCCACCTGGTTGTTGTTGTTCAGGCTCTAAGTGTGTCCAGCTATTTGTGACTGCACGGACTGCAACACACCAAGCGTCCCTGTCCTCCACGTCTCCTGGAGCCTGCTCAAACTCACGTCCACTGAGTCGGTGATGATCCAACCATCTCATCCTCTGTCGTCCTCTCCTCCACTGTCTCCTGGAGCCTGCTCAAACTCGCGTCCACTGAGTCGGTGATGATCCAACCATCTCATCCTCTGTCGTCCTCTCCTCCTCCTGCCTTCAGTCCTTTCCAGCATCAGGGTCTTTTTCAGAGTCAGCTTTTCCCATCAGGTGGTCAAAGTATTGGAGCTTCAGCTTCAGCATCAGTCCATTCAATGAATATTCACAGTTGATTTCCTTTAGGATTGATTGGTTTGATCTCCTTGCAGTCCAAGGGGCTCTCAAGTATCTTCTCTAACACCACAGTTCCAAAGCATCAGTTTTTCGGTGCTCAGCCTTCTTTATGGTCCAGCTCTCACATCCATACATGCCTACTGGACAAACCACAGCTTTGACCATATTGACCTGGCTTGTTTACACACTGGGGACCCGCCAACCACAGCCAAGGTGTCCTGACCGAGGGAATGTGTGACCCCAGGTGGGGGGTCTGGGGACGGAGTCTCACCCCATCTGCCTGGGCCAGAATCATGCGCAGAGGGAGACCATACACTCAAAGCAAAGAAAAAGGGGAGAATGCATGTGGGCTTCACTTGGCTTGTGTTTAGGAATAGATGCTTTACAGTATCATTTTATACAGGCCTCTGCCTATTTCCTCTTTACCCCTGAGCGGCTCCCCATCCCTGGGGCTCCTGGTAACTATTCCAATTCACCAGCATGAGCATGGGGAGAAGGGAGCAGGTTTATCTGGGCAATTGATTATCCAGGCACATGGACCAGCAAGCAGCTAATGGGCAGCAGGTGAGGGTGCAGCTGTGCTCCCCTTCCAGTAGACGTCCATACTCAGCAGAGACCAGACCTGCCCCTCGTCTTCCAGCCCAGCATCCGATGTGTTTTCACAGAATCTCAGTGGGATAACAGAAGACCCAGGCTGGCAGCACCATGGCCGTGTGCTCAACACTATTATGACGGCTGTAAAAACACTTACTATCACACAGAACCAAAGGGAATGTGGGAGAGCAGGCTGGGGAACCTGGGTCCCCAGTGAGACCCTCTCAGCGAGGCTGGGCCTGGGTCGGGCTTGGAGGGTGTGACTGAGAGTTTGCTGGACAGGACGCCACATTTAGAGGGTCTCCTGCAGTGTAGGTTTCAAGGCTACATAGCAACTAAGTGCAGAGCATGGCGGCGGAGCTGGTGGGTGTGGATCCTGCAGGCAGAACGCTGAGCCCCGAGTGTTGGAAGATCGTCTGGAGTCACAGGGCATGCTTGCTCTCTCTGCTGAGATGATCTCAATGGGGATCCAGGTTCCCCCTCCTACTCTCTAGAAGCCATCAGACTGCAGCCACTCCCCACAGTAAGCCCTGAGGAAACTCTGAAAGGAGAAGAATACCTGCCCTCTAGCAGGAATCAAAGTGCAGCCACTTCTCATGGTGAACCCTGAGGAAACTCAGGAAGCAGAATACCTGCATTTCAGCAGCCATCAGAGGGCAGCCACTCTGCACTGTGAGCCCTGAGGAATCTTGGGAAGGAGAATACCTTCCCTCTCGAAGCCATCAGGCTGCAGCCACTTCTCATGGGGAGCCCTGAGGAAACTCAGGAAGGAGAAGAATACCTGCCCTCTACCAGCCGCCAGACTGCGGCCACTCCCACGGTGATCCCTGAGAAAAGTCAGGAAGGAGAAGACAGGATGCTGGCCCCAGATGGTGAGGTGTGTATCAAAGGGGATGATTTCAATGAGAGGACTCTTGCGTCTTCCCACACATAAAAAGCGCTAAATTCCTTACCTTTAGATGCTGCCTGCAGTCTTGAAGTACTAAAAGATTCTTGCTGAATAAACGTAACTCTCAACACTTAGATTATAAACATTTTTGTGTCTGTACATATGAAGTAGACACTTTCCAAAAAAGCAACGGAAGGTAAATCTCAGCATCCAGAAAACTGGCACCAGTGGTGGGCACTCCCCAAAAGAGGCAGCTGGTAGAGCAGTTAGAGCAGTCAGGTCCCCCTTTTCCATAAGACTGTGGAATGGACACTGAACTGTTACAGGGAAGAACAAAATCTGACTCCATGTTTAAAAAAAATTTTTTTTTTTCAAATTAAATCTTTTACTTTAAACTTTGCTTCCTCTTGGTTTGTTTGCTACAGGGATACTGTCCATACATAATGGCCTGCTTCAAGAAACCCTGGCCCTCTGCCTTTGCTCAGGAGCTGTCCACCTGCGGGTGGCTACAGGAAGGGAGAAAGTAACACATCTCCTCCCGGGGCTGGCCATTCCAGGAGATATTTGCCAGATTAATGGCCTTTTACTTTATTTCCTCACCTTCCCAGCCCCGTGTTCTATAAAAGACACTGGCAACCAGACCCTGACGAGATGGTTTCACTGAGATGCTAGTCTGCTGTCTTCTCAGTCTGCCGGCTTTCCGAGCAAAGTCATATCCCTTGCCTCGGCACCTCGCTTCTGGTTTCTCGGCCCATTGCGAGGCATGCAGAGTGAGCTTGGACTTGGTAACAATCCCACATGCCTTGCAGTCAAAAAATCAAAACATAAAATGGAAGCAATATTGTAACAAATTCAATAAAGACTCTGAAAACAAACCATATCAAAAAGATCTGAAACCAAAAACCAAAAGGAAGTCAGCGGTTGTCTGAAACATTTGAAAAGGAGTTAGTGCCCCTCTTGCCCGTACCCCAGAAGCCACACTGGGCAGTTAGGCCCTGTCCACTCAGGACACCCTCTCCGGACCCCAGGAGGAGGTGCTCTGCCCCCAGTGCCCACCTGGGTCTCAGGAGGCAGACGAGACACAACCTAGGGGGTCTCTTCTCTGGTCCAGGGGAGCGTCACGCCAGCCACCCTGTCTCCCTGCCCATAATAAATAAGGAGGGTAGTTGGCACCTGGGCGAGTGATGTTGTGGGCACCTGGACAGCCTCGTCCTTGTGAGAGTTAATGGTAGTTGGCGCCTGGGTGAGTGATGTTTGGGCACCTGGACAGCCTTGTCCCTGTGATTTGATGTGAAGACAGCACAGAAAGAGAACTAGCCAAGAAGGATCCAGTCAGAACAAAGGCCTCTTCACAGGGACCCTGTGAGACCCAAGCACGCACTCTGCCCACCCTGCTCCAGCTTTGGGAACTGGCCTTTGTCATGCTCTGGGCAGGAGGTGGAAAGGACAACCTGGGCCTCTCTTCAACCTCCTGAGACCCAGGTGGGTGCTGGGGGCAGCAGCACCTCCACCTGGAGTCCAGAGAGGGTCTCCTGGATGCGCAGGGCCTAACCGTTCAGTGCGGCCGGTCCTGTCCACAGTGCACTGACCTGCTGCAGGGTCTCGGGTCCCTGGCATCCAGCTCACCCATCGCCAACCCCAGCTTGGTGTCTTGGGAGCCCCTCGCTGGCAGGCACCCAGGAGGTGAAAGCTGCATGCCCAGCGAGAGGAAGGAGAAGCTAGTGGGGCAGGGGTCCAGCGTGGAGTGTCCAAGGCCCCTCTGCTCCCCCAAGAACACCCAGCCCCGCCTGCCGTGGCCTTTCTCCTCTTCAGTATGTGTCTTTGTGGCTGATGTTGCCGAACACCTTCCTCTGGAAGAGAAGGCTCCATGGCTGTGGAAGGGGTGGAGGTGAGGAGGCGCTGTAACCCTGATCCCAGGAAGCTTCAGGACTACCTTCCCTGAGCCCTGAACGTACTGCCTGTTACGTCTGTACCAACGGAGGCCGAGACCCGGACAGATTCTCTGTGGAAACACTTTCCATGTCCAAGAAGAGGACCAACTGAGGCCAAGATCTGGGCAGGTTCTCTGTGGAACCATGTTACGTTTCCAAGAAGAGGACCAACTGAGGCCAAGATCTGGGCAGGTTCTCTGTGGAAACACGTTTCGTTTCTAACAAGAGAACAAACCAAGGCTGAGATCTGGGCAGATTCTCTGTGGAAACAGTTTTCACGTCCAGAAAGAGAACCAACTAGGCCAAGATCCAGGCAGGTTTCTGTGAAACACTTTTCGTTTCCAACAAGAGGACCAACGGAGGCTGAGATCCAGGCAGGTTGTCTGTGGAAACACATTTCTTTCCAACAAGGGAGGATTTAACCCACAGCCGAACCCTGAGACCTGGGACGTGCTGTTACTTAGAGATGCAGGGAAGGTGTTTGAGAGGCTTCTTCTCAGGCTGCTCGCGAGGGCCCTGAAGTTACTAGACCTAGAGGGGGAGCACACGCGCTTCTCTTCTCACTGCAGGCCAGACGGTGCCCCCAACTTCACAGCCCTGCTCCCTCCCTCCCTGAGCTCAACAGAAACCCCCTACCAATCACGGGGCCAAAGTGCAGTCTTCTTGGTGAGCAGAGCAGAGGCCTGTGGGAAAGTGGGTGGAGGTTGAAAGCGTTTGTAGAAGAAAAACACACATGTGTGTTCCCGTGTGTGGTGGCCAGATGGTGCAGTAGTTGGTGTTCCCTACACATTTATGGGTGGGTTTTAGTTTCTGTATTTTCTAATTATTTTTTAAACAGCTGCATGTTATGAGAAAACTTTTGCAATCAACCACGAGAACCTGCAAAATAAGATCTTTGTTTTTTTTCTTTCACTAAAATGTTGCAGTTTTCTATGGTGACAGATGAACAGCCTCCTACCTTTGAATATTCATTTAATTGGCTGCGCTGGGTCTTAGCTGTGGCACGCAGGGTCTTCAGGTGCGGCATGTGGGATCTAGTGCCCTGACTAGGGATTGAACCTGGCCTCACTGTGTTGGGAACTCAGAGTCTTAGCCTCTGGACCAGCAGGGAATGCTGCAACCTCCTACTTAAAAAAAGCTTATTTATTTACTTCTGGCTGTGCTGGGTCTTCACTGGTGTGCCGGCTTTTCTCTGGCTGCAGGGCGTGGGGGCTGCTCTCTCGCTTCTGTGTGGAACTTCTCGCTGCGCTGGCTGCTCCAGCTGGAAGCACAGGCTCAGGCACTTTTCTCTGGTTGCAGGGCGTTTCTGTGCGGAACTTCTCGCTGCGCTGGCTGCTCCGGCTGGAAGCACAGGCTCCAGGCACTTGGGCTGCCGTAGCTGTGCACGGGCTTAGTTGCTCCATGGCACACGGGGTCTTCCCAGATCAGGGATTGAACCCGTGTCTCCTGCATTGGCAGGTGGATTCCTAACCGCAGCACCACCAAGGAAGTCATTCCCCTTCTCCATTCCTGCCAACATCCCACTTTAAAAACAGACGAAAAATAATCTCTTAGTACGTTTTCAGGAGTCTGAGCTCTGAGGTCAGTGTCTGTGATGTCGTTCTCCCAAAGGCATCTTGGCTTCAGATACTGGCTGGGCTATGAGTCTGGCGACCAGGGTGGGTCTGACGGCTGAAGACAGGCTTGGCCTCTGGAGCTCTGCCCTCACCGACTCACCCAGGGTCCCTGAGCCCTGGCAGCCAAGCAGAGCCGCTCGCAGGAGGGGCTGGTACAGCCGTGGGGCCGCTGCGGTCAGGGTGGAGCGTGAGGCGGAGGCAGCTGGCTGTCCATCCCCGCGACTGCTGCACTCCTGTGTGCCCATGCAGGGTGGTCACGGTGTCAGGTGAGGCCTGGCCACCATCGTGGGGACAGGATGGGACCTCAGACAGCTCACATCCCCACTCCCAATCCCCCAGCTCTGCTTCAGATCGTTGCTTGTGGCTGCTGGCAGCTCCCTGGGCTGGGAGGCTGTGTAAAGCACCAGCCCCGTTGCTCAAGGTCAGCTGAGACCCCCAGCTCTGGGGTCACACACCATCTCTGCCGCCATGTAGGTTGTCCCACTTCTGTGAGGGAGGGCCTGTGCAGGGCTGTGGGTGATGGGGAATTTGGGGATGTTGTGGGCTGGCCCACAAGTCAGCTTTTTGAGGGGAGGGAGGGGAGGGAAAAGCTTTGATCTGCTCAGCCTTCCAGGGGATTCCAGGCCCAGCTCTGGTGGGAGGTGCAGGTGAGGAGCCCCTGCAAGTTTCTGGGTCCCCACCGTTTTTCAGGTGAAGCCCCTCTGCCTGCACCACCCCTAACTCTCCCTCCCGTGGCCCCTGCCTCAAACCACAGAAGATGGGGAGTTTATGTGGCTTCCCTTCCTGTAGGGAAACCAAGCCACAGACAAACATGTTCCTTTAAGAAAGTGTGAAAGAAAGCAGAAAATAACAGTGGGTGGTCATTACTGACACGGTTCATGTAGAGACGCTTCGGAAGCCTGGCACAGGAGGGAACTGAGGACCGTTGCCCCCAGCCCTGGAGCTGGCACCCTCTGCCCCCCCATCCCATGGCCCACTCTCCCCTTGGTGTCTTCTGGTGAGCGGGCGGACTTCAGCCTCCTGAACCCCTTCTGGAAGGATCAGGATAGGGCAGAGGGCATCCACAGAGGGGAGGGTGTGGCCAGCTCTTACGAACGCTGCTGCCTCGGCTCGGTCGGAGCTCAGTTCTGCGTCTAAGCAAGCGTGGCTTCCTGGTGCGGTCCCCACCTTCACTCACCAGGGGAGGACTTTGTGTACACCTTGTCCCCATGTGCAGCCTGGTCACCCCGGGACCCGTGCTGTGCGCATCTGCTCTGCTCGCAGCGCACCCCGTGGTCCATCAGACTTCACTCATAAAAGGGAAGTGTATGGATGAAGTATTCCCTAGTTAAGAATTTCAAGGTCACAGCAGCATTGAGCAGAGCACGTGGGCACAGGTATGAGGCCCGTGCATAGAGAAGCTGTGGCGTGGGCTTCGAGGACCCTCCGTGTGGGGGTGGGATGGGGACCGGACAGGGGTTTCCTGCACACACAGCTCCAGGCTCTATTCTCAGCAGGGTGGACGACTGTCGGCCCTGCCTGTCTGTGGAGGGGCTCTGGGGCTGCCCAGCTGAGCAGGAACGGCAGTGGTGGGAAAGGAGGTCGCCCTCCCTTAGCACCCCTGACCTCACACCCCCTCATCAGGGCAGCCGAGTGCCTAAACGGCCCCTTCCCTGTCTAGCTCTGAAGACCTGGAAGGTATGGGGGCTGAAGGACACACAGGAAACAAAATTCTGTAAAGCAATTATCCTTCTATTAAAAAATAAAAAAAGATCAAAGAAAAAAACACAGAGACCAGCAAAGGCGGGGCTTGCATTCTCAGCCAGCCTCTGCCAAATTCTGCTTGTCCTTACGCGTCAGACCAAGATGCTGGTGCTCCCACCCTGTATCACAGATGAGAATTGAGACACAGACAGGTTGAGCATCTTGCCCCAGGTCACACAGCTGCTGAGTGCAGGCCTGAGAACTGGACCCCTGTGGTCGAATCTGGAGTCCAGATGCTGTGATGATCCTGAGGGAGCGGCAAAGACCAGATGGCCCACGCTGACCCAGGCACACACATGCACACACACTCATGTGCATGAGGCCTTCACTCTGAGGCTACAGAAGTCAGAGGAAGACAGAGAGCAGCCAGGAGAGGCCAAAGGAGAGTCGAGGTCTATGAGGAGGAGAGGCCACACTTTCCAGGAGGCCGGGGGATTCTCTTCCCTGGTGAGTCTGTCTCAAACCCTAGATTCCTCTCCCTGGACTCAGGAACAGACTGTCCAGTGACCTAACTGAGTTGGCTCCAGAATTATGCCTTCCCAGGGCTTCAGCTACCACTGGACCCCACTGCTGTCAGTAATAAGGGGGAAATGAGTATGTAGTCTGGGCTTCAGATTTGTTTGGAGACAAAGTTTATTAGGAGTACAAAAAACCACAAAGGCAGCTGGCAAGAATATCTCCAGAACACTTAAGAAACCCTCTGCTGTTTCCCTACCTCCTCTCCTGTCATGAAAGTGGAAGGTCTATCTAATCAAGTAATTCTGTGCTGATAACACTCTTTCTTTAAAATATTTATTTATCTATTTATTTATTCAGCTGCGCTGTGTCTTAGTTGCAGCATGTGGGAGCTAGTTCCCCAATCAGGTACTGAACATGGGTCTCTGCATTGGAGTCTTGGCCCCTGGACCACCTGGGAAGTCTCTCCTCATACTCTTGGGGACTGTAACGGGTCACAGGCCTCCTCTGAGGCCCCCTTAGAGCTGAGGCATGGGGTGGCTGCAGTAATCCTCCTGTGGCTAAAATGTGGTTTGTTGGTCATGATTCACTCACACTCCCTGCAAACATAGGGCTTCTCCCCTGTGTGTGTCCTCTGGTGTGTGATGAGATGGGACTTAACACTGAAGCTTTGCCCACACTCCCTGCAAACATAGGGTTTCTCCCCTGTGTGTGTCCTCTGGTGTGTGATGAGGACTGACTTCTGACTGAAGCTTCGCCCACACTCCCTGCAAACATAGGGCTTCTCCCCTGTGTGTGTCCTCTGGTGTCTGATGAGATTTGACTTATTACTGAAGCTTTGCCCACACTCCCTGCAAACATAGGGCTTCTCCCCTGTGTGTGTCCTCTGGTGTGTGATGAGGACTGACTTCCGACTGAAGCTTCGCCCACACTCCCTGCAAACATAGGGCTTCTCCCCTGTGTGTGTCCTCTGGTGTGTGATGAGGACTGACTTATTACTGAAGCTTCGCCCACACTCCCTGCAAACATAGGGCTTCTCCCCTGTGTGTGTCCTCTGGTGTCTGATGAGGACTGACTTCTGACTGAAGCTTTGCCCACACTCCCTGCAAACATAGGGCTTCTCCCCTGTGTGTGTCCTCTGGTGTGTGATGAGATGGGACTTAACACTGAAGCTTCGCCCACACTCCCTGCAAACATAGGGCTTCTCCCCTGTGTGTGTCCTCTGGTGTGTGATGAGATTTGACTTATTACTGAAGCTTCGCCCACACTCCCTGCAAACATAGGGCTTCTCCCCTGTGTGTGTCCTCTGGTGTCTGATGAGGACTGACTTCTGACTGAAGCTTTGCCCACACTCCCTGCAAACATAGGGCTTCTCCCCTGTGTGTGTCCTCTGGTGTCTGATGAGATGTGACTTATTACTGAAGCTTTGCCCACACTCCCTGCAAACATAGGGCTTCTCCCCTGTGTGTGTCCTCTGGTGTGTGATGAGATGGGACTTAACACTGAAGCTTCGCCCACACTCCCTGCAAACATAGGGCTTCTCCCCTGTGTGTGTCCTCTGGTGTGTGATGAGATTTGACTTATTACTGAAGCTTCGCCCACACTCCCTGCAAACATAGGGCTTCTCCCCTGTGTGTGTCCTCTGGTGTCTGATGAGGACTGACTTCTGACTGAAGCTTTGCCCACACTCCCTGCAAACATAGGGCTTCTCCCCTGTGTGTGTCCTCTGGTGTCTGATGAGATGTGACTTAACACTGAAGCTTCGCCCACACTCCCTGCAAACGTAGGGCTTCTCCCCTGTGTGTGTCCTCTGGTGTGTGATGAGACTTGACCTATCCTTGGATCCTTGCCCACACTCTCCGTACTTGACTTTTATAATCCCTGAGACCCCTGCCCCCATGAGTAATTTGCCCGTGTCCTCTGGATTCAGTTTCTGGCTTGTGCTGGGCTCTTCTGTGATTCTCTCATGCACCCCAGAAGCCCTCGTTTGTCCTCTGGGTGAGTAGGAGGAGGCCCTTGAAATCCTCTTCAGTCTTAGGCTTTTCAGCAAAGGTTGGGGCCTGTCCTTGGCCTTGTGACCCTCAGGTTTGTCACTTGGGCTGTGTGGATCGGAATATCGCTGCTGCTGATTTTGATTGCCTGGGCAGGGATCCTCTGGCTGGAGGTGGTCTCTTGCAGATGGTCTCAGGAGGGTCTGAGAGGGGTGACTGCGTTGGACGTGTTGGCTGAGGAATTTCTGACTGGAGAAGGCCAGAGAGCAGGAGGCACATGGGTGGATCTCGGGCTTCGGTTCTGCTGAGAGAGGAAGCTTTTGGTCAGGTGGCTGGTTTGCCGTGGTGAGGCCCGCCCCACTAATCATCTTAGTGTGGGCAGTGCACGGTTTGTCTCCCATCAGGTGCGTCTCTACAGTCCACTTTCCATTCCATTCTTATTCTCTGCATCTACAGAAATCCAGGAGGCTTGTGTCAAGGGCCTTTTCTACATATCACCCAGACTAGGGGCCTTCCAGCAGCCGCAGAGGCAGCCTCTCTCCTGATGGAGGTGGATCTGCAGGAGCCTTTCCCTGTGTGTAAGCATCTGAAAAGTCATGTCACAGTGGCCACAGGAATTTTACCCTACTGAGAGAGAAGACTTGATGACTCAGGGGGAATCCTCCTGAGCGGCTCCCTGGGAGGGGAAAGGGTCTATTAAGTCAGGGGCACCTGGCCCGGAGCTCTCTGCATGTGGGCGGCAGCACAGGGGGTGGTTAGAGCAGGTGCGAGCAGAGCTGACTCTGCGGCTCCTGGCTCACAGAGTGGGCTCCGTGCCGGTCTCTGCAGGAAGCGGGCTCAGGCTGGACGAGGCCGGGCGGCCCCGGGCCCACCGACTGCCGGCCTCTGGCTCCTGCTGCCCCCACTGGCTCACAAACTGCTCCTCTCAGTTCCCCATGAATCATGAAATAGAGGCATGTCCTTTCTCAAGCCTCACCAGGATTCATGCCTCATTTATTTCACTCAGTCTTGGTGCGTTTAACATGCACTAGGAAGCCCTGTTTAAAAATACATCTCCAGCCAGACTCCTCACACCCTCACTCCCGAGCATCTTCAGCCAGCCCACTCTCCCCTCATGTCTGGCAGTGAGCTGACCTCTGAGGGGACTCCCCACTGCTGCCTCTTCCCCAAAATGAACCAAAGCATCGTCTTAGCACAGAGAACATGCTGCTTGCAGCTGAAAGCCGCACGGTTGTTCTGTGTCATCCAGGAAGAGCCCTGGGGCCTGCACATGGACACGGGCCCTGAGGCGTCCCTGTCCCGTCCAGCCTCCTTCCTCTCCCTGTCTGCGTCCTCCTGTGACCACGGGCATGGCCTCTCTTCCCGGGCCTGGGACTGCGGCACTGGCTGCTCCCCTGCCTGGAATCCTTTCCCACAGGTGTTATCTCTGCAGAGACCCTGCCCACCACCCTGAGCCAAACCCCACCCTCTGCTCACGCTGATTGGAGGTGCTTTCCCTGCACTGGTTGTCCTCAGAGCACCAGCCCCCGTCTGGTGTGAAGCCCATGCTGCCCTGGGGCAGTGGGTCTGTCTGTTTCGGTGCATGGAGCCCTGTCTGGCACAGAGTGTGAACTCACATGACAACACACTGAAACAGTAACTGAATGCAAATCTCTGCACACATGTCGCTTAGAAATGTGAGGGAATGAGGAAGAAACAGGTAAGGGGAGAGAGCTGGTAGGCACTAGAAAACTTGCTTTTTGCTTCTAAGCCTTTCAGCAGAAGGTGATGTTACATATTTTTTGCATGAAATATTAAAAATTAGAACTAACATTTTTAATATAAAAAACTTTTTCCTAATAGTCATATGAAATGAATCAAAGTCTGAGGCATTTTAATTGCGACCCAATTGACTTTGGACTGGATTGTACTCTGCCTCGGAGTCGGACCAGGGAGGCTCCCCAGGATGGGGTGGGGTGCTGGAAGAGGGGTGGCGCTCACCTCTCCCGGCTGCGAGCTCGCTCTTCCCGCTGCTGTCCCGCTTGATGCCGAGGTCCTGGCCATACTCGTCCCCATACCAGACCAGCAGCTCACAGCCCGGCCTGACCACCTGGCAGGTTCGGTAGAAGATCTGCCCTTGATACTGCAAGGCCACCAGGTTCTGCTCCTCGTCGTCCCGGGCACAGTTCACATACCTGGGGTCGAGGCCGGGAAAGGGAAAGAAACCTCAGGCGATGAGTCCCCTCCACTGTCGGGCCATGCCCAGCTCCTTGCCGTCAGGCTCTGAGGCCGCCATGGCTTCCACCGCCCCTCGTGGGGACCTTCTGTTCATTCCTTCAGCCAGGCCACGCGAAGTCCCATTTCCAGGTCCTGTTTCCAGCCCTCTTCCTGGCTGGAATGCATTTCTCTCCTTTCCTAATTAGCTACTTTACAGAGCCCAGTTCCAGACTCGTCTCCACCTGGACTGTCCATGGGGCTGGTGGCCTCCGGCTCCCCTAAGCTCTGAGTTAAGTTCTCTTTCATTCCACAGGACAGGGTGCTCCTCTGCTAGCATGCAGCCCTCAGCACTCACCCCAGCCTGCCTTCTCTCCCGAGGCTTTCCTCCAATCTCCCCACATGTATCCAGGGTCATATTCACTTGCCCTCCCCCTCCCATGGAAACTTGGAGAGTGCTCTGACGTAGCTTGAGACCCAGAAGAGTGATAGTTTATTCACTTTCTTCCTGCCCTGATGAAAGGAGCGGCCCTCAGGGAACAGCCCTGCTCTCGGCCATCCTGCCCCCCCATTCCTCCCGAGGCCTCAGGGCCCACTTCTCACTGGAACCGAGCCTGGGGAGGTTGTTGCCCAGACGGATTCAAGGTCTCCCGTGTTAGGTTATCCTGGTGCTGTGCAGTTTCTCAAAGATAGAGAAATTAAGGTTACTGTTCCTAAAATCAATTGGCTAGTGTCTGTCTGCAGTTGTTCTCCGAAAGGACATGGGATGCGTGACCTGCTTCAGTAATGAAGTTCACTGTCTAAACTGGAACATAAAATGCTTGGCAAGTGTCAGTTAAGTGAGTTAGAGTGTCCCTGGTGAATCTAGACTCCTCAAGTTGTTTTCAAGTCCCCCAGTTTTGTTCAGCATATAGATTTATATTTTGAGGGCACAATATAGGCTATATTTTTATTTCCTTCAAATGTCTTTTGAAATGAAAGACCATGATATGGAGGGAAAAGAGGAAAGAAGATGTGAAAGCTATTGAGGGAGACAGGTTGAGAAGGAAAGGGGTGGGGGCTTGAGGGAAGAGTGGCATCTACAAACTGCAGACTCACTGCGCGCACCTCATCCAGTTGGCCAAGGACGTGTCCTTTCCATCCACATACTGGTAGCAGTTTCTCCCTTTGGTGATCTGAGTGTCAGAAAAGAGATACAAGCTTTCCTCTCTTTTATTTTTTTTGGTAGGAAGTAATAGAAGAACTATTTCCCTCTGCAGTCATTGGCGCTCTTCAGCCTGCATGGATTCAACTGCCAGTCAGACCAAATGGTAAGCTGCTTAATCATCATTCCAAGTCTGAGTCTCCTGGTTCACTGAAGGCAAGGGCTCCACAAAGGAGGAGTCACCTCTGTGTCTGTACACTGTGGTCCCACCTCTCCTCTGAGCTTTAGACAGAGGTCCTGCGTGCCTGTACACTCTGGTCTCACCTCTCCTCTGAGCTTTAGACAGAGGTCCTGTGTGCCTGGACCAGTGTCTCCCACCTCTCCTCTGACCTTTAGATGGAAGTCCCGTGTTCATGCCCAGTGCACACAGTACACAGGGCTGCCTGTGTCATTGCTGACGGTGTCATCACCACCTGCATTCTTGCATGTAGACATGAAGTGCCCCCCACCACACACAAGCAATTCGAGGCCAGAGAACAGGGAAACAGGGGTGTTTCTCACCAGCCAGGAGTATCCACTGTTGGCGGCCTCTTCATCGTCTGTGATCTGGCCCTCATAGGGGCCAAAGTGCAGGCCCAGCGGCAGATCAGATGCCTCATTCCACACTCCAAGCCCAGCCTCAGGGATGCCCGACAGTCTGATACTTAACCCAGGGGGCAGAGTGAGGGCTGAGCGGTTGGCATGCCCCTTTTCCACTGCACAGTCCTTTACGAAGGTTGGGGGCCCGTGGGCAGCACAGCTGTTGATGAAGAAGTTCTGACACTCCTCACAATCTGGAGGTGAGAGCGACAGGGATGAGGGGAGGTATAGTGATGTTGCTGGTTGTAAAGACCTTCAGAGAGAGCTGGGGCACTCATGGCATATGGCCTCGATCCTGCACCCCAAATCATAGAGGAAGGGGATGATTGGGGGACCAAATGGTGAGGTGAGGTTATTGGACCATGGCCTCATAGCCCCTTCTCCGTGAGTGGGCCAGTGGGGGCACTCACAGAGGTAGTCGTCATCCTGGGGCTCGCTGACCTCTTGGTACACATGGCCCTTTCTTTCTCGTAGACTGTACCTCTTCACTCCAGTCTCCGTTCTTTTGCGTTCTAAGATGGAGAACAGAAGCTAAGCAAGGCTGGTGGGGTTTGGAGAGTTAGTCCCTGTTTTATTGGAAAGTGTGAGATCTCGTACCTGTTCATTTATACACTTTGTTAAAACTTGTTTACATGTATTTTTAAACTTTTACTTTTGTCATTTTATGTTTTAATGTTACATATTTATGCATCTTAGTTCCCTGACCAGGAATGGAACCTGCACCCCCGCAGTGGAAGCGGGAGTCTTAACCACTTAACCACCGGAAGTCCCTTTTCTATACTTTGTTTCTTCCCCCCTTAACTCCTGGTTCAGGAGACTGAGGCTCCTCACTGACCGCAGATGCCCAGTCTAGTGTTAGCTTCCTGCACTTCCCGTTAGTAGGTTTAACTTCCCACCTTCTTACTTAGGAAATAGTTCACTGACACATGTACTCAGAAAACATACGTTGAGGGCACATGACATGTAAGGCATTGAGCAGAGGTCTGGGCATAAACACTAACAAGGCATGGTCCCTGTCATCACAGCTGGATTTACTGAACTACTTTTAGCTGAAAAAAATGTCAGCACTTTTGCATTTAATGTAAAGCATGAGTTATGTATCCTTATCTTCACTTTACAGATGAGCAATCAAGACCTCAGAAAATGTATCAGATTTTCCCAAGGCCCCATTGCTAACTTCATGTCTCAGATCGGTCCAGCTTAAACCCAAGCCTACCCAAAATTCACACCACACACCTAGTCCATACTTACTAGCTTTTCTACAGGGATTAGAGGAACTAATTAGAGGAACTCCCCAAATTTTCTCTTACCGACTTTTTGTCTGGGGTGCTGTCCAGGGATCCTTGCTTTTCTGGGAGGGGGCACCGGTTTCTGAGCCTGCTTGGAGCCACTTGTCTTCAGCAATTTTGCTGCTCCTGGCAATTCCTTCGAACTAGATTCCTTACTTAATGGTGCCCTGGACATTGCCTTCCACATGAGTAAAAGACAACATGCATTTCTTTAGTTCTTTAGGACTTTATGAAGTGTTTTCACATGCACGACTTTAGCTAATACTTTGACAATTGGAAATACCTGGTGGAGGAGGCATCTGAACACTGGAGTGTAAAATAAGGACCTAAGTGGGTAGTGAATCAAAACTAGAATTCATATCTTAAGGTTCTTACCCTTCAACTTTCTGCATAAAAGTGAGAGCAAGGCAAGAAGAATAGCTGGAGGTCAGGGAAAGAAGAGGGTAAGGGCTCATACAGAAATCTGGGGGGTTTTCTATTAATTAGTGGCCCTTTGGTGGATGAAGACGTATGGAAAATTACAGAGGGGACAAAACACGTCTGGAAGATAAGGTGACAAACCAGTGAGATCGAGAAGAGAAAAGATCGGAGAAACACATTTAGACAATAAAGAAAATGAGCTGAAAGTTGCAGGTGACCATGTCCTCTTAGAGACAATGTTTGGAATTAAAGTAGCTGGCCTCATCAATTCTGCTTGAACAAGGCTGTATGACTAGCTGGTTCTTCTCAGTTTCCTGATCCATAAATTGGTATACATGCTAATTCTTAATGTTACAGTGGACATGAAATTTAATAACATTTCAACAAATCATTGTGTGAGCTATTTAATACAGTATGAATGTGAGTGTATATCCCTGCCTTCAATTCATCTCTTCAACTGTCTCTATATTTGAAATCTAGCTCACAGATACTATCTTCAGCATTCTTTGACCTTCTTACTCCTAGATGAATGTTTAAATGTGGAGTCACTCATTCATAAAACATTCAGGGGGCCCTCAGGGGCTTTAAGCTGGGCCTGGACTTCTGAAAATTAAAGGGTATGGGCTAGGCTCTCAAAGCTCACAACACAGGGCAGGCTAAACAAATGATTCCAAACATGAGAGTTGCCTAATCAGAGCTCAGGGGAACGACTTGTTACTTCTTCCTGCAAGAATGAGCATTTGAAATGATGCCCAGATGAGTTTCTACTCAAAAGTGGGTAACCTATGTGAAGTCCTTCAGTTATTTTCTCATTTGTTGCTTTTCAGTCATAAACTCGAGGCTTGTCAGGGTTGCGAGTTGCTTCCTCTTATTGGACTGGGAGGCTCTGAAGTAGGGTTCCTGTCACCTTCATCATCCTGGACTGTCCACTGTACACACTGGCCAGCATGTCCTTAAGCTTCTTCATCCTGGACTGTCCACTCTACAAACTGCCCAGCATGTCCTTAAGCTTCCCTTAGTCAGATAACTTAGCATATCCCTCCTTAGCACAGCACAAAAGAACTGAGGTTGAAAACATCTCTCAGATGAATGATATTAAGATGTATGAATAAACTTCATAGAACTATGGGAGTTTTAGTCATTTTGTAAGGAGTTTAGAAAAAGTGGTTTGGATTAGATTGCACTACCAGTGATACTGTGATCTCAGGCATATAGTTAATCATTTTTTAACCTCAGTTTTGTGATCTATAATGGTGATAGCTATATACCTACTGATAGGTACGGTAGGATTGTTTTAAGGTTTAAGTAAGTTTATTCACATAAAATGCTTAAAGTCTGAGATATTGTGAAAATAATGTAACAACAGAACAGCCTACTATTGTTGCTGTTCTTCCTAAGTATAAAGACGGTGATGATGTCAGACACTGTGCTAAAGACTCAGGACAGGCAGGCAGCAGTCTCCAGGACCTCTGTGTTTTCTCCTGTTCTCACCTGTGACTGGAGCCACGAGGAGGATATTTTGGCGTCAGGATTTGGGAAATACTCACCTTCTGGTGTTTATTGTGCTCCACTCTGAAGGCCATCGAAGAAGGTTTACCTAAAAAATTATGGGAATCAGTGTTTTGTAAATGTTTCCAAACTCTGGGCATTTCAATTAAGGACACATAATTCTGAGCCAGAGAGTGACAAGGACAAGGATTACCAAAGGAGGAATGGAAAATGATTTCTATATCATCAACGCCTATGCTTCCACTGGGAGCATTGCATAATTTTCTTAAAATTAAAAAAAAATATGAAACTTCATCTGTGCCTCATCTGATGTCCATATAGTATCTAATAAATTTACTAGCCTTTCATGGCAAAAATACTCAAAAAAGTAGAAATAGAAGGAAGTGACTGCAATATAATAAAGGTCATATATGGAAAGTCTACCTCTAACATCATAGTCATGAGTGAAAAGCTGAAAACTTCTCTAAGATCTAGAAAAAAAGGCAAGGATGCCCATTTTCAACATTTCTATTCACCATAATGTTAGAAGTCCTAGCCAGGGCATTAGGTTAGAAAAGGAAACATAAGGCTTCTATTTGGAAAGAAAGAAGTAAAATTATGTCTGTTCACAGAGGACATGATTTTATGTACAGAAAAATCTTTAAAATTACACACACACACACAAACCTACACAGAAAGTTGCATGGTACAAAATCAACATTCAAATATCTTTCCATGCGTGAATGATGACCATTCCAAAAAGGAAAATAAGAAAACAATCTTATTTATTTTTCATTTTTATAAAACTATAGTCAAGATGTAAATTTAAGTTAAAAAATATTTATTTTTATTTATTTATTTGTGCCAGATCTTTGTTGCAGCATGTGGGATCTAGTTCCCTGACCAGGGACTGAACCCAAGTTCTCTGCATTGGGAGTGTGGAGGCTTAGCCTCTGGACCACCAGAGAAGTCCCAATAATGTTATTTGTAATAGCATCAAAAAGAATGAAATAATTGGGAGTAAACTTAAAGAGATGAAAGACTTATACATTGAAAACTACAAGGTATTGCTGAAAGGAATCTGACACAAGTAAATAGAAAGGTGTCTCATGTTTATGGATTTGGAGACTTAATATTATTAAGCTGTTCATACTACCCAAAGCAATTTAAAGATTCAATGCAATTCCTATTAAAACCCCAATGGAATTTTTTTCTGATATAGAAAATCCATCCTACACTAAATACCGAATCTCAGAGGACCCCAAATAGGCAAAACTATCTTAGGAAGAACAGCAAAGCTGGAGGCCTCTGATTTCAGAACATATTACAAAGGTGCTGGAACCAAAAGAGTGTAGTTTCGGCATAAAGTGTGTGCTTAGTTGCTCAGTCGTACCGACTCTTTGTGACCTTTTGGACTGTAGCCCACCAGGCTCCTCTGTCCAGAGGATTTCTCAGGCAACAATACTGGATGGGGTTGCCATTTTCTTCTCCAGGGGCTCTTCTTAACCCGTGGATTAAACCTGCATCTCCTGTGTCTCCTGCATTGAAGGCAGATTCTTCACTTGCTGAGCCACTGAGGAAGCCCATTGACATAAAGACAGACATGTCAATCAATGGAACAGAATAGAAAACCAGAAATAAACAGAAATACATTCTTGGATACGTGGTCTAATGATCTTCATCAAGGGTGTCAAGACAATGGGGAAAGTTTAATCCCTATAACGAATGGTGCTGGGGAAAAAAGATATCCATATGCAAAATAACGAAGATCTTACATCATGAAGAAAAACCAACTCAGAATGGATTCAAGACCTAAATGCAAGACTTGACAAGACTCTTAGAGGAAAACAAGGGTGAAGCTTCATGACACTGAATCAGCAATGATTTCTTAGATCTGGTACCAAGTGCACAAGTATTAGTAACAAAGTAAAAATACACAAATGAGATTACATTAATCTTAAAGTCTCTGTGCAGCAAAGGACACAGTGAATGGAGTGAAAAGGCCACCTATGGGACTGTAGAAAACATTTGTAAAATATGTATCTGATAAGGGGTTAACAAGCATACACCAATATGAAGCCTCCCTATAAGTCAGGAAGAGAACCTGACTGACCACGATGGCACCCTGATATCAAACTTCCATGCTTCAGCATTGTAAGAAAACAAATTTTGTGGTTTAAGGCATGCACTCTGTTTTGTTACGGCAGTCTGAGCTGACTAACACAGCGGGAGAAGGAATTCAATAGACATTTCTCCAAAGACACACAAATGGCCAACAAATATATGAAAAGATGCTCAACATTACTGATCAATAAGGAAATACAAATTGAAACCTTCTGTGATGGGCAATATGAATAAGAAGACAGTAACAGGTTTGGTAAGGATACGGAGAAATTGGAACCCTTATACACGATTGTTGGAAATGTAAAATGTTGCAGCCTTCATAGAATACAGTATGGAGTTTCTTCAGAAAATTAGAACTGCTGTCTGATCTAGCAATCCAACTCAAGAGTCTATTCCATAAAAAGTGAAAGGAAGATCTTGAATAAATAGTGTGCACATCTGTGGTCACTGCAGCATTATTCCCAGCTGGCGAGATGTGGGAGCAATCTAAATGTTCATTGGTGGATAAACAGATAGAGATTATATGTGAGATACTTCTTATATCTGTTATGTACACAGGCACACACTGGAATGTTTTTAAGCCTTAAAAAAGAATTCTGTCATATGTTACATCAGGGATGGGCCTTGATGATATGCTGAGTGATATGAACCAATCCAAAAAAGACAAATATTGCCTGATTCCACTTCTATGAGGTATTTAAATTAATCAAGCCCATGGAAACAGAAGATATAATCGTGGTTGCCAAGGGCTATGAGGAGGAAGGATTGGAGAATCATTCCTCAGTGGGTTAGGGCTTCAATCATGCAAGATGGAAAAGTTCTACAGATTTGTTGTACAGCAATGTGTGTGTGTGTATATATATATATATATCCCCGGTGGCTCAGTGGTAAAGAATCCGCCTGAAATGCAGGAGCTGCAACAGACACAGGTTTGATCCCTGGGTTGGGAAGATCACTTGGAGCAGGAAATGGCAACCCACTCCAGTATTCTTGCCTGGAGAATCCCACGGACAGAGGAGCCTGGTGGGCTACAGTCCATGGGTACGCAAAGAGTCAGACATGATGGAGCAGTTAACACTATGGCCACTAACACTAATGTGTACATAGTTAGCAAGAGAGTACCACACACTCAGAAATTATTAAGGTAAATAAAGATGCACAGAGGCATGGTGGACCATGGCAGATGTATTCCCTATGAAGAATCTCTCTTCTTGTCAAAACCTTTGCAGACAACCAAATGTTTGATTTTCATGTCCCTTTCACTAGTTTTAATAACCTAAGGGAACAGAGGGACTTCCCTGGTGGCACAGTGGATGAGAATCTGCCTGTTGATGCAGAGGACACAGGTTCGATCGCTGTTCCAGGAAGATCCCCCTTTCTGTGGGGCCACTAAGCCTATGTGTCACAAACTACTGAGCCTGCATGTGCTCTGCAATGAGAAGCCACTGACTGCAACCAGAGAATGCCCATGAGCAGCTGCAAAGACCCAGTGCAGCCAAAACTAAATAGATAATTTTTAAAAATCTTGGAGAACAGAAATCCATAGATGGAGAAGCGTAGAACTATCTTAATTGTTTGCTCCAGTCTAGGAAGATTAAACTTCTTCTAAACTGTCTGAGCAGCAGAAGAGGAAGTGAGCTGCTCACTTCTAGTTTATAAAGAGTGTACTTCATTTTATTTACCTGATGCTGTCTCTGGTCAGTGAAATGTGGGAAAGATCAGGGAGAATAAATAGTTCTCTCAAACCCTTTCCCAGAATTAAAACAAAGAATTAATTTCACCTTAGGGTAAGAAGATCATGTGTTGTTGTTTTATATACCTACATAAATAATGTATCTTGACATAATATGTTAATCATTTCCTCTTCTAAGAGATTTAATCCAACAACCAATTATGAGATTAGTATTAAATCTCTTTGGTGAATTTATTTCTAAGGTTTCTTTAACTGCCTTTCATTAAGAATGTTTAGCAAAAATAATTCTTTTTAAAAAGAATGATAAATTTTAAACATAAAACTTTTGAGAATTACAGTGGAAAACCTATACAGTTATCTTCATTCAGGCTTATGTCAATATTCAGCCACAACCACTTTGGAATGCTGAAAATTATGTTTTCTTTGCTAATGGCTGAAATATAGTTGAGACCTAGGCCCAGACTGGTTTCAGGAAGACACCTCTAAATCCTCCTGGCCCCTCACCTTGCTGCCTTGGTGTCCATTCTTCATCAGAATCCTCAGTGTCATCTACCTGGAGTTTGATGACCTGCCTGCGGTGATGCATGAAAGCTGGTCGAGTGGCTCTGAAACCTGGAAAGAAGCAAAATATTTGTTCTAAGGAGGAACAAAGCGCAGAAGCAATGGAAAGTGTCACAAAGTCAGGGAAATCAGTAGGATGGGCTGGGACAATCTAAACAAGGCAAGAGGTGAGCTCTGCACTGCAGGGTCAACCTCCCTTTGGTACAAAACAATAAACACTTCCTCCAGGTTAGTCTCCACACAAAAGGGAACTGTAAGCGAATGAAGCCACCTATGAGAGGGCTAAGTGAACCCTGAGGGTGAAGATCTCTTTCATGTTTCCCAGGCTCACAGGCACCCAGCACTTCCTGTTACCTATAGCAATCAGTGCTTCATAGTTCCTTTTCACATTCCTATATCGAATTTTTTCCCATTCTCCCATCTCTTCCCATTCTTCCTTGGAGAAGTATACAGAGATGTCTTTGAAAGCATCTTTGGCCTAAGGAAAATAATAGATTTAATCAGTGATTTACTAATATAAGTCAGACCTTAGCGCTGGGTCTTCTCCTCCACCTTTTGTGCAGCGAGTAGCCTGAAGCTACTGGATGGGCTCTGTGAGACAGGGATGAAGACTTTCCTTCCCGACTGTGTCCTGCTTAACTGAACAAACACTGAGCATTTTCCTAACTTTGCCTGGACACAAAGCAGTTGACGATGCTAGTGTCCTGTTTTGTCCCACTCCACTCCACCATCTCAGACAGGATCAGGCATTCCTGTCCTGTGTACGGTCACAGAGAAGTTCACTCAGCTAACCAGGCAAGCAGTCTGTGGTCCTTCGGGGACCAGCGCCATGTCCTTCCTATAGAGCTGGCTTAGAGCCCAGCTTTGCTGCCTCTGCCTCTCACCATGGGCTTCCACTCTGTTCTCCCAACATCTCCCTCAGTGCTCTCCTCTGGAGACCTGTTCAGCTTCATGGCCATCGGAGTGCTCAAGGCCAAGGTGCCTGTGGAAGAAGAAGGAGCTGAGATAGCTCAGACCACTGTTCAGATCCTGGTCTGTCTTCCTTGGGTGGAGTGTCCAGGGCAGGAAGGTGAGCGGAAAGTTGGGGTGAGGGTATTGGGGGGATGGACAGATCCTGACTAGCTATGACAGACAAGCCTAATGTGAACTAGATTTGGTTTCTTTGGTTCCCCTACGAGGAAAGGCACTAGGAGGGACATGTCTGTGGGTGACGGAGGGATTCCTGAGGCGACCTGGAAGCCCCTAACTGCTGGACTGGGGTCGGGCTGAAATCAAGACTCTGTTCCAGTGCAAGAGAGGGAATATTTCTCCAAGAAGGGTTTTGAAGATCTCCGCCTGGGAACTCAGAAAAATCTGGGCATAACGTGGTTCTAAGTCTAAAGGACAGGTCACTTGGCTTGAGGAGATCTGGGTCACACGGGCTGAAGGAACTGGGGTCTTCAGACAAAGGGGACTGGGGATCTTTTGGCTGATGTAGAATGCGCAGGGTGAGAGAACTTGGGATCGTTGAGGCTGAGGAAATTGGGGGTTTCTTATTAAGGCGCTTTAGGTCTGTGACAGGCAGGACAGTTGCGGTCTTGAGGATGAAGAGTTTTAAGAGCTCCCAGGCTGAGGTATTCAGGGTCTCTGAGGTTAAGGAAATTTGGTCTCTCTGCGGGTGCTATTTTTAGGGTGCCTCAGGCTGAGGGGAACTGGGGTTACTCTAGGTATTTGAGGGTCGCAGCACTAGGGGATTCGGTGTTTCTGGGGGTGAAGGGACTTGTAGTCCCTGAAGCTGACGAGACGCAAACTTCCTTCAGATTAGGACTCGGGTTCCTCAAGGCTGACGGGATTTCGGGCCTCCCACCCTGGCATTTGAAGCCGTCAGGCTAAGGGTTTATGAGGGTTGCGCAGGGTGCGTTCCCATCAGTCTCCCCGCTGTCCTGCGGCGCTGCCCAACCCGGCCTGGGGCCCGCTAGCACCACAGCGACGTCCAGTCCTCTTGCGCTGAGGTGAAGTGAAGGGCGAGCAGCCGGCCTGTATCCTGTCAGGCACGAGCGACCAATCGGCGTTGCGACTGAGGCAGTCTGGCCAATAGGCGCCGGGAGGGTGCGGAGCGCAATGGAGGCCCCACCCCACTGCTCAAGGATTGGCTGCTCTGGGGGCGTGTCTGTCAGGAAGCCTCCAGCGCGCAGGTGCATCTTGGCCGTTTTCTTTGCTTGTTTTCAGGCATGGCCTCTTAGGCCTGGATCCTCAAGTGGGCAGGTTGTCCTCAGGCTCGATGTTTCATTCCAGTGCCCTCAACTGGAATCTCGGCTCCACCAGACTGTAGTCGTGCCCCTGGACTTTCTCCTAGGCCCACCTGTGCCCTGTCTTGTCAAATCCAGTTTTGGCAAGAACTCTATGTGATGAGTACTGCATTATTCAGGGGAAAACGGTGTCATTAAATTCTGATGAGACACAGGATAAACAACATATGGTCAAAGATTTAAACGCAAGGCATGGAATAAGTATGTTAGAAAATCTTGGAGGATTTTAAACCTCAAAGTAGCAGTGGCACTGATGAGTCATCTGTATATTTAATGTAGATATTAAAAGCCTTCAGAAATGAGGCATGAATGAAACCTCAAAGCCTTGCAAGTATTTTCTGTAAAATGAGGCACTGAACTGGAGGACAAAGGATCCACAGAGCTGAGTTTACTTGACACCTACTGGCTTCACAAGGTAAAACAGGGACACTGTTTCTGGCCCTTAGCTAGATGTGTTCACAGAAAAATAACGTGATTTCCATGTATTGGAAGCAAGACAACTGACTGCAGAATTAGTATCAAGTGGTGGTTGGGAGTCTGGGCAGAGAAATGTTACCAGGAAAGTGAGTTTACCTCTTGGTGGGTGTTGAGCCAGAAGATACAACCCAGCCAAAGCTCATGGGAAGAAAAAATGCATTACTTGCAGAACTATGGAGAACACCATGGAGCTTTCCAGAGCAGAAGCTCTCTAAGCCACAAAGTTTGGGAAGCTTTAATCTCTGTGTGCAGACATGTTCAGGCTCTCATGGAGGCTCAGATGGTAAACAATCTGCCCATAGCCGAAGACCCAGGTTCAATCCCTAAGTGAGGAAGATCCTCAGAGGAGGGCATGGAAGCCCACTGCAGTATTCTTGCCTGGAGAATCCCATGGACAGAGGAGCCTGGTGGTCCATGGGGTTGCAAAGAGTCAGACATCAGACATGAGTGAGTGACTGACAGATTAACTTTACAGGCATGTTCATTAAGGGTCTTGGGCTGTGGCAGACTCCAAGCTTCCGTTGACTGAAGTGTTTAGAGTCAGAACCAGTCACCATCAGCATCCCTTACATTCCAGCTGGTCTGGTATAGATATAGATATCTATTCTTCTTCATATTCTTTCTGCTCATCAGTTCAGTTCAGTCACTCAGTCGTGTCTGACTCTGTGATCCCATGGACTGCAATATGCCAGCTTTCTCTGTCCATCACTAACTCCCAGAGCTTGCTCAACTCATGTCCATTGAATCTGTGATGCCATCAACCATCTCATCCTCTGTCATCCCCTTCTCCTCCTGCCTTCAGTCTTTCCCAGCATCAGGGTCTTTTTCAAATGAGTCAGTTCTTCACATCAGGTGGCCAAAGTATTGGAGCTTCAGCTTCAGCATCAGTCCTTCCAATGAATATTCAGGACTGATTTCCTCTAGGACTGACTGGCTGGATCTCTTTGCAGTCCAAGGGACTCACAAGAGTCTTCTCCAACACCACAGTTCAGAAGCATCAATTCTTTGGCACTCAGCTTTCCTCATGGCCCAACTCTCACAACCATACATTACTACTGGAAAAACCATAGCTTTGACTAGATGGGCCTTTGTTGGCAAAATAATGTCTCTGTTTTTTAAATATGCTGTCTAGGTTGGTCATAACTTTCCTTCCAAGGAGCAAGCATCTTTGAATTTCATGGCTGCAGTCACCGTCTGCAGTGATTTGGGAGCCCAAGAAAATAAAGCCTGTTACTGTTTCAATTGTTTTCCCATCCATGAAGTGATGGAACCGAATGCCATGGTCTTCGTTTTCTGAATGTTGAGCTTTAAGTCAGCTTTTTCACTCTCCTCTTTCACTTTCATCAAGAGTCTCTTAGTTCTTCTTCACTTTCTGCCATAAGGGTGGTGTCATCTGCATATCTGAGGTTATTGATATTTCTCCTGGGAATCTTGATTGCAGCTTTTGCTTCATTCAGCCTGGCATTTCCCATGATATGTTCTGCACATAAGTTATATAAACATGGTGACAATATATAGCCTTGATGTACTCCTTTCTCAATATAGAACCAGTCAGTTGTTCCATGTCTAGTTATAACTGTTGCTTCTTGACCTTCATACAGATTTCTCAGAAGGCAGCTTAGGTGGTCTGGTATTTCCGTCTTTTGGGAATTTTCCAACAGTTTGTTGTGATCCACCCAGTCAAAGGCTTTGGCGTGGTCAATAAAGCAGAAGTAGATGTTTTTCTGGACTCTCTTGCTTGTTTTATGACCCAGTCGATATTGGCACTTTGATCTCTCATTCCTCTGCCTTTTCTAAATCCAGCTTGAACATCTGGAAGTTCTTGGTTCATGTATGTTGAAACCTCACTTGGAGAATTTTGAGCATTACTTTGCTAGCATGTGAGATGAGTGCAATTGTGCAATAGTTTGACCATTCTTTGGCAGTGCTTTTCTTTGGGATTGGAATGAAAACTGACTTTTTCCAGTCCTGTAGCCACTGCTGAGTTTTCCAAATTTGCTGGCATATTGAGCGCAGCATTTTAAGAGCATCATCTTTTAGGACTTGAAATAGCTCAGTTGGAATTTCATCACCTCCACTTGCTTTGTTTGTAGTGATGCTTCCTAAGGCCCATTTGACATCACACTCCAGGATGTCTGGCTCTAGGTGAGTGAAAACACCATCGTGGTTATCTGGGTCATTAAGATCTCTTTTGTGTAGTTCTGTGTATTCTTGCTACCTCTTCTTAACATCTATTGCTTCCAAAATGGTCCATACCTTTCCTGTCCTTTACTCTGCCCGTCTTTGCATGAAATGTTCCACTGATATCTAATTTTCTTAAAGAGATCTCTATTCTTTCTTATTCTATTGTTTCCCTCTATTTTTTTTCCGCATTGTTCACTTAAGAGTTTTTCCTTATATCTCCTTGGTATTCTTTGGAACCTTGCATTCAGATGGTTATATCTTTTTCCTTTTCTCCTTTGCCTTTAGCTTCTCTTCCTTTGTGAGCTATTTGTAAGCCTTCCTCAGACAACCCTTTTGCCTTTCTTCATTTCATTTAGGTGGATGATTTTGATCATGGCCTCCTGTACAATGTTAGGAACCTCCATCCATAGTTCTTCAGGCACTTTGTTTATCAGATCTAATCCCTTGAATCTATTTGTCACTTGCACTGTATAATATACCTGAATGGCAGGTATGACATACTTTCTTCAATTGAAGTCTGAATTTTGCAATAAGGACGTCATGATATGAGCCACAATCAGCTCCTGGTCTTGTTTCTGCTGACTGTATACAGTTTCTCCATCTTTGGCTACAAAGAACATAATCATCTGATTTTGGTATTGACCTTCTTGTGATATCTATGTGTAGAGTTTTCTTTTGGGTTGTTGGAAGATCGTGTTTGCTATGACCAGTGCATTTTCTTTGCAAAACTCTGTTAACCTTTGCCCTTCTTCATTTTGTACTCCAAGGCCAAAC
The DNA here is from genome assembly GCF_032405125.1 of Capricornis sumatraensis. Classification (NCBI taxonomy): domain Eukaryota; kingdom Metazoa; phylum Chordata; class Mammalia; order Artiodactyla; family Bovidae; genus Capricornis; species Capricornis sumatraensis. The sequence continues at coordinate 121,746,198 of NC_091074.1, forward strand.
TTGCCAGTTACTCCAGGTGTCTCTTGACTTTCTACTTAAAGAAAAAATTAATTTATTTTAACTGGAGGTGGATTACTTTACAATATTGTGGTGGTTTTTGCCATATGTTGACATGAGTCAGCCACTGGCATACATGTGTCCCCCTGTCCCAAAGCCCCCTCCCACTTCCCTCCATCCCATCCCTCTGGGTTGTCCCAGTACACCAGATTTGAGTGCCATGTTTCATGCATCTAACTTGGACTGCTCATCTATTTCACATATGGTAATATACATGTTTCACTGCTATTCTGTCATGTCATCCCACCCTCGTCTTCTCCCACAGAGTCCAAAAGTCTGTTCTTTACATCTGTGTCTCTTTTGCTCTTGTCTATAGGGTCGTCGTTATCACTGCAGATGGTGACTGCAGCCATGAAATTAAAAGACGCTTACTCCTTAGAAGAAAAGTTATGACCAACCTAGATAGTATATTCAAAAGCAGAGACATTACTTTGCCAACTAAGGTCCGTCTAGTCAAGGCTATGGTTTTTCCAGTGGTCATGTATGGATGTGAGAGTTGGACTGTGAGGAAGGCTGAGTGCCAAAGAATTGATGCTTTTGAACTGTGGTGTTGGAGAAGACTCTTGAGAGTCCCTTGGACTGCAAGGAGATCCAACCAGTCTATTCTGAAGGAGATCAGCCCTGGGATTTCTTTGGAAGGAATGATGCTAAAGCTGAAACTCCAGTACTTTGGCCACCTCATGCGAAGAGTTGACTCATTGGAAAAGACTCTGATGCTGGGAGGGATTGGGGGCAGGAGGAGAAGGGGATGACAGAGGATGAGATGGCTGGATGGCATCACGGACTCGATGGGCGTGAGTCTGAGTGAACTCCGGGAGTTGGTGATGGACAGGGAGGCCTGGGGTGCTGCGATTCATGGGATCGCAAAGAGTCGGACATGACTGAGCGACTGAACTAAACTGATAGGGTCATCATTACTATGTTTCTAAATTCCATATATATGTGTTCATGTGTATTGGTGTTTTTCTTTCTGACTTACTTCACTCTGAATGACAGGCTCCAGTTTCATCCACCTCATTGGAACTGACTCAAATGTGTTCTTTTTAATTGAGTAATATTTCATTGTGTATATGTATTACAACTTTCTTATCCATTTATCTGCCTATGGACATTTAGGTTGCTTCCATGTCCTAGCTATTGTAAACAGTGTTGCAATGAACATTGGGGTATGGGTGTCTCTTTCAATTCTGGTTTCCTTGGTGTGTATGCCCAGCAGTGGGATTGCTGGGTCATATGGCAGTTCTGTTTCCAGTTTTTTAAGGAATTTCCACACTGTTCTCCATAGTGGCTGTACTAGTTTACATTCCCACCAACAGTGTAAGGGGGTTCCCTTTACTCCACACCATCTCCAGCACTTATCGTTTGTAGACTTTTAGAAGGCAGCCATTCTGACTGGCATGAGATGGTACGTCATGGTGGTTTTGATTTGCATTTCTCTGATAATGAGTCATGTTGAGCATCTTTTCATGTGTTTGTTAGCTATCTGTATGTTTTCTTTGGGAAAATGTCTGTTTAGTTCTTTGGCCCATTTTTTGATTGGATCATTTATTTTTCTGGTATTGAGCTACATGAGCTGCTTGTATATTTTGGAGATTGATTCTTTGTCAGTTGTTTCATTTGCCATTATTTTCTCCCATTCTGTCTTTTCACCTTGCTTATAGTTTCCTTCGTTGTGCAAGAGCTTTTAAGTTTAATTAGGTCCTGTTTGTTTATTTTTACTTTTATTTCCATTACTCTGGGAGGTGGGTCATAGAGGATCTTGCTGTGATTTATGTCAGAGTGTTCTGCCTGCTTTCCTCTAGGAGTTTTATAATTTCTGGTCTTAAATTTAGATCTTTAATCCATTTTGAGTTTACTTTTGTGTATGGTCTTAGAAAGTGTTCTAGTTTCATTCTTTTACAGGTAGTTGACCAGTTTTCCCAGCATCACTTGTTAAAGAGATTGTCTTTTCTCCATTGTATACTTTTGCCTCCTTTGTCAAAAGATAAGGCGTCCATAGGTGCGTGGATTCATCTCTGGGCTTTTTACTTTGTTCTGTTGATCTATATTTCTGTCTTTTTGCCAGTACCATACTGTCCTGATGACTGTAGCTTTGTGGTATAGTCTGATTGACTCTCTGCTTTTCCATTCCAGTCCCCTATGATGAAAAGCACGTCTTTTTTTTTTTTTCTGGTATTAGTTCTAGAAGGTCTTGTATGTCCTCATTGAACCATTCAACTTCAGCTTCTTTGGGATTAGTGGTTGGGGCATAGAGTTGGATTACTGTGATATTGAATGGTTTGTGTTGGAGACATAGAGAGATCATTCTGTCATTTTTGAGATTGCACCCAAATACTGCATTTTGGACTCTTGTGTCCATTTTTTTCTAAGGGATTCTTGCCAATAGCACTAGATGTAACGATCATCTGAATTAAATTCTCCCACTCTAGTCCATTTTAGTTCACTGATTCCTAAAATGTCAGTGTTCACTCTTGCCATCTCCTATTTGACCACACCCAATATCCCGTGATCATGGACCTATCATTCCAGGTTCCTATGCAATATTGTTCTTTACTGCATCAGACTTTACTTCCATCACCAGTCACATCCACAACTGGGTACTATCTTCACTTTTGCTCCGTCTCTTCATTCTTTTTGGAGTTATTTCTCCACTCTTCTCCAGTAGCATAATTGGGTACTGACTGACCTGGGGAGTTCATCTCTCAGTGTCATATCTTTTTGCCTTTTCGTACTGTTCATGGGGTTCTCAAGGCAAGAATACTGAAGTGGTTTTCCAGTACTGAAGTGGTCCCTTTTCCAGTGGACCATGTGTTGTCAGAGCTCTCCACCATGAGCCATTCATCTTGGGAGGCCCTACACAGCATGGCTCATTGTTTCATTGAGTTCAACAAGGCTGTAATCCATGTGATCAGTTTGGTTAGTTTTCTGTGATTGTGGTTTTCATTCTGTCTGCCCTCTTATGAATAAGGATAAGAGAGTTATGGAAGCGTCCTGATGGGAGACAATGACTGTGGGGAAAACTGGGTCTTGTTCTGATGGGTGGGGCCATGCTCAGTAATCTTTAATTTTCTACTGATGGGGGAGGCTGTGTTCCCTCCCTGTTGTTTTGCCTGAGGCCAGAGTGTTGACCCACACTTCCACCAGAGACTCCTGGACTCTCACAGGGAGGTCTAACTCAGTCACTTGTAGGGAGACTGCTCCTTTTTCCTGGTTCCTGGTGCACACAGGTTTTGTGTGTGCACAAAAGCCAAGCGTGAACAGCCAAGAGCCTGTTTCTCAAGTCCTGTGGAAGTTTTGTAATGAAATACCACTGGCCTCCAACGTCTAATTTCCTGGAGGTTCTCAGTCCCTTTGTCAGATCCCCAGGTTGGGAAATCTATTGTGGGTGCTAGAACTTTCTTAACAGTGTGAGAATTTCTTTGGTATAATTGTTCTGCAGTTTGTGGGTCATCTGCTCGGTGTCTCTGTGATGGGTCTAATGGCAACTTCCTCCAAGAGGGCTTATGCCATGTGCTGTGTGACCCAGGTCTGCTGCAGCCAGAGCTCTTGTCCATGTGGCAGCCCACTGCTGACCCTTGCCTCCGCAGGAGATACTCAAACACTCAAAGGCAGGTCTGGTCAGTCTCTGTGGGGCCTCTGTGTCCTGGTGCACAGGTTTGTTTGAGCCCTCCAAGGGTCTCTGGGGGGCATGGGGTTTGATTCTAAATGCAATTTTGCCCCTCCTACCATCTTATTGGTGCATCTCCTTTGCCCTTGGACGTGGGGTATCTTTTTTTGGTGGGATCCAACATTCTCCTGTAGATGGTTGTTTCACAGAGAGTTGCAATTTTGGAGTTCTTGCAGGAGAAGATGACCACATGTCCTTCTACTCAGCCATCTTTCCCCTTATAAGTCGTCACAGAATGTTGAGTGTAGTTGCCTGTGCTACACAGTGGGTCCTTGTTGATTATCTGTTTTACCGTAATTTTTAAAAATGTTGATTTTACTCATTTATTGTATTTATCTGTTTTTGGCTGAACTGTCTTTGTTGCTGTGCGTGGGTTTCCTCTGGTTGCAGTGAGTGGGGCTACTCTTCCTTGTGCTGGGAGGGCTTCTCATTGCAGTGTCTTCTCTTGTTGTGGAGCACAGGCCTCAGGGTGCACGGGCTTCTGTGGTTGCAGCACATGGGCTCAGCAGTGGTGGCTCCCAGGCTCTCAAGCACAGGCTCAATAGTTGACTGACAAGCCCTCACACTGCAACCAGGAGAAGCCCACACTCTCCTCAGCTAAAGGAAAGTCCACGCAGCAGCAAAGACCCAGTGCAACCAAAAATAGACAATAAATAAACAAATAAAATTATAGAATAACAACAGCAATGCACCCCACAAAAGTCAGAGCTGGTGTCAGGGAGCGGGCAGTTAGGGCTGCTCATCTCTGGTGCATTGCGCTGCTGCTTTCTCCCTGAAATGCAAAAAGAAGGAAAACTGCAAGGGGGGGGGGCGCTGTGGGAAAGGCAAGCACCAGGGTGTGAGTAGCATGGGGTTAGCGGAGAATAGGTGCAGGATGTAGCTCAAGCAGAGTTAGGGAGCAGAAAAGCAGACTTAGTTACCGGGTACAGATTAGGGGCAGTGAAGGAAACCTAGGAGGGAGCCAGCCTGCTCACTGTTCTCTTTATCTTCTTTGTTCTCAGGAAAGAAAAGAAAATCATTTCTCTCTTTTCCTTTTTACTGCAACACTGATAGAAGCAACTTAGATGAGAAGGAGTGGCCTTCAGGAGCCCAACCTCATTCTACAGTTCTTGTATAAAAGCAGTGAGTTTGAGACATCACCAGGAGAAAAGCAGACATTTAATAACTTGTATACCTCCTCTATGGAGAAGGCAATGGCACCCCACTCCAGCACTCTTGCCTGGAAAATCCCATGAGTGGAGGAGCCTGGTAGGCTGCAGTCCACGGCGTTGCACAGAGTCAGACACGACTGAGCGAATTCACTTTCGGTTCTCACTTTCATGCATTGGAGAAGGAAATGGCAACCCACTCCAGTGTTCTTGCCTGGAGAATCCCAGGGACAGGGGAGCCTAATGGGCTGCCGTCTATGGGGTCGCACAGAGTCGGACATGACTGAAGCAACTTAGCAGCATCAGCAGCAGCAGCAGCATACCTCCTGTATATAGGGGAACTATCCAGGAAACCTGAGTCACTCCCTGAAATGTCCAAAGCCATCACCTCAAGTACGATCTTTAGAGAAAAATAAAAGAAAGACCTTGGGGAAAGGGGGAAGCCTGTTGTGACAGGTTATCATGCAAACATAGTAAAGAAATGTATGATTGTTGCAGATTTAAGTCAGGACCTCTCCACTGGTGAGAATTACTTGAGAGTTACTCATCATCTACTTCTAGTGCAGAGAGGGATAGCCCTTAAATATGTAGAGTTCTCTGTTGTAAATGTTCTTCACAAAAAGGCAATTGCTACTTAGTTTTATGAAATTTCTGTTTTTTCTTTTTTAAAAGTTAGACTGAAATAATCCTTATGCCAGAGAGGCATATTTTGGGGTGGCATATTCTACTCATCTTATCATGGATGTACCCCACTTTGCTTATGCTTTCATGTATTGAAGGATATCCTGATTTTCTTTTCAATTTTTTCGCTATTATGAATAGTGCTGCTGTGCATAATTGCATCCTTGTTTGAATTTGGGACAAATTTTCAAAGCAGTTGACAACACTGAACACATGATTGTTGGGTCCGGTGTTTTGGCTTTGGAAAACGCTGCCCAGCTGTGTTATAAAGTGGCCGTCCATACACCCCACCAGCAGTGAGGGAGATTTCTTGTTCCTCATCCCCCAGCAGTGGATATTGTCATGTGTATGGAGTTTAGTAGTCCTAAGAAGTGTGGTGTGATACTTCATGATTTTCACTCAATGTTCCCTAGTTCAGTTCAGTTCAGCTCAGTTGCTCAGTCATGTCTGACTCTTTGTGACCCCATGCACTGCAGCAGGCCAGGCTTCCCTTTCCATCACCAACTCCCAGAGCATGCTCAACTCATGTCCATCGAGTCACTGATGCCATCCAACCATCTCATCCTCTGTCATCCCCCTTTCCTCTCGCCTTCAATCTTTCCCAACATCAGGGTCTTTTCAAATGAGTCAACTCTTCACATCAGGAGGCCTAAGTATTGGAGCTTCAGCTTCAGCATCAATCCTCCCAATGACTATTCAGGACTGATTTCCTTTAGGAATGACTGGTAGGATCTCCTTGCAGTCCAAGGGACTCTCAAGAGTCTTCTCCAACACCACAGTTCAAAAGCATCAATTTTTTGGCACTCAGCTTTCTTTATGGCCCAACTCTCACATCCATACATGACTACTAGAAAAATCATAGGTTTGACTAGATGGACCTTTGTTGGCAAAGTAATGTCTCTGTTTTTTAATATACTGTCTAGGTTGGTCATAGCTTTTCTTCCAAGGAACAAACGTCTTTTAATTTTATGGCTGCAGTCACCAACTGCAGTGATTTTGGAGCCCAAGAAAATAAAGTCTCTCACTGTTTCCATTGTTTCCCCATCTATTTTCCATGAAGTGATGGGACTGGATGCCATGATCTTAGTTTTCTGAACGTTGACTTTTAAGCCTACTTTTTCACTCTCCTTTTTCACTTTCATCTAGAGGCTCTTTAGTTCCTCTTCACTTTCTGCTATAAGGGTGGTGTCATCTACCTCTCTGTTTATTGATATTTCTCCTGGCAATCTTGATTCTAGCTTGTGCTTCATCCAGCCTGGCATTTCTCATGATGTACTCTGAATGTAAGTTAAATAAGCGGGGTGGCACTATACAGTCTTGATATACTTATTTCCAAATTTAGAATCAGTCCAGTGATCCATGTCTGGTTCTAACTGTTGCTTCTTGAGTGGGATAAAGTTTTGCAGGAGGCAGATAAATGGTCTCATATTCCCATCTGCTTAAGAATTTTCCACAGTTTGTTGTGACTCACACAGTCAAAGGCTTTAGCATAGTCAATGAAGCAGAAGTAGATGTTTTTCTGGAATTCTCTTGCTTTTTTATAATCCAGTGGATGTTGGCAATTTGATCTCTGGTCCCTTTGGCTTTTCTAAATCCAGCTTGAACATCTGGAATTTCTTGGTTCATGGACTGTTGAAGCCTCGCTTGGAGAATTTTGAGCATTACTTTGCTAGCATGTGAAATCAGTGCAGCTGTGTGGTAGTTTGAACATTCCTTGGCATTGCCCTTTTTTGGGACTGGAATGAAAACTGAGCTTTTCCAGTCCTGTGGCCACTGCTGTGTTTTCCAAATTTCCTGGGATATTGGGTGCAGAACTTTAACAGCATCATCTTTCAGGATTTCCAATAGCTCAGCTGGAATTCCATCACCTTCACTAGCTTTGTTCATAGAGATGCTTCCTAAGGCCCAGTTGACTTCACACTCTAGGCTGTCTGGCTCTAGGTGAGTGATCAAATCATCATGGTTGTCTGGGTCATTAAGATCTTTTTTTGTATAGTTTTGTGTATTCTTGCCACCTCTTCTTAATATCTTCTGCTTCCATTAGGTCCATATCATTCCTGTCCTTTATTGAGCCCATCTTTGCATGAAATGTTCCCTTGGTATCTCTAATTTTCTTTACACATATTAGAATATTTTAACTGGGATGGGTGGAGAATGTTCAGGAGCAGCTAGCCCAGGGATCAGGCAGCATTTACTTCAAGATGACTCTGCCTGGTCCCCCAGCTTCCCACTGAGGACCCTCCTTGTGGGAGTGGGGGTGGGGGGTTAGGAGGGTAGAGGAGGGGGTCAGAAGTGTGGAGGAGGGGGTCAGGAGTGTGGAGGAGGTGTGGGAAAGTGGAAGGGCTGCTGTCTCCATTTAAGTCCCCACCCCCGACCATCTTCAGAATTGCTCATTGGTGTAGCAAGCATCCTAATTGGGTTTTCACCTGTGTAACAGTGGGTTATTAATGAGCAATGTGAACAGTGACATTAAATGTCCCCAGTCAGGACTAGATACTTACTATGCCACATACAGGTATAAGAACCTGGGGAGGCATGTGCAGCCAGTACCCCTAGGGACAAGGTTCAGACTTGACCCCTCAACATTTTGGGGCCCATCCACTGCTTTAGTATTTCTGAGGGCCCAGTTCTGACTCTAACGGTTCTGTAATCCAGCCTCCATCCTCCTTTAGTGAGACCCACACTTCTAGGACCCTACAGAGCAGGGCCTGTGTAAGTTCTCTGTAATCCAGCCTCCATCCTCCTTTAGTGAGACCCACACTTCTAGGACCCTACAGAGCAGGGCCTGTGTGAGTTCTCTATAATCCAGCCTCCATCCTCCTTTAGTGAGACCCACACTTCTAGGACCCTACAGAGCAGGGCCTGTGTGAGTTCTCTGTGGCTTCTCTAACAGATGACCACATGTTGGGAGATTTAAAGCAACAGGAGTTCATCCTCCCACAGTCCTGGAGACCAGACACCTGAGACCAAGGTGGCGCAGGGCTGAGGTCCCTCCAGAGGCTCCAGGATGGGGTCCTTCCTGCCTTCTCCAGCCTTGGGGCTCCAGGGTCCCGGGGCTTGGGACCCCTCAAGCCCCTCCCTCCCACCTCTGCCTCCATCTTCACGGGGCTTCTCACCTACGTCCTCTTCCATCTCCTATAAGGGCTCCAGCCTTGGGGCTCCAGGGGTCCTGGGGCTTGGGGCCCCTCCTTCCCACCCCTGCCTCCATCTTCATGAGGCTTCTCATCCACGTCCCCTTCCATCTCCTATAAGGACTATGTCAGCTGGACTGAAGGTCACCCCCGCCCCGGATGCCCTGACCTTGAGACCCTGACTCCATCTGCAAAGACCCTTTTCCCAGATATGGCCCTGTTCCCGTGTTCTGGGGGGGGGGCATATCTTTTGGGGGCTGCCATTCACCCAATTATCTGTATATAAAATAACCTCATTTTAGGAGTTCACCACAGGCCTGTATAGACGGGCACAGACAGCGGCCACACACGTGGGGTCTGGAGAGAATGAGGGTCCTGGAGTCACCTGGAACCAATCAGGCCTGGCTTCATCGGGTGAGGGGAATCACAGGGAGGAGCGGGCATGGTCGTGTTCAGGCTTCAAAAAGACCATGTTGGGTGGAATGTGAGATGCACCGTGAGGGCAGGGAGCTTTGTGGGGCCTGATGGAGGGAGTAGGCTTGGGCCAGGGCCGTGGGTGTAGAGGGGAATTAGTGTGGGGGTTGGCCATATGCCCTGGAGAAGGAGCTGACAGTCCCTGGGGCACGAGGAACTGGGAACCTGGGAGGCGTCTGTGTTACTGAACCAAGTCCACCCACCTGAGTGCAGTAAAGCCAGTCGCCTGACACCAGGTGCCGTAAAGGAAAGGGCAGCATTAATTGTAAAGGCACCAGTACGCGGAGACAGGGAGCTCGTGCTCTACACCCTGAGATCCCTGAAGGGCTTCAGGAAAGCAGTTTTATGGCCACATGAGGGAGGGGGGCGGTCACAGAGTATGTGATTCGCTGGTGCACGGTTCCCTGGTTGGTGAGGTAACAGGTGGCTAACCTCACAAATCCTCAGGCACTGGGCACTCTGGGGGTGACGTGTTCATGCTCATCAAGTAGTTAACTTCTTCCACTCAGTGGGGCTTTTAGCAGTGGCAAAACACCTCCCTGAGTGTGCCTCAGCTACTGTCATCGCCATACTTCAGAGAGGGGCTACGGCAGAGGATACGGGACGGGGTCTGTCCTGGGAGGGCCACCTAGGCTCCTGCTCGGTTTCACCAGGTGTCTGGGCTCAGCAGCTGGAGAAGCTGGGGCTGCCTCCTGGGCGTGGGGAGCAGCAGGATCGCAGTCCTCAAGGGGCCTGTTAGTCCCCAGGATGAGATGGGGAGGCTGTGGATGGACAGATGCACCTGGCCTGGGAGAGGGCTGCAGGCTGGAAATGTCACTGGAATCATCGCAGGGAGGAAGGGGAAAGGCCAGGAGGGGGCAGGTGGGTTATAGCACCTACATGCAGGTGATGGTGGTCCTGTTGGACACAACTCAGAGCCGTAAGGAGTGGCGGTCAGGGGCTCAGCTCCGTCCTCTTGTTCTCTGCTTATCTGTGACTCCCCGCTCCTGCAGCGAGGAGCCGGTCCCCCACCGTCTGCATCTGTCAGCTCTTTTCTCCTCTTCAGATTACGTGTACAGCGGTCTCAGGATTGCTAGCTACTGCACTCTGGAAAGATCCCTAAAATGAAGCCCAGTGTTTATGTGCAGGCCATTTGCCTTTTGTGTATCCATTCACTCATTTCCAAAATCACCACAATTTGCCCCATCTCCTACAGTGAGGTATCCTTTCAGTGCATTTCTAACATGGTTAGGTCTTGTTGCATTGTGTATTCTGTCCTGAGACTCTCCTACACCCTAAATAACTGTACTTGAATAGATTGTTTGATCCCTTGGGCTGTACAAATCGATGAGTGTAGACAAGTGCATAGTGACAGGTGTCCATCCTAAAGCATCACAGGGAACGCTTCAGCCCCCTTCAGCAGACGACCTGCTTATCATCAATATAGTGACAGGTATCCGTCCTGAGGCATCACAGGGAATGCTTCAGCCCCCTTCAGCAGATGACCTGCTTATCATCTATGTAGCTTTGCTTTTCCTAGAATGTCATAGATGAGGTCATACTCCAGACTGTGTTCTTTCACTGAGTGATATGCATGTGAGAGTTAACCATACTTTTCAAGGTTTGGTGAGTAAGGAATGAGCTCCTTACTACTGATGAGTAATACTCCATTGCATGCGTATGGGAGGAAAAACAGTTTTCACTCTGCTCTTCCATAATACAAGACAAATTACCAGGAGAAAAAAAACAGAAGCATACGTCCTCTATGCTTCCCTGGTGGCTTTGTGGTAAAGAATCTGCCTGTAATACAGGAGACTTGGGTTGGACCCCTGGGTTGGGAAGATCCCCTGGAGAAGGAAACGGCAACCCACTCCAGTATTCTTGCCTGGGGAATCCCATGGACAGGGGAACCTGGCTGGCTACAGTCCGTGGGGTCGCAAAGAAGTGAACATGACTTAGTGACTAAAACAACAAATAGCTTCTGTATACAGGGGAGCTACCAAAGAAACCTGAGTCACTCCCTGAAATGCCCAAAGTCATCACCTTAAATGCCGTCTTCAGCTAAAAGCAAGACCCTGAAGAATGGGAGAAGCCCATTATGGAAGGTAATTACACAAAACACAGTAAAGAAGGGTATGATTGTTTATAGATTTAAGCCGGGACCTCTCCATTGATAAGTTACTTGAGTTTTAATTATCCTTTTATTTCTGGTGCTAACAGGGACAACCCTTAAATGCAGAGATTTCTCTGTTGTAAATGTCCATCACAAAACGGCAATTGCTACTTAGTTTGCTGAGAGTCCTCTTTTTTTTTTTTTCCATGGAAGTGGACTTCAGCAACCCTCACAGCAGAGAGGCATATTTGGGGGTGGCATGTCCTACTTGCTTTGACATGGATATATCCCTATTTAATTATGCATTCATCTATTGAAGGATACCCTGATTACTTCAAGCTTTTAACTGTTATGGATAGTGCTGCTGTGCCTACGTTCATCTTTGTTTGCGTTTGGGCATGGATTTTTCAAAGCAGTTTTCTAAATACTGGAAGTACGATTGTTGGATCCCAAGGTGAGGTGTGTTTAGCTCTGGAGAAAACTGCCTAGCTGTGTTACAAGGAGGCTGTGCATGCGTCCCACCAGCAGTGAGGGAGTGTTCCTGCTATTCCTCAGCCTCCAGCAATTGGTATTGTCATATATTTAGAGCTTAGCAGCCGTAATATGTGAAGTGTGATAGCTTGTGACTTTGATTTGTAATTCCCCAATGGTGTATGATGTTGAGTGTGTTTCTCTTTTGTATTATCTGTATAACGTTTTTTTGGCTGGGTATCTGTTCAGATCTTTACTTACTGTTTATAGGGTTAAGAGGTCTTCGTCTATTTTGTGTCCAAATCCTGTATCAAATATGAATTTTGCAAGTATTTTCTCCCAGTTTGTGGCTTGTATTTTGATTTTCGGAATGAGGTTTTTCAGAATAGACATCTTTATTTCTATAAAGTCCACAGTATTTTTCTTTTGTGGACTGACAGCTTGTGTGTTAAAACTCATTGCTCATGATCTACAGGCCAAACCCAGGGGCATGTGGATTTCCTATGTTTATGTCCACAGTTTTGATAGTTTCAAAATTTAAATGTCTGTTAATAAATTTGAGCGAATTTGGTGACTACATTTCATTCTATATAGTTTCAAGTTAATTATCCCTTAACTATTTTGGAGAAGTTTTGGATATTGGCAACATTTCAGTTTGAATTTCCGTAGTTTAATGGACCTAGCGGAACTGCCCTGAGGGGCGGAGTCTCCGCTGAGCTGTGCCTGCGCGGGTGAGGGAGGCTTGAGCTGCAGTTCCCATTGGCTGGCAGGGAGCGAGAGCCCGCCTCCCCGACCCACCCCCACCCCAGGCGGAGTTCCCGCTCCGCCTTAGCGCCTGGCTGCCTGCGGTTGCTGCCGGGAGTCTGGTCTCCTCAGGACCCGTTGGGGCTTCAGTTTTGGGATATTGTGGGACTCAGTTCAGGAGGACAGGGAGTCTGGTCTCCTCAGGACCTGCTCAGGTTTTGGCCTTGGGACGTTGTGGGGTTCACTTCAGGCTGACAGGAGATGGGTCTCCTCAGGACCCACTGGTGTTTCGGCTTTGGGACATTGTGGGGTTAGTTCAGGCTGAATGGGTGTCCTTCTAAAGCACCGGGAATAAACGTGATGCCCCAGGAAGCTGTATCACAGGCACTCTGTTTTGCGTCCCCGTGCCTGGAACTGGGGCCGTGCAGGCTCCAGTTAGAGACGCCTGTAGGCATGTGGTCCTTGGAGTTATTCAGAGCAACTAAACGGAAAACGGTCTAAGTGACTCCCGACATGGACAGTGCGGTCGTAAAGGGGAAAGGCTTGAGCCGCATTGCAGGACCGGAATACGGAAAGTGTGTGCTAGCTTCCTGCACTCGCGTTCCAGAACACTTCCAGAAGGACCGAGGGATCTCCGAGGCCCTTACTAAGAGACCAGAGTCCGTGGCCGTCCCCGCGCAGCTGTCTCCTGACCGTCGCGCAGGGTACCTTTCCATGGCGAGTTCCCCTGTTTACAACGGGCGGTGGAGCAGCCCCTCTGAGAGGCTGGACCATGGTGGGAGCTGCTGAGCAGCTCAGGTCCTGGGGAGGCTCCTGTGAGCCCCACGTTTCAGGGGGAGGAGTCAGGAGACACAGCAGCCCAGAAGGGCGAGGGCCAAGGAAAGGGCCTTGAAAAAGCTAAGTTCCAGCTTCCCACGAACCAGGTGTTTCCACTTTAGGTGGTGCGTCTGTCTGTCAGATGTCTGTCCCGGCGCTTGCACATGGGCTCCTGGAAGCCCCGGGCGGCTGCATGTGGCCCAGGGGCCCCGTGTGCCGGGCTGTCACCGCGCAGTGACGCTGCCCGTGTGTCCACACCAGACCAGTCGGAGAGGACCTTCCTCCAGGCCCAGAGAGCGGGCTGAGAAGCAAGAGGGCTGGGACGGGGTGGGGGCCCTGCTGTGCCCTTTATCTTCCCTGCTCTGGCTTTCTTTGCGCTAAGATCCTCAGGACCTGCTGGTGCTTCAGCTCTCATCAGCCTATGCCGTCCCTGCCACCAACAAAGAGTGAGTTTTTTTCCATGCATTTCTAAGTCATTTAGACTCTGCCGCATTCTGTGTTTCATTCTGTAACACTCTCATGTCCTAAATAACTACATTTGAATAGATTATGATTTACTAAGTGAGGTCTAAAGATCTATGGGTTTATACAAATGCACAGTGGTAGATACTCATCTGTAATGTCAGTTCAATCGCTCAGTTGTGTCTGACTCTGTGTGACCCTATGCACTGCAGCCCGCCAAGCTTCCCTGTCCATCACCAACTCCCGGAGCTTACTCAAACTCACGTCCATCGAGTCGGTGATGCCATCCAACCATTTCATCTGTAATGTATCAGATGGAATATTGACCCTCCTACCTCATATTCTTTTTCTAAGTCTGTTTTGCCTTTTTCAGAATGTCGTATAAATGGGGTCACTAGTGTGTAGACTGGATTCTTTCACTTAGCAATATACATGTAAGATTCATCCATGGTTTCTTCTTGGTTTGATGGTTCATTCCGTTGTATTTCCGAATACTATTCCATTGCATGTGTATTGGAGGAAAAATTATGTTCCCTTTATATTTCTCTTTTCCTCACTGAGACTTTCCCCTGCAATGAAAGGCAGATGAACTGGAGGAAAACAGAAGCTTATTACCATGCATACTCCCTATATGCTTGTAAGGTACCTAGGAAAACCTGAAATGGCCCAAGCCTGTAACTTATGTGCTATCTTTACCAAGAACAAAACAAAGATATGAGGGGGTGGTGGTGGAGTGATTTGGGGGGTTTGGAGGCAAAGCACAGTAAACAAGGGTCTGGATATTATGCAGAATTACATCCAGGCCATCTCCATGGACTAGCTTCTCTGAAGACTTAGTTATCCTTCCATTTCTGGTACACAGGTGGAGACAGCCTTACAAGTGGAGATTTCCCTAATAAATGTAAATTTAATTCCTAATAGGGCACTTTCAAACATTCTCCTGGATCTGCTGTTTTTTAAATGTCAGTCCAGAATTATGCTGTTAAAAAGACACAGCTTGGGGTGGCATATTCTGCTCCCCTTGATGTATATGTGCCCTAACTTGCTTATTAATTCATTTACAGAAGATCATTCTGATGTCTTTCAGTTTTTAACCAATTTTTAACCCAGAATAAAGCTACTGTGAATTATCTTATGCTAGTTTTTGTTTGAACACAGTTTTTCAAAGCTGTTGTCTAAATACAAGAGGTGTAGTATTGCATCCTAGATGAGTCTGTTTAGCTTTGGAAAAAGCTGTCAGACTGTCTTCCAAAGGTGGCTGTGCACGCATCCCACCAGGATCCTGAGTATGTCTCTTATGGTGGTTTACTCTCAGTGTACCCTCTGTGGCCAGGTGTTTTTCATGGTTGCTTACTCTCAGAGTACCCTCTGTGGCCAGGTGTCTGTTTCAGTTTAGTTCAGTTCAGTCACTCAGTCATGTCTGACTCTTTGCGACCCCATGAATCGCAGCACGCCAGGCCTCCCTGTTCATCACCATCTCCCGGAGTTCACTCAGACTCATGTCCATCAAGTCCATGATGCCATCCAGCGATCTCATCCTCAGTCGTCCCCTTCTCCTCCTGCCCCCAATCCCTCCCAGCATCAGAGTCTTTTCAGTCTTTAGTAATTACTAACGGGTTTGTTTGCTCTAGAGTTCTTGGTATAATTTGAGTACAAATTCTTTATCAGATACGCATTAAAAAAATTTTTTTTTATGTTTCACTGCTCTGGGTCTTCGTTGTGTGGCTTTTGTCTAGTTGTGCCTAGCAGGGGCTCTGCTAGTTGTGGTGTGGGCTTCTCATGGGTGGCGCCTGTTGTTGTGGGTCCTTGTTGTGTGGCTTTTGTCTAGTTGTGGCGAGCAGGGGCTGCGCTAGTTGTGGTGTGGGCTTCTCATGGGTGGCGCCTGTTGTTGTGGGTCCTTGTTGTGTGGCTTTTGTTTAGTTGTGGCTAGCAGGGGCTGCCCTAGTTGTGGTGTGGGCTTCTCACGGGTGGCGCCTGTTGTTGTGGGTCCTTGTTGTGTGGATTTTGTCTAGTTGTGGCGGGCAGGGGCTGCCCTAGTTGTGGTGTGGGCTTCTCATGGGTGGCGCCTGTTGTTGTGGGTCCTTGTTGTGTGGATTTTGTCTAGTTGTGGCGAGCAGGGGCTGCACTAGTTGTGGAGTGTGGGCTTCTCACTGGTGGCGCCTGTTGTGGGACACAGGCTCTGGGGCTCATGGGCTCAGCAGTTGCAGCTTCCGGCATCTAGAACACAGGCTCAGTGGTTGCGGTGTGTGGGCTTAGCTGCTCCACAGCATGGACAGGGATCCAACCTGCGTCCCCTGCATTGGCAGGAAGATTCTCTAATACTCAGCCACGAGGGAAGCCCTCAGCCGTGTTTTAAACTCGTTCCCACACCCGTATCTGGGGAGAGAGGCCAGGACCAAGAGGCCTGGGAGCTGGCGGTGCTCAGCCATGTTTAGACTCTAGTTTCCACACCCGTATCTGGGGAGAGAGGCCAGGACCAAGAGGCCTGGTTCCCACACCCGTATCTGGTGAGAGAGGCCAGGACCAAGAGGCCTGGGAGCTGGGGGTGCTCAGCCACAGTTCTGGCTGTGCCGGCGAAAGCTTCAGGGCCTTTGGTGAGCGCCTCAACTTTCCTGGGACTGTTTCCTCTCTTCAAAAGTGCCTTGCTGTTGGACTGTAGCCCGCCAGGCTCCTCTGTCCATGGGATTGCCCAGACAAGAATACTGGAGTGGGTGCCATTTCCTTCTGCACAGATACACATTTGGAAGATATTTTCTCCTGGTTTGTGGTTTTGATGCAGGAAGGGGGGACCCCTTCCATGGCCTGAGAGCAGGCTCTTGTCTGATACTTGGAATGAATTGTCCGAGGAGACGTGTGCTGTCAGAGCAAGAGATTTTATTGGGAAGGGCTGCCTGGGTGGAGGGCGGGAGGGTGAGGGAAGCTGAGAGAACTGCTCTGCCACGTGGCTCGCAGTCTCAGGTTTTATGGGCATTGGGTTAGTTTCTGGTTTGTCTCTGGCCAGTCTTTCTGAATTGGGGTCCCTCCTGGTGGCATATGCATCACTCATCCAAGGTGGATTCTGGCAAGGAGGATCCTGGAAGGCTGGTAAGACCTATGGATTGGAGTCTCCTGTCTCCTTTGACCTTTCCCTTCCTGGTTGGTGGTAGCTTGTTAGTTCCTTGTTCTTACCCAGCACCTCCTGTTGTAAGATGACTCCTGCAAGTGGTTTCTCTGGTGCCTGGCAAGGACGGGCAGGTGGTCTTGGTTAGTGGTTCCCCTAACACTTTGTCCTTTGGTTTTCTTGAGCAAGGGAGTGAATGTATACATTTTAAAAGTCCGTGTTTTAATTTAATTTAAAAAATTTTGTATATTGGCTTTTTTGTTGTGTTTTAGAACTCATCACCAGACTCAAGGCCATGTAGATCTTTAGTTGTTTTCTAAAATGTTGATAGTTTTTAATTGAAATGTGGTGTCAGTTGCAAAGTTTGTGTTTATGTTCTTTTCATTCCTTATGGTTTTTAATCAATTGTTCCCTGGCCGTGTGTTGAGCAGTGTTTTGGAGTTTTTTGGCTCCGTTTCAGTTTGGACTTCCAGTCTGAGCGCTCACCGCAGAGCTGCTTCTGGGTGAGCCCTCTGGGGTCGGTGAGCGCGGGGCTGCCTGCTCTTCTCTGGCGGCCCGCAGGGGGCGCCAATCCGCTCTGACCGCGGACACAGGACGCTTTGCCTTCAGACTCGGTTCGGTGAGCAGCTGGCGGGAGCTTCGTCTCCTCACGGCCCCTCAGGGCTCGGGCTCCTGGGTAACGGGGCTGCGTCCAGACTGAGAGGAGCGGGGTTGCCTCAGTGCCCGCCAGCAGGGAGCTGGGCAATGAGCATCACAACTTCCCTTGAACTTCGTCTGGGTAAGTCTTGGCCTCTATAAGAAAGTTTCAAGCCTGTTTGATCTGATTTTCTTTTGTGATATTGACATGGTTGTTTTGAAAAATAATTTACTTTTCAGTAACTTAAAACGTGCAGGAAACTCTTAATAATGGTAAAAAAATACTCACATTTGCACATCACCTAAAATACTCCATGCGTTTCATCCAAAATGGGTGCATTCTCCTGTGGAACCAGCACATATTCTCCAAAATCAGGAAATCATATAGTTTCTACATTATAACGTAATCCACAGCCCCACTTCCACTTTCAGCAATTGTCCAGTTGTATGAATATATCTTTTTTCCCATCCTCATCCAATTTTTTTTTAGACCATTACTGAGATTTTCAGACATTGGACAAACTTGGTGGGTGTAAAGCAGACATGGTGAATGTGGGATCCGGGTGGCCTTTTCTTATGTATTTTTTCACTAAAGATGTTTTTAATGTTTATTCATGTTGTAACATGTATCAATACTACATTGTGTTTCCCCATAGTAATTAAAAATAAATAACATGCCATTTACCATTTACATATTTGTAAGCATACAGTGTTGGAGTATGAACTACCTTTACTTGTTTTGCAGACCAGTTTAATAACGTGCACCTTGTGTGTGCTTTGGAGAAACTTGGGAGACTGAGCCAGTGACTGAAATGGCCCAAGATATCACCTTAGATACCATCTTCATCTAAAAACAAAACAGGGGCTTCCTGGTGGTCCAGTGGCTAAGACTGGACACTCCTCAAGAAGCAGGCACAGGTTCCATCCCTGATCAGAGAACTAGGTCTCCCATGCCACAGTGAAGAGTTTGCATGCTGCTGCTAAATATCTGGCTTGCCTCAATGAAGGTCAACCTGGCATGGCCAAATAAAAAAACAAATAAATATTAAAAAATAAAACTAAAGGAAAGGAAGGGTATCGTTGTTGTGCAGATTAATGTCTTAGCTTTCCCTATTGATAAAAAAAGAGTTTCACAAGACTGTCATCCTTCTATCTGATACATACAGAGAATTCCTTTGAAATGAGATTTCTCTTGTAAAGGTGACTCAGAAGAGCTGTCTTGACTTGGGTTTCAGAGATGATCATGTGTCCTCTTAAAAAAAAAGTTAATTAAGTCCAACTAATTCTCATGCTGAAGGGGTATATTTTGGGGTAGCATTTGCTCCCCTTCTCTTTGGATGTATCCCAATTTGCTTACATAGTCATCTACTAAAGACATCCTGATAGTTGAAAGCTTTTCGCTATTACAAGTAGAGCTCTTGTGTATAATTGTGTGAAAATTTTTGTCTGGACACTTTCAAAGCTGTTTACTAAGCACTAGACATGTAGTGTTCAGGTCACAGGTGAGCCTTGTTTAGTTGAGGAAAAATCCAGCTGTATTTCTCCGTGGCACATGGGATCTTCCTGGGTAAGGGATCGAACTAGACTGTCTTGCATCGTCAGGCAGGTTCGTCAGCACTGAGCCACAGGAGAAGCCTCGCCACCGCCCCGCCCCCCTTTTCTGAGTTTACTGGATCCAATAGGTGTGCAGTGCTACTTCACTGTTGCTTTAGTTTGTAATTTCCTTATGATACATGATTTTGAGTATTTTTGATATAGTGATTTACTATCTTTATATTTCCTTTGGCCAGGTCTCAGCAGTGGCCACAGGACTGGAAAAGGTCCATTTTCATTCCAATCCCAAAGAAAGGCAATGCCAA
Source organism: Capricornis sumatraensis (assembly GCF_032405125.1). NCBI lineage: Eukaryota > Metazoa > Chordata > Mammalia > Artiodactyla > Bovidae > Capricornis > Capricornis sumatraensis. The sequence continues at coordinate 121,765,536 of NC_091074.1, forward strand.
AGAATGCTCAAACTACCGCACAATTGCACTCATCTCACATGCTAGTAAAGTAATGCTCAAAATTCTCCAAGCCAGGCTTCATCAATACGTGAACCGTGAACTCCCTGATGTTCAAGTTGGTTTTAGAAAAGGCAGAGGAACCAGAGATCAAATTGCCAACATCCGCTGGATCATGGAAAAAGCAAGAGAGTTCCAGAAAAAACATCTATTTCTGCTTTATTGACTATGCCAAAGCCTTTGACTGTGTGGATCACAAGAAACTGTGGAAAATTCTTCAAGATGGGAATACCAGACCACCTAACCTGCCTCTTGAGAAATCTGTATGCAGGTCAGGAAGCAACAGTTAGAACTGGACATGGAACAACAGACTGGTTCCAAATAGGAAAAGGAGTACGTCAAGGCTGTATATTGTCACCCTGATTATTTAACTTCTATGCAGAGTACATCATGAGAAACGATGGACTGGAAGAAACACAGGCTGGAATCAAGATTGCTGGGAGAAATATCAATAACCTCAGACATGCAGATGACACCACCCTTATGGCAGAAAGTGAAGAGGAACTAAAAAGCCTCTTGATGAAAGTGAAAGAGGAGAGTGAAAAAGTTGGCTTAAAGCTCAACATTCAGAAAATGAAGATCATGGCATCCGGTCACATCACTTCATGGGAAATAGATGGGGAAACAGTGGAAACAGTGACTTTATTTTTTGGGGGGCCCCCAAATCACTGCAGATAGTGACTGCAGCCATGAAATTAAAAGACGCTTACTCCCTGGAAGAAAAGTTATGACCAACCTAAATAGTATATTCAAAAGCAGAAACATTACTTTGCCGACTAAGGTCCGTCTAGTCAAGGCTATGGTTTTTCTCGTGGTCATGTATGGATGTGAGAGTGGGACTGTGAAGAAGGCTGAGCACCAAAGAATTGATGCTTTTGAACTGTGGTGTTGGAAAAGACTCTTGGGAGTCCCTTGGACTGTAAGGAGATCCAACCAGTCCATTCTGAAGGAGGTCAGCCCTGGGATTTCTTTGGAAGGAATGATGCTAAAGCTGAAGCTCCAGTACTTTGGGTACCTTATGCGAAGAGTTGACTCATTGGAAAAGACTCTGATGCTGGGAGGGATTGGAGGCAGGAGGAGAAGGGGATGACTGAGGGTGAGATGGCTGGATGGCATTACTGACTCAATGTACGTGGGTCTGAATGAACTCCAGGAGATGGTGATGGACAGGGAGGCCTGGCGTGCTGCGATTCATGGGGTCGCAAAGAGTCGGACACGACTGAGTGACTGAACTGAACTGAACTGAACTGAATGAGGTTGTTTGTTCCAGATTTTTTGGTATAGTTGGAGTACAATCCAGAAGTAGATTTTTTTTTTTTTGGAACACCTTTGCTTTCTCCATGATTCAGTGAATGTTGTCAACTTGATCTCTACACTTACAGTAATAAAAGAACCATTGCTGTTTAGAATGCGGGAGCTTCAGGGAAGTCATTAGGTCATGAAGGCTTTGCTTTGCCCTCATGAACTGAATTAGTGCCTGCTCATGCTTAGTCGTGTCCAACTCTGTGACACCATGGACTGTAACCCGCCAGGTTCCTCTGTCCATGTGGTTCTCCAGGCAAGAATACTGAAGTGGGTTGCCATTTCCTGATCCAGGGAACATTCCCTACACAAGGATCAAACTCAGGACTCCTGCATTGCAGGAATATTCTTTACTTTCCGAGCTACTAGGGAAGCCCATGAACTGGATTAATGCCCTCATAAAAGAGCCCAGGGCACTCCCTTGCTCCATGTGATGTGTGGGCACAACAAAAAGACAGCCATCTACAAACCAGGAAGAATGCTTTCATCAGAACCCAATCCAGTCTTAGACTTCCAGCTTTCAGAACAGTGATAAATAAATGCTTATGTTATAATTACTATAGCAGTCCAAACAAGCTAAAACAATCATCAACATAATGTTCAGATGTCAACAGAGTTTTCACCAGAAAACTATACATGAAAGAATGTGTTTCATTTTATTCCACTTGTGTAAAATTCAGAAAAAGACACAAACTATGTAGAGTGCTAAAAATAAAGGCTCGTCTAACTTGAGGAATACGGACTCAGAAAGAAGATGAGAAGTTTGTCTGATGTAGTGTTGGTCTTCTACTTGGTTTAGAAGTTTGGTCATAAAGGCATTTTTACTTTGAAAAAATTCAATAAATTGTAAACTTATGTTTTGTGCACATTTTGAATGTATACTATGAATGTTTGAAATATATTAAAAATGATACTACTCTTCAAAGAAGCAAAACTTCCCTTGAATATGAAAGCAGTCTCTTTGTCTACTGAAGGCAGAACATACAGTTTGTGAGGGCTGCTGTAACTAAGAACCACAGACTGGGGTGGCTTAAGCAGAAGAGACTGATTTCCTTCCAGTTTGGAGGATCGTGATTCAGGACCAAAATGTTAGTAGGGTTGGTTCTGTTCTGAAGGCTCTGTCTGGCTTATAGACAGCCATCACCTCCTGTGTCTCTCACAGTCTTTCCTGTGTGTATTTTTGTGTTCTAATCTCCTTTCTTAAAAAAGATACCAGTCATCTTGGGTTAGGATGCACTATTTGAACCGATTAAAATTTAATTTCCTCTTTAAAAACTATATTTACAAATTCAGTCTTATTCAGAAGTACTGGGAGTCAAGATTTTGATATATGGATATTAAATAAACTTTTCAACCCATAACCCAAAGTGAGATGGTAATAGGTCGTGGCACAAAGTTGTGATAATTGTGTGGAAGAAATTGTGTTAAATTGGATTAAACAAATATTATGGGTAACAGAATATGGCATGAGTATCGATGGCAGACATCCATATTATGGTGTAGACTTCCCAGTGTATGAAGGAAAATATTGACACTGAATCTAAAAAAGAAAAGCACTAGAAACCAGTTGGGCCCCATGGCAAATCTGCATTGTACCCAATTGTTATTTCTCCAGAGAACTCATTTAGTGCAAAATACTATCTAACAAAGCAATTACTTAATACTCACCTGTGTGTACAATCTCTTAGGAAATGGCATCAATCTACAAATATAACTCCTGCCCGCCTTATTCAGCAGAAGAGCCATGAAAGGAAACGGCATCAATCTGCAAATGATATAAATCCTGCCCGCCTTATTCAGCAGAAGAGCTGTGAAAGGAAACGGCATCAGTCTACAAATGATATAAATCCTGCCTGCGTTATTCAGCAGAAGAGCCGTGACACTGAAGCTCTTTCTAAAATGGCTCTTCCTTCAAAGGCATGTAGACCTCGGCATTATACATTTATTTACAGCCATCAGAACTCTGCTTCCTTATTTGGGCAGTCATGTGCCAGAACTAGACTTATGATTCATAAATGACGAGAAAGAAGAAGGCGATACCAGCGACCAGAAAAGTGTGGGTGTTACTATTCCAGGCACTATTACTTACATAATCCATTGAGTCATTTAGGTGGATGATAAGGAATATACTGAGTGCCATTCTCTATGATTCTTTGCTTAGTGACTAATAGCCACCATTTACTGATGACTACCCAGTCCATCAGAGAAGGCAACGGCACCCCATTCCAGTACTCTTGCCTGGAAAATCCCATGGACAGAGGAGCCTGGTAGGCTGCAGTCCATGGGGTCGCTAAGAGTCAGACCGACTGAGCGACTTCACTTTCACTTTTCACCATCATGCATTGGAGAAGGAAATGGCAACCCACTCCAGTGTTCTTGCCTGGAGAATCCCGGGGACGGGGGAGCCTGGTGGGCTGCCATCTATGGGGTCGCACAGAGCTGGACACGACTGAAGTGACTTAGCAGCACCCAGTCCATGGATGTACAAAGTGTAAGAAATGACTGAGCATGCACACAAACACGCACAGACATGTATGGAGAACAGTATGTTCCATAGTGCATACTTTCTGTTGCATAATCCTCAAAACAAACCTACCCATATAAGGAATCCATTTTAACAACAACAACAACAAAATAGATGAAGCCCAGAAATATTAAGAAACATTGTCCAGAGTGCATGGATCAAAATTGTTAAAGCCAGAATGGGAATTCAACAAGTTGACTCCATATCCCATGTTTTTACCAGTAAATTCTATTCAGTTCTGTTCAGTCACTCAGTCGTGGCCAACACTTTGCAACCCATGGACTGCAGCACGTCAGGCATCCATGTTCATCACCAGCTCCTGGAGTTCACTCAAACTCATGTCCACTGAGCTGGTGATGCCATCCAACCATTTCATCCTCTGTCGTCCCCTTCTCCTCCCACCTACAATCTTTCCCAGCATCAGGGTCTGTTCAAATGAGTCAGTTCTTCGCGTTAGGTGGCCAAAGTATTGGAGTTTCAGCTTCAACATTAGCCCTTCCAATGAATATTCAGGATTAATTTCCTTTAGGATGGACTGGTTGGATCTCCTTTCTGTCCAAGGGACTCTCAAGAGTCTTCTCCAACACCACAGTCGAAAAGCAACAGTTCTTCAGTGCTTGGCTTTCTTCACAGTCCAACTCTCACATCCATACATAACTACTGGAAAAACGATAGCCTTGACTAGATGGACCTTTGCTGGAAAAGTAATGTCTCTGCTTTTTAATATGTTGTCTAGGTTGGTCATAACTTTCCTTCCAAAGGGTACTTGCCGGATCAACTCCAGCAGCCAGGGATTCAACCTGAAGAGGTAAACGGTGTCAGCGAATGCCACAGCCTCTCCGTTTTCTATGGACTGCCTGTTCATTTCAAGTTTAAGATTCTCTTTTATACTTGTACAAAAACATTAGGCCAGAGGTTTGACATTTTCAGTTCCCCCTCTCCCAGATTTATTATCTCCATAAATCATTGTTGCTCTTCAAACAGAGTTCCTGCTTCAGTGATTCTCTTGGAATCAGCCTTATCATCTATTATCTACCTCTTCTAATGTGTCCTATAGTTAACTTGTGATTACACTGTAACTCATGCTATGTTCCTCAGTTTACTACTTATCTTCCTAAGTCCTGTTTGCTCCTAACATCCTGAGCTCACTATCTCTTAAAAAGGCTTCTAGCTATAGTGTCTCTAAAAATTCCTAACTTCTATAACTATAGTAAAATATGCTAATTTTACAACATTCCTTAAATCTTTAACTTCTAACTATTTAAATTATTTCTAAGCCCTAAACTCAGTAAACTCCTTTGCCATAAACATTCTCCTCACAAAAAGGCTTCAGATATCAATCCCTCCCATGGCCTCAAGCTACGGCCTATGTGCCCATCCTGGAACACTCTTTTGTAAAAGTCCTTGAACAAATGTCAATGATTAACTTTATGAATTATTTTCTGAGCACAGCGGCAGAAGGCTTTGTGCCTTCTCATGCTCCTTTCAAGAACAATAAGCACCTTAATATTCCTTTTCAGTCAGCTCAGCCGAGGAGAGGAAAAGACAAGTCAGAATTACAAGGCCTAACTCCTTAATCCTGGGTCCGTGCCTGCAGAATGAGGAGAGGGGGCTGGAGGCCATGCCTCCATTTCATCAGTAATGCCTAACGTGGCTCCCGACAGGTAAGTGTCTTTTAATTTCATGGCTGCAGTCACCATCTGCAGTGATTCTGGAGCCCCCAAAATAAAGTCTATCACTGTTTCCACTGTTTCCCCATCTTTTTGCTATGAAGTGATGGGACCAGATGACATGACCTTAGTTTTCTGAATGTTGAGCTTTAAGCCAACGTTCTCATTCTCCTCTTTCACTTTCATCAAGAGGCTCTTTAGTTCTTCTCTACTTTCTACCCTAAGGGTGGTATCAATTGCATATCTGAGGATGTTGATATTCCTCCCAGCAATCTTGATTCCAGCTTGTGCTTCCTCCAGCCCAGTGTTTCTCATGATGTACTCTGCATATAAGTTAAATAAGAAGGGTGACAAGATACATCCTTGACAGACTCCTTTCCCAATTTGGAACCAGTCTGTTGTTCTAACTGTTGCTTTCTGACCTACATATAGATTTCTCAAGAGGCAGGTCAAGTGGTCTGGTATTTCCATCTCTTTCAGAATTCTCCACAGTTTCTTGTGATCCACAGTCAAAGGCTTTGGCATAGTCAATAAAGCATAGATTTTTTTTTCTGGAACTCTCTTGTTTTTTTCAGATGTTGGCAATTTGATCTCTGGTTCCTCTGCCTTTTCTAAAACCAACTTGAACATCTGGAAGTTCATGGCTCATGTGTTGCTGAAGCCTGGCTTTGAGAATTTTGAGCATTAGTTAAATGGAGTATGAGATGAGTGCAATTGTGCGGTCCTTTGAGCATTCTTAGGTGTTGCCTTTCTTTGTGATTGGAATGAAAGCTGACCTTTTCCAGTCCCGTGGCCACTGCTGAGTTTTCCAAATTTGCTGGCATACTGAATGCAGCACTGTCACCGCATCACCTTTTAAGATTTGAAACAGCTCACCTGGAATTCCATCACCTCCACTAGCTTTGTTCACAGTGATGCTTCCTAAGGCCCGGTTGACTTTACCTTCCAGGATGTCTGGCTCTAGGTGAGTGATCACACCATCGTGGTTATCTGGGTCATGAAGATCTTCTTCTGTACAGCTCTTCTGTGTATTCTTGCCAGCTCTTCTCAATATCTTCTGCTTCTGCTGGGTCCAGACCACTTCTGTCCTTTATCGTGCTCCTCTTTGCATGAAGTATTTTCTTGGTATCTCTAATTTTCTTGAAGTGATCTCTAGTCTTTCCCATTCTATTTTTTCCTCTATTTCTTTGCCAAGGAAGGCTTTTTTTCTGATCGGATACTACCCTTGTGTCCTGGTCCTCTTTTTGCTTGTTGGTTTGTTTTGTGGCCTTCATGTGAATACCCATTTTGTTCCATGAATTGTAAAGTAGATTGTTTTGAGTTCATCGTTGGAAGCCAGAGGAAGGTTTTCTTATCTCTCCTTGCTATTGTTTGGAACTCTGCATTTGAATGGGTATATCTTTCCTTTTCTCCTTTGATTTTCACTTCTCTTCTTTTCTCAGCTCTTTGTGAGGCCTTCTCAAACAACCATTTTGTGTTTTTGCACTTCTTTTTCTTGGGTATCATCTTGACCCCTGCCTTCTGTACAATGTCATGAACCTCCATGCATACTTCTTTAGGCACTCTGTCTATCAGATCTAATCCCTTGAATCTGTTTGTCACTTCCCCTGTATGATTGTAAGGGATTTGATTTAGGTCATAGCTGAATGGTCTAGTGGTTGTCCCTACCTTCTCTAATTTAAGTCTGAATTTAGCAGGTGAATTTGGCAAGTGGATTTGGATAATATTTGTCACCTCTCTCTTTTTTTTAAAGTGAACCACTTTCTCTACTCTTTTGAGATTTGTTTCAGTGTTGCATGAAGAATGATGATGTCAAGGTTCTTGGTTAAGTCATGTTCCTGGTTTTAGTTTTCAATTTTCAAAATAATTTGTGGGTGACCTTGAACCACTCATTTTGTGCCATTCATCCAGTTAATTTTTAGGATGAAGTATCTGACCTCCAAGATCACTTCTGGCTCATAATCTCCCCAAATCTTGATTCTTTTGGAGAATTTAAAGCAATTTTGCTATTTGCATAAAATTCAGGATAGTTCTGCAAAGCACTTTAAAAAATGGATCTCATTCATACATTTATATATATATGTCAATTTTTTATAGTTAAGCATCTCTAGTATAAAATGTATTTAACCTTGATTCTCTTCCTTGCTCTCTCCCTCTTTAACACACACACACACACACATACAGACACACTTACACATACAATGCTTTCTTGTTTTAAATTCCCTTTTTCTCGAGGGAGTGCAAGTTAAGTTATGATAATCTGGTGCCAATGAGTTTGCCTTATGTAGCTTCTCCATAAAAGGTGAGAAGGAACTAAGGAGGAGTCTGGGATCCTTGGGCACTGAAGAGGAAAACTTTGCCTGAGTATTATTCTGTCCATGATTTTCCAGCAAAACTGAGGTAGTACAAATGGGAGTTTATGAACAATCTTGGTTTCCATTCAGATTCTTTAATCTGCTGGCTATCTTTAATGTCTGAGCCACCAGAGAAGCACGAAGAATACTGGAGTGGATAGCCATTCCTTTTTCCAGAGGATCTTCAGGACTCAGGGATCAAACCTGGGTCTCCTGCATTACAGGCAGACTCTTCAGTCTGAGCCACCAGGGAAGCCCCTACTATCCATATTTTGTGGAGAAACTGAACCTCAGAATTATTTTATGTAGTTTTTTTTTTAATTTTTATTTTACCCTTCAATGTTGAGTTCCTTTAATGGACTGGAACCTGGTGGTCCAGAGTCGACAATAAGAAAGTAAAGGAGAGAAAGAGGCTGATATTCCTTGGTTTACTCAGAAAGCCAATAAAGCCCCTGCACGGGGCTTGCTCTGTTCATGAAGGCCTCAGGCGCCCTCTCGATGGGATGAAGGCACAGAGCACATTCTCTAGAGGGTCTTAGAAGCCCCGTCAGGAAAGTGAACTCAGAGAGCCTCTGTGCTCCAGGGGATCAGCCTGAAAAAGAGAGGGGGAGAGACGAGGGGAGAGAGAGAGAGAGAGAGAGAGAGAGAGAGACAGAGAGAGAGACAGAGAGACAGAGAGAGAGAGAGACAGAGAGAGACAGAGAGAGACAGAGACAGACAGACAGACACACACACACACACACACAGGGACCAAAGCTCTGATGGAGCAAAGGTGTTTTATTCAACATTTATACTGTCTTACAAGATAGCTATTTTCAGCAGAGATAAAATCAAAACTTACAAGTTATCAAGAAAACATGAGATCATCCATATGGAAGAGTTGTAAATAACCACATTTACCATATGGTTCATGAAAAGGAAGAGGGTACTTATCTATACTGTGTATAGAAAAACTAACGAAGGAAATGCCTGGATTCCTCAGTCCAGGAGAGGCTTGCCTTTCCTCTTAATTCCTGAATATTCAGGAATTAATAAGGAACAGAGAATTCCTGACAGACCCAAAACAGCACACAGGAAGCCTCCTGTTAAGTGCTTCCTGGCATTCAACACAGAGATAATACTGATCACAATCACAAATAGGTGGCGAGATCTTGTGAACTGTTAATAGGTGAAAATTCACAGCTCATTTCAATTTTTTGACTGTTTCATCAGAGACAGGCATTGTGCTAAGAATTTCCCAATGTTGTCTGTGATCCCCATACCTCACTGTGAGACAGCAGTTTCCTTTTCCTACAGATGAACTTTGAAACTGAGAATCCTTACTTTTCCAAAGACAGGCAGTTAATTATGGTGCAGAGTTAAGATTTTATTTCCAATCTAACTGACATCGAAGTTGATGCTCTACTGACTCCAAAAAGAGCCTACGTTCACTGATAAATTGTTCTACTGCCGTCAGCTTCTCCACCAGTGACCTCCACTTGTGCCCATTCTCCCTAGATGTCTCCCCGTGATCTGCACTGTTGAGGCACCTGGGACCTCTTCAGCAGCCATGAGATGCATAGGGTGTGCATTGCTGTGTTTGGCCGGGAAGATAATGCTTATTAGGACTAAAGCACAATAGAAAAGAAAGTGACTGAGCAACATTGTATAATGCAAACCAAGAATGTTTTCCTGAGGTGCAGGGTGCTTTCCTGAGGCAGATATTATACCATGTGAAGATGGGAGAGATTATACCCATGATATTAAGGATGCTGGTCACATAATGTTATCAGAAGACATTCTTCTGATTAACCCTCCTTAACTTCCCTTACTCCTGAGATGTTTCTGTAATTTTAATTATAATGTGTTTCATCATTATCTGGGTAGTTCCTTGGGGAGATGCTCTCAGTGTGTGCAGTGTTCAAGATTCTATTATAAATAGTGAGGAATTACCATCTTTTTTTGTTGCTGCTGAAGGTAGTTCTGCAAATTTTATACTCTGCAATAGAGATTAATGCAGTCACATCTTTAATTTTTAGCCCTTTTTTGAAGAAGAGACTAAGATCTTACTTGTGGACCTATTTGTTCTCACAGTGTTTTATTGTCTGGAATTATATACTTGGGAAATATTACTATTCATATTAATAGTTGATACAAAAATTCATAAGAATATCTTGCTACCATAGGGACTTACAAGAATTTTTGCTCTTTAGGTTTTGCCTTTTATGTCTTCTCTACAAAGGCCAGTGATTTTCACATTGTGTTTTAAAATGTATCTGAATGGAATTGAAAGTATTGTGTCATTGGGAATGATTGTTAGTCCCAGTTCAGTCACTAAGTTGTGTCCTCCTCTTTGCCATCCCATGGACTGTAGGATTCTTTGGCATTGCCTTTCTTGGGGATTGGAATAAAAACTAACATTTTCCAGTCCTGTGGCCACTGCTGAGTTTTCCAAATTTGCTGGCATATCGAGTGCAGCACTTTCACAGCATCATCTTTCAGGATTTGAAATAGCTCAACTGGAATTCCATCACCTCCACTAGCTTTTTTCGTAGTGATGCTTTCTAAGGCCCACTTGACTTCACATTCCAGGATGTCTGGCTGTAGATGAGTGATCACACCATCGTGATTATCCAGGTCATGAAGATCGTTTTTGTATAGTTCCTCTGTGTATTCTTGCCACCTCTTCTTAATATCTTCTGCTTCTGTTAGGTCCAGACCATTTCTGTCCTTTATCGAGCCCATCTTTGCATGAAATGTTCCCTTGGTATCTCTGATTTTCTTGAAGAGATCTCTAGTCTTTCCCATTCTGTTGTTTTCCTCTATTTTTTTGCATTGATCGCTGAGGAAGGCTTTCTTATCTCTTCTTGCTATTCTTTGGAACTCTGCATTCAGATGCTTATATCTTTCCTTTTCTCCTTTGCTTTTTGCTTCTCTTCTTTTCACAGCTATTTGTAAGGCCTCCTCAGACAGCCATTTTGTTTTTGGCATTTCTTTTCCCTGGGGATGGTCTTGATCCCTGTCTCCTGTACAATGTCACGAACCTCATTCCATAATTCATCAGGCACTCTATCTATCAGATCTAGGCCCTTAAATCTATTTCTCACTTCCACTGTATAATCATAAGGGGTTTGATTTAGGTCATACCTGAATGGTCTAGCGGTTTTCCCTACTTTCTTCAATTTCAGTCTGAACTTGGTAATAAGGAGTTCATGATTTGAGTCACAGTCAGCTCCTGGTCTTGTTTTTGTTGTCTGTATAGAGCTTCTCCATCTTTGGCTGCAAAGAATATAATCAATCTGATTTCGGTGTTGACCACCTGGTGATGTCCATGTGTAGAGTCTTCTCTTATTTTGTTGGAAGAGGGTGTTTGCTATGACCAGTGCATTTTCTTGGCAAAACTCTGTTAGTCTTTGCCCTGCTTCATTCTGCATTCCAAGGCCAAATTTGCCTGTTACTCCAAGTGTTGACTTCCTACTTTTGCATTCCAGTCCCCTATAATGAAAAGGACATCTTTTTTGGGTGTTAGTTCTAAAAGGTCTTGTAGGTCTTCATAGAACTGTTTAACTTCAGCTTCTTCAGCTTTACTGGTTGGGGCATAGACTTGGATTACCGTGATATTGAATGGTTTGCCTTGGAAATGAACAGAGATCATTCTATCGTTTTTGAGATTGCATCCAAGCACTATATTTTGGACTGTTTTGTTGACTATGATGGCTACTCCATTTCTTCTGAGGGATTCCTGCCCACAGTAGTAGATATAATGGTCCTCTGAGTTGAATTCACCCATTCCAGTCCATCTGTATGCAGGTCATGAAGCAACAATTAGAACTGGACATGGAACAACAGACTGGTTCCAAATAGGAAAAGGAGGACGTCAAGGCTGTATATTGTCACCCTGCTTATTTAACTTCTATGCAGAGTACATCATGAGAAACACTGGGCTTGAAGAAACACAAGCTGGAATCAAGATTGCTGGGAGAAATATCAATAAGCTCAGATATGCAGATGACACCACCTTTATGGCAGAAAGTGAAGAGGAACTAAAAAGCCTCTTGATGAAAGTGAAAGAGGAGAGTGAAAAAGTTGACTTAAAGCTCAACATTCAGAAAACTAAGATCATGGCATCCGGTCGCATCACTTCATGGGAAATAGATGGGGAAACAGTGGAAACAGTGTCAGACTTTATTTTTTGGGGCTCCAAAATCACTGCAGATGGTGACTGCAGCCACGAAATTAAAAGACGCTTACTCCTTGGAAGAAAAGTTATGACCAACCTAGATAGTATATTCAAAAGCAGAGACATTACTTTGCCGACTAAGGTCCGTCTAGTCAAGGCTATGGTTTTTCCAGTGGTCATGTATGGATGTGAGAGTGGGACTGTGAAGAAGGCTGAGCACCAAAGAATTGATGCTTTTGAACTGCTGTGTTGGAGAAAACTCTTGAGAGTCCCTTGGACTGCAAGGCAATCTAACCAGTCCATTCTGAAGGACATCAGCCCTGGGATTTCTTTGGAAGGAATGATGCTAAAGCTGAAACTCCAGTACTTTGGCCACCTCATGCGAAGAGTTAACTCATTGGAAAAGACTCTGATGCTGGGAGGGATTGGAGGCAGGAGGAGAAGGGGATGACTGAGGATGAGATGGGTTTATGGCATCACTGACTCGATGGGTGTGAGTCTGAGTGAACTCCGGGAGTTGGTGAGGGACAGGGAGGCCTGGCGTGCTGCGATTCATGGGGTCGCAAAGAGTCGGACACGACTGAGCCACTGAACTGGACTGGACTGCAGCGTGCCACGCTCCCCTGCCTTCCACTCTATTGAAGAAAGAATTATACCTTTGCTGTATCGTGTGTGTGTGTGTGTGTGTGTAAAATTCCTGGAAAGTTAATGAAAGTGATTTTTAAAAAATTCTAATTTATACATTCTATATGCTTAATTGCTTTAAAAGATGATGCACAGTTATCTAAGAAAGTGGCTCTCTATGAGAAGTTACTTCAGTCATCTGTCCCTAGGACTATGGGATCACTTAACCTCGAGAGGCATAGATAATGGTGGTCCAAGTACTCCGTTTTTCAGGCTCTATAGCCATGTCAAGCTCTTTTGGTTCATCAAGCATGAATTATCAAAAGGATAACTTTCCCCCTTTTTTGGATGATAATCAAACTGCATTTTAAATGTAGAGAAATAGAATATTAGAAAAAGTTATCAAAGAGGCAGTAGTGATATAAGGTTGCTGAGTGCACCCCTAGAGCTCAGTTAGCTGGTCTGCATTCCCGTCTGGCCAGTTTGCAGATGTCCGACCCAAGGAGGGCCTCTCTGTCAGTGCTTCAGTTTTCTTATTTTTCAGAAAGATATGCTGGTTAGGACCTCTCTCAGGGGACCTTTATTTATAACAGATTGTGTAAGGATTCAACAAAAGTTAGCTATTATCTTACCGTAAAACTGAGACTGTTGCCACAAAAAATTTTTTTAAATAGATATTTTATTAGTTATGGACACAGTAATGCATTCTATGAAGCTGATCTGGAGATCAGGATGCTTAAAAATCATGTGTGAATATCCCTGAATGTCTACAATATACAACATCTAATGTAGTCAGTTTGAATTGTTCTAGAATGAATGAGACAAACTCTACTATCATGGAGCTAATGATTATGAAAAGTGGAAGGAAAACCACATATCACGCAGGAAGGGAAACTGGAGAAGCAGTCTTACTTCATGTTTCTTAGGCGCCTTGATGATTCTTTATGTATATTTAGTTGCTGTTGTTGTTCAGTCACTAAGTCATATTTGGCTATTGGAGACTCCATGGACTACAGCATGCCAGGCTCCTCTGTCCTTCACTATCTCCTAGAGTTTGCTCAGACTCATGTCTGACTTGGTGATGCTATCTAACGATCTCATCCTCTTATAATTAGTTGTACCAATGATCCAAATCAAACTCTGTTAATTAGGTAATTATGGGTCCACCAAGCAGAGGTAAGAGTTTTTATATGTGAAGAGTCTTGGTCTTAGCTCTATCTCCCAGTCAAAAGCAGTAACTCTCATCTGGTTCAGTTTACCCACACCTAGAAGCCAGAAGACCTATGATCATGAAAACATAGGGAACAGGTGAACCCAGACCAGAACTGAAAGATCAGTGACTATGTTATGTGCCCAGATCATTTTCTCTATGGTGTATTTAATTCCCAATGAGTAATTTCAGGGGTAGGAAGAGTGTTTACTGAGATTAATCAACTTCCAAATTATGAGTTGCTACTAGTTGGAGGGAGCCATGATCCAATCATATAGTTTATACACTTTTAAAAATAGCTCCTCTTCTAACTTTCTGTATTTTCATTTTCTTTTTCCTCAATGTTTTTACATAACTGGCTACTTGCCCATAGCTGAAAAGTGACCTCAAAGAGATCTCATCCTGCCTCTTATTTTTGTGTTTATCAGCAGGCTCTGTTTTCATCTCACAGTAGTTCCATTCCCTAAAGTGTCTCATTTTGGTATATTTCATTCACTCCTTTTCAAAAAGAATCAATTATGATGCAAACCAAACTCTCGTGTAGCTTGTTCACTTTCACATTACAAAACCTAGACTACTTCTAGATAGACTGTGATAAATAATATAGCAACTATATTTGACATAACATTGGTTTTGATGTTTCTAAATGAATTATTATAAGCAATTATAATTACAGCCCATTTTATGTCATAATATTCCCTTCAAGCAATATTATTATGGGGATCTTAAATTCCCGAGATGATGTTAATCCTACAAATGCATCCCTAAGTACTCAGAGCCGTTTACTTTTCAGAAGACTTATCTAGGGAAGTGTATTAAACAGAGAAAACATTCCTTGTGGACCTTTTAATTGTAATGACATTGCATTTGAAAATAAATAATTATACATATAATGGATTGTTGCTGAAAAGCAGTAGAATCTGAAATAAGACAATAATTCTAAAAGCATGGCACCTGAATTTTATTTTATATGTATATAGAATTTATCTATTGATATAATTTTGATATGGTGATTGAACCCACTTATGGTTTACTTTTCTGAGATAACTGTTAAACTGATACAGTCTGTGTTGTTAAATATCGCTTACCTCATCCTGCAAGCAGCAGTGATCGAGCAAGTGAAAAACATAGCTAAATAAAATAAAACATGACTAGGATTTTCATAAGTTGAAAGCTTTTTATATCATATGCTGGCATAGTGTAGAAAAGCATGTCAATGACTAGATTGTAAGACCAAGGTTTAAGACAACCATCCCGTAAAATTGCGTAGATAAGATATCTTCTGGACGTCCCTGGTGGCTCAGTGGATAAGAATATGCCTACCAATGTAGGGGACAGAAGTTCAATCCCTGGTTGGAGGAAGATTCTACCTGCCAGGGAGCAACTAAGCCCGAGAGCCACAACCACTGAGCCTGTGCTCTAGAACCTGTGAGCCACAGCTATTTAAGCCTGCTCACCCGGAGTCAGGGCTCCACGACGGGGGAAGCCGCTGCAGCGAGAAGCCCACACACCCCAACCAAGAGGAGCCCAAGTGCAGCCAAAAATAAAAATACAGTTTTTAAAAAGGAAATCTTCCAAGTCATAAGGAAATGAGTACGTTAATATTACATGTGCATTTGTATTAATTAGACGATGAGAGGCAACTGTCATACATAGAAACAGCATCCAGTGGAATTTCAATGATTAACTCTTATTACTTCCCTGTTCAGCACAAAGTGGTTGTCTGACCTTATTGAACATTCACATTTATGAGTCTCAAGTCATTTCCTATAAGACAATATGTGGAAATGGGTTTGGTCATTCCCTGATGACTCTCAGCCTAGCTTCACTTCTGTTAGCACTCTTTGATGTTAGCATCATTGAAATAGTTTAGCAAAAATAAGTGTGTAATACTAGTAGTATATGAATGCAATTGTCCATTTTAGAATTAAGAAACTAATAAGTATTTTAATAATTACCTATAAGTCCTATTAAAGGAAATAAATGTGATTATATACTCATATTAAACTTTGTGCAAAGTCTATGTTGATTTTTATATTATTTGAACTAGACTACTGATAAACATGACTCAAAATTTTCAAGAATAAAATAAATCAATTCGTTTCTTTTAATTTGTCTATAGGCAATGCAGACTGGGTCTAAGTGAAGGCAATGCCAAATTTCACAGATGTGACAGAATTTGTTCTTCTGGGGTTGACCAGTCATCAGGAGCTTCAAGTCCTCTTTACTGTGGTGTTTCTAGTGGTTCACATGATCACTCTGATAGGGAACATTGGTCTGATTTTCCAGTTCTCTTTACTGTGGTGTTTCTAGTGGTTTACATGCTCACTCTGATAGGGAACATTGGTCTGAGTGTTTTGATCAGCATCAGCCTCCAGCTTCAGAGCTCCATGCGCTTTTTCTTGAGTCTTTTGTCTTTTGTGGATGTGTGGTTCTCTTTCAGTGTCACTCTGAAGATTCTGGGAAACTTACTATCAGAGACAAAACCCATTTCCTGTGTGGGGTGTTTGGTGCAGTGCTGCTTCCTCATAGCCCTTGTCCCCGTGGAAGCACGTATCTTGGCTGTGATGGCCTTTGATGGCTACATGGCCATCTGCAACTCTCTGCTTTATGGCCGTAAAATGTCCAGGACTGCTTGTGCTCGTCTCATCTCTGTGCCATACATCTATGGATTCTCTGTTAGCCTAACCTGCACACTGTGGACATATGGCCTGTGCTTCTGTGGAAACTGTGAAATCAACCACTTCTATTGTGCTGACCCTGCTCTTATCAAGATTGCCTGTGGAGGGGTCCACAGTAAAGAATGCACCATGATTGTTATTGCTGGGATTAATTTCACATATTCCCTCTCAGTGTTTCTCATTTCCTGTACCCTCATAATAGCGGCCGCGCTGCACATGCGCTCTGCCAATGGCAGGAGGAAGGCATTCTCCACATGTGGGTCCCACCTGATAGCTGTTACCTTGTTTTATGGGACTCTCCTCTCCATGTATCTCAGGAGGCCCCCTGAAGAGTCTGTGGGGCAGGAGAGAGTGGTGGCTGGTTTTACACCACAGTGATTCCCATGCCGAATCCCATGACCTACAGTTTGAGGAACAAAGCTGTGAAAGAGGCGGCCAACAAGGCAGTCGGGAAGGCAAACCTGAGGCAGTGGGCCTGCAGCCCACAATTCCGTGTGTGCCGCTTCCTGCTATAAATGTCCAGGCACATAAATAACCCTGTTTACAGTAGACTGTATACAGGCAACACTTACATATACTAAGAGGTCCAGTCTAACACAGCGATGGTTTACCCCGTGAATGGACTCTCAGGACTAAGCCTCCTCTGTCTACATATGCAAACATCCTAACCCTGACCTATTATGTTAGTCACAGTGTATGTAAAATTGTGCTAAGTGTAGTCATCGGATAACTCGAATACATTTGGATAAGCACACGTTAATTTGGAGGTATCTTTGTAAGAGTTGAATATGCTTTCTTAGGATATTTTCTCTATATAATTGCTTTTCACTTGTTTTATAAGTAATATATAATTTCATGAGAAAAAATTAAGACTTCATCACTTTTCCATGAATACAAAAGTTGGTGGATCCTCATTTACCAAGAAAGCTTTCAATAACATTCATACATGCATGGACTTTTGAAAACAAAAATGGATTCACAGTCTTCAACTAGTGTCATGAATCAATCAGAAGGTTAACTCTCAGTATAATTAACATTATTTGTGTTTCAAACAATCTCTTGACTCACTGTAATTCTACTCTTTGGTTTGGAGTTTGGCTAGTTGTTTTTCTCTTCATTAATTTTAATAGGTGAAAAAGTTATGAGTAAAGCTTATCATGTCCTTCTCATAGTTTAAAAAGATGAAGCAATATGGATTTTTGTCATTTAAAATCTAACTTTTGATCAGAAGAATGTCCTGTTGAACAGTTTATTGCTATGATGAAGGTATTGTTTGATTCCAAATTCTTGTCACTAACATTACATTCTTAGGTCTGTATTTAGCACCTTAATTCACACTTTAAATAACTAGAGTGGATCAACCAGATAAGAGTCTGTGTAAAACCAAATGTCATTGCACTAGACATGTGTTAAAATGTGACCAGCACAGCTCAAACTGGTATCCATTGGGATCTGATTACATGTTTACAATTCAATTTATGTTGATTGGTGTCCACTTAATCTACCTTCATTCTTAATATAAGTGGAATACATTTTTTGTCCTTGTTGACTCTTGCTAATAATAACAGCATAAAAGCAAATCAGAAGTAGAAGTAATCAGAAGTAGAAGTAATTTCTCATGAACGAGTTTATTCTTGTTTAAGGGCTAATCCAATTAAAAGGGGCGCACAATTGAACATGTGTAGAAAGACTCTGAGAAATAACATTTACTTGAGGTAGTATCACTGGAAAGATGGATTCATTTAAGCACAGAAAGTATTCTTACTCAGGCTAATTTACTAATTGCCCACAAGCCACTTTCCTCTTCAGATTGGTTCTGAGAAAAAGCAGATGGTGGGAGGAGAGTTCTTTTTCATAATTAGGTTCTGAGCAGGAAGAAAGTACTATTTATTAGTATTGGAAACTACATTAACAAAGTTTTTTTTTTAATGTTTTCAAATCACCCGAGTTTGCTTCTAATAAGTTGGTGTCAAGTAGGAAATGATAGGCTGCTCAAGAAACAATCGTACTGACAGATCATTATAACTTGACCCTTTAAGATCACATTTTCTGTGATTCTTATGGAAGATATATTCCTCAGTGTCCACTATTTTATGTTTTATTTTATAAGTAAAACACTTGTCATCCAGAGCGATCCATCACTGTTCCCATTGCCCGTTGCCAGTGGGATACATAATGTTGTCAAGTCTTGGCAATGAACCATCAGTAGAAAGTGGTGCCTGAAACCTAAAGATCACCTTCTCTATGTTAAAGCCATTAGATATCGACTTTTTTCCCTCTTCCTTCCCACTTGAAAATGTTGCCACTGAAATGGTCACTTTTTAAACAAAGATGGAAACCACATATTGAGGGTCTCATTGCCTTTCCCAAACCCCTTAACTCACACTGCTGCCTGAGAGAGGAATTAATCAAGTCACTGCATCCTGGGAGCTCACTTGGCTCTAGAGCTATACTTGCTCGTACGGTACTTTCCATAAACGTACCCTTGGCACTTCACCTCTGCATCTCATCACTCACTAGGACAATCTTTACCTGAGAATGATCAAGTCTTCTCAGAAACTATTCTGGTATTGAGAGAAAGGCATCTTGTCTTCTGTCTTAACCAGAAGGAGAAAAACTCAAGCTTCTGATCTGTATTAGATATTAGGTTATGCATCCCTTTGTCCTAAATACTTGATGAGTCCTTGGGCTTGTTATGACCTTTAAGACTCCAGTTGTCACATTAACTGGTTTTGGATCCCTTTTGACCCGTCATCTAGGCCATTTTGCTAGCCTTTTTAGGTACTTACAAGTCTCTTTCTTAAGCTTAGGAAATCTCAGCTGCTTTTGTTCTGCACTGTGCTTGCAGGTGTATAAGGTGTGATGTCACCAGGCATTTGAGCCA